>NC_065582.1:24631844-29431844 GCF_024542745.1 Macaca thibetana thibetana | reverse complement strand
CACTGTTGCAGCCTCTCTCTGCTAATTCAGCTACATAAAATATTGTGTTTCTTGATTCTGGGTATATTTCCATAGTGGGAAATGCAGTGAGAGAAATAGGAGTTCTATTTTCTATTGCAATTTGTTGGTTGGTTCATTTCCACATAAAATACTGTTTTTAATTTTATGCTGAAATAGGTGATTATTAATTCTAAAATATAAATTTCCAACAGAGTCTGTACAAAACTCCTTCTAAGGAAGTAGGATATATTTGGATAGAAATTTTAATTCATATCAATACCTACCTAGTAACTATATAGTTACTTAATTTGATTTGAAACAAGAAACATTTGATTATATTTATATTGTGAATAATTTAGACTGTGGTCAGTTAAGAATGAGTTTTAATCCATTTTGGTGAAATTATTCCTATAAATTAACAAAATTATGACATATATTGTAGTTTGATGTTGTAGTTCTTCCTAGATATATTCCTGATATAATTTTAGTACATGAACTGTTATATACTGAATCTGTGTATAGGCTCACAGGTCTGGCAGGTCTATTATAGCAGAGGTCAGAGTAAGGCAGAAGATTATGTCCTAATAGAAAGGAAGGTCAAGCTAGATGATTAAGGGAACAAAGTGTAGGCCCGGCACGGTGGCTCATGCCTGTAATCCCAGCACTTTGGGAGGCTGAGGCAGGCGGAACACAAGGTCAGGAGATCGAGACCACCCTGGCTAACACAGTGGCTAAACCCCATCTCTACTAAAAACACAAAAAATTAGTTGGGCATGGTGGTAGGCACCTGTAGTCCCAGCTATTTGGGAGGCTGAGGCAGGAGAATCTTTTCTACCTGAGAAGCAGAGATCGCAGTGAGCCGAGATCATAGCACTGCACCCCAGCCTGGGTGACAGAGCAAGAGTCTATCTTAGCAAAAAAGCCAGGTGCGGTTGCTCACACTTGTAATCCCAGCACTTTGGGAGGCCAAGGCAGGTGGATTACGAGGTCAGGAGATCAAGACCATCCTGGCTAACACGGTGAAGCCCCGTCTCTACTAAAAATACAAAAGTTAGCCGGGCGTGGTGGTGGGCACCTGTACTCCCAGCTACATGGGAGGCTGAGGCAGGAGAATGGCGTGAACCTGGGAGGCGGAGCTTGCAGTGAGCAGAGATCTCGCCACTGCACTCCAGCCTTGGGGACAGAGCGAGACTTTGTCTCAAAAATAATAACAACAAGAACAACAACAACAACAAAAAAAAAAAAAAAAAAAAAGAGAGAGAGAGGGAACAGAGAGTGTAGAGAAATTGGGGATTCATTTCGTATCAATTAGTGCATTTTGAATAAATACAGCATAGTACATGACATCATAAAAAATGGAAGGATTTGGATCTTTTCCTCTTTACTCCATGGTGTCCTGAAGCACAAGCAAGCTAGTCTGGATTTAAAAGCATGTACTCTAGCTTGGACACTCGCTAAATCTACAACTTCACAAAATGTTTTCTCTGCCTCTGAAACTACCATGTTTATTTTTCTCCCTTAGTCTATAAATGTGGTAAATTTCATTATTACATATCTTGAGAAGGCATTTTAAAATTCTATGGACAAATTTAGGGACTGTGATTTATGTTGGATAAGTCTGGGTTTAATTTGCTAAGTTAAAAATTCATTTGCATTTATATTAATAAAGTGAGAGTGGTCTATGTGATTTTCTTTTCCTATAAAATGCTTCTCCAATTTTGTTACAAAGATTACATAAACTGCATAAATAAATCTAGTAGATATTTCTACTTTTATTCTCTGCAAAAGTTAGTGCAAGATAATTATAATGGGGTATTTGTTCTCTGAAGTGTTAGTGAAATGTGGTTCTGTGGGTGAGTAAAAATTTGCCTATTATACAACTTCTGTTATTGGTCTATTTTCAAGTTTTACATTTTTGAACTAATTTGGTCATTTATATTTATTTGGAAATTCCTCCATTTTGTTTATATTTCAAATTTAGATTCCTGAATTATTTCATAAAATGTTTCTATGACTTTTAAATCCCAAATGTACATGTAGATTGATTTAATGTCCTTATTTTATACTAAATATGGGGTTTTGATGGTATCTCTTCTGGGTTTGGCTTGTTATGTTTTGTTTTGCTTTGATTAGCTTATTTAATGATTTTTTCTATTCTATCACAATGTTTAAAGCACTACATTTTGTTCTATACCACGTAAAAGACAGGTTATTTTATTTTTTAACTCAATACATTTTTGCATATGGATTGCTATAGTTACTCATTTGAATGTTTACTTAATTATAATTGGTTTTGCTTTCTCTAGATGTATGAAAGGCTACAAATGATTTATAAGTAACAATTTGCCTGCTTCTTGTACGTTTTGCAATTTAATGGACCCATTGTGATCTGGTTTTAAATATATCTTAAATGCTGACATAAATTATGGGTGATTTATGGGTACACTTTTAGGTTTTAAATGTGTTAGGATTATGTTTGAGCAATATGATTTTTAATAATTTCTCATTTTATTGCATTGAGATCAGCCAAATCTCCCAAATTTTTTGAGTCAAACTTTCTTGAATATAGATGGCAAATATTTACAAATGTTTCATTTCAACTGCATGCATTTATCTGTTGGTTAAATGTTATCTCTGTACCTGTTATATCAGACTAGTTAATCATGTTTTTCTGATCTATAAACTTAACTTATTTCTTGCATGCTTGAGATATCATTTCTTGAAAGTTGTGTTAGCATTCCACTTATTATGTTGTTGAGTTTTAAATTGTCCTTATCATTCTGTTACTTAAAACTTTAGAAAATTTAGGCCTATGAAGTTAGGTACAAACATGTTAATTATTTTATATGTTTGTGCATTTTTTTATTAGAATGTAATATCTCTATCTTAGGCCTTTTATATAATATCATGTTGATATGACATCTATCTATGTTTATTGTACTATTTTTCTCATCTCTTCATTTTCAATTTTTTAAAATCCTGTTTCAGAAAATGATCTAGTATATTATAGATAAGTGGATTTTCATGGCCAATGTCAACCTTTTAATATCAATAAAGTTAACTTGTTTACAGTTATGTAACTACTGATATATTTTAACTGATCTGCTGTCTTATTTTACATTTTCTCCTTGCTCTATTTTTTTCATTGTTTCTAATTCCCTTCTTCTTTGAAGTAACCAACTCTCATTTATTTTCTTTTCCCTTATATTAATAAGTATTTCAGTTCATTGAAAAATATGAATTCCAGTTACAATCTTTAGTAGCTACCTACAAATTAATTCTAACTTACATGATTAGTCGTGTTTTTCCTACAAAGGTAGTAAGTTTTTTAGCGTTTCTCTTCTCATGCATGAGACCAGACCATTTTGCACTGTTTTTATTCTTTCTTTCCATATTGAACTCTTCTGTTGTAATATTGTAGAACAGAATTTTCCAAAATCCATATGGTTATGCTTGTACAATTAGCCAATCTCTCTTCAACCCCCATCTCCCCACACACACCCTTTTCAGCCTCTGGTAACCATCATCCTACTCTCTGTCTCCATGAGATCAACTTTTTAAACTACTACATATGAAGGAGAATATGTAATATTTGTGTTTATGCCTGGCTTATTTCACTTAACATAATGACCGTCAGTTCTACCCATATTGCTGCAAATATCAATATTTCATTCCTTTTTCAATGGATGAAGAGTATTTCATTGTGTACATATACCACATTTTATTTATTCATTCTTTGATGGACATTTAAGTTGATTCCGTATCTTGCTATTGTGAATGGTGGTGTAATAAATATGGAGATGTAGGTATCTCTTTGATATACCTTGTTTTGTAATACAACATAGTTACATTGAATATTTATTAGATTTGCCGTTAGGATATTGAACATCCTTGCCTACCATTTGCTCCTGCATTTAGCTTCTTTGATCTGACTTAACTTTTTCCTCTTAATTAAGTTTATGTTAGGAATTTTTAATTAAAAGGGGATAGAACCCAGCCTAAATTTCCTTAAATAAAATAGGTTATTTTATAAAACATTTGGAATAGAATGGCTTTCATGAAGCTTGATAGCCATGACTAATTTTTCAACTTTGCTTTTACAGCATCAAAACTCATCTCATGTTTGAAAAAAAAAATTGAGGCTGTCTGCTTTGTATTTTCATAGCTAAAACACGCTCCAGCAGTCTTATCAGATCGACAATATATTTAATCATTTAACAAATATTTGATAATCTACTAATTGTACAACATAATTGCAGGCACTGTGTGTCAGTTTAGGTTTTCCAAGAAACAGATGACAAGAAGCACAGGAGGTGTATTGGAGAAATATCTGCGTAGGATAAAATGGTGAGGAAACTGAGGAAACTGGTGAGTAGCTGGGGAAAGCTTAAGATCACATTGCAGGTTTGACATGCGAGTACAGAAAGACAGCAAAGGAGGACTGAGTAGGAAGACCTCAGAATGCAGTGCAGCGTAAGAAACTTTTATCTTTTCTCCTTTGTGAAAGATCAGTGGAATATATTTCTGTATGCCTATTTCTTTATTCTCTATTCTGTTCCACTCATCTGTTGATCTGCTCTTTTACTAATACAAGGTTGTCTTGATTTCTTCAGCATTGTAACTCTTGAAGTCAGGTAGTGTCAGTCCTGCAACTTTAATCTTCTTCAGTATTGTGTTGACTATTCTGTTTCTCTTGCCTTCCGCATAAACTTTAGAGTCAGTTTGCTGATACCCACAAAACAATTTGCTAGTATTTTGACTCGGATTGCATTGCATCTAGAGATTGTGTGGGAAAAATTTCTAATTTAATGATATTGAGTCTTTCTATCAATGAACATCTAACATTTGTCGATGTATTTATATCTTTGATATCTTTCATTAGACTTGTATAATTTTCCTTATATTGAACCCTGTGCTATTTTGTTAGATTTGCTCCTAGTAAATGTTTCTATTGCAAATTCTTATTGTTCATTGTTATTATGGGAAATCATTTGAGTTTTTTGCATTAAGATTGCATTTGGGAACCTTGTTATAATTGCTTATTAGTTTCAGGAGTTTTTGTGGTTTCTTTGGGATTTTCTACACAGACAGATGTCATCTGTGAACAATGACAGTTTCATTTCTTTTTTTCTAATCTGTATACTTTTTTTTTCTTTTCTTTGTTTCATTGCATTAGCTAAGAATTCTAGTAAAATGTTAAGGAGTAATGAGAAGGGACATACCTGCTTTGTTCCCAGTTTTAGAGGGAAAGGATCTAATTTCTAAACATTAACATTGACGTAAGCCATATAATTTTTGTAAGTGTTCTTTATCAAGTTCAAGAATGAATGGTTTCCCTTCATTCTTAGTTTGCTGAGTTTTTATCATGAATAAGTCAACTTTCATTAAATTATTTTTCACATTTATCGATATGGTCATGCGACTTTTCTTCTTTGATGTAATAGAGTACATTAATTGATTTTTCAGGTGTTGAAATAGTCTCACATAATTGGAATACATTTTACTTGGTCATAAAGAATAGGTTTTTACACATTGTTGAATTTGATTAACTAATATTATGTTGATAATTTTTCCATGTATGTTGATGAGAGATGTTGGCCTATAGTTTTTCTTTCTTAGAATGTCTTTATCTGGTAATACAGTCTTCAAGTATGAGTATGTAAATGTCCCCTCTGTTTCTATTTTCTGGAAGAGATTGTTAAGAGTTGGTTTTGGAAAGAGATTAGTATTTGAAATGATAGACTGAGTAAAGTAGATTGTCCTTCACAATGTGAATGGACATTCAGACAATCTGTTCGGAGCCTAAAGGAAACAAAATGGTGAAAGAAGGTTGCATTTGCTCTCCTCCTGACTGCTTAAGCTGGAGCGTTGATCTTCTCCTGCCCTTGGTGCTCCTGATTTCCAGACCTTCAGACACAGGTGGGAACCTACAACATGAGCTCTCTGGCCCTTGGGCTTTTGAAGTATACCACCAACTTTCCTGGGTGTCCAGCATGCAGGCAGCCATTTGCGAGGCTTTCCAGCCTCCATAAATGCATGACTCAACACTGTATAATACGTCTCTTTATTTATATCCCAGAGGCAGTATTTTATCTCATTGATTTTCTCTGTTTTTCTGCTTAAGATTGTATTGATTTATTCCCTGATCTTTATTATTTATTTTCTTCTGCTTATTTTGGATTTAAGTGAATTTTCCTTCTCGAGTTGGAAGCATAGATTATGCAATTTAGATTTCTCCTTTTGTAATATATGCACTCGATGCTATACATTTCCCTCTAAGCACTGCTTTTGCTACACTGCAAAATTTTTGATGGAGTTGTATTTTCATTTAATTGAAAATTTTAAAAATTTCTCTTAAGACTTTTGATCTCCAAATATTTGGGGGGTCTTTTCAGCTATATTTTCTTATTAATTTTCAATAAATTCCACTATAGTAAGAGCATATTTTGTATGATTTCTGTTTTTTACAATGTATTAATGTATGTTTTAGATCTTTAGATCTTTATTTGTGAATGTTCTTTGTGAGACTGGAATAATGTGTATTCTGTTGTTGTTTGCTAAAATGTCAATGAGATGTACTTTATTAATGATGCTATTCAGTTCAACTATGTCTTTACCGATTTTCTGCATGCTTAATCTGACAATTACTGGTAGAGGTATGTTTAACTCTCCAATAATGATATATTTGTAAGTTCATGCTTGCAGTTCTATGAGTTTGTCCCTCACTCTTTTATTCTCTGCATTTCAGTTTGGGATGTTTTTATTGATAAATCTTGAGGCTCACTGATTTTTTTTTTCCTGGGCTGTGTCCAGTTTACTGATTAAACTAATCTGAGGCATTCTTCATTTCTTTTACAGTGAATTTGGTTTCTAGTACATTTTTCTGATGCTTTCATTGAGTTTATATCTCTCTGCTTACGTATTCATCTGTTCTTGCATGCTGTTCCATTTTTCAATGATTAGAGCCTGTCATACTAATCACAGTCATTTTAAGCTATCTGATAATTCCAAAATTTGTGCCATGGAAGAAAGACTCTTGTTCTGCTGCTTTGTCTTTTCTGGCTGTCTTTGTTCTTACCTCCTAGCTTGCTTTGTTATTTTTTTGTTGAATGTTAGAAAGGATGTATCTGGTCATATGAGTGAAGTTAATCAGGCTTTTAGTGTAAGGTTTTATATTAATCTGTGTAAGAACTGGATAGTGCTTAATGATGACTATAATTGTGGGTGCTGGAAGCTTTAGCTTTCTCTAGACTCTGCGCTTTTTTTTTTTTTTTTTTTTTTTTTTTTTTTTTTGGTCCTATGTCATTGTTTTTCCCTAGGAACTTCTTAAATAGAATGTATGTTCTGTAGCTCTCTCAGTTTTAATCCACTGCTGTTATTCTAGAGCCTTGTTCCCATAGTGGTAAGGTGTTAGAGAGGGGAACCACTCCATAGTCTTATTACTCAATCTCAGTTTATTTTTCACAGGCCTTGGTCCTTGAGCTGTGGCCTTCCGAAGCATTTCTTGACCTTTTTACCATTTTCTACTCTTGTAGTTGTCTAATTGACCTCTCCTCTGTTCGGATAAGACTAACACAAAGTAGTTTTATTTGAAAGCTGGCCTTTGTTATGAGTAATTCTCTGGATGTATTTCAAAGTGATTACTTTCGCCTGATATCTTTCTAAATGCTTATTTTTCCCCTCCCCATACACTGAAGCAAGAGGGATTTTATTCTCCCATTTTTTACCATGAGAACCTGATGGTGTTCACGGTCACAAAACCCAGAAAAGTATCAGGACCCTAAGATTGTACCCACAGGAACATTTAACTATCAAGCTATTCACAGTCATCCTGCAGCAATTCATCAATTAGCTTTAAGTGCTCCTTCCAGTTTATGGCTCCCAGTGAATGGATGTAGGCTGTGTTTCTCTGTCCTTGTCTATCTCTCTAGCTGTCAAAGTAGTGGTTTGTTATGTATCCTTAACTCCCTGATGGATCTAAGAAACGTTGATTTTCAGTTTGTTTAACTATCCGTTTTGTGAGAAAAGGAATAATGATTTACAAATTCTTTACATTTTGGAGCCAAAAATCAGAAGTCAGATTATTTAATATTAATTTATGTATGTTACTGTTTATGCCAGAACAGCACATAATATAAACTTAATATCTTAAGATGTTTGTTGTATGTTAAATTATGTTGTTAAATGTTGCAGAGGTAATGGGATTATTTAACCAGAACAAATAAAATAGATTATTTCATTCTAGGTTTCTCTGGAAATCCCTACAGAAGTCTCATACCACATGTAAATAGACTATTAGCTCTTCTCCTATAGCTTGGGTAGTTGTTTGTTTAAACTGCATCAACAAACCATGAGTTCCATGAACTATGACTACATTTCATCTATTTTTGTGCTCACAGTCTCTAGTCGAGTCTAACATATAGAATAATCTCAATAAGATTTGTTGAAAAAGCCATTTGCTTTACATTAAAAACTCCCAGACTAAAGAATTATATCCTAAACATCTTTATACTCTGCTCCTCCATCAAGCAATGTGGTTATATGAGTCACCAACAAATAATGAATATATGTATAAAATAGTAGATAAATAAATATAATTTTCTACCTTAGTCCTTAAAAATGTTGGTCTGTGGTACAGTAAATATAAGTTCCTCTATGAACCTAAATTAAGAGTGAATCAGCTGTGCTTGAACTTCAATCCCAGCTCCAAGTTTTTCCAATGGGCAATTTACATTCTTTCTCTGAAACACCTCAACTTGTGAAATGGAGATAATAACTTGACTATAATTTTGTTATAGATTAAGATGATAATATTCCAGTATGTAATTTCATACTGTGCATATACTTGGTGCTTAATAAATATTTCCTTTTCCTATAACTCATCACTCCTTTTTTGTAAATATTAGCTAGGTATGCAGCAAGATATTTATGTAGATGGCATAAGAAAATTAAGTAACATAAAACAATCATTATTTTATTTTATTTTCTGAGGGGGGACAAATATACCTCAAAATCCACTGATACATTCTTTTATTTTTATTATTATACTTTATGTTCTAGGGCATATGTGCACAATGTGCAGGTTTGTTATATATGTATATATGTGCCATGTTGCCACTGATAGATTCTTATCTTTTCCTCATAAAAGTAAAATCCTTTTAAAAACTTTCAATACTTCAGTTCATCTTCATTTCTTCCTCGGACCTGCTACTTCTCTCACTTCCTCTCCAGCTAAATTTCCTTCTCCTCGTGCCCTCACTCACCGTGTTCAAACTACACGCATGTCAGGTATGTTTCTTCCTCAAAGCCTGTGCAAACTTTATTTTATTTTCTGGCTGAAATAATCTTCCTCAAGATGATCTTAGATATTCCTGCATATCTTTCGATGACCATCTTTTTTAAACAGTAACTCCCTGGTACTTCATTAGGCCTCCCCTGTATTCATTTCCTCTCTGGAGTTTATTATCATCTGACATTCATGACATATCACAAATTTTATTTTGTATTGATAATGTTTCTCACCCTCTCCAATTAGAACCTAAGCTCCATGAAATCAGGGAATTTTGAGTATTTTGTTCATTGTTGTCTGGCACATGATAGACATTTCACAAATATTTGTGGTATGAGTAAATGAATATAGTGGCATTATAAGTAAAGAGTTCATAAGAGAAGCATACAGAATCTTTTAAAAATACATGAAGGTTATGACTTGCTTTATTATTCTTTATTCTAAGGTCAGAAGTTCTGATAGACACTCTAAAATAAAGTAGGGCAAGGACAGATTAATAGTGTTATTCTGAGCTTATGATTTTTCACAGAGGTTACTTGGGAGACTTAATTTCCAAAAAGAGAAAAAGAAAGAGACAGAGGTTGCATGTGAATGATAGTTTTACTGATACACACCAAATGTATATTGCCATGAGAATATATGTATTGCTTTATAGAAAATTTGTATTAATGGTTCATTTTAATGAAGTACCTTTCATTTGGCATCTCATATTGTCCAGACATGTAATCATAACAGCTAAATTTTCAAATAATATAATGTAGTCTCCCAAAGTGGCAGGCATTCTACTGTATAGTGCAGATTGTTGTGGGAAATGATCACATTTTCCTAAATATTCATTTATTTTTAAATGTTTCAGAAAAGAATAATATCCTAAACCAAATTCATTGAAGTAGCAAGTTAACATTATTGCCATAGACTCCCTTAGACAAATCAAATATATCTTTGAGAAAGTTTTGCTTTTTTATTTCACAAGCTGAGTGTCTACTCTGTGCTGTGTGCTATCATCTATGCCTGCCACTGGCGATAAAGTAAAACAAAATTCAATCCCTTGCCTCTAGCTTTTCTCAAACCAATTTGCCTTCCTCTCCTGTTAAAGCAATGCTCATTTAGTATTGTAATTTATCTAGAATCACCATTCCTATTTCCCTGTAATCCCCCAAATCTCCATATTCCTTGTCATGATGGTTAATTTTATGTGTCAACTTGGGAAGGCTATGGTGCCTAGTTGTTTGGTCAAACAGCAATCTACATGTTTCTGTGAGTGTTGTTTGTTTTTGTTTTTGCTTTAACATATGATTAACATTTAGATCAGTAGACAATATGGAGATTTCTCTAAGAAGAGAGCTCTTCAAGACCACGACATAGAAAGTCTGCTTGAGTTTCCAGCCTGCTACCCTGTAGAATTCAGACTTAAGACCAGAAATATCAATTTCTTCCTAAATTTCCAGCCTGCCTGCTGACCTGCCCTACAGATTTAAGACTTGCTAGCCTCACAATTGTATGGGTCAGTTCTCCAAAATAAATAACTCTAGACATGAATATATAGATATAGACAGATACATCTTAGGAGATATAGATATAAATAGATACATATTAGGAGATACATCTATATCTATATATCCTATTTGTTCTTTTTCTTTTGATAATTCTGACTGTAACACTTGTATTCACAATATTTTCTAATTTTCTTGAGAACAGGAACTTCATCTGTTTATTTTGAGCTGTGAAACCTTGTTCAGTATATAGTGGCTTGACATTAATTTTTTGTTGAATTAATAAATGTATCTTCATCTTTTTTCCTGGATAAATGATATCATGTTAATGTACTAAAATTCCCTTTACATTGAAACTGGAAGAACATTAAAATAAGGAGAATTCTTAGGAAAGGGAAGAATGTCTGATTTCCGAGTATATATTCTTAGAAAGAGCATGACTAGCCCTTGGAAATCATTTGAAAATTAACACAAGCCATAATCATTTGATGCGAGAAGAATAAAAAATAAACATTACCCCTACATACATATATTATGCAAACTGCTAAGAGACCATGATCTTTATCTGCTATAAGTAGTGAGAGTGCATGGAGATGTGAGAGTTTATGGTTCTCCAGGGAGTGTCAGTAAACAAGTGCTCCAGGCCAAAGATGAAGAAGGAACTGAAGCAATAGCATGATGAGGTTAGTCTGTGTTGAAAATGTTGGCTTTCTTCCCCAACTTGGAGTTGCGTACAATTCTTCAGAAGAGCTACGTAATAACGTTAAGTGTCCTTGGGGGTATTGAAACACTGTGGTAAGCTTATCCTCTATGAAAAAACTTTAAAGTTAGCTTTTTCTTTAAGGAGCTTAGTGGTTGTTTCAAGAAAACAAACACAGGGACCTGAAAAGAGCTGCCAAAACCTCACAACATTATAAACTATTGCTAGTAGACCCGATATTTATTCATTTATTTTCTTGTCTATATATCATACATAATATTAAATATACATAAATGTGCCTTTTGGATTTTTAGTCTATCTTAGGAAAAATTGTGGTTCTATTAAAATATTTCCCCTTAATAATTGTTAATAAAGAGTCTTTGTTAAGGTCTTTTCTATTTGCATTAATATCAACATTACTTTAGCTTTCAATTCTGTAGCATATCATGAAATTATCATCTTGATTCTTTGCACTACTTAAAACTCACAATATTTCTGGTCCACTTTCTTTATATCTATTTTTCTATCACTATTTTAATGTATTAAAAACATATTTGGTCATTTTAATTGGCATTTTGGAGGAAGGGAATCAAATACCAATTTTAATCTTGATATAAAACCTTGTAGGGTCATTGCATTGACTATTAACACCAATATATGATTTATCAACTCTTTATATCCATGTACACTCTAATATTTCAATACCACCACTATTACCCACAAAACCTTACTAGTGCTAATGTAAAGATAAAGACCTAAATAATGGTCTTCTCAAAAATTATCTGATGGTATTTCTTACTCACATATCCCCCTACCATGATGAGGCTAACAGTATGTTTAAAAGATGGTTGTTAGTGCTAGTAGACATTGCTACTTTCTTCAAGGTAAAGATAACTCATTTGGAGGAATATAAAGGTAATGTGCTGAAAATATACGTTGGAAATTGTTGCTAGTCAGTTTGTAGAAAAATTATATAAAAAGTTAAAAAGAGGCCAGGTGCAGTGGCTCACACCTGTAATCCCAGCACTTTGGGATGCCAAGGCAGGTGGATCACCTGAGGTCAGGAGTTCGAGACCAGCCTAACCAATATGGAGAAACCCTCTCTCTACTAAAAATACAAAATTATCTGGTTTGGTGGTGCATACCTGTAATCCCAGCTACTCGAGAGGCTGAGGCAGGAGAATCGCTTGACCCCAGGAGGCGGAGGTTGTGGTGAGCCGAGATTGTGCCATTGCACTCCAACCTGGGCAACAAGAGCAAAACTCAGCTAGAGTAGAAGACCATATTAGAAGATAGTCTCTAGTTCATGTATAATTTGAAAAAGTATATTTCATATTTTGTAACCAAACTAAAAACAACTATTATATTAATATATAAAATAGAGAAAGTGAAACAGATATTTTTTCTGATATTATTGGGAGTATATACAATAATTGACATCTATTGTGATGTATTTTTATCTATCCATAGAGAACACAGGTTTTTAAAGTATTTGAAAAATATTATCTAAAGAGTTTAGTTATTAATAAAATAGGAGCTTCTGAAGTCCAAGAGGAATAAATAAATTTGTAAAATAAAGTTTTATTATAAATTCTATGCACTAAATATAATTTTTAAAATAAATACCTAAACTTATTTGCAGAAAGCACCAATAACTCTGTTTTATTTAACTTTTTGTGTTTTTTTATTTCCTGAAAATGTGTCAACTATTTCCCTACTTAAGTTGGAGTTACTTGTTAAAGTGCTTCATTTCTTAAACATGTGGAGTAAAAAGATTTAAAAAAATAACAACCCTTGACAAAATACTCAGCGTATTATATCAAATGTGGACCTCAATTACCTAAGTAAATCTTAGCTGAATATAACTGAATATTGTTTTTGTTTTTCTGTTGAGAGAAACTTATGTCAACAGCCGTGAGTGTCAGAAATTATTTTTAAGAGTGTGCTAATTAATGGATATATAGGAAATATATTTAATCTACCTCATATCACTTACAGATTTTGTAATATAAATTTACCATAAATAATGGTACATAAATTTACTGTGTTCTTTACCATAAATCTCATTAATTCAACTAGTTGATAAAAATTGGAAATGTTACATTTTTAATAAAATAAAAAATATTGCGACATTAAATCAAATATTATTTTTAAAACTTCATAGAATGAAGTCTTGAGTCAAGTCATGGAAAGTCAATAAAATACACTTCCATTTGTGAGTGAGATTAGATTTTTTTTAAGAAAGCAATAGTGCCTTGAAAATTCCTACCAAGGGGATTTTGTTTGGAATAACAAGGCTTTGGTGTTTGAGGAAAATATGAGATAGAATAAAACAATGTTAGAATTTCCAAATTGCAAGGTAGCCATGCTGCTCTCCAATGGTGAAATTTTAAATGCTGCCTTTGAGTCGAAGGCCTGAGAACTCACTCAAAAAGAAAAAACACTAGACTCTGAGCAACTATGAGTAAGATGTTTTAACTACTATAGTCATATCATAACTATTTTATCTAACAAAAGAAAAACCAGAAGAATAACAAGGCAGTGACCTAAAATAGAGGACTAGTGAAATAAACTGACAATTAAGAATGAATAAATAAACATTAGTTTACCACATCGCATAACACATACTTGTGATCCATAGTGCTTCAATTTAAGTCAGAAAGATTGCCTCCTGAGGTAATCTACTCATCTTTATATGAAGGTAGACGGTGCATGGCTACATAAAATAGTAGACAACACTAGACATTTGGTAAGATAAGAAACCCCCTCACACACAAAAGTGCTTAGTGTTCTAGATTACTTCCAATAAACTAAATATTCTTGAATTAATCAAGGGCTGAGATAAAGCCCCCTCTTTAACAATGTTGGATTTCATAAGTCCTACAGCAGTATACACAGTTTGGCTACTTCCTACATATGCACCTATATCTCAGGCTCCATACACTCAAACTATGCTTCCCTCCTTTTAATTCCAAAAATATATATATTTTTTATCATCTCAGAAATGCCATTGTTTAGTCTCTATTCTAAATTTTTCATCTTCTATTATTCTCTACACATGGAAAATGCATGTTAGAAAATTACATTATTCTAAGAAATAGAAGAAAGTTCTAAGTGAAAATTTATTTAAATAAAATGAGTTTTAAAGTGTATGAAATAGTTGGATGAATACAGTACACTAAGAAATACTAAGAAAAAAATGATCATAGGATAACCAAAAAAGATGGAAAATCTAAGGAAAGAAATAGCTGAAAATAAACAGAAATTATATTGCATTAAAAATAAGAAACAAGAAATAGAATGAAGATGCATGAAGCTAAACCAGGTGGGAACTGGAGAGCAAGGTCGTAGGAAATTACTGGCCTCTTCAGTGCTGGCAAGGGCAAATTCCACTCACTGGGACCTGCTGTGCTTCACTCTTCATGGGATGGGGAGCACATAGGTGAGTGGGTGCAGGAGTCAGGGCAAGCGCTTTTAGGCACCAGCAGGAGTGAACTCTGTACTGGCCCTGTGGCAGCATCTAGGTGGGTTGTCCATGACCCCTGTAGCCCCAGAAGAAGTGTTACACTACTCTTTTCTGCTGTCTATGGACGGCTCAAGTGTTAACAGCTTAGTGGAGGGTCAATGTGACAGCCTTTTGCACCTGCACTCGTGGCACCAAAGTTTTCGTCCAGAGTCCAGGAAAAATGAGGTCACACAAACGAATCAAAGATAATAAATGTGGGGGATTTTATTGTCTATGAAAGTGGCTCTCAGTTGGAAGGGAAGCTAAAAAGGGACATGGAGTGGGAAGGTAATCTTTCCCTGAAGTCTGGCCATTTCTGGTTGGACTTCTTTCTCAAGCTATGCCATCAAGCTGTCCCTCTGAAGCTGAGCCACTTCTCTCTGACATTCGACTCTAGTCTCCATTGTCCAGCTGCTTCTCCTTTCTCTACTGGCTGAACCTGGGATTTTTATGGGCACAGGATGTTGGGTGGGATGTGCCAGGGGTGGTTTTGGAAAGGCAACATTTGAATGGGAAAACAGGAATGTAAATCCTCATTTTGGGCCATGGTATCAAGATTTTCAGCTTGAGGGTGGGGCCCTCACCCTCATCAAATACCTACCCACCTAGGATTTCTCTGCTTCTTGTCTCTATCAAAACCAGAGACATCAATATAGAGCACAGTCTGTGAAAATTCACACACAAAAAAAGAAAATCAAAGGAATAAAGTGTATTTACAGGGATTTTAGTTATGGAAGGCAGAAAAGGACACAGATTGTATACAAAATCAATGTCATTGATTTTTTAAAAAAACAAGGACAGTACAAAATAGTCAAATATGATACACAAAATAACTTTTGTTCACTTTGTATTTTTAATTAACACTACAAACCAGAAGACATTAAGCACTCACTCTTATTTGCTAAGATAAAAAGCTGATAATGTAGGTCAAGCTGGGATGTATTTATTTTGTAAAGGCCTAACAACCATCCTTTTTCAGACTCATGGAGATAGCATTCCGATTAAGCTTTGGAGGGGTCATTCTTCATCGGTAAGCAATCTACTCATTCCTCCACTTAACACAAGGCTTTGTATGTCACATTTATCAGACAGTGCTCTAGGTGCTAGGGAGCATCAAAAGCAAACAACAAACAAATTCCTGCCATCATGAGCTTACACAACTAATTTGAGTGTGAAGGGGGTAACAGAGATAAACAACATACATATATACATTAATGGTATAGTTTAAATAAAAAGAGAAGGGTGATGGGATCATTAGGAATTGTGGGATGTGTGCTGCAATTTTAAATAGGGTGATTAACATAAACTGATTGAAAAGATGATATTTGAGAAGATATTGAGGAAAGATGGAGCAGGTGACCCAAGAAAGCCTACATGATCAACATGATCATGGCATTCAGGGGTATAGCACAAGAGCAAGACGAGTAGTTCTTAAAGTTGGAATACCGGGAACTTGTCAGAAATGCAGATTCTTTGGTCTTATCCCAGACTGATAAGCCAAAACTATAGGTTAAGCTGCAGCAACCTGTGTTTTATCAAGCACACTAAACTGAGAATGACTAACCAAGGCTAAACTCACAGGTAATGAGTACACCAATAGTAGAGAATAAATCCGTTACCCCAAATATGTCAATCAGAGCCAAAAAAAAGAGTAATTTTAGAACTTCCTTTTGAACTACTGGTAAACAAATTTTTACATTAGGCAGAATGAAATAGAAACATGAACCTCTCTATGTCAGTAGCACAGAGGTGAAGTCTCAAAATTGAATTTACACAACATTCAGTCAAGGAATAAACCTTGAGTATATTATGTAAGCCCTGAATAAAGCTGACCTTGGGATGCTCTTTTTATGTTGTTTTCATTTTCACTTGAGTCAACTGGATTTTATTGTCGTCACTAGAAACACTCCTAAATGAGAAACAAAACTATTTAAAATTCATGTAACAAAAGCAACTAAGGGGGGCGGAGGAAGATGGCCGAATAGGAACAGCTCCAGTCTCCAGCTCCCAGCTTGAGCAACACAGAAGAGGGGTGATTTCTGCATTCTCAACTGAGGTACCAGGTTCATCTCACTAGGGAGTGCCGGACAATCAGTGCTGGTCAGCTGCTGCAGCCTGACCAGCGAGAGCTGAAGCAGGGCGAGGCATCACCTCACCTGGGAAGCGCAAGGGGAAGGGAATCCCTTTTCCTAGCCAGGGGAACTGAAACACACAACACCTGGAAAATCGGATAACTCCCATCCCAATACTGTGCTTTACCAGGGGTCTTAGCAAAGGGCACACCAGGAGACTATATCCCACACCTGGCCCAGAGGGTCCCCACGCCCACGGAGCCTCCCTCATTACTAGCACAGCAGTCTGAGATCTAACTGCAAGGCAGCAGCGAGGCTGGGGGAGGGGCGCCCACCATTGCTGAGGCTTAAGTAGGTAAACAAAGCCTCCAGGAAGCTCAAACTGGGTGGAGCCCACTGCAGCTCAAGGAGGACTGCCTGTCTCTGTAGACTCCAGCTCTGGGGACAGGACACAGCTAAACAAACAAAAAAAGCAGCAGAAACCTCTGCAGATGCAAACGACTCTGTCTGACAGCTTTGAAGAGAGCAGTGGATCTCCCAACATGGAGGTTAAGATCTGAGAACAGACAGACAGCCTGCTCAAGTGGGTCCCTGACCCCTGAGTAGCCTAACTGGGAGACATCCCCCACTAAGGGCAGACCGACACCCCACACCTCACACAGCGGGGTACACCCCTGAGAGGAAGCTTCCAAAGCAAGAATCAGACAGGTACACTCGCTGTTCAGCAATATTCTATCTTCTGCAGCCTCTGCTGCTGATACCCAGGCAACCATGGTCTGGAGTGGACCTCAAGCAATCTCCAACAGACCTACAGCTGAGGGTCCTGACTGTTAGAAGGAAAACTAACAAACAGGAAGGACACCCACACCAAAACCGCATCAGTATGTCACTATCATCAAAGACCAAAGGCAGATAAAACCACAAAGATGGGGAAAAAGCAGGGCAGAAAAGCTGGAAATTCAAAAAATCAGAGTACATCTCCCCTCCAAAGGAATGCAGCTCATCGCCAGCAACGGATCAAAGCTGAATGGAGAATGATTTTGACGAGTTGAGAGAAGGCTTCAGTCCATCAAACTTCTCAGAGCTAAAGGAGGAATTACGTACCCAGCGCAAAGAAACTAAAAATCTTGAGAAAAGAATGGAAGAATGGATAACTAGAATAATCAATGCAGAGAAGGCCATAAACTAACTGACAGAGATAAAAACCATGACATGAGAAATACATGACAAATGCACAAGCTTCAGTAACCAACTTGATCAACTGGAAGAAAGAGTATCAGCCATTGAAGATCAAATGAATGAAATGAAGCGAGAAGAGAAGTCTAAAGAAAAAAGAGGAAAAAGAAAAGAAAAAGCCTTCAAGAAGTATGGGATTATGTGAAAAGACCAAATCTATATCTGATTGGGGTGCCTGAAAGTGAGGGGGAAAATGGAACCAAGTTGGAAAACACTCTTCAGGATATCATCCAGGAGAACTTCCCCAACCTAGTAAGGCAGGCCAACATTCAAATTCAGGAAATACAGAGAACGCCACAAAGATACTCCTCAAGAAGAGCAACTTCAAGGCACATAATTGTCAGATTCACCAAAGTTGAAATGAAGGAAAAACTGTTAAGGGCAGCCAGAGAGAAAGGTCAGGTTACCCACAAAGGCAAGCCCATCAGACTAACAGCAGATCTCTTGGCAGAAACTCCAAGCCAGAAGAGAGTTGCAGCCAATATTCAACATTCTTAAAGAAAAGAATTTTCAACCCAGAATTTCATATCCAGCCAAACTAAGTTTCATCAGTGAAGGAGAAATAAAATACTTTACAGATAAGCAAATACTTAGAGATTTTGTCACCAGCAGGCCTGCTTTACAAGAGACCCTGAAAGAAGCACTAAACATGGAAAGGAACAACCAGTACCAGCCATTGCAAAAATATGCCAAAATGTAAAGACCATCAATGCTAGGAAGAAAATGCATCAACTAATGAGCAAAATAACCAGTTAATATCATAATGACAGGATCAAATTCACGCATAACAATATTAACTTTAAATGTAAATGGACTAAATGGTCCAATTAAAAGACACAGACTGGCAAACTGGATAAAGATTCAAGACCCATCAATATGCTGTATTCAGGAGATCCATCTCACATGCAGAGACATACATAGGCTCAAAATAAATGGATGGAAGAAGATCTACCAAGGAAATGGAGAACAAAAAAAAGCAGTGGTTGCAATACTAGTCTTTGATAAAACAGACTTTAAACCATCAAAGATCAAAAGAGACAAAGAAGGCCATTATATAATGGTAAAGGGATCAATTCAACAGGAAGAGTTAACTATCCTAAATATATATGCACCCAATACAGGAGCACCCAGATTCATCAAGCAAGTCCTTAGAGACTTACAAAGAGACTTAGACTCCCATACAATAATAATGGGAGACTTCAACACACCACTGTCAACATTAGAAAGATCAACGAGACAGAAAGTGAACAAGAATATCCAGGAATTGAATTCAACTCTGCACCAAGTGGACCTAATAGATATTTACAAAGCTCTCCACCCCAAAGCAACAGAATATATATTATTCTCAGCACCACATCACACTTATTCCAAAATTGACCACATAATTGGAAGTAAAGCACTCCTCAGCAAATGTACAAGAACAGAAATTATAACAAACTGTTTCTCAGACCACAGTGCAATTAAACTAGAACTCAGGACTAAGAAACTCAATCAAAGCCACTCAACTACATGGAAACTGAAAAACCTGCTCCTGAATGACTACTGGGTACATAACGAAATGAAGGCAGAAATAAAGATGTTCTTTGAAACCAATGAGAACAAAGATATGACATACCAGAATCTCTGGGACACATTTAAAGCAGTGTGTAGAGGGAAATTTATAGCACTAAATGCCCACAAGAGAAAGCTGGAAAGATCTAAAATTGACACTCTAACATCACAATTAAAAGAACTAGAGAAGCAAGAGCAAACACATTCGAAAGCTAGCAGAAGGCAAGAAATAACTAAGATCAAAACAGAACTGAAGGAGATAGAGACACAAAAAACCCTTCAAAAAATCAATGAATCCAGGAGTTGGTTTTTTGAAAAGATCAACAAAATTGATAGACGGCTAGCAAGACTAATAAAGAAGAAAAGAGAGAAGAATCAAATAGACACAATAAAAAATAATAAAGGGGATATCACCACCGACCCCACAGAAATACAAACTACCATCAGAGAATACTATAAACACCTCTATGCAAATAAACTAGAAAATCTAGAAGAAATGGATAATTTCCTGGACACTTACACTCTCCCAAGACTAAACCAGGAAGAAGTTGAATCCCTGAATAGACCAATAGCAGGCTCTGAAATTGAGGCAATAATTAATAGTCTACCAACCAAAAAAAGTCCAGGACCAGACAGATTCACAGCCAGAGGTACAAGGGGGAGCTGGTACCATTCCTTCTGAAACTATTCCAATCAATAGAAAAAGAGGGAATCCTCCTTACTCATTTTATGAGGCCAACATCATCCTGATACCAAAGCCTGGCAGAGACACAACAAAAAAAGAGAATTTTAGACCAATATCCCTGATGAATATCGATGCAAAAATCCTCAATAAAATACTGGCAAACCGAATCCAGCAGCACATCAAAAAGCTTATCTGCCATGATCAAGTGGGCTTCATCCCTGGGATGCAAGGCTGGTTCAACATATGCAAATCAATAAACATAATCCAGCATATAAACAGAACCAAAGACAAAAACCACATGATTATCTCAATAGATGCAGAAAAGTCCTTTGACAAAATTCAACAGCCTTCATACTAAAAACTCTCAATAAAGTTGGTATTGATGGAATGTATCTCAAAAGAATAAGAACTATTTATGACAAACCCACAGCCAATATCATACTGAATAGGCAAAAACTGGAAGCATTCCCTTTGAAAACTGGCACAAGACAGGGATGCCCTCTCTTACCACTCCTATTCAACATAGTGTTGGATGTTCTGGCCAGGGCAATCAGGCAGGAGAGAGAAATAAAGGGTATTCAACCGGGAAAAGAGGAAGACAAATTGTCCCTCTTTGCAGATGACATGATTGTATATCTAGAAAACCCCATTGTCTCAGCCCAAAATCTCCTTAAGCTGATAAGCAACTTCAGCAGAGTCTCAGGATACAAAATTAATGTGCAAAAATCACAAGCATTCTTATACACCAGTAACAGATAAACAGAGAGCCAAATCAGGAATAGACTTCCATTCACAATTGCTTCAAAGAGAATAAAATACCTAGGAATACAACTTACAAGGGATGTAAGGACCTCTTCAAGGAGAACTACAAACCACTGCTCAGTGAAATAAAAGAGGACACAAACAAATGGAAGAACATACCATGCTCATGGATAGGAAGAATCAATATCGTGAAAATGGCCATACTGCCCAAGGTAATTTATAGATTCAATGCCATCCCCATCAAGCTACCAATGACTTTCTTCACAGATTTGGAAAAAACTGCTTTAAAGTTCATATGGAATTAAAAAAGAGTCCACATTGACAAGACAATCCTAAGTCAAAAGAACAAAGCTGGAGGCATCATGCTACCTGACTTCAAACTATACTACAAGGCTACAGTAACCAAAACAGCATGGTACTGGTACCAAAACAGAGATATAGACCAATGGAACAGAACAGAGTCCTCAGAAATAATACCACACATCTACAGCCATCTGATCTTTGACAAACCTGAGAGAAACAAACCTGAGAGAAAGCACCCTATTTAATAAATGGTGCTGGGAAAATTGGCTAGCCATAAGTAGAAAGCTGAAACTGGATCTTTTCCTTACTCTTTATACAAAAATTAATTCAAGATGGATTAGAGACTTAAATGTTAGACTTAATACCATAAAAATTCTAGAAGAAAACCTAGGTAATACCATTCAGGACATAGGCATGGGCAAGGACTTCATGTCTAAAACACCAAAAGCAAAGGCAACAAAAGCCAAAATTGACAAATGGGATCTAATTAAACTAAAGAGCTTCTGCACGGCAAAAAAACCTACCATCAGAGGGAACAGGCAACTTACAGAATGGTAGTAAATATTTGCAATCTACTCATCTGACAAAGGGCTAATATCCAGAACCTACAAGGAACTCAAACAAATCTACAAGAAAAAAACAACCCTATCAAAAAGTGGGCAAAGGATATAAACAGACATTTCTCAAAAGAAGGCATGCGTACAGCCAACAGACACATGAAAAAATGCTCGTCATCACTGGCCATCAGAGAAATGCAAATCAAAACCACAATGAGATACCATCTCATACCAGTTAGAATGGCAATCATTAAAAAGTCAGGAAACAACAGGTGCTGGAGAGGATGTGGAGAAATAGGAACACTTTTACACTGTTGGTGGGATTGTAAACTAGTTCAACCATTATGGAAAACAGTATGGCGATTCCTCAAGGATCTAGAACTAGAAGTACCATATGACCCAGCCATCCCATTACTGGGTATATACCCAAAGGATTATAAATCATGCTGCTAATAAGACACATGCACACGTATGTTCATTGCGGCACTATTCACAATAGCAAAGACTTGGAATCAACCCAAATGTCCATCAGTGACAGACCGGATTAAGAAAATGTGGCACATATACACCATGGAATACTATGCAGCCATAAAAAATGATGGGTTTGTGCCCTTTGTAGGGACATAGATGCAGCTGGAAACCATCATTCTCAGCAAACTATCGCAAGAACAGAAAACCAAACATTGCATGTTCTCACTCATAGGTGGGAACTGAACAATGAGATCACTTGGACTCGGGAAGGGGAACATCACACACTGGGGCCTATTATGGGGAGCGGGAGGGGAGGGATTGCATTGGGAGTTATACCTGATGTAAATGACGAGTTGATGGGTGCTGACAAGTTGATGGGTGCAGCACACCAACATGGCACAAGTATACATATGTAACAAACCTGCACGTTATGCACATGTACCCTAGAACTTAAAGTATAATAATAAAAAAATAAAAAATAAACAAAAGCAACTAAATGGCATATTGAAAAATATACAGACTAATGCAGAGCAATTTCAGTTAATAAATATAGAAGAAACAATAAAATTTTTAATTCACCATTTTGCCACATATGTTATAATGAATGAAGACAATTATCATCAATGACGATGAAATAATTAGGTAAAGATTAATGGGAGAATTATGATAAATAGATCAGGCTAAAAACTTGAGCAATCTTAACACTATTGAAAATAAGTCAATCAAATACTTTGTTTGATGTAACAATAGGAAGTATGTTGAACCATGTATTTTGACCCCCCCAAAATGAAGCTGAATCTAGTCAACCTTCTGTATATATTCATCAGATTATTTGATATATGAGGCAAATAAATACCATGATTTATATTCTACAGATAAAAGGCCAGGATTCTCCTAAATAATTAGAATACAAGAGTTTATTTTCTTGCTCTAAGTCAGATTATTTTACTAATCGTATGCAAATTAAAACTGTTACATCTTTCATGCAAACATACATTTTTGTATATTGTGACTCTATATATTCTAAGTGATATTTTCATTGTTGGAGGGGTTTTCCATTTGGTTCTTAATCAGTAACGACTCATGTTACTACAAGTGCAATTTTTTAAATGAATATTATCCTTCTGTTCTGTCTTTCTTGTATTCTTTTTTTGTTTGTTTTATTTTTGATGGAGTCCTCCTCTGTTGCCCAGGCTGGAGTGCAGTGACGTGATCCTGACTCACTGCAACCTCCATCTCCTGTCTCAGTCTCCTGAGTAGCTGGGATTACAGGTGTGCACCACCATGCCTGGCTAATTTTTCTATTTTTAGTAAAGACGGGATTTCGTCATGTTGGCCAGATGGTTTTGATCTCCTGACCTCGTGATCTGCACACCTCGGCCTCCCAAAGTGCTGGGATTACAGGTGTGAGCCACTGTACCCAGCCAAAGTCTGCAGGATACTTCAGAAAGGTCAGGTGTACTAGTGTAAGTGAAGGACTTGAAGCCAACAGAATTCTGTGAAAAATTCTGTATTACATATTCAAAAACCAAGATAAATGAATATTCTCCTCAGAAAGACTAAGGACTAAATAGAAAATCTAAGATATTTCTAAAACTATAAAATAAATTAATAATTTAATTTTTTTCTACAACAAAAGCACCTGCCCCAGATAATTGAACTAACTAGTCTTACCAACATTCAGAGAAAGAGAAGTCTTAAACTCATTCAAATTCTTCCACAGAATAAAAAAGAAAAAATATTCATTATTTTTTAAATAAATGACTAAATTATGAAACCAAAATTCTATGAAAATGGGAATATGACACACTATAACTAAAAGTTAATTAGAGATGGATTAAAAATATACATGTGAAACCTTAAAATTTTAGAATTTGGAAGTGCATATGGGAAACCAGCCCTTAGATCTCTGGTTATCCAGGTATTTCTTAAACAAGATATAACATAATCAGAAAAAATGCAAAATTTACAACATAGATGATGTTAAAAAATCATCAAAATATAAAACAAAAAGTAAAAACAACAAACCCCAAATTTACAGAGATATTTGCTGTATATGTGAACAGCAGAGTTGATGTAAAGACTACATAAATATATTGTACAAATCAATAAGAAAAAGAAATAACCTAAATTTTAGAAATAAGTAAAAAGTATGAAAAAAGTAATTCACAGAAGAGGAAATACTTGTGACTGATAAATAAATAAAAAGACGCTTACTAGTAATTCATGAAAATCACAGTATTAATTCAATTACCATTTCACAAGTTGCCCAACATGTAACAGTCAAAACTGCAAAACATTTTCTAAGATGTGAAGAATGAGAACATTTATATATTGTCTCTGGATTTATAAATTGATATGAGTTTGCAGTCTAGCAAAATTTATGAAATTGGAGTTATGTCCTAGGACCTAGTAGCTCCATTCCTACATGTATACAGGAAGAGGCATATACTAGAATGCTAATTGAGGCATTGTTTTTATATAAAATACAACCTAAATATTTATCAATAAGGTAATGAAACAATAAGTAGTAGTACTTTTCTGCGATGGAAATATAGAGGCAGCAGAAAATATGAAGCAATTAGTGCTATATCTGTCAACATGAATTGTTTTTACAAATATAATACTATTAGGTGCACAGTGGTAGGTCCACAGGATTCAACTGCTAAAGAAAACTTACGATGTCCCAAATGACAATGCCTGGAAATCTACAGTCTACTGCAGGAAAGGATACAATATTGAAACAACAACTAAATTAAGGGTTTATATCACAGCATAAAGCTGTCTCACAGCAAGGGATCTGAAGATGCCAGGCTCCAGCTCATATCCTATTTTCTGCCCTCAATAAGGCATATATATATATATATATATATATATAAAATCTTGGATTAGAAACTACTGAAGTGTGAACAAAATACCAACATGGAACCTCAGTCAGGGTTTGTTGCACCATACCAGGCATGTAGGCATACCTTTGATGTAGACCAGCTTAATGGTAAAGTCTTCTGGATGGCATCATCAATCTTACTATTTCAGTCTGTTTTCACACTGCTGTGAAGAACTGCCAGAGACTGCATAATTTATAAAGGAGATGTTTAATTGACTCACAGTTCCACCTGGCTGAGGGAGGTCTCAGAAAACTTACAATTTAAGCATAAGGCAAAGGCGAAGCAAGAATCTTTTCCACATGGTGCCAGGAGAGAGAAGAGCAAGCAGGGGAAATACCAGACGCTTATAAAACTCTCAGATCTCATGAGATCTCACTCACTGTCACAAGAACAGCATAGGGCTCACTGCCCTCGTGATCCAATTACCTCCCTCTCTTGACACGTGGAGATAACAATTCGAGATAAGATCTGAGTGGAAACACAGGGCCAAACCATATTACTTGCTGTGCAATAAATAATGCTGACAAGCTGAAATTACTTGTATTCATGATTCCAAAGAAATACTATACATCAGTATGTTCCATGACTTTACCAGTGTTAGTGACATACAAGAACTTTGGCAATAAGTTCCAGGTAAGTCCGGGACTGCTGGAATTAACCTTCACAGAACACTGGGGTGTAGGGGGGTGTGTGTTAGGAGAGGGGATAAGAAAAAAAATGCAAAAAAAAATTTCAATCACATAAAGTCTGAAATCCTCCTAAACGATGGAGACAAATGATTGCATAGTGTATGTGTACTGAACTGGTTTTAACATATGTTGTTTAAATATAATATGTACAAGTTAACATTTTCTTAACATATCAATACATAAATATTATAATCATTAAGAATATGGTGGTGACAACCTTGCATAGAGGAAAGGGCATATGAGCAGGAGTTGTTTAAACTGTATTAATATTCTACTTTTATAATGTGTGAGAGTATATCTTTTCACTATTTATCCTCTGTAACTTTTTTTTTTTTTTGAGACGGAGTCTCTCTCTGTCCCCCAGGCTGGAGTGCAGTGGCCGGATCTCAGCTCACTGCAAGCTCCGCCTCCCGGGTTCCTGTCATTCTCCTGCCTCAGCCTCCCGAGTAGCTGGGACTACAGGCGCCCGCCACCTCGCCCAGCTAGTTTTTTTTTTTTTTTTTTTTTTTTGTATTTTTTAGTAGAGACGGGGTTTCACCGCGTTAGTCAGGATGGTCTCGATATCCTGACCCAGTGATCCACCCGTCTCGGCCTCCCAAAGTGCTGGGATTACAGGCTTGAGCCACCGCGCCCGGCCTATCCTCTGTAACTTTTATCTCAAATATTTTATAATTAAAAGACAACTATGATATAGAAAAGATATAGAATGAAAGAACTAAGGGTAAAAACGGAATCAGTTTAAATATAGAATAAAGCATAAACAAGTGTGGTATTTAATATAACTAAAAGAAACCTTGGATATTTATGTGAGAGTATCATGATTGTCACAAGAGTGATTGACAGAAAGATACATAAAAGATACACAGTAATCTTAATGTGAATTTAGGGTATAAGAAAATAAGAACATATATATGATTAGGCAAATTGGATTTACATAACTACTGAACTAAGTGGATATATAGCTACCATGGCATCATCAGGTTTTTATTCAAATATGCACAAATGGTGATGATGCCACAGACTGGGGTAAGAACCGAATCCTTCTTGAAGTTTCCCCGTAAACTCTGACTGTTGTCTGATACACTCTGCAGTTCAGACTCTTTTCTGCCCAGTTGGCTTGATGCAGTCCTCTGTAAACCAGACTGCATCTGTATCCCCGAGTAAGCATCTTATTCTGGATATTTACACACCAGTCCCTTTTATTAACCTGGGAGCTGTTATCAGTTATTCGCTGAGCTAACTGGTCTCACTTGAAATCCATGACACTAAATACAAAATGGACTCTAAAATCTGCCTGGCAATGATTCTACATTTCCCTAATCTCTTCACTTTCCTACTCTCCCCTACTCTCTTAGAATGCTCAGTATCTCCTTATCTTTCTTCAATCTACCTGAATGTTCTCCCTGTTCCTAGCTTTCGGTTCATGAATTGGTGCCCCAGATTTTTTTGTTGTTTGATACTTTTTTCTGAGACAGAATCTGGCTCTGTCACTGAGACTGGAGTGCAGTGGTGCAATCATGGTTCACTGCCATCTCCGCCTCCCAGGCTCAAGCGATCCTCCCACCTCAGCCTCCCCAGCAGCTAGGGCTACAGGCATGTGCCCCTACACAGTTTAATTTTTGTATTGTTTGTTAGAGACAGGGTTTTGCCATGTTGCACAGGCCGGTCTTGAACTCCTGGGCTCAAGTGATCCACCCACCTCAGCCTCCTGAAGTGCTAAGATGACAGATATGAGACACCATGCCCAGCCATTGGTGCCCTATTTAACTAATATTGAAGAAATCACAAAATACATCTTACACACACTCAACCCTGTCTGCCTGATGCATGGGTATACTCATCTTTCTTCTGATACTATGATTTTGTGCCTATACTAATTCTGCCTGTGGTCTAATTTTCAAATTGTGTGATTGATCTTATCCTTTCTCATTTACCCAATGCCAGAGTGACATTAATTTTATTATCTTAAACATTATCAAGTTCTACTTTGCCATTCTCATCAGAAAAAGAGAAATTCTATCATTTCTTCCATTCTCATAAACTCTGTTGACCCCACTTCTCCCACCAGGTAAGCCCCTGTCTATGTTGCCCCTATAGTAAACATCTGGAAAGAATTGCTCATATTTGATATTCCCCATGATCTCTCCTTATCTCATAAACATGGCAGAATCAGTTCTTTTTTCTGCTACAGTTACTTGGGACACTTGACTCTCTTGAATTCCAGATACCATACTATCCTAATTTTTCTCCTATTTCTCAGGTAACGTCTCGTTATCATTTGACTGCTGGTTCTTGCCCTTCTCCCTAAACACATTGGAGTAACTCAGGGCTCCATCCTTAAATGTGCATTTTAGATTACAGGCCCCTCTCAGAAACATTCCTCATTTTAAATCATTTAATTTTCTTTATAACATGTTTTGCTATCTGACAAAATGTGTTACTTGCTTAAATTTTATTACAAATTTTCCTCTACTGTATTATAAGCATCATAAGAACAGTATTTTTTTTCCTTTAGTGCTCTATTTCTATTACCTGTAGAAGTATCTGGAAAAGGGTAAGTGCTCAACAAAAAATCTATTAATTTAGTGAGTGCTGAAAGTGCCTCTCCAACTAAGAATAGTGTTTCAAATTTTCTCAAAGCAGTGACCATTAAGTAGAGGTTAGGGGGTTGGGACAAGCACAGGAACCCTTTGTTAAGAACCCTAAAGCTTAAAGGCTATGTATTGATAAAAATGCTTGCCTACAGTTATGCTTACATAAATTGGCCTTACTCTTCACCTACCCACATACAAATAATTGAGGTGAAGTAGTGCCAAGTACTCCTAAGGCCTGATGGGTAGTAAATTTTACTTTTTACATGATGATCTTATTCCTCGGCCCTCAAACACACACTAAAAATGTGCGTTGCAGCCGGGAGTGGTGGCTCATGCCTGTAATTCCAGCAGTTTGGGAGTCCGAGGCAGGTAGATAACAAGGTCAGGAGTTCGAGACCAGCCTGGCTAATATGGTGAAACCCCGTCTCTACTA
Organism: Macaca thibetana thibetana; assembly: GCF_024542745.1. Taxonomy (NCBI): domain Eukaryota; kingdom Metazoa; phylum Chordata; class Mammalia; order Primates; family Cercopithecidae; genus Macaca; species Macaca thibetana. The sequence continues at coordinate 29,402,616 of NC_065582.1, read as the reverse complement.
AAAATACAAAAATTAGTTGGGTGTGGTGGCACGTGCCTGTAGTCCCAGCTGCTGGGAAGGCTGAGGCAGGAGAATCGCTTGAACCTGGGAGGCAGAGGTTGCAGTGAGCTATGATTATGCCACTGCACTCCAGTCTGGGCAACAGAGCAAGACTCCATCTCGAAAAAAAAAAAAAAAAAAAAAAGAAAGAAAGAAAAAACTGCATCGCAAAATACTTTACTTGTCTGAGACGAAGAATCCTCCTCAATGCCCAAGTAAGCTATGACGGTAAAGAAAAATGAACAGAGCTTATACTCAAAAGGTAGAGCAAATAAAGGTAAAGGAACATCCTTTTAAATTTCACAACCAACAGCTTCTAGAAGTCTAAACAATGGGCTTAGTCCACCAGTGTGACATCCTTGCTATTCCTGCGAAGGAGATATGATTTCACATTTAAAATCTTAGTAATTCTTTTTCTTTTTATTGCTGCCTAATAGATGAGTTGAGAATGCAAAACTTTAATTTTAGTTATAAATCATCAGATTATATGGAATCCCTAGATGAATAAAGTAGAAACCCATCAAAATAGATAGTTAAATATATTACAATTACATTGCAATTTAATTGTAATTATATTACAAGTTAAATATATTGTAATTGTTAAATGTATTACAAAATAATCCCAACAAATGTAGAGGGATTAGAATTTCCCAATAAAGCTTTCATCATTATTAAATAAAAACCAAATCTGTTGTTTGCCAGTGACAGGGCTACAATATAAAAAGCAACATGAATTTAAGTAGAAATAAGAAGTCATAGCAGACAAATTGTAGGCAAAATAAGACAGTTGTTTCAAGAGTTACATCATACAAGACTTTAAGACAAAAATAAATTTAAAGATAAAAAGTTAATACATAATTATTAAAAAATCGTTTTATCTGGAATTGAATAGAAGTTCATTTATATCTGCTTTCCCCCCAAAGCCTGACATTTTGGATATGGGATTTTAGACATGGAAAATAAGTAATAGTATAATGTCAGATGATTTAATGAACTAGAATTATTTCAAATATGGTCAGGAGCAACTATGACCTGGACCAGGAAAATATATCCAAAGAGTATAAAAATTATTTCAGAAATACTTTGCCAGTCATAGCCTAATCTGTAAAACAGAAACCATTATAAATATTTAAAGCAGGTTCCCACAACAGCATTGAAAAGGCTAGAGGAGTGAAAAACAACAACAACAACAACAACAACAAAACACCTTGGCTTTCGTATTAACTGCCACAGCTATGAGCTGGAGACTAGCCACGGTCAGAGTTTCCCAGGAAATTGCAGCTACCTACATGTGCAGGCGAGAAGAGGATGGCTGGCAGGACAGACAGCTACAAAATACCTCCACATCTGTCAAAATCCACCTCATGTATCATTGTCTTCTAATTCTTTTATATGTATGTATCACTGACAGATTGTAAGCTACATTTAGAACATTAGATACAAGAAAGTGAGAATAACATAATCCTAAGATTTCTGACCCCTACAATATAGGGAAGAAAATTAATGTAAAGAAAAAAAATTCAGAAAAATTAACAAAAATCTTCCAAGTGCATTGTTCTCATTGTTCACTGTGTGGTGACATTCACATTTCACACATTTACTTTTAAATTGTCCTTATCCTAATGTTACTTAAATTCTATATATCTACCTCTATCTAGGAAATTTTTTAAAAATAACATAAATAAAAATTGAACTTCCAAAATGTTCAAGATGAAGTGTCTAAGAATGCTTTAAAAATAGAAATTAATTAATACCTATAAAATTCACACAAAAGGGATATCATATGTGGGAAATTGACAGTTAAAGTACCTCACATAATGTTATCGTACACAGATGTGATAAGTGCGAGATTTAGACCTCAATAACATAATACACTGCTTATGCTAAGCGTTCGTTAAAACTCAAGAATTTTTCCTGTGAAAAATATGCTTTATATGTAAGAGAAGTAGCTAGTATAACTTTTATGAAATGTTTACCTAAATAAGTAAAATGTTAAAAATTAATTAATGCATAAAACACTAATAAAGAGTTTGGAAGTATTGCTAGTGCACTTCTCTTACAACAACTAAAGTGATCTCATTTTTAATTGTGTATTTAAAAAATTTTTTTATATTTTATATTGTGAAACATTTAAATTAATATTACCAATATAGAAACTTCTTTTTAAATTTTTTTGATGTAAAGTAATTTGCATACATGGGAGAGTCTTCAAATAGAAATTTATAGAATTAAAATCCCATCCATATTTCTACTATCTAAATACTAACAATTTCCTTATATTTCCTTTCAAGAAAGGGCTGTCAATTTTATATACACAAATAAGACAATATAATACTTATTTTTATACATTTTATTTTTTTATAAAGTACAGTTTTTCTCTATCAGCCCATATAGAACTGATTTCTATTTTGTTTTGATTCTCATGTTCGAATAAGTACATAATTTAAGTATGAAATCACACAAAAAAGAATATATGTTTAAGTTGCCCTATATATTAACATTTTAAAACTTTTCATATAGCTCAACCTTTTTTTTCACTGTTCACGTTAACACCAGCCATGTGTAAAAGTTCAGTTATTTCACTTCCTCGCTAACTGGTATTCTCAAGGTTTTTCATTCAAGCAATTCTGGTGATTCTCTAAAAGTGTATCATTTGTAATTTTCATTTGCATTTCTCTAGTGGCTAATGAGTTTGAATATACTTTCTTGGTTTTGGCAATATGGACAGTGTCTTATAAAATTGTTGTTCAAGTATTTATTAACTTTTTCATATTGTTCTGTAGATGGTATTACTATTCTAGATAAAAATCCTTTATTCCAATGTGTTGCAATTGTGTTCTCATAGTCTGTGGTTTGCCTGTTCTCACCTTGCATGCATCTTCTGATGAACATTCATCCTTAATATTAGCATTGTCTAACTTATTAATGTTTACCTTTAAGATAAGTACTTTTGGGACTTCAAGATCATGAAGATTAATTAGAGTAATCTTCTATAATTGTTATTATTTTACTTTTATATTTAAATCTACAATGTGAATTGTAATTGCTCATTACAATCTAAAATTGTGAACCATGTGAATTCGAAGTCAATCTCCTTTCTTTGCCTAACTATCTAATAAATTTAGTATCCATAAAAGACCTTTATTTTTCCAAAAGTTATGCTATTCCATCTTTGTCATTCCCTTGATAACTAATAATTGTAAATTAATTTAAAAAACTGTTGTGTCCTGGTTTTTAATTTTTTCTCTGCAGGAGGAGGATACAAACAGATCATCTTGTGTGGTCTGTATGGGTGCATTATAACTTACTTTTTACTTTCTTATTGATGGATTATTATGTTGTTTTTACTATAATTAAAATGATTACTACTGTATATAAATGCATTTTAACAGTATACATATTTTGCATATTTTTGGTAGTTATGATCATTTGAAGTGCTAGGTTCTACTCACTTAGAAATTTTGCTGTACATATTGTGATGTCTACATTTTATGTGTTTATTTGTCAATTGTGTCCATTTTATGTTTCAATATGGTGCCCAGTTTTTTTTCAAACACTAGCCTAGTTAAGGCTGTGATGGCATTTTGTACATTTGATTAACATCTGAAACAAGAAGAAGAAATTCTATCTCAATGATGTAATTGAAATACTACCTGAATTTTTATCCAGCTTTCCCAACAAATTTTACATCAAGTCTAGAATATCTCTTGCCTAAGTTTCCAGCTTACTAGCTTGCCCTGTGAATTTTGGACTTGACAACATACATGATCAGCTGGTTCAACTTTCAGTTCCTTAAAACACATTTCTTTACACATACATACTATTGGTTCTGTTTATTCCTACAGAATCCTAATATCCTTGTCTTAGACAAATTATATTAAATGACATTCATAATTCTGTGGAAGGCAGGCAAAGTCCTGGGTAAGGACAGAATTAAAGGGAGAAGATGTATAATATCACAGAAAGTAAAAACAAAAACAAAGAGGTAGGGGGAGAGTAGAATTTTTAAGTTGATTTTATGTGAGTGCTATATGTCTTCTGTTATCCCTTAATATATGCCAATAAATTCAACAGTATGCTTTGATGAGCAAGTTATTTAAATATCAGAAAGATTAGATTCTACAGGAGATTATCATTAAAGCAACTAGGTGGGGCAGCAGAAAGAGCTCAGGAAAAAGAGAAAAGCCATTATGTAAATATATGGCCATTTAAAGTAAATTAAAGTTACTTTTAGAAATTGCAGGCAGACACTGAGCAAGGAGAATCACCAACTAGAATTTTTGTGTTCTTATGTTTTTAAATTTTAATATTAGACTTCAGAAATTTAATTGCATATATTCTAATTATGTAACTCATCTCTTACATACATGAAATCAATCGGCATTCTAAACATATGTGATCTCTATCGTATCCATCAATTTTATCTTTAAGGGACTACATAAGAAGGAAAATGCCATCAGCTTAAAAAGAAATGGGACATTACTGTATTTAAAAATAAAGAAATAATATGACTTATATATGATTTAGGCATTATGCCAAGACACAGAGATTAACCATTAAAATATGAAACCATCAGCAAATATATCAGGATCTCCTGTTGAGAACGAGGGTAATTCTTCTGAAGTTTTTCACCCTTTGGCTCTACATTTGTTAAGAGGGTCTAACTCTCTGGATGCAAGCTTAAGAAATAGAGGATAATTATTGGAGGGTCAAGGCAGGAAAGCAATAATGTCTACGTGGTGAGATAATTTTAAAAAGCAACAGTGGCTGGACGTGGTGGCTTACGCCAGCAATGTCAGCACTTTGGCAAGCTGAGGCAGGAGAAGACCAGCTGGGGCAACATAGGGAGACTCCATCTCTACAAAACGCAAGAGGAATTAGCTGGTCAGAGTGATACATGCCTGTAGTCCCATACTTGGGAAATTGAGGCAGGAGGATTTCTTGATCCCAGGAGGTTGAGGCTGCAGTGAGCTGATTTGGTTCCACTGCACACCAGCCTGAGTGACAGAGCAAGACCCCATCTCAAAAATAAAATAATAAAATAATAAATAAACAAATAAGCAACAGGACTGCAAACACATGGATAATGTGAATTTATACTTTCCTGAGTAATCTTCACCAAAACAAATTCCCACCAAGTGAGAGAAAAAGAAAGATCAATAAATGAGAAACAGAAAATGTACAGAATAAAAATATTAGCAGTGAAAAAACAACAACAAAAAAGGGAATATATGTGTTTTTGGAGAGGTAAGCAATAATCTGTAAATGCTCATTATATGTATTTCCTCAGTGCCCAAGTTAACCACAGAAAGGAAATCCATTTCAGGTTATATTTATAAATCATGCACATAGTTTAATTAACTATTCAACATTAGGAAATTTATCATTTCCACTGGATTTGCACATCCACTAAAAAGGAATGATGTATTAATGACCATGGGTAACTCTTCTTGGCCTTTAACTTTACTGACATGAATTTATGTCAAGACCCCTCTACATGGAAAATTGAAGTAGTGAGCTAGGTCATACAGTTCTTTTGTAGTGTAGCTCCATAACTCTGCTTTCAGTAACTTTTATTTCATATCAGTCTGGCTCTCCAACAAATCTTTATATTTCATGTCTGTCACAATAAATGAAAATTTATCCTTGGCTTTGATTGATTTCTACAGCCACTCAGAGAAACCAAATTCTAATTATGAATAACTCAACAGTTGTATCTTACTGGTAAGATAAATTTTAACCTATGATGACATGTAAAAGATTTATGTTGTAAGTTAATACAGGTTGGTTAAAGAATATATTTCTCATTCATGTATACCATACACAAAATCAAATTATGATCAGTATATTTATATTTGTTCTTCATATCCATGCTCCATTAATATTTATGAAGATATAATATCAAGTTACACAATTTAATAGATTTTAAAAGTAATAAAAGTTACTTCATATTTAAAACTCTAGAAATACATGAACAATCATGAAAACTGGAAAGAAGCTTAAAAAATGATAAATATTCCTTATATTACTTATTAAAAATCAGAAGATATCCTTTCTTTGTTTTTGATGATTATAAAAATAGGGTGACATACTTACATTTGAAAATTTTAAACAAGCAGAATTTAAAATGTAATTCTTAATTTGAAAATAATACAAGATAAAAGTGGACAAATACAATTCATATATCAAGGTATAAGAAAAATTTCGAGTAAACAAAAGCAGCTCTTCCAGCCTGAGCAACATGGCAAAACCCCATCTCTACCAAAAATACAAAAATTAGCAGGCTTGGTGTTGCACACTTGTAGTCCCAGCTACTTGGGAGGCTGAGGTGGGAGAATCGTCAGAGCCCTGGAAGTCTAGGTTTCAGTGAGAAAATATCACACCACTACACTCCAGCCTGGGTGACAGTGATGTAGAATTTCTGCTTCTTATCTCAGCTAGGTCCAGGTTCGCCTCAAGACCAGGAAGAATTAGGGATCCGGACACCAGAGGGTGAGCGGAATAGAATTTATTAAGCAAAAGGAAAGTTCTCAGCGAAGAGAGGGGTCCTGAAAGCAAGTTGCCATTGCCCCCTTCACAGTTGTATACCAGGACTTAAGGTGCAAATTCCTGGTGGCTCCACCCCGTCCTTCCAGTGTGCTTGCAGGCCCTTAGACTGAGCCACTCCATACTGATTTATTTCCCTTACTGCACATGTGTTAAGGAACAGAATTTTCCACTGCTGTCATATTTAGGCAAGACCCCTGTGCAAGTTCCCTTATCTGCACAAAGTATCTAGTGTATGCACTTATGGGATGGGTTGCAGGTTTTTCAGGGACCCATGTTTTACTGTCTGCCTAAAGCAAGCTGGCTAACTCCTTTCAACAGAGTGAGACCATGTCTCAAAAAACAAACAAACAAAACAACAACAACCAAAAAAAAAAAAAACCAGCTGTATATCAGTCACAATAATAAGTGTAAATAACCACAGAATCATTTACAACATTGTGTAATTAAATATATGATTCTCATATAAAAATATTTTTAAATAACTGACAAGAAAGGTAATGATTATAACTGGATAAACATAACCAGGGAAACATAAAAATAAATAAGATCAGTAAAATCAGAAACACACAAAAGCAGAATTTGAAGTGAAGTTTCTTACATGTAATAAAGCAGATAATTTTATATCACAGTTAATAAACAAGGCACTGAGATCATCAGTCATAATGTGCCAAAAGAAATTCAGCAAATAATTATAAATAAAAAACCTTAAGATAAAAATGAGAATTGGCCAGGCACGGTGGTTCACACCTGTAATCCCAGCACTTCAGGAGGCTGAGGTGGGTGGATAACCTGAGGTCAGGATTTTGAGACCAGCCTGACGAATATGGTAAAACCCCGTCTCTACTAAAGATACAAAATATGGTGGTGGGTGCCTATAATCCCAGCTACTTGGGAGACTGAGGTAGGAGAATCAGTCGAACTTGAGAGGCAGAGGTTGTGGTGAGCCAAGATTATGCCATTGCACTCTAGCCTGGGTGACAGAGTGAGACTTTGTCTCAAGAAAAAGAAAAAAAAAAAAAAAGAGAATTGACAGAATTAAATATATATTTTCAATTTATAATTACTACCATTAGTATGTGTCATATCTTATATCCAAAAATAAAATACACAGATAATCTGAGAAAAAAACAGTATGTTTCAGAAATTTATGAATGGATAGCACAGTTTGTATCTTAAAAACAGCAAAAAGGCCATGTAATACAAGGAGAGTAAGACTTAAATTTTCATGAATAAAGTAATCAAAAATGGAAGTGAAGCCAAATGCTGATTCCCAACCTGGTGTCCTGTTTATATGAAATCTGCATAATCAAGGACTTAACACTTTCCCCACTCACTGATGGAGGATGAAATATAAGTTAAGATATGTGTCTTAAATACTAGTTGAAAGTATAATTATTGAAATTTGTTTGCAAGGAAACACATTAACTCATTCATTCCAGAAATGCTTACTTAACATCTAATATGTGTTAGACAATGTGGTAGCAGCTGGGAGCACAATAAAGATGTTACTCTTAGAGGAACTTATGTTCTAGTTGGGGAAGATAAATGATAAACAAATAAAACGTGTACTCTGACATCTGGTAATACATTAAATGGAAAAGAGGAATGCCGAGAACAGAGACTACGCAGAGCAAAGAATGGGATTTTCCTTCCATATAGAATAGTAAAAGAAGGACTGAAAGCATAATGTCAGCATATAACTGAAGGAAAAAAGTTACAAATTATGTAGTGGCCATGAAAATTCATGAGAGAAAGGCAACTGCAAAGGCAGAAGTTAAAAGGACTCAACCTGGTTGAAGAACAGCGACGAGGCCTGCGTGACTGCAGCACAGAGAGCAACTTTGAGGGAAGTATGTCTAAGTCAGGGTGGAATCAGGGGCCAGACTTTGTAGGATTGTATAGGCAAAATTAAAGATTTTGAATTTTACTTTAAGTGACATAAAAATCTATTAGAATGTTTTGTGCTACAGAGTGTAATGGTTTCACTTACAGCATTCTTTCTGACTTTTGTGTCGAAAAGGGATGTAGGAAGACGGGGGTAAAAGTAGGGAGACCTCTTGGGAGGTTATAATGATAATGCGTGGAGGAAAAAAAAGACATGGTGGCCTGAACTAGGTTGTTATTGGTGAAGGCAGTGCCAAGAGGACATATTTTGTATGTTTTTGCGTGTAGAGTAAATCTTAATTGATGGTTTGAGTATAAAGCTTAAAAAGAAAATGTGGATGCTAAAATAAATTTAAGATCTATTTTGCCTAAATGGAAAGATGAACTTTCCATTTCCTCAGCTACAGAAAACTGTGGGACAATTTTTAGGTGGAAATCAAGAGTAAACTTTTATACTTGTAATATTTAATGCATTCAAGTGAAGATGTCAAGTAAAAATTCTAATATATGAATCCAGAACTACGGATATATATTCCAACTAGAAGTATTTGTCAATCATCCACAAATAGACGGCATTTAAAGCCTGTCAAATTGCATGCAGCTGACAGAGTAAGTAAAATATGTACAGAAGACCACCCATTGAATTTAGCAAAATGGATAAAAGTGAAGATTTTATTGTTGGGTAAGAAAAGTGAAAATTAATGAGTTCAAGAAAGACTAAAATAGGAAGACAATAAGGTTTTTCACTGTAAAGTGGTACAGCAAGTGAGGCAGTTATATTGTAAACAAAAAATAAATATTTGATGTGAAAAGAGAAAGGAATAAAACAATGAGAGAGGGAATGATTCCTGAAATTATGTCCCCAAATACAGAGAAGTGAATGATATCTAGTGAGCAGGTGGAACAATCCACATGTATTAGCAAACGTAAGCACAGAACATACAAGAAGAGGGATGGGTGAGTGGGAAATGGGAACTGAGTATGTCCAAAATTTCTTTTATGTTGCTCTTCCTATTTTCTCAGGGAAGTAGAAGAAAGCTAAGATTGGGATAGAAGCGGTACTGGTGTCACATTCTAAGGAATGAAAAAAAAATTATAAAATATCTTCTTGAAGAGAGTGGGAGAGTTAATCCGCTGGGAAATTGTAAGAGGATTGCCAGGCCACATTAAGGGCTCACCTGAGGTGAGGAGTCATAATTTAAAATGAGTCCAGTCAAGCAGGTTGGGTATTTTACTTCAAGCACAGGGTGGATGGAGGATTCCCAGACTGGGAATTCTCTAGGCAATTTTATGGGTAAAATAGATTATGTAGGCTAGTGAGGATGTTTCAAGGGAGTGGCAATAATGATCTACCATGAATTCTAATCTGGATGTGGAGAAAACTGAGAACAGTATAGGTATGAGGACTGGGTAATAGGTACAGGATCAATGTATTGTCAGTTCCTTTGGGGCCAAATAATAATAGAGTCAAGGTACTGCAAGTGATGATTGAGATCTGAAGAGCTGTCACCAGGGTAAGCCCAGGAAAGGGAATGAGGCCCATTTTAAGAAAATGACCAAGAGACAACTGAGGAAATAAAAAGAATATTTACAGAATAAAAAATATATTTCTGCCTAAGAAAGTAACTTATTAGCATTAAAAATCCACAATTTGGATTTTACAACAAAAACAGAATATGCTTCTTGTTGAACTTTTCATACTTCAAGTAAGATATGTGTGTATCTTATGTATATTATAGGTATTATGTATATATGTCTTATGTATATCATACCTCGAGTAAGATATGTGTGTATCTTATGTATATTATATGATTATCTTATGTGTGTGTGTGTGTGTATGTGTATATATATATATATAGGACTCTGAGGATATAGAAATAGCTTCAAACTACTTATTCCATTTTAAGTATATACCAACTGCCATAGCCTAAGAAGTAAAAGACAACATTTTTTATTTACATTTTAAAGGGAAAAACAAAAGTGGTTTCTGAAAGAATGGGGGAGTTAGTTTTGAATATATAAGAATAAATACAATAAAAATATAAAGAACCTGGTAACTCCAAAGAAAAATGAAGTATTTAAACTCACACTGTATAGCAATAGGAGTGAGGACATATGGAGCAAATCACTAGCCCAAATGAGAACCATACTGAAAGCTTAGTGTATTCTGGGAAGAGCATCACTGTCTTCTTTGTGCTGTCTATTTCTTCTTACCAGGGGATAAGCCAAGGAAGAAAAGCTTACAGAGCTTAGGTGAGAGATATTATAAACATCCAGGACCAAAATTCCAAGTTACATGTACATTTGACAAATGTAGGAGACCATTCCTAAAGAATCCTTTAAAACTGAGCTCTGCTCAGGACAATACAATGGCAGTAGCTCATTATGCAACACAGAAGACCAGAATTTGACAGCTTTCAGCTACGTTTTCCAACAAAAGACTGTTATCAAGATTTTTCATGGTAAATGCTTTTAATGAAGCCCCTGTAGGCAAGTTGTCAAGGTTTACACATGTCATTTTGCATGTTCCTCTTTAAAAAAATACGATGAAAACTGCTAAGAACATCTTGGCTAGCACACTTCCACAGAACAGGAGTCTGCTGCTGACTTTAATGACCATATCCATAATACCTTTATAATGATACCATTTCCTGCTGAATGTCTTGTTGTTGCCCCACAGGGAACACACTTACACTGCTGTGTCAGAACTGTTTAGTGACAATGCCTATTGTTACAGTCTCCATTTTCTACCTTCTGAGTTTTAGACACATTTTTATTATGTAAGCATTTGTAAAGTACTACAAAGAAGCTGCTTTTTATTCCTCAGCTGGAGCAAAGGTGGCTGGCGTGAGAATTTAACCAAATAATCAATTCATTACAACTCTGTGATAAGTTTTATTATTGAAAAAACATATTTAATCTAAGAAAACGTTTTAAAAAACACAAGTGCTATGTTTTTGTTTTAAAAAAATATACACAACATATTCCACCTGTGTGAGGAGTAATAACAGAGTTTTCTAGTTTATTCTAAGAATATAAAACAAAAGGATAGAAAAACTTTCTTCATTTCCGTTGTTCTTTCTCTATAATTTTTGAAATGTTATACTTAGCTTTATTGAAATAATGTCTGTATGCAACATATAAATATTAATATGTCATTTATTGATAATATAGAAAAAGATAACAGAATCTTTTCCGTATGCAGGAAGGATTAATATACTTCAACATAATTGATATATTTCAGATTTTTATAAGAAGATAGCACATCTGCAGTGCTGAGGAACAATTCTAGAACTTATCAAATATTTGAAGAGGTTTATTCTGAGCTGAATGTGAATGACCATGACCCATGACACAGCCTCAAGAGGCCTATAGCCCATGTACAGGTGGTTGGGTTACAACTTGGTTTCATACATTTTAGGGAGACAGAAGCTATAGGCAAAGACGTAAATCAATACAGGCACAGTATACAGTGGTTCAGCCCAGAACGGCAGAACATCTTGAACTGGGGGCCTTACAGGTGATGATAGGTGAATGCAAAGTATTTCTGATTGGTAATTGTTTGAAAACATTGAGCTTTGTCTAAAAGGTTGAAGTCGGCAGAAAGAAATGCCTGAGTTAAGATAAGGGGGTTATGAAAGCCAAGGTTCTTGTTAGCTAGATGAAACCACTAGGTAGGAGGCTTCAGAGAGTTGGTAAATGTCTTTTATTGGACTTTAAAGGATGTCAGTGTCATCGTTAAATCTCTCCGGGATCAAGAAAAAACCTTGAAAGGGAAGAGGATACTCCACAGAATGCATATTACCTGTCCAAGAGATAGATTTGCAGGGCCAATCCAAAATATGTCAAAGTAATATATTTTGGTGTAAAATACTTGATTTCCTATTGTAAAATACTTTGATAGGACCAACTGTCTGTTATGTGATGCCATAGCAGGGTCAGGTTGGAGTTGGGTACCTCATTGCTACAAACAGGTGTCCCTCCCCATACAATGCCTGAGGTCAACCAGGTGTCTCTCCTGTTAGAATGCCTATGGTCAGCCAAGTGTCTCTCTCCATATAATGCCTGAGGTTAACCAGGTGTCTCTCCCATTTTATCAGTCTTAATATTTCTATTTTAATGTTAATGCTGGTCAGTTGTGCTTAAACTCTGGCAGGGAGAAGATATCATGAATGAGACTTGTCCTTCCACCCTTCTCACAGTCTGAACTAGTTTTTCAGGTTTTCACGGGGATCCCTTTGGTCAGGGTAGGTGGTCCATTCAGTTAGTTGAGGGGCCTAGAATTTAATTATTGGTTTATAGCAGTTAAGTTGATACTACTAGAGTCATAAGTAATAATGTCAGAGGCATTTGAAACAGAGCAACTCTGTCTTAAATAGGGCCTGGGTAAAATAAAGCTGAGACCTACTGGGCTGCATTCCCAGGAAGTTAAGCATTCTAAGTCACAGGATGAGATAGGAGGTTGGCACAAGGCATAGGTGACAAAAACCTTGCTGATAAAACAATGCAGTAGAGAAGCCAGCGAAAACCGCCAAAACCAAGATGGGGATGAAAGTGACCTCTAGTCATCTTCACTGCTCATTACACGCTAATTATAATGCATCAGCACATTAAGGGACACTCTCACCAGTGTCATGACAGTTTGCAAATGCCACGGCAACATCATCAGTAAGTTATTCTATATGGTCTGAAACAGGGAAGAACCTTCAGTTCTGGAAATTGCTTACCTCTTTCTTGGAAAGCAATTTTCCCCTTGTTTAGCATATAATGAAGAAGTAACCACAAAAATAGCCAACCAGCAGCCCTAGGAGCAGCTCTGCCTATGGAATAGCCATTCTTTCTTTACTTTCTTAATAAACTTGCTTTCACTTTACTCTATAGACTCGCCCTGAATTCTTTCTTGCATGAGATCCAAGAACCCTCTCTGGGGTCTGGACAGGGACCCCTTTCTGGTAACATCTTCCTGGGAAACTACAAAGGGATGACACTGAGGAGACCCCTGAACCAAAGGAAATAGACTACAGCACCAATTGTCCCATGTTGGGTAACTGGTGGGCTACTGAGGTAAAGAATGGCATTGGGTTAAAGGCCCAATTTAGGGTAGTTAGAGTCTCTCCTAAGACAGAGAGGGTTAAATGTCCCTCTCAATCAATGGCAAGGACACTTGGCCAAACTTGTGTTCAAGTCCCAACTTAGGAGGGTTAGAGTTCTTTTTAAGATTTAGGAGGTTAGAGTCCCCTCTCAGTAAAGTCCCTCTTGATTAAGAACAGATTTGGAATTATGGGATGTTAACCATTTGTTCTCTTTGGATTAATCTGCCTTGCACTCTTTGCTGATGGCTGTGGGTGATAGGATTAGGTATGTACACGACCATGGGAAATGAGGAGCTTTTTGTTCCCCAAATGGGGGAAACTTGAGAACTTACAGGACTGCCGGAAAAGATCCCTTCATGACTGACAAGCAGCTGCCTGAACTTTCCAGTGTCACTGCAATGGGTGGGTCTTTCTGTGGCCTCTCTGAGTTTCTTGCCTTTCCTCACCCTGCTGCATACAGGGTGATGTATGCACCAAAGTGTAATCATAATGCAAAGTAATTTCTGATGACCCCAAAATTTGAAATTTGGTTTCATACATTTTTTTCTCTTTCTCTCCTATCTCTTTTCCATATTTTCTGTTACTCAAGGCAAAGATCTTGCCCAGAGACCACATACTGAAGTTCCCAGTTGGAGGTTGAAATAAAGATGACAGGGCTAAATCAGGGGCACATTTGTCCTTGCCAGTTTGATATTGGGTGCTAAACGAAGTGGCTAATGTCTATGTTTTGTCATATGTATTCTGCTCTGGCCGGAATGAAAAATGTTTATTTGGTTACCACATGCAACTCCTTGAGTGGCATCTTGGTGATGTGTCTTGGCCCCCAGGAATGTGGTGTGTTGCACAGGGTCACTAGGGCTGCTCAGGAAAAAAGAACCCAGAAACCTGGTATTCCAGTAAAACTCTCTGTGCAAACTGGTTGAATGAATGGTAAAAATCACTGTTTATCTCCTCTGTAAAGTTTTGATCAATGGGAAAAGGATTTGTGAAGCTTATATTAAGCTGTGACAAATCTGTTGTGCTTTGTGCTATAAATTTGTCTCTCCGTATCATTCTTCCATAAAGAGGAACACCTTAGGATAGAATTTGGGCTTAGGAGCCCGTAAGTCTGCTGTTCAAGATGGCCCAGCAAGCTGGTCAGTTGCAAAGTTTGCTGCAGATTCTTAAAAAAACTAGACAAAGTTTTCTTCTAATCTTGTTTTACAACCTTCAGAGCTTGACCTTCCACCAGCTGGCAGTACTTTCTCTTAGTCTTTGCTATCTGCAGGACAGGAATTTTGAAATTCATGTCATAGTTAGCCCTAAACATTGTCTTGAGCAGTTAAAAGCCTTTTCAAGGTCAAAATTGGCTGCTCTAGGCTCCTTCTGGGAAAGGTAATGGGAAATGTCCAATGCTGTAGCTTAGTAGCTAAGGCTTATTGGTATTGCATGGGAGGTTATTTTGGTAAAGTTTAAAAGTCAGAAGTATTACACATTTTGTCTGGCTAGAGTTGGGTAATAAGAGATTTAAAAGTGTTTTTCAAAAGAGTGCTATGGTTAAAATCAACTTAATTAAAAGCAGATGTTCAAGCTCTAACAACCTTGGACTCCTTGTGAAAAACAGATGAGGCACCACAGACCCAGTTTTGGGAAAAGCCTCTGCTTTCCTCATGAAACCCCAGGAATTGAAAGTAGATAGATCTCTCTCAAAAACTAAGTCTCTGTTCATTTTTGCATTGCATTATCTGAAGCTTTCAAATTTTGGGGTCATCAGAAATTACTTTGCATTATGATTACACTTTGGTGCATGATAACTAAGTAGGAAATATACCTTCGGGGATAACTAATGGCAGTTATGGGGCAATATGCATCTCTTTGCATGTTTGGATCAGAGAAGCATGCTCTTAGCCACCTAGAAGCTATGGAAATGTCCCCAGCCTGCACTGAGAGATAAGACTCCTAGAGGAGATGGGCTGATTCCCTCTGTTTGGGATTCAGGAACTGGTATAAAAATGAGACCTTGAATTTTGGGGAATCTGTTTTGCCTTCCAGCTGTGCCTGCTTATTAGGCCATGGACACTACATGCTTTAAAGAGAAACAAAAACTGGAAAATGAAAAATCTTGCAAGTACTGGATCTTTTTCTGTCTGTGTGCTTATATGTGTTATATGTGTGATATTTATATATGAAAGAGCTTTGACTCATTGGTTCAAAAATAAAAAGGGCTTAAATCAAATATTTTGTCTGAAAAGCAAAAAGAATATAATGCCTTTCAATTCACATGACTTTAGTAATCTTTGGGGAATAAAAACAGTTTTACATGCAAGGTGTGTAAGGAAAATGAAATGTATTTTCAGTAAAAGATTATAAGAAGGCATGGGAATGTGGATTTTAAAGAGTTAAAGGATTGTTTTAAGTTACATGAAAGATGAAGGTTTGAACAAGTTATGGAAGATTTGTGAAAAATTAATCTTTTAAAAGAAATATGTGTATGAACATATTGGCTAAAGTTAAAGACACAGTATTTGGTTTTTCTGTAGACTGAACAAAGGAATAAAAGAAAAACATAGTTATTTTTAGGGCACTGATCTGCTCTTTAACATAAAATTTTAAAGGGTTATTCAAAAAGTGTTTATGAGACTCTTATGGTCAGACATTAAAATTGAATAGATTTGTCTACAAGATTTTATTAAGAATTGTTTTTGGCTGGGTATGGTTGCTCATGCCTGTAATCTCAGCACTTCAGGTGGGTGAGGTGGGTGGATCACGAGGTCAAGGGATGGAGACCATCCTGGCTAATAATGGTGAAACCCCATCTCTACTAAAAATCCTAAAAATTAGCCAGGGGTGGTGGCATGCACCTGTAGTCCCAGCTACTCAGGAGACTGAGGCAGGAGAATCACTTGAATCTGGGAGGCAGAGGTTTCAGTAGCCAAGATCGCACCACTGCACTCCAGTCTGGGTGACAGAATGAGACTTCATCTCAAAAAAAAAAAAAAAAAAAAAAAGAGGTTGACATGAATAGTAGACTAATGCAAAGGCAAATTTCAAATACCTCTTGAACAAAATATTCATGCAATATTTTAAAAAATGAAATATTTTTGATTGCCTTTTGAATAAACTCGGGAAAAATAAGGAAAAAAAGAGACAAATTGTCTGGAAAGTTAAGTCTTCCCTCTATTAATGAGTAAAGATTTTTGCCTTAAAGTTTTTGCATTATAATTCTGGCTAAATGAATAAAATAGTGTTTGGCTTTCTTTGGGGTGTGTTTGTATAAAAACGTTATTAGTATGTGTTCCAAAATTAGGAAACTTCTGTAATTCTGATATGACTTAATGTACAGAATGTTATTAATAATTATAATTGTTACGTAAAATTGCTGTATCCCATAGAAGTAACCAAATTCCTAGTCAAGTGTGGCTTTAATAGTGACTGTCCTAACAAAAACTTTTTGTTATCCACAATTTTTGTCTTGTTTCGATCCTCTTCATAAAGTGGCTTATAATCAGCTATAGGATTTTGGCAGGTGCTCTTGTATGCAGATTTCTGATAAGTTTGGAGACTGTGACATCAGAATAGAAGAAAAAACTTCCAGTACTCATGAAGAGCTGAAATGTTCATGCATATCAAGGAGAACCAGAGATAACTGCAGGGACTGAACTAATAGATGACTGAAACAACTTTTTTGACTTTCTGCTTAAAATGTTGCTGATCCTTTGTTTTGTTTTTCATTGCCAAGAAAACTGTTCTTTTGATCTATTTACAGATTTTAATAATTGAGTAAAGTATACTCCTGTGAACAAAATTTGGAGCATATTTCTCTCTACCCGATTTCTCCAGGATTTGGACACTCTTTATGAGTGTTCTTAACTTACAGCAATAAGAATCTCTTTTCTTTTGTAATGGGACACAATTGGAGAAACTGTTTATTTTACCAAAGATTTGATTGGAATGGTGTGCTTTCCTTTAAGTAATGAAGCCTGACTTATAGGGACAATAAAAACCCAATGGGAAAAATGGCCTCATACCTTATCTATACATTCCCTGTACAGGGTTCCAGATCTGTTTATGAAATGCTCAGTAAAGAATGTCACTTTATGACAGACCCAGGAGCCCCAAGCTATCTTGGGACCTCAAGAGGAGAGGACCTTACTCAACCCATAGGTATTTGAGAGTACAAACTCATGGCTTGACTCAGCTTAAAAAAAAAAAAAAGGCTTTTCTGATAATCCTTATGGAACAGATTTCCATTAAGCCAATTTAAAAAGCCTATGTTAAAAATATTATTCTTACTGCACTTTATACAAAAAATCAGGTTAAGTATGACAAATTCATCTTACCATGATTTGTCTTTAGTAAAAATGGAAGACTAGAGAGAGAAACAAAGTTATGTTTCAAAATCTATGGTACACCAGTTATTAAATTCTAGTCTTGCCAGTTTTTGAGGCTTTTCTTCTGTAATTTAGACTGACTGCTTATTCCTGGGCACCAACTTGTGATATTTGGCCACTGTTCAAAAGAAATAAGTGGGATGGGTAATGTAAAAATCAAGATTGGCATTCTAATTATGGGCATGTATTATACTCAGCTAGTATCTCCATAGTAGCTTGGTTCCAACAATTGCCTAGTTCATGAAGAGCTTTCTTATTTAGTTTATTTGGGATAATTTTGCTTATTTTACCTTATAGTTGTGGAATACATTGTTGTTATACCTTTTGTGTTGAAGTGTAGGATAAACTTACTGAGTGTTTTCTTAAATTGAACACTTATTAATCTTCCAGATATCACCTTTTGTCAGAGTTATGAATGGCCCTTACCATACTGGATACTTTCTAACTGAGTTCCTCTCTATCCTGATTACTAGAGACCCTAATAGTTAGGCAGAATTATCTTCACCCCTAATGAATCTTTGTCCATCTACAACCCTGAGGATTAAGGCTTTCCTTGTAAAAGGGATGGGGAAATATGTCAGGGGCATTTGAACCAGAGCAACTCCATCTTGAATAGGGCCTGGGCAAAATAAAGCTGAGACCTACTGGGCTTCATTCCCAGGAGGTTAGGCATTCTAAGTCACAGGATGAGATAGGAGCTTGGCACAAGGCATAGGTCACAAAAACCTTGCTGATAAAAGGATGCAGTAGAGAAGTCAGCCAAACCCACCAAAACCAAGATGGTGATTAAAGTGACCTCTGGTAATCATCACTGCTCATTATATGCTAATTGTAATGCATTAGCACCTAAAAGACACTCCCACCAGCGCTATGACAGTTTACAAATGGCATGCAACATCAGGAAGTTACTCTATATGGTCTAAAAATGGGAGGAACCCTTAGTTCTGGAAATTGCCCACTCCTTTCCCAGAAAACTCATGAATAATCCACCCCTTGTTTAGTACATAATCAAGCAATAACCATAAAAATGGCCAGCCTGCAACCTTCAGGGTTGCTCTGCCTAAGAATTAGCCCTTCTTCATTTCTTTACTTTCTTAATAAACTTGCTTTTCCTTTACTCTGTGGACCCACTTTGAACTCTTTCTTGCACAAGATCCAAGAATCTTCTCTTGGGGTCTTGATCAGGACTCCTTTCTGGTAACACTAATAGTTAAAGTAGACTGGGTAACAGGCCCAGGTGTACAGTGCTCAAAACCAGAATACTGCTTTTTCAACTCACAAGCCACAGGGAGTAGAGCACAGGGAGTAGAGCACAAGGAGGTATGATATGATTCAGGAAGTGCAGTATCTTTAACACATTCCATAGAAGGTTTCTCTGAGTGTAGAATCCATTCCAATCATGGGAAAGTGGAAAAAGCTGGTGAGAGGCACATGGAGGCTTCCAAGGGCCAGGAGTAAAGGTGGCAGCTACCCTTTCCACTCACATGGAGTCTGGCTCTAGGCCCAGAGGAAAGAGAAAAATTAATTTTGTTACTAACCAGGAGTCTCAGGTATCATCCTTTAAATCCTTATCAATATGCAGTCTTTATATATGCTACAAGCATACCAGTGGTGAATAGCACAATCCACATGGATTAGTACATATTAAATAGATTTAAAACATCTACCAATATCACATAAGTGTGATAACAGTGAGGCTCTGTTTTTAAACACCCATTCATCCTCAGTAGAACACTCAAGGAAATATTACTCACATGGCTGTATAATATGTCTCCTATTGCATCTTCTGTCATTTTCCTAGTTTGGAGCGGTGTATTGTTCAATTTTTGAATTCTATGTCATATTTCATGGAATAATCAGCTTTTCTGATGTTAATTAAACAGGCAATTTCCCTGTCAGGGCTAATTTACAAATGCAAACAGTTGATATTTCTATCACGTATAGTCTAAATCCTAGTCTTTATTTAAGAGAAATGGCATTTCTTTCTATGAGTATAGCTGTAATATTAAAATATGTGAAATTTTAGAGGTATAACTCTTTTAAATTATAATATTCCATTAATTCAATAGAAAAGTCTTTATTAAACACATACTATGTGTCATGCACATTACAAGGCCCTGGGTTTGCAGCAGATAAATGTTTTAAGGAATTTGCAGGATAATATGAAAACAACATTATAGACTGATTAGAGAATAATATGAACACAAAATATTTAAAATATATCTGTATATCTTTTTATTTTGGGATACTGAGGTGGGAGTGTTTTACTTATATATTTTGACAAAATAAAATAAGTAGCCTCTGCTCTAAGGATTATTTAAAAGAGTCTCCACTGCAATTACTTACAAGTACATTATTTCCTAGAAGTAACAATATTTTTTCTACTTCAGTAAGTGTGGTTTTAGAAGTACTGTATTAAAATTTGTGGGCAGTATCTGGAGTCAAGCTAGACTTCTATGTTTTCCTCTGAGATAAACAAACAGAAGAATGAAAAAGATAAACAAATCAGCCAGGAAAACACAAGAGCAGTAAGATTGAAAAGTATGAAGTCTTATTATGTTCTTATCTTGCTGAAAGCAATATTTGGTGAAAGAGGAATTTTTACATTTTTAAAAATCTCGCACTTTGAATCCATGTCGATTCCACATCTCATTACCTGTATCCTATACTTAAAGAGTGTAAAAAAACTTACAGGTAGGTGAAAGAAATTCTGACAAAAAAAGGTTACTACACACCCCCGCCAACACACACACATACACACTTGCAGAGAGAGATCAAGAAGAGAAGTAGAGAAATAGAAAGAGCAGACATTCTCTCCTTATCACGTTTGTGTCCCATCTGAGACAGGAAATAAATTCTGGATCTCATCTATTTGGTGGCTCTTGGCTAAAAATATGTTTAATGGATCATTTAGAGGTAATTGTCTTCAGCTGTACTTAAAGGAGAGCATGAAAATAATCCCTTTAGAAAGCAGGACAGGGTGCAAACGCAGGTGAAATTAGATCTTCCGAGTAAATGACATGCAGGTTCACAGAAGAAAGATATCCAAAATCTATAGTAACAAGAAACATCAGTTGCCATGAGCTAATAAGCTGAGGCAGAGGGGAAGAGGTTTCTCCTTTAAAGAAGAACTAGAAAATAGATGATGTGGAGGAAGGGAATATTTTGAGTATTGTGATTTTAACACAATTATCTATGTTTGTCCAAATACATGGAACTGAACACTTAAAGTGGCTTAATACTATGGTGTGTACCTTATACCTCTCTAAATTTGTCTAGAAATGCACTAACCAAAAAGAAGTATGGTAATCCACATATTCGGAAGGACTTCCCCCTGAAAACAAAGGTGGGGAGCAGCAGATTGTGAGCTGAGAGCTGAACTGAAACTGAGAGAGGGAAGCTCCTGTAAAATGGCGGGACAGGGGAGTACCCTGAGGGCAATCCAGAATATCTTTACCACCGTTAGATACCAGAGACCCCCAAATTGTAACAGAATCCTCTGAAGGGGAAGAAAATGGCTTCATACTATTGGTAGGTAGACAGAGACAAAACAAAGTATGAGAGAATTTAGGAGACATGAAGAATAGAATGGGAAAGTCTATCATACATGGTTAATGAAATAGTCCAAAGCGAAAAGCGAAAGGCATGATGAAGACATGATAGAAGTATTTTTTGAAGACATGATTGAAACATTTTCTGAAGATATTGAAGATATAAATCCGCAGGTACACAAAGCACCGTTTAAAATTATCGAGTAAACAAAAAGGTGCACATCTAAAGGCATATAAGAATACTGAGAAACGCCAGTCTCATGGAAGATATTTTAAAAGTAGCTAGAGAGGTACGTATAAAATCCCCTACCTAAGGGCAATTCAACCGATGAGAGATTTCTCAGCAATGAAAGTCTGAAGACAGGGTTCTATATTTTGGGAGTAGAATTCTGAGAGAACATCATTCATTGTCAATCAAGATTTGTGTATCCAGCAAAAGTATCTTTTGAACATAAAAGTAAAATAAAGAAAATTCTCAAATATTAAAAAAATTGAGTTTCAATTATCAATTCTATACTACAGAACCTCTAAAGGAAGTTTGAACATTAGTAAAGGGGGAAAATTGAGTAAGAAAACAAAACAAGAACAATACAAAATTTAAATATTTTTCAGGGCAAGAGAAGACAAAAATATGCAGAATACATAAATAAACAAACAAATACATACAGGATAAATAAATTCATAACATAAGAAATTAAAACTATCAGTTTATTTGCTTGCAATCATGGCAAATGTAAATAGATTAAGCCACCATTTAAGAAGAGGTGACATATTGGATTTCAAATATTTAGCCATCTGTTTTGGAATAGAAGACAAAATAAAAACCAAAATACTTCGAAATATGTAAGGGATGAAAAATACTAGGTAATTATGAATCAAAATAAAGTTTATATGGCTTTAATTATATCAGACAAAA
The DNA here is from genome assembly GCF_024542745.1 of Macaca thibetana thibetana. Classification (NCBI taxonomy): domain Eukaryota; kingdom Metazoa; phylum Chordata; class Mammalia; order Primates; family Cercopithecidae; genus Macaca; species Macaca thibetana. The sequence goes on along the minus strand of NC_065582.1, from coordinate 29,380,214 downwards.
TAATACCTTAAGACACACATACACAGAGACACACACACACACACACACACACATATTATTAGGGATAGAAGGTTGTTTTATAAGGATAAAAGTTTTAATTCATCAGAGAGTTACAAAAATTCTGTGTTTTATATACCATATAAAATAACAGGGAGAGACTGAGAAATCTCCTCTAAAATGAGAAACTTAAAACACTTCTTGAAATTTTAGGAACCTTATATAGAAGAAACATTTATAAATGTGTAGTTAATTTGGAATATGCAGTTAACAAACTTAATTTACAGAGATTTATCTATAAATCAATCTTTCTATGTAAAATTACAAATTAGATATTCTTCTCAAGCTCATGTGAAATGTTCAAATGTTGATATATTAGGATATAACAGAACTTTTCAAAAATGGTGACATGTACATACTCTACTATGACCACAATCAAATACATTTGAAGTAAAAGAGGTAGATTCTTAATAAGAGGACTCAAATATTTAGAATTCTAAAATCATACTTGTAAAACAAAGAAATTAATCAAAGAAGAAAACTTACTGAATAACAAAAAGATTTACAAATGAATACTAAAGCAGAAGTTACAAGTAAAATTATTATATTTAAATGTCTATTTTAGAAAAGAAGACTAAAAGCAATAAGCATATTATAAATTTAAAATTTACAAAAGAAATAAAAGAAAAATAAATATAAAACAATTAGAAGCATGATAAACACAGAAGAAAAATTGATAAAAGGGAACAAAAACACAACGAAGGGTATTTGCAAAGCTAAAAATTGGCTCTTTGAAAAGGCTTTTAAAATAGGGAAATGTTTGTCAATATCGACGGAGAACAGAAGTTAGCAAATGAAAAAATATATATTACAATAAAAAATGGAATTAATATCACCAATAATTCAGATACTGTAAAAATCTACATGTCAAAAATATTTACAACGTAGTCGAAATGAACACACTTCAAGATAAATTAACTTACCAAAACTGAATCTAAAAAGTACTTTTAAAAATTTGAGAAACTCTGTAATCATTAAGGAATTGAAATTACTAGTCTAAATTTTCCGACCAAAAAAATGCTAGGAGCAATTTAAATCTTTCTTTGAAATTTCTGCAGATATAATCATCACAGGTTATACCACTATTTTATAAATTCACTGAGAAAGAGGAAAAACAATAAAGAGGGAATGCTCTCTTAATTTGCTTTCCCCTGAAAGCAGATTTGGAGAGAAATACTTGAGCTCAAGCCGATTAGTTGGGAGGTTTGTTGGCCATTGACACATGCCCCACAGAAATCCTTCAAGAGAATCTTTGACAGGAAAGGGAGGTAACTAACAGGCGTATGGATCCACGATTTCATTGTGTTGAGACCTTACTTTCTCTGCTCTGCTCCCAGCCAATAACTGAATAGGATAGGGTACAAGTGCTAGCGCATTCTTGACCAGTCAGGAAATATTCCAATGGGCAACATGTGCTCAGGAATCCCCATTGGCCTAGACTTTTCTTTTCTTCCCCCGCCCCCCCAGAATTGCATTGTGTTCTGTGGCTCTTTTTATTCTATTATCCTTCTCCTCTTTTCTGTGTGTCAAACCTGCACCGTGGTCTTAATGCTCTCCCTATCTTCCTTGTTTCTTCCTTTTATGCTTTACACACATATCTTTTAATTAATTTTGTGCAGATCTAATCCAGTCTTGGTGTCTGCTTCTCAGAGGAACTTAATATACTTATCTGATACTCAGAGTGATTGACCAATCAGTATTAAAATGGGGTTTGGTGACTGGCCACCAACCTACACTTGGCAAGGAGCATGTCATCTTGAACAGAATGCGTGAAATGCACAATCTCTGACATAATTTGGTGGCTCAGTAGCTGAAAACAGAAATGGCAGTGACCTGGGAAAATTCACAGTTGCAAATCTCCTTGCTGTTTTGGTGATCCAGGCATTTAAAATAAATTAATTCAGGCATTTAAAAGAAATGAGACCGGGCGTGGTGGCTCACACCAGGAATCCCAGCACTTTGGCAGGCCGAGGCAGGCGGATCACCTGAGATCGGGAATTTGAGACCAGCCTGACCAACATGAAGAAAACCCGTCTCTCTTAAAAATGCAAAATTAGCCGGGCGTGTTGGCGCATGCCTGTAATCCCAGCTACTCAGGTGGCTGAGCAGGAAACTGGCTTGACAATCTCTAAAGGAATAATAAGAAACTGGGAAGGTTAACTCCAATTAAAGGTAAACATGAGAGCCAGAAGACCTCTTCGGTATCTTACTAAAGACCCACATCTCCTTGCAGCAAAAACACTCAACTGAAGAACAGCCATAGGATTTGGTAGTTTGAGTCAGAGAGCTTCAGTGATGTTGAAACACGCACCCTGGGCTAAGGTCGAGATTCCAGTTGAGGAAAACCACAGATCCTGAAATATGCTATTGAAAAATCTGGTTGAATGTCTCCAAGGATTTGGGCCCTTCAAATCCTCCTGTATCCTCCAACTTGCAAGAAGGGCTTACCCATTGCTGAGTAATATCTAGGCTTTCCTTGTGCAGGAAAAATATACAAGAATCTGTCTACAAAAGGAAGTATTACCCTCAGGAGCTTCCTGCACCTCCACTCTTGCCTGCCAGGCTGAAAACAAGACATAAATCCCCGATTAACCCAGCTGTAAATATGACAAAGCAGCTCTAGGAGGTAACTAGATGCATTACTGGGAACCAGGAGAAAACTCCTGGGAATGGATTTTGTGAGTGGTTGGTCAAGGGGACCAGAATCTAAGACTAAATAAGCAAGACTTCATTGACTTTGGGTCACTTTTCTGGAATATGGGATTTAACCCCCTTTATGGACTCCAGACAACTGGGCAAACTTGCAGCTAGAGTGGCCCAAAAAGCATAGAAAAAGATAGGGCTTATGCTGAGCAAAGTAGAAAACATGTGAGTTCCTCTAATGGATGGTAGAAGAAGAAATAAGAAGACTCAAGGAGGTGGGCATGCTGAGATGTATATATGATGTAAGACTAGAATACTGACAGATTGTATTTTGTAGGAGATTCAGAGGACACACCATTACTAAAAACTCTCAGAAAAGTTCTGGTGAGAAGAAAAACAGCATCACTAGGATATTCAGGGATGGATCTCTTCTGATGATAGCAGAGATGTCATCCTTTTTAATAGAAATAGGGCTGGCATCTTTATTAGAAATAGGGCTAATGGGACTTAAGTAATAGAAGCCCGGGAGTAATAGGTCCAAAGGTGCACAATTGCAATCTATGGTGATTGCCACTCTTCCTGAGTGTATAATTGGGAATGATGTATTTGAGAATTGAAATAACTCTCTATAGGATCCTTAGCATATGAGGTAAAACCTATTGTAATGGGGAAGGTTGAATGAGAGCCTCTGAGGCTGCCCTTTTCCTGCCTCCTTCCCTTGTAACCAAAGGAGTAAATGAAAAACCATATCCATAGAAATATGATAGAGATTAGTGATACCATTAAAGTTGTAAAGTATGTAGGAGAAGTAGTTTCTATTATATTTCATCTTGACCCTGGTAGAAACTAAATGAATCCCTGAGAATGACTGTAGATTCAGCCAAATAAATACCAGTACAGTAGCTATGTTTAAGTGTTTTCATTGCCAGAAAGCATGGCCAGAACAGATTAGCAAAGCCTTAGGTATATAGTATGTTAGCCATTAATTGGTGAACATGTATTTTTTTCTATTCCCATCAATGTAGAGGAGCAGCAAGAGTTCAAATTCATGTGAAATGGGCAATAATATTAATTTGTAGGTTTTCTGCAAGGCTCTGTTAACTGTCCTCCCCTTGTTAATTATATGGTTCATAAAGATCTAGATCACTTAGGTGCCCCTCAGAACATTATATGTATGTATTTTATCAATGGCATCATACTGTCTGGACAGAAGCAAAAAGTGGCTAGTTTGCCAAAGCTCTTGGTACATGTTTCAGAGATTGGAAGACAAACTACAAAGTTTCAGGGACATGCCACTCAGCAAAGACTTTAGAGCCTGATGGTCAGAGGTGTGTGAGAATATTCTCTCCACATAAAAGAAAAGAAATGTTTCACATTGCATCTCTATACCTCAGAGAAGAAACCACCTGGTAGTTTTATTTTGCTTCTGGAAACAGTACATTTTACCCATAGGTATACTCTTCAGATTCCTATATTGGGAGACATGGAGGCTGATAAATTTGGGTAAAGCTCAGGGAAGTAAAGTGCTCACCAGCAGGCCCAGCCTGCCATGCCAACAGCCTTGAAGCTTGAGCCATATGATCTGAGTGATTCTACTATTTTAGCTGTTAGTGATGAGAAAATATGTGCTTCAGAGTTAATGGCAAATTCTAGTGAAAGAATCACAAAGCAGGTCCCTAGGATACTGAAAAGTGTCATGCCGTTGACCCTGAGGAATTATACATCTTTTGAGAAACACTTCTGGCATGTTAACTGGGCCCCAATAGAGATAGATAATTTACCATGGGATACCACATAGTCATATCTACAGAACAGGTTACGGTAGCCGAAGAAGAGTGAGACTGGAGAGGTAGATAACAAAGGCAGAAAGGCAAATAAGAATGGATCATATGGAACATTATAGAACAGGCTAAAGAACTTCAAATGCAATGATAAGACTGGGAACCAACAGGGTCTGATATACAATTCTTAAAGAACACTCTGGCTGCTGTGGGAAGAAGGACCAAAATGGACCATGCAGAAACAAAATGGAAGTGGGAAGCAGGGAAATTGACAGGTGATGAAGAATGAGAGTGGTAACAAAGGGGACAGTAAAAAGGTCTCTCTTTTGCATTTGATTTAGATATAAAAGTAACAATAATGGCTGATAGATTTCGATGTAGCATTCCATATGAGGCAGTATTTCTCAAAATGTAATATTTATATGAATAATCCAGGGATCCTGTTAAAGTGCAGATTCTGAACCTGTAGGTTTGAAGTGGAAAATGTGATTTTGCATTTCTAAAAATGTCCCAGGTGATGGTAGTCCTGGATCACACTTTGAGTAGCAACTACTCAAGTACTTGAATTGAGAATGATTTTAGAGATTTTAAGCTGAGCAACTAGCTGGATGATAAAGTAATACAGGTAAAATAATATTACGCTGTTGCTGGTTGGAGCAACAGTGGATTAAACATTTTGTTTTGGTCAAAATAAATATAAGATTGTCATTAAATATCCATGTTGAGATAACAAATAAGAAATTGAGTCTGTAAGTCTGGAATGCAGAAGAGCAGTACAGGTTCTGTATTTTAGGATCATCAGTTTATAAATGGTATTCCAAGCCATGGCATTATAAAAGCTAATTTAGAAAGAATAGGTACACAGAAATTCTAACTGGGCCAAGTCCTGAGCTCTGAGTCATTCTTAAATTTACAGAGTAAAATATAAACTAAGCTCACCTATTTTTAGGTTCAGAAGCTGTCAAAAGTATTTTTATTGCTGTGTTTTCCAGCTTTTGATGAAGGAAGAAAGCACAATATTGCAACCATCTCAAAACACACACACACACACACACACACACACACACACACAGTGCTGGAGGGTTACTTTAGTTTTTGTTTAGAACAAAGAAAGGAAAGGAAAAAATAGACAAGTTATTTCATTTACACAGAAGTGAATAGCAGGTACACATTTTATTAAATAATGTTTTTCCTACCACCGCACTCCCTAAAATACATGACCCTTGAAAACTTTCTCAAATAAAACAATAAAAACTTTCAAAGTTAATATAAACCTCAGTGGTAAAGTTTATATTTCACATGACTGAAGGGAGGCACAGTAATTTCAATTGGAAGAAATATTATTCTTAACTTCCACACTGAAAGAGACAAAGATATAAAACAAGCACTCTGCCACTTACACCTGATCACAGAAGATGTTACAGTTAATTGTCTAGTGAAGCTCAATCTCATTAGACAGAAGGCAGGCTTTAATTTTTTCCTTTGTGGTTTGTAACTACTCTGACCCTTAGTTTTTCTGAAAAGCTAAAAAAACATGATTTATATAGCAGAGTGTGAGCAATGTATATTTATATCTAATTGAAATACAGCACCATTATAAAATTAATACTGACTTTATATCATTAAATGGATACTTATATTTCTGATTTCATATTTTTCTTGATTAAAGAAAAAGATAATTGTTTGTCTATAAAACCTGAAAAAATGACAAATTATTTGAATTCCATTCTACTAAAAATAAATGGATCTTTTTTTTAAATGAAAGTCAGCTCATATAGACAGTAGAAAGCAGGAAGAGAAGAAGTGGAGAGGAAAGAGGGAAAAGTAAGGCAAAAGCAAAGGATCTTTAATAGTGAAACACTGGAAACCCTCTCATTAAAGGTCAAACAAAGCAAGGATGGCCACTGTCCATGTGTCTCAGTAACATTATTCTGGTCACACTAGCAAATGCATTTAGTCAAAATTAATGTATGTGTGTGTGCTTTGTATAAGTATGTAGTCTAAATGGATATAGTATTTTATATTACTAAATGAAGCAAAATATTATTTTTAGATTATATCATTAGATCAAATGAGATATAGCTGAAAAACTCAAGAAAATCAGCTGAAAATTCATTAAAAGCAATGTGAGAATTCAGCACTGTGAATTCTTCTTTATATATAGAAATAGTATTTAGAAAAAAAAAAGAAAAAAAATGTCCTACACAAAATAAAAAGTAAAACTCTGAAATTTTGGATGTTGAATTAAATAAATGTATGGAACATATAAGAAAATTTTAAAAGTGTAACAATGTCATAGAAAAATTTTACCAACTATTCATAGAAAAAATATCCTCTCTTTGGCAACTATTCAGCTATTTTATTTATATATTTTTATAATTTTTATATTTGGGGGGATTTTTCCATGATTTATTTGATAGTAGTCAATAAAATTATATTTGATTAAACTTTGCCTAGTGGCTCTTTGTAGGGTAAGCAGGATTTTACCTGAAACTCTAAATAGCACTTTTTTTCAAATTTTGCCTGAAGCAAATAAGTAATATATCAGAATGTGTTTAAATAAAGATGACCCAATTTGGCCATGGTGGCTCATGCCTGTAATCCCAACTCTTTGGGAGGCCAAGGCAGCCGGATCTCTTGAGGCCAGAATTTGACCCCACCCTGGGCAAAATAGCAAAACCTCGTCTCCACAAAAAGTTAAAATATACACATACATACACACACACACACACACACACACACACACACACACATATTAGCTGCAGCATGGTAGCAGCTCCCCCAGCTACTTGGGAAGCCAAGGTGAGAAAACCATGTGAACCGCAGAGGTAGAGCCAGGATCTTGCCACTGTATCACTGTATTCCAGCCTGGGGGACACTGCAAGGGACTGTCGGAAAAAAAGATGAACCAGAAAGTGAGCCTTCACCAGACACTGAATTTGCTGGTGCCTTGATCTTCAACTTTCCAGACACCAGAACATAAGAAATCAATTTCTGTTGTTTCATGCTATCCAATGTATGGTATTTTGTCATGGCAGCCCAAACTGACTAAGACAAAAAGATTGTTTCAATATTCAAAAATCAGTTAATGTAATCCATCATCTCAAGAGTCTAAAGAAGTAAAACCATATAATCATGTGTGATATTAAGATATATATATATATATAGACTTTTGTCCACTGATTCTGGCTCATAACTCTCATAGCACTTGTTTATTATTTCCTTAGTTACTAAAACAATAAGCGTATCTTTTGTTAAAGTATTTGGCTTTTTGTCCTTGGCTCCTGAAAAAGCTTTGAAACAGCTTTAGAGCCATAAAGGTGAGAGACAGTCTTTTGTTAAAATGTTGCAGTACTTTAGGCCTCAGAAAACAGAATTTCTTCTCTCTGACCTTCTTCTGCCCTCCTTTCAACTGTTCTTTTCTCTCCCCAGTTGAGACATGCAGTAGACACTAAAAATGTACTCTCATAATTCCCCGCCTTTCCGTTTTGGAGCTGGCAATAAGGACATTCTCTGGCTTACCTTGGTCTGACTGTAGGTCATAAGACCCCTATTTCAGGAGGGGTCCTGCCCCATACCCTGGAGGAAGAAATGCTGCATAGAGAGGCCAAGACAAATCTGAACACACAGTTCTTGCTGGGTTCCCCCCACTCAGACTGTTAGTATTAGATCATACCCTTTTTATCCACTCACATTTCTACAAAGTTATCCATACTTCAGTCATATCTATCCAATGAAGTCTCCATAAAAGGCCCAAAGGGATGGAGGACAGAGAACTTTCAGGTAGCTGAGTACACAGAAGTTCCTGGAGGCTGGCGTGACTAGCATGCGCACAGAAGCTCCATGCCCCTTCCCATACCTTGCCCTATGCGTCTCTTCATCTGTAGCTTTTGTTATATTCTTTATAATAAACCAGTAAACTTAAGTACGTGTTTCCCTGAGTTTTGGGAGCTACTCTAGCAAATCAATCAAACCTAGAGAGGGAGTCGTGAGATTCCCAATTTACAGCCAGTCAGTTAGAAGCACGGGTAAAACAACGTGGGACTTGCAATTGTCATCAGAAGTGGGAGACAGGCTTGTGGGACTGAGCCCTCAACCTGTGAGATCTGATGCTAACTCCAGGTAGATAGTGTCAGAATTAAATCATAGGACACCCAGCAAGTGTCCACTGCAGAACTGACGCTTGCTTGATGGTGGAGAAAACTCCCCACACATTTGGTCACAGGGGTCTTCTGCATTGATTGCTGTAGTGTGAGAACAAAGAAAAAACAGTTTAAGACTGAGAAAAAGGCAATGCTTTTCCCTCACCACTCCTATTCAACATCATACAGGAAGTCTCAGCTAGTGCAGTATAAAAGGTAAAAGAAATAAAATGTTCAATTGATTTGAAGAAAGAAATAACGTTCTTTGTAGATGACACTATTACCTAAAAGAATATCTCAAGCAATCATCATCAACAACAGAACCATTGAGCAATTATAGCAAGGTTGCAGTATACAAGGCTAACATATGAAAGTCAACTGATTTCCTACATGCCAGCAATGAACATTTTGGATTTAAAATGCAAAGCATGATACCCCTATCATTTGCACCAAAAAAGGAGACATACTTAGGTGCAAATCTAACAAAATATGTACAAGATCTACATAAGTAAAAAAAACAAAAATTTTGAAGAAAGAAATTTAAAAAAATCTAAATAAATGGAGGGATATTCATGTTCATATATAAGAAGACTTAATGTCATTAATTTGTCAGCACTTCACAAATTAATTTATAAATTCAATTCCAATTAATGCCTTGACAAATTATTTTGTGACTATCCACAAAAATAATTCTAAATATTACACAGAAAGGCAAAAGACCAAGAATAGCTAACAAAAAGACTGAAAAAGAAAGATATAGTTTGGGGACTAACACTAGTCTTCTTTATAAATTATTATAAAACTACAGTAATTAAGAGAATGTGGTATTGGTGAAGGAATAGAAATAGGTACATAGATCAAAGGAATGCAATAGAGTGAAGACATGGACCCACATGAATATATTCAATTGATCTTTGATGAAACATCAAAGACAAATTAACAGAGAAAGGATGCTCTTTTGAACAAATGATTCTGGAAAAACTGACTATCCATATGAAAAAAAATTAATCTACACACCGATATTGCACCTTTCACAAAAATTAAAGTAACACAAAACAGGCCAAAAGTAAAATGAAAAACTATAAAAACTCTAGAAGATGTCATAGGAAAAAATCTGGATGATCTTAGGTTTGGCAATACATTTTAAAATTCCCCACCAAAAGCTTAATCAATGGAAGAAAAAATAGAAAGGTTATTAGACTTCTGTTATGCACATTATATTTTTAAATTGATATATTATATTTGCATCTATTTATGGGATACATGTGATATTTTGTTACATACATATAATGTGTAATGGTCAAGTAAGTATATTTAGGGTATCCTTCAAGCACTTATTATTTCTATGTATTAGGAACATTTCATGTCCTCTCTTGTAGCTGTTTTGAAATATACAATATATTGTTATTAACTATTGTTACTCTGTTATCTAACATTAGAATTTATTCCTTCTACTTAATTGTATGTTTTTACTACAGTCCCAAAGAAAATATTTGCAAAACATATATCTGATAAAGGACTTGTGTTTAAAATACAGCACAACAACAAAAGGCTTCTTACAACACAACAACAAAAAAATTAATAAAATAGACAAAAATTCTGAATAGTCACCTCACTAAAAATATATAGAGATGTCAAAGAAGCATATGAACAGTTGCTCAACATGATACATTCTTAGGGAAATGCAAATGAAAACAACATTGAAATACCACTACACATGCATTAGAAGGGCTTAAGTCCAAAACACTGTGCGTACTAGTTGAGGACAAGGATATGGAACAACAGGAATTCTAATTGATTCCTAATGGAAATAGAAAAAGATACAGCTACTTTGAAAAACAGTCAGTTTTTGACCAGGGTAAACATAGTCAGCATATGATCCAGTAATTTCACTCCTAGATATTTACCCAAATGAATTGAAGACTTACTTCCAGGAAAAAAAAAAAAAATGTTCACATGAATGTTTGTAGCTGCTTTGTAAGATCCCCTTCAATATGTGAATATATACATTATTTTACATATATTCATACAATGTAGTACTATTTAGCAATAACTAGAAATGAGCTATCACAAAAAGATGTGGAGGAACCTCAAATGCATATTGCTAAATGAAAGTAGCCAGACTTTTAAAAAGCTACAAACTGGATGATTCTAGTTACAGGACATTCTTGAAAAGGCAAAACTACAGAGACAGTAAAAAGGTCAGTGGTTTCTAAAAGGTCTGGCAATAGATGGTTAATAGCTGAAGTATGGGAGATTTTTAGGACGATGATGCTATACTGTAAGATACTGTGATGGTGGATACCTGACGCTGTACATTTGTCAAAACTCATAGAAACCTATGACCCCAAGAGTGAACCCAATGTAATCAACAGACTTTCATAATAGTGGGTCAATTTTGGTTAATCAATGGAAACAAATGTATCACACTAATATAAGATGTTAACAACAGGGAAAACTGTAGGAAAGGGTTTATATCAGAACTGTATGCATACTGCTCAATTTTTTCTGTAAACCTAAAATTGCTGTAAAATGAGATATCTGGATCAGCACTTCCTTGGAGATGCACTGAGAACCCCCAAAATAAATACCTAATATTCCACATAGTAAAAGTTTTAGTTCATCTCAAAAACAGCCTCCAATATATGTTACAAATTTTTCAGCCTTATGCATGTGTTATGTAATAGAAAAATACAGATCAATAGATAGAAACTTGATCATATTAAAATAGTTATAAACTTTGAATTTACACAATAGTCTCAGCATCATTCTAATTATATTTATGTAAGAAATCCACACTCAATCAAGGACTCAGCATCTTCAATGAGAAAGAAAGAGAAGATCTTTCTAACAATACCTAGATGAGCCCTTTCATGTCATATTATTCCAATATGATACATGTGCATGATTTCTGGTGGATTAGGAAGAAGTGCAGCTGGTGGCAACCATCAAAACTCAAATCCACATCTGTTGTGATATTGCCAAAAAGAACTCTTCACTAATTTATTTGACAAAACATCTTTTATCCACCACCCCTTCTCACAGAAGCACAAGACATTTTCAAAAAACATCTGGACCCTCTGCTAAAAGGAGGCATTTCTTATCTTGTAAGACATTATTTTCATTAGATTTTACTATAATTTGCTATTATTATGCAATGAAACACTAAGAATAATATATTAGTGACAGATTCATGTTAATTCAAAAATAATTTTTTGGATTCTTTTGAAAATCTTCCTTAACTATTCCAACTGTCTCAGGCTTTCCAAGATAAAAAAAAAAGAGCAAATTACTTTCTTTTTCTAGTTCAGCAAAATTTTTAAAATCTCTTATTTATTTTTCTCAAGACTTGGCATTCTTAAATCTGTAAGTCTCCAAATGTTGCTTTAAAATAATTTTAGTACAAGTATAAAATCCACTGTTTATAGTCACAGTTTTTATGATGTTTCTAAAAATCTATTGTATTTGCTATATTGCACAGTAATCATAGTGTTTATTCATTCTTAAATATATTAGACTGACCACATAGTAGATGATTGAGTTAACCTTGATCTAACAGTTTTAACTTAAGCATTTTCAAAGTACTTAGAGTTTACTACTCAATATTTATCAGTTATATATGACGCAGTATCTGTTTTAATTATCATGTAAGACATTAGGTGATATAAAATCATGAGACACTACACTGAGATATGAAAAGTATTCCAAGAGTAAAAATAATTTCCTAATTAGAGATGTGTGTTAAAGCTCTGAGACTTTTCAAGCTTGCAAAATTGTTTACGCTCAGAAATGTTAAAATGATCACATGATTAAATTTATGTAACATTATACTTGTGTGCAAATCATAAATTATTTCCAGCTGTGTTTTTAAAAAACTCTTACACTGTACTTTCAAAACTGTTTTTGTGTAATTAGTTATAAAATAGCTCATAAAATTTATAAGGCTGGTCTAGTCAAGTTGGCACTGAACTTAAATGCAAACTGTTAATCTGATAAGGAAATAAATACCCATTTTCTCTCCCAAATATCACATTAACTATGTAGAAAAGCAAATAAACCAATAGGTTTGTACAGCAGTTTTTGAGAGGATGAGAAGTAGGAAATGAGTCAGAGACCCATGATCTAAATGAGGTAACATAGGTCCTTTTAAGGAGTTTAGACTTAATTTCAGTTAGGGAAGTAATTTGGAGAGATTTAGGCAGACAGTTTCTTCTATATTTATCTTTTTTTTTTTTTAATACTCTTTCTAATATTTTCCAAAAAAGTTTTAAGTAGAAAAGGGCAGAATCTTGGAGGTCAGAAAGGAGGTGATGTTCATGTCAGTGACATGTTAAGTCAAAATATATATTTTTGAGAGCTAGCCCCTCAGTATGTTTAGGTAGCACAAATAAATTACACAACCATGTGTCCCAAATTACCATGTCAACTACCTCTCTTGCATCAATATCTCTCCCGCAGCTGACATCTATGGCCTCATTTAGTTTCTTTGTGATAAGGAAAAGATTTAGGTCCAGTTTAAGATTTGGTCACATCCATACGTTAGTAGAAGCCAAATATGGGCTGCCGCCAATGACAGCCCCACAACTGAAAGAAAGTGGTTAGAAGAAATAATATACAGATTTTCAAGCACTCCACCTGGTCCTCAAGTTTGTGTGGAGGAAGAGGGAGTTATTGGTAAGTTTGTACATAGACTCATGGGCAGATGTGGATGCCTTAACTGCTTGGTCTGGTCCTTGAAGATGCAAACTTGGAATTTCACTAACAGAGAAAAACTTGGGGAAAGTCTTGTGGACCAATGGGAAGCAAAAGTGTATGAATTGTTGTGATTCATATCCTGAAAGCATTTAAGCATCTTCTACAGAAGACATACATAACCATTATATACACACACAGATATATATACACACACACACACACATATATATGTATAGGTATAGATATATACACGTATAGGTATATACACATGTAGGTATATATATGTTTGTGTGCACGCACACACATGCACAAACATACACAGAGGGAGAGAGAGAAAGAGAATGGCTCATTCATGATGATGTTAACCAGTCTCCATCCTTAGTTATCATTTTTGTGCTTGCATAACAGTCCCATAAACAAAGCTGTCATGATGCATGACATCAGGTACACAGAGTGTGGGTGAGTCCAATAGTATAAGCTTCCTTTTACCAAGGTTAACCCAGCTCCTGCCAATCCTAAAGTCACCAGTAGAGACCAGTTAGGCCATAGATGAGAGTTGAGGGAGAGATGTTGATGCAAGAGAGGTAGTTGACACAGGGATTTGGGACATACGGTTGTGTAGCTACATTACCTTTCTAGCAGACCAATCATCAATCTGTTGATGGCCTCTTTCCCCATGGACAGAGCAAAGATTTATCTTTAGTGGAAATATATCTATTTTATGTATAAAGAAGGGATGAAAACATCAATTGTGGCCTTGTAACCTTTAATTTTTAACATTACTATTGTAATTATCATTCCAAAAGTTGTGATCATCTATCACTGTGGAGAATTAGTGACTTAACATAATGAATAAATCCAACTTGTAGAATGAGTAGACCAGAGCACAGAAGATCCTGTTGGTGCTTCCATCTGGATTGTCGTGTCACATATTCCTTGTTCAGGGTAACCCAATTGTTTCTTATTGCAAGTGAGTGCTCATCATTTCTGCAAAGATTCCTGTGGATGTCAGAGCAGACTCAGCCTGTACATTTGGCAAGCTAGAAGAGCCAAGGAGTTGATGACCCCAGAAGCTCACCTCAACCAATAACTGATAGAAACCAATGGATCAATATCCACAGTTGAACGTTGCTTATAAAACACATGCTTCATTAACTATTTTTTTTTTTTTTTTTTAGACAGAGTCTTGCTCTGTCCACCAGACTGGAGTGCAGTGGCATGATTTCGGCTCACTGCAACCTCTGCTTCCTGGGTTCAAGCGATTCTTCTGCCTCAGCCTTCTGAGTAGCTGGGACTACAGGCATGTGCCACCATGCCTGGCTAATGTTTTGTATTTTTAGTAGAGATGGGATTTCAGAGTGTTAGCCAGGATGGTCTCCATCTCCTGACCTCGTGATTGGCCCACCTCGGCCTCCCAGAGTGCTGGGATTACAGGTGTGAGCCACCGTGCCTGACTTAACTATCTTCCTTATATCTGCTTTCTGTTATTACTTTCAAACTAAAGTATTTTCACTCATATCCTTGGTTCTGGTTGGCTTATTGAAGACAATGAAATGCTTATTTCCTGCTTCATGTTCCCATAAATACATAGGGCAATGCAAGCGAGAGGTCCCTTTCACTGTGATTCTGGTTATGTCTAACATAGCACACCTCTCTAAAGAATCATGAAAGTTCAGGGGATTGAATGCATTTTGATACATTTTTTCCTATAAGTATTCCCTTAATTCAATTTATTTCTTATTAAAACTCTAAGGTGCAAGTTGTACGTGTCTATGCGCCCTTTTCCACGATAGTCACTATATCCAACTCATGGTGACAATATTCATTCCTCTTCTAACTCAATACTACACTGGTGTCCTAAACTAAAGATTGAACTTTAAAGTTTGTATAAATATACATGTTATTTGTTACTCATGGACATAAAGGTGGCAGCAATAGAAACTGCCGACTACTTGAAGAGGGAGGGAGGGAGGAAGGCAAAGATTGAGAAACTAACTGTTGGATACTATGCTCAGTACCTGGGTGATGGGATCCTTTATAACCAAACCTCAGCATCACACATATACCCAGATAACAAACCTGCACATGTGCTCCCTAGATCTAAAATAAAAATTGGAAAAAATTCATACAGATTATATAACAGTAAAATAGGAGAGGAGAATCTGGATTTTCTGGATCACATGGTTCAAGGGGCAGGGCTTGCCAACCACTTGATACATTGCCAACATATGATATCTATTACCTCTAAAATCCAAAAACTTTGGCTCTTTTTTAGGGGTAGAGAGTGCAACAGTGCCACAACTGAAATTTTAATTTAAAGGCAGTATTTTTGTATGTCCTGACCACTGCATTCCAGAAGCTACACTGTACCCCAAATTTCGTGTTTTATTTCTTCCATCACTTGGTACATATATGTATGTCCAGGTTATCTACAGTACCAGCTCTGGTTTTCCAGGGTAATTATTAGGCTATACAATGAATATGATGAATCTGGATGATGGCTCCAAGATGAGAGGTGCTCAACAATCCTGTAGACTAGATTATGGCAAAGTAAAATAGTAAGAACCATTCCTGCTATCACTGGATGAAAACAAATTGTAGTACTGTGGGTTCCTGGAATAGTAAATATATGATTCGATTGAAAGCTTTGCAAAAGATGACAGGAACTATAATGATAACGGGCAAGTAAAGAGACTGTATCAGGAAACTATCTTCGATTACAGTTAATATCGGTTATGTTTATGATAATCCACTTATACCCTTCAAGGTTCATTTGCTTTTTATATACAATATGTCAACTAAAAAATCAGGGAAGAGACAGGAACCACCAGTCCTCAATATTTTAAGTTCTTGATACAAATTGAGTACCTCTAATCTGAAAATCCGAAATCCAAAATGCTCCAAAATCCAAAGCTTTTTGAACACCAACATGACATGATACCGCAAGTGGGAAATTTTACACCTGACCTCATGTGCCACATCACAGTCAACATGCAGTCGAAATTTTATTTTATGCACAAAATTATTAAAATATTATGTGAAATTACCTTTGGGTTATGAATATAAGGTATATGTGAAACTTGAATTTTGGGTTTAGACTTAGGTCCTATCTCCAAGATACCTCATTATATATAAGCAAATATTCCCAAATCCTAAAAATATTCTGAAACCCAAAACACTTCTAAGTCTATTTTTGGATAAAGGACACTCAACCCATATTGGTATAAATGTCTGAAATCCAGAAGAGATGTGGTATTGCCTGTTTCTTATATTATTTTAGTAAAGAATTAAAGGGATTGCACTGTGGCTCTCTTATTACAAGGAGCCCGTGTAGATATTCTGCCAGGTTCTAACTATGGTTAATTCATATTTGTGTGAGAAGTGAAAGAAATAAACAAGAATAGAATCAGAAATGTACTCTTAATATTTTATGAGATATAATTGAACCAAAATTTCATTCATCTTTTGCCAAACCACAGTGACTTTCCATGACCCAAAAGATCCGTATCAGCTCAAAGTCCATGAACCACATTCTCTGCAGGCTGCTTCCTCTTCTCTGCATGTTTACATGTGTAGGTGGCCACAAGTCACACAAGCACACCTGTGACAATGTCAGAATGTTCTTTCTCATAGGAATGCTGTTTTCCCTTTATTTAAGGAGCTTTGTGTCTATAAACTGACTCAGGTTTAGAAATGGGGTGAAGAATCCTGATTCTTCACTGTAGTGACTTCAGTCAGGTCACTTTTCTCCAGACCTGGAGGTTTTTTGTTTTGTTTTGAAATTTATTTTCTGTAAATTTTGTATGGCCAGTCTAACAGGATTTTATTAAAATAGATTGTTCATCTATTTTAGTTCTAGGGGTGTCATGATCAATTGGCCCCCACCAAAGAACCTGCAGTTGACACCATTTTGATTACAGTGCTGACCGTGCTATTCACACCAGTAGCCATGCCGGTTCTGCCTGTAGCAGTTACTTGCCGTGGTGAATGAATATGCAAGTACAGAATCATTGAAGAAGAATACGGAAAATATAAAACTGATCTAGTTATTTCTCACAGAATATAATTTAATACAAGCAATTAGGAATAGGCCTTAAGTTCATACCCATGTTGTTATAACAGAGAAGTCATTAAGTACTGCAGCCACAACTGCTATTTCTGAGACTCTCACTTTTAATACTGCCTCTGACAAACATAAAGCTAAGGCACTAGAAAACAGAATCTAGATATATCTATTTCACATTTTTACTTGCAATGATCTCTGCCTCCATTCTGCTTCACCCCTACCTCCACCTTTACAATTGATAAATAAGAATTGTATATATTTACGGTTACTCTCAGTAAATTTCAAGTAGACAGTACAGTATTTACCATGCTGTATATTATATCCTTTCAAGCCTTATTCTGTTGAATCTAATTGAGGCAATCTATTTTTCATCTAGAAGTTTAGTTGCAAAAGTTGTGAAAATGTACTTTTTGTTTTGAATCCTTTCAATATAGCAAGGTAGAGTCCTTTCTCTAAGAGTTACTTTGCCTCTAAATACTTTTTTTTTTTTTTTTTTTTTTTTGAGATAGGGTCTCGCTATTTCTCCAGGCTGGAGTGCAGTGGAGCAATCTTGGCTCACTGCAACCTCCGCCTCCATAGTTCAAGCTATTCTCCTGCCTCAGCCTCCTGAGTAGCTGGGACTACAGGTGCGCGCTACCATGCCCAGCTAAATTTTTGTATTTTTAGTAGTGACAGATTTTCATCATGTTGGCCAGGATGGTCTCGATCTCTTGACCTCATTATCCACCCGCCGTGGCCTCCCAAAGTGCTGGGATTACAGGCGTGAGTCACTGTGCCGGGCCTCTAATTACTATTTATTTGCTTGTGCTTTCATTATAATATCAGTAGCATAAAAGGTTGTCAGCAAGATAATTGGCAAAAAATGATGAAAAATTATAATTACTCTTTTGAAGATTTGTGGTATGCTAAGCACTGTTTTTAGTACATTGCATGTATTAACTCTTATGGTTTACTACAACTTTACTGAGTACTATAATTACTTCATTTTATAGGAAAGTAAACTGAAACATGAAATATTAAAGAAAACATCAAATATGACAGCAGTAAGTGGCACAACTGGGTGTCTAATATAACCAGTGTGTATTTCCAGAACACGTGTCCTGAACCATGTTGGGAGATGGATGTGATATACCATCTCCAATTTAATATTTTCTAAGAATGAGGCTCCACCTTGCTGGTCACTGATCATTCTCTTGGCAATCTCTCCACAACTATAGCAAGAATTCTACATTCTAGCCGGGCGCGGTGGCTCACGCCTGTAATCCCAGCACTTTGGGAGGCTGAGGCGGGCGGATCACAAGGTCAGGAGATCGAGACCACGGTGAAACCCCGTCTCTACTAAAAAAATACAAAAAATTAGCCGGGCGCGGTTGTGGGCGCCTGTAGTCCCAGCTACTCGGGAGGCTGAGGCAGGAGAATGGCGTGAACCTGGGAGGCGGAGCTTGCAGTGAGCCGAGATCGCGCCACTGCACTCCAGCCTGGGCGACAGAGCGAGACTCCGTCTCAAAAAAAAAAAAAAAAAAATTCTACATTCTATAGCTTTTTGATGGGGTTGTTAAAAAGCTATAGAATGTAGAATTCTTGCTACAGTTGTGGAGAGATTGCCAAGAGAATGATCAGTGACCAGCAAGGTGGAGCCTCATTCATAGAAAATATTAAATTGGAGATGGTATATATACACTATTCACAATATCAAAGACTTGGAATCAACCCAAAGGCCCATCAGTGACAGACTGGATTAAGAAAATGTGGCACATATACACCATGGAATACTATGCAGCCATAAAAAAGGATGAGTTTGTGTCCTTTGTAGGGACATGGATGTAGCTGGAAACCATCATTCTCAGCAAACTATCACAAGAACAGAAAACTAAACACCGCATGTTCTCACTCATAGGTGGGAACTGAACAATGAGATCACTTGGACTCGGGAAGGGGAACATCATACACCGGAGCCTATCATGGGGAGTGGGGAGGGGGGAGGGATTGCATTGGGAGTTATACCTGATGCAAATGATGAGTTGATGGGTGCTGACGAGTTGATGGGTGCAGCACGCCAACATGGCACAAGTATACATATGTAACAAACCTGCACATTATGCACATGTACCCTAGAACTTAAAGTATAATAATAATAATTTAAAAAAAAGAATTCTACATTCTAAAACATTCTGAAAGTGTGGAGTCTCTTAACCTGTATTTTTCAGTTCCTTTTTAAGACTTCCTAGGCACTCTTCCCTATAATCACTAAATTAACTAATTTCATATATTCTAAATAAACTTAATACCTCACTTTCTTAATGGAAAATTTATTAAAAATAAGGATGTCCAACATGTATTCAAATATATCAAGTATTTATTTATTTATTGACCGATTTATTGTGAGTTCTGGTGACAGAGACAATCATGTTAAGTTTTTGCAGGAAGAAGAGGTATATAACTTTTGTATTTGAAGTAACTTTAGAGGTTATAAAACTAATTTTGGATATCAAAATATATTTCCTAATACATTGTTTTTCTTTCCATTATAAAAACTTATCTTTCACTATCAGAGTTGTTTTGGGATAATATATACATTGAATTAAAGACTGAAACAAAAGAGAAAGAAGGATAAATATAAACTAAGATAATTAAAAGAGGCAGATGTTAGATAATCTGATGTAAGAAAGATACCTTTCAAGTTAGAAATTAATTAATTAACTTTCCTGTAAATATATGTAATAGAAGCATTAGGATCATGGCATATGTGTGATTCTCTCAACAGGGAGAATGTGGTCAATCAGTTGACGCTCTAATGGGGACAATGTGGGTAACCCTTGCTTGCATATCTGGGTTGCCCAAGTAACTGGTAGTAAATGAAGTTAGAAAGACAATATATATATCATTGTATATAAGCACAAATTTGCAAGCATTTACCTTATGCCCCATGAGGATAACTGTGACACAAGTCTGACTTCTGTAAGCCCCAAATGTTTCATTTCTGAAAATAGACCACTGTTTGCTAGGATTCCTTAAAAATGCTCTGAAATTCTACTAGTTGATAATATTATTCTATGTAGTTGAAAGGATGGATGGTTCAATCCTCATTTTTGGTATTTATATTTCTTAAAAATAACAGAATCAAAGAATAATTTGATTTAATTCATAAAGGTGACATCTACCACTGAAATATTTGGGATTATCATACACTTCCACTCTGAGGGACTTCTTTGAACACAGTAGCTCTTGTATAAAATATAGTGTTCAGCACTTCACTATCTCAAAAGCTGATTCTTACTAATTCTACTAATTGTTTTAAACTTTAGCTTCAATATTATCAACTCAGATTAGAACTGTCTGATAAACTTAATGAACAGAGCTTTTTATATTTTATTTATATTTTATATTTTATTTGATATTTCTTCCAAAGAAAGAGGACTATATTAATGTTTGATATTTTTCTATTTAGATGCAACTGTGAAACCTGGACCCTTTTTTATGTTTAACATCAAATATAGAAAATAAATTTATTTTATGAGACTGTCCTATGATATTCTTTCACTAACCAGACAGTTCACAATTTTATTAATAGAAATGAGTGAATTTAAGGCCAAACACTATGAGTCACACCTGTAATCTCAGCACTTTGGGAGGCTGAGGTGGAAGGATCACTTGAGCCTAAGAGTTTGAGACCAGCCTAGGCAACATATTGAGACCCTGTCTCTACAAAAAAATAAAATAAATAAAATACAAATGAGCCAGTTTATTGCCATTGCTTCAAAAGAGGCTAATAAGGCAAACAAACATTTAGTAATCACAATAATAAGTAGCAGTTATGAGTAATTAAACTGTCTAGATATGATTGAATATATAAAATAACCAAAACATTTTATGCATACTCTAGAACATATAATATTAAATAAAAATTTTTGAATCATGAGCCATTGCATCAATATTCTAACTGGTATACTAGTTTGCAAGAAGTAAAAAGCAAGGTCTAACCATCCTGGTATATTGCAATAATGTGTAATAAAAATTTCCTTCCTAAACTCTTTTGGGCTATTATAGAATATCTTTCTGTGTCACAAAAATGCCCTTTTTCTGTCTTGTGACACTTGACCCAACTCTAAAAATTAAACTCCTTTAAGTTGCCAACCTTTTTGAACTCCATTTTCACTGAACACTATTAATTCAATTAATCATATCCTATTTCTATTGACGGATCGCACCTTGTCATTCCTGAGGAAGTAATGGAACTGAAATTGACATTTTTTTATTTCCTTTTATATTTTAAAACTGCAATAATTTGACATAGTTATGTCCCGTTTCCTACTTCACACATTTATGGGAACTTCATTTAAAAACAGAGATAACTAAATTCATTCTGGGCAATGCCTGTCACAGTATAAATGAATCCCTTTTGAATTTTTAGGTTAAGGAAGATTTGCAATTATCAGCTCATTAAGTATAATTTGAAAATTTTATTGGATAAATATGCTATTTTATCTGGTATATATTTTTAATTTGGTTACAGATTATTCTGGATACCTTTTACTGTTATTTGTTGAATTAAAATTCTTAACTAAATCTGCTTCAGAAAAATTAACTTTGGCTTTTCTCCTCTTTTTAAATTGCAGAGAATCCAATTGAATGCTACGATAGTTTGGACATTTGACGCTCCAACCAGCATGTTGAAATTTGATCCACAATGTTGGAGGTGGGGCCTAATTGGAGGTGTTTGGATCATGGTGGTAGATACTTCATGAATGGCTTGCTACTGTCCTCCTGGAAATTAGTAGGTTCTCATCGATTTTCTCAACAATAGCTAGTTGCTAGCCCCTCACCTCCCCTTCTCTCTTGCTTTCTCTCTCTCTTGCATGTGATCTGTGACCATGTCCTGCTCCCTTTGCCTTCCACCATGAGTGGAAGCAGCCTGAGTCCCTCAGTAGAAGCAGATGCCGGTTCCATGCTTCTTGTGAAGCCTGCAGAACTGTGAGTGAAATAAACCTCTTTTCCTTATAAATTACCCAACCTCAGGTATTGCTTGATACCAATACAAATGGACTAATATAATTACCTATTTGAAAACATGCTTAGCTATGCGTATATTTAGGCAAAACTTCCAATTAATTATCAATACTCGTTTGCATGATTTATTTTTAGTGTTTTCCTTCTTATTTTACAAATAAGATTACAAAGATGAGACTCTAGCTTTCAAATGTGATATTTATGAAAATGTATTTAAAAATTGTGGCATCTCACGAATATTAGAAAAATTTTTTAAGGAATCTACTCTCAAATTTTTTATTCTAATGTAATGAAACAACTTTAAATACACAAAATTGAATAATGGTGGTTCTCTAGGGTTTTGTCTATTTTCACTAAAAGCTTCAACATATTTTTGCCACTGACTTTTTATGGAGAGGTGCTTTGAGCCAGTAAGTATAACTGACTTGGTTTCCTTCCTC
This sequence comes from Macaca thibetana thibetana, assembly GCF_024542745.1. Taxonomy (NCBI): domain Eukaryota; kingdom Metazoa; phylum Chordata; class Mammalia; order Primates; family Cercopithecidae; genus Macaca; species Macaca thibetana. Next base: position 29,357,383 of record NC_065582.1, on the reverse strand, counting down.
TCTTTTTTACACACTAGTCTTTAAATGTCTTTATTAATAAGCAACTATCTAGCCAAATATGAATATGATAAAGGAGATAAGTATTTGTAAATAATTTTTTAAAAATGGCTTGTCAACTTGAAAAAAACCAAGTGTTGCATATTAAAGCAGATCAAAACAAAATAAACCATTTTAAACAATTAATTGTGACTTACAAGCAAAAACTCAAACAACGTGCTATTGCAATTGTGGACTAGACTTTGTTTTCATATATTCAGTTGGGTGGATACATTACATTCTTATTTACTGGGGTAGATTTTAAATCCCTTTACCAGAATCTTAACAATTCTTACTCTACTTTCTATGCGTTACTCTGCCATGACTCAGTTCTATAGAAGATAAAAAACAGTTGTTTTTTTTTTTTTTTTTTCATTAAAGAATGAAGTAACTCCATTTACAGGCAAAACCTACAAGTAGTTGTCAAAGCAAGAGCTTTTAATCTGATAGTAAACCATGAACAGTTTTTTTTTTATAAACTTCCTTTGCAATAATTTAGTTTCACATAAATGTTACAAAATTAGTACAGAAGTTTCCTGTATACTTCTCACCCATTTTCTCTTATTATAAACATCTTGCATCAATATGTTATATTTATTCCAACTAATAATATATCATTGTTATGAACTAAAGCTTTTACATATTTAGATTTTCTTAGTTTTTACCCAATGTTCTTTCTCTGTTTCAGAGTTTCATGCAGGATATATGACATTTAGTTCTCATGATCCCTTAGGCTTCTGTAGCCTGTGACAGCTTCTCAAACTTGCCTTGTTTCTGATAACCTTGTCAGTTGGAGGAGCATTGACCAGCTGTTTTGTAGAATGCTTCTCAATGTGAGTTTGTCTGATTTTTTTTAATGGTTAGACTTTGGTGATATTTTCAGGGGGAAGGAGGAAGATTACAGAGGCAAAGTGCTATTCTCATCACATCATATTAAGAATACATGGTATGAACATGTCATTAATAATATTAACTATGATCACATGGCTGAGGTAGCAGTTCTCATTTTTCTTCACTGTAACACTACTTTTTTCCTATTTTCACACTATATTCTTTGAAAATAAGTCACTTTGAGCAGCCCACACTTAAGCAGCACTTCTTGAGAAGGTATTACCTACATAAGTTATTTGGATTATTCTGATGTTATATTTATCTATTCTGTTCTATTCATGTATTAAATCAGCTGTTTATATAAAGATGAGTATTTATTTTAAACTTCTGGTTTTAATTCAGTTCTGTTTTTTGTTTCTCAAACTCTTCTAGCTTTGGCCACTGGAAGCTCTTCCAGTTGGCTCCTGTGTCCCCTTGACACACTTTTTTGTGTCTTTTTTTTTTTTTTTTCGTCTTTTTGTTTTGTTAATCCTTATTTTCTGGTACTACTTCAGGCCCAGTGTCTACATTTCTTGTCTCAGTTCTAGAATTAACCATGGCCTCAAGGAGCCCTGGGTCCTTTCACTGAAATGTGTTATCAGAAGGGCTCATTGGTACTGGTATGAACTGATATTGAGGGAACAAAACAGTCAATGACTTAGAATTTCATAGATAATCTAACTCAATTGTCCCTGTTGAAACCTCTAACTCGTGTTTAGGGATAGTATTAAATGGTTAGCTTCTCTGCCCCTAACTATGTGTGTGACCATAAGGATGTCAATATAACTTTTAGAACCCAATTACTTCATCTGTAAAATAATGAGCAAAATTAATAAACAGCGACTCTCTGAGAAGACAAAACAATCTTATCTTTAGTGTTTGGTGAATTATAGAATTTGGTCTTTTCCATCACGTAAATGTCCCTAAGATAGCTGATTTGCAACTACTGATCAAAAATCTTGTAAAAATTCCTTAAAATTGAATTATTAGTTCTCTTGAGCTGTTAATGAGTCTTGCAATACAAGACCCAGCCAACAATACAAGCAAGTGATAGACATGCAAATACTCAAAAATACATAGATGCAATTCACATAAAAACAAACCACATGTGCATATGCATTTTTTAAACAATGACAAAGGTAGTTTTAGTCTTTAGCAACAAATTAAGTGTGCCACCATGGACTCAGGGAAGGGGCACCTGTGCCAATGCCTCTCTGTTCCCTTGCAGGCATTTTCCCACCCTTCTCCATCATGGTGTTTAAACCCCAGAGGAGGTACGTAAATGTCCACATTCCTCAGAACAACATTAGGGCTCCCCAAGTGTGGTTAGGCTTCCAGTGGCCCAGGAGTTGCAGTTTTCTCCTGGATGAAAATTTGGATCCTGGTTCCTACTGCAGGCTTTTGTTTTTAAGGCACTCATCATGAGGTAGATGTCGAGAAGTGGCCTCAGAGCATCAGGGTCACCCGTGTTGCCTGCAAAAAATCCTGGTTGAGCACACTGCTGTCCTCTTTGACATTTGAAATGGAGAGGCTGGTGGAGGTCCATGGGGCATTTGTTGACTAGCTCCTTTTGAAAAACAAAATTTTGAGTAATGCAAACACTACTGGCTTTATGTCCTCTTTCACCAGGTCAAGAGCCACTGACTTCTAGACTTTCTTGATGGAGTTCCACTGCAGCCCTGGCTTAATTTTCTTTTTCTGTGGCCAGGAATCCTCCTAGATGATGAGATAGATGCCATTGGCTGTGTTCAGCAGCTCTTACCTGGACTTCTCTTCCAGATGCAGTAGGTATACAAACTTGTGTAATTTTATCTTTATCTATTCAGATAGATAATTATCTAGATATAGATCTATCTAGATAATAACAGAGATTATATATATGGAAAATGACTAACCAAGTTAATCAGAGAAATGGAAGAATACCTGACAATAGACCATTTCATGGCAATTTTGGCAAAATTAATATTTTTCTTAATTTTAATTTCCACTATTAGCAGAAACAAATAAGCCCTCACATGCTGCCATAAACTTAGTGAGAGAATAAATTGGTATGGCATCGTCAATGAAATATGAGGCAAAATCAGTCAAGAGTCTTGCAATTCTTCATATACTTAAATCAGTAATCTCATGCATTGATGTTATCCTAAATTAAATATCAATAAGATACTATTAATATGAAGAGTGCAGGCATAGAAATCAATATCTTAGATTTGAATCTTAACTCTTAAACCTCAATTTTTTCTTCTGTAAAACAGTTATTGATAATAGTACTGACTCATAGGCTTATTCTTAGTATCACATAGTAAGCTATCAAAAATATTAACGTTTAAGTAAAGTACAATTACTATAGTTTAATTTATAATAAAATTTCTATATATAAAGGAAGAAATTTATATGATAAAATATTATGCAGACAATGAAAGCTGTTTTGAACATGACATTTATTTATTTCCTTATACATCTTTCTATTTTCAAACTTTTCTACTGGGATCATGTATTATTTTAGAAGTATATATTTACAGATAATTGTGCCATTCATTGTCAATACAATGAAATGATAGAATTAGTGCACATTATGCGCCTTCCAGCTCTTAACGCAATATTTCAACTACATTTACTTAAAAATGTGATTAGCGTATAAAATGAATGAACACTTCCTAATGTTATTATACCTATTTTGTACGATCTTTTTTTTTTTTTTTCTCTCAAGCACCATTTAACTTTGTGTATTTTTTGGTTTCAATGTTTCCCTTTCCCTAATGAGAAACATTTTTTTTTCTGTGTTCCTCTCACCTCCAGCAATGTTGGTTTCTTAACCTTTAAGACCAATGTTAGCTTGACCTTTCAGACACCCAGTAACACCCAGATGTGTTGAGCAATTATAAAAGAGACTCCCTCATTGGGAGGGCTCTCATATCATCCCACATATAAAGTACTTTCAGCCTTATTTCCCAAGTGTGGAAATAAAGGGTAGATGGAACGTCTGCTTTTCACTTATTCTCAATGCTAAAGGCACACTTTATTTTCTTCTGTGGTCCCAAGTCCACCTCAGCTTTTATGCTTTTGCCACAGGAATTCTGACATGCACGATGGCTTAGAAAACAAATAATGTCAGATCTATTTGTCATGTTGCCTCACTCTCTTACAGCCAAGATTTAAACCAAGTATATTTTTGGTTTTATAATTCATATAATCAGAATGGCTTGGAGTAAGTCAATCCTCCTTGTGCCTCCCCGCCAACCTTTCTATTTTGGCCACATTCCTTCAATTTATCCTACTCAAAATCTAAATGACAATAAAAATACTTTCATGTAATGGATGACAAGACTACTTTCTGACTCCCTCAGGATTAGCAAGTTTTTCAAAACGCTGCTTTATTTCTGTTTACTACAGCTTCAATTTATACAGGTACTGTGTAAACAACAAAAATGTTTTAAAAACAGATTCTTAGCCAGTTGGAGGATACAATGCCTCTGATTTTTGTTTTCTGTTTTTAAAATTAACGATAATCATTCACTTTGGGTTTGGAAGGTTTTAGAGAGCACAATTAAAGAGTAAGATATAAGTACGCTTGCCAGGTATCCTCTATACACAGAACATGACCTGTATTTAATGCCTTTATCTTATGTTTTGCAATGACTCTCATGACTCCATAAGCATCTCACATTCAGATTGTCAAGCTATTATCAAAGGTAACAGCATTCTGTGTTTTACTTAGTAAATCTGGCAATCCCAAACATAGCCCATTTTACTATAAATACTGATTAAACAGGTTTTAAAATATAATTCATCTCTTTTGTACTTTCAAATTCTTTTAGGTAAGATAAAAGCATACATATTAAATATTTATCTTAAAAACATAATAGAAACAAATCGGCAAAGAAAGGGAATTTCTACTTTTACATTTATTTGATTAGGTCATTAATCAACTAATCACCCTTCCAGCTGGCATTACTATACTCTTAATATTGAAGCCTGTGATATTGTCTAGTCTCTAAAATGTAAAAGACATTGCTTCTCTCATTGGGCCACCACACTGCAAGCATTGAGATGTGGCTACTCTCTGTAGCTCTCCTGTCGTAAATTCTATGTCTCCTACATCTAGTAGTAGCCGTATGCAAGTCTAACCAAGTTTTGCAGATGTTGTTTGAAATCTTTGTGATAGTAACAAAAATATCAAGACAGAGTGATAGACAACCTAGGAAGGGAGACTTCAAGGCCTGAAAAAAAAAAAAAAGACAGACAAGGAAAGGGTGCTTGGGTAGTTAATGTTGACAAGGGTTTAAGTTACAGTGTCTGGTCTGCCTTCCTTTATATTCCAGAGAATAATTACCATCCAGACCCCTTTCTTTCTTCCATAGCCCTTTCCAATAGGATACTTACTGCTCAGTCACTATTTTCTCACACTTTCTGCTCTCATTCTCTCTTACTGGCTGTAGGATTTTAGGAAGCGCTAAGGACTAAATTATGTCCTCTTCTTTCCCCCCAAACACATGTTAAAGTCCTAAATTCCAATATGATGCTATTTGGGCATTTGGAGGTGCAGCCTTTTGAAGGCAATTAGGTTTAGATGAGGTCATGAGGGTAGGACCTCATGAGGAGATTAGTTGCCTTACAAGGAGAGACACCTAAGCGCTCTCTATTTTTCCCCCTCCCTCTTTCCCTTTCTCCCTCTTCAAGGGAGGAACCTGATGGGACATGACTGGATCATGGGAGTGGTTTCCCTCATGCTATTCTTGTGATAGTGACGGAGTTCTCACAAGATCTGATGGTTTAAAGTGTGACACTTCCTCCCTCTTTCTCTCTCTCTTGCAGCCATGAGAAGACGTGCCTTGCTTCCCCTTCACCTTCTACCATAATTGTAAGTTTCCTGAGGTCTCCTCATCCACGCAGAACTGTGAACCAAACCTCTTTCCTTTATAAATTACTCAGTCTCAGGAAGTGTAGTGGTGTTAGAACAAACTAATATAGCAGCCCAAAGGGAGCATCCTCAACTAGACACCAACCCTGTTGGCACCTTGACCTTGGACTTCCATTCTCTACAATTCTGATAAATACATTCTGTTGTTTAAGCTACTCAGTCTTTTGGTATTTTGTCATGGAAGCTCTAATAAACTATTAGGGGTGGTAGCTCTGTTAAAATTCTTTTATCTAATCACTTTTAAAAGTACAGTCAGGCTTCATACTGCTGAGAGGATCCAAACTACCATCACAAGGGACACAGCTTTGGCCTTCTCATCATGTTTTCAAAACTTGTGAGACTCTGCTTGGGACAGTTTTCATCTTTTAAGGAATTTGTGTGTTTTATGTAAGTTATTAAATTTATGTTTTTTAAATAGTTTGTAATACTTCCTTATTATCATCCAATGTTTGTAGAACATTGCTGTATCTGCGTTCTCTCACATTTTTGGTCATTCTTGCTGGAGATTTATTTGTATTGATCTTTTTAAAACAATAGCCTTGGTATTCACTGATTTTTCTTTCCTTTTCTTTTTCTTTTTCTTTCTTCTTCCTCTTTTTTTTTTATGGTGTCTCTCTCTGACACTCAGGCTAAAGTGCAGTGGCACGATCATAGCTAGCTGCAGCCTCAACCTCTCAGGCTCAAGTAGTCCTCCCACCTCAGTCTCCACAATAGCTATTGAGACCCTTACAAGAGTCATCTTCATTGTTCAGTCTACACTATTTTTAGACATATTGTATATAATTTGTTATCCTTGTGGTGATATCAGGCTTCTATTAGAGAGCAGAGTTGTAGGAGTTATTCTGAGATTTAGTACAAGAAATTGGTTTATGTGATTGTGGGAATTGACTAAGCAAGTCAGATAGTCTGAGAATATGAGCAAGACGAAAGTCGAGGGGGATAGGACAAAGCTGCTGTTCACAGGCATAATTTCTCTTCTTTTTTAAGGAAGCCTCATCCTGCTTTAAATCCTTTTAACTGATTGAATCAGGCCCACCTAGATTACACAGTGTGATCTTCCTTACTTAAAATTGCCTAATTTGAGGCTTTAATTACATCTGTAGAATACATTCAATCAACACCTCGATTAGCGTTTGAATTTTGATTGAATATCTAGGAACTATAGAGTAACCAGGTAAACATACCAAAAAAACCATCACAATCTTTTTGTTCTTTTTTCAGGATTTTAGTTATTATTTTTGGAAGGGTATGTCTGACAGGAGAAACTTAATTATCACTGAAGATCAAACTCTTTAATTACTTTTTAATTTCACTTTTCTTTCTGATGTGTTAGCTTTCTTGGCTTTACTTAGTTTTCCATAGGATCTTATCCTGATTGTGCTCCTTCCAAATTCATCTACGTTGTGTGATTATTTTATTTTTTGTTTCTTATTTGTACTAAGCTCTTTTAGCTTTGTTTTTATCTCACTCTCTTTTTAAAAATTTCCCTATTTTCTCTCTTTGTTTTATGTCTCTGAATTTTTATTTCTGTTTTGTGTTGTTGATTCATAAGTCAATTTAATTCATTTAGTTCTTTTAATTTATTAGAAAATAGCTACACAAAATATATCTACCACATTTGGTAGCATTTTCATATGTGGTAGCTTGTCTGCTTTTTGCTTCTTTTCACATATTCCTTTTCTATGTGGTGGCTTTTAAAAAATGCAACCTCAGATGCACAAAATTGGATTATTTATAATTCTGTGTTCATAACCCATTTTTAAAATTAGTTTTTGCATGGGTCATTTTTGTCCAGTTAAGAACTTAAGTTTAATAATATAAAATAGGCACCCAAAAGACCACATCCAAAAAGTGAGATAGAATATTGAAAGTAAGACATATCTTACTATTGCCAACCCATCTCCTGCTTCCTCTCAGCTTTAGACCAGGAGTTAGCAAACTACAACCTATAGGGTGGGCATCTGCTTTATAAATGAAGTTTATGTATGTACTGTCTGTGTCTGTATTCAGAGTTGCATAATTGCAGTGGAGACCATTTAGTCCACAAGCTAAATTAGTTACAATCAAGCCCTTTAAGGAAGTTGGGTGGCCATGCATTAAAAAGCTTTATAATTTATGTGATTTTAATGAATTTTTAACTCATTCCTAAATTGCACATGTATACTTCGGTTGTTTTTAACTTTATAAAATGAATAGCATTACATATTTTTTTGGTGTAATATTTTCGCCTATAATTACATCATAAAAATCTATTTATATTAATGTGAATTATTTAAATTCACTCATTATTACTAGTGTATATTCTGCTGTGTAAATATTTCACGATTTATTAATTTACTCTCCTTTTGAAGGTAATCAGACATTTTCTGGATTTTGGTGTTATGAAAATTTCTGTACTTTCACCTACTACATTGACTATTAACTAATTCAACTGAAACTAGAATATACATTGAGTTTTTTTTCTCCTTTTTAGTAAATATATTATTTTCAGTATTACAAAATGCAACAACTTCAGAGTTCTTACATTTAATATTCGAGTGACTACAGTTTTAATGTTAATGTATAATGATCTGTAAACACAAAAATATTTAAACAATTGATTTCTATTAAGGCCTTTATAAACCTATTCATTTTGTGAAAAAATTTATGAAAATTTATCTTTATTTTCTAAACTGGATCATATTAATTTAGTTTGTATATTTCCCCAAAAAAATTCCAGCATGTGATTCTAACTCTAAAAAAATCCTGAAGTTCTTATGAAGAATTTCCATCTCAATACTTGGATTCACTATAGTCACATCTTCCTTTGTATTTACTTTGCAAAATGTAGAAAACTTTCATTTAGATTCTAATATTTATTGGAAAAGTTTATGGTTCATGATTGTTATGAGCACTATAGAAATCAAAATATGGCAATTATTTGAGAAACAAAATATACATTTTTAAAACTCAAGTGAAGTTGATATCAAATATAGATTTAGAAGTTTTTCTTATTCAGTAGAAAACATTCCATTATTTGGAATGGGTAAAACACTATTTTGAAATCTGTTTTGTACTGTATGCAGGCATTTTCTCCTGATTAGTAATTTACACGAAGTATTGTAAAACATAAAAATTTTGTTGCTGTGCAAACAGGGTATCTGGTTATAATATATTTGAACAATTATATGCATATGCCATTTCCATTGTATATCTTTAAATAAAAATTAATTAGTCATAAAATATAATAAAACATCATATTTTCATTACTGAACTTTAGTTATTATGATTTTTGTGTATTAACTTAATGACCAGAAATAATTAAGTAAAACTAGTTAAATCCTACACATGATATGGATTATGCTATTTGGTTGATCATCCAAGATAAAAATCCCAACATTCGTAAGAGCTATTTTCAGTTTTGTTAAATAACTAATATTTTGAAGCAATAGATTTGCCTTTCTTTTTCATATATGATGAAACTTCTAAAGAATTAACTCACATTTTAATAGCTGTGTTTTGATATGCATCTGCTCATGAATGGCTGTAGCATATTATTTCTTATTATGATTTGAATATATGCTTGAATGTGCTGAACTAGGCAATTCAGATCTTAAGTTCATTCATTGCATGGGCATGTGCTCAGGGAGGATACAAGTTATGTATATTACACCTACAGCATTGTACATTATACTTAAAATAATGCAAGTATAATTTAATCAATAGTGGTCCAGTATTTTCTGCTGATGGATCTCTTTTTCTCAGGCAAATCTAAATTTTTGAAACTTTAAATGAATATTTTCTATTAGCTCTTATTATGAACTCTTCATCTGTTGCTTTAAGAGATTCTCTCCCACTGGGTATGGTCACAGCATGCCTGTAATCCCAGCTACTCGGGAGGCCAAGGCAGGAAAATGGCTTGAGCCCAGGAGTTGGAAACCAGCCTGGACAACGTAGCAAGACCCCATATAAAAAAGAAATTTTTTTAAAAAGATGCTCTCAATAAAACTTGGAATCTTTCTGGAATTTACTCTAGGGCGCTTTCAGGAATTTTTCATTCTCTGTGTTAGATATTTTTGAATCACAGTCATTTTCTCTGTTTTATTTACTCTGAAACATTTTTCACACTTAACACTTGTCTCTTTCATTCAGGTCCTTAGAATGACTGTCAATACCTAGATTTATGTTTCATAATTGTCCAGCACTTCACCAAAGATTGCTGCATCTCTTTCAGCAGCCTAACCAGAATATATAATACTAATTATTACATATAATAATAACACATAATTAAAGACATAACTTTAGTTTTCTTTTGCTTTGGTTTACTTTTCTACCAATCCAATTTGAGTCTGGTCTTCTTCCTGATTTTCTAAACAAACCTCATTTTTAGATAAATATATTTTGGGAAACGAGTCCTTTAAATATATTTCTTAGACTTTGAATTCAAAATACTTTACTGATTTTTAAATATCAACCTCCAAAATGTAATAGTACCTATTTAATAAAAAGGAAACATTCATACATACATCCAGTGCTTTAAATTATCCCCTAAACACTGCTTTCAATGTATCCCACAACATTTGATAAGTTGTATTTTTATTTTCATTTAGTTTTAAGTATTTTAAAAATTTCTTTGTAGACTTCTTATAATCTCTGTTTTCTTTAGTAGTATGTGGTTTGATCTCCAAATATTTGGGGATTTTCTAGCTATTATTCTGTTATTGATTTCTAATTAATTCCATTGTGGTCTGAGGACATACTTTGTATGATTTCTATCACTTCTTTTAAAGTATGTTTTATGGCCCAGAATGTGTTCGTTCTTGGCAAGTGTTACATGTAATCATTAGAAACATGTGCATTCTACTGCTGTTATTTGTGAAGTTGTTTATAAATATCAAGTAAATCAAGTTGATTAAAGGGGCAATTCAGGTCAACTATATTTTAATGACTTTCTGCCTGCTCGATGTATCAATTTCTGAAAGGGGGTTGTTGCATCCTCAAGTATAATCATGGATTTGTCTATTTCTTCTTGCTGTTTTGTCAGTTTTTGCCTCAGATATTTTCACCTCTGTTGGTAGGTGCATACACGTTAAGAACGATGATGTCTCTTTGAAGAACTAACCCCGTTTTGATTATGTCACATCCTTGTTGATAATTTTCTGTTTTCTAAAATCTACTCTGCTTTGTCTAATATTAATATAGCTTCTCTAGCTTTTTGTTTTATTAATATTAGCATGGAATGTCTTCTTTTATTCCTTTACTTTTAACTTATTTGTAATTTGTATATTTAAGGGTTTTTTTAAGACAACAGAGTTATATAATATTTTAAATCTAGTCTTCTACTCTATTTTTTAACTAATACAATTAGATCATTGATATTTAAATTGATTATTGCTATTGTTACTTTAATATTTGCCATCTTTGAATTTTTTTTAATTGATTATACTTGCTCTTTTCTTCCTCTCTCTTTCTGGTTCTGGTTGTGCATTATTATGACTGCATTTTATCTTCTTTGTTAGTATGTCAACTTTACTTCTATTATAACATTTTTTAGTGCTTACCCTAGAATTAGCAGTATACATGTCCAATCAAAGCCCACCCACAAATAATATATTAAGCTTCACGTGTAATTAAGGTATATTATCAGGGAGTAAATCCCAATTCATTTCTCACATTTCTTGTAATGTTATTGTCATTCACTTTACTTATTTATTTATATGACATAATGATATATTACTGATATTAATATTTCAACAGTTATTTAGATCAACAAAATATTAGAAAAATATTTTGTTTTACCTTTCTTTATTCCTTCTCTGATGTTCTTTCTTTAGTAAGTCTGAGTTAAGATCTATATCGTTTTGTTTCCTCTGAAGATTTTCCAACCATTTTTTTTGCACAGCAAGACATTTGAGAAATTAAACTGGCAGTTAATTATCTGTTTTTTAAAGTTTGTGTGACAAGGACCATTTCTTGTTCACATTGAAAAATAATTTTGCTGTATGTAGAATTCTAAGTTGGTAGAGTTGCGCTCAATTACCTTATTTGCAATGCTTGTAAAGAAAAGTGTAATATAATTCTTTCCCTTGTTCTTCTATGTCTAAGGTTTTTTTCCTCTATTTGATTTAACATTTTTTATTTACTCTATTATTGTTTATTTATTCATTTTGCAATTTAAGCCTGATATACTACACACTGGTGTAGATTTTTTAGTAATTGCCCTGTTTGGTTTACTCTGAGTTCCAGCTGTGGCTTGGTTTGACATTAATTTTGCAAAACTCACACCCATTATTACTTAAAATATTTCCTCTGCTTATTTCTCTTTTCCTTTCTTTTTTTAGCTTTTATTTTTGGTATTTCCATTATGAAGATGATACCTTTTGCAACTGTTCTACTGTCTTTGAATATTCTGTTCTATATTTTAAAATTTGTTTTTATTTTTGTGTTTCAACTTTACTCATGTCTACTAATATTTCAAGGACACCAATTCAGTGGTGGTCAGTCTACTGATGAGTATATCAAACATATTCTTCATCTCAGTTACAGGTTATTTTTGTTTGTTTTTGTAGCATCTCCCTGTGACTCTTTTGTGGGATTCCTACCTCTCTTGTTCTTGTAGGCTGTCTACATTTTCCATAGGGCATTAAATATTAAAATTAGTCCATTTATATCCCTAAACTGATGACTTCAAAACCCCTGTTGTAACTGAGTCTGGTTCTACTGCTTTATTTTTCTCTTCAGGCTATGAATTTTCTTGTGTTTTAGCATGTTTTATAATTTTTTTGTTGAAAGCTGAGTATGATGTATCTGGTAATGAGAACTAAGTTAAATAGCCCTCTGGTGTGGGTTTTGTGTCACTCTGGCGAGGAGTTAGGCTATGTTTTATTTCTACTGTAGCAGTAGGTGTCAGAGGCCTTAATTTCTTCTTATATACTTTTTTTCTTCTTTATTGCCATTGGGTTTCCCTAAAAACTGATTTTAAAAAATAAATTTTGCTTTTTGCAGCTCTTTCAGTTGTATCGGCAGCTGAAATGCTGCTATGATACTGGAGTTCTGTTCATGTGGTGATATGGTGGGATGGGAGAGAAGCGTTCTGTAATACTATGATAAATCTTAGTCTTTAGTAACCCTGTATTACCGGTCCTAATCTTCATAGGTATTTTTCAGTTATTTTTCCCCACCTTAGTTGAGAAAGTAAGGCTAGAGGGGTTGGAATTGGGTAAGGTTTCTCCAATGTCTTTGACCTTTTTGAGTGGGCCTTTGCCAAAAAGACTGCTCAGGATTTGCTCAAAATGATTACTTTTCCCAAGGGTATTCTTGGCCCCTTTCATTGTGAAAAGAGGTGGGGTTACTGGAGGAAAAGCCCATGACAGATTAGAGGGAAAAACCTAAGACAGAGTTCCAGAAAATTCTCACTTTCACTCTAGTCTATACTCTGTCTCCAGCAGTGAGTCTCAGTTACCATTTAAGTGTTCCTACCAGTTTATAGCTCTAAAGGATTTTAATCTAGATAATCTGATCTCAGAGGCGGGTCTCTATTTTCCCGGATCTCTATCTTGGTGGTGTTAGTTTGCCCTATGACTTAAATGTTCTGATAGCTCTCAGAAGAATTACTGAGTTTCAGTTTGTTCAGTTTTTTCTTGGTTTAAGGACAAATGTGACAACTTAAAAGTTCCTTAGATGTCTGACTAAAACTGGAAGTCACAACATCCATTATTTTTTTCTCCCCCTCCCTTTGATCAATTCATGACTCAGCTGTGGTTGAAATTTTACTCTTGGTCTTTGAATTTCAAAATTACAGTCAAACATAATATCATTAAAAGAACAGATCCAATTTGAGAGATTATGCCTATGACTGACTAAATACTCATAGGCAGGCACAGGAATGCATGTACTGCTACTCTGAGCTCTTTCTTACCATAAAATCAGCAACTCAAAACAGGAATTAAAAAAAAAGAATATTGAAATTGCTAGACAGCTAACCTAAAGCCTAGACCTTTATTTATCAATTTATACTCTTATAAGCCATTCAGGGCTTATAATGAAAAAAATCTTGAGAAATTTTAATGTGAATCCCTCTACCATTTCTACCTTGACCAAGGATAAATTTTCATAATTATCTCTTGGATCCTAAGGCTTTTCATTTACTCTTTGTTGACTACATCACCATCTTTTGTAATTGCATTTTGATTTGCATTTATTTGCAATGTTTGTGCTATCTGTGGACCATTTAGGAGCAGAAGCTGAATAATTTTTTTATTGTTCTTATTCTAATGCATCTCATATATCAGAAAAATAAGTATGCCTTTTTAATGTCCTTAAATGTAATACATTTCCACAGAGCACTGCTTTTATGGCTTTGAGTTACTTTGATTTAGAGGATTTGAAATGAATTGCACATGATGTAACATATTTGAAAGTGTCTATGAAGGTAGAAAAGTTTCTGAATTAATTCACCTTAAATGTTAAAAATATTCTAGCTAATGAGAATGAACTTTTTACCAAATCAACAGAAAAAAATATCGATATACCTTTTGCCAAGGGGTTAGAAAAATTAGAATCATTTAATTATAAGTCCATGCATATATAGCACATGACATATAATTGCTTAAGTAAGGATTAATGCTGTAAATAAAATTCCATTATATAAATGAATAAATTTCTTTAACACCTTGTTATTGTACAATTCATTTTGCCATAAGATGATACTAGAGAATATTTTCAAATGAAGATCCATATTTCTAAAATATTAATAAAAATAAAATTTCAAAATGTTGCTTGTGATGAAATTTCAAATATTTGGAAAGTTTGTTAAGTTACCTTGTTCTATCTAGTTGTTAAAACTATGTTCTTTGATTATAGATGTATAAAATTCTTTAACATGATTTTTAAAAATTCATTTCAATTTACTCATATATAGTAAATTCGTATGTAGAAGAAATACATCAAACAATTTTTCCATTAATTTTATCTTATTCAGGTTGAACCCATTATATTTTTGCATATTAATTGACTAAACATATTTGTAACTTGTAGCTCTTTTATTTTTACTGCTAATAATAAAAATAATATGTTAGATGCTTTGTATGTATTAAATCACTGAATCTCTCTGCAACTTTAGGAAATAGTTTATATTAAACCCATTTTATAGATGATAAAATTGAGTTAGACAAGTTAAGTAACTGCTCAAAACTTTATATACACTAAATATCAGAATTTGGCTTTATCTCAGAACTCTGTGACTACAAGATACAGGAAATTAAGAACTATTATACTGTCTCTATTTCTAAATGTAATAAAATCCATACATTTTAAATATCTTTAATGCCTTACATTAAAACAAACTACATCAGAGAAAGTTTGTTGTGTTTTTAAGTATTAGTTGGAAAAAAACTTAACTATGTACATACATATTTAAAACTATCTGGAATATGTTTTCAACAATAGAAAATCAAGTGAAGTAATCAATGCTGTTTCGAATATTTGTCCCCTCTTCAGACTTTTATGTTGCAATCTTAACCTTAAGATAATAGCATTAAGAGGTAAGTCCTATGGGAGGTGATACACTGATGGGGACATCCCATTAAGTAACCAATGGGATGAATGCATTATTAAAGAGACTAAGGGAGCTCATTTGCCATTTCTGCAGTGTGAGGATACAGCAACAAGGTGCCAACTATGAAGCAAAGAGCGCTTACCAGACAATGAATCTACCAACACCTTGATCTTGGACTCTTCAGCTTCTCAAACTGTAAGCAATAAATTTCTGTCATTTATAAATTAGTCTATAGCATTTGTTATACCAACACAAATGGACTCGAAATATTAGATTACAACAATTCTCACATTACAGTTGTTTTTCTTTTCTTTGTCTTTTTTATTTTTTGAGGGTGTATGCATAACAAAGTTTATATAGCGTAAACCAAAAATAAAATTCTAAGCCCCTCAACCAACTGATGGACCCTCCCCTTGGCCAAGGGCTTTCCAAAGTTAACCTGAAAAACTAGTTCAGGCCATGATGGGTATACCCTAGTCCCTTTGGAATTCAGGCACAACTGACCAGCATTAACATCAAAACAAAGACCTTAAGACTGATAGAATAGACTCTTTAAGTCTGATGGGGAAAATGTGTAATCTATTCTCTCTGAAGCCTGCTACATAGAGGTTTCATCTGCATAACAAGAATCTTGGTCTCCATAACCTCTTATCTTAACCTGGACTCTCCCTTCTATTGATTCCGGTCTTTAGATAAAAACTCCTTCAACCAATTGCCAATTAGAAAATATTTGTATCCACATATAGCCTGGAAGTCCCCACTTCTAGTTCTCCTGCCTTTCTGGACCAGACTGATGTACATCTTACATGTATTGATTGATGTCTTCTGTCTCCCTAAAATGTGTAAAACCAAGCTGTAGCCTGACCATCTTGGGCACATACTCTCATGATCTCCTAGGGCTATGTCATGGGCCAGCAGCTCCAAACCTTTTGAAATGAGGGACTGGTTTCATGGAAGACAATTTTTCCACAGACTGTGAGGATGAGAATGGTTTCGGGATGATTCAAGCACACTACATTTATTGTGTGCTTTATTTCTATCATTACTAAATTGTAATATATAATGAAATAATTATATAACTCACCATAATGTAAATTCAGTGGGAGTCTTGAACTTGTTTAACTGCAACTAGATAGTCCTGTAACTGGTCACTGGGTTCACCTTGCCTGCTTCTTAGACAGAGTCAATTTCTCAAGACAGAAGATTTGCAATAGACCAAGAGTAATTCACTCAGAGCGGCTGTGTGGGAGATTGGAGTTTTATTATTACTCAAATCAGTCTATCCAAGCATTCGGGGAGCAGATTTTTTAAGGACATCTTAGTGGGTGGGGGGAAGCCAGTGAAGCAGGAGTGCTGATTGGTCAGGGATGAAATCCTAAGGAGTGGAAGCTGTCTTCTTGCACTGACTCAGTTCCTGGGTAGAGGCCTCAACATCAGATGAGCCAGTTTATCGATCTGGGTGGTCCCAGCTGATCCATCAAATGCAGAGTCTACAAAATGTCTCAAGCATTGATCTTAGGAGCAGTTCAGGGAGGGTCGGAATCTTATATCCTCCAGCTGCATGACTGCAAAACCATAATTTCTAAACTTGTTGCCAATGTTAGTCCTGCAAGGACAATCTAGTCCCCAAGCAAGATTTCAGAAAGGGCTGTTATCTTCTTTGTTTTAAATGATAAACTAGGTTTCTCCCAAAGTTAGTTCAGCCTATGCCCAGGAATGAACAAGGACGGCTTAGAGGTTAGAAGCAAGATGCAGTCAATTAAGTTAGATCTCTTTCACTATCTCAGTCATAATTTTGCAAAGTCCATTTCAGTCCCATCTGGGGGTGATGAAAGACAGTGACAGATCATCAGGTCTTAGAATCTCATAAGGAGCACGCAAGCTAGATCCTTTACATGCACAGTTCACAATGGGACTGGGGCTCCTGTGAGAATCTAAGGCGCCACTGATCTGACAGGAGGCAGCGCTCAGGCAGTAATGTGAGTGATGTGGAGAGGCTGTAAATACAGATGAAGCTTCCTTCGCTTGCCTGCCCCTCACCTCCTGCTGCGTGGCTCAGTTCCTAATAGGCCATGCACCAATACTGGTTCATGGACCAAGGCTTGGGGACCCCTGTCATAGGTTACTGGCCACTCATATTTGACTCAGAATAAATATCTTCAAATATTTTACAGCGCTTCATTCACTATCTTTGTCATCAATAATAAAAACCATGGGATTTTTGAGTTAGGTAATATTCTAATTTTATATTCAATGTCTGTTAATCCATAGCTAGATAAGTTAGATATGTTTCTTATTGCCTTTGTGGCCCTGTGTTTTTAGTTTTTAAAGTGTTTTTAGATTTTATTTTTCATCTTTGTTCTAGGGTTACCAACTATATCACATAATGATTCTGAGGATTAAATGAAAAAAAATGCAATAAGGTAAGCATTCAGTGAATGCTTCTTTTCTTTTTCCTTTTTTTTTTTTTTCCATAAGGCAGGAAAATTCAAAGCACTGAGAGTATGTATATATATTTTTCTTCCTACCTTTACTCCTGCATTGGTGAAAATAATTATATATGAGGCACAAAGTACAACATATTTTATCTTGTCATTGTTTTCTGTTTGAAAGAAAAATTGTAGTACAACTAGGTAACCAATTAATTTTACTAAAATAATTTAACGATATTTATTTTATGTGAAAAAAATGTTCTCATCATGGTTAGGTTTAATATGTTGTATGATACATACAGTAAATAAGGTCAGTCTATAGATATTATGGATAATATTTCTATTTGTTTTTATGTAAATAATACACGCATTCATACATATTTAGTGTTTGTGTGTGTGTAAACTTCATGTTTGAAGTGACATATTAATAACTGAACTTTTGAATCATCTTGTTATGCTACATATAGAATAATAAGGTATATAAGGGCAATAATGGTTCAAATAACACAGCACAATTGCATATGATTGAGCTCCATAGACATGACCCGAGAGAATGGTACTCTTGTAACAATCATGCAATAGGCTAAGTGACTTTGAGAACATACAAAAAGTGAAATGACCATGAATTATACTGTCAGAAATGTTTCATTATCCTCGTAATGAAAGAGAATGGAATAGAATTTATAATGATCGCAAAAACCAAAGCTCTTCATGTTCTTCTTTGTCATTAATATGAATGAGACGTACTGAACAGCAAATTTGTCTTAGAAATACTGAGGTCACTGAAATAATTTCTGAAACATCTTGCAAGTAAATGTTTGGTAGTTTCAACAAGTTGGGAAAGTTGTTAGTTATGAACTGACTATTATGATTTATTTTCCACTGAAATTTTCTTAATGATTATTCAATATATCATTTACCATTTTAGAAACCTGGTTGAAAACTCCAACTACCTTTATTAGTCCGTTTTCACGCTGCTGATTGACATACCTGAGGCTGGGTGATGTACAAAAGAAAGAGGTTTAATTGGACTTACAGCTCCACGTGGCTGGGGAAGCCTCACAAACATGGCAGAAGGCCAGGAGGAGCAAGTCCCATTGTACGTGGATCACAGCAGGCAAAGAGAGAATGAGAGCCAGGCAAACCAGTTTTCCCGTGTCAAATCATCAGATCTCATAGAGACTTATTAACTACCATGAAAACAGTATGGGAGAAACCCAGCCCCATGATTCAGTCACCTCCCACTGGCTCCCTCCCACAACACATGGGAATTATAGGAGCTACAAGATGAGATTTGGGTGGGGACACAGCCAAATCATATCATTCTGCCCCAGCCCCTCCCAAATCTCATATCTTCACATTGCAAAACCAATCATGCTTTCCCAACAGTCCCCCAAAGTCTCAAGTCATTTCAGCATTAACTCAAAAGTCCACAGTCTAAAGTCTCATCCTAGACAAAGCAAGTCCCTTCTGCATATAAGCCTATAAAATCAAAAGCAAGTTAGTTATTTCCTAGATACAGTGGGGGATACAGGCATTGGGTAAATACAGCCATTCCAAATGGGAAAAATTTGCCAAAACAAAGGGGTACAGGCCCAAGTAAGTCCAAAATCCAGTGGGGCAGTCAAATCTTAAAGCTCCAAAATGATCTTTGACTCCATTTCTCACATTCAGGTCATGCTGATGCAAGAGGTGGGTTCCCATGGTCTTGGGCGGCTCCACCCCTGTGGCTTCAAAGGGTAGAGCCTCCCTCCTGGCTGCTTTCACAGGCTGGCATTGAGCATCTGTGGCTTTTCCAGGAAAAAAGTGCAAGCTGTCAGTGGATAAACCCATTCTGGGGTCTGGAGAATGGTGGCCCTCTTCTCACAGAACTACTAGGCAGTGCCCCAGTGGGGACTCTGTGTGGGACTCCAACCCTACATTTCCCTTCCGCACTGCTCTAGCTAAAAGTTCTCCATGAGCGTCTTGCCCCTGCAGCAAACTTCCTCTTGGGCATCCAGGCATTTCCATACATCCTCTGAAATCTAGGCAGAGTTTCCCAAACCTCAGTTTTTGACTTCTGTGCACTCACAGGCTCAACACCACATGGAAGCTGCCATGGCTTGGGGCTTGCACCCTCTGAAGCCACAGCCTGAGCTCTACGTTGGCCCCTTTCAGCCATGGCTGGAGCAGCTGAGTCGCAGGGCACCGTGTCTCTAGGCTGCACACAGCACTGGGACCCTGGGCCTGACCCATGAAACCATTTTCTCCTCGGCTTCTGGAGATGGGATTAGGGTGAGGACACAAAGCCTAACCATATCATTACCCATTAAAATCCATAAGTGAGGCCGGGCTCGGTGGCTCAAGCCTGTAATCCCAGCACTTTGGGAGGCCGAGACGGGCGGATCACGAGGTCAGGAGATCGAGACCATCCTGGCTAATATGGTGAAACCCCGTCTCTACTAAAAAATACAAAAAACTAGCCGGGCGAGGTGGTGGGCGCCTGTAGTCCCAGCTACTCGGGAGGATGAGGCAGGAGAATGGCGTAAACCCGGGAGGCGGAGCTTGCAGTGAGCTGAGATCCGGCCACTGCACTCCAGCCTGGGCGACAAAGCGAGACTCCGTCTCAAAAAAAAAAAAAAAAAATAAATAAATAAATAAATAAAAAAAATCCATAAGTGTTTTTGAGCTTTTATTCCTTACTTGTGTTTTTACTCTTACCAAAAATAACTTACCTTATTTTGGAAGAAAAATATTTTTTAATCTAGCAAATGCCATTGGAGAACATGTTCTATTTATGTTTCCGATTCCCATGACATCGTATCTCTAACTCTCTCTCTCTTTCTCTGTTAGGCTCTACTTCTATTTCTTTCTCTTTCTCTCCCTAATCTTGTTCTTTTTTTGTCAAGATGAGTATATATTTATACAATAATATTTCTTAAATATCAAAATGTAAAATCAACTTTAATAATCTTCATATGCTCCTAATGGAAAACTTCAAAGCAGTAATCAACATGGCTTTATATTTTTATTCAAGATACTTATATAAGGTTAGATTAAGTTGTTTGAACTTCAGCCAAAATAAATCACAGATATTGTGCTTTATTTTTCATGGTTTTAATTTAATGTTTATTATTTCTCTTAAATCTTAAAAAACCTGCCACAGTGTTCAGATCGAAATTGGGCTTTATGGTAGAATTCTCTAGTCTACATAGTAATAATGTAACATATTACTTTATCAATCATTTTCGTGAGTAGATATTTCATCAGCTTATCAGACATTATCCTTGAGATGCTTACTTAATGCCTACTTTGCTGCCACCCCTCCTTCCTATACCAGCACAATGTCGATAAACAAATGTGTGAGTGCAGATGTTTTTATATTGCAGAAACTTACTGAGTATTTCAGCACACTGTCATATAACTGCATCTGAAGTTGTATTTATATATCCTATCCAGGCTTCCAAAAGAATAAACAAAAAAGCTGTCAAATATCATGGACACATTCAATAAAGAATTATTTTACATCAGTGATAGGACCCTTTAAGGTAGCTGCCACCATGGTCATGGATGGTTTCATAGAACCCCTGCAATGCTAAAGAATCCTAGCTTTTGCATTAGTGGTCATCATCGTGTAGTTGCCCAGTGTTTTTTTCTTGCCCCCTGTCCAGATAAAGCTGATTTATCAAGGTAGGGGAAATGCAATAGAGAAAGTGGTTAATTCACAGAGCCAGCTGAATAGAATACCAAGAGTTTCATTTCTACACGAATTAGTCTCCCAGATAATTTGGGGGCTAAGGTTTTTTAATGGTACCTTGGGTGAAGGGGTGGGAGTGTCTAGACATTGTATGCTTGCTACTGATTGGTTGGGGGTGCGATCATGGGAATGTTGGAAATGGTCCTGCTGTGCACTGAATCTCTTCTGGGTGGAGCCACAGGAGCAGTTGGCAGGTCCAAGCAGAGCCATCAGTCATCAGACATAAAAACTGAGACGATATCTCAAAGGGCCAGTCTTAGGTTCTACATTGGAGATGTCATGCACAGGAGTAATTTGGGGAATTTGCATATCTTCTGACCTCTGCAATAATGACTGGAAGTTGTTTATTTATACACGTTGGCAGAATGCAGGCTTCTCTATCCTCCTAGCCTGGTGGTGTTTCATTCGCTTTACAAAGGTGATAGAGTTTGTGGGAAGGGCTTTATCATTTAAACTATAAACTAAATGTCTCCCGAAGTCAGCTTAGCCCAACCCCAGGAATAATTAAGGACAGCATGAAAGCCAAAGGCAAGATGGGGTTTGGTGAGATCAGATCTTCTTCACTGCCACAATTTTCTGTTATAATTTTTGCAAAGATGGTTTCAATGATAACGCATAAAAAAGATACAGATTTTAGATAGTAGCATATGCTTAATTTTATTACTGATTCTTCTCTGGTTGTTCAGTAAATATCTTGTGGGACACTAATCAACCAATTTAAAAAGGCAAATCAATATTCTCAAATTGTCCTTGGATATTGGGAAGCAGAGTATAAACTTAAAAGCAAAATTACAAATAATGTTAGGACACCCCTCCCCCAAAAAACAAAAACAAAAACAAAAACAAAAACTTCTCATCCAAAAGAGAAAGTCTTGCAACACTCTCTTCCAAATGAGTAGTTGTTACTAGATTATGCATCAGCCAGATCCTCCTGGAGAGGTAAAAGGCCTCAGGCATCAGGGAAAGACAGACTCCTGGGATCATTCATGAATAAATTCTTCGCTGGCCTCTCATAAACAAGGACATGCCAATTACAACTTTATGTCTACAATCCAAGTCTAGCTCCTAATGGACACTGAAAATGTCCATTAGAAGCTTATCTTCCCAGAGGTAGAGCAGAGTCAAGACTCCTTCCTTCACCTACCTAGAACCTTCTGCATAATTGACTCTTCTTTTACTCCTTTTCTCTCTTCAGTAATTCACTTTATCTTAAGAGGAATTAACCTAAGCACCTACCTGCCCCCATCTGCCTTCCTCCTCCTCTCATTTAAGGAAATGTATGAACACTGAGCCTTTTGAAAACCTCTTCAGAAAAACAGCCACAGATTTGTCTGTGATTTATGTTTTTTTCCTGGGATGTGCTCAAAAGTGGCTTAATAAACCTCCATGATGGAGACTTATGCCTCAGTCACTCATTTCCATTGTCAATCTTACTCTAAGAAGAAATTTGAAAGGCCAGTTAAATAAGAGGTATACATGCTTTTTCTTTTTTTGCTTAGTTTTGCTAAATTTTTCTTTTCTTCCATCCTGAGGCAAACTAATTTTGATACAAAGGATGTAAGTAACATTCTATAATAGCTACAGAGCTAGTTTAGGGCAAATCAGCTACAAAACCCTTTCCTAAACTCTCAGAAGAGAGACTTCTCTATAGTTCACATTTGGTGGAAGAAAATACAACCAGCAAGGAGTTCAACATCATTAGAGTAATGATAATTGTAAAACAATCATGCTGAGCCAGATAATCTTTACACACAGATGACAATAGATATTCAAATGTTCTGTTAGAAGACAGAAACAACCTTAGAGGATCAAATGAATGCATTCAACTCATTTGCAAGCAGTGGGGATCACTGTGATTTTTTAAAAAATGAAAACAAAACAGAGCATTAGGAGCACTGTCATTGGAAATAAGATGATTCCCTCTAAATATACAATTGCCTGAAATTTAGCCTAAAATTCAGAGCTTCTAACAATGCCAGTCCTTGAAAATATAGTTTAGAAAAAGAATCCTGTCTTTCGTGCCCACCTGACAGGATCATTATGAATGACTTGAGAAAACATTAAATGATGAACATGATAAGGTGCTAAATAACCACCTCACCAATTGAATCAGACGTTTACTAAAATCTCTAGTTGG
This sequence comes from Macaca thibetana thibetana, assembly GCF_024542745.1. Taxonomy (NCBI): domain Eukaryota; kingdom Metazoa; phylum Chordata; class Mammalia; order Primates; family Cercopithecidae; genus Macaca; species Macaca thibetana. The sequence continues at coordinate 29,333,716 of NC_065582.1, read as the reverse complement.
ACTCATTGCAAAAGATGCTGATACCTTATTGAAATACTACCTTTACTGTAAACACATATACCTATATGATGGCTGTTCTGGAATAAGGAGATGCCAAAAAAGCTAAGCTTAAAATAACGCTATATACTGGAAAAGGTATTTGGCAAAGTTATCAGGAAACTTAAGTTTTGCCACTGATTAGCTTGCTTCTTAATTTATTTTGTTTTAATTTCCCTAACTGCAAAGTGATTTTTACTCAGTGTTCTTCCAGCATTAAATTATGATTCCTGAGATTGTTCCAATCACATCATAACAAATTTCACAAGTGTAGGAAGAGTTGATCTGAATAAACATAAGCATAGCCTTAATTCTGTGTGTTGATATCTAATGGTGATTATCAAAAAGATCCTTGGGGATTTGTTTGGTGGCTTTTCTTTAACCAAACAGTTCATTAACAAAATCGAGTCAATGCAATGAGTACTGATGAAAGTCAAGATATTTTTAAGACATAGATAGGACCTGTTTTGAAGATAAACTGAGTGATTGAAAACTATACAACACATACATCAATTATGAAAGAAATCACTTAAGTATAATCATTTTACACCTTATATCTTACTGCATTCCAGTAATTCCTTCTGATAATCTCCTGAGAAATATAGATGCTAAAGAGCTACAATAGAAACATATCTGATCTATAATCTCGAAAGAAGTAGAACAATAAAATTTAGGAAAATATTTGGAGAAGGTAAACTACTCTATTAAGAGAGCAACAGACTTGTCCTCAACTCCTTTCTCTCTCCCTTAGGTACAGAAATATGTGTCTTCCGGATAAAGTATTGTCTTTAGGTAGAAAGATTCTAGAAAAATACCAAGAATTTCCGTGGGTTTCTGGACAAGAAAAAAATACTAGCAAGAGATAGGCTTTGGGTAATTTACAATTTTCACCTCTGTAGCTGGCATCAGAGACAGATTCACTCAACATACATTCCAATCCCCTTATAGCCCCTGCCTTTTACTGCAAAGACCAGGACAATTTATAGGCAGAATAATAGAAGTTCCTGGTTTTGCTTCCCTGAGGCAGTTGTTGAGTGGATAGTTTTATTATCTGGAAGTTGTTACTGGTCCTTTGCAAGCTTGCTTTACAGATGGATACACTTGATACTGTAGGGATGTTATGGGTATTGATCCTGGTTCACACTCTAAGGTTTGGCACAGATTCATGATGTCTGAACCAACTGGCAACTGCAGACTTCAGTACATTCATTTATTGTAGTCTTATAGTAGGGCCAACTTTCTTGTTACTGCTCTGTTTCTTAGTGAATAGACATCATAAAGCACAAAAGGAATGTATGTGTACGTGTATGTACATGTATGTATGTGTGTGTGTGTATGTGTGGTTTGGGGTGAGGATGCAGAATAAGGGAGTCCTATAAAGGAGACAGAGAAAAATAATACAGAAATAAACTAAGGGCATTCATATTAAAACTATTTAGCTAAAATGATGTTGTCTATTTAAGTCTCACTGCTAAGATTGTGAAATAGGATTAAAGTAGAAGATTCGTGGAAATGAAACATTATATCTGCTTAATTTGACCAATTAAAATGGTTTTGAATATTACAGTTCTAATTTTTAATATTTAAGTAGTAATGAATTATTAGTTGTCCCTAAATTTTCACCAATTTTTGTGGCACTTAAAAAAAATGGCCCTAGAAAAAGTCCATGCTATTTTAATACTTTTCCTCAAAAACAAGCAAATATTGGATTAATTTCTAGATATTTTGTTTTTGCTGTGTTTTGCTGGTATGATTTCTTATAAAATATCAATGCAGTGTACAAAATGTGCGGGTATGAGATTTTAAGCCTGGCTATAGAGAAACGTATGGATTAATGTTGTGAGGGGCATGCAAAAAGGGTATAAAACAGTGAAAAAAAAGTTTGGCAGATGGAGCTGTAATGAGTCACTAGAGGTTAGAAACCATGAAAATGTAGCAGAAGCTATTGGTACAGTTCTGTTAATTTCTCCAGAAGCCCTTGCCAGTTCAAAAGTTAAAGGAGAAAGCAGATGGTGAAGTTTTGCTTGGTTCAGAAAAAAAGGGCAGGAAAGATAAGAAAAAGGAATGAAAAAGATGGATACTGTTATCCCTACAAAGCTGAAACCAAGATTTTCTCTAACTATGCTCCTTCTGAGAAGAAACATTTACTACATAAAACTACTCCTGCCCTAATGTCTGAAAAAAAAGTGTATATGATACCAATTTGGGTGAACAAAATTTGGCCTGAGATGACATCTCTAAAAGCTAAGATTTGCTTTTGTTTTTAAGTTTTGTAGGCGTGGGGCCAGTTTTGTAATAATCTTTCAGTTTTTGTTAAATTTTTGAATTTTTTTAAAAAAAGAAAAACAAGGAAGACTTACTGCTGAACTAATTGAACTTTTATTTAAAGAATCCATTTCCATTTCAGAAGACAGTCCAGACTGTAGGTGTTGAAACAACTTTATTTCTCTGGGGGAATCTATGTGAGCAGCCTGGGGCTGAGACCAAGCCAAATTAGAACTGTGGAGAATGAAAATTGATGTTAGGCTTCAATATTCTTTTGGGCTTTAGTTCAGAAAGGACATATTTTGATTTTGGTTTTAACTCCTTTGGGTTCCAAATGAAACATTAAAAATTCCTTCAAGTTAAAACAAAGAAATTTTATTTTATTGAATTCTAAGTTATAACATTTTGTCTCTGGGAAATTCAGAAAGTTAAAGCCATGTTCAGATCATTCAATTCTATATGTATAGGGGAGTGTGTTTGAGACACATGTTAATCTAAGTTTATTCTGTTGGGAATGCTGATTTTTGCTTAATTGCTTTTCAGCTTTACAACATGTGTAATTTTAACCGAGGAGTTAGCATATGGATGCTGCGTAGGTCTGGTGGAGGACTTGTTTCTGATGAGTGGTTTTACATTTGTTTTGCTGGGAGCTTATAAAATGTCAATATTCAGGGCCTGGTATTTAAGATAATTTTTCAAGTTAGGCATTCTGAGTTAGCAATAAGTAGGGCATACATTTCAACTTCAAAGCCATGCATAGTATAGCTCATGGTTACAAATGATCTAGACAGATTTTTTTTAACCTAAAAACCAGGTAGTGATAGAAAGCTTCTTTGCCTTCTTCTTCTGCTTGTTGGTGAGTTATTATTTTTTTGATAGTTCGCTTTTTTACTAATTAGTAAGCCCTTCGAGGATTCCTTCATCACATAAGGCTCTGAGATCAACCTTCAGCTCCCATGGGCTCAAATCTCATATCCTTCCTCCAATACGTGTTAAAACTCAGACCCTTTGGTGACTAGAACGGTATTCTTTATATCATTCTAGATTAGCCAGTGCATCCTCCTATCTGCTAACTGAACTGGTTTCTGTTTTTCTGTATTCCTGACACCAAAGGTTTAATCTACTCTAACTTGATTTGAAGCTATGCATTTAAAAAATGTTTAAATTGTATGTAATATTTCTACATATTTGCCTGGGGAAGTGTTTCTGGCTGTCGAGTTAACAGGCTGCTGGAATCGGAAGTTTTTATTTTAGTATTAGTGAATATTTAAACTCTTAAAATACTTTCTTCTACACTAATTAATCTATTTAAGTTCATTACTTCCTGAGAAAATGTTGATAATTGATGCTTTACAAGAAATATTCTAATTATTTTATATTTCCAAATTTCTTATTATAGAATTACAGTATATTGTTAAGTAATGAACAATATTAAGGTTTATTGAATGCCTCACATGTTCTAGGCACTGTTGTATGCACCAGGGATACAGCGATAAACTAAATAGTGCTTTTCTCTGCCCTTCTTCAGTCTCCATTCTAGCAGGGAATTTATAATGCAAACAAATAAAATATAAAAAATATAAAGGACTTAAAAACAATCCTTAGGCTACATTTTGTATTTTTGCACATATCAAAGTAATAGTGGTTTAAGACATAAAGACAGAAAACTATCTCACAAAAATATACAGAAGTAGGCAGGCAAATGTGAGGGCAGGAGTTCAACTATAAATCAAGGACCAGACACTATTTCATCACCTGCCATCTTCAACATGCTGGTGGTGATGTTTATAATAATGTTAGTGTTGATGATATGGTTTAGCATGCTTATTGCCTTATGCTGTCACAGTTTGAAGAAATTCAAGAGAGTGAAGTATTTTAGCTCATAATCAGTGTTTGGAACGTGTATTATGTATTCCTGGAGAGTCTATCACTAATCATTCAGAAAATAAATAAATATATCTGACTTTAAAAATCCTATTTGATATTTATGTAACCTATTCTTAGGGAGTATATTGTTGTCCATTTGGATTTCATAATAGTTGGGTAGATTAGTAGCAGGATTCATTGCTTATCACTGTTTCCTCTCCTCTATATTTAATTTTAAGACAAATTATTAAAATACCTGAACCTCAGCACAGATGCAAGCGAGATGAGATAGTTCCCTTGACCCCTTCACGGAACTTTTAAAGGGGTGGCTTGCTTACTCAATCCACAGTGCTCAAACCCCTTGAGAGGGGAGGATCACACAGGAGCCAGGGCAAGGGCCTTTAGGCGCCGGCAGAAACAAACCCCATACCTGCCCACTACGGTGTCCAGGGTTGCCTGTGACCTCTGGAGCCCCAGAGGGCATGGATTACAGTGTGCTCCTTTGGCTTTGTCGTCTGTGGATGGCTTAAGTGTTAAACAGCTCAGTACAGAGTCAGTGTGACAGCCTCTTGCATTCACATCCAGTTCTTTGTCCGGTGTCCAGGAGGAATGAAGTCTGCAAATCAATTGCAGAGTAGTAAATGCGGAGGATTTTACTGAGCAGTGGAAGTGGCTCTCAGTGGGAAGGAGAGCTAGAAGGCAGATGGAGTGGAAAGATCATCTTCCTTGGAGTTCAGCTGTCCCCGGCCGAACTCTTCTCAGAAGTCCCGCTGTCAAGCCATCCCTCTGAAGTCAAGCTGCTTTTTTCTAACATCCGGCTGCTTCTCTTCTCTCCTTCTCTGCCTCTCGCTCTGCACTTCTGCCAGTGGGGCTTGGGGTTTTTATGGGTACAGAGTAGGGGGCAGGGCAGGCCAGGGTGGTTTTGGCAAAGGCAACATTCATGTGAGAAAACAGAAATGCATGTTCTTATTTACAGCCACGGTCCAGGCTTGAGGGTAGAGTCCTCATGAGAGACCTCACCATTTTCTCCCTAGTATTTCCCTGTCATCTCTCTATATCACATGTCAGTGAAGTGTTGTTTATATATTGATTCTAGACACATATCTAGAACAAGAAATAAGAACATTCTAAGTAAACATATGCATTGGGACTAAAACAATGAGAGGGTTTGAAGAAAAATAATTGTCAATCTGACAGGAGAAATTCAGGGCTTGAGATCTTTTAATGCATGTATTTCCAGTGATATGGAGGTTTAATGCATGACGCTGCCAGAAGGCTGCTGATGTGTATTGGAAGGGTATTATCAATAAAATTATTTTTAAAAGTGATTTTCAAATTTTAAAATAATATAAAAATATAGAACAGTATATAAATCCATTTATTTCCCTTTCTTTTTTTTTTAACTTTTCTGTTTTCCAATTCAGTAATCATTATATTATTTAACTATTACATTGTCAGAGCAAAGTAGCAATATCAATATTTAATTATAAATATTAATCACCATGTGTAATTTGAAAGTTTAACGTTTACTAAATATTAAGTGTGTTTTCAAAATAACTTCTAAATAATTTGTAGAAGGTTAAATAGAAGTGTAACTATAAAATATAAACTTCAACATGATTATCATTGTCATCTAAGTATCAGCAAAGTAGACAAAACATCAATCTCATGTAAGTGAAAAATATTTATTCAGCCATACTATTTAAAGTAAAATGGTATGTAATTTTATTGTTATTCTTGGATGTAAATTTGTAATTTGTGTCACAATCCAATCTGGATAATATTTTTTACTACTCTTCCAGTTGCTAAAATTGTTCTTTTAACTCTACTCCACAAGTAATGATGAATTACTTATACTCTAATTCCAAATACTATTTTTTTCATTCCTTCATCTTCAAACAATACTATCTTTTGCTTGATACTTCTGAGATCTCCAGAGTCATTATACAGAGATAAATATTTCAAAATAGAATTCATTATGTTACTTTTAATACCATCATGTTAATTTTTCACATAAGGAAGTCTTTACACTAGAAAAAAAGATATCCTTGTAATACACAATTTATTATCCTTTTTCCCTTTGAAAATTCTGAAATTAGAAGATAATGCACACTTTCTTGATACACAATTTTAATGTGTACTTCTGAAATGATACATTTTTAGATTTTATATATTTGTTAATATATAGAAATAATGGAATCTTACACTGAAACTGTGGATGCTGTGTAACCTGCAGTGTATACTGGAACACAGGAATTTAACAACTCTGATACTATAGTCATTATAATCAGTATTCTCATCATCATTATTATTTTTATATTTTGAAAAATGTTGCCAAAGAACAGGGTATAGTAGATCACGTGTAAGCTCTGGAGCCTTTATGAAAGAGGAGAACATAATCAAAAAATCAATTAGAAAGAGAATGGTAAAAGTAGACAGAAGTAGTCCTTACTAAAAACAGACAGAGACAGTCTTACTCTGTATGTCTAACTACCTATCTACTTATCTATTTATCTATCATTTGGGCACCAGATTTTTTTCAGTCTTTGAGGATGAAACACAGAAAGACTAGATTTTTTTAATGTCTATAAGTTGGTACTGTAATTAGAGATATAAAAGATACAACAATAAGATTACCATTTAATTGTGTGAGGTAGACCTCCAGACGTGTGCTCATTCATTCCTCATGTCTTGATGCTGCCCCTACTCTTTACATACAACTATACACAATCACAAACACACAGCCACACGCACACAAACTGTTGGAGACACTTTTTATGGGATGATTTACCCATTTTCACTGCCTCCTTGTCCTCAGTCACCTTCCAGCTAAGAATAACCATGTAACACATTTCCGGAAAGTTTCTGTTTCCCAGGTGGAAATTACATTGTCATCTCTCACTTGGATTGTTTAATAGAAACTGAACTTACCTATAATACTAGGCGCCTCCAGTGCATATTCCATATTACAGCTATTTTTAAGTTCCTAATCTGATTCTGTCAGCCTAAATCATAAAAGTGGCATTGTAAACAAATGAGCTGAATAACAATGGTAGATATATCAGAGGCAGAACAAAAGCATGCAGTTAATAATGAGAAATGAAGGATAATGCATGTGGATCAAAAAGGAGAGCAAAGTCAAGGGTACAAAAGGTTTTCTGATTTCAAACAACTGGCCAAATTGTGATTCTATCAAATAAATTTGAGAATAGAGGAGAATGAACAATTTGGGGAAAAGATAATAAGTTACATAAATGGCTTCCAGAAAGAAGGATCATGAAGATAGTGAATGCTCTCCACTGAGTATAGAAAAACAGAAGTAATTTGTGATATTAGCAAGAACATCATATAAGGAGTAACAAGGCAGAAGAGACTATGGCAAGCATTGCAGAGTAACAGGAGAGTGAAAATTGAAAATTGTGAAGATTAAAATACTTTTAACATTATTAGTTGTTAAAAATGTTGGATGCAGAAAGAGTATGGGACCGAGGCAAAGATTTTTTATTGTTTGTGTTTTTATTCATTTGTTTTTAAGAGGTGACAAATATGAATATTTTTAAATGTAGATGAGGATAAGATAGAAAAGGGCAAAAGACATTGACATAACAAAGAGACTGAGTAAAAAATGTACAACTGTTAGAACATGATCCTAGAATAGGTGAGAGTCTTAACATTTCCAGAACAGCAAAATTGGGGAACTGAGATTTGAACAGGAAAAGGTACATATTTTCAACAGTAAAAGGGGAAAAAATAAAATAGATGAGTATATGTTACAGAAATACTGTGGATTTGTGTGAAGTAGCCCCTGGCCATAGCTCTATTTTCTCACCGAAGAAGAAAGAATTGTTGTTCTTAGTGAAGAATGAATAAACTAGATGTTCAGGAACTTGAAGATTTGAAAGACAGTGTGGACAATAGGGTACTGGTTGCAGAAACATGAATGGACTCCCTGTATCTTTTTGAGATTGCAAACTGTATTTTAAATAAATTGGTACCATATTTAATGGCATATTACTTTTTCTGTGTATGCTTAGTAACCCAGGATTGGATGAAAATGACATAGATCAGGGCTACTAGAATATTTAACTTTGGAGAACCATTTAAAATACGGGGTTTTTTAAAATAAAGAATTATCTGATCCAAGTCTTCATTCTTTTTTGTGTTTACTTCACATTCTATATTTATCACTGAAGCATTTTTCACAGTGTATTAGACATATTTATTTATGTCCTATCTGAGCTGATAATAATAAGGCCCTTTTACTCCTAGTGTCCAACACAGTGCTTTGCATTATCTGCTTACTACTGGTTAACAATCGACCAGCTGAAAGAAAGTACTCTTGAGATTTTTATCATGATTGTTTCTGTCTAGGATTAATCTCTCAGGTCCCCACTGGGTTACAAAGGCAAAATCTGGAGTGAATTCATATGGTAGATTATAATGGAAGCATTTTTATGCTGAACAGTAGATACTGTATTCATTGAGATATCTAAAATATAAAGCTCTGCTGTTCAGTATATTAGTCACTGTTAAGAAGATGCTCCTGAACACTTGAAATACAGTCAGTTCAAATTAAGACGTGCTTTAAAAGTAAACTATAACCTAACATTTAAAGAATCAGTATGCAGGAAAATCCCACATATGTATTTAATATATCAATTGCCTGTTAAAATGAAAATATGTAGATATATTGAATTAAAGAAAAAAGTCATCAAAAGTAATTTCTTTTAATGACTTTCTTTTAACTTTCTTTTTAACGTAGCTGCCAGAAAATTTAACATTATATATGTAGTTCTCATTTATGGCTCACGTTATATTCCTATTTGATAGTGTTGATATAGAAAATAATACTGAGCTAAAATTTATAGCTGTCTCTTTTATTAATATTCTTATTTTTAATAATAGTGTTAATTTTCTCTCTGGTATCTTGGATAATCCAATTCCCAAGCATTACTAAAGAGTTTTCAGAGTTTCCATATTCCTCACATGACATCCCACATAACACATTCATTTTTTACACTAAATTCATTAAAATAATTGCTAGAATTATAATGAGTATCAGAGTCCAATTATTTAATTATATGCTGAATATTATTCTCCAATTAATTTCCTATGTGTTTGATATACTTCAGTTTCAGCATTTTGTTCCTCTAAGTCATTGAATTTCTAATTACAATCTATAGGAAGGTTGTGATCACTCAGAAAAACGTTTATTCCTGCCCAGAATGATAAGTATGATATCTTTTTAACATAACAATTTTTAAATGTATTAAAGATAAATTTAAATAACTTAATACCATTTATTGATCATTTCTATAATAAAATACACATTTATAAATTTTATTTATGAGAAGTAACCAGGGCAACATATATAAAAAGAAATATTTATGTAACTAAACACCACCATAAGTTACAGAAGACTCTACTTTCAGTAAGTAGTCTGCAATACTTTTCATAGATACTTACAATGTTAAAAAAAAAGTTCTATAAATTCATGTCATATAGATGAAAAAATGTTAGCTGTTTTATGAAAGAATGTATCATATTTGTTTCTATATATGTGTATTTGTTTCTATATATGTGTATATATATATAACGCTAATTATGTTTAGCGTTGCTACCACTGCTATGAAAACTGAATTTATATATTGGAAACAATAATCTGAAACTTACTGCTAGAGTTTTATAATGTATCTTAGACCCAACTTCCATTTCCCTTACACTTGCCATCTGTCTATAATGCTGTTAAGGCTGTCCAAAATGCTTTGACGCCATGAAAGAAACCATAAACAGGCAACAGAAACAATTCATGAAGACACTTTTGAATACATAATTCAGACACATTCAAAGGAATCCTCATTTTCTTATATTTTTATACTTCTCATAATTTTTATAAGGAAGTATCTATACCAGTGAAGATATTACTCAGTTTATGTATCCTAAAAATTCTTCCAAGTTAAACAAATGACATGCACAATGAATTTTAATTTTACATTTATTTTTACCATAAGGAGTAGAGTTTTGTATAGAAATGTCCTCAACTTCGGTTAATAATGAGTTATTTAACAGCCTCAACACTGTTTACTGTTATTGAATATCAAGACTGTCACATGGATAATGATTTAGGTCTTCTCTTATATACCACTGGAAGCAGAGTGAAAGAATCCATTGCAACCAGAAATGTAAAGTTAATAACGAGAAGCAACCATAGAGAAAGGAATTATGGAAAAAATACAAATTTTCAAATACCTATCATAGTGACCATTTGTCTTAGTTGTAGCCATACGACATTTTTGACTACTTACCTTTATGTTTTGTATTTTTCACATTATGTATCTCATCTTCTCAAAGGTAAAGTCAGAAAACCATGTTTTCATGACCTCCTTGCAGGAAAGCTAGGTTTCACCCATCACAAGCATTTCTGCAAGACGTAGCAGCTAATGCTCTGTAAAAGATAATTGAATTAAATGGAGCCTCAGCCACTGGCCACTTCACTTCCAAGTGTTTTTAACTCAAACTTAGCAATTATATTCAATCCACCTATTTATGTCTTACAAAAATGTTTTACAATTTTTTTTTTTTTTTTTTTTTTTTTTTTTTTTTTTTTTGAGATGGAGTCTTGCTCTGTCGCCAGGCTGGAGTGCAGTGGCACCATCTTGACTCACTGCAAGCTCCGTCTCCCGGGTTCACGCCGTTCTCCTGCCTCAACCTCCTGAGTAGCTGGGACTACAGGCGCCCACCACCGCGCCCGGCTAATTTTTTGTATTTTTACTAGAGATGGGGTTTCAGCTTGTTAGCAAGGATGGTCTCGATCTCCTGACCTCGTGATCTGCCTGCCTCAGTCTCCCAAACTGTTGGGATTACAGGCATGAGCCACTGTGCCCAGCCTACAATTTTTAACGTACAAAGATTTATCATATTTATATTTTGCCATATAAATTTTGTCAAATGTGGTGCCTCTTTTGTTTCTTGTAGACTAAAATTTAGAAATGTATATTTTATGGTAGAACTCAAAGAACACTACAGACGTTTATCATAAGTGATCAGGAAAGCCAAGGTTCATGTCAGAGGAAAGAACATCACACATAGTTTTATCTGGAAAATTCTTACTTAGTAGATTTCATTTAATATTTGTACAGAGCAATTCAATTTAAAATACAATAAAAAGTCCTGCTGAAAAATATATTTTATTTTCTATCCTGAATGAGACTAAACATTTTGCTAATTGATCTGTATTACCAGTAGATTGCAATAGGAATTCAATAACTTGGAAGAACAAAACACTGACATTTGATAATATCAAATATGAGGGGAGCCATTTTGACAATAATTTTATTCTAAAAATTATTAAATAATTGGGTTATGACATTCTCATTTATAACAAATTTTAAATGTATAACATGTAGGAATTAAGTGCTATTATGTGCTATATCTTATGGAGAATTAGAATATTTTCAGTCACTCTTTTACATTGGATTATTAGAAAATTAACACTATTATTGAAAAATGTTACTATTACCAAAAAATAGTGTAAGCACAAATTCTACTTTGGTATTATTCCCCACATCAGCATAGTCCAACAGAAAACATAATGTGAGTCACATACGTGAGCCCAGTATGCAGTTTCCAGCTTTGTAGTATCCATATGAAAAAAACGTAAAATAAAGCAGATGATACTAACATTAGTAATACATTTTATTTAACCCAATATATCTAACCTATATGCCTTTAAAATTTAATCAATATAAAATATTAGAAATTTTATGATTTTTTTTTTTTTTTTTTTTGTACAAGGACTTCTAATTCCACGATTTATTTCACACAACACACCTCTATCTGGACAAGGCATATTTCAAGTTAAATAACATTATGCAGCTAGTGTCCACTGTTTTAGATGGTGTAGCATTTGCCATGGTAGACACATCCTCATAATCCAGATATATGTCCTTATTTTTGTGTATGGATTATTAATTATGAAATTCCTGCAGCACAAAAGAATTTCTGGGGGGAAAAAAAAACATGAAAGGGTTTAAGAAGGCTGGAGAGCTGAAAAGTAAGGGATGGCCTTTGTTCCCCACAGAATCACTTGATTTTGATCTGAGGCCATACTAATAAAGAATTAGCAGGCAGTTACTTTTGCAACAATCTGGGCTAAATAACGAGGCCTTTGTGGAATGAAGAATCCTTTTCTCTCCAGTTGTACATGGAACTCATTACTCTCTACGACCCCAAAGAATTGAAGCTGTAGCAGTATCAAGGAATTACCTTATTATTTAAAACCATGAAAAAAGTATTATCTTCACAAGGGCCAGAGAAACATCTTCATGATATAAGAAAACAAAACAAAAACAGGAGCTGGAACAGAAAAGGAAGAGCAGGGCGGACCTATAGTCAAGACCGTAACTGACAGATTGGTTGAAGAGATACGGTCAGGAATTCAGTGTGACATCAGATGAGAGGAAGGATGCGGCATTTTGATGTGACAGTCTGACAGGTAGAAATCCCCCTAAGAAGAATGTGAGGAACATTAAGTACCTATATACTTATGCTGTAGGTATTTGACACTAAATAGCAACTTTTTATATTACTCATATAATAACAGTAAATTGAGTATTGGGGAATGGTTTTATTTCAAGTAGCAACATTAATGTATCTCCATTTCTGTAATTGATCTTATTTAAATACAGTAACAGTGTATCCTGGAAGATAGTTTGATGTTGCTGAAGCAGTACTCATTTATAAAAGTATTTGTAAACGAGTAACACCAAACTAAAGATAACATGGCACATGTATACATATGTAACAAACCTGCAGGTTGTGCACAGGTACCCTAGAACTTAAAGTATAATAAAAATAAATTAATTAAATAAAATAAAAAAAAGAACACATTGACAGCAAACGTAGAGAAGTGATAACAGTGGCACATTCAAGAGTTGTCTGTACACGGTGAAACCCCGTCTCTACTAAAAAATACAAAAAACTAGCCGGGCGAGGTGGCCGGCGCCTGTAGTCCCAGCTACTCGGGAGGCTGAGACAGGAGAATGGCGTAAACCCGGCAGGCGGAGCTTGCAGTGAGCTGAGATCCGGCCACTGCGCTCCAGCCCGGGCGATAGAGCGAGACTCCGTCTCAAAAAAAAAAAAAAAAAAAAAAAAAAAGGGTTGTCTGTGTGAAAAGATGAGGTAGTGTGACCACAAGTATGAGATATTAAAACAGATGAAATCCTTATGTCAACAAGACAGCCAAGCTCTGGCTTGTTTACAAAAATTGATGGTGAGAGTCACAACCTGGCAGTAGTTTTAATAATGAGGATTTATATTTTAAGTGAGGCTTTGAGAAAATACGAGTCAAACAAAAGCATGAGAGACAGCATTACTTAATAGAAAAATAAGGTCCAAGTAAGGTTCCGAATTGATTATTAATCAATGGGCAACATTCTATGAACTAGCAGCCACTACAAATCCTATAGACAGACGATTCCGTGCAAGAATATTCAAAACATGACTTATAATACTAACATCTTCAAGTGCTGGAGAACTGTTAATGGAAACAAATATAGACACTCCTTGAATATAATGTGTTGTCTTCTGGGTAATTAGTTCCACATTAAAACGATATGGTTTGAAAATCATTGTTCTATAGAAAGAGTACCAAAATGCTATTCCTGTCTTGATCCCAAGACATTCATGAATGTCAAAACCCATAATATTTAAAAGAGAAAAGTATGTACAATGTAAAACATAAATATTTCTAGTCATAAGAAAGTAGTAACTTTAAGTAACTCATGTTTTCTTTAACTCAGTGAAAATTCAGTGAGCATTTCCTGCCTATATAGGCTATGAGTTAAGTTTTGTAAGGTAAACAACAATGAATAAATTTGTGATTCTAGCTTCAAGGGCTTTATTTCATATAGCACGTAAATAAATATATCTCATCAATTGATTCATAAAAGCATATAAAAATTAAAGTGTGGAAAATGGAGCATTTATATAAATCATAACAGGGCAAATCATTAGCTTTTGCTTCCTTTTTACCAGCCTGACTAGGTACTATCAAGCAAGCAGAGAGAAGTGAGGCTCCCTGGGATAACATAAGGGTGTTACCTTCTGTCGATGATTTGGAGCTGCAAGGTGGAGAAATGCAGCCAAAGCCGGAATGGCAAACAATCATCCTGTTTTGCTTTCCAACTAACTGGTACAATACTAACTTTATGAATAACTGTTATGGAGATAATTGTAGGCATAGCAAAAAATATTAATAACCAATTACCCCTGTACTATCTTCAGATTTGGGCTCTGAAATAGTGATATCTTGCCTCTGCTGCAGTCTAGGGTAATAAGCATGTACTATCACAGAATGAGAGGAGGGAAAGTCAGAAATAGATAAAGAATTTCAGAACTGCAGAAAAAGAAACAAAAAGGCCTGTGATAAGAGGACTAACGGGATCATATTTTATTCATATAATACTACACTGCACTGTAAGTTTCAAGTTTTGCACAAATTTTGTGCAATTCATCCTTATTTTTTTCTCTATTAGAAAGTAAAATGAAACCTTCAAAAATTGTTGAAAATTTTTAGGATTTAGAAGAGTTTCCTTGGGGATGTTTTGCCAAGCATCTTTGGGAATACTATTGGAAAAGCATTCATTAAATGGCTTGAGAAAGTAAAGAACATAACCTAATTTGTTCTTCTTTTTACCTCTTTTTTAAATAGTCCTCTAGAAACTGAAAGTATTACTGACTTAATAGCTGGTCTTTCTTCTAAATTTAATCCTGTGATATATTTTTGTATATATTTTTGGGCAACCCATGTTAATTTATATTCCTGCTTATATAAGTGGTCTCAGCAAGTCGGTAAGTATAATTGGATGAGCACTGTATGGATCTCTCTAATTAGAATTTTCAGTAAGTTGAACAGGAACTGCTTCTACTCTGATATGCATGTGTAATTTCCACTAAAGTGAGCAAGCATAACTAAGGACAATGTTTTCCCCTTTGAGCACTTTGAATTCTATGCACTCCAGATGCTACGGAAACTCCTATGACTATTCCCTTATTCAAACTGTTGATTTGTCATGGCAATATAATTCCTTGTGAAATCACTTTTGTTTGTTTAAATGAAGTTTTAGACCCCTCCAAAGTAATATAAGTTCTGCTTATGGAGGCATTAACTTTTCAGTGATGGAAGAAATATTTGTTAAGTGAAATGAAAATATTTGTCAAGGCCATCCTGCTTCTAGTTTGATGATTCTGGACAGGATGCTGATACTAGCTGGCGGAAAGATAGGAACATCTCTGAAGATTAAAATGCAAATTTTATTGCTGAAAACAGCAATACACAGAAAGGCCATAGAGCCTTTTAGCTTTTTTGACAGCAGCTTGCAGAACCAGTGCACTGAATCACTCAATATCTTTAAGTGTCTATCCTATTCTGGAACTCTAATAAACATCTGCTCATACTGTGCCCATGCCAAGTTCCGGTTTTAAGAATATACAAGCCTCAACATTAAATAACTGTTAGGCGAGCACTTTCTGTGAGTAGATTGTGGTTAAATATGCTCTTAATTAAAAAAAGAAGGTGAGGTAAAGTAAAAGGTGACATACTATAGAAAATCATATGGAGATCTTAAGCCTTGGAAATATAATTCTGATGATGTAAAAAATTACAATTGGGACTTGATTGATTTATACTGAATAAGAAAGTTGTAGTGCATGCAACAAATGAAATATTTTAATTCTGAAAAGGAAACAAGAAATTAAGGGATTAATTCAACAAGCACGTATGACGTGATGCTTGTTACCATGGCCCCTACTAGTTTGAGAGGATACAGTAAGAACAGTGAAATAGTCTACACTTCAGACACTTAAGAGTTTAGCAGGGAGATACCCTCATAAACAACCAATTCCAGTAAAATACGGTAATACCTTGTTTTAAGGGTGCATTCTATGCCCAAGATTGATTACTGTTTTTGCAATCTCTTGATATAGAGAAGCCAAATTTTATTCTAACTTGGTCTTCAGTGATACGTATTCAGAGAAAGTAAAGTAAAGTAGATGATCATAAAATCTAATGCTGTCATCTTTTAATGACCTGTTGTGGTTTAGAATGCAGCAATTAAGAATACCAAATTTGCTCTTGGACAGGGTTGGAAACTTAGTGATGAATTTAGGTCTCCCTTTTTCAGGCTTCATGCTGACTTAGACTTATTAAGGGGTAAACCCTGGTCACTTAAAGGAATAGTATGTTCACTCAGATACCCATTAATATATTACATTTTTTTTTTTTTTTTTTTGCAACGGAGTCTCTCTGTGTTGCCCAGACTGGAGTGCATTGGCTATTCACAGGCATGATCTCACCACTGATCAGCACAGGAGTTTTGACCTGCTCCGTTTCTGATGTTAATATATAATTTAATGGAAAATATTACTTCTGGAGATTACCATTAGTATCATTATTTTTGAGACGGAGTCTCACTCTGTTGCCCAGGCTGGAGTGCAGTGGCGCTATCTTGGTTCACTGCAACCTCTGCCTCTGCCAAGCAGTTCTCCCACCTCAGCTTCCCAAGTAGCTGGGATTACAGGTGCACGCCACCATGTCCGGCTAATTTTTTGTATTTTTAGCAGAGATGGAGTCTTATCATGTTGGCCAGGGTCTTGAACTACTGACCTCAAGTGATCACCTGCCTTGGCCTCCCAAAATGCTGGGATTACAGGAGTGAACTACCACACCCATCCACTTCTAGAGATATTAAACTCATTCTTTTCATTCCCTCAAATTACATACTTAGATGACTTTAATTTCAAATATATAGAATACCTTATTGTTGCCATATGTACTTCATAAAATATTGTATTCTCCACAATAGCAAAGACTTGGAATCAACCCAAATGTCCATCAGTGACAGACTGGATTAAGAAAATGTGGCACATATACACCATGGAATACTATGCAGCCATAAAAAAGGATGAGTTCGTGTCCTTTGTAGGGACACAGATGCAGCTGGAAACCATCATTCTCAGCAAACTGTCACAAGAACAGAAAACCAAACACCGCATGTTCTCATTCATAGGTGGGAATTGATCAATGAGATCACTAGGACACGGGAAAGGGAACATCACATACCGGGGCCTATTATGGGGGGAAGGGGGAAGGGATGGCATTGGGAGTTATACCTAATGTAAATGACGAGTTGATGGGTGCTGATGTGTTGATGGATGCAGCACACCAACATGGCACATGTATACATATGTAACAAACCTGCACGTTGTGCACATGTATGCTAGAACTTAAAGTATTAAAAAAAAAAATTAAAAAAATACCATATTCTCCCATGTACTTCAAAACTTTTACTTTCTTCTGAACTTTGAACAGTGTAGTCAAAGCTAAGTTGGCTATAGATAGTTTAATATGTATCATATTTATATTAATTTTTATTAACCAAAATAATTATAGGTTACTATAAGCAATTCATATATCAATTTAATATGGCTGGGCAACATGTAATTGTAAATGTATGTATGTAAAAAAAATCCTTGTATTTTGAATACAAATAAAAATGATTAGAAAAGTTTTTTTTATTATTTACTCTTAAAATGTATTTATGCCTCCACTTTTCTTTATCACTTCGAATAACCTAGAGGTAATTGTATTTGCCTTATCTTTAATTTCATTCATGAGGGCTTTCTTCCTGTCTCTTTCTCTTCTTTTATCTCTAACTTTGATAGAGGATTTAAGCTATATTTTACACAGCATAAGTAAGTGTTCTTAATACACACCTGACATTTCCGTACAGCATTCTTTGTTGCCAATATTTTTATTATATCACCACTGATTCTGAAAAATATAAAACATATATTAAATTTTACAGATCCATTTATAATTTACATGTAACATAAATTATTTCATGTGTATTCTGGACAGAGTGGCTAGAAAACAAATGCATATGAAGGCTATTATTGTTTAATAGCTAAGAATATGTATCTTCCCTTTACATGTGGAAAGAGGTACTATGAAAGATAAGATTACTGGATATTTACCAGTAATCTGAAGAAAGAAAATGACATAAATGAATCATAACAAACCAATGCTGACTTAGTATTTTTACTCTGAGAGAGAGTTCAAATATTAAAACTTAACAAATGTCGTCCTTATGCATTAAAGACAATAGTAAAAAAAAAAAATTCATGGATGTATTTGTTGGTTGCGGTATAACCCAGCTCTCTCTTAATGGTTTTTGTAATTAAAACTGTTGAATAAATGAAGGTATGTGGCCAATAAGTGGTCATGCATGTCAATGAGAGCTGGGCCTATGGTCATTGGCCAGTATTTATGGGAGTGAAAAGGCTTCAAAAATATAGTCCTTCATCTAAAGATCCTTCTATGAAATTTTTTCACATCAAGGATAAAAAAGAGTTAGAGAGATTTTACCAATTTTGGGATTCTCATATGTGTGATATTTAAAAAGGGTTATGTGAGGATCTTGTGTATGTCTATTCAAATCTATGAGTTGGAGAAGAAGCATACACAGACATGCTTCTCACATCCCACACACACTTACATTCAGGTAGTCATGGCCTCCTTTGATATTTTCCCCTCTAAATCTTTTATTGATCATTTAAAACTCAGCCTCAATGTTCTGTTTCATCCAACTGATCTGATTGAAAAGAGGAACGAGGCCAAGCATATCATTAGCCAAGAATTCATGGTTCCGATGCCACCAGAATAAGCCTGGTCACATTCCAACCACTGCCACTCTAATCACATCGTTGTTGCAAGTCATTGACAGGGTATAATGAACACACGGCTGATACGCTTTGAATGATAATTCTTTCATCTTTGTCCTAGGGATCCAAAGGCTGTTCATTTTCTCTGAAAAAGCATCTCTTACAAAATTCTGTAGTTGTAATATTCATTTTGAAACTACACGTTATTATATCTAGGACATAAAATATATGACATTTTAAAGTAAATTCTGAGGGGATATGTGCCATTATGGCATTTTATCATAATTTGGCATCTATTTGCTGAATTATGAAGATTCAATACTATTAATCCATCTAATAAAAATAATGTACAGTTGAACTGGGTAAACAATATAAACATGGGTATAAAAGATATGTATTCTTATATTTTAAAAAGGCAATGCAGAAAAAGAGAATTTGTCAAAAAACAATACATTGTAGGCAAGGTGGTGATGTAAATAATTTAAAAATAATAATACTATACATCATATTTATATATTATTTATATATGGCATTTGACATTTATTGAATTCTTACTGTTTACCAGTCACTGGACCAAGCTCTTTGTATCATTTTACCCTGATGTATTTATAAAATATTTATAAAAACTGTATAAGTTACATAAGTCCTATAAATTCACATCTGGAGTGATTATCCTGTAACCCTGTAATAAAAGGCCAAAAAATACTTTTGCAAAGGTAAAAAATTTGAACTGTGTTGTTAAGCGTCTGATTACTAAGACCTAAAATTTCCATCATTCCAAAGTATAGAAAAGTACATCATAAATAACATAGTTTTAGGGAAAAATGTGGCAACAAATTTGTGATGACATGATTTAGAAAATATGGACAACATCAGTTTGGCAACTGGGAAATGGTGAATGCAGTGGCTGGAAATGGGTAGAATTTAGAAATAAAGTTTGCAGAGGGTTTTGTGCACTTAGCTAAGATTGCTAAATCTTATGTGCTGCTTAATATATACCAGACACTCTTTGAAAGACTGTATATATCAGAAATAATAATGCATTTTATAATTACAAGAGTCATATGAGATGGGGCTTTTATTATTCCCATCTTATAATGGATAATATTGAATCCCAGAGTTTGACTTGCCCAGGATCATAAAAGTAGTAAGAGACTAAGTATTTGGATTTTTTCAGTAGGTAATGGTGAGTCATGGTCTCTTACCATGTTGTGTAGGAGAGTGAGATATTAAAGTTCAAGATTATTAAGTTTTGAGACTAGTAAAATGGGAGAATAATGTTACCATTGATAAAATAGGAAGTCAAAATGGGAATCCAATGGAGAGAACTGAACTGAAATAGTATGCTTTCTTCGGCATTTTTAGAAAGTGAAAGAAGCAGGATAACTTTCTCAAGGGCACTATTATGAAAATTGAATCAAGACTTGCTCGTTTGTAATTTTTAATTGTACTTGACTTTCTACAAAGACAGGGTCACCATAAGAATATTAAAAGGTTCTTCATAGAGGTGGTTCTGGATGATACATTATTAGAAATCATCTATAGTTTACCTGTGTCAAACTTTGAAACCTAGCCAAGTTATTTACATAGTCTTCAGTTACAGAGTGGGAACACAGCCCTGGGAGAGGTAGAAAAGGAAGAAGATCCTGGTAGCATATTTACACTAAGAACAATAGTCATTTATGTATTATTTTTCAATTGTTGAAAGGATTGCATGCTAGAGTGTTGGCTACGCATGTGTGCAGGTCCTGTGGCAGGGGCAAAGTTATCTGTGAAGAGAGAATCATACGTCTGGTCCTGAGACTTACAAATATCATGCCTGGAACATCTGACTTATGTACTCAATATCTTCATTTTTAACATAAATTATTTCAGAGATTGCTGGATTATCAATTAAATGAGATATACATGTAAATATACTTGTACATTACTTTATAAATATACTGAGTTCTATTATAAGCCCATTTTCAGTGGGTGACCAGTGTAAGCAGCAGACAGACACATTAAACAGCATGGGAGTGTGCAGTATTGATGTTCTCTTTGCAAGATGAAGGAAACTGATCTCATTACGGCACAAGGTTGATTAATTGCCTGGGCTTTGAATTACACAATATAGAATGAAGGCAGCATTAGGTGAATCCACAGTCGTATTTAATTTTTGTTTTTTAGAAAGTTGTCTAGATCATCTCCACATTTTATTTTACAGAAAAGCAGTTTAAAATAACTTATTTTCTGCACTGCCTTACTAGCAGATGAAAAAAAAATAAAAAGAAAACCATTTGTATAGGTGAGGCTCTGTGTGTGTGCCTACCAAGCTTGTTGGTTAATCAAAATAAGTAATTAATTCTTTCTGTAATCTCATTCTTTCAACTTGGCCACCTATTTTCTTAATATTTCATTTACTGCTACTTTTAATTATTTTATTGCAGCACACTTATATTAAGTTGCTCTTTGATATCACTACTACTTTAGTAATTTCTATCTGATCTAAAATGTTTATTGTCTATTGTATCTTATTCAGAACTCTCCAACTGGGACTCTGTATAATTCAGAATTAATTATAAAAAAGGTATTGTAATGTCAGAACTTACATCCTTAAAAACACAATGCCTATCCTGGCCAGAATGCCTTTGGAGAAATGTCCTTGACAACTACATTATCAAACAACATCAACTGGGTTGGCAAAGGTTAAGACTGACAATTACCTCTGGTTGCTGCTCAAATGGCCACTGTGCATCCTGGCATTTTATTTATCTTATTTCAACAGAATGAGAGTTTAAGTACACAAAGTAATTACCTGAAGGCTGAACAGATTGGAGTGGACATTGCATCCTCATCAGAATTCAGTAGCCGTGTAAAAGAATGCGGATAAGCGCAGAATGGACAGGGATAAATGACTGGCACAGAAAAAGAAAACTCCATGTTGTTCTTTAATTGATATGAAAAAGAAGGGATGAGAAGGGATGGTGCCATCTTAAGCTTTGTTTTTCCGCCACTTTTTAGGTTGGCATATGAATATAAACTTAATTCCTTTGAAGATTTCTAATTGTCATTCATGTAGTCTAAAAGAACCAGGTCCGGTCAGAAAGGAAAAAAATGGAAAAGGCACTTCCACATACCCTTCTATAAACTTTGTCACTATGTTGTTATTCAAAAACATAAACTCCAGCATTAAAATGACATCACAAAAGGGGTGCACCAGCCATCACACTTGACCTATATGCAGTTGTGCCAGAAAATATAGCTATATTTTTAATAAAGATCCTTAACATAGTCTCTCAGGTGATTAAATGAGAAAGATTTCTGGAATAAATTCAGCATCTATTAAAAGAAAACAGATGTTTTTATATTTATTCAGACTTGGATTAACACCAAATTCTTTGCATGTGAGCCTGAGAATAATATGTACTGCACTTTATTTCCCAGAATAATAAAAAATGTTGACAAGTAGAACAAGTATTAAACACAAGTATTTCTTATAGGGAATTCTTTGTATTTGTCATAAATTTATTTATGAGGAACTCTCACTAATTTAGGAGCCTAGAAATAATTTGAATAGATAAAATTAAATGTAGGGGCCAGGCGTAGTGGCTCACGTCTGTAATCACAGCACTTTAAGAGGCCGTGGCAGGCAGATCACGAGGTCAAGAGGTGGAGACTATTTTGGCCAACATAGTGAAACCTCATCTCTACTAAAAATACAAAAAGTAGCTGGGTGTGGTGGTGCATGCCTGTAGTCCCAGCTACTCGGGAGGGGAGAATGGTTTGAAACTGGGAGGTGGAGGTTGCAGTGGGCTGAGATCATGCCAATGCACTCCCGCCTGATGACAGAGTGAGACTCCATCTTAAAATAAATAAATAAATAAATAAATAAATAAATAAATAAATGTAGGAAATTATTGGAGAAGAACTATGTGAATGGGTTAATTTATACTTTCTCAGAATGTATGTTATAGGTTTATAACAAATGGTGGAAAGTATACATATGTAAATTCTTTGCAGGATTCATAGCAATAGAATGAAAATATAACTGAAACGGAATAAATATCTATTAATACAAGATTGCTAAATAAAATATGGGATAACCATAAGATGAAATAACATATAACCCTAAAAATATGAAGGGCAATTTATATGCAGTTAGCCAGAGAAGACTTTTATCATTCATACTTATTGTAGAACAGAGTGTTTAGTATAATCCTAAATGTGTTCAAATAATAAAGTTAACCAAGTTAATGATTACAAATTTAAACATAAATATTAAATCCAGAAACTGATTTCCTCTATGAATTAATAATGACAATAGATGTAGGGAAGAACCTTTTAACATTTTCCTTACGCTCTTCTATAAAGTTTAAAAATTTAAGTATGATAAAGTACTATGTTTATAAAATAAGATGTTTGGTTTTTAAAGAAACCTACTCCATTTCACTTCACCCCTAGTTGTGTCCATGTCTCATAAATCTGGCTTTTTATGTTTTTAGCCATTAAAAAAATCCATAATGTTCTTTGAGGAGATATTACAAAGACTTCCTATATGGTTCTTTATATTATGTTGACAACAAACACATTTTTTGTAAGAAAATTTCTGTATCTAATTCACTTGATCGAGAAACTGATTTCTGGTAAAAAAAAAAAATGTTAATGTTTTAAGTCAATCAGAACACGGTCATGATACACATTCTGCTTATATCTCTCTTGAAGAATGTGTTTAATGATTTTTGTGACGATTACCCTAAAAGCATTTTCAACTTCCTAAATTATTTAGCTTAATATTGTTTTAAATTTAATAGCTGTTTTTATGATCTGCATTGTAAAATGCTGCATAAATAATGATATAAAAATCATTCATATTTTAGATTATTTAATTAAATGGAGATATAATTAAAATGACCATTGTACAATATGAATAGATTCCCATTTTAGCTTGAGTTTTAGTCTTCTTATTTGTTCCTGTGATTATAAGCCTTCAACTATTTAATACAGAAACGATATTATTTATTGATAAAATACTGTTATTTATTGAATAGGCTCTACATCTAAATCTACATGGAAGAGAGTAATGTACAGTTTTCAAACATTAAAAATAGTTTTGGAAAGACATTCAAGTTCTTTAAATTACACCAAGTAAACATTTATCTTTTATTAATTTTTCTCTCAAAATTACTGGACAAATGAACAAACAGCTATATGGTATACATTGTTGAAAAGTTTGGTCCAAGTTTTAAAGATATTAAAGATACAGATTCAAAATATCCGTGGACTAATTCAGGAGACTCCTATTCTGTCTTTTGCAATGAGATTCATGGTGACACATTTACTGCAAATGGGGAAGTTTGAGGGAGATCTGTTTTGTAGTACTCTTTCATTTTATAAGTCTTAGCTTTGGGGGACTGTGAACTAATGGAGATATTCAATAAGCAAAGAAAAATGTGAAATTGAAGGCATGAAAGAAAATCAGAGTTGAGATGCATTGCAGCCCTGAACGTGTTTGGATCACCAAATGTAAAGCATGTAAAGAAAAAAGAGTAGAAAAATAAGGTATCAAGGTTTGAAAAGAAGCCCAAAAAGAGGAGGAAGGCTGAGTAAATAAAATTCTAGAGAGAGTTTCATCATGGCAATCAAGAAAGGATAAATTTTACAAAGGTATAATATACAACATTGCCAAATGCAGCAGAGAACTTTAGAAACAGACAAAAAATGTTTGTGAATGATACACAGACCTGATTTTCTTTCTTTTTTTTTTTTTTAAGTGGAAATGAGTAAAACATTTTTATTTGTTTGTATTCTATGATTTCTACTATATAAAATATATAACAAATATGAAACTCAAAACATATGTTTAATAACACTGGTTAAATGAGTTAAAAACAAAACAAAAAAAGTCTTATGACATCATAAAGATGGTATGCATGTATCTTTTTCCATTTACTTTAATATTTCTTTTTTTTATTTCCCCTTACTTTTGTTTTCTTTTTTTTTTAAATTTATTTATTATTATTATACTTTAAGTTGTAGGGTACATGTGCATAACGTGCAGGTTTGTTACATATGTATACTTGTGCCATGTTGCTGTGCTGCACCCATCATCATTTTCTTTCTACCTATTTATTATTAAGTAATATTTATAAAGCTCTTGGAACAGTAACCTGTACTTAGTAAATCCGTGGAAGTGTTTGATAAATAAAGGTACAATGATTTAGAATTAGAGAGGTGACAGGTGACTTCTGTGATAAGCAGATCCAGTAGAAGTTAGATTGGATTGAGGACTAAAAGCAGAGACAGCAAATACATGCCTCACTTTTGAAAACATTTTGTATACAACAAAAAGAGAAAGAGGTCTAAGATTTCTGTCCCAGAAAAGAGAATTAATGGTTTACAAAGGTTTGGTGATAAAAGGTTGAGTGTTCATACATGACAACCCAAATTTTATCAGTTAAATTGATTTTTTTAAAAAGGGTCATCTATGCTGGAGACCTAAGGCTTGAATTCAGTGGTAAAGGAATAGAAACATGATTGGATGCAATTAGTTTTCTACAAATGAGATGCAAAAAAGAAAGAAAAAAAAGTCCTATTGTCAATAAGGGGCTTGAGAGTATTGCCTTTTTTTTTTTTTTTTTTTTTTTTTTTTTTTGAGGCAGAGTCTTGCTCTGTCGCCCAGGCTGGAGTGCAATGGCGTGGTATCAGCTCACTGCAACCTCCACCCCTGAGTTCGAGTGATTCTCCTGCCTCAGCCTCCTAAGTAGCTGGGATTACAGGGATGCATCACCACGCCGGGTTAATTTTTTTTTTTTTTTTTTGGTTTGTTTGTTTGCTTCGAGACGGAGTCTTGCTCTGTTGCCCAGGCTGGAGTACAGTGGCGCGATCTCAGCTTACTGCAAGCTCCGCCTCCCAGGTTCACACCATTCTCCTGCCTCAGTCTCCAGAGTAGCTGGGACTACAGGTTCCCACCACCACACCTGGCTAAGTTTTTGTGTTTTTAGTAGAGACGGAGTTTCACTATGTTAGCCAGGATGGTCTCGATCTCCTGACCTCGTGATCCACCCGCCTCGACCTCCCAAAGTGCTGGGATTACAGGCGTGAGCCACCGTGCCTGGTCAAGAGTATTGCTTTTATCATCTGAATCTGTCTTGAAACTTCTGCTTGTCCCTTGTGAGGTGAGTGAAGGAGAAAATTTTCCAGTCTCAGTTGTGGGTATGTACAATCATGTTAGTCGATTTGCTGTTGCAAGTATAGTACTTGTGTCCTCAGTTAACACTGAGGAAGTCAAAGGAGGCAAAACTATTTTAAATCTCTTTATTTGCCTCAAACAATTGCAACTAATAGTCTTATTTTTATGGTGGTAAAGTAGGTAAAAGAGATTTAGTGTCTAACCAAAGATCAATGTTACTGCCCCAATGTAGTTCGGGGCAGAAGCCTCCAGGGTCTCCTAATAGAATTTGTCAATGAATATTCTTTCATGGATAAGCCATTTGGTATGAAAAGGCATCACCTATGCTTTCATAAGGTTTGTTGTTTATTTTATTCAATTGTTCTATCGAAAAGAGAATACAAAGGAAAGTATTTTATACATGTGTAAAGTGACTAAGGAGATTTTGCTGGTAACAAATCTTCCTTCACAAAGTCTGTTTATTTATTTAGAGAATCAGAATTCATTATCTAAGCCTACACCTTTTTATGATGAACACTTATATACATACAGAAAATAGGACAAACTCTTCTAGCTCATGACTTACCGGAGGGAGGAAATACAATGTCACAATTGAGATGAAATACCAGAATAGAATGTTTTTTATATATGTGTTGGTAGTTTGGGCTACAAATGACACAGTCTATCATAAACAAGACAGTACAATTCATTGAGAAATAGCCAATAAAAGTTGCATAACACTTCATGGAAGGCTATAGTGAAATCTTGGGTGATTACATAACAGAGAACACAGTGCAAAACGTGGTTTGAATATTGGGAAAGCTTCTTAAAAACCCCACCTTCCTAAAGTAGATTATCTCGTAGAAATAAAAAGACGTCAACCTCTCCATAACCCTGAACATGAAATGAGAAATCTTACTAAAAACAGCTGCAGCTGCTTTTTCAAGAGAAGAAGAGGTGATGATACGGTAACAGATGCTCTGCTTCTCCCTCAGTGACAAACCATATTGGTGATTTCAAATAGGGCTGGCATCTCAAAGAAAGCAATTAAGTTCTTTCTGAGTGATGGTGGTAAAGAAACCAAAGTAATTAGGACAGATTAAGCCAAAGAAAGATAACCATCTTCCCCAAACAGAGGTTGAAGTTACATGACCACAATTAGTCTGGCAGGAAAGAAAAAGTCATGCATATGGTCATGGGCAGCAAATATATGTTTATTTCATATAAAATGGTTATTAAAAGTATTTAAGATGGCATATGCAGTCACATCAAGAAAATATTTTTGGTCAGAGTATTTGCTGATGTTCTTTTATAATAGTTAAACAGTATATGGGCATGTTTTAAAGCTACTGTTCTAGAGAATTTAAAAAAATTTACACTTTCTGTATATACGTACAACAGACTCACAGATATTTTCTTAGTTTGAAATCTGTTTTCTGATATTGCAGACATATTATCTAGTTGAACTGTAGAAAGCCACTTTTTTTTCACACATTTGCTTGTTTCTGCATTCCTGCTGGTCTGCTATTGTGACTTGGACTAACAACATCCAGAATAAAATTTGCTGGTGACATATACATCCAGAGACAATAATGTGTGTGTGCACATATTAAATTCCTTAAAATCATTAAAATTACTTAGTTCAGGCAATACAGCCATTTATTACACCAAAAAAGTGACTCAGTCATAGAATTTTTTGACTCTTCTTAAAAACCAAAATTAAAGGTGCAAATGATTCTACGGGTCTTAAACTAGAATATTGAGGAGTTTAAAAAATATATATATGAGCTACTGTCAAATGTGCAGATTAAGAGACTGGCCTTCTTACTTCAACAGAGATAAAATTGTCAGTTACATTTTATCATGGCCAGCTTCAGATTGATATGAATAATTTGTACCTGTCAGAGAAGAGCAGACCCTTCTCTGACAATTTGCCCCTCCTCCACTACCACTTGCATGGGCCATTCTTCCTGATGGGACTGAAGATGCTAGACAATACTGATGTAATCCAAAAATATAAGCGTTAAACTTGAAACAATTTAGAAAAGCTAAACTAATAATCAAGGGACATAAACAATGATCACTGCTACTATCTCTTCCCACTCCCCTCTGTCACACACATTTTACATGCCTGGGCCCTTTGAATCCTAATGGAATAGAACAAGATTGAGACACATCTACATTACTGTGCAATACAGATAATGCCCATATCCAACGCTGAGTCTCTGAAACTGCATTTGAGTTCATATACGTTCTAATGCTTCACTATGTCCTCTAGTTCTGTCCTGTTCCATCTCATGCCAACATCATTGCAACCCACAAAACAGTAGATGCTAAAGGCAAGATTTCAAATGCTGTCTTTTAGAGACCACTTAAGTTTTCTTTTCATGACTCACTATTTATAGCACATAACAATATTGACACTAAATATTCCAAATACATCTGTTTTTCTTTTCTCTCTTTCAGAGCATTAAATTGAAGCCAAGGGAATGAAATAAACTCCAGAGAACAACAAGAGGAACTGAAATTGCAGGGTCATTAGAAGGCATCTTTTTATTATTATTATTATTATACTTTAAGTTCTAGGGTACATGTACACAACGTGAAGGTTTGTTACATATGTATACATGTGCCATGTTGGTGTGCTGCACCCATTAACTCATCATTTACATCAGGTATATCTCCTAATGCTATCCCTCCTCCCTCAACCTGCCCCACGACAGGCCCCAGTATGTGATGTTCCCCTTCCTGTGTCCAAGTGTTCTCATTGTTCAATTCCCACCTATGAGTGAGAACATGCAGTGTTTGGTTTTTTTCCTTGCAATAACTTGCTGAGAATGAAGGTTTCCAGCTTCATCCACGTCCCTACAAAGGACATGAACTCATCCTTTTTTGTGGCTGCATAGTATTCCATGGTGTGTATGTGCCATATTTTCTTAATCCAGTCTATCATTGATGGACCTTTTGGTTGGTTCCTAGTCTTTGCTATTGGGAATAGTGCTTCAAGAAACATATGTGTGCATGTATCTTTATAGCAGCATGATTCATAATCCTTTGGGTATATACCCAGTAATGGGATTGCTGGGTCAAATGGTATTTATAGTCCTAGATCCTTGAGGAATTGCCACAGTGTCTTCCACAATGATTGAACTAGTTTACCATCCCACCAGCAGTGTAAAAGGGTTCCTATTTCTCCACATCCTCTCCAGCACCTGTTGTTTCCTGACTTTTTAAAGACCACCATGCTAACTGGTGTGAGATGGTATCTCATTGTGGTTTTGATTTGCATTTCTCTGATGGCCAGTGATGATGAGCATTTTTTCATGTGTCTATTGGCTGCATAAATGTCTTGTTTTGAGAAGTGTCTGTTCATGTCCTTCACCCACTTTTTGATGGGGTTGTTTGCTTTTTTCCTTGTAAATTTGTTTGAGTTCTTTGTAGATTCTGGACATTAGCCCTTTGTCACATGAGTAGATTGCAAACATTTTCTCCCATTCTGTAGATTGCTGGTTCACTCTGATGGTAGTTTCTTTTGCTGTGCAGAAGTTCTTTAGTTTAATTAGATCCCATTTGTCAATTTTGCCTTTGTTGCCATTGCTTTCGGTGTTTTAGACATGAAGTCCTTGCCCATGCCTATGTCCTGAATGGTATTGCCTAGGTTTTCTCCTAGAGTTTTTATGGTTTTAGGTGTACATTTAAGTCTTTAATCCATCTTGAGTTAATTTTTGTATAAGGTGTAAGGAAGGGATCCAGTTTCAGCTTTCTACATATGGCTAGCCAATTATCCCAGCACTATTTATTAAACAGGGAATCATTTCCCCATTTCTTGTTTTTGTCAGGTTTGTCAAAGATCACATGGTTGTAGATGTGTGGTATTATTTTTGAGGGCTCTGTTCTGTTCCATTGGTCTATACCTCTGTTTTGGTACCAGTAGCATGCTGTTTTGGTTACTGTAGCCTTGCAGTATAGTTTGAAGTCAGGTAGTATGATGCCTCTTTGTTCTTTTTCTTAGGATTGACTTGGCAATGTGGTCTGTTTTTTGGTTCCATATGAACTTTAAAGTAGTTTTTTCCAATTCTGTTAAGAAAGTCATTGGTAGTTTGATGGGGATGGCATTGAATCTATAAATTACCTTGGGCAGTATGGCCATTTTCATGATATTGATTCTTCCTATCCATGAGCATGGTATGTTCTTCCATTTGTTTGTGTCCTCTTTTATTTCATTGAGCAGTGGTTTGTAGTTCTCCTTGAAGAGGTCCTTCACATCCCCTGTAAGTTGGATTTCTAGGTATTTTATTCTCTTTGAAGCAGTTGTGAATGGGAGTTCACTCATGATTTCGCTCTCTGTCTGTTATGGGTGTATGAGAATGCTTGTGATTTTTGCACATTGATTTTGTATCTTGAGACTCTGCTGAAGTTGCTTATCAGCTTAAGGAGATTTGGGACTGAGACGATGGGGTTTTCTAAATATACAATCATGTCATCTGCAAACAGGGACAATTTGACTTCTTCTTTTCCTAGTTGAATATTTTTTATTTCTTTCCCTTGCCTGATTCCCCTGGCCAGAACTTCCAACACTATGTTGAATAGGAGTGGTGAGAGAGGGCATCCTTGTCTTATGCCAGTTTTCCAAGGGAATGCTTCCAGTTTTTGCCCTTTCAATATTATATTGGCTGTGGGTTTGTCATAAATAGCTCTTATTATTTTGAGATACATCCCATCAATACATAATTTATTGAGAGTTTTTAGCATGAAGGGCTGTTGAATTTTGTCAAAGGCCTTTTCTGCATCTATTGAGATAATCATGTGGTTTTTGTCTTTGTTTCTGTTTGTATGCTGGATTACGTTTCTCGATTTGCATATGTTGAACAACCCTTGAATCGCAGGAATTAAGTCCACCTGATCATGGTGGATAAGCTTTTTGATGTGCTGCTGGATTCGGTTTGCCAGTATTTTATTAAGGATTTTTGCATCGATGTTCATCAGGGATGTTGGTCTGAAATTCTCTTTTACTGTTGTGTCTCTGCCAGGTTTTTGTATCAGGATGATGCTGGCCTCATAAAATGAGTTAGGGGGGATTCCCTCTTTTTCTATTGATTGGGATAGTTTCAGAAGGAATGGTACCAGTTCCTCCTTGTACCTCTGGTAGAATTCGACTGTGAATCTGTGTGGTCCTGGACTTTTTTGGTTGGTATACTATTAATTATTGCCTCAATTTCAGAGCCTGTTATTGGTCTATTCAGGGATTTCACTTCTTCGTGGTTTAGTCTTGGGAGGGTGTATGTGTCCAGAAATTTATCCATTTCTTCTAGATTTTCCAGTTTGTTTGCATAGAGGTATTTATAGTATTCTCTGATGGTAGTTTGTATTTCTGTGGGATTGGTGATGATATCCCCTTTATCATTTTTTATTGCAACTATTTGATTCTTCCCTCTTTCCTTCTTTATTAGTCTTGCTAGTGGTCTATCCATTTTTAAGAATAACTGTGTAGCAGAGAATGAGGACTCATATCAAAGTCTGGTTGGCTCACTCTTGGATTTTATGTAACTAAAATTTTTAGTATACTCAAACAAATATTGTCATCAATATGTTAATATTCATATTTACATTTTCATCATGATGCAGAAGACGAAAACACTAAAGAGACTATTTGCTAATGCTGAAAATCTTTAGTATTAGATGAGAGTTATATTATACATAAAGTAAAAATGATATAAGCTAAGTATAACTGAAATGTCCTTTTAAGACCTGGGTTTTGTTTTAATCTAAAAATCAAATACAAATGTCATATGAATTCAGTGTGTAACTATGACAAAAAATATTTCGAGTTTAGGAAAATAAGCACATTGAGTGCTGTAGTATCTGGAATTTCAAGAGGTGTATATAATACTTTATGAGAAAGAGTTCTTTAAAGTCAAAAGAAGGGAAAATAATAATAATTTGAAGCTCAATAAATGAATTCAAATCCATCTGACACCTTCAATGTTTTTAACATCAGCAATTTCACTTATAAATTGTTTACTATGACTAATACATATATATATATATGTAAATATATACATATATTTTTTGAGGGGCAGAGTCTCGCTTTGTCATCCAGGCTAAAGTGCAGTGGCACTGTCTGGGGTCACCATAACCTCCGCATCCTGGGTTCAAGCAATTCTTGTGCCTCAGCCTACTGAAAGGCTTTGACTACAGGTGCACACCACTACAGCTGGCTAATTTTTGTATTTTTAGTAGATATGGGGTTTCTCCATGTTACTCAAACTGGTCTCGAACTCCAGTCCTCAAGTGATCCACTCGCCCTGGCCTCCCAAAGTGCAGGACTACAGGGGTGAGCTACTGTGCCCAGCCCATAAAATATGTCTTCTATCCTTATAACTTTAGATTCCAGATGTGATGGCATAAGAATATGGCAGCAGTTCCATGTGAGACTGATGAAGTAACATATTATGAAAATACATTGAGAAATATCAAATGCTGATTTTAATACAAAGACATGATTATTTTATAACCTAACTGACACCTAATATAGCTAAGTAAAATGATATTAAATTTACATGCCAAGTAAGGATATAGGCAGAATTTACTGCCTCAGGGTTTGCATCAGCTATTTTAAGATATTTGAACATTGATTAAAAATGTAAAACACAAAAATC
This sequence comes from Macaca thibetana thibetana, assembly GCF_024542745.1. Lineage (NCBI taxonomy): Eukaryota > Metazoa > Chordata > Mammalia > Primates > Cercopithecidae > Macaca > Macaca thibetana. Next base: position 29,301,019 of record NC_065582.1, on the reverse strand, counting down.
CAAATGAGCACTTGGTATTCAATGTAGACAGGAAGGTAATCAAGCTGGTTTATTTTTTCAACATTTGGAATGATTGGAAGACACATGATGAGGGTAGTGGATAATTTGGAAGATATTAAGAGGATGAAAGTATTAGTTTTGATACACAGTTTAATTCATATTTATTAGAATAGAAATTGTGTGAAAAGAAATTAGTATATAGAAATATGTGTCTGCCCCTTTATAAATCTGTCCTCAGAGTATTAGAACTGGATGAGAGTGGGCTGAAGTTACAATGAAGATAATTTTAACAAGATGAAAGCTTCACTAAAAGAGGAAAATTTATAAATGATCAAGCACATTCACAAATTTACAGAGTTTGGAAAACAAAAATGGTTTTGGTCCTCTTAATAGCAGAAGTGATTTTCAATTCACATCAAGTACCAACACATAATATCTCATATGGTTTATCACAACCCTCTATAAAAATGCTTCTGTAGATAAACACAGATATATCAAATTTGACATCAGCCCTCTAAACTTAATTAATAGAACACCATGAACCAAATTCTAGAGGAATTTGCTACTAATTGTCCAACCATGTAAGTGGATTGCAAACCATAATTTTGATTAACCATATTCTTTTTCCTGAATTGGAAGTGAATTGATATCCCCTGAAAAGGTAGGAACTTTGTCAGACAAACCTCACCATATTCCTTTCACTCAAGGACACAGTGACTGCAATAAGCAGGAAATAATTTAAACAAACCGGGCACCACTGCCCAGTTCTAATTTTCTGAGCTTGCCTGACCCAGAATCATACTTTATCCTCCTTTCACTGCCATCATTTTTCTTATTTTTTAATGTATGAGGGTATCATAACAAACAATGCATACAATTCAATAGGAAGTAGAACAAAAGGAAATGTGAAAAGCATCCTAAGTTGATTTGCCACCAAGAAGAAAATATTGACACCCTGGGCAACGTCAGGAATAACAATAGCAATACATGATAAGTGATGTAACCTTTCCCACAATACAGATGCCAAAGCACTGTAGCTGCATTTAAAGCATATCTGATGATCAGAAGAATGAGAACTCTGATCTCAGTTCCTAAGGTCAGCTGAGAAATCAATACATGCTAAGCATTACAAATTAAGCCAGGTTCCACATTAATTTAAGCTAGAGGTTTTCAACCATACCAGACATAAAGCAAATATATTATTATCCTGAAATAGTATCCATAGAAAATATAACCTATCTATGCACATTAAAAAAAATCCTAACTATAGTATAGAAAATGAACAAATGTAATTATGAAAAATAAAATGTACTTAATATGCAATCTTTGACAAATTTTACCATAGCAGTAGTCTCTAAACTGGGGTAGAAATACACTTGAAAATCAACAAAGACTTTCTATATATTGTAATGTTTATTGTAGAAAAAGTTAATCTTGGCATCAAATAAAATTAATAAAATGACATCAAAATGTTTAATTATGATCTATAAAAGATGGTCTCAAAAGCTAGGTACCTGCACAATGAGTGCACTCACAATTGTTAAACAATAATATGTATTTGATCATAATTCTTATAAAAATCTATTATTTTAACTATGCTTCATTATTATAAATTAATTAAAAAGAATATGGTAATTTTATTGTTTTTATAACATATGATAACAAAAAAACATGCTATATCTGTATCATTTTAGTCTGAATTTAAATGTCTATGTTAATCCATTTCACATAATGCATTCAATAAAGTTTTTTTCCCTTTTTTTTTTTTAGTTACTTTCATTATATGTTTAAAAGTACATCAGTATGTTCATTTCTGCAGACTGAAATATGGGGATTTGACCTGTTTTAGGGAAGGTTTCTCTGGAGTGATGATGGAGCTGAGAAGTAAAAGCTTAATGAAGCAAAGAGGGAAAGGAAAAGGGCACAAAGTTAGCGGCGGTAACATTTGCAAAAGCCCTGTGGTGTTACCTAAATGAGATGTACACAGGAATAGAATGCAAAAGCAAAAGCATGATACAGATTTATTAAAAAGAAAATAATTGAAAAACAGAATTTTTAAATGCATACACACACAACCACATACACATTATTTTTTTCCTGGATATTATATGTCAAGAAATCTAGCCTAAATTTGAATCTTTAACTCTCTGTGTTTTATGGCCATGCCCCATGTCTGTTTGTGTTGCTGTAAAGGAATTCCTGAGGCTGGGTAATTATAAAGAAAAGGGGTTCATTTGGTTCATGGTTCTGCAGGCTGCACAAGAAACATGACACTGCCGTCTGCTTCTGGCTGCTTCCACTCACAGTGGAAGGCGAAGGGGAGCCATCAAGTGAAGATCACAAGGCAAGAGCGAGAAAGAGAGGAGGAGGTGCCAGGTTCTCTTCAACAACCCGTTCTTGTCCAAACGAAGGGTAATTACTATGAGTGGCATTAATTCTAACTAAGACTGAGATTAATTCACTTAATCCCAGGAGAATGGTACCAAGCTATTCATGAGGAATCCACCCTATGATTCAAACACCTCCCACCATGTCCTATGTCCAAAAGTGGAGATCGAATTTTAACATGTGACTTGGCAGGACCTAACAAACGATATCTAAACCATAGCACCACATATTATATTGTCACTTCACATTTAGCCCGGAGCATATAATTGCTTTCCTTTTTTTAAGGCAAACTGTAGTGATCGTAATCTTTGAAACATTCAATTTTGGTTATATCTCCTGGTCCTGAAATTTGCAGTTACTTTAACTTATTTTGAGAATATTACTTTCCTTCTTATTGCATTTATTTGTATTGTTTTTGAATAGGCAATCTTTTTGTGTGTTTTGCCATTCTAGTTTTTGGTATTAAAAATATTGATTAGCCTATTAATAGATCTGATAGTTTTCAAATGTTATTAGCAGAGTTCAATTTACGTGACCCAAATGTCAGTGTTATATAATATGTATTTTAAAAGGTAGTAGTAAATACTAAGCAGTAATAAAAGATGGAATAATCAAAGAAGTTTTATACAGAAAGTGAAATTTGAGTTGTTTCCCCATCTTACAATAAAGGAAATAGATTTTTATATTTTTGCAAGTTATATTTAACACTATACTGTTAATAAAAATTATCTTCAAAATATTTAGCAAATGGTGCTGAAGATTGCCATTCTCTTGCTCTAGTTTTTTTCTTTCTGTCACAGAAAATTAAACTTGAAAACAAATACTACAGCTGAGAACAACTAAATTGAAAAATAGACATGGTTTCTCTGTACATCTGATGTTAGAGAAAAAAATTAAGTTACTTATTATATGAAAGTCTAATATATAAAGCATACTATAACTTGGTTACATTACATTTACTTTACTTTTTTCCTCATCTAGGATGCAATGGAAAAGATACATAGAGGATCAAATACATATGATGGTGGAAGTGAAGACCGTTCCTTTGTTCTTCCTTGTTTCCTGAAGGGATGCTTCTGAAATGCAGTGATCTCAACAGGCCACTTGGAGACAGAGGTCTGCTTGAACACATGAGCCCAGAAATACATGCCACTGTTTTCCTTTTTCCCATTTATTTCCAGCTTGGGGTGGCAGATATGTCCTCCCCATAACTCAGGCTTACCATCTGAGTCTTATAACTTCTTGCCATTCCAGTCCCATAACCCAGTTTGATAATGCTTACAGAGTATCATATATAGCCCAGCCACTTCTGGTTATATATTTTATTTCGTGCTGCGTCATACACCTATTTTCTGAATCGGTGTAGCAGGACTTGCTACCATTTATCACAGACTAGCACTGGAATCTCTCTTCTGGAAGTGAGAAAACTGAAGTGAAGAGGGACTACAGAATTGATCTAAGGCTAACAGGACTTGCTATTGAAGTCTACTGCGGACCAAAGGTCTCAAACCAGTAATCTTTTTATAATTCCTACTGTAGCTCATGTAATTCTAATACTTTCTGTAATGCTAATTATTTCATTAGAATTAAATTTAAAGGTTCTTTAGAAACCTTTCTAAGAGAGGTGAATCCTGTTTTAATAGCGGTAATGATTACTTTGTAACCTTATAGCTATTCTGGGATGTTTCCAATGCCTGTGTCTGATAAAACAAGAATCGAGAACTACTTAAAAATCTCAAAAAAAAAATCACAATTTTAAAAATGTAGGCTACTATTATCATTAACTAATTAAGTTCAAGTATAAAAGCCTGTACTAACATAATTGGGAAAACATTAAGCTAAAATACTTTGATTTTATTTGAAACAATCCAGCTTTATACTGCTTATTGATATGATTTGGACTAGTGAGTCTGTCATGTCTTATAAAACATAGAAAATAAGAGAAGAAATTAATAGGCTTTTAAAATTTCATATCAGTTATTAAATTATTCCATAAAAAGGTCACATCTAGGTTTATATTAAGAAAATGATCTTTCTCAGTCCTTTTTAGTCTAGATCTCCATGTGGTATACTGACAATTTTTGTGATAGTATTAGTTTACAGAACTGCTTTACCAATTTCCAACGATCTCTATTGCTGGAATCAGCATGCAGAAAACGAAACATATTTGTCAAAAAGAATAGCAAATCCAAAGCATACATTACAAACTCTGAAAAAAAAAAGTATGTGGAAGAGGTATGGCAAGGGAGATAGAAATGAATATCTGTGTGGAGTGCCTCGTGCTGCATAATGGATTCTTACAAGCTGTTGCTGAGTGTGTTAAAGGTATCACACATTTGAAACTTGCATAAGAAAGAAAATTACAGCGCAGTCTTCCAGGAAGGAGAAGAATAGGCTTAACCTCCCACGGTTTTCTTTAGACCCTGTTGAAGAGAATTTTTCATCACTTCTATCCTCTAATATTTTTTCAGTGATACTTTTTAAAAAAGATGTTGAAACACTAGCAACAAAAAGATGCCACAGAGCTGATACTAATAGACTAGTTGAAAAGTCCTGCCTTTTCTTAGTCATTGACTGGTAAGTCAGTTTAAATAATTTAAATAGTTCCTGCTTCCTACCACCTCCAGACTCATGGAGTAGACCTTCAACATTATGTATGCCTCAATACAGCAAGAGAAAACTTATAGAAAATCTGATTTTTTTTTAGCTTTAAATCTTTTATCTCTTTAAATTATGGGACTTCAAGATAATAATTTTGTGTTAATCCATACAGAGAGAATATTTTAGAAACCAAAAGGAAGTATGACCGGACCATAGCATCAAGGGAAAGAAAGGTGAAGGTAAGGTCACCCTACAGGCCTGTGAACAAAGTGGATGATGCAGAGCTATTTTAGCGTGAAGAGAGTTAAGCATTTATGTCAAGGGCAAAGGGAATTTATTTTGAAGAGTTTTATGCAACTGTGTGGAATGTAGGGGTAAAACGTGGGAGAAAAGAGAACACATAGAGGGTATTTAAATAATTTTAGAAGAAATGGTGGTTATCGTGGTGATAGTAGAGCTAGTAAAAATGGAAAACATTAGATGTTAGAATGTATTTTTAAGAAAGAAACAACCAAGAGTCACTGATACATTGAATATGGGGAGTTCAAGGGAAGGTAAGACTCAAAGTCAACTCCTCAATTTGACAAACAACCGATTGAAAATGGCATTTTTTTACTTAGCTGGGAGAGATTAAAGGGGAATGAGATGGGAATGTCAGGAATGGGAATTGATTTTTTGACATGTTAAATTTGAGATCACTGTAAGAAATCTGCATGAGCATGCTGAGTAAGAAGTCTGAGGTTTAGAGAAATCAGGTATAAACTTAGGGGTCACCAACCTATAGCATTTAGTGCGGTCTATCTTCATGAGTCAGTTGAAATGAAGAAACATACTGTAGAAGAAAGCAGAAATAGCTTTTTGAGAGAAGGAGAGGGGAGAGAGTCCAGGGTGCAAGCAGAAGGGTTGCCTCTTGGTTGGTAAATGCAGGATAGTTTATCCACAGTAGTGAGATGATGGAAGGCATACAAGACAGGTGCATATGCAGGTGTATTTAATCCTAAAATGAAATTACTACTCCCAGATTACTTCTATTTTCTCAGGAAAGTATGAGCCAAAGCCATTAGCTGAAACAGAAAGAAGAGGGAAAAAGAAAATTGAGAGGAATAGTGAAAATGAATAATAGAGGTTTTGGGTCGTAGGAAATTAAAGAATATGTAAATATATACACAATCAGATTTCTGGGTAGAATGATTTGACCATTTGAAACTTTTAGTCTTAAATTTAGGGTGTGACAAGTCAGTTTTGATGGGTGCAATCATGAAGAAGGCAGAAATTTGAGTTTAATTAGGTATCACACTTTGTGAGCTAAGTAAAACAGATAGAGGAGAGAGTTAAAAGTACTTGCAAGGGTCCTGGTATAATTACAGAACATTAAATCTAAGTTGAATAAGAAGTAAAATGAATACGTCTTGGAAAAATAGTAATTCATAAAAAAGTAAATTGTAGTCATCAATAAAGTTAAATATTGGTGGGAAAAATAACTGAAGTGAAGAAAAAACGTATGCAGAGTGGAGTGAAGAAAAACCAGATGCAGAGAGAAGCATTTTTTTTGTTTAGTTTTCTTCATCTGTCTGAATCCCAATAACTGGTGATTAAATGAAAACAAAACCAGCTTCCTTTAAGAGGGCTACAGAGGTTGGAGTGTGGTAGTGTGGTCAGGCTACGCCCAAGTTGCTGTTATAAAGAGGTGGAGTGGACATACAAAAATAGTTTTAAAATTAAGTCGAAATTTGCCAATTAGCTATCTTGTCTCTCAAACTACATTGTACGATGTTTTTGAAGGTTGTGTAAGTTTAATTATATCAGATTAATAGCTATGTAGGATACTAAGTGGACTTGGAAGCTTGGATTTCTATTGGTGTAGGAAGTGTACGGGTTTCTATAGTGTATGGGTTTCTAAGGGTGGGAAGAATTGTATGGAGCTTACAAATTTCATCATAGTAACTAAGTCTCTTGAAGGAAGACAGAAAATCACCTCAACTTGGATGGTGTGGGACCTCTGAGCAATTTTCATTTTAGTGCTGGGGAGGCAATAGCCAAGATAGTGACTGTATCCGATGGCTTACTTAAGAAATGACGTTTTGAGACACCAGGTCATCAGAGGGCCTTTTTTTTTTCTTCATTTTTTCTTATACTTTATGTTCTAGGGTACATGTGCACAACATGCAGGTTTGTTACATATGTATACATGTGCCATGTTGTTGTGTTGCACCCATTAACTCGTCATTTACATTAGGTATATCCCCTAATACCATCCCGCCCCTGACCCCACTGCACAACAGGCCCCGGTGTGTGATGTTCCCCTTCCTGTGTCCAAGTGTTCTTATTGTTCAATTTCCACCTATGAATGAGAACATGCAATGTTTGGTTTTCTGTTCTTGTGATAGGTTGCTGAAAATGATGGTTTCCAGCTGCATCCATGTCCCTACAAAGGACAGGAACTCATCCTTTTTTATGGCTGCGTAGTATTCCATGATGTATATGTGCCACATTTTCTTAATCCAGATTGTCATTGATGGACATTTGGGTTGGTTCCTAGTCTTTGCTGTTGTGAATAGTGCCTCAGTAAACATACGTGTGCATGTGTCTTTATAGCAGCATGATTTATAATCCTTTGGGTATATATCCAGTAATGGGATGGCTGGGTCAAATGGTATTTCTAGTTCTAGATCCTTGAGGAATTGCCACAGTGTCTTCCACAATGGTTGAACTAGTTTATGGTCCCACCAGCAGTGTAAAAGTGTTCCTATTTCTCCACATCCTCTCCAGCACCTGTTGTTTCCTGACTTTTTAATGATCGCCATTCTAACTGGTGTGAGATGGTATCTCACTGTGGTTTTGATTTGCATTTCTCTGATGGCTAGTGATGATGAGCATTTTTTCATATGTCTGTTGGCTGCATAAATGTCTTCTTTTGAGAAGTGTCTGTTCATATCCTTTGCCCACTTTTTGATGGGGTTGTTTTTTTCTTGTAAATTTGTTTGAGTTCTTTGTAGATTCTGGCTATTAGCCCTTTGTCAGAAGGTAATTTGTAGATTCAATGCTATCCCCATTAAGCTACCAATGACTTTCTTCAGCGATGGAAAAAACTACTTTAAAGTTCATATGGAACCAAAAAAGAGTCCTCATTGCCAAGACAATCCTAAGCCAAAAGAACAAAGCTGGAGGCATCATGCTACCTGACTTCAAACTATACTACAAGGCTACAGTAACCAAAACAGTATGGTACTGGTACCAAAACAGAGATATAGACCAATGGAACAGAACAGAGCCCTCAGAAATAATACCATACATCTACAACCATCTGATCTTTGAAAAACCTGACAAAAACAAGAAATGGGGAAAGGATTCCCTATTTAATAAATAGTGCTGGGATAATTGGCTAGCCATATGTAGAAAGCTGAAACTGGATCCCTTCCTTACACCTTATACAAAAATTAATTCAAGATGGATTAGAGACTTAAATGTTAGACCTACTACCATAAAAACTCTAGAAGAAAACCTAGGCAGTACTATTCAGCACACAGGCATGGGCAAGGACTTCATTTCTAAAACACCAAAAGCAATGGCAACAAAAGCCAAAATTGACAAATGGGATCTAATTAAACTAAAGAGCTTCTGCACAGCAAAAGAAACTACCATCAGAGTGAACAGGCAACCTACAGAAAGGGAGAAAATTTTTGCAATCTGAGGGCCTTTTTATCCAGCGACATTGTTCTGTCACACAAAGCTGCTGCTTCATAAGGAGCTAGAGAACTTCCTCTTTTCTGAAGTAGCAAATTATTGTTGCAATTGAATTGTAACAGGCTTGTTAAATGCTGTTTCTCCTCTGTACAATATTGTGAAGAGAAATGTGTGTGTGTGTGTTTGTATATATATATGATTTAACATAATTTAATATATTTCTACAAGTATCTTAAGGCATGGTTAGTTCATCACTTATTAAAAGCGAATTCCAAATCTTTTTATTTTGTCAAAGAACTAAGATGTAATATGCATATGTAATCATGCATAGCTGCATATAAATATATAATAATATATATGCAAATACAAATATATGCATTAAGTATTAAATACATGTATCCTACATTGATATATTTATAAATCATACATATGCACACACATAAGCCCTGTATAGGTGTTTTACACATATATAAAAATAGAAGTTAAAAATGAAAATTTAATACATACAAATAGAATTTTAAAATTTCATTTTCATAAAGGCAATGCTTGTGTGAGAGAAAAACATGTAAGCTTTGTGGAACATCACCATCCAGTTTTGGAGACCACTCAGAATAGTTTATGAAACTCACCATCAAAGCTATGCTAAATTAATGCAGAATTACAGTTTGATGTCCTAGTATGCACAAAATATAATAACTAAACATACATATAATTTTTGTGAAAAATCATAGGAAAATTACCTAATTCAAAAAATAAGCAAGTAACAACCTATACAATAAACTATGTATTTTTTCAAGAGATGAAGCTAATTTTCAGCCTTGTAAAACCTCATTTCTGGACTTACTGTTTAGTATAAGATGTTTTTGTTTGTTTGTGCCTGTTTTTAGAGTTAACATGCATGCAATTAAAATATGTGACCTCATGCTCTAAATTTTATATATAAACATAAATACGTGTCTTAGTATGGCATGCAATTTGATTTATCTAGGTCTTTCAGATTCAGTCTTTCTCTTTATTTTTATTGCCTTTACTTGATATGAAACTCAATTGTTCCACATTTGGTTTCTTTCTGTAATCTGCTGTTCTCTTTACCTACCCACATTCTTTTTCACCCCAGACTCAATCTGTTATCAGTCACCACATTATTACTCTAAATATAGAATATTGCCGATGCTGAATTGGATTCCCTTGACAAAACATTTATGGTATTCAACAATTTTTAAAAATCACCCTGTTTTCTATTATCAACTTAAATGTATCTGCCTCTATATACAGACTTAATACTTTTATTTCATAAGGTTTATCTTCCTATTTTACCCCACAAACTCATTATTTTTGTTTCTTATCCTGTTTTCTTTGATTTTGTTCATTTAGACTACCGTTTTATGATTCATTCAGCATATTATGGTAATATATATCTCTGCCCAAATTCCTCTTTAAAAGAGCCATATAATTGTTTGTAAGAAATTAGCTTGAGTTAGAGTAGAACTATGAATATGTTAAAAACACACAGATGGACTCTAAAACTGCAGTAAGAGGAGGATGGATCTTATAAAATGGAGGCACTTTTATTTGAATTGGGATTTGCAAACTTAAAAATACAATACATGCTCAGTCTGAGATGTTCTGCACAGAAGGATTTGAATGTCTCCAGCAAATCCTGGAGGGGGGAAAAAGTTGCTAGTAAGGTAGCCACTATACAGGGAATACATGAGAAGAAATCTGAGTAGGGACATTGGATATCAGAAAATAGATATGTTCAAAGAAATTTTGTATAAATTTATTTCTTAGAAAATTGTGATGTAAAATATCTTCTCTTTACACACACTGTTGTAAAATCTATATTATCAAACTAATTTTTACTTATTCTTTTGAGGAGAATCAAATAAATATTTATATTTATTCTTGGAGTCAGAGTGATAAAAATAGGTTGGATGGCTTCAGAAAATAGAAGAGAGGTTAGCTGGATTCTCAGACATAAATATTCTGCAAAGCACATTAGCTACCATCTCTTTAATATATCCTTTCTTCACGTTTCTACCCTAAAATGCTTCCATCATAATCTCACTTTTCTATATAAATTATTGTTTTAGCAAATATTACAGCACTTGTTTATATACTGCTATCTGTAATAATCTAATTGTTCTACTTTATATATCATGTTTTCTTCATTATGCTATAAGAATATAGCATAGAAATTTGAAGGCAAGAATAAGGTACTCCAAATTTTCTTTATTCCTTGAGAGGCTGCATCTTGACACAATTGTCTTTTCATAATGTCAGCATTTTAGAGTTTAATAACAGAATATATATGTATGATGTTTTACCATTAATATTGGATCATTCACAGTGTATAGCTTCTTTAAACATTAAATAGTAGAAGTACTTAAACATTAAGTTTTGACATTGGTCCTTTTTTATACTTCTTGCTTTCTAAGTGGTAAAAGAGTGTTTACTGCATATGAAGGAAATATCGTCAGAAAACTGGAATCTTACATTATTTGTTTTCATTTTGTATTTTAAGCTTGTGATTTGTAAGCTATCAGTAGCCTTAACCATTGCTAAATATAAGTCCTGAGGATAATTTGGTGTGGACAGACGGATACATTCAAATGTAGCTGTGTGAGATACCAAAAGAGACTCACAGTTGTTTTCCCACCCAGAAAATCTCCTGTGTTGAAATGTCATTGCAGTTAAACAAAGATCATTGTCCAAATCCTGGCAACCAATGGTAATGTTGCCAGTAAAACATCCTAACTAACTTTGGAGGCATTATTTGAATTACTTAGCTTCATTTATTCTAAAATAATAAATAAATCTTCTTTCTTCTAAAAGTGAAGGTGAATATAAATCACCTTATTAACAAGTTTGCTTTCAAAAATAGAAAACGAAATGTTATAACTATAAACGGCTAAATCATATTTGATTAAGTAAAAAATATCAAAATTCCTTCTTTAATACATAATAGGTTTGTGAATATATACAAACTAATGAAATTATCAAATTCATGTAACAGATATTAGAGTTATGAGGAGAATCTAGCTTCCAATAATGAAATATTTTATGAAATCATTCATGATATTTCAACTTTTTGGCAACTTTTAACAATATAGTCTAGCATTGCCATATATTTTTAATTTTACATTTTTATTTCATAATAGGTCATACAAGGACTATGTTTAAAAGTCAGTGACTATTTTATTGAGGTTAAAATTCTGCTGCATTGGAAAAATCTAGTTATTTCCAGATTATTTTAATGACTTTAAGAATAGAAATTCTAGACCTCTCATTACTAATGTTAGTGATTTTATTTTCTAGTTCCTAATTTGCATGAAAGAGAAAAGTAAAATTAAATAGTACATTGAATAACTGATCAAGTATTATATAAAAGAAATTGTCATAACACCACAAATGAACCATTGGCTAGAATGTATGTTACAATGTGATAGCTTACTATTTGTTAGCTGAGATATGAAAATCTCCACTCAACCTATGTAATTCTCTTAAACGCATAATACATTAAAATGAAATGCACAAAAGTAGAATTTAAAATGCCAATCAAATATTTACTAATATTAATGGGCCAAATTAATTCTACTAAACTTACACCAAACTTTGAACCCTTTCAAGCAATTAAGTTGTTCTCATTGTTGATAGATAACTTCCAAACTCAATTGCTAACCCAATTTAACTAAATACTGATTTTGTTTAACACTTGCTTCATATTTGTTGTCCAAATGTATGGCTTTGATAACCATAATATTGTAGATTCATGTTGATACAGTATCCAATGATTGTTTCAAACAGGCCTTTCCTCAAATTATATATATATATATATGTATATATACCTATACATATGTGTGTGTGTGTATATATATAGTAAAAGCAGGGTATTAGTAAAAATGTAGCCACTGTTATTTGCTTCTTGATTTTGAATTCTCAGATTTGAATTGTTTTTGAATTCTCTTTTTTGAATTCATTAAATAGAGAATTAGAGTGGTAGCCTCCAGGTTCTAAATGTGCCAGAATAAACCTAAATATTTACTAGTGAATCTGTATCTGCTGAATGGATTGCTACATTTTATCATTTGAATTTACTTTCTTCCTTTTTCCCATGTTACTATATAATTATATTTCTCTGGTGTAAGTTTAGAACAGATTGACACTCAAATACATTGGCAATATCAATTGCTATTCTTTCTCTTTCACATTAAATAACTTCTTTTAAAAGGATGCTTTAATAATTTTATATTTAAACTAAATTATAAAATAGTTATTTGAAAGTCATAATTAGGTGTAGAAAATAAATTGATCACATTTCTAGAGACCTGCAACACATTATGCATGTAATAATTGTCCAATAAATGATAAATAATATCTGAATATAGCCATCTGTGAACATAATTACCAGGATATATTTATTTACTAACTATAAAAATACCTATATTATTTTTCAGTCTTCTTCTATATTTAAGGAGAGGATATGGTCAATATAAAGCTCCTGAATTACTGACCAATAACTTTCTAATGGCATTTTTATGATTTTGGTTTAAAAATTATTTATCTTTTCTGATAAGTTCTGCTATGAATTGTGCACATATATGTAACATACAATGTGTGTGTACATATGTTTACGCATATGACTTTTATTAGGTATATAATCAGCAAGGATTGTTTTAAATACTGAAAATGAGTTGAATACGGCAATTGCATCAGTAGCAAAATTTTTCCACTATTATAGAAAACAATTAGAATTTTGTAAGTGTTTTAGGGGGATAAACAAATATTTAGAAATTATTTAATGACATAGCAATAAACTAAAAATATGAAATTGTTGTACATAGCAATACAAAATAAATGTTCTCAATGTGACTGATATGAAACACTGTTGATTTTGGTTGTACTATTTTTATAACTAGACCGGAAACAACCTCTGTATGCCCAAGATTGATCTGGATGAATTAACCTTGACAGTAGATAGCAGCAGTGCCACAGGTCATATACTGCATACATTTTGCAAAGGAAATGTTGCCTGAGGCATTGTATTAAAAATGCTACAGTGCTGCTTAGTACTTTGAAATGTTAACGGTTCCATAGATTTTCCACAATTGCTTACTTCCTCCTAATCAATGCTTTTAATATTATATGATTAGACTGTTTTCAACAGTGCATACTTCATGGCTACAGACTGCTATATTATGCACTAGAAGCATTAACATTTGAAAATATTCATGTTGGCTGTTTTTTAAGATTATTGTGAGGTATTAGCTTAAATCCATTTTATTCTCATTGTTTTGTGACCTAGTTAAAAATATAGTGTCTTACGTTTTCCTCAATAAACAACCAGTTTGCTATGTCTTCATTAGTGCAAGTTCAAACTCCTTAAAAAAACTTCTTCCCATTATCCTTTAACTGGTGTATTTTTGAGAACATACAAAGTATCTTCTATAAAATTCTATCCTACAACCACTCTTACAGCACATCCTCATCACCGATTTTTAGTTTATGACTTTGGTTGTCTAAGTAAATGCTGTAAGTCTTTCCAAATATTTAAGGCTTCCCCTCTTCTCTCATTCACCATGCAAAATATTGTAGCTATTCTCCAAATCTTACACATAAATCATATTAATCAATAGATTAAATGAAAACTTTTCCTGGAAATTCACTAAGTATCTAGTACATTTTTAGCCATAAGGGGAGAAAATGAAGATCTTTAAAATAATTCCCAAATCTAAATTTATAATACTGACCTCACAAGGTTTAACCCAGGTATGTATCTTCTTGATATTTCTAACCTCTCGTCCCATCATTGCTTTGAATTCGTCTTTCTCTGATGTTTCAAAATGTCAAATGTAATATGAATTCTTCTCTCCCCTTATTTCATCAGTGGTTAAAATTCTAGTCTACCTTAACACAACTTTTTAAACCCACCTTCCAATAGTAGATGTCCCCTAACAAGTTTCCTTGCCCTCATCCTCCTTCTGGAATAAGGCATTCTTAAAATCCACCTAGAACGTAATTCTAACAGTCGAGGATAGCCCATACTGAACACCTAGATCAGCTTTTGAAGAAAAAGAATTTATTAACAGCTTCTGTGTGAAATATTAGCCTGTAATTTCTATTTCTGCCATAGTATCCATTTGCCCCACTTCATCAATGGCATCAATGGCATTACTGTATGGGTTAATCTAAGAACTACCTGCCTGTACACATTGCCACTTGGCCCTAACTAGACTCTGCATTGACTTTTATGAGGTATTGTGTATTGTTCTGCCTTTTTTTCTCTCTTTTCCTTCTAGGACTCTAGTATGTATATGCTAGATTCTTTTATATTATTATGCATGTGAATAAGGCTTTGTTAATTGTTTTCACTCTCTTTTTTCTTCACTTTAGTTTTGTTATAGTCTCAAGTTCACTAATACTTTCTTCTGCAATCTTTGTTTAGGTTTATTTGGTTATGTTTTGTAATTTTATATACTATATTTTAATTCTAAAACTTCCATTTATTTCCTTTTAAATGATAGTAGCCATGCCAATCTTCATCATCTTTATATTTTCCTTTAAATCCTTGTATTAATATGTATTATAACACGTTTTCAAGTCCTTATATACTATTTCCAGCATTTCTGCCATTTCTTGATATACTGCTATTGAATGTATTTTTTTCTGCTTATGTCTCACATTTGGCAGCTTCTTTCCATATCTAAATTTGTATCATTTGTTAGATATTATGAATGCTAAGTTAGTTGTTACAATTTTCCCTTGTGTACTTTTCAAGAATGTGGAAGTTTGTTTTATCCAATAGATAAGATCATTGCCATTGAGCATAATTCTCTTGAGATTTGTTTACGAACTTTGTTCGAGTGAGTCTAGTTTATTCAAGGAATAGTCGAATAGTGGTACTAAGAAATGACACTTCTGTTATCTCTTCTAAATGTTCTGTGTGTAGAAGGAAGTTTCTCCACTCTAGCTCATTATAACTCTTAACATTTCCCAGCAATATGTGAGTCTATGAAAGTGTTCATTAGTAGCGTTACTTTCCCTGGAAGTTGTTTTATGCAGGGCCTTTTGGAATTTTATCTGACATACGCACAGATTAGTGTTCAGCCAAAACACAATTCCCTCCTATTTTGTTTTCTGCCCTTCATATCCATCCACTTTGGCTTCTTCAAACACTTAATCTCTGTTTCTTCCTAATTTGTTGAAACTGTAGGGCACTTAACAGATGTACTTCCTTTTCAAGCCCAGAAATTACCTCCAGGGAGACAAATGAGGCTATTTATTGATCATCCTGTTTATTTTCTTCTTCAGGGATTGTAATCCTACGATGAGTAATTCATATTGCTTGATAATAATTGTTTTATATATTTTGCCCAGTTCTTATTTGTTTATAGAGGGAGGACTTGAACTAGAACTAGGACTATTTGTTGACAAATACTCCATTCTGACTAGAAGAAGTTACATCAAATCTTACTGCTCTAGTTGACATAATCGTCCTCTTGGTTTAAGACATCTTTGCTCACATTATTATGGGATTCAATAATTTGTCTAGAAGTGTTCCAAGAAACTACCTTAGACCTTTTCCTCAGAATTTGCAGAGCTAAATTCATATTGCATTATCCTGCTTATTCATCTTTTGGGTAATCTTTTAAATGGACTTCAGGTACTCTGTTTCTAGCTCTTTCTCACATAACATGAAGAAATTTAAAAGCAAAATCTTTAATAGTGGGTATTAATTGGTTACTAGCATAGGAAGAAAGAGGAAACACAAGTATAGGAAATAGTGTGGGATGAGAGGAAGCATAGAAAGAATGGGAAAATAAATAGATCACAATGCCTAAAAATAAAAGTTAAAATTGGCTAGAAGTAGATAACCCCTGATGACAGAATGTAACTATATTATGGATAAGTTGAATGCATCTTTTCATTCAAATTCTTCAGCACATATTTAGTAACCTGCTAATATTTATTCTACTCACTGGAAATACTGTGATTAAAAAGTAAATACGATTGTCATCTTCTGAGATCATATGGTTTAGAGAGACAACCCATTTTGAAAAATATAGAAGTAACATATAGTTGTAAAGTTTGATATGTGTAATGAAAGAAGAATATATCACACTAATGGAGAGTGCAGAGACAAATAATACAAATTGAGAGATTAGGAAGGTCTTTGATGATATGACAGTAAAACTGAGATTTGGATAATGGGTCTCATTCTGTATTTCTCCTTCTACCATATACCTCAACCTCAACAATTCACAAAATTCTGTTTATTGACCCTTCGGCATTTCTCTCAAATTCACTCTTTTTTATCTGAGTTCATGCCACCTTTATTACTCTCTTTTTACTAGAATAGTCTCCTATGTATTCCTTTCCTCCTGTAAGAGTTCAAACGTTCTGCAGTAAGTGTTCTCTTTCCATACAACAGGACTCTTTTTCCATACAGGTAGGACTCTTTTACCCACAATTATTCATAGAGTTCCTTTTACCTTCAAGAAGGACACCACAATTCTTAGCATAACTCATGATCAGTTGTATGGTTGCTTTCATAACATAATCTATCCTATAACTAATGTTTGGCAAAAAATGTTACTTTTTATCCTTCATTCAAAACCCAAATGAAACAATCAGAGACTCACTCAATGAGTTTTGGGAAAACTCAATGGGCTAGATCATACAATGGTCTAGATATACTTCATTCAGGGTGTATTTCTATGGTGTTAGATTTATTTTTATGACGTCTTTTTCATTAGTAGGTGAGGCATAGAAAACGGGTTTTTCAAAAATGCTCATTGTTTAAAATCACAAAATGAATTATTTCTAAAAAGAATGCCTAAATAGAATTATTTGGGACCTGCCTGAGAAGTTCTGAATTGCAATTTCCTGAAGCTGGGTTATGTGTCCTTATTTCAATAGCTCCAGAAGTAGTAATGAAACAGAGTCAGGGTTGCAAATCACCGTGCTAGAAGGCAGGGAATTGTTTCCTGGGTTGCAAATCACCGTGCTAGAAGGCAGGGAACATTTCCAGGGAAATGTTCCTACTGTCTAATATAGTGCCTAAACAGTAGGCAGCTGGGAAATTCTTACTGAATTTATACATAAATACAACTATATATACAAACTATAATTTAAACAAATATTAACTATGTAAGTTGCTTTTTGTACTTTTACATAAAAGCAACTTACATAGTTAATATTTGTTTAAATTATAGTTGCCTCTAATTTTTTCTGAATCATTATCATCATCAAGGGGGATCATATATGAAGTAAAACAATAAAAGTATGAATTTGTGATGTTCATGTAGATGTTAATGGATTTATTTTCCCTATAACATACTTGAATACAAAATGTTCAATTACATAAATATATTTTTATTTTCTCTCAAATTCCTTGATGATTCTGTGTAAGAGACTGATGAAAACATGTTCATATGTTTTTTGTAAGCAATTAATTAGACTGAAATATTTTTCAAATATAATGCATTATAACAAAGTTATGATAACTTTTTTTTTTTTTTTTTTTTTTTTTTTTTGAGATGGAGTTTTGCTCTTGTTGACCAGGCTGGAGCACAATGGCCTGATCTTGGCTCACCGCATGTTGGTCAGATTGGTCTCGAACTCTTGACCTCAGGTGATCCGTCCTCCTCAACAACTTTTTATACTGTGTCTGGCTTTGTAAAATGTGCATTAGCTCAATTAACACGATCAATCAGTCACTGGCAAATAAATCAAGAATTATACAATAAAATAAACTTTCCCACCATCTCTATTCAATTGAAAAGGTAGATTTAAACCTTACTATTAAAAAGCTTTTTTAAAATTCTAATCTGCAATTATTGATGTAGATATATTATTATATCTGGTATTTGCTACCATTGTTATTATTATTTTGACAGAGTTATAAATCCTTCAACCAAGTATTTAGCCACAAAGAAAACATAACTTAAGAACTAGTCATCCAACATCAAAGTATGAGGCAAGCCGTGCTATGCCTGCTTTGATAATAATGCATTTTCAGAAATTCAAAAGCTTCACGAATAATATATTTTAGAGATAAGCAGGTATTATGCACCAGGTTCAGTTTGCCTTATTTTATGAAGCCATCCTTGTTTACTTTCAAATTTGAAAGTCCTGCCTTATTATTTTGCCTTATTTTCCTTAGTACAAGTAAATTTAATAACTCAAATGAAGCTTTTTGTCTGTTTTATTGGTTATGTTACATCATTAATTTACATGCTAAGTGATTTTCTTCTTATTCATTCATCTTTTCAATGATTACCTATTGAATACCTAGAATGTCAAATATTGTTGGAGGTTATTTGAAATATTCATTATGTATACCCTGATCCTTTTCCACCAGGAGAATGATACTACAGAGAATGATACCAAAAACATAGCTGTAGAAAATGAATAGGCAATGAAATCATCATACATATATTCCAGGCATTTTAAAACTACCAATTAGATTTTAAGCATCGGTAAATAATTTGGTCCTTCCGGCTCACTGCTTTCTCATCTAATTTATAAAAGTAAATTAATTTCAGTTTTCAGCAGTACCATGCAGGCACAACTACAACCCCTGGCCTTAGTTGGGTTCATAAATTACACTTCTATGTATAGATTACTTGATCACAGTTTTCTCATCCATAATATGAGAAGACTAGGTATCTTATTGTTATCCTGCATGGCCACAATCTTAGGCATGTTGAGACCGTAGTAGTACAATTTGTTGTGAAACAGAAGACATAGTATAAACTTTACTTCAAGAACTGCATTTAAGACATCTCAACATGCTCAGCTTCTAAGCATATACAGATAAAATATAGAGATAGGCCCTACATTTTATTCTGTAGCCATCACATAAAACCTTAGTTGAAAAGGTTGCAAATCCTATAAACTAATTTTTTTTTTCTGAATAATCTTGCCAGTTCTATTCATGAATAAAGAAGACAAAAGATAACTAAATGAGAATTACCAGTATATGGAGACTTTTATGATAATTTAAAAATCAATTTTTATCTGCTGCTTAATATCACACTTGGCTATCAACCATCATTTATAACATTGTATATTCAAGAATTTCTCAACCTTTAATTAACATTTAGGTCAATATTCAGTCCTGATGTTTCCAACTTAAATATTTTTCACTAGATACCTTCCAGAAAGTTTTCAACCCAAATAATTACAAGAACCTTAGAGTGGTCACATGTACTCAGAAATTATCACTGGTTCGTACTTGCTACAAGCTTATGGAGTGAAAAATAAAACACCACCCTCGAGGCAGCCTCTGCAATCACTGGCAGAAGGTTTGCTCCTCTGGAGCCACCAAAACCATTTGTCTCAGTGTAAAGTACCCTTATCTTGTTAAAAACAATAGTTATGTTAAGTGAGAAAAATAGAAGTTGATTCTTATATCTGAAAGTAATTCAGGAATGATTAAACAAAGGGGCCTGGTTCCCCAAATTGTAAACATGCCTAAAGAAATTCATATTTCATACTATACATGTATGCGAATTCCGTATTAATATGATACACACGCTCACAGACACACACACACACACACACACACAGACACACGTATCTATTGTCCCAAGTTGATTGTGGTATTTAGAGCTTCTCCATCTGGATTCAGTCTGATATAACTCATCAGTGCTACTCCTAGAAATATCAGTCTTCTCCTCCCCAATTTCACACTCCCATTTTTTTAAGGAAATGTCTGTATCGTAGTGGACAAAGCCTAAACTGTTCTCCAAAGAATTGCACTTTTCTGTAATCCCTCAAGTGTGGATGGAATCTGATTTGATTATAGTCTGTAGAATATGAAAAGGGTAAAGTCATATAAAAACATAACTAAAAAAATAAATAAATAAAACATAACTAAAATACAATGTCAGTTAATTTCAGGTTATCAAAAGGGTGAAAATCCTGTGTGGGCTTCACTTCACCAGGTTAAAGCTCTTAAAAAGAAGGACTGGATTAGCAGTAATCCCATTACTGGGTATATACCCAAAGGATTATAAATCATTCTACCATAAAGACACATGCACATATTGCAGCACTATTTACAATAGCAAAGACTTGGAACCAACCCAAATGCCCATCAATGATAGACTGGATAAAGAAAAGGTGGCACATAAACACCATGGAATACTATGCAGCCATAAAAAATAAAAAGTTCATGTCTTTTGCAGGGACATGGATGACGCTGGAAACCATCATTGTCAGCAAACTAACACAGGAACAGAAGACCCAAATTGAATGTTCTCACTCATAAGTGGGAGCTGAGCAATGAGAACATATGGACTCAGGGAAGGGAACAACACATCGGGGCCTGTAGGGGGTTTGGGGGAGGGCAAGGGGAGGGAGAGCATTAGGACAAATAACTAATGCACGTGGAGCTTAAAACCTAGATGACGGGTTGATAGGTGCAGCAAACCACCATGGCACATGTATACCTATGTAACAAACCTGCACGTTCTGCACATGTATCCCACAACTTAAAGTAAAATAAAAATAAAAAGAGTTACTGGGTTAGAAAGATTCTCCTTCTGGACTTGAAGAAGCAAACAGCCATAGCCATAGCTATATATGGGACACATGGTAGGACACTGGAAACAGATTAGGACCTAAGAATACCTTCTGGCTGACGGCCAGAACACAAACGGAAATCGCAATGAATTCCATCAACAGCCTGCAGGTGTTTGGAAATGGATCTTTAACAGTCTAGACTCTCATGAGAGCACAACATCAACTGACACTTGAGTTGCAGCCTGGGGAGACCCTGAAACAGAAAATTCAGCTAGACCATGTCCAACTCCCGAGTCATAGAAACTGTGAGACTATAGAAGTATGCTGCTTAAGGTGCTTTATTTGTGGTAATTTGTTGCACGGAAGTAGGAAATGAATAGAGGTAACATTTTGCATATAGGCAGGAGCAGCCTTGTTCATATTAGTGTGTGGACACTGAAGGGCAGTACCTGCAGACCGCTTCGGGTAACTCCCTTCCTACAGCATGGACATGGAGGCCCATATCACAAAGCTCCCCCGTAGGGTCCTGTGGTTGTTCTTCTTGCTTGTCTGGATATAGAAGTCTTTGCTTGTGAATTTCCTGAGGATATCTGTTTGCTTCTACTTGAAGGTCTGCGTGATAGATGACCCTCTTTCCCCATCACATTTGTATTTTATTAGTGGCACTGCTTTTTTTCAGTCTCACACTCAACATGCCTCCTTTAGCCTGTTTTTGTCATTTCTCCATGAAGACTAAAATCCAGACTCTCAGATGGGGTTGGAGACAGATGAGCTCTGCTTCCTTAACATTCCCTTAATGTTTTGCATGTTTATTTAGTGCTTTCTCAAACAGAAAATAATAATAATAATAATAATAAAAACAAAAATGAAATCTTGCCTTCAGTCAGAGGTAAGTGCCCTGCCTATGAAAAGAGACAAAATGTTGAAGGGGATAGTAATATCTTACTTCTCTCTTCAGAAGCATCAGAATTAAGATGCCTGCCCACCGGTGAGGATCTGTTTTCTCTTGAAGATTTATTATAGGATGAATCATTATCAAAATAGGAAAGTTTAATTTTCTACTCTCATGTTCAATGAAAACATTAATATTTTTACCTTAATAATGATTATGGTTATATGAAAAGAAATTATATCATTATTGGGATCTATTAAATTTGCATTATAATATTGATTCCAAGAAGTGACATTTGACATTTTAGATGTATCATTCTTGGAAGGGCCTGAAAATGGTCTATGCTTGAATTAAAAATTCAATATAAAAATATGATAGACTGACTACTTCATTAATTTGATATTTCAGTTGTGCTACCTGTGAATTAAATATAGACCTGTGCATATTTTACACATATATAATGCTGATAACCTTGTTATATTTATGCAGTTAGAATTTGAGAAATCAAGAAATTACTCAAATTTGTTCTCATTATTTTCCCATGATGTCTATACTTGGATTGATGCAGTATTGCTTAAATATTAATAGATTCATTCAATTTTACCCCTGGGTAGTGAACTAATATAATTATAGCTTTCCACAGGGAAGAAAACAAAGGCTTTCGGACGTTCAATGATGTTAGTATATTTTCACAGCTAGCGAGTAACGAAGCCATGGCCTGCTCCCCTCACTGCACCTGAGCTTAGAGGGTTTATCACTATTCTTCATATGTCTTATAATCCATACAACAATTTTATTCAAATTTGTAATGTATTTTCTGACTTTGTTGTAACTGCCAGTCATCTGTTTACCTGACTCTTACACAAGACTGTTAATCATCTATTAGTAACCTATTTCCTATCTATATTAATACTGCTTAACATGTTGGTCTGCTTTCATGTAACTGTGAATTTTAAATGTTTTCACTTGTCATGCTAAAATGTAGAAAAATCAAGTTCTCCTAATTAATCTAGTCAATTTTGTTTTGGTTTTATTTTATGGGCCAAAACATATTTGATGACTGGTGATGCATCTCATTATTATTCCAATTGTACATGTAATGGCTTTTCTCCCAATCTCTTCAGCAATAAAGAAAATGATGATATATCCTGAATGTGTTTGTATCTGAAAAATTTCTGATTAGTTTCATTTTGGTCCTTATGGATTGACACTGTGTGTAGTATATATTTAAGTGACAGATTTGACAGGTTAAGAGAGAAACTGTAGAGTAAAAACACATTTCACTGTGGTCAATGTAAACTGTAAAAAAAATTAGTGCTTGTTCTTTTAAAATTTCCAAAGAACTTACAGTACCAGTGAATTATAATATCTTAAATAACATTAAATTTTAGGTTGTTTAAAATAAATAAATTATATTCTCCTCTAGGAAAGGTATAAACACTATAGTTTGACAGTATATTTAAAAGAGGGAATAGAAAAGATAATTATAGTAAAATGATTCCTTCTAATAAATCTGTTATTTAATGTTTATTTTAATTTTAATTTTTTTCTTTTT
Source organism: Macaca thibetana thibetana (assembly GCF_024542745.1). Lineage (NCBI taxonomy): Eukaryota > Metazoa > Chordata > Mammalia > Primates > Cercopithecidae > Macaca > Macaca thibetana. The sequence goes on along the minus strand of NC_065582.1, from coordinate 29,277,368 downwards.
CATTGTGTTCTGGTTTTAAATTTTGTGCCATCTCTGTCACCAGTTGATTCATTAAAATAAGTATAGCAGAGTAAGCTACTTAGATTGGCAATATTATCAGATAATTCTTTTCAGAATATAAGGCATTTACTGTAAATAAAATATGTGGGAGTTTTATGTAGTATTTTGCAAGACAATTTAATCAGTGCCTCTGTGATATTTTTTAAAATCAGCAAAATTAGTAGAAAAACAAATATAATTTAATTTACAACTCAATACAGTTGAAATGTAATTTAATTTACAGTTTAATAAATCAGCTCTTTCCATCATGTTTTCTCATTTTTTACATAGGTATATTTTTAGGTTGAATGTCTTGTTAATATTCAGGACCTGTTGACTTCTTCAACTTTATGCACTTCATGGACTCATTTTCCTTCTATTATGGTCATTTTCTGCACCACCATAAAATAAAGAGAATGAATTAATACTTTATGATTCTCCCAAACCCAGTGTTATTGTCAATTACTCCCAGAAGTGAGAAACTGAAATTGCTGATCCATTAGAAAGATGACACATGTGACACTCACATAAAGAACAGCCTGTATGACACACCCACCCTCCCCTGCCCCACGCCCCTGCACTCAGCATTAAAGTGGTTATCATAATTAAAGGGAACATATTCAGTCAAAACTAGTAGTTGGTGGTAGTAGTTATTATTCTATAGAAAAGAAAAAAAAAAGTAGTAGAAAGAGCTCAAAGTGTGAGATTCGAATTCTTGTCTTAATCCTGGTTTTTATTTTATTGGAAAGCTCTTATTCACAAAACAAAATTTGATTGGATGAAAGAAACCAGTGTTTTTCAAAACTTATTGTGCACACAAATTACCTGGGATGTTATTAAATGTAAATTCTGATTCCACTGGGTTGGAGTGGAGTAAGTGTCTGTATTTCCAATAAGTGCCCAGGTGCTGTTGATGTTGATCTATATATCATAATTTAAGTAGTAAGCATCTAAAATATTTCTCTGAGTTATAAAATATTGCTTTCTATTGCTATTTATTGACTTAAATTTAATCTATTGTGAGGCAGCATTAATGCATCCCATTTATAGGATTATTGGTTTCATAAAAGATAAGTATAAAGAATCATGGATAAAGAGGACAATTGTGTTTCTAATAAGGCTAAGGGACAAAATAATTTCTGGCTTTTGAAATACCAGTTCACATACATATACACTGGAATTAAGTAATAGTAGTTTTATTTCATTCTATGAATTAGTATCATGTAGAAAAACAATATAAAATACATATATATACGGGTATATAATCAGTTATATATTACAATATAGTAACTTTACTATAAATATAATGTGGCAAAACAAATTTACCATCCAAGGATTCCTTCCTGAAGTTCAATGAATCCATGCAACCAAACTTTCTACCTTGCCCCTCACCCACTGCATTTGTTTCCTATCACTGCTATAACAAATTATAACAAATTGAGTGGTTTAAAATACACACACATTGATTCTCTTATAGTACTGGAGATCAGGAATTTAAAGTAGGTACAGAGCACAGCATTCCTTCCGGATACATCAGGGGAGATTTTAGAGGAGAATGTTTCTGAAGGAGAACTTATTTCACTGCTGTTTACAACCTCTATAGCCTTTCTACATTCCTTGGCTTGTGGACTCTTCCTCCATCTTCAAAGCCACCAGTATATGATCTGTACATTTCTCTCTGACTTGCTTCCTTCGGTTTCAGTCATCACTTAACCTTCTGGCTAACTCTAATCCTTCTGCCTCCCTTTTATAAAAACCCTGGTGATTACATTGGGCTCACCAGATAACCCTGGAAAATTTCCCCATCTAAAGATGCTTAATTTAATTACATTTGCTAAATCCATTTTACGATGCAGGGTTACCTATTCCTGGGTTCTGAAGATGTAGGACTGAACATCTTCTGGAGTCATTATTCAGCCTACCATACTTGCTATATCTTCCAGAATTTTGGAAGAATTCATTCTGTCACCTTCCAGCTGGAAAATGTTATTGTGTGTCATCTCAGTATGTGTCATCTCTAGTAATCATTGAAAAGGCTATTACATTTGGTCATTTATCTATTTATTAATGCATTCACAATTATTTATTGAGCATGTCTTATAAGGCATGGTCTGTGCTACATGCTGAGAGCATGAGGATGAACCAACAGACACCATGTTTCACTCAACAAATATTTCTTAAGTCCTTCCCTGTGCCAGTCACTGCTCTAGCTGCTGGGAACACAGAAGTGATCAAGAGTTAAGGTTCCTATTCATTGCAAGCTTATATTATTATGTGGTAAAACATACCCAATATAAATAAGTTAGAAATTTGTCAGACAGTGATGTCTTCCATGCAAATAGTTAAAGGAAGGTGGGATGTGATGGCTACTGGCCAGGTAGTCGTTTCGTATTGCTTTGGCAGGGAGGCTTCTCTAAGCTGGTGACATTTAAGCTAAGAGATGGATGACATTAATGCCCCAGTCATGCAAATATCATGTTTTAAACAAAGAAAGAAGCTACTGCAAAGCCCTTCAGGGAAAAGAATTTGGCCTTTCCCTCCTAAGCATCAAAAGACATAAAGTGTAATGTCATTTTAAGTAAATAAGAGGAGGGCAATGAGGGAGGAATTGTCCAGTTCCCAGGCAACACTTAAGCCTTCCTGCATTAACAGGCTGGCTGGCTCACTTGCACTCGCATTGAGATCCTCCTCTGTATGATCCCTCTTGTTCCACTTAGCCTATCCACTGGGCCACCTTTCACCACAACCCAATTCTACATTCTCTGTCTGCACATAAGGCCGACTTGGCTTCCCTCCAAAATTATTGCTCTTTCTCGCACACGTCCTCTCCTCAGTGGCAACTGGCATCTAGATACTTGTTCCTCCAGCCTTGCCCTCTGACTCATGTCATATCATGTTATTTTTCTCCCTCATCATTCTCAGTATCCATCACTAACTTCCCAATTCCTTTAATAACCTGGTTCCTGTAACCATGGGCTGTATGTTGAATTGTATCCTCCCTAAGTTCATATGTTGAAGTCCTAAACCCAGTACCTTAGAATGTGGCTTTATTTGGCAATAGGGTCATTTGTGTGGCTCCCAATCCAATATGACTTTGTATTTATAAAAATAGAAAATTTGAAGACAGACACATGCACACGGAAAAAATGCCATGTGAAGGGAAAGTGCCACACACAGAGGGAAGATGATGTGAAGACACTGGGAAAAACCATGTACACACCAAGGGGCCTGATGCTCCTGCAATCTAGGAGAGAGGCCAGAGACAGATCCTTCTCTGGTGCCTACAGAGGGAGCCAGGCCCAGCTAACACATTAATTTTGGGCTTGTAACTTCTAACACCGTAAGACAATCAATTGTTGCTGTTCCAAGTCATCCAGTTTAGGATACTTGGTGACAGCAGCCCTGGGAAACTCATATGCTATGGTGAGTCAGTTTATCACTCACATCCGCAAACCCTGGGGCCTGTCCAACCTCAAACGGTTGAATTATTTGAACTTTCTGACTACAATTTCCTATGAATCCAGCATGTTTCCTTGGCTATTCTCTCGAAACCTTTTCTTTGACCACACTTGACCTCTCTACATCTACCCATTGATTTCCTTACAGTGTTCAGTCTTTTCCCCTCTACTGTCAACCCCCATATTGGCCTTTCATTTTAACTCTGCTCTTTCTAATAATTTTAACATCTTTCTTTCGTTCTCTCTGACAAACCCTAATTCAGAATTAACTCCACTTTTTACTTTTGGCGCTCCTTAACTGTTGAATAGAGTGAAGGGAAAAAATAGTTTAAGCCTGGATAATTTTTATGTACAGTTGTTCATTTTAGGCAAAATGTATGTGAAGTGAGAATCACAAATCCTATGCATACAGCTTGGTGAGTTTTGACAAATACATGAACCCACATAGCCCACACCCCTATGAAAACATCGTATATTCAAACACTCAAAAATGTTTCCTCATGAGTCTTCTCATTCAAAGACATACCCATACTCTGAAGGAGCCAGGGTATTGCTTTGTGGGTGGTTTTTTTCTTCCACTGAGAAAGAGAAATGAAAGTCATCCAAGCCATGGAAATCAGTGGCTCAATCCTTTTAATGGTGAGTATAATTACTTTGTATAAATCCAACATAGTTTGATTCACAATTGTGTCCTGTCCAGGTTTTGGTTACAATGAACAAAATTTCCATAAACATTCTTGTGTGTACCTGCCCTCTGTGGATAGGTGTTTTCCTTAACGTTGGATTAATAAACTAGGTGCAGAATTCTTAGGTAGCAGGGTAAATGTATTTTTAACTTTATAATAAATTTTCGTATCTTTACAAAAAAGGTTGAGGAATTTTACATCACTACTAGCAATAGATAAGAATTATAGTTGCTCTGCATTCTTGCAAATACTTGGTGCTTTTCACATTTGTAGTTTTGTGTATTTTTGTGGGTATATGGTGATACATAATTGTCAGTCTAATACATAAATCTTAATATGAATTGTCTTCAGTAACAACTAGGCCCCCAATTCTGATGGGAAAACACTGTGTCTCCTAAAAGATAAGAGTGGCTCTTGTCACTGGCCGCCTCCCACAAATTCCATTCTACAGAAACTGAGTATGAAGAATTGAAATGAATGAAGCAGCAAGAATCTAATCAATTGATGTTAAAAATAAAACTGAGAAACTCTCTCTATGATGTCCTGTCACTCCAACTAAAAACTTAATTCATTTGCCTGGAACTTTTGTCGACAGATACTTCTACAATTGAAGAGATACTCTTCCTAGCTAAGGCAATTCTTGGACCACATGATATGTCTTGGTGGCTCCTCTAGAGATAAACTCTATTATACTATGTTGCATAGTGTATATATAGTAAATATCTATCTATCTATATATATGTATATATTTTTAAGCAGAAATATTCGCTTTTATTAGAAACACATATGTGTGACCAGTATTTAAAAAATGGCAAATAGGGATGGCTTAAATAAATTTAATCATTTAGGCAAAGAGTGTGTATGTGTTTAAGTAATTAAGCAGTGAGCCCTTCCTTGACCAGGTACCTGGAGAAAAATATCTTATACTATTTTTATAAAATAGAAAGATGTGCTACTTGTTGCACAATTGGGGTGTACTTCCACCAGTGTTACACTGTTGCAGTTTTAGGGTATGCCCAGCAGGTAGGATCACTGATGGCTAAAATCCCATTTTTAAGATCTTTAAATAGAGGCATTACTTCGATTTTTTTTACAGATATTTATCATGTGATGGTAAGTGAATTTAAGGTTACAATATATATTCTCATATATTTAAGACTTTATTTGCTTTAGATTTTTTAAATCTGGCAATAATAGAAAATAATTTTTGGCTGTGATAAAAGTGCCCTGTTTTCTCCAATCTCTATACATCTCAAGGCCACTGCTGAACTCTTCAGCTCATATGATACTTTCAGCTCAAATGACAGACAGATGTTACTCCTCTTCTTTCCTGTACTGATACTCATTTAAATGAGTGGTTTTAACATTCATGTTAACTGCTTGTATATGTCATGACTGTTTTATGATTGTGTGCTTGCTTATTTGAGTATTATCTATCTATCTATCTATCTATCATCTATATATCTATGTATCATCTATGTATCATCTATGTATGTATGTATGTATGTATGTATGTATGTATCTATCTATCTATCTATCTATCTATCTATCTATCTATCTGCATTACTTCTGAGCTGACTTAATTTTCTCAATGCCAACATTACCAGAAAAAATGTAGTCATAGGAACACAGATGATCCTTGACTTACAATGATTCAACATGATTTCTCAACACTGTGATAGATTTATTCGGGTATTAAATGCATTTCAACTTAATAATGTTTTTAACCTGGGATGGGCTTATCAGATCCTAACCCCACTGCAAGTCAAGGAGCATCTGTACAACTTTCCTTGTAGGCAGTTTAATTATGAATAGTTGGAGGCATATAAACTATTATGACATTTTTTACACCATTGGATCCATTTGGGGAAACTTCCATTGGGATTCAATTCCACTGATATTCTATTCCATTGGCTAAATTGGGAGAGATATTTGTTAATTTTTTCATATATTTAGGGGCTTTTATTTGGCAAAACCTTTTGTCTAAGAGAAGTTCACATTCCATCTACTCTGCCTTTTTTTTTTTCTTTTGAGACAGAGTCTCGCTCTGTTGCCCAGGCTGGAGTGCAGTGAACTCTGCCTTCAGGAATAAACAAACTGTATCAATTTGGACAGTTAATTCAAGAACATTGAGTTACCTTCCTAGGTGATGGATTTATCAAATAATTTTAAATACGTTTGCATTAAGGCAAACACACTTATTTAACTTTTCTCTGGAACTGGCTGAGATGTAAACTTTGGTGTGTTTTTGTCTCTGTAATAGGTAATAACTGCAACACAGATACCAAGAAAGGGTCTTGAGTATAAAGAAATTGCCTTACTGACATGCAGATTGATGATCAAATACTATTTTTGTTCCATTTCCTCATTATACTTTCATTTTATCTCAGCAAATAGTTATAGCTAGATTAATTCAATAATTCAGTAATTGCCAGACTGAAAATAACATCAGAAATACCATCTCTTGCTGTCAACTTCAAAGAAATTCTATTTCTGTAATAATTAGAAAAAAAAGTATAATTCAAAGATGTTCTTTTTTTTTTTTGAGAAATACTTTACTTCATTAAATTGGAAGTAAGTAGGACAGAAAAAAATAGTTGGTGTCATTCTCTCAACAGGGTGCATAGCAAAATATAAAAATTAGTTATTAAGTCCAGTCAAATCAAACATCGGCCTGACAGAATTAGATTTTCCATTTGGGGAACAAGCTAAATGCAGGTAATTACTAATAAAGGACTAATTCCAAGTTCTTTAAACCCTAATGAAATATGAAACATATTTCAAAAATAAGATTTCTTTGTGAAAGATACAAACTGTCTATAAAGCACTTACCAGGAATATTATCTAAATTCAAATATTTTTTGAATAATATCCATTGTAAATTCATAGATATTTTTATCACTTTATGAAGAATGTTATAACATAGGCTTTGAGAAATTAAACATTTTTCTAAAATTCTGGATATATATTTCCTCATATAATCATTTGATATTGTATTAAACAGGATAAAATGAAAACACAAGTATTTATTTTAGTGCTCCCTTTTTTTACCTTTTAACATCTGTAAAACTAAGGTGCTTTTAAAATTTGGTAATATGCCACAATTTCACTGGGTGCTTTGTAAATATTTGGTCTACAGACTGCAAAAAAGTGTAATTTCTCTTGGAATAAATGGCATTTTGAGGTTCATTAAAAGTGGTATGGATGATGAAAAGTAATTACAAGAGTAAGAAAATTATTTTTCTTAGATCATGAAAAACTCCATATTTTAAAGCTTAATTCTTATATATTAAAACATCTTAAAATATAATTGAAATATAACCAATGTTATGAAATTCTGTTTCATGTTCTGTAGAGCAGTTATTTATTATAATATAGACAGAAATCAGCCATAATATATTTGTAAGCAGAAAAATAGCTAATTGGATTATGTAAATTGGTGTATTTTGAATCTTGCTGTATAGTAGTTAGCCAAAAGCTTCATGAAAAACTACTGTGCCTGAAAACTGCATCAGATTTATTAACATGAAACATGATTTAAGTGATTTTCTAACAACGTTTTAATGTCGCCTCCATGATTCTCAAAATAGTTGACATAATAATATTCCTTTATAATATAATTAATATTTATTTAAAGAAATGTATGAATTTATAAGTGTCATGTTATAAACATACACGAAATGAAAATAAGGTAATAATGTTCTTATCAATTACTTTTGATAGCATCCTTAATAGACACATATTTCTATCTCCTTAGTGTGTAAATACAAATATTTTATATATGTCTTGAGGGAAGCTTTAGAGAAACAGATATGTAGGACATTTTGTTATTGAAAGTGAATTGTCATTTTGGAAAAGCTATTTTGAATGAATTCATTCATAAAACAAATACAAATGTCATTTTAAAATTTTAATGATGCTGGGCATGGTAGCTCATGCACCACTTTGGAAGGCCAAGGCAAGAGGATTGCTTGGGCAACACAGTGAGAGACTTCATCTCTAAAAAACATTAAAAAAATTAGCCAGTGTGGTGTCATACATGTATAGTCCCTGCTACTCAGGAGATTAAGGTGGGATAATTTCTTGAGCTCGGGAGATCAAGGCTGCACTGAGCCATGATGGTGCCGCTGCACTCCAGTCTGGGCAATGGGGCAAGACCCCATCTCCAAAAAAAAAAAAAAAAAAAGTGTTTTGATGGGAATTGATCTGTAAAAATAAAAAATATTTAAAAATTCTATTTACATTATATTTAATACATTTTAGCTTATAATACATTTTTTAAAGTGTCAAATGAACAGAATAATGAATTAGGTGCTAAATTTTTTTTGCCATAGGTTTCTGACAATACTAGTAAGATAAATCTTCCTTCACTTCAGATTGAACTTTCATAGTCTGATTACAAAATGTTTATTTTGCCAAAATATCTGAAGGCCTGATGCCTCTATTATTCATTCTAATGTTAACTGACTTTCTTTTAATTTTAATTTGTAGTTCCCTGATAATTAATGAAGATAAGCATCTCTGTGTATATCTATTGACTATTTTTAGATCATTTTTGTGATATTTATTTTTAAATATTTGGCTTACTCATTTAATTGAGCTTCTTGTCTTATTAATAAATTATAAGAGTTCACTAAAAAATACTTTAATTATAATCTTTTAAAGCCATAAAAAAGATATACAGATGGCAAATAAGCATATGAAAAGATGTTCCACATCATATGGCAATAGCCAATTGCAAATTAAAAATTTTTAAAAATACCACTAGATGTCTTTAGAACAGTGACATTTCAAAACAAACAACATCAAATGTTGGTGAGAAAGTGGAGCACCAGGGACTTTCATTTGTTGCTAGTGGGAGCACAAAACGGTACAATGATTTGGAATAGCATTTGGCAGTTTTTTTCAAAGTTGCCATATGATACAGCAATAATACACAATTAGTGTTTACTCAAATGAATTAAAAATTTATGTCCACACAAAAACCTAGAAACAAATGTTTGCAGTAGCTTTATTCACAACTGCCAAAATTTAGTGACAACTAAGATGTTCTTCAATAGATTAATAGATAAACTGTGGTGTTTTCATACAATAGCAGTGATAAAAACAATATGAGCTATTGATATGAAAAAACACAGAAGAAGCTTAAATGCATCAAAGTGCAACAGGCTAAACTGAAAAGATGAGTGATGGGCCAGGAATTCCCTCCCAGAAAGGAGTGAAGTAAGAATGAATAGGTGAAGCACAAGGAAATGTTAGGGCAGCGACACTATTTTGTAAGATATTGTAATAGCAGATGTATGCCATACATTTCGCAAAAAAGAAATATGAAATGTACAAAACAAAGAGTGATTCCTAATGTAAACCATGACCCACAGTTAAGAAATGTATCAATATTTGTGTGCCAATTGTCGTAATTGTGCCACACTAATGCAATACCTTAATAATAGGGGAAATTGAAGAACAGGAAGTTCTAATTTTTTTTATAAACCTACAACAGATCTCACATATAAAAATTTAATTTAGATTAAAAACAAAATACATCCAAAAGAAGTCTACATAATTAGAAATAAAAATAATCAATTCCATCAGACAATTGCCAATAGTTAAATAAAGCTGGATGATGATTACAACATTCTATCTAATGGGGAAAAAAGGAAGAAAGGAGACAACTTGAATAAGCAGGGCATTGCTCAAGACTAAGTTCCAGCATATATAAAAGGTTAAATAAAATTATGTTTATATTTCCTCAGAGTTTGACTTCTTACCACTAATGACGGGATGATGAATAAAAATTAAACATTGACAAATAATTTTCAAGATTACCTTAGATTTATATTTGATTTGCAATTTTTTGAATAGTTATCTCCTAGTTCTCCCACTAGCATCTGACTTCTTCTGTTTCTAATCAGTTTTCTTCACTGCTTCAACCTTGTATCAAAAAACAATTTTCTTGTTTTGATTTTGGAAACCTTTAAAAATTACTGAACTTGTATGTATTATTTTTTTGAGAATGTATCCAACATGCATCCATATTCATCCCCTTCCTAAATCTAAGTCCCTTTGCAACAGTTCCAGCCATAAAGAAGTGGTGCTTCTTTCCCTCCTATTGAATTTGGTCTGAGATTTTTTGAGAAATAAAATAAAATGGAAGTGGTGGCATGCTATATATGAGCATTGACTTTTAAAGGCTTTGTATCCTTCTACTTTGTCTTTTAAAAATATTGACAACAAAATTGATAGATTGCTAGCAAGACTAATAAAGAAGAAATTAGAAAAGAATCAAATAGTTGCAATAAAAAACGATAAAGGGGATATTACCACCAATCTCACAGAAATACAAAATACCATCAGAGAATACTATAAACATCTCTACACAAATAAACTAGAAAATCTAGAAGAACTGGATAACTTCCTGGACACATACACCCTTCCCAGACTAAACCAGGAAGAAGTTGAATCTCTGAATAGACCAATAACAGGCTCTGAAATTGAGGCAATAATTAATAGCCTACCAACCAAAAAAAGCCCAGGACCAGACAGATTCACAGCCAAATTCTACCTAGAGGTACACAGAGGAGCTGGTACTATAGAAACTATTCCAATAAATAGAAAAAGAGGGAATCCTCCCTAACTCATTTTATGAGGCCGGCATCATCCTGATACCAAAACCTGGCAGAGACACAACAACAAAAAAGAGAATTTTAGACCGATATACCTGATGAACACCCATGTGAAAATCCTCAATAAAATACTGGCAAACTGAATCCAGGAGCACATCAAAAAGCTTATCTACCACGATCAAGTCGGCTTCATTCCTGGGATGCAAGGCTGGTTCAACATATGCAAATCAATACACGTAATCCATTACATAAACAGAACCAACGACAAAAACCACACGATTAACTCAATAGATGCAGAAAAGGCCTTTGACAAAATTCAACAGCCCTTCATGCTAAAAACTCTCAATAAACTAGGTAGTGATGGAATGTATCTCAAAATAATAAGAGGTATTTATGAAAAACCCACAGCCAACATCATACTGAATGGGCAACAGCTGGAAGCATTCCCATTGAAAACCAGCACAATACAAGGATGCCCTCTCTCACCACTCCTATTCAACATAGTGTTGGAAATTCTGGCCAGGGTAATCAGGCAAGAGAAGGAAATAAAGGTATTCAATTAGGAAAAGAGGAAGTCAAACTATATCTGTTTGCACGTGACATGATTGTATTTTTATAAAACCCCATTTTCTCAGCCCAAAATCTTAAGCTGATAAGCAACTTAGCAAAGTCTCAGCATACAAAATCAATGTGCAAAAATCACAAGCACCAATTATTGGTATAATCCTATACACCAATAATAGAAAGCCAAATCATAAGTGAACTCCCATTCACAATTGCTAAAAGATAATAAAATACCTAGGAATCCAACTTACAAGGGATGTGAAGGACCTCATCAAGGAGAACTACAAACCACTGCTCAGTGAAATAAAAGGGGACCCAAACAAATGGAAGAACATTCCATGCTCATGGATAGGAAGAATCAATATCGTGAAAATGGCCATACTGCCCAAGGTAATTTATAGATTCGATGTCATCCCTATCCAGCTACCAATGACTTTCTTCACAGGATTGGAGAAAACCACTTTAAGGTTCATGTGGAACCAAAAAAGAGCCTGCATTGGCAAGAGAATCCTAAGCAAAAGGAACAAAGCTGGAGGCATCACGCTACCTGACTTCAAACTATACTACAAGGCTACAGTTACCAAAACAGCATGGTACTGATACCAAAACAGATATATAGACCAATGGAACAGAACAGAGGCCTCAGAAATAATACCACACATCTACAACCATCTGATCTTTGACAAACCTGACAAAAATAAGAAATGGGGAAAGGATTTCCTATTTAATAATTGGTGCTGGCAAAACTGTCTAGCCATATGTAGAAAGCTGAAACTGGATCACTTCCTTACACCTTGTACAAAAATTAATTCAAGATGGATTAAGGTATTAAATGTTAGACCTAAAACCATAAATACCCTAGAAGAAAACCTAGGCAATACCATTTAGACATACGCATGGGCAAGGACTTCATGTCTAAATCACCAAAAGCAATGACAACAAAAGTCAAAATTGACAAATGGGATCTAATTAAACTAAGGAGCTTCTGCACAATAAAAGAAACTACCATCGGAGTGAACAGGAAACCTACAGAATGGGAGAAAAGTTTTGCAATCTACCCATCTGACAAAGGGCTAATATCCAGAATCTACAAAGAACTTAAACAAAATTACATGAAAAAAACAAACAACCCCATCAAAAAGTGGGCCAAGGATATGAACAGATGCTTCTCAAAAGAAGACAACAGACACATGAAAAAATGTTCATCATCACTGGTCATCAGAGAAATGCAAATTAAAACCACAATGAGACACCATCTCACGCCAGTAAAAAAGGCAATCATTAAAAAGGCAGGAAACAACGGATGCTGGAGAGAATGTGGAGAAATAGGAACACTTTTACACTGTTGGTGGGAGTGTAAACTACTTCAACCATTGTAGAAGTCACAGTGGCGATTCCTCAAGGATCTAGAACTAGAAATGCCATTTGACCCAGTGATCCCATTACTGGGTATACACCCAAAGGATTATAAATCATGCTACTATGAAGACACATGCACATGTTTGTTTATTGCGGCACTATTCACAATAACAAAAACTAGGAACGAAACCAAATGTCCATCAATGATAGACTGGATTAAGAAAATGTGGCACGTATACACCATGGAATACTATGCAGTCATAAAAAAGGATGAGTTCATGTCCTTTGCAGAGACATGAATGAAGCTGGAAACCGTCTTTCTGAGCAAACTATCACAAGGACAGAAAACCAAACATCACATGTTCTCACTCATAAGTGGGAATTGAACAATGAGAACACCTGGACACAGGATGGGGAACATCACACACCAGGACCTGTCATGAGGTGGGGGTCAGTGGGAGGGATAGCATTAGGAGAAATACCTAACATAAATGATGAGTTGATGGGTGCAGCAAACCAACATGTCACATATATACCTATGTAGCAAACATGCACATTGTGCACAGGTACCCTAGGACTTAAAGTATAAAAAAACACAAAAAAAATTGCTGACACTGTGTATACAAACCTAGGCTAGCATGCCAAATGATGAGGCCACATGAACAGTAGCCCAAGTTTTCCAAGCTGCCCCATCTGAAGCTAAGTAAATGAGCCAGATACTGCCTACCCACTAATTTGATGGAAAGTGCATGAATGGATCCAGCTGAAACATGTTAAGAACTCCTTACAGAAGAACCAGTCAGATGTTTTCCAAACTGGAAAGAGCATGAAATAAATCTCTCAATTGTTTTAAACTGCTTAGTTCTAAAATGGTTTTTTACACAGCAAAAGCTAACTGATATAAGCAGCTTAAAAACACACAAATTTGAAGGTAATAATGACTGTCAAAGCTTCTTTTGTCTCTTATGAGTTCACTCCAAAAATTCCTATTATTTATTTAATAACTCCAAGTGGATACTCCATTGATAACTTACATCTTCTCAATACTGAAATCATTGTTTATTTTTTAGCTGTTTGTTTTTCTTATATTTATTTTCTTCAATCATATTACTGCAAAATTATATACATTTTAAAAATTATGATAATTGTGACAATTTCACCTTAATACATGAATTCAATAATTAAGCATCCCAAGTGTCTCATAAATGTATTCTTTTTTAAAAATAAATTTCATAACGTATGTTTGAGGTTTACAATATGATTTTATGGGACTCATATAGATAGTAAAATGGTTACTACAGTGAAGTAGATTAATATATCTATCATATCATATAATTCATTTCTTGTGACAACAGCAGCCAAAATATGCTTATTTAACAAAACTCCTTAATACAATACAATTATATCAATTTCAGTCCAGACAACACATTATACTAATTTCAGGTGGTACATTAAGTCTCTACACTTGTTTATCCTACATATCTACTGTTTTGTATACTTCAACCGACGTCTCTCCATTTTCTTTCCCCCCTACTCCACTTATGTTATATACTATTTCATTTTCTATTTTTTGTATTTGAGCTTTTTTAAAATACTCCATATATAAGTGAGATCATGTGTTATTTTTATTTTGTGTCTGACTTATTTCATTTAGCATAATGTCCTCCAGGTCTATCCACATTGTGCAAATAGAAGGATCTCCTTATTTTTAAAGGCTAAATAATATTCTATTGCATGTATATATACACACACACACACACATATATATGTACACACACAATTTTATCTTTCTATTGCCTCTCTTGAAATGCTGACATCGTGTAAACATATATGCACCACATTTTTAAATCTATTCAACTCTATATAGAAACTTAGGTTGTTTTCATATCTTTACTCTTAGGAATAAAGCTGCATTGCTCTATGTTTCTGTCTTTATGTCAGAATGATACTGTTTCATTTACTGTAACTTTGTAATATAATTTTTAATCCAGAAGTGTGATGTCTCTTTGTTTTTCTTTCTCAGTATAACTTTGGCTAGCATTTTATTTATTTATTTATTTATTTATTTATTTGTGTGTGTGTGTCTGTGTGTTTGTGGTTGCATGCTTATTTTAAGATTTTTTTTTTCCTATTTCTGTGAATGATGCAATGGGAATTTTGATAGTGATAGCATTAAAACTCTATATTGGTTTGGGTAATCAGGACATTTTAAGAATACTAATTCTTCCCACATATGAACATGGGATATATTTCCATTTATTTGTGTTTTCTATTTCTTTCATCAATGTATAGTGGTTTTCAGTGTACAAATCTGTATCTCATAGTCCAGAAGAGAATGGGATAATACATTCAAAGGGCTTAAGAAAGAAAAATTCCATCCAAGAATACTATACTCAGCTATTTCGTCTTTCAGAAATAAAGAGAAATAAATTTTCCCAGGCAAGCAAAAGCTGAGGGAATTTATCACATGATCAACCTTACAAGAAATACTTAAGACCATGCTTCTACTAGACATAAAATGTGATAATTACTTTCATAAAAACATATAAAAGTATAAAACTCTTTGGTAGAGATAGATTCATAATCAAATTTAGAATACCCGATTACTGTAATAGTGCAGTGCACATATTTCAAATGTCTATATTAAGGGTAAAACTCAAAATGGTCAAAAATAACTGTAGCTGCCTGGGCACAGTGGCTCACACTTGTAATCCCAGCACTTTAGGAGGCTGAGGCAGGTGGATCATAATGTCAGGAGTTCAAGACCAGCCTGGCCAACATGGTGAGACCCCATCTCTACTAAAAATACAATAATTAGCCAGGTGTGGTGGCAGGGGCCTGTAATCCAAGCTACTTGGGAGGTTGAGGCAGGAGAATTGCTTGAACCCAGGAGGCAGAGGTTGTGTGAGCCAAGATCATGCCACTGCACTCCAGCCTGGGCAACAGAGCAAGACTCCATCTCAAAGATAAACAAATAAAATAAAAAATAACTGTAGCTACAATAAGTTGTTAAGAAATCCACAAACTAAAAAGATGTAAATTATGGCCATCAAAATATAAATTGTGATGAGGGAGGGTAAAATTCTAGGGTATTTTTACCAGACCAAAGTTAAGTTATCATCAGTTTACAATTGCCTATTGTAACTATAAGATGTTTTAAATGACGAGTTAATGGGTGCAGCACACCAACACAGCACATGTATATATATGTAACAAACCTGCACATTGTGCACATGTACCCTAGAACTTAAAGTATAATAAAAAAAATAAAAAGAAAAAGATGTTTTATGTAGGTCCTATGGTAACCACAAAGCAAAAAAAATTCATCTGATACATGAAAGATAAAGAGAAAGGAAACAAATCTTAACACTGTAGAAAATCACCAAATTATGGAGGTGAACAGCAAGAGGGGAAGAAAAGAACAAAGGATTTACAAAACAACAAGAAAAAAATTAACAAAATGGTAGAAATGTGTCTATACTTATCAAAAATAACTTTGCTTGTAAAGGGATTAAATTCTTCAATCAAAGGACAGAGTGGTTGGATGTGTTTACAAAATCAGCATCCAAATACATCCTTCCCGCAAGAGACCTGTTTTCACTTGAATGACATACTTAGGCATCTTTTTTCTAAAAGAAAAAGTTATGATGGCCGGGTGCAGTGGCTCATGCCTGTAATCCCAGTACTTTCGGAGGCTAAGGAGGACGGATCACGAGGTCAGGAGTTTGAGACCAGCCTGGCCAATATGGTGAAACCCTGTCTCTACTAAAAATACAAAAATTAGCTGGGCGTGGTGGTACGTGCCTGTAGTCCTAGCTACTTGGAAGGCTGAGGCAGGAGAATTGCTTGAACATGGGAGGTGGATGTTGCAGTGAGCCAAGATTGTGCCACTGCACTCCAGCCTGGGTGACTGAGTGGGACTCTGTCTCAAAAAAAAAAAAAAGGTTATGATATTACAGTCTTCACCCAGCACATTTTCAGCTATAATCTAAATAATTTAATCACTGTTTAACTGTACTTTTGAATCTGCAGGGATTCCTAAGCCAGTCCAAATCTTATAGAAATATATTTTTATATTGTAACCAACATTATGTAAAATATCTCATAAAATTAATTGTATGTTGATACATTTTGAGGAAAATCATACTGTATCTTTTTGCATAAAAAAATTATTGTAATTAGATTCTAGACTATGTAGCTTACATTTCTATCTTTAGTTGAGTCCATATTTTCTTAGTCTCTATTCCAACTATGTCAAAATATGTCAGTTTATTAAATACCTCCTTGTCTTTGTAAATGCTGTTTCCTCTGTCTTGACTTTCTTAAATTGAACACAATTGTATATTTGGGGTTGTCCTACCTTTTCCTCAAGTGCCAGATCATATATTATCAACTGTCATTAGAGATGAATCTTATTAGACAAGAATAAATAAGATGCTACCTTAACACATAAACATACATGACTATTGAGCCAATGATATCTTCCATGATTTTTAAAAGACACTTAGAGTCACTCATCTAATAATATGAGACTATTTTTGTCTTCTATGAGATTATAGTAAAAAAATTACCAGCACTTTTTTTCTTTCCAAAGCATCTACTGCCTTCATGTTAATTTAGTAGTATTTGTTCTTTTTTTGCTAGATCACTATATGTAGCTCAATTGTAAGTTTTTATAATGCTTTAATAAAAACAAAATTATGGATAAAATTTGCTTTGGGAAAATGTCTGATAACATTGGAAGTAGTGTTTTGGTTTTTTTTTTTTTTTTTTTTTTTTTTTTTTTATATTTGCTCCCTAGTCATGGAATTAATATTAGTTCTACAGGGCTCTATATTCTAAATAATTCCCATTGTCTTTTCTTTTGACTATATTGATAAAAATAGAAGACTTAACTGAAATTTCTTTTCAGTGTAGCCTTCCTTGGGAAAAAAAAAAAAAAAAACACCCTCTTTGATACTTCCTTACCAGTTGTCATTCCATCACATTTTGATGTAAACCATTTATTCTGCATTAGTGTTAAGCTCCCATATAATTAGCAGATGTATCATATCACGGTGTCCTTGAGCTTCTAATTGACTGTCAGTTCCTCAGTTCCATCACCCTGAATGCCACATTTGGTGACAGTGCTCAGAGAATACTCAATTTTATTGATGTTGTTTAGAGCCCATCGGAGGTGCTGGAAATCATTTGATGTCTTTTTTATTCTCAGTTTGTCATCCCTATGCAGGATAGAGCCATCACTGTACCTTATCAAAAAATAAAATAAAATGTGGTGCTAAATGGCATGCCAAAGGCTTTAGGGATTATGATTTAGTTCCATAGTTGATTATAGCTAATTAAAAAACATAAAAAATTGCAAGCACTTCTGAAATTATAGATGACAGTAGCTACTCTGATAAAATCAATAAATCTAATTGTAAATTTGTCTTTAAATACTGAATAAAAACCTTTGTGGAAAAATTTTTCTCATTCGTTTTGAAGCATCTATTTTTATAAGAAAATTTAAAGAATTCTTAATTGGAATTGACTAAATTTTCTCTCTCATGTATATTTATAATTCTACATGTCTTAAATATCTGTTTCTAATTTTTAAACTTTATGTAAAAACACAATTGTTGATTTAAGTAAACACTTCAATGATTTCATGCTATTGTTTTTATTTTTATAGTTTCAGCATTAAATTTATTTATTAAATAAAATATTTATTATATAAATATCCTTATATTCAAACCACAGTCAATAATTTTCTTGTTTGATGTATTCCTTTGTTATCTATCCATCACGTGATTTAAAATATTTTCTTTCCTTACCATTACAAAATAGTATTTCCTTAGGAATCTCTTAGTTTAGTAAGCTCTTTTGTATACATTGTCATTTATTCCTCCAACAGTGATGTCTGCTTCCTATTTGTTATATAAACTTTGTCTTTTATTTCTTCCATTATTTGTTTTTCATTGTATACAAATGCATATATATGCAATTTACAATAGGATATGCTTTCATTATACATTCCAAAGTCTTTAATATGTTTATTCTATGCAAAGCATTGTGCTATACTTATTGAGAAGACAAAACTGCCCCACTGAATGCATGTATAACTTAAAAGCTTAAACATGTATAACTTAAAAGCTTAAACATGTATAACTTAAAAGCTTAAAACAGTTATGCAGCGTTAAGTGGCTTATAGTTAAAATGACTTCTCTATCTACAAAATTTTCATTGAAAGCTATTTCTATAATATTCCCTAATGCTATTAATTTGATAGCCAGTGTATGTGTGTGTGTATGTATATGTATATATATTCCCTTAGGCTGCATTCAGTAGGGCAGTTTTGTCTTCTCAATAAGTATAGCACAATGCTTTGCATAGAATAAACATATTAAAGACTTTGGAATGTATAATGAAAGCATATCCTATTGTAAATTGCATATATACAATGGAGATGTTATTATTGTATAATTTTTATGAAAACAATTTCAATGATATAAATGTGACTATATAATATTTTATATAATTTAATATTTGTTATTTCTATAGAATAGTAAAAGAAACATTTTTAAAGCTCTATATTTCAAAACAGTAGAAATTGTGAAAGATTAAAAATATATAAATATGATGTTTAAACATATTTATAATTGCAGATTCTGCAATTTCCTTGACTAATACACAGGTATATTAGTCAAGGTTGTCTAGAGAGAGAGAGAAAGAAAAGATTAGGAGGTATTGGTACATGTGATTATGGTGGCTGAGGTGTCCCAGTATCTGCCATTTGCAAGGTGGAAATGCAGAAAAACCTGTAATGTAATTCAGTCTGGGTTCAAAGGCCTGAAAACAAGGGGAGTCGATAATTGTAAATCCCAGTTCAAGAACAGGGGAAGAAATAAGATGTACCAACTCAAGCAGTGAGGCAGGATAAAAGAGGAAAATTCTTCCATCCTCCAGGTTTTGTTCTATTCAAGCCTTCAACAGATTGAAATATGACAGACCACAATGGCATGTGCAATATACTTTACTGAGTCCACTGATTCAAATGATAATCTCTTCTGGAAACACCTTCATAGACACATTCTGAAACAATGGTTAATCTGGGCACCTGTGGCTTACTCCAATTGACACATAAAAGTAACCATAGGTGACTGTCCAACTTTAGGAGATTTTGAATATTAGCCTGCAAACTTATTGAAAGGCAGATTTCTGTGCCAACATCTCAACTATTCCAGATAAATAAGTCCAGGATAAGGTCCAAGGACCTATGTTTTAAATCTTACAGGATTCTTATAATCTATAGACTCACTCATAGATGAAGAAATTTAGATCAACACTGCTAATGGCCTTTATTTGCCTGTTGGTCT
Organism: Macaca thibetana thibetana; assembly: GCF_024542745.1. NCBI lineage: Eukaryota > Metazoa > Chordata > Mammalia > Primates > Cercopithecidae > Macaca > Macaca thibetana. Next base: position 29,257,284 of record NC_065582.1, on the reverse strand, counting down.
TTATTCATTTTCATCAGACATTAAGGTATGCTAAAATTATAGGAGTAAATCAATTTAGCAGTTAAGTAATTTTATATAATAGAGTCAAAAATATTAAAAAATGGTTTCTCAAAACCCCAGGGAAACAAAACTCTTGGAAATTCGGAAATGGCCCAGAAAATGGCAGAAGGCTTGGGTTTAGGGACAATTATGAAGGATGAGAAATACCAACTGGCAAAGTTGAAGGATATAAAAGGAACTTAGAAGAATATTGATCATAGTATAGTTGATCCTTGAAAATCATAGGCTTGAATTGTATGAATCCACTTCCATAATTTTTTTAAAATACACTGGAAAATTTTTTGGAGATTTGCAAATATTTGAAAAAAAACTTGCAAATAAACTGTGTAGCCTAGAAATAGCCAAAAAAAAAAAGAGAAAAAAAATAGATCTGTCATGAATGGATAAGGTATGTGCAGATACTAGTATATTTTATCATTTATTATCATAAAATATAGATTATTATTAAAAAGTTAAAATTTATCAAAACTTACAAATACAGACTGTATGTGGTACCGCTCACAGCCGAGAGAAATATAGATAAATGTAAAGATGCAGTATTAAATTATAAGTGCATACAATTACCTGTAGTGCATACTGCATACTGTACTACTGTAATAGTGTGGTGGCCACCTCCTATTGCTATTGTGGTGAGTTCTAGTGTTGCAAGCATCCCCTTAGAACACCGTGTAATGCTATTGATCTTCACATGAGCAATTTGTCTCTAGTAAATTGTGTATGGTAGTAAAATGTGATCCCTTGCAGTTCTAGTATATTTTATGTTGTGTTTAATGTAATATCATAAACCTTGAATAACACCATGGAACCCATGTAAAGTGCCACAATGATACTGAAAGTTGTCTCAAGAAGCAAAGAAAAGTCGTGACATTACAATATAAATTTGAATTGCTTGATGTATGCCACAGATTTAGGTCTGCAGCTACAATTGCCCAACATTTCAGACAAACGATTATTTTTTAAACAGATGATGTAAACTCGTAGTATTGTTAAATACAGTATACTACTGAAATATATTTACTCTTCCTTTGATTTTCTTAATAACATTTCTTTTCTCTAGCTCATTTATTGTAAGAATGCAATATATAATTAATATGTTATCTGTAAGGCTTTCGGTCAACAAGAGGCTATTAGAAGCTAAGCTTTGGGGAAATCAAAAGTTATATCTGAATTCTCCACCACGGAAGGGGGTGGGTGTCTGTGTGCCTCACCCTCATGTTTTTCAAGGGTCAATTGTATTTAATTTGTTCCTTGTTTTGATTTGGGTTCTAATCTCTACTTTCCTATCACACCCCTACCATCTCAAACCTTTGGTAAAAGTGCCAACACTGTAGACTTGCACTGACTTTTCTCTGAAGAATTAAAGTTGAACAATACGCACATGGGCAGAACTGAAAGCGAAGAAGTCAACTTTGACAGGTGATAATAGAGACAAGCTCTGGGAGCAGATATCAGGAGTAAGGAATTACAGATTAATGTAACCAACTGTTTAGGCACCCTCAGAAGTATGATGACACGATACTGGGAGATTTTCAACAGGATCTGGGATGGAATCTGTGGCCATTTTTTTTTTTTTTCCATTTGGGTTATGGAAACAAAGTAATTGTAAAATACTAGAGGACCAGGAGCCCAAAGGGTTATATATTTTTAAATATTGAAAAAACTTTAAATGTTTTTAAGCATACGTGGAATGCTAACAATTTGAACAGGTGTGTTATCCTTCTTAATTATTTTAATTAAAACATTCTTAGAATAGTGATTCTGATTAAAGCTGGCAGATAAAACTGAAAGGGAAAGAGACATAAAGAATGACAATTTGCTAATCCAGAGTAGAGCAGCTGCTGCAAATGAAAATTTTACAGCAAGATTCAGAAATATGGAGGCGGTAATCAGATGAGGTAAAAATACCAAGTAGAAATTCATGAATAAATTACATAAAATAACAAAAATCCAGCCCACTTCCCTCCTAGTCCCACCCCTATTTTCCTTGTACAACCTACCTGAATTGAAAGGAAAGTTGTTTAAGTAACTTCAAGAATTACAAGAGGGTTTACTTAGTTATTAAATCTGACATTGAAATTGGAAAAATAATTTGTTCCGTAACTGTAAGACATCATTTTGGAGACATGCATGTGAGATGTGTAGTTGTGATAAAACCTCTGCATCACAAACTCTAAAAGCTGCAGCATGGTTTATGCCCAACAGATTTATCCATAGTCTAAGTACTTTAAAAAAGAAAGACGATAATATCTGCAATGTTGACACCTAGTCAGAGAAATCACACAAATCACTTTTGAATTGTTACCAGAGATGACAGAAGAACATGCGCTGAGAAGTGATGAGAAGTTCTAAATTGTTTACTTACTAAGGAAATTGACTTGCTTGACCTAACGTCTGGCAGTTTCTATTAATTCCTCCTTTTGTCTAGTTTCTTTGTTTGAGGCAGGTCAGGGAACAAAATCTATTATATCCTATGAATTTGGTAAACACATCTTCGCCCCATTATCAGATATTTTTGTGTTCAAAGGATATTTGATGTATGTGGCAGTGAACCGTAAGGGTGAATATAAAAAAAATCAAACAATACCTTGAATTCACATCAAATACACATCAACGTTTCAGAAAATAAACTGATTAGAGTTTGCTAAATGCCACAATAAATTTATTTTGGGTTAGAGAAAGTAATTAAGCCTGAAAAAAGTGTTTTACCTACAATTGACAGAATAAACCATTACAGGAGATCCATTCGATAAGTTCTATCCCAATTAAAAACAACTACTTCTGATCAAATGCCTGCAGAGACCTAAAGATTACCATCATTTTACCTCACTCAGTTTGTGTTTTTCCACAAACCATTTTTTAATAAAATTTTCTAATTTGATAATAAAACTACTCATATTTATATTAAACTCAACCTCACTTATCTATCACTGCTGCTTCAATTGACTGAGACCTTTCCTTCCCAATTAAGAACAAAGATTAATGTTGCAGGCTTAAAATGTTTGGAAAAATAGAACATAAATATCAGATATATTTCTCTATACTTAAATATATACTTATAAGCTTATAAGTATATATTTATATACTTATATAAGTATATATTATAAGTATATATTTATATACTTATATATATTTATATACTTATATATTATATATATTTATATACTTTTATATATGTAAATATATATATTATATATATTTATATACTTATATATATTTATATACTTATATATTATAAGCTTATAAGTATATATTTATATACTTATATACTTATATACTTACAAGCTTATATACTTTATATATAAATTATAAGCTTATATACTTATGTTTAAGTATGTCTCATAGTTTTTTCTACAAATAAAAATCAAGGAAAAGGATATAATTAAAATATATATTAAGTTTATTTCTCAAATTACTAATTTAAATAAGTATTTTAAATTTTAAAAATAAAAACATATTTTCTTTGTTACTAAATTTGTTACTAAAATTATGTCATGCTTTGATTATAAATAGCAAAGTAATAAGCAAATAAACAAGTGATTAAGATCTATGAAAAAATGTTACTAAAACTTTAAATGTCAAAATGTGCAGCATTAACTTTGCATTAACATTTTAGTATTTTTAAAAAGCAGTATTGATCACTTTCAAATGTACATTCATTATTATCCTACAAAGGTCTTAGAGAGATCTTTTTAAACTCTATACTTAATTTTGTGTTTGATATTCAATGATGTGAAGAGAAAGATATTTTTGATTAGTGATATCAGGGCAGAATGTTCTGCATGTAAAATTTGTGAGTGGAATTGTTGGTTAGAAATGGATCATGAGAACTAATATGTCTGTGTATTAATTTTTATTAAATGATAAATTAATGAAAATCACCTTTATACATATAACAATGGTTTAATAAGTACATCCTTAAGGAATGATCATCTAGCATTGCCTAGTATGGCCTAGTTGTATCATGGGTCGATGAAAAGAGGATTCAGAGAAAATTAAGCTGTTAACCAAGTAATACAAAGAGAATGTGACTTCCCAGGTCCACAGATTTTACTCTAATCTTTCTTCCTTTTTAAAGATTTAATGATAAATCTGATATTTCTAAGGTTTGTTTAAGCATTACTTTTATATTGGTTTCAAACATTCTTCCTTTCTACTTTATAGTTACTCTGAAACCATAAAACCCATATATATACTTCAGCGAATTCATGGCTTTCATACCATAAAGCAGATCTTAATGTTAACATGTATTAGTGCTTAAAAATAGCATCATTATTTTGTAGCAATTGTGAATGGGAGTTCACTCATGATTTGGCTCTCCATTATTGGTCTATAGGAATGCTTGCGATGCGATTTTTGCACATTGATTTTGTATGCTAAGACTTTGCTGAAGTTGCTTATCAGCTTAAGGAGATTTTGGCCTGAGATGATGGGGTTTTCTGAATATACAATCATGTCACCTGCAAACAGAGACAATTTGACTTCCTTTCTTCCCATTTGAGTACACTTTATTTCTTTCTCTTGCCTGATTGCCCTGGCCAGAACTTCCAACACTATGTTGAATAGGAGTGGTGAGAGAGGGCATCCTTGTCTTGTGCCGGTTTTCAAAGGGAATGCTTCCAGCTGTTGCCCATTCAATATGATATTGGCTGTGGGTTTGTCACAAACAGCTCTTATTATTTTGAGATATGTTCGATCAATACCAGTTTATTTAGAGTTTTTAGAATGAAGAGGTGTTGAATTTTATCAAAGGCTTTTTCTGCATCTATTGAGATAATCATGTGGTTTTTGTCATTCGTTCTCTTTATATGATGGATTACGTTTAATGATTTGCATATGTTGAAACAGTTTTGTATCACAGGGATAAAGCCAACTTGATCTTGGTGGATAAGCTTTTTGATGTGCTCGTGGATTTGGTTTGCCAGTATTTTATTGAGGATTTTTGCATTGATTTTCATCAGGGATATTGGCCTGAAATTTTCATTTTTGTGTGTCTCTGCCAAGTTTTGTTATCAGGATGATGCTGGCCTCATAAAATGAGTTAAGGCAGAGTCCCTCTTTTTCTATTGTTTGAGATTGTTTTAGAAGGAATGGTATTAGCTCCTCTTTGTACCTCTGGTAGAATATGGCTGTGAATCCATCTGGTCTTGGGCTTTTTTTGGTTGGTAGGCTATTAATTACAGACTCAATTTCAGAAGTTGTTATTGGTCTATTCAAGGATTTGACTTCTTGCTGGTTTACTCTTGGGAGGGTGTATGTGTGCAGGAATTTATCCATTTCTTCTAGATTTTCCAGTTTATTTTTATAGAGGTGTTTATAGTATTCTCTGATGGTAGTTTGTATTTCTGTGGGATCAGTGGTGATTTCCCCTTTATGATTTTTTATTGTGTCTATTTGATTCTTCTCCATTTTCTTCTTTATTAGTCTGGCTAGTGGTCTATTTTGTTAATCTTTTCAAAAAAACAGCTCCTGAATTCATTGATTTTTTTGAAGGGTTTTTTGTGTCTCTATCTCCTTCAGTTCTGCTCTGATCTTAGTTATTTCTTGCCTTCTGCTAGCTTTTAAATTTGTTTGTCTTACTTCTCTAGTTATTTTAATTATGATGTTAGGGTGTCAATTTTAGATCTTTCCTGCTTTCTCCTATGGGCATTTAGTGCTATAAATATCTCTGTAAACAATGCTTTAGCTGTGTCCCAGAGATTCTGGTACGTTGTCTCTTTGTTCTCATTGGTTTCAAAGAACTTATTTATTTCTGCCTTAATTTTGTTACTTACCCAGTAGTCATTCAGGAGCATGTTGTTCAGTTTCCATGTGGTTGTGTGGTTCTGAATGAGTTTCTTAAAGCTGAGGTACAAAGAGAATAAAATGCCTAGGAATACAACTTACAAGGGATGTGAAGGACCTCTTCAAGGAGAACTACAAACCATGGCTCAAGGAAATAAAAGAGGAAACAAACAAACAGAAAAACATTCCATGCTCATGGATAGGAAGAATCAGTATCATGAAATGGCCATACTGCCCAAAGTGATCTATAGATTCAATGCTATCCCAATCATGGTACCATTGACTTTCTTCACAAAACTAGAAAAAAATAGTTTAAATTTTATATGGAACCAAAAAAGAGCCCGTATAGCCAAACCAATCCTAAACAAAAAGAACAAAGCTGGAGGCATCATGCTACCTGACTTCAAACTATACTACCAGGCTACGGTAACCAAAACAGCATGGTACTGGTACCAAAAAAGATATATAGACCAATGGAACAGAACAGAACCCTCAGAAATAACACCACACATCTACAACCATCTGATCTTTGACAAAACTGACAAAATCAAGCAATGGGGAAAGGATTCCCCATTTAATAAATGGTGTTGGGAAAACTCGCTAGCCATACAAAGAAAATTGAAACTGGACCCCTTATTATACCTTATTCAAAAATTAACTCAAGATGGATTAAAGATTTAAATGTTAGACCTAAAAGCATAAAAACCCTAGAAGAAAACCTAGGCAATACCATTCAGGACATAGGCATGGGCAAAGACTTCATGACTAAAACCCCAAAAGCAATGGCAACAAAAGCCAAAATTGACAAATGGGATGTAGTTAAACTAAAGAGCTTCTGCACAGCAAAATAAACTATCATCAGAGTGAACAGGCAGCCTACAGAATGGGAGAAAATTTTTGCAATCTATCCATCTGACAAAGAACTAATATCTGGAATCTACAAAGAACTTAAACAAATATACAAGAAAAAAATCAAACAACCCCATCAAAAAGTCGGTGAAGGCTATGAACAGACAATTCTCAAAAGAAGACATTTATATAGCCAACAAACATATGAAAAAAACCTCATCATCACTGGTCATTCGAGAAATGCAAATCAAAACAATAATGAGATACTATCTCCCTTTAGTTAGAATGGCAATCATTAAAAAGCCAGGAAACAACAGCTGCTGGAGAAGTTGTGGAGAAATAGGAACACTTCTACACTGTTGGTAGGAGTGTAAATTACTTCAGCCATTGTGGAAGACAGTATGGCAATTCCTCAAGGACCCAGAGCCAGAAATACCATTTGATCCAGCAATCCCATTACTGGGTATATACCCAAAGGATTATAAATCATTCCACTATAAAGACACATGCACATGTATGTTTACTGAAGCACCATTCACAATAGCAAAGACTTGGAACCAACCCAAAGGCCCATTAGTGATAGACTGGATAAAGAAAATGTGGCAGATATGCAGTATGGAATGCTATGCAGTCATAAAAAAGGATGAGTTCATGTCCTTTGCAAGGACATGGATGAAGCTGGAAACTATCATTTTCAGCAAACTAACACAGGAACAGAAAACCAAATACCACATGTTCTCACTCATAAGTGGGAGTTGAACAATGAGAACACACAGACACAGGGAGGGGAATATCACACACTGAGGCTTGTTGGCGAATGGGGGTCTAGGGGAGGGATAGCATTAGGAAAAATACCTAATGTAGATGACGGGTTGTTGGGTGTAGTGAACCACCACGACACATGTATACCTATGTAACAAACTTGCTTGTTGTGCAAATGCATCCCAGAAAGTATAATAAAAAAATTAAATTAAATTAAATTAAAATTAAATTTAAATTTAAAAAAAGGAAAAAATAGTTTTTTGGCTTTTGTTTTTGTTTTTGTTTTTACAGAGAGTATCTCTCTGTTGCCTAGGGTGGAATGTGATGGTGCATTCTCTCATTGCAACCTCTGCCTCCTGGGTTCAAGTGACTCTCCTGCCTCAGCCTCCTGAATGGCTGGGATTACAAGCATGAGCCCCCATGCCCAGCTAATTTTTGTGTTTTTAGTAGAGATGAGATTTCACCATGTTGGCCAGGCTGGTCTCGAACTCCTGGTCTCAAGTGATCCACTTGCCTTGGCCTCTCAAAGTGCTGGGATTACAAGCTTGAGCCACCCCACTCAGCCAAAAATAGCATTTTGTTGATATTTTTTACATAGTTAAAATAGTCACAGAAATACTCATCCTTATTTAATACATACAATTAATCTTTAGTGTTTTCTTGAATATGCACTCATGATTCAATTAAATGTTGAGTTGATGCATGCACACACACGTGTGTGTAGGTGTCGGTATGTTTTGTGTTTTATTTAGCCATTTTAATGCTATTATTGATAGGCTATTCAGTGAATTAAAGAAAATTATCCTAATACAGGCTCTCAAACATTTATAAAGATATTTTTATACACAAATGCATTTTTTAAGAATTATATTAAATATTTATTTTATCTGTTCATTAATTTATATTTTTATTTTATTTTATTGAGTATAATTTGACACTAGGATGATCAACAGGCAGATAATATAATTAGTAAATAAAACAGATAACAATTCCTGAACTTCTGGTGATTATAGTCTAGCTCAGCAAGACAGATGCTAACACAGTAAGTAGTAAAATACACAGTATATAGAAGCAATGAATACCAAAAATAAATAAATAAAGCTGAAAAAGAGGACATTAAATATTGAGGGCTATTTGCAATTTACTAGAATGCTTCCTAAGAAGTTGTCAGTTCATCGAAAATGTAGTAAGGATGAGAACAGGGGCCAAACAGAAGGATATTTGAAAAACACTGTTTAGTGAATCAATCAGTATTGTACTTATAGTGAGGGAAGAACAAAAAGAAGGTGAGAGGTGCTGGGATGGATGTAAGCAACAGAGAGAGAGAAACTGATATCCAAGAGGAATGCTGTGTGTTGAGGAATCTGATTGTGACAACCTTTCAAGGAAATGTTCAGGAGATTTGACTGTCAGTCCAAGGGAGGTTGGAAGCTATGGGAATATTTTAAGGAGCCATGTACCTCTGGCTTCTGATGAGTATGTACTTTGTTACTCTGGCATTGAGAAAACATATAGATGTATTGTTTTCTAGCCATTTACAGTAAGTATGGCCATGTCCATAAGGGCAATGAACCAACTTTGGTCATCATGCTGCACAACATACAAAAACAGCTTAACTCATTTTATATCCACATTGGCCAGGGTGTCTTGAAGGAAATCCTCAGAATTACTGAAATTGATTATTTCATACTAAGAATAAGAAAAAAAAAATTCAAAATTTTAGCATGAAAAATGGTCTAACTTCTCTGTCCAAACCATAAGGAAATTTATCTGCAGATGTATGTGCCTAAGCAGAAATTTCTTTCTCTAAAAATAATTTTATCAGCTTTTTTAAACCCAAAAGATGACACATTAATGTGGATTAATTTATTGGCTGAATTTTGTAGTAGTTCCTCTACTATTGCATTTTCAAGTCACTGTACATTCTTCTTAAAAGGAAACTGTGGATTGTACTTTGGGATATTATCTGGACCAACTCTCCTATATCAAGGAGACAATGCTTGATATTTCTAAGCTGTCCATGGAACTGCTCTAAGTTCACAGCAGTGAGAGATGTTTTTGCTTTTCCATATTTTTATGGCTCATTTATTATTTCAAAGGTCATATAAGAGTAAAGGCTATTTATGAGTGAAGGAGCTAAACATATTAATTTGCAATGTATGTTCACATTGTTATCTTTCTCCAAGTGTTTTCATGACATAAGAACATTTTGAATCATAGAATAACCTCCTTAGATCATCTAATATATAGTTGCATTTTCACTTTTTTCCTCTAAAATATATATTTATATATATATATATTCTCCATAAATGTACTAATAGATAGGAAACTTTATTCAATATATAATCTGATCATATTTTATAACAGAAAAATACGCTACTCCATAAAGTAACATGATACTTAAAAAAGCAATGAATGAACTGTTTTTTGGAAGATAACAAAACATTCAGAATGTCCAAGACATTCTTGATAATCTCAAGAGAACTGCCAAATAAAAGTTCTCTGAAGATGAAAATACTTGAATATTTCATTACCATCTACTATATGATGCCAAACTGAGCTTAGAGACTGAAATATATTTAAAAATTTCTGAAACAACTAGTGATATCAACACGTTACAAATATATTTTCATAAATCTCCAAACACGGGAACATGTTTACCTAAACACATTTATGTGTTTGAAGATACATACACACACACACACACACACACTCACAAAATTATTCTAATCTATAAGCAAGCCATTATTTGAACATATATGCTATTATTTCATCCTTGACTCCTTATCCTCTCTAAAGTCACCTGTCCTCTATATCAAATTAATCAAAAGTACAGCAAATGGTAAAGTGAACAGCAACCCAGGCTTGTCACTGAACAAATTGTGCAATCTCAAGTAATTTATTAATATTCCATCCTTTGGTTTCCCCATAAAGTGGAGATAATAATAGCATCTCTTACACTGGTCTTTTGTGATTGTTAATTACTAGTGTACAGAGAGCATTTAGAATTACACCTGGCACACAGTAAGCTTTTGTAATGATTAACTGTCATTATAATTACCTCTGTTGAGCCAAAATAATGAACAAAAGGAAGAGTTAAAAGGGACTTCTGTTTTTGTATTGGTGGAGGGCACCCCATTAGGGATTGAGTCAGTAAATTCAAAGGAAACTACACAGAGCTGCAAGATTCTATGGAAGTGAGAGACAAAACTAGCATAATTTTATGGAAATAATTTTTAGTTTAGATACAAAGATGAATGTAGCTAAAAACAAAATTCTTACCAATTAGTGATTTTGTCTAAATGGAGCTTCATGACACAGAAAAAAGACTAGTTATTTCATGAATATTTCTGGGCTCTCATTTTGTGCCATTGATATATGTGTCAATTCTTTTACCATTACCACACCGTCTTGATTACTGTAGCTTTATAGTAAGTTTTGAAGTCAAACTGTGGCAAGTGCTCTGACTTTGTTCTTTTTCAACATTGTTTTGAATATTCTGGGTCTTTTGCCTTCCCCTATATTTAAAATCAATTTCTCAATATCCACAAAATAGCATACTAGGGTAACCAGGAAACAACTGTAAAATGCAATAAACAGTGTTGTATCTAGGATCTATCAGTCATGCATGCTACAGGGATGTGGGTAGCCTCACTGAAAAATCTTTCACCTTGTCAATCATGTTTCTGCAACTCCTTGACCACAAGGGTTTACAGAAAATGTTTTACTATAAACATTTTCTGTAAACGAGTTGATTTTCTAGGAGTATTTTAGAAAATATAAATTAATTAATGCATTAAATAATGAATTATTGATTAGTGGATAAATCCTTGTAATGAATTATGCAAAGCCATTTTGTAAGAATCAAAAGCAAAGAAATTTCTTTAATAGATCATTTAATAACATATTGTTCATGACATATGTAAATATTGTTTATATATTTTCCAAATCTATTTCTTTAGTTTCTTTAACAAGTTTTTTTAAGAGAAGTATTAAACCTCTCAATACTTTTCATTCAAAACAAAAATGTTTCAATCTTACCCATTCACAAGGAATCATTATATTCTATCTAACATTGTTTCTATGAATGTCATTCAAAATGAAGTTTGTCATTGGTTTAACTAAATTTTTAAACTCTACTTTCATCAACTAAAAACTTCAGGCATTTAAATACTGAGAGTGAATGTCATTCTTTCTCAACTTTAAACAATTGGTTCTTTTTGAGCATGTTTATTTCAGTAAATGTTTAAAAAAACTATCTTTAGAATTTGAAGTGTATTTTTTTTAACTGCTCACACTCTCAACTATTTGTTTTGTTGTTCTTTCTCCATTTTCTGGTACAAGATAAAAATGAACAGTATAAATGAACATATAAAATATATATATATATATATTCACACACACATACAGACAAAAGAAAGAATTAAGAAGGCAATTTTTTGTATGGATAGTGGACATATAATGGAATACAGTCAGAAAATTCAAAAGAAACTGGATAGAGCAGCTAGATTCTGTGGAAGTGAAAGACAAAGCAAACAAAAACTTCATGGAAATAATTTTAATTTTTGATATAGGGATGAATGTAGCAAAGAACAATAAAAATTCTTACCAAGTATCGATTTTACAGCTTTGACTGCATTGTAAATTGTTTACACTATAGTTCTAATTAATCTTTAACTTAATATTTATACTGTTTTTTTTACAAATTTCTTGAGTGATTGTAGCTTCTTGGTTTTCTTTTTGTTGATTTCCAGTTTCATTATATATATAAAAATTTATTGACTTTTATTGAGATTTTGTGACATTATGTAATTATGTTTTTTTCTACGCTTTTAAGTATAGTTAAAAAAAAACCAAAAAAACAAAAGGTATATTATTTGTTTGCAAAATCCCAATAGATTCTAAGCCCTAAAATATAAACAAATAGTTAAAAAATGTTGTAGGTCTCTAAGATTTTTTTTTAATGAAAATCATAATAACATATGTGCTTTAAAAGCTTAATTGGGCCAGGCGCTGTGGCTCACACCTGTAATCCCAGCACTTTGGAAGGCCGAGGAGGGTGGGTTACTTGAGGTCAGGAGTTGAGACCAGCCTGGCCAACAGGGTGAAACCCCGTCTCTACTAAAAATACAAAAATTAGCCTCACTTAGTGGTGCATGTAATTCCAGCTACTAGGGAGGCTGAGGCAGGAGAATTGCTTGAACCCAGAAGGTGTAGGTTGCAGTGAGCCGAGATCATGCCACTGCACTCCAGCCTGGGAGACAGAGTGAGACTCTATCTCAAAAAAAAAAAAAAAAAAAAAAAAAAAAAAAAAGAGGCTTCGTTTTATTGCCTTCTACTAATAGATAATAATGCAGTGACAGTCTGAATGTAATTTTGCTGAAAATCTGCATTTAGATAATTTGCAAAGAACTAAGATTTAGGAACTAAGATTAGAGAAAAGATTAGCTGAGTCTCACCACTGATTGTTTAATTATGTTTTACGTCTATTGATTGATTATACGGTTGTTTTTTCTGGCAAAAATATTCACGATTTAGGATTATTTTCTGAAGATTTATTTTATGGCTTTGTTTTGTTGTTTTTGTTTCTTTATGTGCCTTGATAGTTTGAGTTGAGATCTGTGAATCCGAAAACACAACCACCTCTCTTGGTCTTTGTGAACTGACTTTATAGAAGGAAAGATCTTCACAAGCCAGTCCAGCTGGGGATTCTGGGGGCCTCCCATGCTTTATCTGTCAATGTGCTTTCCCCAGACTTGTATATGTAAATTCTCTGTTATAGTGAATTTGCTTCTTTCTTTTTTCAGGTGCTCGTATTTCTTGCTCCCTCAGTGTGTGTCTATGGTCCTGTAGGTTCTCTGGGTCCACTGTATGCCTCCCAATTCATTTTCTTTCTCATCAGCCCCCAGGCATGTAGAGTCCTGTCAATGCTTTAAGACAGGTAAGACTGAGACCAGTTCCTCAGGAATCTCTCTAAAAAGATAGAATTTGGAACAAACACTCCATTCTTTTTTTTTTTTCCCATTCCTCCCATTACCCCTTGAGGGAGAAGCTGCCATGCTCTAACAGCTTTGCCTGCTGTACAGCAGGGCCTCTAAGCAGTAGCAGGTCATCTACCTCTGTTTTGTTCTCAGTGGTCCCCAGGCCTCTAGGGTGTGTTGGGTCTTATCAGTACTCTGAGACAGCTGAGACAAAAAAGAGTCACTTGTGTGATTTTCAAGAAACTAGAATATTGGACCCATGCTACATTCTTTCCTTCTCCCCCTCCAAGAGAAGTTGTTGAGAAGCTGGATTTTCTCCCCTGGCTAAATTTTCAGCCAGAGTGGGGAGGCGATGATCAGTGATTGGCATGAAATTTCCTACAAACATGTAGACAGCTAGTTTTGTACCTGCCTGTGGTGGTGCAGAATCCTCTCCCTCATTCCCCGAATTTTCGCAAAGGGAATTGGTCCACATACTGTTGAATCCATGTCTCTCTGTGGAATAAATGGTCTAAGTCTCACAATTCTATCATCTTTCTGACATCATCTCTAATCAATGGCTATTCCTGACTTGGACTTTGAATGTTATATTTTCTTCTAGCTTATACAGGGTGGAGAAAAACACAGTTTGTGTCTGTAGCTATGTTAAACAATAAAAAGATGAATAGGCTACAAGAGGGAGGGAGAGGAGACAGGCAGAGGGAGAGAAAATGGGAGCAGGGCAGGAGGAAAGAGACAGCTCACTTGGTAAAGCAAGGCAGGATATTTCTGGCATGCATACCAAGAGGTTGAAAATTAGGCAGATTTTTTGTCTGGAAAAGAATTGAAGGATGCGTTATGACCCTGTGCAGTTGCCAAAGAATGACATTTTTATTTATGAGCATCAATACACTGTGTTTTTCAACGGTGTTCTATCATGAATTAGAAACAGAAAGACTAAAAGAAGATACTTGTGAATCAGAGCCTAGAATTATGGCATATTCTCTTATCAGAAATATTTCAATAAATAGGCACAGAAGGCCTACAGATTAACATTTTATAATATTTGGAATTGAGCATAACTATCAGATTTTGCCGTTATTATAACCAATTTAAAATCAGTTCTTAACTTTTAGGCAGAAATATATAACTATAGAAGTTTCCTTAAGTAGAAATATGCAAGCAACTGCAGAAGAATCTAGACATAAGAAAGTGAAATAATAATAGTAAAATTATTGAGAAAGGAAAGATTTTTTAAGATTCTAATGTCTTCCCAGAAGTTAAGACTCTAAAAGTCATGGGGCTGTTACTTGAAAATAAAATATAATGAGATTAACCTTTATCTTCTATAAGAGATTGCCTTTTAAAGAGGAAAGATTGTAGTTGAATTTTGGACTGTTTAGTCATAACTTTTATTTATTGTGATCTGGGAGGCAAAACGGGGCCCAAGGATTTGAAATTATATTATACATTTATCTCATGTTCGTGTTGGCTGCAAAATGTTCTTAAAAATCTCTAAACCCAGTGATGTCTACCTCAAAGTTTAGGTAGATTTTAGTGGTTGTCAGAATGTGGTCTATGAATCAAATGTATTTCTGATGAGAAGCCCAGAGATTACTTTAAAATGTAGTAATTTGGATCTTTCTTCAAACTGGCCATCTACATTGTGGGTTGTTGTTCAGGTGGGGCGGGGGGCAAGTCAGGCTTTAAAAGTTGACATCAAAAAGTTCACTGAATGAGAAATTTGACTTCCAGGTGAAACAAAATAGTATAGCATGGTATATTCTAGTCATCAATAACTAGGAATGCTGAATAAAATAGGAATATATTAGCTTAAAGTCTTCCTTAAGTGCTAAGTCATTAGATATTGTAGATGCTATAAAACTAGAAAAGAAAGACCCTTACAGGCAATCTGACTTCTGTAGCCATTTTACCCTGGGGACATTTGCTTATTTGGGTGTGGGCAGGGGTTGAGGCTCTGAGCACAAAACTATATATGAACAATGTAGGGGAACAGAAAAACCAGCAGAATTCTGTTCAAACAATTTGAGATCTTAGAGAATTTGACTAGTTTTTCTCTCAGGATAGTTGCTAAATTCTGACCAAGAATGCAGCCTACACTTAAGTTAGCAAAATAAATCCCTGGTTGAATTAAGATGTTCAGAAACCATACCATCTGACTAGCAGAATGACTTTCTTTCATTGGGGAGGAAGATTCTATCATTTGAAACTCTATAATTTTTCTACACAATGATATCTATATAATAAAATCACCGGGTATGCCAAAATACAATGCAATATGATTTCTTAAAATTGAGAGTATAGACAAACACTATGAAAACTTCTTAAGGGATCCAGACCTTGATGGTAACTAATAAAGATTCTAAGGGCACTATGGTAATGTATTCAAAGTATGTAGAAAAAAAATTCAAGAAAACAGAAGAAAAAATGAAGAAGGTAACCAGATAATGAGACTGTACAAAATTATTACACAGAAGTTTTAGAAATTAAAATTACAATAAGTAAAACTAAAATTCCATTACAGCAATCTACCGCCATTATAGAAAATCTTCTGGAAATGATCCACCATTCTCGACGCCGTTAAGGACATTTGTGACTTATAGGAGCAGTCAGTATATCGCTATTAACAGGAATTGGAAGAAGTTGATTTTACCCTTCATAAATGGCTTTGAGGGGTTCACAAATGTCATAGAGGATGGAACTGCAGATGTGGTAGAATTAGCAAGAGAACTAGGATTAAAAGTGGAGCCTGAAGGTGTGACTGAATTGCTGAAATCTCATAACCAAACTTGATTGGATGCTTTTCATGCATCCAATCAAGTTATGCATCCAATCAAACTTGATTGGATGCTTGGTTGCTTTTTATGGATGGATGGGCAAAGAAAGTGATTTGTTGAGATGGAATCTACTCCTGGTGAAGGTGCTTTGAATATTGTTGAAATGACAATAAGGGATTTAGAATGTTACGTAAACCTAGTTGATAAAGCAGCTGCAGGGTTTGAGAAGACTGACCGCAATTTTGAAAGAAGTTTTACTATGGGTAAACCGTTATTAAATAGCATTGCCTTCTACAGATAAATCTTTCATGAAGAGTCAATTACTGTGACAAACTTCATTGTTACCTTATTTTAAGAAATTGCTACAACCACTGCAACCTTCAGCAGCCACCATTCTGATGATTCAGCATCAATCACATTGAGGCAAGACCCTCCACCAGCAAAAAGTTTTCAACTACTTGAAGGTTTAGATGATTGTTAGCATGTTTTAGTAATGATGGATGTTAATTAAGTTATGTTCATTGTCTGTTAGACATCATGCAATTGCACACATAATGGACTGCAGTATCATGAAAACATAACGTTTATATGCACTGGAAAACTAAAAACATTGAGTGACTCATTTTATTGTGAAATTCACTGTATTGTGGTGCTCTGGAACCAAACCTGCAATATTTCCAAGGAACGCTTGTACTAAGTAGTTTCCTACTCCCAGACTTCCCTTCTCCAACTCAACAACTCCCAGGTCTATAAACCTACAGAAGCCTTTAGTTTGTGGCTCCCTTGGAAGTGAAACAACCCTTTTGTTTGTGCAGATCTAACTGCACCACTCAGTGGGGAAAAATTGGAGCTGGTCAGGAATGGAGAGGGAATGGGTACCAGTGTTTTCTCAGGCTTAGCCTCTTGCTTATTTATACTATCACAGTAAGTGACTAAAGGCTTGACCATTACATTCCCTTTTGCTTGTTTTCTCAATTGGCTACTCCAACATCTGGCAGCTCAGCTCTCCTGAATCCAGCTGAGCTTCTGACATTGTACATTAAGGAAAGAGACATTCTAGAAATAATGAGGGACTGTCATAATGATTAAATCCTCTCTGAGGTAATCCTTATTCCAAATCTGTAAGCATATTTTTTGTAAAGTAAAAATTTAAAAAAAGAGATAATGGGGGCCATCTTCATACCTTTCTCAACAGCTAATAGAACAAGCTTGGGACAAAGTGTCAGTAAGGATATAGCACATCTAAAGAATGCAATTTACCAACTTTACCTAACTGGCATAAATGGAACACAGTACAAATCAATTTTGTAAATGATTTTACAGTAGTAACTACAGCTCAATGTATGAATGGCCTATGACCTAGCTATTTCACTCATAGAAAAATACTCTGCAGAATATGTATACATTTTCACCAAAGATATGCACTAGAATGCTCATAAGTGTGTGGTAACAAAAGCATGAAAATTAGTAAATGCTTAAGAGTAGAAAAATGGAAAAATTATGGTAATATATGTTTGTGCAATTGATTATAATTCAGCAAAGAAAATAAATCAGTCACTCAACAATTTGAGTAACTTGCAAATATCTTAAGTGAAAGAAGACAGATATTAAAGCACATATACTTTATGATTTCACTGATATGAAGATCAAAAACTGGAAGAATGAATCTCTGCTGTTAGAAGGCAGGATAGTTGTTATCCATTAGCAGAGGATGCTAAACGGGGCACATGTGTACCTCTCTTGAGCAGGTAATGTTCTTTCTGCTATGTGTAATGATTGCAAGTGAGGAAAAAGATTGAGCTCTTGATAGGTACCTTTTTTCTGCATTCATATTATACTTCAATAAAAAAATTGAAAATAATAATATTGGAGTTTAGAATTCAAAGAGTTTTTAAAAAGTAATACATTACAAATAATTACAGAAGAAAAGTTATTGTGTAGCCCTCAGTGTCCATCTAAGATCTATAGATGGGGTTTTAACCTCTCAATGAGAGTCGGTTACATGAAGATAATGCTGTTACTGGATACAGATACAGCGAATTGTATTTCTACTGCTATAAACAAGAAACTCTTGACAATAAAAAATCTTGATATAACCATTGCTACTGCTGCATATAGAAAAGTAGTGCAGTTGTCAATGCTCATTCAACCCTTTCCTCCCTCTCTCCTCCCATCCACTTCTAGAAAAAAAATTATTCAGTTCTTAGTCTTTCATGCCACTAAGTTCTGATTCAGTGTGCTGGAGGGTGATTCGTAACCTCATTTTCTATCTTTAAGGGAATCTTGCACACAGAGTCCATAGCGTCTGTGTAGGGAGATTTGCTCTGCCTCATGGAGACAGAACTTGCCCATGTATAGGTACTGGGGCCTGAGAAATTGTTACATAGTGAGTTTCATTCTCACAAGTGCTGACAAATGTCCATACCTTAATGTATCTATGATGGATTTAATTTCAATTTGGTTATGCTAAGACTACATTTCCCAGAATCCTTTTCCTCATATACTTCTGGGTTACAGTTTACTAAAACTGAAGTTGAGAAAGGCAGGAGGGTTAGGGAAGCAGCAACAACTATGCTGTATTGGTTACTGGTGGTAAGAGACGGAGCTTTAGAACACACAGAAGCAATAATCATGAAGAGCCAGCAGCTTTCTGTAGGCTTCTGCCCTTTCTCCAGCAGCAATCACTACCCTTTTTTTTTTTTCGAGACAGGGTGTCCCTCTGTCGCTCAGGCTGAAGTGCAGTGGCACCATCTTGGCTCACTGTAACCTCGTGGCTCACTGCAATTCTCCTGCCTCAGCCTCCCAAGTAGCTGGGATTACAGAAGCCTGCCACCACGCCCGGCTAATTTTTGTATTTTTAGTGGAGATGGGGTTTCAGAATGTTGGCCATGCTGTTCATGCTGTTCTTGAACTCCTGACCTCAAGTGATCTACCTGCTTCGGCCTTCCAAAGTGCTGGGACTACAGGCTTAAGCCACCATGCCTGGTCAGTAATTACTATTCTAACAGGACATCGCTAGCTTCCAGATTTGCAACAAACCCAAGGAAAACTAGTTTAGATGCCCCAACGTGAAAGAATGTTGTATTATCAAATCTAACTAATGCTATGGCATTTATTGATTAAAAACTTGTTTAATTCTTTTAAATAAAATAGTTCATATTTAGTGAAAATAAATATTAATAGTTTTAGAAACAAATTTTCATTCTTAACCAAAGTAGTTTAGAAAAAAAGTAGCTTAAGAGTTACATTATCATCTGTTAAAGGAAATGAGTTTTAATTTGAAAAATAAAATTCAGACACTTGCTAATCTTGACAAAATGAATAAATAAATATGAAGCATAACATATTTTGAACAGTTTCTAAATGAATTCATTTTGAGAACAATTTTAAAACAATAACCTTTTGTCATAAAAATGGGAGTTGATATTTAAAATATTTAGATGCTTCTAATACATAGAATATGGAAGGAGAATGTTTATTGCTTTCTCAATTGCAAAAATACTATATTAAATTATTGTTTAAGCTGATTATATAAGTAACTGTATCCCTTAAGTATTTCATTGTTCCTCTGTAGCATCTTTATTACATTCTGAAAATGTGGTCACCGAATATGACATTTACCTGAGGGCAATGGTTCTATTCCATTTTATGGCTACAGCTTAGGTGTCCGAGAGTGAATATGAGAATCATAAAGCATTTCTCACTCAAAAAGGAAGGTCGAATTTATGATCCAGTGTAAATCCTCAATCAATTGGAAATATCAAGAAATATGTTTCTTACATTTTTAAAACCTAAATAGAAAACAAGACTACAACAAAAGATCAAAATCATTTGGTGAGTTTATATTTTTAACTATAATGTTTGATTTTGTTAAAGAACACATACGGTCAATACCATTGGTATTTTCTGAAACAGGTTATTACTATATTTTCTTAATTATTTGTATTGCACATATTATTATGACTAATTGTTATTCAAGGTTTCATATGATTGAAATACTAAACCACTTTGTTTTATTATCTCTCTTTAAGTTCTACCTGGATGTATAATATCTCAAGATAACATTGTTATTACTCCAAGTATTATGAAAACGTTTTTAAAATTATTGTGAAGGTTAAAATGGATTTTCAGCCAAACATAACAAATAATTGCTGTGAAAATACCTAGACAATATGTTGTAAGGTAAGGTATTGTGAGCATTACAAATTTGAATAAGGCACTGCCTTACTATATTTTCATTTTAATTCATTAATAAAATACCTATAGTTGTATGCAATGAGTTTCATTCATACGTTATTTTAACAACACATCTAAATCTTTTTGTAACTTAATGTGTTATAAAAGACCTTGAGTTACACTGTCTCCAAAGCCCTTTTTTCTTTGATTTAGAATTAAGTACATATCCTTGAAGGAGGTGGTGTGGGGTTAACAAATGGGTAATTTTCTTTTCTTTTGGGAAAAAGCAGTTTAGTTTCATAAAGACAGTGTTTGTGTTAAAAGAAAAAAATTATTTTGTTTTCTAAATCCATACCATATTTAAATAATATTACTTTACTTCTGAAACACTGGAAAGAAAATGAGCTAAAATTTAATAGCAAATATTTCCAAAATAACTTTGTGATGTAGTGCAAATTGTAGGGAGTAGGGGAGACTTAAAATCCAACAACTTCTTGAGATTGAGGTACAAACAGCTAACAAAATACAGTCCCTCAGGCTTCAAAACCTTGCACACTCTCCGAAATGCTAGAAGCACTATTTATTTCTTCCCTTTTTGCCTTATTGCACACTGTTCCCAGATGATGTTGTATGTGGTATAAATTAGACAGCCAGTTTATTGAGTATACTTTTAGTCCATCTTCTATAATACACAAGGCATCACTTTCAAGGTGTCACTTCAGAGGAATAAAGGCAGACTAGAGCAATATTTTAAGTCTGACTGTGTAAAAAAATGGTTTGGAAAAGTTCAAGTACAATATTGTTGTGATAGCTCAGTAAGATACACAGAACACTGAATGCAATTTTAACATGACTATGAGTCAGTATTTTGTATTTGCATAAAATCTGGTGTAATAGATGCATTTCACTCATGAAAAATTTGGGGGTTCAAGTATACATTTATTCCATTCAGCTTATGCTTTGCCTTCACTATCATCATTATTTCCAAATCATGACTCACACAAATCTCTCCATTTTTGGTGGATCATGGAGAGAGACAATTAATGGTGAGTGTGGAATAATTCACTTATCTTGTGTATATGATGATTATTACAAGTCAGACTCTACATACTTTATATTTTTTTTAATTTATTTTTTATTATTATTATACTTTAAGCTCTAGGGTACATGTGCATAACGTGCAGGTTTGTTACATATGTATACTTGTGCCATGTTGCTGTGCTGCACCCATCAACTCGTCAGCACCCATCAACTCGCCATTTACATCAGGTATAACTCCCAATGCAATCCCTCCCCCCTCCCCCTCCCCATGATAGGCCCCGGTGTGTGATGTCCCCCTTCTCGAGTCCAAGTGATCTACCATCAGAGTGAACAGGCAACCTACAGAATGGGAGAAAATTTTTGCAATCTACTCATCTGACAAAGGGCTAATATCCAGAACCTACAAAGAACTCAAACAAATTTACAAGAAAAAAACAAACAACCCTATCAAAAAGTGGGCAAAGGATATGAACATACTTTACATTTTTAAGAAAATAATGCTAAAGTTACTTTTAGAATGAGTGGGACTTTCAAACTCACATATTCAGTCATAGCAGGTAACACTTCCACAGAGATATAGATTGTAAGAAGAGAGTATAAATGGCTGTTTCAATTCTAACAAATGTACCAGGAGTTATATAGTAGTGTCTCTAGTGTTTACCATACTCAGGCAATTGAAAGAAAAAAAAGACTTTGTTTGGTCTAAACTAAAATGTGTTTTGAGAATACATACCTACTTGTAAGTAGGCTTGGATTTCCTTTCAGAAAAAGCTAAGATAGATGTAAATAATATGAAAAGAGAAATGCATATAGATTTTTGAGATCAAAGAGGGGAGTGCACAGCATCCTAAATTTTGATATAGTTTTTGCCTAAGCACCAGGGGTTTTAGGGAAAAAGACACGTTCACTGAATAATACCGTGAAATAAATTCATTGAATGTTTGTTTTTAAGATTTAAATAAATCCTGAAAGTTTCTAGTGAAGTATACAAAGAATATTGTCTATTCTAAGTCAGTAGAGAGAGTAAGCCTGGAACAGAAATTGTCTGCTGACTACAAGGTTCAAGGTTTCTTACTCAATTGTATGGAAGAAATAATCTGACTAGAGAGAAGATTGAGATGAGGAAAGAAATTTCTGAATCAGTACCATGCCTTTTCTTTGTTTGTTTATTTATTTGTTTTTCTTTATTCTCAGGATTACTAAAAGAATAGAATATCAAAAAGGGAACAATGATGGCCAAGTTTCCTCTTAGAGGAGAGTACTGATCCATCTGTGTCTTTGTGTATGGTTGTGAAGGTGATACAGGCCAAGTTTACCATCTGTCTGACCCTTCATCATAACAAACAAATCTATGTTCCTCTTTGAGTGAAGAAATACAATGTAGGCAGTTGTGATTGTCTCTCAGTGAAAGGTAGGCACTAGGATACTGAGTAGATTCACTGAAATGAGTCCTCAGAACAGCACAACATGGAGTATACAAGTCAGACATGTCTTCAAAGTTCTGGAAGACATTTCATTAAAAGCAGAAACTTAAACCCAATTTTAATCTACTTTGCATCCATTATATTTCCTGTCTGCTGATGTGGAAAGCTTCCTATCCTTTTCCCCTGCACCTGACTTATTACAACAAATCTAGGTCTGAATCAGTTATTCAACCAAGAATCCTAGAAATGTATACTTTTGAAATAATCACCACCTTTTCAAATTTCAAATATCAGGTTATAGATTTGACAAACTGAATTCAGAGCTCTTTTGAATAAATCCTTATTTTCTGGTTCTTTCATCTCCTGTAACCTCAAGTGAACCTTATCTATCAATTTTTCACTTATGCCTACATCTAAGCATGATGTGCTGTCACTCTTGACTGAATTAAACTATACCTAGAAGACTGATAAAGCACTATTTTGTGTTATGTCTGGGACAACGTTTTCAGAGGAAATAATGTGTGAACCTCAAAGACTAGCCTGTCATAGGATTTCTCAGCCTCCATAAATGTGTAAGCCAATTCCCTTCACAAATCCCTTCTTATCTATCTATCTATCTATCTATCTATCTATCTATCTATCTATCTCCCATTGGTTCTCTCTGGAGAACACTAATACATGAAATCACTATAATTTGTGGATTTCTGACTCTCTGATATTCCATTTGATTAGTCCAATGTATTGTATTTTTAACTCCTACTGAGAAGTGAAGCCAGCTGGACTTCCGGTTCGGTTGGGGACTTGGAGAACGTTTCTGTCTAGCTAAAGGATTGCAAATGCACCAATCAGCACTCTGTAAAATGGACCAATCAGTGGGATGTGGGCAGGACCAAATAAGGGAATAAAAGCTGGCCACCCCAGCCAGCAACAGCAATGCTCTTGGGTCCCCTTCCACGCTGTGGAAGCTTTGTTCTTTCGCTCTTCACAAGAAATCTTGCTGCTGCTCACTCTTTGGGTCCACACTACCTTTATGAGCTGTAACACTCACTGTGAAGGTCTGCAGCTTCACTGCTGAAGTCAGCAAGACCACGAACCCACCCGAAGGAAGAAGGAAGAAACTCCAGACACATCTGAACATCTGAAGGAACAAACTCCGGACACACCATCTTTAAGAACTGAAACCCTCACTGCAAGGGTCCACGGCTTCATTCTTGAAGTCAGCAAGACCAAGAACCCACCAGAAGGAATAAATTCCAGACACATTTTGGTGACCATGAAGGGACTCTCACCAAGCAGTGAGTACCATCAGACCCCTTTCACTTGCTATTCTGTCCTATTTTTCCTTAGAGTTTGGGGGCTAAATACCAGACACCTGTCAGCCAGTTAAAAGCAACTAGTGCAACCACCAGACTAAAGACACAAGTGTCGGTATTTCTGGGAAAGGGCTCTCTAACAACCCCCGACTCTTTGGAGTTGGGAGCGTTGGTTTGCCTGGAACCAGCTTCTGCTTTTTCTGTGCTTCCGGTCTGAGCTGAGGGTCAACAGAGAGGAAAGCCATTCAGCTCCGGGGTCCCGACAACAATTTCGTTGACCCCGTGACCATGAGCGCCTCTCAAAGTCATGTCACCCAAGTGAGACTCGCCTATCTATCCTATCTATCCTGACCCTTGCCTCCTGAGTCCTAATGCCTGTCAGACAAACTTCCTCTCGCCTCTCTTCTCTGAGGCTAGTCCCACTTCTGAAAACCACTCCCTGTTTCTGGTGCTTCTCTAGTTTCTCCTATAAGAATGATTTCTAGTATAAACTCCAGGACTCTATTCCCTTCTTTAGGCACCCAGGCTCACTAATCAGAAAGACATAATTTTTGCCCAAAGCCCCATTGGGGTAGGGGGGACTATCTTATCTGGAATTTTAGGATTCCTCCTCAGACTAGCAGGCCTAACAAAAACTATTCCTGGAGCTAGGATATGGGGAGCTTCAGAAATGGTATCTTTCCTATTCAAGTGAGGACAAAAGGTGTCATTCTTCCAACCCTGAAGATCCCTTCCCTCCTTCAGGGTATAGCCCTCCACTTCATTTCTGGGGCATAACATCTTTATAGGACAGAGGTAAGGTCCCAGTACTAACAGGAGAATGCTTAGGACTCTAACAGGTTTTCGAGAATGCATCAGTAAGGGCCACTAATTCTGACCTTCCTCAGTCCTCCTTGTGGTCTAGGAGGAAAACTAGTGTTTCTGCTACTGCATTGGTGAGTGCAACTATTCCAATCAGCAGGGTCCATGGACCATTGCAGGTTCTTGGGCATGAGGTGTTTCTGCTGCTGCATTGGTGAGCGCAACTATACTGATCAGCAGGGTCCAGGGACTGTTGTAGGTTCTTGGGCAGGGGAGAAACGAACAAACCAAAACCATGGGCAGTTTTGTCTTTCAGATGGGAAACACTCAGACACCAACAGGCTCACCCTTGAAATGCATCCTAAGTCATTGGGACCAATTTGACCTACAAACCCTGAAAAAGAGGCAGCTCAATTTTTTTCTGCACTATGGCTTGGCCCCGATATTCTCTCTCTAATGGGGAAAAATGGCCACCTGTGAGGAGTTTTCTGGGTCAGAAACCCCCAATCCAGCAACTTGACCTTTTCTGTAAGAGGGAAGGCAAATGCAGTGAAATACCTTATGTCCAAGCTTTCTTTTCATTGAAGGAGAATACACAACTATGCAAAGCTTGCAATTTACATCCCACAGGAGGACCTCTCAGCTTACCCCCATATCCTAGCTTCCCTATAGCTCCTCTTCCTATTAATGATAAGCCTTCTCTAATCTTCCCCACCCAGAAGCAAACAAGCAAAGAAATCTCCAAAGGACCACAAAAATCCCCGGGCTATCAGTTATGTCCCCTTCAAGCTGTAAGGGGAGGGGAGTTTGGCTCAACCTGAGTAAATGTCCCCTTCTCCCACTCTGATTTAAAGAAGATCAAGGCAGACCTGGGGAAGCTTTCAGAGGAACTGTTAGGTATATAGATGTCCTACATAGTCTAGGGCAAACCTTCGATCTCACTTGGAGAGTGGCATGCTATTGTTAGATCAAACCCTGGCCTTTAATGAAAAGAATGCAGCTGTAGCTGCAGCCCAAGAGTTTGGAGATACCTGATATCTTAGTCAAGTAAATGATAGAATGACAACCAAAGAAAGGGACAAATTCCCTACTGGTCAGCAAGCCATCCCCACTATGGATCCCCACTGTGACCTCAACTCAGATCATGGGGACTGGAGTCACGAACACCTGTTAACCTGTGTTCTAGAAGGACTAAGAAAAATTAGGAAAAAGGCCATGAATTATTCAATGATGTCCACCGTAACTCAGGGAAAGTAAGAAAATCCTTCTGCCTTCCTTGAGTGGCTATGGGGGGCCTTAAGAAAACATACTCCCCTGTCACCCGACTCACCCGACTCACTCGAGGGTCAATTGATTCTAAAAGATAAGTTTATTACCCAATCAGCCGTAGATATCAGGAGAAAGCTCCAAACGCAAGCCCTAGACCCTGAACAAAATCTGGAGGCATTATTAAACCTGGCAACTTTGGTGTTCTATAATAGGGACCAAGAGGAACAGGCCCAAAAGGAAAAGTGAGAGCAGAGAAAGGCTGCAGCCTTAGTCATGGACCTCAGGCAAACAAACCTTGGTGGTTCAAAGAGGACAGAAAATGGAGCAGGCCAATCACCTGATGGGGCTTGTTATCAGTGTGATTTTGCAAGGACACTTTAAAAAAGATTGTCCAACGCGAAACAAGCTGCCCCCTCGCCCATGTCCACTATGCTGAGACAATCACTGGAAGGTGCATTGCCCCAGAGGACAAAAGTTCTCTGGGTCAGAAACCCCCAACCAGATGATCCAACAACAGGACTGAGGGTGCCCGGGGTAAGCGCCAGCTCATGTCATCACCCTCACTGAGCCCCGGGTACATATAACCATTGAGGGCCAGGAAATTGACTTCCTCCTGGACACAGGCACAGCTTTCTCAGTGTTAATCTCCTGTCCCAGACAGCTATCCTCAAGGTCCATTACCATCCAAGGACTCCTGGGATAGCCTGTAACCAGGTATTTCTCCCACCTCCTCAGTTGTTATTGGGAGACTTTGCTACAGATAGTAAGTGTGCTTATCTAATCCTACATTCCCATGCTGCAATATGGAAAGGAAGGGAGTCCCTAACCTCTGGGGGAACCCTCATTAAATACCACAAGGAAATCATGGAGTTATTGCATGCAGTGCAAAAACCCAAGAAGGTGGCAGTCTTACACTGCTGAAGCCATCAAAACGGGGAAGAAGAGAGGAGAACAGCAGCATAAGCTGCTGGCAGAGGCAGGGAAAGACCAGCAGAAAGGAAAGAGAGAAACAGAAAGTCGGACAGAGAGAGGAAGAGACAGAGACAAAGAAGGAGTCAGAAAGAGAGAGACAAAGAAGAAGTCAAAGAGAAAGAGAGATGGAAGTAGTAAAGAAAAAACAGTGTATCCTATTCCTTTAAAATCCAGGGTAAGTTTATGACCTATAATTAATAATTGAAGGTCTTCTCTGTGACCCTACAACACTCCAATACCACCTTGTTTTTTTTTTTTTTTTTTTTTTTTTTTTTTGAGACGGAGTCTCGCTCTGTCTCCCAGGCTGGAGTGCAGTGGCCGGATCTCAGCTCACTGCAAGCTCCGCCTCCCGGGTCCACGCCATTCTCCTGCCTCAGCCTCCCGAGTAGCTGGGACTACAGGCGCCCGCCACCTCACCCGGCTAGTTTTTTTTGTATTTTTTAGTAGAGACGGGGTTTCACTGTGTTAGCCAGGATGGTCTCGATCTCCTGACCTCATGATCCACCCGTCTCGGCCTCCCAAAGTGCTGGGATTACAGGCTTGAGCCACCGCGCCCGGCCCAATACCACCTTGTTATCAGTGTAAACAAGGGCATAGCCTGAAAGCACTGAGGCCACTGACAACCCATAGCCTTCCTGTCAAAAATCCTTAACCGAGCAGGTTTCCTAACAGGGGATCTAAATCTTAAGGTCCAACCAGACATAGGAGGAACTCCCTTCAGGAGAGGACGATAGATAGTTCCTCCCAGGCAATTAAGGAAAAAGACACAATGGTATTCGGTAAGTGATAAGGAATATCTTATAGAAGCAGAGTTAGGAAAATTGCCTAATAATTGTCTGCTCAAACGTGAGAGCTGTTTGCACTCAGCTAAACCTTAAAGTACTTACAGAATCAGGAAGGAGCCATCTGTACCAATTCTAAGTTAATATGGACTGAACGAGGTTTTATTAATAGCAAAGAAAAATTAAAATCCCAGATTTACAAGGTTTTCAACTAAAGTGAAGTTTTGCTAAAAGTTAACAGTGTAACACGTATTATCCTACTGCCACACAATCTCAAAGGATTTCTCAGACAGTTTTCAAGAAATAACGAACTCTATCCTTACTCTACAATCCCAAATAGACTCTTTGGCAGTAGTGATTCTCCAAAACCACTGAGGCCTAGACTTCCTCACTGCTGAGAAAGGAGGACTCTGCACATTCTTAGGGGAAGAATGTTGTTTTTACACTAATCAGTCAGGGATAGTAGGAGATGCCACCCGGCATTTACAGGAAAAGGCTTCCAAAATTAAACAATGCCTTTCAAACTCTTATACCAACCTCTGGAGTTGGGCAACATGGCTTCTCCCCTTTCTAGGTCCTGTGACAGAAATCTTGCTATTACTTGTCTCTGGGCCCTGTATGTTTAACCTCCTTGTCAAATTTGTTTCCTCTAGGATCGAGGCCATCAAGCTACAGATGATCTTACAAATGGAACTCCAAATGAGCTCAACGAACAACTCTTACCGAGGACTCCTGGATTGACCCACTGTCCATTTGGCTGGTCTAGAGAGTTCCCCTCTTAAGGACACAACCACTGCAGGGCCCCTTCTTCACCCCTATCCAGCAGGAAGTAGCTAGAGTGGTCATCACCCAATTCCCAACAGCAGTTGGGGTGTCCTGTTTAGAGGGGGCATTGAGAGGTGAAGCCAACTGGACTTCTGTTTCAGGTGGGGACTTGGAGAACTTTTCTGTATAGCTAAAGGATTGTAAACGCACCAATCAGCACTTTGTAAAAATGCACCAATCAGCACTCTGTAAAATGGACGAATCAGCAGGACATGGGTGGGGCCAAATAAGGGAATAAAAGCTGGCCACCCCAGCCAGTAGTGGCAACCCTGTTGGGTCCCCTTCCATGCTGGGAAGCTTTGTTCTTTCGCTCTTCACAACAAATCTTGCTGGGTCCACACTACCTTTATGAGCTGTAACACTCACTGCGAAGGTCTACAGCTTCACTCCTAAAGTCAGCGAGACCACGAACCCACCGGGAGGAACAAACAACTCTGGACGTGCCACCTTTAAAAGCTGTAACACTCACTGCGAAGGTCTGTGGCTTCACTCCTGAAGTCAGCAAGACCATGAACCCACCAGAAGGAAGAAACTCCCGACACATCTGAACATCTGAAGGAACAAACTCTGAACCTACCATCTTTAAGAACTGTAACACTCACCGTGAGGGTCCATGACTTCATTCTTGAAGTCAGCGAGACCAAGATCCCACCGGAAGGAATAAATTCTGGACACATTTAGGCAACCCAGATGGGACACACTTCTAGTTATTAAGAAACTTCAAAACAGTAGTCAACGTTTTCCCAAGAACATTTCTTTAACTTCATCAATCTAATTAAAACACATTTTCCCCCAAATGCAACACCACTTTTGGGGTTATATTTAAAAGTAGAATCTCATTATCCTCATTTATAAAATGTATCTGTCCAAAGAAGGTAAAATTTTCTCTCTCCTCTTCATCCTGGCACATTTCTCATTTTTTTTTAAACTCTCAGTCAATAGTTTTTCCTTGACACACACATACACGTCATATTAGATATATATATTATATTATATTATATTATATATAAAAATATAATATATAATATTATATAATATATAAACAATATAATATATTAAACAATATAATATATAATATTATATATTATATACAAATAAAATAGCATATATAGTAACCAAATTTGTTGAGAAGGTTTGCAAATGTTTAGGCTTTCTCAAAGCCACTATTTCCAAAGTGAATTTCTCTATCACACTTCAGTGTATGGCATATAACTCTATTTCATGATGAATTACTACCATAAACATTGATTTTGAGGTTCAGCCATTGATGCCCATTCAAGCTTCTAGGAACTTAATGGAGGGTCTCTATGACCTCTAGGAAGCAAGAGAGTAAGAGGGTGAAAGCATGATTTGTAAGCAGACTTCTCAGACTCTCTTTTTCTAACCAATCACATCAGCACTTTGTTAGGGTACTTTCTGTTGGTATACTATATCTGGAACTCCTTTTATCCACCCTAGAGTTTCAAAACATGAGACAAAAAAACAGGGATCAGGGACTGATTTTAATGTCTAGTATTGATTGATTTCCTCTTTCAGTTCTTTTCAAAGAACTCCCTGTTACCTTTCTAAAGGATAAATATATATAAAACACTTATATACATTTTATCTGGGGTTGCACTTCAAAATCTGGCAAGAATGGTAATTCCTCCATCAAAAGTCCATTTCAGAAATCAATAATTAAACAGCTAGACAGGGGTCCCATATTTTGTGAAAAGACCAAATCTAGAGTCTGGTTTCTAGAAACATACCCAGAAATTAAGGTGATGATGTTTTATTTTGTTTTCCTCATTCACAACATTTTGCTTTTCCATAGAAGTGCTACTTTGTTTCTATAACTTTATCACATATCATTTCAAGTTAATTTATTTTCTTTTTTTATTTCTACTGCTTCGGCCCCTTTTTGCTTTTCCTAGAAGTGGTCTCTCAGGTACCAAGAATGTAATAAGCCTCCAATAATATTAATTGAATAAAGGAATAAACCACCCATGCTTCTGACAGGCAATTCAAGTCTAATTATTCTACCATAAAACTAGACTTTGTAAATCAATTCCATTACTTCTTCTGAATATCCTTTGTTCAAAATATTCTTAATAATGTTATTTCAAGTATGTTATCTAGCAATTATATTTAGATTCATAACTGCTTGAGCCCATTTTGCAATAACAGAAACACATTTTTATTCATAATTATTCTTGCATATTCATTTGATATGTTTGATATTTTTAAAGTTCTTTATCATTTTCACATAAATAATTGTGAGCCTGCATTGTGTTTTATTGGAAAATCTAATCTATTCATTCTCTGGATTATTTTTATCAAGGACAAAACAGTCTTTACATATGTACTTGATAAATTGGGCTAGTTTTTCTGTAATAACCCAAATAGTAATTCTAACTCAGTACTATTGGTTGTGTGATCAGTACTATTGATTCATTGACATACTAAATCTTAAATTATTAGAGAAATCTAATGCAGTTTGAATGATATTGACAGACTAGACTGAAGTAGAGGCAGTGAGTAAAATAAGGGATTATGACATGGAAGAGTATTTGAGATACTTTTGTTGGAAAAAGGTATGCATAGCATACTTGAAGATGATACAGAAAGCCAGCAACAAAATTGTAAATGACTTAAGTGTGTGTTTGAAGTGATAAAATTCCCCAAAATAAAATTGTAAAAAAAAAAAATGCTCACATGCAAACTGAAAATGATTGTTTAAAAGTTATGTTGCACATCACCATCTCTAAATAAATATATTCAAATTATATTTTTTCTTATCACGGGGAATGCCTACACAGAAAACAAAAAAGAAAACTAATGTACAAGTGGATACACTTAGAAACAATTTTAGAATAGCTTACACTGGGGAAGAAACTGGAGAATCCAGACTAAGAAGAAAGACATAGCTAAAAAGTTAGAACAAGATATCCAAGGTACCAGATAATTTTTAGTGAGACTACAAGGAATTATAGTCAAAATAGCTCTAGAAATTAGCACAAAGGTATCTGAGTCTAAGGTTGCAGGGATCGTAATGCTCACAGACTACACAGAAAAGCACGTGGGTTCTTGGAATTGGTAGCGTCACATCACAGAATGTCAGTTCCAGGGGAGGACGTATGTAAGAGCAAAATGAGTCTCAGTCTACAAAGAGGATTTAACTATTATTACAGATGCAGACTAGAAATCCAGATACAGAAACCAAGAGAATAATAGTATCATTTAAACTGGGACTTCCCAGAAATCTGGAATAGAAAGCTTACAGCTGGAAAATCTGTAATCTCTTATGCAGGGTAAAGAAAGAGGTAAGCATCAGTGATATCTGGAGTTTGCTCTACAAACTTGTAAGAACCAATGGTTAAATTTTCAGGAACTTGGAAACTAGTTGTTAAGCATGGAATTTTGTGAAACACAGATAAAGATGAACTCAGAAGAGGACACCTAACCTCTCTGAACTTCATGTAATACATACTGTTTTATTTTTACTTTTACTTCGGATATTTTGCCATAATAAACGTTGGCTGTGAGTATAACCAGAGTTATACAGATGTGAGTCCTCCTAGATATTTCCCCAACTTTCAGATGGTTGTGGGATCTCTGAAACAGACTTAAATACTCCTCTCCTCTCCTCTCCCCTCCCCTCCCCTCTCTTCCCCCACTTCCTCTCTCTCTCTCTCTCTCTCTCTCACTCTCGCTCTCTCTCTCTCTCTCTCTGCCTTGCCTCTTTTGCACATTTTCCCCCCTGCCTCTTTGGATATTTGCAAAATACCTTCAGAATAACACATAGGTTAGGGATTTAATCAACCTTGTCTCTCTCTTCTTTTCTTTTCTTTTTCCTTTCCTTTTCTCTTTTCTTTTCTTTTCTTTTCTTTTCTTTTCTTTTCTTTTCTTTTCTTTTCTTTTCTTTTCCATATGGATTGGTTTCTAATCGGTCACCCTGGCTGGAGTGCAATGGCACAATCTTGGATCACTGCAACCTCGACCTCCTAGGCTCAAGTGATGCTCCCACCTCAACCTCCCGAGTAGCTGGGACAGCTAATTTTTGTAATTTTTTGTAGAGACAAAGTTTTGCCATGTTGCCCAGACTGGTCTCCAACTTCTGAGCTCAAGTGGTCCACCCTCTTGGCCTCCCGAAGTGCTGGGATAACAGCCATGAGCCACTGTGTCTGGCCAGTTCTTTTAAAGTGTAATGTACCTTGTTGCAGGTCATCTTTTGTACTTTAGCCTTGAACACCTGCTGTAACTTGAATCTGATTATAGGTCTAGAAGTAGACCTACCCGCAGGGGTGGGTCCTGAGGAGAATCAGCAGTGTGTGCAAGGTACTTGCGGAGGCCATATTTCAGGGGAGGCTCACATGATCAGGCAGGAGTGAAAGGGCTGCTTCTCCAAAAGAAGGCTCAGCAGAATGTAGGAGTTTGATATCCCCAGCTCCATTGGGATTCACCTCTACATCCCCAATCCAATTTTCAGTATCAAATTCCTTCCTAATCAGTGCCCTGCCTTTAAAAGAACACAACCTGTGAAACTGGGGCTTGAATTTGCTTTATCATTTATCCACTCACAGGATGAGAGTCTTGATTTGGTTTTCATAAATCTCATCCCTACAGCTACAGGTCATAAGGGATTTTTCTGGGAAAGATAAAGAAATTTTGGGGTCACTCATGAGGAGCTTGTGTGGGGAATTTTAATACCTGAGCTGATTAGCTCATTATTTTCTTTCATCATTTGTTTCCAACACATTTATGAGCAAACAAAAAAATACCATGATATACCTTAAGTTTAACTAAAATGTTCTAAGGTTACAAATACAAGGACACCCAGAAGTTTACCATACATATATATATATATGTATATATATACACATACACACACACATGTATAAAATAAAATATATTTTATGTAAGTGTATATATTATGTAAAATAAAATATATAAAAATTTTATACCTTATATTAAAATATAAAATATTTGATTAGGCATATCTAACAGCAATATTTTGTGTATCTTGATTGCCACAATATGCCCTGTACTACAAATGTCTTCTTTATCACTGGAAATAGAGTTATTAGTACCTTTAAATCTAGTCACATTATAGAGCAAATTTTTATTTATTTATTTTTATATATTTATTTTTTTGAGATGGAGTCTCGCTCTGTCACCCAGGCTGGAGTGCAGTGGCATAATCTCGACTCACTGCAATATCTGCCTCCTGGGTTCAAGCAATTCTCCTGTCTCAGCCTCCCGAGTAGCTGGGACTACAGGCTCACACCACAACAGCCGGCTAATTTTTGCATTTTTAGTAGAGACGAGGTTTCACCATATTGGTGAGGTTGGTCTTGAACTTCTGACCTCAGGTGATCCATCCACCTTGACCTCCCAAAGTGCTAGGATTACAGGCATAAGCCACCGCACCCAGCCGGCTATGGAGCCAGGTTTTAAACAACTACAATGAATTCAGAACATATAACCTCAAGATTCTGGTCCTCTAGAACAACCTCCAGTACTTAAATTTGGATTAGAGTTCAACCAGAGAAGAATAAGCAGTAGGAGATGTATTTAAACAGATTTATTGCAGTAACTTGGTGGGTGTGATTGCGGGACTGTTCAAAATTCATAGAGCAGACCATCTGGAAGGGCAGGCTAGCATTCTTGGGCATGAGCTGAAGCTGCCATAGAGAGGAAGCATTTTTTTCTTGTTCAGGAAAAACTCAGCTCTGATTTTAAGGCCTTTCAACCAATTGAATCAGGTCCACTCATATTATTCAAGTTAATGTTCCTTACCTAAAATCAATTGCTTATGTATTTTTATCACATTTACAAAATATCTTCAGAGTAACTCACAGATTAGGGATGGATTGACTGAATCACTGGGTGCTGTAGGTTAGTTATTTTGACACATTAAAAGACCATTGCATGTGTTTAAAAGGGAAGTTATATTCATGTTACTGTTCTCTTCACTAGTCCCTGGTTTAAATATGACAGGGGTTGACAATGTAAGACTTATATTTTTTCATGTATAAGTACTTATATTGAAGATGGAGTTACATTTGCAAGCTTAGATTGGCTTCAAAATGTCTTTTGAAACTTTAAAGAAATGTTGCAATTCAGGCTGGGCATGGTGGCTCACATCTGTAATCCTAGGACTTTGCTAGGCCAACACAGGAGGATCCCTTGAGCCCAGGAGTTCGAGAACATCGTGGGCAACCTAAGAACACAGGGAGACCCTATCTCTTAAAAAATAAAAGAAGAGAAAAAAATACTGCAAGTGATATTGCCACAAAAAAGGCCTTATTTCTGTATAACCTGCCAGACAATCTATATCGTTTAAGAGCCGTCTCTTGAAAAAAGTTGGGACCGGGAGAAAGTAAAGCAATTGCTAGATTAAGTAACTATTATAGCCACTATTCCCCTAATAAAAATATTGCCTTTTCTAATTCCTGAATGAATACTACGGTATATTTTTATGCTTCAGTCGTATGTCATGCTTCTCTACCAAGTCAATATGCAGTGGATCTTTAAGACTAAAGCAACAGAAGGAATACATGTGGTGAAGTTTTCTATTGACATAAAAGACATCCATTTTTCACAATTCTATGATTTAGAAAATAAAGAAAATCATTATTCTTTTTCCAATAGAACATTTGAGGCTTTGACAGAGAATATTGGTATTTTGTTGTCAACAATGGATTAAGAGTGTGATGACACTCCAGGTATTAAGTTAGTTGCAGCAAAAAGCAAATGGATACTATTTGATAAAGCTTAAAGTGTTTGCAGTTTGTAGCTCTTAAAATCGGTAAAATAACTTTCACTTTGACTACAGTAGAAATTTGACCAGAGCAAACACACAGAAGCCATAAACCCCTTTGAAAGTAAAATATTTAGCTCAAATTAGAGTTGACCAGATAGTAATACAAGTGTGTGTAAATACATATGAGTGTGTGTATATATACTCACATATGTATATACATATGTACGTACTATATATGTGCACACAGAGAAACATATAATTAAAATATTATATTGAATTTGAGGTTGGGACTGAAATTTCTTGAAAGACATTATTTCCACATTTCACATTAAAATGCATATTGTGATTTAATGGAGTTATAGGAAAGAAGTGAAACAATTTCTCTATCAATCAATGAGACACGAATAAAAAAATACCTGCTGATGAAGAATAACCAAAGGGAACTAATTACAGAGACAGAATCATAGACATATAGCTGAAAAGATTTAAATAAAATATAGTTAAAATATTCAAGATTAAGGAGAATTTAGGTCTTTAACTGGTTATTTGATTGATTTAAAATAGATTAATAATTAGTGATACAATAAGAACACTTACAGGTAACTAATAATATTATGATAATTTTAAAAGAAGCCAAAAAATTGCCCCCCCAAAGCAAATTTACATAAATATGTGGAAAATAATTCATGTAATTTTCAACACTGTATTTTAATTGTATAGATTTAATGGAACATATTTTAAGGAAAAAGAGAACTGCAAGACAATCTTGAACTTTATTTAGTATTCTTGTTGGTATAGTATTCATTTTGTAATTCTGAAATCACTTCATTGGTACTGAATGAAACCTCAAATTAATAAAGATATATTGATAAGGATGGAAACCAAAATTTTTTCTGTAAAAGCAAGGAAATAAAGAAAAATTTGGTAGGGTAGCTGAGGCTGGAGCATGAATATGAAATATATATAATATATAATATTTTATATGTTTTATATAATATATATATAAAATATATATATAGTGCTCAACAAGTAATAGGGTCATGTCCACAAGAAAAGCAGCCAATTTGTAATGGTTTCTACTGGTCTAAGTTTGGATACTATAAGTCTCAAAATAAGGTTCATAATAATAATATTTATGGTATATTCAATAATAACTTGAACTTTC
Organism: Macaca thibetana thibetana; assembly: GCF_024542745.1. Classification (NCBI taxonomy): domain Eukaryota; kingdom Metazoa; phylum Chordata; class Mammalia; order Primates; family Cercopithecidae; genus Macaca; species Macaca thibetana. The sequence goes on along the minus strand of NC_065582.1, from coordinate 29,220,561 downwards.
AAAATCTGTGAGTCTATAGTTATACTCAATAAAAGATGAAGGGGGAAAGAAAAGTTCTTCTTTACTGACAAATATCCATTAATTAATAGATGAGGAATGATAAAATGAGAAACTCCAATGTAGTTTACTTAGACAAAGGTCACCAACAGATGTTAAAACCATGGGGTGAAAGATTACTGGGGGACAGGATATATATACAGTTTCAAAATGTGACCTCACAGATTACTCAGTAATTACAAAGGGAAGTATATGCTTTTTCCATGGAGATATCTGTCACTTACCATCTTAACCAAGAAAGAGATCAAACTTGGCACCACCTAATCACCAGTACCAGAATAGCTTGACACTACATAGCTTTAGATGTGATGCAGAAGGAAGTACGGAATACCTACTCTATGGTGTTTTGTCAGCAATGTTGGACCTAAATCAAGTCTCAAGGCTTGGAATAGCAAGATGAGTCCGTAACGCAGAATGTTGTGGAATGGCCTTGATCCTTAAAAAAATGTGCCATTAACAATAAAGAGAAATTGGGATGGGGCATGGAGGTTTCAGATATTTAGAAATTAAACAGTCATCACAGTCATAAAGCCTTATGTGAGTATTTATTGGTTTCTGAATAAGAAAGCAGGTAAAAATAGGGGAAAAATCAGTGAACTTTGTTGATTTACCATATATTGTGTGCTGTTAAATAAAAGTTGATGTTCTTTGGTGTGCTAATGGTGAATGCATTTGTGTACAGACATGTCCTTCTTTAGAAATTTTGCTTAATTATTTAGAAGTGATGTTGCACTATGTGTGCATCTTAGCCTCAGATAGTTGGCAAGAGGGAGTGGTTTATGTGAGATGGTCTATAAAGAGAATGTGTTTTTTCCAGTATTGGCCGTTAAATTGCAATATGAAGAGAATAAAGATATAATGAAGGAAGAAAAAACTTGGCCAAGGGACATGCATCAGCATTCTTTTAAGGAAATTTTCAGTAATTTTCTTCATGATACCTCTGTTGATTCCATTGATCAGAACTTTGCCATACACCTACATGTCCACAAGAAAGACTGAAAATGTAGGGCTCTACTCTGGTCTTGAGCAAAGATAAATGTGAAGGGTCTATCATTGAGATAGAAGAGATAATAGATATTGGGACTAAATTAGCAACACTAAGACCTGTATAGAAATTACAAAACTTGTCCGGGCATGGTGGTTCACACCTATAATCCTAGAATTTTGGGAGGCCGAGGTGGGTGGATCACAAGGTCAGGAGTTTGAGATCAGCCTGACCAATACGGTGAAACCCCATCTCTACTAAAAGTATACACACACACACACACACACACACACACTCACACACACAAGCCAGGCATGATGGTATGTGCCTATAGTCCCAGCTACTCAGGAGACTGAGGTAGGAGAATTGCTTGAACCCAGAAGATGGAGGTTGGAGTGAGCTGAGATTATGCCATTGGACTCCAGTCTGGGTGACAGAATGAGACTCTGTCTCAAAAAAAAAAAAAAAAAAAAAAAAAAAGAAAAGAAAAGAAATTACAGAACTTACTAACAACTAAGTGTTTACAGATGTTCTCTCATATTCCTCCACTTTCAACAAAAACTCTTGCTCCTTGGTTAGGTCCTATGCTCTGTAACAAAATTCAGGTAAATGACTAGTTCATGGCAGTGCTTTTCTTATTTTTGAAAAATCAAGTTGATTCTTCCACAGAAAACGTATTTAAAATAGATTTAATTCCTCAGGGGCATGACACGGCACATAAGAAGGAGACACAGTGCAGTGAAGGAAAATGAGGAGTTAAAGAGAACAGCGGTGTTCTGAGAAGGACTGAGAAAGAAGTTCTTGTCCATTTCCACGAATGAGAAAATTTAGAGGAGGGAAGAAAAAAGGGCCTGACACAAACTAGATTTTCTGGGAGATTTTTGAGTTAGTATTTGGAAGAGAGGGAAGGAGGATGGAAGGAAAGGAGGAGGACAATTTTTTTTCTCTCCCTATCTACCTCTAACAGTGGTTGTGGGTTATGCCTGTGGCATAAAATTCCTAGAGCTCTAGTCTACTAAATTGTTGAACAGAGTTCATCTGAGATCGTAGCCTTTATAATGAGCAGTAGTTAGAAAGGATATAGTCCAACAGTCTTCAATTAGTGAGTTAATTGTGATACCCTTGATTTAATTTGATATTTACTGATTGTCTGCTGGCATTCTTGGTGTAGTACTTATTTGGGAATTTGCAGACTAAAAATATGCATTTCCAGATTTTAAATTGCTTACGGTCTACTGGAAGAAGCTCTACTTCCAAATATAAACAGCCAAGTGTATTATGAAAGCACAGAATTAGATATGTTTTGTGAGCAAGTAAAGAACCAGAGACATGCTTTAAAAAATAGAAGCTGAACTAGACTATAAAAGGATGAAAAGCCAACTGTGGTGGCTCATGCCAGTAATCTCAGTGCTTTGGAAGGCTGAGGCCAGAGGATTGCTTGAGGCTGGGAGATTGACGCTAGCTTGAGCAACATAGTGAGACTTCATCTCTACAATAAATACAAAAATTAGCTGGATGTTGTGGCACATGCCTGTGGTCTCGGCTACTTGGGAAGCTAAGGTGAGAGGATTGCTTGAGCCTGGGAGAATCCAAGGCTGCAGTAAGCTGTGATCGCATCACTGCTTTCCAGCCTGGGTGACAGAGCAAGACCTCATCTCATATAAGTAAATAAAATAAAGGATGAACAAAATGAGCTAGGAAAAAGAGCTACATGTATAGGAACAGGAGACAAATGACATGAAGAGAAAGGATCATATGTTAGAAAAAAATGTAAGTGACTTGGTGTGGGTACAACGTGCAATATTAGACACAGACTGGCAAAAAATAAAGTTGCATAATAAAGCTGTGATAATGTAAAGACAGGCTTTGAAGTTATTCCAAAATATTTGCGTGTGTGTGTGTGTGTGTGTGTGTGTGTGTGTGTGTTGTTAACTCCTAATTTCTAGGTCTCTGAGGCATAGAATTGGGCTATTCATCATCTAATTTCTGACATTATTTTACCATTGATCAATGCATTGTTCACTTGCTTGAATATAAGTATGTTTATATTTGTTTGTTTTTAAGAATATAATTATCAATGTAACACTCATCCAACAGGACAAATAAAATACTGACAATAATTCATTTACTCCAATATGATACAACCCAACTCTATTTTCCTGCCTCCAAGCACCCAGGATAACCATGATCTTAAATCTGTCATTGTCATTGTTTCTCTTAAAACTTTTAGTTTGGTTGTGTTTCTAGGTATTACTATGAGGTGTCTTGGTTTCATATTAGATATTTTAATTTTACAAAAATAGTATCACATTTTATGTAGTCTTTCATGATTTTTAAACTAAATACTATATTCATATGATTCATCAACATTGTCATAGATAGTTATGGTTAATTTTTAATTTTTCATTATTTTAATGTCTCATACTTGTTTTAGCCATTTTCCTGTTGATAGGCATATTTCTGCTATTCTAAAGAATGCTGCTATTAACTTTCTTGAGTATTATCCTAGAAAACATTTATACTTGCTTTTCTATGTACTAAACAATGAAAATCGTGGATAGTAACAAGTATAAAATATAAAATTTCCAAGCTAATGTAAAATTATTTTTAAAAATGGCTATACAAACTGGCTATGTACAATATCTGCACAGTCTACGATAAACGAGTTTGTGATTAATCACATTCTTTCAGGCATGTGAGGCTGTCATACTTGATTTTTGTCTTGAAAAATGTGTGAAATTAAATCTTGTTCTGGTTTCAATTTCCATTTATCCGATCAAAAATATGAGTTTTTTATTTTCATACTGATCTGTAAGAGCTTTATTTATATTTCTTTATTGGTTATATGTATTGCAAGTATCTTCCTCTACTATGGAACTTGTGTTTTCAATTTCTATAAAATGCTTTTGATTTAGAGCTTTTTCATTTCAATGTCATCCCAGTTTTAATTTTTTTTGTTTTATAAATGGGAAATATTTCTTATTTAAGAAATGCTTCACTACCACAAGCTCAGAAATACATCAATTAAATTTTACAAAATTTCTTAAAATACTGTAAAATACTATTTTTACAGTTAAATTCTTGGTTTATGTAGATTCAACTTTGTTAATGACATAAGAAAGGAATCCAAGTGCATTTACTTCATAAGAATTTTTTTTTGCTGTATTTATTGAAAATAATTTTTCAACTGAACTTCCAAGCTAACTCTGCCATGCTACAAAGAGCCATAAATGACTGTCTCTGAATTCTAGTCTGTAAGTAAAATTATTCAACTGTGTTCCATTAATATATTATATTATAATTAATACCATATTAATTACTGTGGTTTAATAAGTCTTGATATCCTGTAGTGCAAGCATTCTTTCCTTGCTATTCAGAAATGTCTTGGTTTCTTGTCTAATTTACCTCTCACATAAATCTTTGAAACATTTTATCAAATACTACAAAAAGTGTATTAGCATTTTTTACTTGAATTGCATTAAATCAATTAAATGGAAATAATTGTGAAAAATCAGTATCTTTACAATATTTATTTTTTCTATTCATAAACATGAATCTTTTCCTAATTCCTTAGATTTTTATATTATCTATGAAAATTTACATAGTGTGTCACATAAAAATATTAAAAATTTCTTATATTTTTTCAAAATATATATATATTCTTTGGTGTGATTCTCACAGTTTATTCTTAGTTTGTTTCAAAAATATAGAATTGCAACTTACATCTGTATATAAATCACATATTAAGAAATGTTACACATTTTCTTATTCTAATAGTTTTATTTAGTTTTAAAATGTATACTATTGATTTTTTTAGAACAAGGACAATTGAATTTCCTCCTAACCAACATTTATGACTCCAATATTACTGAGATAGTTATTCTGCAATTATGAATTTATATTGCATTTTGTCATATATATTTTTGTTTATTGAAATTATCATACCAGTTTTCTACCTAATCTCTTGTTATGTGAATTTCATACTAAATTCTTTACATAATAAAACATCCTTGTTCTACTGAGATTAACCTAATATAGTCATTGTGTATTTACTTTTTTATAGTTTTGGAATCAGTTTGCTACAATTTTGGTTAACATATAAACCTTTTTCATAAAAAATATTAGTACTGTGATATCAGAAGTGTGTTGGCTATCCAACCTATGAAAATAATGCATCTGTCCAATTATTTAGGACTTCTATAATTCCTCTCAGCAATGTTTTGAGTTTTCAGTGTAAAGATCTTGCATATACGGTGTTAAATGAATCTCTAAGTATTTTATGTTCATGCTATTTTAAATGATACATTATCAGCCCCATAAGACAGAGTAAGAAAAAAAAAATGTTATATTAAAATTTTAATTTCCCTTGGTAATTGTTACTGTAAAGAAAACTGAATTTTTCACATTGACACTAAATCTTGCAAACTTGATACTAGTAACCTTTTTTGGAGATCCTTGAAGAGTCACTAAGTATACAATCATATCATCTACAAATAAAGACTGTTTCTTTATTCCTTTCAATCTGTAAAACCTGTACGTCCTTACTTTCTTTTTCTTGCTTAATTGAAATAGCTAGTATCTCTAATATAGTGCTGAGTATAAGGTCTGAGAGCAGATACTCATGCCTTGCTTTTGATCTCAGAAAGAAATCACATTGTATTTCCTCAAGTGTATAACATTAGCTATGAGATTTTTATTGATGATCTTCACCTGTTTGAGAAATTTCCTTTGTATTCCTAATATGCTGAGAGTTTTAAAATTATATTTTTATTTAATTAGGTGGAACTTTATATTTGTGGATTATATTGATAAATTTTCAAACAATAAGCCAACCTTGATTTATTATCCTTTTTATTTATTATTGGATTCTATTTGGTAATATTTTGTTTGTGATTTCTACATCTATTTTCGAGGTTTTCCTTACTTTGAACGATTCTGGTTTAAATGGTAGTGTGAACCTTATGAGTGAGACAATGTATTTTCTGCCTTTACTTTTCAGAAAGAGTTTTTGTGTGATTGATATTCCTTTTTCTCAGATTTTTTCATAGAAGTCACCAGTGTATCATCTGACTTACATGTTCTTTGTGAGAAGCTTTTTAATTACTAATATAACGTTGAGTTTCTTTTTAAGTTAATTTTGTCTATTTGCATCTTTCAAGGAATCTTTCCAACTCACTTATCAAGTTTACTAGAATAAAATTTCTCATAATTCTCTCTTATGATTCTTCTATAATCTATAGGCTTATTGTGAGATCTTTCCTCTTATTATTGATACTGCTTATTTGTGTCTTCTCTCTTTTTATCTTACCAGATTAGCTAATGGCCTAACAATTTTATTAATTTTTGTTTCAAAAAATAGCCTTTGGGACAATTCATAGTTTTTCCTCTGTCTATTTTCTATATCAATTACTAATATTTTTAATTATTCTTTTCTTCAAAAAGCCTTGGGAATAATTTTTTTTTTATCTACTTTCTAAGACAGATGGTTTGATTATTGACAGATACAGTCCTCTTTTAACATAAGAATTTAAACTATAAAATTTCCTTTAAACACATCACTAGCTATATCCCATAAATTTTGATATGTTGTGTTTATATTTTTAATCAGTCCAAAATATATTCTAATTTATTACAGATTCTCCTTTTTTCCATGGGTGATGTATTATGTATCATATATTTAAATATATGATAATTTTCTAGGTAAATTTATGTTACTGATAATTTAAATCAGTTGTGATCAGCATGATCTGTATATTTTAATTTCTTGAGTCTTGTGTTATGGCACAATATATAATCTATCAGAGTGAATATACCATGTGCAATATAAAGCTTATGCATACTATAGTTTCAGGTTTAACATAATGAGACATCTGTTGGTTAGGGTCAATTGAAACAACTGTTCAAATACTCTATAGGTTTACTGATTTTCTCTTTGTTCTATCAATTATTTGTTATATCAATTATTGAGAAGAGTATTTCTCAATAATTGAGAAGAGTAATTACCAGTGTGTCTATTTTTCCACCTGTTAATATTGCTTTATATATTTTGACATCTGTAATTTCATGAAACACATTTAGCATTGCTGTTGCTTTTTTCATTATACATCATTTCTTCTCTAAAAACTTTTTCTCAAGTCCACATTATCTGATATCACTATAACCATTTCAGATTTCTTGGGTTTAGCCTTACTATAATAAATGTTTTTCTTTGTTTTATTTTTAATCAGTTTATATCTTTATGTTTTAAATGGGCTTCTTAAAAATATTATAAAGTGGAGTTTTTTCACTCTGGCAAATTATTTCTTTTGCTTGGATTTATGTGATTTATATTTAATGTACAATTCAATATAGTTTCATTTAATCTAACATCTTACTCTATATACCATATATGCTGTAAACATTTTTAAAAATTTTTTTCTTCACTATTATTATTGTAGTAATTTTCAAAACTGTTTCATCTCTAATATTGGATTCTTGAATATACTTCTTTTTCTTTTTATTCATTGCTCTAGGGTATATAATTTTTATTTTTAAGTTTTCACATCTTACTTTCAAATATTATATTACTTTATCTATGATATAATAGTTTATTGTGAAAGGTTAAATACATTTCTTGCCATAACATTCTGACCAGAGTGAACATTCAGGATAGCTATGATTAATTACAGTGATACAATTGACAGAATCATAGAAGGTAAATTACAAATACAGGCTGATAAATACTAAATTTGTTAAAGTAATTCTTCAATCCTAAAGAATTTTTATTATTTTATTGTTTTAATGTTCTGTGTCTTTTAATGCAGACACTATATCCTATATAATGAATAGCTTTTAATAATGGTCCATTGAAACCTGGAAGTCACCTGGTCCCCAACAAAGTTAGAAAAGAGTGGTCCTTGTAAATACTATAGACACTCATCGGGGTCCTGAAACAACTGATAAGGAAAGCTCTGAATTCACATCACTACATAACAAAAGCAGACTCATCCTATATTGGATGTAGAACAATAGCATATATCTTTAGCTACTCTATGAGTTTGTTTATATATTTTCCAGAAAAAAATATATATGTCACATTAAAATGATGGAATAATAGTTTACTTGAGCATTATACATCTAGGATACTGGAGTAAGAGTTCTATAAGAACTTTTTTTGGTTAATTTTACCTGCCATGCATATTCAGTAGTTATAGAAGTATCTAACATACAGTAAACACTTAATGTTTATGATAAATGTATGAATGTGAATAATTAAAAGTAGATACACAGTGAATAAACCTTGTCTTAATCACAAAATTGTCTTTTTGACAGCAACTTTTGTTTGATGATCTACGTACCTAAAATATAGGTACACACATAAAATATATCTGTAACTACATATGAAAGTTTAAAATGGTCAAAACAATTTAATTCACAGACGATGACATATAAAGACTCATTAACTGATATGTTGACAGTCTCTGGCTAAATTATTGTTTTGTAATCTTCAATCTACCTAAACAAAATTCTCTACTTCTGGAAAATTCTTGTAATCAATCGTAGCACTAAAGTTTGATAGTCTGTGATAGGCAATTTTCATTTAGTACTCTTCTATATTTCTTTCAGGGGGAAAAGATATTACAATAAGAAAGAATCTGGGACAATTAGCAAATCAAACTCAAGGATCAATCCAGTCCAATTTTACTTTTAATAGTGTGGAAGATGATTACTTCTACATTTGTCTTATAAAAGAGATAACAGAAAAGAAAATTGAACATGACAGTTCCACTTCTGTGACAATTACTAAGTGAAAAAAATGTTGAACGTAAAACTTTCCATTCTTCTTGTTGGAAATTTAAATTTGATTTTCTAAGGATAGCTTTTTTTATGAAATCATACTTTGGGTAATCTCCAAGATGAAATAGAAAAGTCTTACAAATTAATTGCTATTGTCATCCTTAGTGACCTAAAATAATGTGTAAAATGGCTCCTTTAATGTAATATATTTTTTAAATGATATTCTATTAGTATACATAAATTATTGGTACTATGAGAAAAAGAGCAACTATACATTTTTTTAAATATTGCTTTTTTACATAAAATATTACATTTAACCAAATAATAAAATCTAGGAATATTACCTAAATAATTATTCTTTTTATAGGCAATAGGAAATAGTCAATAATAATTTTTGGTGTTGTGAGTTAAAAACAAAAACTAAAGATAGTATATTAAGCTATTATTTTTTATTTCATTGAAGTATAGCACACATACTAAAAATTGCATATTATAATTGTTCGATGTAATGTGTTTTCAAAGAATGAACAAATCCACGTAATTAGCACTTAGACCATGAAAGGGAAATTGCCAGCATTTCCCAACCCTCTCCTACATGTATGTAATCACAACTTGTGTAAGGACAATCACTCTCTGAAGTCTAAAATGATATATTACCTTTGCCTATTTTTATTTATATATAATGCTCTCATATAGCCAGCATACTTTAATGTCTGGTATCATTTCTTCAACATAACTGTGAGCTTTATTAATGGTGTTGTTGAAAATTTTGATTTTCAAATTCTCGATTCTATATACTATCACATTACATTAATTTAAATTAAGTTTCCATACAGCTTCTAATAGAGGTTTGAGGCAATTTAAATATTTGGTTTCTGTGAGTAGTGGTGCAATTAAGATTTTTGTGTGTGGGGTTTAAATAATACACACAGTTTTGTTGGGTTAATATTGCTAAACACTTTTCTTGAGTTACTATACTACTTTTCACTCTTTTCTTCAATGTGGAATTACAGTTGTTCGACATCTTTTACAGTTGATGTTAATTTCTTTTTATCTATTTACTAAAGACTTTAATAGCCATATATGACATCACAAACAAATTTAAATTACACTTTCATAAAGACTAATACAGTTGGGTATTCTTGTTTGTAAAATATCTGTTCAGGGTTATTTTTGCCAAATTTTCTATTGATTTTCTACATTTTTATTACTGATTTGGAACATTCTTTATATTCTGTACATGATTATTTTCCAAAGAAGGAAGAGACAACAGTGAGGAATCTCACCGAGTTTCACTGAAGGAGAAAAGCCAGAAATTTCTAAATGCCAGAAAGAAAGATATATGTGGTTTTGATAAACAAGTACAGAAATGAGCACACTGGAGAGCTGCTTTGACAGGTGGTAAGGGCAGAACTCCAGGCATTGCAAAGCCTAGAGGGTTTGGTGCAAGAGTGCCTGTAGTGGAACGCAGCCTGGGATATCCACCCCAAGGTTTGCCATGATTCCCTAGGAGACTTTAGCCTTAGGAGAATTGTCAAAGCTGAACAGAGCAAGGGCTATCTTTTCGATGAAACAGATCTGCTCTGACCTGAGCACCCCTTCATCTGCTGGCCTCTCCTGGGGCCCCAGTCAGGTCAAACTTGCTTGCAGTATAGCCTTGGGTGCCCAGCAAGGGTGCTTCCTGGGGGCCTGCATCATAGCTCCTGCAACAGAAGATTACACCTCCCCATCAGAAAGCCCCAGCACAATGGCAAGTGCCATTGTGCTGGCATCAGTGCACCCTGCTATAATTCCATTGTCAATGTGAAAGTGCACCAGGAGACCAACAGCCCTGCCCCCTGCCCTGTGCCACTATTGCTACCCATGTGATCACATGCATAGAGACCACCAGTCCCATGCCCACTGGTTTCCTGCTTCGACAGACACTAGTGGCCCCGTCTCTTCACCCTTCATGCCATGTCACCATTGCTGCCACTGTAAACACCCACAAGAGGGTTGGCACCCTATGCCTGCCAGCAACCCCCCTCAGCTGACAAGTGTGCACCAGACTGCCCTGTTACTGCTACTAACAAATGCAAATGAGCACAGATTCCATTGCCACTACCAGACAAAGCACTTTCGCTAGCCCCACCCATCAGAGTGTTGTGACCAACAATCAGAGAACACCTTGATCTCTGTAGAATAGCAGGTTCCCAACTTCAAGGTGCCAGAGAACAAATCAGGGGGCCTAATATCAGCACCCCAGATTTAGAACACACAGCACAGGAATCCAGAACTGAGCCTTGACCCCCTAAAATCTTCCAGAAACAAAGCTAGCCAACTAAACCTACCTTATTCAGTGATCAAACCCCCAAGGACATCAAAGAAGATAAAAGAAACAACAAAAAAATAAAATCTATCCATTAAACATCAACTTCAAAGATTGAAGGGATATCAGCCTACAAATATGAGACAGCATCAGCACAAGAACTCTGGCAACTCAAAAAGCTAGAGTGTCTCCTACCCTCCCAAGGACTCCACTAGCTCCCTATTAATGGTTCTTAATAAGACTGAAATGGCTGAAATAACAGAAATAAAATACAGAATATGGATAGGAATGGAGATCACTGAGATTCAGTAGAAAATTGAAACCTAATTCAAAGATTTTAAGGAATAAAATAAAACACTAGAGGATATGAAGGACAAAATGGCTACTTTAAGAAAAAACAAACATCTGATAGAGCTGAAAAACTGACTTCAATAATTTCAGAATACAATCCAAAGTATTACGAGCACAATCAGCCAAGCTGAAAGAATCTCAGAGCTTGAACACTGGCTATTCAAAATGACTCAATAAAGACAAAATAAAGAATAAAACAATAAAGAAAAACCAAAACCTCCAAGAAATGTGGAATTACATAAAGAGATCAAATCTATGACTCAATGATGTCCCTGAAAGAGGAGAGAAACCAAGCAACTTGAAAAACATATTTCAGTATATCATCTATAAAAGGTTCCCTAACCTCTCTAGGGAGGTCAACATTCATTTATGAAACACAGAGGACCCTTGCAAAATGCTGCACAAAAAGATCATCAACAAGACACATAGTAATCAGATTCTCCAAGGCCAAATAAAGAAGCAAGTTAAAAGCAGCTAGATAGAAGGGTCAAGTTACCTACAAAGGTAATCCTATCAGCCTAACAGCAGATCTTTCAGCAGAAATCTTACAGGCCAGAAGAGATTGGGGGCTTATATTCACCATTCTGAAGGAAAATAATTTCTAACTATGAATTTTATATGCAAGCTAATTAAACTTCATAAGTGAAGGAGAAATAAGAGCCTTTACAAACAACCAAATGCTAAGGGATTTTTTTTTTTTTTTTTTTTTTTTTTTACCACAAGACTTGCCTTAGAAGAGGACCTGAAGGGAGTGCTAAATATGGAAAGACTCATAGTGACCATTACAAAAAACATACTTAAATGCATGGATCATTGACACTGTAAAGCAGCCACACAAAGAAGTCTGCATAATAACCTACTAACAACATTATGACAGGATCAAATTTTCACATATCAATACTAACTTTGAATGTAAATAGGCTAAATGCCCCAATTAAGAAGCACAGAGCAGCAAGCTGGATGAAGAAGCAAGACCCAATGGTATGCTGTCTTCAAGGGAGCCATCCCACATGCAATGATATCCATAGGCTCAAAGTAAAAGGATGGAGAAAAATCTAGCAAGAATATAGAAAAAGGAAGACAGAAAAAGATTGCAATTATAGTTTCAGACACAACAGATTTTAAACCAAGAAAGATGAAAAAAGACAAAGAAAGGCATTTCATAATGGTAAGAGGTCACATCAAGAAGACCTAACTAATCCTAAATATATACAAACCAAACACAGGCGCAACCAGATTCATAAAGCAAGTTCTTAGAGACCTATGAAGAGATTTAGATGACCACACAAAGATAGTGTGCAACTTCAACATCTCACTGACAGTATTACACAGATTATTGAGGCAGAAAACTAACAAGTGTATACAGGACCTGAACTCAATATGTGACCAAATATACTTAATAGACATCTATAGAACTCTCCACCTCAAAACAACAGAATATATATTATTCTCATCTGCACATGGCACTCTAAAATTGACTACACAATAAAGCAGAAAATAATTCTGGGCAAAATATATAAAAAAAGAAAGAAAGCATGAGATTATACCAACTATACTCTCAGACCACAACACAATAAAAATAAGTGCTTAGAGAATTATACAAAACCATATAATTGCATAGAAATTATTATTTAGCATGCAGTTGAGAGTTAGAGGACAAACTTTCAGTGTTAGAGTGTACTTATGTCAGCAAAAAATAATTAGAAAAAGTGTAATTCCCTAAAGCTACACTAAACAACATTTTTTTTAAAAGTAAAAGAAAACTGTTAATAATGCCTCTCAGGCTGCCTTAACTGACATAGTAGAGATGCAATAAAATGTTCCTGAAAGCTAAGAGAAGCTAAATGACTATAATAAAAATACAGTAGACAGCATATTATGCTAACCAAAAAGATTAAATGCACTACTTTTAGAAAAATACCACTTTGAGAAAATAATTTTATATATCTCGATTGACAACAAAATAACTGTATAAACTGCTAATAATACATAAGTCATTAATAATGAAGAAGGTGATGATGATGATGATGGTTAATATTTCCTAAGCACTTTGCGCTATTAGATTTTAGATTATTCATTTACTCTTCACAATAACTTATGAGGTTGTTATTATTATGCCTATTTTACAGATGAAGAAACCAAGACACAGAGGAGTTAAGTCATTTTTCCAAGGTCACAAAGCTAGTAAGTGGCAGTTGCAGAAATCAAATCTAGGCAGTCTGGTTCTAGAACTCCTGCTCTTTATCAGTATACTTAAATTACTCTTTGGAAACTGAGGTGACTGATATTGAAGAGTAAAACAAAGCTGCATTTCTTTTTGTTGTTGTTGCTGTTTTGAGACAGTCTTGCTCTGTTGCCCAGGCTGGAGTGCAGTGGCACAATCTCCGCTAATTGCAGCCTCTGCCTCCCGGGTTCAAGGGATTCTCCTACCTCAGCCTACCGAGTAGCTAGGACTACAGGTGCATGCCACCATGCCCAGATAATTTTTGTATTTTTAGTAGAGACAGGGTTTCATCATGTTGGCCAGGATCATCTCAATCTCCTGATCTCATGATCTGCCTGTCTCAGCCCCTCAAAGTGCTGGTATTACAGGGATGAGCCACCATGCCCGGCCTTTTTTAAAAAAACAAGTTTGATATACTGCTCAATTTGAAAATAATAAGAAATCTAATGTAGTGATGGACTTCAAACAAATAAATAATATATAATTTTTACTCTCTATTTGATGGGATAGTTTGCTGCTGGGACAATTTACTACATAAATTGTCTACAAAGTAAAATTATGCATGCTAAAAAAGAAGAAATTATATAACCTGCTCCTATATGACTTCTGGGTAAATAATAAATTTATAATTACAATCAATAAATTTTTTGAAACAATGAAAACAAAGGTACAACATATCAGAATCTCTGAAACACAGCTAAGGCTGTGTTACAAGGTAAGCTTATAGCACTAAATACCCACATCAAAAAGTTAGAAAGAATTCAAATTAGCAACCTAAAATCACAATCAGAGGAAATAGAGAAACAAGTACAAACCAACCCCATAGCTAGCAGAAAACAAGAAATAAGCAAAACTAGCACTGGACTGAAGGAAATTGAGATGCAGAAAACCATACTAAAGATCAAATAATCCAGAAACTAGTTGTTTGAAAGAATGAATAAGATTGATAGACTGCTAGATAGACCAATAAAGAAAAAAAGAGAGAAGATCCAAATAAACATAATCGGAAATGACAAAGAGGACATTACAATTAACCTCAAGTAAATACAAAAAACAAAATAAAATCAGAGATTACTATGAACACCTCTGTGCACACGAGCCATAAACCTAGAAGAAATGAAAAAAATTCCTGGAAATATACAACCTACTAAGATTGAACCAGGAAGAATTATATCCTTAATAATGAGTTCCAAAATTGAATTAGTAATAAAAAGCCTACCAACAAGAATGAACCCCTACCAAACAGAATAAAGCCTGAGACCAGATGGATTCACAGCTGAATTCTACCAGATGTATAAAGAAGAGCTGGTACTTTTCCTACTGAAATATTTCAAAAAATTGAGGAGGAAGGTCTCCTCACTAATTATTTGAGGCCAACATCATCATAATAGTTCAATGTGGCAGAGGTACAATAAACACAATAAAACTTCAGGCCAATATCCTTGATAAACATAGATGCAAAAATATTCAATAAAATACTTGCAAACTGAATACAGCAGCACAATCAAAAGCTAATCCACCATGAACAAGTAGGCTCTATCCCTGGGATGAAAGGTTTGTTCAGCATACACAAATCAATAAATGTGATTCATTACAAAAAGGGAACTAAAAACAAAAACCACATGATTATTTCAGTAGACGCCAAAAAGGCTTTCAAGAAAATTCAACATACCTTCATGTTAAAAGAACATACCTCAAAATAATAAGGACCATATATAACAAACCTACAGCCAACATCATACTGAATGGACAAATGCTTGAAGAATTCCCCTTAAAAACCAGAACAAGACAAGGGTGTCCTGTCTTACCACTCCTATCCAACATAGTACTGGAAATTCTAGCTGGAGGAATCAAGCAAGAGAAAGAAATAAAATGCATCCAAATGAGAAGAGAGGGAATCAAATTATCCCCATTTGCAGATAATATAATTCCATACCTAAAAATCCTTACTGTCTCTGCCCAGAAGCTCCTTGATCTGAAAAGCAACTTCAGCAATGTTTTAGGACACAAAATCAATGTACAAAAATTAGTAGCATTCCTATACACCAACAACATCCAGGTTCAGAGTCAAGTCAGGGATGCAATCTCATTCACAATAACCATAAAAAGAATAAAATACTTAGGAATACAGCTAACCATCAAAGTAAAAGTTCTCTACAACAACAGTTACAAAACACTGCTGAAGGAAATCAGAGAAGACTCAACAAACAAAAAGACTTTCCATGCTTATGGTTAGGAAGAATACGTGTTGCTAAAATGACCATACTGCTCAAAGCAATTTACAGATTCAGTGTTATTCTTATCAAACTGCCAATGACATTCTTCAAGAACTAGAAATTTTAAAAAGAATTTCATGTGTAACAACAACAACAAAAAAAGAGCCTGAATAGCCAAATTAAATTTAAGCTAAAGAAAGAAAGTTGGAAGAGTCACATTACTTTACTTCAAACTATACTATAAGGTTGCAGTAATCAGAACAGTATGGTACTGGCACATAAATAGACTCATAGACCGATGGAACCAAATAAAGAGCCCAGAAATAATGCTGCACACATACAATCATCTGATATTCAGCAAACCTGACACAAACAAGCAAGGGGGAAAGGACTTATTATATAATAAATGGTACTGCGATAACTGTCTAGCCAAGGGCAGAAGATTGATATGGGACCCCCTTCCTTTCATTATATATAAAAATCAACTCAAGGTGGATTAAAGACTTAAATGTAAAACCTAAAACTACAGAAACCCTGGAAAATAATCTAAGAAATACAACTCTGGACATAGGACCATAATGAAGATGACAAAAACAATTGCAACAAAAATTAAAATTGACAAATGAGACCTAATTAAAGAGTTTCTGCAGAGAAGAAGAAACTCTCAGCAGAAGAAATAGACAACCTACATAATGGGAGAAAATATTTGCAAACTACGTTTTTGACAAAGATCTAATATCCAGAATCTATAAGGAATTTAAACAAATTAGCAAGCAAGAAACAAACCTCCCTATTGACAAAGGGGCATTTTTCTAAAGAAAACACGCATGCAGCCAAGAAGCATATGAAAAAATCCTCAACATCACTAATCATTAGGGAAATACAAATCAAAACCACACTGAGATACCATCTCACACCAGTCAGAGTGCTCTTATGAAAAAGTAAAAAAGTAACAGATGCTGGCGAGGCTGAGGAGAATAGGGAATGACTATACATTGCTGATGGAAATGTAAATTAGTTCAGTAATTGTGGAAATCAGTTTGGTGATTTCTGAAAGAACTTAAAACAAGACTTCCCAGTGGGTACTGTGCTTATTACCTGGGCTACCCAATAATCTGTATACCAAACCCCTGTCACAAACAATTTACCTATACAACAAACGTGCACATGTCCCTCTGAACCTAAAATAAAAGTAAAAAATATGTAAGTAAAAATTAAATTTAAAATAAAAAATAAAATAAAACTTGTATTACCATTTAAAAAACAATTAAACAAAACTGACAATATGATCGGTCTGAGACGCATGACTAGTTAAGAGTGATGTTTGTGATATTTATGTGTGAATCAAGGCTCAGGGATTGAGCTATCCTCCATATGCTAGAATTATATAATAATATGGTTTTGTGCTATAATCATTTATAGCATTATGTTATAGTATTATAGCACATCACAATATAGCATGATATTAAAAATGTAGCCTGCAAGTCTGGTGAAGTTGAAATGTAATGCCAGAACAGGATATTTTCTTTGTAACAATAAGTCAAAAGTATAAAGTGGCATCAAATAAAGGGGAAAACACTTTGTTCCAGGAGGCATTACATCTTCGTTTCTCTATTTCTTCATTTATTCAATAAACATGCCACATATCTTACTTTCTTCATAAGCAACCATTTGGGCCATAATAGCATTGTTGAAACAATAAAATACGTTAAACACTAAAAAAAGAATGAAATATCTCTAAATACAGCAAACTAAAGTGCCATTTTTATCAAATCGTGTCAAAGATATAGATGATCTCTATAATTTTTTTTATTTTTTTTTTGAGATGGAGTCTCACTCAGTCCCCCAGGCTGGAGTGCAGTGGTGTGGTCTTGGCTCACCGCGAGCTCCACCTCCCAGGTTCACGCCATTCTCCTGCCTCAGTCTCCCGAGTAGCTGGGACTACAGGCACTCACCACCACACCCGGCTAATTTTTTTGTATTTTCAGTAGAGACGGTGTTTCACCGTGTTAGCCAGGCTGGTCTCAATATCTTGACCTTGTGATCCGCCTGCCTCTGTCTCCCAAAGTGCTGGGATTACTGGCTTGAGGATCTCCATGATTTTTGAGTGTCGATGCCAACGTTGATCACTTGCCTGAAGTGCTGTTTGCCAGTTGTCCTGCTGTACTGTAAAGGTATTCTATGCTGCTGTTGTTGTTTTCCTTCTAGTACAATTTGAAAGGAAGTCACTATGTGCATGACAAATTTAAGGGGCGGGAATTATGCTCTGCCTCATGTAGGATGGAATATCTACATAAATTATTTGGAATTTTTTGGTATAGAAGAATTATCTCTTCTTCATTTTAAAATGTATTTAGTCATCTGTTGTTATTAGTATGGACTCATGGATATCTTACCTGATTAAGCATGTTTGACGTAATTCCATAGTAAACTTTTAATATCAACAGAGTTCTATTTTTTTTAGAATCAAATTTATATGCAATTATCTTATAAGTATTTGAATGACAGTGTATTTGTTCTGTGTTAATATACATATTTAACTACAGACATTTGAGCTAATACTATATAGAGGTAATCAATGGGTAATTTTTTAAAAAACGTAAGTGAAAACTGTGAAAACAATTTAGTCTTCTGAAAACAATTGTTATCTTTGTGCTCTTGTCTATATGCAAATATATTAGCTCTTCATAACATTTAAATTAAGCGGCAAATAGGTGTAAGAAACAGACATTGCCATACATATATTTTCCAGATTATATTTATAATTTTATAAATGATATCTACTATTATTTAGTATGTACTATTATAGTGACTTCATAAAAGTTTAAAATTAAACTATGTGCATATTAAAATATATTTTAGTTTGTTTTCATAAAAGAGGGAAGTTTATAGGTAACAGAGTAGAGAAGACTGGTAGTACATTATAAAGTGTTCTTTGGATTATAAAGAGAAGCTAAATTTTCTAATATATGTGCATTTATTCGACTTTACAAATTGATTGTAGGACCATCTACGCATGCACTATCCATAAAGCCTTCTAAGTGTTTACAAAAGAGTTACAGTAAGCCCTCGTCTTATGCACTACACTCCCAGTAGAAGTGTCTATGCTTTTCCATTTTCATATTGCTATTTACAAAAACATGTTAACTGAATCATTAAGTCTTATCATCATCTGCTGATTTTTGTTCTTCTCTAACACTAACCTGAATTTTCCTGCTATACATTAAAAGCCACAGACCAGATATTCTAGAAGAAACATCAGAAGTATAGTTTTTCATATTATATTTTGTGATAAGTATACAATGAAAGTCCTTTTCCTTTCTTTGTTATTCTGGTTTCAATTGTGCTTTTATAATGGGTTAGGCCTATAAAACCCACCGTTGTCCTTTGATAAATGCCACTGAGTTAAATTTTTAAAATTCTAACAGCAACAGATTTGTGAAAAATCAAACCAAATTTTCAGATAGTGTCACTGATAGACTTTATATTGATTCTAATGAAAATATTATTTATACCTGCATTTATTTTTTTATTATTTTTTTAACTTATTTATTATTATTATACTTTAAGTTGTAGGGTACATGTGCATAACGTGCAGGTTTGTTACATATGTATACTTGTGCCATGTTGCTGTGCTGCACCCATCAACTCGTCATTTACATCAGGTATAACTCCCAGTGCAATCCCTCCCCCCTCCCCCCTCCCCATGATAGGCCCCTGTGTGTGATGTTCCCCTTCCTGAGTCCAAGTGATCTCATTGTTCAGTTCCCACCTATGAGTGAGAACATGCAGTGTTTGGTTTTCTGTTCTTGTGATAGTTTGCTAAGAATGATGGTTTCCAGCTGCATCCATGTCCCTACAAAGGACACAAACTCATCCTTTTTGAAGGCTGCATAGTATTCCATGGTGTATATGTGCCACATTTTCTTAATCCAATCTGTCACTGATGGACATTTGGGTTGATTCCAAGTCTTTGCTATTGTGAATAGTGCCGCAATAAACATACGTGTGCATGTGTCTTTATAGCAGCATAATTTATAATCCTTTGGGTATATACCCAGTAATGGGATGGCTGGGTCATATGGTACATCTAGTTCTAGATCCTTGAGGAATCGCCATACTGTTTTCCATAATGGTTGAACTAGTTTACAATCCCACCAACAGTGTAAAAGTGTTCCTATTTCTCCACATCCTCTCCAGCACCTGTTGTTTCCTGACTTTTTAATGATCGCCATTCTAACTGGTGTGAGATGGTATCTCATTGTGGTTTTGATTTGCATTTCTCTGATGGCCAGTGATGATGAGCATTTTTTCATGTGTCTGTTGGCTGTATGAATGTCTTCTTTTGAGAAATGTCTGTTCATATCCTTTGCCCACTTTTTGATGGGGTTGTTTGTTTTTTTTTCTTGTAAATTTGTTTGAGTTCTTTGTAGGTTCTGGATATTAGCCCTTTGTCAGATGAGTAGATTGCAAAAATTTTCTCCCATTCTGTAGGTTGCCTGTTCACTCTGATGGTAGTTTCTTTTGCTGTGCAGAAGCTCTTTAGTTTAATGAGATCCCATTTGTCAATTTTGGCTTTTGCTTCCGTTGCTTTTGGTGTTTTAGACATGAAGTCTTTGCCCATGCCTATGTCCTGAATGGTACTACCTAGGTTTTCCTCTAGGATTTTTATGGTATTAGGTCTAACATTAAAGTCTCTAATCCATCTTGAATTAATTTTCGTATAAGGAGTAAGGAAAGGATCCAGTTTCAGCTTTCTACTTATGGCTAGCCAATTTTCCCAGCACCATTTATTAAATAGGGAATCCTTTCCCCATTTCTTGTTTCTCTCAGGTTTGTCAAAGATCAGATGGCTGTAGATGTGTGGTATTATTTCTGAGGACTCTGTTCTGTTCCATTGGTCTATATCTCTGTTTTGGTACCAGTACCATGCTGTTTTGGTTACTGTAGCCTTGTAGTATAGTTTGAAGTCAGGTAGCATGATGCCTCCAGCTTTGTTCTTTTGACTTAGGATTGTCTTGGAGATGCGGGCTCTTTTTTGGTTCCATATGAACTTTAAAGCAGTTTTTTTTCCAATTCTGTGAAGAAAGTCATTGGTAGCTTGATGGGGATGGCATTGAATCTATAAATTACCTTGGGCAGTATGGCCATTTTCACGATATTGATTCTTCCTATCCATGAGCATGGTATGTTCTTCCATTTGTTTGTGTCCTCTTTTATTTCACTGAGCAGTGGTTTGTAGTTCTCCTTGAAGAGGTCCTTTACATCCCTTGTAAGTTGGATTCCTAGGTATTTTATTCTCTTTGAAGCAATTGTGAATGGAAGTTCATTCCTGATTTGGCTCTCTGTTTGTCTGTTACTGGTGTATAAGAATGCTTGTGATTTTTGCACATTAATTTTGTATCCTGAGACTTTGCTGAAGTTGCTTATTGCTTATGGAGATTTGGGACTGAGACAATGGGGTTTTCTAAATATACAATCATGTCATCTGCAAACAGGGACGATTTGACTTCTTCTTTTCCTAACTGAATACCCTTGATTTCTTTCTCTTGCCTGATTGCCCTAGCCAGAACTTCCAACACTATGTTGAATAGGAGTGGTGAGAGAGGGCATCCCTGTCTTGTGCCAGTTTTCAAAGGGAATTTTTCCAGTTTTTGCCCATTCAGTATGATATTGGCTGTGGGTTTGTCATAAATAGCTCTTATTATTTTGAGGTACGTTCCATCAATACCGAATTTATTGAGCGTTTTTAGCATGAAGGGCTGTTGAATTTTGTCAAAAGCCTTTTCTGCATCTATTGAGATAATCATGTGGTTCTTGTCTTTGGTTCTGTTTATATGCTGGATTATGTTTATTGATTTGCGAATGTTGAACCAGCCTTGCATCTCAGGGATGAAGCCCACTTGATCATGGTGGATAAGCTTTTTGATGTGTTGCTGAATCCGGTTTGCCAGTATTTTATTGAGGATTTTTTCATCGATGTTCCTCAGGGATATTGGTCTAAAATTCTCTTTTTTTTGTTGTGTCTCTGACAGGCTTTGGTATCAGGATGATGTTGGCCTCATAAAATGAGTTAGGGAGGATTCCCTCTTTTTCTATTGATTGGAATAGTTTCAGAAGGAATGGTACTAACTCCTCCTTGTACCTCTGGTAGAATTCAGCTGTGAGTCCATCTGGTCCTGGACTTTTTTTGGTTGGTAGGCTATTAATTATTGCCTCAATTTCAGAGCCTGCTATTGGTCTATTCAGGGATTCAACTTCTTCCTGGTTTAGTCTTGGAAGAGTGTAAGTGTCCAGGAAATTATCCATTTCTTCTAGATTTTCCAGTTTATTTGTGTAGAGGTGTTTATAGTATTCTCTGATGGTAGTTTGTATTTCTGTGGGGTCGGTGGTGATATCCCCTTTATCATTTTTAATTGCGTCGATTTGATTCTTCTCTCTTTTCTTCTTTATTAGTCTTGCTAGTGGTCTGTCAATTTTGTTGATCTTTTCAAAAAACCAACTCCTGGATTCATTGATTTTTTGGAGAGTTTTTTGTGTCTCTATCTCCTTCAGTTCTGCTCTGATCTTAGTTATTTCTTGCCTTCTGCTAGCTTTCGAATGTGTTTGCTCTTGCTTCTCTAGTTCTTTTAATTGCGATGTTAGAGTGTCAATTTTAGATCTTTCCTGCTTTCTCTTGTGGGCATTTAGTGCTATGAATTTCCCTCTACACACTGCTTTAAATGTGTCCCAGAGATTCTGGTATGTTGTATCTTTGTTCTCATTGGATTCAAAGAACATCTTTATTTCTGCCTTCATTTCGTTATGTGCCCAGTAGTCATTCAGGAGCAGGTTGTTCAGTTTCCATGTAGTTGAGCAGTTTTGATTGAGTTTCTTAGTCCTGAGTTCTAGTTTGATTGCACTGTGGTCTGAGAGACAGTTTGTTATAATATCTGTTCTTGTACATTTGCTGAGGAGTGCTTTATTTCCAATTACGTGGTCGATTTTGGAGTAAGTACGATGTGGTGCTGAGAAGAATGTATATTCTGTTGATTTGGGGTGGAGAGTTCTATAGATGTCTATTAGGTCTGCTTGCTGCAGAGATGAGTTCAAATCCTGGATATCCTTGTTAACTTTCTGTCTCATTGATCTGTCTAATGTTGACAGTGGAGTGTTGAAGTCTCCCATTATTATTTTATGGGAGTCTCAGTCTCTTTGTAAGTCTCTAAGGACTTGCTTTATGAATCTAGGTGCTCCTGTATTGGGTGCATATATATTTAGGATAGTTAGCTCTTCCTGTTGAATTGATCCCTTTACCATTATGTAATGGCCTTCTTTGTCTCTTTTGATCTTTGATGGTTTAAAGTGTGTTTTATCAGAGACTAGTATTGCAACCCCCGCTTTTTTTTGTTCTCCATTTGCTTGGTAAATCTTCCTCCATCCCTTTATTTTGAGCCTATGTATGTCTCTGCGTGTGAGATGGGTCTCCTGAATACAGCAGACTGATGGGTCTTGACTCTTTATCCAGTTTGCCAGTCTGTGTCTTTTAATTGGAGCATTTAGTCCATTTACATTTAAGGTTAAGATTGTTATGTGTGAACTTGATCCTGCCATTATGATATTAACTGGTTATTTTGCTCGTTAGTTGATGCAGTTTCTTCCTAGCCTCGATGGTCTTTACATTTTGGCATGTTTTTGCAATGGCTGGTACTGGTTGTTCCTTTCCATGTTTAGTGCTTCCTTCAGGGTCTCTTGTAAGGCAGGCCTAGTGGTGACAAAATCTCTAAGCATTTGCTTATCTGTAAAGGATTTTATTTCTTCACTTATGAAACTTAGTTTGGCTGGATATGAAATTCTGGGTTGAAAATTCTTTTCTTTAAGAATGTTGAATATTGGCCTCCACTCTCTTCTAGCTTGGAGAGTTTCTGCCGAGAGATCTGCTGTTAGTCTGATGGGCTTCCCTTTGTGGGTAACCCGACCTTTTTCTCTGGCTGCCCTTAAGATTTTTTCCTTCATTTCAACTTTGGTGAATCTGGCAATTATGTGTCTTGGAGTTGCTCTTCTCGAGGAGTATCTTTGTGGCGTTCTCTGTATTTCCTGGATTTGAATGTTGGCCTGCCCTACTAGGTTGGGGAAGTTCTCCTGGATGATATCCTGAAGAGTGTTTTCCAACTTGGTTCCATTTTCCCCCTCACTCTCAGGCACCTCAATCAGACGTAGATTTGGTCTTTTTACATAATCCCATACTTCTTGCAGGCTTTGTTCATTTCTTTTTCTTCTTTTTTCTTTTGGTTTCTCTTCTCGCTTCATTTCATTCATTTGATCCTCAATCGCTGATACTCTTTCTTCCAGTTGATCGAGTCGGTTACTGAAGCTTGTGCATTTGTCACGTATTTCTCGTGTCATGGTTTTCATCTCTTTCATTTCGTTTATGACCTTCTCTGCATTAATTACTCTAGCCATCAATTCTTCCACTTTTTTTTCAAGATTTTTAGTTTCTTTGTGCTGGGTACGTAATTCCTCCTTTAGCTCTGAGAAATTTGATGGACTGAAGCCTTCTTCTCTCATCTCATCAAAGTCATTCTCCGTCCAGCTTTGATCCATTGCTGGCGATGAGCTGCGCTCCTTTGCCGGGGGAGATGCGCTCTTATTTTTTGAATTTCCAGCTTTTCTGCCCTGCTTTTTCCCCATCTTTGTGGTTTTATCTGCCTCTGGTCTTTGATGATGGTGATGTACTGATGGGGTTTTGGTGTAGGTGTCCTTCCTGTTTGATAGTTTTCCTTCTAACAGTCAGGACCCTCAGCTGTAGGTCTGTTGGAGATTGCTTGAGGTCCACTCCAGACCCTGTTTGCCTGGGTATCAGCAGCAGAGGCTGCAGAATATAGAATATTTCTGAACAGCGAGTGTACCTGTCTGATTCTTGCTTTGGAAGCTTCCTCTCAGGGGTGTACTCCACCCTGTGAGGTGTGGGGTGTCAGACTGCCCCTAGTGGGGGATGTCTCCCAGTTAGGCTACTCAGGGGTCAGGGACCCACTTGAGCAGGGAGTCTGTCCCTTCTCAGATCTCAACCTCCGTGTTGGGAGATCCACTGCTTTCTTCAAAGCTGTCAGACAGAGTCGTTTGCGTCTGCAGAGGTTTTGGCTGCGTTTGTTATTGCCCTGTCCCCAGAGGTGGAGTCTACAGAGACAGGCAGGTTTCCTTGAGCTGCTGTGAGCTCCACCCAGTTCGAGCTTCCCAGTAGCTTTGTTTACCTACTTAAGCCTCAGCAATGGCGGGCGCCCCTCCCCCAGCCTCGCTGCTGCCTTGCCGGTAGATCACAGACTGCTGTGCTAGCAATGAGGGAGGCTCCGTGGGTGTGGGACCCTCCCGGCCAGGTGTGGGATATGATCTCCTGATGTGCCTGTTTGCTTAAAGCGCAGTATTGGGGTGGGAGTTACCCGATTTTCCAGGTGTTGTGTGTCTCAGTTCCCCTGGCTAGGAATAGGGATTCCCTTCCCCCTTGCACTTCCCAGGTGAGGCAATGCCTCGCCCTGCTTCAGCTCTCGCTGGTCGGGCTGCAGCAGCTGACCAGCACCGATCGTCCGGCACTCCCCAGTGAGATGAACCCAGTACCTCAGTTGAAAATGCAGAAATCACCGGTCTTCTGTGTCGCTTGTGCTGGGAGTTGGAGACTGGAGCTGTTCCTATTCGGCCATCTTGCTCCGCCCCTCACCTGCATTTATATCTATGTATAGGTGACCTTGTTTGCAAAACTACTCAGAATGATTGCCAGATATTTTATAGTTATTTTGTTTTTATGGAGATATAACTACTCACATAGGTGAATATAAATCAGCCCTCCTTCACACCAGGGTCTAATTACATAAAACCACTTGGGTAAAACTGAAGATGACTGAAGCATAATAGTCAAAGATAAGCCTTATTTAATGAAGTATTTTAAAGTCCCTGTTTTATGTATGAAAAAAAAGTGTCTATAAAGTCCTGTCCCTCAAACTTGTGCCTGTTTTGTTCTGAGTGTGTGTGTGTGTGTGTGTGTGTGTGTGTGTGTGTATATATATATACACACACACACCATCTTCAATTGTCTTAGTGTATATATATACATGTCATAATGTAAATTAAGTCATCATGTAACACTACTATGTGTATATATATATGTGTGTGTGTGTATATATATACATACACACATTGAAACAATTGAAGGAATCCAAAATCCATTTCTGAAGTTTTATAAAATATCTCCAGAAGATAGTTCCTTTCCTGTCTTTGGTATGTTTGACATTTACATATGGCCCTTGATATTTTTATTTTATTTTAGTTTGAACATCAATAAAAATTGTTTTATTAATAAAATTTATTATATCTATACTATAGAATCTATGTGTATTTTTAAAATGACAAATATAGATATATATATGCTAGAAAAAGCCCAAGTATGAATAAAAATTTTCCTGAAACTAAGTCATTCTCACAGTAATAAGAATTTGCCTGGATAATCTGCACTAATGAAGCAAGAAGCTTAAATAATAATATCAGTTCATCAACAAATTTTGTTTAGTGTGTGTTGTTATATAAATAAGTCTAATTTCCACAACTACAGGAAATGTTAATATAGATTGACTCAAATTCAATTCACGACACCAGCACAAAACGCACACACACCTTTCTTTACAAAAACAAATTTATCTGCATTAAAAGAGGAACTTCAGATATATAAAAAGGTGCTCAATATTATTAATTATTGGGCATATACAAATCAATTCCACTACCGATATCATTTCACACCCATTAGAATGGCTATTATGAAAAAGTCAAAAGATGGATGTTGATAAGGGTGTGGAGAAAAGGGAAGTCTTGCATACTGTTGATGAGAATGTAAATTGATACAGTCATCGTAGAAAGAGTATGAAGGTTTCTATAGAAGCTAGAATTAACATATGAGGTGGCAATCCCTCTCCGAAGCATACAGCCAAAGGAAATAAAATTATCACCTTCTAAAGGTATCTACACTCCTATCTTTATTTCAAAATTTTTCACAATAGCCGAGATATGAAAACAACCTAAGTCAGTCGATAGATTAATGGATGAAGAAACTGTGGTACATGTGTACAATGGAATATTATTCAGCCCTGGGAAAGAATGAGATCTTGTCATTTGTCACAACATGGATGAGCCTGGAGGACATTATGCTAAGTGAAATAAGACAGACACAAAAAGAGAAATATTGCATGATCTCTCTTATAGGAGGAATACAAAACAAAAAATGTCAAATACACAGATGGTTTCTGGCTTATGATGGTTTGACTTACAATGTTTTGACTTTATATAGGTGCAAAAGTGATAGATATTTGGTAGAAATTTCATTTGAAATTTTGGATTTTGATATTTTCTGGGCTAGCAATATACAGTATAAGACTCGCTGGGTAGTGGCTGGGCAGTGGCAGTGATGCTGGGCAGTGGTAGTGAGGCAAAGCTCCAAGTAAGTCCTATGATCATGAGGGTAAATATCAGGTACTGTACTCTGCCGTATACTGTATTCAATAAATTATATGAGATATCAAACACTTAATTATAAAACAGCCTTTGTAAAAGATGACTTTGCCCAATTGTAGGCTAAAATAAGCATTCTGAGCACGTGCAAGGCAGGCTAAACTGAGAGCCCATATTTGGTAGGTATTAAATGTGTTTTCAATTTAGGATTTTTTTCAATTTATGATGGGTTTATCAAGGCTTAACCCCATCATAAGCTGAGGAGCATCTCTCCAGAGATAGAAAACAAAACAGTGGTTACCAGGAAAGAGGAGTTACGGTAGAAGGAAATGAGATGTGGGTCATAGGATACAAAGTAGCAGATATGTAAGATGAACAATTCTAGAGATCTAATGGTACAACATGAGGACTACAGGGAATAAAACTGTACTGTATTTGAGATCTGTGCTAAATGAGTAGGTTTAGCTGCCCTTGACTCAAAATCAAAACCAAAATAATTGGTAACTATGTGAGATGATGGATATGTTAATTTGCTTGAGTACGGTAAATTTTTTACTATATATAATGCATGTATTTCATAACATTATGTTGTTTACCTTAAATATACACAATGAACGTTATTTGAAAAATAAAAACTAAAAGAGGGACATTAAAAATTGTTCCAGCCTTAAGATGGGATATAACTTTGTGGTCTAATGTGATTAGCTGATCCTCTGGGAACAAAATTAGCATCTGAAATGATGCTTGAACAATTTCCTGATGGACTCTAATGAGCATGCTAGACCTTCTTGGAAATTCATTCAAAGAAAGTCCATTTTACTAAGATCCTTTAAAGACCTTTAACCAGTCTTGCAAGGAATCTAATGACCTTTAGGCAGATGTGTTTTGTTCTTAATGCAGCCTAAAAATTGATATGTAACATTTTTTACTCCCACGATAAATACCTGCCAAAAGGGGATCTTTTTCAGTTAGATTTTACATAATGCCTCTACTTTTAGCAAATTTGAAATAAATTGATTCATGAGCAAAATTAACTAAGACTTAGTAATCTTTAATGATTACATGTCTCACCATTATTAACAATTACTTTAAGTATCTAAATCTTTTGCCTGCATATGCTTTACAATATTATTCCAAATTCATGAGCAAAATTAACTAAGACTTAGTAATCTTTAATGATTACATGTCTCACCATTATTAACAATTACTTTAAGTATCTAAATCTTTTGCCTGCATATGCTTTACAATATTATTCCAAATTATGTGTTTTCAAACTTTATTATTTCCCAATTTATAACATTTTATTTCTTTGATTTACAACAATTTAATTTCTAAATCATGCAGTCCCTGTTATGGGTATACAAATAAAAATAAAATATTTTTTCAACCAAATTCAATTAATATAGACTGCTTTAAAAACAAACAAACAAACAAACAAAGATACAAATACAAATGAGCAACAAGAACAAATGAGCTAACAAGAACAAATAAAGTGCAACCTCCCTGTCTAAGGACCTATGACAAATCACAGCGCACCTTGTTTTTTCCATTAAGTAGTGCATATACTCCATTAATGAGATAAAGGCTTTTCTGATAATAATTCTGACTACCAAGATAACATAAATAAACAATATCACATGTTCTTCACACAAGATGATATAAACTACCCCAAAAGTCACTCACCATCATTATGAGCAAAATAAATATTTTTGAGTGATGTTCAAAATCAGAATAAACCAAATTTTTCAGTTGATATTTTAAAACAGAATATTAATTAGAAATCAATTGTAAAGAAAGCAGTAAAAGAAAAAAGTGACAAAAAGGAAGAAAAGAAACAGAAGTATTTTGAAATGTGAATATATTAGGTAGGCTAAAATAATTTATAGTTGCAAACTGTTGAAACTATCACAAAATGCTAAAAAAATTTCTTCTAAGTTAAAATATTTTACTTTTAGAAATATCTGTAAGAAATGATTTTCTATAATGAATATTAAAAGGAAACATTTTATGATTATGTGACACTACGCAATAAATTTGATTTCCTAATACAGTAATATTATACTATATTACTCTATGGTAATACTATAGAGTTACATATTTATATGAAAAAATAAATATTTGTACTATGTTATTCAAAGATAGAGAAATGTTTGTCTTTCTCATGTCAATTGAGCAATGCTTTCTTCTACTACTCCCTTCTTGCACTCTCTCTTGTTCTACTTTTATTTTCCAAATTCTTTCTTGTATTTACCTCTTCTTCCCTTTGCCAAAGACATCCCTCTTTTTAGGAAAAAACTTTAAAGCCATTTATTGTAATTTTAAGGAATCTACTGATGTCTAATCAAATGTTTTATTTATTTGTTTTACTCCAGGTTAACAGTTGATTATAAGATCATCTTTTCACCTGTAGTTTTGTTCTCTCTTTTCTATTATGCTTCTTCATTCACTCTTCTCCTGTTTGAATACCTTATGAAATCGTATTGTCTCTTATGCCAAATACAATTCTATTCTATCTGCTGAGCATGATTTATGAAGTTTGGAATTTTGAGCTTTTGAAATTGTGGTAGTCTTTACATTATGATTTAGCTTATTTTGTATCTATATACTAGCTATTAATTTTATAGTAATGTTATAATCTACAAATAAAATAAGGACTGTTTTCTAAAACTTATTTGTGTAACTTCCTATTTGCATTCATCATCTAGACTTTCTGGATGAATGCAGTAATGATGTAGTTGAACAGACGCTCTTAACTTTGGGAGGCCGAGGTGGGCAGATCACCTGAGGTCAGGAGTTTGAGACCAGTCTGACCAACATGGTGAAACCCCGTCTCTATCAAAAATACAAAAATTAGCCAGGTGTGGTGGCGGGCACCTGTAATCCCAGCTTCAACCTGGGAGGTGGAGGTTGCAGTGAGCTGAGATCACAGCACTGCACTCCAGCTTGGGAGCAAGACTGTGCCTCCAAAAGAAAGAAAAGAAAAGAAAAGAAAAGAAAAGAAAAGAAAGAAGAAAGAGAAAGAAAAGAAAGAAAGAAAGAGAGAAAGAGCAAAAGAGAGAAAGAGAGAAAGAGAGAGAGAAAGAGAGAAAGAAAGAGGGGAGGGAGGGAGGGAAGAAGGAAGGAGAGAGAGAAAAGGAAGGAAGGAAGGAAGGAAGGAAGGAAGGAAGGAAGGAAGGAAGGAAGGAAGGAAGGAAGGAAGGAAGGAAGGAAGGAAGGAAGGGAGGAGAAAAGAACAGACACTCTTACAAATTTCCTGAAATTTTATTAAAGGCACTCTTTCAACTGCCCCCAAGGTTTTAAAAAATCTACTTTTCTCAAAACTTTGGCCTTTGAAAGAAGACAGTTTCTCTTGTAGCCTTCTACAAGGTCAAGTGTGAGCCTCAAAGTTAGACAATGACATCTGGAATTGTTTCCATCTATAGTTGTTAAGAAGAGATCAGAATGATCATCTAAAATTCTTCTCCAGAGCTTACAGCCTTCTATCACCACTTGTGTTAAAGACAAACCACTGTAATTTTATTACATGTTTTATACTTGCTTTTTCCTTCACCCAAGAAGGATTAAACTCCCTTCATTTGCTCCAATCTGGTCCTATACTGTCAACATAATCTCTTTTCTGACCCTTCTCCTTTTACCTACTTCTAAAATCTTTCCCTTTAGTCCTTAGAAACCAATGATTTGTTATCAGAAAAATAATGTAACCAGGCAATCTCTCTTAACTTTAATATTCTTCCTCAAAACCTGTCTTTCTCTGGAGTCGCTTTATTCCCTGTAAGCCTTATGCAGTAGACATTTTTTCTTCTCCCTTCCACATTGCCATTGGAGTTTAGGAGAGATAAGTACTCTAGATTTTACATAACCGCTACCTGGGGTACCTTAAAAACAATAATGTCCAGGGTGCACCCTGGACTAATTTCATCAGAATCACTAGGGATGGGACTTGCACATTCGTATATATTAAACTCTTCAAAAGAGAGCTACTGCCTAGGTTCTCACTACCATTTGAAATTTATTCTCATTCTACATCCTCCAAATGCGCTCACTTTTAATTTAGTCTCAAAACTGTACACTGCTGTCTGATTTTTTTTTCATTTGCTCTTACCCACTCTCCACCAGAAATTTTCCTTCATTTTTCATAAGATTTTATCTCCTGGATCACTATCACTCTTAATAGCACTACTATTTCTCAATATTGGTTAATTTTAATGTATATTTTGTAATTCTTATAAAAACTTGTCTTCTGCTTTACATGTCAACCATTCATTTTCATAATAATTTCTAGCTTTTTATTACCAATAATAAAAACACCTACATAATTTTAATTTCAAGTGTTACATTCTCCAGCCACGCTGTTTGGTCTTTCTTGTTCTTTCTGTGTAGTATTCCAAACTGAGCAATCTATTTTTTTTCTAAGTAATCTCTATTGATTCTAATTTTATTCTGCCTTTCACTCCTTCATCACCAGGTAACATATGTGGAAACAGGAGAGAAAGAGGAACAAGACTCCAACATTTAGAGTAAGAGACTTGAAAGGAAATTGGCAAAATAATAATAATTGAGAATCATCATCCAGTCAGAAAGAGAATAAACAAGGACAATTAAGTGGGGGAAACATTTCATGGAGGAGAAGGAAATCACTCTGTCAATAGCTACTGACAGGGTAAATAAGAAAAAGACCTAGAAGAAATTAATTTGGTTTGTCAATGTGAAAGTAAATGTCTTCAGGATAAAAGACATATTTAATTGGTATAAAACAGGGATTAAAATGAGTTTATAAATCAATGTGGGGAGAGAGATTGGAAATAGTGAATAGAGATAACTTATTTGAGATTGTCTATAGATGTTTTTATGCTGAAGAGAATGACTTAGTAGAAGCAAGGATTGCTGGTGCAATATACTTTATTAAAGTGATAGGAAGATATTTGTGGATGCTCTTATTTAGAGGACATTTATATATTTTACAACCATTTCTGTATTAATAGATCTGATATGAGGTTTATTTTCTTTACTCATGATTTATCCCAAGAATGACCCTAAATCCCTCTGGTAGCTCATATGGAAACACTTGGAGTCATCTTTGAGTCCCTTCTTTCTCTCACATTCTAAATCTAATTCATCAACAAGTCACATTGGCTCTTATTTAAAATATATTCAGAATAAGATGACTCCTCTCCATCTGCACTATTATCCTGATTCAAGGTGTCACCAACTCTAACCTAGATTTCAACAGAATTTTAAGCATTGTTTCCGCTTCCCCATGTAAATTCTAGTCTCAACAAAGCTAAGTGAATCAGGTAAACTGTAAGTTACATAATATTATTTTTCTTCTCAAAACACTTTAATGGCCACTTTGCAATCAGAGTAGAAATCAAAGTCCTTACACTGAGCTCTAATGTCTCCTCTAATTTGTCCCCAATCAATTTCTTCTATGTGCCCTTGGCTCACTTACCTACATTCACAATGACTTTCTTAATGTTGCTTTAACTCACCAGGCAGATTTTATCTGCTTCGTAATCTTTGCTCTTGTTTTCCTCTGTGTATAGGACACTCAGGTTTTTATAGAAAAATGCCACACACTGAGTGGCTTTTAAAAAACAGAAATTTATGTCTCATAGTCCTGGAAACTGGGAATTCTAAGATCAAAGTCCCAGGAGATTTACTGTCTGGTAAGAGCCCTCTTGTTTTTTCATAGATGACTGTCTTTCTGCTTAGTCCTTACAAGGCAAAAGGGAGCAAGGAAGTTCTCAGGAGGTCTCTTTTCTAAGACCACAAAACCTGTTCATTAGGCGCCACCATCGTGATCTAATCACCTCTCCAAAACCCCATCTTCAAGTGCCATCACATTGGGGATTAGGTTTTAACCTATGAATGTGAAGGGGGCAGAAGCATTTAGTCTACAGAAAGTCTTCATGAAGCAATCCAATCTTTCATCTTCTTCCCGTCTTTGCCAAATATCTTATTCTCAGCTGGGCACGGTGGTTCATGCCTGTAATCCCAGCACTTCAGGAGGCTGAAGCGGGTGGATCACGAGGTCAAGAGATCAAAAGCATCCTGGCCAACATGGTGAAACCCTGTCTCTACTAATAATACAAAAAAAAAAAAAAAAAAAATTAGCCGGGCATGGTGGTACGCACCTGTAATCCCAGCTACCAGGGAGGCTGAGGCAGGAGAATCGTTTGAACTCGAGAGGCAGTGGTTGCAGTGAGCCGAGATCGCATGACTGCACTCCAGCTTCATGACAGAGTGAGGCTCCGTCTCAAAAAGCAAAACAAAACAAAACAAAACAAAAAAACAAAACAAAAACAACTATCTTACTCTCAAAAGCTTTTCTCGACTGCCAATTCAGAATTGTACTATACATTTTATCCATCCTCTCCTGTCCTTACTCTTCTCAAAGACAACTATGTCTTTCTAAATAAAATTTACTTTTAAAAATCATTTTCTGTCCACCTTGTACCCTGTATAATGCAAGTGCAATTAGGACTTAAATTCTTTTGGCTACCTTTTCTTTTTCACTGCGATAACTTAAGCTCTTAGTGCCAGTGACTATGTCATGCCTTTACAAAGCTATGTTTCAGCAGTTGCTGTAAGAAAAAGTGAGTGGCACATGAAAATCAGTGTGGAACAGGAAACAAGGTTTTCAGTGAATAATTGGATTCCAATGTTTGTTAAACAGAAGCTAAGTTGTTATTAGTATGTAAGTACATATTAAATTCTGTGGGCTAACACCATAATACACACAACTATAATACATTATATTTATTTTGGCTTAGTAGTTTCATGTAAGCATTATCTAAATACTAAGGACTCTTATCTATTAGTGTTCTGGGAAACCTACATCAAGATCAGTTCTCCTAGAAGATGCAACCTACGGAATAATCATTAACGAGCTTGGCTGGCCATTGGGTTAGAAGGATTTCTGTTTGCCTGATGCTTATAGAAATCCCAGAATCATGTGTCTGGCAAGTTGTTTGATGTCTTAAATGAAACTTACACTCTAGTGTGATGAGTACATCAGAAAGACCAGAGAGCTGGGACTTCTTCAAGTCAGATAAGAAGTTATACTTACACGTTTTTTTTTTCGCTGATTATAATGATTTGAATAATAAATATCAAGGCTTCTTAAGAGTTGTCTATGTCCAAATAATTTTTAAAAAGCATGCAGCATCTGATTGAAATCTAACCATCCTTCAGAAAACAATTAAATATTTCTTTCATAAATAGTAAGTTGTACTTATTACATACTTAATAGAAAGAACAGAGTACTTCTATAGCATTGCAAAATTGGAAACTTTATGAACTCTGTACCTGACATTATTATTTCTTTTAGAAAGGGAAATTCTTTAGAGAAATACTTCTTGAGTTTAGATTGTTGTTACCAGTCCAGCTAATAAACTAGTGTGATTGTACTGTGAAATTCAAGAATCAAATTTTTTTATGACAGAAAAAGGAAGAAAAGACAGAAAGAACAAACATTGTGACTGTGTTTCGGAAAAAAAAAAAGATGTAGATGATTCATGGATGGCCATGAAGTGCAAAATTTAGATGTGTTTTAAGAATCATAATGTGTAAGGTGTCTGCATGAAGGTGATCTACAACCATACAACCATTTCCCATATCTTCATCAGTATTGAATCAATTCCACTCTATTCAGAAACACTTTTTGTAAAAAGTTAGATTAATTTTCATCTCTTTATTTCTATATATTTAGTGTGGAAATTGTGGAAAGGAAAGCTCTTTCTTTGTTCGTCAAGTACTAAAGCATAAGCCAAGATATAGTTCTGAATTCAAATAATTTTTGAGAATTTAACTTCTATACATTTAAAATTGTTGCAAGGGTGTAAGAGTAATCAGGATTACACCATTTTCACATTTTATAGGTATTTCACATGATATTTGATTGATTCTATTTTCCTTAATAAACTCTAATTTCCATGAGAAAAGAACTTGTATCTATTTGCTAACCATTTTAACTCTACCGACTACCACACCCCTGGTATATTGTCAGAATTACATTACCTCAAAGGGATATCGAATGCTGTCAGTAATTTTTGTGGCATTATCAAGCCCTCAACCATCATGTTTTCAAGAATCTAATATTATTTATAAGCCTGTTATAGTACAACATCCATGTAAGCCAATTTCTCATATTTAAAATACAGTGAAAGCTCCTTGATACCCATTAACCATGATCGATCAATCACCCTATCTCTAACACTTAATGCTATACCTGGCATTAGCAGGCCTCTATTAACATCAGGTTATTAAAATGAGTTAAAAGGGGGAGGAACTATGTCATTATTCTCACCCACTGGACTCTGACTTCTTTTGTATTTCTCAGAGTTTATGATATAGTCATTGTTCTCTACTTATTATAGTTTCATATGCTTTAAATGGGGTATGGTATTTTTTTGCAATATATTTTAGTAGAAGTTAATCTACGTCTCAGTAGAAACACAGCAATTTTAAATGACATGGCTATGAAAAACTCATCTTTGGGCATGAAGAATTTTTATTAATAATAATAAATTAAATTGAATGATCCTGGAGGTCATTTCCAATTATACATAAGAAAATTATTCTGTAGCACACATATTAACTAAAGAAATAAATGAATTTACTATATAGATGAAAATGATGCAAATTAGACAAATTTGTCTCAATAAAATTTCACTAAAGAACAGATTTTTTCAGATAAGCTAATTGAGCATAAAAGGAAAAAAGTAGAAGTAAAACAAATACTTGCAAGCTTAGCCTGTATTATTCTAGTTCAGACAATAGTTTCTGAAATTATTGGAAATTTTTTTAATGAGAAATAAACTTTATAATAAATATTGTTGAGTTTTGGCCGGGCGCGGTGGCTCAAGCCTGTAATCCCAGCACTTTGGGAGGCCGAGACGGGCGGATCCTGAGGTCAGGAGATCGAGACTATCCCAACATGGGCTAACATGGTGAAACCCCGTCTCCACTAAAAAATACAAAAAACTCGCCGGGCGAGGTGGCGGGGGCCTGTAGTCCCAGCTACTCGGGAGGCTAAGGCAGGAGAATGGCGTGAACCCAGGAGGCGGAGCTTGCAGTGAGCTGAATCTGACCACTGCACTCCAGCCTGGGCGACAGAGCGAGACTCCGTTTAAAATGAAAATCTGAATGTATTTGTCATTAGAAGTGTCAAATAAAGTTAGTTCTATTTCCCTTTCATTCTACACTACCTAATCTTATTGTTTTAACATCACACTAATTTGCAAAACTGATGATAAGGAAAACAAAACAAAAAGCAAACTTCTATTTTCTAATTATTTAAGACTTATTAGAATTAGAAATTAGAGCGTTTCTAATTCACGAACAGAGTAATGAATACATAAGGAGAAATAGATAACATTTCTTGTAATACTTAAAATGAAAAGAGAACAGCCCTTTCTACTTAACAAGTAATAATGAGTGATCATTAAGGACACTTTAACCCATTATTTATGAACGTAGCTATCTAGTGACTATTTATATTTAGCTAGTTATAGCTCTAATTTCAAGGGGCAAAACAATGTTTTATGGTCATTTTATTAACAACCAATACAATAGTATAAAAAGTTAATGAATTATGTTGAACAGTACTACATTTTAATAGATGTATTCACAAATCTCCATCCAAGCAATTTGTTTATTAAAGCCATTGTCATTTTAAGTTGCATTTTGCAGTATTAACAAAAATGGAATATTAATTAAATGCAAGTGTGCCCACTTCTTTGTGCGTTTTCCCCTGTCTCACGGCAGTCAGCCACAGTAGTGCTGGCTTTCATTCAATGTGAAACTTTGCTACTGTTAAGCTTCCAGACACTCATCTCCCTGGATCCTTGTTAAGCAGTTAAATCTTATGTTACAGGGCAGTACTCAAAACAAAAGCTTCTTATCCAATTTTATATTAACTCAAGTGTTTAGGATCTCCCCAAGACAAACTTTCCTGAAATGTTTGAGCTGGGTCCTGCAGAAACATTGCCTGAGGATCCCTCTTCTCACTTTAGCATTTCCAGCACTTCCCAAGGCAGGTGATGATGAGATTTGGCCCCCCAACCCCAACATTGCAGGTGTGATGGCTAGGAGAGTACATAGGAGCAGATCCTAAAGAAGATTATCATTGTTATAAGACATCAGCTTTATTTGAGTTGTCCTTATCGAAATATATATATTTAAACATGTCTCTACCTTTCAGCAAAAAGGAAGGAGCCAGTTCAACAGGCTTGGAGGATCAAAGAGATTCTGGGGATTTAATTTTCTTTTTAAAAAGTTCTATACATGTCTCCATCACAAATGTTAGTATCTCATAGTGGCCCTGACTTTACCATAAGAACATTCCCTAGCCTAGGAATTCAGCCCTTTTTGAAATTCTGCCATTCTTAACAATTACATTATGTATCTGACTTTCAGTTCAGTTGACTCTCCAGCTGCAGGAAATGAGTGTCCTTAAATGCTGCCCCAGAAGAGTTGTGGCACTTAAACTTTGCTTCAATTTGCTGATTGATTGATCTAAGTCTGACATTTTATCTCTTAAATGCATCAGTGTCACTTACCCAAAGTCATTAAAAGTGACCCAATCCCACAATCCTTACAGTTGCTCTTCCCTCTATACTCCTCCAACACAAGAGATAATGCACAAGCTCTTGTAAAGAGTATCTCTTTCTGCTTCTATTCCATTCCAGGTCACCACAGATGAAAACTGTACTTCTACAAATCATAAGACTAGCCATATTCTACCCACTACTTGTGATTTGGTCCTCTTGGCAATCGAGCTGGAGAATGACCCACTTCCAGATCAGTCTCATTGTTTGAGTTTGATCCTAGAACTATTTGAGATTTCAATGGTCTCAGATCAGATTCCTTAGCAGTAATGTCTTGGGGCAGTATCATGAAAGGGATCTAGTGAGGGAAAGATGTCTAGGCTAAAGGAAGTGACAGGTGCAGAACAGGGTGACAACGCCAAGTAAAGATTTGTCTTGTCTAGAGGGTAACATCACCCTGGTCCCACAAAGAGGTCTCAGCACAGGGTCTTCACACTTTGAGACAAAGGAGGTACTTTAACTCCTGTCAGTGATATTGAAAGCCTAGATGAGGGCTAGGGTACTTAACTGCTCAGGGTATATTATCCCAACCCGATAGTGGATAGTGAGTCTTTAGAAAAGGAGCATCTGTATGCTCTAGTAGACAACCTGCACATCATCTAGGGGATGGGTGCACAGTGCAGGGATGGGGGTCTGCTTAGGTGACACAGCATACCCCAAAGACTTCACATCTGAAAATGTTTTGGCCATTGGAGACATGACCAGAAAATCCCCTTAGTTTTCTCAAAAAGATAATAGAAGAAAGATATCCAGTAAAAAACTTTTCCAGGATTCAGAATACATTTCAAAGATGTGTCAGTGACATAAAAAGATGAAAGTTATTGTAAAACACTAGAAATATTTTTAATGCTAGAAATTCTTATTAAGCATGCAGAACTTTACAACATAACATTGTCTCTAATACCCCGATTTATTCATTCATCACATATTGTGATCAATACAACAGACACATAGAGTGACAATTATGTGCCACTTGCTGGGCAAATCCCTGGGGTGAAAGCAGTAAATAACATGCCTATGCCTGTCTTTGTGTAGTTGAGAGCACAGGAGGATTATATTCAAAGATACAGATTTTAATCATAAATAGAATATAGTATTAACAGACCTGTGAGTGGAGACAGTCTGGATGGATAAAATGAAGCCCAAAGGATGGGATATTCATTTTCTATTGAGGAGAATGAATAAATTTATTAAAGATTAAATGCAAATTTAAATAACTTGAAAAATAAGAGTTTGCTATTCAAACAAGTCCATTGTTTTAGAAACAAAAAATACTTTCTGTGAAAAGATAGTGTCATAAATGTGGACATGCAGCCATAGCAATTATAATAACTTTGTATCCTCTAAGCTGAAAGTATTTTCTTATGGTAGCCTCTGAGATTCCTACTCAATACATTCATGTATACATGCATTCATTCATTCACTCATTTGTTTTCCAATAAGGATATACAAAGGGCATTTTTGTATAACTATGTTTTCATGAGGTTCAGATTTGACAAGAATGTTATTGTAATTAATCAGTATATGAAACCAATTTTTAAATTGTATATCCATTTTTTTTAATGTGGTAATACTAATGTCGTAACTCTGAGATTTAATGCTCAACATGATAAGCAATTCTTGTTGTTCCTTTCAAGGCTCAATACAGGGTGGCAGCTTGGAAAATTATTTCCAAGCCAGCTCTACACTGAAACACTAGAAAGCTCACAGAAAGAAGGCAGAGAAATCTCTGCAATTTCAGGGATTTGCAAACAGAACTCTGATGTGATTTGTTTTTATTTGACAAGTAAATGCTCGGAACTGGTCTCAGCTTAAAATATGATTTTTTTTTTTTTTAGTTTTGCATTTAATGATTTGAACAGAAGTATTTGTATCTTAAGATCTGTTTACAACAGATACTACTTCTGTGATTCTATGAGAGGAAAATTGATGTTTACGTGCAAAATGGCATCAATTAACCCCAAACGACTTTAATTTGTTGAATTACTATAATTTTAAAATAGTTTGATACTTTCTCTTTTTTTGAGACGGAGTCTCACTCTATCGCCCAGGCTGGAGTGCAGCGGCGCGATCTCGGCTCACTGCAACCTCTGCCTCCCAGGTGCAAGCGATTCTCCTGCCTTAGCCTCCCCAGTAGCTGGAACTACAGGCGCATGCCACCATACCTGGCTAATTTTTTTACTAGAGACGGGGTTTCACCGTGTTAGCCAGAAAGGTCTCCATCTCCTTACCTCGTGATATGCCCGCCTCAGCCTCCCAAAGTGTTGTCATTACAGGGTGAGCCAACGTGCCTGGCCTTAATAGGTACTTTCAATATGTTATTCCAAAATTCTGCATAAACCTGGTGAGAAAGTGCCAAACTGGCCCTGGTCTGTCATCATACTGTTTCTCACTTTATAATTCCTACAGAGTTTATTTAAATTGTTTGTGGCAAATTTATTGATTGTTAGAAAATCACACTGATTATTCAAAAATAAAAATTAATCACACAATGAAATTGACTACACCAAAAATTTAATCTGGTTATTTTTGCCAGAGGCCTTACTCAATATTTTCTTAAATTTTCTTATCACACTTTGGTTTAAATTACCATTTCTTTCTTCAGAAGCTAGGGGAGAAAAGTAAGTATTGTACGATTTATTTTACATGGCACACTCATAATAAGCAAATCCACAGAACAGAAAAAATGATTAGTGTTTGCCATAGAATGTGGGAGGTTGGAATTTGGAGTAATTACTTCATAATGCAGAATGTTTTTTCTAGGTTGAAAATGTTTTTAAACTAGAGAAACGTGGTAGTTGCAAACAATTGTGACTAAACTGAATGACACAGAATTGTACACTTTACAATGGCTAATAATATGTTACATGAATCTCATTAAACTAAATAAGAAAATATATGTAAATATACATATTTGCCTGTCTATGGAAGTTTTTCATTATATATTTTTAAAATTACCTATTCAATGAAAACTAGTTGCCTTAAAAGTTACTTCTCTTTGCCTTTCACTTCTTAAAATTTCAATACAGTATTTACCTTGTTTTAAAAAAACTCAGAATTTATTCTCATATACTGCAATATTATTTTTAGATAATCATATAAATATGATTTTGACACCACTTTGTCTATCTACTTATGTTTTTAACATACCATTCCTCATAAAATACAATTTTTCTATTCCATTCCCAAAGAGAATATTCTAGCTTATTTTTTGACTTGCCTGTTCACTGTCATTTGGAAAAATCTTGTCACTCAATTTTTAGTATTCTAATCATTTCTTTGACTTTCCTGTCTTCTGAAAATTATGGTATAAAAATATTCACACTTTCCTGTCATTCATACCTTATCATATCTCTCTCTAAATTCATCTAGGGACTCCTCTTTGCTATAAATATTATTTTAAAGTCAAATCTCTGCATTTTGTGTAAATATGATCTATTTTGACAGAAGCTTTCATCCAAGAGTTCAAAAAAACTCAAATGAAATAAGTATAGTTATACATAATAAGATTGTATATTTTTTAAAGACATCTGAATTCATCAGGCAATGTATCAACACAGGTTTATGAATTACCTAATTTGAATACTTCATGATTCTGAGCTAACTAACAAAGTAGTTCAGAGTTAGAACTAAAATGATACAAATAACCACAGAATAACACAAATTTATTCCAGGATATTTGACTTTCAAACTTTTATAATAACAAATATGATATTTCTTAAAATGCAAATATGCCTCTTCATTTGAAATAGTAAACACTTTGCAATATAGTATTTACATGTAAGAAATAAAGATTAGGTTGATTGGCTAGAGATTATTTATTCAACTAGTTACTAGATGAAATAGAAGAAGTAAGGGAATAGAAATGACATTGATTGTGGAACCCACAATGTTCCTATCTTTATAATA
This sequence comes from Macaca thibetana thibetana, assembly GCF_024542745.1. Lineage (NCBI taxonomy): Eukaryota > Metazoa > Chordata > Mammalia > Primates > Cercopithecidae > Macaca > Macaca thibetana. Next base: position 29,178,656 of record NC_065582.1, on the reverse strand, counting down.
TGTTTACCTTGAGTCTTACTCCATTTGGTTGCTATAGCAAAATACCTCTGGCTGCTTAATATGTCCTTTGCAGGGACATGGATGAAACTGGAAGCCATCATTCTCAGCCAACTAACACAGGAACAGAAAAGCAAACATCGCATGTTCTCATTCATAAGTGGGAGTTGAACAATGAGAACTCATGGACACAGGGAGGGGAACATCACACACCAGGGCCTGTCGGGGGTTGGGGGCTAGGGGAAGGATAACATTAGGAGAAATACCTAATGTAGATGGTGGGTTGATGGGTGCAGCAAACCACCATGGCACATGAATACCTATGTAACAAACCCAACCTTCACATACATCCCAGAACTGAAAGCACAATAATAAAAAAAGAAATAATGACAAATTATTTCCCATGCTCTGGAGCCTGGGAAGTCCAAGATCATGGTGCTGGCAGATTCAGTGTCTGGTGAGGGCAGCTTTCTCTGCTTCAAAGATGACACCTTTCTATTGCATCCTCACATGACAGAAGGGAAAAATACTTGCTTTCTTAAGCCCTTTATAAATACCCTAATCACATCCATGAGGTAGGAGAGCTCTCAAGGTCCCACTATTTAATACCATCACCTCCCAAAGGTCCCACTATTTAATACCATCACCCTGGAGGTCAAGTTGTTTCATATCAGTTTTGTTGCCAACATTCAGATCATAGCACCTTGGGTGAGCTTGGACTCTAAAGACTTTTGTTTTGTTCTGTTTATCTTTGCCTTTCATGTGGAACATAAAAACAAAAATACACTGTATTTATATTTTTCATATTATTTTTCTTTAAGGAGATGAAATAGTTGTTTTACTTTGAAAGACAACACTTACTTTTGGAAAAAAGTATATACTCAATGAGAGTATATAGTTATACAAAGTATATACTTATGCAAAAATACATCAAAGTATATTCCAAAATGGAGAAATTTAATAAAAAATAGCAAAAGCTAACTGTCTCTGCCTACTAATGTAAAAGCTTGCATAAGCAGTATATCTTTTATAAAACATCTATATTTATTATACATTCATATGACTGCATATTTTCTTGGCAAGGTGGATATTGAATTGTATGATTTTTGTTTCTCTTTGTTCAGTTTTTCTTTTTTTCAAGGACTCAATTTTTTTAATAAATAACAAAATAAATGAAAACAAAATAATACTCAGATTTTAGAGCCCTTTGAAAAAGACATTTAAATGTTGATTTGAATCGTTCAGACATTGTTAAATCACAGAGTAAAAATACAATCAATGACTAAAATTTTAATTTGCTATTTTCTTGCAATTTTGGCCATGTTAGGTAGAAGGTCCTTTAGACCTTCTGTGCACTTTTTGAAATCTCATATTGTAGTGAGAGTAAGAAACTGATAGATACTGTTGCAGACTCAATCTAGACTATTTTATATTGTTGTTGATATTTAAATTACATAATTCTAAAAGTGCTAGATTTAGACTGCTACATTTTCTTTTTTTCTTACACAGGCCAAGAGCTAGGACTAAATCTGTGTGACTTGAAAATAAATGCTCCTTAACTGAAATAAACAGCTGTCATTTTGTTACACTAGGGTTTAATCCAGGGTGTTTATTGCAGGCTGCTGACATGCTATATATGTACATTTTTGTATACTGACTATCTTTGTCTATGCTAGGCCAAGTAATTATCTGTTCTGCTTATTGCTGTATTCTCTTGTCTAGAACAATACTTAGGACTGCAAAGACAATTCAAATGTACTCTTGAGTGATTATCAAAGGGAGAAATGAATGACAGATACATGGTTTACTCTTTAAATCTGTTTTTTGTTTGTTATCCATTAGTTTTAATATTTATTTTGTCTTAAAACACACACACACACACACACACACAACATATTCCCTGACTAACAAAGACAAAAGATAGTTTCAAAGATATCCTTACATGAATATGTCATTACTACATAGAGAATTAGAATGTTTAGAAAGAGTGCATATTATTAAATGGAAATATAGTAGATATGAAATGAGTTTTGTGTGTGTTGCATTGAGGAGATAGTAGGGTTCAAAGAAATAATTTAAAAGCAGTTGCTGAGATGGTTGAGAGCTGCAAAACATGTAGTACTAATAAACAGTTGGAGTTTTAGATCTTTAAATCTTATTATTTTATAGTATAGGTAGTTTTCTTTGTTTAACCAGTTATATAAATTTTTTTAAATGCTATATGAAAATATCAAAATTAGAAGTATGGATTTGTACATAATATAAAAGCAGTTTTAATTTTAAGACTCCACATTGCATTTGTAAAGCCCGAGTACTAAATTGTAATCAATAAATTTCCTATAAAGATAGATACCTAGATAGTGCCAAAAAGTGAATCACTGGACTCATAGAAATAAGAATATATAAATCAAAATGAAAGAAATAAAATATGAATACTCTATGAAGGAAGCAAGATCAGGATAATTATACTCACTCTGGGATAGCTATTTTTGAGTGTCCCTAACAGTTCACTGAAATCTAACATGGTTATCACTTATAAACACCTTTCATTTTGTCAAATTTTCAGAATAACTCTTCATATAATTATTGAAGTTGTACCTCAAAACCTCAATTTTAAAAGGTTCAGTCAATTGCAGTGAAATGGGAAGATTCCAGGGGTATGTAACTAGATCTAGACCCCTTTAGAAGTTAAAGCTGAAGTTCCCAGACCAAAACATCAAGAATGCTCTGGACAAGAGTGGTCAATATGCAATAATGAAGAAAAATGTTTGCAGAAGCCCTGTAATTTTTGAAAGTTCATGATGACATTTTCAGAGACGCACCGAGAATCAGAAAAGACCAGCAGCTGATAGTTTCATGCAATGACTGAAGTTGAGAAGCAAGTCTCTAGTTTGTCTGGAAAAGATGTGAGAACAAAGTTGAGCCCCATCCTGGAAACCACATGGAATGTGACCCACTAGCAAGGATAAACTGAGCTTACTTGCCCAAGCAAACACTCTTGAACTTGTAATACAGAAAGTAAAATGACACGAGGGAATCAATGAAGTCGAGCTGCACTGAGGTCAGTATTTGAGGTCAGAGAGAAAGTAGAAATTGAGAATCAAGCAGAATTTGAATTCAGAAATTACTTGAAATAAAATCATTGTTAATAAAAATTGTCTAGTAGGTAGCTTAAAAATGCAAGATTATAATTATGAAATTTCATGTATGGTTAATAGAGAGAGAGTAACTGCATTCAAAATTATAGACAATATAAATAAATCACAGAAATGCAATTTATGAATCTATCAATGTAATTGGATTTTTTTCTTCAATTAATGAGGTACTGCTGAAAATAAATTTTATAAGAATATAAGACTTTTTGTGGCTTCTGGTTTTATGTCATTTATATATTACTTTTTAAAAAAATTATACTTTTTAAAAAAGAATCCCTCGAGTTGATGTGCTTTACTTCAATGACATATACTATTCACTGGCACTATCAGCCTTTATTTTAATGAAATGAAGACACATGTTTCGAAGGAAAGTCTTGAGTGGGTAGCTGTGGTTGGGGAAGCCGCCTTTCTTCTTTCAGACCAAATAAATAATACTGTTTTCTCTCTATTTTTGAAGATACTATAGTGTTAAGATTCAAGTAAAAAATACTAAGTTCTGATGTTGTCCTCTAATTATTAAGGACTTCAACTCATAGCAGTATTTATTCTAATAAAATAAAACTGCTATATGCACTAATTTCCAAGATTGATGCATAAAACAGAGTAAACATCTTGACCAGAAATAAGACTTTAAAAAGTTCCACTCACTATAACACTTCTGGAGAGCTAAGCCCTCAATACATATTGCATCCACTACCATCGTTTCTTTACTGTATCATTTTAAACAATAACCCACGTATCAGCTCTCGGGCAAGAACGAGCATCACAGAATTGTAAAACAAAGCTTCTACATACTTTTACAAGAAATGTGGTTTTATATAGCTTTTATATAGCTTTTTTATATAATTCTTAGAGTGTTCATATTCACTTATACATTAATTAAGGTTACAAGAAATAATGAATGCACTAGATACATGAATAATTTTGGTGATATCTAACAATGAGCCAGAAATGACTTGTGTTCTGGTCACAAAAGATGTAACACATAGTTATGACTCAAACGTTATAGTTCATATGACTAATTATTAGTTTATGAATCTTCATTATTTTAACTGATCCACAGTATTGTCAGCTTTGTGGTTTTCCATTCACTAAGTCTCTTTTCCAAGTGGCTACTTGCTTGCACAGCAGTGAAACCTGACATTTACATGATATTACATGCACCAGAGGATCTGCCAATTTTTCTTAAGGGAAAATAAAAAGAAAGAAAAAAAAGCCTGAGAGGAATAATATGGCCAACAACTAAAGATAGATTTATGATCTAACAGGAACCCTTTTATTTTCAATTCCCTATAAAATATCCACTAAAATTCAATCAAAACATTAATGACCAAATATAGTTCCTTTATGTCCATTAGATGCAAGACACTCTGTTCAAGGTTCTGTGTCATAAGAAAGGCTCGAGTATGATATTGCCCTTAAAGACTGTAAATTCAAACTTCTATGCCTAAATTCAGGCATAGCAAAAAGAAGAAGAAAAGGGCAAAAGCAAAAAAGTATTCTAAAATATGATACTTAAAATGCATTTATAGACATAAACTTCAATAAAAGTTTAGGGATAAAAATTTAAAACAGCAGAAGTGAAGTTTTGAGTATATGGAAAACACTGAAATATTTGATAAAGAAGACCCATTATGTTACATCATATTTAAATATTAAAATGAGGATGGTTGTTTTTCTTCTGTAGTTAATAGAAATGAAAGTTAACCATAACTTAACTATTATATAGTTCATATAAATGAAAGTCAAAGTAAGCAAAGTTCACAAACACACTAATACATGATAGAGAAAGAATGAAACATATATATTTTGATTCCAATACACCAGTTCTGTTTCCATGCTTTTTAGAAAATTTTGATTTCACATATTCAGACTTCCCAAAGATCAGTTAATACAATATCTATAAATTTTATGCTCTAAAGTACTCCTGAAACACTTATTCATTCATTCAGAAAGTATATTTTATTTATATGATAGTTTTATTAATTTTACACTAACTGAAAGAAACAGCCTACTGAGTTATTGACATACTTATTCTAAGTTAGTAGAAAGAATGCATAAGAGGTAAGGCCACAACACATGTCTGCAACTTGTAAGATGCAAGACGTAAAAGATCAATTTCGAGCAATATTAAATAGGTTCATCTCCAAGGAAAACCAAGTTAGAATTTATGACTTATAGAAACTAATAGATTTCTGAAGGGAAAGTGGATTTCAAGAAAGAGAAATAAAGTACAATGTGCAGTAGGTGGCCTATGTGAAATTTGATCTGATCATAATGTAGTGCTGTTTTCTAATAAATTGTGTGTATACGTGTGTGTATATTTAAGTGGAGTTACCTGGTTAATAGACCTTGTTCATTAGAAAGAAAAGTAGACTAAATACAAATAGAAATAATTTAAGTTGTAAAAGCATGGATTGATAAAATAAAGAAGGTATGTTAAGAAGATAAATGAATCATCATTTCAAAAATCATTAGCACTACTTGGTGTAAGGTAAGACTGAGTGTAGAGATTCAAACATTTTGAAGACAGAGAAGCAAAACAACACACAGGATCTTCTAGGTTCTCCTTGTTTATAGAAAATGTGCTCAGGCCAAGCAGTTAGGCGCCCCGTTCACAGGACTCAAAATAGGGGACTTTTCCCCATTAGTTTTTCAGATTTATAGACTGATATGAGAATGCGTAGCTGCCATCTATTTAAATATGTAAAATCATAGCTCTCCGAGTCCAGAAAGGCAGTTGGTAAGTAGGCATAAGAAGCCAATACTGTGCTGAGTTCTCATACAAATACTGAATGCTGATACTAGGAGGCTTCCTGCGTGTTAGGAGTGGGATCAAAATAGCTGAAACTCCCTTCCTGCCAAGCCCAAGAAAGGAAAGGGTAGGAGTTGTTGATGGCATCTGGTTAATTCTTCTCTTCATTCTCTATAGTTAGATCACTAGATCACAATTCCTTCCTTCCTTCCTTCCTTCCTTCCTTCCTTCCTTCCTTCCTTCCTTCCTTCCTTCCTTCCTTTCCTTCCTTCCTTCCTTCCTTCCTTCCTTCCTTCCTTCCTCCTCCCTCCCCCTCCCTCCCTCCCTCCCTCCCTCTCCTCCCTCCCTCCCTCCCTCCCTCTCTCCCTCCCTCCCTCCCTCCCTTTCTCTCTCTCTCTCTCTCTCTCTCTCTCTCTCTCTCTCTCTCTCTCTCTCTTTTCTTTCTTTCTTTTATTTAGATGGAGTCTTGCTCTTGTCACCCAGGCTGGAGTGCAGTGGTGTGATCTCAACTCACTGCAACTTCCGCCTTCCGGGTTCACGCCATTCTCCTGCCTCAGCCTACTGAGTAGCTAGGAGTACAGGTGCCCGCCACCACGCCCGGCTAATTTTTGTATTTTTAGTAAAGATGGGGTTTTGCCATGTTGGCCAGGCTGGTCTCAAACTCCTGACCCCGTGACCAGCATGCCTTGGCCTCCCAAAGTGTTGGGATTACAGGCGTGAGCCACCAAGCCCGGCCAGATCACAATTTCTAAGAGGCAAGGAGGTTGTCTTTGTTGTTTTATTTTATTTTGAATCCTTGGAATCTAGGAATAGGATCAGTGAGTGTTGGAAGAAAATAAGGAATTCAGGGTTGAAAAAAAAAACAGGTTAGGACATTTATTTTGTTTTCCTGTTTTCAGTCTTGATGTAAATGAGCATCTTTAACCATTTCTGTTAGAATATCTCTAATGTACTGTTAAGGTCTGAGAATCTATGACTTTTACAAATTAGCTATGACATTCATAAGCTAATGTGAACTAGATTCTTGTTAAAATTTTGAACACAGAATTTTTTATTCTTCTACATTTTCTAACAAATATCAAGAAAAATAATAATTTGTTCTCTTTATGTAGGATAAGGCAATAATGTTTATATACTAGACTTTATATACTAGACTATATACTAGTATATAAAGATTATATATAATCTTTATATACTAGACTATTTTAAAATAGCTTTTCAGGGAAATATAACATTTTCTTAAATTATAATCTGTTTTAAAAATTAATCTTGTCATAACTTTGCAGAAATAGCATTTTTCATGCACACATATATGGAACTGCCCCAAAATATGACTCTTCTAGACAACTATACTGAAAAATAGAAATAACTATATTCAAACTAAGAAACTGCATCCAGGGAAGAGGTTAAGTAAATGATGATATTTATGGATCAAATATTATTTTATCATAAAATAATATTTATTGTATCAAGTATTATGTTTTTGTTACATGTGCTTAGAAGTTAAGTACACCTGGTTATAAAATCTGTACCATGTAATTACTGAAATCATTAGGTACTCAAGGGTATCAAATATAAGTTGGCATAATACAACTTGTTGAATTACATTGACTATTGCAGATAATTGATTTCAGTTGCTTAGTACAGTTCTTGGCAAATACTGTAGAAAACCAAATGATATTATTTGCTTCCATTTTATTAATACACATCTAGTCATCAAATATGATTATGAATATCATATAATTCAACATTGGATAATTATTAGATTGGTTAATCTAAGAGGCATGTTTGTGCTAATTATTAAAAACAAAGAATGTGTAGAAAAACTAGAAATTTGTAAGCCAAATGGAAAAATGCATCTTCTGTTGGCTATGCATTCTGTATCTGTTATTTGCAAATGCCTTTTTTAAAATAAGAAAGGTTGTTATAAACAAGCAATTAAAAATTAACATAGTAAACAATGGTTGCTATCATATTCCTTGTTGTTTTCTTCTATTTGTATAAAGAAGTAATCAATTCTTTAACAAGAATTACAAAATATACTATTTAAATAATACAGAATTGTATTTTTTTAATGTCTAGTGTAAAGCTGCAGTATTCATGTGGGAACGCTGTCAGCTTCGGTAAGAGAACTGCACCAACTTCAGAAAATAAGATGACAAGTGTTCTTTCTTCTGTGTTTACTGAAAGTATGTGAGTAATGTTAGTATTATTTCTTCCTTAAAAAATTGTTGGACTTGAATACTAAACTGCAATGGCCTGCATTGTTCTTTGTGGAAGCATTCTTTAAATTGTAAGCTCTCAGATCAGGTGCAGTGGCTCCTGTCTGTAAACTCAGCTACTTGGGAGGCTGAGGCAGAAGGATCGCTTGAGCCCAGGAATTTGAGGCTACAGTGAGCTATGATCACACCACTGCACTCTGGAAGGCACAACAGAGTAAAAACTTGACTCACACTTTAAAAAACAGGAAAAAAAAAACTGTTAATAACATTGCCACATTATTGCCAATGAGCATTTTCTCTCTTTTATCCCGTATCAGTCTAGTTAGAAGCTGATTCATTTTATTTATCTTTTCAAGAAATCAGCTTTTAAATCCATCAGTTTCATTCCATGTCATTCTCCTTTTCAAAGGTTTCTGCTTTTATCTGTATTATAACCTTCATTCTACTTACTTTGGTTTTAATTTTATCTTTTCTTTCTTAATATCTTAAATTAGGAGCTCATTTTTCATTTCTACTTTCTGAATTTTAGATCTTTCTTCTTTCCTCCTGTAAGAATTTAATATATATTTTAATATCTTAAATTAGGAACTCATTTCTCATTTCTACTTTCTGAAATTTCAGATCTTTCTTCTTTCCTGCTACAAGAATTTAAGACTATCAGCTTTCTTCTAAGCACTGCATTGTCTCTCTTAACTGTGATATACAGTATTACATTTTTAATTACTTGATTCCATTTTTTGTGAGTTATTTAATTCATGGATTATTTAGAAGTATGCCGTTTAATTTCAAATTTAATTTCAACTTAAAAAAATATATTCTGGGCCAGGCATGGTAGCTCACACCTCTAATCCCAGCACTTTGGGAGGCCGAGGCAGGCGGATCACAAGGTCAGGAGATCGAGACCATCCTGGCTAACACGGTGAAACCCTGTCTCTACTAAAAATACAAAAAATTAGCCGGGCATGGCGGGGGGCACCTGTAGTCCCAGCTGCTTGGGAGGCTGAGGGAGGAGAATAGTGTGAACCTGGGAGGCGGAGCTTGCAGTGAGCCGAGATCGTGCCACTGCACTCCAATCTGGGCTACTGAGCGAGACTCTGTCTCAATAAAAAAAAAAAAAAAAATATATATATATATATATATATATACACACACACTGTATAATTTTAATATTTTAATGATAATTTAAAATAGGAAAATTCATATTATCTAGCCATATATATATATATATATATATATACACACACACACATACAATGTACATTAAGAATGTACAATCTGATAATTTTTGGTGTGGAATTCCACAGATATAATTTAGTAATGATAGTTAATAATGTACTTAGGTCTCTCTGTCTTTTCTGATATTTTCTCTAGTTATTCTATTGATTCCTAAGAAAGGATTTAAAAAATTTTTCTGTTTATTGATTATTTCTTCTTTTAATTCTATTCCTTTTTCTTCATATATTTTAGTTCTGTTACATGTAGACACATTTATTATTGTTATATCTACTCACTAAGGGCCTATTTTATTATTATGAGATGTCCCTTTCTATATTTAGTAATAGTATTAGTTATGACACATATTTTACCTGACATTTTTATAGCTATTCTTTACTGCTTATTCTTACTGACTGATGGACAGGCATGGTGGCTCACACCTGTAATCCCAGCACTTTGGGAGGCCGAGGCAGGTGGATCACCTGAGGTCAGGAGTTTGAGACCAGTCTGACCAATATAATGAATCTCCATCTCTACTAAAAATACAAAAATTAGCCGGGCATGGTGGCATGCACCTGTAATCCCAGCTACTAGGGAAGCTGAGACAGGAGCATCACTTGAACCTGGAAGGCGGAGGTTGCAGTGAGCCAAGATAGCGCCATTGTACTCCAGCTTGGGCAACAAGAGTGAAACTCCATCTCAAAAAAAAAAAAAAAAAAAAAAAAAAAAATTCTTACAGATTGAACGATTTATCTTCTTTCGACTATTTACTTCTAGCATGTCTGAGCCGTGTATGTGTATCTCTTAAAGACAGACTATCATTATGCGTAAACTCTTTTATTCTTTCTGGGAATCTTTAAATTTAAACTGGAATCTTTAATCAATTAACATTTCATGCAATTATTCATGTGTTTGGATTAAATGGCACATAATGCCATATTTTTATGTCCACATCCTTCTTCATGTTAGAATCTGCATATGTACTATAATTACATTGATTGTAAAGTGCCATAACAATTTTTAATGATTAAAAAATATATCTATTATCCCACATACTTACTTTTTTGTGACAAGAGCAGCTAAAATTTACTTTTTAACAAAAATCCATAAAGCAATACAATTTTCTTTACTTCAGTTTTCATGTTGTACTTTACATCTCTAAAGCTGTTTATCCCACATATATATCATTGTCTGTACTATGACCTGCAACTCCCCATTTCCTCCCCGACTCCTGTCCTGCTACTCATGGTAACTACTGTTTCATTTTCTGTCTTTGTATATTTGAGCTTTTTTCCCCTTATTCCATATATTATTGGGATTATGCAATAGTTTTAAGTCTGTGCGCATCTTATTACAATTAGGATAATGCCCTTTAGACCCATTCATTTTGTAGGAAATGACAGAATCTCCTTTTTTAAAGTTAAATGATATTTCTTTCTTTTTCTATTTTTTATTTTTTATTTTCTTTGGAGATAGCGTCTTGCTGTTTTTCAGGCTGGAGTGCAGAGGTGCATGCTCAGCTCACTGCAATCTCTGCCTCCTGGGCTCCAGTGATCCTCCTACCTCAGCCTCTCAATTAGCTGGGACTACAAGCGCACACCACCATGGCTGGCTAGTTTTTGTATTTTATGTAGAGACAGGGATTTGCCATGTTGCCCAGGCTGGTCTCTGAGCTCAAGTGATCCACCCACCTTGGCCTCCTAAAATGCTAGGATTACAGAGGTGAACTACCATGCCTGGCCAGTAATATTTCAGTATATTTAAAAAACATTTTCTTTAGCCATTTGTTTGCAAATGGGAATTTAGATTGTTTCCATATATTGACTATAGTGAATAATGCTACAATGAAAAATGCTCTGCATTTTTTTATTACTTTATTTTATTTTATTTTATTTTATTTTATTTTATTTTATTTTATTTTTTGAGACCGAGTCTTGCTCTGTCGCCCAGGCTGGAGTGCAGTGGCGCGATCTCAGCTCACTGCAAGCTCCGCTTCCCGAGTTCACGCCACTCTCCTGCCTCAGCCTCCCAAGTAGCAGGGACTACAGGTGCCCACCACCACGCCTGGCTAATTTTTTTGTATTTTTAGTAGAGACGGGGTTTTACCATGCTAGCCAGGGTGGTCTCTATCTCCTGACCTCATGATCCACCCACCGTGGCCTCCCAAAGTGCTGGGATTACAGGCGTGAGCCACCGCGCCTGGCCTCTGCATTCTTATTGAATACATTTTGTCTGCCTTATATGGAATATGGTAGAAATTGCTCCATTATTTTCTGGTATCCAATTAATGATGAAATACTCAAGCTGAAGATAATAGAATACTCTAGTTTTTGTAATTGACATGATATTTTTGTTAGTGTTGTTACTTAAATTGTCCTTTTCTGATTTTTTCAAAAAATATTATCCTGTAAAACTATTTAAGTTTATTTACATATTGTCACTGATCTGAAATAGTGCTACTGTGTATTTAAATGTGTTTCTCTGCTAGTTCTTACCTCTAGTTACTTTGTTTTCTTCTCAACTATTCGGGAATTATTTTGTGTGATCACATGCTGTGATATCTTACTCCCTTCCTTGCAAGGTTCACTTTAAGCTGTTTTCTTCTCTGTAAAGCCCCTTTGAGGATTGTAAGTAGTCACCCAAGTCCAACTTTATGGTGCTGTTTAAATAATGGTTTTTAGTGATCTAGCTTCTATAGTTAAGTGGACTGTGTACCAAAGTAAAACAGGTAATAACCACCTAATTGTTTGTCTTATATTTTGAATAATTTCTTGTAACTTATTGTATTTTAATTTCTTATAGCATATTGGTAATTTTCTTGGGCACTTTAAGAAATGTCTGATCATTTCTTTTTCAGTATTTTCCTATTGTTCTACGAATAGTGTAGTGTCTCTAATTATTTGAGATTGTTAAACACATTTTTTAAAAATGTTATGTATCCTAAACTGCCTCTTTTAAAAAATCAGTTGATTTTTTTTCTATCTATCTATCTATCTATCTTCATCATCATTATCATCTGTGTTATCTATTATTTATTTATTTTTGTTCCTATGTTTAATTTAATAATGTAGACTTTCTTTATATATTTAGTCATCTTTATTTTCCGTTTCATATTTTTAAAATGAAGCAGAAAGAAGTTGATTCGCCTGTGTGAAGGTGAGTGGCTCTTATCACCTACCAATATCCTGCTGTAGGGTTGGTAGGGACCCGGTCATCATCCCAGAAGGTCTCAAATGTCATAATGCAAAGGTTTTAGTCTCATGCACTTTTACCAACTAAATGTCCTGGAACCAGAGGAGAGTTTATATAGTTTTCAAGCACAAGAGGTAAACACATAGGATGTTAAGAGTAAATATTTGACCATTATTTCTTCTGTAGAGATGAATGATAAAGAGGTGGTAAGAATATTTTGTAATATCTTGTTGAGATATTTCATTTTTTTGGTCACTATTTTCTCCCCGATTTTCTCCTTCCTCTGTCATACTTCTACCCTAAAAGGATACTTAGGGCCTGTGGTGGTTTTGATGGAATGACCAACAGCTCCTTCTATGCATGTTTAAACTTAAGCTTCTGCACTTTTGCCCAAGTAGCCAATACTCATACAAATGTTGTTATTCTGCTATAAATTTATTGATATATTCCAACCACTAGTAGTCATTTTCCTAGACACTTTATTGTTATGATATTATCGTGTTATACTCCTATGTCAAATATTATTAGGAAAGAGACAGATAGTATATAAAAATATGTTCAGAATTTCACTTGAATATATTCATCTATTCATATACACATCACTTATATTTGATTAAATGTGATGGGTAGAAGCAAATTTAATGTAGAATATAAGTAAATGACACAAGAAAACATTAGCACATCGACAATACAAAAATGGTTTATGTAAGCTTGTGAATTATTTAGATATACAACTTAATTTATTTTATTTGTTGTTCTGAACCAAACACTAGCCTCTGGCAGAGGCATGTCACCAGTTGCCACCACTCACCATATTTGAGGCATAATCATTTTTTTATAATTTTTGTTCAGACTTCCAATTTAAAATGGAGTAGCAGAACAGATGTTATCATGTCATCAGTTTACCTTGAACAGAAAATAAAAAATACTGATGTAAAAAAACGATTGGAATGGATTCTTACAAATTCATCCTAAATCCCATTTCCCCAAGCTTTGATCGTCATTGAACAGTGAGCAGAGAGATTGAGGATTTTTAAAAACAAAATCCCAGGTTGCAATTCCAAACTCCAAATTCCAGGTATTACAGCTAGATAGATAAATCGATATGAGGGGAATATATATATAAATATATATACTGTATGTACCTATATATTTATATATATCTAAATATGTATCTCTAAAATATTGAGGGATATATATTTAATACATAAATATATATGGATACATACATATATATATTTAATGTTCTTTAAAGAAAATTAACCATGTTTCAAAACTAAATGCAAACAATTTAAGTTATCAGAGAAAGGATCATTTTATGCCCAATGGAAAAGAAACATATCTTTATTGAAGACATGTGTATCTCTTCATAAATATAGAGGAATTAGTGACTGCAGTTCCAAAATTATATAAGCAAGACGTGAAGGTTTTTATTATTGTTATTATTCAATGCATAATACTTTGATATTTTCTAACCTTTACTTTTATTACTTTAAATATCAAGACATAGATCAATTTTCCTAAGTCCACTGTAGTTTGCTCTTTTTTCTTTTTTTCTCTATAACAGCTGTTAGTGTTATTAAAGATACTAATAATCTGTAATAGTAACTAAAATCAGTTTGTATTTTATTTTTCTAAAATTTCATAGTAAGAGAAGATATATTTATTTTAATAATGATTTTCAATGTTAAGAACCTTATGTGATAAACAGAATCTTTAAAGGTCACGTGGTTCATATTCTATATTTTTAATTCTTTTGAAATCTAGTGGATATACAATAAACTGCACCCATTTTGAGTAAACAGCTGCTTTTAGAAATTTTTCACTGAAATAACTGTCATAGTCATCAAGATATAGACAATTTCCTTAACTCCAAACGTTTCCTTATGCCTCTTTCCAGCCAACCATTACCTCAATTGCAGGACCCAGGCATCTATTCATCTAGTTTTTGTTACTATAGAGAGATTAGTTTTGCCTTTTTGAGACTATAGGTTTCTCAGTTTGCCTTTTTTGAGAATTTGATATAAATAGGTTGAGACAGCATTTACTCATTGAGGTATGACTTCTTTCACTGGGCAGAATGTTTTTGAGGCTTAGCTGTGGCATTGTGCGTGTGTGTGTATTTCAATTGCTGAGGACTATTTCATTATGGGAATCTAGGCACTGTTTATCTATTAGCATATTGATAGACATTAGGTTGTTTCTTATATTGGGCTATTAAAATTTATTTTTTTGTCAAAATAATAAATATAATTGTAAACCAATAGACCAAATAATACTCCAAATGTCAAGAAAGTAGAGTGAATATCTATAATTTATAAAAGCATGTACAGTTAAACTTTGATCTACTAAATAATAGTTATATTTTACCTGTTAAATATAGCACAGTAACATTGATTTGAAGTATAAATATAGAATGTGATTTCACAATGTTAACTATGTTACCTATAGAAGCTACATTTATATTCACCAGAATGACATCGTCCTTACCTTGCCTCTTCGTCTTTGAGATGTTGATACGGATAAAGAAGACAATAAACCAAGGCAATGTACTTTAACCTGCTGAGGGTGGGGAGGAAGTTATCAGAATCGCACTGGCTGTGTTACTAATGAAAGTATACAGAAGTAATTAACATATTTATCACATGTATTAGAGTGAAATACATTACCTTATTTAAATTCTAAAGAAATAAAATTTAGAAATTAGTCATGTTACACTTAAAATGAGAACCTAGCCATTTGCATTTTAATGCTCCTTAATCATTTATATCACTAATATTTATTAATTAGATTATAAAGCCTATCAAAATGTGTCTAGGTTTGTATAACAAACATCTTGCAACCTTACCAAGGGCCTCATATTTTCATAGAATTATTAGCTTTTTGTTTCCATAGAACTTATCACTTATCCTTTGAAAATAAAGTTATAATTTATACTCTAAAAGGCTGACATTGCTCATATATATATATATATGGCCTTATCTTTATTTTAGTCATATATTATAGAAAATTTGTTCAGGTAAGTTTATGTTATCTAAATGTGTACACATTTATGTGCACATATTGTAAGAAACATAACAAATACTAAAATATTTTCTGTCATTTTAATTTGGTTAATAAACATTTGAAATATATTTATTATGAAAGAGTGTATGCACATATGTGAGTATAATTTTATGCAGGTACTTCTAATACAAATTCCCTTTTTAGTAACCAAGACAGTCTTGATGTTTCCCTGAGCTTGACTAAATGTAAACAGGCTTTATTCAATCCACAGGCCCCGACTCCCTCCCACTGCAGTTGGTTTAACTGCAGAGGTCCCACAATTCTCTTTTCTTAGAGCGTGCAATTAGAAAAGTTGTAATTGAAAATTATTTCTTTTCCCCTTTGAAAGTAAACATTTTAATTTTTTGTTTGTTTTGTTTTTGCCCATTCTACAACCCAGGACTGTCTTTCTCAAGAATCTGGGAGCCATCTATTTGAAATGTAATGAGTAAAGGATGATGGCACCCCTATCTCTCAGTCTCCATAGTTAGGTAGGAGCCTAACTTCAAATTTGTGAGTACCTTGCTCCAAATTGTAAAACTACCTCCTGTCATGTAGGTACAAGAAAGCTTATGTTTTCTTTGAATAAGGCCAATTGTCAAACCAACATGACCTAGATACTCCTACTCCATTTCTTAAAAATCTCCTCTGTCTTTTGTTTTACTGCAGTTCAGACATCATTCTGGCCTCTCTCTTTATTGGAGTAGCCTTAAATAAAGTATTCCTTATCTGTTTATTTTGTACAGTGCAATTTTTGCTTTGTCACTAGTAGGATTTTTATTTATATTTTCTCTAAATCCTCAGGATTTTGTAATTTTTTCCCAAACCCTTCCTACTTTAATTTTTTCTTATTTTTTATTTTCCTCTTGTGTTATTCATGGAGAGCTGGCACTGAAATTCATTTCAGTCATGTATCTGATGCTGTATCTACAATTGTGTCATTATGAAAAGCAAATACAACAGATTAAATACTTTTTCCTAATTCACGATGTTTAAAAACTGGAGATATTTCCCAATGTTATAGATGAATTATATTTACTTCCATGTTTCATTATGACTGCTCGCAATATAAATTTACATTTAGAGATAGAAACCTAAAAAAAAAAAAGTTTAGAATATACATTATTTTTCTTTTTAAGTTGAATATTTTTGTTTAATTCTAGCATCCTTCAAACTTCCTTACATTTCTTCTCACCATAGAAAGCACATGATTTCCTCTGGGGAAATGAGAAGACACTGTAGAAAAAATAACAGTGATGGAGCCCATGTGTTCCCACTCTTTGTCAGGCACATTTTATGGTTTCATTCCTGATGCCATATGGGACTGGATTGAATCCCCATAAAACTAAGAATTACAGAAACATCGAGACCATCCTGGCTAACATGGTAAAACCCCATCTCTACTAAAAATACAAAAAAAAATTAGCTGGGCGAGGTGGCGGGCGCCTGTAGTCCCAGCTACTCAGGAGGCTGAGGCAAGAGAATGGTGTGAACCCAGGAGGTAGAGTTTGCAGTGAGCTGAGATCGCACCACTGCACTCCAGCCCGGGTGATAGAGTGAGACTCCATCTCAAAAAAAAAAGAATTACATAACATATTTTCAAAAAATTGCCATGATTTCATCTTTCTCATGTATTTATCAATGCTATTTGTACAATTATAGAATATTGCTTCAAGAAGTTTTGGTAAACAGATGTGTGGTTCCTATATAGAAACAGCTAACTATACAAATAATGACACATTTGTAAGGAGAAAAGTCTTACTTTTCAGGAAAGATACTGGGGGATGGTAAGTGAAATATAATGCTTCCTTCAGAAAAAGTGTAATAGTTCTTAGAAAAAGAATAAAATTGCAATGGAGAGAAACCCACAAGCGATATAAATGACCATAAAAATATGTGTGCTTTCTAAAAAGCAAAAATAAAATGAAAGTATTTTAGACAAATGACAGAAATAAATATATTGAAAGTGATATTTTCTAAAGATATATGGGTACTTATTATTAAATTATTAAAATATTCTTAATACAATATGTGCTTACAGACCCAGAGAAGAAGCATGGGTGCCAAGAACTTTGATTAAAAACAAATCGATTATGATATTAATAGTCAGAAACTGGAAGGTGATTTAGGAGCATGTAAATTTAAAAAATTACTTATGCTGACCATTCATCACTTTCTGTCTATATATTTTCTTTCTGTAAAGCTATCTTTTAGAAAAGCATTTAATTTCAGTATAAAGAGAGTTCTGGTTTCCGCTCTGAAATACAAGGAGCTTGGAAGTCATCACTCCCATTCTTACCAAAAAAAAAAAAAAAAGTTAAAAAAACTGAAAACCAATGACGTTTCTCAGACCCACTAGATAACTTATGTCGCAGAACACATTACCACCTGAAATACAGAGAGACTAATACAATTGAGATTAGGTTATTTGGGAGCCTCTGCCTCTGAAAGTTCTGGGATTACAGGCGTGAGTCACCAGGCCCAACCTAACAATTTCTTCTGTTTAAGACCAAAGAAAATTCCACTGTATGCATGTATTGCACTATGATGATCCATTCACCCTCAGTGGAAACTTGGCTTGCTTCCACCTCCTAGCTATTGTGAGTGCTGCTACTATTAACAGGGGTGTACAAGTATCTGTTCGAGTTTGTTATAGACTAAATATTCATACCTACTCCCTACATTTATATATTGAAACCTAATCCCTAATATGGGGTTTTGGGGAGGTGAGTAGATCATAAGAATGAAGCCCTCATGAATGGGATTAGTGTTCTCATAAACGAGACCCCAGAGAGATCCCTTGCTCCTTCCACCATGTGAGAACACAGCAAGAGACAGCCATCTATGAACCAGGTGGCACACCCTCACTAGACATTTAATCTGCCAGAACCTTCATCATGAACTTTCAGCCTTCAGAACGGTGAGAAATAAAATTATATTGTTTATAAGTCACACAACCTATTTTATTTTGGTTATAGCAGCCTGACCAAATTAAGACACATTCCTTGTTTTTACAGTTTTGGGGCATACACCCAGAAGTGGAATTGCTAGGTCTCATGGTAATTCTACGTTTAACCTTATGAGGAATCACCTCCAATTTATTGTTATGCTTATTGAAAATATATCGTGCGGGGACCAGCTCCGTCATGGAGACCCTAACCCAGCGGCGCTAGAGGAATTAAAGACACACACACACACAAGTACAGAGTATGGAGTAGGAAGTCAGGGGTCTCACAGCCTTCAGAGCTGAGAACCTGGAACAGAGATTTACCCACATATTTATTGACAGCAAGTCAGTGATAAGCATTGTTTCTATAGATTATAGATTAACTAAAAATATTCCTTACAGGAAACAAAGGGATGGGGTAAAATTAAGGGAAGGGCTCTGGCTAGTTATCTGCAGCAGGAACATGTCCTTAAGGCACAGATCCCTCATGCTATTGTTTGTGGCTTAGGAACGCCTTTAAGCGGTTTTCCGCCCTGGTGGGCCAGGTGTTCCTTGCCCTCATTCTGGTAAACCCACAGCCTTCAGCTTGGGCGTCACGGCCATCAGGAGCATGTCACAGTGCTGCAGAGATTTTGTTTATGGCCAGTTTTGGGGGCCTGTTCCCAACAACATAGTGTTCTAAGTAAAACAAATCCCAATAATGTCTTACAGTTTGAGGAAACTGCTATTATTTCCTATGTATATCAAATGTTTTATCATTTGAAATATGTTTAAGACAGCTACTTTATTTACATTTTAGCTTTTGATAAATATTAAAATAACTAGCATATGGTCTCATATGTTTACTGGATATTAAGCTAATACATTAATTTGATTACATTTAAAATACTTATTTGGCTGTGATAATATACTGATTCATTAAGTTATTTTGCTTCTAAATTTATGAATTATTTTAAATTTATCTTAATTTATACTGCATTACACAGTAAAATGCTTTTTTAACTTTTTGTACATCTTATATATTACATATAATCTCTAAATTATTTCCATATATGATATAAAAGAAATATTTTCTCTTGTTGTCTTTCTATACAAATTAACCATTAACTAAAGAAATTTAGAATAAAAGGACACATTTCAAAGATGTAATTTACATTTGAAGTGGACGATGAAACCATTTTAGGGTGTGTTAAGCCTACTCTATGTATCTCTGATCAAATATCTAACTGTCTAGTGTATAAATTCTCACATTTCCATTCAAAAACAGTCCACATTTTTCCACATGGTTTTTTCCTCTATTTTTATATGTTCAACTAAAACGACTTTGATATCAAAACACCCACAGTATTGGCCTTACCAGTATCTGAATAATAGATTGGGTCTTTGAATAGACACATCTTCCTTTTTAGTTTTGATGCTTTGATGTTTCCCCAGGTTGTTAACCTCACTAACTTCACCTCTTTATTTCTTATCTTTTATCTTTCATCCTCCATAATAACTCCATCTGCTGTTCAGTGAACTTGTTAAGTCATAATGATATCTTCTTTCTGTTCCTTATCTTTCTTCTCAGAAAAATGTTTTTATCTCATGTTCTACTATGGTTATTTTCTCAAGTCTAATAGCCATAAGCCTAAAAAAAACTTACATAGTACTATTCAGTTTTCAAAGCTTTTTAAATACACATGATAAAAAGGCACTATTTTACTTTTAAGTATTTCTCAGTTCTCATTTACTATAAAAGTTTGGATTATCACATTGATATTATCTTTTAATTTCTGAGTCTAGACTATGAACATTGACATCAGAGACAAAGGCAATTTTTTCACTCAAAGTAATCCTTAATACATATTCTTATATTCTTTTTGATGAACACTCTTTATGAATCACAGGAAACATTAGCAAGTAAAACATTGTCAAAAAAATGCTAAAAGTCAAAAAGTTATTATTATTGATGGTTTCACCTACTCATTAATACTATTTTATTTTTTAACCTTGAATTATTTTATGCAAATATTTTCCTTTTTTAGCCTTTAACAGAGAGATTAAGTCTCATATAATAGTGTATAATCTAAGAAAAATTCTAATTTTAATACACCTCTAAGCAACTTTCAGAGACACTATCTTTTTGCCGAAAATCATATAGCATTAATTGCCAAGCAACCAGTATAGTGTCAAAGAGGAAAATTCTTTCAGATATGAATATTGCTGCTATAGCAACAAAAATATTTTAAAAGTTTTTATTCATTGTAAAGTGCTCAAAAAATTAAATTGTTCTATTTCAAGGAGTATCTTCTAAGGAGTCTACATACAAGAGAAAAGTAAACAAAGAAAAACAAATACATTTTATTCTCTGTTATTTGCTTTTCTATTATATGTATATGTCATATGGAATCAAATAGATTAATTCCCAAACACTTTAACTACATGAACTCAACGAATCTATGTCTGAAAAGTACTCTATGTTTGCCTACATATTTCGTGAAGAATATTTTTCAGAGAAAATTATTAGATAAATTAATAACTTTCAAACAATTTTTAAAAAATAAGTCAAATTATTTAGCTAATCTGTCTTAGGTCAGAAAATGTTAATTAAATATTTTCTAATAGGAAGAGAAAAAGTGTTCTCCTTCTGCTTTTTTTTTTTTTTTTTTTTTGAAGTGGAGTCTTGCTCTGTCACCCAGTCTGGAGTGCAGTGGCACGATCTCAGCTCACTGCAAGCTCCACCTTCTGGGTTCAAGTGATTCTTTTGTCTCAGCCTCTGGGTAGCTGGGATTACAGGCACATACCACCATACCCAGCTAATTTTTGTATTTTTAGTAGAGACGGGATTTCACCATGTTGGTCAGGCTGGTCTTGAACTCCTGACCTCAAGTGATTCACCTGCCTCAGTCTCCCAAAGTGCTGGGATTACAGGCATGAGCTGCTACACTCAGTCTGCTTCTGTTTCTTCATAGGCCTTGAGATTTTCGTTTTTGTCCAGCATAATATTACTTAATAGAATATCTGTGTGTTTGTGTGATGGGAGATGTATATAAAAACGATGCTGTTGTTTTAAGTAATTATTGCTGCATAACAAACCAATCCAATTTGGAATGGCTTAAACCAACAATATTTGTTTTTAGCTCATGTGTTGGCAATGTAGGCAGGGCTTATAGGGAAGGTTCATCTAGGCTTTATACAGTAACAGCTGGGGCAATGTGACTGGAACTAGAGCATCTGCTTACAAGATGGTCCAGACATGTGTTCACAACTTGGAGCTTGCTGTAGGATAGACGCTTAGCTGGAATTGTGCACCAGAGCACCCATCTATGCACTTGTTGAATGGCCTGGATTTTCTCAAAGCATGACAATAGCTGGGTTCCAAGGATGAGTGCCCTACGAGAACCATGTGGCAGCTGTATCACTTTTAATGACTTAACCCCAGGAGTCACTTCAAGTGTAGTCACATTTTCACCCACATACTAGAGCAGAAAGCACAAACCTCTTCTCTCTCACTGAGAGGAGTATCAGCATCAAAATGTAACAAAAACATGAGGTATAGGAGAACTTGTGAGACCATGATAGACAATACACCCCGCCACAGATACCTAATATATGAGAAAATGAGCGTCTTATTTTCTAAATCTGGTCCAGTTCCCAATTACGCCTTAAAATGCAGTTTTAGGCTGAGATTATTAATATGAATTTGAAACCAGATGATGTGAGATCAAATACTGGCCCATTAAGATAATGGAAGTTATTAGATATGATTTCCTTTTATTTCGCCACTTCTCCCCAATCCCTCCCTAAAAACTTGTACATAGTTTTGTGTGGTTTCTTGTTTGCTTGCTTTTTTTGTATTTATCCAAACTCCCCTTTACTTTCTTTGCTAATGGCATTTCTTCCCAACAGGGAATTGCCCTCACTATTAATTACTTTTAATTTTTCCTTTGGAATTTTCCATCCCTCTTTCTCTCTACTTGCACCTTCCTTGTAACTTAAAAATATGTGCAAATTTTCCAGATTCAAAATTGCTATCAAAATACAATAATAGTATTATTTGATCTCACTTCTCGCTATAACAATCCTATAATTTCTTCAGTTCCCCACTCATATTTTCCAAACTAGCCTGCACTTTCTTAATTTTCTTTTCCATTTACTGTCTATCCAAGTCCACTGCATTGTGACTTTGCTTTATTCACTGTATAGAAATCATTTTAGCTAATATCCACGAGGAACCTGTTGCCAAAGCCAATTGATTCTCGTCTTCACTTACAGAGCACTTCCATTCCATTTGAACTGCAGAGTTTATTACTTACCTATTTAAACTCTCCCTTCCATTACTTTCCTTGATACCACACTTGCATGATTCTCCTTAATTTCTCATCTATTCTCTCATGGTCATTTTTACATGTCCTTCTTTCTCTGCATTATTTAAATTTGTTCTGGCTTTAAGATTATCTTTTTATCCATTTCTTTATTCCTTGATTTATTAAAAAATGAAGCTCTTAAAATAACTCAGGGCTAAGCTAGGCCCTAAAATTAGAATGGTAAACATAACATTAAATTCTGTTCTGCCAGAAGGCCAAAAGAAATACATAAACAGGCACCTAAATAACCTTCTTAAAATGTAGAGCTGTGGTAAGTGCTATTTTGGAGGAAGGAAATAATTTTATAAGAACATATGCAGGAATACCTACTGTCATTTTCCACTTTACCCACTCCCATTACTCTGTAATGGTGCCTGCTTTCTCCTGCAAAATCATAACATCTTCCTACATCTCTTCCTTTAATTTGAGATTACATCAAAATATTTATTGGAAATATGTTCCTACCTCTCTCCCAGGAAAGTTGAGCTCAACATATTTAACATTTTAATAACATCTCTTGCTAAGCCACAGTCCTGCATTTCCCATCTGTGTCAGTAGTTTGACCTTCTGGGCCATCAGGCATAACTTTATGCCTCTCCCTCCCTCTCCACTCTGAATCAAACAGCCCTTTGCTTTTACTTCTTAACTGATTCGTGATTCTGCTCCTTACTCTCATCTCTATTACCTTCCACTGCCATATTTATGGCACTTATCACTTGAGTATTCTTATGCTAACTTAAAAACTACTTTGTCTGATTGTAGATTTGACCTAGTGAAATCCAACCTCCAGTGTCTTCAAGGCAATTTGTTTAAAAGTTCAGATTAAGTCACTACTCTCTGTAAAATCCTCAATAGCTTTCCATCATATGAAGATCAAAGCATAAGCTCCTTAATCAGAAATTCAGAGTAGCTGCCACCCACTTCTGCATCCACTGTTACTTCTCTTTACATTTAAACACATTTCAGTAAAATTTAGATAATTTTACACTTAGTTTTTTTTTTTTTTCCATCTAGATATCTTAGATCATGCATGATTTTATTACTAGGAAATATTCTCTCCCTTCGCCTTTTAACTAGGTTGCCTACACTGTTTTGTTTTGCTTTATGTTCAAACAATTGTAACCTGAGCCTATCCTCAAGGCACACATATAAGCTTACTTCAAAATTTATCTTCAAAAATTCTCTTTCCATATCCTACACAATTTACTTTTATATTTTTCTATTTATCTATTCATGTATATTTATCTCTTTCATGAAACTGGAGCTCCAAGAATATAAAGAACATGTATGTATATAGTTTAGATATACATCCTGAAAGATAGGTTAGAGCTTGAATGTACGTGTATACAAATAGACAATGGCCAGATCACAATGAAAATGGAACTCTGATCTATAACTTTTTCAGCCACCAGCTGAAGATGCCAGCCACACACTCTGCACCTTTGCAGCAATCAGTTCAGGAAGTAAAACATAGACTACAGTAATCAACCCAGAGTGATTAGAACTTGTTGGCTGACTGTAAGATTCCTATTTTTTGTCCCAACTTCCAACTCAGGACCAACCAGAGAATTCAAATATATTTATCAAATCAATTACATTGGATGACCAACTTCTACATGACCTGCCTTCAGCTTCTCCATGTCAATCACCTACAACCAGGGCATACCTGAGGCCATTTTATTTTTTTCTACCATAAATCTTTCCTACTTTCCTGCCTGCTTTCAAGTCTCTGAAAAATATAAGTGATAATGATTGATTCCTTTGCTATAGCGAACTCTGAAAATATGTTGTTTTCATTTGGGCGATTGTCCTTTATTTCCACAGTGTTCCTGGAGAATACACCAAGATGCCATCGGTGTTATTTTCTACCATGGAACCTGTGTACTGGGTGTGGTACACATGGAGGCATCCTTTGACTTCTCCTCACAGCTTGATGAGTCTCGACTTTCATGGTAAGTTAGCACCAGATCTAAACTTCACTCTGTTTGCATGAAGTTCCTTGGCTCCTTATTCTTTTCTCACTGCAATAAAGAAATACCCGAGACTGGGTAATTTATAAAGAAAAGAAGTTTAATTGACTCACAATTCCACACAGCTGGGGAGGCCTCAGGAAACCCACAATCATGGCAGAAGGCAAAGGCACGTCTTACATCACAGCAGAAGAGAGTGCATGAGGAAGTGGCACACTTTAAAACCATCAGCTTTCATGAGAACTTACTCACTCTCGTGAGAACAGCATAGAGGGAACTGTCTTCACGATCCAATCACTTCCCACCAGGTCCCTCCCTCAACATGTAGGGATCACAATTCCAGATGAAATTTGGGTGGGGGCACAACCAAACCATATCACCAGAGTTTTGTTATTGGTTTACATTTGTTCAGCATTGGTGGTGGAAGAAGGGCATTTCTTCTTCGCATTTTTTGCTGTGTTTCATGGTTCCATTTTGTTTTGTGCTATGTAAAAGTGTTGCTTTCCATACAAAGATTAATGAAGTAGAACTAAGGTATTAGCATTATTAGCCTGTTGGAATGGGTCTCACAAACCACTGAGTTCTCTATTCTCACCACACAGATGTCTACTTGGATAACTTTGCTGTTTGTCACCAATAAAGCTGGATGTGATTCTCTTCCTGTTTTGGTTCTTTATCTTGAGGTATTGGCTTTGATCCAGAGAACATTTTCTCTGGTTTTCTGCCTTTCAAAAAGTATGAATTGTTGGGTCTGCATTCAGAGCATGTGACCAACAGGTAGGTGGGCAGCCTAAGACACAAAGTGTCCAAGCCAGACTTTCAATCAACCATTGCTGGCTGTCATGGTAGTCTCCAAATTTAAATTATCTTCTACAACAGGAAAAACTCCTGCTTCTTACATGCACTCATTACATTTTGAATTCTTAGGAGTATCTTTCCAAATGACATAATTTCACTAATAGAATTTGGGCTTTCAATAGGGTTATAGGCTGAATTGTTGCCCTCCTCCCCAATTTATATGTTGAAGGCTTCATTTCCAGTATCTCAAAATGTGACTGTATTTGGAGATAGGACCTTTAAAGAGGCAACTAAGGTTAGCTGAGGTCACTAGAGTGGGTCCTAATTCAATGCGAGTGGTGTCCTTGTAAGAAGAGGAGAGTAAGACATAAACACAATGGGAAGACATAGGGAAGAGATGGCCGACTACAACCTAAAGAGAGAGCCCTCAGAATGAAACTAAACCTGTTGACACCTTGATGGTAGAATTCTAGTCTCCATCCTCCAGAACTGTGAAGAAAATGAATGTTTTTGTTTAAGCTACCCAGACTGTGCTACTGTATGGCAGCCCTCAGAAGCTAATATTCATGGCCATTCTAAGGAAGAAATTGTTCATTTGAGAAGTGCCTTAAAAAATATATGGAATCACATTTCTTAGGCCCATTGTGCAATTTTTCTTTCTTTCTTTCTTTCTTTCTTTCTTTTTTTTTTGTATACAGAGACCTGATTTCCCCAAAAAAATTGATTAAAAAATTGATTCACTAAAATATTTATTGGCCAAAGCTAATGAAACATTTGAAAAACATAAGCAGCAATGAACTAGATAACTTTCCTGGTAAATTCTTTCTCTTTGTCCTCCGGTTGCCTTCTTTTATCCATGTCTGCTTCTACCTCCGTAGCCTTTCAATCTCTTTCCCTCTGAACCTCTGAGAACTCATTCCCCCCTTTCCCTTTTCCAGACTTCTAACCTTTTCCCACTGGGTTCTTTGAAAACCCCAAATGACACTTTCTCCTAAAAATCAATTCTGCTCATGAGCCAGGGATGCAGGTAATTATACAATTTAAACCTTGGGCCCAGACTGATAAAGCCTATAATTGAGGGCATCTCTAAATCCAGATGTCATCAGAAACTAATAATTGAGGAATTCAGCATTGCTTCAGGTTACCTGACCTATATCAACTGGTACACATGCTAATCTGAACCTCAGAAACTAAACTATGGATGGCAGAAGCTGATTGTACTAGCTTGGAAAGGCACCTATAGAATCTCTCTTTTCTCACTAAACTTGAGGCTAAAAAAAATAAATAAATAAATAAAAATAAATAAAATCCTAAAAATTAGACAAAAGCATTTTAAAAGGCATACACAAACATTTCTGATAAAAATTGATTGGATCACATCTCCCACAAAGATATTCTCACTACTAGCTTTAAGGGCCATAGTGGTACACTCCCGTGGAAACACATTGGTTATCCTCCTAGTAATTGGAAACTTGGAAGTCCCCTATATTCAGGAATACTGTACTCTGTCCTGTAACAAGTAGATATGGCAAAATTTCACAGGGGACTCTTGTACTATATCTATCCTATCACCAAAATGTTAAGGCCATGCTTCCAAAACATCTTCCTAAACAATCTCTTCATGATCTTCAGCCAGTAATTTTGTCAAGTTGAAGGGATAAGAGAAAAAGTGCTCTTGAACATGACTGGAAACCACCTTATCAGGGACTGTTAACAACAAATACAGCCACGAAACTCCAAATACAGCAGTGAAGCCCCAGGGCATCAGTCCTTGGGTACATGTTTTACAGCGAAATAAACAATCCAGAATTCTAGAAAATTTGAAGGCTACTACCATAGGAATACTCCATTTGAGTATTATCAGAAATGCTCTAGAATCAATTGATCTTCAGGAGACAGCTGAACCAAGATCTTCTGAACAAGTAGTTGTCCCTGGATAGTAGAGAGTTCTGCCTAAGATATCATACTAAGACCTAGGGGTAATTCATGGTTTTGTTGTTGTTTTGAGACAGGGTCTCATTTTCCACCCAGGCTGGAGTGCAGTGGCAGAATCTTGGCTCACCGCAGTCTCGGCCTCCCTCCCAGGCTCAAGCAATCCTCCCACCTCAGGCTCCTGAGTAGCTGGAATTATAGGCGTGAACCGCTACTCCCAGCTAATTTTTTTGTATTTTTGGTAGGGATGGGGGTTTTGCCATGTTGCCCAGGCTGGTTTCAAATTCCTGAGCTCAAGTGATCCACCTGCCTTGGCCTCCCAAAGTGCTGGGATTACAGTGGTGAGCCACTGCTCCTGGCCATGTTTTACTTTATCTGCTTTTTATAATCATTCTCCTTCTCATTTTATCTAGGTTCATGATCATGATCCATTCACAAATGTCTCTTTTCTCTAGTATTTACTCCATATTTGAATGATTAGCTCAGGACAGAATTGTTTTAATGACATTTATAGATTATCCAAAAGAATAGTCACTACCCTAATATTCCTGAATGTTGGATACACCAACTATTTTTAGAAGCTTATGATAATAAGCTCTGGACAACTGTACTCTTATCAAATGGCACCAACGAATGACCTTAAACAAATCAACCTGTGAACTGGCTAGTGTCCCTCTTTCTCAGAAAAATAACCAATTACTGTTATCTATCAACCAGACCCTAGATCATTCTAAATTTTAGTTTGGTAAACTTCGTAGGGTGTGGAATCAATTACCACCTGGAAGTGACAAGTGTAGACCCAAATATGTAACCCAGATAAGGTAAGGCCTTGGTTTAGACCTCATATCATGAGTAACTTCCTTTTTGCTGTATCCCCATGTACTTCTATGGAATACTACTTTGACTGTGGTCATGCCTGATCTTGTGTGTGTCAGACGAAAACCTCATTCCTCTTAGAACTCATATTCTGAGACTTACATATACATAGTGACCCTAATTCTATACATCACACAGGCTGGAAATTCAATCTCAGACCCAAGCCCCAAAAGGGGACCACCTTAACTAGTCAAACACTCTGCATAGATAATTATTTACTGGTTCATGCAAACAGAGTAGTGTTCTCGATGATGGGATTCAGACAAACAAAAAGAGTATAAGCTTATCAAAACTTTTGAAAAAGTTATTAACAATACTATCACTGCCACAAATATAATATAGGCCAATATACACTCATTAGCATGAGTAGTGAGTAACAGTCACATAACTCTAAGTGTTCTCTTGACTGGTCATTGTGGCATTTGTAGCATTGCTGTTCATGGTTCAAAGAAACATGCAAAGTAGAATGATTCATATAAAACTTGCAGGAAAAATCTATCTGGTCCTCTACATTTGATCCTCTCTTGGCCTGGGTTGGGGAATGTGAGTTCCATGTTCCATATTCCTTAAGCTTTTTCTTTTCTTTCACAACAAAGCTTTCCTACTCCTCTACCTGCTTTTAGAGTCTTAAAAACACAAATTATTGTGACTCACTCCTTTGTATAGTAAACTCTTAATAAATGGCTTCTGTTCTTATTTGTGTTGTTTTACTTTATTTCTTTATGTGCTTGTATAAAATATTATGATATTTATAAAATATATTACTACTATATCATACACATATATGTGTGAGTATAGGCATATCTATATATGTTTACATAAAATGTGTCTAACAACCAATATTTATCTCCATCAATTGATCAATCTATCAATCTATGTATCTATCTATGTATCTATCTATGTATCTATGTATCTAATTTCTCTGAATTTAGAAGTTAATACTAGGCATTTAATTGGCATATATTATATTTTTTGAAAGAATAAATGAATACATAACTGAGTGAATAAATGTTTTTATTAATAATCCTCCATAATTGTAAATTTTTCCTATTATTAAAATTATTTCAAGATTTAATAAAAGATATGTGCTCAAAAAATATAACAATCAACTTTTTAAGTTTATTTTGTATTACATCTCCTCGTCTTCCCTCCCATGGCTGATACCTTTGTGTACTGCTGGGTTATTATCATCTCTCACTCAATGTTATTGCCTTTTCTTGTAAATATACCTATTTGCCCTGTATTTTATTGTAAGAATAATTATTTAAAAATTGGGCTTAGTAAAATAACCCTGCAAAAAGCAAAATCAAATCATGTTGACTAATATAACAAAGTGTAGAAATTCTTAGATCTTTGTGAGTGTAGTTTTTTATATCAAACTACATTCTAGGTGGTAAGTATAGGTAACACACAATAAATAAAACACAGTGTCTTGAATTCTGTGTGAAAATAATGCTAAAATAAAACTTTGAACAAACTACAATGAGAACACAAAGGGAGAAGATTGCAGGTAAAGGAAAGCATGAAACAGAAATAGTTTTAAAAAGACACATATTCGGAATATAGGAACAACTCTGGTCTGCAGCTCCCAGTGTGACTGACACAGAAAACAGGCGATTTCTGCATTTCCAACTGAGGTACCTGGTTCATCTCACTGGGACTGGTTGGACAGTAGGTGCAGTCCATGAAGGGCGAGCCGAAGAAGGGCAGGGCATCACCTCACCTGGTAAGTGCAATGAGTCGGGGGATTTCCCTTTCTTAGCCATGGGAAGCCGTGACAGACTACCTGGAAAAACAGGACACTCCCCGCCCAAATACTGCACTTTTCCCTAGGTCTTCACAACCAGCAGATAAGCTGATTCTTTTCCACGCATGGCTCAGCAGATTCCATGCCCATGGAGCCTTGCTCACTGCTAGTACAGCAGTCTGAGATCTATCCTCAAGGTGGCAGCCTGGCTGGGGGAGGGGTGTCTGCCATTGCTGAGGCTTGAGTAGGTAAACAAAGCAGCCAGGAAGCTCAAATTGGGCAGAGCCCACCACAGTTCAATAAGGTCTACTGCCTCTAGATTCCACCTCTGTGGGCAGGGCAGAGCTGAATAAAAGGCAGCAGACAACATCTGCAGACTTAAACGTCCCTGTCTGACTGCTCTGAAGAGAACAGTGGTTCTTCCAGCATGGTGTTTGAGCTCTGAGAATAGACAGACTGCCTCCTCAAGTGGGTCCCTGACTCCCATATAGCCTAACTGGGAGACACCTCCCAGTAGGGGCCGAGAGACACCTCATACATACACCCATACTGCCCCTCTGGGATGAAGTTCAAGAGGAAGGATCAGGCAGCAATATTTGCTGTTCTGCAATATTTGCTGTTCTGCAGCCTCCACTGGTGATACCCAAGCAAACAGAGTCTGGAGTGGAACTCCAGCAAACTTCAACAGACCTCCATCTGAGGGGTATGACTGTTAGAAGAAAAACTAACCAACAGAAAGGAATAGCATCAACATCAACAAAAAGGTCATCTACACCAAAACCCCATCTGTAGCTCACCAACATCAAAGACCAAAGGTAGATAAAACCACAAAGCTGGGGAGAAACCAGAGCAGAAAAGCAGAAGATTCCAAAAATCAGAATGCCTCTTCTCCTCCAAAGATCACAGCTCCTCACCAGCAATAAAACAAAGCTGGATGGAGAATGGCTTTGATGAGCTGACAGAATTAGGTTTCAGAAAGTCAGTAATAACAAACTTCTCCAACGAAAGGAGGATGTTCAAACCCATCGCAAAGAAGCTGAAAACCTTGAAAAAAGATTAGATGAATGACTAACTAGAATAAACAGTGTGGAGAAGACCTTAAATGACCTGATGAAGCTGAAAACCATGGCACGAGAACTTCATGATGCATGCACAAGCTTCAATAGCTGATTTGATCAAGTGGAAGAAAGGGTATCAGTGATTGAAGATGAAATTAGTGAAATAAAGTGAGAAGACAAGGTTAGAGATGAAACAGTAAAAAGGAATGAACAAAACCTCCAAGAAATATGGGACTATGTGGAAAGACCAAACCTACGTTTGATTGGTGTACCTGAAAGTGATAGGGAGAATGGAACCAATTTGGAAAACACTCTTCATGATATTATCCAGGAGAACTTCCCCAATCTAGCAAGGCAGGCCGACATTCAAATTCAGGAAATGCAGAGAACACCACAAAGATACTCCTTGAGAAGAGCAACTGCAAGACACACAATTGTCAGATTCACCACGGTTGAAATGAAGGAAAATGTGTTAAGGGCAGCCAGAGAAAGGTCGAGTTACCCATAAAGGAAAGCCCATCAGACTAACAGTGGATCACTTTGCAGAAATTCTACAAGCCAGAAGTGAGTGGGGACCAATATTCAACATTCTTAAAGAAAAGAATTTTCAACCCAGAATTTCACATCCAGCCAAACTAAGCTTCATAAGTGAAGGAGAAATCAAATCCTTTAACAGACAAGCAAATGCTGAGATGTTTTGTCACCATTAGGTCTGCCTTACAAGAACTCCTGAAGGAAGCATTAAACATGGAAAGAAACAACCAGTACCAGCCACTGCAAAAACATGCCAAATTGTAAAGACCATCAACGCTTTGAAGAAACTGTGTAAATTAATGGGCAAAATAACCAGTGAACATCATAATGACCTTTTCTGCATCTATTGAGATATTCGTGTGGTTTTTGTCTTTGGTTATGTTATATGATGGATTATGTTTATTGATTTGCATATGTTGAACCAGCCTTGCATCCCAGGGATGAAGACAACTTGATCGTGTTGGATAAGTTTTTTGATGTGCTGCTGGGTTCGATTTGCCAGTATTTTATTGAGGATTTTTGCATCAACGTTCATCAGGGATATTGGTCTAACATTCCCTTTTTTTGTTGTGTCTCTGCCAGGCTTTGGTATCAGGATGATGCTGGCCTCATAAAATGAGTTAGGGAGGATTCCCTCTTTCTATTGATTAGAATAGTTTCAGAAGGAATGGTACCAGCTCCTCCTTGTACCACTGGTAGAATTCAGCTGTGAATCCATCTGGTCCTGGACTTTTTTTGGTTGGTAGGCTATTAATTATTGCCTCAATTTCAGAGCCTGTTATTGGTATCAGGATGATGCTGGCCTCATAAAATGAGTTAGGGAAGATTCCCTCTTTTTCTATTGATTGGAATAGTTTCAGAAGGAATGGCACCAGCAACTCTTTGTACCTCTGGTAGAATTTGGCTGTGAATCCATCTGGTCCTGGACTTTTTTGGTTGGTAGGCTATTAATTATTGCCTCAATTTTAGAGCCCGTTATTGGTCTATTCAGGGATTCAACTTCTTCCCAGTTTAGTCTTGGGAGGGTGTATGTGTCCAGGAAATTTTCCCTTTCTTCTAGATTTTCCAGTTTATTTGTGTAGAGGCATTTTTAGTATTCTCTGATGGTAGTTTGTATTTCTGTGGGATTGGTGGTGATATCCCCTCTATCATTTTTTCTTGCATCTATTTGATTCTTCTCTCTTGTCTTCATTAGTCTTGCTAGCAATCTATCCATTTTGTTGATCTTTTCAAAAACCAGCCCCTGGATTCATTGATTTTTGAAGGGTTTTTTGTGTCTCTATATCCTTCAGTTCTGCTCTTAGTTATTTCTTGCCTCTGCTAGCTTTTGAATGTGTTTGCTCTTGCTTCTCTAGTTCTTTTAATTGTGATGTTAGGGTGTCAATTTTAGATCTTTCCTGCTTTCTCTTGTCGGCATTTAGTGTTATAAATTTCCCTCTATATACTGCTTTAAATGTGTCCCAGAGGTTCTGGTATGTTGTGTCTTTGTTTTCATTGATTTCAAAGAACATCTTTATTTCTGCCTTCATTTCATTATGTAACCAGTAGTCATTCAGGAGCAGGTTGTTCAGTTTCCATGTAGTTGAGCAGTTTTGAGTGAGTTGCTTAATCCTGAGTTCTAGTTTGATTACACTGTGGTCTGAGAAACAGTTTGTTATAATTTCTGTTCTTTTACATTTGCTGAGGAGTACATTATTTCCAATTATGTGGTTAATTTTGGAATAAGTGCGATGTGGTGCTGAGAAGAATGTATATTCTGTTGATTTGGGGTGGAGAGTTCTGTAGATGTATATTAGGTCCACTTGGTGCAGAACTGAGTTCAATTCCTGGATATACTTGTTAACTTTCTGTCTCATTTATCTGTCTAATGTTGACAGTGGGGTGTTAAAATCTCCCATTTTCACCATATGGGAGTCTAAGTCTCTTTGTAGGTCTCTAAGGAATTGCTTTATCAATCCAGGTGCTCCTGTATTGGGTGCATATGTATTTAGGATGGTTAGCTCTTCTTGATGAATTGATTCCTTTACCATTATGTAATGGCCTTCTTTGTCTCTTTTGAACTTTGTTGGTTTAAAGTCTTTTTTATCAGAGACTAGGATTGCAACCCCACCCCACGACAGGTCCTGGTGTGTGATGTTCCCCACCCTGTGTCCAAGTGTTTTGTTTTCCATTTGCTTGGTAGATCTCCCTTCATCCTTTATTTTGAGCCTGTGTGTGTCTCTGTACATGAGATGGGTCTCCTGAATACAGTACACAGTGGGGTCTTGACTCTTTATCCAACTTGCCAGTCTGTGTCTTTCAATTGGAGCATTTAGCCCATTTACAGTTAGGTGTGAATTTGATCCTGTCATTATGATGTTAGCAGGTTATTTTGCTTGTTAGTTGATGCAGTTTCTTCCTGGCATCGATAGTCTTTACAATAGGCATAGGCATCATTGTGCTCTCTCCATCATGAGGGAAAACATTCCATCACTCACTATTAAGTATTATGCTGTGTTTTTGATAAATGTCTGCCTCAGGTTAAGTCTTCTGAGTAGCAGAAATCAAAAAGAATTAGATGTGCATAAGATTAAATGTGCAAGAGATTTTCAGGAAAAGCTATCTGCGAATGGCAGATTCTGAATCTTCATTAGGATTACTTTCCACTCTCTAGAGTACGTGGTCATACCAAAGCCTCTCATAAACTAGCCATCATTTCTGTTCTGCCTGATCAGCATGCTAAAATCAATATAATGAATTAATATAATACTGTATAAAATGTGCACACAAGAGAAAAACAAACAACCCCATCAAAAAGTGGGCAAAGGATATGAACAGACACTTCTCAAAAGAAGACATTCATATAGCCAACAGACACACGAGAAAATGCTCATCATCACTTGCTATCAGAGAAATGCAAATCAAAACCACAATGAGATATAATCTCACACCAGCTAGAATGGCAATCATTAAAAAAT
Organism: Macaca thibetana thibetana; assembly: GCF_024542745.1. Classification (NCBI taxonomy): domain Eukaryota; kingdom Metazoa; phylum Chordata; class Mammalia; order Primates; family Cercopithecidae; genus Macaca; species Macaca thibetana. The sequence continues at coordinate 29,143,907 of NC_065582.1, read as the reverse complement.
CAGTAAACAACAGGTTTCCTGAGAGGATGTAGAGAAATAGGAACACTTTTACAATGTTGGTGGGAATGTAAACTAGTTCAACCATTGTGGAAAACAGTGTGGCAATTCCTCAAGGATCTAGAACGAGAAATACCAATTGACCCAGCTATCCCATTACTGGGGATATACCCAAAGGATTATAAGTCATGCTGCTATAAAGACACATGCACACATATGTTTATTGCGGCACTATTCACCATAGCAAAGACTTGGAATCAACCCAAATGTCCATCAGTGACAGACTGGATTAAGAAAATGTGGCACATATACACCATGGAATACTATGCAGCCATAAAAAAGGATGAGTTTGTGTCCTTTGTAGGGACATGGATGCAGCTGGAAACCATCATAATCAGCAAACTATCACAAGAACAGAAAACAAAATACCATATGTTCTCACTCATAGGTGGGAATTGAACAAAGAGATCACTTGGACACAGGAAGGGGAGCATCACACACTGGGTCCTATTGTGGGGAGGGGAGTAAGGGGGAGGGATAGCATTAGGAGATATACCTAATGTAAATGACGAGTTAATGGGTGCAGCACACCAACATGGCACATATATACATATGTAACAAACCTGCATGTTGTGCACATGTACCCTAGAACTTAAAGTATAATAAAAATAAATAAATAAATAAATAAATAAATAAATAAGTAGAACAAGAAAAAGGAAAAAAAAAAGAAGTGTACCAACCCTGCAGTGTAAAAAAAGAAGAAAATGTGTACACAAAAATCTCTTTAGACTACATATGACAATGAGCTGATAAATAAACAGCCTTAGGGCGAAACTCTAAATAAATACTGTTGTATGTCTCATGCAAGCATTGCCTGCTTCTTATACTCTTTTTCTGATTATTATAGAAAATAATGCATTTGCCAAACCAATGCCTGTAACTCCTGTACTTAAAGCTGTGTTCATCATCTCTAGTTGTAGTACAACATCCAATATAGCAGCCGCAATTGGAGCTACAAATGGCTGAGTTAATAGTAGCCTACAGAAATTCCCCCAGAATCCAATCATTACTGCAGGAGACAAACTGGAGAATTAAACAAAGATATAATGGGAACTGACATCCCTGTGTCTTTCAGCTCTATAAAGGTGGCACTAATATCCATATTTCCAACTGGAAATTGTTAAAAATATTTTAAATTTACTAACTTAGGGTAGGAGGTAGTTTCTGAGGTTTTCCTTTTGGCATTTCGCACTCTGTACTTTGTACTCTTACATAAAGGACCCAATGTTGGAGTTACTCCAATTTCCAAATTTGTCATTACCATTTATGTTCTGAAAGTGTGAGGAAAATACTATTGGGTAGATCTATGAACCTACTTGAACCACTATAAACCAGGACCCATTTATTACCTGACTTGTATAAATCTATACTCTAACAAGAAATTATTGCATGGGTCAATGTTAATTCAAAACCTTTATCAAACCATCCAAAAAAAGGCTGAGTATATGCCTTCTTCACCATACAGTGACCTAAAAAATGACTATAGATCCTATTGGGGAAAAAGTATAGAATCATTACAGTCTATACTTGCTCTGATGTTGCCAGGTCTTCATCCTAGGGATGCAGGCACTAATTCAGTTAATAAGTTATGGGTCCTAAAATTAGCTCAGGTCCAGGGCCTGAGCAAGACATATCTGTTTTTATGGGAACAACCTCTTGGAGCCACCCGCTCCATCACTTTTCCTTCTTTGGATTGCAGATAATAAGCAACATTCTCATTGGTTGCCCAGGGGGTTTGTGCTTACAGACACCATGTTCTGTTAGCCATTTCCATGATTTTCTATATGTTATGTCCCCTGGAGATTCTTCATTCTTGACTGCCATTATTGTGACTGCAGGTTCCTGACTTATGGGATTTAAGCACTGCCACCTGACCTTTATTATTTCATGGTTCCATGATTCCCATGGCTATTAATAGAGGAAGCTTAGCCCTTACCTGGTGGGAAGAGCCATCATTGACTATCACAGAAATAGATGGTATCCTTCTTACTCTCACAAACCCAATGGTATTGGTGATTGATGTTTACTCTTGGCCCTTCCAAAGAACATCATGTTCTGGGTGAGTTTTCTGAGCTCAAATATCATATTCATTTCAGCATGTCTATTTCCCATTCATTTCTATACTGTCAGGCTTTTCCACTTTTTTCAGCATGGACCATAACTTTCTCCAGGCTTCTGAGATCCATGCTAGGAGTATGTCTACTCCATCTTTTATGGTCCTTGCCAGGGTATGAAATACCAAAAAAATTGCCTCAAGTCAATAAATTCTTGCTTATGCAGTCGTATCATGAGCCCTCAAAGTTCAATCCCAGGGATACACTCCTGGATTCTGACATACATGCTAGCTAATTCTTAAGCCCTTTGTTATACAAACAGTTTTTACATACATCAAGCTAAGCATATTCAAAACTGGGTTGTATTGTAATCTAACTTTTATTTTCAACTTATCATGTGAGAGAGATGAGAGCACCTCCTCACATGGGCACTTTTTGCCTCTATTGGAGAGGATGGAAACTGGGGTTTATCAGTTCTTTTCTTCACTGGGGAAATGCTAGCTCTTACTTGGTATTCTTAGGTCACCTCTAAAATCCCTGCAGACGTTTTTAGGCAGGTTTGCACACACCAAGTCCTTAGTAGTAAGTATGTACTCAAAGGTCTCCATCTTGTGTTTTAGGAACATAGGTTGGACTCATGAACTAGAATTATAGACTCATCTTTATTGAACTTTTACATGGGAATTCCACCATGCTATCTGACCTGAGTTTACCCTTTAGTTGTGTACTTTCTCACACTGAAGGAGATAAAGCCTTCTTTATTAGCCTACAAAAGAAGCTCTCTAGTGTTTACACTTAGGCTTTAGCTGCTGATTAACCACTCTCAGTTTCACCTTATTTGTATGCATGGAATGTTTACAACTCAGTAATTATCAGCCAACTGATAGAAGTCCCTTCTTTCCAACTTTCCTTAGCTCCCTATATCTTTCAGAATCAAAGTCATTTTCCCAGGTCACTGCAGGTATAGTTTATTACTCAGTTCCCCTGCACTTACTAATAAGTACAGGTAAACTTGCATGCAATTGTGTGGAGTTAGAAACACTAATGTGAAGGTCTGGGTATTTGAGATATATGGGAATAGTAGTGACAACAGTGACAATGGAGTTGACTTGTTATAACTAAGTCGTATAAATCCTTTGCAAAAGAATAAAGTGAAACTGAGATTGGTTAATAAGCAGCTAAGGCCTACATGTGAAAGTAAGATAACTTCTTTTATAGTTTTAGTAATTGGTTTGCCGCTTTGTTCCAGCATCCTTTCATATTCTACATACCACTGTAATCATCTGTCAATTGGTGAGTCTTCTAGTCCATAAACTCTCTGTAACATTGATTCCCTTGGACCCTCCTGTAATCATTGGTGTATATTTGGGATCTTAGAGAAGAAGATGCTAAGATCCGATTAGACGTACAGGAGATGTCTTGAGAAAATGTTTGTGAATGATAAAGAAATAGGCAGGGAGAAATTCTAGTCTGATAATATGGATCTAATACTTAGGAAAGGAGGAAAAGAATGAGAGAGAGAAAAGAACTTCAGACTGAAGTGCAGTTCTGAGAAATTCTTGGCCAGGCCAATGGAAAGTCCCTGTCCATTAGAAGAATCCAATATTACTCAGGAGTGACTAAGATCTAGTACCCTATCATTAGCTGGGAAACTCCTGGAAAAAAAAAGTCATTTTCTACCACTCTTTCTCTGACCTTCATTTCTCATGCCTAGGTTCATATCCTGCCTAGGAAAAAGTTCAGAGTGATTTCAGAAACAAACACTGTTTGTTTCTCTTAAGGATCTTCACTCTGTACTCTCTTTTCTAATGCCATAAAACAATTGATTTCTAGATTGTCTCAAGTTTGGTAGTTGTGTGCAGTATAAGGAAGAGACTGACACATTGCTACATCAGGAATAATCCAGATTCCATTCATAAATGCTTGTACTATGTATTAACAGGTGCTTTATATACATAGTGATAAACATATTTAAATTTAAGAAAATAAACGTAATAAATGCATATATAAAATGAATATAAATGACTCTCCAAATTGCAATAAAGGCAATTTTCATATATGACTTATGGAATCATTCAACTGGAAGTGCTGGAAACAGAATGCTGCAATTTACTCTGTTAGTCTAGTCATATGGATAATACTTATAAATATTCTTTCTCATCTTTATGTTCTTGTTTAATCTATATAACTCAGGTCTTCATGACCTCTTTTCAGTAACCCTACAATGCACAATAAGTTGTTTTAAATTGTTGCACACTTTCATCTGCCTTCACAATGCTAACGAAAAGTAAAAATTTAAAACTATGTTAATCCTTCCTTTACAAATTTCCATAGCATCCTATATGGAAAACCAAACTCCAAACTATTGCATATAAGGTAATTTATGAACTAGCTCCTGTACAATTATGATTCATTAAGAAATTCATTAAACTACTTACAAATTATCGTAAATTTTAAGGAACTGGCTCTTCTTCGTATTTTTCTCTGTCAACTTTCATTTTAGAATCATGGGGTGGGTGGGGTACATGTGAAGATTAGTTACAAAGGTATATTGTGTGATACTGAGGTTTGGGGTGTGACCCTCACCCTGGATTGAGCATAGTACCCAACAGGTAGCTTGTTAGCCCTTGCTCCCCTTCCTCCTACTTCCCTCTAGTAGTCCCCAGTGTGTATTATTGCCATCTCAATGTTGATGTGTACCCAATGTTCAGCTCCCACTTACAAGTGAGAACATTCAGTATTGCATTTTCTGTTTCTGCATTAATTCACTTAGGATAATGATCTCCAGCTGCACGTATGTTACTTCAAAGGACATGATTTCATTTTTCCTGGCTGTGTAGTGTTCCAGGGTGTATATGTATCACATTTTCTTTATCCAATCAACCATTGATCTAATTGATTCCAGTTGATTCCACATCTTTGCTATTGTGATTATTGCTGCAATGAATATATGACGGCATATGTTTCATAGTAGAACAATTTATTTTCTACTAAAACTAAAATTACTGTGCTGAATGGTAATAAGGTTACTGAGTTGAATGGTAGTTCATTTTAATTTCTTTGAGAAATCTTCAAACTGCCTTTAACAAAACACTTATGTCCATAATCTATACAGAACTCAAATCAGCAAGCAAAAAACATAACTTTATTAAAAAGTAGGCAAATAATCTACAAATAAATAACTTGAACAAATCTATAAGAAAAAAAACCCATCAAAAAGTGGGCAAAGGATATGAACAGACACTTTTCAAAAGAAGACATTTATGTAGCCAACAGACACATGAAAAAATGCTCATCATCACTGGTCATCAGAGAAATCAAATCAAAACCACAATGAGATATCATCTCACACCAGTTAGAATGGTGATCATAAAAAAGTCAGGAAAAAAACAGATGCTAGAAAGGATGTGGAGAAATAGGAACATTTTTAGACTGTTGGGGGAAGTGTAAATTAGTTCAACCATTGTGGAAGAAGGTGTGGCAATTCCTCAAGGATCTAGAACTAGAAATACCATTTGACCCAGCCATCCCATTACTGGGTATATGCCCAAAGGATTATAAATCATGCCACTATAAAGACACATGCACACATATGTTTATTGTGACACTATTCACAATAGCAAAGACTTGGAACCACAACCCAAATGTCCATCAATGATAGACTAGATTAAGAAAATGTGGTACATATACACCATGGAATACTATGTATCCATAAAAAAGGATGAGTTCATGTCCTTTGCAGGGACATGGAAAAAGCACGAAACCATAATTCTCAGCAAACTATCGCAAGGACAGAAAACCATACACTGCATTTTTTCACTCATAGGTGTGAGCTGAACAATGAGAACACATGGACACAGGGTGGGGAACATCACACACCAGGGCCTGTCGGGGGTGGGGGCCTGGGAGAGGGATAGCATTAGGAGAAATATTTAATTTAAATGATGAGTTGATGGGTGCAGCAAACCAACATGGCACACGTATACCTATGTAACAAACCTGCACATTGTGTACATGTACCCTAGAACTTAAAGTATAATAAAATAAAAATAAATAAATAATAAAAAGTGGGCAAAGATGTGAATATGCACTTCTCAAAAGAAGACATATAAGTGGCTAATACACATAAAAAATCTCATCATCACTAATCATCAGAGAAATGCAAATCATAACCACAGTGAGATACTGTCTCATACCAGTTAGAATGGCTTTTGTTAAAAAGTCAAAAAATAGCAGATGTTGGTGAGGCTGTGGAGAAAATAGGACACTAATACATTGTTGGTGAGAATGTAAATTAATCCACCCACCATGGAGAGCTGTTTGGAGATTTCTCAAAGAACTGTGATTTGGGCTACCATTTGACCCAGAAATCCCATTGTATATACACAAGAAAAATAAATGGTTCTACTGAAAGAAAATATACACTAATCTATTCATTGGAGTGCTATTCACAAGAGCAAAAACATGGACTCAACCATCACACTTTTCCACAAGTTTTGTCCTATGCCAGAAATGATCCTCCTCCACCCCTTTCCTCAATCGTTTGCTTGACTAACTCCTACTGACTAAACTTAATGATATAATGCTTAGGCACCCATGAACCTCCTTAAATGATGAAAGTGTCCCCATAGAACTCTGCTTATTCCTATTATAGCTAATGTTATTGCATTTATTGCTTTGCATGGAATTGTTAACTTGTATTTCTCTTCCTTTAGCCTGTGGAAACTTTGAAAAGAGTAACTATTCCCTTCATCTATGTATATCAGAGCTTATTGGTATCTGAGATACTTGTTCAACAATATTTATGAAATAAGTAAACACAAATTATTAAAATAATTCATATTAAAATTAGTTATTCAAAATGCTAACATGGTCACATATCTTGAAATCCAGTGTCCCTTTGGGTATTTCAAAAATAAAATCCACAGTTTTTTATATGATACAATCACTGGGCCTTAAGCAAGCTATGATGATACATTAATATAGAACATTATAAGTAGAGAAGTAGAATTCTACTTCAACCTTGTGTTCCCAAATTTTACTTTCATAAGAAATCAAATAAGACTTACACTTCCAGCAAGACTTTTTGACTAAAAGTTTGATAAAGAAGAATACGTATTTAGATTTGATATACTAAATTTGTTCATATTTGTTTGTAATTCATTTATTTAATCTTCTATCTAGTAGAGACAGTTATAAACGATTTTAATAATATATATGGCTCCCTGTCATTTTTGTTTATTTGAAAGTCAAGAAGAAAATGGAAAGCAGTTAATATATCACAGTGAAACTTTTAGATAGGGTGAAATTGCCCCTTGGCTGGTTAATATGTATAAATGTAATCTCATTTAGAATGGCATAGACACCTAGGAATTTGGAAAATGCCTTGCTTTATTTTAATCCTCCTGTCATCCATGTAATACATTGTCTTGATTGATGAACTTGATTTCCCAAAAAATGCTATATCTAAACCTGGTTACTAGTTAAAATACACCAACCATCGGAAGTTTAATGAAGCCAGTTCCTTCACAGTTGATTCAAAATGACTAAAATCCTATCCAATTTGCCTCCAATTCACTTTGCTTCCTAATAAGAAAAAAACAGTACACTTTACCATCTATCAATCTGCAAATTGACTCTGCTAGTGGTTTTCTTGTGTCAAGTTGACGGATAATAAATGAAGTTTGTAAATAAGTTCTAACAATAATGGTAAACCTTTGACAAAATGTGAAAAGGACAGCATCATTCAGGGCATCAAATATTAAATTACATAAAGAAAGAGATATAAAAAAGTAAAATAAAGAGTTACATAATAATGTTAATTACTTCATAATTGTTAGTTCTGGGTAGTGAGACTAAGATCCTTTTTTTTTCTTATAACCTTAAGATATACTCTATGTTCTCCAAAAAATATATATTCTTTTTAAAATAAAAAATTATATAAAATTAATATCTTGGAACACAATATATAGCCTTTGCAAATAATGAGCTAAAACATGTCTGTAGCTGAAAATTCCAGAATAGTAATTACGTTACTCTAACTTTACCTTTGATTTGAGATATATCCATGGATCAGCCTGTTAGAAGTTATTTATTAAAACGAGACCCATGGTTACCCTAACTTCTCATTAGTGAGCTATGAGGGGACCTCATAAACATTCTGAAATTATATGCTCTGTATGCATGTATATGCTTATGAATATTATTTTTTGGCTTGCAGGTGGTCATAAATATAACCTTGTATGTAAAGCGGTATGACATAAATGAAATTTAAAATCTGCGATCTAAGACAGCAGAATAAAGTAGAAAAGTCACCAAATACAAACTTTAAATAAATATTTGGAAAAAGTTAGAAAAAATTCAACTCTTTGGACTCCTGATTACCTCACAATAAAATTATATTTGATTATTCCTATCCTTGGAGTCTGTATTTTTAGATTATTTTCAATAACCACATCGTTGACTACTTTGCTTCTCTCCATCTTCAACATCTATCTTTCCTTCCTAACCGCACTCTGATTTCCTTTTCGTTATACAAATTAGTGTATTGTGCAATTTTCAGCGAGATATTATAGCCTAGTGCCTGCCATCCTTTCTGGTAGCCTATGCCTTCCCAGAAGCTCTTTGGCTCTGCTTACTAATCATGCCAAAAGAGCCGTTGGAGAGTAACATATTCTTTCTTTTTTTTTTTCTTTTTTGAGATGGACTCTCGCTCTGCCGCCAAGGTTGGAGTGCAGTGGCCCGATCTCGGCTCACTGCAAGCTCCGCCTCCTGGGTTCAAGTCATTCTCCTGCCTCAGCCTCCCCAATAGCTGAGACTACAGGCACCTGCCAGCACGCCTGGCTAATTCTTTGTATTTTTAGTAGAGACGGGGTTTCACCGTGTTAGCCAGGATGGTCTCGATCTCCTGACCTCGTGATCCACCCGCCTTGGACTCCCAAAGTGGTGGGATTACAGGCATGAGCCACTGATCCTGGCCCTGGATAGTAACATACTCTTAACTCTACTAGTCAAATGACCTCTCCTCAGTCTTGGAATCTTAAGCAGATGATTCAAGACTAGAAGAAGCTGTTAAGACTTGTTTATCTCAGCATAAATGTCCTAATGTTGCTGGTGGTATGACTTTTCCCAGAGTTTAGTTTGAGAAGCACACCAGAGCTCCCTCTGTTTTGCTCCATTTTCAAAATTGCCATCTTTGCATTTTTATAAACTTTTAGTACTCTTGTGGTAAATTTCATTACTTCCAACTATATTCAGGCTTGTTTTGGCAATTTTTAACAAAGAATACTAACTGATAAAGAAATTGCTTCCTGAGAAGGGTTGGCAGACAATGAAAAGCCATGAAAATATAGTATTTGGAATTAGTTTCTTAGCTAGGAAGGGGAGCCATTCATATTCCAGGACCAGACCTATAGGAATCTGTGATAAAATAACTAAATTCATGGACAGTTGCAGATGCATGGAAACAGGGGATAAGTCTTTTGGCAAAGAAGTTAACTATTAAAATAAAACACTCTGAGATCTTGCTGAAATGGCTGCGTCTGATAATTGGCCATAATTCAATATAAGAGAGTGACAAATTCAAATACCTAATTTCTCATCTCAGAGAAATTTGATCTGTATAACCTCGAGCAATTGAGTCACTTGACCCAGAATTAGATTATTAGTAGAATGCTATATCCCCTTAAGATTTGGAATGGATGACCAAGAATACAGTCTGATGTGGGTGAGTGGAGCTAAGAATTCATGTAGATTGCGCCCCGTTCATCCTATTGAGCTGTAATAGAACTGAGGGACATGTCTTAATGAGAAGGTGAGAAAATAATAGCTAAGAGAAACTGTAAGCTTCTAAACAATTGATGGCACACGTCTAGTATCTACGAAATCAAATTCTACTTTATATTCTATGTCTGTTGTAGTCCAACGGAATCTCTATAGAACAAAATCTTGTACCAGAATATTATATTTATGTGTTTGCTTCTCAATGCAGAAATTGAAAGACTCAAATATTCTGTGATGGTCCAGATTACATCTTATTTTTATAGATTGATATTTGAGTACTGAAAACAAAATTTCAAATTTGATTCCACAGGTTGTGTTAGTTGAGTTTGTAACTTTGCTTGCTCACTGATCTGAATATTAGGGCATTGTTTGGGGGAAGACAAGGCTCTTTTTTTCATTAGGATATTATTGTTTACAGCAATATGGAAGTTTACTAAAACTTAAAGCACAAAGAACAGCTTTCAATGATCATCCTCTGTCTTTCCAGGCTGTTTCGCTGTGGATTGAAAAGTGTTGACTCATTTTCCTAAGTAAAGTTAATGATAATTTACAAGATAAGTAACTAAAATCAGATCCTAACACTTTCCAAGAAAGCACGTGGAAAACTCCTATTTTTTGGTAATAATCGACTTTTTTTTTTTTTTTTTTAAGACAGATTCTCCCTCTGTCACCCAGGCTGGAGTGCAGTAGCGTGACCTCTGCTTACTGCAAACTCCGCTTACTGCAACCTCCACCTCCCGCCTCCCAGATCCAAGCGATTCTTGTGCCTCAGCCTCCCAAGTATCTGGAATTACAGGCTCGCACCACTGCACCAGACTAATTTTTGTATTTTCATTAGAGATGGGGCTTTGCCATGTTGCCAAAGATGGTCTCGAACTCCTGGCCTCAAGTGATCTGCCTACCTAGTCCTCCCAAAGTTCTGGGATTACAAGCATAAGCCATCACTTCAGGCTAGCTTCTTATTTTCTATCAGTATGTATCTGGGGAATAGTTCTGGTGGTTAATTTCAGGGGACTTCACTGAGAAAGAAAGCTTAATTTAATTTTCAATGATGTCTCAAGTGGATACATTTTGTAAGTTTCTTCATTTAACATCAAGTCCTGCAGCTGGGTTTGTATGACCTAAAGATTTTTATTTTTTTTTGTATTGCTTATGAAACCTGAAACACTACACTTCATCCTGACAACAGATATTCTCTGAGCTTATGAGGATTTATAGTCCTTAAAACTGGCTACAAATTAGCAACACCTAGAGGGTTAAAAACAACCTTTCTGCATCGCATGTCCTGATATTCCAATTTATTTATTCAGGCATGGGTTCTAGGAATTTGTTTCATTTGTCCTATATTTGGCCAGTGAAACATTCTTCTATCTGCTTCCATGTTGTTTTAACATGTTCTTATCATTCTTTCAAAACTCCCTTTCTTTCAGGAATAAGATATTCCAGGCTCACTTTGTTTCTGTCTGGAACAACAAGATATTCCAGACATGGAATCAGATATTTCTCCAAACAGTTCTGCTTTCCTATAGAGGAAAATCATATTTAGACACCCAGCTCTGGCCACTAGGTGTTCTCATGATTCTGGATTTTGCTACCTGTAGGCATTCACAGTGGGAAATCCATATCTAGGTGTTAGATCTTGATAGATGATAAAGAATATAGATATAAAGATATAGATATATAGGAAAATCATATTTATAAACTAAGATAGGACTGATAGTCATTCTTACACTACTGGATATCATTGTCCCCCAGAAGAAACTAGTCTACATATAGGACATATAGATATAGAATTATGAATATGTAGATAGAAATAGAGATACAGGATTTAGACACATACACGTATTTTCCCATATGTGTACTTAGATCTACTATATCTAACTTTATTTATCTATCTCTACCTGTATAATCTATCTATACATGAACAGGAGTTCATACTGATGACTTTTTTTTTTTTTTTTTTTTTTTTGAGATGGAGTTTTGCTCTTGTTGCCCAGGCTGGAGTACAATGTCATGATCTCAGCTCACTGCAACCTCCACCTCCCAAGTTTAAGTGATTCTCTTGCCTCAGCCTCCTAAGTAGCTGGGATTATAGGTGCCAGCCACCATGTCCAGCTAATTTTTGTATTTTTAGTAGAGACAGGGTTTCACTATGTTGGCCAGGCTATTCTCAAACTCCTGACCTCAAGTGATCCTCCTGCCTCGGCCACTCAAAGTGCTAGGGTTACAGGTGTGATCCACCATGCCCAACCTCATACTGACAACTTAATAACAATTCCACAACACATGTTTTATTCTAGTTTCCTCATATCTATACATCTCTTACATAATAGTGAGAAGCCTGATTCTCATCGTTAATAGATTCAGAAATTTGCTCAATTCTCCTGTATACAATGAACCTTCCAGCCACACCAGGGCACTGTCTTACTCTTATTCCTAATCCAACTGCCTGGACCTCATCTATACTGTAGGGTGACTCCAACAAGTATTAGAACTGAGGTAGGGTAGAAGAAGAAAGGGTTCGAATGGCTTTTGATATTGTTTAAATACTTAAGAAGGAAGTCAAGAAGAAAGGGAGGGAAGAAGAAAGAAAGAAGGGAGGGAGGAAGGGGAGGGAGGGGAGGGAGGAGAGGGAGGAGAAGGAGGGAAAGAAGGAAGGAAAGAAGGAAGGAAAGAAGGAAGGAAGGAAGGAAGGAAGGAGGGAAAAGGGGAAGAGGAAGGGAAGGGAAAGGAAGGAAGGAAAGAAGGAAGGGAGGAGGGAAAAGGGGAAGAGAAAGGGAAGGGAAAGGAAGGAAGGAAGGAAGGGAGGGAGGGAGGGAGGGAGGGATGGAAAGGAAGGAAAAGAAGGGAGGGAAGGAATGAAAGGAAGGGAAGGAGGGATGGAAGGAAGGAGAAGGGAAGGGAAGAGAAGGGAGGAATGAAGGATAGGGGAGGGGAAGGGAAGGGAAGGGAAGGGAAAGGAAGGGAAAGAAGGAAGGAAGGAAGGAAGGAAGGAAGGAAGGAAGGAAGGAAGGAAGGAAGGAAGGAAAGGGAAGGGAGGGAGGAAGGAAGGAAAGAAGGAAGGAAGGAGAAGGGAAGGTAGGAATGAAGGAGAGGGGAGGGGAAGGGAAGGGAAGGGAAAGGAAGGGAAGGGAGGAAGGAAGGAAGGAAGGAAGGAAGGAAGGAAGGAAGGAAGGAAGGAAGGAAGGAAGGAAGGAAGGGAGGGAGGAAGGAGAAGGGAAGGGAGGGAGGAAGGAGGGAAGGAAGGAAAGGGAAGGGAAGGGAAGGAAGGAAAGGGAAGGAAAAGGAAAGAAAGGAAGGGAAGGAAGGGAAGGAAGGAAAGGAAAGGAAAGAAAGGAAGGAAAGGAAGGAAGGGGAGAATTAAGCAGAGAACTGGCATTTAAAATAAATGTTCCCAAAGGTGAATCAAGAACTAAAGGGCACTGAAATAAAGGATGTGATTTAAAGACTTTTCCAGATAGGAATTACTTATTGACTCTATAATGTTGGTTTAATAATCTACATAAAACATTATTAATCAAATAAATGATAGACTGAATTAAATATACCTTCTCAAAGAGTAATTGAAATCTTTCCTTGATATTAGTGCTTCCAACAGGCATGGAGCCAGAAGATCCTTTAATCACTTTGGATTTGTTGAGTGAGAAAAATTGTATTATATATACAATATAATTATTTGATATCTGTTCCTTCAAGGATAGGAAATCTGATGGAAAATATCCCATTTGAAATGATCTATTTGGAAAGATAACAAAATAGAAGATATTCAGATAAAGGCAATGAACTAGTAGTGTAAGGAACGTGACTGTGCTTTGGCCAAGGATACGCTGAGGTAGGATGTTTACATCCTCTGTGACTCAGCAAGTTTAGAGCGCAGGCACATAACTCATTACCACAGCCATGTGATATGGGAAGGCCATCATGTGGCTCTAAGCCACTATTGTCTGTTAACGGTATAATTGTTCTGCCAACGCAGTACAATCATGATGGTGCCCAGAGAAAGAGAGCTCAAGCTGTCCATCTTTGCAGATGGACAGAGCGGAGCCAGGACACAGCTTAGCTCACCTGTGCCCAGAGAAAGAAAAAGTTAAGCTGCTGACCCTGAAGGCAAATGAGAGCCAGCTGTGTGTGGGAGCCTCCAGACTAAGCAGCTGAGACAGGGAGGACAGTGTGAGAAAGCTGTTGATGAGAGCTGCTGCAGAATAAAATCATCTTTCACCTGCCTACATCCCCCTTAGTGTTCTTTCTGCTTATCCAATGACTCCCTCGACACCTCAGCATGGGCTGGAACCTAACCCCAAGGATAACAATTAGCATAAATTTGACTCTAACATTGTAAGTCTTTAGAGACAGTTGGAGAGTCAGAATTTTTTGACCAATTGAGAGTATTGATTCTGATAAATTAATCACCAAATCCATAAAACCAAATTAAAGTGCAAATTTCTGAGGAATTTGTGTTTTGAAATAATAGGAATGCTAATTAACTGTATACCTGGTGAGAAAATCTAAAGTTGAGTCATCACAGTGGAGAATCTCTCTGATTCCCAATCAGTTTACAAGCATAAAGGCCTGTGAACAGAAGGCCAGCTGTTTAGGGAGGGACCTGATGTAGCACAAGAGAACCAGACTGTGAATGTTGCTTCTAGGAATAGTTCTATTACTAACACCATACAAAGCTGTCACCCAAAGTCTGAGGAGATAGCAGGCACCAAATCTGAACTAACACAAACACCTCGATGCCCAGAATAGCACTATGGTCCACCAGAAGGGCTTTATTTTATGAATGGAGTCGTCTCATTAATTAATTCAGGTCAACAAACTACCAAATCTGGCCCATGACCTATTTTTGTACAGCCTGCAAGGTAAGGATGATGTTTAACATTTTAAGTTTTTTCTTATTTTTTAAGAGGATGAAGAAAAAGAAAAGATTACGTTGGAGATAATTTGTGGCCTGCAAAGCATAAAATCTTTACCATTTGGCCCTTTGTTTTTTAAAAAGAGTTGGCTAACTCTGCTATTTAACCAATATATACTTTTCCCAGGTGTTTGAGAAAGAATAAAGGAAAATTTTGCATTAGGTCTAGTAGGACACCAAAATCATTGAATGTTTGTGCCTGGTTTCTGGTTGTATATAGTAGAATTAATAGCCTCAGTAACCTGGTAGGATCCCAATATTTTCATATTCCATGAAGAAAAAGTAACTGTGGAAGTGGTGAGCTAAAAACAGTACACTAACTAAGAGGGATTAATTGAATATTAAATATCTCTACATGTATATATGTACTTTTTTTTTTTTTTCCCCTGAGACAAGGGCTTGTTCTGTCACCAGCTGGAGTGCAGTGGCAGAATCTTGGCTCACTGCAACCTCCACCTCCCAGGTTGAAGTGATTCTCCTGTCTCAGCCACCCGAGTAGCTGGGACTACAGATGTGTGCCACCACGCCCAGCTAATTTTTATATTTTTAGAAGAGACAGGGTTTCACCATGTTGGCCAGGATGATCTCAATCTATTGATCTTGTGATCCGCCCACCTTGGCCTCCCAAAGTGCTGGGATTACAGGTGTGAGCCACCACACCTGGCGTATATACATTTTTATCTGGATATGCAGCTGACACACAAAGGCAGGTAACATATGTTAGCCATTATTTTTATCCTTGGCTTTCCAAATCTTTATTTCTCTCTATTTATAAACTGTTTCTCCTCGTTCCTTGCTGATTCTCTGAGATCTTAATAAATCCATTATCTACATTGCGTGCTAATAAAGAATTTTATCTATTAAACAATAATTGCTTAGATATTTGTACTTACATTTAGATTTTAAAATTAGAGTGTTTGGAGAAGCCACAGTGCTCAGTCAGCCTACATTGCAATGCTATACCATGAGGTATAATGTTTTGTGATGTGTATTTGTCTGTTTTAGTGACTAGTGGGACACAGGTAATAGCTATGTAAGCAATTTTCTTCAGCAAAATTATCTGTTAAGATTCTTTTTTTGTGCATTTGTTATTGAGGTAGAGTGAAAGAGATGGCATGAAACGTAGTAGATTATTTTTTGAAATGTACTATTATGTATATAAATTCTTAATGAAAAAGGTATGTATTTGAAATAAAAGAAAGGCACTTTCACACTTTTCTTTCTGTACATCAAAAGAGACAGAAGTTCTAAAACTGAATCACCTTAGCTGGAGCTACACAGAGGCTTAACTTGAGAAGTTTCCATCTTCAACATTTGGAATACACACCATAAATTCTCTATAAGCATATAGTTCTTCCACATCAGTGATATCACTTGCTTTTTATCTTCAGAGTGTCATTTTTAAAACTTGAAGTGAAAGACCATTTCGTACGTTTTAGTCTTCATAAACTTAGAACTCGGGCATAAGATATTTTAGCATTAAAGTTCCAAGTGGTCATAGAGTCAACACATAAAAAACTGTATAACTAAAAGTGGTATTTTATGAGTTTAAAGGCATTTACTTGCCTTTGATATAAATTATAAATTTTTTATTCCTCAGGACATACATCACAAAATAAAATATAGAGTTTTTTTTAACGAGACCTGTAAGTCAAATTATATAAGACTGGATTTTGAAAGCAATGAAGTGAGAAATGATTTAATCTATACCTCGAATTTTACTGTACATATTGAATAACTGAATTATATAGATTGAAATATTAGTGTGGAAATATTGTTGAAAAAATATGAAATAGTTTCATTTTGGAAAACATAAACAGGTATTATTTGAAGTGTGAGATTTCCAAGAAAGCAAAATAATGTTTAATATTTTATTATGCCATTAAAATTTTTCTCACTAAAAATATTTACTATTACTTTCCCCTAAAGGTAAGTTTTACAAAACTAATTTCATTAGTGTAGCTATATTATACAGAATAATTTGCAAATGAAGAAAATCATATTAATTTAAAGCATAAGAAACATTTTGGTAATTTATAACATCATTGTAAAATAAAGGATATCTGGATATATAGAAACCAAATTCCATTTTTATTTTTTGTTTAAAAATTTAAACATCATCTTTGATAATAAGTAATTAAAATATTACACAATATGAAATCATGTTCATAGTCATGAGATAACTTTGCAGATATTTTGCTGGCAGTTTATTCCTAAGAATAAGACTGAGATTCCAATTGCAGCTTTGCCACACTTGCTTTAGAGACCATGGTTAAATTATACAACTTAGTCTTTCTATTGGCAAAAAGGTTCTATGCCTGAGGCTTAATCTTGACTCTTGTTGATAGAAGCTAAGAAATGTTGGAAAGGAAAGTAACTCTGGATTATATGGGCCTCCCTTTTGACACATGTTATGAAGGATAGAGATATTTGTAAAATACTAGTGAGAATCATGGACTGAATCTTCTTATGTGAGCCAGAATTTGTCTTTACCATTTAAGCTATGAGAGCATAGAAATATAAAATTCGTAATAATAGCGATAACACATTATGCAGCTTTTTAGATTATACAGTTTCTTTCTTCCTAAGTGATCAAATATTTGAAAACCTTTATATTATTGGAAACAAATTGAAATTCATGGAGAAGTTGTAAAGAGTCTATAGGGGTGTTTAAAAATCCACAGTGAGTGAGTTAATAGTAAGCTGAATCTAAAACATCAATCTCTTCCTGAATTTCAGTTCAGGACACATTTCAGTGAAATATCCCGACACTTGGCATTATGGAAAGTCCTTGGAAAAATATCTTTAAGATCCTACATGTATCTTTTTCATTATTTTTATAAATTTCATTACCCCTTCAAAAGAGGGAACAAGTATCCTTCCAATTATTTCAAATACGTATAAGTTAAATAGCAATGTATGCCTAATACTATTTAATCAGCACATTATTTATTTTTATTTTCTTTTGAAAAATATATTGAAAAAATAACAATGAAAATTGTTATGAGTTTATTCTGGTATACAACAACAATAAAATTTAGAACTTCTTTCTGAATGGGTATTTTTATTTTTAATTAAAATATTATATAGGATTTATTTTACATAAAAGTTACATAAACTTTTATATAAATATTGTTGACTAATATTTCAAGCAACAAAATGCCATAAACTATAATAAGTTATAAGGATCAACAATGACAGTATTATTTTCTTTTACCCAGAAGACCACTTCATGAATACCTTAGAAAAAGCACTTTTCAGTAACGATTGTCATATTGAGGTGGAATTATTAAGAGTCCTGGCCGGGCTTGGTGGCTCACGCCTGTAATCCTGGCACTTTGGGAGTCCAAGGCAGGAGGATAACAAGGTCAGGAGTTCGAGACCAACCTGGCCAATATGGTGAAACCCCATCTCTACTAAAATTACAAAAATTAGCGGGGTATGGTGACACATGCCTGTAGCCCCAGCTACTCGGGAGGCAGAGACAGGTGAATCACTTGATCCCAGGAGGCAGAAGTTGCAGTGAGCCAAGATTGCGCCACTGCACTCCAGCCTAGGTGACAGAACAAGACTCTGTCTCAAAAAAAAAAAAAAAAAGAGTCCCTTCCCATGTTTGTTCAGAAATAGATGTTTTTCAAAGTAATTTGTAGACAATATAACTGGAATTTTTCATCCTAAACAAGATCTTCTAATTGTTTCCTCCAAGTACTTTCTAATAAAATATACATATATTGATATATTTTTGTCACAGAAGTACACATAGCAAGCAGATGGAGCTCTTAATATATTAGCATTTAGCTAATACTTCTTCTATCCCTCATTTAATTTTTAAATCTCTTCTAGAAGTATACTTCAAAATTGACTTTTGAAATTTCATATGCTGCAAATTCTCTCTACTACAATGTTTTTGCTAAGTACAAATTGTTTCATTCCATATGTCAAAGCATAAAAAATCTGGAAAAATGTTTTAAAATAATTTTTCAGTGCACTAATTCTTCCTGCTTTGAGTTCACTGATTTTTGTCTTTGGCAATACAACTCTAGAGGTAAATGGATGCTCTAAATGAGTGAAAAGGATACATTTTCTAGCCCATATAGTGTTTCTTGAAAAGCAATTTTTCCTAGGCATAAAAATATTTATTGCCTTTTTAATAAAAATAAATATAAATAAATGTATTTTAGAGAATTTTTATAGAAACATATTAAATATTTGCAGAATACAGAGTATACTGAAGTGGGTATATATGCTTCCTTGTAATTTCTACCAAACAGGTTAAGGGTTTAGTATCATTCAAAGATAACTGAACAACATCAATTACAAGAGTCACATTTAAATGTAAGGTCTAGTTACCTCTAATTTGTAATAAATATAATAATAAAGAAAGAATCATTTAAAGTCTACTGATAATCAGACTTAAAATCTTTGCTCACTTTAACAATTGAGCAAAGTGGAAGTAGTACTGAAATTAACATAGCATTATATATTTGCTGAACTTGGTTCTAGATAAATGGTTTGAAATATCTAAATGTATTTTAATACTTAGGTTGCCCATACATAGCTACTTAATGTATGAAAAACCTCTTTAAAACATATGTTTTCTCTCTTCTTTCTTGTTGAATTATTCCCTACTCTCCATAGTCATATGAATTTCAGATCATATGTTTTTCTCCTTCCGTGAACTTAGCCTTTATGAAGTTCTTACAAAATCACTTTGCCTGGTTGTTATCTAACTTGTTATTTGACTTCCTCAAACATGCCAAAATTCTTTCTACCTGCTGTCTTTGTTTTAGCTGCCATCACTGCTTGCTCTCCCCTGGCGTCTACATTCATCTTTACCTGGCTGCTCCTTGTCACCCAGGTTTCAACTTACATATTATTATTTAAAGATGATTTTTCTTGTATATCTAAGCAAAATAGCTACCCAGTCCCTGCCATCACAACCATTACTCCGATGTATTTTTACTTATTTCAGACATTGTGTTATTTGATTTTGCTTAACATCCTCCCTAGACTCATGAGTGTGAAGGCATTATTTGACTGGTTGAATGCTGTTGTCTAGTGTATACAGCATCTGGATATTCAATCAATGCTTGCTGAAAGAATACCTAAAAGTCAAAAAAATGAGCAAATTAATGAATTAATGAATAGAAATATGCCTTGTTTATCAGATTGTAGTTATAAAACTATAATTATCACTGCTGAGAATTTTGAAGAAAAGAAATCTATAGGAGAAATATGAAGTGGTACAAGTTGTTTCAAGGGTAATTTCCAACACTTACTAAAAGTTAAAAAGTACATATTTTTATTTCTTGTAATGAAACTATAGAAAATAATTTAAAGGAGAAAATCATTAACATTTACAAATTCTTCTAATATTCATATCATTAATCAAAATTTATTAAAAAATATAACCATTAGAGAAAATACATTCATGCATGTATGCATTAATTTATTCAACTTTTTAATATATTTGTAGAATTTTTTTTTGGCAGATGCAGGTCTGGTACTTGGACTACCTAAAAGAGAAAAGGATGACTGTCCTCATGATACTTACATTCTAGCAGAAAAAAAATTTCTGTCTTCTATTAGAATGTAAGTATCACGAGGACAGACATCCAAGAATAAATATAAAAGCTTGGTAAATGGATCTGAATTCCAGTGAAAAAAGATAGCTATGTTCATTTAAGGTGATTGTGAAGCTTCCTTAAGAGAAAAGTGTTGACCCAAAAGACCATCTGAGTTTCTCAGGCTGAAAGAAGAGATTCTGAAGCAAGAATGTGTCTGGCATGTCCAATCCAAGATAAACGAAATTCTCAAGAAAATCTGAGGCTAAATATACTATGAAAGACAGTATTCCATTGTTCTAATTTACATAAGACAGGACTTATAAAGAAATATACAAGAGTAAATGTAAGAGCAATTAAGGAAATATTTACCAAAAATTTATGATAAAAGGCAAAATAAAATTGCTATATTTTATATGAAAATTTCATGGATATAGAACCACTATTAGGTATATTCTGGTAATACATTCAAGCTGTAAAATGTTAAAGCACTCATGAATGAGTACAAGATAAAATAAAAATATGTTATAAATAAATCAGAAGGTTCATTAATGAAAGCTATATGTATCCAAAAATGATATTTCTCAAACATTCTATGGACAGTCAAGAGGAATTATAGTATAAATGCAATATGAACATGTTCTTGGATTGATTTTCAAGGATTTAGACTACAACTTCCTAAAATTCTCTATGAATCAACAACTCAAACACCTGTTTCTTACATAGTGAAAACTAAACAAAAAGTATGAACCAAATGATAATAGATGGAATGCCCTCCTTTGTAAATTTTTATTAAGAAGATTTCAGATATTTCTCATACCTTTACTCATTCTTCTCTGAATGACATTAGGTATTTGGTGAATTTGGAAATGAATATTTGAATTATAAAATGTTAATAAAAGCACTCATCAATAAGTAAAGGATAAAATGTAAATATAATAGAATAAGTTCATTCACAAAAGTGATATTTAATATGCAAAGCTATATTTAAAATTTAGCCAATGAAATTACATTTACTTTCATAGTTCCCCCTTTGTCAGTAATCTTTGCCAGTAAGGAATAAGCCTTTATTTCTAATAAAATGGCTGAAATATAAACAAGTAATGTAAAATAAATAATTGTTGGCCTTTACCTTATTCTTTATTTCTCCAATTTTTCAAAATCAAAGTATGAGAAAGGGCCACCATTAATTGAGGACTTTCTCAGTGATTACAAATCTGTGTTTATCTGAAATAAGAGGATATAAAATCATAAGAGTGGAATTTCGGGTGCTAAATATATATGAAGAGAAGAGTTTGTGCAGCCCAGATCCGTGACTCATTCCCTGGGCTTGTGAACCTTCAGCCTGCTTTCTACTTTGCAGCTTGGAGGCCAGATGGGTTTTTCAGTTGTGCAGTGTTTTTAGTGCTATGGCTTGAATATAAAACTTTAGATGTCATAGAGTGACTTCAGCTTATGGCGGTTATATCCACAAGAGGATGGATACTTCAGGAGCATGCCCTGGGCCTTCAAGGAGTAACTCATAAGCCTCACCTAACTTTTTACTTCAGAAGATAGAAGCAACTGAGTTAGAAAGGTCAACACGTGGCCTAAGAGAAGAGAAAAATTACCTAATAAGCAATGAAAGATAGGCTTAAGCAATACCTCTAAGCCTCAATGTTCTTAAGCCTAAAAGTGGGATGACCACACAAGATGTGGTCCCTGGCAAGCAGTCTCCAAGCCACAGTGTGGACTGTTTACAAGTCATGGGCCTGCCCAGGTACAGACACTGTCAAGTTCTGGCTACACTTTTCCTAAATAGGGTGACATGGAAAAGTTAATTGTGTAGAAAATAGTCTTTCTTGTCTTTTAGGATTTCATGTGCTGAACAGTATTTTCAGGCTTTAAGCTAAAGGCGCTGGGTTCTGTGGATGCTAGAGAGCATTTGTGATGCTCTATCTTTAACGTTTCAGTGCCTGGCATAGATCATTGCTGCGAATTCTTGTTCAAGTCTTGTTCAAGTTTCAGTTCATTGTTTAAGTTTTGAACTGCCTTTACCTCTAGGAGAAAGAGGTAAGGAGGAGCTAGCAAACCTTCGTTTATATGGCTTTATACAGGCTAAAATACATCCCTTATCAAGAACTTCATTTGGCTCTGGATTTTTAAATTATATGAGCTCTGATTACAACCTCTTTTTCTTTTCGGTACTGAATATTGGTCTCACCTATAAAATACAGTATATTTTATCAATTAATAAATAAAAAGAAAATCAGCAAGCCTTATTTTAAAGGGAATATTTCTATTTATTAGTTAAGACAAACAACCTGGCAACATTTTCACAATTCCAAAGTGCAAATGTAACATTCAAAGTTTTTGTTACTAGGAATCAGCTATACTCAGGAAACAAAAGAGAAATTAGGCTGGTTAAAACAATAAATGAGAAGAAATGGAGGCAAAATAAAAAACAATAGGCTAATTAAATAGCAGAGGAAGAAATACAAGCCGTAGAAGAAATCTGAGTTCTTAGAAGACAAACTCAATAAATATAAGGGAAAATGTCTTCTACTTTTTCTAATAGAAAGCCAGTTATCAATCAAATCACCACTTTCTTTTTGCTTTTTTTTTTTTTTTTGACTTTCTTTTTGCTTTGTTTTGTTTTTTTTGACTTTTTTTCTGACTTTTTTTTTTTTACTTTCTTTTTGCTTTGTTTTCTGAAATTTCACTATTATGTATGTATAAAAATGTATATTTCATGTCTCCAGGAATAAAAGGATATAAGGAATATGGTGAGGAAACAAGTTGAAAGAGATCATTAGGAAACAGAGAGCTTTACTGTTGTTAGATGGCAATGAATAACAGATCAAACAAAAATTATATTTCAGAGAGCAGCAGGAAGTAACAGCCTGGAGCCCCAAACCAAAACCAAGAGCTAGAAGATGAGAGTTTGTATTTAGGAATCAGGAAAGTATTACCAGACAGTGTCTTATAACTAAAAGTAGGGAATCCATAGTGATGGTAAC
The DNA here is from genome assembly GCF_024542745.1 of Macaca thibetana thibetana. Lineage (NCBI taxonomy): Eukaryota > Metazoa > Chordata > Mammalia > Primates > Cercopithecidae > Macaca > Macaca thibetana. The sequence goes on along the minus strand of NC_065582.1, from coordinate 29,120,536 downwards.
TGGGAAGCATACTTTAAATATTATGGTGTCTTTGTTAAGTAGATACATAATAGGTAGACACACTGGAGAATTAATATGTTGCTCTGTGAGTTTCAAGGAACACGGCCATTGTAAGTAGGACATAATTATTATCTGTGCTCCAAATAAAGATGCCCAGAAATCTGTGGAATTAGAAACCCAAGGCACAGTATATGAGACACACTAAAACAGAATGAAAATGATTGAGTTTTTCCTTTGTTTAGGTAGGGAGCCAAATGGAAGTATAACGCCTCGGTGGGATTATTCACCTCAAGACTCCTAAAGTGATTTTTTTGTTTAAAAGACCCAACATGAGTCTTTGACAAAATATCTTAAATTAGTTTCCTTCTGCTTATTGGAAACTCTAGAGAGATGCACCCTAAAGATTCATGTTTCACCATGTTGGCCAAGCTGGTCTTGAAATCCTGACCTCATGATCCACCTGCCTTGGCCTCCCAAAGTGCTGGGATTACAGGCATAAGCCAAGATACAAAAACTTAGCTGTGCACGGTGGCGCATGCCTGTAATCCCAGCTACTCAGGAGGCTGGGGCAGGAGAATCACTTGAACCCGGGAGGCGGAGGTTGCAGTGAGCTGAGATCGCGCCACTGCACTCCAGCCTGGGCAACAGAGAAAGACTCCATCTCAAAATAAATAAATAAATAAATAAAGCTTCACATTAATGTGGACAGTTTTAGGCAAACTCTCCAAAGTTGTCACTTACTAAAAATAATTTTACTTTAATTCTTGAAAGCCATTTTTACTGGTTATAGAATTCAAGACTTGAATTTCTTTTTTTTTTTTCCACCTGTTGAAAGTATCTTCCCACTATCTTTTGTCTTCTGTTTTTCCTAATAGAAAGCCAGTTATCAGTCAAATCACCACTTCTTTGAAGATAACTTTTATTTATTTCTTTTGCCTTTTTATAACTTTCTTACTGCTTTGTTTTCTGAAATTTCACTATTACATATGTGTAAAAAACGTATATGTAGATGCATGTCTTTCTTTAGGTCTGAGAAATTTTCAACCATTTTCTCTTGAATTATTATATCATTTAGTTTTCCATCGCTTTCTGTATCTATAATACAGCAATGACAGAAATAAATAAATATACATATATACACATATAGATTAACATAAAATTCATAAAATAATATTGTATGCTTAAAAGGTATATGCAGTGAATTCAAATATAAAAAGGATAATATATTAGTAGGAAGCAGAGGCATACGAAGTTAATGTATTCTAAGTGTATTGCATTATTCAAAACAAGAATGTAATTTTTTCATTAAAATGCACTTGGATAAGTCAAAAGAAGAAGAAACCAGACAAGTTAAACTCACTGGGAGTATATTAGAAATGCAAATGGATTGGCCAGAAAACCATGAAAAGCAAAATGAAGGCAGGTGTTCAATTCCAGCAAATGATACCAGCCCTACATTCTTAGAGAAAGAAAAAGGAAACAGATTTACACAGCAGGGTAAACTTAACCTAGCTATTTAAAGACACTGGGTGTAGCAAAGAGAAATCAGTTCTAGAGGTTTATCCCATTGGTTCCCCTCCTCCCCGCCAAAAAAATGACATAGCTGAAAGCAATGCTGGAACAGTCAAAAATACAGAAAAGACAGAGTTTTGTGATGTGCCTGGCAACACTATGGGTGGTAATTTCAATCCTGTAGAAACTACAAAAGTAAATTCAGTTAGGAAGTTTGTTGAGGGAAACTCTCCAGTTGATCAAAGTTGTAGGTTAGAGTAAACTGTTCCCTAGAAGGTAAGCTTTAAAGGTCTAAATCACTGCATAAAAAGTGGCAGTGGAAACATCCACTGGGTCTTAGAATTTAAAAAATAAAAATAAAAAGTGACTTACTCACAAGAGTGTGTAGGCTAAGATACTAGCTGTACTAGCTGGAGACCACTCTCACTGTAATATAAGGTGCCAGAAACACGGGGCTCAGAAAAAAAAATGGAAGTTAAATTCTGAATATACTGGATATAAAACAAAAGTATGTAGAATTATTATTTCTGCTAACTGGTGCTTTGCCAACATGACAAATTTCTAAACTTTGTAGAAAAGGCAGCTATGATTCATCTGCATAGATGGGATCTCCCCACAGATGTTTGTACTTGCCTGGTACAAAATTAGCATGCTGTTGACAGATTTATCAAAATAAGTTTAATTCAGAGGTTGTATAGTCTTGACAACTTCTATCAACTGATTGTCATGCCAATGAGTCTGAGAGAAAGTTTTTCTTCTCTCAGACATCAGTGAATTTCTGTCATTATGTACTGTAATATTTATAAGAGTTTGGGGAACATTATTTCACCTGGGATAAGTGCTATCAGGCCTGATTGGTTAATACATTGCTTCCCTAAATTTTAAAGCTATGAAAAGAGCAAAATAATGAGTTTCCTTTTCTATTTCTGTACTTTATAAATTGAAGTGTATCAGGGACTTGACATTTGACCAATTCAACTTCTAGAAAAATTAGATATTCACAATGCTCTGTTGTGTAACCACCACCTTCAACAGAAAATAAAATTGGGGAGGATAATTTTTTGGACTTTAATATAACTTAAGAAGCTTAACACTTGAGCTTAATCTCAAAGAGAAAAGATGATTTAATTTTGAATGTTAATTACTTTTGAGAGGCACTATAGCATAATTCCTTTTGAGAGACATAATTTTATGCTAAGCAAGAACCAAACTCTTGATCTATTGTGTGGATTTAAACTCAGGAACCATGGTTCCTGCCAGCGGGGCAACCATGGACAAGATGACTAACTATTGCAGAAAATTAGATGCCATTGAGATATAATTCAAAGTATTATTGTGAGAATTAAACGATATTATTTGTAAACTCTTTTGATTACATGCTTGCTATTTCTAGCACCTTTGGACAGTTCACATTGGTCTTTAATTTTGTCCTGGAGTTTGATAATGAAAACAATTTTTACTTGATGAAGACTATTTTTCATTCCTCATTTGTTACATATTTGAATACATTTAAGTGGTTAAAAGTGTGCAAGATGCATTAACAAAAATACTTTAACTATCTCTTAATAACCTTTTCTATTTACCTGTTGCAAAAAAACAATTTGTTTAGCATACATAATTCATGGTTATTTAATTATTGAAGTAATTCACAGCTGTGAGGATAAAATCTCAATTTCCTTGAAATAAAAATTTATACTGACACTTTTTGATTGCTTAACATTTTTCTCTAGCAACAATTAGTCTGTAAACCTCTTTAATCCTGATGCTTATATTCATTTTCCTTTAAACAGCACATACTCTTTGTCCTGTTCCCATAAAGCAAACTTTTTTGCATGCATTAATACAAAAGTTTATCTTATACACTTATTTAATATCTTTACTTGATAAAGATATTTTTACTTTATCAAGTAAAGATATTAAATAAGTAATATTTAATATATAAATCTTTATAACTTACCTGTGCTGTTTTATCTTTATCATACTCATAAAAAATAACTGTCAAAATTGTAAATTGAATATATGATTTCATAATTAAAGGACTATAATACATAAAGCATAGAATACTAAAAGCAAAACTCTGGAAGAATGAGCTTTTGAGTATATATCATCAATTGAATTTGAAAATGGACTCTTTCAATTACAAATTTTAAATTATAGAATTTAGATGTTTTCTATTGTAAGCATAATTAGAATTATTCTTACCAATAAAAACCAAATGCTAGTTGTTCATTTGAATTCTGCTAAATAATTAATGAAGAAAATATAATAGTTGATTTTTTTCAGTTTAAAACGTCTATTCTTATTTATAATCTGTGCCTTAATTTGGGACACCCAAAATACTTGAGTTTCTCTGATTAGAAGAAATTGGCCACAGCCATAGAAGAATTTGTTCTGTTTCCCAAAACTTTATGAGAGTCAGTATGAGAGACTTTTAAAGTGAATTATTTATCTCACCATTTTGCCCTTGATCCAGTGATGAACTGAAATATTGCATTTTCATTAATAACATGACAACGCAGTGAGTTTCAGCTATCCTTTCTTAACCTCTAACAGAATTCACATTTAGAGAGTTTCAAACTCATAGTTGCCTTAAATTTTTGCTGAGTTTTACCTATTCACATATTTATATGGTAGTGCACTTAAGTATATTTTACATACCTGAACTTAATAATGGTCATCCATAAGTTGAATAATTTATTAAAATTAGGATGAGAACAACTGTCTTATGATATGTAGTGCTATGTAAGCTTGCATACTATTTTAGAGTAAATGAAAATGATGGAAAACTATAATACCACAGTCACTTATTTTTCAATTTTATTGATATTTTCAAAGACTTAACTTTTGGTTACATTGATTTTCCCTATTGTTTTCCTATTTGCAGTTTAGTTTATTTCTGTTTGAATTTTTATCATTTATTTTCTTCTTATTTCCTTAGGCTTACATTGCTCTCTCTTCTCTAGTTTCTACATTGGGAGTTTATATTATTTATTTCACATATTTCTGGTATATGCATTCAGTGCTACTTTTTTCTTTTTATGCACTGTGTCCTTGGCATCCCACATATTTTGTTAAGTTCTATTTTCATATTAATTTAACTCAACCATTTCTTAAAAATTTATCCTAAGACTTTTTGACTTACATGTAATTTTGAAGTGTATTCTTTAATTTCCAAATATATTAATATTTTCAGCTTTCTGTTATTAATTTTTAATCAATTATATTCTCAGATCATACTTTGTATGATTTTTACTCTTTATAAATTTGTACAGGTATGTTTTATAGCTCAGAATATGATGTATCTTGATGAAGTTTCCATGTGAGCTTGAAAGGACTCTTTATTTTGCTGTTGGATGGAGTATTCTATAGTTGTCAATTAGATCAAGTTGATTAATAGTTCTTTTTAGGTCATCTATATCCTTATTTTTTTGCCTGTTTGATCTATTAATTATTGACAAGAAGATTTTGAATTTTCTATAACCATGATTTGTTTGGTTCTTATTTCAGCACTATAATTTTTGTTTAACATATCTTGACTTTCTGTTGTTAGACGCATATACTTTTAAAATTGCTGTTTCCTTAGAAAATTAATTTTTTAATCATTATGTAATGCCTTATTTTTTATCCCTGATAGCATTCCTTGGTTTGAAGTCTGATATATTTGAAATAAATATCCCTATGTCAGTTTTATTTTTACTACTATTAGCTTTGTGTATCTCCATTTCTTTACTTTCTAACATGTGGCTTTAAATATTTAAAATGGGTTTCTTATATACTCTGCCTCTCTAAATATATGTATGCACATATGTATGTGTGTGTGTGAGAGCATATTGTGCTTTTTAGCCACTCTGCTAGTCACTATCTTAACATGTACATTTAGGTACTTAAAGTGTTTATTGATATAATTGAATTAATATCTACCATGTTTCTAAAAGTTTTCTAATTATTGTATTAGCTGTGTAGCTATTTTTTTCCTTCTCATTCTTTCCTTCTGCCTTCTCTGGTTTAATTCTGCCTTCTGCCTTCTCAAATTTCATTTAATCTTAAGGATTTTATGAGTCCATTTTATTAATGCTCTTAGCCTATTGAATATATTTATTTTTAAAATAATTTTAGTTGTTCTAATATTTAAAACATATTTTAAACTAATCTAACTGCAACTCCGAGTAACATAATACCTTATCATGTGTAGTACAGATATCTTGTAATGTTGTATTCTCAATTTCTCCTTTACATCCTTTGTGATATTGCTGTCATTTATTTTACTCATCCATTTGCTATAATTATCCAATACATTCTTACTATTTTTACATTAAATAGAGTTTTCTTTTGGAACAGTAATTAGTAATAAAATAAAATATTATATCTGTGTTTATTTATTCTCTGATGCATTTCCTTTCTTTATCAAGTTTCTGACTTATAATGTTTTTCTTCTGCCGAAAGAATGTTTAAAATTTCTTATAGGGAAATAGTACTGGCAGTGAATTTCCTCAGTTTGTATTTGTCTCAGAAAATCTATTTCTGCTTTGCTTTTGATGAATAATTTGAATAAATACAGAATAATAGATTGATAGATTTGTTCTCTGAACACTTTTTTTTATGGTTTTCTTGGGTGATAGTCCTACTAAAATCTCACAAATCACCACTAAATTACTTACTTATGTAAGCAAACACCACCTGTTCCCCCAAAGCCTATGGAAAATTAAATTTAAAAAAGAAGTCTGCTATAATTCTTATGCTTCCTTCTTCCTTGACATCTAAGGTGCTAGCTTTCTCCCTGGTTTCTTTTTAAATTTCCTCATTGTCTTTGGTTTTCTATAATAAATGTGATTTTTATAGGTATGTTCTTTCTTTGCTCTGTTTTGTTTTTGTGTTTCTTTTCTGTTTAGTTCCCTCTAGAGTTTTTTGAATCTGTGGTTTGGTGATTTGGTATCAGTCATTAATTTAAAAAGGTTTTGGCCATTTTAAAAGTCTACACTTATTTCTAACAGCTTTATTGAAATACTGTTTATATAGCATATCATTCACCCATTAGAAGTTTTTAATATGTTCCCAAATATGTTCAACCACCACAAAAGTCATTTTAGAACATTTTTGCCACATAAAAAAAAAATTACATGCCCTTTATCTATTACCCTCTATATTCCCAGCCCGGCCCACATCCCCCAAGCAATCACTCATCTACTTTCTGTCTCTGTAGATTTTCCTATTCTGGACAATTATGAATGAAATTATATGCAATATGATATTTTGTGACTGGCTTATTTCACTTATGATAAGGTTTTGGGCCATTACTACTTTAAGTATTTCTTTCTACATCTTTTTTTTTCTCTTTTCTCCTTATTTTATTCCAATTATTCATATATTATACCTTTTTTTTTGTTTTTTGTTTTTGGTTTTTGTTTTGTTTTGTTTTGTTTTGCAATTGTTCCACTCTGTGTATGGTTTTTGTCTGTTCATTTAGTTTGGGAAGTTTCTGTTGGCATATTTTTAGGCTTAGTGTTACTTTCCTCAGCAATGTAAAATGTACTGATATGCGCAGCAAAATATTCTAGATTCTTATTATAGTGTTTGTTTTCATTGCTAGCATTTCTTTTTTATTATTTATCAGAGTCTTCAAATTTCTGCTATATTACCCATCTGTTCTTGCTTTTTCTCTACATTTTTCCATTAGATACTTCAACATATTAATCAGTTATTTTTAAATATCTGACAATCCAACATCTTTGTCATATCTATGTCTGGTTCTGATGCTTGATTTCTGTTTCCCTTTAGAGTGTTTCCTTTTTCTTGCCTTGTTTGAGGTTTTATGTTAAGGTGGTAGGAGCTGAACTGTGTTTAAAGTTTGCTGTAGCAGGAGATGCAAGAAACTTCAAATTTCGTTTTTGTCCTAGTTTTTATCTCCTCTCTTAACTTTGGGGTTCCTTAAGTAGTCCTTCTTAGAGATAGTCTATATCTTGCAGCTCTTTCAGATATAATCCTGAGGACAGCAACTCTTGGCACACAATAACTGTTTAAATTTCTGCACTAAGAGACAACCAAAATCTTGCATGGCTGCTAGCAGCATAAGGCCTTGTCCCTAGAAAAATTTCAGCTCCCTTTTAAAATGCATAACTACAAAAATACAACACTGTCAGAACTTATTGTTTGCTTTAGCAAACACTTGACAGTAGGCCCCTGCCCCACTGTTTTAGTGTGTTTACTTTTATTGTTGTTATTGTTGTTGTTGCTGTGACAGAATACCCCAGATCGTGTAATTTATCAAGGAAAGAAGTTTATTTGCCTTATGATTCTACAGACTGGGAAGTCCAAGGGCATGGCTATGGCATCTGGCAAGAATCATTCCCTATCAGATAGGTGAAAGGTCAGGAGACAGCTCATGCAAGAGAAAACTCACTTTTATAACACAGCCAATTCCTATATAACAAACCAAGTACCATGATAATAACTTTAATCCATTCATAAGGGCAAAGCCTTCAATATTCAATCACCTTCCAAAGGTCCCACCTCTCAACAATTTTACAATCACAATCAAGTTTCCAACACATGAACTTTTGTTTATCACTTTCAAACTATATCATTTAGCCCCTGGAGGCCAAAATTCATGTCCTTCTCACATTCAGGATACATTTATTCCATCTTAATAGTTCCCAAATCTTAACCCATTCCAGCACCGACTGAAAAGTACAAAGTCTCATCTAAACCAGATATGGGTAAGATTCAAGTCACAATTCATCCCAAGGCAAATTTATCCAGTTCTGAGCCTATAAAATCAAAACAAGTTATCTACCTCCAAAATTCAATGGTAGGGCAGGCACAGGACAGACATTTTCATTTCAAAAGAGAGAAATAGACAAGAAAGGAGGAATTACTGGTCCTGAGAAAGTCCAAAACAAACAGGAAAAACAACTTTAAGTTTCTAAGCTGGAGAATAATCTCCCTGACTTCATGTCTAGCATCCTGAGCATGTGAGATGGACCCTGGGCCTCCAAGGTCCTAAAGGGAACCAACTCCCACAGCTTTGTTGGGCTCAGTCCAGGTAGCAGCCCTCACATGTTGGAGTTGTTATAAATAACAGTTTGGTGCTGCCAAAGAAATAGCACTTGAATATAAAATTTTCTTTTTAATTCTCATCAAGTTACTTCTATAAAAAGGTGCGCCCTTACAGATGGAGCCATGGTGAGCACACACTTGGACAAGCGAGGGGAAGGGGTTCTTATCCCTGATGCACGTGGCCCCTGCTGCTGTGTCTTTCCCCTATTGGTTAGGGTTAGATGGCACAGGCTAAACTAATTCTAATTGGCTAAAGAGAGTGATAGGGTGAGTGGTTTGGTGGGAAAAATGGTTATGACAGAGCAGGTAATCGAATGAGTCAGGGTGGAGCAGGTAATCAGAATGAGTCAGGGTGGAGCAGGTAATCAGAATGAGTCAGGGTGGAGCAGGTAATCAGAATGAGTCAGGGTGGAGCAGGTAATCAGAATGAGTCAGGGTGGAGCAGGTAATCAGAATGAGTCAGGGTGGAGTAGTTAATCAGCATGAGTCAGGGTGGAGTAGGTAATCAAAAAAGGTTGCTTTATGAGGAAGTTAGGTTTAAAAGTAGAAGGCAAAGAATTGAACACACTGACATATTGATTCTTTGAAAAGAAATTTAGAACTCATATCTAACAGAGTCTCATCTGTGTAGTTATCCTAGTTAGTGCTACAGTTCTGTGGTCTCAGGGGCTACACATGGCTCCATTAGGCATTGCCTTAGTTGGGACTCTTTGGCAGCTGTGCCCCTGCAGTGAATCTCTGTCTGGGTCTCCAGGTGATTTGAGACATCCTTTGAAACCTAGGAGGAAGTAGTCATGCCCCTACAGCTCTTACATTCTGCAGGTCTAATAGACTTAACACTATGTGGCCACAACAAAGGCTTACCACTTGTACCTTCCATGGTGGCAGCATAACTCACAACTGGGGCTGCTTGGGCCACAGAAGGTGTGGCTGAGAGGAGATGTGCTGGAATGCGGGGAGCAAATTGCCAAGCAGGCTATGGGCAGTGATCTGTGAGGGGCACCCTTGGCCCATCTCATGAATCAATTCTGCTGTCATAGAGCTCTGGGTCTGAGATGGGTGGGGAAGCCTCAAAGGTCTCTGAAATGCCTTCAGGGTCTTTCTTCCATTGTCTTAATAAATAGCACCTGGCTTCCTTCAATCCGTATTAATCTGCTTAACAAATAGTCTGTTGGCTACACCTTTAGTATTCTCTCTTAAACATCTCTTTTTACTCTGCACATGGCCAGAATGCAAATTTTCCAAATATTTTCATTCTGCTTCTTTTTTAAGTATAAATTCTATTTTTAAGGAATTTATTTGCTCTCACATCTCACAGTAGGTGTGCATAAGTAGCCATACAGCAGACTAAATTTTTTGCTTATCAGATATTTATTTCATCCAGTATTTTAGTTCATCACTCTTAAATTCTGCCTTTTGTAAAGCCCTTGGGCACGCATATAGTTCAGCCAAGATCTTTGCTACTGTGTAGCAAAAATGGCCTTTGCTCCAGGTTCCAATATCTGTTTCTTTAGTTCCATCTGAGATTTCATCAGAATGGCCTTTGCTGTCTATTTCCACCAACACTGTGCTCATGACAACTTAAGTAATCTTTAAGAAAATTCAGACTTACCTTCTAGCATTTGTCTTTTTTGATGCTTCACTACAATTCCTCTTAACATTCTATTTATGACAAAACAAGATTTTTCTAGCTTCCCTTTCAAATCTTCAAGCCTCTACCCAACTCAGTTCCAAAATTGCTCCTTCATTTTCAGGTATTTGTTAAAGACACAACGCTGCTCCTGTTATTAATGTTTTGTTAGTTTGTTTTCTGTTTCTATAACATAATGCAGAGACTGGAAATATTATATGAAAAATACGTTTATTCAACTCACAGTTCTAGATGCGGGAGGTCCAAGAATATAGTGCTGCATTTGGAGAGGATCATCTCATGGAGAACAGGTGAAAGGTCAGGAGAGCACAGGAGAGAAAGCTCACTTTTATAACAAAGCTACTCTCTCTATAACTAACCTACTCCTCCAATAACTAACCCACTCCTGAGATAACAGTATTAATCTGTTAATGAGGGAAGAGGCCTCACGCATGACTCAATCACCTCCCAAAATTACGTATCAACAGTTTGTAGAAAATGAGATAACAATTTCTGATTCCTCCCCTGCATTCTGAATGAAAAATATCCCAAAAAGTTGATAGTTTCTTCAGTGCTTACCCCTTTTATCTTGGAGGAAAGACATGCTATGAAATGAAGAGAATGTAAATTTCACACATGCCAGCCTACTACTGCTTAGGACTTAATTAGAACTATAAGAATACTGAACTTTTAGGGGGCACATTAAATGCTAGCATCTCCTTTTCTTACAACCCTTAGTAAAAATGTCTTAAAATTGTAAATATGTATCTTTTCCAACTCTGTCGTGTCTTTCTCAAAGAATTGAGAAGCCATTTCTTTGAAATATAATCACTGAAAAGAATAAAATCTCTATTTCCCAGTCACTATAGAAGAATAGAATCCTAATTTCTGTATCTACCAGGTAGCAAAATATGTCAGTCTAATCAAATTTAAACTGACCAAGCCTTTGTAATTTTTCGGTTTTCTTACTTTACTGAGCCGCCTCTTGTCTTCTCCCTCATTCTCCCTTTAGAACACCCAGTCACCTCTGCATCAATCAGAATGAACCTTAGCTTTTTTCCTACTGTCAGTAGTCACTGCATGTATTATGATGTCACTATTTTAACTGTCTTTCTGTGTTTATTTTTGACAATCCACTGCTTTATCCTAAAGCCCAGTTTGTGTGGTACTGAGGTAAATGGAGAATATTCATTAAAGATTTCTTTCAATTAACAAATTGAGAATAGGAATCAGATTGAAAGAAATCTTCTTCTTTTATAGAACAGTGTCTAAAACTTTTCTCCTGATATGCCAATTAGGATATAAGACACTGTCTTTAGACACTATCATTTTTATAGACAGAGGTCAATGTTTCAAGTTCTTAGAGGAAATAATCATGATCATTATTTGAATCCTCATAAGATCTTGCCAATGGCATCTCTGAAGGATTACATACATTTTATTTCCTTAGAGGAATTTTTATGGTTACACCCTAGCTGTCATTGCCCTCCTGCAAACGGTTCACTGATCATTCCCAGTGTTTCATTTTATGCTGTTTGAAACCAATCACAAAGAAGTTTCTGTTTTCAATGATACTGCTTTCTACTTTCCATCCCAAACTATTTTTTTGTAGACATTTATGTCTTTCATATCTACCAGTTTTACCAGTTTTGACATGTATTCGAGATAGGAATTAATGTTATTACCACCCAAACATATTTCAGTAGTTATGTCATACAGTGTACTATGCAATGATTCTTTTACAAATGGCTGCATAGACACATAAAAAAATCAACATCTAGTACATTTGGAATAGACCCATTCTTTTGGCTTAGAGTCTGAAAAATTTTGAGAAATTTCTCTTTTTGTTCAGGTAAAAAATAGTTAATGGATTTCTTTTGCAGACGAGTCATTTAGTAGAGAACTTTTCTTGAGACATTCAAATATGTTGACAATCATATTTGAGTAATTCTGTGAGAATGAGGATGTTTGTATTGATTTACTTTCCCTGGTTGAATCTGAATTCTTTCTGAATGAAGAGCTGTGTCTCTGAATGCTGTCTATGGGTTCCATTGCTTTTTATAATCCATTTAATTGGTATTTTATATTTTACCAGGCCCAGTTAGGTTTATTCTAGCCAGAAGCTAGACCTGTATCTATTTGCTTTTAGTAGACCAGTTAAAATTTTGTATTCCTTTTTACATTATTCATGATCTTCTGTATATCTCTTTTGCATGTAAATTTCACAATTTTTCTTTACTATATGAACATTTTTGATAAATGCAATCTAAATTACAGAATGAATAATTAATTCTCTATATTCCCAAAGATGATCTGAGTGTAACATAGTAAATTTGTACATTCAATCACTCTTTACAAAAGACCCCTAACATTAGATATTTTTGGTCATGAATGATAGCTCATCAGCTATCTAAGAGCATGGTCACAAATTTTCTTAAGTCATTGGTAAAATATAGAGTTATATAGATTTATATTAATATAGATTTCAGTCATAATGATGTTTAAAATTTTTTCCTACTGTAGGTTTCTTTCCAAACTCTCTAACAACACCAGTGGTCCACCATGGCACCTTTGTATTTATTTAGTGGTGGGCTACTCTGAAAATGTTAGGCAACAGAGCAAAAGCATTATGAAGCCAAAGGGAAAATAATAAATACAGAATGTGCACCATATACAGCCTTCTACTGAATCCTCAACAAGTAGCCTTGTGCCTGATATGGTTTGACTGTGTCCCCACCCAAATCTCATTTTGAATTCCCACGTGTTGTGGGAGGGACCCAGTGAGAGGTAACTGAATCATGGGGGCACTTCTTTCCCATGGTGTTCTCATGATGGTAGGTGGGTCTCATGAGATCTAATAATTCCATAAGGGGGAGTTTCACTGCACAAGCTCTCTTTGCACTTGCTGTCATCCATGTAAGACGTGACTTGCTCCTCCTTGCCTTCCACCATGATTGTGAGGCTTCCACAGCAACATGGAACTGTAAGTCCAATTAAACCTTTTTTTTTTTTTTTTTTGGTACATTTCCCAGTCTTGGGTATATCTTTATTGGCAGTGTGAAACAGACTAATACAGCAAATTGGTACCAATAGAGTGGGGTGTTGCTGAAAAGATACCTGAAAATATGCAAACAACTTTGGAACTGGATAACAGGCAGAGGTTGGAACAGTTTGGAGGACTTGGAAAAAGACAGGAATATGTGGGAAAGTTTGGAACTTCCTAGAGACTTGTGGAATGACTTTGACCAAAAGCCTGATAGTGATATAGACGATATGGTCTGGGCTGAGGTAGTTGCAGATGGAGATGAGGTAATTGTTGGGAATTGGAGCAAAGGTGACTTTTGTTATGTTTTAGCAAAGACACTGGCAGCATTTCGCCCCTGCCCTAGAGATTTCTGGAACTTTAAACTGGAGAGAGATGGTTTAGGGTATCTGGCAGAAGAAATTTTTAAGAGGCAAAGCATTTAAGAGGTGACTTGGATGCTGTTAAAGGCATTCAGTTTTACAAGGGAAACAGCATAAAAGTTCAAAAAATGTGCAGCCTAACAATGTGATAGAAAGGAAAACCCTTTTTCTGAGGAGAAATGTAAGCTGGCTGCAGAAATTTGCAAAAGTAATGAGAAGCCAAATGTTAATCCCCAAGACAATTGGAAAAATGTCTCCAGGGCCTGTCAGAGATCTTTACGGCAGCCCCTACTATGACAGGCCCAGAGGTCTAGGAGGAAAAGGTGGTTTTGTGGGCTGAGCCCAGGGTCCCCATGCTGTGTGCAGCCTTGGGACTTGGTGCCCTACATCCCAGCCTCTCCAGCCATGTATGAAAGGGGTGAATGTAGAGTTCAGGTCATGGCTTCAGAGGGTGCAAACCTCAAGCCTTGGCAGCTTCCATGTGGTGCTTAGCCTGTGAGTGCACAAATGTCAAGAGTTTGGAAATTTCTGCCTAGATTTCTGAAGACATATGGAAAAACCTGGATTTCCAGGCAGAAGTTTGCTGCAGGGACAGGACTGTCATGGAGACCTCTTCTAGGGCAGTGTGGAAGGGAAATGTGGGGGCTCTGACATTAGGTGAAGAGTCCCTACCTGGGAACTGCCTAGTGGAGCTGTGAGAAGAGGGCCACCACCCTCCAGACGCCAGAATGGTAGATCCACTGACAGCTTACACTAAACACGTGAAAAAGCAGCAGGCACTCCACACTAGCCCGTGAAAGCAACTGGGAGGAAGGCTATTCCCTGCAAAGCCACAGGGGTGGAGCTGTCCAAGACCTTGGGAACCCACCTCTTGCATCAGCATGACCTGGACATGAGACACAGAGTAAAAAGAGATTTTTTTACAAAAATTTGCCCCACTGGATTTCAGACTTGCATGGGGCCTGTAGTCCCTTTGTTTTGGCCAATTTCTCCCATTTGGAATGACTGTATTTACCCAATGCCTGTATCCCAACTGTATCTAGGAAGTAACTAACCCTGCTTTTGATTTTACAGGCTCATAGGTGGAAAGGACTTGCCTTGTCTCAGATGAGATTTTTGACTGCAGACTTTTCAGTTAATGTTGAAATGAGTTAAGATTTGGGGGACTGTTGGGAAGGCATGATTGGTTTTGAAATTTGAGGACATGAGATTTAGGAGAGGCCAGGGATGGAAAGATATGGTTTGGCTATGTCCCCACCCGAATCTCATCCTAAATTTCCATGTGTTGTGGGAGGGACCTGGTGGGAGGTAACTGGATCATGGAGGCAGGTCTTTCCCATAGTGCTCTTGTGGTGGTGGGTGGGTCTCATGAGATCTGATGATATTATAAGGGGCAGCTTCCCTACACAAGTTCTCTTTTTGCTTGCTGCCATCCATGTTAAGACATGGCTTGCTCCTCCTTGCCTTCTGCCATGATCATGAGGCTTCCCCAGCCACGTGGAACTATAAGTCCAATTAAACTTCCTTTTTTTGCGGGGGGGAAATTACCTAGTCTTGGGTGTGTCTTTATCAGCAACATGGAAATGGACCAATACAGTACCTAATATGGAATTTCTTAAAGGAGTAGCTGACTGAAGGAACACATTGATGGTTGAATTTCAAGGTATGCATACATTTAATAAATATTTATTATCAGGTGATAAATATTTGGATATCATTATTGAATTAATTTAGACTAGGATTTCCCAATCCCAATCATATTAACATTTAGTGACAGATAAATCTTTATTGTGGGGGCTGTCCTGTGTTTTGTAAGATGTTTGGTACTATCCCTGGCCTTTATCCACTACATACCAGTAGCACACCTCCTGCCCACTTTGTGACAATCAAAATTGTCTCCAGATGTTACCATATATCCCCGGTAATCAAAATCAACCCCAAGAGAACTACTTATCTAGGATGACCCCATATTATCATAATAATTATGACATAATACATTATAGGGAGTTAAGGAGAAACTCCAGTTAGATTTTTTTTTCAAATTATTATGATTATTATTATTTTTTGAGTCAGGGTCTCACTCTGTTGTCCAGGCTGGAGCACAGTGGCACAATCTTGGCTCACTGCAACCTCCTCCTCCCAGGTTCTAGTGATTTTCCCACCTCAGTCTCCCGAGTATCTGGGACTACAGGCACACACCATCACACCAAGCTGGCTAAGTTTTTGTAGTTTTTTGGTAGAGATGGGGTTTCATCATGTTGGCCAGGCTGGTATCGAACTCCTGACCACAAGTGATCCACCCACCTCAGCCTCCCGAAGTGCTGGGATTACAGGCATGAGCCACCACCCCGGCCTCATTTTTTTTTTCAAATTCTAGTAGAATTCATTCCTAATTATATGCTATGCTTGGTTTTTCTTATTAATAAAAACCCATTAGAAAATTATTTATATTTTTCAAATATTTTATTTAATAAATAATAGTTTCAAATGAGATGATTATGATCTTCATAGTTATTTAATACACCTCCATGTTTCCTATGCAAAAGTAATTTTATATTTTATGATTCTGCTTTGTTTGGCATTAAAATTTTTTAAATCCACCTTAGTTTTAGTAATACCACAGAATATCTGACATTAATTCTGTTCTTAATATGTTTTGTGAGTTTCAATGATTAGTAAACTGATAACCTGGATTTTATTGCGAAACACGTTGTTATTTCTCCCTCCACCCTTCCGACAGTGCTTGGATATTTGTCCTAGCATAAATCTCATGCCGAAATGTAATCTCTAGTATTGGTGGTGAGGCCTGGTGGGAGGTTATTGGATCATGGGGGCAGATTTCTTATGAAAAGTTTAGCACCATCTTCTTGGTGCTGTTTTCAGGATAGTAAGTGAGCTCTCACAAGATTGGTCATATAAGTATAAGCCCATCTGCCCCCACTCTCTCTCTTGCTCCTGCTTCACCATGTGATGTGCCTGCTCCCTCTTTGCCTTCTACCATAATTGTAAGCTTCCCGTGGCCTCCCTAGAAGAGGAGTAGATGCCAGCACTCTGCTTTCTAGAAATCCTACAGAACTATTAGCCAATTAAACCTCTTGTCTTTATAAATGACCTACTTTCAGGTATTTCTTTATAGCAATGCAAGAATGCCCTAATACATCTTACTTCCCTCATTTAGGCAAAAATTGTGCCTTCTGTTTTTTAATGCCCTCATAATAGGGTTTATAACACTGGAATAATGCATATAATAGTATCTAAATTTTCAGTCTTCGTTGTTTAAGTATATCTTTTGTATAATGACAATGGAGACAGTGGTCTTCAAAATCATATTTTTCAGTTTTTGCCCATTCAGTATGATATTGGCTGTGGGTTTGTCATAAATAGCTCTTATTATTTTGAGGTACGTTCCATCAATACCGAATTTATTGAGCGTTTTTAGCATGAAGGGCTGTTGAATTTTGTCAAAAGCCTTTTCTGCATCTATTGAGATAATCATGTGGTTCTTGTCTTTGGTTCTCTTTATATGCTGGATTATGTTTATTGATTTGCGAATGTTGAACCAGCCTTGCATCCCAGGGATGAAGCCCACTTGATAATGATGGATAAGCTTTTTGATGTGTTGCTGAATCCGGTTTGCCAGTATTTTATTGAGGATTTTTGCATCGATGTTCATCAGGGATATTGGTCTAAAATTCTCTTTTTTTGTTGTGTGTCTCTGCCAGGCTTTGGTATCAGGATGATGTTGGCCTCATAAAATGAGTTAGGGAGGATTCCCTCTTTTTCTATTGATTGGAATAGTTTCAGAAGGAATGGTACCAACTCCTCCTTGTACCTCTGGTAGAATTCAGCTGTGAATCCATCTGGTCCTGGACTTTTTTTGGTTGGTAGGCTATTAATTATTGCCTCAATTTCAGAGCCTGCTATTGGTCTATTCAGGGATTCAACTTCTTCCTGGTTTAGTCTTGGAAGAGTGTAAGTGTCCAGGAAATTATCCATTTCTTCTAGATTTTCCAGTTTATTTGCATAGAGGTGTTTATAGTATTCTCTAATGGTAGTTTGTATTTCTGTGGGGTCAGTGGTGATATCCCCTTTATCATTTTTAATTGCGTCGATTTGATTCTTCTCTCTTTTCTTCTTTATTAGTCTGGCTAGTGGGCTGTCAATTTTGTTGATCTTTTCAAAAAACCAACTCCTGGATTCATTGATTTTTTGGAGGGTTTTTTGTGTCTCTATCTCCTTCGGTTCTGCTCTGATCTTAGTTATTTCTTGCCTTCTGCTAGCTTTCGAATGTGTTTGCTCTTGCTTCTCTAGTTCTTTTAATTGCGATGTTAGAGTGTCAATTTTAGATCTTTCCTGCTTTCTCTTGTGGGCAATTAGTGCTATAAATTTCCCTCTACACACTGCTTTAAATATGTCCCAGAGATTCTGGTATGTTGTATCTTTGTTCTCATTGGTTTCAAAGAACATCTTTATTTCTGCCTTCATTTCGTTATGTACCCAGTAGTCATTCAGGAGCAGGTTGTTCAGTTTCCATGTAGTTGAGTGGTTTTGATTGAGTTTCTTAGTCCTGAGTTCTAGTTTGATTGCACTGTGGTCTGACAGACAGTTTGTTAAAATTTCTGTTCTTGTACATTTAAAAATTCCCTTTGAAAACTGGCACAAGACAGGGATGCCCTCTCTCACCACTCCTATTCAACATAGTGTTGGAAGTTCTGGCTAGGGCAATCAGGCAAGAGAAAGAAATCAAGGGTATTCAGTTAGGAAAAGAAGAAGTCAAATTGTCCCTGTTTGCAGATGACATGATTGTATATTTAGAAAACCCCATTGTCTCAGCCCAAAATCTCCTTAAGCTGATAAGCAACTTCAGCAAAGTCTCAGGATACAAAATTAATGTGCAAAAATCACAAGCATTCTTATACACCAGTAACAGACAAACAGAGAGCCAAATCAGGAATGAACTTCCATTCACAATTGCTTCAAAGAGAATCAAATACCTAGGAATCCAACTTCCAAGGGATGTAAAGGACCTCTTCAAGGAGAACTACAAACCACTGCTCAGTGAAATCAAAGAGGACACAAACAAATGGAAGAACATACCATGCTCATGGATAGGAAGAATCAATATCGTGAAAATGGCCATACTGCCCAAGGTAATTTATAGATTCAATGCCATCCCCATCAAGCTACCAATGACTTTCTTCACAGAATTGGAAAAAACTGCTTTAAAGTTCATATGGAACCAAAAAAGAGCCCACATCTCCAAGACAATCCTAAGTCAAAAGAACAAAGCTGGAGGCATCACGCTACCTGACTTCAAACTATACTACAAGGCTACAGTAACCAAAACAGCATGGTACTGGTACCAAAACAGAGATATAGACCAATGGAACAGAACAGAGTCCTCAGAAATAATACCACACATCTACAGCCATCTGATCTTTGACAAACCTGAGAGAAACAAGAAATGGGGAAAGGATTCCCTATTTAATAAATGGTGCTGGGAAAATTGGCTAGCCATAAGTAGAAAGCGGAAACTGGATCCTTTCCTTACTCCTTATACGAAAATTAATTCAAGATGGATTAGAGACTTAAATGTTAGACCTAATACCATAAAAATCCTAGAGGAAAACCTAGGTAGTACCATTCAGGACATAGGCATGGGCAAAGACTTCATGTCTAAAACACCAAAAGCAACGGCAGCAAAAGCCAAAATTGACAAATGGGATCTCATTAAACTAAAGAGCTTCTGCACAGCAAAAGAAACTACCATCAGAGTGAACAGGCAACCTACAGAATGGGAGAAAATGTTTGCAATCTACTCATCTGACAAAGGGCTAATATCCAGAACCTACAAAGAACTCAAACAAATTTACAAGAGAAAAACAAACAACCCCATCAAAAAGTGGGCAAAGGATATGAACAGACATTTCTCAAAAGAAGACATTCATACAGCCAACAGACACATGAAAAAATGCTCATCATCACTGGCCATCAGAGAAATGCAAATCAAAACCACAATGAGATACCATCTCACACCCATTAGAATGGCAATCATTAAAAAGTCAGGAAACAACAGGTGCTGGAGAGGATGTGGAGAAATAGGAACACTTTTACACTGTTGGGGGGATTGTAAACTAGTTCAACCATTATGGAAAACAGTATGGCGATTCCTCAAGGATCTAGAACTAGATGTACCATATGACCCAGCCATCCCATTACTGGGTATATACCCAAAGGATTATAAATTATGCTGCTATAAAGACACATGCACACGTATGTTTATTGCGGCACTATTCACAATAGCAAAGACTTGGATCAACCCAAATGTCCATCAGTGACAGATTGGATTAAGAAAATGTGGCACATATACACCATGGAATACTATGCAGCCATAAAAAAGGATGAGTTTGAGACCTTTGTAGGGACTTGGATACAGCTGGAATCCATCATTCTTAGCAAACTATCACAAGAACAGAAAACCAAACACCGCATGTTCTCACTCATAGGTGGGAACTGAACAATGAGATCACTCGGACTCAGGAAGGGGAACATCACACACCGGGGCCTATCATGGGGAGGGGGGAGGGGGGAGGGATTGCATTGGGAGTTATACCTGATGTAAATGACGAGTTGATGGGTGTAGCACAGCAACATGGCACAAGTATACATATGTAACAAACCTGCACGTTATGCACATGTACCCTACAACTTAAAGTATAATAATAATAAATTTAAAAAAAAATCATATTTTTCAAGAAAAAATTTCAAATGTTTTAGAGAAAAATGGTTTTTATACGTAAAATTTCCTTTAGATATGGAAGCTGTAGCATAGTTTTGTGGTTAGTCTAGGGTCTATTTGCATGTTTGGTTAACTGACTCTTTCTCAAGTTCCTAAGCTCTAAGTCCGGGAATATGGTAACCCATGTGCTTTGGACTGGGAAGACTAAAAGCTCTGAGTAAAGCCCAAACTCATGCCTATATATTTTTAATCTACTGTATACCGCACTCTTACTATATAATGAAACATGCTAAGATTGATGACGTGTATTTAGCCTAGGTGAGATACTGAGACAGTTTCTGCCATTTTCCTGCGTCTTATCTAATCTCTTCTCTCTTTCTCCTTTCTTCCCTCAAATACACAAACACATGCAATAACTATCTCAGAGTTTGTTTCCCAGGGAATCTTATCTATGTCAGTTGATGCTAATTATGTTCCAAGAAAGAAGACTCTGAAATTAAATTTTTGGAACTGAAGGATCTGCCTACCAGCTGGCAAGGAAAACCCTATGACTAGCGTAGCCGGGGTACTAAGAACTTCTGACATGCAATCATTAGAATTTCTCTGGTAATATACCAGTATGGGATACTATTAGAAAAAACAAAACAAAACAAAATAAATTCTTGTTGAAATATCTCAGATCTGGGGCATTTTAGAAATTCAGGAGAAATAGTAACTATAAGGACAATGGAATATGATAGCTATTGCTAAGGGTCATTTATACATAGGGATTTAAAAAAAACTAAGAAAGGCTTAGAGTGATTAATCACTAATTTAAGGTAATACAGCACATAAGTACATACAAACTATCATCTCCCATGTCTGGAGGGTAGGTAAAGCTAACAATCAGACCTGAGTCTTCATTAGAAGAATAATAAAAGTACAGAAAATACAACAATCTTAATCCTGAGTGTTACGTCAAGAAGACTAAGACTGAAAAAAAAAGGATGATAAAACATAGAATAGTGAAACCTTGGTCAGAAATCTGAATCCACAGAGTTTTACCCCTCAGGGCCTAAAAATATGAATTTTGTTGTCTAAAAGCTAGTCCTTTTCCCTTGCTTGAAAGAAATGCCAAAACCTCTGCCTTGTAAGACCTGTGTCTTCTCAAGATGTATCCCAATCTCCCTAACAACCATTAGACCAATATGTAAAGATTGGTTTCAATATAAACTGTCCAAAAAGGTGCTATTAGTAAGAATTCTACTATAGGATGTAAGGGATTATACTTCAGAGAAGATGTAGCACGTAGCCAATGTGTACTGTTAGGATCTAGGCGCATGCACATGGAACAGAGTCCTATAGAGATTAGATCGAAACTGGGTGAATATAAGGTACAATAAAGAAGGTCTATTACTATGAAAGGACTCTTCCTGGTTAAGAATTCATTACCATGACAAAATCTTGTAATATAGGACGAACATACTATTAGTGTGGTTTTGGAAGACTGAAGAAAGCAATGGTTCACACAAAGTAAAGTAGAAATGCCATAATTTTCATATTAGGTGGGACAAGGAAAAAATGAAAAGGTTCAATGAAGTTGACAGGCTAAAGTAGATGTATTATTGCTGACTAGTTTCCCCAAAAGGGCCTACACATTTCTCCATTTATCAATGTGATAAGGAATGCATTGTGAGAAGGTCACCATCATCATGGGATCAATGGTATATCCCTACAAAGGACATGGCTGATAGTAGTTCCTTGATAACAGTGAGGGTGCTTGGATCTCAGAATAACAGAGTCAAGATGGCAACACTTGGCTGTCAGACAATAGGTAAGCAAAACTATTGAAATAGGGAAAAAAAAAAAAAAAAACATTAGAATGGAAACCAGAATCCAGTTTCAGAGCTAGAGAAATTGTTGGTAGAACATAGACTTCCTAGGAACAGAGTAAAAAATCAACCTATAAGACTATTCTCAATTCAGGCAATCAAAAGAAATGAAATGTAGATGATTATCATTCCAAGAGCAGCCTATATAATGAAAAATCATTTTTCCCTGCACAGTTTTCAGACATGTGTCAGTTTAAAATCCAGAACCCATTTGTGGAAGAAGAGTCCAATTTCCCATGAGAAAAAAATTTGCCACTACAGCAAGCTTATACAGTAATGATTACTAACGTTCTTGCCCATAAAAGGCATATGGTAATTTATTCTGATAACTGGAAATTGAAGAAAGGGAAATACCAAGACGTTTCAAGAATTCCTACCCACAGATCTAATTTGACATTGATATTCAAATATGCCAAGCATTTTTACAGCCCTCACGTTAGTGGGGGACTTGCAAAAATAAAATCTTGTTGTCTTATGTCTAGTTCATAGAAGGTCCATTGAGTCCATGGACCACTCAATGATGATTCCCCTGATCTCTTGAGTGAATGGTACAAGAGAGGCAACTGGTAATTTTTAGAACCCCAATATTGGTCTGTTAAGTAAGGGCTGTCATGATTGGAAAGATCAAAAAGATCAAATAGAAGCTGTTGAGCTGATCCCTGGCTCTGTCAAGACAATAAAGTGAAAGCAATGTTGCATCTCAAAAGGAATGGCAGAGCATTCTTAAATATATTCAAGGTATGCAGTGATGTTCATCCCCATTATCTCTCCCCTTTAATTTCCAAATTTGGCCATGACAAAAGTCAGATGAACCCTAGACAATGACAATGGGCTACTGAATTTTCAACCAACTAGTGATCAAATATAATACCTTTGCTATATCTCATTAATATAATCCAAGGTATGTGATATATGACCATTGATCTGGGATGTGTATTATTTTCCATCATGAAGGGAAATTGTACTAGAAAGCAGCTTTCATCAATCTATGATGAACTACAGAATATATTTTATTTGTCCCAGAGCTATATTAACTCTTCTGCCCACTGTCATAATATAGCTCAAAGGGAGCTATATTATGTACATCTGTACACTGTGCACAATATTACATTATCTTGGCCTATTGATGACATTATGATAATTGGACTATACTTGCATTAGTACAAAGTGATAGGATCAGTGCAGTCCTGATAACACACAAGGATTCCTAAGGATAGGTAATAAATTCCAAAACACCTAAGGACTCATTAGATCAATGAAGTGTATTAACGGGTTTAACAGTCTGGGGCAAGCTAAAATATGCCCCACAGAGATATGGAATACATTATCAAATTAATGCATTTCATATGTCTCATCATTTTTTAAAAAAATATACAACCAAAATACTTTCTTCCCAACTCATACTTATGGCTACATAGCCTGAAGTTATTCATTTCAACCTGATGAAAATGAATAATGTCCATGATTGGTTCACAAATAAGTTGGCTATGTATTTGGATGCAAGACAAAAATAGACTATTATTGCTTTTCTGTCCTATTCAGAGGTGGCCCTGTAATACTGCATTGAGGGGAAATCTTCTCAAGGATTAGAGGTTCATGACATGTACCTGGTCATCTACTTTGTATAAAAAGAAAATCCAATATTAGAATATACATAAACTCACGGACAGTGTCAAGTTGCTAAGCTCCATGAACAGGCACTTAAAGGAATCAAGATTAAAAGTTAAAGGAAAAGAAGTTCTGTAGAAGAAACATGTGCACAGACTTTTGGGAGCACACATGAATTGTGAAGATCTTTGTATTGAATACTAAATGCCATAAAATAAGTTATTTTTTAAAAGTGCTTTTAAAAAGCAACTACATAGTTGCTTTTAACATCAGCCAGTTTCTTTCATTGGGAATCTCCAATGCTGATATATCGGACTCATGAAAAGAGCACCATAGTGACAAGGATGGAATCTGTAGATAAACTCAATAGCATAAACTCGCAGTCCATAATGGCAGTGAACTTACTATTGCTGTTTAATATCAAAGCAAATAGCTCAACACTGAACTGTAAAGGCAACATCATTGCTCAAAGAGAGCAACCAGCCCGTTGATTACAAATTGGTACAGTAGGCCCATTCCACTCTGAAAGGAGCAGAGATATTGAATGGACAACATATGCTTTGAGTATGGGATTGCCTTCCTTGACCACAGAGCTTTAGAGATCACCTCTACCCAAAGGTTTATTGAGTGTATATTCCACCGATACACAACCCTGTAAAATATCACAAAAGAGCAAAGGACACATATTATATCAAATGAATGATGATGATGTACATAGGATCTTGGAACTCACTTCTCCTATTACATACCATGCCATCCAGAAGTTTCTAATTAGCTAGAATGATGGAAAGGCTTTTGAGGCATAAACTGACATGTCACATTGGAAACAATTCCTTCAGTAGCTTGGAAGTCATCTTCAAAAGTGCAGTTTACAGCTTAATCCATACCATTACATGGTGTTTTATCTCTAACAGGCAAAAACACATGGTTCCAGGAACAAAATTATGTTACTAGAGGTAATATTTTTACCTTAATTCTCAGTGACCCACTTAGGTAATTTGTGTTTTCTACACCTGGAATTCCAGGATTTGCACATCTAGAGTTCTTATTCCCAGGGAAAATACTGCTTCCAGCAGACACAGCAATAATCCCATTATATTGTAAATTTTGTGTCTTCTGGTCACTTTGGGCTTTTCAGTGATGTCAAGAGATACGAGAGCATGGAAAGGAATAAACATCCTGGTAGGAGTAATTTTCCCTGATCATTTCTAGGAGGTGGGGGCATCTGAGTTACAATAGGACAAAGAAAAATACATGGGCACCCAGGTGATCCCCTGGGAGTCTCCTGTTACTCCCTTTTCTAAATCCCTTTTCTCAAGTCGGTAGACATGTCTAACCGCTTAAGAAAAGCATAACAACTAAAGGCTTAGAGCCCTCAGGAATACGTATTTGAGTCACCTCATCGTGTAGGCCATCGTGTTAATTTGAATTTTCTAAGAAGCACACAGCAAGAAGAAATACAATATATCAAGGCTCTTTTTTTTTTTTTTTTTTTTTTTTTTTGAGAAGTTGAAGAATAAGCCTGTGAAGGAAGGTTAAAGGAGAAAGGTAAAAAAATTAATATCATTATTCGAGTTTAATACATAAGAAGAAGGAAAGCATCAAAGAAAGATCATGCAGAAAGAACCTCAAAGAGCAGTAGAGCTAAAGAAACTCCTCAATAGTCTAACGGGGAGCTCCCAAGCAATTAGCATGATGACATTTCAGAGGAATCTCCCCTCACCCAGCTTAAGCACCCCAGTTATGACCAATCCTATGAGAAAGAAGTGGAGAGAGTGTGGCTTAAGTGTGAACACTGAAGTGGAAGTGAAGGTAAGGTGGCTTAAAATTGTCAGGAAACTACTTTAGTATAGTGGGTGCTCTTGAAGACACGATTGAGTAATATCTCTCCATGCTTGCCACAGCCATCTGGACCAGCAGAGGTACTAGCTAAAAGGGAAGGAAATCTAGAATGTGTTGTGAAGGAGGAGAAGGATTATTACCAGCTGCAGCCTGAGATTAATTGCAGTGACAGGGTCTCTAGCTCATCCTGCCAAATATTTTTTGAGTTTTCACAGAAAAAGAGAATAACCACAGGATCTTTGAGCTGTTTGCAGATGTGTGAATTTATTATATGAATCGACGCATCAAGTGACATAGGGGTACACTTAGTGATTGCTGCAGGTGTCTCAAGATTCCCATTCTGGGGTGCAGGGACTGATTTCTTAGATTCAGAAAGAAATAGCTTACAGTTCACAACTGTATCTATCCTTCTCCATGAATAGTCTTTGCCCAGGTATATACCCATTCTGGGATAGAGGCACTTACTTCCTAAATACAGAAAGAAACAGCTTACAGTTTACAACTGTATCTGTCCTTCTCCATGAATAGTCTTTGCCCAAAGAGTTAAGCAAATCTCCATTTCTGAGATTTGTGTACATAAAGATAGACAGAAAGACAATAGATGTATATATGTACAGACACATAGTACACTTACACAAATATATAACATGAGGACAATCATGAAAAAGGGAGTTTGAATTTACAGGATTCTGAAATAATTCTCACACTCATATTTATGATCTGAATTCCTGTTGAATAACAATTTGTGTGCTTGATTCCTTACTTTAAGAATCACTGCTTTTTATAATACTTTGAATTGATGTATTTTTTTTTCAGAGCTCTGACTAGGTCAAGCATAGCAAGAAGCTAGCTCTTTTAATTGTATTTAAAAGTGTTACCATTATGTGCATGTGCAGCATTTTTTCTTACTTTTCTATTTCTGTATTTCCTTCTCTTCAACATGTCATTTTGATTTATTATGTTGTAGTTGCTTATAAAAAAACAAATTCATTGGCATATAATAAACTGAGCATACATAAAGCATACAATTTGATAAATGTTCACATATAAATATACCTGAAACAATCACCACAGTCAATGTAATGAAAATATTGTATTACATGGGGAGAAGTTGAAAGCATTTCTCCTGAGAGCTGAAACAAGACAAAGAAGTCCATTCTCACCCCTTCTATTCAACATAGTACTGGAAGTATAAGCCAGAGCAATCAGGCAAGAGAAAGGAATGAGCATCCAAATTGGAAAAGAGGAAGTCAAACTATCACTGTTCACCAGTGATATGATCATATACCTAGGAAACCCTAAAAACGCCTCCAAAAGACTCTAGATTTGATAAATTCATTAAATTCTTGGGTTACAAAATTAATGTACACAAATCAGTAGCACTACTGCATACCAACAACCATGCTGATAATTAAATCAATAACTCAATCCCTTTAATAATAGCTGTAAAAAAAAAACCTAGGAATATTCTTAACCAAGGAGGTAGAAAATCTCTGCAAAGAGAACTATAGAACGGTGCTGAAAGACATCATAGATGACACAAATAAAAACACTTCCCATGCTCATGAACTGGAAGAATCAATATCACAAAAATGACCATACTACCCAAAGCAATATACAGATTCAATGCAATTTCTCTCAAAATTGCAGCATTACTTTTTGAAGAATTAGAAAAAAAAAAAAAAAAAAACCACCTAAAATCCATATGGAACCCAAAAAGAGCCTGAATAGTCAAGGCAATCTAAAGCAAAAAGAACAAATCTGGAGGCATCACATAACCTTACTTCAAATTATGCTACATGGTTATAGTAACCAAAATAGCATGGTACTGGTATAAAAGTTGACACATAGACCAATGGAAGAGACTAGAGAACACAGAAATAAAGCCAAACTTACAACCAACTAATCATTAACAAAGTACACAATAACATTAATTGGTGAAAGGATATCCTATGTAATAAATGGTGCTGGGAAAACTGGATAACCACATGTAGAAGAATGAAACTGGATTCCTGTCTCTCACTGTGTACAAAAATCAACTCTACATATATTTAAAGACTTAAATCTAAGACCTGAAACTGTAAAACTTCTGAAGATAACCTAGGAAAAATTCTTCTGAACATTGGCCTAGGCAAATAATTTATGACTAAGATCACAAAAGCAAACACAACTAAAACAAAAATAAATAAATGGGGCCTAATTAAACTAAAAAGCTTCTGTACCGCAAAATAAATCATCATCAGAGTAAAGAGACAATGTAGAGAATAAAAGAAACTATTTGCATACTCTGCATCTGACAAAAGACTAATATTCAGGATCTAAAAGGATCTCAGCAAATCAGAAAAAAAAAGAAAAGAAAAAGAAACAATCCCATTAAAATGTGGGCAAATCACATGAATAAACAGCTCTCAAAAGAAGATAGACAAATTTTTAACAAACATATGAAAAAATTATCAACATCATTAATCATCAGGGAAAGGCAAATTAAAACCTCAGTGAGACACCGCATTACCCCTGTAAGAATGGCCATGAATATAAAGTGTCAAAAAACAAGAGATGTGGTGTGGATGTGAAATTATACACTGCTAGTGGAAATGTAAATTACTAAAACATCTGTGAAAAACAGTATGGACATTTTTAAAAGAACTTAAAGTAGATCTACCATTCGATCCAGCAAACCCACTACCAGGTATCTCCCCAAAGGAAAATAAGTCATTACATCAAAAAGATACCTGCATGCGTATGTTTATTGCAGCACAATTAAAAATTGCAAAGGTATGGAATAAACCTAAGTGCCCGTTGACCAGTGAATGGATAGAGAAAATGTGGTATATATACACCATAGAATACTACTTAGCCATAAAAGAGAGTATAACAATGCCTTTTGTAGCAACTTGGATGAAGCTGGATGTCATTATTCTAAGTGAAGCAACTCAGGAATGGAAAACCAAATACTTTATGTTCTCACTTATAAGTGGGAGCTAAGCTAAGGATACCCAAAGGCATACACAGTGGTAGAATGGACTTTGGAGACTCAGAACTGGGATGGTGGGAGTGGAGTGAGAGGTAAAACATTACATATTGGGAACAAGGTACACTACTAGGCGGATGGGTGCAATAATGTATCAGACTTTACCACTGTGCAATTCATCCATGGAACAAAAAACCACGTGAAAACCAAAAGCTATTGAAAAAAAAAAAAAAAAAAAACAACTCCCTAAAAAACAGGTTTCATAATTTTGGGATTCATAAATATAAACCAAACTATACTAGAAATTATATTTAAATTAGATGGCTAATCAAACTGAAATAAATCATATTTAGTATTTGAATTTCTGTCCACAGTTTTTATTTCAGTAAATAAACTTTTAAAATATGCAGTTATAATAAAAAAAGCAGTCACAGCAGCTGTATTTCAAATTGAGTGTAGCAGAGTTATAATTAGACTGTTCTTAGTTGTGATTATGAAAAAGTCCTGCCACTGACGGAGAAGAGATATTTCAAGGAAGCCAGAAGATAAAACGCTAATGGAGGTGGGGGTGGAAGTGGAGAGAAAGGTGGGTTTATTAAGGGGGACACTAGCGATACCATAGGAAAGGCAATATCACCACTCTAAAGTACTATTTAGTTAGCAAGAGGTTTCAAAGTAATACTGAGATCTAAGCTCTCAGCCTTTAGAGGTGAGGTCTACATTTGTAGACCTGAGGAAGGTTCAAGACCAGGTATTATTTCAGTGTCCAGAATCCAACAGCAGAGAGTTAAGTTAAAACCAAGTCTTGATACCACTTAAACTACTTAAAGTGTGAAACGAACTCTCAAGAGTGGCATCCAGGTTTCAAGTTTTAATTTTGGGTTTCACATTGGCATTTTCACATCAAAAGTGTGTTTTGTTATTTTCAGACAAATTAACTAATTTTGCGAAATATCTATGAAATAATATATAAGGTTGTTGGGTGGTTCACACCTTTCTTACATTTTAATTTCTCAAGTGTGCTTGGATAGTATATTATCAAAGGTAGTTTTCATGGAAGCAAATTTCTATGATGCTGTAAAAATGTTTCCAAATTTATTCTATATGAAAACAAAACAAAGTTTTTGGGAAATTACTAGAAATTGCAATGAAAGACAGATGAAAAGAAACTTTAAAAATTATGATGAAATCAGTATAATCAAAATTAAAATACAAATAGCAATAAGGTAGGTTTTGTATCATATACAAAAATAAATGTATATTATATGAACTTCTATGTATATATTAGCTAATACAAATAAAGAAAGTGAATAGAAATACCTAATGAAAATGGTTCAAAGATATAAAGATGAAATTAAGGAAGTTAATTTTAAGTTCATATATTATTTAGTAACAGCCACATAAAACTTAGAACTAGTTTTTTCAACAGTTGTAAATATTCACTATATTGATAATGACACACATTTTCACAAGGAAAAATGTGTGAAAATATATACTTTATTACATCTTGGGAGTATAAATTAGTGGAAGATCATTAAAGGGTGAAAAACTTGTTATCTATTACAATTTTAAACGTGAATACCTCTGCACCACAGCCAATAGTTTTTTTTTTTTTTTTCAAATTTCAAAATGAAGATTATTTAAATAACTTTTAAATACTAACCAAGAAGTAAAATTAAATATTTATTTGGATTTTAGGATCAATATATACTAAAATATTGAAGTATTTCTACAGAAAATATGGGACCAAATTGAAAAGAAACTACGTTATTAATTATTATTTCTTATTTAATTAAAACACATTTAACATATTTACCAGTACCTACATTTAATGTAGATCTTTGTCATGCTAATTTTTATTTAATACACATTTAATGTGCATTTAATGTATATAATATATCTCACTATTTGGAGGAGAAGTTTTTATGTTTTTATGGGGTATATTTCACTTAAAAACATTGAGATTCAGGTAGGTCTTTTTAAGCTGGTGCCCTGAGTGCCTCTTTTCACATCCTCGTAATGACACCTTGAAGAATGCGATGGACATTCCATTAAAAAAAGGAAAGTTCTATGTTAAGGTGGGGAATATGTGTAGTGAACTACCACATAAATTCTTCTCGTTAAGCAAGAACTACAGTAAGATTACAAAAACCATAATATCACACACACACACACTTTATGTATGCATATATTGCTTCTCCATGTATTCTTTATTTACTGTGTTGACACCAATAAAATGTCACTATAAAGACGAATTTGCTATAAATAAGCATGATCTTATTTGTAAAAATGTTGCTTCAAACCAGGATGTTTCACAAATGAACCATTGACTTTATATGTATGAATATAAAAAAAAGCTGAATGGTGAATTATTTTATACTGAAACTACAACTATGTTTTCAATGATATGACTGAATCAGATTTCACAAGCCAATTTTGGTGAAAAGAAAGAGCTCTTTCCAAGAAGTATGTTTAATATTTAACACAAAATGAAATTAAATATTCATTTGTTTTTTCTTGAAACATTTATTTATTTAAGCATGCTTTGGCAAATTTCCTCAATGCATTTTTACTAAAGAAATATTCTCTCTATAGTATCATTTGTAAAGGCAGGAAATTAATAGGTTTTCATTTTGTTGTAGAGAAATGGCACTTTAACATCATTACAGTTTTAATGTACTGCTATGTTTCAAATGAGTGTATTTCATGTTTTAGTACTTAGAATGTGAATTATTAAAGAGCTTATTTGTTAAATTTTTGTGACATATGTTGAATTTATTTTTTCTGGTTCAGAACACAAAACATATATCTTTTAAACTTTTCTATTACTTCCATTTTTATTCATTTAAATGAGTCCCATAGTAATATTATTTTATATTACTTTATGTTATATTTATATCATTTCATTTTAATTTAGGAGTTCTTTCAGTAAACTTAAAAAAACATATTTTTTAAAGCTTTACTATGTATGAGATGGGTCGTTCAGCTATTAACATGGACTGTACCCACGTGGTAAGATTTGATGGCTTGCAGTATTGAATAGAGGTTTGCTAACCTGAGTTTTATGGACAAATGTTTCAGAAGAGTTTATGCCAACAGATAAATGTCACAATTTCTTATTATACTACAATTACTTGAATTGATCTGCCAACTTCCCCTTAACTAAAAACTCATTTCAATAAATGAAATTCAACTCAAAATGAACAAAATTCAAAAATCTGTGTTTTTTAACAGGGTTTGACAAATTTTCTATAAAGGGGCAGAGAGCAAATATTCTAATCTTTGTGGTCTACATGATCTCTGTCTTACTTTTCAACACTATCATTATAGTACAAAAGTAGCCATAAAACACTTCAAATAGGTGTGACTATGTTTTGATAAAACTTCATTTACAAAAGCAGACAGCTAGCCGGATTTGACCAGCCATAGCTTGCCAACCCCTTCACCAGAGCAATGCTTCTTGAAGAGTGGTCCACAAACCAGTGCTATCAACATCACCTGAGAGCTTCCTAGAAATGTAAATTACCACTTCCCACCCCTACAAGATCTGCATTTTGGGGTGTGGGTTCCGGTAGCCTGTGACATAATGTGTCCATTATGCAAAAGAGTGTATTAAAACACAGATTCCCAGGATTCACTTGAAAGATTATGTTTCAGTAGGTCTGGGATGGGCCTGAAAATTATCAATTTTAACAAACTCTTGGTAATTTTGAGGAGCCAGTCTTCTGACCATACTTTGAATAGGGCTTTCCAGAAGGCACTAAGATAGTGTCATGTGTCATCCTACCCTAAATAACTCTCCTACGTTATATTTTTTAACTCAAATTAATTTCATCTACTTGGTCATTCATTCATACAAATATGAATACATACAAATATAAAAAATATATTGAGAAACTACTTTGTTATGCATTAGGGGTTCAAAAATGAATCACAAAGACCTCAACTGGTGTTACTAGAAAAAAATTGAATAAAATAATTAGTTTAAATGACTAAAACAAACAAAATAATAAAAAAACACTTTTGGATTTATTAAATAAGTAATTATTGAGCATTACAAATACTTGTAATGTTTCCGGTTAATGTGCTAAGTGTTTGGTATACAAAGTTGAGTAAATACAATTCCCAGCACTCAAGGAACAAACTAGTGGAAGAGTAAACAATTAACACACATTTTCTATATAACAGAAGAGATGTCCCATTTAGTTGGCCTCTCAGTGTTCTGAGAGATATTTCTTTAGCCATATGAAGTCCAGTGAGAAAGAAGACCATGTGCAATGACGAAGAGGCAGAAATAAATTGTGACTGTTAAAGGAACTTCAATAATTCAGTATTGTGCAGAAAAAAATGATATGGAATTGGAAAAAAATGATATGGAATTGGAAAAGTATTGTGCAGAAAAGATGATATGGAATTGAAAAATAAGATGGACTCAGAAATATTTTGGGGTCTTGAACAATATTTCAGTTTTGGGACTATGGTGGTCCCTCCTATTTAAAACCCAATCAAAGATGTTAATTAGGGAAAGTCACTTGGTAAGATCTATGTAACCCAGACCATCTCTCTGGAAAACTGTGAAGATTTAATGGAAAGGCACAACACCAAAATGCCACCTCCTAGACATGGCCTTTCTTAACCACCCTGTTTACTTGTGTCCCTCATCATAGTTATTGTCGAAAAGGGCAGTCTATGTTATTATCTTCATAATTCTTAGTGCAAAATTAAGTCATTATTTTTATGTGTTTTTTACTTGACATTTTTTCTCTGCTCCTCTCTCATCGACAGTTTAAACTCATGAAAATTGGGAACTAGTCTTTCTTGCTTATTACTATAACATAGTGCCTAGAGAACTGAATGTCATACAAAATATATATGATGAATTAATGTACAAATGAACAGCATCACCGAGACAAGTAGGTGAATTGTGGTATAAGTGACTGAAATAATTATTACAGAAGAAAAATCACATTTTGTGGAATGGGGGTAATAATGAATTTGAACTGTCTGGGGCATCTAGAAGATTTCTGGTAGGTATTTGGGTGTACAGATATTGTAGCTCTTGCAGGTGTCAGTGACTACTTAAGTCATAAAGTTAGATGAGATCTTTAAAGAGAAAATGTATGTTGGGAGAAAAGGGCTAAAAATAGTACCCAGGAAAATTTTGACACAAAAAGGATAAGCAAAGGAAGAAGCAACATATGAAAGTATATGAGAAGGGCTTGCTAAAGGAAGAAAATGAAATCTAGTGGATCATGTAGTTAGAAATATACTTAGAAAAATTTTCCCACAAAGACAAATTGCCAATCCGTATGAAATTCTGAAGAGAGATGAAAAATAATTAGTGTTTATTGTATTTGGTAATTAACCTTCATGATTTAATATAGATAAAAATCAATGTTATCATTTTACAAATAAGAAAAGTTAGCATCAGTGTGATTTGTCTAATCTTCACATCTAGTGAGGTGTGGAGTCAGAACTGAATCCATATTTAAAGGTTTTGTTTGTTTCACAATTTATTAACAGATTTTAAAACTGTCAAATGATACTTAGTCATCTATTAAGATAGTACACAATGCTTCAAAATTTTAGGGACTAACATCATGAAATAGTTTAATAGATTTAGTATTGCTATACCATTCCCACATTCCTGAAATATAGCTTACCAGATACATGTGGCAGAAACTAATAACTAGTCCCTAATATCCCTTCTGTTTCCCCTGTATGAATTGAGAAATCATTGCTAGTGGGCCAAATTCTGCTCCACCACCTGTTTTTTAGCATGGCTAACAAGGTAAGGTAAGGATGATATTTGAATTTTTAAATAATTTTTAAAATTCAAAAAATTCAAAAAATAATTACAGTTAGTAATGTGAAAAGTAAACAAAATTAAAACTTTAGTGTTCATAAATTAAATCATACCAAAACACAGCAATTCTAATTCATTTACATGTTATTCATGATGCTTTTGTGCTGCAGTGGCAGAGTTTGGTAGTACAACAGAGACCATATGGCTCCAAAACTTTAAATAATTACCCTCTGTCCTTTTATAGATAAAGGTTGCTAACCCCTTCTCTGGAGCAATAAAAGATTTAGCTGCATGACCACCCAGCTAAAGAGTAACTTTCCCAGGCTCTTTGAGGCAGTTAGGGCCTTGTGACAGAGTTCTGACAATGAATGTGGAAGCAGACATTATTTGGGCAACGTCAATATAGTGCTGTGTATGCAGTTATGTTCTGCCTTCCTTCTTTTTCCACTAGCTGGCATCGCTAACACAATAAGGAAATAAACTTGTATTTTTGTTTAAGGTATTGTCATTTTGGTTCTTATTTAAACAGTCCACTCAATATCCTAATCAATACATGGGTCTAATATTAATATTTTTACAGATTATAATAAATATAATTTAATTTGTGAGAATTTATTAGATTTTTATCAAAAACCAATGTATTTTCAGGATTCTTACAAAAAGTGGTTAATTCATTTCTATATAAATAGAAAGTACATATTGCTGAAGAATAACTTTTGAAGCCAATTGACAAATGTTTAAGAAACATGGAAAAATAATTCACGGTTAGACAGTAATTGTGCCTTTAAATGAAAGATTATCAGTTTATCTAGTAATCCACTAATTTAAATTAAAGTAACAATATGATTACATTTTTACCCAAAATGATCTCTTCTGTTTTCTTTGATAAGGAGGATTATCAATTCATGTGAAGCTTCTGGCTTCTCTCTGCTTTTTTTTTTTTTTTTTTTTTTTTTTTTTGAGACAGAGTCTCGCTCTGTCACCCAGGCTGGAGTGCAGTGGCTGGATCTCAGCTCACTACAAGCTCTGCCTCCCAGGTTTACGCCATTCTCCTGCCTCAGCCTCCCAAATAGCTGGGACTACAGGCGCCCGCCACCTCGCCCGGCTAGTTTTTTTTTTGTATTTTTAGTAGAGACAGGGTTTCACCGTGTTAGCCAGGCTGGTCTCGATCTCCTGACCTCGTGTTCCGCCCGTCTCGGCCTCCCAAAGTGCTGGGATTACAGGCTTGAGCCACCGTGCCCGGCCTTCTCTCTGCTTTTTGTTCACTCCCCCTCTTCAGTGTTTGATAAATGCATCTGATTGGTAAGAAACTTGACTTAAATTAATCATCCCGTCCCACCATACTTGTTTTTCTTGAATACAAGCTACTTGCATGAAACACACATTCCCATCTTTGCCACAAAACATACATCTGATGGCGGAAGGTCCTGTCTGATGTGTGTGTGCAGAAGTGTGATGGTTAATTTTATGTATCAGTTTGACTGCGCCATGGGACCCAACAACATTTAATATTTGATCAAACATTATTCTGGATGTTTCTGTAAAGATGCTTTTTTGGGTGAAATTAACATTTATTTAATGAACTTCGAGTAAAGCAGATTGCCCTTCATAATATTGGTGAGCCTCATTCAATCAGTTAAAGGAAGTCCTTACTAGAGCAAAGACTGACTTCACCAAGCAAGAATGTGAGCCAAATCCTTAAAATCTCTCTCTCTGTCTCTGTACACACACACACACACACACACACACACACACACACACACACACATCCTATTGGTTATTTTTCTCTGGAGAACCCTGACTAAACTAATACAAGGGGGTAGGAGAGAAACACTGGGAGGTTGCAATTTGGTGGGGGCAAAATCAATTTTAAATATATATATTACATATATAATTAATATATAATAATATTTTTAATTATATAATTTTATATAATAATATATAATTATATGCTATAACATATAATATATAATTAATACATAAATATTAATTATTTATATATCTATAATTATTTTCACATGGGCTCCTGCTATGTTTCTTAGGGTAAAAAGCAGTTCCTAGTCACAGGCAGAATTATAGTGCACTGAGCCTCAAACTCCTGGCCTCAAGTTATCCTCTAGCCTCAGCCTCCCAAGTCGCTGGGGCAACAGGCTTGTGCCACCTTGCCTGGTGAATTCAGTTTTACAGGAGGCTGGCCTTTGATTTTGAATAATACATAAGAAGTGTATTTTCAGGAAGAAAAACATATATGGGCTGACTGACACTTCTTTTACAGGCAAGTCATACAGTTTCAGCTTCTGGACTTTTGTGAGTAGGCCAGGCATATTGCAGTTAGCAGTTTGCAGAAACTAATATTGAACTACGAGGCTGGCTTTTATAGTTGTACTAAAAAAGTCATGCAGCTTTAACAAGAAGCTCTATCCTATAAGCTACAAGGTACTTTGACTCTAGTGGATGACTATAGTTTATGCTGCATATTTTCCAAAGTAGGTAGCTCTTTCTTTAAAAGGAGTGGTCTTATCTTCATTGAAGCAGATGTCAATGAAGCAAAATTTCAAAATATTATGAAAAAACAGGCAGTTCAAATGTTGTCTTTGTAGACTTAGGGAGTCAGATATACATGCTACTTTAAGCTCTCAGGTAGCTGAGCTTAGCATGTGTTTTAAAGCACTAGTAAAGTCGAGTTTTAAATTTTAGATCCAAGTCTACATAGGCAGCCCTGAATTAGTTGTTTGTTTCCATTTTCATTCAGGGTCAAAGCAGTAGTATGAGTGAAGAAGAGAGAGGAGTGAACTCATGTGATTTATACATAGGCATATGGGCTATCACCGATCTGAGTTTCAACTTACCTCTATATTAACTAATGACATATGAAGGATGAACCGTTTTTTATGAAATGGATTTCTTAGACCTAAGGATTTCCATACCAAGTGGCAGCAGATACACTCACTGTTAACTCAGTCCAAAACTCAACTCTCACAATAGTCTGAACTTCATGTAACTAAATCCAATCTAAGTTCAGTTTACTACCCCAGGGGTGCCAGAAACACAGGGTTAAAAGTAATGAGTATGAATATATTTTAAATATACAGGAAGGAAAAAAAATCTGCCTCAAGTAAGATCTGTTGAGAGGAATTACCACAGTTGCAAATCTCTAAATTTTGCATGCAGACAACACCGTTTCAATATCTCTCTCCAAGACAGGAGACATATGCGTAATTGAATATTCTCCATGCGTGCAAAATTCTTCAGACCAAAATTAACTTTTTGTAGGAAGATATTTCCCAATTGAGTTGAAGTTTACAAATTTTAGATTTGTGTCAGATGGTATTGACTGTTATCCTGGTGAGGCAGAAATCAGGATTTTCCTTGCCTACTCTTCATCCTGCAGATACTTTTGTGTTTTTAATATGGTCGTATGGCAATGCTAGAAACTGTTCTGGGATTAAAGCTTTGTTTATGGTCACATCTCTGGGGACTGGGCATGGGACTGATTCTAAAATTAGGTAGACAGTAGTCAAAAAGTATAGTCATCTTTTGTGTCCTATTAACTCTTTTTACTCTATCAAAGAGGTTCATGAGAGCTTTGGTACTACATTTGCAACATATGAGGCAATGTTGGGGGTAATATTAAATCCAGTGAGAGATAACCCTGGCAACAACCACTTTGAGAAATCTTGGCCCATTTTGACAACTGGCTGAGACGGGACAGAAAACAAAATTCAACAACACCACAAAAAAGTACAAATCTTATTTTTTTATATTTAACTCATAAGAAAATTAATTTTTAATTTCAGTGTCTTAAAAGTTTGATACTTAGAGGTTTAATTTTCAAGAGTTTTTTATGTTTGTGCTTTAATTTATGTCTAGATATTTAATAATGGGAGAGATTTTTATTAATTGGTGGCATTTTGATATTATTAGTATTACCGTTGGAAAGTGTTATTCCTTTGCCATTTATTAACAGTGCAAAACTTTTTATAAACTATGGTGGACTATAACACTTATAGTCATTAAGGCCCACTCAAGTGTTTTGCAGGGCCAATAATCCCTGTCATGTAGCAGTGTGATGCAGTCTTACCTAGGGACTTCCAGAAGAAGATAAGGTCACCTCAGCACATATTTAATTCACATTTGAAAAAATGAAGTCAGCTGCATGAAAGGAATACAAATTCTCTTCTGGTTCTCTCTACCTTACATTTGTGTGGCCTTGTTTGTTTTTCTCTTTTCCTGCAATACTTATTCCTTCCATTGGAAAAAGAAATATTAGATATCACTCCACATTAAAACAAAATTAAGAGTGGAGACAAAGCATTCACTTTTGTAAAACTCAAGATTTTAAATGTTTGTGTCTCTTTCAGATTTGAATTTAACATTATGAAAAAAGAGACACCAAGGACAATCATTAAGAATGATGGCTTGGAATGAACTGATTCAAATAATCAGGTTGACTCACGGCTTTTATACAAGAGTAGCAATCCTGCTTTGAATCTTCATGAATAGATATTTGTCTAATATTTCTTAAGATTTTTTGTTTGTTAGATTTTTTTAAGATCAAAATTTGCATCACTAGCATTAGTTGTCAGTATGGCAATGATTTGGGGTTTTCCAGAGTTAGTGTAAGTAAAAAGAGTGACTAGGTAACTGGTTTTCTATTTTTCAGTGATATATACAACCTAATCCATAATTTAGCACTGTGTGGGAAGAATAAAAATCCTAGTAATATCCTTGAGAAGGAGAGAAACTAGAACAAATGAAAGGGTAGTACAGATAATCTAATATCATTCCTAGAATATTCACTACAATAGACTCTTGACTATTCTATTACATTTAAAGTTATGTATCTCACTTTTGTTCTTACTACTCAATTAGCTTTAGTACATAGTGTCAACTATTTTACTTGATAATGATCTTGGAAATTTATCAAAATAAATTTGTGATATGGTAAAAAAAACTAAGTAGGTATTTCCAATATATTTAGAGAGCCATTATTTTTCTTTAGTTCATCTGACTTTGGTGTACGGTACAGAAAGGTACCTAGCTAACAAGGTAGCATATTCTTTACTTCCAATAGCCTTCCATGAGCATTCCTATTCCAGAGAAGACTTCGTAGCCCAATATACTAGCAACCAAAGAAGACATCCAGAGGACACCACTCGGATTCCATATAAAAAGATAAGACACAAATATCGTACACACACACATGCATTATTATTTGCTTACCTTTTTCATACTCTTTACAAAAATCTCAAGTGCTATATACCTTTCTATCATTAATAATCTTTATGAGAAATGCAATGCAAAAAAAAATTCTTTCATGTTCTTTACTTTCTCATTTCTATTGAAAACAATGTCTGGCCTTACATTCCAGGTATTATAAAAGAAGAGATAATAGCCTGTCTCTTTCATTTATCACTATCTACCTTCAGAAAATTTATACCACCTAATGTGTAATTTAAAACACTTGCAACATTTTACCTTATCTTCTCTTATTTTTCTTGTCATTCTCTTGTCATAGATTTCTTTTACATGTGTTATAAATTCTTCATTATATCAAAATATAAATGTATAAATATGTGTGTATATATACATGTGTACATATATATGAATGTTTATACATAAAATTATGTATAAACTACCTTTGAAAAAATAAAATTGCAGTAATAATAACCAAATATAATTTATGGTATTCTTCCTTAAAAGGATTCTATACTGCTTTCTGATATAATTTCCCTTAAAATAGAAAACATATTTTAGTCTCTCTTATTATGTGGATCTGCTAGGAATGAATTATCCAAAGTGTCTTTTATTTGAGTGTTCACTTCCATTTTTCAAGGGTAGTTTTGCTACATGTAGATTCTATAGTAACCTTTTTAAAAAATTTAAGCCATTTAAATCCATTGTTCCATTAACTTCTTGTTTGTTTTGTATACATTGATTAGTTACGTGTTACTATTTTTATACTTCTGCATGTGATGTATAGTTTTTTTGCAGCTCTTAAAATTCTTAAGGCTTTTTAAAGTAATTTTACTACATTATGGCCAAGTATAATGTGTTTTCTGTTTTCTTTTTTGAATGTTTTGCTTTTTAGTTTATTTGATTTTGGCTTTGTAGAGGTTCTTGGATTTGTGGGTTGGATTTTTTTTTATTAAAATGGAAAAATTTAGCTATATTACTTATGCAAATATTTGTATGTTTTATTCTCCTTTCCCCTTTCTCCCTTCCTGGAACTCTCATTGTGTGTATAGTATTCATTTTGATCGTGTCTCACATGATATTATGTATTGGCTCCTATTTTCCTATCATTTATTGCTCTCTGCTTCAGTTGGATAATTTATATTTAACAGTCTTCAAACTCAATGATCTTGTCTTCTGCTCAACCTGCCGCGAATCCCATCCGATGCATTTTTATTTTAAGACTTACGTTTCTCAGTTGTAAAATTTATTTTAGTTCTTTTTCAGAGCTTATAATTCTCTCTCAAAATACTTCATTTCTTTGCATATGATATCCATTTTTTCTATATTTTTTTGTAATATTTATAATAATTAATTATTTTACTAATTTAGTAAATAAAACCTATTTGTTAGGCTTCTTTTATCGACCTTACTTGTCTTAGTTACTAGTCAATTTTTATGTATATATGGGTGAAGTCCAGATATTACATGAAATAAAAAAGTTTGGACTTAGTGTCTAGAGTTTCATTTGTTTGGATGCCAGGATCTAACCCGTTTTCTCTCTCTGAGTGGTAAGGTAAGCTGTTTCTACACATATTCTTCATGTGAACTGGGAAAAATTTGGCTTCTCTTTTATACATTTTTTATTTTCTTTGGACTCAACTCTAGGAGGAACCTCATATTTAATCTCTAAAAGAATGTGCAGAACTGCACAATTTCTCTCTTCCTGTAAGGACCTCTTCTGTTTAATTTCTGTCAAATTTGGGGTAGGTGCAGGGATAAGAATCACTGGGCCAATGGATTTCTTTCTTCTTTTCAAGCTCTTCCACTCTCAAACTTGAACCAATAGTTCACACTGTCATTCAAAGCCCTAATGATTTTCTCACATCTCCATATGGCATCCTAACATAACCAGAAAATGTGTTTGCCTCTGATATTGAAACTGTGTGTTTTAGACATGAAGTCTTTGCCCATGCCTATGTCCTGAATGGTACTACCTAGGTTTTCCTCTAGGATTTTTATGGTATTAGGTCTAACATTTAAGTCTCTAATCCATCTTGAATTAATTTTCGTATAAGGAGTAAGGAAAGGATCCAGTTTCAGCTTTCTACTTATGGCTAGCCAATTTTCCCAGCACCATTTATTAAATAGGGAATCCTTTCCCCATTTCTTGTTTCTCTCAGGTTTGTCAAAGATCAAATGGCTGTAGATGTGTGGTATTATTTCTGAGGACTCTGTTCTGTTCCATTGGTCTATATCTCTGCTTTGGTACCAGTACCATGCTGTTTTGGTTACTGTAGCCTTGTAGTATAGTTTGAAGTCAGGTAGCGTGATGCCTCCAGCTTTGTTCTTTTGACTTAGGATTGTCTTGGAGATGCGGGCTCTTTTTTGGTTCCATATGAATTTTAAAGCAGTTTTTTCTAATTCTGTGAAGAAACTCATTGGTAGCTTGATGGCGATGGCATTGAATCTATAAATTACCTTGGGCAGTATGGCCATTTTCACGATATTGATTCTTCCTATCCATGAGCATGGTATGTTCTTCCATTTGTTTGTGTCCTCTTTGATTTCACTGAGCAGTGGTTTGTAGTTCTCCTTGAAGAGGTCCTTTACATCCCTTGTAAGTTGGATTCCTAGGTATTTTATTCTCTTTGAAGCAATTGTGAATGGAAGTTCATTCATGATTTGGCTCTCTGTTTGTCTGTTACTGGTGTATAAGAATGCTTGTGATTTTTGCACATTAATTTTGTATCCTGAGACTTTGCTGAAGTTGCTTATCAGCTTAAGGAGATTTTGGGCTGAGACAATGGGGTTTTCTAAATATACAATCATGTCATCTGCAAACAGGGACAATTTGACTTCTTCTTTTCCTAACTGAATACCCTTGATTTCTTTCTCTTGCCTGATTGCCCTAGCCAGAACTTCCAACACTATGTTGAATAGGAGTGGTGAGAGAGGGCATCCCTGTCTTGTGCCAGTTTTCAAAGGGAATTTTTCCAGTTTTTGCCCATTCAGTATGATATTGGCTGTGGGTTTGTCATAAATAGCTCTTATGATTTTGAGGTACGTTCCATCAATACCGAATTTATTGAGCGTTTTTAGCATGAAGGGCTGTTGAATTTTGTCAAAAGCCTTTTCTGCATCAATTGAGATAATCATGTGGTTCTTGTCTTTGGTTCTGTTTATATGCTGGATTATGTTTATTGATTTGCGAATGTTGAACCAGCCTTGCATCCCAGGGATGAAGCCCACTTGATCATGGTGGATAAGCTTTTTGATGTGTTGCTGAATCCGGTTTGCCAGTATTTTATTGAGGATTTTTGCATCGATGTTCATCAGGGATATTGGTCTAAAATTCTCTTTTTTTGTTGTGTCTCTGCCAGGCTTTGGTATCAGGATGATGTTGGCCTCATAAAATGAGTTAGGGAGGATTCCCTCTTTTTCTATTGATTGGAATAGTTTCAGATGGAATGGTACCAACTCCTCCTTGTACCTCTGGTAGAATTCAGCTGTGAATCCATCTGGTCCTGGACTTTTTTTGGTTGGTAGGCTATTAATTATTGCCTCAATTTCAGAGCCTGCTATTGGTCTATTCAGGGATTCAACACCAAAAAGCAACGGCAGCAAAAGCCAAAATTGACAAATGGGATCTAATTAAACTAAAGAGCTTCTGCACAGCAAAAGAAACTACCATCAGAGTGAACAGGCAACCTACAGAATGGGAGAAAATTTTTGCAATCTACTCATCTGACAAAGGGCTAATATCCAGAACCTACAAAGAACTCAAACAAATTTACAAGAAAAAAACAAACAACCCCATCAAAAAGTGGGCTAAGGATATGAACAGACATTTCTCAAAAGAAGACATTCATACAGCCAACAGACACATGAAAAAATGCTCATCATCACTGGCCATCAGAGAAACGCAAATCAAAACCACAAAGAGATACCATCTCACACCAGTTAGAATGGCAATCATTAAAAAGTCAGGAAACAACAGGTGCTGGAGAGGATGTGGAGAAATAGGAACACTTTTACACTGTTGGTGGGATTGTAAACTAGTTCAACCATTATGGAAAACAGTATGGCGATTCCTCAAAGATCTAGAACTAGATGTACCATATGACCCAGCCATCCCATTACTGGGTATATACCCAAAGGATTATAAATTATGCTGCTATAAAGACACATGCACACGTATGTTTATTGCGGCACTATTCACAATAGCAAAGACTTGGAATCAACCCAAATGTCCATCAGTGACAGATTGGATTAAGAAAATGTGGCACATATACACCATGGAATACTATGCAGCCATCAAAAAGGATGAGTTTGTGTCCTTTGTAGGGACATGGATGCAGATGGAAACCATCATTCTTAGCAAACTATCACAAGAACAGAAAACCAAACACCGCATGTTCTCACTCATAGGTGGGAACTGAACAATGAGATCACTTGGACTCAGGAAGGGGAACATCACACACCGGGGCCTATCATGGGGAGGGGGGAGGGGGGAGGGATTGCATTGGGAGTTATACCTGATGTAAATGACGAGTTGATGGGTGCTGACGAGTTGATGGGTGCAGCACAGCAACATGGCACAAGTATACATATGTAACAAACCTGCACGTTATGCACATGTACCCTAGAACTTATGTATAATAATAATAATGAATAAATTTAAAAAATAAAAATAAATTAAAAAAAAAAAGAAACTGTGTGACTTGCATTTCACATATCAAGGGCTTTTTCTTCACTGAAATTAAATTCAGTAAGCCTTTAGTTTTTGCTATTATTTGCTAGTTGGTTAGAAAATATCATTATTATTTCACCTGAGGTTTTCTATTGTACCATCCGAACAAAGTGTTTTCTTACCTCTTGTACAAAATCTGAAGTCTGTCTTTTCTCATTCTTATAATTAAGAGAATGCAAATAATTGTATAACGATGCCTTGTCCAGATTTAGTTGACTTGCAGATTTCCCGCTGAATATACCATTAACACCTTCATCTGTGTTAGATAGATGAATGACTT
Organism: Macaca thibetana thibetana; assembly: GCF_024542745.1. NCBI lineage: Eukaryota > Metazoa > Chordata > Mammalia > Primates > Cercopithecidae > Macaca > Macaca thibetana. The sequence continues at coordinate 29,075,891 of NC_065582.1, read as the reverse complement.
TTACTGCTGCTTATATAATAATTTTATCTGTATTTTCAATTATTTACATAAAATTTCCTGTTTTATAAGTAGCTCTTTATATTTATATTGGTTTTTTTTTTTTTTATTGTTGACCACTTATTTCCCAAAATAACAATGCCTGGCACAAAGCAGGTCCTCACTAATGAGAGTTAACTGAATGAATAAATGCCCTAGACAGGCACTGTCCAACAGAACCTCCCGTGTCAATGGAAATGTTCCATGTCTGTGCTGTCTGATATGGTGGCCACAGCTCCCTGATATATGATCAGCTGTGGTAGCAATGAGCACATGAATGGTGGCTACTGTAACTGAGAAGCTGAATTTTATTGTATTTTAATTATTTGAATTTAAATAGCTGCATGGATACCGTGGGTATGTATTGGATGCTGCAACCCTAGGCCAAGCAGATGGAGTTCTTTCAGTAGCCAGTGAAGAGAAGAAAGAAAATAAAGCCTATATTGTTCTTAAATTATGCTTCATTAATACATTTATTATGAAAGAATAATTATATTCATAACTCCTCCTGATGGACTATAGAGATTATGAACTACCCATAAACTTTTTTTCCACAGAATGATGTCATCTAACTAGGACCAATTGCTAAATTAAGATTGATTTCTCTCTCAATAGAAACTTACCTATTTGTCAAAGTTTATTATTTGTCTAGGTTCTTTTTTGCTGCATTGTTCTTATCAATACAATGATTCTTTCATCATAGGACCTCCTCCACAGAACCCACATCTCAAATACTTATCCAAATAATTTCAATTTACTTGGTTACCTCCTGACCAATTTTGATGTTGAACCTAGTTTAGTGTTCCCAGACAATTAATGATGTAACATGTAGAACACATGAGCTATTCCCCAGCAACTTTGTCTATTTTCTACACAGTTCCATCCTTTAGTTTCTGTGACAGACACATTTCACTTGAACCACCATATTTCAATAGGAAACATAATATTGACCAAATATTTTTCTAGTATTCTTTCTTTTTGTGTTCTTTATATTGTTTTTATTTTATATTTTCACATTTGGATATTCATTATGTGACATATTTTGACATATTTTGGTGTATTTTTGTAAGTTAAATAACTATTAGTAAGTTTTGTTTCAAAAATTTTAGTAGGTAGGTAAATATTCTTCCAACAAAACATCCTATTTTAGCTATATCATTCTATTTATTTCAATATATCTGAACAGTAATCATATTCCATTCTCCTACTGCACTTTCTAATTTAACTATAATTGTATCATATATCATATAACTAAATTTCATACTTCTATAAAATTACAAATGCTAATGAGATGCAATCTACTTTTACTGACAATTTCCTCGTTATAAAAATACATTCTTTTTTTATTTTTATTTTTATTTTATTTTATTTTATTCATTTATTTTTTCTTTTTATTATTATTATACTTTAAGTTCTAGGGTACATGTGCATAACGTGCAGGTTTGTTACATATGTATACTTGTGCCATGTTGCTGTGCTGCACCCATCAACTCGTCAGCACCCAACAACTCGCCATTTACATCAGGTATAACTCCCAATGCAATCCCTCCCCCCTCCCCCCTCCCCATGATAGGCCCCAGTGTGTGATGTCCCCCTTCTCGAGTCCAAGTGATCTCATTGTTCAGTTCCCACCTATGAGTGAGAACATGCGGTGTTTGGTTTTCTGTTCTTGTGGGATTGTAAACTAGTTCAACCATTATGGAAAACAGTATGGCGATTCCTCAAGGATCTAGAACTAGATGTACCATATGACCCAGCCATCCCATTACTGGGGATATACCCAAAGGATTATAAATCATGCTGCTCTAAAGACACATGCACACGTACGTTCATTGCGGCACTATTCACAATAGCAAAGACTTGGAATCAACCCAAATGTCCATCAGTGACAGACTGGATTAAGAAAATGTGGCACATATACACCATGGAATACTATGCAGCCATCAAAAAGGATGAGTTTGTGTCCTTTGTAGGGACATGGATGCAGCTGGAAACCATCATTCTTAGCAAACTATCACAAAAATTCATTCTTTATGTTAGATATTTCTTTAACAATTTAGTTATATTTATTTTTTAGACAATCCCATATTTTAACTTCAAATATATTTTAAAATTATTTATTTCTATTTTTAATCTATAACACAGTATTTTACATACAACAGATGCCTTATCATCTGAGTTTTTTCTATTTTTAAAACACATCTTTTGAATTATGGTCATTCTGTTTTGAATTATCTTTCCATTTATTGCAACAGACATGTTTTCAATTTGCTTCTAATCTCCTATGTTATCGCCTTTGTTTCACAACATTATATAGGATTTATTATTTATCTATGACATTTGTGTTCCTTGACATCAATTTTTTCCAGTTTCCCCTATAAAATCAGTGCATAGTCTCTAGTCTTAAAATGGCTTTAGATGAGTAGAAATAAGCAATTTAGTTTATATTAATATGTCTATAAGTATATTTGTATTTATGAACTCATACATTTTAATTACAACTTATAAATATTTAAATTTATATTTCTAATTTTAAACTTTTTTTCTTTTAAAAACAGCAAAATAACATTAATTCTCTTAATATTTCAATTATAGCTTTGGGGTCTTATAGAGACAAACATTCGTAAATCACTTATAACTGTAAGTTAAATATGCATCACTCCTTTTTCATATGTCCTATGCTCCCCGAAGATTATTTATTCACAGCACATATTATTTTTCTTTATGTAATTTATCACTCAGTCTTTTGACTGGAATTAAAGCATCCATTGTTGAAAACTAAAATGGCTTCAACATAATTAAATTATATTTAAAAAATATTTAGTCTCTTCAAACTTTATGACTGACATTTGTTCCTGTATTAATGTTAGTATTATTACCTATAAATAGTACAGTCTTCCTTTCAATATTGTTCTCCATATAATTTATGAAATAAAATTAATGGAAAGAAAATAATGATATTAATATTTTAAAGAAAAGTTAAGTACATATAGAAAATCATTATTCAAAGTGCTCTTTAAAATCTATTTTAAACACAGCTCCCAGAATATATTGCTCTGTGAGTGTGTGTGTGCATGTGCAAATGAAAAATATAAGTGGAGGAGAGAGAAAAAGAATATATCTAATATTTCTCAACTTCTATTTATTTTTTATTTATAAATCATGTTTCCATTTCCATGGTTGTACTGACAGAAATAATAAATTGTGGGGAAAAAAATAAAGAAAACATATATATCTGGTTCAGAATATACTTAAAGCTTAAATGATACTTAAGGAATCATTTTCTTGTACCTAGAAAATATTTACACATTTCATAAGCAAATTTCTTGATATATAATTAATTTATTCTACCAAAACGTTTTACATCATATTTACCATTTCTAAGAGTAGTCTACGTTCACCCTGAGAAGGTCAGTATCAGAAGTCGATACCAACTACTTCTATCCTTATTTTTTGAAGGGAGAAATTTATCTAAATAAATTTATTTTTATATTAATAAAATAGAAATTCCCATTTTAACTGTAATGAATTCTTTTATTGCCTAAGTTTTTCTTGATGCTCATGCTTTTTAAAATTTTCTAAGGATAGAAAAGATAATAGCTTGACATAGCTTGAAATATCAAGGCCTCTATATACACTAATTAGTCATTGGATATGGTTTGGCTGTGTCTCCACCCAAATTTCATCTTGAATTGTGGTTCCCATAATCCCCCCATGTCCTGGGAAGGACCCAGTGGGAGGTAGTTGAATCATGGGGGCAATTACCCTCATTTTGTCCTCATGACAGTGAGTGAGTTCTCACAAGATCTGATGATTTTATAAGGGGCTTTTCCTTCTTTTGCTGGGCACTTCTCCATGCTGTCATGGGAAGAAGGACGTATTTGCTCCCCCTTCTACCATGATTGCAAGTTTCCTGAGACCTCCCCAGCCCTCTGGAACTACAAGTCAATGAAATCTCTTTCCTTTATAAATTACCCAGTCTTGAGTATGTCTTTATTAGCAGCGTGAGAATGGACTAATACATCATCTCTAAGTATAATTTTGTTTCATTTTAACAGTATTTAGGAAGAAAATTATCATGACTCTAATTTTATTTTACATATTCTTTCTGGTGGCAGAGTCTGGAAAGAACCATAGAAATGGCACCTCAGATGGGGAAGGAAAAAAAGAACAAGTCATCAGCTTTGGATTTCAGGGGCTGAAGTAGAGAAGATATTTGAGGTCTGCCACATTTCTGTACCTTTCAATGACACTCTGTCCATGTTATTGGTATCGCTGACAAATAAACTATCTGCTGCATGACTGGCGGGTGAAGAATAAGGGTGACCGAAATGAATTCTCACCTTAAACCACCATGTTGGCATCCACAATGTGACCCAGAAGTGCAAGGGTCTGGACACTGTTGCTCTACACATCAGATTACAGACCACAGGAGGAAATACAACCAAGATCCATGGGCCTGGGGCTCAGTCAGTCCTCAGTGCCCTTGCTCATTAAGGAAAGGAGATTGGGTAGATTAAGGATGTCATTGACATCTTCTGTCAGCACTCATAGGAAGGAGGGTCACTATTGTAGCCATCTATAAACAAGAATACTCAAAATAATGTTTTATGTTTATAAATTGTCCTTGATTAAGCCAAAAATGTATATGAACTCTAAATAATAAATATTTCTGAACTAACGAAATGTTCTTAATAAATAAGCATACCAATGAGATGCTATTTTTAAGCAAACACAAATTCTTCTTTTTCACTTTGTTTTGCACGATATTACTTTAGTTAGCCTGAGTTATCCAGCTGACGCAAGTTATATTAAGTTGGGATTAGGTTTTGTTTTTTGTTTTTTTTTTGAGATAGAGTCTTCCTCTGTCACCCACGATGGAGTGCAGTGGCACAGTCTCGGCTCACTATAACCTCCCCCTCCTGGGTCCAAGTGATTCTCCTGCCTCAGCCTCCAGAGTAGCTGGGATTGTAGGCATGTGCCACCACACCAGGCTAATTTTTGTATTTTTAGTAGAGACAGGGTTTCACCATGTTGGCTGGGCTTATCTCGAACTCCTGACCTCAAGTGATCCACCCACCTTGGCCTCCCAAAGTGCTAGGATTACAGGTGTGAGCCACTGTGCCCAGCTTGATTAGGATTTTTATAGCAAAAGTAATATGGATTGAAATATTTTAAGATTTTTACATTCAAAATTGTATTAACTCCCAATGTAACAGAATTCAAAGCCAGTTTCACTAAGACATCTTATAAAATCTGTATCATATAAAAGCCAATCCAGAGCTGCTATTATATTTGGTTTATATCATCTCAATTTATGATGGCTGGGCGATATATGCTTCTGCCTAGGGAAGAAGGGTTATGTGATTTAAAGGATACAAAAGGCCTGATGCTAGGCCCTTCTTGACCTATAAAGCAAGGAAATTATGGAAGAGTGAGTGGCCATTATTTACAGTATTGGTTTTACTCCTACTCATTTTCTACAGTCTTTGGAAGAAGAGGAGTTATTAGAAATCTGCAAGAAGAAAACTGAGGGCCAGATGACATTGAAACTAGTGGCAGAAGCCACTAAATAAGCTAAAGGGAGGATTGTGGCTTCTCGAGGAAGCTATCTGTATGGTCACTTCCAGCAGAGACTAAGTAATGAGAACATACCATCAGCAAGTAGACTGTAGCAATGTGATACTATTGCAAAATTATACATTTGTCCATGGTATTTACATGCTGTATACCAAACCCATGATGAGGGACTAAAATGCACTGAAAACATTAATAGACTAGCATAGGTCTAGAGCAGAAGGAAAGGATTTAGTGATTGATTTCTACCTACTGGCAAATAATCTAGGTAGAACATTTGCACCACAGCTGGTAATATATATTAGGGACCAAAGCAGTCCAGAAACTCCACAAGAGATCTGCATGGCTCACTGAAGATGAACAACATAATTCCCTGTTAACCAGAAAACACAAAAACACTTCCAATGTAGATTCCATCTTGGGAGACAGGAGTAATTATAAAGAGATACTATCTTAAAAATACTATTATCCCAAATTTTATTTCCATGGTTTGAAATAGTATTAAGGAGTTATAGCCATTTGGCTTAACAAATTTTTTTAAGCATCTACTATACAGGGATTTCTCTGTGAGATCCTTGAGGAATATAAATGCATTAGCTGCTTACCTCATACCTATTGCTATGTGAAAGCAAAAATAATTGACCATAGATCATGATTTTTCCAGCTAAGTAACTAAAACTACACTAGCTTGTGTCTTCAGAGAACATTATAGTCAGAATATGTTAATTGCTGGTTCCATGACTGAAGAAACTTCATGTCTCATGCCTACCTCCCATGCCTCCATATCCTTTACTTTTCAATAGAGCCTGGCACAGAGTGACTATTCAATAAATGTTTGCAGAATTAATGAATTCCAGCCTCTGAGTCAATGCCTTCCTTTTCAGATGTCAATGTGAATAAACACTGTTCTTATTGTTCTTATGCCTGAAAACACTGAAAATGGCCCTCTCACAATTTGGAAACCACAGTTTCCAATCAGGTTTCTGTGAAGCTTCTTTTTCATTGAGTGCTACTTCCTTCTCTTGTGGTATGTGCCACCTTTAAGATGTTGCCAACACTAGTCACAGAATTATAAACTCATGATATTTCTAATTTTAAGGGGTCTTTCATTCTGTGGCTACATCTCTGTTACGTGTTCTGGAATCCAGTCAAGCAGCTGCTATCAACCAGAGATGAGTACTCTGCCACCAACAAAACTAAAAGCATCCTAGAAAGAACGATTACGTCTGGAGAGAGGGAAGAGTGAAAATAAACTTCAAGGATAAAGGAGTGTTCAAGCTAGATCTTAAAAGGACATCAATGTTCATAGAAAAAAAGACACTGTAAAATAAGAAAAGGCATAATAGAGCCAACTTTATAAGGCATTAAGGAGATACAATAATTTTTTTTACCAAATATCCTACTTATGTTAACATTTTGGCTCATTCATTTTGAAATTTTAACATTTTAAACAGCAGTAGAGAAACACACCATATTTTAACATTCTGCATTATTTCATTATCTTATTTACATGTATAGTAAATTGAGGAAAATCATTATTGTGACTCAGAATATAATCGATATTTAAATCAGTTAATTCTACTTTCTCGTGGGTATAGGCTGAAATGTTATCTTGCTTTTCTCACTTTAACAGAATATATAGATTTCTATGAATATCAAATTATAAATAAAATTAAAAGATTAAATTAATGTCCATACAATATTCGTAAAAATATTATTTAAAAACATATGGTTTTACACTTCTTTTTCTCACAAGAAAATTGTGTTACACTTTTTACGGTTGCTACTAAGTATCTTCCTGTCTCCCCACATTAAAATAAAAGCTGACATCACAGAATTTAATGGAATACCTCAACTGTTTATTTTTTGATTGGAAGCTTAACCTTTAAACTACAATCTAATTTTTCCTTTAGTTTTCCAGTCTGCATTTACTATACTATTTTGTTTCAAAATGTAACAGTTAGCACATCAAAAAGCTGATCCACAATGATCAAGTGGGCTTCATCCCTGGGATGGAAGGCTGGTTCAACATACGCAAATCAAAAAACGTAATCCATCATATAAACAGAACCAAAGACAAAAGCGACATGATTCTCTCAATAGATGCAGGAAAGGCCTTCGACAAAATTCAACAGCCCTTCATGCTAAAAACTCAATAAACTAGGTAGTGATGGGATGTATCTCAAAATAATAAGTTCGATTTATGACAAACCCACAGCCAATATCATACTGACTGGGCAAAAACTGGAAAAATTCCCTTTGAAAACTAGCACAAGACAGGGATGCCCTCTCTCACCACTCCTATTCAACATAGTGTTGGAAGTTCTGGCTAGGGCAATCAGGCAGGAGAAAGAAATAAAGGGTGTTCAATTAGGAGAAGAGGAAGTCATATTGTCCCTGTTTGCAGATGACATGATTGTATATTTAGAAAACCCCATCATCTCAACCCAAAATTACTTAAGCTGATAAGCAACTTCAGCAAAGTCTCAGGATAAAAAAATCAATGTGCAAAAATCACAAGCATTCCTATACACCAATAACAGACAGATAGGCAAATGGTGAGTGAACTCCCATTCACAACTGCTTCAACGAGAATAAAATACCTAGGAATCCAACTTACAAGGGATGTGAAGGATCTCTTCAAGGAGAACTACAAACCACTGCTCAACGAAATAAAAGAGGACACAAACAAATGGAAGAACATTCCATGCCCATGGATAGGAAGAATCAATATCATGAAAATGGCCATACTGCCCAAGGTAATCTATAGATTCAATGCCATCCCCGTCAAGCTACCAATAAATTTCTTCACAGAATTGGAAAAAAACTACTTTAAAGTTCATATGGAACCAAAAAGAGCCTGCATTGCCAAGACAATCCTAAGCCAAAAGAATAAAGCTGGAGGCATCATGCTACCTGACTTCAAACTATACTACAAGGTTACAGTAACCAAAACAGCATGGTACTGGTACCAAAACAGAGATGTAGACCAATGGAATGGAACAGAGCCCTTGGAAATAATACCACACATCTACAACCATCTGATCTTTGACAAACCTGAGAGAAACAAGAAATGGGGAAAGGATTCCCTATTTAATAAATGATGGTGGGAAAACTGGCTAGCCATATGTAGAAAGCTGAAACTGGATCCTTTCCTTACACCTTATACAAAAATTAATTCAAGATGGATTAGAGACTTAAATGTTAGACCCAAAACCATAAAAACCCTAGAAGAAAACCTAGGTAATACCATTCAGGACATAGGCATGGGCAAGGACTTCATGTCTAAAACACCAAAAGCAATGGCAACAAAACCCAAAATTGACAAATGGGATCTAATTAAACTAAAGAGCTTCACACAGCAAAACAAACAACCATCAGAGTGAACAGGCAACCTACAGAATGGGAGAAAATTTTTACAATCTACCCATCTGACAAAGGGCTAATATCCAGAATCTACAAAGAACTTAAACAAATATACAAGAAAAAATCAAACAACCCCATCAAAAACATGGGTGAAGGATATGAACAGACACTTCTCAAAAGAAGACATTCATACAGCCAACAGACACATGAAAAAATGCTCATCATCGCTGGCCATCAGAGAAATACAAATCAATGGGATACCATCTCACACCAGTTAGAATAGTGATCATTAAAAAGTCAGGAAACAACAGGTACTGGAGAGGATGTGGAGAAATAGGAACACTTTTACACTGTTGGTGGGACTATAAACTAGTTCAACCATTGTAGAAGACAGTGCGGTGATTCCTCAAGGATTTAGAACTAGAAATACGATTTGACCCGGCCATCCCATTACTGGGTATATACCCAAAGGATTTTAAATCATGCTGCTGTAAAGACACATGCACAGGTATGTTTATTGCAGCACTATTCACAAAAGTAGACTTGGAACCAATCCAAATGTCCATCAATGACAGACTGGATTAAGAAAATGTGGCACATATACACCATGGAACACTATGCAGCCATGAAAAAGGATAAGTTCTTGTCCTTTGCAGGGACATGGACGAAGCTGGAAACCATCATTCTGAGCAAACTATCACAAGGACAGAAAACAAAACACCGCATGTTCTCACTTATAGGTGGGAATTGACCAATGAGAACACTTGGACACAGGATGGGGAACATCACACACCGGGGTCTGTCATGTAGTGTGGGGGGTGGGGAGGGATAGCATTAGGAGATATACCTAATGTAAATGATGAGTTAATGGTTACAGCACACCAACATGGCACATGTTGTATACATATGTAACAAACCTGCACATTATGCACAGGTACCCTAGAACTTAAAGTATAACAAAAAATAAATTTAAAAAAGAAATAAGGAATAATTTCAATTTAACAAATATACATTTTAACCTTCATTACATCAATGAACAGTTTATATCAGCTTGAAGAAAAATATAATTCACTCTAATAAATATATTCCATTTCTCAACAATGACAATTTTGTCAGTTAAATTATAAAAGAGAAACATAATTTAAATTATTTCACACCTCCCTTATTTGTAAAAATCTCTACTTTTATTTATCTTTTCTAATTTATCTTTTTTTCTTCTTGCTCGTTCTTGAGAGGACACAGTACAAAATGAAAAAACAGCAGGGAGTAAAATTTTGATAGTATCATTACATAGGAGGGTTTTCTCATTATAGAAGTTCTCTTACTGTTATCAGTGTTAAAATACCTTTCATTATGTGTGTGTCTTTGAAAATTATATTAATAATTTTTGGAAGATTCAAAGCTTCATTTGGGACTGGACACAAAGGAGTGGATAATTAGTTGATGACCCAGAGGAGGCTTTTGTCTTGATGGAAACAGGCAATTTAACCCAGGGAAGTGTTGCAGATTAGAATCCATTATATAACATTCCAGGATTTTTTTTTTTTTTTTAATGAGAGAAGCTACTGGTAAAACACAGTAGGAAATAAAATGTGTCTTATCCAAATTAGAGAAAGTAGCCTTTGTAGTCATATGGCATTATGGTAAATATATGAGGTTAAATTTAAACTTTCAAGTGTGATGGCTTGGGAGAAATAAAATCTATGATTATTTGGATTGATAAACTATGGATAAAGGTTATAAAAGACACAAATAGAATTAAGTATATGCATCTTTGGTTTTCCATCATTTACACTTACATAAATAAATGACTAAAAAGTCTGTGAAAAAACAAAATAGCTGCAAACTAATTCCTTCACCTTTCAAATTCTTCAGAAACACTATCTTATTTAGTTTTAAAAAACAGTTTAAATCTGTCATGTATTAAAACCACACTATGGGCTCTTTCTCTTTTATGGATTTTTTATTATTTAAAATAATACCTTGTCACTTTAAATATAAAGAATGTGAAAAATCCTTTTGGAGAGAATAACTTTTAAAGTTATGTTGCTACAAATACAATATTTTATTTAGATAGTTTTCTAGACAGCATTATGGCAACACATTTGATCGCTTGATTTAAACCCTGCCTCATAACAATTGATGACACCAATTGTTTTAATTTCTGAGGCCAAAAATATTGCAAGCCTTCTTGATTCATTTCTTTGTCTCACTACCCCTGCCTCTAATATCCATGTGGATACCCTCTTGTTTCTATCCTAAACGTATACACAAAATTCAATCACTTCTCCCACCTTGATGAACCATCCTCATTTCTCATTTAGATCAAAACAACACATTCTTTAATGGTTTCCTAGATTATCTTCTTGCTGTGTTGCAATATATTTTCCACAAAGAAAAAAGATTATTTGCAAAAATCACTTCTACTTACTCTTCTGTTCAAAACGCTGTGATAGGTCCCATTTTGTCACACCAGCTAGCCAGTTAGGTATGGGCAGAGCAGGAGAGGGCTCCCAGGCCCTTCCACACACCTCGAATGTTTGGAAGCCATCAGGTGATGGTCGGGCAGTTAGTTGTTAATTGTTTCTCTAAAATAATAATTGATTGCAGCCAGGGCCAGGGAAAGGCAGTCTCCCAGTAAGGAGAAACACCTGTATCTGATGAACAGTAGCTTCCTGATAAGATCTCCAGAGTTGAGTAAGTGGGCTCATGCACTTGCACTAGGAGGTAAAAGGACAAAGCTTAACTCATATGTGGCCTTCTAGGAACATTTGACTTGTAAGAGAAGAATGACTCAAGTGAGCATGTGTATAATTCCAGTAAACATTCTACACATGCAGCTCCTCCCACAATTTGCCAGGTAACTACACACACTACACATGTAAACAGCCCACTCCAGAGAAATAATCAGGGAAAAGAGACGCAGGACCCCAGAAGCATAGCCCTGTATAAAACCCCAAATGAAAGGTCAAATAGTGCACCTGATCGCTCAAGTGGCCCACCTGCACCTCCTCCAAGTGTACTTCTTTTTCTTTCCTGCTCTAAAACTTTTAAAATAAACTATCACTCCTGAACTAAAACTTGCCTCTCACTCTGCTTTATGCCCCTCAGCTGAATTCTTTCTTCTGAGGAGGTAAGAGTGGAAGTTGCTGCAGACCTATCTCAATTTGCATTGGTAACACATTTTGATGCCATGTGGCTCAGATACATTCCCTAGTGCTAACAATTTCACTACTAGTAAAGCCACACTTGTGGTCATCTAAATAGCCCTCCATGATTTACCAACCCCTCCCACAAACATGCATTTCTCTCTCGATATTCTTGTTCATTCATTATGGAAAACAGTATGGCGATTCCTCAAGGATCTAGAACTAGAAGTACCATATGACCCAGCCATCCCATTACTGGGGATATACCCAAAGGATTATAAATCATGCTGCTATAAAGATACATGCACACGTATGTTCATTGTGGCACTATTCACAATAGCAAACACTCGGAATCAACCCAAATGTCCATCAGTGACAGACTGGATTAAGAAAATGTGGCACATATACACCATGGAATACTATGCAGCCATAAAAAAGGATGAGTTTGTGTCCTTTGCAGGGACATGGATGCAGCTGGAAACCATCATTCTCAGCAAACTATCACAAGAACAGAAAACCAAACACCACATGTTCTCACTCATAGGTGGGAACTGAACAATGAGATCACTTGGACTCGGGAAAGGGAACATCATACACTGGGGCCTATTATGGGGGAGGGGGGAGGGATGGCATTGGGAGTTATATTTGATGTAAATGACGAGTTGATGGGTGCTGACGAGTTGATGGGTGCAGCACACCAACATGGCACAAGTATACATATGTAACAAACTTGCATGTTATGCACGTGTACCCTAGAACTTAAAGTATAATAATAATAAATAGCTGTCAAAAAATAAATAAAATTTAAAAAAAGAAAAATTCACCTTAATAGGAACATAGAACAATCTTAAATTTGTATGTTTCAGATAACATGATTCTTAAAATACATAAAACAAAAGTTAATAGAACTAAAAGGGGAAAAAATCTTAAGAATAATTGGGCATTTTTTACACATTTCTAAATACCTAGTTAAAAAAGAAGTAGGCCCAAAATATCAATAACAATATAGAAGACTTGAACAACACAATCGATTTGATCTAAATGATATGTATATATACTCAATAGCTGCAAAATATACGTGTTTTTCAAGTACATAGGGAATGTTTAACTAAATAGAACAGATATCTAGACATACACAAGTTACAACTCATTTCAAAACAACAAATATAAAGAATTGAATTCCTTTATTATAATGTAATTGTCACAGATATAAACACCACTGAGATAAGTGAAACATTCTGAAATATTCACAAATTTAGCAGCACACTTAAAAATATCCAAGGGGTCAAACAAAGCACAATTAAAATTTGGTGATAACTTGCATTGGAAAGATAACAAATATATGCCAAGTCCTTAATCTTGGGATGTAGCTAAAGCAGTGCTTATCACTCTAAATACACATATTATAGCAGAAGAAGTGCTGACAATGGCTGGCCAAAGTTTGTATCAATCTCAATAAACTACAAAAAGACAGTTAAACAAAAACAAGTAAATTAGATGAAAGGAGATAATAGATATAACAACATATATATTATTAAATATAAAATACACATTCAACAAAGAAAATTTCACAGTCAAAATTTTGTCAACATTAATAAAATGAATAAACTAGAAGAATCAAATAAGGAAAAAAGAAAAATTACCAAATAAGAGGTCAGGCATGGTGGCTCACACCTGTAATTCCAGCACATTGGGAGGCCAAGGTTGGTGGATCACTTGAAATCAGGAGTTCGAGACCAGCCTGGCTAACATGGCAAAACCTCATCTCTAGTAAGAATACAGAAATTAGCTTGGCGTAGTGGTGTATGCATATAATTCTAGCTACTCAGGAGGCTGAGGCAAGAGAATCACTTGAGCCCGGGAGGCGGAGGTTGCAGTTAGCTGAGATCATGCCACTGCACTCTGGCCTGGGGGACAGAGTAAGACTGTTTAAAAAAAAAAGAAGAAGAAGAAGAAGAAGAAGAAAAAGAGGGCATCAGAATAAAATTTGTAGACATTGAATAGATAAGATAATGTATGCTAATAAATTTGACAATTAAAACATAATGCAATAATCTTTGTAAAATGCAGTGTTACATATAAAGTTTTGGTGCTGTGAAAGGAATACCACTTGAACAGAAAATTTTCTTTTTAATTCTCAGCAAGGCAATTTACTTCTATAGAAGCACGCTTCCTTACAGATGGAGCAATGGTGAGCGCACACTTGGACGAGGGAGGGGAAGGGATTCTTATCCCTGAGGCACGTTGCCCCTGCTGCTGTGTCATTCCCTATTGGCGAGGGTTGGCAGCACAGGCTAAACTAATTTTGATTGGCAAATTTAAAGAGAGTAACGGGGTGAGTGCTTTGGCGGGAGTCAGGGCAGAGCAGGAAGGAGGTAATCAGAATGAGTCAGGGTGGAACCGGTGATTGGAATGAGTCAGAGTAGAGTAGGTAATTGTAATGAGTCAGGGTGGAGCAGGTGATCAAAAAAGGTTGCTTTACGAGAAAGTTAAGTTTAAAAGTAGAAGGCACAGAATTGAACATACTGACATATTAATTCTTTGAAAAGAAATTTAGAACTCATATCTAACAACAACTTTCCAAATGGACAGAAGAGCAACAGAAAATTTGAATAAAATATATTTATTTTTAAAATGATTATAATAAAGCTGGAGAAAAATACATTATTTAAAAACTTCTCATAAAAAAAGTCTTTAAACAAACAACCAAAAAATTCAGATGGCTTCCTTGATAATTTATTCTAAAAATTGAAAGGAGAAAGAATACCGATTTTAAGGAAATTCTTCTTGTAGAGTGAAAAGAGGAAAACATTTTTTAACATGTTTTGTAAGACAAAATAGAGTCTGTTATCAAAACCCTGACAACTTTATTAGCAGGAAAATTACTGTGCAATAACTGTCATAACCCTAAGGCAAAATCCCTAAATAAAATATTAACAAGCCAAAGGCAACACCTACTGGAAAGAATAATCCATTGTGACTCAGATGCATTCATTCCAGGAATGCACAACTGTTTAATATTAGAAAATCAATCAATATAGTTTAATACATTAACAAAATAAATGCATTACACGATCACCTAGTATGTGCAGAAAAATATTTCAGAAAATCAATGCTGATTCATGAAAAAAATAAAACTTCTAGGCAAACCAGGAAGAGACAGAAACTTCCCTAATGTGGGATAAAACATACCCACAAAAGAAGAATTATTTTTAAATGACATGATGATATACGTAGAAAAATGAAATTAATTTATAAAATATTGGGATGTATATGCAGATTTAGTAAGGACACTAGATATTTGGTCAATTTATGAAAATTGTATTTTAATACAATTGTATTCTACATGTTAAGCAATAAAAAATTATCAATGAGTATTAAAACCATGCATTTTTATTAAGCAAATATTAGGATTACAGGTAAATACATATAAGGAGAGAGATTGTTCTTCCAGATGTTCACGTGGCTAAAACTTAATGTGTTCTGAAATTCACCTCCTCAGCAGTCCTGTGGTCAGCAAACTATTTGAAATTAAAACTCATACTCTCTACAGTTTTGGTTCCTCTTATCCTGCTCTTGTTTTTCTTTTCTTTTTAGTTTTTTGAATGTTGTTTTGTTTTCTGTAAAATTGTTTATTTCATCTGTGTTTGTTTTCTCTCTCTTTTCATAAATATGTAAACTCTGTGAGCACATGGTTCCCAGGCTGTTATTTTTAAACGATACATTCCAAGATCAATAGTGCTTCGTACATGTTAAGTACTTGTTAAGTATTTTTTTAACAAGTAAATAAGGTCAATATTATCTTATACACTCTAGATTGAAGAAATCAAATAAATAAAGTCTTGCAATATAAGATGTTGGTAAGGATATGGAGCAATAGGAGTGCTCATACACTACTGGAAGCACAATCAATTTTGAAAACATGCTGCTACTCAACAACAATATCAATGTGTACATGCCTCATAACGAAATAATTTTACTACTAGTTATATATTCTTGGGAAACTCTTACACGTGTATAAAAGGAGATACATAAAATAATATTTACTCAAGAATCACTCAGAATATCAAACCTGGAACTAAACAAAATGTTCATTAACATTAGAATAAATGAATATGCTCTGTGATATTCATACAATGGGATACTCTATAACAATAAAACAAATGCATCATATAGCATCATTAATTAATTGAAAATATTTACACAGAGAGAAATAATCTTTTATTAAAAAATAGACAAAGCAATTTTCAAGTATACAACATATTGTTATTAATTACTATCACTGTAAGAAGCATGCAAGGTAATCCATGTATTAATTAGCTTGATTTAACCATTCTACTATGTATACAGATATCAAAACATCTTGTTGTATACCATAAATGTACACAACTTTATTCTTCAATAAAATGTATTAAAATACAAAGCTCAACTACATAGATAAGTAGATAGATAGATAGCTAAAACCTACTTTTAGCTAGCTAGATAGATTAGATAGAAAGGCATATATATGTGGGTGATAAAAACTATAAAGAAATACAAGGTGATGATTAATACTCAATTTAGCATAGTGAAAACACAGACTAAGAATGCAATGACAAACTCTCTGGGAGTTCATCCATTATTTTCCCTTTTTCTTCAGGTTGAAGCTAGACTATAACTCTAATGTTCACAGGTAGTTCCTTGATACACTTTTATACTTCTGTGTAATAGAATATCTTTTGACACATAAAACCTACTGGACTGTGTTTCATGCACTATAACTTCCCTTGTCTACCAGCCAAATACAGAATGTTTGCAGGGATATTCCAAGGCTGAAGGCCACATGGAAAGAACCTTGTTTTCCAACAAACTCTGCACGTAGATGTGGGGGTTCTTGGGTATTATGTTTAGCTTGTGTTGACTTATTCAGAAAGAATTGTCTTAGTCCATGTGTGTTGCTATAAAAGAATGTCTGAGGCTGGGTGATTTATAAAGAAAAGAAGCTTATTTGGCTTATGGTTCTGTGGGTGGCATAGGAAGCATAGCACCAGCAATTGCTTCTGGTTAGGCTGGTTAGGTCTATGGCTGCTTCAGAGCAGAAGGCCAAGGGAAGCCAGCATGTACAGAGATCAAATGGCAACAGAGAGAGCGAGGCAGGTGCCAAGTTCTTGTTAACAACTAGCTCTTATGGGAACACATAGAGAACTCGCTCCTTACCAAGAGGACAGCACCAAGACATTCATAAGGAATCTTCTTCTATCACCCAAGCACCTCCCATTAGGCCCCACCTCGGAACTACAGAAGAGTGAAATGAAAAGGGACGTTTGTGGGGCTTCTGGGTCATGACAGTCATCCAGTTTGGGTCCTGGATGGTGATACTTAATAATTATTGCCTGAAATACACTTATTTTGTTTATATACTTATTCATATGTACTATCTCATTTAAAATAAAAATATAAATTATAATATAGCATTTATATAGTATCTATAACTTGTATATATCACATCAAGTTTTCTTAATTTTAATGTCTTGAATACAGTATCTTTAACTATTTTACATATACTCCTAATATACAGTGTATAATAAAATATACAATGCTATATTTAAAATGTTTTATATGGGAAAGAGAAAGACTTGCTGAGAGAAACTCAAATTCTGTTATATAAGCCCTATATGAATCAGCACACTTTATTTTTTTAATATTAGCAGTTCTATCTCCAATTTGCTTATTTGGCTATGTAAACACTAGGAAAGAGAAGGAAGAGTATAATAAAATAATTGCAGCTAGAACATGGCTTTGTTCTTTTTGTAAAAGTTACAGACAAAATATTAAAAATGCACTGAACCACGTTGTATAAAATAGTTTCATTCATTTTTAATAGTTTGCTCTTGTGGACTATTTGTTCCTACAGTCTTGTTGAAAATTACAATAGAAGTAATAAAAGTTCTCAAAATATTTAAATAAAACACAATTTTTGATAATTAAAACAATTATTTCCACTCAACTTTTGCCTTAGAGAAACTGTTTTTGTTGTTTATTTTTTGTTTGTTTGTTTTTCTTCTGTTATTTTCTTTTTACTGGAGCATTTAATTTGCCATTATATCATTTGACTTTCACTTGATGTGAATACAGAATTGATGGAATTGATGTATTTTCTGCTTTTGTTCTTTCTTTGCTATCTAGGGAAAACATGATGTATTTATTACTCAGAATTTCACAAGATAATGCAAATATTTGTTTTGAAATCACATGTCAGTATTAGATGTGCACTGTTTTTATCTCTTCAGCCTCAAATTCTAATGTATATGACCATCAAAATAAAAATATTAAATCAAAATGTCCTCCATTTTCTCAGAAAAAAAAATGCCTAGATATATGACCAGGAATGTTTAGCATTGCAACAGTCAGGATAAAGACTGAAGGCACAGAATTACTTGAACAAGAGGTAGAGGTCACCAAACATTAGCAACAGCAGGAAGATTCTACTTCTCTTGTGTAAGCATTCCCTATGGATCACATCTACCCAGAAGCTTGTACACATGGTATTCCATAATGGATCCTGTTGGGTCTGCAACCTTGGAACATATAATAACTCAGCAGGGAAAGGTGTGGAAAAGATTAAAAAGAGACAGAAACTTTACATCAAGGAAAACCCTGTGAAGCTAAGTACATGTATTTTTTTCCTCTCTTTCTCTTATTTTGTTTCAGCTAGAGACAGAAACTTTGCAATGAGGAAAACCCTGTGAAGCTAAGTACATGTATTTTTTTCCTTTCTGTTTCTTATTTTGTTTCAGCTACATTTGAGTTCTTGTCCCACAACCAAGAAGAATAAGGCAAGTGGACACTAGAGAGTGTGTAAGGCAGAGTAAGTTTTATTAAGCAACAATAAAGCTCTCAACAGCAAGAGGAGGCCCAAGAATGGGTTGCCAGAAATGGGACTGAGGTCTGGGTCTTTTATGTGGCAGAAGCAAGGAAGTCTTCTGTGGGTTCCACCCAAATGGGAGGGGTAAACTTCCCTTCTGTGGTTGTTCCTTGCCTGGGGTTGGCCAGAGTGATTCCATCTTAGTTATTATCTGTTGCGGGAAGTCAGGGACCCCGAACAGAGGCACCGGTTGAAGCCGCGACAGAAGAACATAAATTGTGAAGATTTCATGGACATTTATTAGTTCCCCAAATTAATACTTCTATAATTTCTTACACCTCTCTTTACCATAATATCTGAACATAAATTGTGAAGATTTCATGGACACTTATCACTTCCCCAATCAATACCCTTGGGTCTTCCTATGCCTGTCTTTACTTTAATCTTTTAATTCCCTCATCTTCTTCATAAGCTGAGGAGGATGAATGTCGCCTCTGGACCCTGTGATTGTGTCAACTGCACAAATTGTTTGTAGAGCATGTGTGCTTGAACAATATGAAATCTGGGTATCTTATAAAAAGAACAGGATAACAGCGATGTTCAGGGAACAAGAGAAGTAACTTTGAACTGGCCACTGGTGAGCCAGATGGAACAGAGCTATATTTCTCCTCTTTCATAAGCAAATAGGAGAAATATCGCTGAATTCTTTTTCTCAGCAAGGAACATCCCTGAGAAAGAGAATGCGCCCCTGAAGGTAGGCTTATAGGCGGCCCCTTTAGAAGTGTGCCGTCTTTTATGGTTGGAGCCGAAGGGATGAAATAAGCCCCGGTCTCTGGTCTCCTGTAGCGCTCCCAGGCTTATTAGGAGGAGGAAAATTCCCGTCTAATAAATTTTGGTCAGACAGGTTGTCTGCTCTCAAACCCTGTTTCCTGATGATATCAATGACAACGCGTGCCCGAAACTTCATTAGCAATTTGAATTTCACTTCATCTGGTGGTCCTGTGATCTCGCCCTGCCTCCATTTGCTTTGTGATATTTTATTACCTTGTGAAGTATGATCTCTGTGACCCACACCCTACTCATGCATTCCCTCCCCTTTTGAAAATCGCTAATAAAAACTTGCTGGTTTTATGGCTCAGGGAACATCACGGATCCTGCGGACATATGATGTCTCCCCCGGACACACAGCTTTAAATTTCTCTCTCTTGTGCTCTTTCCCTTTATTTCTCAACCCAGCCGAGACACTTAGGAAACAGAAAATAACCCACGTTAAACATCGGGAGCGGGTTCTCCCGATAATTACCCATGAGTACCCAAGCAAAACCCATGGGGCGGGGCTAAAAACATAATGCTAATATCATGATAATGATATTATAATCAGCTGGGTTAAGGACATTTAGATTGATTTATTGCACCTGTGCCTAAGTGGGGACCGTCCCTTCTGAGCAAACATTCTAACATAAGAGGAAGTTCTTAACCACATTTCTTCCCACTACCTACAGGGTAGTGTGGGTGCGGTCCTGTGGGTGTTTTTCCTCTCCTGAGATCCTCCCTCTCTATCTGCCAAGCTGGCCTCTGTCTCCTCTCTCACATATAGTTAAAAATGTAAGAACAAGCCCCCACAAATCATGGTCATTTTCTGTTTCTTAAAACAAGGCCATAAAAGTATTAAATGTTATTCTAATGCTATTTCCTCATTCCCATTTTTTTAAAGCTTATGCCAGATGTGAGTTGCTTTCTGCTTACATAACTTTATTTCCTGCATTTATTAATACATCAAAACAAAGGGTCCCCTTGATGAGACTACATACCTCAGTATCAGCCACACATAACTAGCCCAATAGAATACTGACCTTAGAACCTGCTAAACTGGCTCCTATATTTCAAAAACTTCCCAATTATTAACAACGTTCCTTCCTGCATTTCTGAGCATAAGCTTTTTAGAAAGAGTTAACACCAGAATTGGCTGCAGAATGTTGCAGGAGAATGAACTCGGCTTCGCCTGTATGGCAAGAAACCTTCAGGAATATCATAGTATTGTTTAGAGATGCAGGTACATCATGAGGCCACAGGCATGCAGAATTCTTAGAAGAGCTTAGAAGTGCCACAAGAATACTAAAATCCCATTAAAACTGGTGAATTCAATTTAGTAAATCTTCCTGTCCCAATGGATATATGGGAACACTGAGGAAATAGAGACCATGCCTCTGTTAGGAACCAACTCTATTATTTCCATATTGGTGTAACCATTTTCATAGGTTTTCATAACTGTGCTACTGGATTTAGCTTCTTAAATTGTACCTTTTGATATATTTCTGTCCATCATATACCAATATCCTCTGTGAAAACAGCAACCTCACTTTTTAAGTGAGCTTTAATACGTATGACTTTTTCCCCCACAATTCTATTATCTTATTTAGCTATATATGCTAATCCAATAGCACAATTTTTCTGTACATCCCATTTGTTTCACTAATTTATTGTGCCTATTTCTAATATACTCAAGTATACTTTTCTAGAGTTCTGTTTTTTAATGATCTATTAATAATTGTTTGATGTACATTATTTCTGGATTTAAATATTTTATGTGGTTTATTTGTGATAACCTAAGTTTTATAAATGTTTCCTTCACAGTTTTTACAAATCATATGTACATAGAGAGAATAAGTCCTAGCCAGGTGTGGTGGCTCATGCCCAGCTCTTTAGGAGGCCAAGGCAGGCGGATCACCTGAGGTCTGGAGTTGGAAACCAGCCTAACCAACATGGAGAAGCCCCATCTTTACTAAAAATACAAAAATTAGCCAGGTGTGGTGGCAGGCACCTGTAATCCCAACTACTCAGGAGACTGAGGCAGGAGAATCTCTTGCACCCAGGATGGGGGAGATGGAGGTTTCAGTGGAGATCGCACCATTGCACTCCAGCCTGGGCAACAAGAGCAAAAATCTGTCCCCAAAACAACAGCAAAAAAAAAAAAACCCAGGCACGGTGGCTCACAGCTGCAATGCCAGAACTTTGGGAGGCCAAAGTGGGCGGATCACGATGTTAAGAGATTGAGACCATCCTGGCCAACATGGTGAAATCCCATCTCCACTAAAAATACAAAAACTAGCTGGGCATGTTGGCAGGTGCCTGTGGTCCCAGATACTCGGGAGGCTGAGGCAGGAGAACTGCTTGAACCCAGGAGACTGAGGCAGGAGAATTGCTTGAACTCGGGAGGTTGAAGTTGCAGTGAGCCGAGATCGCGCTACTGCACTCCAGCCAGACAACAGAGCAAGACTCAGTACCTCCCCAGCCCCCCCCAAAAAAGAATAAGTCCTAATTAATTTCCTTAGTTGATTTTAATTGATTTCTTCATTGCCTTATGCATAATTAGGTACAGTTGATCATTGCTGTCATACAACCAGTCAGTTTAGTTGACACTGTATTTCTTTGCAAAGTATTGGAGCAGAGTATTATTTCCATTTAAAGATATTGATATTCTTGATTTTAAAAAAAACCATCTTTTTACCTGTCATTTATTGAATGTTCTGCACTTAGTGCATTGTTCACTGGTCTATGTTTGGCACTATTTGGTATACTCATGGACCTTCTCTCATACTGTCTGTCTTATTCTTCCTGCCTTTGTAGAAAGACGAATCTAAACTAACAGACTTCTATTCATCAGCATTAAATAATTTTAGTATTTCCTATTCCAACGTATTTCATCTCTCCTTTAAATGAAAGTGTTTATTACTCCTCATTTATTATATGTTACTTATTTCATCCTTTCTTCAAATGAAAGCTTCTACCTGTTTGTTCGGATCAGTATAAAAACTCTGATAAAATCAAATGTCATTCATCATCTTCACAATTATTTTATCTCTTCCTGAGTTGTTTAACTGTTGCTAATTAATTTAAAATGTCCAAAATAAGGTGAGGTAAGATGTTCTCTCACTTAAGACAGTGCCACAAAGAGCAACAGCTCCTCCATTATGTAAGTTTTCTTCCAATACCCCCTTAAAATATTTTGTATCTTTACTTATATTCCAGGGAATATCATATATGCATATACACACACACTCACACTGACACACACAGTACATCTACAGGTAGCATATCCATTATTTTAAGCTTTGCCCTCCCTTTCTTCTCTCATTCTACTGACTATTCAAAAGGCTTTTCTTTTAATTTCTTCTTCGTTGCTTCTCCTATTTTATCTTTATTCTATGCTCATTATTATATTATACTGCAAATGGGCTATTTGTCCTATACAGCCTTTGGCTCTAAAGCCTTCTTTACAGCAATAATTAACATGCACTGAATAATTAAGAATATTAAAAAGGTGTTCATTCTTATAATTATTTTTTATTATAGATATACTTTTTTCTTATTTACATTAATTTTTTTTCATCAGGCATTTCCCTCTGCCATACTTCCAAATGCAGAGCAATTAGTTCAATCTTCCCTGCAGCAAAGTCCTCTTTTATCTCTTTTTTTTTGGTAATTTCTGAATAAGTGATTTCATTTTTAAAACATTTATATTTCTATTTTGAATATATATATATAAATTCAAAAAGTGTACATTCATATATATGTATAAATACACTGTGTATGTGCATGTGTGTATATATATACACATAAGTACATTGTATATATGTATAAATTATGAAAAGAATAAATAATGAAAAGAATCTTCCCATTCTCTCCTTCTTAGAGACCTCCAGATCATCTTTCCAGAGTTTTCTTAGATTCTTGGATAACTTTCAGAGATCATTTTATATAACCAAATATTGGTAGTATTTTATACAAAGCCTGTGGGAACATACTAGATTACTGTAGTTGGCAGAATAATGATAGCCCAAAGATGTTCACATCCTAATCCTTGCAATCTGCCAATATATTATTACACTTCAAAAGAGATTAGAGGTAGCATATTATTACATGCCAAAAGAGATTCGAAGACAGAATTATTGGTACAGATTTACTAATGTGGACACTGTCCTGGGTTACATGGGTAGGCTCACGCAATCCCATGGGCACTTAAAAGTAGACAAGAAGATAGCCAGAAAGAATGCTTTGGGGAGAAAAGGCAGATGATTTGATCTAAGAAATGCAAAGTGAGGACTCCAGTTATAGTGGGAGGCCCTAAAGATAAAGGAAGTTGGCCATGAACCCAGAAATGCAATGGCCTTTAGAACCTGGGAATGGCCCTCAGCTAATAACCTGCAAGAAACCTCAGTTATATAGCCTCAAACTACAACCTGAATTTTACTAATGACCTGTATGAGCAGAGAAAACGTATTCTCCCCTACAGTTTCCACAAACACGACACTGCAATACCTTGTTTGTGGTCTTTTGAGACTCTAAGCAAAGACCCAGCCAAGCTGCCAGACTTCCGATATTAACAAAACAAAACTAAATATAAAACGGTGTGATTATTTCACATTATATTAAAACATCTCATTTGCCTTTATACACACCTATTGTGTACCCACAAAAAATAAAAAAAAAAAAACAAATTGTGATATAGCAAATTTGTGTTGTTTAAGCCACTAAGTTTGTGATTTGGTATAGCAGTAATGGAAAACTAATACAACTACCATCCTTTTCCACTCACAATATATCTAGATAATCTTTCTATAGCCCACAAAGTTACTCTAAACTTTTAAATAACTTAATAGAACTCTAGTGTTTGTCAACACACCATAGTTTATTTAAATAGGCTCATGGTGATTGGCATTCTGGATTTTCAAATATTTTGCTATTGAGACAGTCAGGTGGAAGGAGGTTCCTGGAGGAACTCCAACCAGTCTGCTCATTGAGGTGGCACCTCAGGAAGTTCAGGACATTTGGAGCTGGGAGAGGCCTGGCCCCTCCTCTTCCTGTGTGGAAACTGAGATTCATGCTGCAGGCAGGAAGCACTCTAGCAAGGGACTCAGGCCTAGGGAGAGTCCCACTTTCTCCCTTTTCTTCCTTCTCACCCAATAAAACCCTGTCTTACTCTCCATTCAAATTGTCTGCAAGTCTGAATCTTCGTGACTGTGGGACAAAGAACCCTGTCTTTAGCTGAACTAAGGAAAAGTCCTACAACACTGTGACAAATATAATTAAAATATTTTACATACATCATTCTGCAAATTGTAAATATTAAGTCCTAGTTGTGGTGTCTTTTTAAAATTTTCATGAATATTTTAAATTAACTTCCATTAAGGTTTTATCAATTCATACTCTTTTAAGTAACCTACAGCTGCACTTCTCTCTCTTGTGATCACCAGTAGGTTCTAAAGCTTCATGATTGTTGCCAATCTGTTTAATTGAAAATAGTTTTAACTTTTTTTTTTCTTTGTTTGTTTTTTTGAGACAGAGTCTCGCTCTGCCGCCCAGGCTGGAAGTGCAGTGGCCAGATCTCAGCTCACTGCAAGCTCCGCCTCCCAGGTTTACGCCATTCTCCTGCCTCAGCCTCCCGAATAGCTGGGACTACAGGCGCGCGCCACCTTGCCTGGCTAGTTTTTTGTATTTTTTAGTAGAGACGGGGTTTCACCGTGTTAGCCAGGATGGTCTCGATCTCCTGACGTCGTGAACCACCCGTCTCGGCCTCCCAAAGTGCTGGGATTACATTGTGAGCCACCGCGCCCGGCCCGGAAAATAGTTTTAACTTTAAATATATGGGACTAGAAAGTGTCAGAGGAGATTTCTCTTTAGGCGCTCAGAAACTTATACACACACACAAACACACACACACACACACAGAGTCATATACTCGTGTCACTTAATTGACAAAAATGCCTTCTGAGAAATGCATCATTAGGTGACTTCCTTATTGTGTAAACATCCCAGAGTGTGTTTACAGAAACCTACATGGTCTAGCCTACTGCACACTTAGGTTATATGATATAGCCTAATCCTCCTAGGCTATACAACATGCTGCTGCACTGAATATGATAGGCAATTGTAACATGATAGGTATTTGTATCTATAATATATTTAAACATAGAAAATACGGTATTTTACTCTTATGGGCCCACCATCATATATGTAATTCATCCTTAACCAAAATGTGGCATGACTCTACACACATACACACATATACACACACACTAGAAGTGCCTTATCATCTACATTCATTTTATAAGTGACTTTTATATTTTTGTTCCTTTAGAAATTTATTCCAGTGTAACAAATAATATAGTAGATCCAAATTTGTTCTGTTACACAGAATACTCCAATTGTGCCAATATCATGTATTGAATAACTCTCTTATCCCCACTAATTAAAAGTATTACTGTTATAGTATTACTAAATCTGCTATACATTTTAGCTGTATGTTTGGATTTTCTAATTCATTCCATTGATCTTTTAATTCATGCCTCAGTAGTTTACTGCTTCAATTACTGCATCTATTATTGCACAATTTCTAATAAGACTCACCTTCACTTCAATTGTCTTTCTCAGAATATCTTTGGTGACGCACTTTTGCTTAAGTCCTTTCAAGTAAGCTTACGTAGTCCCTCACTTGCACCCAAATTTCCTTAGTAGTTGCATTGGAATCCAGATAAATTTATAGTTTAATTTAGGGTAATTGACCTCTATACTTTTACATATATGTGTATTATAATGTCATCTTCCTTGTTTATTTTTTTTGGTTCATGTCTGTACTGAGGGTTTAAGTTTTCAGTAACTCCTTTTAAACATTCCCCCCCTTCTCTTTTGATTATCAGTGCCCTATCTCTTTCTATTTTATCCTTTTATTTACATTATTTCTCCAAACCACATTACTATCTTATTGGAATTCACATTTCACCAGTATTTACATTTTAAAAATTGTTTTTCTGAATTTTCCTTTGGAATATTTCTTCCCCTCTTTCTCTTCTGTTGTTTTCAATTATAGTGGTCTCTGTTGAATTTTTTTCTATGCCTTCTCTGCCACTTTTTAATTATATCTCTTATCCATCTTTATAAGGTGACTGTCAGATTATATGATTTCTTTATTTTTATTTTTGTACCCAAACCACAAATTATGTTTTACTATAATATTTTCATAGAGTATAATTATATAATTTTTGATGTTTGCTTGTTCATTTACATATTCATTTTGATTTAATTTCTACAGGCCATTTAACTTCTGGCTATACTGGTTTTCACACATACATAAAATACATATAAATCTTATTTTCAGTGTGTATGGAACATACTAATTTTATTTTCTTTGTTTTTTATAATAATATTAATTTTTCTCCACATCTAAGATATGTACTTAACATTGCATTGAAAATTATTTCCAGTTACAGTCATAGCTAGAACTATATTCTTTATGCAGTTTTGTGCCCCATTTGTCTTCAGATGAAACATGCAATGTTGTTAGTTAACTTTATGTCTTCATTCAGCAGTTTCAACTCATGCATTTCTCAATCTATTTCACAAACCTGTCAAATACTTTTTGCAGAAATGTTAAAGTATTTTAACAACTTCTGAACTAAATGCTAAAGAGGAGTGTATATGTAATTTATATATCATATTTGTAAATTAATATAGCATGTTTATATATACTTACATGTTAATGTATAGATGGACAGAGCAAGTGAGCTTTGG
This sequence comes from Macaca thibetana thibetana, assembly GCF_024542745.1. Lineage (NCBI taxonomy): Eukaryota > Metazoa > Chordata > Mammalia > Primates > Cercopithecidae > Macaca > Macaca thibetana. Next base: position 29,048,351 of record NC_065582.1, on the reverse strand, counting down.
TTTGCTTAGTTGTCATAACATTGTCTCTAAATATTCGTCATTTTTATCATGATTCTGTATCTCACATTATGGTTTCAAAAATAAATTCAGCATCTTCCCTGATTTTAAACTAGATTCAAACTCATAGACATGTTTACTCGAAAACTTTTAATTGAGCTGCAGACCCTTCACTAAGCACTGTTGATAAACAAGTGAACAAAGCAGAAAAAACCTTAATATCTTGGAGCTTGTATCCTATGATTATATAAAAGATACAAATATATATCGAGGGTGTTAGTGATGGAAGCTACGAAGGATAATGGGTGTAGAAATACAGGGTCTAAGTGAGAGTGCTCTCTTACATAAGGTACCTGAGGGGGGAATTCATGTTAACATGATTTTGGAGCCAGGAATCTGAAGAAAGTGAATGATGGACCGTGTGAATATCCAAAGAAAAGCATTCCACCAAAGAGAAACGTCTTACCATCTCTGAGGTAGGGGAGTTCTGACTTTTTGAGGGAACTACAGGAAGCTCAATAGGGTTGGAGTTTTTGTCGTTGTTGTTGTTGTTGTTTGTTTTTTGTTTTTTGTTTTTTTTTTTGAGACGGAGCCTCGCTCTGTTGCCCAGGCTGGAGTGCAGTGGTTGGATCTCCGCTCACTGCAAGCTCCGCCTCCTGGGTTCACGCCATTCTCCTGCCTCAGCCTCCCGAGTAGCTGGGACTACAGGCGCCCACCACCACGTCCAGCTAATTTTTTGTATTTTTAGTAGAGACAGGGTTTCACCGTGTTAGCCAGGATGGTCTCGATCTCCTGACCTCGTGAACCACCCGCCTTGGCCTCCCAAAGTGCTGGGATTACAGGCGTGAGCCACCACGCCCAGCCAGGTTGGAGTTTTAATAGAAAGAGATAGTGTTGGAAAAAGATTTTAGAAGATTCTGATACAATAAAAAGGTAACTAAACTTAATTCTAGGAATTTTAATAACTGCAAATATAATCATTGAATTCATCCTATCTGAATTTATAAGTCTATTTGTAGTAGATAATATTCTCCTATTTCAAATAAATCTTTAAACTGTATCTCACGAAGGTATTCCAATTTTCTTTACAAAAATGTAGATAAGATTTTTTTAGTTTATTCTTCTATAGACAATACGATTAAAAAAGTTAAAAAGTCAATTCCAACTTTTCTTTTTCCATTCTACATCTTCTTTTTCTTTTACACCCACACTCTAACCTAGTTATTTGTTATTCTTCATCTTCCAATTTCACTTTTTGAGAAAACTGCCATAATCACAATTATTGAATAAATGAAAACTTTTAAATAATATGTTTATTCATCATGTTGCTATTACTCCTGTTACAATTTATCTTGTAATTGTTTCTGTTTTGTCTCTGTACTTTTTTGGGGGGGATTTAGTTTACATTATGCTCTTGTTGTATTTTCCATCTCTGTCTTCCTGTTTTTGCTAGACCATGTCCTCCAAAATATTTACTAGCTTATAGCTGGGGTAACGCACGGTTGTTCCTTCGGAAGTATTCTATTCACTCACAGGTGAAATGCATTTGGTGCAATCCACAATAGTTGTGTAACACTATAAAACAACTCAAACCAATAATTTACCTTCATAGCAGCATTAGGAGATATAGTGATACTCACGTCTTAAAACAATATGAGTACAGTTTAAATTTGTTCTGCATTGAATTACTAATATTTTATTTACAAACCGTGTATTTTTTTCTAGTACATATTACTGCCATTTTGTGAGATTATCTATTCTTTTTGTACTCATAGAAACATTTGAAGAGCATAGAGATGATAATATCTGCTGTAATACAATCCCAAAAATTAAACTCTTATATATAACTGCCAATTTTTAAATATTCTTTTGCATTTAGTTACTTTCTTCACTTATGTCCTTTAGCATTGGATCAAATTGTCTGTTTTTAACAATGTAATATACTTTAATGATATTTACTAATTTTTTATTTAACATATGTTAAAGCAGTATGTGCTGATATAAGATTTTGCATATTTTGAAATATCAGGCTACATTGTCAATAGATATATTTTAATATCAATAAATGCAAACACAATAAAGCAAACATGTATTTGCCAAATATATAGCTTCAATATAAAACAAATATTTTATAATATTTCTGGGATGACAAAAGTTCTACTAGCAGTATCATCGCAATAATGTTTTAATAAACATATTTTTAGTTAATGTACATTTTGGCAAGTAGCTTACTTTCCAGCTACAGTTCATGAAAAATAGTCAATATCTTTTTTTTGCAGACATTTGTGAGAAAAACATTACTGTGCCCAAACTTGTCCAAGATATATTAAACTTGCTCAAGAAAAAATTATGTGAAAGATGGTTATAATTATTCTCTTTGTTTTTACTTGTAGGAAATTCTGATTTCTAAGTGGTGTTTAAACAAATATCTCCAAGGCTATCCCACAAGTGTATGTGCGTTTATCAAAGGATAAAATAGATGTGTATGAATACTGCCTAGGAGTACATTCCTTTAAAGGTCATCATAATATTCAAATGGAATATGTCAACATAATTTCTCCATTTTATGATAACAGCACCATTTTACAATAACTTCAAAAATAAGACATTAACAAAAAAGTGATTTTTATCAATAGGCTTTCTCTTATTCTTGCTTAAATAGACAATGAGTAACTGTGTCAGTTATGTTGTTTTTTAATATTTGCCAGTTTCAAAATTAAAGTTCAGTTGTATAAACTCCATAAGATAGCAGGCTTTGTTCTTATTAGAATGTTGGCTCACATATTTCTAATAAAGTATAGAGATTCCCATGGCTCAATCTCAGTGTGAATTTGCATATAATGGAGCAAAGTCTAATAACAAGGAGTTAAAAAAAAACTGATTTCAAAGTTTGCTGTCATTCTTAAGACAATTCAGCATAATCCAATTATTAATGTTTAGTAATATTTTTCAAATACTCATCTTGGTCATCACAGTTTTCTTGCCCCTTCCTGTTGCTCTTAAATATTTTCCTCTCCGAAAATCTAAGCTTTTTCATTAGGCTTGTAGTTATGCTTTTGTCATCATTATCGTTGTTTTTCCTTCTCCTTATTTATTTCTTTGTATTCTCTTCCAGATCTTTGTGTTGTTTAACTTATGTTTACTTTGGAGGCCTTCATCAATGTCCTACTACTTTATTACATCCCCCTACATATTAATTTAACTTGCAATCATAAATTTCAAGCTTTGTTACCTACCATACGCAGTTTGCTGGCAGAAAAAGAAGGTGAAAAGTGGAGAAAAAGAATAAGACATATATACACAAAATATGCAAAATGTATTTTTAAAATATTGGATTATAGATACAAGCATTTTATATCTTATAAAAAGTTGTAATTATAAAAAGTTTAGCTCACACATAATATTGTGTATATTTCAATAGCCACCTCTTATCCATGCAGGATACATTTCAAGGCCCTCAGTGGATGCTTGAAACCACGAATAGTACCAAACTCTATATACCTATCCCAAACGTAGATATGCATATCTATGTGTTTTCTCTATATGTGCATGCTTGTGATAAAGTCTCTCTCTTTCTCTCAAAATATCTTATTGTAATGTTCTAACCCTTTCACTGTTCCCCCCTTCTTTTTCTTTGGCATATCTGAATCGCCAGCATCACTACTCTTGTGCTTTGGAATCATAATTAAGAAAAATAAGGGTTACCTGAATATAAGTACTGTGATACCATCAGTTGATGTAATAACCAAAGTGTCTACTAAGTGACTAACAGGCAGTTGGCATACACAGCATGGATATGCTGAACAAAGAGATTATTCATATCTCAGGTGGGATGGGGCCTGACAGAGGAGTGCTAGATTTTAACATGCTACTTAGAAAGGTCTGTGATTTAAAACTTACGTATTGTTTATTTCTGGCATTTTCTAGATAATATTTTCAGACCTTATTTTACCATGGGTAATTGAAACCATGGGAAGCAAAACTGTAAATATAGGAATGGGCATTAAGCGGGGAGAAACGCCTCTATATAAATTTAAATTATGTAAGTTTAGATTATATATATACATACACACACATATGTGTATATGTGTATATATGTGTGTATATATGTGGATGTATATGTGTATATCCTCAGCTGTTATCCTTTAAAAAAATTCCCCAAAACAAGAATAGAAACAGAGCAAAATCCATGTTTGTGCAGACACTGGTGGTTTACTTATACACTTTTCAGACAGTAAAAAAAAAAAAAAAAAAAGAGAAACAAAATATGCTTTGACATTTGCATTTATTTCCTTTGAAAGAATCTTCCTTTTAAGAACAAAGCTTATAACTTTAAAGCATTTTATACATCACTGTTTACTAAAATCTTGACAAAACTGCTCCTTTCATTGATTATTCCACAGTAACCAAACAACTCATTCTCACAAAGTCTTAACACAATGTTTCTGGGCCATACCATTAGTCCCATCTACAAAAATATGCAAAATAGTAAGGAAGAAACATTTCCTTAATGTTTTCCCAAATACTTTCTTCATGGGGAATAATATTCATAATGTATAGTTTGGTTTCATTTGACATGCTGAGGCACCAAATGGTGAGTTAGTATTTGTATGATATATGGATTCTTTGTGATCAGGTAGTAAAACTTGGATTATTCTGTTTATGACTTTGTAAAAACAATATTTTATGCCATTGCAAATCTCCAGTTAAGTTTGCGAGGCTCTGATTGGAGCCATCTTTTGAATAAATGCCTAATTGTTAGTAATATATTATTACTGTTGTGCACCTTTTCAGTTCTGCTTAGAAGCATATTTACATTTACTTAACCCATATAATCAGAATATTTTTTCCTCAGCAAAAGAAAATTATTTTGACATTCCAGTTATTTATTTCACACATGGACACGACAATTCTGAACGACCTTCGTTATCTCTACATTTTTAAACTACGAAGCCTCAGAAAATGTTGCAATATGGACTGGTGAAAGGCTGAAGCAGATGTCACCTGGGACCATCTGGGAAGAGGCTGATGGAGAAGCCAGCAAAGCCAGCTCCATCCTGGAGGTCTTGTGCTCCATCTGCACTTCCAAAGTTCAACTGAGTACAAGGCACTTTGCTGGGAACAATACCATTAGAGAAAATAAAATGACAAAAAACAAATACACATCAGCACACTAATTTAAGGTGCTTGATTCTTAACTAGAAATAAACATATTTGACAAATATTTCTTTTTCTCCAAAATATATTTACTATGCTCCTAAATTGTAGATTTATAAATATAAACATTAAATATTAAATACTATACTAAATTGTGTATGGTACAATTATATGTGTATGTATGTGTGTGTATATATATATGTTATACATCACACAAACACACACCACATCATATTTCATGGCACTGCATATTTTCTTTTCTAATATTAATGACAGTAAGTTACGTTAATGTAATCAGGCTAAACAGATACTTCCCTGATGGCCAGCACTAGCCAGCAAGAACTCTGTTATTTGAGATTTAGGTACTATGGGAGGAAGGAGAAAATGGTCCCTTCAGTTAATAACTTGACATTCATTTATAATTCTTGCCGGAATCAATCATTACAATAGGAGTTTAATTTAGTCAGAGTTTAATCAGAGAACCACAATGGAATATGTAATAAGGCAAAGTTGGTAGAGAGATCAGAAACAAGGATTGCAACATCAGAAGAATCACCAAAACAATCCATCTGAGATCCCCAAAATAGCCTGCTGCTAAAGTGAGCTAAGAAAGAGGGAGCCAGTTTCTGTTCCCTGTTTATAAATAAACTGTTTATAAATAAAGTTTCCTATTTATGGGAAACTGTTGTCTGGTTGGCCTAATACTCGATGGGCCTTGGGCTCTGTTACTTAGTAAGGCTCACAGCTGGGGAAAAAGAAGTGAACATGAGATAGAAGGTGAGGGCAAGCTGGAACCCACTAGAGTGTCTGCAACTGTCTCTCACCTCTAACCATAATAATCATCAGAAAGTAATAATTGCCGCTACGCTTCCAAATGTTAAATCTCTTACACATTTCTATTTTTGCCAAACCTAACCTGGCAGCATATAAGGAAAGAAATTGGGGGTATTTGGAGTTTCAACTTAACTAAGGCCCAACATTTTACAGTATAAATAGTCACAGCCTACTCCTTGTCAACTTGGCCTCTTTGTATACACCTTTTAATCACATTAAATTTCCAACTAAAAACAATGATAAAATCAGGCCAGCTGCTTCAGGATGAATTATGTTACTAAGATGATTGTGGTAACTTACTATTATCATGTGAATCCCCTATCGGAAGACCTCTGTGTGGAACAACATGGTGAGTAAGATATTCTGTAAGCCCAGTGATGGTGTTGTGGCAGAAATGTAGTAGACCAGGAAGGCAAACCCATATTCACATGGCTTATTTAATGCTAACAAATTGTTACCCCTTCCGTGATGGCTGAACAGCTGGTTTTGTGGGTGAATGGTGTTGAAACATGTTCTTGGCATTGGTATCCGCTGTTGGTAGGTTTGACATTTAGCAGTGGCTATAACCAGATTACCCTGGCAAGTAAAGTTCATGTTACTAAGCCCAGACTTAAACTTTATTCCTGCCATCATGGCCACTTTGTTTATTTGCCTATTGGCAAGAATAGAGATGGCTAACACCTCAAGAACAGGGCATCTTGTCCACCTGATTATTGAGATTTTACTCTGCTCAAGTTGTTTTTTGGGTGAATATTCATACAGATCACTGGTATCTTCACACTTTATGCCCATTTGAAATCTATCTATCTATCTATCTATCTATCTATCTATCTATCTATCTATCTATCTATCAATCAATCATCTATCCATCTGTCTATCTTTCCCAGATATCCTTATGTATAATTTTTGTTTTGTTTTGAGACAGTCTAGCTCTGTCTCCCAGGCTGGAGTGCAGTGGCACGATCTCGGCTCAAGGCAACCTCCGCCTCCTGGGTTCAAGCGATTCTTGTGCCTTAGCCTCCTGAATAGCTGGGATTACAGGAACCTGCCACCATGCCCGGCTATTGTCTGTATGTTTTCTAGTAGAGATGGGGTTTCACCATGCTGCAGGCTGGTCTCAAGTGATCTGCCCACCTTGGCCTCCCAAAGTGCTGAGATGATAGGAGTGGGCTGCCGTGCCCAACCAATTCTCTAATTGTGTGTGTGTGTTTCAAGTCCCTGTCCCTGATCATACAGTGCTAGAATTAGCCAGGGACTCAGTGCCCATGAATGAGTTTGCTCTTCGTCTTGGCTACTTTCTTCCCCGCAAAAGCAAAAACAAAAATAAAGTGACAACAGTAACAACATGCATATACCATTTAAAACTTTACCCACTGACAATATTTTATTTCACCAGTGTTTTGCAGAATCATACCTAAACACGAAAATAGCACTAAACTAGGAACTTTCATGTGATTGCAGTGTGCTATACGATGTCTTTTTTTCTTCTTCTTCCTCATTCAGCTGGTCATAGTGAATCCTCCATGAGGTCAGAGGTTCAGGTTGAAAGGGAGAGTAGGCAATGCGGCCCTTCCTTAAAAACTGCATTTTGGCCTTTCTTATGCCTTCCATTGCTGTGAATACATGTCATAGGACTAAGATAATTTACTTTTTAATTTTAGTACCATAGAGATTATTTGGAAAATTCACTCATCTTCTAAATCATTATGCTTTCAAATATATATATATATGCCTGTATATACATATATTCTTATATGAGTTTTTAGCCAAGTAAACTTGAATTTGTGCTGAGTTTAACTAAATGTTTTATTTTAAATGACCTATATCTATTTTATAATAACATAATTAGTTCAAATTAGATAACTATATTACAATGGGTAAATATCAAATACAGCCATTTTCATATATTCACAAAAATATACGTGTTTTCTGGAAAGTAATTGGATTTCCATATATTTCTGTCAATAAAACAATGAACTGATTTTTGTTGTCCTACACCAACCTCCTTTTGCTTGTTATAAAATATAATTTTTGTTTGTTTTTAAACTCAATGAGAAATGGGTCTTTATTTGTAAAGTTAGTGGCTTTTTAATTAACAACTCAAATGTTGAAAAACAGCTTTCATTCATAGAATTAGTCAAGATATTGGCTTAACTCTTTTAACATCACTGGAAGTTGTGGGAATCTAAGAACCCATATAACTTGGATTCTTCAGAATGGTGCTCATGATTCTTTAATGCTCCCATTAAGGGTTCAGAAAATTCTTGTTGCTGTATCTAAGTGATGTTCAGCTGAACATGCCTCTGAAATTTCATTACATTTTTTTCTAGATGAACCTTTCACACAGGAGATTTTAGAGCACTAAAATGTAGAGTGAGCTGCAATGTATGACTATTTAGTACTCCGCTTGCTAAGAAAAGTCTCTAAGCATGGTAAAATTAGACTGAAAATAGTAGTTATCAAGTTATAGCAAAAATAATCTAATAGATGCATCTAGTCCAACTGACAGGGTGGTGCACAGCAATTGAGTCTAAATTTTATTATAAAACTTTCTGACGTGTGTAAAAGATATTCATGGATATATTCATGCAATTGGAGAGCGTATGAGACAGCAGGTACAGAGGTCATTATAGTTTAATATAGGTCTTTGGGGGAGTGTTAGAAATTCCTGAGAATGTTATTACTAGAAATGGTTTAAAATCAAATCATACTTAGGGGTTACTTATCCGGGAATATAAGTTATTTAACAAAGGACAACTAATAAAGACAGATTTTTTTCTCTTTCATTTTTTTTTTTTTTTGCTAGTAATCCAGGGCAAAAATATTATATCTATAAACCTCTATTTTATCTTAATCTTATAATTTGACTACTAATTTTACTAAGGCCTCCCATATTCATAATGTTGAGAAACAATATAATATAAAAAATATAAAAGCATTGTCAATCTGAATACCTTATCACAGCTTTAGATGTCTGTATGCATGCATATGTTTCTTAAAATAGTGAACAATAAAGATGACATAGAAAACAGAACTTTAGGATTTTAAAAATTCATTTGGCAAATCTGAACTTAGATCAACATTTCCGACAGCATTCAACCTCAGAAAGTATATTTCACTTGGATCATTCCTTGCCTTTGCCCAGTTGGCATTTTTGAGCAGTTTTATTTTTATTTCTTCATTTTCAAACACTCAGTCACTTCTTAAAATGTTATTTATTTTCCTGTACTGATTACTTCTGTAATCCCTTGTCATTTGGAAAAAATGCCTTGGCAAAAAATGTCATCAGGTTACATGGTCAAAGGAAATGCAAGTGTTCCTTTAGGCAATCTTAATTTGAATTTCATTTACATGCAATATGATATTCTACAACTAGCTGGAAGATATATTCATACATTTCAAAGAAATTTCAGAGGAGGAAAAAGACAAAGCAATATTCAGGAGCTGAAACAGATGCTATTGGTGTCATGATTTATCATTTTCCCTTCACCTGCAAACTCTATGCTCAAACAATGTGAGTTTATGGTAACACTTGGTGTGGGGGCAAGAGGGTAGGATTTATTGGATTTTTTTCTATTTAAATGTAATCATGTTTCCTTATTCTATTTCAATCTCAAGAAACTTTCATTATATTAAAATGGTTAGAAAGAAGGCATTTGAACATTATGTTGCATTTCCAGAAAGCAACATTCCAAGGTTATTTGTATGTCCCCAGTGTATCAATAGGAAGTAACCACTTTCATCCTAGACATCTGTGGGTATAGTCTGCAGTAGAAAGATCTATTCCTCAGCAGTAGTGCATAAGTTATGAAAAAAAATCAAGGTGTTGAAAAAGACTTAATGATTGTGAGAATAAAATGCATTCCTTGTGAAACAAATCTTATTTTACTTCGTATAAAGAATGTCTCCATGTAGTCTGATTATATTCTCCCAATTCTATGGCTTTTAGAAGCCCAGTTCATTCCCCCAAATTTCCTCATACTTGGTGCATAGCCCTGAAAAAGTTCTTACAGCCTCCTTTATCTTTAATTTTCTTTAGTAAATTCCCGTCTCCACACATCACATGATTCCAGATACAAAGTGCTCTCTCTCTCTCTCTCTCATTGTCTCATTATCTCTCATACTATTTCTATTATCTATTTTTGTTTCTGTTCTACCTATAGTCTCTATATTTTTCTTCCTCTAACTCTAACTCTAGTCTCATCTCTACCTCTCTTCCTTAAAAATGGTCCATAAATACAGTAGACTTTGCATGAATATGTGCCAAGAAAATTACAATCATATTGCAGCTTGTGACATCCATGAGAATATACCTTGCAAATCTCTAAATTTAGGAACATACTTACTGACTAAAGGCCCTAGCTGCTGCACTCTGAAATTGATTGCACACATGCCCATCCACTGATCATGACAGCAACAGGCAGGTTTCTAAGGTAGGCCCTCTGCTGGCAGGCATGGGACCCCCTGTGGGAGCCAATTTTGGTTAGAGGACACTCTGAAGTGATTGCTGAATATTCCTGGATGGCATTCTAGCATACTTTTATTAAACCTTCTCTCCTTTCTTCTTTCATTCGGGGTCAGTGTTCCACTGTGCTCAGATGGCTCTTTCAGACTCCTTTGGCTCCATCCCTCTCATCTGTCACACAATATTTTCTCTAATAAAATATTTCCCTGTTTAATTCCCTCTCGATAGTTACAATGTGTTGAATATTAGCTCGCAATTCACCCTAATCTCTGGATTTATGAAAATGAATCTGGGCCCTTTCAATATCTTTCCTCTGACAGCCGGCATCACAATAAGCTTTGCAATGGGGGGCACAGGAAAGGCATTACAGGGGGAAAAAAAAGACTTTTTCTTCCTAATTCCAGTGTGCTCATTTGGCAGGCTTCTATTTATGGTTTCCTCCAGTACCTCCTTCAGCACTCAGTTTTTCAAATTCCTAGCTTCTGAGGTGCTCAGTGGCTAGCAGCACCCAGCACCCAGCAGCTACGTCTGGCACCTCCTTTTGGACAGTTTTGTAAGCTGAATGCTTCTAGGGAGGCAACTTCTCTGCTCAAAACAACTTTCCCTAGGATCCTAGAGGATACAAATTTGTAGCAAATTCCAGAAGGCAGAAATTACAGGACATTCTTCCAATACAGCACCACAGCAACTTCTCTGTTATTTGGAAAACAACGGAATTGGTCTTTACAATAAAGTTAGGACCTCGGCACTGTGGGAGAGGAATGTCTTTCTGGGTCGCTCTGTCTCAACCCTGGTATAGCAGCAGTTTCTCATATCTGCTATTCTTATATTTCTTAGGGTTCTGTATTTACTTTCCAATCTTTTTTGTTCCATTCACCTTTTTAAGTTTAAAATTATTTTATTAAACTCCCTCCCCCTGTTAGAATTACCGTGTGACTCATCTCTCCTGCTAGTGCTAAGACTGACACAGCATAAGCTTCACCCAGGCAGGATCCAGACTAACACACAACAAACTTCAAATAATGAATAGGGCTTGACTCTTCTTATCATGCCACTGTGGTAGAGCAGGGGACTTTTGTCTGCACTAGCTGTTTTTCTCCCTCAAATAGTTTGAACCAGCTGGCCCCTGTGCCTGGGAGTTCTTTGAAACTCAATGAGCTTGTCAAGTCATATTCCGAAGTGAAGTCAGTTCATTTCATCTAAGATTTTTGATAACGCCATTTTAAATAGCATTTTCCTAATTAGGTAAAGCAAATATTAAATCTTATAGTTTATCCCTATGGATCCTTTAATAGGCAGGGAATGTAAATATGAAAGAATACTGATTTTAACACATATCATCATCGTTGCTGAATTTTTGTCTAGGTTTTTAAATTTTTGGCACAATTAAAAATACCCATATAACTTAAATTTAAATGTTTGACTACCATGTCCCTTGAAAGAAGATTATGGATCCGAGTTCTGACATTCAGAATTTATTACTTTGCTATTATTTATTTTTGGTAGAAGTATTTGACAGGGTTTTGCGTAGACTACTAAAAGATTTGCCACATTTTCTTTATATATGATATAAATATTTTGGGGAAATGGTCTTCACTTTTACTTATAACTAAATAAACTATTCTTTAATATACTAGAGAAATTATTATAAGAATTTACAGTAAACACAAGTTTAAACTATTTCATAGGAAGGCAACAGGTTTATAATGCAATGCCTTGACTTAAATATAAATGAAAATATTTATGAAAAGAAACAGTAAACAAAATTGCACTAAGAAAACTTGAAAGAAAACATAAAAGATAATTTTTTAAAAGTAGTATAAAGTAACTTGAAATTGAAGAAAACAGTTGAAAAATAAACCAGAATGAAATTAGATATCTATGTCAGGGGCTGATTTAAAGAGAATATTCATTTTTATCTTTACTTAACTAGTGTCATATAATGCATTTCCATAAAAAATATTAAATGAAAACCATTCTTCTAAGTTTGTCCTATAACCTAGGTTAAAAACTGATAATGCTGATGGTCTCACACATTCAGGAGACAATATTCTACCTCCTGTTGGCTTCTCCTTTTTGTGCTGACAAGAAGTTTCTGCAAAGATAAAATGTAAAAGGATAAAATGAAACATGGAAAACAACAGGTATGGAAAATGAATGAGCTGGGGGGAGACTCTGGGAGGGTCGCTAAAAATACTGCCTCCAGCACTGGAGTGACTGCCTGTATTTGGCTGGATATGGTTGGGATAGACAGTAGTCACAGGTCAAAAATGTCAAGGTTTGGAACCAGAAGTCAACTTATCTTAGTAACAAATCTGACACTTACGAAGCTTGTGATTTTGGACTATAAAATGGAGTACTTCAGTTGAGGTTTTGTAATAATTAGATAAGTCTCTCTAGCATTATAAATAATGGATGTAATATACATAGTTATTTCTACAGGTATGTGACAGTTACAATAAAATATTTAATTAAGAATATAGTAGATATTAAACACGTTACAATTAATAAATGTATCACAAACTGACTTCTGTGATGGATACACTTTATTTTTAAATGTTCATATAGCATACAAAATAAAATAATCATGTGCTTAGGCCATGGAAAATCTCAGAAATATTACCTAGATTTGTTTCTAGTTGGTTACCCTATCAGCAGCCTAGACCCAGATCCTGGAAATATATGCCAACTGGAAAATTGATAATGCCGCAGGATCCAAAATTCACATATGGACCCAGTCATCCTAAATTGTTGTAGGGTTGTCAATTCATTGTCTTGCTATAATGTGGGATTTTGCTGCTATTTCTGGTTTTCCTAATCTGCTAGTGAACCAAATTTATGTATAATAATATTGTAGTTATATGTCATTTTCTCTTGAAGAGGATATCTGAAATTTCATGGAAAAACTGTTGCATTGTTGTATCAATTGACAAGCAATTGTAAAATTGCAAACACTATGCTGTTCTTTGTGGTGATCTTCTAAATCTAAGCCTTTTTTTGTAAATACATTTCAGCTTAGAGTTTGAAGATAAATTCGAATAGGAATCTTTTCAAATAACATTTACCTGGTGAAGTTGAATGCCATCTCCTAAAGGCAAGCAGCTGCTCTGTGGGACTTAAACCAGATTCTTAGCTCCTCTGTAAATATCATTTATTATAATTTACGTTTTGGCTCTAAATTTTACTCTGATAATTATATCTATCTTTTCCCCTTATTAATCTCAATACATCTTTTTTAGATTTGCATATATGTTATTCTGTAGATTTCATTATGCTACATGGTGTTGCAAAGAAATTGACATCCCTAGCTCCAGTTAGGAACAATTATATTGACTGATAATTAGATGCAGACTGTTTGGAAAATATTTAAACATATATGGTTAACTTAAATATCTCAAAACCATTAAAGCTATCAGCTGTATTATTGGAAATATATAATAAAACATTAGCCCTAAAATATAGAAACTAAATAACAGCCATTATGCACACAGATGTTCAAGTCAAGAATTATCTATAGCAATGAAAGTAAATACAAATGTCTTAAGTGGACTACTAAAGCATTTGGATTCCTTCTCTTTGGTAGGGAGTGCCAAGTAGATATAAGGTATTGTTTCCTATGCAATGAGAAAGAATATATATTACAAAAATAATAATTTAAAAGAAATCAGAGAGCTATAGAATAAAGAAGTCTATGTGAACTAAAATTCTACAAAGTGATGAGCCCTTGTAAGGTGAACTGATATTAAGTTATTTTATTCCCTGAGGCTGAGGCTTACCATAGGTGCTAGTGGAAACACATCGGTGGATTTTTTGAAAGCTGTGGAAGCCAGTGTGACAGATTGGAATGTAGAAGTTCTTCAACACAGGGCCAATTCACTATGTGGGCATTTTTATTTTTACTCAGGGGGAGGGTGCCATGGATGTAGGGGGCTCGTCTAGAAAAGTAGAGTAAGATTTTTTAGTTTAGTGATGCATATATGCGAAAGTTAAGTTACGGGAATTCATTTGGTATGAATGCATAGTATATATCCCTCCAAAGATATTTTCTAGATATTACACATGTAAAAAATACATTTAAAGGCTAAGCAATAAATACTCTAAAGGCAGAATTTTAAGGGAAAAGAGTATCACTTTGCTCTGAATCAGAGTCTCATGAGGACCTGGAGGAAGAAGAAGGTAGAGGAAGCTAGACAGATAAAGATCTTCTGCAGTAGTCTGGTGCTTAAGTACCAAAATTCCACCAACGAGAAGAGGCTGCAAAAAACAATCAAACAAGAGCAACAAAACACCACTCGAAGAGAAAACAACAACAAAGCCATACATATAAACTACAGTTCAGTTTGAGAAATAGGAAATGCTGTGTGCAACTGGAAAAACAAGCCCAAAAGAATTGCCATTTACTGATTCCATGAGAAATATGAGGAAGTTCATGCAGAAACACTATGAAATAAAACAAAAGCTTGTATCTAAAGAAATAATCTGGAAATGATAAAAATGTAGATAAATATAATTTTCTTCTTATTTAATTTTTTTAAAAGAAAATTGGGACTTTAAAGAAACATAAGTGACTCATTTTGCAGTTTATAATATATGCAAAAGTTAAATGCACAACCGTAGCATTAAGATTGAAGGTATTGTAAGTATACTGTATTAAGATTTTTGTAATATACAAGGGAAGTAGTATAATACTCTTTGAAGAGAAATTGTGTAATTCAAACATATAAGATGTAAACCCTAGTGTATAATCACTCAGCCAATAGCAGACATAAAATAGAATCATAATAAAATGTTCAATCTAAAGCATAGAGAAAACGGAAAAATAAGAAAGAAGAGATGAAACAAATAGTAAAGAACTGACAAAACGTTTGGTAGATTTAAGTCAATTATAGCAATAATTAGACCAAATTAAATGGTATAGATTTCAAATTTTAAAGACAGAGCATATAATATTTGCTTTAAAAATCAAACTTCATCTCTAAGCTGCCTCCAAGAAATCACCTTTAGCTAGTATTTAACTAGAGGTTTAAAAAGAATGGAAAAATAAAGATCATGTAATTATTAATTAGGAGACAGACAAATTGGCTTTATTAAGATCAGAAGATGCAGGCTTCAGAACAGCAGGGATGAAAAGGGTGTTCACATAAGAAGTCAATTCACCATTAATACATAGTAATCCTAAATGTGTATTAACCTAATAACAGATTCAATATTCATCAGGCAAAAACCATGTGAAACTGAAATGAATGGAGAAGTACACAATTATAGTTGGAAATTTCAGTATTCCCTTCCCAGTAATTGATAGAACAGTCAGCCAGAATATCATCAAGAATATATAAGATCTCAGCAGTATTATCAATCAGCTTGGCCTAATTGACATCAATTGAATATTGAACTCAAGAGCATCAGGGAAACTATTCATTTTAGTGTGCAAGGAACATTAACTAAAATAAAACATATTCTGGGGCCATCAAACAAATGTTGACATAGTTTTAAAAAGTGAAATCACAACAAGTATCAGCTCTAATTAGATTGCAAATAAACTAAAAAACAGTGTTAGAAAGATAATCTTGATGTAATCTTGGAAAAATTACCAAATCTAGGCAAACAAACAATACACTTTTAAATTTAACCCATGTATCAAACAAAAAGTCAGAGGAAAAATCATATTTAAAATTTAATACAAATTAAAACACAACATTTTGCAATTTGTGGCTAAAAGATGTCTTGGATGGAACTTCATGGTGTTAAATGTTATATTTCCAATGAATCTAGATATAAAACCCTAAATGAAAGGAAGATTATATATGTGTGTGTATATATATATATTTCATATCAAACACTTATTGTTCTAACTTTCTCAGAAATTGTAGCCAAGAACACTATCATGGGTATTATTTCTGGCATATCATAGTAACCAAAGATACATTTCATATGGACCCAATTGATTTCAAGATAGGTAAATATTAAACATATCCATTCTTCTTCTGCTTAAATATATTACATTAAATTTTATGGTCTACCCAACAGCTTATAGATCTGTGTCATTTTACAGAACATGTGTCATTTGAATTTTCTCTTATATTTTTACTTTCCCTCAAAAGAAAGAAATGCATAGGTACGTAAACAATTTTTTAAAAGCTGTATTTTTAAGTGAACCTTTGAATTTTGACATATGTATATACCCATGAAATTACCACCCAGACCAAGTTACCGAAAATTATAAGCACCCCAAAGGCATGCTTATGCCTCCTTCCAGTAAGTAAAATTCTCAAAATAGAAACAATGTAACATCTATCACAATTGATTGGTTTTGTCCGTTCTTGAAATTCATGTGTGGAATTATGCAATATACACTCTTCTGTGCCTGGTGTATTTTTGTTAAACATAGTACTTGTGAGATTCTCCCATGTTGCTGATTCATCAGCTGTTGGTTCTTTATGATTATTATTGTGATCTATCATTCTAAAATAAAAATATAGCTCAAATTATTTATCTCTTCTCTTGTTTACTAATGCTTGAATTACTTCTAATATTTACCTAACAAAGCTATTATAAACACACTGGTATAATTATTTTGTGGTCATAGGTAACAAATTCTCTTGAATTTGTGTCCATGTCACACCCATACCAATTTTACCAGAATGTCTGCAGTTAAAATCTAGGGAACAGCAAAATTCAGGAATAACTATATTAACCTGTTACCATCAGTTTTATTTTCCTATGATCTCTTGTCACCATCAGTTTTGTTTTATCCTGTCACCATCAGTTTTATATTCATGTACTTTTAGTTTTGATGTTCAGAATTACAAGAACTGAGGATATAATTTATATGTATTAAATAATTTAAAGGTTGATTTCATAAAATATGTACAAGCTCAATGGTATCTTTGACACGATAGTTCCTATTCTTGGAATTTTATAGTGAGACAACATTAATTGATAGACACATGTAATTGTTTACATTGTTATTCAGTTTATTGTTAAACAAATATAAGAAAATATTTATACTGAAATAAGTATGAGATACTATGTAGAAAACTCTTGTTTTAATAATATTTAAATTTCATTATGTATTATTTGTAAAAGACTACATATAAAACTAATTTTATAATGTAAATTAAATTTTTATGATTACCCATATACTAAAATCAGACTAAAAATATGTTAGAATTTTCTCAGGGATCAATTCTGGTTATATATTTGAGTTATTTTTATATTCATACTATGTTTTCTTTTGCTGATATGAATGCTAATCAAGTCAAATACAGAATCGATACCTGAACAATCATATATTCCTTATAAGTTAACTGTGTAAATTTAATTCATACATCAATGAACATTTGTGGGTTTTTTCCCACCTTTTAGTTATTATGAATAATGCTACTATGAACATTGGTAGACAATGACCTGTTTGAACCCTTGCTTTCAATTTTGGTTTTATACCTAGACGTGGAATTCCTGGACCATGTAAGTAATTCTATGTTTAATTTCTTGAAGAAGCATTATACTAGTTTTCATAGTAATTGCACCATTATAAATTCCCATCAGCAATGCTCTAGCGTTCTGCTTTCTCTGCATCCTAACCAACAGCTGTTATTTTCTGTGTGTGTGTATATATTTATTTACATATATAGTATATATATTTATATATATGTATGCAGTATATATATTTGTGTATATATACACACATATATGTATATATGAAAATATATATACACATATATTTGATATTAGCTGTCTCATAAGCATTTACCTAATGATTTATGATGTTGAACAAATTTTCATGGGTTTCTTGGCCATTTGTATATATTCTTTGGGGACGTGATTATTCGTGTTCTTTTTTTTTTTCTTTTTTTTTTTTTAACTAGGCTATAATGAAGCTGGCAGAGATGTCTTGCTTTCTAAATGTTCTACAAAAGGATACATTTACTTGTATTATCCTGTTTTTATTGGCTACCTGTATTCCTTGGCTCGTGGCTCCCCATCTTCATCAGCCTGGTATCTCTGACCCTGATTCTGTCTACATATCTTTCCTTGACCACAGTCAGATAAAAGGTTTTCTACTTTTCTTTGTTTGTTGGTTGGTTTGTTTTGTTTTGTTTTGAGACGCTGTCTTGCTCTGCCTTCCAGGCTGGAGGCAGTGGCGCGATCTGGGCTCACTGCAAGCTCCGCCCCCCGGGTTCCCGCCATTCTCCCGCCTCAGCCTCCCCAGTACCTAGAACTACAGGCGCCCGTCACCGCGCACGGCTAATTTTTTTCGTATTTTTTAGTAGAGACGGGGTTTCACCGTGCTAACCAGGATGGTCTTGATTTCCTGACCCGTGATCTGCCCGCCTCGGCCTCTCAAAGTGCTGGGATTACAGGCGTGAGCCTCCGCGCCCGGCCAGTTTTCTACTTTTAAAGTTGAATGTAATCCAGAATAATCTCTCTTGTGTTAAGCTTCTTAATATTAATTACATCTGTAAACTCAGTTTGGCATTGTAAGATGAAATATTCACAGGTTCAAAACATTAGCCAGTGGGCCTCTCTGGGACGACGGCATTATTCTGCCTAACTCAGTCAGCCTCTGACTCCCAAAGATTCGCTTCATATTGCAGACAAAAAACTAGCACCATCTCAACATCCTCAAAACCTCAACCCATGACAGCATCAACACAAAGTCTCAAAATATCATCTATACCGCATCGGTTCAAAAGCAACAACTTTTGTCAACGAAATTATGTAAACTAGACGTGGGCGAAGGTCTTATTAGAATCTATTTTGTGGCACAATTTCTTTCCATCTATAGACCTGTGAAAGAGAAACGAATTATTTTTTGAAAATAAATGGTGGAAGAGTCAGAATATGATGGAATGTTATAGATATTTCTGTTCAAAACGAGAGACAAATGAAAGGACAAATTAGTCACTGATCTCCAGAAATTGAGAACTGAGGCCAGACAACTCCTCTAGCTATCAAGTCTACGGGATAATCCTCTATGGTCCTAATTCCATTCTCTAGGATCCTAGCTCTACCTTCTGAGTCATTCTTCCTTTTCTTATTAAAAAGGAGGACATACTTTATGCCTGAGAAATTGCGGAAATTGAGAGAAAGAGAGACTCCTTTTCTTAGTCCCTCTATCCTTTCCAATCCATGTTAACAGTATTTCTATTCATATAAAATTTTCAAGAAACTTGTGTATCTCCTGGCCGGGCGCGGTGGCTCAAGCCTGTAATCCCAGCACTTTGGGAGGCCGAGACGGGCGGATCACGAGGTCAGGAGATCGAGACCATCCTGGCTAACACCGTGAAACCCCGTCTCTACTAAAAATACAAAAAACTAGCCGGGCGAGGTGGCGGGCGCCTGTAGTCCCAGCTACTCCGGAGGCTGAGGCAGGAGAATGGCGTAAACCCGGGAGGCGGAGCTTGCAGTGAGCTGAGATCCGGCCACTGCACTCCAGCCCGGACTACAGAGCAAGACTCCGTCTCAAAAAAAAAAAAAAAAAAAAAAAAAAACTTGTGTATCTCCCATGTAATTCACAATATGCAATCTCACTATCCATCCAGTGGGATGGTTATGACCAAAAAGTTGGAACAACAAAGAATGTTGGCAAAGATTTTGAGATATTGCAACCTTCAAACATTGCTAGTGGGAATAAAACATAGTACAGCTATTAAAAAAAAAAAAAATTTGGTAGTCCTTCAAAGAAGCATGGAGTTTATCACCCAGCAATACCAATTTTTGGTATATACTCAAGATAAATAAAAACATAAGTCTGCCCTAAAACCTGTACACAAATGTATATGGCAGCATTATTCATAATAGGCAAATGTCTAACATGATGTTTATCCAACCAGTGTATTTTTAATCTCAGACATAATAGCTTTCATTCCTATAAATGTGATTTGTGTCTTTGTTAAATGTTTTACTTATTATTTTCTGAACAAATTGAATATTGTTTTAATCCTGTTTTTGTCTCCTCTTTATTCTTGTTTTTGTAAATCTGCTTTGTATCTATTGCCATAAGAGTAATTGTCTTCTGTTAACTCTGAGATCTGTGTCACTTCAAGATCAATTTCAACTGATATTTTTCTCTTTCTTATGGTTTATATTTGCCTACAAATTTGCATGACTGTTGATTTTTGTTTAGATTCCTGATGTTATTTTCTGTATTTTTAGAAATGTCTATATATTTTGTTATTTTTTGGTCTTGTGATTTCTGTAAGAATTTTAGCATTATCTTGTCAATTTCTACAACAACAAAGATGATAAGAATGTGATTAAGAGTGAATTAAATTGAATTGAATATGCATTATAATTAAGTAACATTTGCCATCTTAGCAATATTGATTTAGCCAATCAATGGACATGGCCTATTTCTTCATATTTTAGGTTTTATTTACTTTCTGTTAGCAACGCTTTTTATCAATTTTAAGTTCCTGTTTTTACACAAATTTTAACTTTGTAAGAATTTTGCTTTTAGTATTTAATTTTTATTTGTTTACTAATTTCCCAACTTGCTTCCTAGAATGAAAATTTTTATTAACATTGATATTGTGTCCTGTGATTTTGATACCTTCATTTTCACTGTGATATCATTTTTGCAGATTTTTAAAGATTGTCTATATAAGCAATGATGCCATCTGCAAATAAGCACGTTTATTTCTCCTTGTCATTTCTGTTTTTGTTATATTAATACTTCTTACTTGAGTTCACTGACTAGAATTTCTAACAAAATGTTAGATAAAAGTGATGAGACAAACTTCTTGCCTTTTTTATTACCTTAGGTTCAAAGAACTCACTCATTCACAGTTAAGTATTATTTTAGTGGTAGAATTTTATATGTAATTGTCATCATTTTAAAAGAGCTAATTACAATTTAATATCAGCTCAATATTTTTTCTCTTTATGATGAATGCATGTTGAATTTTGTAAGATCTATTGTCCATGATTGTAACAATATTTTACATTAAATTAATGGAGATACAGGTGTTGTATTATCATTTCATCTTGGATAAAATTTACTTGTCCCTGATGCATTATTACTTTTATATCTTACTGGATAAAATTTGCTAATATTATATTTAAAATACATTTATCTATAATTAGTAGAAACATTAGTCATTAGTTTTATTTTATTGTGCTTTCAATGAAGGACTTTGTATTCAAGGTTATGCAGTCCCCATATGACATGAACAATATTTTATCTTGGTCTATACTATAATAGAGTTTGTGCAAGATTAATATTATTCTTTCCTAAAATGTTTGCTAAAATTAGCTAGGAAAGCCATCTAGACTTGCAATTCTTTTTTCCTTGCACATTACTTTTTCATCACAACTATTTATATGTTTAATATTAAAATGAATATATTAGAGATTACATACTTGTATCTTTTTGTAGCCCTGTCTAATAATCTTTCTTTTTATAAGAGTTTGTACATAATTCACTTATGTGTAATAATTAATTTGGTTGGATGTATTGATATTTTAGAATTTGGTTGTGATTTATCTCATCTCTCTTTTATTCTCCTTTTCCACTTTTTCTGTCATCATTTTTTGTATATTTTATATTACTTTAAAAATTTTCCTGTTGAACTTCTGGTTAAATTTCTTTATACTTTAGTATTTTCTTGAAAGGAAGATAAGCTACATCTGTACTTTTAAAAACTTCACTCTGAATACTTCTGGTAAAATATAGAACCCTTATGCCATTATGTCTGTCTTCATCTCCATTTTCTCCTTTGTTTAAGTCATATATCCCATATATAGGTCTCACAAACCTAACAATGAAGAATTATATGTTTGCTTTAAACCATAGGCTAGAAAGTAACGTCCCATGGGCCAAATCTGTTTTTATAAATAAAGTTTTGCTGAAACATTGCCATTCCCATTACTCAGGAACTGTCTATGGTAGCTTTCATGCCACAACAGAAAAGTGGAGTCGTCGTAGCAGTGGTTTCAATACTTATCATCTGGCCTGTTAAATAATATGTTTCCCTGTGCCATTTCTTGTGTGTTTTACTGCTGTCACAGTTCATTCCTGCAGTTATTACAAAATACGTTAGACTGGGACACTTATAGACAGCATACATTTCTTGCTTACAGTCATGGAGCCTCGAAGTCCAATATCATAGTTCTGGGAAGTTTAGTGTCTGGTGAGGACCGAGTCTCTGCTTCTAAAATGGGGCCTTGAGTGCTATTTACAAATTCTATGACCTCACAGTCGGGAGGGACAGTGGGGGAAAGGAATTACCTAGTTCTTCCTGGCCCTTTTATAAGGTCCTTGATCCTATTCATGAGGATATCACCCTCATGACTAATTATCTCCCCAAGGCCCTATCTCTTGATACTGTTGGATTGTAGGTTATGTTTCAACATGAACTTTGGAAGGGACAGAAACAAAACACAGCAATTTATTTCTGTATATTCAGCTTATTATCTGGTATAATTTCCTTTCTACATGTAGAACAATTTTTTTGTTATTTTTACATTATTTTAGTTCAGATATGGTGTCAACAAATATTGTTTTTGTTTGTCTAGATACATGTTTATCAGTTTTCATTTGTGGATGTATTTTTTCTGAATATAAGATTGTGATGTTTTTCTTTCAGCAGTTTTGACATGTCTTCATAGTTTCTTTTGGCCTGTATGGTGTCTGATGATAATTCAGGCTTTAAATACATCATTTTTATCAGGAAAATATATATTACTTTTCCCTTGCTTCACTGAATATTTTTCTTCACTGGTGTTTTTAAGTAGTTAGACTAAGATAAATCTATGATTTTTCATCTTTCTCCTATGCTGTTTGGGTTTTGATAGACTTGCATCTGTAATATTGTATTTTTCTACAATTTAAGAAGTTTCAGTCATTATTTTTCCATCATTATTTGTCTCAATTTTTCTGACACTCTTATTCGACTAAAATAATATACTTTTAAAATTTTGTTTTCTGTTTTGTTTTGTTTTTTTGAGACAGTCTCACTCTATAGTCCAGGCTGGAGCGCAGCGGCATGATCCCATGATCTCAGTTCACTGCAAACTCTGCCCCCGGGTTCAAATGATTCTTTTGCCTCAGCCTCCCAAGTAGCTGGGATTATAGGCATACACCACTACTCCCAGCTAATTTTTGTGTTTTTAGGAGTCGTGTTGGCCTGGCTGGCCTCAAACTCCTGACCTCAAGTGATCCGCCCACCTCAGCCTCCCAAAATTCTGGGATTATAGGCATGAGCCACCATGCCCAGCCAATATACATTTTAAAATATTGGGATTGTCTTACAAGCCTGTGAGGATTTGTTCCTTTTCACTTCAATCATTTTCTCTCAGTTTTTCAGGTTGGGTAAACTGTATTGTTTTATCTTAAAGTTCACTTCTGTCATCTTAAATCTGCTGTAGGGTCTATTAAAATTATTTTCAGCTATATTGTCTTGGTTCTTGAATTTCCATTTTGTTCTATATATATAATTGTTTAATTTTTCTGTTTGAATTCTATATCTCTTCACTTATTACTGGTATACGTTTTCTTTTTCTTTTTTTCTTTCTTTTTTTTTTTTTTTTGAGACAGAGTTTCTCTCTTGTTGCCCAAGCTGGTGTCCAGTGGTGCAACCTCGGCTCACTTCAGCCTCTGCCTCCCAGATTGAAGCAATTCTCCTGCCTCAGCCTCCCTAGTAGCTGGGATTACAGGTGTGCACCACCAGGCCCTGATAATTTTTTTGTATTTTTAGTAGAAATGGGATTTCATCATGTTAGCCAGGCTAGTCTCAAACTCCTGACCTTGTGATCCACCTGCCTCTGCCTCCCAAAGTGCTGGGATTACAAGCATGAGTCATCACGTCCGGCCTGGTATACTTTTCTTTAGTCATGTTAACATGTGTTACTTCACTTTTGAACAGATTTATAACACATCTTTTGAATTTTTTTTTGTTTACCCAAACATCTAGGCCTACTTATAATCAGTAATTAGGTCCTGTTGACCATATTATTTTCCTAGTATGGGTAAGTGACTTTTATTCCGTTTCTTTTGATATCTAGTAATTTTTAGTTTAAAATTGAACATCGCATGCAAATTATTGGGATGTTTCTGGAATTTTTTTTTTTGTTATTATGTGAATTTTTGTTGTTGTTACTCTAGTGGGTAACTTGCCTGGTTTCAACCTGTAGAATCTGTCGTCACTAAGTAGTATTCAGCTCTTGATCTGTTGATAATTCTTCTTAGGTTTCTTTTGCTGTTTTTTTTTTCTACCTTCTGTTTGCTGCTATCTATCTTGGACCCCTAGAAGATCTCGCCTGTGTTTGTGTAGTTGGTGATAAACTAGAGTTTAAAAAGTGTTTGTATTCAACCCACACTCTGTCCTAGTTAGAGAACATATTGAGTCAAAGGGCAGCAACTTCTCAAACCTTGCAAAGATCAGTTTTGCCTGTTAAGAATAGACCTCCATGGCCCATTTTTGCTTTCCCTTTTTTACTATGTGGTTCTCTTTGAATGTATAGCTATATCATAAACCAGAAATTGGTGCACTTTCATTTGTAGATTTTGGAATGCCTTGAAATAATGTCAGAGTTCAGGTATTTTATTGTAATCATTCTTCTAGGATACTGTAGAATACAGATAAAATTGTAATTGCTTCTTCTAGATCACAGTTGACTCCTTTTGCTGTGTTTTAACAAGATTTTTATTTATAGGTGCAAAATATGGGTGCTGTGTATACTACACAAAACAAAATGTTTATAAAATTAATGACATCAGCCATGAACCATGACTATTGTTCAGAATTTTTCTTTTGCTTCTTCCCACCCAGGTATTCTCCATTGAATAAGGATTACATTTTCAACAGTAGCTTTTTCTCCAGACAACTAAGGCATAATTTTATTTGGTCTATTCTTGCCTAAAGTGAGGGGTCTGAATGTGATTTATGCAGTTATTACAACCTAATTATGAGAAGTGCTAATAAATTATAACATTATTGTGTCAAGTTATGCTGACCCGTCAAAAAATCAAAACATAATATCCATTAGAATTAATTAACTTTAGATTTCTTTCAAATGGCTCCCAACTTCGCTGTCTTTAGGAAATATTTCCACACATGGTACAAATATGCTTTCTTTTACCATCTCTATCAACATAATAAGATTATTATGAAATGAAATTTAAAATGTCTGCTATAGTTTTGGGCAAATATTCTATTTATGCTACTTATTCCGCCCCTAACTTTGGAAATGTTGCTGAAATCTATTCCTAACAGGCTTATAAACCATGTAATCTCCTGGGAAAGTAGTCAATTTCTTTCCAGAATACAGTTTCTATTCAATTGTTTCAGTCTCCACTCTATGCAAACAAAATTGCATGGTGTTGAACACATTATCACTGATAGGTTCCTTTTTTCATTTTCATGTTGAAATACTCATCATTGCTCCTAAATTCTTATTTTATTTGAAAGTTAATACAAAATGCTATTAACCTCATAATGCCTCTTCTAATTATCTCTCACTATTCAATTTATTATCTTCTTTTAAATTTCTCTAGAATGTCTACTTTGGTAAAAGTATTTTAATTTGTTTAAAATTATAGTTTATTTTTACCTTTATCACTTATTTATTTTACTTGAAACAAAAACATACCTTTATTATAATATATAAGGTTTATTAAATATTGCTTGCTATTAACATGCATCTTCAAACTCAAAACAGCCATATAAACTAAACACTAATATAATCTCACCTTACAGATAAAACAAATGGTGACTAAATGGTTTTAAAATTTCCAGAGATAGCACGGTTACTATGTTACAGGCTTGCAATTTTAATTCGCTTCAGCTACATTCAGAACCAGTCTTTAATACTCTGCTTTAGTGCTGAATATCTAAAAAGTATTAATTGCAGGCTGGCACAGTGGCTCACGCCTGTAATCCTAGCACTATGGGAGGCCAAGGCGAGTGGATCATGGGATCAAGAGATTAAGAACATGGTGAAACTCCATCTCTACTAAAAATACAAAAATTAGCGGGGATATGGTGGCAGGTGCCTGTAGTCCCACCTACTCAGGAGGCTGAGGCAGAAGAATCACCTGAACCCAGGAGGCGGAGGTTACAGTGAGCCGAGATTGCGCCACTGCACTCCAGCCTCGCGACAGAGCGAGACTCCGTCTAAAAAAAAAAAATTAATTGTATTGATCACTTAATTTTTAATTAATCAGTATTCATTTAATGCATTATTTAGACCAATATATTCTATGATTAAAACAGTGAACTAAACAAACAAAACATTCTCTCTTTGTGAAGCTAACATCACATTTGACTGAACACAGTAATAATAACAGTAATGAATCACAATAAGCATCAATAATAATAACAAAATTTATTGTACTTTATGATGAATTTACTAAATCTTAAAAATAATAGTAATTAGTGACTATCATTGTTTCTTATTTTACATATGAAAAAATAAGTTATTTTTTAGGATTCTGTAGGAATAATTTTCCACATTCATAAATTTAGAATGCCTGTTAAAGCATAAATATTGGCATTGAGTTGTATAATATGCAGCATTTAACAGCTTTAAATAGAGTATACAGTGGGGAAGGTAAAACTTGCCTCTACTCTCTTAGTTCTTAGTTGGAAGAGACCACTTAGTTAGAAGAGGCAGATTAACAGGGGAAAAACAAAAGTTTAGTAATGCATGCAGTGTACATTACAGGAAAGAAACTTCAAGGAACTCCAATCAGTGGCTTAGAACTCTGGCTTCTATAGCATCTTCAATCAAGAACAATACATTCATAAAGAAATAACAGGAAAAAAGGAGTGGTTTTAGGCTTCCAAGGATGGAGAACTGTGCAAAGGTAAATATGCAAGAAGAAACTAATAGAGTAAGGTTTGTTCGCAGATCCTTCTGGAGTCATTTCCAGGATGATAAGAGTCTAGGGACATGTACAGTAATTTTTTTTTTTTTTTTTTTTTTTGAGATGGAGTCTCTCTCTGTTGCACAGACTGGAGTGCAGTGGCACAATCTCGGCTCACTGCAAGCTCCGCCTCCCGGGTTCACCCCATTCTCTTGCCTCAGCCTCCTGAGTAGCTGGGACTACAGGCGCCCACCACCACGCCCGGCTAATTTTTTGTATTTTTAGTAGAGATGGGGTTTCCCCATGTTAGCCAGGAGGGTCTCGATCTCCTGACCTCGTGATCTGCCTGCCTCTGCCTCCCAAAGTGCTGGAATTACAGACGTGAGCCACCGTGCCCGGCCATATCTGGTAAATTCTTATACTTCCTTTAGGGATAAAAGTGACAAGATAGAGGGAGCTTTTCACATACTTGCTACTTTTTAATTGCCTTCAGCTCAATATAATTTTTATATCAAAAAGGTAGCCTATTTTGGGGTCATATATTCTGGATTTCTTCAATATGTAAAATATAACTTGGTAGAGCACACTATCATGAGGCTACACTGATCCTGGAAAAAAACACTCCAGACAAACAGATTCAAGGATTAAGGCTGTCTTAGTAGAATTCAAACATCGTTAGTCATACAAAAAACAGTTACATAAAGTTCTAGTCAACAAGGCAGTGATAAGTTTAGGACTTCAGTATTGATTAATCAGGGTGAGTAACTGGTGTCTGGATACAGTTGATGCACATGAAGTATGAAGAAATGGAGTTTGATAATTCTGATTTTTAAAAAAAATCCATAAATCTTTAAACTTTCAATAACAGAAGAAGAGTGTATAAGGAAAGAGAAAGCAAGCATAAAGAGTAGGGCACATGAGCAGACATATCAGGGCAGTCAAAATGCAGAAATTGCCCAGTAGGAATAGAAGAGAATGAAAATATGAAAGACATATTGTGCTCAATTCAATAAGGTGTTTCTGCCCACAGTGTTATTGGTTATCGTGCAGAGTAGAAAACTGCCAGAACCAGTTTGTAAAGTCCTAAAAATATAAATCTTAGCATTGTAGTCTTTGACAATGTTTCTCCATTTTTCAATTAGCACAATGTACAGGTCATTGTAAACCAAGGGTAAATGAAGAAGGTAGAGTATGAAGCAATGGGAATAGTGGGGAAGAAATGTTCTCAATTCTATTATTACTTTTTATCTTTATTCAATTTGAAATCCATTGCCTCATATTACTTATAAAATAAGCCTAATAATACATAAATGAGAAACATTTTAGCTGATTTCTCCTGGGGAATTAAATTTCCTAACAGACATAAGTATGCAATTATCCATTTTTAAACAAAGGTACATGATATAGTTGACTGAAAATGAGCCTAATATCTTCCAAGTAGGAAAATAGCATCGTTTGATTAGCCTAACAGAGTACAATGATTACATTGCTGTTTGCCGTTGAACAGACAAATGTCATTAATATTCTTTCTGTTTCAAATTGCAATGTATGACATAGGTAGACAGACGTCTGTCTATGCTTATAGAGATATTTAGCAAGTATTTGGAGACAGCATACCCCATGCAATTTATTAAGGCTTACAAAAATATCTGATCATTGTGTTCCTTCAATTATAAATATTTATGTAATTAGTGCTTGGAATGAGATAGTGTTTTGTGATCTATAGATATTGTAATGAATATAATCTTTAAGAATATCGCCAACTTAGAATTAACATCCTAACATCTAACGAACAAAATCACATGCTTCAGATAATATGTTAAATTAAGAAACTGCTGAAAACTTGGTTAAGTTTACTTACTTGTTTTTATTATATCTGTTGACTAGGATAAACTGGAGAAAACTTAAGAAAACATAACCTATATGCAGGTATCTTTCTGAACTTTAATGAGTGCAAATGTTCAAGGTTGCTTTCAGCAACACTGATCTAGCTTCAGGATTAGTCATCAGGTACATGGGTCAATTCCACTGCAGTTAATCACTTGAAGACAGTGCAACCACCTGTTCTACAGAATGAGTTTTTGGCAAAAAAAAAAAAAAATATATTGCTTTATAATATTATGTCCAAACACACTACTATATATTTCATGTAATATATACCGTATATTTTGTGCATTTTATACTTAAATCTGGAATTTCAAAAATACTATTATTTTAATATTTCAATAATTGCATCGTTAAGTGTGAATGATTCTAATTTGATCAAGCATTAATTCATTAAGGACTATGGATTCTGTTAGAGTAAAAGATAAAAATATTAACAATCATAACAATATTAACAGCAACAAGCATGTTTCAAATGTTGAAAAAAATTGTGCTTATTACTGAAAGTATTTCAACATTGCATCAAGCTTTATGTATGACAACATATTTCATACCACCATACTCACAATAAATAAATATCAATCGGGGGCGATGCAATCCTGATGATAGCACTAGGAGGAAGACAGATTTCTAGGCAGACAGGGATGGGTACCTGGTGAAACTCGACCTTCAAGCAAGGACAGCCTGAAGCCTGAACACCAAACTACCAGTTCCCAATAGAGTTCATGGACCATAGTGAGAACTTCTATTCCTATTCATTGTACTCAGCCCCTGTTTGGTTCCAGGCCATTGTCAGAGGCCAAGCCTTCACTTCAGCCCCCGGCTGGTTCTTAACACTACCTTTCCTCTTTCTGAATGGTGCCTTTCCCAAGCCTACCCATAAACCAGATCAGCACATATTTCCTCATTCTAATCCCATAAAATCCCTGGACTCAGCCTCACAGCTGGCAGCCTACTTTCAGGTTGGTCCCCTATTGCTGCTGAGAGCTTTCTTTCTGTCGCTCAATAAAATTATACTCTGCCTTACTCTCCAGTGTCTGCATATCTAATTCTTGTTGGTCATGAGACAAGAATTTAGAACTTGCCAAACTGCTAGAGTGAAAGAGCTGTTAATACTCCTTCCCACTTGCTGAACTGTGGGAATGAAGAAGCCACAACACTAATGGCAGTATAACATGCAATGTGCAATAATCAACCTAATTTTTAAACTTAAAAGTAACCAGGAACTAGTAAATATATATCAGTAAATACTCATGCTAGATAATCTTAGGAAGAGAGAAGAATCTCAAAGAAAATAAAATTTCAATATTCTGAAAGTTTTTTTGTGTGTATTTCAACTTTATGTGAAAAATGATAGATAAATAAGAGAAACATAAATGTTTAAAAATAAAAAAATATGGATTTACAAATAAGAGGATTTTAATACATAAAAAAGAATTAAAAGTATGAGGAATTTTCCTGCCTATAGAACAAAAACAAAGAGATGAAAAGTAATAAACGAGAAGATACATACAAGATCTGCCAAGGAGTGCTACAAAAGAAATTAGGAAAATACAGAATGTATAAACGCACATCAAGTACAGAGCTGAATAAATCACAAAAAAGAAATACACATTATGCCTACACAAAATCCTGCACAGGAATGTTTTTAGCGGCTTTGTGCATAATTGTAAAAACTTGGAAACAACCAAGATGTCTTTTGGTAGGTGAATGGGTGAATTAACTGTGGCACATCCAGACAATGGCATATTATTCAGAGCTGAAAAGAAATTAACTGATAGCCGTGAAAACTCATGCAGGAGCCTTAATTGCATATTAGTAAGTGAGGGAAGCCAGCCTAAAAGGCTGTATACTGCATGATTCCAACTATATGACATTCTGGATAC
The DNA here is from genome assembly GCF_024542745.1 of Macaca thibetana thibetana. NCBI lineage: Eukaryota > Metazoa > Chordata > Mammalia > Primates > Cercopithecidae > Macaca > Macaca thibetana. The sequence continues at coordinate 29,017,318 of NC_065582.1, read as the reverse complement.
GTCAAAACCATGGAGACAATAACAATATTCATGACTGCCCAAGGTTAGGGGAGAAGGAGGAATAAATAGGTGGAACACAGAATTTTTAGGGCAATGAAACTACTCTGTATGATACTACCATGGTGAATACATGTCATTATATACCTGTTCAAACCCATAAAATGTACAACAGTAAGCTTGAACCCTAATAGAAACTATGAATGTTTGGTGAGTGTTATGTGTTAAAATAGATTAATCAGTTGTAACAAATGTGTTACTCTGACAGGGCATGTTGACAATGAGAGAGGCTGTCAATGTGCTTTGGCAGGAGGTTTATGAGAAATCTCTGTACATTTCTCTCAATTATTTTGTTAGCCTTCAAAATACAATCTATTAAAAAACATATTACAGCCAAAGCAGGTACATCACTTGAGATTCAGGTGTTAGAGACCAGCCTTGGCAACATGGAAAAATCCAATCTTTACTAAATATACAAAAATTAGCTGGGTGTGGTAATGGACACCTGTAATCCCAGCTACTTAGGAAGCTGAGGCACAAGAATCACTTGAGCCTGGGAGGCGGAGGTTGTAGTGAGCCAAGATCACACCACTGCACTCCAGACTGGACGACTGAGCGAGACTGTCTCAAAATAAAAAAACAAAAAAGGCCGGGCGCGGTGGCTCAAGCCTGTAATCCCAGCACTTTGGGAGGCCGAGGCGGGCGGATCACGAGGTCAGGAGATCGAGACCATCCTGGCTGACACGGTGAAACCCCGTCTCTACTAAAAAATACAAAAAACTAGCTGGGCGAGGTGGCGGGCGCCTGTAGTCCCAGCTACTGGGGAGGCTGAGGCAGGAGAATGGCGTGAACCCGGGAGGCGGAGCTTGCAGTGAGCTGAGATCCGGCCACTGCACTCCAGCCTGGGCGGCAGAGCGAGACTCTGTCTCAAAAAAAAAAAAAAAAAAAAAAAAAAAAAAAACCACCACATTAATACTTGGAAAGATTCACCAGTTATTAAGAGAAAAATCATTAAAAAATATTCCGGAGATAGATAAGAGAGAGCAGATTTTTATGAAACTTAACATTCTCAAAACATGATGGTATAAAATATTTTCAAAATTTTCAGAAAATAATACAGATATAGTGACATAGTGGAGAAAAAATTTAATGCCTAGGTTAGTGCTGTCAATTACTAGTTGTATCTAATTTTGATCTAATACTGATTTTATCTGTTAATGAATTGTATCTAATACTAAATAAGCACATCAACAATGACCAGATTACATAGAATAAAATAACTGAATGTCAGCCTATGCAGCAAGCGGCTCAGAAAACCGAACTATCATCTTTGCAAAAATTGACCCAGAACAGTCAAGACTTGGTCAGTGACTCCCCACTTTCCTATGTTTTGCTGCTTCCACTGAAGACCAACAAGAGAAAGCCAGATATGTTACCGAAACCAATCATATAGGAAGCCCTGCCTCTAGTTAGCCTGCCTCAAGCTTCATCAATAATCTCCAAACATGCCATATCTAAAGGCTTCTGTTTCCCCTTTAGGGGGAAAAAACTTGCTCACCTTACTGCCTTTAAGCATCTGCCAAATACAAGTGATGGTGATAAGCTCTGAATAAATGACTTCCGTTTTTTCTCATTTGCATGGTCTTCATTTATTTGTGCCTATTTTTTTTTTTTTTTTTCCACACAATTCTCTAGCAGAAACAAGCCAGTACATTGAGGTCTATTACATCTCTTAAGTTAACAAAAACACATTTTACCAATTTCCTTTTCCACTTTTATCTCACAATGTTGGACATATTTATATCTATTATATAATTGATTATATATTGATTATATTGTATATAAAGTAAAATATTTACCTCTTGTACTCTTCTGTTTGTCCAAAACATTTTCTCATCTGCTAGATAGATCACATCTACTTACTTGTGTGTCCTTACAGTAAGCACATACTGCACGTCTTTTAGAGACAAACAGTACATCATCACTTAACATTGTCCATAAGTTATTGGAAATTGCTACTTTAAGTGACACTTAACATTGTCCATAAGTTATTGGAAACTGCTACTTTAAGTGGCACTTAACATTGTCCATAAGTTATTGGAAACTGCTACTTTAAGTGAAATAATGTACAGCAGGTCAGAGATACGACGTCTTGCAGAACTTGTTTTCCACTCACCACTATGCTGGTTTGGTCACAGCAGGATCTGGTCAAAACAATGCAGTGAAGAGGCTGGCCAAAAATAGCAGATGGTGACAAAAGTGACCTCTAGTTGCCCTCACTGCTCATTAGTATAAAGATTCTCCCCTGGTGCCATGACATTTTACAAATGCCATGACAATGGGCCATGGCAATGATCCAGACGTTACCTTATGTGATGTGGAAACTCCCCTCCCCTTTTCCAGAAAGTTCTGAAAAACCCAGCAGCCCATACACTGTCACTGCCAACTCTGGGCACACTGTCTTTGGCTTGGCCCTGTTCTACAGGGAGCAAAATCACTTCAGTGAAAGTTGCTCTCCTTCACCATTAGCTCATTCTCGAATGCTTTCTGGGCAAATCTAGGGCACTCTTGGGCTAGATCCCACCGTGGGCCTCATCTATTCTGCATCGGGTCCTGAAATAAGGTTCTTATCTTCAATGTTGCTTCATTATGATGTAGATAGAAAAAAAAAAAGATTGGTTTCATTATACATCTTTTCACTTAAATCTGCAGTTTTTAAGAACCTTTCTAGCATGTTAAGTGAGGACTTGCTGTACTAGTGATAATGTTAAGATAATTTTCTTGCAAACACTCATGTAATCCATATGATTTATCAAATTCTTCCTTTCTTGATAGAAACTTAAGACTGGAATCTATGTTTCCCATCTTTACATAAATATTAAAATATAATCTCTGCTACTATTGCTTTGTATTTTTAGGGCAATGATGCACGCTATTTCATTTAATATTATATTTTATTAGGAAAATATTTAATCATACATAATTCTAAATATCAAAGTAAAAAAATAGAAAGGTCTTTCCTAGGGGAAAACAGAAGCTATAATTGTAACTCAGCTGTACATGAACACATTTAAAATATATTATTTTAGATTTTCTTATTTGTTACATTTGTTTTTTAATGCAATCTTACATTTTGATACTGTTCTTTTTTAATCTTCCTACTTTCACCTGGGTTTTATATAAATACTGGAAAATGATTTGATGAATCTTTCAAACCTTCTTTTTGTGTTTGCTGGTTGCTTTTGACAGTTAATTTTCTTTAAATTTCTAATTCTGTGCTACATCCTCTTTAAGTCACTTGCTTCTGTGATTTATTTTATACCACTGTCACAGTTTCTCTGGGCACTCAGTGTTTCCCCAGAGTCAGGGTCTTGAAAATCATATTTGTCACTGTGTCCCTGTGCCTAAAGAAGGATCTGATGCTATTGCTCAGAACCTCTTTGATGAGTGAGATAATTATCCTCTTAGCATGTATTAATATCATATATGTGTCCCATGTTGTTATCATTTTTATTTCCCTACGTTTTTTCATTTTTACTCTTATGTTTCTCCCAAAATCTCCCATAATCTTTATTTTAAAATAGACCTGACTTTTTTCTTTGTTTTGCAAATCTAAATCATCTTTAATTTTTTTCAACATCTCTATGTATGTAATAGCTTATCTATTTCCTTTTGTTTTGCTTTTTAGTGATATTTAGCTCCACATACCCCATCCTTTATTTCCCCAGGTAGTTTTAATGTACAGCTTTGTTACTATCTGATCCTGTATTTCCTAAATCCTACTGATTGGACAAGTTACACATTGTCTCACTTGTACATGGCATAATTTGGAATGTAGATAATTCCATGGCCCCACAGAAGTTATTTACATATCAAATTCTATTTGATAATTTTTATTTCAACATCAAATTTGTTTATTTTTCATATGAATGATAACATTATAAGTATGGTGTTTCCTCAAAAACTTAAAAATAGAACTTCCCTGTGATCCAGTGATCCCACTGCTAGGTGTATCTCCAAAGGAGATGAAATCATTCCGTTGAAGAGATATCAGCATATCTGTGCTTATTGCAGCCGTATTTACAATAGCCAAGATACAGGATAAACCTAAGTGTCCATCAATGGATGAATGGATATAAAAAAAATGTAAGACAGACACACACACCCAGTGAAATAATAGTCAACTACAAAAAGAATAAAATCCTGTCATTTGCAGCAACATGGATGAGCCTAGAGGGCATTATGTTAAGTAAAATAAGCCAAACACAGAAGGAAAAATACCACATGATCTCAATTACATGTGGAATTTGAAAAAGTTGAGGACAGAGAAGTCAAGAGTAGAACAGTGGTTACCAGAAGCAGGAGAGGGTAGGGAGGAGGGTGAGTGGGGGAGAGGTATGTCAATGGGTACAATATTAGAGTTAGATAGGAAAGATTAGTTCTGGAGTTCTATTGCACAGTGCTATGAGTATGGTTAACAATAATGTATATTTCATAATAGCTAGGAGAGAGGATGTAAATGTTCTCACCACAAAGAAATGATAAATGTTTAAGGTGATGAATGTTCTAATTTCCCTAATTTAATGGTTACATGGTGAAAAAATGTATCGAAGTTGTATTAGTCTGTTCTCAGAGTGCTATAAAGAAATACTTGAGACTGAATAATTTATTAAAAAAAGAGGTTTGATTGGCTCATGGTTCTGTGGGCTCTACAGGAAGAATGAGGCCTGCCATCTGCTCAGCTCCAGAAGAGACCTCAGGAAACTTAAAATCATTGCAGAAGGCAAAGGGGGAGGCAGCACATCACAAAGCCAGAACAGGAGGAAAAGAGAGATGGAGGAGGAACTACACACTTTTAAACAAGCAGATCTCAGAAGCACTCATTCACTCACTATTATGAGAGCAGCACCAAGCGGAAAATCCACCCCCATGATCCAATCACCTCCCACCAGGCCCCACCTCCAATATTGGGGATTACAACTCCACATGAGATTTGGGTGGGCACGCAGATCCAAAACATATCAAAACTATCACACCATACCTCATAAATATTTATAGTAATTATATGTCAATTAAAACTAAAATAAAACAAAGAAAAATTATATAACCTTAATAAAATGACTTATGTCTCTGATATTTTGTGGTTTCAGTAAATAAACAAAAAACAGTGATTGACAATCTTATTAGCAGAGTTACTACAAATTTCTTGCAGAAATCTCAGTTGTTTTTATCAACTTATCTTCAGTTTGTATCAAGGTTTTGTTTTCAAGAATCTAAAATAAGGAAACATATGTTCCTTGACTTGTATTGACAATAAAGCTCGCTTCCACATAATCTCTTTGTGGGCAATTACTTTGTTCTTTATGTAGCAGCCTCATTTAACAAACTTTCTGGAAAAGTTTTTTCCCTTGATCTTCTCCTCTCACATATGCTACTTATGTTCCTCTTCTATTTTTCTTCCTTTCATCACTTTTGTAAATCATACATAAATCAACACTATTTGTTCTGTCCTTCTTCCTGTCTCCTAATTTTCATACTATTAATTCTTTCAAAAAACACACTAAGACAACAGCATGCATCTGGGACTATGTTAATTTCTGATTATGTAAAGATTAATAAAAGCATGTTCTCTGTTCTTAATAATCTCACTAGTGGGTACATAGGCAATTAAACAAAAACTGCAATAAATTTATTAATTGCTACCATAAAAATATCGTGAATATACAGTAGAAATTCAGTCTCTAGAGAAACTGATTGCTCACAGGACAACTATAAACACTTGATAAATTTTTACAATTGGGTTGAATACTGAAAGTAAATATGTTTTGCTCAATAAAAATTGACTAGAACATCCAAAGCCAAAGAAAAGTAACATATAAATACATCATAATGTGAAATAGCCTAGAAAGTGATAAGGAGTTTTGTGTAGCTGAAGTGTAGAGAAAAAGGAGGAGAATGTTAGGATATGAGATCTCAGAAATTCTTTATAACCTTTCAAATTGGTGATTAAACTTTGAGTATATCTATATTCAACAGGTACATGTACAAATGAGCACAGTCATACCCAGCTAGTGGGGATGTCAATTATTATAACCTTTACAGAAAACAAATTTTCAAAAGACACAATAGTTTCCTTAATTATTCGTATTTGTTAGATCAGACTCTCCACATTGATAGATTATATAAAAGTTAATGTGTATTTGCTCTAGGATTTAGTTGCAAGAATGTTTGGTTAAGTATTGAAGTATTGGAAAGTAAACTGGTACTCCCAGAAGATGGGAGTACCAAGTTATTGGTACCCAGACAGCTTATGATGATTTTTATAGTGTATTTAACAGCATGGCAAGCTATTAATTATATATTGTTAAATAAAACCTGTAAATAATATGAGTATAAATGGTATATTTTTAATAATTTGTATCTATACATCTATGTATATATTATATAGCAAGTAGGGATTGATATATCAAAATTTTAATTATGAATATTTAGGTGGTATAATATTATCTCTGAAATTTATTCCTTCTGGTGGTTTCTTGGTCTCCCTGACTTCAAGAAAGAAGCCGCACACCTCGCGGTGAGTGTTACAGCTCTTAATGGCAGCCTAGAGTTGTTTGTTCCTTCCGGTAGGTTCGTGGTCTCACTGACTTCAGGAATGAAACTGCAGACCCTCACAGTGAGCGTTACAGCCCTTAAAGGTGGTGAGGACCAAAAGAGTGTGTAGCAGCAAGTTTTATTGTGAAGAGTGAAAGAATAAAACTTCCACAGACGGAAGGTGACCCGAGCGGGTTGCCACTGCTGGCTGGGGTGGCAGGCTTTTATTCCCTTATTTGTCCCCACTCACGTCCAGCTGATTGGTCCATTGTGCAGAGCACTGATTGGTCTATTTTACAGAGTGCTAATTGGTCCATTTTACAGAGTGTTGATTGGTGCATTTACAATACTTTAGCTAGACACAGAGTGCTGATAGGTGTGTTTTTACAGAGTGCTGATTGGTGCATTTACAGTCCTCTAGCTAGACACAGAGCGCTGATCGGTGTGGTTTTTTTTTTTTTTTTTTTTTTTTTTTTTTTTGAGACGGAGTCTCGCTCTGTCGCCCAGGCTGGGTGTGTTTTTATAGACTGCTGATTCGTGCATTTACAATCCTTTAGCTAGACACAGAGCACTGATTGGTGTGTTTACAATCCTCTAGTTGGACAGAAAAGTTCTCCAAGTCCCCATTTGACCCAGGAAATCCAGTTGACTTCACCTCTCAGTAGAAGAAATTTAAATATTTTTACATGTGTAATATTTCAAAAGAATATATTTTACAGTTTTAATAGCAAATACAAATACTACACTACATAGACTCACCATCAAGTAATTGTTATTATCTTCATTCAAAGTATCCTTAACCATTTGAAATAGAGATTTTGATGCTAGAAGGCATTTTAAGATAATATAAGTAAAGGAAAGTATATGAAGTGGGATAAATAGCCAAAGCTATCACCATGAATAACAACAGCATGTCAATAACATGCCAAAGAAGAGGGACAGAAATGGACGATAAAAGGAAACAAGACAATAACAATAAGTCTGGGATCCATATAAGTGTTTCAAAGATTCACTTTCATGAACCAATTCAAATGTTCTGTAAAATAAATATATAACTGAGGAGTAGAAATAGTTCCTTGAGCAATTATTTTAAAAATATTTTGAAAAATAACATTAGCTGACTTGATTCTAAAATCCACGTGAGATAGATATGACTCTCATTTGTTTTAATTTTTCTTCCTTCACAAAATTCTCCTTCAGCCTTGAAAAACTTATGTGTCTTCTACTGACATAGCATCTTATACAGTTTAGAGTTTCATATTAATATCAACATATAAATGGTCCAAGTAGAAAACCAAATAATCAAAATATTTGCTGATACAAATTTCCAGAAGCCTACCATTGTTGACTTTTGAAGTGCCTTCTCTCTCTGTGTGTGTGTCTCTGTGTGTGTGTGTGTGTGTGTGTTGTGTGTAGTATGTATCTCTAATTAATGACAATAATAAAATCATTGACTCTCTTGGATTTAATTTCTTGTAAATTTATCATTTTTATTTATTGATATTCATTTTCTATTTTTTAAACTTAATCATGATAATTAACTGAGAGAAAATGGGAACATTTTCTTTAAGATTATTGTTGTGGCCTGCTTAGTCTCTAGTTCAACTAGGTCCAAGTTCTCATCCCATGACGAAGAAGAATGAGGCACCCAGGCACAAGAGGGTGAGTAGAGTAGGATTTATTAATCAAAATGAAAACTCTCAGCAAAGAGAGGGGACCTGAAATCAGATTACCAGAAGTGGGGTTGAGTTCTGGGTCTTTTATGTGGCAAGAGCAAGGAAGTCTTCTGTGGGTTCTGCCCAAGCAGGACGGATAAGGTTCTCTCCTAAGGGTGTTGCCTCTGTGCATGTCTGGGTTTGGCCAGAGTGACTCCATCTTGGCTATTACCCATGACTGCCTAAGTGAAGCCCACAGAAGGGCTAAAACCACAATGCTAATGTCATGCTAATGATATTAAAAGGAGTTGGGTCAAGTTAAGGATATTTAGGTTTATTTATTCCACCTGCACCTTGTTTGGGACACTCTCTTCTGAGCAACATCCTGGCATTAGAGGAAATTCTTAACTGCATTTCTTCCCCCTAGCTACAGTGGTGGTGCAGTCCTGTGGGTATTTTTTCACTATCGAGACCCTCCCTCTCCATCTGCCTAACCTCTAATTGCCAGCCTCTTCCTGGCTCCTGTCTCATTACTATGTTTGATTTTTCTAGAAATGTGGGTACAGTAAGTAATTTAATACTTTTCACTGGAGTTTGGCCCATTTTCAGAAACTTAGCTTAGTAAAGAATTCTGTGTATTAACGCACTTTGGGCAGGCTAAGCCTTGATGTCAGAATCTTGGTGATTACTAAAGGCAATTTTGTTCAGGCAATCCACTTTACCCTACTAGAACATTGCTCAAATATTTATTATCTTAATAATTTAAATATTTGAAATGCTCCTTACAGTATACTAGCCCCAACAATAAATTACTTTGTTTTGTTACTTACTACATATATAGTATATACAGCTTTGTGTACTTATCTACATCTATATAGATACAGATATATACACATGATGTAGTTCAATTTAGGTTGAAATATTTATTAAAATCAATTAAACTGTGAATTACATATGTTCAAAAGCTGTGTTATTTTCACCCTCTTAGAGAACATCTATTTTCAGATTCATTAAGGACTTTGGAGAAATAAAACATGCTATATAAACTCTAACTTAGAGTAAACAAATACATAATAAAAGGCAATCAGGAGAATTATTCTTCAATTTTAAATTCAAGAACAACCCCTTGAAAAGGGACAAAATAATGTGTGCTTTCAATCTGAAAGTTTAGTAGTATCACTTTTGAAACTGTATCTTAAACTTAACAAGATTAATATAAATATCAGTTTTCTGATACTGAATGCAATAAATTGAGCTCTTTTACTTTGCACTGAACTCCTTTGCATATAATTGATGATGATATGATCATCAATCATATAGACAATAGTTTCTTATTTTAGAGTTAAAATTGGAATACTATAATTAACAGATTTCTGTGGAATAAACTCTATTATTTTAGTGAGGGGCACTTTTCATTGATAGCCCAAGGGAATGATGAAGTCTCACTAGTCATTGAACAAACAGATTCTATTCCCTAAGAAAGCTATTAGTCAACCTGTGTATGTATCCATTTGCTGATACTAATGAGTACACATATACACTTAGGAAAGTACAGATTTATTCTGAATTACCGGCAAAATAGTGTTCATAAACTTTTTTGCCCATGTTTGTGGGACTTAACATTCATTATGTGTGCTCTATCATACCATTCAGGGTCAATATTTAATCAGGAGATGAAAATATATATCTATATATCTATATATACACATATATATTATATTTCAGAACCATTACCTTTTCAGGTATAAGTTTAATTACCATATGTTTTAAAATTAGAATGATAGTATATTAAAGCAAATACACTTATCAGAATAGTATTACCTAATAGAAGTTGCAAAATTGGAAAAAAGTGAAGTAAGCAAATATGACAATATGTAAGGTGATTTTTTAATTTATACTATTTTCAAGCACTCATATTCACTGGTGTATTTTACAGAAAAGCTAACAATTTTCAATTAAAATGATTCTCAATTCTAACAAAACTTTTCTTATAAAGTGGAAAATAAAATCCAAATATTTTACATAATCTAAAGGTTTTTCTCAAAATTTGATTTAGCACGCATTTATTATTCCATAGGCAATTGGAATCACTCAAATGTTTCAATAAAAAAGAAATATAACAGGGTTTATTTTAGATTTTATATGAATAAATCTCTCACCAGAATTAACTCTTAAACCTTCTTTTAACTTATTTGAGGGATTATCCTAATGCAAACACCATCTAACGTTTTTTAAAGTAATAAGGAAAACATATGAGCTGACTTGTGTTTCATAAGCATTCAGCTTTATTATTAATGAAGGAGGAGGAAATAGAACCCAAACAGAACAGCAGAACTATTTGAGTATAAGAGAGGACAAAAACCAAGGCATATATAGAATAAGACTCCAGGAAACCATGGTAAAAATTTAACTGCAGTTTTACAAACCTAACTAGAAATATTATCACTCACATAGTGATGAAGAAACAAGTTGGGGATAAGTCATGGTAAAAAAGAGAAACACGATAATCATCATTTGCATTTTATTTGAAATATAAAAATGTTCAAGCTTGAATTTTAAGGGAAATTTAAAATAATCTCGTGCTTATAAAGCTTAAAACCAAGCCTACACATAACCAGGGTGATATGGTAATAAATTATCTACATGTTATAAGAAAATAGTTCAGCCACTTTGAAGGAAGATATAATTTCAAAGCCTCAATATTTTTTCAGTGATAAAGCAGAACATCTCATTTTGAATTACAAAAAATGCAGAAGCAAGAGAAAGAAGGAAATAACATAAGAATAGCCTATCATTTCATTATTTTAGTGACAAGTAAATAAAACAATGAAGAAGTTATGTAAAAACATAAATAATTTAAACAGAAATTTTAGGAGATATAAAAATAATTCAGATAATTCAAATCACAGAATTTCTGAAACTAAACATTCTTTAGATAGCTGTAATAGCAGACCAGTCACGTCTTAATACAGAATTAATGACTTGGAAAATCAAGCAAATAATACACTTTGAAAAACATTAAGAATAAAAATGAAAGGAAGGGAAGTAAGAAATAAGATAGTAAAAAAGGCTTGTTGAATACATCCAGAGGCTTTAAAGTTGTAACTGTAGTTCAAAATGGAAATAAGGGGGTAGGAGAATATGATAAAACGAATATTAACATATGCAATGGCTGAGAGTTTTCTAAAACCGATTAAACACTTTACCCAGAGATTAATAAAAATAAATACACTGCCGGCCGGACGCGGTGGCTCACGCCTGTAATCCCAGCACTTTGGGAGGCCAAGAGGGGCGGATCACGAGGTCAGGAGATCTAGACCATCCTGGCTAACACAGTGAAACCCGGTCTCTACTAAAAATACAAAAATTAGCCGGGCGTGGTGGCGGGCACCTGTAGTCTCAGCTACTCGGAGGTTGAGGCAGGAGAATGGCGTGAACCCGGGAGGCGGAGCTTGCAGTGAGTGGAGAGCGCTCTACCGCACTCCAGCCTGGGTGAATGCGCAAGACTCTGTCTCAAAACAAACAAACAAACAAACAAACAAACAAAAAAATTGCCTCAAATAGGATAAAAATAAAGAAAATAAAACGTAGACATCTTATAGTTAAGCAAAGACAAAAGTTTAAAAAGAAATCTTAAAAACAACCAGAAGACAAATGAGTTTAAAGAGCAACAATAGTACTGAGAGCAGATATTTTAATAAGAAATGTAAGAGCAAGGAGACAATGGATTATTTATTTTTATTTTTTGAGACAGAGCTTTGCTCTGTCCAGGCTGGAGTGCAGTGGCACGATCTTGGCTCACTGCAACCTCTGCCTCCTGGACTCAAGTGAGCACATCCGGCTAGTTGTTTTTCATTTTTAGTAGAGACAGGGTTTCACCATGTTGACCAAACTGGTCTTGAAATCCTGACCTCAAGTGATCCACCCACCTCAGCCTCCCTAAGTGCTGGGATCACAGGCACGAGCCACCATGCCCAGCCTGGACTAGTATTTTTAAAATGTGAAATATGTACCTGTGAATACTGCAACATAATATTCTACACTAAAAAAAAGTAATGTCTTAAAATTAACAGGAAATTAATATGTGTTTTACAGAAGAATTTTTTTTTTTTTTTCTAGTTTCCACCAGGACAACTTATAGAATGTTGGTGGGAATGTAAATTAGTTCAGCCACCTGGAAAGCAGTTTGGAGATTTCCCGAAGATCTTGAAACGGAACTACCATTCGACCCAGCAATCTCATTACTGGGTATATATCTAAAAGAAAATAAATCAGTCTACCAAAAAGATACATGCATCTTACGTTCATCGCAGCACTATTCACAATAGCAAAGACATGGAATCAACCTAAGTGCCCATCAGTGGTGGATTGGATAAATAAAATGTGATACATATATACCAGAGAACACTATACAGCCATAAAAATGAATGAAATCATGTCCTTTGCAGCAACATGGTTACGACTGGAGTCTATAATCCTAAGCAAATGAATGCAGGAAGAGAAAACCAAATACTGCATGTTCTCACATATACGTGTGAGCTACACTTTGGTACTCGTGGACGTAAACGTTTGAACAATAGGCACTTGGGACTACTAGAGGGAGAGAAAGGAAGGAATAGAGGCAAGGGTTGAAAAACTGCCTATTGGGAACTGGTACTATGCTCAGGACCTGGGCGATGGAATCACACCTATCCCAAACCTCAGCATCGCACAATATACCCTTGTAACAAACCTGCACATGTATACCCTGAATCTAAAATAAAAATTGAACTTATTTTAAAAAGTAAAAAAAAGAGGTACTTCATATATAACTAAGAAGTATGTGTGTTTATGTACTGTAATTTTTTAAAGCCTTTATACAGTCCAAACATTTAAAAAAACCTAAAATGTAAAACAATTGAACTCATGAAGATAGAGAGCAGGATGACAGTTACCATAGGCTAAGAAGGGTAATATGGTCCTGGGGGAGAAGGGGGAGAGGATGGTTAGTAGGTACAAACTACAGTTAAATTGAACGAATACGATGTAGTATTTGATAGCACAGCAGGCTGACTACAGTCAACAATAATTAATTGTACATTTTAACAATTTAAAGAGTATAATTGGAATGTATAAGCATAAAGAAATAATAAACGCTTGAGGTGATGGATATCCCATTTACCCTAATGTGACTGCTACACATTATATGCCTGTATCAAAATCTCTCATGTACTTCATAAGTGTATACTCCTTCTATGTACCCATTAATTATTATTATATTTATTATTTTGAGACCGTGTCTTGCTCTGTCGCCAGCCTGGAGTGCAGTGGCGCGATCTTGGCTCACCACAACCTCCGCCTCCCTGGTTCAAGCAATTCTGCCTCAGCCTTCCGCGTAGCTGGGACTACAGGCGCCCGCTACCACACTCCGCTAATTTTGGTATTTTTAGCAGAGACGGGGTTTCACCGTGTTAGCCAGGATGGCCTCCATCTCTTGACATCGTGATCCACCCGCCTCGGCCTCCCAAAGTGCTGGGATTACAGGCATGAGCCACCGCGCCCAGCCAAAAATTTTAAAAAAGAAATAATTGGCATACAGAATTAGCATAAAAATTTGTCAGTATTTGGAGATGACATATTGTGTATATTATAAACATAAAATATCCAGAAATTATAAATGATAATCTTAGCAAGCCAATGAATAAAAAGACATGAAATCGCTCATATTTCAACATTCAGCCAGAAAGCAGCTGTCAAAAAATATATTTGACGGCACTTCAAAAGAATCAAATATCTAATAATTTCATGAAAGATGACAAAAATAACTACACTGAAACCTAGCAGTTTACTGTGTTATATAAAGGAGACTGGAAAACATTAAAAGACATTAGAAGATTTAAGATATCAAATCTTATGAAAATGCCAATTCTTACCAAATACATTAACAGAATTAATAAAATACTCAGTGTGTGTGTATGCACTGATGCAGTTTGACAAGCTGATTCTAAAATTTATATGATGATACAAAATATCTAGGAAAGCCAAGACAATCTTCAATGAGATTAACAAAGTTTAAGGATTCCAACTATCTGATTTTAATGTATTATATAATAGCAATAATTAAGTGTTATTAATAAAATGGTATAAAAATACAGAAGGTCTAGAAATAATTCCACATATAAACAATCATTTTATTTACAACAAAGGCATTGATGCAATTACATGAGGAAATAATCAACCTTTCACTAAATAAATGGTGTTAGAGTAATTAGTTGAAAGTATGGATCAAAATCATTCATTTCCTCAATACAATTATTATCAATATATATTTTGAAAGTTTTTTTTTTTTTTTTTTTTTTTTTTTTTTTTTTTCAGACAGAGTCTTGTACTGTCTTCCGGGCTGGACTGCAGTGGAATGATCTCGGCTCACTGCAACTTCCACCTCCTGGGTTCAAGCGATTCTCCTGCCTCAGCCGCCCAAGTAGCTGGGATTACAGGAGTCCGCCACCATGCCTGGCTAATTTTTTGTATTTTTAGTAGAGATGGGGTTTCACTATGTTGGCCAGACTGGTCTCAAACGCCTGATCCACCCACCTCGGCCTCACAATGTGCTGTGATTACAGGTGTGAGCCAGCACGCCCGGCCACATTTTTGAAATTTGTATGCAAAAATAAATTTAGTGGATTACAGATATGTATCTATATGCCATACCAGTATATTTTTAGGAGAAACAACAAGAAAATATATTAGCAAGCAAACATTACACAGGTAAGATTTAAAAAAGAACTAATCACTAAAAAAAAAAATTGGGATTTATTAAAACTAAAGAACTTTCATTTTATTTTTATTAAGAATGTGTGTTATTCTGGGTTCTCTGAGAAGCAAACACTAAAATGAATTATACATGCAAGAAATTGATTAAGGAAAATGGCTATTTCTATTTTTTTTTTTAATGGAAGGAATGCTGGAGAAGCCGAGACCTTGATTTGAGTTTGACTCAGGGTGAACCAGAGAAAAAAGGAAAAAGAAAATGTTGAGGTTGAAATGTCTTAGACTGCAGTGTGATTTTAATGAAAGTCAACAAGTTTGTCAAGGTGTCCTGAAGTCACTTAGGAATCATAGGAGTCACACATCTCTCAGAAACTGACCTGCCTGAGTATCACTTCTATACTCAATTACTCACTGGCTAGGAGAAGGTGATGAGAAGTGAGAGTTCACGGAAAATGAAGTAATGGATTTTTCAGAGGGTGGCTGCTGAGTTCTACGATCAATTATGTGCCCTGCAACCATAGATATGAGAAATGCATTCTCATAGCCATCATAGGATGTGAAAAGCAATAGAAGTTGTATATACTTGTATGTGTGAACATATATGCACACACAATTACATAGAATACTCTGTATAATACATAGAATATGACATATATAATCAAAAGCAAAACAAAACAAAAACACAAGATATGAATTTATTGGTAATAAAAGATACATGCAAAATTGTGGAAATCATGTCAATGTTTTAAAAAATGATTTAAAGAATAAACAAATTAATGGATACATAGTCTTCAATATTTTAATGGTACTGATTCCTATTATGTAGATCATAGAGTAAAACTAATTCAATTAGAATCGATGAGAAACCTGAAATGCCTTTAAGACAGTCTACAAATAAGCTGACTGCTAAGAATATCTATGGAATATGGGGAAAAGAAACAAACTGGGGAATTTCACACTAAATAATAAGACTTACTTCAAAGGCACAATAATTCAATTAAGGTAGAAGGATGATGTTTCAAAGGATAGGCTGAAAAAAAAACAGACTTGTGCATACATAGAACTTGATTTATGACGACGTGATACTTCAGATTAATGGAGAGAGGACAAACCTTTCAGAATTTAGTGGTAGGACTATTCATTATCTTGTATGAATTATCTACTGCTGCATATAAAACCCCCACACTGAGATGGGTTTAAAATAACAAATTTATTCAGCTCTTCTTTTTTTTATAGGTAACCTAATATGGTTATGTTCTTCGCTGGTTTGGCTGATCATTGTGGTCATTTAGTAGCTTAGCTATAACTGAGTGGTCTAAAATGTCTAGTTAGAATAATTGATGTGGGGTACCTCTACTAAGCTCATTTTTGCTTACAGGGGGCAAATCTCCAGTAGGGCTACCCTGGGCTTCCTAGCATGATAACAGAAGAGATTCAGCAGCATGAACCAAAACCCATATTGACTAGCACTTTTTTTTTTAAGCTAAAGCATACAGTTTATTTTTTATTTTTATTTATTTATTTTTTGCAAGAGTCTCGCTCTGCAGCCCAGGCTGGACTGCAATGGTGCGATGTCACTCACTGCAACCTCTGCCTCCCGAGTTGAAGCAATTCTCATGCCTCAGCCTTCTGAGTAGCTGGGACTACTGGTGTGCACCACCATGCCTGGCTATTTTTTTAAATATATATATATATATATAAAATACTTTAAGTTCTGGGATACATGTGCAGAACATGTAGATTTGCTACATAGGTACACAAGTGTCATGGTGGTTTGCTGCACCCATCAACCCATCACCTACATTAGTTATTTCTCCTAATGTCATCCCTCTTCTAGCCCTCCTCTCCCCGACAGGCCCCTGTGTGTGATGTTCCCCTCCCTGTGTCCATGTGTTCTCATTGTTCAACTCCCGCTTATGAGTGAGAACATGGGTGTTTGGTTTTCTGTTTCTGTGTTAGTTTGTTGAGAATGATGATTTCCATGTCGGCCTTGTTACAGAGTCTGACAAATAAAACAAAAAACTTGTATGGCAACAGCAGGGGTTTAATCAACCTCTGGTTATCTCTAATAATCAAAAGCAAAGCAAAACAAAAAATACAAGATATGAATTTATTGGTAATAAAAGACACATGCAAAATTGTGGAAATCATGTCAATCTTGAAAAATGATTTAAAGAATAAACAAAGTAATGGATATATAGTCTTCAATTTTTGAATGGTACTGATTCCTATTAAGTAGATCATAGAGTAAAATGAATTCAATTAGAATCATTTTCTACTTTTTATTTTTTGAACCTCTTCTTATGCCATACAAGTTTTTGTTTTATTTGTCAGACTTTTAATGAGGAAAAGATCAGTGTTGATGTACGAGAATATTGAAGAGCTTACATAGAGGGAGTAAAGTTACTAGTTTTCAAAAAAAAAAAATCACATACACAGACATGCATACAGACACACATATTATAAGGGAAAATATTAACTTTCAACTCAAGTAAAATTAATAAAAATAAAGGATTTAAATTTGAACTCAAACCTTAAAATCTAAAGAAATATCGAAATATAGAAAAAATATTTTAACTCTAAAATGACCAAATCATTGGCTTCATTAAATTAAAAAGTAAATTGTGGTTCAAAAAGGCTAAATAAGGAAAATGGAAAAGCAATACATTAATTTGGAGGGACTATTTAATACACAAAAGAGGCCATTGAGTTATATATTGTAAACTATTTAAAAAATCTTAAAAATCAGTGTTTGTTTCAGCAAAAGGAAAGGTCAGTGGACGTTCTAACATAAATAATTAGAAAACTGAAAATCACAAATTTTATCATGACAAACTGAGAAAAGTTAGAAATCTGGTAATGCTACTCACTTTGGTAAAGACTTAGAGTGTAAGATTTTTTATGGGAAAAATACGGCATTTATGAAACTTGAAAATGTTGATGCCAGTTACCCAGCAGTTCTACTAATGGATATATCCCATAGTAAAATCTCTCATGCATGTGCACCAAGAAACATGTGATTAAGTGTTCATAAAAATATTGTTTATAAGAAGTTGGGAAAAATCTGAATGTTCATTACAGAAGATTGTATAGTTGAATTAATATATTCTTCATTCAGGGGAATACTACATTGGTATAAAAATGGTTTATCTATAGCTGTCCAGCCACTTTCACATATCCACACATATAACTTGTAACAATCTCAATGTGGAGAAAAAACAATTATGATTGTGATTCCAATATATAAATGTTAAAGCAGGAAAACACCTGAAAATAAATTAATGTTCAGTAAAAGGTATAACAAGAAAACCTTGGGATGGTAGGTTCACTCCGCCCCATACCTCTTGACTCTACTAACAAACTGAGAAGGTACTATGAAACCAAAGAGCAACTGGGACAAGTTCAGCTTGGCAGGTAGATTAGTTTATTAGGACTTAGATATGTGGCATTCCTGGACAGCATCAGGACAGGCTCTAGAGATCCATGCCACCTCCAATCTCTAAGCTCTAGAGATCCATGCCACCTCCAATCTCTAAGCTGCTTGTAAGTTAATTTTCTGCCTCTTTGCCTACTGTGTGATGGTACTATTTTCCTTTGTAGGTTCTCAGATACTCTCTGGGATGTTTGGGTTCTTAGGGATGTCTGCTCTTTGGCTGGGTACCACGGCCTTGGCTCACTGCCCAGCCTCAAGGTTCTAATCGCAGATATACATTTAGTGTGGGACTCATCACACTACAAGAGGTATGTGAGTAATATTAATACGATACTCATGAACAGCATGGTATTTACCTTGTAGGAGGAGAAGGTTATGATAGAGAAGTATGTAGGAGGCCTCAAAGAATTTAGCAGAATTATGATTCTCAAGCAATATGTTGTATACAAGGGTGTTCATTTCATTTACCTTTACCTCATATACATATATGTTATATAAGATTAATGCATGTAAAATATTTTCATAATAAAATGTTTTAATAATGATAGCAAAACTGATCTAAAATGTATGCATTTAAATTGTACATTATTTAAAAGTCAATGCAATTTAAAAGAGAATGAAGTATAAAAAAATTAAAAATCAATAGACCTACTAGCTTGCACCAAATACTTTTTTTTCCTCATGAAGACGTTAAAACTTTCTCATAGCGTATGATCAAATATTAAGGCCGAAGGTTTCGGTATTATATAAACCATGGAGTTCAACTTATTTCTTAAATTATTGATTTAAAAAAATTTAGCTAATATTGCAAAGTATCTCTTCTGTCATGTAAAAATGAGACTATTCATGGTAGATTTCACCTGAATTAGTTTGGGGATGTAAATATGAGAGTGAAAGTGTTTAGTACAGCGCATTATAATCTAATAAGTGGTCAATAAGTACTCAATAGCTATGGTTATTAGTACTATTTATCATTACTGTTATGTTGAATGGTAGAATCACTCCATAATTAATGTAACTTAATTTTAATTGAATATCATATAAATGCATAGCTGATGAAGAATCAATTATTCTTTATAATCTTATTCAGATGCTTTTCAATTAACTTTCATGAAATTTGAAATTTCATGAATATGACTGAAGTATGTTTTGATATTTCTCCCTTATTAGAATATCAATGATATTCCTAATTTCTGTAAAAAGTTGCATTCATTAATATGTGTCTTTTTTTGGTTACAGATTTTGTAACTTTATTTGGATTATCAAAGTGATCTATTACTCATTATCAAAAATGAGATACTCTTCTAATTAAAAATATAAATAGTTAATATTTCTATGTTCAAGCTAAAAGCCTTAGTATATTTTTGAAATAATACCTGATATGTTAAATAATACAAAGAAATCCAGAAAAAGGCATGACATTGAAGATGAACAATACATATTATTTCTTAAAATGAATGCAGATATAATAATTAGGATAAGTGACAAATATTTATCTTGGGGATGAAAAAATACTTTTGCTTATACTAAATTGACATTCTTTTTATTTATTGAGTGACTAAACTATTTAATAAAAGTAACATAGACTGTGGGGAATATGCATGGGAGGTACAAACTGTAGGAGAGTAAAGTTTGAGTTTTATCCTGTGCCAGCATTAATTGTGATAGTCATAAATACTGTTTTTGTTTTTTGACTGATCTACCCATTTTAAAGATTATATCTTTATTGCCTGGACAACTCTCCATCGGGCTTCAATGTACAAACATTTTTCATCCTTAGGCGCATTCCTTTCAGCTCTAAAATAAATGCATCACTGACAATATCTTGTTATACTGTGAAAAACTGAGAATTGAATAGAATCTCTTAATATTATGTTTTTCTAAATATAAATATTGGCAAGAAAAATCCAAATAAATTATTAAAATCACATGAATGCACACAAATATCTCTCATCACTATCCCCACAATTTCATCCTCAAGCATTCATTGTACGATGAGTTTTCACAATTAACCCTAGGCTGAATGTTGATGCTGGTATTGGCAAGCAATGTTCACAAACCATTTTGAGTGTATTATGTTTTTTACTTGATCTTAGTGTTTCAAAAGAGCATAAATCTAGACATACAGTCACTATGCCATTTGCCAAGATATATATTGTTCTTTTGAAGATCACAGGTGAAAATAAAAAGGTTAAAGTTGCATGTGATAAAATACTTTTCAAAAACAAAAATATAATATTTTAGGCACATTAGAACGCATTATGTACTCAGATTAAATTTTCAATGATAAGAACAAGCAAACGCTTCTGCTTTTCTTTTCCTGCATACCAATGATTGTTTCAGGGGTGAATAAATAATAAGCCCCTAATTTTTATGTACTATCTACCTCTGAGGAATTACTTCCAACTTTTTTTTTTCCCATGCTTTCTTTTTTTGCGAGGAAAAATTATGTTCTTCTCATACTGTTTCTGGAGAAATGTCACTTTAATGATGGGGGAGTAGATTGGAAATGGGAAGGTACATGAATTAAACATAACTTTAGGGTTCAGTGAAAATACATTTATTAATGAACTTGAATAAGTACTGAGCTATGCTTAAAAAGATATGTATTAGGGCTGAGGGTTTTCTTTTTAATTTTGGTGTTTGCATTACATATATAATCTTAGTACTATGATGTGAGTGATTGCTGGCAAGAAGGCAGCTGAAGTCGATATCAATTAACCTGCAAGTCTTATCAATATTTTTGTAGGCTGACAAAGAAGCACGTGCTGAGATAGAGTTTTGACATGCATGGTGTTCACCAGGCATCAACAAGTGTGGAAGAGAGGAAGAAGTAGATTTGGGGAAAAGATAAAAGTCTGCGTAAAATATGGGCCTAAAAAACGTCTCAACTAACCTAACAGAAATCTTAGAAATATACATGGCTCAACATTGATGACCTTGCTTGGTGAGAATGACCAGTCTTTCAATCTGCACCCAAATCAGTCAATAGTATGGGCTGCGCTGGGAGTACAAGGTAAGGCAATACTTAAAGAAACTGGCAGATGCAGTATGTCTGCAGACAGCTAGGGAAACAGATATTTACTTAAAGGACCCTAATTGTTAATTATATTTTTTATTTATAAGTTTGTATAATTTTTTGACCTTTTTCTTTTGTCCAAAACTGATCTGTCACTATTTTTTAAATGTGTAATTATACTGAATCTTTCAAACTTAACTATCATCCTCTTGAAATATTAAGCATAGTTTTAGAACAGTCTATGAGTCATAATGTAAATCCTAGATTTCATTAAGTGCTAATTTTCACAAATTATTTTTAGAAATTATTTGATAATAAGCATGAAAGTTTATTCATTCAGAAATGACCAGATTTGGACCAAAAACAGCCAAGAAAAATTATATAAATTGATAAACACAGAAATAATCATTAACTAATCAATGAATTGAATTTAATTTATATACAGTGGGAGAGATAGTTAATTGCCTGGAAGATAGGTCAAAACAACTGGTACAGGACGGGTGCGGTGGCTCACATCTGTAATCCCAGCACTTTGGGAGGCCGAGGTGGGTGGATCTCCTGAGCTCAGGAGTTTGAGACCACTCAGGGCAACATGGTGAAACCCTGTCTCTACTAAAAATACGAAAACATTAACTGTGTGTGGTGCCCCATGCCTCTAGTCCCAGCTGCTTGGAAGGCTGAGCCAGGAGAATCACTTGAGCCCCAGAGGCGAAGGTTGCAGTGAGCTGAGATCACGACATTCACTCCAGCTTGGGCTACAGAATGAAACTCTGTCTCAAAAAAACAAACACAGCAAAACAAAAACAAAAACAAACAAACAAAAAAAAACTGGTACAGAATGAGAAATAGATGAAATAATGGAACATTCAGATCAGTAGAAAAAAACACATAGTGGATTCAGACTAACAAATATTTAATTGGAAACGTGGCCAGCAACAAAAGAGATAATAAGGTAAAATAATATTTGAATATTTAATGGAGATACGTATATTTAATACTTAAGAATTTTCCAAAACATTTAAAAGTCATAAATCCAAGAAGCTGAAATGATTATAAATATGATAATCATAAGATCATAACCAAACACATCACAACAAAACTGCAGAAATTCAAACAAAGAAAATAAAATGTTAATATCATTAGAAGTAAAGAGAGATTTTATTTCAAATCTAAATTAAAAAAAACTGACTTCTTAGAAGAAGCCAGAAGAAAGTAGACTATAAAATGCTCCATAAGTAAATCATTGACAATCTAGTAGGAAACATGTACTCAAGAATTCAGGTGAGCCAAAATATATTTTCTAACAGCTTAAGAGAAAAAATGCTCTACCAGCAGAACCAAACAAAAGGCCATTCTAAAGGTGCTCTTCAAGTTTAGGCAGAAAGAACACAGTTGCAAATCAAAGATCATAAATGAAAAAATAAAAATCAGTAAATATGACAAAAATGTTGGATAATCGAAATGATTATTGGTTATAAAAAGCAATCAGAATATTATCCTTTGGGCTAAAACATTTTATGTATGATAAATAAAATCACATGCCAAAAATAGCAAACACATTTGGGATAGAGATGAATAAAGTTAATACGCTCTAAGCTCATTTCATTGTCTGCGAGAAGAATGAATGTGTTTGTTGATTTTATTCAGTGAGAGATGTGTACTGTATTTTTTTAGTTAACCACTGCAAGAATGAAATAAATAAACAAAATACAGTTTCTGAGCAAATAAAGGTATATGTGGAATAGCCAATGCAGAATATTCAAGATCAATGTAACATAAACAAGTAGATAATATCACAAATAAAATAGACATTATGCAATACAAATATAAAACTGATCCAATCGAAGAATTGAAGAACTTGTATTATTTTCAAGAACATATAAAATATTTACCAAAAGTTATAATTTCAAATAACAACTAATTGCAAAGAACTATACATCAATTACAGTACGATCAACTACAGATATCTATTTTGTTTTTCAAAACAGCAAATTAGTAAGAAAAGAGCATTAAGAGTATTTCCTTTCAGTGCATCTTTAAAAAACTTACAATAAAACTTGAGTTGAAAATAAGACATCCTTTGCAACGGTTAATATTGAGTGTCAACTTGATTGGATTGAAGGATGCAAAGTATTCGTCCTGGGTGTGTCTGTGAGGTTGTTGCCAAAGGAGATTAATATTTGAATCAGTGCACTGGGAGAGGCATTCCCACCCTCAGTTTGGGTGGGCACAATCTAATCAGCTTCCAGAGCACCTAGAATAAGGCAGGCAGAAGAACATGGAAAGACTAGACTGGCTGAGTCTTCCAGCCTCCATCTTTCTCCCATGCTGGATGCTTCCTGCCCTCAAACAGCACACTCCAAGTTCCTCAGGTTTTGTTCTCTTGGACCTACACCAGTGGTTTGCCAGGGGCTCTCGGGCTTTCAGCCACAGGCTGAAGGCTGCACTGTCACCTTCCCTACTTTTGAGGTTTTGGGACTCGGACTGGCTTCTTTGCTCCTCAGCTTGCAGATGGCCTGTTACGGGACTTCACCTTGTGATTGTGGGAGTCAGTACCGCTTAGGAAACTCCCTTTCATATATACATCTATCCTATTAGTCCTGTCCCTCTAGAGAACCCTAATACATCTTTCATGTAAATTGAAGAAAAAAAAAAAAAAACTTACATTCCTATTATCACTCTCCCTACTTAATGGTGTAGTATAGATCCTTTGGAGCACAGCAAGTCAAAATAAAAAAGTAAAAACTTCAAAGTATAAAAAGAAAAAAGCTCTTGCTATTTGCAAAGTTATGATTGTGTACATAAACAGTTATACAAATTACTAGAAATAGCAGAGTTACTAGAAATATCACTAGATATAATTGAGAATTTGGCAAGGCAGTCAGATGTAGAAAAATAATCTACTACATTTTTGTAGTTACATTCAACAACACCAGT
The DNA here is from genome assembly GCF_024542745.1 of Macaca thibetana thibetana. Lineage (NCBI taxonomy): Eukaryota > Metazoa > Chordata > Mammalia > Primates > Cercopithecidae > Macaca > Macaca thibetana. The sequence continues at coordinate 28,992,933 of NC_065582.1, read as the reverse complement.
GAATCTTTGTGAAGCTTTGTGTTAAGCTGACAATATGCATTTCATGGATATACAAACATATAAAAAATTTCAAAAGAAATTTTGAAAACTACACAGAAAAATTTAGCATAGGTTTAAGTTGGAGAATCACAGTCAGGCCAGGGATGGCATAAAGAAGAGAATCATTATTAAATGGTACATTTTTGGAAAAATTATTTATCATGGATTAGTAGATTCCCAGCTGTTCATTTTATCATTTTTATGTCGATTATATGTACATTTTATTTTCTTCTAAATTTGAAATTCCATAATAGGCATTAAGATAAAATAAAATTTGGAAGATTGATAAAAGAAAATAAACTGAGATACAGTAATGGGAAATAGAGAGGGGAAAATCAACTAAATAAACAAAGCAAGCAATTATTTAGTACGTAGATGAAACAAGAAGTCGAAACAAAGTCTACTTGGAATTTAACAGTATAAGGGAGAAGCTTTGTCCAAAGCCATGATAGCTAATAGTTTTCATGACTAGAAAAAGAATTTAAAAATATGAAAGAAAATTTTAATTAAAAGCAGAGCTGGATATTCAGAAACGTTGTGATAAAACCGGCAGTCATAAAATAAAGAGTAAACAGGCTTAAAGACACTCACAAAATATGTATTACTTATGAGGAAAGAATATTGGACTGACGGATTTTTTTTCATCAGCATCCTAGGAGAAATAGAATAATAACTATAAAATATGAAATAAATATTACTTTTATTCTATAATTTATCTAGCTAACAGAAAAAAATTATACTTACAGTTGACTTCTATCAACAGTAAATCTTGTAAAAATTGAACAACGATATTAAAGTTCTGATGAAAAAATATCCTTCATCCTATAGTTCTATACCCCATTGTATTCTCATTCAAGAGCATACGAATTGGATGAGATTGAGGTATGTGTTGTATGTGATATTTTTAGAATATAATAAAGCGGAAACATTACTACAACAAAATATTCCTAACTACTTTTGTGAGTTATTTAACATTTACAAAATTCAGTTCTTGCACACATAAATCGTGGAGGAGGAGGGGTTTTGTACACTTATATTGTGTACAAATTGCATGTTAAAATGTGAGTATTAAGAACAATGTCTAGGTCAGGTGTGGTAGCTCACGCCTGTAATCCCAGCGCTTTGGAAGACTTAGGCAGGCAGATCACTTGAGGTCCGGAGTTTGAGACCAGCCTGGCCAACATGGTGAAACCCCATCTCTACTAAAAAATACAAAAATTAACCAGATGGTGAACTCCTGTAATCTCAGTTACTTGGGAGGTGAGACATGAGAATCCTTTGAACCTGGGATGAGGAGGTTGCAGTGAGCCAAGATCGTGCTACTGCACTCCATACTGGGCAACAGAGCAAGACTCTGTCTCAAAAAAACAAAACAAAACAAAAATAGAACAATGAGTGACACTTTGTTGGCCCACAATGAATATTACTTGTCTCTTTACTACTTTACTATCAGAAATAGTAGTATATATATTTAGCTCTATTAAACAATAGAGTTAAATCTCCTATATTACCTCCTCCAATCTTAGAATTGACAAGAAATTAACACCAAAAATTTTTACAAAAAAATTATCATTCATTAGATATTCATAATGATACAAATACTGTAAAAAAGACTGCTTCTTGTAAACAGAAAATTATACATAAAATATTTTATTTATTCTCTCATTTCCCATGTGCTAATTCATATGATTTATTACATTTATCTTGTGCTAATAGTATGTACTAACTTCTCAAATATTTTATTACCCACTTCTGAAAATAAATTTATAATCTGTATAAGTCATTTTAAAAGTACTGCAAATCACACTCATTGCTAGTGAAATATTTTAGGTGCATGACAACAGTTATTTATTTTCTCATTAAAATATGTGTTTTTCTTTCTAGACCAACAAACTTCAACAGTTTGGAAAAGGGAAAAATGCTGTTGAAGGGATTATTATACACAAAGGCTTAGGTTACATTTTCCTGATTTTAACCTATGAAAAAGTAAAGAAAACCTGTAGAATGATTACAGTCAATAATGCAGCATTTGCAAATTATCCCTCTGATCTATACAGCTTTTAGGTGGCCTGCAGGTTCTCTTTGGACACACCATTTCCTCAGACCATTTGCAAAAGTTATTGTTTGCATACCTGTGGTTTCATAATTACCACAGGAAAAAAAATGGAAGGAAGCGCAGCAAACCAGCTACAATAGCCATATTTGTTAGTGTACGCATAACATGATGTGGAGATTATACATCATGTATAAAGAGAAGGATTTATTTGATGGTCTGAAGCTCAGTACAGGAACTACTTACAAATCTCTCAACAGCCCTGATGACTTTGAAAGCGTGGAATCTTTAGAAGGTGGATGTGGATGTGATTCCTGGCTAACACAGTGAAACCCCGTCTCTACTAAAAAATACAAAGAAAAAATGAGCCGGGCGAGGTGGCGGGCGCCTGTAGTCCCAGCTACTCAGGAGGCTGAGGCAGGAGAATGGCGTGAACCTGGGAGGCGGAGCTTGCAGTGAGCTGAGATCCGGCTACTGCACTCCAGCCTGGGCGACAGAGAAAGACTCCGTCTCAAAAAAAAAAAAAAAAAAAAAAAAAAAGAAGAAGGTGGATGTGATAACCAATTAAATTGCTAGAAAAACCTGCAGGCTTTAATTTCTGAGTAAGTGATGCGAAGTAATATTGATAAAAATTAGGAAATGAAACACGGGGATATCTGTATATCTATTTCATGACATTGCTTAAGACAGTCACCCAAGAATTCATTATCTAGAATAATGTACCTTTGATATGCATTATCCGATAAGGGACAAAACATTCCATAATAACAGGTTCACTTATAAATGTTCCTACAGTAGAAATGATAACCACATATGTTACAGATTTTTCGTCTTATAAAATATTTATGAGTTTTGTATCAACGAGGAAACTTATTTTACTATTCACATGACTCTATGTTTTTCAGTCCTCAATATCTCCTTTGGACCAGCTTAATCATCTTACTAGTTTCCTCATTTATTAATAAATTTAATAAAATCCTTCACAGGTGTTTAATATTTTCATATTAAAAAGTAATTTCTATAATTTTGTTTTATATATTATGTACTGTAAATATTTTATAAATGGTATAGATATATAGTCTATAGAATGCACAAAATATATGATATAATAAATTAATTATATACTTTTTTTTTCAGAATTCTGGAGGTTCAGTTGAGATGCCTAGGCAGATCCAGCTTTTAGAACCAATTAAGTTAAATGCATTACCCCAAAGTGCTCCTCACGGGACCACAGAAGATTCTTCAGAAGCACCAGTGCGCCAGGCGCCTTGGCTCACGCCTGTAGTCCCAGCACTTTGGGAGGCCGAGGCAGGCGGATCACGAGGTCAGGAGACAGAGATCATCCTGGCTAACACGGTGAAACCCCGTCTGTATTAAAAATACAAAAAGTTAGCCGGGCGATGTGGCGGGCGACTGTAGTCCCAGCTACTAGGGAGGCTGAGGCAGGAGAATGGCATGAACCTGGGAAGCGGAGCTTGCAGTGAGCCGAGATCCTGCCACTGCACTCCAGCCTGACTCCGTCTCAAAAAAAAAAAAAAAAAAAAAAAAAAAAAAAAAAAGAGCGAGACTCCGTCTCAAAAAAAAAAAAAAAGAAGTACCAGACTTTTAGTTAGTTTTTTTTTTTTTTTTTTTTTCACTCCCTCTATCTCTATTTTCTTCCCCAGGCCCTTGTCCTATTTAAGTTTCTATTTATTGGCAAAACCTATACACACGTATATGTGTGTGTGTGTGTGTGTGTATAGATATGTATATATGTTTTTTGATTTTTGTTGTCCTTATAATGTTAGTGTCCTTATAGTGTCCTTATAATGTTAGTGGTTATCAAACTAAACCAGAACAAAATAACAACCAAATGATATTTTTTTTCTCAATTTAACAGAGTAAAGATTTTTGACAAAGGTGTTGAGCATTGCTTTCTTCTATGTTTACTTCAAATTTATATATTATAACTTTGATTAATCTGTAAAAAAATTAGTCAAGGTACCCATGATTTCATTTAACCATATGATCAAATTAATTATAATTTTTATTGGTGTTATCCTTTATAAACAGATTTTAGTTTGAATAATAGCTAATAAATAATTTTGAATGGCCCTTTCACCTGAAATTACTGTTTAGGTGTGCTAGAGGGCTCTCAAAAATTGAAAAGTTTTGTTCTTTCGTGTTATAAGAAGAATGCTATAAATAATTGTTTTTAAATATGCTTCATGTTTCTTAATTTAATTATGAGAGCTGCATGAGAAAAATGTTCAAAACAAAGTGTAATTTGTGCATGGAGTTTATTATTATAAATGTTTTGTAGCTTAAACACTTGATAAAATGCATAAGAAGTCTCTAAAGAGATTTGTTAATGTTTTTGATGTCCATAATATTGCCAAACAAAAACAAATCTGGACATAGGTAAGAAGAGTCTTTATTTGAAAAGACTATTGCAACAGAGAGAATGCTTTGACTTGAGGATCTGCATGAACTCTAAGAGAAAAAAAGAGGCTTTTTTTCTTTTTCTTTTTTTTTTTTTTTGAGACGGAGTTTCACTCTTGTTGCCCAGGCTGGAGTGCAATAGCGGGATCTTGGCTCACTGCTACCTTCACCTCCTGGGTTCAAGTGATTCTCTTGCCTCAGCCTCCCGAGTAGCTGGGATTACAGGCATGTGCCACCACGCCGGGTTACTTTTGTATTTTTAGTAGAGACAGGGTTTCTCCATGTTGGCCAGGTTGGTCTCGAACTCCTGACCTCAGGTGATCTGCCCACCTTGGCCTCCCAAAGTGTTGGGATTACAGGCATGAGCCACTGCCAAGGCTTTTCTTTTGTAGGGATGGTGAGCAGGTTAATTGGAACTTTGAGGAAAGATTGGTCAAGCAGTGCAAGGAAGAACAGAGCATTATCCAGGCAGTTTAAGAGAAAATAATTCTCTCTGTGGTAAGTGAGTTTTTAAATGACCTATTAAGGTGGGGTGTTCTCCACATTAGTGATTGCTTAAACTTGGTGAGGGGGATTCAAAATTGAGGGGATTGTGGCAGAGAGAGGCCTGATTGAAGTTTGATCAAGCCAAGTCAGTGGCAAAATGATGGGTATCTATGAGCACTTGGTCATTCCCTGCTATCTTTTAAGACAAAGTCTGACCTTAGATACTATTAAGAATAGGATAAGAGTCATTGTGAAGTTGGGAGTTCTAGTTTTTAGGGGTGGGGTAGCCTTCACATTCTTGTTGACTGTGAAGGAATAACTGTATCACGTGCTCAGCATGTTGTCAAACTGACAACCATTGGAAGGTCTTGGTGATCAGGCACTTGAGGAGAAATATACACAGGAATATAATAAAAATAACAATAATTAAAGTTGAATAAGAAAATAAAACTAAGATTTTAGTTTGGAATAGTGACAGATGAGAGAATTTGAAGACAATGGGCTTAACTCTTCCTTACATGGTAAAGTGAGGCAATCTGATGAATTTCCTGGTGAGTAGTCTGAAGATTTTTGGTGATGATATAGTCATCCAAAAATTTTCAGAGAACATATGCACACAATGGTTTCCTCTAACCACTGCATGAGTGTTCTCTCCTGAGCCAGCATTAAATTTAATTCCAGATGATTTTAGAGGACCAATCACTTGTGTTCCTGTAGGTCTCTGGCAGTGATGTTTTTGATTATGTAAGATTGTCCACAGTCTTGCTTACACTCAGAATAGACCATGGAAAATGTGGGAGTTCTGGTGAACTTGAGTGATACATGCAGCATCTACACCAAACCTGTAGGCTACCCACATATCATCTATGGTGGCAGTCAAGTCACTTAGGTTTCCTCCCCATTTCTTACACTCTTGTTTTAAATCTTCTTGAGACCCTGATGAAAAAAGATTACAAGGTCCTAAGGGGGCTGGATTTTGTACCTAATACTGCAGGTGTGACACATTTTTGTAAACATTGGACCACCTAGGAGATGGAAAACTTAAATCAATGCTGGAGACTAGTTACTGGAAAAGAAGGCAGTCTGGTTAAAGATTTGATAAGGGCGAACATAATTAGCTGGATAACAGGATCCAGTCTAATCAGCAAGTAGACACCAATAGGCATGGTTGCCACAAATGAAATATCTTATTAGGGACTACCCAAGGTTCATGAAAAAACTGTCTCATGGATTTTTATTTTGTAGTTTATACACACCCTTTTGATAGAAAGGTCCTATTCGGATGGGAAGAGGAAAGTTTCCAAGTTGTATTTTACAGAACAGACACTCTTAAGTTTACAAGGTAAAATTATGCTTAAGATCACATGGATCTATTAGATGCATATGACAGTACAAGGAGCATGTAGTCTTATATCCCATAACAACAGTATAGACATGTATATTAGTGGCAAAATCAGTGTAATTACAAGTATTTAGACTCACAAAAGGGGCTTTAGTTATGGTATTATAAGAAGTACATTGCTCTTTTTGAAAATTGTTAAATATAGAAAAGAGTATTGAAAAGCAGTAGGTTTTTGCTGAAATCTCGAGAGAAAAGCTAAAGGACCCCTGTTAACATAATATTTCTGCTATTGTTTGACTTTGTCCCTCCAAAACTTTTAATTGCCATTGTGATGGTATTGGGAGGTGGGGGCTTTAAGAGGTGTTTATATCTTGAGGGCTCCACCCTCATAAATGAACTAATGTCATTATTGCAGGAGTGGGTTCATCCCCTGTTCTCTCTCTTGTCCTCTCTTTGTCTTTCACCCATGTGATGCCTTCTGCCATGTTATGAAACAACAGAAAGTTCCTTGCCAGATGCTGGCCCCTTGATCTTGGATTTCTCAGCCTCTAGAACTGTGGGCCAACAAATTCCCATTCAGTAAATTACCCAGTTTTGGGTACTCTGTTATAGTAGCACAAAACAAACTAAGACATATGCCCTTAAATTTGAGATAGGTATGGGAATTTGAAGTAAACTGAAGATTTCCAAAGAAAATGTACTGTATAATTAGTAGTAGGATTATAAGATTGTTCCATAAGTGAGTGAAGAAATGCCACAGAGTGTGAAATATTTGCAGGGATGGTGGGGCACATTTATGGGGAAATACATCACGGAAGGGGGAAGAGGAGCTAGTACAAACTATGGCTCATTATCAAAGGCATTATCATTATCAAAGGTTGCAATATGGGGAGTTATGAGTAAAGCAAGGGTTATATTGGAGAGAAGAAAGATAATACAGCAAAGAAGGACAGTGAATGTGATGAGAATAAGAAGTAAAAAAGAGAATCCAAAGAACTATTGTTCTGATGTCTTGGGTGGAATCCTTTATTCTTCTGCTGTCATCTACTTAGTTGTAAGTTTTGGGAAAAGCTGCTTACCTTGTGATATCGTCAGCTTCTGGAGGCTCTTGAGAGCTGTAGTTTAAGTTGTTCTATTGGAGTGCACTTCCATGAAGATTGGCTTTTGTACCTTTTTAGTTAAGAAACACTAATTTAAGGTCGGACTGCCTGGGGTTTGGCAACAGTGTTGGTTGTGAGAAAACATGGATATGATACTAAGAACATATTTATAACCATGGGAATTAGGAAGCTGAATAAAATCTAGCTGTCAATGAAGAAAACTTCCTAAACACCTGCATTTTAATAAAGCTTCATAGGTAGTAATGTAAATCACCAATTGATTCTCCCTTATACAGAGAAGAACCAGGGAGAAGCTATTTCTAAATCTGCCATAAAGTAAGACTCACATCACCTCTCCCTTAATTGCTACTCATTTTATTGCCTTTGTTCTAACTGAACACTGCACTAAAACCGTTTTAAAGTAATATATTTAGAAAGAAATAAAAAGTAACAAACTTTGTTTCTAAATAATTATGTACAGAAGTTTTAACTGCTTCAAAACCTTTTATTATTAAAATGACTAACTAATGCTATGGTTCAATCTTTCTAAGTTTTGGCTACCATGTCCTACATCTTCTTCAAATGCACCAATCACACAATCTGATCATGCAAATGTACACAAATATTTAACTTTAAGAATTACATATTTAATAATATCAAAAAGAGCAATACATTTTAAATAAATCATTTTAAGTCTTTCTTTTTAAGAAAGCTGGAAAGATGGAAACTGAATAACCTTGGAGAACAAGAAAAAATTACAAAATTAATATGATAAATCCTATGATAAACATATTCTCTTTAATAAAATTAATTGTATTTTCTCAGAAGAAAAGATGATGCTTTAATTTCACACATATACCTAAAATACAATATGAAATGTAGCAATAATTTGCTGTCACTGTTGACTTTTTCAATGAATAAACTGAAAAATTATATTTTTTAGAGTAAATAAATATTTTTAAGCAACTTCGCTTTGAAATCTATATTGTTTCTATTTGTAGGCTAAAGCACAAATACTTTTCTTTAAACTTGTTTCATGACCTATAAGAAAATTTATTGTTTGGGAAATTCCTTTTAATATATTGCTTGCATTGATATTGATTTGTTGTTTTATGATTCTTAGTATCCAAAGGTTGCTGATAATTTATGTAATTAACATTTAAAACACCTGATATATTTTCAGGTGATGGCCAACATCCATGCTGCTGACAATCATAACTGCTATTTCTTCTAATGCACAATTAATGACATTAGAAAAATAAATCTATTTTCAATAAATAACAAGTTTTGCTAACTGACTCATTTAACTCACTTTCATAAATGTTGGAATTTCCTTCACAACTTTTTATTTTTTAGGAATATTACAGATTTGAGTAGACAGTCATTATTATCATGCAATATGATTTCATCTACTTATGATGAAAATTCACTGCACTGCAGTTCATTACGCAGCTGATTTTCAGCATTTTCTTCTTTCTACTGATTCTTCAGGAAACCATATCATTGTCCAGTGGACAACGGAATAGAATAAGTTATTTCATTTGGATTTTCTTCCATTACCATACTAATAATGTATTGTGCAAGCAGTATGATTAGTCTTTAATATTATGTGGCTTACAAACTTTTTTCATCATTTATCTTATTTGACAAAGAAATGACAATGCCATGAGATTTCTATCATGATTAAAAAAATTTTTAATTGTAGAAGAGGAAAATATTGTTTTAATATTTTGGATAAATATCAGAAATAATATATGTAATATTTTAAAAGCTAATTTGTTTATAAAATGTTCACTTAGCCTTTATGCATTGATTTTAACAGTAGTAGAGAATATGTACCAGCAGAGTAAGACATTAGTACATCACTTGGAAGTATAGCTTTAAAGTCAAATTCCAAGGACTAAAATTAAGCTTTTGCCACTCTTACTCCAACTACTCAAACTTTTACACTTTGTGTAAAAACAGGAAATATATAAATAATCCAGTGTGAATGCTAAAATACTACAGCTATACATGCATATGAAATACTGCTGTATTGGGTACTGAAATACCACAGGTGACTGCCATAGGTAATACTGTTTCTGCAAAACAGGAGCTAATTCTTATGTATATATATATATTTGAGACAGAGTCTTGCTCTTGTTCCCAGGCTGGAGTGGAGTGGCATGATCTTGGCCTACTGCAACCTCTGCCTCTCAGGATCAAGTGATTCTTTTGCTTCAGCCTCCTGACTAGGTGGGATTACAGGCACCCACCACCACATGCCACTAATTTTTGTATTTTTAGTAGAAACGGGGTTTTTCCATGTTGGCCAGGCTGGTCTCGAACTCCTGACCTCAGGTGATCCGCCCAGCTCGGCCTCCCAAAGTGCTGGATTACAGGCATGAGCCACTGCACCTGGGCAGACTTCTTAAAACTGACACCAATAGTAATAAATCTAGCTTTATCATGTGATGGTAGAACAGTATTTGCAGATTCCATTATGGCTACCCTTTACTGTTCCTAAATACTTTTTTTCTGTAAAACATTTTTAAAGACAAAGATCTTTACTGTTCCTACTTTTTCTTTCCATAAAACATTTTTAAAGACAAGCAAATTTGCAAATTTATTTCTCAATGTTTACCTTTTAATTAGTATTATATGGGGGCTGATATTTACAAAATTGTATTTGTTTTTACCTGGCAAACACTATATTTGAAGTTTCATTAATTTGAAAACCAGATAAACTTGTTTTCGGTTTCCAGTTTTTATTTTTGTCCCAAATTGCTAATCTGAACTAAATAGTTAAATTTAAAATGAACATACATAGTCTAATGTAATGTAAAATATATGGGTAAAAATTTAGTCATTTTGTTATGGACTCTAAAACCTTTCCATATAAGTAGCAATCTTGCTTCTGGTGAAAAGAGATGGGGTGGATTCATGACCATGGAAACTGCTGAGAAGGAAAGATTCAATTTCACTACAACAGTACAAACTTTAAGAAACAAGTTTCTTTTAAATTAAAATAATGTTTGCGCTACTTAATAATTGATTTCTTGACGGGAGAGTCAACTCTATTCTCATTATGCATAAAGCCGGCAAGGAGATTACACAGGCAGTGTTTCTATTTCTTTCATGTGACTTCTGGAATTAGCTCAAGGTTCACAAATGAATAAAAATAAACTTTTTAATTAATACTGTAATTCTTTATTAGTCTTGTTAATGATTACTGGCCCTTCTGATTTTGACAAGAGGTGTAATTTTTATTGGTCTAGTTGGCTAATAGACCTTTGCCTTTGGTGATGTTCTTGTCACACTCCCTTGCATGCTTCCTAGAAAATAACAATTAAATTTAATAGAATATTTATCACTATTTCAAAGCTGTAAACTTTTTTGTACTATATAACTGCCAGGATCTGAATGCAATATTTGCATTTAAATTAATTCAAAAGGATTAAATGGCAGTTTGTAAAGCACAATGAAGTAAATGTAGAGATATACCTGACTTAATAAAATAGCTATTATTTATCTAGCCATTTATGCATTTCAAATATTTTTGAAACATTGCCTTAGCTTAACTTTTTACCAAAAAGGAAATATTAAACCCAATTTAAAAATTACAAAACTGAGTTAACAGAAGTTATATATCTATGCATATATATACACACATACACACATATTATATATATAGAATAATATAAAATTGCCATTTTAAACTATTATTTTAAGCTAGTAAATTTCACATGGTTTAACTGGTGAGTGACTGAGGCATGCTTGGCACTCTGATCTTTGTGCTTTCAAGGCACTGCTCACCACATTGCGGCCTCTATTTCTCCCTGGCAATATGTCCAGTGAAAACAGAAAATTTTGTATTATGTTATACTTTAGATTTACCAGGAAAGCTAGATCTAAAAAAGGTGGAGTGGACTTTGTTTGTCATATAAACATACATATGCTTTAAGATAACTTAAATTCAGCTTATGATAGTAATTTTTTTAAAGGTGTACCTTAGAGCTGCCTGATCCATCTCTTACATAAATTTCTATCTTTGTAATGCTATTAAGTTTTAATACCTTTACCTTTAGAAATGAAATACCAAAAACATAGAATAGGTAGTGATTAAATTCCACTTGTTAGTTGAAGAACACAGAAATTATATCTCTGATTCTTGCTTAGATGTAATTGGTCAGATATGAGACAATTAACTTATTCAGCTCTAGGGAACTCATGTAGAAAGAAACCTGGAAGAATACATGAAAACTTTTACGTGGCTTTGAGTGAATAAATCATTATTATATATCTGGGGAAAATGAAGAATTGAGATATAACCAGGTAACTTCCAAATTTCATCCAGTTCTAAATTTGATGACTCAATTCAGTTCAACAAAAATTTAATGATTAGGATTACATGTGAGCACAGTGGCCCGGTTATTGCAGAATAATACAAAATCAAGGACAAGATTCCAATCTGCATGGGTTTCAATTAACATGATGCCATATAAAAGTAAGAACTCCCTATATATTTAAAATATTTGCGATAACATGGCCATGTTAGTATATCACTTTTAGCTAGCACATTATTCTTTAAGGTGAGGAGGCTTCCAAATTCTTCCCTAACAATGTACAAAAACAGTGTTAGATAAGTTTTATAAATATTCTGAAACAATCATAATGACAGTAATGGCTGAACTATTTTAAAATATGTTAACTTCATGATTATAATAGCTAATGCTATTATCTCAACCTAATCATATTATTTAATTTTTAGAGCACACTGAGAATTAGTTACGTTTAGTATGTCCATTATACAGTCAAAGGAACAAATTACACTTGCACAAATTTCCTGCAGCAGTTGCTGGCGAACTGAGCACTTGAAATCATACCTGGCTTCAAAGTCCAAGTTGCTGAGCCTCAGGCCTCACTGCTTTTTGTGTAGTTATTGTGGTTTCTTCTATGTGGGAACTACTGTGGAAAGCAGAAAGCATGAGTTTTAAAATTACTTTGTACCATGTTGAATCTCACATTTGAAATTTACTAACTGTGATTTAGGAAACTATCAGTTAAAATTTTTGAGAGAGCTCTGTTATCTCCTAGCGATTCACTAAGCACAGCTCCTACCACAGAGCACACTGTAATCTCACTATAAACATTCATTTTTTCTTCCACTCTTTAATGAAAAGCAAGGGATTTTAAGTGTACTTCTGGAAGTGTCTACTGAAATATCATAATTCAGAAATACATGGAACGTAATTATTAAGGTAACCACAAACTTTATTAAAGAAATGCATTTGTATTCATTTAAATACCTATTTTAATTTGAGCTGGATAGTAGATAAGGTTTGTTAGTATGAATGTGTTCAGATATATTATCAAATTAGTACTATATATCAGCACTATATATATAAATACATATAAACATATTAACTTATATAATTTTTAATTTTTATGTAAATAATATATACATAAATCATTCACAGGTATGGAACAATACTTGGGAGTTGCTAATTTATAGAGTAAAGGTCTCTGATATTATACATATATTATGCAGTTGCTTTTAGAATATATATTTTTGTAACAGTTTCCAGATAAAGCATATCTAAACTCTCTAAAAATTTCAAAAAGGTGAAATTCCAGTATATTAATTTTGCTGTAAAAGAAACCACAATGTTAACTCACGTATCTTTAATTTATCATATTCTTCTATGCTTTATGTTGTAGGCAGAATACAGAAAATATAGATGTTTTTATGCTAGAAGCCTCTTAAAATTATGGTATTGAAATTAGTCTTCTGTTAATGAAGTAACTGCTTGGGTCAAGATTATTATTGAATGAGTAACTCATCTCTAAAAATTTGAATTGTTCTTTATCTCTTAGAAGCTAAGTGGGGGAGACAAACGAATTTGAATTGTTCTTTATCTCTTAGAAGCTAAGTGGGGGAGACAAACCACCAGTTCCAAGGAGAAGCAGATATCTTCAGTAAAATGTGAATTATGAGAGTAACACAGGAACAAAACATATTAAAACCCAGAGGCCATTTAGTACAGTTGATGTTGTCCTGAAAGGTCGAATTGCGGAGGGGTGTTATTTACCTGTGTAGTAAGCCAGAGACCACATAGTCAATAGATTGCACATAGATTTAGATAGTTCTGTTTCTGGTGATGCCTGATTAACGTTCTTAAAAAATAAAACAGAGCTAAATATTAGAGAAAAAATAATACTTATAATATGAATTGATGAACTAAATTAATTGTACATAAATATAGTGTTTATCTCTGGAAGGTTTGGCTTATTACATTTTTTTTTTCCAAGACAAAGTTTTGCTTTGTCGCCCATTCTTTAATGTTGCCTAATTTTTTTGTATGTTTAGTAGAGATGGGGTTTCACTATGTTGGCCAAGCTGGTCTCGAACTCCTGAACTCGTGATCCGCCTCAGCCTCCCAAAATGCTAGGATTACAGGTATGAGCCGCCGTGCCTGGCCAGCTTGTTACTTTTTTCCGATCTTCAACATTTGCATTTTTCTCTGCTGTATTGTTCAAACATCTTCACTTTGTACTGCAGAACACAAGATACTATGAGTCTACATTTCTACTTTTTAAGATTATATACGATGACCTATAATATATGATCTTACTCCTCTTTCTGTGACTTCAAAGAATCTCTCTCCTTCTCCCTCTTAGATTCTACGTCAGTATTTTTTATGATTCCTATTGCTGACTCCCTATCGCCACTACCATTGTTTTAGTCTAGGCATAATATTATGATGTTTTATTTCAATAGCTTCCTTTCTGATCTTCCAGCTTTCATTCTAAACCATTTTAAAACCATCTTTCATGTTTTTTTTTTTTTTAAATCTGCAAATCCAATCTCACCATCAGTGTTTTTAGGAATTAGGTTGTCTTTTTTATTTAATTCAAAATATTCTATATCATTTACCTCTTTTCAGTTTTTTTTTTCTTTTTTCTTTTTCTTTTTAATCCCTCTCTATTTTCCTTGGTGAGCTGTGGACAATTCTATTTATACTTCCCTCAATGAAAGCATGTTTATCTCTACATGTTTTACTTCTTTTTGTTTTTGCCTGAAATGTCCTCAATCTCCTTACCTTCATTTTTTACTTAAATAATTTTTCTTTTAACATATGCTGCAAATGCCTTCTTCTCCATGAAAGCTTTTAATCCTAAGTCTTATTTGGATGTTTTTCACCAACCATTTTTATCAGATTCATCATGATGCTTCATTAGCAGATGCTGTGATTAAGAATATTCCCAATGATACTAAATAATATGAGACATTTCAAGTTCTATATATTTACCCATTTTTAGTTAAACATTTAATTTTAAAATAACAGTAGATTCACCTGCAGTTGTAAGAATAAATACAAAGAGATCCCACAAACATTTTATCCAGTTTATTTTAATAATATCATCTTATAAAACTATGGCAGAGATCTCAGCTAAAATACTGACTTTGATCTTATTCAGATTTCTGCAGTTTTACATGTACAAATTTAAGTATGTGTGTTTATATTTAGTTCCATGCAATTTTATCAAATATGGACATTTTCATATATCGCACCTTAAAAATATAGAGAATAATTTCCTCACTACTGCTATATGTGATGTTACACTTTTATAAAAGTATACTCACTTCTTCCCCACTCTTATTTTCATCCATATCACTTGCCAACCACTAATCATTGTCACATTTTTTTTTATCTGAAAATGTTACAAAATGAATGAATGGAAAGACAAAATGTGATGTGTATATACAATAAAATATCATTCAGCCTTAAGAAAGAATGAAATCAACGACAAATGCAGCAACATGGATTAAGTTTGAGGCCATTGTGCCAAGTGAAATAACTTTATCACAAAAGAAAAAATATTGGGATTCCATTTATATGAGGTATCTAGAGGAGTCAAATACATAAAGACAGAAAACAGAATAGTGGTTGCCACAGGCTGGAGGAAGTAAGAGTAAAGAATTCATGCTTAATAGGTACACAGTGTCAGATGGGGAAGAGGAAAAAGTTTTGACGATGAACGGTGCTTATGATAGCACAATAATGTAATGTACTTAGTGCTACAAAACTGCATGCTTAAAAATGCGATTTTTATGTTGCATATATTTAACCACAATAAAAAGTCACATAAATGAAATTATGCAGTATATTACCTATTGATAATAGGTTTTTTCAATCAGCATAAATCTGTGGAGAGTCATTCAAGTTTTTGTGTGTATCAAAAGTTTATTTCTTGTTAATCTTTCTATATTGTTTTCTTCATCTATTTGTGTTTCCTTTTACCAGCACCACATTGCCTTTCTTACTACAGCTGTATAGTAAGCTTTGAAGTTGGATAATGTCAGTCTTCTGGCTTTATTTATCTACGTTGATAGTGTACTGCCTATTCTGGGTCTTTTGCCTTCCCATATAAACATTAGAATAAGTTTGTCAGTACCCCCCAAAATAAATTGGTTATATTTTGATTTAGAATGCACTGATTCTATAGATCAAGTTGGGAACAGCAGATCCTCAATAGTATTGACTCTTTCTATCTATGAACATGGAATAGCTCTTTAATTACTTTGTTCTTTGATTTCTTTTATCAGAATTTTTTTTTTAGCTTTCCTCATAGACATTTCATACTACTCTTTTTCTAAAATTTTAAAGTGTAACAGTTTCAACATATTCCATAAAAACTGAAACCTATTTTGAGTTAATTCTTAGGTAAAATCTGAGACATAATTCAAGATATGGTTCTTCTATTTTTATCTATGTATCTATCTATCTATCTATCTAGCCTATGAATGTGCATATAATGTGTAGCATTGTTAAAAATGAAAAATAGCAGATGTAAGAAAATATTAGACTGATTACACAAACATGTTCAGAATTGATTGCTCCAGCACAGATTGTCAAAAAAGGTTATCATACATCCATTGAATTGCTTTGGCACATTTATTCCAAAATTAGCTGTACCTGTTCGTTTGATTTTGTTTTGGAGGTTATCTATTCTGTTACATTTATCCGTGTGTCTGTCCTACATTAACACCACACTAACTTAATTATTTTAGCTAGATATTATGACTTATTATTGAGTGGAGTGATTCTTTCCACTACATATTACTTTTACAAGATTACATTAAGTATTGCATTGCTCATATCTTCCCATATAAATTTTAGAATAATCTTTTCTATATCTACAAAAAAACCCTTATTGACATTTTCATATAGATTTTAAAAAAATATCTATACCTATTTGAGGAATATTAATGTCATGGGATATGGGGGGGTTCTCTACAGCTTGGTAGGAAGTCAGAAGACCCCAGGTTTGATTCAGCTTCTGCCATTGCTTGGAAGGCTTAGAGGCAATTATCCTAGATGACTTCTGTCACTGGGTGGAGGTTTAGAAAATGCCTAGAGTGATCGTGTTTTTTGCCTAAGTTGAGGAGAATGAGTTACTGTGTCTGAGTGGCTCTCTGTTGTTGTGTGGGAGCTTGGGAGATGTAAACTCTATATGGCCTTCAGCTGCTGAGTGGAGGGCCAGGAAACACAAGACCTACCATACTGATGTTTCTTTATTATCAAAAACACCTTTCTGTACTCATATTTCTGTCTATAATTAAACATTGCATTTAAGACACTTTACTCTTGGTAGAATCCAAGACTGAAGAAAGAATGTATTTATTTAGATGAAGTTATGAGTATTAACCCTGGTAACATATTTGGTTATATTTGTTGTCATTTTTCATGCTGTCTTTCATCTTTACTTGGAGGATATTTCTTTGAATTGTGAGCCCGGTTTTACTATCTAGTTGTATTATTTAGTCCATTCATTTCACTTATTTATGTCTTTCATGCAGATATCCATGGAAATTAATAAAGAAATGTAATAAAAATATGCTTTTGATATACCCAAAGTCTTCTGAAGGACAGTGAAAATTTCAACTTTAAAGAATATGAAAATAGGATAAATAGGCATAGAGAAAATCCAATAAAACTTTTATCAACTGAATTCAATAAAAAATACTGTTTGTAATGCATGTTGAATTGACCTAACTAAAATGTGATTGCTTCTGACTAGTTTAAAGCAAGAAGCTCTGGATAAGCTATGCACTTTATAATTTGAAATAAATACACTCTGTCCCTATTTTTCAAATAAAGGCACCCTTTTTTTAATATCTGCTATTTTTCATTTTTAACAATGCTAAACATTACATGTACAATATTCATATCAAATATAGTACATATCTAAAGAAATGCTTTACACATTGTTTAATTTAAACCCTCTATGTGGCTGGTGTCCTCTGACCTTTCTGCCCCCACTACTGTGTAATAGGAAATCAGTGGAGTTGCCAAATACAGAAACCATAGAAATCCTCTCATTCTTCCCAGTCTCAGGTATCAAGGTCTTACTACCTCTAGGACCATTCTCCTCTGCTGAAGTCAAAAACTTTCCCAAAGTAATTGTTAAACAATCTAGAACAAATGTCAATTGTTCTAGACATTTGATGTAGAAACAGCTTTTTCTGATGAAAATGGACAAAGACATATTCAGGCCTAAACACCTTCATTATAAACCTAAATTGTAAAGACTGGTCATCACATCAAAAATAATGTCCTAATTGATGTCAGATTATAATCATTTATAATAAATTTTCAGTCCTCCCACATGCTCATCTCCCTAACATATTATAACTCATTTTAGTTTGGATATGTTTTCTACTCTATCAGTCAATGCTTACGTTGTTTTTATCTTCTAATGATTAAAAATTTCTGCAATTACTTTCTAGAACAAATTAGACTATAAAATGACTGGATTGTTTTTATGTTTACTTCTAATATCAGGACTGACTTTTTGCTTTGTTTCTCATTTAAATTAATTAGACTCTACAGGATTATATCATGTGTGATGCATTCAATACCATTTTTGTGTGAACATGAAGTATCAAACTGAACTACTTTTGTTTTGAATTTGGTTCTTGAACAATAGAATATCAATGTGTAGTTTACAGAATTGTTCTTATCCTTTGATATCATATGCTAATAGTACAATTATAAATTAAATTTATAATGCCTTTTAATGACAGCAAAGCAGACTTGTTGAGAAACCAAATTAAGATAAATATTTTGTAGGAAGAGAAATTAATCAATTATATATGAAGCAATTTGGATCTATGAATAAAATGGACAATCCTCCAAATCCCCATACCATTTCTAAAATAAAATAAGCAAATCCATAGCCAAAATATATTTACTTTAATTTTGACTAAGAGTTGATTAAAATGAATGGAAGTGGAAGATAATATTTTAATCTTTCCTGTAAGCAAACCCTTTTGACATTGTTTGCAAAAACCAAGCTGGAATATATTCTGTCATGATATGTGATTACAAATAGTTGTGAACTAATAAAATAATACTTTTTCAAGATTTATGGAAAAAATATAAATGTTTCAAATATAAAAATGGCTATAAATTAATATTGATAATAACAAAAAGCATGGTAAGTTATATTTTAATGTATATATTATCAGGTAATTATTAATGATTACTGTCTCATAACAAATTACCCCAAAAGATTGTGAATTAAAACAACACACATTTGTTATCTTGAAGATTCTGTGGATCAGTAAATAGCACAGTTTAGTTAGGTGCCTCTAACTCAAGATCTTTCACTAGGTTGCAATGGAGATGTTAACCAGGGCAGGAGTCATCTTCAGACTTGACATATGAAAGCAACACTTCCAAATGTGATCACTGGGCTGTTACCTGTTACCTACCTGTTTTCTTGCCATGTGGGCCTATTCCCAACAGTGCTGCTTGCTTCTCTCAAAACAAGAACAAAGAGAGAGAGAGAGGGAGAAGCAAAATGAAAGTCACAGTTTTTTTGTAATCTAATCTCAAATCAATCATTTTTGCCAGAGACACTAGAAGGAAGGTATTAGTTCCAACTCACATTCAAGACAGAGAGATTACACAAGGATGTAAATTTTAGAAGGCAGAGACTATTGGGGGCCATTTTAGAGGCTGTGTGCTAAAATGTATTTGCATATTTGGATATGGATAATTGTGTATCATTTTAAAAAAATGAACAGTCTCTAAGGCTGCATAAATTGTTTTATATATCAACATAACTTCTGTGCTAGAATGCATATGTTTACATTTCACATTTAAATAATAATATGGACAAAAGGATCACCTAATAAATGTCAGCTGAAGTCAAATTTATGTGATCTCTGCTCATATATAGGACCCAAATCTCTATTAGAAACTTACCTAAGTGGCAAAACAGTGTCCTGTTTTCCTGCATGCATTACCAGCTGATTTGTCTTTCACAGTGAACCAGGGGAAAGCTACTACTACAGGAGATTTCTGCTTGTGACTTATTCTTTAATAAAAGCATTCTATACACACTTTTGAAAATTATTTGAAAAGTTTCTAATTATGCTATTTTGCCACTTATGTAGCTAAATTAGGCAAGAAAAAACTCCAGAGTGCCAACAGTGCATATGCAAATGTTCCTATTAATTTATTAAAATGAAGAGCATCCATAACAGTGCACTAAACTTTGGAATTTGAATATGAATTGCATCAGGAATGCTAAAGGGTACATCTTTTGGATATTTTATATGTTTGTTCACTGTGCTGCCCGCACTTATCTAAAAATCCTAAATTATAAAGTGTTATTAACAAAATTAAACTAATTACTATCCAAAACTCACCATGTATCTTCTAAATAATATGAAACTCCACAGAACCTCAAAAAGTAATAAAAGTAAAGAATACGTTCCTCTTCTGAGGGACAAATAAAGATAATCTGTAAAGAAAACAGGCTAAACACAGGTCTACAATTCCCTCCCTCTTACCACTTCCTATCTCAAATCATAACCATAAAAAGGTGCTGGTAGATCCTGTATGATGCATTTAACCAAAGCACAATTGACTAATACAAGAATCTCACACAAACTACCATTCATCTGGTAGTGTAAATTGTATGCAGACTTGCAAAGATCACAATTGTTAGTAACCATTAAGCTCATATGGAAAATACTTAGAATCCATTTACCAAAGTATCAAGTGAATTAGCAAAAAGAACCCATGATTATAGTAAAAGGTAACAAAATAAGGTGAACACAATATTAAAATATGTAAGTGGAATGATAGTGTAACTGAAACATAATAATATAAATATTTAATAAATATTTAATAAAGCTATTGAAATAGAGAAGACAAAAGGATATATGAGCCTAGATCCAAAATTCTAATAGAGGTCAAAGCTAGAATTGGTGTGGTTAGAGGAGAAAATAATTTTTGAAAAGTGGAAAGAGTAAAGAAGCACACTAACCTCTTTGTAGGAACAAAGGACATCATGGATAAGGAGAAAATCATACAATGGACTCAGAAGCTTTGATTTACAAAAAATTGTATTTACACTAAATGTCACCAACAATGATGGAAAATGGCATAATAGAATAATGTCAACTAAGTATTGAGATAAAATAAATTTCACCTTATATTTATGCATTTATTTATTTTTATCATTTTATGAATAAGGAACATTTGTTTTCTGTTCAAATAAATATGAAAGAAAGTAATATCAGTGTATCGTTATTAAAGGAAATGCTAAAAGATGTACTTCTGAAAGAATATCTGACATCCAAAAAGATACAATGAGTAAGACTTGACATCCAGGAAAAAAAGACCAAGAAAAGGATAAAACTTAATTAAATTGATTACATAAAATAAATACATATTTTCAAATTTGAGTGATTAGTAGTAAAAATAATATCAATTTAAAAAGCATCTAAATCAAAAGGATATTACTGAAAATAAAATACTTTAAGATCCTTATTGTACATAAAGTTAGTAAATGTTAAATTTCTGGTTTGATAATTTATGTATTTTTAAATTCGCATCATGATCACTGAGTGTTTAACATCCTACAAAGTAGATAAGAAATAGAAAAGAAAAACGTTACTTTATTCATGTGAAGTCAAGGAAACAAAGACAAAAGAAAATTTTTAAAAATGCAGTACTAATAGCACAAAATAAAGACAATAGAATCAGCCCAAATAATATTTATACCCATGTTCAATGTTAGCAGAATAATCAAGATAGCTAAGTGATAAAGGATGTCGTTAGATTAAAACCAAACTACAAACCCCTTCAAAAGACAAAAAAGAAAAAAAAAAAAAAACATAGGAAGACAGATAAACTGAAATTCAAAGGTTGGAAAAATAACTTCAATATATAGTCTTTTAGGAACTGAAGTACAGCTAATATCAGCTAAAAAAGACTAATATGGCTGGGGGGAAAAACAGAAGTAAGAGACTTATCTGATTAGATTAGTTTCCTGTGGCTGCTCTGATAAGTCACCAGGAACTTCATGGCTTAAAACAACAGAAATTTATTCACTCAAAGCTCCGGGAGCCAGAAGTTTGAAATTAATTTGACTCGGCTGAAATCAAGGTGCCAGCAAGATCCCAGAGATCTTGAGATCTGAGAACCTTTGGAGGCTCTCAGAAGCAATCAATTTCTTGCCTCTTCCAGCCTCTGGTGGCTGTCAGTATTCCTTGGCTTGTGGCTGCATCACTCCAGTCTTCAAGGTCAGCCTCTTATCAATATTCTTAACTTTTTCTCATCTACCAAAGATTTTCCTTTGTCCCCCTTTTTTTTTCCAGATTCAGAAATATTCACAATTTCTAGAGTTAGAACATGTATATTTTTAGGGGAGGGGAAGCATTCTTCAGATTATCACAGTATCAGCATTTATTTGTTTTAAAAAATACACTTAAAATATAAACAGTTCAAAGTTTCTACCTATGATCAGTTGTCTTCTAAATACATAAAAGTGCATTTGGCTGAATTGCAAAGAAGCTGAAAAATTCTCGCATTCTAGTTTCTCACTTCAATAAAGTTTTCTCAGTAATTGATTTGCCTAACAGTTAAAATAAGTAAGAAAGTATGTGCAAATTTTAAGAACATAATTAACAAGCGTGGCTTTATAGACATAAGGTCTATAGATACAAAAAATAAGAAAGTTAATCTCTTTATAATAAAAATGGAACATTAACACAGACTGACCATGAAGCATGCATAGAAATGCAAAATTACATCCTCTGTTCATAGTAAATTTAAGATCTAAATAAAAAAAATATTTTATTATATAATAAAATAAAAAATATTTTATTAAATGGGTTAATATTGGATTAAAACATTTAATTTAATAATTAAAATGATCACATTTCAAATCCTGTTGCGATTACAGGGAACAAACTAACTTGTGTTTATTTGTTTTATTTTTCCAAGTCAGATTTATTAAGATATTTACATAAAGTAAACATTTCCCTCTTTAATGTACAGTTCTATGAGTTTTGACAAATGCATATAGTCATATAATTACCAGCAAAATCAACTTATAGAAAATGTCCAGTAGCCTAAAATGTCCCCTTTTGCCATTTTGTAGTCAAGCACACAGCCAACCCTTAAGCATACCTGTTTTCTGCTATAGTTTTGCTTTTTGAGTCTTTCGTAGACTTCATATGATTCTCAGCTCTACACTGAATCATCCAGTATACATTTCTTTTATTAGATCATAGTTTATTTATATTAGTCTGAAAACTGTACCACTCAACACACCCTTTGTATAAGTTGATTAAAGACTAATTATTGAAATTAGAGAGATTTATAATCTACACTTAGAAAACATTACCTTCTGATTTATGTTGACTACTATGCAATTATGTTTTATTCACTATGTTATTTTTGTATTCTTCCATGATCAGTAGTCAATGATTACTCACTCAACAAATCTATGCAGAGCCCTTCAAGAAATGCAGTAAAGCATGGTTTCATTGATTAACAGGGAAAGCTACTTTCATATAGTTAACAGATTGGTAAGGGAGGCTGATGTTTATTTTTAAATTGGGATTGAAATGATTGTTTTAAAGGAGAAGTAGAGTTCTGTAAAAGTGTAAAGGTCTACACCAGGGGAAACATGATTAATATTATTGGCTGTCACAATTCTCTGTGGAAGTGACATTTAAGCTGAAATCTAAATAGTACCTGACTGTTAGATTAAGAGTCTGTGAGATGTATCTGAAGAATCTGAACATTTGAACAATGAATAGGCATCCAAGTATGAAGGGTACTGTATAGTTGTGCTCAACTTCTTCTAATTTTTTTTTGCTACAGTAATTAAGAGGGTAAAAACTGAGATTCTTTATGTACATAAAGTTGAACCTAGGATTCTGTTGATTTTATTTATCTTTGTCAATGAAACTCATATATACCATAAATTTAGAAAAATTAATTTAGGGGATGGAGAGACACTAAATAAAACATCCATATTGTGTGTGGAGATTACACTTCATACTGTCTGGTTTTGAGACAACTGCTGAAGGTGTGACTTCCTCATGTATCCTGTAGCAGCTTCTTTTATCAGTCAATTTTATGCAGTTATAGTGTACATATCATAAAGTTAAAGCATGGAATATTTACATATTCCCAGAAAATTTAAGTGTCCTTTTGCTGTTAACTTCTCCTAGTCAGGCAATAATTTTTATCATTATACATGAGATTTCCTTGTTTCAGAAGAATTTCTCATAAAATCCAGTTGAAAAGAATAGGGATTCTATAGAGTGTAATGCTCTGAAAATGTCAATTGGGTCAAGTTGGTCAATTGTGTTGTTAGTTTTTCTATTTATTGATTTGTTGTTTATTCTATCAATTCCTGAGAAACTGATGACAAAATCTCCTCCATGATTTTGGATTTTTCTATTTCTGTCACTTATTCTTATCTGAATTTTGATGTTCTGTTCTTATTTTGATGTTCTGTCCTTATTTTGATGTTCTGTCCTTACACCCACACATATTTTGATTTTTTGTTTATTCCATATAAATAATAAATAACAAATTTATTATTATTACATTGGTTATCCCTTTGGTTTTTACTTTTTAATTGTTGCTGTTGTTTCTTTGCTTCTGCTATGCTGCATTCTTTTTGGTGGAGGTTTAATTTTCTGTCCATTACCTTTGTAGCTATACCTATTTTTTATTTTTAGTTGTTGCTCTAGTACTAACAATGTGAATCCTTAACTCATCTGTCTAATCAGGGTCAACATTATCCTTCTTCACATTTCAAGATTTCCACCTAAACTTTGGACTTGCTGCTTTTTTCTTTCCCCTTCACATTAGACGTTTCACACTACACAATTCATGATGCATGTTTTCACTTTACAACTGTCATAAAAGTACAGCAGTATAATTTTGTCTACCTGTCTTTCTCGTCCTTTGTGATTGTTGCCTTATCTTTCCCTCCTCAAATGTTACAACCTCATCCTATAGTACTGTTATTTCTGTTTGCACAAGTACTTTTAAATAAATAATGAAATTTAAAAACACAAACTTTTATATTTTTCCTCTTACTTACACTTGTTTAGATCTTTATTCCTATGTGTAGATCCAAATTTCAATCTGGTACCATTTTCATTCATCCTTGTAGCACAAGCTTGTTAGTGTCAAACTCTCCAAGACTTTATTTATCATAATGTCTTTCAAATTTACTCTTGTTTTTGAGAGTTATATTTATGGATATTTAATTCTAAATTGACTGACATTATTTGTTGTTTTTTAGTTTCTTACGGATAACTACCCATTAATTGTAGCCTCCATTATTTTTGATGAGAAATTATAATTCTTATCTTCATTTCTTATATATAATATACCACTTGTCCTTTCTTTAAACTTTGAATTCTTTCAGTTTTTTTTCTTGTCTGAGATTTTCAATAATTTGAGCACTGTGTATCTATTTATCCGACTTGGATTTTGGTGAGCTACTTGTCTCAGTAGTTCAAAATGTAAATTTTGTTAAATTTAGAAAATTTTTAGCTTTCACTTTTACAAAAAAGTTTTTAACACACAATATTTCTCATCTCTTCTTTGGACTCCAATTACACATATGTTACATTGTTTGATATTGTCCTGAACATTCTAGATGCTCCTTTTCCTTTAATTTTTATCTTTCTGTCTTAAGTTTCCTCGTGGTGCCATGAGAAAAATGCCTTCTTGCATCTGAGATTTATGGTGTGATTTGGGACTCATTCCCAGAAATTTTCTTGAGCATCCCAAATGATTTTATAAGTTATATTAAATTCTGAAATGATTTCCCTTAAATTTATGCAACCTACAGTTGATTAGATTTTCTGAAATCAAACATATTCTGAAGTTGAACAATATTTAATTGAGATTAAAGCATAATATATAAAGGAACTGGGATACAATTTAGACCTCATACAGAAGATATGTCATATGTGAGTTCTAAACAGTGTTATAATATGATCGATAGCTTTCTTTGGCTATATTGCTGAGATTGGACTACCAGGAAAAGTGAGATGTCAAGAATGAAAGCAGTAAAGAGGTGATGATACTTGTAATACTACAGTGTAACAGAGATAAAAATGTTCCTGATTGAAGATTTGTTTAAGAATATCATTAAATGTTCCTAATGTTCTATTTTATATCAATGTTTATGACTGAAAATGTCTTGGTGCCTCTGGAATTTTGCTTTTTAGCTCGTACATATATTCATATTTTATATATATTTACATATATTATATTAATTATAATATTAAATATCGTATATGATATTTAAGATTATATTTTATATAATTATAATTGTAAGATATAATATAATAAGTAATAAAAATACTTCAGTAATAAAGATAATATTGTGTAAGTTTTATGTTTAAACTAATTTTCCTTAAACAATAGGTAATGTTTATAGTGATAATTCTAAGACTCAATCAAACAACATAATATCCAAACATACTATAAATTAAAAATGTTTCGGCCCGGCGCGGTGGCTCAAGCCTGTAATCCTAGCACTTTGGGAGGCCGAGACAGGCGGATCACGGGGTTAGGAGATCGAGACCATCCTGGCTAACACGGTGAAATCCCGTCTCTACTAAAAAATACAGAAAAATAGCCAGGCGTGGTGGCGGGCTCCTGTAGTCCCAGCTACTCCAGAGGCTGAGGCAGGAGAATGGCGTGAATCCGGGAGGCGGAGCTTGCAGTGAGATGCGATCCGGCCATAGTACTCCAGCCCGGGCTACAGAGCGAGACTCCGTCTCAAGAAAAAAAAAAAAAAAAAAAAAAAAAAAAGGGTTTCTACAGGATCTGGAAAGGAAATTGTGAATTGTGACAGAAGAAAATAGTGTGCCACAAAATGTATGAGTTGATTTTTTAAAAAAATTATCCATGTAATAGAAATGTCCTACTTTGATGGTTAAATGTCAATGTATTATTCAGATTGTAATTTATTATTTTAAATGATTCTTATTTAAACAAGTTTCAGAAATACTTACGTCATTAAGAAGACAGCAGTTTCAGCCTTTAAAGTTTCAACGTGTGTAAAAATAAGAGATTGCAGATAAAGCAGTAATGTTATATTTCCATAATATATTCAGAAGTAAAAACAATGATATTTTTGCTTTTTTAAGCAGCTTCTGGTATAATAAAAATATTTTATTATTCATAAATAATTTCAGAAAACTTTAAGTGTCTTCATTTTGAACTGTCTCTCTTCCTTGTTCATGGAGAGATGGATGGATAAATTGATAGGTTCTTGGAGCATGGTAAAATATGAAATTGCATTTGATACTAAATTATAATACTGCACATTTCTGTTTATTTATTTGTTTGTTTGTTTGTTTTTCAGTACTACTAGTGATGAAGTTAGGGTCAAGTGAAGAGAGAAAAATTAAATGTTTTATACTAGGATTAAAACTCCCTATTTATATCACAAAACAACTGACCAAAACCTCTCACGAAATTATTCTCTTGTAAAATAAAAATAACCAATCTAATTTTTACCATTATACTCTTGAACAGAGTGATTCTGAATGTATCTACATTTAACTACACGTAGAATTTAAAGGATTTCCTAAGTATTTATTAAGTTATAATAAACAGCCTAGGTCTGTGTTTATAGAATATGATGGCCTTTGAAGTAATTTGACATGGTTTATAGTAATTCATATGTTTAAATCTACCATGCTTTTTTTACTGTCAGCTAATAAGGAAGGTAAGCATCAAAAACTTCCAATATAAATAAAAACAGTTCTCATAATGAGACTCTTCAATGAAACCCCAACTCTCTGACCTGCTATTGCCGTCATGAAATATTGAGTTGAAGTAGCAAGAGATAGTCTGAATGAGTTCATTGATTTAACATTCTACACAAGTAGCCCTTAAGAAACATAGCATTTTTTACTCAAATTAGGCCTACGGTAAAAAGAGGGTGAATATTTGTACAACTAATTATTTTGCCTCTTTGTTCAGTAGATCAGTGATCTAAACTAATTTTGGAACTCGCGTGTTTTATTTACTTCTTAAGTCAGATATTTTAAGCTTGTGTAAACAACCTGTATGCCTTAAAATGCTTAAAGTCCTTGCTGAAATATGGGCTGAACACAAGAGGTGGCTCCATTTCGGATTTTTTTTCCCTTTCAATTTTTTAAATATTAAATTTAAAAATAGTATTGCTATTTTTGTTATTAAAATAAAATTTTAAAATATTTAAAGTGTAACATTGATATAACTATACTTTTATATGCACACAATTTGATAAATGTGTAATATTAAGCATGAATCTAGATTTTCGTTCATAATTATTCACTAGATAAAACTTTTGGCTAATGAAACAAAATCAAATTTGAAATCTCCTGTATAATTTTTGTCTTCTTGAAAATATCTGGGCTCCTCAAGATAGGTGTTTTAAACAATTCTGTGCAATATGAATAGATTATCAATGGACATATAAAAATCAATGGCATAGCAACTGACCAAACTCACCTTTCTATGATGGTCATTTTATTTTGTCCAACGCATTTCAGAAGAAATCTCCTATTTATTTGAGGCCTTTTATTGCATTACCTATTGTATCATGTAATAAACATCCAGTCGATGAAATAGATATGATTCTAGATATTTTAGAAAGAGGAAATTTAGCACAGAGAAGCAGTAAACAAGTATTGAGATAACTGGAGTGGGAAAAAGAAAAATCGAGTAACCCATAGATTAGTAATAGCAGGAAACATTGACTCTCCTTGGTCCTAGGGGAAGAAAAATGTTATTACCAAATCCCAGCAGCTCACTTTCTCCTGTCCTTCTAGAGGAATACCAGGTGAGTTGCTATGAACACCAAGGAGAAAAGAACCACATGACCATGACTGGAGCTCCTAAGAATGGAGCTCCAGTGACTATACTGCCACCAAAGAAGAAATATCACATGTATGAGGTTAAGACCAGCAGGGACACACTGAGGCCTGTCACTGAGAAGAGATTTCAAGCTTGCAGTGTTAGAACTGGCAACAATCTCTTGGAAGCAGTTGTTATATGCTGCTGCTGGAGAGATACTGCCAAAACAAACAAACAAACAAACAAACATCAAATGTACAGGGAGAGTGCTATTTCCTTCTCTTCCTTACATTCAGTGCCCTGAAACCAAATGTGATGGAAGTCTGTGGATAGAAGACTGTGCAGGTTCCATTCCTCTTGTAACATGTAGCAGAAACAGAGGAATAGAATGGGGTCTCCAGTTTTCCAAACATGAAATACTTGGGCCAGGTGCGCAGCACTTTGGGAGGCCAAGGCAGGTGGATCACCCGAGGTCAGGAGTTCGAGACCAGCCTGGCTGACATGATGAGACCCTGTCTCTACTAAAAATACAAAAATTAGCCAGGCATAGTGGCGCAGGCCTGTAATTCTGGCTACTTGAGAGGCTGAGACAGGAGAATTGCTTGAGCCCAGGAGGAAGAGGTTGCAGTGAGCTGAGAGTGTGTCATTGCACCCCAGCCTGGGCGACAAGAGCAAAACTCCATCTCAAAATAAATAAATAAATAAATAAATAAATAAATAAATAAATAGATTGTAGCTGAATTTCTGGCATTTTTAACATGTTATTTTTGACAATGATATAGTAAAATTAGAAAAATGCTTTCAATAGCATTCTATAAAATATTACTTTGTATTTTATAAAGTCCTGTTTCTTAAAATAATGTGTGACAGGGTCTATAAAGATATGCTTTTACATCTACTCTAATGTTTCAGACTATTACTACTCAAGAAAAATGTAATAACGAATTCAGTGACACAAATTTGCTTCTTTTGTAATTGCTCGAGGAAAAGCAAATTTATATCAATTATTGATAAAATAATATTGAATATTGAGTATTAAATTATTTCTACAGGCTTAGAAAAGTATCAAAATAGTTGAAATTGTTGTAAATAGAATAAACAAACTACAATTTCCTTTTAATTTATATATGTAAATGGAAAAAATGTTCATGGAAATGTTTTACATGACTATTGTTTTCAGCACATTTCTATTATATATTGAACTTGAAATCTTAAACAGAAAGGCCTCAGGAGTATGTCTGTTTGGAGGATGTTTAATAATACTATACAATAGGATATCCTTTTTTCAAATATGACTACAGGCAGGAGGTGACTTCCCACCTACTGAGTTGTTTAATCCTTTTCTCATTGTTCGCCATACAGAACACAGACACAGCACAGTCAGGCCAGAGAGAACCAGAAGGCTCCTGTCTCATATGGCTGTAGTCATTAACCAGTAACATGGGGAGCAAGAATTTCAGTGTGTATGCTAAAGAGGAGCAAATTTTTATCTAGGAGTCAATGTATGAAAACATTGAACATGAAAGTTCTGCATGAGTTCATAAGAAAATATCAATAACTTCAATTAATTAATTAAAAGGATCAGGCAAAGAGGTACAAAATAAGTAGTTCCCAAAATAGAGGAAGCTCTAGACTTGACCATAAAATGTATTATTCTTTTGGCTCTCTAGGTAAAAGCTATTCAGTGTCTTTTAAGTGAGAAATTCAGATCTATATCAGAAGCCACTGTGTTTCTATTATACATAATTTATAATAGTATTTATATTCAGAGTTCTCACAAACACTATTATCCACTATAATACCAAATTTGAAAATCATATAGGATCTTTATCCAAGCAAGTCTAAATTGGCTCTGATATTTGCCTTAGCGGGCGCTTATCTCTATATAGGTATGGCCAATATATAAAAGCACACATATGTAAAAAATAAAGTTCACTTTCTTACAGGGATCTGTATCTTGTAGTGCTTCATGGCAAATATGCAAACAGAAAGTTTTACTTACAAAAGCTTTATCAATAATGCTTAAATCATTCACGTATCTGCTAGGTTTTGTATCAATAGTAGTTTCTCTTTATAAAGATTATAGCATACAAATTTCACTCACATATATACAAGAGAGAAAGTGCAGAGTATTTTAAATTAATATCATCATCAAAGACAATTGTTGTAATCACTTCCACTTCTTTCCATGAGGTTAAGAGGGTACATATCCCAGCTCCAAAAAGAACTAGATGTAAAATATGATCGAAAATTTAACCTTTAGTGTTCGAAGCTACTGAAAGTCTAGAGTTGTTTATTAGCTCAGCTTAATTTGTCTACTCCAAAGAGTAAACACAGTATTGTATGCTTTCTAAAAGGTATACTAAAATATCAATTTTACACATTGAATTTGAGGGACATAGGATAACACATAATAGGAAAATCAAACAAAAAAAGTGGTATTAATATTAATGTCAAGCATATGGAAATTTGAATCAATAACAATAATAAAAAAGATACATGTGTAATGAAAAAGACAAAATGTATGTATAACAAAAATTTAATTATAATAAACCACAATCATAAAACGGTATGTAAAATAGACACATACAGCAAATCAATTAAATATTTAAGGATATCTTTATGAAATAAATTTTTAATATATAGTTGGGGACTTCACTGCATATCATCTTCACTATATGTCTTGGACTAAACTGACCTAAACATAACAATAATCAAAAGTTAGGCTAAAAATAATTGTGCAATGCATTTAAGAAAGTGATCAAATAGATGTATAGAGAACTGTACAATGCCTGAATCTAGCACAAATATCAAAACCAGAAAAAAAATGTCATATATTTATACTGGATTCAAACGTTCCTTTTGGATTCAATTGGCTACACCTTTAGATTATTAGCGTTTGTGTTCATGTATGTGCTTTATTTTTATGTACTTTTTTATGTGAAAAACTTTCCTGGTTATGGTACCAAATGTATACTGGATTCAATATTGTCCAGTGTGTGTGACTATTTGATCACTCTCCTAAATGTTTTGTCTTTGGTTGGAAAGACAATATTATAAAATATGAGTTTCAGGAAACGTATCTATTAATCAAAAATATAATTGTAATCCCTCAAGATTATTAATTTTTTGGATTTTATAAAGTAATCTCAAATTTCATCTAAAAGAACAAATTTCTGGGCCAGGTGCCGTGACTCAGACCTCTAATCCCAGCACTTTGGGAGGCCAAGGCAGGTGGATCATGAGGTCAGGAGATCGAAACAATCCTGACTAACACAGTGAAACCCCATCTCTACTAAAAATACAAAAAATTAGCCGGGCGTGGTGGCGGCTGCCTGTAGTCCCAGCTACTTGGGAGACTGAGGCAAGAGAATCGTTTGAACTCAGGAGGCAGAGGTTGCAGTGAGCCAAGATCCTGCCACTGCACTCCAGTCTGAGTGACAGAACAAGACTTCGAAAAAAAAAATTTCTGAGAATAGTTAAGAAAAGAATACTAAAGTATTTCAATTATAAGAGACTATTTCATCAGAGTCACACGTCATAGAGTCATTGTAATTACATCAATATAATACTAGTAGATATAGACAAAAGATTAGTAATCCAGTAGATCTCCTTATATGAGAGAAAATATCTTAAATATGACAAATCCACATAAAATATATTATTCATTTAATGGTTCTGGCATAACTAAGTATCTGAGTTTGTTTGTTTGTTTGTTTTTTGTTTGAGACGGAGTTTCACTCTTGTTGCCCAGGCTGGAGTGCAATGGCATGATCTCGGCCCACCGCAAATTCCACCTCCCGGGTTCAAGCGATTCTCCTGCCTCAGCCTCCTGAGTAGCTGGGATTACAGGCATGAACGGCAATGCCCAGTTAATTTTGTATTTTTAGTAGAGACGGGGTTTTTCCATGTTGGTCAGGCTGGTCTTGAACTCCCGACCTCAGGTGATCCTCCCACCTCGGCCTCTCAAAGTGCTGGGATTACAGGCGTGAGCCACCGCGCAGCCTGAGTTTGTTTGTTTGTTTTTTTGATACTAATCTCAGAGTTTATTTTATTTTATTTTATTTTATTTTATTTTTTTTAAGATGAAGTCTTGCTCTGTCACCCAGGCTGCAGTGCAGTAAGTAGCATGATCTTGACTCAATGCAACCTTCGCCTCCGGGTTCAAGCGATTCTCCAGCCTCAGCCATTCTCTATCCTCAGCCTCCTGAGTACCTGGGATTACAGGCCTGTGCCACCACAGCCGGATAATTTTTGTATTTTTACAAGAGATGAAGGTTCACCATGTTGGCCAGGCTAGTCTGGAACTCCTGACTCGGTGATCCACCCACCTCTGCCTCCCAAAGTGCTGGGGTTACAGGTGTGAGCCAACGTGCCGGCCATCTCACAATGTTTTAAAAATAAAACACAGAATTAAACTTAAAAAAAATTTATATATATATATATCTCTTTTGAAAAACGTTAATGAAAGTACATATAAATTCTATAAGCAGACACTTACCTAATTAAGATTTTAAACTCTAGAACTCTAAACAACATTTGCATGAATAGGTAACAATTCAGAAGCAGAAAGTTAAATGCTACATGTTCTCACTCATAAGTGGAAGCTAAATAATCTGTACACATGCACACAGAATGTGGCATCATAGACACTGGAGACTGGGAAGGGTGGGAAGGTGAGAGGGAAGTAAGGGATGGAAAATGACTTAATGGATACAATTATTTAATGGACAATGCACATTATTCAGGTGGTGGTTACACTAAAAGCTCAGATGTCACCACTATGCAATATGTTGATATAAAATAACTGCAATGTTTGCCTTAAATTTATGCGAATTCTAAAAAATTCCATTTATAAATATAATATTTAAAAGTAATAAAATATTGAGTTTTGGCAGATGGCACTGAAATATATCATTTCTAATGTGCAAAAGTCTTATAACTGGCAAGAATGGAAAGAAAGTACAGACATTTTAATACAAAAATGGCTAAAGTCTATGGTACATAGAAAGTATGTAGAATTTAGTAGACATTTGAAAATATGCCTAAGAGCCCTGTTATATAATATGTAGGGATTTTCATCAAATGGTGTTATGTGAGAAAAGAAGATGCCCCAAGTTATGCACAATATGTAATTTTTGGAAATAAACCATAATACAAATTGTTCTCATATATACTTATGCTTGCATGCCTATTTAGAAAGGTATATGTCTCTACAGGGTTATCAGAACATATTAATCAAGTTCCAAAAAATATACTACTATGTTGTTAGACTAGGTAGGTGTTGAGGTATTGAGTTCTAATGTGCCTGAAGGGTCGAGGGTGGAAGGAACATGGGGATGGGAAATAAGAAATAAGTAAATCATTTAAAGATTAAAAATAACTTGTAAAAGTATGTAAGTAGAAGTACATTTATCCATTTCTTATAAAATCATGGATGTATACGACTTTAAATGAAATTATTACAATTTAAGTAATTGAAGAAAAGTAAGTTTGGCTTTAGAGAGGTATACATAGACACACTAAAATTGATCTGTTTAACAAAAATTGAGGTTTCTGGGTGCAAAATGCATGGGAATTATGACAGCAAAAATCACTCCTTCACAGCACTATGTGTCTATTTATTTTCTACCATAGTGTTCATGCCTGCTGAATGCAGATTAGTCTAAAATTCATCTCTATACAGTGCTCAAGGAACCATTAACAATCTGCAGGTTACATCTCTTTCAGCTCTCCTGGATTAAAGTTACTCTGCTTCAAATGCTTCAGTTATCTGAAGCAAGCAGGCATAATCCCGGTCAAAAGATAAATTGGGAAAAACTTGATTTCAAATCTCATTTCTATTATTTTTATTATGTTATTTTAGTTACAAAATTGTATATTTAACCTTGGAAGAGCTATTCCTATTCTATTCTCTGTGCTTTGGTATTTATGAAGAGTGTCAGGTCTCTACTGTCACACTGTATCTTAAAGATATAAAAGTTAATTATTCTGCATAGAGTATGTACTTATTTATGGTCATTAGCTGGGAGCCCAATGAGAATACTCAGCGGGATTCTCATATTTAAGTAGAGATGTGGAGTACGTTCTCTTCCCTGATCATGTTATTTATGTGATTCAGCATATCATCTTTTCCACTCCTAACAGACCTATTTATCTTGTAGCCATTCCACAAAATTCGGCGTATGTTCATTAGAGCACTTGATTAAAAGTACACAAACCCTCACTAATCCCACTGTGCCCTGGAGAGCCATGCAGTGTTCTACATCATTAGAGTTTAGGTCACATTCTCAAATTTTTATGACTCAAGGTAAACTCCAAGCTGTGAGAACCTGGTGTGAACAAGATAGTAAAAATCGAAGCAGCAGTATAGCAAGGAACATTAAAAGCATTAATGAACAAACATAACCATAGAAACTTTTAGGAACCAGAAATAGGTCTCCATAAAGTAAAGTGAAGAACCATTGCATTTAGAGACAAAGGATTTTCACTGGAGTTAAAATAAGTACAAGTCAAATCTGTTTTAGAAAGAAAATTTAGGTTTTGTCTAACCTTAAGCAGAAATACAAATAAAATTCAGAGGTCTCCGAAAATTTAATGACTAAAACTGGAATTTTAGAGAGAAGAATGGAGAAACTAGTTAGTCAACATTACTTACTAAGAAACTATTTCATTCAAGCTTTTGTTGTAAGTTAGGTTAACCCATGACACTAAGTATTATTTTATTTTTTGAAATATATTGATTGACTAAAAATTGGTTTTAATAGATTGTTAGATTATTTCTTTTTAAAAACTATTTTTAAATAATTATTCTAAAAGTAAAATGATCCATATCCAATCACTGAAAACCAAAACAAAGCAAAACAAAACCAAACCCAAAAAACATATCTCATTTTATTTTGATTGTCTAAACATTTAAAAATAACATCGAGATAAGCCATTATTTTTGGTACTATTCATATTTGATCAGATTCTTAACTATCACTAATACTCAATTACTGGTATTTTTCTAAGAAATGCATATGTTTAATATTTTTAAATTTATAATAAAACTTACCTAAAACCATCATTAAATTTTTACTTAAAGATTACTATATTATTCTATCAAAGTTAACTTATTAATATTAACTTATTGTTTGATTTATTAAGGTTAACATATTAATAACTAGACAATTTTGTTTTTATTTTATAAAACATATTTACACAAACCAAGTACTTAGGGCAAATTCAACTAAGTCAAAAATATTGTTGATTCTAATAACATTTATATTGAAATATTTGTAAATATTTCATCACCAATAGTTTTCATACTGACTTTATGCCTCCACTGTAGATATTTATCTTTGATAAATGTTTTACAAGATAAATATAATAGAAAAATTTGATTTTCTTTGAATTGAGATGATAGAACATCTTAGGCCTTCTAAACTACTTTCCATCCCATAGAGCATATGAACTGGTCTAACTAAAAGTCAATTTTCTATCAATAGATTGTTCCTACAATTCAAGATATTTCTAAGAAGAATTACAGAATTAAAATGCAATATGGAAAACAACTTGAAGTGCTCATCTTTGTATTTTTTGTTTTATTCTTAATTTTCTCCCTTGCATTTGAAGGAGCACAATGGAATTTCAACTTTTTTGCAAGTTTTGTTTTCAAAATTATAGTCTGTAACATAAACATATCAAAAAATTTAATTTTGACACTTTAGTGTCACACAAATTTAGTTTTGACACTCTGATTTATGGTTTCCAACTGATTTTTGAATGTATTAGACATTTAGAGTACTCCTTTACAAAATTGTTTTAAAACTTAGTAGAATACTAAGATTGGTTTCACAAAAGTTTTTCATGTATTTTAACATTTTTAAATTCAATTGCTGTCAGGCAAGAGAGAGAACATATACCATTTTGCCAAAACATTACATAAATAAATGATATTTCACATTAGCTTTATTACAAATATATTGTGATTCTAATATTTTAAAGTATCTATGTGTAAAAATAGTCATAAGCTTTAGAAATAAGAACTTTCATTTGATTACTAGATATCACAGTTTAGATGTGTTTTAAATTAAATATGTACCACAACAAAGTTCAAGCATAGATTTTTTTAATTGAGTAAAAATACTGTTTATATCATGATGAGGTGTTCCCTCAAACTCTGTATTCATATTATAATTACAAGCATAAGTAACTGGTCTTCATATTACGTTTTAAAATTTAGATTGTACTAGATCAGCCATTTGATTTAAAAGAAAATTTACAAAAGAACAAAGCTGGAGGCATCACGCTACCTGACTTCAAACTATACTACAAGGCTACAGTAACCAAAACAGCATGGTACTGGTACCAAAACAGAGATATAGACCAATAGAACAAAACAGAGTCCTCAGAAATAATACCACACATCTACAGCCATCTGCTCTTTGACAAACCTGAGAAAAACAAGAAATGGGGAAAGGATTCCCTATTTAATAAATGGTGCTGGGAAAATTGGCTAGCCATAAGTAGAAAGATGAAACTGGATTCTTTCCTTACTCCTTATACAAAAATTATTTCAAGATGCAATAGAGACTTAAATGTTAGACCTAAAACCATAAAAACCCTAGAATAAAACCTAGGTAATACCATTCAGGACATAGGCATGGACAAGGACTTCATGTCTAAAACACCAAAAGCAAAGGCAACAAAAGCCAAAATTGACAAATGGGATCTCATTAAACTAAAGAGCTTCTGCACAGCAAAAGAAACTACCATCAGAGTGAACAGGCAACCTACAGAATGGGAGAAAATTTTTGCAATCTACTCATCTGACAAAGGGCTAATATCCAGAACCTACAAGGAACTCAAACAAATTTACAAGAAAAAAACAAACAACCCCATCAAAAAGTGGGCAAAAGATATGAACAGACATTCCTCAAAAGAAGACATGCATACAGCCAACAGATACATGAAAAAATGCTCGTCATCACTGGCCATCAGAGAAATGCCAATCAAAACCACAATGAGATGCCATCTCACACCAGTTAGAATGGCAATCATTTAAAAGTCAGGAAACAACAGGTGCTGGAGAGGATGTGGAGAAATAGGAACACTTTTACACTGTTGGTAGGATTGTAAACTGGTTCAACCATTGTGGAAAACAGTGTGGCAATTCTTCAAGGATCTAGAACTAGAAATGCCATTTGATCCACCCATCCCATTACTGGATATATACCCAAAGGATTATAAATCATGCTATTATAAAGACACATGCACACGTATGTTCATTGTGGCACTATTCACAATAGCAAAGACTTGGAATCAACCCAAATGCCCATCAGTGGCAGACTGGATTAAGAAAATGTGGCACATATACACCGTGGAATACTATGCAGCCATAAAAAAGGATGAGTTTGTGTCCTTTGTAGGGACATGGATGCAGCTGGAAACCATCATTCTCAGCAAACTATTGCAAGAACAGAAAACCAAACACTGCATGTTCTCACTCATAGGTGGTAATTAAACAATGAGATCACCTGGACTCCGGAAGGGGAACATCACACACTGGGGCCTCTTATGGGGGAGGGGGGAGGGATGGCATTGGGAGTTATACCTGATGTAAATGAGGAGTTGATGGGTGCTGACGAGTTGATGGGTGCAGCACACCAACATGGCACAAGTATACATATGTAACAAACTTGCACATTGTGCACATGTACCCTAGAACTTAAAGTATAATAAATAAATAAATAAATAAATAAATAAATAAATAAATAAATAAATAGAAAAAAATTTAAAAAAATTAAAAAAAAAAGAAAATTTACTTTTATGTTTTCTATTTCCCCAGTTTTATTTCTTCTGGTCTCTATACAGTCACTGAGCTAATTATGCCTTTGGATTGGACATCAAATGAATATTTTCTGTAAGTTACACAGTATTAATTCTTACTTGAAAATATAGAAACTCAATACTTAATGTTTTAATTTGGCCTGCAATTTAGGGTGTGTGTGTGTGTGCACATGCTTTGTTTTAGCTTATGGCTATTGAAATATTTTATTTTAAACTTTAGAAAAAACAACTCATAAAATAATGAAACAAACTGCTGTAGATTTATTTCATAGAAGAAATTAGGCCATCACTATATCAAGAATATTTAGTTCTTAAGGGGAATGCTTTCAAGTTTTTTCCATTCAGTGTGATGTAGGCTTTCAGTTAGTCATGTATAGCTTTTAGTATTTTGAGATATGTTCCCTTTTTGCCTAGTTTGATACCTATCTCTCACGATACACAAAAAATAATCCAAAATTTATTAAAGACTTAACTCTAAGACCTGAAACTATAGAAATTCTATAAGGCTGGTACAAAAGTAATTGTGATTTTGCCATTGAAAGTAATGCAATGTTTTTGTTATAAGTTAGATTAACCTGGGACATTAGTTTTTCTTTTATATTTTGAAATATATTTATTGATCAAAAATTGATTTTACTAGAATTGGTTTTAATAGAAAGTAATGCAATACTTGCAATGGCAAGTAGTACTTTCAATGGTAAGTAATACTTTCAATGTCAAAAACCGCAATTACTTTTGCACCAGCCTAATGAAAGGGAACCTAAGAAAAATTCTTATGGACATTAGTATAGGCAAATAATTTATGACTAAGCCCCAGCAGCAAATTCGACAGAACCAAAAATAAATAAATAGGATCTAATTAAACTAACAAGCTTCTGCACAGCAAAATAAATATTCATCAGAGTAAATGGACAACCTAAAGAATGGGAGAAAATATTTGCAAACGATGCATCTGAGAAAGGACTAATATCGAGAATCTACAAGGGAAACAAACTAATCACCAAGGAGAAGAATCAAATAATCTCACGAAGAAGTGTGCAAATGACATGAATAGACAGCTCTCAAAAGAAGATACACAAATG
This sequence comes from Macaca thibetana thibetana, assembly GCF_024542745.1. NCBI lineage: Eukaryota > Metazoa > Chordata > Mammalia > Primates > Cercopithecidae > Macaca > Macaca thibetana. The sequence goes on along the minus strand of NC_065582.1, from coordinate 28,953,397 downwards.
GCCAACAAATATCAAGAAATGTTCAACATAACTAATCATCAGGGAAATGCATGCTAAAACTACAATGAGACATCAGCCCCCTGCAAAGATGACGATTAGTAAGAATTCAAAAAACGAAATGCGTTGCTGTGGACATGGTGAAGACAGAATACTTATAAACTGCTAGTGGGAATGTAAATTAGCATAACCTCTATGGAAAACACTATGGAGATTTCTAAAAAACTAAGTAGATCTACTGTTTGATCAAGCAATCTCACAACGGGGTTTCCACCCAAATGAAGAGAAGTCATTACATCAGAAATACGCCTGCATGCCTGTATTTATCACAGCCCAATTCGCAATTGCAAAGATATGGAATCAACCTAAGTATGCAACTGATGAGTGGATAAAGAAAATGTAGTGTATGTGTATATATGTGTGTATATACACACACATGCGCACACACACACATATATTATATATATAATATATATATATTCACACACACACACACAAAATATGGAATGCTACTCAGCCATAAAAATAATGAAATAATGTCTTTGGCAAGCAACTTTGATGGAACTGGAGGCTAATATTGTAAGTAACTCAGGAGCAAAAAACCAAATACCACATATTGTCAATTTTAAGTGGGAGGTAAGCTATGGGCATGCAAAGGTATACAGAGTGATACAATGGACAGTGGAGGCTCAGAAGGGGAGAGGGTGGGAGAAATATGAGAGGTAAAAAACTACATATTAGGTACAATGTACACTACTTAGTTGAGGAGTACACTAAAATTCTGTACTTCACCACTACAGAATTCATCCATGTAACCAAAAACCACTTGTACCCCTCATGCTATTGGGGGGGGGCGGGGAAGACAAAAAGAATTTTCAGAAAACTCTAAGTAATTTAATACAGGACTACCCAGTCTCTTATTTTCCACAAACATATAACATATACTGAACCTATAATCTCACATATTTTCTCTCCAACCTCTATACTTGATGGCTTAGCTTCGCATGGGATGAGGCCTTATGACAGAAGTAAAAGTACAAAATGGAAGTCTAATAAGCCCATCCTAGCTCCATTAATGCAACTAAAATTTATAATAACTGAGAAAAAGTGAAAAATCTGGGACCAATTATAAAACAAATAAAATTCAAAACCAACATATGTAAAGCAGAATTTTCCCAGAAAAAAATCAGGACATGTAATCACTCTATACAGAAGGAACAAAAAGTCAAACTCTAACACTCAAAATTACAATGCCTAATTTAAGGAAAATCATACTATCTATACAAAATGACTGAAAAACATTTAAAACGCAGGACAATCTTAATTTAGAAATAAGAATACAACTAACAGCACAAATCTAAAATACAATACAGTGCAAACCAATACTTTCAAAAACTTCTGTGCATGAAAAATTAATTTTAAAATGATCTCATAATTAATGAAAGTTTTGTAATTCAAGTTGCAAACACAGCATACGAAGTAATGTGTATTATCATTGAGGTTTTTAAAATTTCACATGTATTTCTAAGCACAAAATAACTGTCTATCCTCATCTGTGTATTTATCTTCTGGAAACAGTGTTACTGGTAAGACAGAATAGGAATCTAATGGAGAGTCAATAAATGTAGTTATATATGTGTACTTTTTTTAAGTGAGCATAAAATCTCTTTAAAATAAAGAGAAAAAAATGTTAAGCCGTAGCATGATTATCATCTAAATACTTCCCCTTCTTTTCAAATATGTGAGAATTGGACTGGCTTTCTAAGAAGGGAATTAATATACATTTCAAATGCTCTTCAGTTCTTCCTTTAGAGGAATTTCCTTAAAGACTTGAAAGCTAGGTTTAAACTGAAACCCCATTTATGTATTATTTTGTCATTTTTACATTTTCTTTATATCATTATTCTATTCATGTAGAACTAAAGTCTTCTTATAGTCAGATTTCTAAACTATAGTTAGAAGTGTAAATTTATTTTGTATTAAATATGCTCACTTTGTCTTTAAAGTCAAATCTCTAATGCAAAGTAAGTTTATATGTCTTCGGTTGCATTGGGATCTGTATTTTCTACATCAGAGTTCAGTGAATGAGGCTATTCTTACTTAATTATTGCACACTGAGAATCTTATCCAGTGAACGCAATTTCATTGTGAAAATACACTACTGAGATTATATACTTTTGAAGGATTCAGAATCTAAATATACTAAAACTTCATTGATTCTTAATGAAAATATTAACTTAATTGAGGGTAAAGACATGCACTAAACAATTGAAATAAAATAAAAAATATTCCATATGGGATATAAATTACATGTAAAAAATTAAGAAAGTGGTATTAAATTATTTTTCTCATTAATTATAGTTTATTTAGCCTTGCTGATAACTTCTAAAATTTATTCTTTGAGGAGAAAGGACATGTTTTAAATCATGCCCATATAGTACATTTTTCTAAAATTTCAGAGATTTTTTAGAAAATATAAAATTTCTTTCTTACTACAGGTGAGCAACAATAATTCTTGAGGTCAACTAGACTCTTCACCTACTTGTACACTTTAAGGTAAACTCTGTAGAAGACCATAATATGCTACCTAAAACGGAATGTCCGTGTAATATAATATAGTCTCTATAATCTGAGATAAGAGATATTTAAAAACTACCTGAATCTTTAAGAATTATTAAAATAAAAGATAGTTTAAACCGGTGTGTCCGATCTTTGGCGTCCCTGGGCCTCATTAGAAAAAGAATTATGGGCCGGTCGCGGTGGCTCACACCTGTAATCCCAGCACTTTGGGAGGCCAAGGCGGGTGGATCACTTGGGGTCAGGAGATGGAGACCAGTCTGACCAACATGGAGAAACCACTTCTCCACTCAAAATACAAAATTAGCCTGGCGTGGTTGCACATGCCTGTAATCCCAGAGACTAGGGAGGCTGAGGCAGGAGAATCGTTTGAACCCGGGAGGCAGAGGTTGCACTGAGCCAAGATCACAATGTTGCACTCCAGCCTGGGCAACAAGAGTAAAACTCCGTCTCAAACAAAAAGAAAGAAAAAGAATTGTGGAAGGGGAACATCACACACCAGGGCCTATTATGGGGAGGGGGGAGGGGGGAGGGGTTGCATTGGGAGTTATACCTGATGTAAATGACGAGTTGATAGGTGCTGACGAGTTGATGGGTGCAGCACACCCACATGGCACAAGTATACACATGTAACAAACCTGCACATTGTGCACATGTACCCTAGAACTTAAAGTATAATAATAATAATAAAAAATTGTCTTGGGCCACTCATGAAATACACTAACACTAACAATAGCTGATAAGCTTTTAAAAAGTCTCAAAAAAAAAATCTCATTATGGTTTAAGAAAATTTAAAAATTTGTGTTGGGACACATTCAAAGCCGTCCTGGTCTGCATGGGCCCATGGGATGGACAAGTTCGGCAAAACCTTTTGGGAAATAAATTCTAAAACAACTTCAAAGCAATATAAATAAAATTGATTCATTTTAACATACTGAAATAATTTTATCTTAATTATTTTACATGAATGGAAATTAAAATTTTAATTACTTAGTAAGTATGATCTGTGCTTAGTCAGGTAAGGGCATTATTGCACATAACTCACTTGTAACACTTCATTATGAAAAGGTTAAATATAAGTAATACAAAGATAATAATATAATGAAATTTATATACTTACGCCTAGCTTGTACAATGATAATATAGACAATCATACTTTATTTTCATCCCTTTACAGTTCTTCTCCTGAATTATGGAAGGATATCCCAGGCATCCTACTATTTTCTTCATAAATAATTTAATACAGTATCCCCCAACCTTTTGGCACCAGGGATGAGTTTCCTGGAAGACAAGTTTTCCACAGATGGGGGTGGAGTGGGGATGGTTTCAGGAAGAAACTGTTCCACTTCAGATCATCAGGCGATAGTTAGATTCTCATAAAAAGCACACAACTTAGATCCCTCGCATGCACAATTCAGGATAGTGTCCGTACCCTACGAAAATCTAATCCCGTGCTGCTGAGCTGACGGGAGGCAGAGGTCAGGTAGTAATGCTCCCTCACCCACCACTCAACTCCTTCTGTGAGCCCTGGTTCCTAACAGGTCATAGTCCAGTACTGGTCTGCAGCCTTGGGGTCTAGGGACCCCTGATTTAATATATCTCTGATATATTAACATATATATGAAACATATGATGTATGTTTCATATATATAACATGTTTCATATATATAACATATATGTTAACACATATGTTAACATAACATATATAACATATTTTCTTGTAAACATAAACATACTGCTTTTAAGTCTGTTGAAATCTTTAATAAAATCATGTAATATCATCAAAATATTAGTTTTCTAATTTTCCTAATTTTAATTTCTCATTTGTTTGAACGAAGATTTAAGCAAAATCCACAAATTTACTCTGAAGTCTCTTAATATGTTGGTTAATCTTCTACTTACTTGTGTTAAGAATTACCCTTGCAATGTAAGCGTTGGAGAGAGCACGTCATTGTTCCTATACGTTTTACAATCTGAATTTTACTGATGGTATTTCCTTGTTATTATTTTACACTTTCCTTGGTCTGCTATACCTTAAAAAATGCTAATTTTTCTATTTAGATACTTGATCAGATGAGACTGAATTTATTTTAGCGAGACTACCATAGGTGTTGTTGAGTACTTCCATCAAATGGAATGTCCAGTTATCTTTATGTATGTCAGCCACTAGGTATGATCGTTTCATAGATCCATTATTTCATCAGGGGCTTAAAAATACTGATATTCTATCATTAATTCTTTATTTATAAGTTAAGTTAGGATACTTCTCTAAAGAAACATTCTCCTGATATTTCTTGTTTCTTTTTTTTTTTGAAACGGAGTCTCCTGTCTCCCAGGCTGCAGTGCAGTCGCAGGATCTAGGCTCACTGCAAGCTCCGCCTCCCGGGTTCACGTCATTCTCCTGTCTCAGCCTCCCGAGTAGCTGGGACTACAGGCGCCCGCCACCATCCCCGGCTAATTTTGTTTTTGTATTTTTAGTAGAGACGGGATTTCACCGTGTTAGCCAGGATGGTCTGGATCTCCTGACCTCGTGATCCGCCCGCCTCGGCCTCCCAAAGTGCTGGGATTACAGGCGTTAGCCACCGCACCCGGCCGATGTTTCTTGTTTCCTGTTTGGTTACACTGTGGTACAGTTTCCAAAGAAAAGAAAAGGAAATTTCTGGATGTTATACTTTATTTGACCAATATTCAGTCAAAGTGAGTTGGTTTACTAATATCTTCCAAAGGTGATTCAAAGGAGTTTTTACATGATTATTAGTAACAATTAATCTCTCTTAATACATTTGTTATGTGTTGTCTGTTAGGGCTATTTTTGCTGTTTATCAAATATTTCATCACGTTATTTTTCTGGTTCCTTTTGACATGACACCAGTAATCATTGGTAGATTTCTTACTTTTTCACAGGACAAACTGTTGCAACCTCATTATTCACAACAAGAATGAGCTATTTCTCCTGGGACCTTTTAGTGGGAGGTACTTAGAAACATGACTGGGATACTAGATTTACTCACTGTTGCAGGATTATTTTTGTAGGTCTTTTCAGTGGAGAAAAATAAAAAGTATAATCTTATTATATGACTCATCCTTCATTCTCCTTGAATTTGCCCAAATTAGTTCTAAATGTATGTACTTACAAAACTGACACATGAATATTTATAACAGCTTTATTCATAATTGCCAAAACATGAAAGCAATAATATGTCCTTTAGTAGGTGAATAAAAAAATTGTGGTATAACCATATTATAGAACATTAATCAGTGATAGAAAGAAATGAACTATCAAGACACAAAAAGACAGCTGAAACCCAAGTGCATATTATCAATTGAAAGAAGCTAATCTAAAAAGGCTACATGTTGTATGGTTACAATATGGCATTCTGAAATAGTCAAAACTATAGAGACAATAAAATGATCAGAGCTTGCTGGGGGTTCATGGGAAGGGAGAGATGAATAGTTAAACCACATGGAATTTTTAGAGTAGTGAAATTATTTTCTATGATACTGTAATAATGGATATATGTCATTTTTAACACTTATCATAAGTCCATAGAATGTACAACACAAATAGTTCCACTTTAAACAATCAATGCCAGTTATTAACAATAGTGTAACTAAGGTGGGATGGATGGGTTTTTTGGGGAACTTTCTGTACTATCTGATTGACTTTTTATAAATACGAAATTGTTCAAAATAGTCTAATAATTTATAGTTGTATGTGCATATATATCTATATCTATCTGGCATTTATCTATCTCTATATAATTTTTCATATCATGTGTGAATAGATTAGGATTAGTGAGCTGCCATTACCTCATGTGACTTGAAAGTCCTGCTTTTTAATATACATGAGAATTATATTAGCACCACCAAAATGACTCTTCATTATCAACAAATTGGATATATTAAAATAATTATATTTAAAAGTCTTTTAAGCAGAATGTTGAAGAAAATCCACACAATTGAATGTTGGTTTTTTTTTTTCAATTTTTTCTACATTTTACTAACTAATGATCTCAGAAATTGAGGCCCATGAAGCATAAGTACATTTTCCTTTATCAACACCATTATTTGGTTTTAAAATTGTAATTAAAACGTATTTATGTTTTTGGATTTCTGGTCTAATAAAATTAATAGTAGGACTCTCACTGGGAATGTATCACTTCATGTATAAAATATTGCATCACTTCAGGTTAGATATTATCTCTAGACTTTATGGTTTCTTTTTAGACTATGTTAGAAATAATCCAAAAATATAATCCAGGTGTCACTGCTCTTCATAAATTCTTCTCATATGTAAACCAGTAGAACTATAGTTGTTAAGTCTACTGCATATTACAATCATCTGCTGACTCAAAAATATTCAGGTATTTTACCTATAATGATAGTGACTTTTTATTTAAGGAAGGAAGCACTAAGACCACCATTGTGAATTCCGTTGCTGAAAACAGTGCAAATGTCTTCAATATTGAGAATACTTAATCAGAAACATTAGGAAGCTGAGCAATCTGATGAAACATTATGAGATTTATTTTGCCATGTTTTGTTTTATTTTCATTGGGCTACACCTACTGGAAACTTGTCAAAAAACAATTGAAGTCAGTAAGTACTTAAAATTTTAGTCAATAAAACTAATGATGTAAATACATACGTGTGTGTGTGTGTGTGTGTGTGTGTGTGTGTGTTTTAAAATAATTTAGGTGAAGAAAAATGAAATGGCAAATATGACAAGTGGAAATGACGGCACTGTGTGAAACAAAAATTGGGGACTGGAGAGTGTAGATTTGCAACATTATTCAAGAGAGCAAAGGGAGGTCTTCTTGGTATTTGTAAATGTTTACCGATTTTTTTTTTTTTTTTTTTGAGACGGAGTCTCGCTCTGTCGCCCAGGCTGGAGTGCACTGGCCGGATCTCAGCTCACTGCAAGCTCCGCCTCCCGGGTTTACGCCATTCTCCTGCCTCAGCCTCCCGAGTAGCTGGGACTACAGGCGCCCGCCACCTCGCCCGGCTAAGTTTTTGTATTTTTTTAAGTAGAGACGGGGTTTCACCGTGTCAGCCAGGATGGTCTCGATCTCCTGACCTCGTGATCCGCCCGTCTCGGCCTCCCAAAGTGCTGGGATTACAGGCTTGAGCCACCGCGCCCGGCCTGTTTACCGATTTTTAATAGCAACCAGAAAGGTCTTCCATCATTCCTAAATCAATTTTACATATTATGTTGACTGTAAATACAAGGATTATGTTGAACAATTTAATTTGTGATTTCTAGTTGTTGCAAATGCATTGTTAAAATTACATTTCTCTTGCTACCTCTGTGTTAATTTTGACTGCCAAAGCAGGAGCTGGGGGAAGGGGTAACCAAAGGGTAAAATGTTTTAGCTTTTGTGGTCTCATTAGAATACAAAAGGTGTTTAATGTGTTTTATCCAATACAAATAATCAGAAGTCTAACGGCATAATCTGAATAATTTCCACTCATTTCACAGCTCCATGGATGGGCAAATGCTCAAGGGGACGCCTATCTTCATCACCTGAGCTTCTTCTCGGTTAATCCTCTAGCTGTTTCCTAGACCCTAATGCATCATGGGCCTGTGTCACTCATTTCTGCTTCTTTCACTCAGTGAACTTGCTGCTTTCCATTTAAAATCATGTATTTTTCTGTTTTAGGGATTAGAAAATCTCCCCAGAAAAAAGCAACTTAAAATCGAATATTTACACCATCTTTTCCCTTCTCTCAAGACGGAGTGCTCCACTGTCAGTTGTCCAAGTCTTGAAACAGGTACTTCTATGTTTTGTTCAATTTTAAAATGAACATAGATAAATAATTTGGATTTGTTCTTTTTACATAGAGAGGCAATTTGTAAACTGAAAATGTATTTACATGAGAATAAATTATTTGGTAATCACGTTTTAAATTTTTATTCTCATGAACTGACATTTTACGTTAGTCATCTGATATTTTCAAGATGTGCTCTTGAAATTAAGCAGATAATTAAGCTACAACAATATAATCAGTAATTTTCCAGTAAAAATTTAACATATGGCTGTCTTGGAAAAAATATGTAGTATGTGCTGATTTACATGATGTTAATATTACTGCTATGGACAGTTTCAAGCTATTCACACAATGTCTACCAAATGTGGAATTCAGAAGATATGCAGATGATTGTCTCTTTCAAGCCACAAAAAGTCAGATCTGGTACAGATATGATTATAATTGTTAAAGAGTCTTCATCTTTCTTACTAGGCTCTTAAAGTTCTTACTAATTTATGGGCTATTTAAAAGCTTTACAATAATTAGTCTATTGTTCATAAGTTTCTAGTTTTTGTGTGTGTTTTGTTGTGTGCATGTGTGCATATATATATACATGCATGTATATATGTGCATACACACATATAGATACATATATACATACCTACACATGGATACATTTATACATACATACATATATATGAAATTTCAACAGGCTATGCATTCATTCAAGTTGTTTGATGGAACTTCCCAGATATATATGTATACACACACACGTGCGTAAACACACATATATTTTTATTTAAGCAAGAGGAAAATTCATGTTGAAGTCATAAAAAATGAAATGTCCTAAAAGAGGTTCATAAAAATGATACTTGACATCAAAAGTATTTATCTTCTTTCTTATTCCGGAGATGTAGTGCATTCTGATTTCTTTTTCCTTTCAATATGTTTGTCAAAGAATTACATGGTGCTATTTTTGAGATATATAGGTTTTGGTTTAGTGAGTAATAAAAATATGGCTCCTGATGCCATTTCATTCATTTTTAATGTGTTTTATTGTGACTTTTAGGTTATATAAATCATATAAATATTCTCAGCATTCACTGCAATATATTTTTTTTCAGATTTGATACAAGGATATACATTATGAGATTTTTTTTGATGTTCAATTAGTTCTAAAAGTAAAAAGTTGTAGCAAAGTTCTTTGTCTCTTTTCTAGAAACAAGATAAGTCCCTTGAAGATTTCAGAAAAGAAATTCTGTAATCTATATGTGATTTTATTGCCTCAGGATATTGTTTTTTATAGATTGTTACAAGAAAATTTTTGTCTTGAGCTTAGTGGGAATAAAAAACACATGGCTATTATTCCATTTGTAATGAACCCTTAAATATAATAGTGATTGTGTTAGTTTTGGCCTTTCCATCTTAATTTAGTTTAATTTCAGGATTTATTTTCTAAGTCTAAATTTTAGTATCGTATAATTGCATTTAGTCACACTGTTATATCTAGGTAAATAGAAATTATCTTCTGAGGGGACAAATTTTAATTGGTAAAAATAATTGTGCTTTATTTCCTAGTTGCCCACTATATGAACCATATATGAACTATATACATGAGAAATGGTTCACATATATGTATATGATATATATGTGTATATATGTGTATATATATGAAATGGTTCATATAGATGTATATGATATATATGTGTATATATATGTATATATATGAAATGGTTCATATATATATATGAAATGGAATATAAGTCTTTCAACATAGGTTAAAGCAGTCTGGCACTGTGGAGGTCTTAAAATGCCCTCCCACCAAAATTTAATGTCCTAATCCCTGGAACTATCAAACATTTACTTTTGTGGCAAATGCTTTGCAGATATGATTAAATTAAAGACCCTGAGATGTAAGAATGGTCCTATATTGTTTATGTGGGCTCTAAATGCCATCAAAAATGTCTTTTGAGATGTTGAGGGAGATTTGACACAGACAGGACAGGAAGAAACAATGTGAAGACAAAGGCAGAGACTGGGTGATATGGCCCCAAGTCAAGAAATGGCAGAAACGCCCTCCCCTAGGGCCTCCGGAGGGAGCACAGCCCTACTGACGCTTTGCTTTTGGCGCAGTGATACTGAGTTCAGACTTCTGCCTTCCAGAACTGTGGAAGAATACACTTCCGCTTTTTCAGTCACCAGGAATGTGGTGATTTGTTAGAGCAGCAAGACGAACTAATACAAATTCTCTCTAGATTTGATTTGAAAATACGTGTTGCAAGTAAAAATGTGGTGGCAAGTGGGCTCAGCTATACTGGAATCTATAGTTTTTAAGAAGAGCAAAAGCAGAATGCCAAAGACAGATCACCCCTACCAATATCAATATCTTCCCAGGATTCATTTCTAGTAAGGTTTTGGATATGTTTCTGACACCAAGCTGTAATAACATTTCACTACCTATATTCCAAACTTGTTTCTTTTTTTTTACATTTTTATTAACTTTGTGAAATCCTAAAATTGTTTAATTCAAATTTTTATTGATTTATTCACCGAAGTCCATTTCTGTTTGCTGTAGTAATAATACACACACACACGTTTTGCACTTATACACCAATGATCTGACATATCTTTCAAATAAGGTAGATCTACTGCCTTCTGAACATTGGTAATAAGAGGAAACATATATTCTGAACGTTTGTTATGTACCAACTATTGTAATTATTAATTCCATGTACTTTCCAATATAAATTTGACCATAATAACTATTAGCTGCACTTACTTAGTATTAATTATTAGAAACAAATCTCTGAAGTGCTGATTGTCATGTCCAATGTTAAAGTGATGGTAATTGGTAGATTTGGCACCTAAATTATTCCTAACATTTGTGGATTTTTATTTATGCCAGCACTATCTTAAGAGAAGAACATAAACAAAAGTAAAAAATGTTTTCATAATTAGAAACATAGCCTCACAACCTGAACAAGGGATTTTTGTGCTATTTTTGATACTTTTTTTTTCTTAATCCAAGTATCTTTGTAATTGCTTCAGTCACAACAATTAATTGTGTATAACACAGAGACATAACACAGAGATATAACACTATATATATAGCTTGAAAAAGGCTTGCAAAGGTCATAGTTCCAAAATACAGTCTCATTAAGAGATAAGAGACTGAGATTTCACTGGAACATAATAAACCCAAACCTTACCATCATATGAATAGGGCTTCAGTATAATGAATTAGATTACAGATGAAAGTACTGCAATACGGCTCGGTGAGGTGGCTCACACCTGTAGTCCCAGCACTTTGGGAGACCAAGGTGGGCAAATCATGAGGTCAAGAGATCAAGACCATCCTGGACAATGTGGTGAAACTCCATCTCTACTAAAAATACAAAAATTAGCTGAGTGCGATGGTGTGTGCCTGTAGTCCCAGCTACTTGGGAGGCTGAGGCAGAAGAATCACTTGAACCCAGGAGGTGGAGGTTGCGGGGACCCAAGATCATGCCACTGCACTGCAGCCTGGAGACAGAGCAAGAGTCTGTCTAAAATAAATAAATAAACAAACAAACAAATAAATAAATACTGCAACATACAGATGCTTTAAAAGGAAGAGTTAACAGTGAAGCCCAGTGTCAAGGGAAGAGGCAGAAACAAACAAAGAAAACAAAGGGTATTAGAGGATCTTGAAGGTTTTGGTACTCATAGCTAAAACACAAATTAAACACAGTACAACTCTTAGTCAAATTAACAAAATCCCCACACCAAAGGTCTGTCTCAGTCATATAATCTAATAGAAAACGTCTGGATTTCAACATTTGAAATGTTGACCAGGCTGCTCTCAATCTCCTGGTCTCAGGTGATCTGCCTGCCTTGGCCTCTCAAAGTGCTGGGATTACACGTGTGAGCCACTGTGCCTGGCCTGGATTTCTTTTATTTTTGTCTCTTGCCTGGTAGTGTCTTACAAAGCTATATGTAGTCCTAATATTATATCAAAGTAATGTAGTATGATCCAAACTATATATGAATGTATGTGCATACACACAATTACTAAAAAAAAGTCCTGAGGGAAATATGCAAAAATTTAACAGTGACTTTAGCTGAGTAGAAGAAAAGTGGTTGATTGTACTTTCCTTATTTATGTTTTTTTCCTATGTTCAAAAACATCTAAAGACAATTATTATCTTCCTAATCAGAAAATTAATGAAGAAAATTAATGTAATAATATTTATTCATTTGTGAATTTGACTATATTTGAATATCTGATTTAAAATCATAAAGAAGGGCTTTCTATAAGCTTATTTTGATTCATTTTAATGCATTCATTGTATTTTTATAAAATTACTTGCTTCCCACAAAATATATATTAATGATCCTGATATATGCATAATGGTTATTTTGTGCATAAGGAATATGTCATGCCACTGACATGACACAATTTTAAGAGTTGTTAATTAATAACTACACACAAGTGTATGCCAATAAATCAGAATTCTATATTTGAAATGAAAAAAATACTCCAGTTTAATATACATTTTAGCCCATTTCTCAAATGCTCTTTTGCATTTTTCTTCTGCCTTAAATTTTCTTTAGGCCAAGAAAATTGTGCTAAAACCTGGGTTGAGTTCATAACAACGAAGCTTGTGATTCTGAGTTCATCCGGAAAACCATGTTTGGAAATGGCCATCATGAAAGCATTGAAAGGCTGAGCATGCAAATAATTGAATTGCAAGCATATACCACAAATCACACACACACACACACACAATGCATAGAGAGAAAATATTTAGGTAATAATAATAAAATGAGAAGGTACATTTAAATTCCAGGAGAGACTGTAATAATCTCTATGGCATATCAGTTTCTTTAGTAGATAAGGGTCACATACTATCACTATTCATTTTAAATAATAATTTTATCCTGAATACTCATATGAAACATGCTCAATCAGACACTGATTTCTTATTAATACCTCACAGTCAATATCAAGTGTGAAGTGTGTAACTCCCAACCCCCGCCGCTTACCCTAGTTACACACTGATGACTTGACCCAAAGAGCCAAGTCAATGACCCTAGAGGACTAGCAGGCTACTCTTTAAGAGTAAGAAATAAAATATATTTTCTTTGCTTATAAGAGGATAGATGTAATTCTTCCTTTTCTTGCCTGAAAGGGTTTCCTCCTTACTGTAGTTCTTGGATTTGCTAATGTCTCTTCAGGAGCACCTTGGGAGCTTACTCTAGAGACTTTGTCTGGCACTGGAACCAATTTGCCCTCTCAAAGAGATAAGAGGAGTTTTATTATTCTTTAGGATCTGAGCAATTATCTGAAGCAATGATTACAGACCTAATTCTGGTGGTTACGTGAAGAATCTCAGGAGGCTGAGACTTTTACCCGAGCCTTGAAAAATCCGAGAACCTTTAATTTCTTACAACTATATTACTTATATCTATCTCATTTAATTCACCAGAATCGTCTCTTTCAAATTCACTGCTTTTGAACTTTTCCAGTAATTTAGGTCATTTGTCCACTTCAAAGTCATGTTATCTGAATTTGTCTCTTTACTTCATTGACACTTCATATAGTCCTCATACTTCCCCTGAATACCCTAGTTCGCTCTAGGGTATTGACAAGTTTTAGGTACAATGACAAAATACACAGATGGGATTGTGTTGATTGCTTCACTTCAAAAAACCCACACCTTTCTTCTTATTTTTTATGATTTTAAGATTGATCAGTGTGCTCAGGAGGTGACAGTGAATGGTTTCAACTACGAATAATCATTGTCTGAGTCAAGTATTCATTAGAGTTTGCAGCTGGTTACTTGACTAATTATGTTGTTTCTTCCGCAGTTATCAGCTATACACACACATGCAGGTATACATAAAATGAAAAAGTTTCTAAGGTCATTTTTTCCTCGGAAATTCATGGCAATGTTTGTGAGTGCCCTGGTTACTGCGGTGAGTGCCTGTAATAGCATCTAGAAGTGGTAGTAGGTGGAGGCAGCACTGATGAAGATCCAGAGAAAACAAGCAGAATTCACACTGTCTTTCTTCTCCTACTGTTTTCTCCCTGTGCTGCCAGTGACTCCTTTCCCATTCTGCTGCCCTTAGCCTTCAAATATCAATGAAAGAGAAGTTTCCATACCTTTTTGTTTTATTTTCATAGTTTCCTCTGCTATTTCTTGTATGCCATGATGTGTTCTTCTATAGAACTTTCAGAATTGACCTTTTTGAAGAAAGCCGTAAACTTGTGCTGAGTCTCTGAGAAATAAGGAATTTCAAATAACATAAGAAAATATATTACTTAGGTTACACAGCCACTAACGTTTGGGAAAGTCAAATCAGACTGATGAGTGGACCATCTGACAGATATTCTAAGAGAGAAAATAGACTTAACAGTCAAAATTTAATTATTTGTGTTTTTGACACTTGACTGTGACAGGTACGTATAAAAATGTATTTTTTTTTTGATTTTTTAAATATAGGGATGGGAATGAGATATGCAATTGATCATAATTGAAGCCGATTCCACAAGAGTAGGGACGCATAAACCAAAGAGAGAAAAAATGAGTGAAGAACACAATCTCTGGTGGCCCTTATATCAGGGAGGAGGAAATGAAGCCAAGAGAGAATAATCATGAGGCACGAAAATGTGAGGATATGTAAAAACTGCTGGTATGTTGTTGCAGTTGTGACTCAGATTAAGAAGTAATGATATTCTGAATAACATTCAAGTTAGATTATATCCTTAATTACACGAACAGATTTGAAATTAATTCACTTGGAAAAAAAACTAGTAACAATAAACTATTATGACCAAATTTACAAAATACTATTAAATAGCTAATCATGTAGGCATAGTTATCTAAACATGTAGCACATTTTCAGTACAAAATTAACATCTCAAGGGAATGCTATTCAATGATAATATAGCATAGTATTTCAAAGCCTTCACATATACTCAATTTGAAAGTATAGATAACTACATTCACTAAGAAATACTGTTAGATGTTACTAATTAGCAAGTTATTTTGACAGGTTTTATGCTACCAACTGTTTTGGGACACTCTTTGCTTTATGCTCCAGAAACTATTTAGCATGATGAATTCAAATAGTACCCTGAACTTGCATATTTTTTATTCCCTTTAAAGTACGTCTCATGAACTAAAAGCAGTGGGTATCTTGTACAATCTAATCCATTTTTAAGTTTCCTGTCAGCTTTGTTTTTCTAGAAGTGGTGAGAAAATATACTACATATAGTTAATATACTTCTCTTCAAGTTTTGTAAAAAACATCATAAAACTCCTAGTATTTAAGCTCAGTGTTTTTAAAAGTACACTGACTCTTTTAAGTCATTGGGGGAACATTTAGTGCAGTAGAGCAGTAATTCAATGAATTTCAGGCACTAGTGACTTAATGTAGTTAGTACAGTGTAATTTACACTCAGGGAGTAGTTTATACACCTGGAAGGATCTAAGCCATTGCCTACTTAATTGACATGATTTTTTAAAGAGAGATGGAGCACCCTAATATTTACATGAAAAGAAAATTGGGATGAAATTACCTCTTCAAGGTCAGAGAAAAAATTAATTACTGAAGTAAGACTTGTAATTTTGTTCTCATTCTCAGTATTCTACTTTGAAAATCCTGGTAGTATCATTATCGTGATGTGAACCTATTTGAGTATAACTATGGACTGTGTTTAGGAAGTGCTTTCAAAGGACTTAGGTTAATGTTGTATACAGCCCTAAAGTTACACAGTGTGTTTGCTGTCTATGTAAGGGTCAAATGATAAAGTCCACAAGTTATGCAAATATCACAGTCAAGTTAACCTTGAACAAAGTCTTTGAGACCTGCCACTAAAGACGTGCCACTAGTATGATTCCTCTCAGGAATCCAACATAGTCATTTAGTTTTTTCATATTAAAATATGTTTTTCTTCTCTTGAACACAATCTCTGGTACACTCATGAGATGTAATATCAATCTTTTTAGTGGCATCTCTCAAAAAGATTGTTTTATACCAGGTGAAAAACTGGGCTTAATTTTAGGAACTGTGAAAACACTAGCATCATCCTCAGTGTGGTGTGTTCCAACTCTGACATTCAAGGAGAACTACAATCAAATGAGGGTAAAGAGGTTTCAAATATCTTATTTAATATGCATAAAATGTAATCGCCCATTTAAATTCATCTCTATATTTGCCTCTTGACACATACACATGTGCACACACAAATGTGCATACACACATACATTCCTAAGATAAATAGATGAAAGCACATAATGACTTCCATGTATAATTAACTCCACTATGATACTATATGACAATACTCAGGATGCGAAATTGAGTACACCATAATTATTGAAAATAAGACTAACATAAAACTTTAAACCCCCAAACAACAAATAAAACTATAAATTCTGCTTTAACTTAAGATGTAAAAAAAACATGAGAATGTCAGTCCTTTTACAACAAAGAGAAAAAGACAAAAATATCTTCAAAATAATAATATTTTCTGAGCCAAAGGTTGATGATTGCAAGGATAGCATTTGAACTAAATTTCAAGATCTGACAAGCCCCTCCAAATACACATGGGCCAAATAAAATGTCTTATTTTTGTCAGAGTGGTACCAAACTTTGTCATAAAAACTAAAAAGAAAATAGCTGAAGTTTTCCGTATTCTTAAAACCTGAGCATCCAGGCATGGTGGCTCTTGCTTGTCATCCCAGCACTTTGGAAGGCTGAGGCAGGCGTTTCGTTTGAGGCCAGAAGTTTTAAACCAGGGCAACATGTTGAAAACCCACTTCTAAAAAAAAAAAAAAAAAAAAAAAAAAAAATAGCTGGATGTCGTGGCAGACGTACATCTGAAGTAACAGTTACCCAGGAGGCTGACATGGGAGGATCAACTGAGCCCCAGAGGTTGAGGCTGCAGTGAGCTGAGACTGTGCCACTGTATTCCAGCTGGGGTGGCAGTTTGACCCTGTCTCGAAAACACACGCAAAAAACAAACAAATAAAAATCTGCGCATGAGTTGTAGAGACAGTATGGAATGCCCAGCAGTCACAGGCACACCTGGAGCCCACACTCACTCAGTAGCTCTTTCCTACAGGTCTTGATGATGGTAGTAGTCACCAAAAAAGGCCAAGAACAAAGCAGGCAGCTTGAGAAAGCCACCTTTTGTGGTACACTGAAACAACTGTCTGCTCCTCAGGCTCTTCTCATACAGCGGTAAAACTAAAAGCCACTTTGAGAGAAACATAAAATATTAGTGGTCTGGATCTCTGACAAAGATACACAGCTGCTGAGGGAAGGGCAGTGGAAGAGCTACCTGCTCCTAGAGATGGGGAAGAAAACATCCCTGCGCCACCACAAGCGTTTCAACAAATAACAGCAAGTAAGCTACTTCCCATGGAAGAAGGGACAGAAAACCCTATTTCCAGGCAAACGTTCATTGGGGGAGAATTTAAAGCAAAACTTACCTGATCCAATGAAAGATGTAGTGAAATTAATCAGATCCAGGATCCTGCATTATGTAAATCAGAAGTCCTTTATCTCTAGAGGGAGGGCAGGACATTCTGTCCCACAGAAGATGTTCATAAACACAAGGAAATATAATACCCCAGGGTTCTGGAGAATGAACAGGATCATTGACAAAGTCCCAGTCTCAACATCAGGCACACAGAACCTTCCAGAACCTGAGTTGGAGAAGGCAAATCAGAACATTAATTCACCCAACAACAAGCTTCATGCTAGATAACAAGAAATAACAGGATGCTACTGAGGAAAAGAAAAATGCATAAGAACACAGAGGCAAATTTCCTTGATTTTAGACCCCCACAGAGATTATAAAATAGCACCAGAAATTCCCAGATGTTAGATCTGTCAGAAAGGCATTTTAGTTTATGTAGGTATGATGAAGATGTTAAAGGATCTAGTGAAAAACTTGGAAACAGATGGACATTTGGGTTGATTCCAGGTCTTTGCTATTGTGAATAGTGCCGCAATGAACATACGTGTGCATGTGTCTTTATAGCAGCATGATTTATAATCCTTTGGGTATATACCCAGTAATGGGATGGCTGGGTCATATGGTACATCTAGTTCTAGATCCTTGAGGAATCGCCATACTGTTTTCCATAATGGTTGAACTAGTTTACAATCCCACCAACAGTGTAAAAGTGTTCCTATTTCTCCACATCCTCTCCAGCACCTGTTGTTTCCTGACTTTTTAATGATTGCCATTCCAACTGGTGTGAGATGGTATCTCATTGTGGTTTTGATTTGCATTTCTCTGATGGCCAGTGATGATGAGCATTTTTTCATGTGTCTGTTGGCTGTATGAATGTCTTCTTTTGAGAAATGTCTGTTCATATCCTTTGCCCACTTTTTGATGGGGTTGTTTGTTTTTTTCTTGTAAATTTGTTTGAGTTCTTTGTAGATTCTGGATATTAGCCCTTTGTCAGATGAGTAGTTTGCAAAAATTTTCTCCCATTCTGTAGTTTGCCTGTTCACTCTGATGGTAGTTTCTTTTGCTGTGCAGAAGCTTTTTAGTTTAATGAGCTCCCATTTGTCAATTTTGGCTTTTGCTGCCGTTGCTTTTGGTGTTTTAGACATGAAGTCTTTGCCCATGCCTATGTCCTGAATGGTACTACCTAGGTTTTCCTCTAGGGTTTTAATGGTATTAGGTCTAACATTTAAGTCTCTAATCCATCTTGAATTAATTTTCGTATAAGGAGTAAGGAAAGGATCCAGTTTCAGCTTTCTACTTATGGCTAGCCAATTATCCCAGCACCATTTATTAAATAGGGAATCCTTTCCCCATTTCTTGTTTCTCTCAGGTTTGTCAAAGATCAGATGGCTGTAGATGTGTGGTATTATTTCTGAGGACTCTGTTCTGTTCCATTGGTCTATATCTCTGTTTTGGTACCAGTACCATGCTGTTTTGGTTACTGTAGCCTTGTAGTATAGTTTGAAGTCAGGTAGCGTGATGCCTCCAGCTTTGTTCTTTTGATTTAGGATTGTCTTGGAGATGCGGGCTCTTTTTTGGTTCCATATGAACTTTAAAGCAGTTCTTTCCAATTCTGTGAAGAAACTCATTGGTAGCTTGATGGGGATGGCATTGAATCTATAAATAACCTTGGGCAGTATGGCCATTTTTATGATATTGATTCTTCCTATCCATGAGCCTGGTATGTTCTTCCATTTGTTTGTGTCCTCTTTTATTTCACTGAGCAGTGGTTTGTAGTTCTCCTTGAAGAGGTCCTTTACATCCCTTGTAAGTTGGATTCCTAGGTATTTTATTCTCTTTGAAGCAATTGTGAATGGAAGTTCAAGACTGGATTAAAAAAATGTGGCACATATACACCATGGAATACTATGCAGCCATAAAAAAGGATGAGTTTGTGTCCTTTGTAGGGACATGGATGCACTGGAAACCATCATTCTTAGCAAACTATCACAAGAACAGAAAACCAAACCACGCATGTTCTCACTCATAGGTGGGAACTGAACAATGAGATCACTTGGACTTGGGAAGGGGGACATCACAGGCCAGGGCCTATTAAGCGGAGGGGGGAGGGGGGAGGGATTGCATTGGGAGTTATACCTGATGTAAATGACGAGTAGTTGGGTGCTGATGAGTTGATGGGTGCAGCACAGCAACATGGCACAAGTATACATATGTAACAAACCTGCACGTTATGCACATGTACCCTAGAACTTAAAGTATAATAATAATTAAAAAAAAAAAAAAAAAGAAAGGAGTAGGGGCTGGGCACGGTGGCTCACGTCTGTAATCCCACCACTTTGGGAGGCTGAAGCAAGCGGATCACGAGGTCAGGAGTTCGAGACCAGCCTGGCCAATATGGTGAAACCTTGTTTCTACTAAAAATACAAAAATTAGCCGGGTGTGGTGGCGTGTGCCTGTAGTCCCAGCTACTCGGGAGGCTGAGGCAGAAGAATCGCTTGAACCCGGAAGGCGGAGGTTGCAGTGAGCCGAGATTGTGCCACTGCACTCCAGCCTGGGTGACAGAGCTTCTGTTTCAAAAAAAAAAAAAAAAAAAAAAAAAAAAAGAAAAAAAGAAAAAGAAAGGAGTGGGAAGCAAAGAAACTTCTGCACTCAGTTGTCCACAAGATGTACTGTTTATACAGTTGCAATGAAATTTTCTTTACTCAGGGGTAAATGCATTTTGCATACTTCTATATTTTAAAATTATTTTTGCCCCCATTTTGTCAATTGCTAATGCCAAGCACCTCCTAATTTTATTAATACTCATCAATTTTAACAGTGGAACTGACCAGATATAGTTTATTAAAATATGTTCATTATAAACAATTTTACCTCAGTTTTATAAAAACTGTAAATACATCAAAAACTGTTACAGTGTCATGAGATTGCAAATATTGCCTTATAAAATTATAAAGAAGTCAAATTGTTTAGTAAAAACTATGAAATATCTTAAAAAAAAAAGAAAAACTTGGAAACAGACATGGACAGACGGGAAATTTCAGTGAGACATTGGAATCTCTAACATAAAGGGCTAAATATGAAATCTAGATAATATACTCTATTACACAAAAATCTAGAGGGTATCACAGAAAAATAATGCCTTCAAGAGTTTATAAACAGACTAAAATCCAAAAATGAAATAATAAATCAATAGAAATTAATAGGTCAGTAATAATGATAGAAACTCAAAACAAAGATGCAGAAGAATGAATAAAAGAGAAAAGAAAATCTAGGAGCTTTGGGAACATGTTGCATATATTTGGAATGCCAAACAGAGAAGAAAGGAAAGAAGTGTAGAAGAATTATTTGAAGAAATGATGACTATATATTTTTTCAAATTTAATATGAGGCAGCAAACCACAAATGAAAAAGATCCAGTGAACACCAAGCAAATAATAATTTTAAAAAATTACATCTTAGTTGAGTTGCTTAAAACTAAGCATGAAGAAAATATCTTAAAAGCAATTGAAAGGAAAAAGGAAACTACATATACAGAAACAGATATAAGAATATTACAGATTTTTCATGTAAAGTTTTGGAAGCTGGAAGAAGCTTTCTTCTTTAATACACTGAAGAACTTCTTTAATGTACTGAAAGTCAAATTTTTGAATCTAGAATTCTATATTTATCTAAAATATCTTTTTCAAAAGACATAGAAAAATATGGGCTTTCTTCAGAGAACAAAAGCTGAGAGATTCCATTGTTAGTAGACCTGCAATGCAAAGTGACTTAAGCAGTGTGGTTTAGGCCAAAGAAAAAAATGATGCATGATGAAAATGTGACCTATGCAAAGAAATGAATAAAGTTGCATCTGGGGTCAAAATAAGGGAAGATAGAAAATACGATTTATTATATTTCTTATATCTTTAAATGATAATACACTGTCTGAAATAGTAGTGACATATTGTGGAGTTAAAAAACATTTTAATAACACACTTTGGGAGTTATATGTGAAACCAAACCGTATGACAAAAATGTCACAAAGAATGAAGGGTGGAAATGGTAGTACAATGTTTTATACTATAGTTCAAATAGCACAATATTATTTTTAAATAGGCTGTGATATGTTACAGAGATGTAACACAGAGCAAACACTTACAAAATAAAATAAATTAGTTTAAACACTAATCCACTAGTGGAGATAAAATATAGCAATTAAACCAAAAATATGTGGAAGAGAAAGAAAAAAAGAACAGGTAGTATATTTAATCTCAATAGTATTGATAACTAAATTAAATGTTCGTGGATTAAAGACCACTTTTAAGAGGCAAAAGTTGTCAAGTTAGATTAGGCAAATAAAAAAGACCCAGTCCTCAGGAAAACCTTTTTAAATTTTATTTCATGTGTGTATTTTTTATGTATATATTTTCTTTTTTGTCTTGTCTGCCAAAAATGACCAGAAACTAGCCTTCAGCATTATTAAATTCATATATATAACTATGTATATAACTATGTATATTTAACTTTTTTTGAGTTATACATTCAGGGGGATACATGTGCTGGTTTGTAACATGAATAGAGTTTGTATTGGTGAGGTTTAGACTTCTAGTGTGTTCATCATCCTAACATTGAACAGTGTATCCAAGAGGTAAATTTTTAACACAACCCCACTTCCTACCCTTTCTCCTCCCCCTTGTATATTATTTAAATCTTTATGTCCATGTGTACTCATTGTTGAGCACCCCTTTACAAGGGAGAATTTTAGTAAAAGCAACAAGTTGGAATGTATCTGTTATTATAACGATTTTTCCTAGGAGCTGTATCCTTCACTATTATCACTGTGTACAAAATCATAAATGACTTGTTAAAATGCGTATAAAATTAAGAATAAATCCTTCTGCATTTTTTGTCAGTTAAGGCAGATCAAACTCCCTTGAACATAGTAACTGTTCAAAAATGGCTATTATACATCATTAGTCTTGGTTCATATTCAAGGAAACTAAAGTTTAATATGTACGTAATACCTAAGGTCAAACAATAAACATGGTATGACTCTGAACTTCCCTTTTTATTAGACCAAAATGTTATTTTACTTAGGTGGAAGACCAGGTACAGTACAGATTTTAAAACAGAGGCATGATAAAGGTTACAATTTCTAACTTTTTTAAACAAATGTCTTTATTAGGACAAGGTGAACATTTTTACAAGTGCCAATTATTTGTCTTATGCCCATAAATTACTAGAGTTGAACTTCAACAGAGTCATGAGAGTTTTTCTGAAAAATTAACATTTATAAGTAGGAAATAGTATAATACAGAACTTCAAAAATAGGACAGAATACTGTTCCCAGCTGTGATGGTTAATTTTAAATGTCAACTTGACTGGATTAAGGGGTACCTAGAGAATTGGTAAAGCATTGATACTGGGTGTGTCTGTGAGAGTGTTTCTAAGGGAGATTGGCATGTGAATCACTGGATGGATTGGAGATCCACCTTCAGTGTGGGTGGGCACCATGCAATAGACTAGGGGCCCAGCTAGAAAAAAAAAAAAAAAAAAAGCAAAGGAAAGGATTTTTTTTTTCTCCTTGAGCTGGAACACACACTTCTTCTCCTGCCCTTGAATATCATGAACCCAGGCCCTTCAGCCTTCAGACTCCAGAAATTACACTAGAACCACCCTCCATGTTCACTCCCACCCCCTGTGATTTTTAGGCCTTTAGCTTTGGACTGAGAGTTGTACCATTAGCATCCCTTGTTCTAAGGCTTTCTGACTTGGACTGAGCGAAGCCACCAGCATCCCAGAGTCTCCAGCTTGCTGATGGCCTGTTATGGGACTTCTCTGCCACCACAATCATGTGACCCAATTTCCCTAACAAATCCCCTCTCATCTATCTCTGTCCCTATCTATCTATCTATCTATCTATCTATCTATCTATCTATCTGTCTATCTATCTAATCTGTCTGTGTATCCTATTGGTTCTGTGTATCTGAGGAACCCTGACTAATATACAAAAAATGTGTTTTTATAAGTACTATATTAAATTACTGATTTACCTCTCTCAATAACCATCTGCCATTGTTTTGAGAACTAATTTCTTTTACACACTTTTCTATTAATGATAGTCTTGCAGCTATTAAATAAATTTAACGGTAGTAATATTTGACTCTTTTCTATTGAATTAGCCTTCACATAGACTCTTTATCCTTTAAAGTATTCTATTTCCAGGATCTCTAATTAGACATTCCAGTCTATGACCACAGCTTTTAATTGTCTTACATCCTCTCCCACCTCCCCAACACTTAGTGACCTAATGCTGTACCTAAAATGATCTCTGTTCCAAATGTCCTGCTTAACAGAATCTAAAAACATTTATTTGATTCTGATACACTCTGAAAATAAACTCTCTTAATTCATTATAAAACCACTTAAAATGTCATTCTGCACATTCTGATTTCTATTTATCAACTACTATGCAATTTTCAACTCATTGTATTCTAGTTTCTGCTTTGCTACATTATTGAAATTAACTTTCTGAGGGTACTCATTTATTTCTTAATTATTTCTACATTGTCCATGTCTGAAGGCATTGTGAAACAAAGAGAATGTGATGTCACCGATTAATATAGATCTAAATATTGGAGTTATGAAAATAGATAGGTAATCTGTTATAAAAAAAAAAGTTTTTTAAAATGGTGTTTCCAAATGAGTCACTATATAAATAACATTTTAATTACTATTGACCTAAATGTTTTTTATTACTTGTAAGGAGAGAAAAAATAGGTGGCAGTGCAGATTCAATTATCTTTGAGAAGATTCAGAATCAAATGTGTTAAATTTAATTAAAAGGTTAAATAATACATGAATTAAACAAATTCAAAGGTACCTAGAGATGGTTTAGGTCAATTAAATTTTACCTTGGAGAAATATTTGCCAACAGAGGAACTAAGGAATATACAAGTAGTTGCCTCAAATGTGAAAATAAATAGATGAATTATACAGTCATCCCTCAGTATATATGGGGTATTGGTTCCAGGACCCCCACATATACCAAACCTGTGCATACTCAATTCCTAGAGTAAGCCCTGATAAACCTGCATATAAGAAAAGTCTGCCCTCCATGTCTGAGGGTTTCACATCCCACAAATACTGTCATCACATAAGGTAAATAATATCAAATTTAGGTATCGCAACCAGCAAAAAGGTCCCTAAGTGTAGTTGTATGCCCTCAGGGGTGAAAAAGATGATCCACTGGAGAAGTGAAAACATTTATTAGAAATTCTATGCTTTTATGTAGAAATTTAAAAGAAAATAAGTCCAGCATCCTATGTTACAGATATTAGCAATACAAGATACTTAACAGATACACACATCTGTACTTATCTATACCTATATGTACTGATGTCCATATCTATTTATCTAGCAACTAGCTTTCTATAAATATAACTTTAGTTTCTTACTAAACAGTGGTTGTCAATATTGTCTTTATTTATTTTCTCATAAATTTCAGAGTTTTCTTAAAAACTGCAATTTATCTGTGACTGTCACATAGTTATACAGATTATGTTATTACATTGTTTGGAGAAAATTAAGAATGAAACACATGAAGCAAATGAAGACCGCTGCTATAATTTATATACATTATTTCTGTTAGATCATGCCAGGGGAAAAAATTATGATTATGTATTTGAAATAGAGCAATTAAAATTTAATATTAGAAGATAGATTATTTTAAACATTTTCATTCTTTGTAACAATTATGGACCTCTCTTTTAGTATGACATGAAAATCCCATTACTTATTATTGTTATTTTGTGTATGTTTTTAAAGATACATGAAATTTTGCCATAATAACACAAGCATATCAGTTACAAGTGTTTCATACATGTTACTAATGCTGAAAACATTACAAAAATAATATAAAATGATATAAAAGTAGGGGGATCATTTTGTTTAAAATTATTATTGTTATTGACAAATATATAAGGTTTATTGAGACATACAAAGGCAATAGATAAGAAGGTTAATGTAAGTTTAGTCTCATTCTTCACTGTTGAAAGAACTTGGAACCAGTGAGTAATATAATTTCACATATTGTAGATTTAATTAGCCAACTGTATGTTTATGTATTGCAGAGACTTTATGGCACTGAAAAGAATGTTTAAATAACTTAATTCAAATTGAATGCCTGTTGTCCTAAATGTATAGCCTGTCATTTATAATGCACGCCAAGCTGAAGGATGGACAATTCAAAAGTATCATGTGTCTATAATAAGAGATTCAACATGAATCCTCTGAAGTACAGACTGGTGAGGCTCACATATTAGGCAAATAACTTTAATCTATACGTGAGAATAGACCCATGCAGTCAAAAGGAAGCATTCATTAAAAGACAAGGAAATGGGGTTATTGAAATAAAATCACTTCTAGTATTTTTAGCAAGCTCATAGATTTGTTAGCAAGAATTAGAGCATAGTGTGGCAATTCTTATCCAATATCCACTGCCTTTTCTTCTAATCCTTTCTAGGGCGTTCATGTGTCTAGCTAGATAATGATTTACCCAGGTTCCTTGGAGCGAAGCATGGCTATTCTGTTTTAACCAATGAGATATAAGCGGAATGATGCTGCATAATTTTGGGAAGGCATTTGTATGATAAGTTAGGGCTGGGACAACACTGATTGTTCTAAATCAAAGGCAGGGAGAATAAAAGAAGAATATTTTACCAATAACCATGCTGTATAAAAGGTTATATTTGGGTCTATTGATGTTCATATGTTGGTTTTTTCTGTCTTTTCCTAGAAGTAGAATGTATAGAGGTAGCAGACATCGGTACGTTCACAAATCAACACAAATGAGAAAGAAAGCCAACATGCTAAGATTGGTGGAGCAGAAAGACAGAAACTGGTTTATTAAAAGAATTTGTGATAGCAACTGATTCCAGCCTCTGTATAACTATAGTTTATAAAATAAACTATCTGTTTAGCCCACTAAAAGTTTTGTTTCCATTACTTGCAACTGATTATATTCTCGTATATAATTAAAGATTGGTTTGGGAAACATTAATGTATTCAAAGAATATTTAATCTGGTTCCAGCCTTACAATTTCTATATATTCTTATAAAACATGTGCACTGTTTTTTGTTTTCTCTTGTCACTTAATGCCTTATTTATCACTTAAGATTTAGAATAAATGTCATATTCAGTATAAATCTTTTTTTATGTTATGTTCAAAGGCACAAAACATATTTTTATTTTTGGTTGTTCATTGATCACATGTTTGTTTCATGTTTATGATATTACGTTCTAGTTTAGTCTTCTAGAAATTTCTAAAAGAGAATATATTGTATTTACATAAAATTTTGTTACATGCTCATACTATTAAGAAAACATTAAATGAATAAAGGAATGATGCTCTATAATTGTTATAACAAGGAGAGCTTTGGGTTAAATTTTCCTTAACTGTGAATGTGTTTAATTGAAAGTAAGAGTTAGAAAAGCATCTAGAAAAAGTGTGAGATCAAAAGGACAAAGAAAAAAAAATCAACTACTCAAAGGTTCTTACATGATCTATAAATTTTTGTTTAGCAAACAATTCTAAAGCAATAGTCTCACAGGTACTCTTCTCAGAGCATTGCAAATATTAATTTATTCAATTATTATAATAACCTTGTGATATACATACTAATATCACCAATTTTCCAGAAGTCAGGATGAAGGAATGAGAAGGGAGAGAGATAATTTTTGATGTGGCCACTTTATCAGCATGAGTCCATCTACCAGAAATGCTGACTCAATATACTGTTTCTAAGAGTTTAGTTGACTAAAACAAGGGCTCCATGATGGAATTCTCTAGGGAAGCTAGGGTATCAAAAATTACCTCTTTTAATGTAGACAAAAGAATACAATGATTTAGAGATACAGGAATGTTGGATGGGATTCTAATATGATCCTCTCATCCACTGTTAAACATACCCCCAAAGATGGCCTGGCTCATGCTGTTGAGAAAGTTTATGAGGGAAACACTAGCATCCTTGAAAAGCATTGCACTTTCTATCTCCTAACAGCTGGAATCATGTAGGAGAGACTCCATTGATATTCCCTCTTGGATTTTAATGGAAACAATGCATTATCAGATTTGAAGAAGCCAAATAGAAGCCTATAATCTACAGAGATAAATTAGACCTCAGGTTTAAATAACATTTATGTCTGTGATTCAATAATACTGAAGTCCCTATAACTAATATATTCAGGTAGCTCACTAAGGGAACACTTTATTTATGAAGTAACTAGAGGTTTTTCAAGCAGATATATATAGTTTGAACACTATGAAGATCAACAGCCCCTCTTTCAATTTGCAACTATGAATAAGTTTACAGATCCAGCTCCTCTTAAATGGAAGGGAATTTATGTTATCTACAGAAAAAAAAATTCCAATCATACCACAGTAATGCACTTATTGTAAGTTTTATTCCTAACTGTCCCCTAAAGGATGAAGAGAATGTTACCAGGGTAACAGGACTCTAAGGAGAAGGAAGGGAATCAATCTTAGAACTTTCCATACACTGCTCTGATATAATAATTTTTCCTCAGAATATATGGTGCCATTGAGGTCTATTGGTTAGTTTAGAGCTCCTGGGAATCAGGCAATAAGTGCAATTTATCCAAAGAATGCTTTTTTCCTCAATTTTATTGAGGTATGCTTGATGAATACAAATCATATATATTTAACATGCACAACTTGCTGTTTTGATTTGTGTATATATTATGAAATTATTACTGCAACCGAGCTAACATATCTATCACCATAACTATTTTTGCGTGATTGTGTGGTCAGAATGCTTGAGTTCTACCTCAGTGCAAACTTTAAGGATGGAGTTATTACTAACTATAGTCATCACACTGCACATTAGTTCTCTGGAACTAATTCACCTTATAACTGAAAGTTTGTACACCTTGACCAACATTTCCACATTTCCTCTACCTCCCAAGCCATGCTAACCATGATTCAACTCTGTTTCTACCAGTTGAACATTTTTAGATTCCATATGCAAGTATACAAGTGAAATTAGATCATATTTGTCTTTCGGTGTCTGGCTTATTTTACTTAGCATAATGTCCTTTAGGTTCATACATGTTGTTGCAAAAGGCAACTTCCTTTTTAAGCTGACTCATATCCTATTGTATATTATACCACATTTTCTTTATGCATTCATCCACTGATGGGCACTTACATTGTTTTCATATCTTGGGTATCATGAGCAATGCTGCAGTGAACATGGGAGTGCAGATACCTTTTCAAGATAGTAATTTTATTTTTGTTACACATACACCCAGAAGTAGGATTGCTGGATCATATGGTAGTTCTACTTACTTTTTTTAAAGAAGCTTCATGCTGTTTTTCATAATGTCTGTACTAATATACATTCCCATCGATAGTGTGCAAAGGGTCTCTTTTCTTTACATTCTTGCCAACACTTGTTATTTTTTTGACTTTTTGGAAATAGCCACCCTAACACGTATAAGGTAATGGCTTATTGTGGTTTTGATTTGCATTTTGCTGATAGTTAATGATGTTGAGCACCTTTTAATATACCTGTTGGCCACCTGTATGTTTTCCTCACAAATGTCTATTCAGGTCCTTTGCCATTTTTATCCATTGGATTTATTTTTTCTTTGTTAAAGTATATGAGTTCCTTATATATTTTGGATATTATTCTCTTATTAGATATTTGGTTTGAAAACTTTTTTGCATATTTTATAGGCTGCTTTTTAATTTTGTTGATTGTTTTCACTGCTGTGCAGAAATGTCTTTGTTGTCCCACTTTATTTTTGCTTTTGTTGCCTGTGCTTTTGGTGTCATATCCAAAACTGAGGTCTCCAAGTCTAATGTCAAGGATCTTTTCCTCCATGTTTTCTTTGAGCATTTTTACAGTTTTAGGTCTTACGTTTAGGTCTATAATCAATTACGTGTTAATGTCTGTTTATGGTATAAGGGTTCAATTTCATTCTTTGGTGCTTGAAACTTGGTTTTCCTAACTCCATTTATTGAAGAGACTGCCTTCTTTCATTATATATTCTTGGCACCATATTAGTGGAACTTACATGTGTGAGTTTATTTATGGGTTCTCTATTTAGTTGCACTGGTCTATGCTCCTGTATTTATGCCAGTACCATAATGTCTTAATTACTAGATCTTTATAATATAATTGGAAACCAGGAAGTGTGATGCCTCTAGTTTTTTTCTTCTTGCTTAACATTGTTTTAGCTATCCGGAATCTTTTGTGGTGTCATATAAATTATAGGATTTTTTTATATTGTCAAAAATGTCATTGGAATTGTGATGGGTATTGAATTGAATCTGCAAATTGCTTTGGGTAGTATGGACATTTTACGATATTAATTTTTTCCAAACCATGAAAATGGGATGGATTTCTATTTGTTTGTGTCTTCTTCAATGTCTTTCATTGGTGTTTTACAGTTTTCACTATAAAATACTTAAATTTATTCAGAAGTATTTTATTCTTTTTAATCTTACTGTAAATCAAAAATTTTAAAGTTGTTTTACAGATAATTAATTGTTAGTGTGGAGAAACGTAACTGATTCTGTGTGTTGATACTATATTCTTCAAATTTACCAAATTTGTTTATGAGTTCTAACAGTTTTTTGAGGGGTAAAGTCTAGGATATTTTATATAATATTGTTATCTGTCAACAGAGACAGTTCTATTTCTTACTTTTTAGTTTTGAAGCCTTTAATTTATTTCTCTTGTTTAAGCACTCTGGTTAGGACTTCCAGCCTATGGTGAATAGAGTGAGTATCCTTGACTTTTTCCTGACCATATAGGAATGACGTTGATATTTTTACCATTGAGATGTTAGCTGTGAGCTTGTCTTATATAGATAGCCTTTATTATGTTGAGGTAATTTCCTTGTATTACTAGTGTGTTGAGAATTTTATCATGAAAGGTTTTTGAATTTTGTCAAGTGATTTTTCTGCATCTATTGATATGATCATGTTGATATTTATCTTTATTCCGTTAATGTGACATATCACATTTATTGATTTCCATGAGTTGAAACATACTGTCGTTCCAGGGATACATTTCACCCTGTA
Organism: Macaca thibetana thibetana; assembly: GCF_024542745.1. Lineage (NCBI taxonomy): Eukaryota > Metazoa > Chordata > Mammalia > Primates > Cercopithecidae > Macaca > Macaca thibetana. The sequence continues at coordinate 28,922,515 of NC_065582.1, read as the reverse complement.
ATGATGTATAATCCTTTCAATGTACTATTGAATTCAGTTTGCTAGTATTTTCTATAGAATTGTATCCAACCACATATGAGATTAACAATATTGTTATTTTTTTGTCCAACTGAGGCATTTAATTCTGAGTTAGGCCACTGTGTATTAAAGTTTTTTAAACCAAAAAATGAATAGACTCTGAAGTACTTGCCAGAATGTTTAAAGCTAGTACACACAGACAATTATCATGTTAATAAAATTGAGAAAGTGTTATATGATTCAGGCTTCAATATCAGAGTTAGCACATACTAACATTGTAACTTTTATTAAATACTGATGAGCCCTAAGTTCTAATTGTATAGTCAGAAAAATATCATAGTTGAAACATTTTAAAGCAGCAAATAGGACAATGTATATAAAAAATCAACAGAGTAGCTGGCTTATCATAACTATCTAGTGATCATTTCTTGTCTTATGTGTCCCAACTCCAGGCATTGAATTGGAAGATAACAGTTGTAATTCAACTAAATTGCATGGTAAATATTTTCAATGTGCTAGATTACACAATATGATTACACACCTTCCATATCATGCTTAAACATGGATCTTAGGATAATATATCACACTTTTTGAAACACTTTTTAAACCGAGGATTATTTTGCTAAGAAGGTCACAGATTCTTCTTATCCTAATGCTTTTGTCAGTATTTGTATTGAAAATTATAATTAGTTTGATAACTTGATAACTGCCGTGATGCAAAATTATTCCAAACTAATGCTAATACAGAGGTAATGTTCAAAAAGTAATCACCTTAAATACCTCTTGCCCGTAATACTACTGTGTACTCATAAAGAAGTAATTATATATATATGGATGGTTATTTGGGAAAAAAACCTCAGGGCCAAATGCCATCTGTTACATTCAAGCAACATAATGTTTGCAAAAATTTCCAGCTTTGGGGAGGTACAATTTTGATTTAATCAATAGTCACCTGTAGAGTAAAATGTAAGAATACTGTAAAGAAAATAGAAGAATACTGTACTTAGTTAAAAATTTGCACAATAAATCGATAAGATAGAAGCATTTATATGAATGTGGAAATATTTTCCCCATAACTTAAGCCAAGACCATAATATGCAATTGGACTTCACCCTGCAGATGTACTTCTGCCTCGTGAAGATATGTTTTATGTGAAGCAGTATTTGTAATAATTGCAATTACCTAACATTCTCTACATTACATAAATGATCATATAGTTAATTGTCTAATAGAACTCTTCTCTACCTGGGAGGCATTTTCAAAAATGTTCTTTTGAATAGTGTAGAGTTTCTAAAGAGTGGAAAATAAATCATAAAATGATGATATAATGAATTAAAGTCTTAGAAGAATGCATAAATAAACCAGTGATGCTATTACATTGTTTCAAATACCATTTCATCATTTGTTCATTCACAAAACATATATTTTGGCATTTATTTGCAGGGTAGATAGTCTATAATGTCAGAAATGTAAAAATACATGAACACTTTTTGTTTTAAAATGGCAGGAAAAATCCCCACTAAAACATTTTTTCATGGTAGAATAATACACTATGCTACACTTTAAGGAGTTTCAAAATATAAAGGAAATAAAATGTTGTAGCACAAGAACTGAGCATATTGAAACTAGGCTGAAATTTAAGATACTACTTTACATTAGTTCCTATGAGTGTGGCACAATACTCTGGTTATTTTCTCCACTTGCATGATTCTTGAAGTTGTAAGCAGTTTCTAAATATTACTAATTACTAATGTTACAATTTCAGTAATTATATTTATTAGGTTCTCTTACTAGTTAACATGAAAATGTTTTCCTTTTTATTGGCATTTTGGCAGCTTACTTTAGTAGGACTACTCATCATGACAAAAGCATAAATGTCAGCTCTGCAGCTCGCTGCTACTGTTTGCTTCAACAAGAAAGTCAGGAGAAGTGACAAGGCAGAAAGTGATTCTGAGTGATGACATTCTTGTTGGTAATAGGTTGGCTCCCATGTATGCTGCTTTGGCTTTGATCTCTGAAACCTTTCATTTCTTAAAAAAAATTTGAGATGTCTACTAGCCTGTAGAAATTTCAATCTTTCTACCAAATATTGTCAGAATTATCTTTAAATGATTTAAAGGTCGAGCTCACTCTATTTGTTGGATCATTTTGCAATAAAAGATCAGAGATTAACTACCATCTACAGAATTGAGAACCACTGTCATCATTTATTGCTAAATATATTCTGGGGTGTGTAAACAGTAAGTATTCATGAGTAGTATGTTATTTTGAACTAAAATGTCATGAAGAAAGGAGGTAAACATTTCCTGAATATGCCACAGATTTTTTTATCCATTGTAGTCTTACATTTCTTGTTCATGATGAGAACACTCAGCACTACCTATTTGCAAAGAAACCTCTCTTCATTGGTTTTCATCATGAACTTTAAAAGAAGGTAAAGACTGTCACTTAGAGCATATAGATATCTCTTTGTTCTCTCAACATATTCTTTATTTAAGTAAATAAATAATTTTAAAGAAAAAAATAACAATATGAACTAACTCTTTCAAATTCTAATATCAAAGCCAATCTCTGTAATCTATAATGCTGAAAATGTTCTCATGTATCCAGAAAATAAAAAATCACTTAAGAATAAAAAACATGCTGGTAGCTAGGTTTTATTATATGTGACAGGTTTTGACAAACCCATATCTTCATTATGTTTATGAGAAATCCAGAATATGTATAATTTCGAAAGATAAAACTAAAAATATTTACAATGTATCAAAAGGATCTTTACATCAACACCCTACCAACAGCAGAAATGAGATTTAAAATCTAAAATCATGTAGGAGTGCACTGAGATACCTCTAATAGTGAACAAGACAGAGTTTGTGTCACCAAGAAACTTACTGTTAATAATCAACAGATAACAAACAGATACTACTCTGATAATCAAATAACCTCACACACTAAGGTGTGACACACAAAAATGAGGTGAGGTTCAGGAATTGTGACCATGTTATACAAATTAATCTTTGTTTAGCCTTTTATGCTACTTCTTAACTTTAGGCAAATATCATTTACAATGATGTCATCTTGTCTCCAAGAAGAGTAAATCCAAACTCTCCTTAGTCATTTATCATATCCAAACCATTATGTCGTTCAAACTCCACTTTACCTCAATCAAATCTAAATTGTATAGCTTAGCATACTACATCAAGGGAGAGAAAGAGCAAAAATAAAATGCTAGTTAATGTACAAGTAACAAAAGTATACCTAGCTGCTACAGTTCTCACGTCTGTGCTGACTCTGAGGCTGTGGTTAGCATTTATTAGGTTTTCTTCTATCACCTTGCACACAGCCGGCATCTCATCCGGTTTCTTTACCTGGTGAGGTGACCCACACTTTCATTTTGAAGAGTCTGACTCCTCAGTGATCCTGGATTTATTAAACTTGGTGAGGGAAGTAGCAAGAGACATCTCACAGAAATTTACATTTTCCTAATATATTTTTTTTCCTGTTCTAAATATGTAGCAGAAAAGGAATGCTGTAAATCAATGTGATGACTCAGTTTATCAAATTTCACTCATTCAAGATGTCGGTTCACCTGTCACAATCACGGGGTACAAGTTCGGTCATAACCCCTCTATGAAGTCTCAGTAGGAAGACAGATCTTGCTATTCAAAAAGAGAACATAGTCAAGTGCTGCATAACAATGTTTTACTCAGCAACAGACTTTATATAGGATAGTGGACCCATAAGATTATAAGTCTGCAATTTTAGTGCTCCTTTTATGTTTTTAGATATGTTTAGATATACACGTACTTACTGTGTTACAATTGCCTACAGGATTCACTACAGTAACATGCTGTGTAGGTTTGTAGCCTAGAAACAGTAAGCTGTACCATATAGCCTACGTGTGTGGTAGGCTATACCATCTAGATAATGTAAGTATACTTTAGAAGGTTTGCATGAGGAAATTGCCTGATGACATATTTATTAGAACATATCTCTGTCATTAAGCAACACATACCTGTACTTGTCACTAGAGGAGGGCATTACATTGTTGCAAAACCTTCTTCACAGTCTGCACTCTTGATTATTGTAGTGGGCTTAACCAGAGGAATCCATCCAACATCCCTTATTTAAGAATGGCACTATGAACACCATTTTATTTACTGGTTAATGAGGCCCAGTTTGCAGGAAACTTTCACTGTCGTCTGAACCTGCTACAGAGGCTAATTTTCCTCTGAGCTCTACTCAAAAATTTGCAGCTTCATGAGTTAATTGATAACAGGTTAGAACAGGTAACCCAATTTGGTTTATTTTGCCTGAAAACCTGAAAAGACCCAAAATTAATTTTGCTTCTTTATTTTAGTGTGTGTTAGTGCAGTGTCTCTCACTATAGAGGGAATTTCCTCCCCTGTTTACAATTGTTGGACCTCTAGAAACTTTAGTTTTGTGTTAGGACCTAGAATTCTCAGTAGGTTCATCTCTTACCATTAGCATGCAAGTATTTCAATAGGGTATCTCACTAATAGCTACTTCTGCTCACCAGATCCCATCATTTGGCGTTGTCAGTAATGGAACAGCATGATATTCAATAGAACATTTAGATGCTCTATTCCATTACAACTATTTTACTACAGAGACTGTGAGAGCTGACCCAGTCCTGAGGAGAGAAAGGGTAGGTTTACCTTTGTTCCTATCTGATGAAAGTAAACTGCATCTCTTCCTCCCCGTTCATTATTTTGGAGAAATATATAACTGCCAGCACTTACTTGGGATTAAGTTAATCTAATTAAAGAACAACATGTAAAACAGCAGCTGGATTTAGTCATCACCTGCTTGAGTTTGAAAGAGCAAAATCCATGTGGCATTTGCACCAGCCAAAAATGTCAGTTAAATGGAGATGCTTGTATTACTCATATCTTATATATATTGCCACTAATTGATTCAATTCCTCTGGGAATGAATGAAGTATTGATTATAATTTACTATTTTTTTAAGGAATCGTTAAAGGAAAGTTCTGAGGGTCTTTTACTTAACTTTTCCTTTTCTACCATAATATACCACAGCTGTCCAGGAGCCAAATGCAGGGATTCTGCAAGTGCCTGGCATCAAAACATTAGATCTGTGCAGTTAGACCTGCGCAAATACTGCAGTCTCATCGTCCCATCCTGAATCTCTATTCTACAGGTCAAAACTTTATTTAGCATTTAGACTCTACCAACATTTACTCAGACTAATAAAACAAACACAATATTCTGGATACTCAGGGCTTAGAATCTATGTAGAGTTATTTATTCCCGATAATTCTTGGTCACTGGAGCAGTCACCATGGTGTAAGGAAATTTACAGCATATACACATGGAGATGTGGAGGTTCTTCCTTATATGGATGTGGGTCAGGTTATTGGTTTAATGTAGGAAATAGTTTAGTGGCCATGACTTCCTAGGAGAGCAATTCATATCAAGCATCTCTGCACCAGTCCAACTCTTCAGTAAATAAAATATTATTTTAAGATAATATTTTATTAGACTACCACCTAGTTCACATTTAAAGGTGCTATGGATAATTAGCAACTACAGATCACTCAGTGTCGATGTTTAACATTTCACCCATGCCACCAAGTGATAGTAATGTCACCTGTGTTGCCTCTGCTCTTTAACACAGTTACCTGACCTCTGCCACTCCAGTATGCCATCATTCCTGTTGAAAAAAAAAGCCCCCATTTCAATGGTGATGCTTCCTATCACTATTCCCAATTTAAAGAGCTACCCAAAAATGCTGGTGCCCATATCACTAATTTTTTTTTAATGTTTAAATTTGTGGCTGTAATGTAATGGCTCAGTTGATTAAATAATATAAATAATAATATATATTTATCGAGATCATGAGATATTTTGATATAGGTATGCAAAGTGTGGTAATCACAACATGGAAAATGGGTTATCTATCCCCTCAAGCATTTATCCTCTGTGTTCCAAACAAGCAAATGATACGCTATTGGTTATTGTTAAATGCACAATTAAATTATTATTGACTATGGTTGCTCTGTTGTGCTATTATTTTTGTACCCATTAAACATCTCCATCTCCCCCCACCACCCCTGACTTCCAGTACTCTTCCCAGTCTCTGATAACCATCTGTCTACTTGCTACCTATGTGGGATCAATTATTTTGATTTTTAGATCCCACAAGTAAGTGAGAACATGCTATGTTTGTCTTTCTATACTAGGCTTATTTCACTTAATATAATTACCCATGTAGTTGCACATGACAGGATTTTATTTTTCTCTTATGTCTGAATAGTACTCCATCGTGTATAGGTACAACATTTTTTAATGCATCCATATGTTGATGGACACTAAGATTACTTCCAGAGCTTGGCTATTATGAACAGTGCTGCTACAAACGTAGGAGTACAGATAACTGTTCACAATACTGATTTCCTTTCTTTTGTGTCTGTGTCTGTTTTTATGCCAGTGTCAAGCCTTTTTTTTTTTTTTTTTTGGTGACTCCAGCTCTGCAGTTTTGAAGTCAAGTAATGTGATTTCTCCAGTTTTGTTAATTTTGTTCAAACTCACTTTGGTTATTCTGGGTCTTGTATAGTTCCATATAAATTTTAGGATAGTTTTTTTTTTTGTTTTTTGTTTTTTGTTTTAAATTCTTGTGAGGAATGTCATTGGCAAAGTTTAACAGGAATTGCATTGAAGCTGTAGAATGCTTTAGGTACTAAGGATATCTTAACAATACTGATTCTTCCAACCCATGAATGTGGATTATCTAATTTTTATGTCCTCTATGATTTTTTTCAAAAGCATTTCATAGTTTTCACTGTAAAGATCTTTCAATCCTTGATTAAGTCTATGTCTAGGTATTTAATTTTATGCGTGGTTATTGTAAGCACAATTATATTTTTATTTCTTTTTCAGATTGTTCACTGACGGCATATAGAAATGCTACTGATTTTTGTGAGTAGATTTTGTATTCTGTAACTTTACTGAATTTGTTTATCAGTTCCAATAGTTTTTTGGAGTCTTTAGGCTTTTCCAAATATAAGATCATATCATCTGCAAGCAAGAATAATTTGACTTCCTCCTTTCCAATTTGGATGCCCTTTCTTACTCTCGTCTGATTGCTCTAGCTCAGACTTCCAGGACTATGTAAATAACAGTGATGACAGTGGGCGTGCTTGTCATGTTCCAGATCTTACCTGGCAAGGTTTTCAGTTTTTCCCCATTCAGTATGATAATAGCTGTGGGTCTGTTATACATGGCTTATATTATGTTGAGGTATGTTCCTTCCACACCCAGTTTTTTGAGGGTTTTTGTCATGAAGGGATGTTGAATTTTATCTAATGCTTTTTCAGCATCCATCAAAATGATCATGATTTTTGTCCTTCATTCTGTTGATATGATGTGTAACATTGATTGATTTGTATATGTTGAACCATCCTTGCACCCCTGTGATAAATCTCACTTAGTCATCATGAATGATCTTTTTAATGTATTGTTGAATTCAGTTTCTAGTATTTTGTTGAGGAATTTTTTTTTTTTTTTTTTTTTTTTTTTTTTTTTTTTTTTGAGATGGAGTCTCTCTCTGTAGCCCAGGCTGGAGCGCAGTGGCGCGACCCATTCTCCTGAGTAGCTGGGACTACAGGCGCCCGCCACCACGCCTGGCTAATTTTTTTGTATTTTTTAGTAGAGACTGGGTTTCACCGTGTTAGCCAGGATGGTCTCAATCTCCCAACCTCTTGATCCACCCGCCTCGGCCTCCCAAAGTGTTGGGATTACAGGCATTAGCCACCACACCTGGACTTTGTTGAGGATTTTTACATCAATAGTCATCAGATAAATTGGCTTGTAGTTTTCTTTTTTTGATGTGTCTTTGCCTGGTTTTTGTATCAGGGTAATACTGGCCCTGTAGAATGAGTTTGAAAGGATTCCCTCTTCCTCGATTTTTTGGAACAGTTTGAGTAGGGTTGTTATTAGTTCTTTAAATGTTTAGTATAATTCAGCAGTGAAATCATTGGGTTCTGGGCTTTTCTTTACTGGGAGAATTTTTATTATAGCTTCAATCTCACTACTTCTGGTTTTGGATTTCTTCTTAATTTGATCTTGGTGGACTGTGTCTGTGAATTTGTCCATTTCTTCTAGATTTTCCAAGTTATTGGCATATAGTTTCTCATAATAGTCACAACTGATCCTTTGAATTTCTGTGATATCAGTTGTAATGCCTCCTTTTCATCCCTGATTTTATTTATTTTGGGTCTTCTCTCTTTTCTTTTCTTCATTAGTCTGGCAAAAGGTTTGGAAATTTTGTTTATCTTTTCAAAAGAAAAGACAACTTTAAAAACATTGATCTTTTGTATTTTTTTCTTCATTTCAAATTCATTTATTCCTACTCTGATATTTATTTTTTATTTTCTTCTACTAATTTTGAATTTGTATTGTTCTTGCTTTTCTAATTCTTTAAGATGTATTGTTAGATTATTTATAAGTTCTTCATTTTTGACATAGGCACTGACAGCTATAGGTTTCCTTCTTAGTGTTGCTTTTGCTGTGTCCTATAGGTTTTGGTATGTTGTTTATCCATTATAATTTTTTTTGAAAATATTTTTCAATTTCCTTCTTGAATTCTTCTTTGACTCACTGGTCATTCTGGAGCATATTGTTGAATTTCCATGTGTCTGTAGTTTTCCAAATTCCCCTTGTTATTAATTTCTGGTTTTATTTCTTTGTGGTCAGAGAAGATGCTTCATATTACTTCAATTTTTGAATCTTTTAAGACTTGTTTTGTTATCTAATATATCCTTGAAAATGATCGATGTGCTGAGGAAACGAATGTGTATTCTGTAGCCATTGCATAAAATGTTCTGAAAATACCTATTTTGTTCACTTCATCTATATTGCATATTAAGTCTCATGTTTCTTTCTGGATTTTCTGTGTGGCAATTTTTTTCAATGCTGAAAGTGGGGTGTTGAAGTCTGTAGCTATTATTGCATTGAGGTCTATCTCTTTCTTTAGCTCTAATATTTACTTTATATATCTGTGTCTCCAGTGTTGAGCACATATATATTTAAAATCATTATATACTTTATATATCTAGGTCTCCAGTGTTGAGTACATATATATTTAAAACCATTATATACTCTTGCTGAACTGACCTCTTTGCCATTATAAATGAATAAATGATCGTCTTTGTCTCTCTTACAATTTTTGTCTTGAAACCAATTTAGTCCAATATGAAATCTATGCCTATTCTTTTTGGTTTCCATTGGCATAAAATATCTTTTTTTCTTTTATTTCTTTTTGCTTGCCACTTTTATCTTCATGATTTATTTTTTTATTTTATATATTTCAAGATAATATTTCTTTTTAAAAACTTTTTATTTTATTTTATTTTAAGTTCTGGGATACATGTGCAGGACATGCAGGTTTGTTACATAGGTAAACGTGTGCCATGGTGGTTGCCTGCACCTATCAGCCCATCACCTAGGTATTAAGCCCCCCATGCATTAGCTACTTATCATGATGTTCTCCCTCCCCCTTCTGCCCCCAACAGGCCCCACTGTGTGTTGTTACCCTTCCTGTGTCCATGTGTTCTTATTGTTCAGATCCCACTTATAAGTGAGAAAATGCAGTGTGTGGTTTTCTGTTCCTGTGTTACTTTGCTGAAAATAATGACTTCCAGCTCCATCCACGTCCCTGCAAACTATCTTTTTTCATTGTTCTATTTTCAGTCCATTTGTATCTTAATAAGTGAAGTGTATTTCTCGTAGGCAACAGATAATTAAAGCTAGTTTTTTCATCCATTCAGACACTCTATGTGTTTTTATTAGAGAGTTTAGTCCATGTACATCCAATGCTGTTATTGATAAGTAGGGACTTACTACCGCTGTTTTGTTATTTGTTTCTTGGTTGTGTTGTGATCTTCTCTTCCTCTTTTCCTTCCTTCCTGTCTTCCTTTTAGTGAAGATGATTTTCTCTGGTAGTATAATTTAATTTCTTGCTTTTTAATTTTCTGTTTCTATTGTATGTTTTTCAATTTGATATTACCATGAGGCTTGCAAATGCTATCTATCTTATAACCCATTAGTGTAAACTGAGGATAACTTAACACTTATTGCATAAACAAACATGCAGAAAGAAAACTAATAAAAAAATCTACACTTTAACTTCATCCTGCTGATTTTTAACTTTTGTTCTTTCTCTTTGTGTCTTATTGTATTATGTCCCAGAAAGTTGTTTTAGTTATTGCATTTGATTGATTCATCACCTAGTCTTTCTACTTAAGAATAGTTTATAAACCGCAATTACCATGTTATTATATTCTGTATTTTTCCAGTATGCTTATGATTACCAATGAGTTATGTACATCCAGATGATTTTTTTTTCTTTTTATGCTTAGTAACATTCCGTTTTTTCAGATTGAAGAACTCCCTTTAGCATTTCGTGTAGGACAGGTCTGGTGTTGATGAAATTCCTCAGCTTTTGTTTGTCTGGCAAGATCTTTATTTATCCTTCATTTATGAAGAATTTTGTTTTTGTTTTTGTTTTTTTAGACCAAGTCTCGCTCTGTCACACAAGTTGGAGTGCAGTGGCGTGATCTTGACTCACTGCAACCTCTGCCCCCCAGTTTCAAGCGATTCTTCTGCCTCAGCCTCCTGAGTAGCTGGGATAACAGGTGTATGCCACCACGCCTGGCTAATTTTTGTATTTTTAGTAGAGATGGGGTTTCACCATGTTGGTCAGGCTGGTCTCGAACTACTGACCTCATGATCCACCTGCCTCAGCCTCCCAAAGTGCTGGGATTTCAGGCATGAGCCATTGTGCCTAGCATGCTTGAAGAATATTTTTGCTGATATACTATACTAGGGTAAAGTATTTTTTTTTCCCCTGAGCACTTTATATATGTCATGTCACTCTCTCTTGACCTGTAGGGTTTTCACCGAAAAGTCTGCTCTCAAATTTACTAGCACTCCATTGTATGTTATTTGTTTTTTTCTCTTGCTGCTTTTGTCCTTTCTTCATCCTTGACTTTTGGGAGTTTGATTATCAAATGCCTGAGGTAATCTTATTTGGGTTAATTCTGGTTGGCGTTCTATTCTGGTTGGTGTTCTATAATCTTCTTGTAGTTGAATGTTGATATCCTACTCTAGGTTTGGGAATTTCTCTGTTATTAACATTTTCTTCCCCTATTTCTACAAAAAAAAAAAAAAAAAAAAAAAAATAGGAGTTACTGGTCTCCTCTTTAAGGCCAGTAACTATTGTATTTGTTCTTTGGAAGCTATGTTTTAGATCTTGTAGTCATGCTTCATAGTTTTTCACCGCTTTTTTTTTTTTTTTACATTTTATCTCTTCTGGCTGCATATTTTCAGGTAGCTTGTCTTCAAGCTCACTAATTCTTCCTTCTGCTTGATCAATTCTGCTATTAAGGGACTCTGATGCATTCTTCAGCATGTCAGTTACATTTTTAGCTCCAGAATTTCTGCTTGAGTCTTTTTATGTCTCTTTGTTAAATGTATCTGACAGAATTCTGAATTTCTTCTCTGTGTTTTCTTGAATTTCTTTGAGTTTCCTCAAAACAGCTATTTTGAATTCTCTGTCTGAAAGGTCATATATCTCTGTTTCTCCAGAATTGTTCCCTGGTGCCAGTTTATTTAGTGAGGTCATGTTTTTCCTGATGATCTTGACACTTTAGATGTTCATCAGTGTCTAGGTCTTGAAGAGTAAGGTATGTATCATAGTCTTCACAGTCTGGACATTTTTTTTCTTTTACCCTTGATAAGGCTTTCCAGGTATTCAAAGGGACTTTGGTCCCCCAATCTCAAAAATGCTATGATTTTTGCAGACTTGCCGAGATACCACCTTGGTGGTCTTGAACAAGATCCAGAGGAATTATCTCAATTATCACACAGAGACTCGTGTTCTTTTCCCTTTCTCCAAAGCAAATGGAATCTCTCTTTCTGTGCTGAGCCACTTGGAACTAGGGGTGTGGTGATGCCAGTACCCCCATGGCCACCACCACTGGAACTGTGCTGGGTTTTGCCCAAGACCCTTTGTAGTCACTACCAGGTTACCACTTATGTTCACTCAAGGCCCTAGGGCTCTATGACTAGCAGGTGGTGAAGCCAGTCAGGTTTGTGTTCTTCCCTTAAGGGCAGCAAGTTTTCTCACCCACTGAGAGGGTCTAGAGGTACTATTAGGGAACCAGGAATTAGAGTCAAAAACCTTAGAATTTACCTGGTGTTCTAAGTGGCTAAACTGGTACTTGGCTCACAATACAAAGTCCTTCCCACTCTTCCCTCCCCTTTCCACAGGAAGAGACACCTCTCCCTGTAACCACCACCACCACCATCAGCCAATGGAGGGTTGTGCCAGGCCACTTCCAGTGTTCACTCAAAGCCTAAGGGCCCTTTCATCAGCTTGTTTTAAATGCTGCTAGACCTGGGATTCACCCTTCAGGGCAGTAGGCTTTCCTCGGGCCCAGGGAAGATCTAGAAATGCTGTCAAAGAGCTGAATCCTGGACTCAGGGACCCCAAGAGCCTCCTTGGTGCTCTATTGCAGTGTGGCCAAGTTGATACCTAAGGTGCAAGACAAGGTCCCCTTTACTTTTCTCTCTGTTTTTCTCAAACACAAGAAGTCCCTCCCTGTAGCCACCATTGCTGGGAATGTGCTGGATCACATGTGAAGCCAGCATGCCTCAGAGCCCGAGGCCCACAGCATACTACCTAGGTATTACTTCTGTTTATTTAGAGCCCAAGGGTTCTTTAGTTGGCAGGTGATGAATCCTACCAGCACCGGGTCCTTCCTTTCAAGGCAGCAGGATCTCTTGTGACCCAGGGTAGATTTAGAAATATCTATGAATTAGGGCCTAGAATAGTGGACTCTTGACTCTGCCTTGTAGGATAGGCACCAGCCCTATCCTACTGTGGTTGAGCTGTTATTAAAGATGCAAGACAAAGTCATTTTTACTCTTTGCTCTTCTTCCCTTAAGCGGAAGGAAGGAGTCACTTTCATTGCTGTGAGATGCACTGCCAGGGTTTGGGGGACAAGAGGTGCAAGCACTCCATTAACCACCATGGCTGGTGTCTGCCTAGATCATGTACCACCCTAGTTCACTGGCTGTTAGCCTAGGCCAGCACTAATTGCTTTCTAGGAATTTCAGTCCTTGTATCCTGGACTGTCTTTCAAGTTTACTTAGGATCCCAGAGTACTTTGGCCTGTAAGACTTGCTGAGAAACTCAAGTTACAACTGCTAGGATGGGCAATTTCCCTCTGGCTAGGTCTGGTCTAATGCTCTTTCTATGTGTGGGTGCTGGCTGAGTCCAGCATGGCTTTGCTCTGCGCTGCAACAAGGCAGCACTGAGTTCAATGTAAAGTCCCCCAGTCTCTGTGCTCTGCTTCCCTAAGTGCACAGATTCTCTCTCCACGTAGCACAGCCACTGACAGGGGAAAAAGAACACATGGCATCAGCAATTCAAGACTATCTCTCCTTCACTCTTCAATGACTCCTTCAGTGATAGGAGGTTAAAACTGAGTACTGTGATTCCTTACCTGATTTTTGGTTCTTGTGATGATGCTTTTCAGTGTGTATATAGTTGTTAGAATTTAGTGTTTCTGTGGGCATTGGGGGTAGGGGGAACAAACTGTGTAGGCTTCTTTTCTGTCATTCTGCTTTTTCCCCTTCTAATAGATTTTGCAATATCCTTCTAGGAAGGAGTATCCTCTGGCCCTTTCTGTGAACACCTACAGGTGAAAGGAAATTAGTTTTACACAATAAATTGAATACACTGTTTGCATCTCCACATTTTTTTCTCTATATTAGACTGAGTTCTAGCCTCTTACATCATTTAATGTAAATTTCACTCTTAAATCCAGACTTCATCTATTGAACCAGGCAAAGTCTTAAGATTACTTCTATCTGCCTGAGCTAGTACATTACATTGCTAAATATAATTAACTGCCTTTGTATAGATAATTTTATTCAAATTCAGCCTTATCCTCTAGCCTATCTCTCCTAAAGTATATTTCCTCACAAACTCACACAGTTTTTGCTATTAAGACTTACAAGATCTTGCAATTCATTTAGCATATAGGCAATTTCTTCCTGTACAAGATTGCATATAATTCTCCTCTAGGAATCAGACTTACTTTATAGGCTAGGAGGCCATAAGGATGAGTGATTTGTGTTTCAAAGATCATCTATTCGTCTTATTTACACTAATGTCTGCAAACCAAGCCTATGTTAACCCCACTTACCCCATAATGCCAAAGCCTTAGCTTAATAAATTTGTCAGTTTTATGTATTAAACTTGAATTTTAATTCAGCAATTACCACAATCAAATTGGAGCACGAGTCTCAAGTATATATGCCTTGAATATATAGAAAGTAGGATATTGTTGTAAAATCTGCATAAAGTACTCTGTATTTCCATTACTTTTATAAGCAGAGAATTTAAAGCCCTCGGGTTATTTAATTTCTTAAAATTCTGTAATGTAAGCCCATTCCACAATGTTTGTAGTCACAATTTCTGCTGCAGCAGTTTTATGCAGCAGTTATCAGTTGTATGTAGCAGTTTTACCTGATTTTCCTAAACCTTTCCTTCATCTACGGTGTCACCTGTGCAACGATGTGTAATAATCATACTCACATACAGATTATTTCTGTCATATCACCCACAAAGAAGTCATTACTTGCTCAGAATTGAGTAACCTAGTCCCAGAACTCTATGTTATGGTTTGTTTCTGGGACTACTCATGGTAAAAAGAGGTGTATTAGTAAGGTAAATTCTGATGAACAAAAGCCACTGTAAGTATTTAATACAGGTTGAACAGGTAATGTAAAGTGCAATCTCACTGCACTCAGGACATGGGTCATTTAGTGGTAAGTAAAACAATGGCAAGTCTTTCTGATGGGAGTTAAAGAATATAGAGGAAGACAGGGGTTCTCAAGCCCCAGCTGTGGACCTGTACCAGTCAATGGCCTGTTAGGAGCCAACCCACAGAACAGCAGGTGAGCAGCTGGCAAGCGAGCATTACCACCTGAGCTCCACCTCCTGTCAGATCAGTGGAGGCAATAGATTCTCCTAGGAGCTTGAACCCTATTGTGAACTGCACATGCAATGGATATAGGTTGTGCACTCCTTGTGAGAATCTAGCTAATACCTGATTATCTTAGCTGAAATGGTTCCATCCTGAAACCATGCACCCCCTTCCATTCTCAACCTCAATCCATGGAAAAATTGTCTTCCATGAAGCCAGTCCCTGGTGCCACAAAGATTGGGGACCTCTAATAGTCAACCACTATTCAATTCCAGATAGGAGCCAGCTTACATGGGGGCTTGTGTAATAGATAATCCTGACACAGAGTAAGTTAGGAAAATGAAAATGGAATAGAGCTTTAGGCCAAAAGGTACATAATTAAAATGTATGTTTTAAAGAGAACCATCAGAAAATATTCTATTATGGACAAAAAACAGTAAAATAATATGGAGGTTTTTTTTTTAAGTATATCAGAGTCTATGTGAATAGCTAAAGAAAATATTAATTTTATAAATATTTAGATTGTACAATTTTATTACATTCTACAAAATACATGTAAAGTTAAGACTTTATTTAAATTTCATTTTTAACCTTGGAGTTATCCTACTTAAGAAACTCGTGCATTTGCTAACTTCCTACAAGTTCTATTATTTTAACTATAATCAATGTCTGACCTTAAACATTGTTTTTTTTTTTTCTTAAAAGAAATATCATATTTCTACTATAAGCAAAATGGAGTAATGGGGAATAAATTCATCTTTCTTCATTTAGCAAACAAATAGCCAATGATTATGAATAAACTCCACAAAAAGGGAGGATCTGCAATGATCCCTGTTAGATGGTACATAAACAATGTATGCAATTTCCATGATTGTATCAACATCATACTGAAGTTGCCAGTTCTCTCACATCATTCTTATTCAACATTATTACAACTTCTATTCAATGTAAAAAGCCAAGAAAAATAAATAAAATGCATGTAGATTGTAAAGAAGGGCCTAAAGCTATCCTTATTTTCAAATGACATGATTGATTTTGTAAGACTCCAAAGAACCTACAAAACAGCTCTTAGAAAAATAAGTCAGTTTAGCAATGTTTTGTTGCTAAACTGACATTTAAAATGTCAATTAAAAATGTCAATTATATTTTATATTTTAGGAATCAAACCATGAAATATGAAATTAATAAATTAATTTATATTACTATGCACACATATACACATGCACACTCCCCACAAACAAAGTACTTATGTTTCAATCAAAAACATATATGTAAGATCTCTATGCTGAAAAACAGAAATCACTGATGAACAAATCAAAAAAATAAATTATATATTTACATATTTATATAATTTATATATATGATGCTCTTAGATTGCAAAACAATATTGTTTAGGTGTCAGTCTTCCCCAAATAGATTTAAAACATTAATATTCAAATCTCAGCAAGTATATTTGTAGATGTCAACAAGCTCATTCTAAAGACTAGGCAGAAAGGCAAAGGGACTCCAATAGTCAAATCCGTTCAGAAAAAGAATTAAGCTTGTTGAACTCACACTACCCAATATGAAGACTTACTAGGCAACTACTTTAATGAATAAAATAATAGTGTTAACCAAGACTAGACACAGATTAATAAATCAGAATAGACACTCTATAAATACACCAATGTAAATATAACCAACTAATTCTTGACAAAAGTGTAAAGGCATTTCAATGGATCAGTGATCATCTTTTCAGCAAATGGTTCTGAGAGAACTGAATTTCTATATGCAAACAATAAATCCCTTAGTATACCCCACACGTTACGCAAAAATCAGCTCCAGTGGATCATAAACCCAATGCAAAAAGCAATACCATAGGAGTTCTAGAAGAAAATATTGAGTATGATGATGAGATTTCACATATAACCATAAGCACAATCAACCAAATAATAATGTACTAATTGGATTTTGATAAAATAAAAATCCTTAGCTCTTTGAAACACACTGTTAAAATCATGGAAAGTCATATCACAGATAGAGAAATTATATATGAATTGCATACATATATGCTAAAGGATGTTTATCTGGAATACATACAGATTAAAAACCAGTTATAATTCAATAATAAAGAAACAGCAAGACCAATAAATATTGGATTAAAGGGAATTTGAAAAGGTACTTAACCAAAAAGGATATGTGAAAAGGGAGTAATCAAATAAAATTTTGTTCAACATTAGTAGTCATTAGTTAAAAAAAGAAAAGAAACAGTGCCATGGAACACACTGTGTATCTATCAAAATGTGAAATAAGAACAATAATTTCTTGCTAAAGGGAATGCAAAATGGCATTGCCACTTCGGAAGATAATTTTTAGCTTCTTACAATATTAACTAGAACCATAAGACCCAGAAATACGATTCCTAGGTATTTATGCAATTGAATTAAATACTTATTTTCACACTAAACTGTACAAGAATGTTTACAGTACATTTATTCATAATTACTCAAACTGAAAATAACCAAGTTTGCCTTGAACTGGTGAACAGGCAAACAAACTACGGTGTATCCACATAGTAGAATATCACTCACCAGTAAAAAGGAAGGAGCTACTGATTTAGGCAACAAAATGGATGCGTATCAGATGAATTTTGCAGGATCTGATGCTTGCTCCTAACAACAGGAATATGGCTAAGGTTATGGTAGGTTAAGGTTTCTGAGCTGATGTTACATAATTATGGCTTTCATTATATTAGATAATTCCCTACCAAGCAAGTTGCCAGACTGGGGAGGATTATGTGGAACTGAACTGAGGATGACTTCCCACCATCAAAAAGTCCAACAATCCAAAACACTAAGTCAAAATCCATGTATGTGGTGTGGGAGCAGGTCCTTCCCCCAGTCAGACCCTCAGATAAAGTGTTGGTCCTGGCCAATGCCTTGATTAAGCCCCATGAGAGAGAACCTGAAGCAGCAGAGTCTCCGATCAATGTCCAAATTCCTGAATCATACATATATACATGTTGCTAAGCTACTAAAATTGTAGCAATTTGTTATGCTGCTAGAGATAAGTAGTATAGATTGTAATTATATAAATGTTTCCTTTCAGGCACCTAAGATGATGTTTTAAATGACACTTAAACACCATCAAGATGCCAACAGCACTGAACAGCTTCACTGTCCCTTTAACATTTCCGGTCACTAATTTTCTCAGTCCAAGGATGTATGCTGCTAAGCTAAGACACCTTCACCAAATGTTCAAATAAAAAGGAAAAACTATGATTTTTATGACTTTGTACTTAGTGTATTGTTTTGTAACTTATTAATAAGATTATCATGAACAAGTTACCATTCAGAACCACCAAGTCCACTTCAGAATTGCTGAGAGAGATTTCATTCTATAGCTTCAAGTAGAACTCATCAGAATAGTTACTACTTCCAGCATTCTGGTATCTAAGAATAAATAAATGAAATGTGGATCATGTGCAACATAACATCTTTAACCATCATGAAATATAAATTGCATGCTCAGAGAATAAACAATGTGGTTTAAGAAATGATTAAAATAAAGCAATTGTGCCTGCCAAGAAACCAACAGTGACAGCAGACATGGCCACACAGGACTTCATTCCTTCAGTTCACTATAGTTTCTAGGATTCCAAAAGTATTTAATGCACGAGCAAGAGAAACTGGTTGCTTTGTGATTTGTTTTTCTTCTGTGGTTCATGTGCATAGTTGCATCAGTGACTGTTGTTGCATCAGCCTAGACAATCTAAAAATACTTTAAGGCTTGGGCATTTTTGACATAAGTTTGAAATGTATTTCATAGTTTTTAATTACAAAAGCAAGTCACTGATTTTGAAAACCACATAGTACAAAAAAATGTAAATTATAAAATGGACTCCCTATTCTCACTAGAATATTCCAACTCTATATGTCTGTCTGTCTATCTGTCTACATACATATAATGCAAATTCCTCCACACACACAGCTATGTTCCCTAATGTCTGGGAAAAAGACTCTGTATTGTCATATATAGGTCTGCCTCATAATTATGGATATAATTTAAAATAATTTACTGTATTTTTATAAAAACAGCCATCTCTACTAAATTTTTCACATTTTCTAGCCATGTTTTTTTCCAATATTCTAGATTTTTAAATAAACTCCTGGGACTGACTTATAAAACATTTTGTTAAATGTTTTATTATAACATTGGTATATAATGTTTACAAGAGAGTAGCTGCAGATGTTTGGCTTATAGGATAGAAAGGAGTAAGATGAGAAGATCAAAGTCTTCTAAAAGACTTTTTGTCTCTTGCCAATTATCAAGAAATTGTCCAACAACAGTATGGACAAATGACTTGCTCACACAGGTCATTCAGCTTCTGTCATTTAGGTCATTCCAATCTTTGCGCAATGGTCCTTTGAAAATGGCAGCTATTGAAGCAGAGACAGAGTAAGGCATGAACCCGACTCTGTAATACATCTCCTTCTAAACCTATTTAAGATCTATTTTAAAAATCTTTGGTGAATTCCAACTCAATGAGCAGCCAAGACTAATGCTGTGTCTTCAATGTGATACAATTCATCTGCTTGACAAGTTAATTGTTTTTAAGTTTCTTATATCCTAGAGAAAACACATTCCATCCCTACTATTAATGTATGTAATGCTTATTCAAGGTAAGACTTTGACTTTCCTGACTCTAGTGCCTCAGCAAACACCAATATCTAAAAGTATATGAAGTATCTGGTATATAGTTGTGGGATCATACATAACATTGCCTTAGACCAAGGGGCCCATTTAATAGTTGAAAAAAATTGCTGGAGGCGAGGGGCCTTGGCTCATGCTTGTAATCCCAGCTTTTTTGGAGGCTCAGGTAAGGGGATCACTTGAGGTTACGAGTACAAGACCAGCCTGGGCCTCATAGCAAGATCTTATCTGTACCAAAAATAATTTTAAAATATAGCTCGGCATGGTCGCCAGCACCCGTAGTCCTAGCTACTGAGGAGGCTGAGGAGAGATGATTGTTTGATCCCAGGAGTTCAAGGGTACTACAGTGAGCTAAGATCATGCCAGTGTACTCTAGCCTTGGCAAAATGACAAAACAAAACCAAAAAAACCCGGTCACAGTGGCTTATATCTGTAATCCAGCACTCTGGAAGGCCAAGGCAGGTAGATAACTTGAGTCTAGGGGTTTGAGACCAGTTCCAGCAACATGGCAAAACCTATCTCTACAAAAAAAAAAAAAAAAAAATTACCCAAGCATGGTTGCAACACCTGTTGTACCAGCTACTCAGGAGGCTGAGGTGGAGGATCACCTTAACCTAGGGGTTGAGGCTGCAGTGAGCCTGTGATTGCACCACTGCCCTCCAGCCTGGGTGACAGAGCAAGGCCCTGTCTCAAAAAACGAAAGAAAAAAAAAACAAAAAACAAAACAAAACAAAACAAAAAAACAAGAGAAAAAGAAAAAGAAAAAAGAATTGAAGAATTGCTAGAATTGACATATAAACACGGAATTGCTTGATACTACCATCTACTTCTGGATGCTACTGATTTATTAGAATGTTGGAATGGCTTTTGAAGATGCTGTTAAGATGCCAATTTGTGAAAGATATTCTGTAGACTCGAGTGCTCTTATTCAAGATGTGACATATGTTTTGAACCAAAAGACTTTAAGCATAACTGTGTTCCTCGTTGCTGAATATATGGATCTGGAAAGCAATGGGTACCAGTAGAATTGGCCCAGTTACCATCATTTCCAGGAACCCACTTGGGAAGTATTGCTTCCTACATTTACAACTTTCACCTCTATCAGACTAGAGACACCAGTTACTACGGAAGAATACTTCTAGCAAATGACCTGGCCAAATTTCTAATAAACCCAAAGCTGTAACAGCTTGACAACTCATGATAATAAAGCAGTTGTAAAAAAAATTTCCTACTACCAGGTTTAAAGGATTCTGTTTATCATAAGGAGAAGAGGAGTACTACTAAATAATTAAGAAACAGAAGACCTTGTTGAAGCTTGAAGGGACTTACTGAAGTGATTCTTGGTGCTCATATGCTCCATGATATCTGTGAATGAATATTTGCTGCAAATAGTTTCTGATAAGGGCACAGTAATCAGGGGCTCTCCTTTCCGGTTTGAATATCTGGATCACACCACTGGACAAGCTAACTATACCAGCAGAAGTGCTGACTTGGGGGGCAAGGAAATATGAAATGTGTTGTGCAGGGGAAAAATATACAGTATCAGGATCCTCAGATTAATTTTATTAACACTTGTCCCCTAATCTCCCTCTTCTACGTAATTTTAAAGTTTATTATTATTATTATCGTAGAAAGTACAAATAGTCACCATCTTGAAGAGTGATTCATGAACTTGAGTGGAATTAATATGAAACAGTTTTCAGATGAGTATATCTGAGTGTTAAAAGTTGTGCACTGTTGTTGACACTAGAATTCTCTGCTCATATCATCTAAACACTCACCTATACAAAGTTAAGATTGTTTTTATGATTACTTGTCTCTCTCTGCCTGAAGATTTTTTCTGGTCATTATATTGCACTTGGTCTAGGTGCATAACAAGCCAAAGTTGTCACATATTTAAAGTCCCTGAAGTCAGCCCTTAACCAATGATGAGTAGAAGGTTGTTAGATACAACCTATCTACCTTACTCCTCAGTTGACATAATTCTGAGGCACAATTTTACTCTTTCCCAGAGTCTTCTAGCCTGGCCTAGATTTTGGAAAAGTTTAGTTGCTAAATAGTACATATGTTAATACCTTTTTAAAAATTTTATTTATTTATTTATTTTGAGACAGAGTCTCACTCTGTCACCTAGGCTGGAGTGCAGTGACACTACCATGGCTCACTGACACTTTGACCTCTCAGGTTCAAGCAATCCTCTCACCTCAACATCCTGAGTAGCTTGGACTACAGGCATGCACCACCATTCCCAGCTAATTTTTGTAGATAATAAATATATTTACTATCTATGAAATATATTTTTTCATAGAGAAATAAATATACATAAAAATATATTTATTTTTTATAAATATAAATATAAAAATATATTTATATTTCATAGAGAAATAAATATACATAAAAATATATTTCATAGAAAATAAATATATTTATGTATAGAGTAAATCTATACGTAGGTTTCACTGTTTGCCTAGCGAAACCTTGTGTCTATAAAAATACAAAATTATTTTTTGAACTCCTGGGCTCAAGTGATTTACCTGCTGTGGTCTCCCAAAGTGCTGGGATTACAGGCATGAGCCACTGCACCCAGCCATTATCTTACTTCCATATTCCCTGCTGGTGTTTATTGAAAGCCTTTCCAAAACAAATTCCTTGCATATGTGTTCTTTTTTCAGGCCATTTTCCTGGGTAAACTTCAATTATGACACATGTGGTTATGTGTAATACTGGGCAAGCAGTAGGAACAATGAATATTTTTACTATGAAAGTTCCTTCAACTATGAGAAATGTGCTAGAATAATTTATTTGATAGTTCTTCCTCTCAATTTTATCTATTGTCTTCCTGTAACTCATTTTATTCTTACACTGAGTCTCTTTGCTGATCTATTTTTAAAATCTATTTTATATCTTTCTCTTGTTTTTTCTATATTCTGGGATAGTTCCACAAACTTACCTTTTGAACATTTATATTGTGTTTTTGTCTCTAAAATTATATTTTTAATACATAAGAGGTTATATTTTGTTTTCATAATATTCCTTTCATATACATTTATGTCCCTTTTTGATAGATCCATTATTTCCTATTAATACTCAGAGGATATTAATAACAGGGTTTAAAGTTGCCATCTCACTGTAAAAATCCATGTTTTTTCCAGTTTTTGAATTTGTTTCAGTCTTTCCTATCAAGGGTTTAATTCAGATGTCTAATGATTCCTTGTGTTCTGTTAATATTTGAGAATGAGGTTCCAAGTATTGATTAGATCTCCTGAGTATAGATGATTCTTGTTTACTAGCAGCTTCTGTTAGAATAAGATATATGGACTCTTTCACTGGGAAATCTCAAAGCCAATTTTTAATTCAGATCTTTTTTTTATCCTCCTTGGAGCAGTAAGAAAGATCTCCAGAAAAATACATTTTCATCTTCTATACATTTTCTAGTATTACATTGCCTGGAAGTCTTACATTTTATTATGAACACTCTTGCTAAACATCTTGTTTTCAGCAAACCTTTCATATCCCTCAATTCTACCACTTTAATAACACTTTCTTATACCTTTCTAAAGAATAGCCCTATATAATTGTACCAGGGTGGGATGAAATGTTTACTGGCTATTTAGGGTTAGGTAGAGGATCTGATGTTCTATCTTCTTCTTAAACAGATTTTCATCCAATTTTTCAATTTTAATGCCCACCTTCACCCTCAATTTGAAGTTCTCTGGATTTCTTTGAGGTTCTGGAGTTCAAATCAATTTGCTTCCAGAGTTTCCCACTGCTATTTTAATACACAGTTTTTTCAGAACTTAAAAAATCCATTCAATTCTTTACAGTGTTTTCCAGTTTCTATTGTTTTGCAATATCCTGTCCTCTTTGAACTTACAGATTTGTACCATATTTGAAAGATAGTTTTAGTTATCTTAGTGGCGTTAGGAGGACAGACACATCAATGTTTTCCATTTATCCTCATTTACTAGAACAAATATCCAGTATTTCCTTTACTTAAGAGTCAAATAATACAAAAAGTTAAAATTTATCCCTACATGTATGCCTTTGCAGTTTTAAAAACTGATTTTGTTCAGTGACTACATATTCTATCGTATCAATTTGATAGGTTTTCTGGTTAATATGCAACAACTTAGTTTATCTTTTCAATAACAATAAAAATTGCTCTTGACTAAACTGTTTCTGTTATGATAAATATTCACTGCTTAAAGAAAGATATAGAAAAACGAGTGCTTGAAAAATTCCATCTTTGAGTTACTATGTTTACTTTCAGTTATACTATCCAGCTCTTGATCTTGGCTATTTTTCTTGCGCTTGTAAAAGCCTACAACTCGTCTCTTATTCAGTTTAAATCAGGAAACAGTTATTCAGTTTAAATCTGATGTTATTAGATAAGTTAGAATGGTAAAGTTTGTTTAAAAGTGATGAGCAAAAGATACTGACTGAATAAATAAACTCACTGAAGATACTATTAAATCTTCTAAGATTAAAGAGTATATCAAATTGTAGTGATAAGAAACTTCTAAGAAAACTTTAAAAAATTATTTGACCCAACTTTAAAAGGAAAACAACAAATATTACACTTTGTGATTTAAAAAACTAAGGTTCTTTTTTATAACTTTATTTTGAAATTTGGAGTGGGGGACTTAGATTCAGTCATGGATATGTATTGAGTTAACATACAACCATTTTTAAATTGTTGATCTCATTCAAATGTATTTATGTAGAGAGAACAAGGAGAGAGGGGAAAGGTTATTGATATACTATTGATACAATGTATCAATATCAGTACAATGAATGTGAACTAAATAATAAAACACTCCGGATGTTTCCATCCACTGAGTCTCTATGACAATAAATGGACATCATAGTCTTTAAATTTAATTCACTTTTTAAACAGTTCAAACATGTCAACTTTCATATGTCTTAATATTTTCATATATATAAATAAGAATCTGAAATATTGAGGCAGATTACTTAAGAAGTCTTTTCCATTTCATAATGTGAGCTGTAATCTTACCATTCATATTATGACCAATATTACCACAAATATTAACATATTCAATTCTTTATAGATGTAAATAGAGCAAGTAAATGAATAAATGAATAGAAAGGTATGAAAATATGATGAATAATATAATCAAATACAAGACATAACCTTTAATTATACTTAAAAGATTATGGTTAGTACTACATTCAGTTAATTTTATTCAGCATAATGTATTGAGAAATGAAATATTAACTTCCTTTTAAATTAATGTACTCAACGCAAACTGCTACCGTAGCTAACATCCATGTAATACAACTTCCGTTAAATAATTAATAATTAAGTGCATTTCATAACTTTAATAGTTTCAATATTATCCAAGTTGTTTCCCTTGGCATGTATTTCTTTAAAGAGCTATATGTCTTGAATATGTGTTTGTATTAGTCTGTTCTCACACTGCTATGAAGAAATACCTGAGACTGGGTAATTTATAAAGAAAAGAGGTTTAATTGACTCACAGTTCCACATGGCTAGGGAGACCTCAGGAAACTTAGAATAATGGTGGAAAGCACCTCTTCACAGGGTAGCAGGAGAGAGAATGACTGCCAGCAGGGGAAATGCCAGGTGCTTATAAAACCATCAGATTTCGTGAGAATTCACTCACTACAACAAGAAGAGCATGGAGAAAACTGCCCCCATGATTCAATTCCCTCCCACTTGGTCCTTCCCAGAACATGTGGGGATTATGGGATTCAAGATGATGTTTGAAGACAATTAAAAATGATCTTTGCATTGGGATACTAAAGCAAACCATATCAGTGTTCAAAGTAAAGGAATAATTTTAATAATTACTTTAGTATAAGTAAGTTTAATTAATAACAACATATAAAATTAAAAGTCCTTTCTCTTCACCATTACTTAGTTACACGTTGAATATATAATATTGAATTTTAAAATAAATCAATATGTTTTCCACAGGGAAAAAAGACAATAATTTTTAGAAAGGTATGTTAATCACTTTCTCTTAATATTTTCTGGTCAAAGTAACGAGATTAACTATTTATTGGCATTATCTCTTTTATATTTTAATGTATTAGCTTTAGAGTTCAAAGAAATAGCTAAGATTTCCATCCAGAAATAATTACATTTGAAACCTAATTTATAAAAATACATTATCTAGGTTAGTATTCATAGTATAGACTTTTTAAATTTTGTTTTCCAACACTCATAAATATTTCCTGATCTGTCTGAGAAAGGAAGAATTTCTGATTAAAACAAAGTTTCCTGTAACTTTTTTGATAATTAGACCTAATTGACAATTTTGCAAAGGAGAACCTATATGGTTGTCATGTTATTGTTCTCCTCTAAATAAAAGTATACAGTAACAATTCTACCAATTTTTTTATATAGACAACATCCATTGTGCATAAACTCTGGTAGTAAATTGATTTCATCACTGAATTTCATTTTTAAAATCCTTTTCTCAGATCTCTTACCTTGAATCAATACACCAGCCTTTGCTGTCAAAACATCAGGATGTCAATCGAATAAAGTTATATTTTATCAAGTATGAGAAAATAATTTCAAATTTATATCATCAAATAGAAGTCAGAGAACAGTATGAGACTGAAAGTTATATTGTCACTTTTATAAAATAAAATCTGCTATTGATTCCTTATTACAATATTTGATTCACAACTTGTATTAAATAGATTTTCATACCAGTTTTATTCATCACTGCATATGAATGCAGGACAGTTCTGAAATAATGAAAGTACATTTCACTATTCACTAAAAGGACATTTAGTCACTTTGATTTGTGATGTGAGACTGTATGTGTTTGCTTATATATGAACAAAATGTTAGCAGTTAGCTTGTCTTAGGTTCACCTATTAGAATCAATAATCAGAATTGCTTTCCTGATGCCGAAACTGCAATGCTAACAAAATTATATAGACAAAAATCAATAGGTAGACAACTGTTGTTTTTCCTAATTTTTGACTCTGTGAATTATCTTGAAAAGCCAGATATCTTTTTTTTAATAGTTTCAACTTTTATTTTCGATTCAGGGGTACATTTCAGGTTCGTTACATGGCTATATTGTGTGACACTGAGACTTGGGATAGGAATGATCGTGTCACACAGATAGTGACATAGTACTCAACTGGAAGTTTTTCAGCCATTCCATCCCTCCCCGTCCTGCCACCACCACTGTAGTAGTCCCGTGTCTATTGTTCCCAACTTTATGTCCATGTGCACCCAATGTTTAACTCCCACTCGTAAAATGAGAACACGAGATTTTTGAGTTTCTGTTCCTGCATCAATTTGCTTAGGGTAATGGCCTCTAGCTAGATACATTTTGCTGCAAAGGATACGATTTTGTTCTTTTTTTATGACTGCATGGTTATTCATGGTGTATATATACCACATTTTCTTTATTCAATCCACCATTGATGGGAAACTAGGTTGACTCCATGTCTTTATTATTGTGAATAGTGCTATGATGAACATACAGGTGCATGTGTCCATTTGGTAGAACAATTTATTTTCCTTTGGTAGTTCTAAGTTCTTTGAGAAATGCCTAAACTGCTTTCCACAGTGGCTGAACTAATTTACATTCCCACCAACAGTGTATAAGTATCGTCTTTTCTCTGCAGCCTCTTCAGCATCTGTTATTTTTTGACTTTTTAGAAATGGCTATTCTGACTGGCATGAGATAGTATTTCATTGTGGGTTTGATTTGCATTTCTCTGATTATTACTGATATTGAAGACTTTTTCATATATTTGTTGGTTGCTTGTATGTCTTCTTTTGAGAAGTTTCCATTCATGTCCTTTGCTCACTTTTTAATGGTGTTGTTTGTGTTTTGCTTGTTGAATAGTTTCTTATAAATTCTGGATATTAGACCTTTGTCATATGCATAGCTTATGAAAATTTTTCTCCCATTCTGCTGGTTGTCTGTTTACTCTGTTGATAGTTTATGTTGCTGTACAGAGTTCTTCAGTTTAACTAAGTCCCACTTTTCATTTTTGTTTTTTTTGCAATTGTCTTTGAGGACTTAACTATAATTCTTTGCCAAAGTCAATGTCCAGAATGGTATTACTTAGGTCTTCAAAATATCCTTGACATATCAATTCAATTTAACTGAACAGTATAAAATAGTCACATCCAATAAATACTTATTTTTCCTTTTTAAAAAATTTTATATAATTTCATATGCCCGCAGAAAAGTTGTAAAATAGTACAAAATGATGATAAACATGCAATATTATTTTCAAAACTGTTAAAGAATAAACTACACATCAAATAATCATTTACAAGTAAATATTTTGGTTTCTATTTGCTATAAATGAAGTACACAGTGATGTGTCCATAAACATATGTATTTATATGCCCATATGCCAATGACATTAATGCAGAAAAAATATTTTATCTAATTTACTGCCTTTTTGAGATTCTGTAAATTGTTTTGATAATATTATTGATAGTTCAATAAAATTCAATATTATTTACTGTATTGTCACATCTCTTTTTCCTTTTTTTAATATGGAAGAATTTCTGTGTCACTCTTTTGTGTATATGACCTTGATATTTTTGGCAGGATGTTTACCTTGTAGAATGTTCATCTTGTGATGTACCCTTTGATTCTTGATGTGAGTAATTCAGGTTTTACTGTTTTTGTTTATCAATGTCCAGTTTTGCCAGATGTTTGTTGATTTAATAGTCTTTCCACAAAAATTGGTCTTACTTATTGTGTTATGCATTGGATTTTCATTTCAGTGATTTCTACTATTTCCTTACTGCTTTTTCTACTTTATTTAGGATTAGTTTGTTCTTTCTCTTTCACATAATTACAGATTTAATTTTATCTTATTTACATTAATTGATCATTGGCTTTATTGTATTTATTAGTCAGTCATCTAGCATCAGAACAAATAATATTTTTGTTTATAGGCTTCTTCTACGGCCCATCATATATATATATTTTTAATGTGGTATTCAATAAATATAAATTAGTTCAAGTTTATTGACTGGGCTTTTCAAATCACCTAATTTCTTTGAGAATCAGTTCAAATAATTGTTCTATTAGAACAATTACAATAATGTTTTAAAACAATCGCATTCTAGTACAACAGTGTTACTGAGAGAGGTTTGTTAACATCTGTGGTAGGAGATAAAATGTCCTGACACATGATAGAATAACACATAATATTTTTCATTTTAGTTTTGCTGTATGTATTTATGATATAGGTTTAGTTTTGCTCTATGTGTTTATGTTATAGGTTTATTGGTATGTACATCTAAAATGTAGACTTTGTATATCTACTCGATGAAGTTAATGTTTTCAATCCACTGACACTTTATCTTACATTGTACTTTTCAGGATTTACTATAGCCTTATCACTCTATTTGTTTTTATTTATTTAATACATCTTTTATATACTTTAACTTTCAACATTTTTCTTTGCACTTAAAATTTGTATTTTATACATTTCATATAACTATGATTTATGTTATGTCTGGTTGCCGAACTCTATTTAGAGCATTTAGTCTAATGTAAAGTTTTAGTTTATATATACCATATTACTTTTTTATTTTATTTGGTGTATCATTTTTATGCTCCATTTCTCTTCTTTCTTGCTGCATTTTGAGTTGTCAGCATTTTTAAAGTTATAATTTACTGATTACTACATAAAATTTTGAAATACAAGTGTTTACTATAAATGAGTAATTTTACATATTCCCATACAGCGTAAACAAGATGGAAAATTTTAATTCTATTAACTTATCCTGCAATAAGCCATTTCGTCATGGGTTATAACATTTTGCACTTAAAATTTCTTAAAAATAATATTCTTGTCATATTTAGTTGATATTGATTTATATTTCCTTCAAATTTAGTCATTCTTGTGGTCTTGATTTTAATTTTTTTCTATCTATATCTCTGAGATTCTAGCTAGGATCTAATTTCTTTGAGAATCAGTTCAAATAATTATTTTATTATAACAGTTACAACAATGTTTTAATACAACCATATTCTAGTACAACGGTGTTACTGAGAGAGGTTTGCTAACATCTCTGGTAGGAGATAAAATGTCCTGACACATGATAAAATAACACACAATATTTCTCATTTTAGTTTTGCTCTATGTATTTATGATATAGATTTAGTTTTGTTCTATGTATTTATATGGATCATTTTTCTTTAGGAAAAACAATTATTTAAAATATTTTCCTTGGTTAAGTAGTGCTGACAAATTGGAAATTTTGATACTCTGAAAAATATTCAGTATGCCTTCATTTTTATTTGTAATTAATTCATGTATTTCCTTTTAAGATAGGTTTTCACTCTTCATAGAATTCCAATTAGTTAATAATTGTTTAGAACTTTGATCATATTATTTCATTTTATCTTCCATTGTTTCTGTTTAGATCCCAGCCATAATTTTAGGTCTTTTGACAAATTTATCTATCCTTTATATACATCTTGCTTGGGATTTTTAATAATCCTTTAATCGTGGTTTAATTTCTTTTACTAGTTTTGGAAACATTATACATATTACATCTATATATTGCTCCTTCATATTATTTTCTCTGTGAAATTTAAACTGTACATGTATTAAATAAATGTAGAATATTTATTTCACTACTCTTCTTTTTATTTCTAATTTTTTTGCCTTTGTTCCAAAAATTTTCTTTTGCCTAATAGTTCAGTTCACTATTTCTCTTTCATTTGTGACTAATATACTACCATTCACATTTAGCTGATTTCTAATTTTATATAATGTGGTTTTATTTTTCAGTTTTAGAATTTTTATTGGTGTTATTTTTATATTTCACAGTTCTACATCAAAAGTATACTTTTTGTCCTTTATTTTACAATTTAATCATGTGTATTTTAAATATGGTGCTTTGTATCTTCTAATTTTTGGATATTTTTTAGTGTTTTTGACATGTTTTCAATGGGTTATAAATAACATCTTATTTCTATTTCTAGCCATATTGCATCAAATGCTTGGCATTATAAATACAGCTTGTGTAAATAGTTTATAATAATAATATTTTTCTCCAAAACAATTTTTTGAAAGTTTTAGTTTAAAAGCAAATAGATTCATGTGGGTGTAGGGATAATTTAATATGTTCAGCCCTCATTTGAAGGTTGGTCTTTTTCTGTTCAGTGATTATTTTTAGGGCTTACACCTTCCAGATTCAAACAAACAGAAAAACAAACCAAAAAGCAAATTGCTTAAGCAATGGAGGGATGAAAGAAGGTTCTTGAGATTCAGAGCTTATCAAGTATATTTTCTCAGTATCAACTCTGCAGAAAACCTCCTTTCAAATTTTTCACATTTCATTCCCTAATTTTGCAACTAGTAATTGTTCATTGGAAAACATGTGAATGTTTGCTGCTTTTTTCTTAACTTCCAATATCTCATTAACTCTCTAGCTCTCTGATGTTTTCAATCCAATTTTCAACATATTTTGTATAACTTTTATATGTGTTCATATTGGGAAGACTAGCAGTAGTAAATAGCACATTGGGATAAACAATCTAGCAATAGCATAATGCTGGAAAGTAAAACTTTCATCAAGTGTTTGTAATACGCAGTTTTTATCTATCTTTTATAATCACAATTTATAATATATAGGTATTATAAGGTCATAGATAACACATGGAAACCCTAAAGTAGAAACTTTATAAGTACCTTTACTTCTTTCAGTGCAATTTCTAGATAAAATATAAAACTTTGATCAATTTTATTTTGACAAATAATTTTGAATAACAGCACTATGTGCTAGAAATAGGTTTACAAATGATTTAAATATGCAATATACCTATTTTTCTTTTTCTCACTATGAACTCTACATGCTCCTTTTTCTCACAACACTTCTAAAGATAATCATTATTCAAAATATGTATTGATTAATTACAATTTTAAGTATAAAATATTCTATTTGAAATTACCAGCCTAACATAATACAGTTGAAAATTGATACCATATTGTTAAAGGCCAAAGTACATTTAGTTTACAATAATTTCATTGACATGCATAACCCACAATCTAAAAAAAAGATAATAGGCTATTATAATTCTTCTTTAATGATGCTGCTAAAGCAAAGGCAGTTTTATGTTCGAACCCTTCAAACATGCATCACTTACAAGCATATGCCTTTTCCCAGATGTGCAATTCATGCTGAAGAGCGGTTCTTGGAATGCTTTTGCAATAAGGTCCTTCAACTTCACAAAGAATCATTCAAATAAATACTCTGGGATTATTTTATCATTTTATTTTTATTTTTATTATACTTTAAGTTCTAGGGTACATGTGCACAAGGTGCAGGTTTGTTACATATGTATACATGTGCCATGTCGGTGTGCTGTACCCATTAATTCATCATTTACATTAGGTGTATCTCCCAATGCTATCCCTCCCTACTCTCCCCACCCCACAACAACAGGCCCCAGTGCGTGATGTTCCCCACATCTGGGATTATTTTTGTGCGTGCATGTGTGTGTGTGCGTGTGCTTCTTCCCAAAATGGTATCTCTTCATTCTAATTATTTGCTTTTACATGAACAGTTTTAAAAAGAGATACATGGCTGCAGATAACTAAAAATGTGGATGTGTAAATGTCAGATGCTCCATTTAAGTTACAATTTTGTTTTATGATTAATTTTATGTTGATATCATTATTTTTATCAATTACATAAAAATATGTTATGCTTTTGATATGAAAATATAGTTTTATTTTCAGTGACATGAAATCTGGAAGTCAACAAAGAATCATCATTATTTTAATAATATAAATTTTTAGTTCATTTTACTATTTTCTTTCATTCTTGTTTTCATTATCAAAAATAGGAGATATATAAATGAACCTTAAACATAGATTAGCTTAAAAATCAGTGTATTAATATGCATTTGAATTATTTTCTCATTTTCAAATCCCCACACATTTTTGTACCTTTTGTCATTTCCAGTGCATATGTTTCTATTTATAAAACACTTAAGTGGACAAAATAATGCTGCTTGTTTATCTGAAAACTGTCTTTCTACATAAAATAAAGGACAAGGTAAATTTAACCAAAAGCTGTAAAAGCGTCAATATTTTTTAACTTGTAAAATTTTGCTTTTATCTCCTTCCCAATAACAATAATCTCTAACAATAATAATCTAAAAGTTGTTTTCAAAGTGGGTAAATTATTATAGAAAAAACCAGGGTATGCACAGTTAAACTAAACAACATAAAATGAAACTATATAATAAAAATGTATACCAATAGCAACTGTACTGAGTCATCAATAAGGACAAGATGTATTCTTCCATGACAGATGCAACTGGTATCATTTAATCAGTATTCATGGGTAAATATGAGACAAATATTATTGTGATCAAACATTTTCTAAATAAAGTTTAATATTTCATATTATTAAAAAGTTCTTCATTCTGATTTATTATTAAATTTTGTGTACTCAATACAAAACTCAATATCTTGAATATAGTAGAGACAGCTGCATACTTCAGATATTTTATTCCACTGTATTTTATTCCATCATATTTAATTATATTTATTTTCAGAGATAAAGGGATCAGAAGTATTATTAAATGTAAGTATAGATGCCCATTTTTTCTATATCAATAGAGAGACTTCTAGGTAAGCATAGAAACATGAACACATTTTTTTCTTTGATGAAACCTCAATAAAATAACTGTAAGGGGATTTTTTTGATCATGCATTAACCTACAAAGAATAAAGGTTGTGGATGAGCAAATTTAAGCATAAGAGATACATAATGAAAAGAGCTACAAACATAAAATGTATGTGGATATGTGTTAACTGCCATTTTAGACCTGAGAAATCAAAATACAAATGACTAATAGGAAAAAGAAGTAAAGAGTCTAGAAATAAAGTGTATCACACAATAGAAATCTGAATGTTTCAGTAATTGGGTCACTATATTCATTTAAAAGTGCGGTTAAAAGTATATCTGAAAACAGGGGCATTGTTTAAATCCTACAAAGAAAATTACTAGGTGCCTTTTCTCTACCTGCTAGAACTTTGGAGTCTTGCTCTTTGCAGGTGTTCAAAGAGCAATACAGTAGATTAAGGGCATGGAACTTGGTGAAGACAGAGATGTTTTATAGGAAATACAGGGAATCATGTGAAAGTCTGGGTGATCGATTTCTCCAATTTCTTTCCCTTGGCTACAGTAAACACACAATCAGATTACTCCTGGTTTGCTCATACTCCACCCTCACCTCCATTCCTACTACTACCAGTAACTAGACAAAGATACCTCTCTGTTGCAACCAAGGAGAACAATAAACCAATGACTGGAATTCATCAAGTGAAATGACTGAGTGCCTACCTAGCAACTTAAACTTAAGTCCTCCAGTCCATAAGCCCCAGCAATGCTCACAGATTCCCTGAAAATTTTTAATAGCTTTCTATTAAATATTTTTTAAATTGCCAAATGTAACCAGATATGTGCAGAAATCCTCTAATATGAAAAATAAACCCAAGCATGCATCAGGTAGTGAAAAACCAATAAAACACAATACAAACGAACATAAACTTAAAGGAACCAGAAATACAAAGTAGTGCATATAGCAGAAAGAAAAATGACAACAAATCTGATCATTGATATCCTAAATAAAGGTAAGTAAAAGAAGATATTATTTTCTGAAAATCAGAGCACTATACTATAAAAACAGTACATTTAGAGAGCATAGAATGGTCTTAAGATATGTATTTCAGAAAGCGTCACAGGATCCTTAGGATGTCACTTGACCAGCCAGAAACATCTGTGGCCAGCAGTGCCTCTGCTTGGGTTTTGCTTTTGCCTGCTGGGCTCATTTTGCCCACTCGGCCTGGCAGGCTGCACTCTACTAGTGCTACTGGCCTGGATCCCATGACTTCCAAGGGCGATCCAGGTGCAGAGTGGTGAGGGGTGTGTGAGTGAGCGAGCATGGGGTCTGGCCACTGCACACAGCCAGGCATGCTAACTGCAGCGGGGTGGGCAGCTCTAAATGCCAGCACAGGCACCGGCTCCATGCAAGGCTGCAGCTCAGTCAGAAGGCTTCTGATGTGGGCACCAGCATATGGATAAGGGGAATGCAGTGCTGCCTGAAAGCTTGGAGACGCCGAAAACTGCAGAGCCCCAAAGAGAGTGTTACATTGTGTCACAGCCCTGGCTAAGGGAGCACCTAGGTCTGGGCTCCCAAAGGCATAGCAGCTCTTCTTTCCTTTTCATCACCTGCAACATGTGAAGCAGGGGGCATGTTTCAGCCCTGTTTGTGTTATGACTCTTTCAGTCTTGCCATTTGGCGGGTTCCCAGTTCATGTCCCACAACCAGGAAGAACTAGGTACATGGACAACTGGAGGGTGAGCAAGGAAGAAAGGAGCTTTATTGAATGAAAGAGCAGATTTCAGGAGGCCAGAAGTGAGTAGCTCCTTTCCACAGGTAAGTGGTTCTGACGAGTGTCCAGTTCTCAGGGGAGAAGTGATGCAGATTGCGTAGCTTCTTTCTGCGGGGAGGTTGTCCTGTTAAGTGGAGACCCGAAGTGGGTTCTCTTTCCCTTAGGTAGTAGTCCCAAAGTCTGAGTCTGACTGAGTCTGGAGTTTTATGGGCTCAGAAGAGAATAAGCCATGCTGATTGGTCCATGGATGGCAATGGAAGGGCCCGGAAAAAGCACTATCTGATTGGCCCAAAAGTCATCAACGAAGTTTCCACTCCAGGCTGTGGACTTTGCCTGAAACTGGCAGCCCGAATCCCAGGCTTCAGGCCATTCCTGGCTTGAAGATGGAGTTTCACTGGGGATCTGACCATTTCCACCCAGGAACCCATCTGCCTTCCATCATCAACATGCTGACTATGGCACCCAGGCTGTCTGTGCTGAGGGGCGCCTGTAGGCCCCCACCGAGCTGCCCTCAGTGCCCCCTGGCCTCCCTCCCATCCCCGTTGGTGCCCAAAGTCTGCAGGGGGCCGAGGTGTCAGAGGACTGGCATGTAAGTGCCACCCCAAGGGTGTGCACACCCAGCTGGGTCACAATAGCCGCTTTGCTCTGCACAGGATTGGGTGCAGGCCAGGGAGCCGGAACAACCACTTCTGAGCCTGCAGGGGCAGGCTGAGGCTTCCCGAGCCCCCAAGAGCTCAAGATTACCTAGGTCCAGAGCCGTCGCTGGGAGGCTGCAACTGTGGCCTGGGAGCACAGAGCTCCTGCCCTGCTAACTATGTAGGGCTGGGGATCCCACCTGTTCCCAGCTCCTACGGGCTCCACGGAGCTCTTAGCCTCAGCCATGCCTCCCCCGCGGCAGCTGGCATCACCGCAGCCGCTGCTCCAGATAGGCCATTGCCGCCAGCAAAAGTAAAACATAGAATAATGTGGTTAGAAAATAAAACTGAAAAGGATTTTAAAAATTTAAAAAAATATACTATTTAAAAATACAGAATCCTAAAGTAGAGGAAGTGGAAGGAGAAAATGATCAAGGAGCTAACACAAGAATATTTCCCAGAAATATTCCCATGAAGATCCCTATTCTATGAAGAAATCTTCATACCTATGAAGATAGAAGTATCTTAAAAAATGGATAAAAAGAAGGTTCATGCCAATACAATATTATTGCATTTTTTGAACACAGAAAAATGAAAGATGTGTGAAGAGAAAGAGTGTCTATAGAAGGATCAGGAATGGCATAGGACCTACATATCTAGAAGTTCTTCATGCTTCACAGAGAAAATACGTTTTGGTTTTACTATTTTATTATTATTATTATTATACTTTAAGTTCTAGGGTACATGTGCATAACGTGCAGGTTTGTTACATATGTATACTTGTGCCATGTTGCTGTGCTGCACCCATCAACTCGTCAGCACCCATCAATTCGTCATTTACATCAGGTATAACTCCCAATGCAATCCCTCCCCCCTCCCCCCTCCCCATGATAGGCCCTGGTGTGTGATGTTCCCCTTCCAGAGTCCAAGTGATCTCATTGTTCAGTTCCCACCTATGAGTGAGAACACGCGGTGTTTGGTTTTCTGTTCTTGTGATAGTTTGCTGAGAATGATGGTTTCCAGCTGCATCCATGTCCCTACAAAGGACACAAACTCATCCTTCTTTAGGGCTGCATAGTATTCCATGGTGTATATGTGCCACATTTTCTTAATCCAGTCTGTCACTGATGGACATTTGGGTTGATTCCAAGTATTTGCTATTGTGAATAGTGCCACAATGAACATACGTGTGCATGTGTCTTTATAGCAGCATGATTTATAATCCTTTGGTTTTATCCCCAGTAATGGGATGGCTGGGTCATATGGTACTTCTAGTTCTAGATCCTTGAGGAATCGCCATACTGTTTTCCATAATAGTTGAACTAGTTTACAATCCCACCAACAGTGTAAAAGTGTTCCTATTTCTCCACATCCTCTCCAGCACCTGTTGTTTCCTGACTTTTTAATGATTGCCATTCTAACTGGTGTGAGATGGTACCTCATTGTGGTTTTGATTTGCATTTCAATGATGGCCAGTGATGATGAGCATTTTTTCATGTGTCTGTTGGCTGTATGAATGTCTTCTTTTGAGAAATGTCTGTTCATATGCTTTGCCCACTTTTTGATGGGGTTGTTTGTTTTTTTCTTGTAAATTTGTTTGAGTTCTTTGTAGGTTCTGGATATTAGCCCTTTGTCAGACCAGTAGATTGCAAAAATTTTCTCCCATTCTGTAGGTTGCCTGTTCACTCTGATGGTAGTTTCTTTTGCTGTGCAGAAGCTCTTTAGTTTAATGAGATCCCATTTGTCAATTTTGGCTTTTGTTGCCTTTGCTTTTGGTGTTTTAGACATGAAGTCCTTGTCCATGCCTATGTACTGAATGGTATTACCTAAGTTTTCTTCTAGGGTTTTTATGGTATTAGGTCTAACATTTAAGTCTCTAATCCATCTTGAATTAATTTTCGTATAAGGAGTAAGGAAAGGATCCAGTTTCAGCTTTCTACTTATGGCTAGCCAATTATCCCAGCACCATTTATTAAATAGGGAATCCTTTCCACATTTCTTGTTTTTCTGAGGTTTGTCAAAGATCAGATGGCTGTAGATGTGTGGTATTATTTCTGAGGACTCTGTTCTGTTCCATTGGTCTATATCTCTGTTTTGGTACCAGTACCATGCTGTTTTGGTTACTGTAGCCTTGTAGTATAGTTTGAAGTCAGGTAGCGTGATGCCTCCAGCTTTGTTCTTTTGACTTAGGATTGTCTTGGAGATGCGGGCTCTTTTTTGGTTCCATATGAACTTTAAAGCAGTTCTTTCCAATTCTGTGAAGAAACTCATTGGTAGCTTGATGGGGATGGCATTGAATCTATAAATTACCTTGGGCAGTATGGCCATTTTTATGATATTGATTCTTCCTATCCATGAGCATGGTATGTTCTTCCATTTGTTTGTGTCCTCTTTTATTTCACTGAGCAGTGGTTTGTAGTTCTCCTTGAAGAGGTCCTTTACATCCCTTGTAAGCTGGATTCCTAGGTATTTTATTCTCTTTGAAGCAATTGTGAATGGAAGTTCATTCATGATTTGGCTCTGTTTGTCTG
Source organism: Macaca thibetana thibetana (assembly GCF_024542745.1). Taxonomy (NCBI): domain Eukaryota; kingdom Metazoa; phylum Chordata; class Mammalia; order Primates; family Cercopithecidae; genus Macaca; species Macaca thibetana. The sequence goes on along the minus strand of NC_065582.1, from coordinate 28,884,194 downwards.
TTACTGGTGTATAAGAATGCTTGTGATTTTTGCACATTGATTTTGTATCCTGAGACTTTGCTGAAATTTCTTATCAGTTTAAGGAGATTTTGGGCTGAGACAATGGGGTTTTCTAAATATACAATCATGTCATCTGCACACAGGGACAATTTGACTTCTTCTTTTCCTAACTGAATACCCTTTATTTCTTTCTCTATCCTGATTGCCCTAGCCAGAACTTCCAACACTATGTTGAATAAGAGTGGTGAGAGAGGGCATCCCTGTCTTGTGCCAGTTTTCAAAGGGAATTTTACCAGTTTTTGCTCATTCAGTATGATATTGGTTGTGGGTTTGTCATAAATAGCTCTTATTATTTTTGAGATACGTTCCATCAATACTGAATTTATTGAGCGTTTTTAGCATGAAAGGCTGTTGAATTTTGTCAAAGGCCTTTTCTGCATCTATTGAGATAATCATGTGGTTTTTGTCTTTGGTTCTGTTTATATGCTGGATTACATTTATTGATTTGCATATGTTGAACCAGCCTTGCATTCCCGGGATGAAGCCCACTTGATCATGGTGGATAAGCTTTTTGATGTGCTGCTGGATCCGGTTTGCCAGTATTTTATTGAGGATTTTTGCATCGATGTTCATCAGGGATATTGGTCTAAAATTCTCTTTTTTTGTTGTGTCTCTGCCAGGCTTTGGTATCAGGATGATGTTGGCCTCATAAAATGAGTTAGGGAGGATTCCCTCTTTTTCTATTGATTGGAATAGTTTCAGAAGGAATGGTACCAGCTCCTCCTTGTACCTCTGGTAGAATTCAGCTGTGAATCCATCTGGTCCTGGACTTTTTTTGGTTGGTAGGCTATTAATTATTGCCTCAATTTCAGAGCCTGCTATTGGTCTATTCAGGAATTCAGCTTCTTCCTGGTTTAGTCTTGGGAGAGTGTAAGTGTCCAGGAAATATCCATTTCTTTTAGATTTTCCAGTTTATTTGCGTAGAGGTGTTTATAGTATTCTCTGATGGTAGTTTGTATTTCTGTGGGGTTGGTGGTGATATCCCCTTTATCATTTTTTATTGCATCTATTTGATTCTTTTCTCTTTTCTTCTTTATTAGTCTTTCTAGCAGTCTGTCAATTTTGTTGATGTTTTCAAAAAACCAATCCAGGATTCATTGATTTTTTGGAGGGTTTTTTGTGTCTCTATCTCCTTCAGTTCTGCTCTGATCTTAGTTATTTCTTGCCTTCTGCTAGCTTTTGAATGTGTTTGCTCTTCCTTCTCTAGTTCTTTTAATTGTGATGTTAGAGTGTCAATTTTAGATCTTTCCAGCTTTCTCTTGTGGGCATTTAGTGTTATAAATTTCCCTCTACACACTGCTTTAAATGTGTCCCAGAGATTCTGGTATGTTGTATCTTTATTCTTATTGGTTTCAAAGAACATCTTTATTTCTGCCTTCATTTCGTTGTGTACCCAGTAGTCATTCAGGAGCAGGTTATTCAGTTTCCATGTAGTTGAGCGGTTTTGATTAAGTTTCTTAGTCCTGAGTTCTAGTTTGATTGCACTGTGGTCTAAGAGACAGTTTGTTATAATTTATGTTCTTGTACATTTGCTGAGGAGTGCTTTACTTCCAATTATGTGGTCAATTTGGAATAAGTTTGATGTGGTGCTGAGTTTCTGTTGATTTGGGGTGGAGAGTTCTATAGATGTCTATTAGGTCTGCTTGCTGCAGAGATGAGTTCAAATCCTGGATATCCTTGTTAACTTTCTGTCTTGTTGATCTGTCTGATGTTGATAGTGGGGTGTTGATGTCTCCCATTATTATTGTATGGGAGTCTAAGTCTCTTTGTAATTCTCTAAGGACTTGCTTTATGAATCTGGGTGCTCCTGTATTGGGTGCATATATATTTAGGATAGTTAGCTCTTCCTGTTGAATTGATCCCTTTACCATTATGTAATGGCCTTCTTTGTCTCTTTTGATCTTTGATGGTTTAAAGTCTGTTTTATCAGAGACTAGTATTGCAACCCCTGCTTTTTTTTGTTTTCCATTTGCTTGGTAGATCTTCCTCCATCCCTTTATTTTGAGTCTATGTATGTCTCTGCGTGTGAGATGGGTCTCCTGAATACAGCAGACTGATGGGTCTTGACTCTTTATCCAGTTCGCCAGTCTGTGTCTTTTAATTGGAGCATTTAGTCCATTTTCATTTGAGGTTAATATTGTTATGTGTGAACTTGATCCTGCCATTATGATATTAACTGGTTATTTTGCTCGTTAGTTGATGCAGTTTCTTCCTAGCCTCGATGGTCTTTACATTTTGCCATGTTTTTGCAATGGCTGGTACCGGTTGTTCCTTTCCATGTTTAGTGCTTCCTTCAGGGTTTCTTGTAAGGCAGGCCTGGTGGTGACAAAATCTCTAAGCATTTGCTTATCTGTAAAGGATTTTATTTCTCCTTCACTTATGAAACTTAGTTTGGCTGGACATGAAATTCTGGGTTTAAAATTCTTTTCTTTAAGAATGTTGAATATTGGTCCCCACTCTCTTCTGGCTTGTAGAGTTTCTGCCGAGAGATCTGCTGTTAGTCTGATGGGCTTCCCTTTGTGGGTAACCCGACCTTTCTCTCTGGCTGCCCTTAAGATTTTTTCCTTCATTTCAACTTTGGTGAATCTGGCAATTATGTGTCTTGGAGTTGCTCTTCTCGAGAAGTATCCTTTTGGTGGTCTCTGTATTTCCTGAATTTGAATGTTGGCCTGCCTTACTAGGTTGGGGAAGTTCTCCTGGATGATATCCTGAAGAGTGTTTTCCAACTTGGTTCCATTTTCCCCCTCACTTTCAGGCACCCCAAGCAGACGTAGATTTGGTCTTTTTACATAATCTCATACTTCTTGCAGGCTTTGTTCATTTCTTTTCCTTCTTTTTTCTTTAGATTTCTCTTCTCGCTTCATTTCATTCATTTGATCCTCAATCGCTGATACTCTTTCTTCCAGTTGATCAAGTCGGTTACTGAAGCTTGTGCATTTGTCATGTATTTCTCATGTCATGGTTCTCATCTCTGTCAGTTCGTTTATGGCCTTCTCTGCATTAATTATTCTAATTATCAATTCTTCCACTCTTTTTTCAAGACTTTTAGTTTCTTTGCGCTGGGTACGTAATTCCTCCTTTAGCTCTGAGAAGTTTGATGGACTGGAGCTTATTCTCTATTCTCGTCAAAGTCATTCTCCATCCAGCTTTGATCCGTTGCTGGTGATGAGCTGCGTTCTTTTGCAGGGGGAGATGTGCTCCTATTTTTTGAATTTCCAGCTTTTCTGCCCTGCTTTTTCCCCATCTTTGTGGTTTTATCTGCCTTTGGTCTTTGATGACGGTGACGTACTGATGGGGTTTTGGTGTGGGTGTCCTTCCTGTTTGTTAGTTTTCCTTCTAACAGTCAGGACCCTCAGCTGTAGGTCTGTTGGAGTTTGCTTGTGGTCCACTCCAGACCCTGTTTGCCTGGGTATCAGCAGCAGAGTCTGCAGAAGATAGAATATTGCTGAACAGCAAGTGTACCTGTCTGATTCTTGCTTTGGAAGCTTCCTCTTAGGGGTGTACTCCACCGTGTGAGGTGTGGGGTGCCGGTCTGCCCCTAGTGGGGGATGTCTCCCAGTTAGGCTACCCAGGGGTCAGGGACCCACTTGAGCAGGCAGTCTGTCTGTTCTCAGATCTCAACTCCGTGTTGGGAGATCCACCACTCTCTTCAAAGCTGTCAGACAGAGTCGTTTGTGTCTGCAGAGGTTTCAGCTGCTTTGTTGTTGTTGTTGTTTAGCTGTGCCCTGTCCCCAGAGGTGGAGTCTAGAGACAGGCAGGACTCCTTGAGCTGCTGTGAGCTCCACCCAGTTCGAGCTTCCCAGATGATTTGTTTACCTACTTAAGCCTCAGCAATGGCGGGCGCCCCTCCCCCAGCCTCGCTGCTGCCTTGCCAGTAGATTGCAGACTGCTGTGCTAGCAATGAGGGAGGCTCCGTGGGTGTGGGACCCTACCGGCCAGGTGTGGGATATAATCTCCTGGTGTGCCCGTTTGCTAAGATCCTTGGCAAAGTGCAGTATTGGGGTGGGAGTTACCCGATTTTCCAGGTGTTGTGTGTCTCAGTTCCCCTGGCTAGGAAAAGGGATTCCCTTCCCCCTTGCGCTTCCCAGGTGAGGCGATGCCTCACCCTGCTTCGGCTCTTGCTGGATGGGCTGCAGCAGCTGACCAGCACCGATTGTCCCGCACTCCCTAGTGAGATGAACCCAGTATCTCAGTCGAAAATGCAGAAATCACCTGTCTTCTGTGTCACTTGCGCTGGGAGTTGGAGACTGGAGCTGTTCTATTCGGCCATCTTCGAGAAAATACTTTTTAATCTAGATAGCTGTATCCAACAAACCATCATTTGAGGGTCAAAGTAAAACAAAAACATCTTCAGAAGGGCCCTTTTAAAATATTTACTTTTCTAGTTACAGAAAATAGCTATAACAAGAAAAATAATAAGGTAAAAAAAAGATGAAGAAGTACATGGGAGAAAGAAAGGAGAGGTTGACCTTCGAAGATGGGGATGAGAATTTCCAGGGTCAAGAGAAAGGTTATATCTTTTTAAAGCTGGAAAGTATGTTTTGAGTGAAAGTAGGTTCCAGACGAGGGTGAGAGGATTGAGCGGGTCAAGGAGGTATAGTCATTTTAAAAGTAAAACACACATTTTTCAATACTTGTTAATTACTAAAAGTATAATTACAATTTTATTCTACAATTTAAGTTTGAATCTATGTTAATTATGGAAAATGTAAGAGAATATTATGAACTCCTGGAGTGAACATGATTGAAAGGAAATATACTGCATACTTTTGATTTGGAGAAAAATGCACTCTTCATAAACACTGAATTCTGATTTAATCTAAAATTATATGATAGCAATGGGGACATGATGGAAAGAGAGGAACGTTGACATACATTTATGTCGAGGTATAACAGATGGACACCTGCTGTAAGAGAGCTAGATCTTTAAAATATTTGATCGAAAATAAATTGATAATATCTAGAACTTTAAAAAAGTGTTATTAATATAAAAAGTCACTAAAATACGTAGAAAAAAGCAGAATAAGCTACTGAATGGGTTTAAAATGTTTACTTCTCTAAAAAGGGAACAGGAGAGATGAGATGTGGAAAGCGAATATTAGCTTTTGTTTTGAGCCCTGCGAAATGAATTGACTTTTATATGTATGTAGTGCTGTCATAAAATTTAAATTAAATGCACATAAAGTATATTATTATATACTTAAGAGTCTCATGTTGTTTCATACTATAAATGCAAACACTTATTTAGGAAAAAAAACACAAAAATTACATGCCAAAGTAAAAAAAAATACGTATATATTTGTAACATTCATGTGGATGATATATTTTATTTGGGTTAAGCTTCTTGCATTCGCATTTGTGCGTGTGTATATGTAAATGTGTCCATGTGGGAATGCTGCCAGATCTCTTAATGTTTTATTTTCTTTGAAGTCAAGGAGAACTCTAATCTTTTCCTCTGCTTCTTTTTCACATACACGTCTTTTGTCTTACATTCTTCATCAACTTTTTTTTTTTTACCTTATCTTTCTCTTCTAATAGCTGTCATAGTTTTATGCTTGTTCTTTTAACACACACTGGGGCCAAGCAGCTTACCACCAATAATTTTAGTACTACATAAAAATAGGATTGAACTGGAGTAACCAAAGGCTTCAAATGCTTTACACCCTCTTAAAAAAACTTACTATATTATTTTTTTCCAGAGGCACTTTTCAGTTCAAGTTTTCAATGCAAAGGAGAGTTTGATTAAAAATGAAGCATTTTAAGATACAATTTCTTGGTGGTGTAATTTGGTAATCATTGTTTTTCATTTCTTCACATTGACAGTCTTGTTTTCATCAAAGACCGATTTATAGGAAATAAGAGCCACGTGTTAATCTGCTTTCTATCTTTCATGTGTCCATTTTGTGCCCTTCTAACTTTAGACTTGGAAGACCGAGTAAACAGTCTTCATTTCTTCTATGGCTACCCACAGACCTGGGACCTAACCACATAAAACAGAGAATCAGTGTGGGCTGTTGAGTGACACTTTATTTTACATAACTTTTTATTTATTTCCAAACTCTGAAAAAGTTTACTTCAAATTGTGGCAATCATCTTTATTTTGGTTTACATTATGTTGAATATGAGAGATAACCTCCATACTTTGGGAGCTGAAGTTGTAATTTTCTTTACTTTATTGTTGCAATTGCAGAACCTAACATGTTCCTTGCATACACTAGCATTCAATAAATATGTGTTAAATGAATTAATGAAGGCATATTCTTTAAATTACCAAGAAAAATTAATAAAAGAACAGTTGCCACATAAAATACTATTTAAACTATATCAAATACTGTGGGGTTTTTTTTGTTATGACACATACATTATTTAAAGCATCTTAACAATAATATTTCCACTGAAAATACCAGAAACACAATTCGAAGATAAAGATGTAGAATAATGTTGTTTCTTTTTCTTCCACTTAGTTTTGCTTGACCGTACTGTTATGTTTAGTAAGGGAAGAAGGCCAGTGAATAGCCTGAGTGTTTCCAGCCAGAAAAGAGATAGCTTTAGGCAATAAGAGGAAAGACACATTCTTGAGTCATGTGTCCAACTCAGTGTATGCCATCATGTTCAGGTAAAATGGTACTATTATTACATGCTTGTATCAAGGGACTATTTCTGAGACCAATATACTATTAATCTTTTGTATATTTTATTACTCTTTACATACAGATAATATTTAACATTTGATATTTTGTGTGGTTCACTGAAAAAGGGATTAATCTCTTCAAGCTTAATGATTGAATGATAGGTTGACTTTATGCATGTGAAAGCATTTTTAGAACTCTCGAGCTGGAAACTATTATGTTTCTTTGTCAATCATCCCTTGTAGGGTCCCTTTATAGACTGGGAGGTAGAAAGTTGAGTCAGACTCATTAGAGGCCCCAGAGTACTGTAGTTTGCTGCTTATCTTGTATAATAGTTGAAAGCTGCGGCAGGAGAGGAATTTCTATAGGCTTCAATGCTGTCACTAACAGTGGGGAGCAATGATAGCCTTGGAGAGAGACATTGTTAAAAAAGATGTATACATATGTAACAAACCTGCACATTGTGCACACGTACCCTAGAACTTAAAGTACAATAAAAAAAGAAAGAAAGAAATTTTTGCCAAAAAAAAGATGTCAAAAAAAAAAAAAACCTAACCAAACTTCACAGCATTAACAAGGAACTGTCTTTTTTGTTTACTCTGAGTTAAAGAAAAAAAAGGATATCCTACATTCAACGAGTATGTTATTTACTTTTATCTAAACACATTTACATTAACCAGCCTATATTATCTGGAGACAAATATTTCAAATAGGTGATTTTTAAAAAGCTAGATCACAATATTGTAGATATCAGAGATAATACAATATAGCCACCCAATACAAAGAACAAAATATTTATTATCATAATACTTTAATTGCTTTCTGTCATAAAGTTAGTATCACTAAGTTCTTAAGAAGCAATCAGTAGGAAAAAGTGTTTTTTTTTTTTTTGATAGATTGAATTTCACAAAACAAAAATCTGAAGAGAACTTCTGAAAAAAAAAAACTCTTCAATATAATACAAAAATTAGCCAAGAAAACAAGAAAATATGTACTTCCAAACTAAGCAGGAGACTAAAATATCTTCTTTCAAAAGATATATGTAACAGAATGTTTAATAAGCATTCTTCAATTAACATTTGATCTTTTTGTTTGTTACTTAGTCATTAAAATTAAACATTTAAGTATTATTAAAAGCAGGAAACTTCTTTACTATCACTTCCAGAAATCATATGGAAATTTTGGCATATTTTGAATGACTATATACAGATGAGACTTTTTTTGCCTCAATTTTAAGGCAAACAGATGAAAGCCTATGAGGGTGTAACTACTACTGGTTGAGAACGTTTTTCTAAGTGTTAGCATAGACACATTTTACTACAGTTACACTAGCATCTGCTCTAACTCTTTAAAAACACCCTAGGGCGTTTGAAGCAACAGATCATAGCAAAGGAGGATGACTGTTTGTGACAGAAAATTTCTTCCTAAGAATCAGCAATGCTGGTTTTTAAAACTTGGTTTACTCCACCGCCTCAATTTAATACATGAAAGATGTGTCTTGTTAAAAGGTTTAGACATTAATGGTTAAAAATAGAAAGCATTTCACAAAGAAGACTTACTCATAAATTATAAAATTAGAAGATTGTTGATTACACTCATTTCTCTTAACTTTATTGAGGCATATATTGCATGATATTAAAATTCAAACATTTTAAGCACACACTTTTATATACTCACTGATGTAACCACTACTCTAATGAGTTACAGAACCTGTGTATCAATCCTCTAAGTGAGCTTCCCGGTTCCCTTTTGTAGTCAGTCTCTCCTACTGGCACCAGGAAACCACGGATGTGGTTTTTAACAAGAGTGGTATTACCAATTCTAAAGCTCCGCGTATATGAAATACTACAATGTGTACTCTTTTACTTTTTTCCACCATTTTTTGAGATCTATTTATGTCAGTCTATCTTTTGATTACTTCATTTCCTTTAATTCGTTGATCTTATTTTCCATTAGTAATATGAGTACATTCAAACTTAATGCTTTTAAGTCTTTGTTGTCTTGTTTTTGTTTGTTTCTTAGTTTTTGAGATGGAGTCTTGTTCTGTTGCCCAGGTTGGAGTACAGTGGCACAATCTCTACTCACTGCAACCTCCCCCTCAGCCTCCTGAGAAGCTCGGGGATTACAGGTGCCCACCATCACGCTCAGCTAATTTTCTATATTTTTGTTAGAGATGAGGTTTCGCCATGTTGGCCAGGCTGGTCTTGAACTCCTGAATTCAAATTATCCACCCCCAACTCGGCCTCTCAAAGTGCTGGGATTACGTGTGTGAGCCAACGCACCTGGCCCGTTTTAAGTCTTTGTTTTCAATATCCAAGATCAGGGTAATTGCGTTTAGTTCTGTATTATCAATTTTTTAAATTCTTGAGAGTGTTTTTTGTTGTTGTTTGTGTTTTCCTGCATTTCATAGTTTTTGTTTTGGACAATAACGTTGTTGATGATACACTGAAAACATTTGAATTGTTATATTATTTAAAGACCATTATTTTTCAACATCTGTTAAAAGCTGCCTGAGCACAGGCATATGTATCTGTAAAAACTCTAAGGTGGTCTTCCAAGTCCTTTGAACACAGTAGGATTTAACCTTCAGTTTTCTCCATCCTGAGGATTTTGCAGGTGACTTAATCTTAAAATAGGTTTAGAGTAATCCAAGACCTAAAGCACGGTTGTTATTGCTAAGTTATAGCCTTTCTCTTGCGGCAGTTGAATGCTAGGGGTGATAATAAGGTCTGTACATTATGACAGTTTTGGAAATCCTGCATTTCCACAGCAATGATTGATGTCTAGTGTTTCTGTTCTGTTTTCAATCTCATGGCAACTTCTCTCTGGTAAGTCTCATGTGATGTTGGTCTGAGCATGTATTGCCCAGCTCTTGACCAAGAAATCCCAGAGAACCCCTACTCAAGCTTCTAGGGTTCCCCTCTGGGAAATACCCTTTTCTTTAGTGCTTTACTCTGCTCAGATCAGCTGCTTCATCTGCTCTGAACTCTAATCTTGGCCTCAGCTCAGCAAGATCATCACAATCTACTTAAATCAGAGCTTGCCGTGCAGTCAGGAGAGATGGGATGTTTTGGGGGCTTGTATCATTTGTTTCCTGCCTTTCTGAAATTGCAGTCTTGCATTACTGAATGCTGAAACACATTTGTTGAATACATTTTGTCTCACATATGTTGCTCAGATTTGCATTATTTTAAATAATTAAGAATAATCTGATGTTATTCTTTCAATATCAGAGCAGAAGTTCATTCAAATATTTTAATTATATTATTTCCCACAACTTACACAAAATTAGGATATGATTCACTTAGAAAGATGCTCAGATTTGCTCGTGTCTTTTCCTTCAAGTGGAGTTTTGAATTTTGATGTGTTTGGGGTTTTTAATCATCATCTTCAATAATTTCATTCTTCAAGTATACAGAATGTGTTGGGATCAGAGGAAGATTGTTTATTTAAAAAACAAATCATGACACCCACACATCAATTCTTACCACACTGGCAATTACATGAAAGTCCCAAATGTCCCACACAAAATATTCTATGATATAAAGAATAGAGAAAAATAAATTGTATATGATTACATACATTAGAGATGCAGCTGTCACCTTTTCCCCCACTTTAAGGTGATTGAAAACCCTTTCTATTGGGATACAAGATGGAAAGAATTCTGAGTTCACTTACTCAAATGTTGAAATGTAGATAGATGTCTCCAAGAACCAGATACAACTTGGTGGCTCAGGGTTATCCAACATATTGTGTCTCCATGGTCCTGGTTTTCATTTTTCACTTTAACATGCACACACACACACACGTCTGAGTTAATTCCTCTGAAGTTCTCCATAGATAGATAGGTATAAATAAACTTTCTAAGACTTGTTCTTAACCCGGAATCCCAAGTTCTTAACAAAATTAATACAGAAAGTCCCTGTTCTGCAGAAACACACAAATACTTTCATACCCTCATAATATCCCACAAAAATAAAAATTAAGAGGAAGTATGGAACCATTTCAATAGAGAAGATTTTCTAAGAATTTTACACTAAGAGGCTGGGCGCGGTGGCTCAAGCCTGTAATCCCAGCACTTTGGGAGGCTGAGACGGGAGGATCACGAGGTCAAGAGATCAAGACCATCCTGGCTAACGCGGTGAAACCCCGTCTCTACTAAAAAATACAAAAAAAGAAAAAACTAGCCAGGCGAGGTGGCGGGTGCCTGTAGTCCCAGCTACTCGGGAGGCTGAGGCAGGAGAATGGTGTGAACCCGGGAGGCGGAGCTTGCAGTGAGCTGAGATCCGGCCACTGCACTCCAGCCTGGGTGACAGAGTGAGATTCCGTCTCAAAAAAAAAAAAAAAAAAAAAAGAATTTTACACTAAGAGACACTGTTTGTTTAAAACAAACAAACAAAAGACAGTTATAAGACTTTTAATATTTTACTTGGAAGCAAATTATTATTAATAGATCTCTAACATATACACTACTGTATAGCTCAATCTGCACTATGAAGACACTTCTTGGGTAATGAGACTATTTTAAACTTGATTGCAAACATGCAAATTCATGCAAATGTACAGTTAAAATGGGATAATTTTTATTTTATGTAAATTACAGCTCAGTCAAGAAGTATGAACTTTACGATAAAAACCTTTGTTGCATTTTAAGATTTTGTTTTGCCAAGTAATCCCTCTGTTGTGTTATCATTTAACAATATCTATAATGGCAATCTTTTGAAATCAGAGTGTAATATAAATGCTCTTTAGAATATCTATTTGTTAATTATTAAGTAATTTCAAAGTAGTAACAATAGTTATAAGAGTAGCACCACCAAAAATTTGAATAGGGACTTCAAATTAATATTAAATTATTGACGGAACTATCAAGTAACCAAAAAAAATAAAAATAGTGCCTAAGAATTTGTAGTTAATACTTGCTTTCTGACAATTCTAAAATTATTTTAGGATAAGGAGTAATTATTCTCTACTAAAGATTAATCACATCCTCTAAAGATTAGCCAGATCATATTTTAGTTATAAATATACATTGTAAACATTCTATTCATAATGGCATAAATGAAATAGCAGAGGGCTAAGTGCAGTGGCTCATGCCTGTAATCACAACACTTTGGGAGGCTGAGGTGGGCGAATCATGAGGTCTGGAGTTCGAAACTAGCCTTATCAATATGGTGAAACCCTGTCTCTACTGAAAATACAAAAATCAGCCAAGTGTGGTGGTGCATGCCTGTAGTCCCACCTACTCACGAGGCTGAGGCAGAAGAATCTGTTGAACCCCAGAGACAGAGGTTGCAGTGAGCCCAGATCGCACCACTTCACTTCACTTCAGCCTGGGTGACAGAGCAAGACTCCGTCTCAAAAAAAAAAAAAAAAAAAGAAGCAGAGGTATGTATTATGTATTTTTTTTTTCTGCCAAAAAAAAAAGAAAAATATGAGGAGTGTGATCCACCTTTCGTTAAGGAGCTAAATAAGAATTAATGTTTGTATTTAAAGACAAGTATTTTTTGACCATTTGCTTTGATTTTATCAAAGGTCTGAAACCACAATCTCTCTAGATATGTGTCATTTATATTGATATATAAACTCTGCATTATATATCAGCTATGGTAAAACTTTGATTCTCTCGAGGTCCTGGATCTTCTTTTTATTAATCAAACTTGATTGACTAACACATCATCATTATGTGAAGACTGAGTTATACCATTCACGTAAAGATCCATTATTAAAGACTTATTTTTGTGTGTTGTACAACATAAAGAGGCAATTTTATGTCTTTTTAAACCTGGATTTAAAAAAATCTTACATCAGCTATTAAAAACTACAGATTTTCCCAATAAATATTTTTCTACCTCTATCATACGTGTATCCATATACATGTGAGGGTCTTTCTTAAGATTTTTTGTCTACTTGACTATCACCAATATTACTGTTTTAATTTCTACAATTTGAATTAATCGTATGCCTGATATAACTAGACCATAAGGAAGCACATCTGGATCTGATGAAGATGATTTTGTGTCATCACTATGGAATATATTTTCAAATGGATGAAGTGATTAGACAGTTTTTTGTAGTTACAATTTTTGGTGAGAAAGTTCGTGTGAAAGTTGCACATGGGTAATGTACATGGATAAAGTGGTAGAATATTCTAGAAACTTAATTTTCCCACACTATTTCCCTCCTCCCACTCTCTCTCTCTCAATCCATCTCTTTCTCTTCATCTGTAGTATTGAAACTCCTGATCTTCATCAGGATACACAACAACCTAGAAACAATTATATATTTCCCAATCACCCATAATGTTAGTTGTGAGCATGTTTATATTCCGTAGCTTACAGATCCTAAAGGCAGTATTGTGTATAATTTTCAGAGCATGGTTTGTTGTTGTTGTTGTTTTATTTTTATTTATTTTTTTGAGATGGAGTCTCACTTTGTCTCCAGGCTGGAGAGCAGTGGCTCAATCTTGGTTCACTCAGCCTCCACCTCCCGGGTTCAAGCAATTCTCCTGCCTCAGCCTCCCTAGTAGATGGGACTACAGGCACGTGTCACCACACCCAGTTAATTTTTGTATTTTTAGTAGAGATGGGGTTTCACCATGTTGGCCAGGATGGACTCAATCTCTCGACCTCGTGATCTGCCCCCCTCCTCCTCCTCCTAAAGTGCTGGGATTACAGGCCTGAGCCACTGTGCCCGGCCATTTTATTTTATTTTTTTTTAAGTGATGTGATTTCTTTCCTCACCTGGTCTCCTTTCTTTTTAGCTAAAATACAGACGCTATGCCTGCAGCTTCTGACATCATTTTAGTCGAAGACATTACTTTGGGAATGAGTATCATGAAAGACAAAGCAAATAATAAACTTTGTCTCTAACAAGAAACATCATTTTAGTTCTAGACCAACTATGTGAAGTTTTCTTGTAATTGAAAGGAAAAGCAGCATCCTTCTCTTTTTAAGCAACTGTGACTTGAGGTATTATGTTACTACTTTCTGAGCTTAATCCCAACTAATGCAGATGACCAATAAGAACTCAGATTATGAAAAAAAAATGTACTCTTTGCATTCAGAGAGAATATACTGACTGTGGAGCACGATAAGAAGTAACGGTGGCAACGGTGTTTCACTCAATATAATCGAAAGTTGTTATTTCAGAAAGTTTTAAAAAATAACTTTAAAAGAGAAGTACAAAACATTTTACACAAAAGAATTATAGTTCAATGCGTACAAATATAAGCAACAAAAATAAAACTGTATGCATTTCTGAACAAATACTTCCAGTAAAAGGAAAAAAAGGAATTTCAAGTGTGTGTCAAAGGCTATAATGATTTCATTTTAACATATATCTTGTATTATATGTTATATTTTGTAAGAATTACTTTATATTATACTATAGAGGAAAACCAATACAACCATAAAATCAATACATTTTAATATAAATATAATATCACAGCTGCATGATAATGGGTTAACAATGTATTAGAAAGCTGAGAACTTCTTTAGTTTCCAAGGCAACTAATTTTTCCATTTTGTATTCAAAATTTAAGGGCATTTTGAAAATTAAAGATACTGTAACACTACTTTCATTTAAGGATCAAAAACAAGAAATTTGATTTTAAATTGTAGCATTTTGCAAAAAGTGTCATGAAAACTTTTATTTTTTCAACTCATATTTTATATAGACCCTTTAAAGTACATATACACAGAACTAAAAAACAAAACACTCTCACGTAAGCAGGCGAGCAAGACAAAAATATCAAAAACAAAACTACAAACAACATTTTCTAAGTGCTATCATTTTTTCAAATCATAATTTCTACTAAAGTATCCATGAAAACAAAAATACTTTGGTAACTCAATTCCTAATGTAGTTTCATGTTCACCTAGGAGGTTGTACATTTTCCATAACATCTAATATAATGTTGGCTATTTAGGAAACTTGAGCCTATCATCAGCCTTCAAGTTCTCTGGCTTTCCTTTTTAGATCTATCATAAATTTGTTCTAGATTTCCCAGTTTAACACCAACTAATTAAATAAGTCCCCTTTTTGCATGAATTATGTGCTGTTCTTTTTATGAAATAAAGATGCTGCAGAATTAAGGTTCTCTTAAAAAGTTAGGAGTGAATAATCAGTGCTCCCAGCATTGTCACCTTAAGTAATCTATAGAAAGGCACACTAGCCATAGCACCCTCAAGGAGTAAGGAACATTCATCCACATGCTATCAGAGAGTGAAAATTAGTAAAATAATCTAGATAGCTTTGCAGATCACAGAGTTATACTGAAAATATTTTAAGTAAGTCAAAATTCTAAGTAAGGTCTTATGCAGAATTTTTTTTATTAGTCTTTAAGTAAAATGGGCCTAGAGTTTTCAAGGGTCCAGGAAATGTAAAAGATCTTTAAAAATATTAAAACAAATTTTATTTCTGTAATAACAGTAGAAGCCTGGAAATTAGAAAGTAATTCATATTTACTGAAATAAGTATAAAATAACACTATATCAAATTAACTATCGTATTAATAAAATCTTGCATTTATAAAATATACTCAATTAGAAATAGTTTGATTTTCTCACTTCGTAAAACTCTTCCAGATTTGATTTGTTTAGTTATAAATTATAGCCAATTATGAATTTAATAAGTTCATTGTTACAGAATTATTTCAAAAGCAAGATGATTAACAGAATTCCTTTACATTTTTATAGAAATAGGTATACCCATTATAGATGCATTTCTATTCTTGTATTTGACATGTTTCAGTCTATAAATTAAACAGGACTAAATTCTGCAAAATCTTAAATAGTCCCAGTATTTCAAATACCAGCACATTTATCCAAGCTCTAAAATATTGTGTTAAATGTATAAACAAGTGGACTCAATAGACAACAAAGCTCATGTGCTTTTATTATCCTTTTAATATATTACTATTCTGGGCAAAAAACACAAAAGACAAATTATATATATTTACTTACTTCACAATAGTGTAGCAAAGAAGAAATATACGAATAGTTGTCATATAATATACCTGGAGAGAAATATAAAATTTTAGCACAGCTAACATGCTGTTAATTGTGGTACTTACTTGATTCTGCGTGACTATACACTTAACAGTATCTAAACTAAGGGCTAGATGATGCTTGCGTATGCAGTGGGGTGCATTGCAAAAGAGGAATACCTAATTAAAAATACACTGACTTTATATAGGTCTACTGATGACCTCTCTGTCTAAGAAAGAAAGAGAGAGCTTGTGTTTACTCTGGAATATAAAAGCATCATCTCCGGGATGGGGAATGAGACTTTACTGTCCTAGAATATTTCTGAGGAAAGAGGCTTTATCTATACTATAAAAAGAATACCTTCTCTGACACAAAGGGAGACAATACATAAATCTTCTAAGAATATGCATTTGTTATGCATAGCAAAATTCTGAGATTCAAAAATATATTCAACATGTTTACTCACCTCAGCATAGACTTGTAAAAGAATATATTTCTGTAAATATGCAAACATCATTGCAAAAATCATCATCAGTGCTTTTGCTTAGAAAGTCCAGACTGAGGCCGGGCGCGGTGGCTCAAGCCTGTAATCCCAGCACTTTGGGAGGCCGAGGCGGGTGGATCACGAGGTCAGGAGATCGAGACTATCCTGGCTAACATGGTGAAACCCCGTGTCTACTAAAAATACAAAAAACTAGCCGGGTGTGGTGGCGGGCGCCTGTAGTCTCAGCTACTTGGGAGGCTGAGGCGGGAGAATGGCGTGAACCCGGGAGGCGGAGCTTGCAGTGAGCTGAGATCACGCCACTGCACTCCAGCCTGGGCGACAGAGCGAGACTCCGTCTCAAAAAAAAAAAAAAAAAAAAAAAAAAAAAAAAGAAAGTCCAGACTGCAGAAACACGATATGGTAATGAAAATCGTGTATCCCAATGGACACATAATCTTGTTTGTGGTATTTAAGGTTTTATCCAGTACAGCTATTTTTATATAAAAATGTTTGTAGAGACTTATCAAAATAATAGTCTCAAAATATAAGTAAAAGTAATAATATAAAATAATGATAACAACATGAATTTTTAAGAACACTAAATTCATATTTTTGAACAACTAGAAACATGTTATTGCAGTCTAAATTGAAATATGTATTGATAGTTTAGTCCAGATTTGCAATCCATGTTGGAAACAATTCTAACTCATAGCTCTCAGTCCTTCTGATATGATTTGCTCTGTGTCCCCACACAAATCTCATCTTGTAGCTTTCATAATTCCCACACGTTATGGGAGATACCTTTTGGGAGATAACTGAATCATTGGGATGGATCTTTCCTGCACTGTTCTCATGATGGTGAATGGGTCCCACAAGATCTGATGGTTTCAAAAAGAGGAGTTCCCCTACACAGGCACCCTCTCTCTTTGCCTGCCGCCATCCATGTAAGATGTGATTTGCTTCTCCTTGCCTTCTGCCATGGTTGTGAGGCCTCTCCAGCCATGTGGGACTGTAAGTCCATTAAACCTCTTTTTCTTCCCAGTCTCAGGCATGTCTTTATCAGCAGCATGAAAACTAACTAATACACCCTCATATCTGACAAAGATACCAGAATAATTCCCGTGTAAACTGCTCAATCATTTCCTTCTCTTCTCATGCCTACCTTCTTTGCAGTAGTCTAAGGAAGTAATTGTTAGTGTTTTTTTTTTTAAAAAAAGAATTCCATATATATCACAAGCCATACAAAAAGATACTCACTCTCTCTCTCTCCATATAAATATATATATATATATATATATCACAAAGTATCTAACAACTGTATATTAAAGCTTTATAATAAGTCTTCTTTGTGTCAGTGAGGTTTGGCAAACAACATCATATAATTTATTATGTTTTATTGCATTCAGCAATTATATAAACTAGTGATGATTTATAGCATCTGCATATATACACTGAATGCTATCAACAACTGTATTCAAAAATTATTAAGCATCATACATCACAAAAACTAATTCTTTATATTTAGTTGAGATTCTTCTTTGACATGCCATAGATTCTAAAATATTTGACGTGACCTCAATTTTTAAGCTGCAAATTGGCAACTATTTTTTTAATTCAGAAATATTTTGAGAAAATATGTACTCAAACTGTCAAATAAGCAATGTCTCTTGCACCACATAGCTAATTGAAACTAAACAAAATTACATGAAATTTTAATATTTTAAATTAATTATAGCTATTGTTGAAAAGATGATATATTTAGTAGATAATTAGCTTAATTGATTTTTTACTTCTGAAAATATTCTTTACGTTTATAGAATTGTCTAACAAAACTTTCATAAAGCAAATAAATAATGTATTCTATTAATTATCCATCCAAAAATAGTTTTTCGTTTGTGTAAGGACCAGGTCATTTGATAGCTGGCCAAAGTCACACACTTTGATCTTGTTAAATGTCATTTAACTTTGTTGTTGAATATGTAAATTTGATTGGAAGTGACTAATTTATTTAATTTTCTTTTTATTTTTGAAGGGAATTTCTTTCCAAATTAAGAATGTATCTTCCAAGTATTTCTCTATATTATCACTTTTATTATGTATAAATTTATTTTAGGCAAACAAATACCTTTAGCTTTTTCATTTTATTCACCCCAGCAAATTTCACATGTCCCTTATTATGAAATTAACAATATACAGCTATTGAAGTTTTTAGAAAATTACTTCTCATGATATAGTCACAGTTTTTCTATTTTTAATCTATTGTGAATTACAAAAGTTGTCTCATTTTAAAATCAATATGTATGTGAGAATAACATTAGCAATACGGCAGAATAGGAAGTCTGAGCCCTTGCTCTACCACAGAAATACTGATTTAATCATAATATGAGGACTGAATATGTCTATGAGAAGTCTAGATATCAGTTAAGAGGTTGAAGTACACCAGATGAGCACAAAATCACTACATTAAAAAGAAAACAAAAGAACAATTTTACATTACCTACGTCAGCCAGGCCCCAAAGCCAACACAGCTCAATTCTGCAAGAGATCACCCTGACCTGTAATTTATTTCTTGGGAGAAAACAAAGAGTAAATCATCATCCATTCAACTTCCCTGTTAATTTGGTGTGCTATCCAATGGGCTTCTGTTCACCTTACATGAAGTGCTGATGAAACTGTAAAAATTTGGATACCTGTGGCAGCTAAGAAGAAATAAAAAGGAAGTGGCAGATTTCTGTGGCCTAGCATAATTTTGCAAGATTGGGAGAAAAGATGGAACCTCAGGCTTCTCCCAAAGAAAGGAAATAGTAGAAGTTGAATGTGTGTCCCAAGTCCCCACTTTTCAGTGTGCTGCTTATAGGGCCAGATTATGTCTCGCCTCTAATGCTGACAGAACTGGCACAATTATGGGAGGGAGCTAAGAACAAAATAAAAGTGTATTATGATTGCTGTTTGATAGTCATTCAGAATTTCTAGCCAAAATTATTGGTGAAAATACTTCCCTGGTTAAGCCAGTCCATGAAGACTGGGAAAGTGGTCTTTTCTTCAAATATACAATCACCAAAGCAAAGGTACATGGAACACATATAATTAGGGAAACACGATACAATCAAGGAACCAAAATAAATTTCTGGTAACTGACTCCAAACAAATGGAGATCTATAACTTACCTGACAAATAATTCCAAATTCAAAATTCTTTAAAAAGCTCAGTGAGTTGCAGTAAAATAGAGGTAGATAAATCAGTGAAATCAGGAAAATAATGCACACACAAATGAGAATACCAACAAAAAGCAATCATACATTTAAAAAAAACTGAAATACTGGAGCTGAAGAATGCCTCACTTGAATTTTTTCATGGAAGACTTCATTAAGTAGAAGAAAGAATCAGTGAGTTGGAAGACAAATCATTTAAATTATCCAAGCAGAAAAGCAATCATTTTTTAAAACAACATAAGAAATAAAACAGAACCTACAAGTCTTATAGGGCACCATCCAAAGAACCAAAAATAGCATTATGGGAGGTCCAGAAGAAGAGATAAAGAAGTAGAAAGATTATTTCAAAAAATAATAGCCCCCAACTTCTCATATCTTGGGAAGAAAATGGACATCCAGATTCATGAAGCCAAGACACTCCCCAAAAATGAAAACTCGAAAGGAAGTCTGCACTGAGACATATTATAATTAAATTATCAAAAGGCAAAGACAAGGAGAGAATTCTGAAAGCAGCAAGAGAACAATGACTTGTTAAATATAAGGGAGGTTATCTAAAACTATCAGGTTTTTTCAGCAGAAACCTTATAGATCAGAAGGGAGTGAAATAATATATTTAAAGTGTTAAGAGGAAAAACAAAAACCTGCCCACCAAGGATACTATAATTAGCATAACTGACTTTAAAAATATAGATGGATTAAAGACTTTTCAAGACAAAGAAAAGCTGAGAGTTCATCACCCTGGATTTACTTTACAATAAAAGCTAAAGGGAGTGTTGCAAGTTGAAACAAAACAGTGCCAAACAGCAACAAAAAACATAGGAAATTATAAATACATTGGTCGAGATAAATATGTGTACAAAGAATACTGTAATATGTAATAGTAGTGATTAAATTACTTTTAATTCTGATATTAAAGCTAAAAAAAGTATTAATAAATATAAGTATAAAAATAAGTTCAGGGAAAAGACATAGAAAGGTATAAATTCTGTCATCAATATCAAATGTATGGGATTGGGAAAAAGTAAACCTGCAGCTTTTGTATGAGATTAATGTATCAAGTAAAATAGACTACAGAAAATGATATTTTATGTGATCCCCATGGCAACCACACAGAAAATATTTACAGAATACACACACACACACACAAAGATAAAGAAATCAAAGCACATCGATACAAAAGAAAATCAATTAAATACAAAGGGAGATAGACAGGAAAGGGATACAAGAATTACAATGAGAAAAAAATAACAAAATGGCAGTAGAATATCTTTCTCTATCAATAATTATCTTAAATGTAAATGGATTCAACTCTCATTTAAAAGACTTAGAGTGGCTGAATATAAATAAAGTAAAAAAAAAAAAATACTAAGACCCAATTATATGTTATCTATGAGAGAATTGTTTTAGATTTAAGGACACACAAAGGCTGAAAAAGAAGAGATGAAAGAAATGGTCCATGAAGATGGTAACCAAAAAACAGCCAGAGATGGTGATATTTATATGAGAGAAAATAGACTTAAAGTAAAAAGACAGAAAGAAAAACTGTCATGAGACAGGCATTTTATAATGATATGAGTCAATCAACCAGGAATATATAAAAATTATAAGTATATTTGTTACCAACACTAGAGAACTTAAATACGTAAAGCAAACACTGACAGAACCAAAAGGAAAATAGATAGCAATAACATAATAATAAGAAACTTTAATAATGCACTTTTAATAATAGCTAGAATATCCAGGCAGAAAGCCAATAAAGAAAAGTGGACATGAACAACATTATAGGAACAAATTGACCTAACAGGCATATACAGAACATTCTCCTCAATAGCAGCAAAATATATATTCTGCACAAGCACACACTGATCATTCTCCAGTATAAATTACATTACATCACAAAACAAGTCTTAAGAAATTTAAGATGACTGATATCATACCAACTATCTTTAACCCCAATTGAATAAAATTAAGACATCAATAGAAGAAGAAATATTGTAAATTCACAAATATGTTAAAATAAAGCAACGTACTCTTGAGTGATCAATGGGTAAAAGAAGAAATCAAAAGGGAAATTAGATAATAAATTAAAATAAAAACAAAATGTACCAAAATTATGAAATATAGCAAAAGTAGTTCTAACGGAGAAGTGTATCACGATAAATACCTACATTAAAGAAGGACATCAAATAAACAACCTAATCTTACCTTAAAGAACTAGAAAATAAGACAAACTATGCCACAAATGCGGAGAAAAAAAGAAACAATAAAGGTTAAGGCTAAATAAATAGAGAACAGAAAAATAATTTTTATAAAATAATTGAGTTGGATATTCGGAAAAATAAAATTGGCAGTTAGACTATGAAAAAAATGAAAGAATTCATATAAATAAAATCAGATATCAGAAAAAGACAGCATTACAACTGATGCACGAAATAAAAACAATCATTATAGGGTAAAATGAACAACTATACACAAGAAAAAATGCTGCACTTGTATAAAAAATTTACCATGAATGGAGCTTGCAGGACTGAAATTTTTTCTGGGTAAGTCAGGGAGTTAGTGGTGAGTGAATGTGAAGGTCTAGGAACTTCACACTACTGTAGACTTTATAAACACAGTAGACTTTATAAACACTAGATACACTAAGGCTACACTAAGTTTAATTTTTTTTTTTTTTTTTTTTTTTTTTTTTTTTTTTTTTTTTTGAGACGGAGTCTTGCTCTGTCGCCCAGGCTGGAGTGCAGTGGTGCTATCTCGGCTCACTGCACGCTCCGCCTCCCAGGTTCACGCCATTCTCCTGCCTCAGCCTCCCGAGTAGTTGGGACTACAGGCACCTGCCACCACACCCGGCTAATTTTTTGTATTTTTAGTAGAGACGGGATTTCACGTGTTAGCCAGGATGGTCTCCATCTCCTGACCTCGTGCTCCACCCGCCTCCTCCCAAAGTGCCGGGATTATGGGCGTACGCCACCGCGCCCAGCCTATAATGTATATTTTTAATTATTTAGTAACAAATTGAACTTAGCTTGCTGTAATTTTTTCTTTTCTTTTTACTTTTTAAATTTTTAAATTTTTATTTATTTATTTATTTATTTTGAGACGGAATTTCGCTCTTGTTGCTCAGGCTGGGGTGCAATGGCACGATCTCGGCTAACTGCAGTCTCTGCCTCCCAGGTACAAGCGATTCTCCTGTCTCAGCCTCCCAAGTAGCTTGGATTACAGACATGTGCCAACAACTCCGGCTAATTTTTTTGTATTTAGTAGAGACGGGGTTTCACCATGTTAGGCTGGTCAGGAACTCCTGACCTCAGGCAATCCACTGCCTCGGCCTCTCAAAGTGCTGGGATTACAGGCGTGTTCCACCACGCCAGGCCAGCTTGCTGTAATTTTTAATAAACTTTCTAATTAACTTTTTGTATTTTATAATAACACCTAATTTAAAACACAACCACTTTATACATCAACAAAAGGTTTTTCTTTATGTTTCTATTCTATAAGCTTTTTATATTTTTAAACTATTTGTTTATTTTACTTTTAAAACTTTTTTCTTAAAAACTAAAACACAAACACACATATTAGCAGATGCCAATACAGGGTGAGAATCATCAAGATGTTACTAAGTAAAATTAAGTTTCAGCTTTAATATTATGGGACCACTATTGTATATGTAGACCATCATTGACCAAAATGTTGTTATGTGGTGCATGATTGCACTTATGTGTATACTACCAGAAAAATGTAAGTGCCAGTCTGAGTGTAATAAAACCATACTATCATATACAATGAAATAGTTTAAATAAAATATAGTGTGAACAAGACAGTAAGTTTGTGTTTATTAAATATTTTATAATGTTTCTGTCTTTAAAGTAGAAATTAATGCATGTCAAATAAAATTAAAAATTTAGATCCTTATTAATATTTGCCACACTTCAAGGCATCATACCTACATGTAGGCAGTGGAAAGTGTATTGAATAAGACAATGTTAGTGGGTTCTCTAGCATTTCTTAGTCCTGAAGTAGGTTTAATGATACCTCTTTACATTTTAAGTCCTAAGTGCCGATATAATGTTGCAATTTTCAATTGAAGATACCTTATCAAATTCCATTTCAAAATAACTGCTGTCTAAATATCTAAAGGCCACATCTAGGGTATTCTAGGGTAAGTAACTCTGGTACCTTTTTAATTATTTATATGGCAGGTTTGGAATTGATTGATGCTAGCATTTTTTTTTTCTTAGTCAGAAATAATGGCACACAGGGCATGTAAATTTTGATGGAGTAAATGCAATTATGATGAAGGGCAAGAAAGGTCCAGAACAAGGTATTTTTTGAGAGGAATAGGCAGAATCAGAGTGTTATAGCTAATGCATCATGCAGCTGGAGAGCAATGAGTTTCTGTAGAGGTTAAATGAGCAAGAATCAGAGGGAAATTTTAAAGGACAGAACAATCCCAACTAAAATTGAAAAACAGAGTGTAGAAATGTTTGTGACCCACAAAAAAAACTCAGGTGTTCACAGAAGAGAAGCACCTTATTTGTGGTTATATAATAAACTTTATTTCATGCTCAGTTCCCTAGCAAGATAACTTAATCTAGCAATTTCAATGTATTTCCTTACTCCAATTCTGAGATTTAAAATGTTATTTCAGGGTTTAAATTGATTTGTTTGGCATTAATCTTTAGTTCATTCAGTATTGCTCTCTCCTCCTTATCCTTCTAACCCTAAGTCTTGCGGTTAAATAATTTCTTTGAATTTTATATTTAGATTATCATTACCTTCCCTGGTCTGCACTGATATCTTTAGTACACTGGCCTCTATATTTATTTTACCTAAAGAATCTGCTAATCCCACTTTGCCCTTCAGTTGCCAGACGTCTTCCTCATCTGAACCATGGAATCCATTGGGAAGTGTGGCCAAGTTCTGACCGATATTTTGGTATGGACAGCTTAAATGTGGAGCCTGGAAATATTTGAATTACATCTAATCTCCAGCTCTCTCTGAAGCTACAGGAAGCTACCAACAGAGGGGCCAATCTCACATTTTCTTTTGATTACATGAACTTTTTCTGCTTTAATTTGGAGTTACTCTATTTTGGCATGGTGTGCTTTGTGAGACTTACTTTTCTCTGATTTTCATAATGTATGAGGGAAATAAATATCTATATTGTGCTTAGATCTCTAATCCTATCACCTACAACCACCTTCAAGAGGACTCAGATACCAAAAATATTTTCTGTTTTACAAGCCCTCTGATGTACTCATATTTTTGGAGGTTCTCCTTGAGCTGTGTAATTCTTACATCATTCACCAATCCAAAGGTTTGCTGGCCCCAAGGACTTCTGGTGCAAAAATATGCATGCAAAAGATTTAGGGTCGTGTGACTGACTGAAACTTCTAGAACAGCAATTATAATTTCGAGAATCTTCCCTGTTACAGTGAGTAGATATATAAATTTCTTCGTTATTAACATGTAGAGAGATAGAATAGTAGTGATGAAAACATTGCTCTCCATCTTGTACTTCAAAACTAGCTCTGTTTCATTCTTTCCCCCATGTCTCCCTTCCCAGAAAACAAATTTCATACATACCTTAGCTTTCCTCGAGAATAAGATCTATAGAGGATTGTTGACCCGCAAATGCTAGCATATTCAAGTTAACTTAAGATTTTATCCCACTATTGAGAATTTCAGTGTGGGAAATCTGGGAAACTAGACATGGTTCGTGAACCACAGGGTTGATAAAATAAATTTCATATCTCATTCCACAGTTATGTGAGTTCAGCAACGTGAGGCACAAGAAGCTCATGGGTTCAGTAATTTTACAGATGAGGTGCCCTTTCTCCTTTGATGCCAAAAAGTGCATAATAGAGGGAATACAATATAATAAGTTCAAATTTATGTTCAAAGGAAAATTACCTAAATTTAACTATTAGATGTGACAGAGTAGGAGTCAACAAGGAAAATACTCTTAGATTGTTTTGAAATAGAAATGCACTTTTGGTTATGTGGATAAATAACTAGCAAAGAGTTAAAAATTGGTAGTCAAATTATATGAAAAATAACATCAGGAAATACCTGATGAGACTGCAGCAATTCAGTGACATCTTCAGGCTCCACTTCTAATTCTAGTTTTCTTGCTATTTTCACCACATCTACAGTTACTTCCTTCACCGAAGTCTTGAACCCCTTAAAGTCATCCAGGAAGATGAGAAACAACTTTCTCTGAACTCTTATTAATCTTATTATGTTGACCTCCTCCCATAAATCCTGAATGATCTTAGTGGCATCAAAAATGGTGAATTCTTTCCAGAAGGTTTTTAATTTACTTTGCACACATCCTATAGAGGAATCACTATCAGTGGCAACTATGCCCTTACAAATGTACTCCTTAAATAATAAGACTTGGATTTCGAAACTGCTCCTTGATACATGGGCTACAGAATTTACATTCTGTTAGCAGGCATAAGAACAACATTAATCTCTGTGTACATCCCCATCAGAGCTCTTTGGTGAGAAAGGTGCATTGTCAATGAGCACTTATATTTTGAAGGGGATCTTTCTCTTGTGAGCAGTAGTTCTCAACAGTGGGCTTAAAATATTCAGTAAATCATGCTGCAAAAAGATGTTATCCAGGCTTTGTTGATTCATTTATGGAGCAAGGGAAAAGTAAATTTAGTGTAATTCTTAGAGGTCCTAGGAGTTTCAGAATGACAAATTAGCACTGGCTCCAATTTAAAGTTACCAGCCACATTAGCCCCCAGTAAGAGAGTCAACCTGTTCTATGAAGCTTTGAAGCTAGTCATTGACTTCTGTCCAGCTATGAAAAGTCCTAGACGGCATGTTTTTCCAATGGAAGGCTGTTTTGTCTACATTAAAAATCTGCTGATTAGTGTAGCCACCCTTACCAATTACCTTAGCTAGATCTTCAGGAAAATTTGTTACAACTTCTCCATCAGCACTTGCTGCTTCACCTTGCACTTTTATGTTATGAAACAAATTATTTCTTAAACTTCATGAACCAATTTCTGCTACCTTCAGACTCTGCTTCTGTAGCTTTCGCACTTATTTCAGCCTTCAGAGAATTGAACAGAGCTAGGGTCTTGCTCTGAATTAGGCTTTAGCTTAAAGGAATGCTATGACCAGTTTAATCTTCTATTTAGACAACAAAAACTTTGTTCATCAACAATGCTATTTTACTTTCTTATCATGAACATTTTCATTAGAGTTGCACATTCAATCATTTTTAAGAACTTTTCCTTTTCATTTACAACTTGGCTAACTGGTTAATGCAAGAAGCCTAACGTTGAGCCTATTTTGGCTTTTGGCACGCCTTCCTTAATAAGTTCAATTATTTTTAGCTTCTGATTTAACGTGAGAGACATGAGACTCTTCTTTCACTTGAACACTTAGAAGTCACTCTAGGGTTATTAATTGGCTTAATTTCAGTATTATCGTGTCTCAGAAAATAGAAAGGCCCGGGAAGAAGGAGAGAGAGAAGGGAATTTCTAGTCAATGATGTAGTCAGAATACATAGCACTGAAAAATTAAGTTTGCAGTCTTACATGGGCACAGTTTGTGGCGCCCCAAAACAATTACAAGAGTAACAACAAAGATCACTGATCACAGCTCACCACAACAGATATACTAACAATGAAAAAGTTTGAAATATAATCAGAATTACCAAAATGTGACACAGGGATGCAAAGCAAACACATGCTGTTGGAAAAAAAAAAGGCACCGATAGAATTGCTTGATATAGGGTTGTCACAAACCTTCGGTTTGTTAAGAAGAAATAATGCTGTATCTGTGAAACACAGTAAAGCAGAGCACAATAAAAGCTAGGTATGTTTGTAAAGGGTTGTAATGTAGACAATTTGAAAGATGGAAGACATTGTTTCCCTTTTTAAGTGGTATTACTAGCATCCTCCATCAAGCAGGATTGAATTTCTGAGTAAGACCACCCTGGAAAAAGTTATAAAATATTAGGTTGAGATAGGCAGCTTCTATAAAGTTTCTAATGCACTGTCAGTCAGTTTTTGATCATTCTGTAGCGTTGGCAAATCTTCTCTAACTACACGGACTGAAGGTGATTATAGAAAAGGTTAGTGAATTTGTCATTATTATGATAATAATTATTATTCTATTAGTAGTGGCAGTAGTCATAGGAATAGATTTGTGGCACCTTTTGTGCTACTCTGTTGGAGAAGGAAAATACGAGTACAGAGTACATACAAATAACATTGTATAATTTTATAATGGAAAGATATATATGGAAATCCAAGGGTTCAAAAGTAATAAGAACGTCAAAAAAAAGGAATACAGAGGTATCTTGATGGTGGAGTATTTGAAAGGTTCTTTCTATGATTGATTTATATTATAGAAAGCAACATTTTTACAGTCTTTATGAAACAAAAATGCATATCAAAATGCTAGGTCATTTTTCCTGAGAAACATTATAATAATATGCATATATATTTGGATATAAAGAAGTATAAGGACAAGAAAACATAAGGTTATAAAATAAAAATCCATAAGAATAGGTATTTAGCCTATCATATGTACCCTGTATCCATAGTTCATGTGGCAGCATTTGTCAAACAGCAAGTCTAAATATTTTATGAATAAATGAGTGAATAGAAGCTTTCATTTGCACACTCCATTGTAGGTAGTCTATAATTAATTGTATCTAATGTAGTTATGTAACTGAAGAGCTTAAAATCCCACACTTGATTATAAAATAAAAATAATCATTAAGACAATATTACATATTTAATTGAAGTTACTAGTATATGAACAACTTATTTAAATGCAGAATCAAACACATCTTTTTGAAATAAGGTCATTCATGTATTTTAATTCTACTAAAAGAGATTTATTTTCTATATTTGATGTTATTCAATAGTGCAGAGAATCAATGTTAGTAGTAGTTAATATTACTCGATTGACATTTTTCATACTCACAGAAACATTACTCTGAGTTCCAACTTTTGTGACCGTGGATAAATATAATAAATAACCACACACACATTCCTACTAAAATAGACTATGATTTTATTGATTATATTATTTTCTTACATTGTTGTCTGGATATATAGTAAAATAAAGTATTTTTACCATGCTATGAAAAATGTAAACAGTGTATAGTGTGGCTTGACCAGATTGAGCTTCAAGAGGGAATCAAGCAGAGGGCAACTTCTTTAACAATATTGTTTTGCATGCTCCCTTCATGGCAGAACATCTCTTTATTTCATCTCACTGGTTTTCAGTGGGGAATGAGAAAGCTCAAAGTGATATTTTGAGAGTTGTTAGCATTATCCAAGGAGGGTGAGAAGGGAGAAGCAACATGCGAAGGAAGAAGACATTGATAAAATGAGTTTCCAGAGTTTCCATGGCTTACAATATAAAATAAAACCTACTTTGTTTAGTGGTCAAACTTTCCTCAATCTTGTACCACTATCATTTTTATAGATGTATTTCCATAGGTAGCACTTAGAGATCAGTTTTACTTTTACCCTGTTACTGGTTTTACTAATATTACAATGCACTAAAAAGAATATTCTCCTATGCCTTTCAGCTTCAAATGAAATACTATTCAACATTAAGGCTGTGACCTCTCTGACCATTTTCTCCATAAATAAAACTTCTTATATGCCCCTGTGTTGTCTTTTTTATATGCTATTGGAGATATTTACTCTAATTTGATAGATTGTACACTTTCATGTTTTCATTTTACATATACGATTACTATTTAATGATAATGTGGGAAAATCTTGCTAGGAAAACCAGCTGAAGAGACAAGACACAGGAGATTGTATAAATAATTCTGGAGCATGTAAGGCAATGAAAGAACAAGGCTGATAGAACAATAGGAAAATAAAGGGAGAGACTCAACTCTCTTTGCTGAAATCAAAGTTATAAAAGTAAGTCTTTATTTAATATTGAATATTGTACTTTTATATAATATGATTATTTTTACTAGTAAATGGTGGAAGTTATATGTGTAATAAAAGAGACATGTCATTTGCATTATTGGTAATTGTTAGTATTATAATGACATCTGTTAATTGTTGGTATTTAAGAACATATGTTATTCATAAATTATTGATGTGGCCTTCTTGACAGATACATACATGAAAATGCAGAATTTATGTAAATCCGTAAAAGTTATATCCCTGGCTGACTGTTAATATTTTCACTGTTGTGGATTGTGATTTGTACGTATTTTGCAAAGTACATCATTGCTTTACAAGTAATTTATATGGAAATTTAATATAACTATAGTTTTTGACTTAATATTTGGCAAAAATCATATTTTATTTTTGTCGTTATTGTTGTCATTATTGCTATTAAGGGAAATTTGATGTATTATTAATACTCCATGACAATATTAATTTTGATATCTTAAATGTTAAGTTCAATATTTATTCTCTTTGATACCCTGTTCTTTTTTAGCTTATCCAAAATCATGAGAAGTGATTCCTAAAAAAATAAATAAATAAACACCTTTAAACAAATAATTTTGTTTCTCAGTATTACATACAAAATATATGCTTTTCATTTATGTATATCTGTAAATATGTGGAGGCTCTTAAATAGCATTTGCCATAGCACATAGGCAGAAATATTGTGAGCCAGAAATATAAATTATTATTTGTGTACAAGCAAGGGAAATTATGATTCTGGCTATCTTACCAAAGTGGATATTATTATATATCGATTAAAAGCTCTGAAATTGAATGATAAGGCTGAAAAATCAGATTTGGAAATTACATGAAATTGAGGCAGCTCAGGAGGGTAGGAAGAAACAATCACATAACAGGAGCTGTGTGTGTAATCTATTGTACTAGCAAAAATGATCCCCATCATCCTCTCAAGATCATCGTCAAGTATCTGGTTGAATGTGCCTTTGCCTTGACTATACCAGGAGTGTGAGAAGAAGCACCATAGAATTTCTCCAAGACACCTTTTGTTTTCCATGGAGCGAGGGTAGATAGTTGGATTCATATTTCTCTAAATCTATATACTATGTTGGATTCCTCAAAATGAATTTAGGTTGCTGATAAAAAGGTGGAATGGGGCTTTTGATTCCAAATAGCAACGTGGAACCAAGCTGGCTTCACTCACCGCCACAGAAAACCCAAACCAATAATACAGTGCCAAGATTATCACCAGCAGTATCCCTGAACTCAAATATGAAGTGGAGGTAGTTCTTGGGGCCATAGAAAAGGAAAAAAAGAATAAGCAGAAGGTAGAAGAATTGGACTACCATGTCCAAAACACTCCTCCTCCAAAACTGCTCAGCATCAAACTCAGGAAAACTTCCTTCCCAACTCATGGTTACTACAATGAAAAGAGTGAGATTGAGGTGGACAACCAGCCTCTCCATCATGGTCAATTCTCTGGCAGGAGACAGATCAATTGGAAACAATAATAGCTACAGTAACCTACTTAGAGTAGGCATTATAAAAATATGTAAATTGAGACAACATAAAATCAGAATGTATGGGACATGATGTTGAAATGCACAGGTTTTTTTTTTCATTGTTTCTTTTTATTCATTTTTTTTCTTTGTTTCTATTCCTTGTGATCTAAGTTGTGACCTCTTTAAAATAACTCATTACATCTATAAGATGTTTTTTCCTAAGCCTCATGAAAATCACATTGCAAAAACCTGTACATGTATTTTATTAAAACAGTAACAAATTAAACATTCTACCAGGGAAAATCACTTAACTACAAAGGAAGAGAGTAAGAATGAAAGAAAGAAAGAGGAGTTATATGACAACCCAAAAATAAACAACATGGTACTCCTTATTTATCAATAAGAAATTTGAATGTTAATAGACTCAGTTTTCCAATTAACAGACACAGAGTGGCTGAATGTATAAAGCAACAAGACCCAACTACATGCTGGCTACAGGAAACCCCTTTTATCTATAAAGACACACATATGAGAAAGTAAAAATAATAATAATAATAAAAGGAAAAAAATTTTCCCAGCAAATGGAAAACAAAAAACAAAAAAAGAGCAAGACTAGCTATACTTACATCAGATAAAATTAAAATGTGTCAAAGACTGAAAAAAATACAAAGAAAGTCACTATATCATGACAAAAGGAACAATTCAGCAAGGATATATAAAAATTATATGTATTTATGCACTGAATATCATAGCAACCAAGTATATAAAGCAAACATTTATATATATTTTATATATGTATAAATTTATATAAAAATATATATTTATATATAAATATATGTATAAATTTATATATATAAATAAAAGCTTTTTATATGCCCCCGTGTTGTCTTTTTTATATGTTATTGGAGATATTTACTCTAATTTGATAGACTGTACACTTACTTTCATGTTTTCATCTTACATATACTATTACTATCTAATGATAATGTAGGAAAATCTTGCTAGGAAAACCAGCTGAAGAGACAAGGCACAGGAGATACATATATATAGATACACACACACACACACACACACACACACACACACACACACACACACACACACACACACACATATATCACCAAATAAGTGAAGGATATATACAAGGAAAACTATAAAACAGTGAGGAAAGAAACTGAAGATGCCACAAAAAAATGGAAAAACACTTCATGCTCACGATTGAAGGAATTAATATCGTCAAAATAACAGTACTGAAGCGGCTACGTTGTCTGAGGTAAGTACCTGGGGTTCATCTTCACGTGCCAGGAAAACTTAGGACACAGACACACACGAGGAGTTTAGGAGCAGAGGTTTAATATGCAAAAAGAAAGAAAGAAAGAGAAATGCAAACAGCTCTCTCTGTAGTGAGAGGGAACTGCTGAGCAGAAAAGACTGGCCGCAGCAGATGTGCTGGATTTTGCAGTCAGGCTTGAGGAGGTGTTTCTGATTTACATAGGGTTCACAGATTGGTTCAATCAGGTATGACGTTTACGTAGCTTGCAGGGAAGGCTGACCACCCCAGCTTAATCTTATTATCCAAATGAGCTTTGCAGTTGACCAGTGTCATCTTGTCTGCTCCTTACTGTACAGGTGGCTGACAAAGAGATGGGAAGATGGAGCTGCCATCTTGAACATGATTGGCACAACTGCAGGCATCTATGTCGGCAACTCGACTTTACAGGCTGCTCTTTGTTAGAAAGGAAAATTTTGGGGGGCTGCTTTTAATTAAAAGGAAAACCTTACTGAGGACTTCTGGACCCTCACTATCTGCCTAAGTAACTTCTTAATTCCTGAATCAATACTACCCAAAGCAATTATCAATCCAATGCAATCCTTATCAAAGTACCAATGACATTATTTACAGTAATAGAAAAAATATTCCTAAAATTTATATGAACCCATAAAAGGTACTGAATATCCAAAGCAATCCTGAGCAAAAAGAACAAAGCTGAAGGCATTACACTACCAGACTTCAAAATAAAATACAAAACCATAGTAATAAAATCAGTATGGTATTGGCATAACAATGGACACATAGACCAATAAAGCAGAATAGAAAAACTAGATGTTAACTCACCTATTTACAGCCAATTCATTTCAGCAAAAACACCAAGAACCTACAATGGAAAAAGGATAGTTTCATCAATAAATGGTGCCGGGAAAACCACATAACCATATCTAGAAGAATGAAACTAAACCTTTATCTCTCACCATATATAAACATCAAATGAAAATGGAGTAAAGACATAAATCTAAAACCTGAATCTATGAGAGGATCAGAAGAAAACTTTGTGGAAATGCTTCTGATCATAGGTCTGGGCAAAAGTGTTTTGTGTAAGACCCCTAAAATACAGACAACCAAGGCAAAAACAGACTAACGGAATTATATCGAGTTCTATAAGCTTCTGTACAACAAAGGAAACAATTAACAAAGTGAAGAGGCACCCCACAGAATAGGAGAAAATATTTGTAAAGAAGGGATTAATAACCAGAATATATGAATCTTAAACAACTCAATAGCAAAAAGTACAAATAATCTGATTAAAAATTGGCAAACGATCTGAATAGACATTTCTCAAAAGAAGACATACAAATGGCCAACAGGTATGTGGAAAAATGCTGAACACCACTAATCACCAGGTAAATGCCGATCAAAACCACAATTGCATATCATCTCACCTTAGTTAAGATAGCTTTTATCAAAACAACAGGGAATAAGGAATGCTGGCAAGAATGTGGAGAAAGAGGAACATTCATACACTGTTGATGGGAACGTAAATTAGTAGAGCCACTATGGAATACAATATAGAGGTTTCTCAGAAAGCTAAAAATAGAGCCACCATATGATCCAGAAATTATACTACTGAGTGTATATATTCAAAAGAAAAAAAAATCAATATATCAAAGTGATATCTGCACTCCCACGTTTATTGCAGCTCAATCTGCAATAGCCAAAACCTGAAATCAACCTAACTGTTCATCAACAGGTAATGTAATAAAGACTATGTGTCCTATATATACAAATATATACACAAAATAGCATATTATTCACCGTAAAAAAGAATGAAATTCTGTCATTTGCACCAACATTGATAAAACTGGAGGTCATTATGTTAAGTGAAGTAAGCCAAGCACAGAAAGACAGATATTGAATGTTTTCACTTATTTTCCAGAGCTAAATAATGAATCTCAGGAAGACAGAGAATAGATTGGTGGTTATCAGAGGCCAGGAAGGGTGGGGGGAGGAAAAGTGAAGAGAGGTTGGTTAATGGGCACAAATATATAGCTTGATAGAAGAAACAGGACCTGGTATTTCATAGAAAAATAGGATGACTATAGTTTACAATAATTTATTATGTACTGCAAAATAGCTAAAAGAGCATAATTTAAATGTTTCCAGTATAAAGAAATGAGAAATATTTAAGGTGGTATATATCTCGTTTGCCCTGATTTGATTTGTACAAATTATACGAACTTATTAAATTATCACATATAGACCCCAAAATGTGTACATATATTATGTATCAATAAAAAAATCTCAAAAATTAAAAAAGGATGAATGAGACATGAGATCATTAAAAAAAAAGATTATAGTAGATGAGATTTTACATATATTATCTATTTCACCTTTACATGCTATTATCCTAGTCGGTATATTTAGTGTTCTCGACCTAAGCATATTATTTAAAATTTAAGATTAATGTTCACTTAGAAATTCATTGAGGAAAGAAAAGAAAAGAAATTGCTAGTAGTTAGTTGCCTATCCAGAAGTTTCTTATTTTCTACATCTTAATGTAAATATTGTTGGTTCAAACAGTTGAAAGTTTCATGCATCATTCCTCCTTCAAGTTACTATTTTTCATGTCATCCTCTTTCCTTTTGCAATACAATGCATATTTTATAGATATATCATTTATTTATGAATAGCTTTCTGTTTTTATTCCCATGAAATTCATATTTTGAAAAGTATTTTCAATCAACTTTTCTGAACAGCAAATGATTCAAGTTTTATCACATTAAATTAATATCAATCCAGACAAAAGTTAAAAAAAAAAAAAAAAAAACCGTATTTAAACTGTGCAGATTTGTGATAGGCAAATATAATGTATATACTAAGGCTTTATTGTTGTTAATATTAAAAATAATTAATATATCTTCCTTAAAAATATTCAGCGGTTAATAAAAAACAAAGTAACCCACAGTTTATGTATGAACTGGCTGAGCATTTTCTTAGCACTGCATTAGGAAATGTTGTGATCCCATTTGTGTCTGTTAGTATTTGTCTCTCCTCACTCCACACTCCCACTTTCTGCCCTACTCTGTAAGTGTAGAATATGCTTAAAAGAAATATTCTGGCAGACTTATTATGTTTATATTACATAGAAACCTATTCTACATTTATACACCTTAGTCAATCATCTACCTTCCCGTTTTAATGTCTGTGCGCTTCTATAGCCCCACTTTGGAATAAATCTCCAAGCTTATCGACACAGTTATCTAATTTTTAACCTAAAAATTCTATTCTGCTTATTAAGTTCATTAACATTTGATATTCTTAGACCTCACAGCCATCTGCAACATTTACACTAATTAGTACAACAGTAGGCTTTGCGGCCCAAGGACGCTTCTTTCACACCCAACTCTACTGGTGACCTCACTTGCCTATTCATCAGATTCCCTAGGAGCTTCTTAAGAGTACATATTTTTATGATTCCAACCACATAACATTCTGGAAAAGGAGAAATTGTGGAGAAAGTGAAACCATCAGTGGTTTCAGGGGTTCAGGGAAAGAAGAGAGTGGAGTAGAGGAGAATTTTAGGACACTGAAAGTATTCTGTGTGATCTCATAATGGTGGTATCATTGGACACATTTGACTAATTTGTCAAAACCCATGGAAGTGTATAGTATAAGGAGTGAACCCTCATGCAAATGATGGACTTCGATTATTAAATTGTATCAATGTTGGCTCATCAATTGTAACAAATAGAACACACTTCATCTTAGCCATGGGATGTTAGTAACAGGTTAATAGAAGAATAGAGTGGAGAGGGAGAGGATACATGGAAACTCTGTCCTTTCAACTCAATTTCTCTGTAAAGCTAAAACTGCTCTAGAAAAATAAAATCCATCAATGGTTTTTAAATACATGATCTAGGGCCATGACTAGAATCTGCATATTAATAAGCTCCGTGAAATAATTCTGATTTCTGGGCCCAGGCAGACAAACATTTTATAAGGTGTTCTGACTCATATTTTGCTGTAAAATTCAAAGTTATAATATCTAGATATTTCATATTGTAAAGAAGCAGCAATTTTCAATTTGATGATAAAATAAGTTGAATAGTCAAAATATTTTCCTTATCATCTTCGTTCACCTCACTTTTATTCCATATGACAGTCAAGAAAGATTTCTCCAGACAACTGCACATACTCGAATTCCCAGAATGAGAGCCAGATCTTCCAGTTCACATTCTTCTTTTTTTATCATTTAAAACATGCCTTTTGACTCCTAAAAATGCCTGTTTTCAGTAAAGAAAACTTTTCTTAACAATATAACGCCATAATTATAGTTGTGTCTAGGCCCTCATCCTAAAAAATGTTATAAAATTATCAATAACTATTTCTGGATGCTGGTTATTCTGTCACAATCTTAGAAAATATACATTAAAAATGATAAATATTTAAGAATAGTAATATTTGTAAAGAAATTTAAACAGGTGTGTATCAGTCATTATATAAAGACACTATAAAAATTTTGAGACTAGAGAATTTTAATAAATAAAAATAATATAGTCAAATATGTAAACAGGACACATTTTTCCCCTTGATCAGTCCCAAACTTTGATCTATTATTATCATAGACACATTTCTCTCCTATAATTGACATCATATCTTAAACAATTTTTCACATGATCAAATGCATTCTTTTATAAATATTTGTTTTCCATATGACTGACTTAGCCACTGGCTATCAAAACTAAAATAGTGATCAGTTGTAATAATCTATAAGCAGAAAGTATTTTGTTTTCTTGAATCACTTTTCCTATTTGAAAACTAAATGGCCAATGAGTTTTTTAAAAATAAGTTCTGGCGCTGTACATACATAATAAATGAGGCTACTACTTTTCAAAACTGGCTCTCAAGAAATCATGTGTAATGTCATGGCACTGTTATATATTCTTGATTATTCAAAAAGAGGAAAAAGTTTGGATGTTTTAAACCAGGTTTTGGCTACCCTAGAACATTTACATTCTGATGTCTTTACAAGTGTTAGTTTCAAATGCAGATGTTGGTGTCGATCATTAGAGAATGTCTATAGGATGTCTGGTAAGGCTGTCAATAATCATATATGC
Source organism: Macaca thibetana thibetana (assembly GCF_024542745.1). Lineage (NCBI taxonomy): Eukaryota > Metazoa > Chordata > Mammalia > Primates > Cercopithecidae > Macaca > Macaca thibetana. The sequence goes on along the minus strand of NC_065582.1, from coordinate 28,847,007 downwards.
CTATGCTTGTGAACAGAAGAACAGGCAGAACCGTTTCTCATATTGCAGATGAAAAGGGAGCCATAAGTCAAGAAATAGCTTTTCAAATGAACAGCAAGCCCCTATTATTTGATTTTAAAGTTATCATCTTGGAGACAGTTATTCTTAAATAGTTAAGATTTTCTGAAATATTAGAGTTATCAAATTATGGCATTATCTTTATTATGTGTCATTTATGCCATGGTTATTTCATGTAGAATTACTTCTTGAAAATTCTTTTTTTTTACTATTATCAAGTCATCCCAGAAAAATAAGCCCTTCTTTATTTCTAATCAGAATCACTTTATGCTGTAATGATTTATTTATTCATATGGGTTTAGGTATTGAGAGGAAAAGACAGGTAGACATAGATTACAGTGTGGGAAAATGTATATTGGAAGAAATATTGTGGGTTAAGTAATTAAAACTTGACCTCTGCTTTTCTGGTCTTTCAAAAACAAGCCTTCAGTGAGTTGTTTTTTTGTTTTTTTGTTTTAAATCCAAAATGTCTAAATGTACTAAAGGCATTTATGAGAGAAGAATACACCTCTGCTTCCTTCTTTGTTTTCTTTCAATCAGGCTTATAAGTGACTTCAGAGGAGCCCTAGCCTGGAGCCAACTGTTGTTTATATGCTGTGGGAAGGAGAGTGTAGCTGTATTCACACCAAACCCACTACATGTATCCCAAAAGCAAAATCATTACCAGAATTTTACAGTTTTATTTTAAGAGGTACAAAGAACTGCCAACAAGCTTCTAATTGGCTGAATAAGTGCATGTGATTTTCCCCTTCAAAGTCACATAGCCCACGCATTCTCTGACATCACTATAATACTTAGCACAAATGTAGAAAGACGGTACTTATTGTTTCCCTTCAACATATATATATATATATTCTTTACCATCTTATTGTAATATAATGATTAGACTAATATAGTCTATCACTTTATATGAATAATAAATATTGCTATTCATTCTCCATTTTGTGTGAAATACGGTGATGAAATGCTGAATACAAATACTGTGCATATTCACAAGGAGATAAATCCCAGTAGTAATGATTAACCCCTCCTACCTCACCCACTGCGTTACCCACTGCTCTGATTGTCTACTGTGTAACCGTTCCTATATATGGAAAGGACACAAATCCATTTCTATTAAATATAATGGGAAAAATCAAGGCAAATAAAAACAAAGATCTTTGCGTTTATAAAGATTATTCGCTGTCTGGTCACATATGGGGTTTATTGATTTAGTCCAAGCCTGGACTGCTATATTTGCTGTGAATATCTGCTGGCAAAATTTTCTCACCTTATTATTTTGTGATATTATGCATTCTCAGCTGCACATTTATATTCAGCATCTGAGGTACCCTACATGCTTCCATATACACCCTTTTGTACCTACACTGAATTACTTGTTTAATAAAACCATCGCAGAAATAAGAAGAGCAGACAAAATAAAGAAGAGCTCTTCATAAAAATGACTTGCAAATTCAATACATAGTTATACCTGCTGGCAATGTGACTCTATTCACATATGCACCTGTGTTTATTAATAGGTGGTGGGTCCGCAGTTAAAGAAGGCTTAATTACTAAAGGAATATGAAAATATTAGGAAACCCACCACAAAAGCCCTCTAGAGTCAAAATCAATATGTTCGTTTATGGTGTGAGATTACTTTAATAGAATGAACAGATCTGGGTGAAACACTGGAGTAATTAACTTGGATAAGGTTCTGGTCTGTAGAATAAGGTATAAAATATGTACAAGACAATGTAATATAATAAGAAATGCATCTGTCATTCTATTATTAGCACTGATGCTAGAAAATATAGCTGAAAACTTTTAAGCGAGTTAGTTACTAGTGAGTTTCTGAAATAAAAGTCATAAAACAAACATCATTTTATTAGTCTGTTCTCGTGGTGCTGTGAAGGGATGTCTGAGAAAAGAGGTTTAATTGACTCACAGTTCTGCATGGCTGGGGAGGCCTCAGGAAACTTAAAATCATGGCAGAAGGCAACTCTTCAGAGGGCAGCAGGAGAGAGAATGAGCAAAAGGGGAAAAACCCCTTATAAAACCATCAGATCTTGTGAGAACTCACTATCACAAGAACAGCATGAGAGTAACTTCCTCCATGATTAAATTACCTCCCACATGGTAATACCCACATGAGGATTATGGGAACTACAATTCAAGATGAGATTTCAGTGGGGACACAGCTAAACCATATCATTCCACACCAGCAAAACTATCATTGGGCCCCTCCCAAATCTCATGTTCTCACATTTCAAAACACAATCATGCCCTTCAAACAGTCCTCCAAAGTCTTAACTCATTCCAGCATTAACTCAAATGTCCAAGTACAAAGTCTGATCTGAGACAAGGCAAGTCCCTTCCACCTATGAGCCTGTAAAATTAAAAAGTTGGTTACTTCCTAGAAAATAATGTGGGCACAGGCATTGGGTAAATATACCTCTTCCAAATGGAAGAAATTATCCAAAACAAAGGAGCTACAGGCCCCATCAAGTCCAAAATCCAATAGGGCAGTTATTAAACTTTAATGTTCCAAAATGATTTCCTTTCACTACATTGTCTTTCATACAGGTCATGCTGATGCAAGAGGTATGTTCCCATGGTCTTGGGAAGCTCCACCCATGTGGCTTTGCAGGGTACAGCCTCCCTTCCAGCTTCTTTCACAGGCTGTTGTTGAGTATCTGTGGCTTTTCTAGGTGCACAGTAAGCTGTTAGTGGATCTACCAATTTGGGGTCTGAAGGACAGTAGCCCTCTTCTCATGGCTCCACTCTGCAGTGCCCCAGTGGGGACTCTGTGTGGGGGCTACAACCCCACATTTCCCTTCTACACTTCTGTAGCAGAGGTTCTCCATGAGGGCTCTGACCATGCAGCAAACTTCTGCCTGGACATCTAGGACTTTCCATACATCCTTTTAAGTCTAAACAGAGGTTCCCAAATCTCAATTCTTGACTTCTGTATACTCACAGGCCCAACAGCATGTGTAAGCCACCAAGGTTTGCGCTTTGCACCCTCTGAAGCAGTGGCATGAGCTGTACGTTGGCCCCCATTAACCACAGCTGGAGCTGAAGCAGCTGGAACTCAGGGTACCATGTCCAGAGGCTGCATAGAGCATGGGGGTCCTGGGCTCCACCCAGAAAACCACTTTCGTCCTATTCCTCTGGACCTGTTATGGGAAGGGTTGCCATGAAGGTCTCTGACAAGCCCTAGAGACATTTTCCTCATTATCTTGGTGAGTAATATTTGGCTTCTTGTTACTTATGCAAATTTCTGCAGCAGGCTTGCATTTCTCCCCCAAAATGGGTTTTTCTTTTCTATCATGTCATCAAATCTGCAAATTTTTCAAACTTTTATGTTCTGCTTCCTCTTGAATGCTCTGCTGCTTAGAAATTTCTTTCATCAGATACCCTAAATCATCTCTCTCAAGTTCAAAGTTCCACAGATCTCTAAGGCAGGGGCAAAATGCTGCCAGTCTCTGAATAGCAAGAATGACCTTACTCCAGTTCCCAACAAGTTCTTCATCTCTATCTGAGACCACTTCCTTCTGAACTTCACTGCTCATATCACTATTAGCATTTTGGTCAAAGCCATTCAACAAGTCTCTAGGAAATTCCAAACTTCCCCACATTTTCCTGCCTTATTCTGAGCTCTCCAAACTGTTCCAACGTCTGCCTGTTTCCCAGTTGTAAAGTCGCTCCACGTTTTTGGCTATCTTTATAGCACCACCCCACTCTCTGTGATACTAATATCTGTATTAGTCAGGGTTCCCTAGAGGGACAGGACAAACAGTGAAACCATCTTTTCAAAATTATGACTCAGACAGTGAAAAACATCTAGCTTAACTGACTCCATCTTGCTTCTAACCTCCAAGCTGTCCTTGTTCATTCCTAGGCATAGGCTGAACTAACTTTGAGAGAAACCTTAATTTATATTTTGTAGTTTAAACAAAGCCGATAAGAGTCCTTTAACAAGGCAGACCTCCTTCTTGCCTGGGGCCTAGATTAACTTTGTAGGACTAACAAAATTAGCCACAAGGTTAGTAATTATGGTTTAGGAGTCATGCAACTGGAGGCTACAAGATTCTGACCCTCCTTAAATTACTCCTAAATTAGTGCTTGAGATATTTTACAGACCCTGCACTTGATGGATGAGCTGACACCACCTAGACTGATAAACTAGCTCATCTGATCTTGTGGCCCCCACCAGGGAACTGACTCAGTGCAAGAAGACAGCTTTGACTCCCTATGATTTCACCCTAACCAATCAGCACTCCTGGCTCACTGGTTTTCCCCCAATCCACCAAGTTGTCCTTAAAAAGTCTGCTCCCCAAATGCTCAGAGAGACTGATTTGAGTAATAATAAATCTCTGGCCTCCTGCACAGCTGGCTCTGTGTAAATTACTTTTTCTCTATTGCAATTCCCCTGTCTTGAGAAGTCTGCTCTGTTTAGGTAGTGGGCAAGGTGAGCCCCTTGGGCAGTTAGGATAGATGTGTATATGAAGGAAGTTTATTAAGGATTATTGACCCACACAATCAAAAGGTGAAGTCCCACAGTAGGCTGTCTGCAAGCTGAGGAGCAAGGACCCCAATCCAAGTCCCCAAAACTGAAAAGTAGGGAAGCCGAAAAGTTCACCCTTTGGGCTGTGGCTGAAGGCCAGAGAGACCCTGGTAAATCACTAGTGTAAGTCCCAGATTCCAAAAGCTGAAGAAGATGGAGTCTGATGTTCGAGGGCAGAAAGTATGCAGCATGGCAGAAAGATGAAGGATGGAAGACTCAGCAAGTCTGCTCATTCCAATTTCTTATGCCTGCTTTATTCTAGCCTGCTGGTAGCTGATTAGATGGTGCTCACCGAGGAGGGTGGGTCTGCCTCTCCCTGTCCACTGACTCAAATGTTAATCTCCTTTGGCAATACCATCATAGACACACCTAGAAACAATAATTTGCACCTTTCAATCCAATCAAGTTGACACTCAGTATTAACCATCACAATCATGAAACCCTGGATACACCTCAGGTATGTAACACCTAACAATATTAGTGATACTTAACACATTTTCATGGGACATGGGAGAAAAGTAGAATGTCATTACATCAAGTGTAAGTCCAGATGAGCTGTTCAGGAAGACTCTATGGAAATGGCTTACAAAGATTATGGGTGGGTAGAGATGTTACAGGAAGAAAATAGCAATTATGTTATGTAAAGCAATTCTGTGCTATAATTTAAAGTTGCTTGCAATTTGGTATTTCTCAGAGAAGTTTTTAATTGGGAAATATAAAAACACATCTCAGAGAATGATTTTAAAATCTTCTGTACTCCAAAATGAAAAATGGAAGATAGATTTCTTCATTAGTGCCAATTTATTTGAGATTATATTATTATTTGAAAAGATATTACTCATAAAATGTCTAAACATTAACCCCTGTTCTACACAGTAGATTACTCCATTTCTCCTTTATTTCAAAGTTAGGGAACTAAAGGATATATCACAGAAACAAGGAGCTTTCTCATGGACATACAAGAATGGAGTAATTTAAAATAACTTCATGGAAAATTGAAAGATCAGCTGACAAAATAAGCTAAGAGATGTAAAGAATGACTGACAGCAACATTGATGCTCAGTTGAGAATGAAAAGCACAATTTTTATATAATGATACAAATGTACATGTTTATGTGATATTATTTCCCAGTCATCAGCAATCCTTATTCATGTTATAATATCCAAACTCATACATGTTAAATAATCCTCCAAAATGTTTTTATAATTTGTCAAAGAAACAAGATGGATCATGGAAGCAGTTGAATTTACAATTTTGCTACTCAGAAAAAAAGAAATATCAGATATATACTATCCACCTCCTCCTTTGCAGAGTTTTGTTTTGTTTTTGTTTTTTTTCAAAAACTTGCTTTTAATAGGTTAAACATATAATGGTGTCTGTGTAAGTAGTTGTAGGCTCAAGTTTAAAAGTAAAGAATTTACTTTAAATTTTATATGACATATCACACTTCTGAAACTTGCAACAGTGTACAACCAAGTTTGGGAAAAGAAGGAAGGCACCAGGTGATTCCCAAGTGGTGAATGGAAAAGCAATGCTTCCAAAAATTATCCTCAGCCATGTAAGGCCATATAACGCTATGGTTAAGAATACGCAGACTCTAGCCAGACTGCCTCTTGAGTAACTGCAATATCATCTTTACTTGGTCAGGTCACTTAGACATGTTTCATGCTGCAATATTCTCATCTGTGAAATAGCAATTATGGCAATATCCACTCAATATGTTTTATGAACATTAAATGAGTTAGCCTTATCAGTCATTTAACAAATGTTACATAAGTGCTGTCCAAACTGTTTATTAAATCTTTTGTCTCCTAACAGGCCACAAAATAAACACCACCACCTAGCAATAATAACACTCCTTTTTTTTTTTTTTTTTTTTTTTTTTTTTTTGAGACGGAGTCTTGCTCTGTCGCCCAGGCTGGAGTGCAGTGGCCGGATCTCGGCTCACTGCTGCAAGCTCCGCCTCCCGGGTTTACGCCATTCTCCTGCCTCAGCCTCCCGAGTAGCTGAGTAACACTGCTTTTATTGCTATTGAAAAGAACTGTGATTTTGTTGCCAATATATGCCTATATATATATACCTATACATAAACACCATAATATAGCCACCAGTTCAGAAGTTGCATTTCTGTAGGTATTTGGGTCATTTCTCATTCTTGGCAGAGTGGTTGCCATCATGATCTTCAACAATTATTTTCCCTGTTTGCTCATCTTAGTTTGCTCATCTATAAAATGGAAATAGGCTCTATCTCATTGGGTTTTTCTAAAGATTAATTAATTAATGTAAAGCACTTATAAATATGTAACACTGTAAGTTACTGCAATTGTTATCAAAACAGTGAATTTTTTTTTAAATTATTTATTATTATTATACTTTAAGGTCTAGGGTACATGTGCATAACGTGCAGGTTTGTTACATATGTATACTTGTGCCATGTTGGTGTGCTGCACCCATCAACTCGTCAGCACCCATCAACTCGTCATTTACATCAGGTATAACTCCCAATGCAATCCCTCCCCCCTCCCCCCTCCCCATGATAGGCCCCAGTGTGTGATGTTCCCCTTCCCGAGTCCAAGTGATCTCATTGTTCAGTTCCCACCTATGAGTGAGAACATGCAGTGTTTGGTTTTCTGTTCTTGTGATAGTTTGCTAAGAATGATGGTTTCCAGCTGCATCCATGTCCCTACAAAGGACACAAACTCATCCTTTTTTATGGCTGCATAGTATTCCATGGTGTATATGTGCCACATTTTCTTAATCCAGTCTGTCACTGATGGACATTTGGGTTGATTCCAAGTATTTGCTATTGTGAATAGTGCCACAATGAACATACGTGTGCATGTGTCTTTATAGCAGCATGATTTATAATCCTTTGGGTATATCCCCAGTAATGGGATGGCTGGGTCATATGGTACACCTAGTTCTAGATCCTTGAGGAATCGCCATACTGTTTTCCATAATGGTTGAACTAGTTTACAATCCCACCAACAGTGTAAAAGTGTTCCTATTTCTCCACATCCTCTCCAGCACCTGTCGTTTCCTGACTTTTAAATGATTGCCATTCTAACTGGTGTGAGATGGTATCTCATTGTGGTTTTGATTTGCATTTCTCTGATGGCCAGTGATGATAAGCATTTTTTCATGTGTCTGTTGGCTGTATGAATGTCTTCTTTTGAGAAATGTCAAAACAGTGAATTTAAAGGCACAAATGAATCAGAGGGTATACTAGTCTATTTGTGTTGCTTTCTGTAAAGGAATACCTGAGACTGGGAAATTTATAAAGAAAAGATATTAATTTCACTTATGTTTCTGCAGGCTGTACAAGTATAGCACCAGCATCTACTTGGTTTTACTTATGGCAGAAGGTGAAAGGGGAGCAGGCATGTCACACGGCGAGAAAGGGAGCAAAGAGGGGAGGTGCCAGACTGTTTAAACAATTAGCTTTTGTATGAACTCCTTATCCTGGGGAAGACACCAAGCTTTTCATCAGGGATCTACCTCCATGACCCAAACACCTCCCGCTAGGTCCCACCTTCAATACTGGGGGCCACATTTCAACATGAGATTTGTTGAGGACAAATATCCAAACAGTATCAGAGGGAAAGGGTTATTTTCTGATGTTTCTACTTTCTGTTATTTACTACCAATGTCAATAAAAGAACGATTGTGTGAACTTGCCTATTACCCTGCAGAGCATTTGGAAATGGTGTTTATAAGACAAATTTGTGTCATTTACCTCAGTAATATCTAGATTTACATAGATTTAATGGCAGGCGATAAGAATTAGTCACTTTTGGTGTGCATATTCCTTGTTCATATTCAGCATCTTCCTACTTTTGAGTGAAATTTGGTAAATGTATCATGGCAGCAACTGGTGGCCACACAGCCTTGTTTAGAGCTGAGGTACTGCACACAACACAATCCTTTCCAAAGAGTTCCGATGAGAAATTTGCAATAGGACTTTCTGCAGATCTTTGTTAGAAAGAAACAACTTTTAAGAAGAGTTCTCTCCCTTTTTCTTTTTGCCCTGGGAAGTAATTGGCCATTATCATGGGAGATCATGTTGATTAGGGTAGCAGAAATCAGCATTAGGTCTTGGAGACAAAGCCAAGAGGACCTCAGTGAAACTGACACACAAAATTACCATCGTGATTCTGTTGAATTATCTAATCCTGAACCATTTGCTTCATATTGTTTGTCTGTAATTAAAATTATTTTTTTAGAAATCTTATTTTGCCAGTTACTTTTATTCATGTATTCTGTTACTTGTTTTGAAAATATTGCCACTGGAAAATGCACTGCTCATGTAATCTGGTTTAGTCTGAGTTTTTAGTTTTGATGTCAAGATCCTCTCACAGGGAAAAAAAAAAAAAAAAAAAAAAAAAAAAACAGAAAAAGATAAAGATGCTTCTTTTGCATAGGCAATTAGAAGAAATGGGAGGTACACAAGGACACAATTAACTGTGTTTATTTCATTAGGAAGAAGAAAGAAGCAGGAGGAAGAGCGGGTAGAGGTAGGTAAAATGGAAGGGGAGGGGAGAGACTGATACCACACAGGTAAGTGTCTAACGAGATGGTAAGTACTTAATTTAACTTTAGTGACTCTTGAGTGCATTCACTTTACCAGAAATCAGCATTCTGGTTCAGTGAATATTAGTCACCTGCTGTGAAATAAAGGAAATAATTTAATTCTTCATCTTTGAATGATTTCAAGGTATAATTTCATGTAAAGACATAAAGACCCAAAGTCATTTTTAAAGTAAGGCAATTCATAAATTTGTTTTGAAGGTTAGTTATAAACATAGAGTAAAACCTCATTAATTTAAATAATTGAAGGAGAAGCTTTTTGTTGTGTTAGTCTGGAAATTAGGTTTGCAAAATGTAGCCTGTTATAATTCCCCCTGGACCTACTCTAATAAATAAATATGAATAATGCAATTATCACATTGTTTGTATGTAAATGAATGCTGCAAAACGTGTAAAAGTGCTTCAACAAGTCCAATATTCTGTGGTTTTTGTTTTGTTTTGCTTCCCCTGGCACTGCTGAGACATATCTTTTAAAATTTGAACAAGTTACATAAAATCTCTCGGGCTTAGTTTACTGATCGTTAAAATCGAGGCTAGGCGCGGTGGCTCACACCCATAATCCCAGCACTTTGGAAGGCCAAAGTGGGCAGATCACAAGAGGCCAGGAGTTCGAGACCAGACTGGCCAACATGGTGAAACCTCGCCTCTACTAAAAATACAAAAATTAGCCAGGCATGGTGGCCTGCACCTGTAATCCCAGCTACTCGGCAAATTGAGGCAGGAGAATCCCTCTGTCTCTAAAATAAAATAAAATAGTAAAAATAAAATGGAATGACATCTAATGGTTTCTAAACTCCATTGCACATCTACCCAATTTGGTCTGTGATTTATTATATTATTGAAAACTTTAAATTATGTGGAAATAAATATCTGGCTTCCTTTTTCCTACTATACTTCTCTCTCTCTTTCCCTCTCCAAGGAAAACAAATAACAAATATCTGGGTTATCTAGCTGTCTAGCATGATGTCCTCTGCTCATGGCATACATACAGCAGCTGAACTGTCTGCTTACCTGAGCCTCCTAGTCAAGAAAGGTAGATTTAGATGTATGTTATTCTTGTATTTTGTATGTGAGTGTAAATACACACTTTAAAAAATATTACCATTCCTAGATTGTGTTTAGGTATCACTTTTCACCCAGTGCTTAAAATAATGGCTAGCAATAGATGTTCAACACGTTTCTTGAATGAATGAATGAATGAATGAATGAATGAATGAATGAATATGAGGTGAAATGAGAATAGTGCCAGTATAAATTACACACAGTAAGACAATGAGACTGAGAGATGGAGATTTCAATTTCCCATCTACACATTTTCAAAAGAGAAAATGAGAAGAAGAGATAAAATTTTAAGTGATATTACCCAGGTTATACTCAAAAGAAACTACCAAATTAGGATTAAAACACTGGTCCCCCAACTTCAGCACTATTTCATATGTTTAATTTTATTGTAAAATGTCAGACATGTAGAAAAGCACATAATGCATTTTCAGTAAAAGGAATAATTATGAAAGAAATTCCTTTGGAATTACCAAGTCAGTCAAGAAATGGAATATTGTCAGCAACCCAGAAGCCACTCAAATGACCTTTCTCATTGACAACCCTCTAATTGTCTACAAGAATCAATCATTATTCTAATGTTTTTGACAATCACTTTCATGTCTTTATTATAGTTTTGCCAAATTTCAATGTATTCCTAAAGAGCATAGATTTTTTCTAGAATTTAATGATATATGAATAGATATCAAACACAGTATATATTATTTTGTGTCTGACTTCTTTCACTTAATATTATATTAGCTAATTTTATACAAGTTGCTTGCAGCTCTCATTGTACTTTTTACTTGCTATACATTATTCTATATATTAGTGCACCACAAATAATTTATTATTTCAAGTCTTGATAGACACATGGAAATTTTTTGGATTGGGGAAATGATAGACAATGCTGCTATATTTTTCACATGCCTTTTGGTGCACATATGCATGCATTTTTAGGGCATATACTTAGAAATGGAATTGCTGGCACATGGGTTATTTCTATAACCAACCTTATTAGATGACCAGAGAGCATCCAGCTGTTTTCTAAAGTGGCTATACCAATTTAAACTCCTAACAGCAGTGTTTCCATTTCTCCACATTATCACCAAAAATAGTTTTATAAGACATTTTAATGTTTTTCCTTTTTTTTTTTTTTTTTTGAGACAGAGTTTCACTCTGTGTCCAGGTTGCAGTGTGGGGACACAATCTCGGCTCACTGCAACCTTCACCTACCGGGTTCAAGTGGTTCTCCTGCCTCAGCCTCCCAAGTAGCTGTGTTTACAGGCACCTGCCACCATGCATGGCTAATTTTTGTATATTTTATTTTATTTTGTTTTTTGAGACAGAGGCTCACTCTGTCACCCAGACTGGATTGCAGTGGCTCACTGCAACCTCCGTCTCCCAAACTGGAGTGATTCTCCTGCCTCAGCCTCCCAAGTAGCTGGGATTACGGGTATGTGCCACCATGCCCAGCTAATTTTTTTTGTACTTTTAGTAAAAACGAGGTTTCACCATGTTGGCCAAGCTGGTCTTGAACTCCTGACTTCAAATGATCTGCCCATCTAGGCCTCCCAAAATGCTGGGGTTACAGGTGTGAGCCACTGTGCTGGCCCATTTTAATGTTTTTCTGATGTGTGTATTTATCCTTTATTTTTTTCTTCCTTTCTCACGTCCTACCTTGTGAAATATTTCACTATTTCTTTTGGAATTCATAGTCCATTAGCTGCAAAATGATCCTCACTCTTCTTTCCAACTATTTCATTCACCTGGCTTTTTCCAGAGAGAGAAGATACCTGCATATTCCTGTTGTGGTTGTTTTTTATGTCACAGCATTTTTGACTCTGAGCCTGAACACAGGCATTCTCTTTGCTCATAATTAATCCTTTCAGATCATTTTACTTCTGCCTATCCTTAAAAACTCCATTTTTCATTCTCCTGTCATCAGATTATATAACTCAACTATCATCTATCATTCCATCTATGAATAACTGATCATTCACTGGAATTTCTGATGAGTCAAACTGATCAAAGTACCATGTCTAATTCTAATATTAGTTATTATCTATTTCAGTTTATGTGTAGATAATATTCACAACAACTAGAATTAAGTACCCTAAATTCCTCCATTCAACACCAGAGTCATCCCTGAGGTGCTGTCATTACTAATAACTGTAATGCTTTTATGGAATCACCATTTCATGCATAATACTTCCTAATACCACCTCCTTCTTTCTTAGTTCCAGTGTCCCCTAATTAAACTAGAACTTCCAAACTATTGTTCATTCCACATTTCCATGGTCCTGCACTACTGGAGGTGCTCTCCATCCTTCTCATCCTACTTCAATTCCATATGCAATCATTATTACTACTCCCTCGTAACTATTGTTGAATTCCAGGGACTTAGCTTACGCTTTCATTTTTTGACAGAATAACATCATGGTTTCATTCAATCTCTTATTTCTCTTATCTTGCAACTATGCACTGCTGATTGTGACTAAAGAAAATGCACATAAATATTTAATTATATGACCAAAAAACAAAAGTGTGTTCTTGGGCTGCCACACAACCAAGCTATACTATTTGCTCTCCTGTTGTTCTAGATGTTATCTTACACTGCCTTTTCTTTCCTAAAATTTCCAACATTTTCTACCTCCTTTACCCTCATATAATGCCTATTGTTCTTACTTCCCTTGGTAAGTTGAGGCAATCGCAAGAGAATGTTGACTGACTGTCACCACTACACCTATTCATAACCATTGTCCATATCAGTATAAAGTAACTTTCTGCCCTTCATGAGAAATGAAATCTTCATTTACCTATGTAATGCCAATTACTCAGTCTATGTCCTAAATTTCGTCTTCCTTACACAGATATTGCTGTAACATTTCTCTACTTGCTTTTTTATATTACTAAAATTTCCCTCTCTGATGACGTATATATCAGTCATCATAGAAACGTATTTAAACACGCTTTCCTATCTTAAATAAAACTTTTTGACCCACAACTCTAATAAACTTCCTCCTCTTTGTAGCCAAACTCCATGTGAAATAATTGTCTATGCTCACTGTCTTCAAATAGTCTCTCACATTATGTCTTAAATTGAGCATTTACTCTGGCCATTTTACCAAAGTTGCTTTTCCCAAGGTCACCAAAGTACTTTATAGGTTATGCTAAATTGCAATAACTATGTGTGACATTTGACAGTCAATATTCTCACCTCCTTGACACATTCTCTTTACTTGGCTTCTAACTTAGCACAACTGTTAATTTTCCTTCTACCTTATTGATTATTCCATACCAGTCCTCTTTTCCTATTACCTCTCTTCTGTCCGACATTTACTATGGTAGTACCTTTGGGATATCAGTTCTTGGTTCTCTTCTCTGTCTAAATTTACCCTTGTATTAATCTTATCATACGTAATGATATTATAAAGAATACACAGGATCATATTATTAACTAGGCTAATATGAAACAGAAACACTACCCAGTATCAGGGTAATTAATAAATATTGAGGCACAAATGAAGTAGGAAGACCTCTAGGACTATCAACACAGTTCCAATGGTTCTTTTATTCCACACTTGACCCGCTCTGAACTAATTAAAAAATTAACACAAGTGGTCTCTAAGTGATGTGTGAGGTTGAGATTATTCACAAAGAAGGAGTTATTGTGGTCAAAAAATTAAATCATTTATATTCAGATTATTAAATAATTTATACAGCATATTCCATGGGCCTCCCACATAAATTCATAGATGACAGGTTTACTGTAATCAATTCTAAATCAGGTATATCCCTTTAAAATCAATCACAGGTAGAGCCTTCAGCTAGCAAAATCATTTGTTTATTTTTCAGGAAAATTATCATTATTATATTTATAATGACATTTACCAAGTAATTTGCCTCCTTTATTTTCCTTAGTAAGAGGAAACTGAATGAAGGGAAGATTAGCTGTTTAGCTGCATACTTTCCAGCATGGTCTCATATTTTAATACTCATGACTTCAAATTTATATATCCAGCCAAATCTCTCTCATGAATTGCATAATATTTTACCAAAGGCCATTCTCAATATCTCTATTAAGATGTTAAATCATCATCTCACGCTTAACATGTCAAGTACTGAATTCTTAATACTCCACCCGCTAAAATCTCGCCCATAATGATTGATAGCTATTCGAACCTTCAAGTTCAAAAATCATTAATTTAGGACACTTGGTTCTAATTCAGCCCACCACAACCACATACTTTTGCAATGGAAGTTTATTGCAACACGATTACACTCTTTAGCTTATGTATTGTCTGTGTCTGTTTTGAGGAAACAGCTGCACATTCTAATAGTTTCAATGAAGATCATAGGCCTAGAAAGTTTAAAATGTTTACTTTCTGGCCCTTTAAACAAAAAGTTGGCTGATCACTGATATAAAATAATCTATAATTGTTCTATCTTTAATAATTTTTTTCTACTTTCATAATTGAGTTCATAAACCCTCTTTTAACTTCTTTGAAATAGTATTTTAAACGATAATATTTTCCTATTTCTATTAGATTTTCACTGAATCCACATAGTGTTTCTAAATTGTTTTCTTAATTTTTAAGAATATAAGTATCTTCAACTTAGTTACAATGTATACAGCAAAAACATTTGTTATGCTATTAGTCCTTTGAAATTTTTGAAACTTGCTTTATGGCAAATCTATGTTTGTTTTCTCTCTGTGCTGCAGTGTAGATAGTTGTATGTGCTCTATCTTCAAGTTCACCAGTTTTCCATTCAGCCCTGCCTAAACTTCCATGAAACACATCCATTCAGTTTTTAATTCTGGTTATTGTGTTTTGGTGTGCATTGGCTTATTTTTTAAATATTTTATTCCTCTTAAAATGGTTTTATTGTTTTCAAGTCTAGTGAAAGTATGAAAACGTGCCTTTCATTTCTTACTGAATAGTAATCATAATTTGCATTTGTAGGCTGCGGTCAATATTTCCAAATAGTCCATGGGAAAATATTTCAATTTGTGGATTCTGCTCATTCTTAATTACAGTGTCTTGTTTCCTTTTATGTCTGGTCATTTGTACTCCATATTAGACCTTGTATAAATAATACTTTTAATCATCCTTGCTTATTTCACTTTTGTGTGATTATATCTTCTTTCAAAGATGATATCCTTTACTTATATCCAATGCAATCTTTGATCATATTAATGTAAGTTTGGGATTTGTTTTTTTAGCTGAAGCCTTAAAAGACCATATAAAGTCAGGCTTTAATGCATGGCAGCCTGCTTTAATCCAGTTAAACCTTAACTGATGACAAAGATCTTTGGGTCCTCGGTTAACATACTGAATGGTTCATCAGAATCACAAAAGGTTTCACATCCATTTTTTTGTCAAGGTCCATAGACTAAAAACAGATTCATTTGTAGTTCTTTCTTCCTTGATTATAAATGCTTTCAGAATCCTTGCTTATTAGTATGACTTTTTTTTTGTTTGTTGCTTGCTTGATTTATTCCTCAAATCATGGCCTAAAAATTCTTCATTGTATGGTTAGATCTTTGGTATTTTCAGAAGATTAAAATACGTTTTTGAATGAGCTTGGTTGTTCTCAAGGAGAACACTGACCCATATTATACCTTGTTTTATCCACCATTACAGGAAGCAAAGATTCTGAGTACTCTTCTGAGTACATGGCTATTTCAAGGAAATTAAATTCATAGATACAAGGGGTTCAAATCCAGGCTGCATTAGTAACTGTGCAATCACGGGCAATTTTATTGTCCTCTCTTAATCTTGTTTCCTACCAATTTAATATTGGGATAATAACAGAGATTTGCAGAGTTTATATGAGAAATAAATGTATATAGGGTAACTAACATACGCATATGTCACATAAAAGAGCAACCAAATAGATGGCTCATTATTCTGGCCGGTATTGTTACTATTACTGTAAATTTAAAATTATAATTCAAACTGAGTAAATCATTTATCATTGTCATGTGCTACATAAATACTTGTAGAGAAAACCCACCTATGTTCAAAAAACAAAGAAAACATGAAAGTAAGAGAGAGAGAGAGAGCACAGCACATTGAGTATATAACTATTATGTAGAAATCTTAATATCCTCCCATTACACTTAGACATTGTTTGCTAATTTTCTAGTTGGTTTCTGATATTATAAATCTAAAAATGGTGATACAGAGTAGATTAAAAAGTTAGAAGACTTACGAGAAAAAGTTTTAAAATGGAAAAATTCTTAACCTGTTAATAGGAAACACTTCGCCTACATATGAAGAGACATGATGCAGAGATTCTCTCTTCAAGTCCTTGGAAAGCAAAATAAGAAAAGAGCTAAAATTAAGTGAGAGAGATTTGTTTGAAAGTGAACATATGTTTTTGGAATGTAAGTGGTGTTTTAAAAAATGACAGAGCAATTCGAAGAAAGGTGTGCCTGGTCTTTCCCTGTAGATTCTGAAAGTATGATGAATAGTCACATATTAAAATTTGTTAGAATCCTTTTTAAAAGGTAGAATAAACATTAGATGATCTCACCAGGGTTACTTCGATCCTTTAATTCTATTTTTTTAGGACTGAAAATTATAACTGTATTCTTAGAATAAAATAGCCAGTTACAAATACATCCTAGTAATTTCAAAACAAATAAGCAAACAAACAAAAAAATATTACTATATAAAGTAATTTAAATTGTATTGTGTATCTTGTAGTGGACACAATTTGAGCTTTGGGATCTTAAAGAATTTGCTCTGTTTTCGGATAATGCAAAGCAACAATTATTTGGAAAAAATACTTAATTAACCTGTGAAAGATTAACTTTCTCATTGATAAAATGGGGATAATAATTCACACAATTGATCTCAGAATTTAATAAATAAAATAATACATACAAGCCAAACTTTCACCATGGCTAATAAGCATAGTTTCTTAAAAATTACTTCATGCAAAAACAAATACAACAAATAAAAGCCGGCAATAAATTAAGAATGGACAATCTCATGATAAAATTGAATAAGGACTCCATGCTTTACTAGGAGAAGTAATCAAATGGTTAAGTGAAATAATTAAAAAGTGAATTTATCTTTTTTGTTATCAGTGTATGTGACCTTGATTTTTTCTAATATTTAAAATTAGATGCATTTGTATCAACTGCCACAAATCTTTCTCCTCCTGCTGCTCCTACTTCTCCTTCCTCTCTTATCCTCTCCTTTTCTCTCTCCTCCTCCCTTTCTCTCTCTCTCATTCTACTTGATTTTATTTTCCTTTATCACTAGATGGTTTTGTGGCCTAAGGCACAGAATTAATCTGTCTATTTCAGTTTCCTAATGTACAGTCATGTGTTGTTTAAGGGCAGGGATAAGCTCTGAGAAATAGGTCTTAAAGCAAATTTGTCATAGTACAAACATCATAGGGCGTACTCATACAAACCTAGATGGTGTAGCCTATTACACATCTAAGCTATAAGGCATAGCCTATTGCTCTGAAGTTACAACCCTGTATAGCATGTTACTGTATTAAATGCTATATGCAATTATAACACAATGTTAAATATTTATGTATCTAAATAAATCAAAACACAAAAAAGGTATAGTAAAAGCATGATATAAAAGATAAAAAACAGCACACCTGTGTAGGGCACTTACCATGAACGGAGCTTACAGGATTGAAAGTTGCTCTGGGTGAGTCAGTAAGTGGTGAATATGAAGAGCTAGGGCATTACAATACTGTAGACATAATACATTATATGCTCTTATGCTATACTAAACTTGTACAAGTACTTTAAATTATGTAATAACAAACTGATCTTAGCTTACTGTAACATTTACTTTATACTTTTTTTTTTTTTTTTGACACAAAGTCTCCTCTATCACCTATGCTGGAGTGCAATGGCACGATCTCACATCACGGCAACCTCCACCTCCTGGGTTCAAGCGACTCTCCTGTCTCAGCCTTCCAAGTAGCTGGTATTACAGGCAAGTGCCACCACGTCCGGCTAATTTTTTGTATTCTTAGTAGATATGGGATTTCACCATCTTGGCCAGGCTGGTCTCGAACTCCTGACCTTAACTGAACCACCCACCTTGGCCTCCCAAAGTGCTGGGATTACAGGCGTGAGCCACTGCACCTGGCCAAACTTTTTAATCTTCTTAACTTTCTGACTTTTTTGTAGTAACACTTAAGTAAAACACATGTTATTCAGTTATACAAAAATATTTTCTTATTTGTATCTTTTCTATAAGCTTTTTCTATCTGTATTTGTATTTTTTTTAAATTTTTAACCTTTATGTTAACAACTAAGATACAAACACCCATATTAGCATAGGCCTACACAGGGTCAACTTCATCAGTGTCACTGTCTTCCACCTCCACGTCTTCTCCCATTGGAAAGCCTTCAAGGACAATAAGAGGCATGGAGCTGTCATCTTTTGTGATAACAATGTCTTCTTTTGGAATACCTCCTGAGGGACCCGCCTGAGACTATTTTTAGCTATTTTTTAATAAGTGGAAAGTGTACACTCTAAAAAATGATTAAACATAAAATGAAGACATAAACTAGTAATATTGTCACATAGTATCATGATCAAGTATTTTGTACTGTACATAAGTGTATGTGCTGTACATTTATTGGAAGTACAGTAAGCTTGTTTATTTCACCACAGACACGTGAGTAATGCCTTGCACTATGATACTATGACACCAGTGACATCACTAGGTGGTAGGAAATTTTTGAATCCATTATAATCTTATGGGACCACTGTTGTATATGCCACCCTTCTTTGACAGAAATGTCATTATGTGGTGCATGGTCGTAATTGTAAATATTAAAGTATTTAATATATTTAAAGCATTTAAGACAGTTTCTCATATCTGGCAAAAAATAAGTAATTGTTAGTTATCATCTTTGCATCTTATCAAAAGGTATGGCTTGACTCGATTTCAGCTTAATGATGTAAATTACAGTACCTTTAAGGTTGTTATGAGGCAGACACAAATTAACATTTAGAATACTCCTTGGCACATAGCAAGCATTAAATGTGTTTATTTTAAAAATTAATATACCATGCAGTAATCATACAGTAGACTGTTAATTTTCAAGAAACTTAGCCATCTAACAAAATATGTATATATTTGCGTATATGTGTACACAAGGCAAGCTCTAGATGTACTGAAGATATTAACATTTAATAGAATTTGAAAATTATTCTAATAAAGAATTGGAATATCATATGATACAAGGGATGTGTAAATAAATAAACATAATTCAGGAAATTCATTTTTAGAAGTTTAAACACTAATGTGATTTATTCTTATAAGGTTAAAACTAATAACCACATGCTAAGTCACCAGATTCATTATAATTAATTTAAAATTAAAAGTATAATTATTTGTTCCAATTTTATATTTATATATATTATATCTATTGTGGCAAGGCATTGGTATGAATGACAGTTGAACATTTCTGGAGGAAGAGTTAGCTGTGTTGGTTTATATCCAGAGTGTTAATAGCAATGCCTGTGCTAGAAGTTCCCAGAATGTGTGCTGAGGTGCTCAGGTTGCAACAGTGAATTCACCCAGTTCCCATGGAATAATGCATTGCATTTTATATTTTCAAGAAAAACACAGCAACACTCAACAGAGTTACTAAATATCCTACATCACATGATACTTCACAGTTCAATACTAATGAACATTGAATTCCTTTCAATGGCATCATGTCTTTGCAAATCTGTGTTTTCAGAAATTGCTATAATAAAAATCACATACTGAGGAAAGCTACCACGAAACAGATTTTTGGAATACTGGCGTCCAATCTAATTCCAAAATTCAAGAAGCTATAAAGTGTGCAAAAGGTAAATATATCCATTGTATACGACATTGTGGTTTTTTAATGATGTAATAAAATATTTTCTTACAATTTATAGGTATTGTTTTAAAATAGCTGTACTGTTTAGGTTAACTACTTAATAAATGAAATTGATTAGTATTTCTTTTACGGAGAGGAACCATTTAAAAAATCAGGCCAGAATAAGGGCTCTGCTAGCTGCAAAATTCGGGAACCTCTGGTCTACAGCAAAAGTGCTGTTCCCAGATATCTCAATTCTGAATGTCAGAATAGTTCTCTATTCTTTTCATATCCAGAGAAAACATTTTATTAACCATTTTTGATATTTTTCCACCCAAGCCACAGTGTACATATTAAAATTCTCTCATTAAATGTTCTTTCAGCTTTGGGATTTCACTCTGAGCAGTGTTTTAGTTAATGTCTCTAATAGAAAACAAACAAGTAACATCATCGACAACAACAAGGAAAAAGTTTCTGGTCTTTATTCTCCTAATGTCAATATTTTTTCTTCACCGTTTGTTACTCCTTGAGGTTCCTGAAGTAAACTAGAAGGATGCCTTGGCACAACACTCTGCCAATACAAAAGGGGATTCTATCATTGCAAGTAACAAAAAAGGTTCATAAGAGGTGGGCCCTGCAGCATCTCAAATCTGTGTCAGAGTTACGCATTTTCGAGAAATACAATTTTATTGGTAAAAGTAAATCCCTTTAGCTTGAACTAATTTTAGTCTATTTACTTCACATAGGCCTCTATGTTATGATATGGGTAGCAGAAAATACCACGCTTGTTCACAGTGGACAGATTGCAACTTTCACTCTAATTTGGGAGTTTCCTTCAAATCTCTCTGTGTCCAATTAACACCTGTGTTATTTCCCATTGTTACGTTCTGAAGGGTTGAATGTTACAAAAGACCTAGGTGGCATGATCACTAGTCTATGGTCAAACACGTACCAGAATTATAGAGATCAAATATAGCAAATGGAAGAAGGGGAAATAATTCTAAAACAATGAGAGAAGTATTTAACCCACTTTTCTACATAAGGCAGCAATATGTTTAACTGCACAATGTCAAATATTGAAAATATTTGTTACCCTTGGGGAAGGAATGATATCAAATATTTGATATTTTATTAGGGATTTTGGAAAACTCCCTAGATTTTGATTGCAGACATCAAAATGACAATAGAGGCTCAAAATCAGTCTGGGAGTCCAAGAGGGGCGAATAATGCTTATGCGACAATTTACTCTCCATCCTTTTCCTCTCCACGAAGCCCATTTCTATTAAAGGTAAATGTGTCTCCCCTTTATGTAAGTAGCAAAGACCTCAAAGCAGTTTTGATTCGTGCAGCTTCTAGAAGCTATTCCAAAAGTTTTCTGGACTACAGAGAATCTTTGCTTCATGTGAGTGTAACTGATAGAGTTTCTTTTTATTTTTTAACAGCAACAAAGAAACTTACTACCCCAGATTATTAATTCAAGTTTTAAAAATAGAAAAAAGTTGGAAATTTCGACTTATATTTCTCTTTTACCCCAGAATTTGACATGATACATATTCCTAATCAATATTTCAAGTATCTTAATATCCATTTTACTCTATTCTTAAGTTCAAGCTGTCTGATTTCCACTCTCTGTTTAGCAAACTCTGTGTAAAAGGTAATTTTCTTAAGCATCTACATTTCTAGAGCTAGTCCTAAGGATATGGAGGTTAAATGTTAAAAATGCATGTGAAATGCATAGAAAAATATTTGACATACAGCAGGCACCTAATGGAACCTATAGATGCAAGCATTCTTCCCCATTAGAAGTAGCAGTTGGTTCCCCTTGGGGACTTGTGACAGTTTCATTAAGGTGTAAAGCCTTGGAAATTCTGGTGAGGGGGAGGGAATAAATCTCCTTCTGAGATTGAGGAAAATTTTCCAGAAGTTCATTTCAGATGATCTTGCTTATGTCTCATTGGCTAGAGGTGGTTTACATTTATGGTGCTCCTAAATTATTGTCACAAAATGAGAATGGATTTACAATGGTTAGCTTAGAGTAGTGAGTCTCCTCTTGAAACTCATCTTCATCAGGAGATGGACAAATGAAATCAGGGTTCTGTTTAGAAAGAGAGAAAGAGAGTGAGTGACTGTGAGGTTGTCAATGTGAATTTTCAACTGCATAATATGCTTAATTTGTACTTATCTCGTATACCTAGAAAGCTATAACTAAACAGAGGTCGTGCACTCTATCAGGCACAGCCTTCACTTCTCTGTGAACAATGCACCCCAGTTTTAAGCAGGAAACTTTCTAAAGAAGGTTTGGACATTATTCTCTGTCTTGACTTCATTGTCTCTGAATTTCTCTATCCATAGGGTTCCCTAGACAATTTTTACCATTGTACCATTGATATTCATGCTTTGCATTTTTTTAACCTACGACTTTTCCTTCAAGAAAAATATTTTATCCCTTTGTGTTCGTATCTGCCTTAAGTGATTTGAAATAGAAAGTGTTCTTAACTTCCTCAGTGCCTGTGCCCCAGAGTACAACTGCTTTGCCAAGGTCTGTTCTTAAGACCTTGTTTTACTTCATCTTTAAAATTTACCATAAGTGAGCGATTTGTGCTACTTCAACAATATCAGAGGCATTCATTTCTATCCTTTATTTTTATTCAGCGGTGACATATTTCACTTATGTTCCACTTCCCATTTATTTTTCAACTATATCTGTAAGAGAGCCTTTTAAAGTTATTAAAATGTTAACTGTTTCCTAAGAGCATTCCTTTGCTATGGACCAAAATCTGTGTCCTTTTATTTTTCTCTCCTGCCCTTAGGCACAGACATTTGTTTTACTAACATTTTTCTCCATATTTTTCATTGAGCATCCCTCATAGTGAAACCTAGGAATTCTACAAATTCTCACGTTGATAGAAACATTCATTTTTCAAACAAATATTTTCTATCCTCTCCTTCTAAGTTGTATAATTCTACCCAAGAGGTATCATTTATCCGTTTAATATCTCTCCCCTCCATGGAATCCATTTATTGTTGTTCTACCTTCCTTTCCCAATGAAAGATTCATCTTCCCCGAGACATACTTCATGCTTCTAAGTAATAGATGTCCCTCAGGATACATATATAACCTATTGGTCTCCCACCTAAATGTTTGGATTTGTGTTTCTTCTAATACCGTATCAAGTATTCTATATTGAAAATAATACTAGTCTTTTTCCAGGAAATCTGACATAATTTTCAGGAACCTATCAGTGTTGTTCTCCTAATCATAAAAGACAGGGACAAGGCAGTTGTCAGGGAAAATATTAACACCCTTATAAGATAAAAATACATGAAAGAGTTTCTTTAGCAAATAAATGTCTCAAAGAATAATTTCACTTTTCTTTCTGAGATTGTCCCCTTTTCTTCTTTTGAAATGCTTTGTAATGGTTCTCTTGAGAATATACTATCAAATCTCTGAACCTCCAATTTTCCCCAGTTCCATATTGATGAGCAATTAGTTATGAATGTGTTTTGTCATTATATACATATTTATCCTATTGTCTAAGATTTCAACTCTTATACTAAGGAAAACTTTCAATTCCTACTGTGAATATTAGTTTCTGGACCTACTATTCAATTTATTTTTAACATTAGGTTAAAGCAATGTTAAAATATTGGAAGCATTCAGAAAGTTGTTTGAAATCTTGCTTCTACTCATCCCTCTTCCTCCATTTATTCCCAAGTGCCCTGCAATGGGCACTTTTATATTCTTGCAAGAAATTATTTAAAAATAAATTATCGTATTGCCAAAGAAATGCTCACTGTTTCTATCTGATTCTTACATGGAGATGGCTCTGTAACTTGCATTTAATTAAAAGAGAATTTATCTCCTGATTGTTGAATATTTTTGACACTATTAGTACTATTGTCCTCCTTCATTTTAAACCTCAGTTTTCAGGTTCATTAATACAGGAATTTAGTTCTCTTTCTCTCTGGACTTAATATCCATGCCTACCAAGTTTTATCTTTTCTTCCCTGTCTGATGTTGCTAATGTGAGTTTCTTTTCTTGGTGATATACTGCATATTGCATGTCCAATCAGTGGCTACTTGTGAGGCTCTGCCCACATTTTCTCTGTGTTGCCTATTTCTTCTTCTGTGTGTGCTACTAAACATATGCAGCTTTTTAACATTGAGGGGCTTTAATTTATCAATAAGCAACTACTATTTTATACAAGAGATTCATGCATTGAACCTCACTTCAGTTGCTTAAAACATATGTGGATCTTTTAATATCAATTACTATATTGGAATCAGAACCCTCCCTGTTTGTTTTGCTTCTAGATCTGGAGACAATTAATTCCATCGTTTCAGTTCCTATGTACTACTCTCTACTTTTGATCCATAGGCATATTTCTCTAACGTTAACCTACATAGCTCTTTGGTCACTTTCAAATTACATATTAATATAAGCTTATTTTGGAAAACCCACACAAATATACACCCTTTGCCTTAATGAAAAGAGGTAACTAGGAATTAAGTAATTAGGTATCAACCATGTGTCATGTTTTTAACAATACCACTCATATTCAATTTCATATCCATGCAAGTTTACAGTATAGTATCCTTCGACCTTCCGCAAGTACAACACATTTAATTATATACAGAATTATTTCTCTTTATCTTTTTGGCAATTGCAGATATTTTCAAATGCGATTTGCCATCTCTATACTTAAGGTTTTTTTAAAAAGAGGGTATTTCAAGTGAAGATTGACAAGAGTAAAACGTTTCTTTCTAATTTACAGACGTTAAAGAACAAAATGAATTTATAAGCATTTTCAATAAACTCTTGGGAGCTAGATACCTGAAAAGTCTCGTTGTTACTAATGAAAAAAGTATAAAATATTCTGCACATATCATTTATTCATTGTGTCACACTTAAATCTTACTTTGGTCAACATACATACACAACATCTGAATCACGATTTCAAGAAAATTAATAAATATTTTGCCTATAACATCTTATCAATTGTGAGTTCACTGTAGTAGCTATCTTCTAAATCCCGTGAAGTATAGGACCAGAGAGAGTTATTTCTATTTAATAAATTATCTTATTATTCAAATTATCCTATTTTTTTTGTTTTGTTTTGTTTTTTGAGACGGAGTCTCGCT
Source organism: Macaca thibetana thibetana (assembly GCF_024542745.1). Taxonomy (NCBI): domain Eukaryota; kingdom Metazoa; phylum Chordata; class Mammalia; order Primates; family Cercopithecidae; genus Macaca; species Macaca thibetana. The sequence continues at coordinate 28,821,782 of NC_065582.1, read as the reverse complement.
CTGTCGCCCAGGCTGGAGTGCAGTGGCGCGATCTCGGCTCACTGCAAGCTCCGCCTCCCGGGTTCACGCCATTCTCCTGCCTCAGCCTCCTGAGTAGCTGGGACTATAGGCGCCGCCACCACGTCCAGCTAATTTTTTGTATTTTCGGTAGAGACGGGGTTTCAACATGTTAGCCAGGATGGTCTCCATCTCCTGACCTCGTGATCCGCCTGCCTCGGACTCCCAAAGTGCTGGGATTACAGGCGTGAGCCACCACGCTCGGCCTCAAATTATTCTTAAATCATTATTTGTAAGATCCCCAAATTAGGCATTCTGACATTGACTCAACTTGAATATAGCAAAGATAAAATATTTACATCTTTACATTGATTCCTGTAATCGATGTTGTCATTATGATGGGCATTATATATTTTTCCCTGTCTCTTTTCACAAACTTCAAATATTATGAAAGCTTTAGCTCATTCTTATGATTTAACTCTTCAAGCTAAATATACACAAAGGATATGAAAAGTAAAGATACATCCTCTGAAAAGTTTATAAGCATAAACCGTATTAATTGAATTTTCTGTTTTTATATTTATTTCCCATTGTGCATTATAATTTTACCCTAAAAATGTTATGTTCTTTTTGGTTATGCAATATGAATAATGGTATTTTAAACAGGCTCTTATATAATATGGAATGAGAGGATTAAACATGCCTAAAATTAATTTTACAGTTATAGTAACCAATAAATATTCAATATATTTTCAACTAAATTTTATTCAGGTAAAAAAAGGAGAAAGTTTGAATATGATTGTATAATTATGATAAATAAAATGCAATAGATTTTGTGCTCTATTAGTTTTCAATTTCAATTTTCTTATCACATCCATATTGAATTCACTTACAGAAAGGTTTAATTCTTTCCAATCAATATTATTTTTATTTTAATATTTACTATTGCAATTTATTTTGTTCCAAAACAGCGCTTTCTTTTTTCCTCCACCATCCCAATATAGTATTGAACAGAAGTAGTGTGAAAGGGCATCTTTGTCTTGTTCAATATTTCATCATTAAGTATATTATTAGCTGAGGTTTTATGTGACAGCTCTATATCGACTTGAGGTAGTGCTCATCTTTCTCAAATTTTCTGACATTGTTGGCTATGAAAGTGTGTTGAATTTGGTCAAACACATTTTTCTTCATTGTTGAGGTTATCATATGACTCGTGTTATATGTTGTTTTACTGTGGTATATTAAATGGATGTAACCAATCTTCTATTTCTGGGATACAAATTAATTTGTCTTTGTCAGAAATATGTTGCCAAATTCTTTGCATTAATAATTTCGTAGGACTTTTACATCTACATTTACAGGGGATGGTTCTCTGGAAATTTTTTCTTGCTGTTTCTGTCAGGTGTTGGTATTAGTTTTGTGCTGGGTTCATGAAATTATTTGGAAAATGTTCCAGTATCCTAATAGTGATTGTGTGAGATTAAAAGTGTTACTTCCTTAAACATTTGGCAGAATTCAACAGTGAAATATCTTGGTCTTGGGTTATTTTGTTGTGTGTGGAGATATTTTGTAATACAAATTTAATTTATTAAATATACATGTGACTACTTAGAATTTCTATTTATATTTGTGTCAGTATGAGTAAGTTGTGCTTTACTAATAAATTTATCCATTTCATCTAGTTGTTGAAGTAATTAGCATACAGTTATTCAAAAATTGGCATAAATGTATTCCTTCAATGTCTGTAGAATATTTGGTGATATTCCATCTTTAATCCTTGATATTAGTGTTTTCTGTTCTCTCTCTTCTTCTCTATTAGTTATATTTAAGGGTCATGATGTTAACCAACCTTTTTAAAGTATTGGTTTTGTTTATTCTCTTCGTCTCTCTACTATCCATGATTTCTGTTTTATATTCAATTTTTTAGTTACTTTACTTACTTTGGTTTAATTTCCCTTTTTGTTTCTACCTTTACGAAATAAAAATCTCTGGTTTTCAAGTTTTTCTCTGATAAAAGAACATAAGGCTATCAATGCCCCCTTAAAGGATAATTTAGATGCGACTCATGAATTTTATGTTCTTCATGTATTCTATTTGTTTCAGTATAGCTTATAAGCCATTTGTGACGTCTGCTTACCCAAAAGTTAATTAGAAATATGTAACTTAGGTATGGTCCAGTTATGGTTCAATATATTATTTATATTCATAAATAGCAATGTGCACTAAAAAGAATGTGTATTTTTTAAGGTGTTGGATGTAATGGTTTATAAAAGTCGGTAGGTAAAGTTGGTTGTTAGTACTAAGATCTGTAGAATTACTCTTTTTGACTACTTGTTCTAACAATTGTTGAGACAGAAATGTTACAATCTCCAACTATTCTTGTGATTTTTCTATTTCACATATAATATTTTTATGTCATGATTACATGACTTTTATCTTTATGTATTATAAGAGAGAAAAAGAGAGAGAAAAATTAATCCCACTAAAGAAAATTTTAAATCTAGAAGTCTAATGTAAAAAAACAAAGTAATTTCTGACATAAGTTTTGAGATGTTGCAAAAATAAGAAGTGGTAAACATATGAGCAAAATACACAAATATTTACTTAAGAAATAATATGAGGGATTAAAATTTGTAGAATGCTAATTTCTAGAGAAAATAATAAAAATAGAACTGATATATTAGTTTAAAAGGTGTTTCATATTTAGATGAAAATATAATAACATATTTGTGTTATGAATTTAAATCCAAATTCACAAAGATTCTTAAACATATGTTTAAAATAGGGTATAATCATATCATATATCCACCAGAAGAACTACAATTAGAAGACTGACTTGATGATATTTTGGAGCAAGAAGACCTCTCATGCATTGGTAGTGGTAATGTAAAATGGCAAAATCTCATTGGAAAAAGCTGTAGACACTTCTTATGAAAAATACACTTACCCTATCATACACAATTGCACTTGCAGGTATTTACTCACCAGAAACAAAAAAGATTTTTTCACGCAAAACTTATATAGAGTGTTCATGACACCTTTATTCATAATCCACAAAACTGGGAACTACTTAGGTGTCTATGAACAGGACTTGATCAACAAATTGTGGTATACTCTTACAGTGAAATACTACTCATTTCAATGAATTAAAAAGGAAGTAACTACTAGAATGACAACAACAATATAGGTAAATCTGAAAGATGTTATGGTGAGTGAAAGAAATCTCACCCAAATGAATACATTATGTATAATTCAATTTATTAATACATTAAATTTTGGAACAGGTAAACCTAATTGGCAGTGGAAAAAATAATGATAATGGTTGTCTCTGGAATGAAATGGGTTAAAGATTAAAGACTGATGTGAACATTTGTTCATATTCTATACAATGATGAAGAGCTGGATTAAAGTATATGCACCTGACAAAAAGAAAGATTTGTGTGTTTCACATAATGTAAACTTTGTTTAATACCTATAAATAAATATTGAACTCTATTTTTAAATATATATGTTGAATTTAAGGTGGAATTGAACTACTATCAGCAATTTTCTTTGAAATACAATGCAAACTGTATTCATTGATAGAAGATTAGGTAGATGAATAGATATGTGAAAAAACAAGTATAATAAAATGCAAAGGTTGATTCTAGATGCTAAATATGAGAGTGACCACAGTAAAACCTTTTAAAGTTTGCTATAGGTTTAGTTTTTAAAACAAAATATTAAAGAAAAATAGAGTGAAAATATGACCAACTGAGAATCATTTAAAACAATTGAATTTTAAAGCTTAGCACCAAATGAATAAAAGAGTAATAAAATTGCACAAGAGTTACAACCACTTTATTAGTTAATGCTCTTCTCCCCTTAATAACTTAAAATATTTATTTTCCTTCGGTAAGAAGATTCATACTGAAACTACATTAGGCAATTCTTTGTAAACGGTTTTGCCCTTGGTACATATGTGGCCAACAGAAAAACTAATTTTGTTTTTCTGTTTCAGAAGAAGGGATGGTTTATTATAAGCACATTTTCAAAGACACCTACTGACCAAGAATAATATCGATAGTGAGAAGGAAAAGAAAAAGGTAACAGTCTGGAATAATCAATAAATACACATGAAGCAGACAGAGAGACACATGATAGAAACACCCATTTATGACTATTATTTAGTTATAAAGAAGTTACATTCTTTATTTTCTCTTATGTAATTTGGAACCCACTTTGCCCAATATCTGAATTTTATAAAGTGATAATATTGATTCCCATTAATTCTAAAAAAAAGGAAAGCACATTTTCCAAGCAAATTTCAAACCATGAAATAGCCAGAAAAGGCTCCATCTTCTTCCCTCATTGCAAAATATAATAAGGTCTTTGCCACATATAGGCAATAAAAATTATAAAATTGATAATTTATTAACTAATTGTTCTAGACATGTATCCAAAGTCATTTTGGTGACAGTAAATAATTTCTACCCCTGCTATTAATATGCTCATTAGAATACAAATAAATGGACATTTATTAAGTAATTAATACGTGATCAATACAGCAACACATTTTCCATTCCCTTCTTCCATAAAGTGAAAGACAAATGTAGAAATAAAAATAATTAGAAAATAATTAATTAAAAATAAATGGAGCTGGCCATACATGTAGAGACATTGCAAACTAAAAATTACCAATTCAAGTGTGAAGAAATAGTGACATCCTCATAGAAAAAATGGAAACTTAGCTAGGCATTACTAATAGCATTTGGCAGAAAAAGATATAAAAGAGAATGTCGTATAAAATTTAAAATATTCTTCCAAAAAGAAAGAGAGAAGGCAGAGAAAAATATGTTTCCTAGAAAGAGAAAGACACATTGAATTTATTTCACAAGCTTCTGAAGTTGACCATATATTAGATTAGTGACTAAAAAAAATTAAATTAAATTTATCCTTTTATTAACTCTCTCTAAACATCCTACCCACATACTTGTACACACAAACCCTCTTATTACATTTCTGAAAAGCATTTTTAAAGCATCCCAATATTGTATCTTGATGGCTTTTTAAAACTTTAAAAATATAAGAGTGTTTCAAAGCATGTTGCATCATATATACTAAGTGATATTTGATGCATTTAAATTATAAATATTTTATTATGCAATTTAGTTATTTTTTTCAAAAAATAAGTGATGGTGTTGGAAAATGACAAATCATTACAGTTGCTTACCTTCTTACATATTGCTAAACACTAAAATGTGCATGTAATTTCAAAATTAAATTATGCTTGATAAGACTAAAAATCTGAATACTGAAGACTTTTAAAACATAATATTTTGATATATTCTTAAGTATGCCTACAGAAAAGTGGTATTAGTACTTTCAATATGAAGGTACTTTGTTGATGTTTAGAAAAATTGTACATATATATACTAGCTATATATTTGCAATAGAATGATTCTGGATATGTAAAAAGCTGAGAACTTTCATTATATTGTTAGATAATTTTATCATGGAAGTAAAGTTCAATTCTGCTGATATAAGTGGCAATACTCTTTTCAATGTTTAAGATTAAAACACTTTTGTGTGACTTTAGAAAAAACTTTTTATTAATAAATTTCCTTTATTTAATGTATTTTTATCTGAGTCTCCAAATATTTGGTTGACGTTTATAACTAGAAAATAATTATTTGTAATTTGCCTTCAATGTAGCAAGTACTGAATGGGAATTAAAATTATGTAAATATTTAATTAATCTATTTATTTCTACCTTTGCTTATTAAACGGGCTCTGAGATATCTTACAAAAATGTTTAAACAAATCAAAACAAAAGTATGCCCATAAAATAACAAAATGTATAAAGCATATTTCTTACAACATTTAGTATAATGTACGGTACGTGATTCAGTGAAGAGTCCAAGTTAATGACTGTCTTATTATCTCTTTCTGTATCTCTTTATGTGCATTTTAAATCTTGATACCTTTTTAGTTTAGTCCAGCACTTCAAAAGCACTCTACTCATCACAGAATATCTTAAAAACATGTCATCATTTAGCGCAAAATGTAGTGGCTATCACTCAGAAATAATGAAAAAGTCCAGTAGATCTTTTGGGATCTTACTCTCATGGTTTACATTTCCAATGAAAGTAGGTCCCAAATTCTCCTAAGAATACCTGTAAAGACACCAGGAAGGAAAAGTCAAAACATCACTAAGCTTTGTCATGTATGCCTAAAAGATGATATGATAATTCCTGATTTTTGTAATTTTTTTATTTGTTTCTCATTTGGTAATTAAACCAGTATCACTTATTTTTGGATTTTGTTATGAAAGCCCCACATTCTTGTCACTAATTTCAGTTTTAGTTAGCCTAAATGCCAAGCTTCTAGAGCCAAGAAAATTCCTAAATACTCAAACACTAAAAATATGCTAGTTTAAATTAAAATAATAACAGCAAAGAACATTAATAGAAGAAAGGTATTATATTGTTTATATATTTATTCTATTAAAATCATTGCTTATTTATTTGGCTTTATTGCAGAGCATATAGTCAAAGGAAAAATAATAGACACAGATGATAGATTGACAATGTGAAATATCTATGAGTCCTAGGATGTTAGACTTCAGAAAATAGATGTCTGAAATTATCCAAAATAATAATAGTAATAATAATAATGGTAGAAAAGAGTACCAGTCTTTAGACTAAAAATTCTCAGGAAGCCAAAATATTCAGTGAAAGAGAAGCATAATTAATATCTTCTTGATATTCACAATAATGAGGATAAAGAAAATATCAAACAAATCTTCCAAAAGTAATAATGATAATGATAATAACAATGGCAATGTTAGTAAATGACTTGCTAAGCCCTTTTTCTATGCAGGAAAGCATTCAGTTAGCTATTCATCTGCATTTTATAATGAACTAGATAGGCTTGATTCAAGTAAAAACAGAAGATCACATGTTGCATCAAGTTGAAATACATCAATGCATATTTCCCAAAAACAAAATTGACATTTTGGTTTCCAGTTAATTCCTACATTCACTTATGCAAAGTTTCAGAACTAGGAAAGCAGAGGGATAATTAATTGGGAATTTTAAATCCTATAACATAGATTTATATTTTGTGTTGTGATTTAAGGTAATGGTTATATGTATGGACTACTGAGTCAGCCTCCTTGGATATGAATTCTGGCCCTGCCACAGTTTGGCTCTGTCTGTTCAACTCATTACTCTGCTTGACGTTGGTTTGCTCATGTGAAACATAGAAATCATGAGTACTTAGCATACAGGTTTTCTGTGAGTATTAAATAAGATAATGTAAAGAAAACTCTTAAAACAGTCTCTGGGGTCTGGAGGGTTCTGTATACATTAATCATTACTTTTTATTACATTAACTAGAAATTGAAACTCAATTGCTTGGAAGTCTTCTATAATTGTCTCTATATCACTATAATGATAAAGTTTAGGTTCATCAGTTGAAGGAAGAGTGAAGCCTGTCACACACAGTAGATTCAATGTTGGTGGCATCTAGTAGATTCAAAAATAGAAATCTAAGGGAGAGTAACTAAAGTATAAGTTTTGTAGTGTTCCTCTTTTTACATTTCATCAAAGAGGGACACAATCCTTCTTTCCTGAAGATAAGTGACTTAATGGAAGGAGTAGATGGGAGTGTGGCAGACAGTGATAATTTCTTATAAATATACTGACTTGGGAGATTGAGAAGAAGGCAATTGTCTGCCTTCTTCTAGTCATCAGAACCTGTTTTCTACCGCCAGAAAAATGTTTCCTAATCTTCCAAATCATTATTCCGTATCAGTTTTCCTGGGTTTATTCTTCCTTATTTCATTTTACCTTATGTTAGGGAGTGGTTTTGTCAGCTAAAATTTAAAGAATTGGCTAACAAAATCATTTCTGGATATATTTCTTTTAATCACCCTCAAATACCTTCATCAGTAAGTAGATGAATTGAGGCCAAGATATTTTGAGAGAGAAATTTTAAACAGATCCTTCATTATAACAAAGCAAACATCAATGGCATCTCATGGTATCACTGGAGGAGCATTTATAATCATGCATTTTTCACAACCATTCTCATGTATTATGATGTTACTTGTAATGTTTACAATTATGAATTTTTGTATTAAGTTGGACTTTTTTGTTTGCTGGTGACAGATGGCCAATTTGAAGCCTAATGATGGGAGGTATTGACTCATGAAACTATTGACTCATACTTTGAAAGAGAAGCTCAGGGCCAGCATGATGCATTTTGATGGCCCTGTATCCTAATTTGTCTCTTAATGTCCATTTTATTCCCATTAGGACATGTTAAATTTATATTTCAAGGGACCTCAACGCAGATTTACTGAATCCCTACACTTAAGAGAGCAAACCACCATGGCACATGTATATTTATGTAACAAACCTGCACATTCTGCCCATGTATCCCAGAACTAAAAGTAAAATTCCAAAAAAAAAAAAGAGAGAGAGATTCAGTATAAAAGAGAAAAGCATGTTGATTGCCTCTAATCTTACAAGAAATTGTTCAATGAATTTCCAAGTAGCCCACTTCAGGTGATATGGCCACGCATTTGATCATTATCTGAGCTACAGGTAAGACAGGTCTGCAGAAAGGAAAAGGTAATTCTTGATAAACACATCAGTATATTTCCACTATACCTTCTACAATGTTACTGATTACATCTAATCTCTATTACCCACCTCTGTCATGCATGCTCTTTCCATTTATAATAAGCATACTAATATTTCATTAACGTCTGTTTTTATTATATGCACATGTACAAAGGGCAGGCAGGCATCACGTCTGTTTTGCCCCTTGATGTAGTCCCATTACCTGACATATTGACAGGTTTATCACTTGCCCTCACATATTAATAATGAAATAACTGTCTTTTTTCATTCAGTTCATACTAAAAGTTCAGATCCCAGTTTGTATTATGTATTATTGAACGCATTTTATATCTGGAAATTATAACTTGTTCTAACAGTGCTTTGCTGAACTACTTCTCTGCTGCTTCTGTTCTATTCAAAACAAGGAAAAACAGTACTTTAAGCCTCATTTTTTTTTTTTTTTTTTTTTTTACCTTGCAAGTTAAAGGGAATCTCTTGCCACATGTGGAAGCAGCTTACAAAGTATTGATGGAATCTAGCCTCGGTAGTGGCTATCATGTTTAAACTAATTTTCATTATCAAGAAACTTGAGTAAAAAGTTAATATATTCCCAAAGCTCATTTGGATTCTCTTGAATACTCTAGATTTTGTGACTGGCAAAATCACCTAGGAAAGAAAAATATGTACTATAAATTTCTCCATTTAACAGTAGTCATCAGTCATCAGATTCTAAGTACAGTACAGTTTTCCACAATTCAGATTGTTGCCAGGCCAGCCTTACTTCTATTAAGAATGTTGGCTGTGGGGGGAGCAGGGAATGGGAATGGGAAAGGCAAAGTTAACCACAGTGGAGAGGTAGAGATTTTCTTTTAGTCTTTTTTTGGTTATTTTGGGAAAAAAAAAAAGAAAGAAAGAAAACAAACAAAAAAGTTGATATCACATGAAAACTTCCTAAAGCCTAGCAAATTAGTTTGTTTTTACAAATGTAACAGTTTATGGCACAGGGGAAGGAATTCTCTCCATATTGGTGAAGCAAATTCAGTACAGCTTGGTGCTGGTCAATATTCTCTTAGTAGATATTGTCAGATGTCACCAGCATTGAACTGGCACCAGCTGCAATATCAGCATAGCAGGATGTGCAGGAAGCTCTGAACATCTTTAGCTCACTGAAATATTAACTGGGGGATTTGCTGGACTTTAGAGGCCCGGAAAAGTAAATTTTATCAAAGAGAAGCAGAGTCAAAGCAGAGGACAAGGTAAAAGGTGATGTTTCTGTGTTAGCTGTGATCATAGGATCACAACCCCTGTGGACCTAAAGGAATAAATAGGATAGAAGTTTTGAAAGAGTCCTCTAGATAGAGACACATAACTTCTCTCAGTTACAGAAATTGTGACACTACATTTACATTCAGGCTACTCTTTCCTAAAATAACAGGGTTCCTTATACAATACATGTCAATTATGTCACAGAGTTGTTGTGAAGAGATGTATAAAGTTAGACATTGCATTGATTCAAAGGGTAAAACATTTTGCCAAAAGAGAAGACTTATTTACACCTCTCTATTTAGATGTCATGTAGGAAATATAGAATAGAAGCTAGTTTCATTTATCTATTCTAAAGGCAGACAGTGGGATACATTTCAAAAAGTATATGTCCATTTGGGGAGTCTATTACAATTTACCATGAAGCAGAAAGACTTGAGGAGAAATTAGAAAATTCCAGACTTTATGAGTCTCTGTAATGTAAAAGTGTTTTAAATAACCAAGCTGTCCTATGTTTGATGTATTTTCCTTTGGGGCTTGAGTAATAAACATAGATATATGGAGGGAAGAATTTTATATCAAGTTTTAATGAAAGGTTAATCACTTCAGCATCAATAAGTCATTTACTAGGAAAGACATTCTAATTCATAACTCTAAGGTTTGATATGTGTTTCCATGTATTAAGATGTAAGGAAAAAAAATGAAAATAATCAAACTTTAAATGTAGCTATTAACTTGCTTGGTGTTTCACGATGCTAATAGATTCCTGTCAAAATAGAAGCTGACTTCAGATGACCTTGGTTGAAGTTGACTAGTACTGAAATTTAATTAACTGCTGCATTACGGCAGTACAGAATACACTTTATGGCAGGTTAGTAATAACCAGAAGAGACAAAGCCCAAGGGTGTAAGTTTTTAAGCATGCTACAGAGATAGCAGAAGAGTAAAATTATATGCAAGCAACTTGAAACTTCTTGTAATAAATTGCTTCCAGTATTATAGTGATATAGATGAAGTTGATACTTTAAGGAAAATCTCAGAGCAGCAAGTTGCTGGGGAGTTTCTTTACACATATGTAAAAATGTAAGACCACTAACAGTGGATTAGAAGAGTGGCCAAAATGATCCATGCTTCCTTATGCCCAAACTCTTTGCAGAGTGATTTGCAACTCTTTTCTTTAAAAGGTGGAGACTCTTTCCTTACTCCTGGAATCTGAGCTGATCGGGTGATTTGCTTTGACCAGAGCGAATGACACGGAAGTAATGCTATGTAACTCCTCACTTCAGACTTCAGAGGCCTTACACATCTCTGCTCCCTTTCTTGGACTCCTGTAACTTCCATATGAATAAGAAAAGACTAGCTTCCTGGAGATGAGAAACCAAATAGAACGGAGTCAATCAGCTGGTTTATGTCATCCAAGGCCCAAGGCTTGCCAAAGAGCTCATACAAGCTCCACAAAGACAACCCTCATCATATCTTTGAGCTAACCACCAAATGGAACAGAGTCAATCAGCTGGTTTATGTCATCCAAGGCACAAGACTTGCAAAAGAGCCCAGACAAGCTCCACAAAGACAACCCTCATCATATCTTTGAGCTAATCCGTCAGATGACTGCAGTAGGTACATAGCTAAGGACGTTCTAGAGCTGACATGCCCACACTGAATCAATGGTTCCTGAGCTAAACAAATGTTTGTTTTAAACCATTGAGTGTTGCAGTAATGTTACATAGCAACAGATAACTGATGTCGCGGATTATATTGTGTTTGAAAACAAGAGTTTATCAGTTAAAAGAAAATTGGGTTTTCTTTCCTTACTACTACCTGAAAAACACACTCTAGCCCTATAAGCATTTTAACACATTTCTAGATTAATTTCACATTAATTTTTGGCACAGGTGATATTTATAGGTGGTAGTAACAGGAATAAATAGAGTCAGAAAACCAAATTTCTAGATGAAAATGTAGTGTATAACAGAAAGGAAAATTAGTCAAGTCATTTAATTTATTTTCCACTCATGTTACCTCAGATAGAAACATAACATCACCTTTTGTTTCTCACTTTTCCTCTAGATTAAAATGGAACTGAAACTTATAGATTGTAGCAGTCATGAGCTTTTAGGACCTTTCCTTCCTCTGTCCCCTTGGCTTTTGTGTGTCAGAGCCCTATTATCTCAAGCGTGAAATATGGCAAAAATGCACTTTAATGATTTTCTCAAACCAACCTTCTCTCTTTTTAAGCCATGTATCACCCAGTAATGATTTTCAGCCTGAACCAGATTTAAAAGTTTCATTCTTCAGTTATGATCCTTCAAAGGTTGCTTTATTGCATTGTATCAATATTCCTTCATGATCCCATGCCATTTTAGTTTCTCTGTCTTCCACTTCTCATTCATTGCTCATAAAACCTTAGATGAAGTACTCTTTCCAAATGTGTCATGAAACTTTTAAACTTTAATTTTAGGAACAAAAAATTATATACATGTCTATGTTTCCTCTTTTCCTAGAATGACAAAGAACTAAAATTCAATTGTGCATATTTGAAAAACTACATTTCAAATGCGTATATTTGAAAAACTAAATTTCAAATATGTATATTTGGAAAACCGTAATTTTAATAAATGAAAAAATCAGTAAGCAAATCAGTAAACTTTCAAAATAAAAGGCTTAAAATTGCCTTTTATTAAAAGGCAATTTTAAAATTGCTTCAGTTGGTCAAAAATATGAGTTTCAGTTGCAAAATGTGATGCTTGTTTTGGGAAAGAGAACGAGGGCCTCAGACATACCTGAAAGAGTGTGAAGAGGTTGGTTACTACAGAGTATATTGCAAGTATATTAAAGTAATGAGCTTAGTCTTAGAGGCTCTAACAAAACAATTACCTGAAAAGAGCAGTTAGTGAATAGGCAAAAAAAAAAAAAAAAAAAAAAAAAAAAAAAAAAGAAGAAAGAAAGAAAAAAGGATTACGTGTGAGAAAACATTTTAATTTCTAAATTTTCAAGGCATGATAAATCTAAGTACTGATATCCAGCTTGAGGATGTAACAAACTGCACAGCTCATGCACCTAGAAGGTCACGATAAGCAAACAGAATGTAGAGGACGGGTCAGCCAATAAAGAAAGTTTTGTCATTGGGAAATTGAAACTTAAGTCGGGAAGGGGACAGGGGTACAACCTTATAAGGGAGATAATAAAACTTAGGTGATGTCCGGGGGGATTGTAAACCCATAGTACTCAACCAATGAGGAACTGGGTGAGGGACTTATGAGCTAGGAGATAAATTACCTGCTGTAACTGCCCCAGGTGTGCCTGCCTACCAGACACCCAATCTAGCAAGACCGCCATTAAAAGTCTCACTTCCACTGTTCTTTGTATCTCCAAGTCTACTCTTTTGGTTTGGATAGGTGAATGTATGTTTCTCACATAAGAACAGTTGAAGCAGTCCATAGGATTGTGGCTAATATCAGACTGTGTAGTCAGAGTGTCTGGATTTTAATCCAGCTTCACACATTTACAAGATATACAACCTTAGGCAAATGTCTAACATGTCTCTGTGTTCTCATCTGTAAATAAGTAATAGCTTTACCTCTTAGGGTTGTTATAAAGATTACATGAGAATATTTTATTTTGTAAAATAATTATTTTCTAACTTCTGGACATTGGCCTAAGCAAAGGGTTTATGATTAAGTTCTCAAAAGCAAATGTAACGAAAACAAAATTAGATAAATGGGACTCATTTTAGCTAAAAATCTTCTACATGGTAAAGAAATAATAGGCAACCTACAAAATGGAAAATGATATTTGCAAGCTATGCCTGTGACAACGGACTATCAAGAATCTATAAGGAACTCGGCCGGGTGCGGTGGCTCACATCTGTAATCCCAGCACTTTGGGGGGCCAAGGCGGGTAGATCACAAGGTCAGGAGATTGAGATCATCCTGGCTAACATGCTGAAACCCCATCTCTACTAAAAACACACAAAAAATAGCCAGGCATGGTGGTGGGCACGTGTAGTACCAGCTACTCAGAAGGTTGAGGCAGGAGAATGGCGTGAATCTGGGAGGCAGAGCTTGCAGAGATCGCATCACTGCACTCCAGCCTGGGTGACAGAGTGAGACTCTGTCTCAAAAAAAAAAAAAAAAAAAGTCTATAAGGAACTCAAACAACTAAACAAGGAAAGAAATTAAAAAGTGGCCAAAGGATGTGAACAAACATTTTCAAAGGAAGACACACAAATAGCCAACAAACATATGAAAAATTTCTCAACATCACTAATCATCAGAGAAACGTAAATTAAAACCACAAAGACATACTATCTTACACCAGTCAGAAGGGCAATTATAAAAAGTCAGAAAAGAACACATGCTGGTGAGGATGCAAAGAAGGAAACACGTAGACATTGTTGGCTGGAATGTAAATTAATGCAACTTCTTTGGTAAACAGTATGGATATTTCTCAAAGAATTAAAAATACATCTACCCTTCACTCCTGTAATCCCACTACCGAAAGGAAAATAAATCATTATATCAAAAAGATACCTATACTTGTATGTTCATTACAACACTATTCACAATAGCAAAGATATAGAAACACCCTAAGTGTTCATCAATGAATGACTGGATAAGTAAAACGTGGTACATATAAATCATGGAATACTACTCAGTCATAAAAAATAATGAAATTCATATCTTTTGCAGCAATGTGGATGGAGTTGGAGGACATTATTCTAAGTGAAATAACTAAGGAACAGCAAATCAAATGCCACATGTTCTCACTTATTAGTGTGAGCTAAACAATGGCTACACATTGACATTCAGAGTTGAATAATAGACATCAGAGACTCAGATACATAGGAGGGTGGGAGGAATATGAGGAGGGATGAGAAATTGTCTATTGGGTACAATGTACAGCATTCATGTGATGGTTACAGCAGAAGCGCAGACTTCATCACTGTGTAATATATCCATGTAACAAAACTGCACTTCTGCCCCCTAAATCTACACAAATAAATAACACACTAAAAATGCAAAAGGATATATTAACATGGATAAACATGTTACTTAAAAATGAAGTACAATATTTTAAAATATTTTATATTCTAAAATTTTTGCCTTGCTCACTTTTTCTGCCACATTCACCTCCCTGCCTTAGGGTATTTGGATCCTCTTTCAACAGATCTCCTGATGTGTTCCTTCATTCCATTTATATCTTTTCAAATGACAAATCCTCAGAGCGTTCTGGCATCATCTCTCCATTTAAAATGGAAGCCTTTCCTACTCTCACACTCTTGTTACTCTGCTTTTTATATCTCTTCATATTGATAATATATGACATCATATTCTGTATTTAGTTGTTTTCACTCTGTTTTTACTAGAATATAATTGAGCAAATGACAGTAGATGTTTTGCCTTCGTATTCTTGTTATTCACTGATTCAAATCCTTCTACCTAGAAAAATGTGGCTTATAAGTTCTCACTAAATATTTGTTCAGTACATGTTGAACAAATATTTTAAAAGATATTTCTATTATTTCTCACAAGATTTTAAAAAGACCAATGACAAGATTTTTTGGATGTGCAATCTATACATGAATAAGAGGAGTCTAACACCTACAAAGAAAATATTTTATTTAATATACATTTTCAATAAAGGACAGAAACTTAGCCTGATTATCACACTTCTAATTTTTTCATGTAATTAAGTTATCAAAGCACATAGATATTTTAGACTATAATTTATACCAGCTAATTCCTTAAATGATTTAAATGATTTTACTTAATAGAGTGTTCTGGAAATAAAAATACATTTTATTTTAATCAAGTAATACTTTTGGGTTGTGTAAACAAAAGTAATAGCACCCCTATTCTTTATTTGATCACTATCTTTGATAGATAACTAATTGGTGCCTTCGCTTCAAATTTGAGCAGAGTTTCTAATTTGGAACTCAAAGCTAAAGTTAATTTCTAAAGTTTTCAAACCAAATTCCTCACTTTTTAAAGAAAATGTTTTGTTTTGTTTTTTGTGATTTAGGCCTGAAGGGAGAAAAGCAGCCAATGAGGAAGGTGCAAGAAGGTCACCCTAAGCCTCCTTTCCTATCTGTCCTATGGAACAAAAGTCTTAATCTTTCTTTCTTTTCTTTTTTTTCTTTTTTTGAGACCCGGTCTCACCCTTTCTCCCAGGCTGGAGTACAGAGGCGCGATCTCAGCTCACTGCAACCTTCACCTCCCAGGCTCGAGTGATTCTTCTGCCTCAGCCTCCCAAGTAGCTGGGATTACAGGCATGCACCACCACGCCCGGCTAATTTTTGCATTTTCAGTAGAGATTTGGTTTCGTCATACTGCCCAGGCTGGTCTCAAACTCCACCTCATATGATGTGCCTTCCAAAGTGCTGGGATTGCAGCGTGAGTCACCACACCCGGCCAAAAATCTTCATCTTGTTAGGGGAAGGAAAACAAACACTGCAGTCTTTAGGACACTGAAGAAAATCTATTGCAGTTGGGACAAGGGAACAAAATTAGAAAACAGACTACTTTTGGTAGAAATGCAGGAACAAAATCTGTATCTAGAAATACAGGACGAACGGGAAGGGCAGGAACACTGAGGGGATCACTCTCCCTGAGGCCAGGGACAGAGTGCCTGCCTCAGACTGTGGCTTAATCTGAAAAACAGAAAGGATTTTCCATGCTCTCCACAGCTGGAAAACATAAAAAAGCCATTGGGTAGGAAGCACTGAGTAACAAGCAAGAGTGGATAGCTGGGAGAGATAAGAATAGGATAAGGATGTCAAAAGGGACATTCTCTGAGTCACCACAAAAATGGAAAACCCAGAGTGAAAGTGTCACAGCTAAAAATGTAAGAAAAAATCCACTAGGGAGTAGAAGGTAGGTATAAAAGAGAGATAACTTCAAGGAGACTGATAAAAAGCAGTAATAGTTGTAATAAAAGCTGAGGCCGGGGCGCAGTGGCTCATGCCTGTAATCCCAGCACTTTGGGAGGCCAAGGTGGGTGGATCACGAGGTCAGGAGATGGAGACTATCCTGGCTAACACGGTAAAAAACCCCGTCTCCACTAAAACTACAAAAATTAGCTGGGCGTGGTACCAGGTGCCTGTAGTCCCAGCTACTCAGGAGGCTGAGGCAGGAGAATGACGTGAACCCGGAAGGCGGAGGTTGCAGCGAGCCCAGATCACGCCATTGCACTCCAGCCTGGGTGACAGAGCAAGACTTCATCTCAAAAACAAAAACAAAAACAAAAATCTGAATATGCATATATACAGAGGTGGTAGATAAAAGC
This sequence comes from Macaca thibetana thibetana, assembly GCF_024542745.1. NCBI lineage: Eukaryota > Metazoa > Chordata > Mammalia > Primates > Cercopithecidae > Macaca > Macaca thibetana. The sequence continues at coordinate 28,804,627 of NC_065582.1, read as the reverse complement.
AGAAAAATGAGCAAAACATGTTATTTTACATGACAAAAGGCAAAAATATGTTTTGGGAATGGGACTATCTTATATATTCAGAGAGTAAGTTTTTATGCCCTGATTCTTCCATCAGAACAGCTTTTGTTACTTTGGCTTCATGTGTGTATGCAGCAGGTTAAAAATGCTCCCTTGTACTTTCCAGGACTGATGTTTGAGCTACAGTAATGAAGAGGAAACATCAATATTGAGCATTTAATGTCGCCCTAAGTTAAAGCAATTCTCATTGACTTCAGCGTGATTTCAATTCAGGGCAAGATTTGGCCAATTAAGTTCATCTCCTTGTTTGGCAAGTCCACAAACTCCTGACTGTCACTTGGTACACAGTGGCTTCACACTCTCACACGTTCAGGCCTCCCTGCTTTCTCAGATTTGGGCACCGGAGAGAAGTCATGAAAACAAAAACTTTGTAGTGGGTAGGAAAGTATATTATTCAAGAAAAGACTTAAAGGTGTTACATGGGTGTTTTAGAAATACCTAGTTGGTATATTAAATTCAATATCATCGAATGTCAATGATGTACTTTTCACTTACAGCATTTTGCTATTGTATAACCTTAGCTTTCCTAAGAACAACAGCGTATGTGATTAAACACCCATAGGAAAACTATTCAACTTTCGGAATTGTAATGTTTTATTCTTTGGTGCTTACTTAAATATTTTATGTGAATATAGCTAGATATAGTTTATTTTTTATTCAGCACTATAAATATATATAGCTGATTATGTAAATTATATTACACAAATTTGAAATATAATGTTTAAATATAAAATAACTTTATTAATTTAAGAAAATAAGGGCTTTTTCTGTGACTATCAATATTTCAAAAATAAAATTCAAATTTACTTGTTATCCAAAATTCCTCATGATTGCAATCTCTTTTTCAGTATGCCTGATAATGTAAACACGTAAAGCATAACTAAAAAGTTTCTAAGAATGTATCCCACTGAAGTTTATAGGGATTTTTCTATTAATAATGAAGTACATGCAACATAAAGAAAAACATTCCGCTGTCTCATTATTCTTTCATCTGGAAACAGGAAATTGTTAAAAGTAGAAAAGATTCCAATAGAATCCATGATTCACATTATATGTGAGAATGGTTGTCTATATATTAATCCAAGCACCTAATTAATAAATTATATATTAGACAGAGGAATTCTCATAGACCCCATATAAATTTCAAGTTATGGCTAGGGAGGCTACATATACCAGCATCTAAACCATAGGTAGCACTTTTCAGACTGAGGGGTTGTGGGACAAAGAGTGACAGTTGGGACCCTGGAACAAAAGGCATACACCAGACCTGCCTCCAGCAAACTGGGACTCATGGTCACCCTGGTTATGTGTTTGCTGTGCTCTATCAGATGAGTCACTGAAATCTCAGTTTGCTTTGCCTCAGTCACAGACTTTTGATCCTTCACTCAGTAATTTGGAATCAGAGATAATGAATATAACTCTAGAGGCAAGAAGGAGGATGGTAGTAAGTTTTGAATAAAAGTTATAAAGAACTGACAAAGAATAGGAATAAGAGACTCTGAATAATGCTCTCTTTATAGACTTTACTGCCCTGGCACCTGAGATGAAAAATCTGAGTGCAGGAATGAGGCACTAGCAATTTACCTTACAGTACTATAGATTTTGAAGATTGATGGCATTTTGTTCTTCTTGTACAGCACATTGGATACGTGAAGAGGGTATATGGTCTGCCTTTGTGCACTAAATTTATATCTGATTTATAAGCTGCATGGAGCTCTCCATCACAATAACAAAAAAAGGTTTTAGTGCTGCTTAGAATGGCATTCTGACTTTTGTCTAACAATGAAATGTGATTTAAAGTGTATCACCTTCTTGATGGTGAAATCAAACCCCTCCCCATTGCCTATTTTACAACTTATTTCAAATAAGTCCCTCAATTTGGTTCGTGGCAGGTATGATTTCTTCAATTTTGACAGATTTATTTTGATTCTGACAAAAGCATCACCAAATAATGGCTCTGTTCTAAAAGGGAAGGCACTTACTTTTGCCTTTGATGACATAACAGCTTACCAAGGGGATCATGTAGCAACTTCTAAAATGTCCACTGTTGCATACAGAAGGTAGTTCCCACCTAAGCTTCAGTTAACACTTTAATAACCTTGTGAATCTAAAAATATATATGAATGACAGTCTGACCAATATGAGGTGAAAAGGAGAAAGCTGACCTATAATTAAATAGGAACACCTCAGAGTTTTCATGAATTTGCCATGAAGCAATGTTCTACCTAGAGGCCGGAATAAGTGCTTCTTGGGACCCTTGTTCTAAATTAATGAATGATTTAAAAAAAAAAAAAAGAAAAAAACACAGCCTTAAAGGAAACTTTAAAAGTTTTAAAGGAATTTTATTCTCTTAGATTAAAAAAATCATTATTTTGAAATATATTTATGGGAGAGTCTAAATACATTTTTAGCAAAGCTATATGCAGGTCAGGAAGCTGAACAGAGTTAGGGTAGTTGAGTATAGCTTTAACACATGATTATATTATCCACACAGATTATCTAGCACAAAGAGAAAATTTATATTGCAATGAAGTCAGAAGAGTGTATTATATTCATTTGAAGTTCCAGCACACACACACATAAAATAGTGGTAGAAATCAAACTATTGATTATCTCTGTAAGGCCCCATTGCTTAGAAAGCAGTACAAAGGAATCTTTGACAATTCTGGAAATATTGTATATTCTGAACTGTATTATATTGACATGGATGTACACATTTATAAAAAGTAATATCTATATGAAAGATTAGTAAATTCAAAGCCCTTTACTGCATAAATATTATACTTCAATAAAAACTTAACTAAAAATTATAGAATACAGCAAAACCAATGAAATTGGTTGAGAAGAAGCAAGGCCCAAAGAAATTTTAGGGCCTTAACTGCATATATTAGAAAGGAAGAAAGGCTAAAGTCATTGATCTAAGCATAATTCTCAATAAGATAAGAAAAAGAACACTAATGAATGAAAAGTAGGAAGGAGAAGTAGCTTATAGTCAGGTAATCTAACTAAAATATATAAAAGCAATATAAAAAGAACACTAAAGAAACTTTGTTAAAAATAATAAAATTTAATGAAAAATGCAGTATATGGATCAGGAATCAAAAAAAGAAAAGACGTAATATGTAATGACAAAGGAGGCATCACAATACATCCTAAATGCCATAAAGGCAAAATATAAAGAAAATTGGATGAATAAATTTTAAAATAGAAATAAAAGTGATTATTCCTAGCAAATACAGCTACTAAAAACAGTCCAAAAATATAAAAGATAAAGTCTTATAAGTTTTAAATAAAATAAATCATTTTATTTTCTTTTTATTATCATTTCTAGCATTATTATTTTAGATATGGGATCTCTCTCTGTGGCCAGGCTGAAGTCTCAAATTCCTGGTGTAAAGTGATCCACCTGCCTCAGTCTCCCAAAGTTTGGGATTACAGGTGTGAGTCACTGTGCCTGGCCTGAGTAAAATAAATCTTAATTAAAAACCTTTTCACAAGATTCTAGACTCAATTTGTTCACAGGTCAACTCAACAGACATTTAAGGAAAAACTAATGCAAATCTTACAACAATTCCTCCAAACAATATAAAGAAGTATTTCTCCCAATGTCCCTATGTGTTTTCTCAGTCCATCATGCACTTGCTATCAAATCTGACAAGGATATTACAAGAAAGGAAAATTAGAGGTCAATTGTTCATGAACATAGATGAAATGTCCCTAAATAGAATATAAAGAAATTGGTCCCTTTTAAATAGAGAAAATATATTTACACAGTAATATAAGTAAATTGGATTTATTCATGCTCTGTTAAGTTTTTTATTAATGCTAAAATGTAATTAGAGAATTTATCACATTAAAAAACAAAAATCAGAAATACTTCAAGATATACAGAAAATCATCTAACAGACTCTCAATTTCTTCATCTGATATAGAATTTCTATTAAGAAAATACTACAGCAAGCATACTTGATAGTGCATTTTTAAACGTTCTGTCAGATATCATGAATGAGACAAAGATACTCACTAGCGTCACAGATACCAAATACTAAGTATATGAAACATTCCATATTTTTAAAAATTATAATTTTAACAGAAACAAAAGGACCATGATAGCAGGTACTATAACTATGTGAATAGAAAATTCAAAATATGTATCCACAAATTAAAACAAGCAGAAATTTAGTTTGTTACATTTCTGCATAAATGATATTTTTATATACAAACATTTATTAAATGTTATTTTAAAAGATACTTAGAAATAAATGTAACGAAAACTCTTTAAGTTATCTATCTATTGAAAATTAAGAAACATTGCAGGAAATTTTTTATATACTTAAATAAATAGAAAAACACACCATGATTTGACTGTCTATTGGGAACTCAATCTTGTAAAGATAAGAATACTTCCATAATTACCTTATAGATGCAATGCAATCAGTCAAAATCCTAATGGTTTTTATTAATGTATTTTTTGGTCCTATTTGACGAGCTATTTACAAACAAAAAATGAAAAGACAGAGGGCCAAATGTAGCTAAATTGCTTTTACAGAGAAAAATATTGTTTACTAGGCCCTAGGATAAAGTTAGATTTATTAAACTGTGCCTTTTCATAAGGCAGGATGAAGAAACCAAAAGAACAGAATATAAACTCCAGAAACTATCTTTCCCACATATGGAGAATAAATTTGTGATAAAAATAGCATTGGATAGCACCAGGAAGGTCACTGTGTTTTGAAATAAGTGTTACCATATTAACTGCATATAAATATTTTAAAAATGAAACTTGACTTCCATCTCCCTATATATATATATATGATTAATAATAACGTAAACAAAGTTTAGAAATATTTTACCAATAAGAAGTATAAATAAAATTGTACAACATAGTAACAATTTAGGAATATTTCCCCCAAAATTAACCCTAATGTGTTCTATATTTATTGGTGTCATAAATCAAGTACTTTAAACACCAGTAAAATTAGCATACAAAATGCACTGGAAAATATCATGAAAATACTCAGCAAGTGTGATTTAGAATATTATTTACAAATTAAAGTTTGAATAAAATACTATGCAAATCATTTCTTATTTAAGCAAGAAAGTTTAAAAAATAAAATTTATTTATAGTAATAGTTACATGATAATAAATAGCTTCTCACAAATTTCATCAATGATAAGAAGGAAAACTTAGAAAAAATAGTGTGAAAGAAATTGAGCTGGCTGGGCACAGTGGCTCACGCCTGTAATCCCAGCATTTTGGGAGGCTGAGGCAGATGGATCACTTGAGGTCAGGAGTTCAAGACCAGCCTGGTCAACATCGTGAAACCCCGTCTCCACTAAAAATACAAAAACGTAGCTGGGCGTGGTATGCGCCTGTAATCTCAGCTACTCGGAAGGCTGAGGCTGGAGAATTGCTTAAACTTTGGAGGCAGAAGTTGCAGTGAACCAAGATCTCACCTCACTGCACTCCAGCCTGGCGACAGAGTGAGACTCCATCTCAAAAAAAAAAAAAGAAAAAAGAAAAAAGAAAGAAAAGAAAAGAAAAAAAGAAATTGAGCTTATAAGATCGAGTATTCTTTACTGTGAATTATTTTGTGGTTTTTTTTTGGCGGGGGGTGCGGGGAGGTTTGTTTGATTGTTTTTGTATTTTTCAGATGGAGTCTTTCTCTCTCTCCAGGCTGGATTGCAGTGGTGAGATCTTGGTTCACTGCAACTTCCACCTCCCAAGTTCAAGCGATTCTCCTGCCCCCGCCTCCTGAGCAGCTGGGACTACAGGCGCATGCCGCCACGTCCAGCTAATAAATATATATAGTATTTCAGTAAATTTTTTAGTAATTTTTTTTTTTTTTTTTTGTATTTTAGATGGGATTTCACCATGTTGGCCAGGATGGTCTCTATCTCCTGACCTCATGATCCGCCCATATTGGCCTCCCAAAGTGCTGGGATTACAGGCGTGAGCCACTGGACCCGGCCCATATTGTGGTTTTATTTTGTGAAAAAAATGTGTGATAGAAAATCTCCAAATATGCGAATTTATTTTTTATTCCCTAAATTTGGAAACACCAAACTAAACATGACACTACTGGTTATCTTCCAAAATATGTAATTTTACCTTTGTAACATTGATTGGTTTTACTCTGGAGATAAGTGGCATGGGGTCACACAGACCTTTAGGCTATCTGTTCTTCATGTTTAAATGTATCATTTATTGTTCCATGCTGGGATACTTATACATAGTGTACTTATTTTCTTCTGTGATAGCTCTGTCAATTTCAATATTAATATAAGTTGAGAATTGGATATTTGCCTGCTTAACATAACATGTTTAATATGAGAATGAATATATAATGTGAAGATTAATTTTTAAACTGGCAAAATGAAACGAAGCTACCTCTATAAAAGAATAACACTTGAGAAGTTTTAATTTTTGACCTGTCCATTCATATAGCTGCTTTTTCTTTTTTAAAATTTATTATTTATTGATTGAATTCACATATTTGTTTGTTGTACTTCTAACTCAAAAAGAAGAGTCTTCTTAGAGTGATTGCTTTTCCTAATGGTTCACATACAGCCGCAATTTAAAGGCAAATATTCTGTCTGATAAAATTAATTATTTGTTTTTCATCTCCAAATATGTATGCTGCCTACCTACATAATAGCTATCAGAGGTTTGTTATGAGTTCTACATTCTCCAATGAGATTTATGGTAAAAAAGCTCTTCACACTTTACAATGTAAAATGTCATGTGCGTTAATGGTTATGATGATATTAGAATAATCCTATTTTTAACAAGCACTCATAGGGATATATTAAGAAGACATAAACACCTAGACCACATCAGTTGCATTATGTGTAAAAACTCATTATCCAAATGTTAATACAATTGTCATTCATTATGACAGGAGAACAAGATATCTTCATGAGCAAAAGTAAATGTGTTTGCTACAGTCTTGGTTTTACTTTTGATATAGGCAGCTGTTTCCAACAAGACAGCTGTGGTAGGATAATAGAAACTATGCAGACAATAGCTGGCTTGCCATATGATAAGTAATCCTCTTGGAGTGATTAGATGAAGAGCTTCTTATCCAGTGAAGCATGTGCTGCTTTTCAGAGTGATGCAGAACTTTGCAGAAAACTTGTAAACACTCATCAAGATGGCATAAATGGCTAAATGCTAGTGGAAGCCTTTCTCAATGATAAAAATACAAAGTATTGTAAGGCATTTGGTTGCACAGCTTACTGTTAACCATTATGGGATCCAGAATTGTACAGATTTGAGCTTGAAATCATCCTCTGAACTTTGTTAGCTGTCTCTTTGATATTTTATACATTGAGAAATATAATTGTTCTTATGTGATTGTTCTGATGGTTAGAAAAAAAGGGTGAATGAATGAAAACTAGCTTTACAAGAGAAGGAGTGACGAGGGTATAAAACAGTTCAAAAGCAAGGAAAAGAAAAAAGTAACATACTTAGATTTATTTATGCATTTGTTTTTGTTCAATGATTATAAAATAAGTTTAAAGAAGTAAAACAAGTAGAAAGAAATGTATTCATTCATTTGAAAGAAGAATCAATGAAATTTATGTGATATGCCTGATGATAATGAATCGTATTAGTAATTTTAATTCACCTTCAAAATAACTTGATCGTTTGGTTCTACTCAGCCAGCAATACTTCATGCTGCTTAATGTTTTCCATGTACACTGTTTATCTTCCTTCTTTCTCACACCAAACCTGTCTTTTGTGTTTAAATCAGCAATGTTACAAATTCTCAGTTACCCGTACTAGAAATTCAGAAGCACTTTGAAGTACTTCTATGCCAACACATAGACTCAATTTCTACAAACTTCTGAAATTTCCACCCACATAGTTCTTGAGCCACTTTTTTCACCTCTATATTCACTGTTCTTACCAAGGCTATTGTGTGCTCCCTGCAATAGCTGCTTAGTTCATAATGCACCACTTTTCTCTTTCCTCACAGCTGCATTATGTTGTTACAGATAAACTCTCCAGACTGCTATAGAGTCCAGTGTCTACACTTATGCTTTAAATCCCTTACCCTCTCTTTTTGCAAGGCACAATTCTAGCAGTTTACAGGTCTTTCTCTGAAGAATTCTGTGTTCTGTCTCTAAAAAATAATTCCGGTTAGCTATAAATATATTAGAATTTCTTAATCTTAAATATATGTACACACCTATATCTATAAACATACCTACATGTAAGCATATAGATACAGTTCTATTGAACTAAATATGTACATGTATATACACATACACACACATATATACATAGAAGTATATCTATCTACCTGTCATCTATCTATCATTCTTGTATCAATCAACATAGGCCAGGTTATGCTGTGGCAAAAAAAACAAAATCTTTACCAGTGCTTAAAATGACAAATGCCTTTTTGCATATGATATCTGGTGACATATGAGTAGTTTATGCTCATTTAATTCATTTGGGGTGATAAACAATTTGCATGTTCCTGGTTGCTGTGCAGAGCAACAGAGGTCTCTGAAGGATCTCAAACCAGTAATTAAATATTCTGGCCAAGAAGTAATTCTCATATCTTAAAGCACATGTCGTATCTTCAGCACCACCCAGTGTTAATAAAGTTAAGAAGATCATCCTTGTACCCAGAAAGCGTAGTGGAAAATACTCGATGAACTGCATTAATTCCAATGACAATCCACTTTTCTTATGACCAAAGGTAAAATATACCCACTTCACCCCCAGTGGAAAAAAAAAACTCCACAAAGTCCAGTTCAGTAACTACATCACTGCATCAGATTTAAAGTTCAGGAAATCTTGGGTAGGTGCGATTATCACTTCCTTAGGCTCAGATGGTACCACTTTGATTTAGACCCTTATGGAATAAAGGCATGAGTTTGCTCCGTCTTCTTACAGTCAATCTCATATTCATTTGGTAATGATGGAACAGGAAAAATATATTGACAATAAATACGTCCACTTGGATAAGTGAAGGAGGAGAGCAATACTGATCTATAGAAATTTTGAAATTCTGAATGTCTCTTGGCAGAAAAGTTAGTGAGGAAGGAGGCAGGAAACTCCTTTCTAAGGCCCTCTTTTCGGGACTAGAAACCTTGTTCTACAAAGACCCTGACTTTGCCCTCCTGAAGTTTCTTTCTTTTTCCTTATTACTTTTGCTGTATCTGAAGGGACTTTACAAAATACCTACTGTATTAGTCCATTCTAACACTGCTATAAAGAAATACCCGAGACTGTTTAATATATAAAGGAAAGAGGTTTAATAGACTTACAGTTCTGCATGGCTGAGGAGGCCTCAGGAAACTTATAATCATGGCAGAAGGGGAAAAGGCACATCTTACATGGCAGTAGGTGAGAGAGTGCTAGCAAGAGCAGGAAAACTGCCTTGTAAAAGCATCTGATCTTGTGAGAACTTACTCTTTATCATGAGAACACCATGGGTGAAACTACTGCCTTAATCCAATCATTTCTCACCAGATCTCCTCCTAAACACCTGGGGATTACAATTCAAGATGAGATTTTGGTGGGGAGACAAAGCCTTACCATATCACCTACTTTGTGGGTTGTGTGAAACTTTTTAAAGCTCACATGATGCAGAGACATCTGCAGACACAAGCTTTGTTTTAGGTCCTGAATTGTCATGTTTTCTTTCAGATACTTTAGAAAAGATAGTCCCTTCAAAAATATAATAAGCTTTTTGTCTACTCAGTTTTGGTAGCCTCCAAGTGATAAAAGCCTAACTACCACTGGTAAAATAGTAAGCAGAAGAGCCAGATTCAAACCTCAACTGTGGGGCTCAGGGTCCATGATCCTAATCACGATGCTATGCTGACTCTTGTTCACTTTTTTTTTTAGCTTTCCTAACTATAATCATTTTGAAGTGCAATTCCATTTATCTTTCTGAGTCATTTTATTAATATCTGTAAAATATCTTTCTGGAATAGTTATTCAAATTATCTTTAATCCTTACATCTAGTTATAAACAACTGATATCTTAACAATATTGAGGTATTCCAACTCATGACAATGAAATATTTCACTTTTTGCTTGTTTTTTCTTATTAGACTGTTGTTATACAGTTTTCTCCCTACTTGATCTAACCATTAGTGATAGGAAAATGTGGAATTCTCCAACTGTAATACTGGATTTATCTTTTTCTGCTATCAGTTTTGCTTCATGTATTTTGAAGCTGTTGTGATATATAAATATTTAAGATCATGGTGTATCCACAATTGGTTCGTTCTGGTGGGTTCTTGGTCTCGCTGACTTCAGGAGTTAAGCTGCAGACCTGCGCAGTGAGTGTTACAGCTCTTAAAGGTAGCGCGTCCAGAGTTGTTCCTTCCCTCCAGTGGGTTCGTGGTTCTCACTGTCTTTAGGAGTGAAGCTGCAGACCTTTGCAGTAAGTGTTACAGCTCATAATGGTAGTGCGGACCCGAAGAGTGAGCAGCAGCAAGATTTATTGCAAAGAGTGAAATAACAAAGCTTCCACAGTGTGGAAGGGGACCCCAGCGGGTTGCTGCTGCTGGCTCAGGTGGCCAGCTTTTATTCCTTATTTGGCCCTGCCCACATCCTGCTGACTGGTCCATTTTACAGAGCACTGACTGGTCCATTTTACAGAGTGCTGATTGATCCATTTTTATACAGTGCTGATTGGTGCATTTACAAACTTTTAGCTAGACACAGAGCACTGATTGGTGCGTTTACAATCCTTTAGCTAGACAGAAAAGTACCCCAAGTCCCCACCCAACCCAGAAGCTCAGTTGGCTTCACCTCTCAATCCCCACCCCCAAACAGGACACCCCGACTGCTGTTGGGAATTGGGCGATGACCATTCTAGCTACTTCCTGCTGGATAGGGCAAAGAAGGGGCCCTGAAGCCATAGTGTCCTCCAGAGGGGAACCCTTTAGGCAAGTGAAAGGGCCAGTGGATCAGTTCAGGGGTCCTCAGTAGAAGTTGTTAGTTGAGCTCATTTGGGGTTCCATTTGTAAGACCATCTGTAGTTTGATGGCCTTGATCCTAGAGGAAACAAATTTGACAAGGAGATTAAAAATGCAGGGCCCCAAGGTGAGTAATAGCAAGATGGTTGTCATGGGACCTAGAAAGAGGAGAAGCCATGATGCCTAACTCCAGAGGTTGGTATAAGAGTTTGAAAGGTGTTGTCTGATTTCAGAAGCCTTTTCCTGTAAATGCCGGGCAGCATCTCATACTATCCTTTACTGGTTAGTGTAAAAACAACACTCTTTCCCTAAGAAGGTGCAGAGTCCTCCTTTCTCAGCAGTGAGGAGGTCTAGGCCTCAGCAGTTTTGGAGAGTCACTGCTGCCAAAGAGTCTATTTAGGATTGTAGAGTAAGGATAGATTTCATTATTTCTTGTAAACTGTCTGAGAAGTCTTTTGAGAGTGTGTGATAGTTAGGATAATGAAGTAGATAATCTTGCTATTCTGGTTCCTGTAGCAGTAGCCATTCCTAACTCTATAAGTAGGGGTATTAGTTGTATGGCTCTGTGCTGATGGACTTGAGTTTTGAGGGGTACTGATAGGGTCTGATTTCCTGGGGCAATGTTAATGTTGGGACTTAGAAAGACTAAGATGCTAGTGCCTGTCCAGTTAGTAGGGAGGCAGATATAGGTCGACGTTCCACATAAGAAGAATATACCTTGGCTGGATAGACAGAACTGGTTGTTTATGATAAAATGGTGTGTGTTTATTGTTTTCCTTTTCCCATACTCCTAGAGTGCTTCCCAAGATAGCTCCGGTGAGTGGCTGGAAAGGGGTATTGGGAACAAACTGAGTGGCTCTCTGTGTTCTATATTATTTTCGTCCTGGCAGGAGCTATAGTATATAGCCTTACTGCAAAGAGTATGGTTAGTATGCTGCTTAATAATATGATGAAATAGTAAAAGGATTCCATTAAAGGGGCACAGAGAGGTGTTAAAGATTATATAGGTTTTCACTTATCTTTTTTAAGGAGGAAGGTGTTTTTCTTCAGGATCAGTGGTAGCAGCTTTTTTAGTCTGCGATGTTTCCTTCTGAAATAGAAGATGCAAGTCCTCCAATGGTTCACACGTGTATCAAGGCTGGTCTGGCTGATCTTGGGACTCCTGAGCTGACGGTCCCACAGGTTCCTCAGGGTATGTCCAAAATTTAACTCGGGTGTGGCGAATCCAAGATTGCACTCCTGCCACCTTAACTGCAGAGGTAGAGAGGATTAAGGAGTATGGTCCTTCCCACAAAGAATCCATAGATGGGGAGGTAGAGGGGAAAGATTTGACCAACACCAGATATCCTAGTTGAAACAACTCTGTTCCCTTTTTTCTGTGACAGCCTTCAGGTAGGTTTTTAAGGTTTTCTTGATATTTTGCCAAAGAAGTTATACCTTTGACCAAGTTGACTGTTTCTTGATCAAGTAGGAGGTCATTTGTGGGAAAAAGTCATCCATACAGTATTTCATATGGACTAAGTCCCATTTTGTGAGAATTTCGGATTGTCAACAAGGCCATGGACAAAAGAGTAGGTCATGGGAGATGGGTTTCTTGTGTTGGTTTCCTTAAGTGCCTCTTGAGTGTTTCATTTGCCTTCTCAACCTTCCCTGAGGATTATGACCTCCAGGCACAGTGAAGGTGATATTGTATCCCTAGTGCCCTGGAAATTCCCTAAGTTATCATGGGTTTAAAAGCCAGACCATCGTTGTTCTGTAAGCTTTGAGGAAGCCCAAATCTAGAAATTATTTCATGAATTAAGACTTTATTCACTTCCTGAACCTTCTCTGTCTTGCAGTGGAAAGCTTCTATCCAATTTGTAAAGGTATCAACACAGACCAACAAGTATTGAAATCCCTTTGACTTAGGCACATGGATGAAGTCTAACTGCCAGTCCTCTCCAGGATAGTGACCTATTCCTTGTTCCCCCAAAGGGGCTTTATGATGGACCAAGGGGATTATTCCTTTGGCACACCTCACAGGTTTGACTACCTGTCAGATGATCCGGAGGAGATTTGTCCCTGTAAATAGGGATTTGGCCATTTAATTAGTGTTTTCAATACCCATATGAAAAGTTTGGTGGATGGTTTTAAGCATTTTCCACTGGCTGGTTTTGGGTATAAGTACCTTTCCTTCTTCTGTCATTAACCACCCTGAGGGGAAAAAACTATGACACCGCGAAAGTCCCCATTCTGCTTCATTCGGGGAATACTGGGGCTTAATATCTTGGAGGGGGTTGTTCCATACCAAGGGTCCTTCCATAGGTATTTCTAATGGGAGGTTCTGCCTGGCAGCAATTTTGGTCTCAGCATCTGTCCAGTGTTTTCCTTCTGTCTTTTCTTCTTCACCTTTCTGATGGCTTTGGCAATGTAAGACTTTCACCTCCTTGGGTTTTTGCACTGCATTCAATAATTCCGTAATTTCCTTGTGGTATTTAATGGGGGTTCCCCCAGAGGCTAGGAACTCCCTTTCTTTCCATATTGCAGCATGAGCATGTAGTGTTAGACAAGCATACTTGCTATCTGTATACACATTTATTCTTCTTCCCTTTCCCAGTTCTAAGGCTTGAGTAAGTGCCACTAGTTCTGCTAACTGGGTGCTGGTCCATGGGGGAAGAAGCTTACTTTCAAGTACTGTTACATCACTAACTATGGCATAACCTGCCCTTCATATCCCATTCTCCACAAATGAACTTTCATCAGTATACAGGCTAAGGTCAGGATTAGCTAAGGAGTCTTCTAAGAGATCATCTCGGGTGGCATAAGTCTGGGCTATAATTTGTTGGCAGTCATGCTCGATTGGTTCCCCATCCTCTGGGAGAAAAGTGGCATGGTTGAGGGCCACACATGTACATATTCGAAGCACTGGTCCCTCAAGGTGTAGTGCCTGGTATCTAAGTAGGTGGTTGTCTGATAGCCATAAACTTCCTTTGGCACCTATTATGCCATTGACATCATGAGTAACAGTGAGATTCTTTCCTTGTATTATTTGGATAGCCTCTGACACTAAGATGGCCACTGCCGCAACTACCCTTAAACAGTGAGGCCAGCCTTTTGCTACTACATCAATTTCCTTACTTAGGTATGCCACTGGTTGTGGGGTTGTCCCACGAGTCAGAGTAAGGACTCCAAGAGCTATCCCAGATCTCTCTGTGACGTATAAAGAGAAGTTTTGTCCTGTGGGAAGGCTTAAAGCTGAAGCTTGTACTAGGGCCTGCTTTAAGGTTTTGAAGGCTGTTTCTGCCCTTGGTTCCCATTCTACTAGATGAGTATTTGCCCTCTGGGTCTCCTTGATTAGAGTAGAGGGGCCTAGTTATCTCACTGTATCTATAGTCGGCAAAAGCTGGTGATTCCAAGGAACCCCCACAACTGTTTTAATGTCTTAGGGTGAGGATAAGACAGTACGGGCTGCATTCATTCCTTGCTGAGGACCCTGGTCCCTCTGGCTAAGATTAGGACTAGATATTTGACCCGCTATAGGCAAAGCTGGGCCTTCAACCTAGACGCCTTTTACCCTTGTACTAGAAAGTTCAAGAGATCTAGAGTAGCTTGCTGGCATGAGGCTTCTGAACTGGTAGCCAAAAGTAAATCATCCACATACTGAAAGACCAGAGTGCCTGAACTTGAGAAGTGGCCTAGATCTTGGCCAGTGCCTGACCTAACAGATGAGGACTATCCCTAAACCCTTGAGGCAAGACTGTCCATATATGTTGGGACGTGTGGTCTGTGGGATCCTCAAAAACAAAGAGAAATTGTAAGTCAGCGTGCAGGGGAATACAGAAGAAGACATCCTTGAGGTCCAGAACAGTGAATAATTCTGCTTCCTCTGGTATTTGAAAGAACAGGGTATACGGGTTGGGTACAACTGGATATAGAGGAATTACTACCTCATTGATGAGTCTAAGATCTTGCATTACTCTCCACTGACCATTTGGTTTTTGTACTCCTAGAATTGGGGTGTTGCAGGGACTGCTGCATTTCCTTACTAAGCCTTGAGCTTTTAAATGTTTAACAATATCCTGTAATCCTTTATGAGCTTCAGGCCTTAAGCAATATTGCCTTTGATAAGGAAAAGTGGTGGGATCTTTTAGCCTGATTTGGACTGGGTGGGCATTTTTTGCCCTTCCAAATTGTCCTTCCAGTGCCCAGACTTCAGGGTTGATTCCCTCCTGAAGTAGAGGACAATAAATGGGTGACTTATTCCCCATATTCATGTAGATAATAGCTCCAGCTTTGACTAATATATCCCTCCCTAATAAGGGTGTGGGGGTTTCAGGCATAACAAGAAAGGCATGTGAAAAGAGTAAAGTCTCCCAATTACAACTGAGGGGGTGGGAGAAATACCTTGTTACAGGCTGTCCCAGGATTCCTTGGATAGTAAGAGACCTTGAGGACAGCCGTCCAGGACAGGAGATTAACACTGAGAAAGCCACGCCAGTGTCCAGGAGGAAGTCAATTTCCTGGCCCTCAATGATTAAATGTACCCAGGGCTCAGTGAGGGTGATGACATTAGCTGGCACTTGCCCCAGGCACCTTCAGTCCTGTTGTTGGGTCATCTGGTTGGGGGCTTCTGGCACAGAGAACCTTTGTCCTCTGAGGCAGTGCACCTTCCAGTGATTGCCTAGGCATAGCAGACATGGACAAGGGGGCAGCTTGTTTCTCATTGGACAATTTTTTTTTAAATGTCCTTGTAAACCACACTGATGACAAGCCCTACGTGGTGACTGGCCTGCTCCATTTTCTATCCTCTCTGAACCACCAACGTTTGTTTGTCTGAGGGCCATGACTAAGGCTGCGGCCTTTCTCTGATCTTGCTTTTCCTTTTGGGCCTGTTCCTCTTGGTTCCTATGATATAACACTGAGGTTGCCAGGTTTAATAATGCCTCCAGATTTTGTTCAGGGCTCAGGGCTCACTTTTGGAGCTTTCTCCTGATAACTGTGGCTGATTGGGTAATAAACTTATCTTTTAGGATCAGTTGACCCTCTAGTGAGTCAGGTGACAAAGGAGTATATTTTCTTAAGGCCTCTCCTTGCTGCTCGAGGAAAGCAGAAGGATTTTCTTCCTTTCCCTGAGTTATGGGGCCATCATTGAATAATTCACAGGCTTTTTCCTAATTCTCTTTAGTCCTTCTAGAACACAGGTCAACAGATGTTTGTGACTCCAGTCCCCATGATCTGAGTCAAGGTCCCAGTGGGGATCCATACTGGGGACGGCTTGCTGACCAGTAGGGAATTTGTCCCTTTCTTCAGTTGTCATTCTATCATTTACTTGACTAAGATAAGAGGTATCTCCAAACTCTCGGGCTGCAGCTAAAGCCACATTCTTTTCATTAAAGGCCAGGGTTTGATCTAACAATAGCATGTCATCTCTCCAAGTGAGATCGAAGGTTTGTCCTAGACCCTGTAGGACATCTATGTACCTATCAGAATTGTCTGAAAGCTTCCCCAGATATGCCTTGATCTGCTTTAAATCAGAGAGGGAGAAGGGGACATGTTCCCAAGTTGGACCAAATTCCCCTCACCCTACAGCTTGAAGGGGACATAACTGAAAGCCCAAGGGTTTTTGTGGTCCTTTGGAGATTTATTTGCTTACTTCTTTCTGGGCAGAGGAGATTAGAGGAAGCTTATCATTAACAGGAAGGGGAGCTATAGTGAGGCTAGGATATGGAGGTAAGCTGAAAGGTCCTCCTGTGGGATGTAAATTGCAAGCTTTGCATAGTTGCGTATTCTCCTTCAATGAAAATAAAGCTTGGACATAAGGTATTTCACTCCGTTTGGCTTCCCTCTTGCAGAAAAGGTCAAGCTGCAGGATGGTATTGTAATTTATACTTCCTTCTGATGGCCATTTTTCCCCATCAGAGAGAATATTGGGGACAGGCCGCAGTGCAGGAAAAAAACATAAGCCACCTCTTTTTCAGGGTTTGCAGGTCAAACTGGTCCCAGTAGCTTAGGATGGATTTCAAGGGTGTTGATGCCTGAGTGTTTCCCATCTGAGAGACAAAACCGCCTGCAGTTTTGCTTTGTTTATTTCTCCCCATGCCCAAGAACCCACAATGGTCCCTGGACCCTGCTGATCAGAATAGTTGTGCTCACCAATGCAGCAGTAGAAACATCTCTTGCCCAAGAAACCACAACGGTCCCTGGACCCTGCTGATCTGAATAGTTGTGCTTACTGAAGCAGCAGCAGAAACACTAGACCACAAGGAGGACTGAGGAAAGTTGGATTTAGTGGCCCTTACTGATGCATTCTCAAAAACCTGCACCCTTGCCTGTCCTCCTAGACCACAAAGAGAATCAAGAAAAGTCGGATTTAGTGGCCCTTACTGATGCATTCTCAAATACCTGTTAGATTCCTAAGCATTCTCCTGTTAGTATTGAGACCTTACCTGTGTCCTATGAAGATATTACGCCCCAAAAATGAAGTGGAGGGCCATAGCCTGAGGGACAGAAGGGATCTCCAGAGTTGGAAGAGTGATGCCTTTTGTCCTCACTTATATGAATAGGAAGAATACAATTTCTGAAGCTCCCCATATCCTAGCTTTAGGAATAGCTTTTGTTCGGCCTGTTTGTCTGAGGAGGGATCCTAAAATTCCAGGTAGTCCCCCCTATGATGGGGCTTTGGGGAAAAATTATGTCTTTCTGATTGGTGAGCCCAGGTGCCTAAAGAAGGTAACAGAGTCTTGAAGTTTATACTAGAAATCATTCTTACAGGAGAAACTAGAAAAGCACCAGAGACAGGGAATGGTTTTTTGAAGTGTGACTAGCCTTGGAGAATAGAGGCAGGAGGAAGTTTGTCTGGCAGGCATTAGGACCCAGGAAGCAAGGGTCAGGATAAATAGGATAGACGGTGAGTCTCACTTGGGTAACACAACTTTGAGAGTTCCATTCATGGCCTCAGAGTCAACCAACTTGCTGTCAAGACCTCAGAGCTGAATGGCTTTCCTGTCAACCCTTGGCTCAGCCCCAAAGTACAGGAAAAGCAGAAGCTTGTTCCAGGCAAACCAACGCTCCCAACTCCTAAGAGTTGGGGTTTGCTAGAGAGCCCTTTCCCAGAAAGCCTAACACCGGTGTCTTTAGTCTGGCGGCCACACTAGTCACTTTTAACTGGCAGACTGGTGCCCGGTATTTAGCCCCCAAATTCTAAGGAAAAATAGGACAGAAGAACAAGTGAAAGGGGTCCGATGGTACTCACTGCTTGGTGAAAGGCAATAGTCCCTTCATGGTCACCAAAATGTGTCCGGAATTGGTTGCTTCTGGTGGGTCTTTGGTCTCACTGACTTCAAGAATGAAACCATCGACCCTCGCAGTGCGGGTTACAGTTCTCGCAGTGGTGTCTCTGGAGTTTGTTTCTTCAGATATTCAGATGTGTCTGGAGTTTCTTCCTTCTGGTGGGTTCGTGGTCTCGTTGACGTCAGGAGTGAAGCTGCAGACCTTCACAGTGAATGTTACACCTCTTAAAGGTGGCACGTCCAGAGTTGTTTATTCCTCCTGGTGGGTTCCTGGGCTCGCTGACTTCAGGAATGAAGCTGCAGATCTTTGTGGTGAGTGTTACAGCTGTTAAGTTGGCACATTCCTCCCAGTGGGTTTGTGGTCTCACTGACTTCAGGAGTGAAGCTGCAGACTGTCACAGTGAGTGTTATAGCTCATAAAGGTAGTGCGGACCCAAACAATGAGCAGCAGCTAGATTTATTGCGAAGAGTGAAAGAACAAAGCTTCCACAGCATGGAAGGGGATCCGAGTCGGTTGCCGCTGCTGGCTTGGGTGGCCAGTTTTTCTTCCCTTGTTTGGCCCCGCCCACATCCTGCTGATTGGTCTATTTTACAGAGCACTGATTGGCCCATTTTTCAGAGTGATGATTGGTCCGTTTTTACAGAGTGATGATTGGTGAGTTTACAAACCTTTAGCTAGATGCAGAGCGCTGATTGGTGTGTTTACAATCCTTTAGCTAGACAGAAAAGTTCCCCAAGTTCACACCTGACCCAGAAGCCCACCTGGCTTCACCTCTCAATGATGTCTTTTTGAAGAATTGACCTTTTTGTATGCATTGGTGCTTTTATTGCTGATCACCTTCCATCTTACAAAGTCTAACTTGTCTGAAATCAATATAACTACTTCAGCTTTGTTTTGCATAGTATTGGCATGGTATACATTTCTCCACCACTTTACTTTGGACTTACATCTTTATATCTAAAGTAAGCATCATGTAGAAAAAGCATAATTGAATCTTTTTTTAATCAACTCTAACTATCTCTGCCTTTTAGTTGGTGTATGTAGACCATTCATTTTTAAATGATCCTTGTTATAGTTAGAATAACATTGCTCATGTTTTTGTTTTCCATACAGTGCATTTGTTTTGTTTCCTTCACTCTTTCCTTCCCTGGTTTTAATTGAATATTTTCTATGATTTTATTTTAAATGCTTTTTTTTCATACCTGTTTCACACCCTTCGGAATTTTTTTGTTCTGACCTCGAGTTTACAATAAATATTTTTATTTAATCTAAATTCACCTCCAAATAACACTCTATTGCAGTGTAGGTACTTTCCACCATAGTATTCCTTTTTTCTCCCATCACTTATAATAGTGACACATTGGTTTCACTTATCTATATCCTATAATTATCAAGTACAGAGGTACTATTACCACTTTAAAGAGTTACCTTTTAAATCAAATAAGAATAAGAAAAATAAATATTTTATTTTACCTTCATTTTCTTCTTTTTTCTAGTGTCCTTGTTTTTTGTCTTTTCCCTTGGTTTTGAACTTCCATGAAGCACTGCTCCTCAGAAAGAGTTCAAGTTCTACAGCTCTTTCAACTGTAATTATCTGTTATTAAATTGGCACCCAGCTAGTGTAGAAAAAGATGTATTGAAGAAGAGTATTTTATAATCTTCCTGTTAAGCCAGTGTTTAAAAGGCCCTGTGTCTCAGGATAGTAACCTTCATAAATGTTTCTCCAGTGGTATAATATTTTTTTTTTCCACAGACCTCTACTCTGGTCTACAGTGTACTGTCAATTTCCTTGACTTGATTCCTATTAGCTACTTTTTTCCTTTAGTTAGTTACAGGAAGGATAGAAAGAGCTGGGGTAGGAGAAATGCCCTTCCTGCAGCTGTCATAAGGCATTAGAAAAATGCCTTCCCCTGAAGTTTAAGCTTTTGTGATGGAAAAATCTCTTGGTCTATTTTATAATGAGTACCTTTCTTTTGCACCTGCCAGAACCAAGAGGGGATCTTTCTTATATTTTCACCCTGAGAATATGTTGGGCTTTGTAGAAAGACTGAGACCCCCCCAGCAGTTTCTCAGTCTCATATTAATCCATACTCAACCACTAACAATGATCAAAGTTACTCTTTTAATATTCCTACCTGTTTAGAGTTCCAGCTGCTTCATTTCCAGTAAAGCAGATCTAGGGTATTTCTTTCAAGATGTGCTGGTTTCTCACATTTTCAGTTGGCAATTCTCCCCACAAATTCAGGATTCAAACAAGTCACTGATTTTTATTTTATCCAGTTTCCTCTTTAATATGGTTTGATTTTGTGTTCCCCCCTAAATTTCATGTTGAATTGTAATCCCTGATGTTGGGGGAGGGACCTGGTGGGAGGTGATTGGAGCATGGGGGCAGATTTCTCCCTTGCTGTTCTCATAATACTGAGTGAGTTCTCATGAGGGATCTGGTTGTTTGAAAGTATGTAGCATTTTCTCCTTCACGCTCTCCTGCCATCTTTCCCTTCACCCTCAGCCATGATTGTAAGATTCCTGAGGCCTCTCTGGAAGCAGAAGTCTGTACAGCCTGTGCTACTGAGAGCCGACTAAACCTCTTCCCTTTGTAAACTACCCAGTCACAGGTATGTCTTTATAGCAGTGTGAGAACAAACTAATACACTCCTGTTGTGGGGATGCAAGTGATTAATTCCAAGCTCTTTAAAAATGCAGTTAAAATGTAACTGCATTTTTTCCTACAGCTTACCTCTTGCTGATTCCATTTTTGTCATTCCAATTTATCTAACATTTTGTTTGCTTTCAGAAGTATTATTTTTAGGATCATCTATATGTTTTGTAGGTTTTCTAAACATCTATTGAGTTATAGAGTCCCAAATTAACTTAATGAGATCATACAATCCTAAAATAGTGTATCACTATAAGGCAAACCATGATTTCTGTATCCCCAGCAGAAAAGAATCATACTGCATATAAGTAAAGTAAATTCTTATCTACATGACATGTTTTCTGTGGCCTCTGGAAAACCACTTTAATTCCAAAGCAACTTTTCTCCAACCAATATTTGAAATCCCTGTAACAGGAGATCAATCTTTTATACCACAATGAAAACTAAAACTTCAAATTTTTCCTTGGAGACGTAATATGTTGAGTTCAATTCATATAGAGTAAAATTAAATACAAGTACTTCTAAAGCAGTAAAAGCTTGAAAAGGAAAAGTAATGGATCAGATAAACTGAAAAAAGAACAAAAATATAAGCCTGTTGTGAAGAAACTCTGAAAGTGTCCCTGCTCTCAATTTAAACAACAGATCTATATCTTTATAAAGGAAAGTATCTTACAGTTGGAGGATATAAAGCAGATGGATCTCACCCCTAAAGTGATCATCAACCATTTCCTGTTAGAAAATTAGTGACTTAGTGCTACACAGAAATTTAGTGACTGTTTAACTCTCATAAGCAGGAATATAGATCCAGAGCACTTAAGTGAACCATTTAATACACACGGATAATTAGTAGCAGATATAGAACTAAAATTAAAATATCCAAACTCTTATTCTTTGCTAAGTTTTGATTTTGAAACATACAGTAAAAATGTCACTTGACTGAGTTTTGAATCAAATGAGAACTATAAGTCATAATTGTCAAAAAAGCAGAATGTTATGTCTATGAATATTTACAAATATGTGTGTGTGGATATACAGATATATATATATATATATATATATATGTTCATTGTAATATACACACTTTCAAAATGATGGACTGAGCACATAACTTAGCTCTACCTGGCCTACTCAAATGTATGGTATTAATTTTTTTTTTAATTTAAATATCTATAGCTTTTTCAGAAAGCTATAAATGCAATGCTTACTGGACAAGAAATTTGGGGGAATCCTGGAAATAGAGAAAACAGATAATTTATTACTGAGAATGAAAGTTCAATATGAAATGCTTGAATGAAACGTATGTATAATGGATGAATACAGAGGATCAGGGATTAAAATTACCCTCCCTACAAAAACAACACTAAGAGAGACAAAATGTGTAATTAGTTGCAGTTGTGTATTTTGTGAATAAAATGTATAAAAAATGTATACAAAAGAACAGTATTCACTGAGAGAGGAAAATAGAGCAGACAGAGTAGACAGACTACTAGGAAAGCAGTATTGTAGTCTCTCTAAATTAAGGATAGAAGTTGGAAGTTCAGAAAGGCTAATAAAACTGGAAATACTGTGCAAAGGTATGTAGGAGAGTTTTCCCAAATTGATTTATAGATTTCAGCAATCCCAATTAATATCTAAGCAATCCCAATTAAAATCTTAGCAATCAGTACAGCAGTACAAATAGTACAGAAATAGAACCACCCATATATAGTCAACTGATCATTGGCAGTGGTGCAAAGCAAATTCAATGGGGGAAACAATAATCTTGTCTATAAACAGTTCAGGGAAATGATATTTTTCTATACTCAAAAATAAACACTGTTTCATAACTCACAACAGATAAAACAATTAAATTGAAAGGAATCCTATAACCAAATGGAAAATCAAAATGGAAAAATAAAACATAAAAGGAAGTTTTGACTAGAATGTGGTAAAATTCAACTTCTTATACACTACTCGTGAGAATGTATCATTGTACAATTGCTTTGGAAAGTATTTATACGGTGACATAAAGATCAATTATTGTTTTGGAATGGGGATTTTTCCGGGGTAAGTGGGAATAAAAAAGGTGAATGAACTTTTGGAAATGATGGATGCATGTATTTCAATTGCAGTGATGGTTTCATATGTAACAAATATCACATTGCATATTTTGACCATGTACAGTTTAACTCGTGTCAATTACACCTTAAGAAAACTTTTAAAACAATAAGAAAAAAAGTACATATGGAAATGCAGGATTCCATTTGGCTATGACTAATAGAAAACTTGAACAAATAATAGCTTAAACAAATGAGGGTTTTATTTTTCTCCAAGACAAAGCTCTCAGAGATAAGGCTGATGTAGCAACCCCAGGATTTCATGATTTCATTAATGTGGTAGACTTTTCCATTTTCTGTTCCACTGTCATTAGTGTTGAGTCTCTGCTTTATGGGCTCAGGAATACACCTCTACCTCCAGGAATCAAGAGCATGCTACTGGCAGTTAGAAAAAGGAAATGAAAATAGAAGAGAGTTGTCAGCTGACCCTATTTTAAACAGGTTTTCAATTTTTGTACAGCTCTTTGGCCAAAATTTTGTCCTATGGCAATATTTCTCAGAAAAGAGTCCTTGATATATAGTTTTCATTTTCTTTGTTTAGCTTTACCCACTGTATCTCTGGACTAAATTGAAGTTTTTATAGTTTCTATTAGTAATGAAGGAAGCTATAATGGATATTAGATTGATAACTAGCAGTGTGTGCCAGAGGCATTAATAGTTCTTGTCATAAGTAGGTGTGGAAGAAGAAAGAGAAAAGGTTTCAAGACCAAGAGTACTAAAGTGTATACAGTATGATTCCAAGAGAGTCACATCTTTCATATTGTGAATCCACACTCTCCTTGCTCCTGATAGCTGCAGGTAAATGAATATGTGATTTGGGGCGGGAGAAAGACAGCCAAGATTCATGTAGCCTGAGAGAGAAATATATATACATATGCATATATATATATATAATGTTTATATATCAAAAATAAATAAAGCATCCCCTACTCAATGACTAGAGAGCAAAGTACCTCGTATGTAATGAGACCCCTCCGCCTTATATTTTCTAGAAATAAAACCCACAAAAAACAAAAAGCCATAATACCAAAGTAGCATCCTGCCATCAGTGTCCCCAAAAGACATCTCCGTATCTTGAAGGAAAATATGATTATTTTCTCATATTCTAAAGAGTGTTAAATATTTATTCTAAATTCCTGAGAAATGTGTTAACATATATAAGATATTTAATATTAAAAGGTATTTATCTGAAATGCATAAAAATAAATGGAATTTCAGAATCAAGAGAGAAAAAAAATAACTTGAGCAATGATGACAAAAACAAATTACACCCAGCCTAAGATTATAAAATTAACTTATGCCAATGCACTGATAAGAACATTATTAATGAAATAATAAATTTCTAAGAAATTATAAATTATGAGAATTGGACTAAGAAGTAGAAAACCTGAGTGAAGCAATGGCGGTGTAGTTACAAGATAATCAGGGATCTAGACCATTTCAGATGAAACTTGCCAAGTGTCATAAATGAAGTGCTCCCCAGTGCAAACAAAAATAGGGCTCCAACCAGTCAATAGGTATAAATATGATCAGATGTGACAGAACTTAAGAGTTTAAGAAATTTGAGAATTTTCAAACACAGATACATTTCTCACTTTCGGAAATAGTTTAAAGAGATTTCAGGCAAAGCTATAAGTAAAAATAATTATTCTTACATAAATATAAACATGTATTTATTTGTAACTTGTTTACATCTAAAGGTTAAAATGGATTTGGAACAAGTGTTAGGCTAGTTCTGCAGGACAATATGTTACAAACTTATTTTCTCATGAGCTGAAAAATAGATATGGAAGGAAAATATATTTGTTTCCAGAGTGGGTCAGCCATAAAATTTTTTATTCTTTTATTCACAGGTTGGTAAAGATTGAAAACTCTCTAACTGGTATCATTTTGTATCAGGAGACAGTGATAATTGTGAAGTTTGCTAGTATTATTTGTAAGCAGAGTTTCATAGCACTGACTTTGAATAAATCTAAGTGAAACAAATCAGATTTGTTTAAGATAGCTATGCTAACGTGTTTTGAAATCTGTAGTATGTCTTTGTGTAACCCAGTGTGGAGGAGATAGTACATGTCATCTATAATAGTAATTTGAGAATAAATGCAATACTGAATTAAAATGTAATTATGAATAAAGAGACTGCTTTGCATTTAATGATACATAAAAATATTTTAATATTTAATACATATTTTAACATATTTGTTAATTTATTTTACTGTAACATAATATAAACATATTGATTTTTATTTATAATATAACAATGTCTATTATTTATTTGCATATGATGTATATGTTTATAATATAAATATATTTTAATATAAAATAGTTCATCAAAGTTATATCAACAATGATTTATTGATGTGGGGAATTGAATTATAATCTTAAATAGCTACATTCCATGAGTAATTAGGTGGGAAAATACACCAGCTAGAGATACAAATAGCAAGTATGACTAAGTCTCAAAAAAGAAAGAGAAAAAAATGAAATAATAATTAGTGGATAGCAGATAGAATGCTGCAATATATAACATCATATTTAATCTCCAGGTTCTAATATAAGTTTTATTTTCCTAGAAATAAAAATGATCATTGGTAAAACAGATTCCTTTTCCAGTTTTCTAAGTATTTTAAAAACATTTTCAAAATTGCTTTTACTAATTAATGCTATCACCAGTATTTCCAGGGAGATCCTATTTGCCCACATTCTGGACAATGCTTGGCATTGTTTTTACTTTTTCTTTTACTACCATCACAATGGTGTGCAGATTGAATTAGCATGACTTTTACTTTCACTTCTTAAAATACCAAGTTGGACAAGCAGTTTTATGTATATTTAATGTCAACACGTGAATTTGTTAGTCATATATTTTCACCAGTTTTCTATAAGCTTGTGGACTTTTTACATTTAAATGTATATTTTGTTTATTCTCAATACTAATTCTTTGTTAATTTTGATATATATAAACGTATCATTTCACACTGGCCCTTGTATTTTAGTTTTTTATACATTAGGTCATGCATATATACCTGTATTTTAATTTAGTTTTAAGGAAGATTAACTTGTCACTTTCTGTCTTTTACAGACAAGAACATCTTTAAAATATACAGATACTTTACCAGCTAATAATAGAAGGATGCATGCTTCTCAGGAGAGAATAAGCAAAGACACAAAAGTGGAAATGTACTAACTATAGAAACGGTCTTCTGAGAGCTGTGTGTGTGTGTGTGTCTGTGATATAAACAATATGTAATGTTAAGGATGTAAAGAAAATGAACTGTTTAGTAGCTGTGGGTATTCTTGCAAGTGCCTATACAGCCCAGACACTCCCCTGCTCACTGTCTTCCCTAGAGGGCTTACTCATTAAAAATGTTCCCGCATTGCCCAGAGGTGAGGCAAGAGGCCAGCTTTTTGTTTGTCCTTTTTATTTATTTGTTTATTTTTTATTATTGTGGTTGAAACATTTAACATAAGGTCTACACTTTTAACAAAATTTTTACTACACAATAATAGTGTTGTTTAACTATAGACACTTTGTGCCCATTGAAGAGCAATTAGCTATTTACCCCTCCCCACACCCCTTAGCAATTACCACACTACTCTCTTTTTATGAGTTTGATTATTTTAAATACCTCATAGATGTGGAATCATGGAGTACTTGTCTTTCTGTGATGTCATCCAAGTTCATCCATTTTGTTGCAAATGACAGGATTTCTTTTTTTTTTTTTTTTTTTTTTCCTCTCCCCTTTTTTCATTATACTTTAATTTCTGGGATACATGTGCAGAACGTGCAGGTTTGTTACATAGGTATATGTGTGCCACGGTGGTTTGCTGCACCCATCAACTAGTCATCTACATTAGGTATTTCTCCTGATGCCATCCCTCTCTAGCCCCCCCATCTCCCAACAGGCCCTGGTGTGTGATATTCCCCTCCCTGTGCCCATATGTTTTCACTGTACAATCCCCACTTATGAGTGAGAACATGCAGTATTTGGTTTTCTGTTCCTGTGTTAGTTTGCTGAGAATGATGGTTTCCAGCTTCATCCATTTCCCTGCAAAGGACATGAACTCATTCTTTTTTATGGCTGCATAGTATTCCATGGTGTATATGTGTGACATTTTCTTAATCCAGTCTAACACTGATGGGCATTTGTGCTGGTTCCAAGTCTTTGCTATTGTGAATCATGCTGCAATAAACATACGTGCGCATGTGTATCATGCTGCAATAAACATATGTGCACATGTGTCTTTATGACAGAATGATTTATAATCCTTTGGGTATATACCCAGTAATGGGATCACTGGGTCAAATGGTATTTCTATTTCTAGATCCTTGAGGAATCGCCACACTGTTTTCCCCAATGATTGAACTAGTTTACACTCCCACCAACAGTGTAAAAGCGTTCCTATTTCTCCACATCCTCTCCAGCATCTATTGTTTCCTAACTTTTTAGTGATTGCCATTCTAACTGGCATGAGATGGTATCTCCTTGTGGTTTTGATTTGCGTTTCTCTAATGACCAGTGATGATGAGCATTTTTTCATATGTTTATTGGTTGCATAAATGTCTTCTGTTGAGAAGTATCTGTTCCTATCCTTTGCCCACTTTTTGATGCGGTTATTAGTTCTTTTTCTTGTAAATTTGTTTAAGTTCCTTGTAGATTCTGAATATTAGTCCTTTGTCAGATGGATAGATTGCAAAATTTTCTCCCATTCTGTAGGTTGCTGTTCACTCTGATAATGGTTTCTTTTGCTGTGCAGAAGCTCTTTAGTTTAATTAGATCCCATTTGTCAATTTCGGCTTTTGTTGCAGTTGCTTTTGGTGTTTTAGTCATGAAATTCTTCCCCATGCCTATGTCCTGAATGGTATTGTCTAGGTTTTTTTCTAGGGTTTTTATGGTTTTAGGAGTTATGTTTGAATCTTTAATCCATCTTGGGTTAATTTTTGTATAAGGTGTAAGGAAGGGGTCCTGTTTCAGTTTTCTGAATAAGGCTAGCTAGTTTTCCCAACACCATTTATTATATAGAGAATCCTTTCCCCATTGCTTATTTTTGTCAGGTTTGTCAGAGATCAGATGGCTGTAGATGTGTGATGTTATGTCTGAGGCCTCTGTTCTGTTCCATTGATATATATATATATCTGTTTTGGTACCAGTGCCATGATGTTTTGGTTACTGCAGCCTTGCAGTATACATTGAAGTCAGGTAGCCTGATGGCTCCAGCTTTGTTATTTTTGCTTAAAATTGTCTTAGCTATACAGACTCTTTTTTGGTTCCATATGAAATTTAAAGTAGTTTTTCCTAACTCTGTGAAGAAAGTTAATGGTAGCTTGATGGGAATAGCATTGAATCTATAAGTTACTTTCAGCAGATGGCCATTTTCATAACATTGATTCTTCCTATTCATGAGCATGAAATGTTTTTCCATTTGAGTGTGTCCTCTCTTATTCACTTGAGCAGTGGTTTGTAGTTCTCCTTGAAGAGGTCCTTCACACCTCTTGTAAGTGGTATCCTACGTATTTTATTCTCTTTGTAGCAATTGTGAATGGAAGTTTGCTCATAATTGGGCTCTCTGTTTGTCTATTATTGGTATATAGGAATGCTTGTGATTTTTGCGCATTAATTTTGTATTCTGAGACTGCTGAAGTTGCTTATCAGCTTAAGGAGATTTTAGGCTAAGACGATGGAGTTTTCTAAATACACAATCATGTCATTTGCAAATAGAGATAATTTAACTTCCTCTCTTCTTATTTGAATATGCTTTATTTCTTTCTCTTGCCCAATTGCCCTGACCAGAACTTCCAATACTCTGTTGAATAGGAGTAGTGAGAGACGGCATTCTTGTCTTTTGCCGGTATTCAAAGGGAATGCTTTCAGCATTTGCCCATTCATTATAATATTGCCTGTGGATTTGTCATAAATAGTTCTTATTATTTTGAGATACATTCTATCAATACCTAGTTTCTTGAGAATTTTTAGCATGAAAGGGTGTTGACTTCTATTGAAGACTTTTTCTGAATCTATTGCGATAATCATGTGGGTTTTGTCATTGGTTCTGTTTACGTGGTGGCTTATGTTTACTGGTTTGCATATGTCGAATCAGCCTTGCATCCCAGGGATGAAGCCAACTTGATTGCGGTGGATAAGCTTTTTGATGTGCTGCTGGATTCAGTTTGCCAGTATTTTATTGAGGATTTTTGCATCCATGTTCATCAGTTATATTGGCCTGAAATTTTCTTTTTTTGTTGTGTCTCTGCCAAGTTTTGGTATCAGGATGATGCTGGCCTTGTAAAATGAATTAGGGAAGAGTCTCTCTTTTTCTATTATTTGGAATAGTTTCAGAAGAAATAGTAGCAGCTCCTCTTTGTACCTCTGGTAGAATTCTGCTGTGAATCTGTCTGGTCCCGGGATTTTTTGGTTGATAGGCTATTAATTACTGCCTCAATTTCAGAACTTATTATTGGTCTATTCAGTGATTCAACTTCTTGCATGTTTAGTCTTGGGAGGGTGTATGTGTTCAGGAATATATCCATTTATTCTAGATTTTCTAGTTTATTTGCATTGAGGTGTTTATAGTATTCTCTGATGGTAGTCTGTATTTCTGTGGGATCAGTGATGACATTCTGTTTAACATTTTTGATTGTGTCTATTTGATTCTTCTCTGTTTTCTTCTTTATTAGTCTGGCTAGCAGTCTGTTTTGTTAATGTTTTCAAAAACCAGCTGCTGTATTCATTTATTTTTTGAAGGGTTTTTTGTGTCTCTATCTCCTTCAGTTCTGCTCTCATTTTACTTATTTCTTGTCTTCTGCTATCTTTTGATTTTGTTTGCTCTTGCTTCTCTAGTTCTTTGAATTGTGATGTTAGGATGTAGATTTTAGATACTTCCCACTTTCTCCTGTGGGCATTTAGTGTTATAAATTTCCCTCTCAATACTGCTTTAGCTGTGACCCAGAGATTCTGGTACATTGTGTCTTTGTTCTCATTGGTTTCAAAGAACTTATTTATTTCTGCCTTCATATCTTTGTTTACCCAGTAGTTATTCAGCAGAGGTTGTTCAGATTGCATGTAGTTATGCAGTTTTGAGTAAGTTTCTTAATCCTGAGTTCTAATTTGATTGCACTGTGGTCTGAGAGACTGTTATGATTTCCTTTCTTTTGCATTTGCTGAGGACTGTTGTACTTCCAATTATTTAGTCAATTTAGAATAAGTGCCATGTGGTTCTGAGAAGAATGTATATTCTATTGATTTGGGGTGGAGAGTTCTGTAGATGTCTATTAGATCTGCTTGGTCCAGAGCTGAGTTCAAGTCCTGAATATCCTTGTTAATTTTCTGTCTCCTTGATCTGACTAATATTGACAGTGGGGTGTTAAAGTCTCCCACTCTTATTATGTGGAACTCGAAGTCTCTTTGTATGTCTCTAAGAACTTGCTTTATGAATTGAGTGCTCCTGCACTGGGTGTGTATATATTTAGGATAGTTAGTTCTTCTTGTTGCATTGATTATTTTACCATTATGTAATGCCCTTCTTTTTTTATCTTTGTTGGTTTAAAGTCTGTTTCATCAGATACTAGGATAGCAACCCCTGCATTTTTTTTTTTAATTTCCATTAGCTCGGTAAATTTTCCTCCGTCTCTTTATTTTGAGCCTACGTGTGTCTTTGCACATGAGATTGGTCTCCTGAATACAGCACCCTGATGGGTTTTCACTCTTCATCCAATTCGCTAGTCTGTGTCTTTTAATTGGGGCATTTAGCCTGTTTACATTTAAGTTTAATATTGGTATGTGTGAATTTGATCCTGTCATTATGATGCTAGCTGGTTGTTTTGCCCATTAGTTGCAGTTTCTTCATAGTGTCAATAGTCTTTACATTTTGGGTTGTTTTTGCAGTGGCTGGTACCAGTTTTTTCTTTCCATATTTAGTGCTTCCTTCAGAAGCTCTTGTAAGGTAGGCCTAGTGGTGACAAAATCTCTCAGCATTTGCTTGTCTGTAAAGGATTTTATTTCTCCTTCACTTATGAAGCTTAGTTTGGCTGGATATGAAATTCTGGGTTGAAAATTGTTTTCTTTTAAGAATATTGCCTGTTGGCCCCTCATTCTCTTCTGGCTTGTAGGGTTTCTGCAGAGAGATCCGCTATTAGTCTGATGGACTTCCCTTTGTAGGTAACCCGACCTTTCTCTCTGGCTGCCCTTAATATATTTTCCTTCATTTTGACCTTGGTTAATTCAATCATTATGTGTCTTGGGGTTGCTCTTCTCAAGGGGTATCTTTGTGGTGTTGTCTGTATTTCCTAAATTTGAAAATTGGACTGTCTTGCTAGATTGGGGAAGTTCTCCTGAATAAGATCCTGAAGTGTGTTTTCCAACTTGATTCCATTCTCCCCATCACTTTCACGTATGCCAATCAAAAAAGACCAGGTTTGGTCTTTTCACATAGTCTCATATTTCTTGGAGGCTTCATTTGTTCCTTTTCATTCTTTTTTCTCTAATCTTGTCTTCATGCTTTATTTCATTAAGTTGATCTTCAATCTCTGATATCCTTTCTTCTGCTTGATTGATTCCGCTATTGATACTTGTGTATGCTTCATGAAGGTATCGTGCTGTGTTTTTCAGCTCCATCAGTTCATTTATGTTCTTCTCCAAACTGGTTATTCTAGTTAGCAATTCCTCTAACCTTTTGTCAAGGTTCTTAGCTTCCTTGCATTGGGTTAGAACATGTTCTTTAGCTTAGAGGAGTTTATTATCCACCTTCTGAAGCCTACTTCTGTCAATTTGTCAAACTCATTCGCCAGTTTTGTTCCCTTGCTGGCAAGGAGTTGTGATCTTTTGGAGGAGAAGTGGCACTCTGGTTTTCGGAATTTTCAGCATTTTTGTGCTGGTTTTCCCTCATCTCCATGGATTTATCTAACTTTGGTCTTTGATGTGAGTGTCCTTTGGATGGGGTTTTTGTTGTTATTGATGTTATTCCATTCTGTTGGTCAGTTTTCCCTCTAACAGTCAGGCCCCTCTGCTGAAGGTCTGCTGGAGTTTGCCTGAGGTCCACTCCAGACCCTGTTTGCCTGGTTATCACCAGCAGAAGCGGCAGAACAGCAAACATTGCTGCCTGTTC
The DNA here is from genome assembly GCF_024542745.1 of Macaca thibetana thibetana. Taxonomy (NCBI): domain Eukaryota; kingdom Metazoa; phylum Chordata; class Mammalia; order Primates; family Cercopithecidae; genus Macaca; species Macaca thibetana. The sequence continues at coordinate 28,772,476 of NC_065582.1, read as the reverse complement.
CTTCTTCTGGAAGCTTTGTCCCAGAGGGGCACCTGCCAGATGCCAGTCGGAGCTCTCCTGTATCAGGTGTCTGTCAATGCCTCCTGGGAGGTGTCTCCCCATCAGGAGGCAAGGGGCTCAGGGACCCACTTGAGGCGGCAGTCTGTCCTTTAGCAGAGCTCGAGCACTGTGTTGGGAGATCTGCTGATCTCTTCAGAGCTGGCAGGCAGGAACGTTTAAGTTGACTGAAGCTGCACCCACAGGTGCCCTTTTCCCTGGGTGCTCTGTCCCAGGGAGATGGGAGTTTTATCTATAATCCCCTGACTGGGGCTGTTGCCTTTCTTTCAGAGATGCCCTGCACAGAGAGGAGAAATCTAGACAGGCAGTCTGGCTACAGTGACTTTGGGGTGCTATGCTGGGCTCCACCCAGTTTGAACTCCCTGGAAGCTTTGGTTACACTGTAAGGGGAAAACCGCCTACTGAAGCCTCAGTAATAGCAGACAACCCTCCCCCCACCAAGCTCGAGCATCTCCGGTCTACTTCAGGCTGCTGTGCTGGCACGGAGAATTTTCAAACCAATGGATCTTAGCTTGCTGGGCTCCCTAGGGGTGGGATCAGCTGAGCAAGACCACTTGACTCCCTGACTTCAGCCCTGTTTCCAGGGGAGTGAATGGTTCTCTCTTGCTGGCATTTCAGGTGCCTTTGAGGTACAAAAAAAAATACTCCTGCAGCTAGCTCAGGGTCTGCATAAACTGTCACCCAGTTTTGAGCTTGAAACCCAGGGCCCTTACGGTGTAGGCACCCGAGTGACTCTCCTGGTCTGTGGGTTGCAAAGGCCATGGGAAAAGTGTAGTATCTGGGCTGGTGCGCAGTTCCTCACAGCACTGTCCCTCACGGTTTCCCTTGGCTAGGGGAGGGAGTTCCCCGACCCTTTGTGCTTCCTGGCTGAGGCAACACCCCCCTGCCTGCTTCAGCTCACCCTCCATGGGCTGCTCCCACTTTCTAACCAGTCCCAGTGATATGAACTGGGTACCTCCATTGGAAATACAGAAATAACCTGCCTTCTGTGTTGGTCTCACTGGGAGCTGCAGACCAGAGCTGTTCCTATTCTGCCATCTTGCCTGGGAATCCCTCCTCCTTTTTTATGCTGAATAATATTCTATGTATATATCATATTTTCTTTATACATTCATTCATTGATAGACACAGGTTGATTCCATATTACAAATAATGCTGCAATGTGAATAATGCTGCAAAGAATCTGAAAGTGCACATATCTCTGAGATTCTGATTTCAATTCTTTTGGATATATACTCAGAAGTGGAAATTGTTGACAAATATGGTTATTCTATTTTCAATTTTTTGAGGAACATTATTTTCATAGTGGCTGCACCACTTTGCATTCCCACCAAAAGTGCTACAAGGGTTTCAGATTCTCCACATCCTTGCCAACAAGTATCTTTTGTTGCTGTTTTTAATTCCAGTGAGTGTGAAGTGATATCTCATTGTGTTTTGATTTACATTGCCCTGATGATTAGTGATGTTGCACATATTTTTATATACCTTTTGGCCATTTGTATGTCTCTTGTCATTATTATTTCTGCTTCCTATGTCTCTCATTACTCTCTTGTTATTATTTCTACTCTTTACAGAAATTTACCTAACATGAATAAATAGAGTCCTTTATATACTTTTTCTAACAGTGCTTTATGTTTTGCCCTTCATATTTAAGCCTGAAATACACTTAGAATTTATTTTGTGTGTGGGGTGCAATGGGATTCTTATGAGGATAAAATGTAAACTACTTAATGAAGTTAATTCAAAAAATATACAAAATAATGTGGAGTTCATATTTTAAAGCAAAGTTATTCTCACAGAACTAAGTATAAGAAAAGGGATGGAATGGGAAGAATAATGAGATGTGGGTTTAGATTAAAGGCCGGCCCTGCATGTAACTAACTATACAGAGGGAGAGATTGGAGACAAACGTGAAATACCATTTTCATTGACTTTAGAACATATACTTGTTTTCACATTTTTAACAATTCTAAAGTTGAGATCATTCAATCACTGGCATGTGGTAGTTCATTTGGCAGATTTTTTCTTTGGTAATGTTACGCAAACTATGGCATAACATAGAATCAAGAACACCTTAGATTTGATGAAGTACTTTAATAAAATATTCTCTATGAGCTGAAGAGGGAACAGATATTTAAATTGATGGAATCCACTGGCTGTCCAACGGAATCAATGATCAAAGACTCATGGTGAAACAGATTAAGATAAAATTCCAGAGACTGAAAATTGAAGAGAAAATATTCTCATTTATATAAGGGGCAAAAAGCAATTGAACTAAGAAGTGAAGAAAATTAGACTAATATCATTGTTCTCATCAATAATGAAGATTACAAACAATCGACATCTTCCAAATTATAACAAAATATTTTTGAACTTATAATTCCATAAACTGGAAAGCTATCAAGTCATCACAAGATACTGTCACATTGGGAATCTTGCTTTGAATGATCTCAAGTTTTGCCTTTTGTTAGCGAATTGATTCCCAAATCCCAAGCTTCTACATAGGCAAATATTTTGAGTGTTTGAATATTCAAACTGAATATTTTCAATAGCCAAAGAATAAGAACATTAGTCATCTATATGAAAAAAAAATTACTCAAAAAGTTACGACAGCAAAATGTAAAGTTCTATTTCAAAAAAGGTAAAATTGGAAACAGAAGGAATGGGAGTAAAGATAACCTAAGAAAGAAAAGAAAAAAAATAAAAGCAAATTCAATGGACCAAATGAATGGCAGTCTTCACTGAGCAAGAAATATTTGAAGCATGGACACATCTATTTTCTATTGGATTATTCACAATACTTGCTCTACAATATTGATTGCATTATTATAACTGTGTAAATGTTGTGTGGGGAGTTAAGTTTCCAATTTTAAACTGAAGAAAAAGCACAGAAGAGTTCATTATATATGGAAAGGAGGACAAATGTTGTAAAATTTGACAATGAAATAATCATAGTAAAATTAACACAAACCAGTTGAGCACAGAAGTGGGGAGCAGGGAAATTTAGTGCATTCTTTACAGTTTTTAATGGTAAATCAGTATTATTTCCAACAAATTTTACAATAGACTAAAGAAAAAATGTACATAACTCAAAGTTATATAACTGATCATCAAATAAGTAAAAATTAAAAACAAAAAATTGTTATCTCTGAAAATGGGTCTGAAGCAGGGAAGAGAGACTGGTAACTTTTTTATTTTAAGATCCTATCTTTAAAACTATTATTATTATTTTTCATAAATGATTCAGAATTGTAGGAAAGTTAAAAAGAATAGAGAAAAAAATTTGTTCCTCTCCTTTTTTACCTCTGAATCAGTTAATTTAATTTTAGATTATTTCTCTTCCACATGTGTACAAATATTTTATTCATTCTTTTCAATTTTACATCTAGTGTTTCCTATTTTTCTCCATATAATTAAGGAAAATTCTTGGTTTTTAATTCTAACTTCATTTCACTAATAATCCAACAAATATCTAAGTCATAACTTACAACCTAAACTGTAACATATTTTTCAATTACATAAAAATATTAAATAAAATCAGACATGATATCAAATAAGTACCACAAATCCCTAAAATTCTTGAATGATCTAAGCATTTTTTTAGACAGGGTCTTGTTCTGTCATGCAAGCTGGAGTGCAGTGGTGCAATGGTGACTTACTACAGCTTTGACGTCCTGGGCTCAAGCTATCTTCCTCAGTCACACTACCCCCAGTAGCTGGGACTATCTTAGCACACCACCAAGTCTGGCTACTTTTTAAAATTATTTTTCTGTAGTGGCAGGATCTCACTATGTTGCCCAGGATGGTCTCAAACACCTGGTCTCAAGCAGCTCTCCCAATTCTCCCATCTAGGCCTCTAAAAGTGATAGGATTACGGGTATGAGTCACTGTGCCCAGCCTAGTCTCAGTATTTTTATGACCATTTTTAATTAACTTTCACCTGAATATTTACCCTCGAACTACTTTCTCTGAAAAAACACAATATTTGGGGTAAAATTTAAAATGTTTCATTAATCCATACAAACACTTCTGTTTTATTCAGAACTGTTTTAAAAATCCTTTTAATGTAATTAATAACAATTTTAAATATCTTGATTTAACATGAAATATTTTAATGTAATTAAAGAGTTTTTTTTTTTTTGTTTGAGTCTACTAAAGAAATGCATATGTTGACCATATAATAAGATATATTGGCCTGTGTGCTAGCTTCATTTCAAGTACTAGCTCAGGAGAAAAAAATTCTGACCATAAATTGACCATCTTAAAAATGAATGTTTTTAACAAATTCATGTGAGAGTCAGAAATTTATAGATTTTTCTGTTCTTGTTTCTTTAAAATAATTTCATTGAACATGCAATCTCATATATTATAGTTCTAAATTTTATTTATGATGGCAAATAAAAAGATATGACTATTATATGAGAAGATAGTAGTTTCTGTCTAACATGTACATTTGTTGCTATATTAAGCACATTATATTTCAGTGATTAAAATAAAATGGAAATAATTAAAGTTCAAACAACTAATTTATAGAATTCTCAATAGCAAGAATGTTGTAATATGCATTGCCTAAAAAAAGTCAAACCACAGTACAAAGGATTGTGATAATAGCCTATTATTTTAGACAAAAATACTTTGTATTTTTTTGTTGTTGACACATTTTTTTGAACTCTCATTGGAAAAATAGGCAGTTACACACTATTATAAATAACACAACCAAATCAGAGGAATGGTACTGAAATTGATTATGTAAATCACATAGGTACAACAGGAACTGAATTACTGTAAATTATTTTGGTAGAACGTGAAACAACATCAAAAGCTTTTTTTTAGCAATTACATAAAATTTTAAGGTGTAGGGAAAATTATGAAAGTTAAATTTTATGTCATTGGAAGATGTACTCAGTAGCAAATATGTTTACATGTGTGAATAAACATAGTTTTTAAATTTTATTGTTAGTATAAATTATTTTTCTCTACTATTGACTAACTCAATTATTTTTTAAAATAACTGTTAGCAGAAAGTATAAAGGACTTGTCTAATATGTGATTTTAAAAAGTTTTAATGGTTCAGACTTAAGAATAGTGTTTGCTTTAGGATAGTGATAATAGTCTTTTAATAGGTGAAGCACATAAAGAGAAATTATTATGACAGGAGAAAAAAATCATGTTTTCTTTCATTTATTGGGATAATTTTCTCTCATTTAATGTGTTAATGAATCTGTACATTGTGTAATTTCTAGTTTATATCTGTCTTCAGGATTTTTTGCATCTATAGTCATGGTAAAGTTGTCTCCAAACCCCTTTGCTGTTTCTCTTGTCTCTTACTTGGCTTGTTATCTGAGTTTTTAGAACTTACATATTATTTTTTTTAACTTTTAAGTTTAGGGGTAAATGTACAAGTTGTTATATAGGCAAACTTGTGTCACGGTGTGGCAGGCCAAGTATCACTAACAGCTGAACAGGCAGGCCTCCATGATAACTGTTTCAGCACTGACTGAGTGGTTAAGTTAAATATTAACTGCTGATAGAGGCCAGGTGCAATGGCTTAATCCCAGCACTTTGGGAGGCCAAGGTGGACAGATGACCTGAGATCAAGAGTTTGAGACCAGCCTGGCCAAAATGGCAGCACCCAGTCTCTACCAAAAATACAAAAAAATTAATCGGGCATGGTGGCACGCAACTGTAATCCCAGCTACTCCAGAGCCTGAGGCAAGAGAATCGCTTGAACCAGGGAGGCGGAGGTTGCAGTGAGCCAAGATCACGCCACTGCACTCCAGCGTGGGCAACAGAGAGACTCCATTTCAAGAAGAAAACAAAACAAAAGATTATTATGGGTATAGGCTTTTATATACAAATTCTTTTTGAAAAAAGCAATCTCCATTCAAATTCCAGACAAAACAAGACATATAGACACATTTGTGTATGTATGTCTCTGTGTTTCTGCTAGAAATGCTGACTATCCTTTCACTGAGTGAATCTCAGTGGAATCTAGCTACCTGCTGACTATCCTTTAATGAAGCCTGTATTTCAAGAATGTTGGCATTTTGTGGGAATACGGGGGTGGGAAAGGAAGTTCTTATAATCTACTCATTTCCATCGACTTGCCTTGCATGATCCCAAAGCCTTGCCTTTGTCAACCATGTGATTTCTAAATCTCGAGGTTCCATAGAGGCACATATTTTGAGTGTAAACATGGATTTATGGCTTGGTCCGTCATATATTCCCTTCTATGTATTTAGTTTGCACAGTTGTAAATGTTCATTATTTCATGTAGCCTTTGTGGCTTACCTAGTATCAGAGTAAACTCAGTTGCCTTATCTCTGCTCTTGGATTTGTTGGCATTTCCTTTTCTCAAGTGGACAGGTATCTGGGGAAATTGCCACAGATTTCTTTATGGAAGTATCAGAATAGTATTTTCTGGATGGCAATACAATGTCTTTTCTTAATATAATTTTCTCTGCTTTTTAATCATTGCATCATTTGTAGAACCTGGTTGAAAAATCATTATTTCCCATTGCAATGACTGACATACTGACCGTACTGACTTTCCATTTTGTTTTGATTATATTGATTAAACACCGCACCTATCATACCTCCAGGGACATTATGAACTTCTCAAGGTAAACATAGTGACCTGAGAGTCAGAGCACATTGTTAGACTTCCAGCCTTACTATAATGTAAGGATTAAAGCCATCTTACCTATTACAATAAGAAGTCCACAACCTGATCTCAACTATTATGAAATTCTATAAAACATGCTGAAATTAGGGAATGTGGTTCCATGGCAACATCTTCCATTGTTAACTTTTACCAGAAGAGGACGGTCAACAGCAAATGTCTCAAAAGATGCTGGTGCCCCCTCACCAGTCCATTATTCATTGCTTTATGAAAGATAGTGATCTCTGTTCCCTGCCAAAGAATACAGTAAGGTGAAAATTTATATTTCCTTTTTTCAGCTTTATTGATGTATAATAGGTAAATGTGAATTGTATGCATTCAAGGTACACAATGTGATGTTTTGATATATGTATAAATTATAAAACAATTGCTACAATCAAGCAAATTAACATATCTATCACCTCACATAGTTGTCTCTCTCTTTTTTTTTTTTTTCTTGGTGGTGAGAATGCTTAAAATCTACTCTTTTCACACATTTCTAGGATATATTATGTTATTCTTAGCTATAATCACCATGCTGTACATTAGGTCTCTAGAGCTAATTCACCTTATAAGTGCAAGTTTCTACCCTTTGACCAACATCTCCCTCTTCTCCCACCCCAGACTCTTTGTAACCACCCTTCTACTCTCTATTTTATGAGTTCAACCTTTTTAGATTCCACATATAAATTAGATTATGCAGTATCTGTATTTCTGTGTCTGGCTTATTTCATTTTGCATAATGTCCTTCATGTTTATACATGTTTTTACAAAACTCTTCAAAGAAAACAAGAGAAAGCTCTATGACATTGGTCTTGACAATGATTTTTTTTGATGGGACACCAAAAGCACAGGTAGGAAAAGCAAATATAAGCAAGATTATATCAAACTAAAAAGATTCTGTACAGCAATGGAAACAATCAAAAACTTAAAAAATAACTCCCAGAATGGGAGAAAATGTTTGCAAATTATATACCTAATAAGGAGTTAATATCCAAACTGTAAGAAGAACTCAGACAACTCAATTGTGAAAAACCAAATAACCCAATTAAAAACATGAATAAAGGACATAAATAGACATTTTTTTTCAAAGAAGACACACAAATATCCAATAGGTATATGAAAAAATGTTCAATATCACCAATCATCAGGAAAATACAATTTAAAAATATCCCACATCTGTTAGGATAGCTATTATCAAGAAGTCTGAAGGTAGGTATCAGTGAAGATATAGAGAAAAGCAATGCTTACATATTGTTGATGGGAATATAAACTGGTATAGCTATTATGGAAATGAATATGAAGGTTTCTGAGAAAATTAAAAATAGGGTTACCATATAATTCAGCATTCCCACTTCTCATTATGTATTCAAAATAATTAAAATCACTGTTTCAAGAGAAAACTGCATTCTTATGTTCATTGCAACATTATTCACAACAGACAAGGACTGGAAACAACTTAAGTGCCTGCCAATGGATAAATGGATATAGATACTGATACAGATAGAAATAGATGTACATATAGATATAGATGTACATATACATATAGATATAGATAAAATAAAATATTAGCTTTAAAAAAAGGAAATTTCTTAGTTTCTAACACAATAAACCCACTCCAACATTCCCTACTTACTACTCCGTGATAATTCCAAGACTTTATATTAAGGACACACGAACATCTCAATCTCATTTACTATAGGGCATCATTATGTTCAGAATTCAAGGTGATAGCACAGCAGTGTATTAGGATAGCTCTGTCTGTCCTTGCCAGAAAACTTAATGTATAGTAAGGGATAAGTCCCTTTTTCAATGTGTTCTCCCTTATCTACTCTTATATTATTCCTGCTCTGGTATAACTCCTTAAAAATACATCTCCATACATGTTATCCAGGTTCCTTCAAATATACATTTAATAAGCTTTTTTTTTTTTTTTTTCAATTTATGGTGGGAGGATTTAGATCCCCTTTTTTTCTGGAGGATGGCCAGTATTTTCCAATTTCAGTGATGCTAAATTCGAACCTTGGTTATTAATACAAAAACATTAGAGTTTGTTTGGATATTCTTGAGAGGAACAAACTTTATCATGCAAGGTGCCTCCTTCAGGTGAGGTCACTATGCAAGGAAATCTGGTTTGTTTTGTTTTTGTTTCTTTTCTGAAAAGGGAAGAGGATGCTACTGTTTGCCAAGGAGTTTTACAGGGATTTGGGTTTTCAAATTTCCCAGCACTCTGAGGCTATCATACTAAGACTAAAGCTCTCTCTCTTACTTCATCAGGGATCTGACTTTATTATAACACAATTATTCTGGCTTTAGATTACTTCTCATTCTTTATTGCTAGATCCTGAAGCTAATGTTCACCAAGGTCTGTCCATTATATGTAGAGGATAAGAATTTCTAGTCAAATATCTTTTTCACTCTCACTTTCACGGCATGATTTAAGTTGCTAATTAACACAACTTAACCTAAAACTTTTTATTTTGCAAAGCTTCACTTACTTTTAAAAGCAGCTTCTTCATAGAAAACAAACAAACAAACAAAAAAAACAAAAAAATTCTTCATCATTGCCATTCTACCATCAAGTACAATAGCCACTTTCCTCCTGCCAAAGTATCAACTTTCATCTGAACCTTATCTGTCAAGCAAGTTTTATGCTCACTCAAATTGCAAACAGAAGCGTAAGTTCCTGTTTTTGTGTTTGTTAGCTTTGTTTTGCTTTGTTTTAACAAGTGGGAAAGTTAGATCCCAAATATGACTCTGGCCTCTTCTGGTATCAAGTGTTTTAGTCTCTATTTCCTGAAAAAGAAGGCTATGGCCATTTATGTACACACATATATGTTAAATATATGTAAGAATTACATAGACATATATACACACACACACGTGTATGTATATATAAGTTCATTTGGAGGTACAATCCTCAGACAGAGAAAACTAAAGTGAAACAGGAAAGTAGTGGAAGCAAATGCAAGATGGCACCTTATATTTTATTTTACTTTTTTTGTTGTTTTGAGACGGAGTTTCCCTCCTGTTGTCTGGCTGGAGTGCAATGGCGGGATCTCGGCTCACTGCAACCTCTGCCTTCTGGGTTCAAACCATTCTCCTGCCTTAGCCTCCCTAGTGGCTGGAATTACAGGTGCCCGCCACCATGCCTGGCTAATTTTTGTATTTTTAGAAGAGACGGGGTTTCACCATGTTGGCCAGGCTGGTCTCAAACTCCTAACCTCGTGACTCACCTGCCTCAGCCTACCAAAGTGCTTGGATTACAGGCGTGAGCCACTGCGCCTGGTCGATGGCAGCTTATTGAGTTGACCAGAGCTTCAGAAGAAAACATAGGAAGTGAACTAAAATGTCTAATAGATGTCTATCAAGGAAGAAATAAGAATACTCCATTCACTTTCTTCTTTATTTCTTCTGCCTCTTATATTTTAATATTGCCTCATGTTGTGTTAACTCTTCTGTGTGTTGATCATGTGTAACCTGGTCCAAAAAAGCTGCTTCTGGGGTGTTGGATCTCATGACTCATGGTGTGCTGCTGCATCAGAATCAGGACCCGGCCAAAAAATCCAGGTACTCTGTGAGTCTAAATGATGAGAGCAGGGTAACAGAGCTACTGAAATGTCTAATATGGCAGATCTCATGGAAGCTGCACCAAAAGCCAGGTTCCAGTCTTGGGTAGCAAGGGACAGTTGGTGATATTAGAAGATGAGGCAAGTTGGTAGAAGTAAGTGCTCTCTTTTGAGCAAGTGGTGGAAACCCAGGGGACAAGTGGGGTACGGTGTACCAAAGATAGAGCAAACATTAAGCCATTATAATTCTACTTTGTTCTCCATACCCAGCTTTAAAATATTATTTCTATTTTTCACATGCTCACTCTTCAACTTTTATTTTCATAATTTCTATATATTATTTTAAACATATCTCTTGTAAACAAAAAAATAGTAACTAATTATTTTTGTGAATTTAAGTTTCCGCCCTTTTATTGATATATTTAAGCCATATTTTCATTACTTCAAACTTTTTTCTGTGATACTATTCCATCTTCTCCATTTACGTACTTTATTTTTCTTCCCTGCTTTCACTTGTATATGTATGTGTTTATCATTTGCATATGTTAAATTTCTTCCTGCTGAATATAAATTTACATATGTTGTAATTCTTTGGAAACTAGGTAAGATATATTTGAGCCCTTTTTATGACTATTGATTTATAAAATTTATCAAAATATATATTTTTTCAAAGGAAAACAAGAGTATTAGTATAGTTTTTCAGTATGTTATCTTATCTCTGGCCAACACCATATTGGTATTTTCTACAATTTTATATTGGATTTTTCAGATACATATATTTTTTTTTTACATTTGTTTGGCTCGCTGATTATGTTTAATTTGCCTAGGTTCTTCTTTCAATTTTCAGCTTTTCTCCAAAATTTCTTTCAAGTCGGCTTGTTGAGGAAACACATGAGAGCTTAACTGACACTTTTGTTTTGCTTTTCACTAAATGACAATTTAAATGGAGAGTAGTGTCTTAACACCAAAAAATTTGCTTCCTATTTTCTTTTCTTGGTTTTTTTTTTTTTTTTTTTTTCAGCCAGTGTTTCTGTTAAGTTTCTCCTTCTCAATGTGATTTTTGATCCACAGTTATTACACATTTCTCAAAGTATAGAACTTTTTGGTGTCCTGTTGGCACATTATTAATTCTTTTGAGTGTGTGATTTTAAAATCATTGTTTGATTATGGAAAATATGCCACCATTACTATTTTCTCCCTTCTATTTGCTTATCTTTCCTTCTGGTATTCCTATTATTGAGATTTTAATACTTGTAACTTCCATGCCTCTTGGCAACATTTTCTTAAAATTATTTATTCCTGAAAGCTTTCTGATGAGTTTTATGAGAGTTCTTCATTCTAATTCTTTAGCTCAGTAATACACTCTTCCAATGTATCTGTTCCAATACTCTTCACTATCCCTTTGCATTTAATTATTATGTTTTTCAAGATAATCTCAATATGCCTTTTCCAACAATTCTACTTTGGTGATCTCTTTGAACTTTATCTTTATTTTATGACAATGCTCTTCCAGCTTGGACCCATCTTCCTCTAGAGATAATAGTCTCCTTCTTAGGTAATGAGTATTGGTGATGGATCCAAACCACATGCTTTAGTTTATAATGCACTTGGTGAGTTTAAAGAAAAAGAAAACCACATGGTGAGAACAGAGCTCCAGGCATCATAAAGCCACATTTCATTACTTATGCTGATTATTTACTGCCAATCAACCATGCATTTATTCTCATTAGCAATATAAGAATATTCACTTTCCTTGAATTTATTCAAAGGCAGCTTCCCTAAAGCAGCAGCAGCACCACCACAATTGATACTTGTATAACATATGCTATGTGACAAGCACTTATGTGCGTGTATGTTCATTTAATCCCAACAGCAATCCTACAAAATGTGTACTATCGTGAGCTCACTTTACAGACAGGAAAACTGACATAAAGAGAATTGATGTCTCCTGAGTCTGGCTCACAATTTTGGCACTTGAGATTTTACCTAGTTTTCAAATTAGAACTGTAGTTTAAATATTGATGAGTATTATAGTTACACTATGCAGGCTTTAAAAAATTTTTTTCCATAAAAAAGGCCTTATGAATATATTAAAGTTAATCAGTTTATTTTTACAACGATGATTTCAATAATCTGGGAATTTGATTTGCATAGTGCACTGAAAAGTAATAGCAGATAAAATATTTTCTAAACAAAGGAATTTGGAAAATATCTTAAACTCTATATTTAATCTTATAAAGAAAATTTATGTAACAAATAAGAGATTGATATTAATCTTTTCAAGAACCAAGAATGTTAAGATACTAAATATGCATGTTTTCAAAATAAAAAAGAATGAAGATTAAAAAAAGAAAGTTTAGCAGTAGGGTTTTTTTTTTTTTTTTAAGCAGAAGAAAAAAGTAAGAGCATGTACATAAGAGTATCAGTTGGGAAATGAGTTTAGTTTGAATTAAGATCATTCGCCAGATTGAGGAGGTATCAAACAATGCAAATTAGAAACATGATACTGCATTTCAAAAGAATGTTTCCTCACAGGTGTTGTAGCTGAATGTAGTTTCTATTCTTACCTTTCCTTTAGATGGCAAGGCAACAGATGAGTATAGAGAAAAGGAAGCAGCATTTAACTTAAAGTGAAAAGACAGAAATCACTATTATCTGGACCAATTATGATTTAACATAATAACTTGATTTACTGTAAAAAACAGTCTTTCAAACCTGTCCTTTTCTGTGTTCTTTATATTCTTTTGGGGACTTTGTATTGGTCAAGGAACAGATTCTAGTAAACACAATCCGAATAGAAGGGGATTTATTAAAATGTATGTCAAATGGCTTACAGAATTGAGATGGCTGGAGGAGAGTCTAAAATGAAATTCCAGAATCTACTCTTAGGTCTATACTGCAGAACCAAACTGCCAAACGTGTTGGTTCTTTTGCCATGATCAAGAAGCTGCTGGTCAAATCACGAGGCATTCTTCACTGAGTATACAAATATTAGAACTCTATCCATTCTGAGCTGCATAAATTAGCTGCAGTTACTGCTTCCAAAAGGCACTCTGTCTTCCCATCAGAAAACATCACGTGCAAAGTCAAGAAGCTGCTATTATAGCTGCAGAGTTCTATACTGTGCCACATTTTCTAATATCAAGAAGCCATCTCTGCCAAATCAGCCTCAGAGACAAATTTTGGCTCCAGAACCATGCCACATTTGCTACAATCCACGTGGATAAAATATCTGCACCATATCCTATATATTTCCATTCAAATTTCAAATTTCAATGTGTTTGTCTCTGATGTGGGACCAAAATCACATTTGCATTATCAAACGAAAATGAATTGGAGAAATTTCCCTTATAGTTTTCTGCCCTCTACAGAAAAGGAAAGTCACATCAGAAAAAATTCAAATAGGTGTTTTATGACAAACCAGAATAACTGCATTAGACTTCACTCTTACTTTACATGTCTGCTTTTAGTTTTGAAAATTTCCTATATTTTCACACATGGAATTTATATTTGATCCATATTTAGGCATGGTCTTAGAGTCTGAAACATTCCAGCTATGAAGTAAGTACTTAAATGGCTGTTCAATAAATTAATATGAGGTACTTTTTGATAATTAAAAAATCATTTTTCTAAGAATACAATAGGAAAACATTGGATTTACTGCCCATTATTTTAATGGTATAGGCACATCTAATCCTGTATATGAAGGAGTATCAGCTGGAGCCTTATCTGATATTCCTACACATCTGAGAAAATTCGTTAAAGGTTGAGCTAGATTGAATAAACAACTCTATTGGTATAAAAAAATAGAAAATACAAGAGACAGAAGTATTTCTAAAAGATAAAATAGGCTGAACAATGCAATTAACCAAAAGATGATCTACAGTTATCAAAATTGGGTAGTGATTGTGACTATATTCTGGTGGCTATAATTCTAATATTCCTTCATGCAACTCTGATGGGCATAAAAACTAGGTCCCAAGAGAAAAGTAGGCTGAAATTAACAGCTGCAGCAGCTGTTTCCACATAACACCAACAAACAAGCAAACAAACATCTATAAAATTTTGTAGTCCAAGCAGAAATAATTTGGTTCCCAGTAACTTAATGTTACATAAAATATGGAGTAATATACTCTCCCACACATCACCTTAGACCATCAAGGAATGGGAATCTTTATAGAAAGGAATATCATGCATGAGTCAAAAAAAAAATACAAATTTCAGATTTGTATTAATTATTGCCTTTTTGCTGAAATAGTTGCTACCAAAAAAAAAAAAAAGGTTGTTTTCCTGACTCTATTTACTCATGGTTTTAAACAGCAGGTGGCCAAGGATTAATGTTTGCTGCTGGAAGAGAGTACTTAGCAAGATTTTTAACCAAGACAGCTTGGCGAATAGAAGACCATGTTTTGGTTTTGTTTAAAAACAACATTTAAGTTCAGGGGTACCTGTGCAGGTATATTTTACAGGTAAACTTGTGTCACAGGAGTTTGTTATACAGATTGTTTTGTCACTCAGGTATTAAGATTAGTACCCATTCATTATTTTTCCTAATCCTCTCCCTCCTCGTAACCTCCATCCTCTGAAAGGTCCCAGTGTGTGGTTCCCTTCTATGTGTCCATGTGTTTTCATCATTAACTCCCACTTATAAGTGAGAAGATGTGATATTTGCTTTTCTGTTCCTGTATTAGTTTGCTAAAGATAAAGGCCTCCACCTCCACCCATGTCTGCTGCAAAGGACATGATCTCATTCTTTATTGCGGCTGCATACTATTTCATGGTGTATATGTACCATGCTTTCTTTATCCAGTCCACCACTGATGGAAATTTAGGTTGATTCCATATCTTTGCTACTGTGAGTAGTGCTGCAATAAACATACATATGCATATGTCTTTATGGTACAATGACTTATATTCCTTTGTGTATATACTCCGTAATGAGATTGTTGGGTCAAATGGTAGTTCTGCTTTTGGCTCTTAGAGGCATTACCACTGTTTTCCATAAAGGTTGAATAATTTTCACTTCCACCAGCAGTGTAGAGCGTTCTTTTTATCTGTAACTTCACCAGCATCTGTTATTTTTTGACTTTTTAATAATAGCTATTCTAACTGGTATGAGATGGTATCTCATTGTGGTTTTGATTTGCATTTCTCATATGATCAGCAATATTGAGCTGTTTTTCATATGTTTGTTGGCCACATTTATGCTTCTTTAGAAATTGTTAAAGTCACTTGCCCAATTATTAATGGGGTTATTTGTTTTTTTTTTCTTATACATTTGTTTAAGTTCCTTACAGATGCTAATGACTTTTGTCAAATGCATAGTTTGCAAAAATGTTCTCCCATTCTGTAGGTTCTCTGTTTACTGATAGTTTCTTTTGCTTTGCAAAAACTCTTTAGTTTAATGAAATTCCATTTGTCAATTTTTGCTCCTGTTGTAAATGTTTTTGGCGTCAAGACCATGTTTTTAAACTAATGGTTAAATATATAACCCGCAACAGTTCCACCATGTCCACTTCATGAGACTATTAGGGAAGCCCTTGATAGCTGATTAATATCCACAAGTGTTTTACTGTGTTTATTTTCCCTAGTAATAAAGGGCCTCCTCCCGACTTGACATCACCAATGAGCCTTACAGTGGACAAACACACTTTCAATCTCTCAGAACAAACCTTTGCTCCCTGTTGTAAATTGGAATGGATCTATTTTTTAGTATTTCTTCTTTCAGATACAGTAGGAAATGTAATATAATAGTTGAAGTTCTGCCCACGGTGGAGTTTTCCTTCTCCATGGCCATCTGGAAGCCATTAAGCCAGGACTGATGACATGCTACACACAAATCATGTACCGGACTTCGGGGATCTGTTAATTGTCACAAAAAACCACACACAAAATCTTAGATGTAGGTTGAAAAAGAGACAACAGAATGACAAGATTGGGGAGATAGGTTGGAAGGTGAGCAAACTGTTCTTAAAATTTAATTACACTTTTCCAAATGTGTTCAGGTCTTTTGTATAACTATTCTTCTAGATAATAAAATGTCACTGGGTCACATGATTTACATGGCTAGTCATATCAGATAATGTTAAATTTTTGATAGGCTGCCCAAGTCTCCCATTTCCTGAAAGCCAGTTATTTTAGTATCTTTCAGAGAGTAATAGCTAGAGCTCTTTTTTAAAAGGAGTCTTTTTCATTTATTTTACCTTTGCTCCAAAAATTCAGAGGCCATGACTATGATTTTCTTCTCATGACTTGTTACGGTTTGTAAAAAATTTTACAGACAGTTTAATCCACTGGATACTTATAAAGACTTAACTGTAAAACTATTGTCTCCTTAGTTCACCTAGAAAGTATCTTCTCTTAATCTGAGCCATATGGAAAGTTACCTGGTTTGAGGGCATATAGGAAATGAAAAACAAACAAACAAACAAACAAAAAAACAGGACAGCAAAATATCACAATTTTTGCCTTCATAATTCAAAGAGGTCCACTATGTTGTGTCTCTTTCTAGTATTATGGAGCATAAAGCTCAGCAATGTGCTCGTTGCTTTCAAGGAGTAACTTCATATTACTTAATGCCACAAAATCCCCCAAATTATGCAATATAGTTGGTAATATTTGTCAAAAACCTAGTTGCTTCTATAATAAAGTTTTCCTTTTAAAAATACATATATAAAATAGAAGAACAATACATTAGGAAGTGAAAAACAATAATACCTATTTTTAAAGGAGGTGTACCAGGCTATCAGTGAGCTTAATAAACATATTTCTGTACAGATAAGCAATAACTGCTCCCAAACACTAATGAAACAATATCCATGGTATTGCTATAATGCTGTCTTTATTTACTGTCTGCACCTCTTGACCAACAGATCCTAACAGTACTACTAGTTACTGCTAGTTTGAACTGATCTTGGTTTTTGTAAAAGATAAGGGTGAATAAACTTTAAAAGTGGAAAACAAGAAATCTTGGCAAATTACTTAAAAGCTAGGGGGTAAAATAAAAAGACACTAATGCTTGAATGAGCTTTCTAAATAATGTCCAAGTTATGATTAGCATTCTTATAGCACTTCCAAAGGTATTTTTCAGTGATCTCTCTGATGGAAAAATATTCTATAAAAAGCATGAGATTGAGGCAAACATACAACTTTTAAAACTAATTATACAAAACCAAACATTGCTCTGAGAAACTCAAGGAAAATACAAAGAGCAAGAAACAAAGCCAAAAAACGTTCTATCTGACATTTCTTGGAGGCTAGGTTTTCTGCAGTTCCAAAATCAATGCAAATTGATTGTTCCTTCTATTTATTTTGCCTACCCCACTGAATATATTAAACACTTCCCACATTTAAAATTCTGATAAACCTAAACGCAGAACAAAATACTGTTAATTACAATTTATTTTAGGTAAAATAAGTTATGCATGGCAAATCTTTATTACAAGAGTAAAATACAAATTGGCCTTAAGTATTGTAAAAGATAATTAAAAAGCATCACCATTATGGAAATCATTAAATATAAGTTGCTTTCTGAACAAGCAATGAAGTATTTCAAAAAAATACTTTAAAGGATAGAGAGGAAAAAAAATTAAAATCATAAATAAAGACGTGCAAACAAAATTATGTAAGTACAATAAAATTAAATAAGCTTGCATACAAATAGGGAGCATCCATTGTTATATATGCCACATCAATATAGAACCACTTGATGTGATTTCCATGTTTTAGTTCTTTTTTCATTTAAATTTAATGATATTTTTCATATGACACATTTGTATGATTCAAAAGAAAATTGTATTAAAAATATTTATTGGAAAGTTAACTTTCCCCTCTTTCTGTATCAAGCCCCTCTCCCATAGTTAATCATCTTTCTTCCTCTTCAATGTATTCCTGTCATATTTCTATTAACAAATTGTATTTGTGTTCCTTTAAAGGTGATTAAAAGCCTTTTTAGCTCATCTCATTTTTCTTAGCTTGTCGTGATAATTTCATGTCCCTTTACTGTTTTACTGCATGGATAATGTGGCACTGTTTTCCCTATATAAATTTGCCTTTTCTCATATAAATCACATCCACTTTGGTTAGTCCTGTGATACAGATTCTTTCTGAGATTCCTCTTTATTGTCATGAGTGTACATTTTCTAACTTGGGGGCAGGGGAATCAACTTTCTTGAAGTTTAATAAAACATAAAAAATTATAATGGGCATCATTTTTGATCAAAATATCAGCTTGATTACAGAAATAACCTAGACTGTGGCTTTTATTTGCAATCATACTTAGATAACAATGTTTTTGCTGATAAAAGAATTTACCTAGTTAGCCACAGAGAGAGTAGATAAAAAAGTTTTTTTAAGACTCATGTCCAAGACACTACTCCAGTAGGCCTAACTCAATAAGGACAACCAAGGACTCCCAAGTTGAAGAACAAATGGTTATGTATTACACTGAGAGGCACTCATCTGAATTCTTCTGTGGTACTGATTATCTTTAACTTCTATTGCCATGAAATATCTTTTCAGGCTAAAAGACTCAGACCCTCAGCAATAGTGTGCTAAAAGCAAGTGCGGTTTTCAAACAAATCATGTCCATGTTTTTAAAATATGTTTTAGCAAAAGCTGATTGATCCTTCACTTGAAGATGAATAGGTAAAGAAACCATGTAGAAAATAAATAAATAAATGAAACTGATTCCAAAATAGTGGCTTAGAAGAGAGTTGGCTAAGGTCACCCTCAAAGAAAATCAAAACCAAATAAACACAGGGAGATTATCACCAGCAAAATCCCCAAACTAAAATACGAGAAGGAGAGTGTTCCTGGGGAAAAAGAACATTGAAAAACGTCCAAGCATATGGTAAGAGAATTGGACTTCCATATATTTGATATCTTTACCCCTAATCTGCCCAGCACTGAGCTCATAGAAAATATTCCCTTGAGTCATAGTTTCTTTTTTTTTCTTCTTCCTCTTTTGAGACGGAGTCTCACTCTGTCACCCAGGCTGGAGTGCAATGGCATGATCTCAGCTCACTGCAACCTCCATCTCCCTGGCTCAAGCAATTCTCCTGCCTCAGCTTCCCAAGTAGCTGGGACTACAGGTGTCCACCACCAAGCCTGGCTAATTTTCTTTTTTTTTTTTTTTTTTTTTGTATTTTCAGTAGAGACAGGGTTTCACTATATTGGCCAGGCTGGTCTCGAACTCCTGACTTCATGGTCCGCCCGTCTCAGCCTCCCCAAGTGTTGGGATTACAGGCATGAGCCATCGTGTCTGGCCAAGTCATAGTTTCTAAACTGGGAAAAGTGAGATGGAGGTGGACAACCAGCTTACCCACCTTCTTGGGTTTCCTAGCAGGAGACTTGTGCCTTCTTTAACTTATGGGAAGTATTGTGACCGCCTGATGGGAGAAATATTCCTCGGGACAGCGATAGACAAAGGGGGTAAGTAGGACTACCATTGCCAGCCCTGGAAACTACTCTATAACTCAGCCAAAGGAGATGACAAATCAGAGTGGCTATTTGGCAGCACCTCACTATACGAAGCACATTCCACAGGTCTCCTGGGCACAAATCCCTAGCCAGCCATCCCACACTGCATCATATAGCCTTTGGAGCTTCCCCAATTCAAGATGGGCAGTATTTTGGTTATTCACTACAGCCAAAGCAAATCTGTGCTTAAGGAAGTGTTTAGTGCCAAAAGAAAAGCAACAACTTGGATACAACACTACAATAAACAGGGAAACCACAAAGAATTTTTAAACAAAAATATCCAAGTAAAGTGAAGACACGCTGAACAGAAAAGAGTGGAATGAAGAACTTATTTTTCAAGGCAAATACATAGATGTACATCCACAAGAAGCAACAGCAAACAGGGAATCATGATCTCCCAGATGGACAAAGCAAGGAGTAAGTGACTGACTCTAATGAGACAGTTATATGTGAGCTCTCTGAACAAGAATACAGAATAGCAGTTTTAAGGAAACTCAGTCATCTCCAAGATAACAAAGAAAATCACATCAGAAATTTTTTAGAGAACTGTAACAAAGAGTTTTAAATAATGATTAAACATTTAAATTGAAGCTTTAGAACTGAAAACTATATTGCTGAACTGAAAAATTCATTAGAGGCTCTTAACAACAGAATGGATCAAGCAGAGGAAATAATATTTGAGCCCCAAAACAAGCTGTTTGAAAATATACAGTCAGAGGAGAAAAAAGAAAAAAAAAAAGAACAAATATTACCTACAAGATACAGAAATTTACATCAAAAGACCAAATCTAAGAATTATTAGTGCTCAAAAGAGAGCAAGAGCAAGGAGTAGAAGGCTGTTAAAATAAGTGATAAGAAAATTTTCCAGAGCTTGAGAAAGATACAAATATCCAGGTATAGGAAGGTCAGAGAATACCAAACAGATTTGACCCCAATTAGACTACCAGAAAGCATGTAATAATCAAGTTATCAAAGATTAAATACAGTATCCTAAAAGCACCAAGAGAAAAGAAGAAAATAACACATAAAGGAGTTCCAATTTACCTGGCAGCAGACCTCTCAAGAGAAACCAAATGGGCCAGGAGGAAGTGAGATAATATTTACAAAGTGGTGAAAATCATTGCCACCCAAGAATACTGCATCTAGCAAAACCATCTTTCAAATATGAAAAAGAAATAAAGTATTTACTGAAGAAAGCAGAGATAATTCACCAGTATCAGACTTGTCTTACATGAAATACTAAAGGGAGTTCATCAATCTGAAAGAAAAACCAAAAACCAAAAACAAAACAAAAACACTAATGTGTAAAAGAAAACATTTAAAGATATAAAACCCACTGGTAAAAGAAAGTACACAGACAACCCCAAAATACTCTGATACTATAATTGTGGTATGCAAACAATGCATAAATGTAACATAAAGTCTAAAAGATAAATCTATTAAAATAATAATAACTATAGCAACTTGTTAATACACAGGCATTATAAATATGTAAATTGAGAGAACCAAAAATCAAAATGTGGAAGAGATAGCAATGAAGTGTATGTAAAGTGGAATTTGTTTTTAGTTTTTTAGTTTTTTTCTTTGTTGCTATTTATTTTTCTTTGTGATCTGAAAGAAACTGCCATCTCTTTAAAATAACTTGTGTACCTCTATTGTGATAAGTGTCGTGATAAACACAATGAAATAAACTACAATAAGTATATTAAAAATAAAAGGCAGTGATTTAAAACATACCACCAGAGAAAATCATCACTCATCCACAAAGAAAGCCAGGAAAAAAGGAGAAGAGATATTTTAAAATGTTACAAACGTGCAAAAAAATGGCAGTAATAAGTCCTTACTTATCAATAATAACACTGAATGTAATGAATTCAATTCTCCAATTAAAAAATAAAGTGGCTGAATGGATAAATATGATTGAACTATAGTTCATATACGCCACCTACAAGAAACCCAACTCACCTGTAAAAGCACAAATTAACTGACAGTGAAGGAATTGAGATACCTCATGCAACTGGGAACCAAAAAAATAAAAAAAGCAAGGAAGTTACACTTATCAGACAAAATAAGCTACAAATTGGATTACAAACAGAGACAAGGAAGGTCACTATATAATGAGGAAATGGGTCAATTTAGAAAGAGGATATAACAATTATAAATAGGTATGGACCCAACACCAGAGCTACAAAATATGTATAGTAAATCACTAATAGACATAAAGGGAGAGATAGACTGCAATACAGTAATTGTAGGGAATTTTAACACCTCACTCTCAATAAAGGACAGATCATCTAGCCAAAAAAATTACAAAGAAATGTAGAGTTAAAGTACATACTAGGTCTAACCTACATGACGTTTACAGAATATTTTACCAAATTCCTGTAGAATACATACATTTTCATCAGCACATAAAACATTATCCAGAATAGACCATATCTTAGGCAACAAAACAAGTCTTAGCTAATTCTTGAAAGTGGAAATCTTATCAGGTATCTTGTCTGATCACAAAGGAATACAATTAAAAATCAACATGAAGAGGAAAATTGGGAACAACACAAACTCATGGAAATCAAAGAATAATTTCCTGAACAACCAATGGGTCAATGAGAAAATTGAGAAATAAATTAAAAATGTCTTAAAACAAATGAAAATGGAAATACAGCATACCAAAATCAATAAGATACAGAAAAACAGTACTAAAAAGAGTTCAAATAAACAATTTAATTATGCATCTCAAGAAACCAGAAAAGCAAGAACAAACCAAACCCCAAATTAGGAGAAGAAAGAAAATCATAAATATCAGAGCATAAATAAATAAAATTGAGAGAAACTCTGTAGAATTTCCTTTGGGGAAAAAAACTTTTTTTTTTTTTTTTTTTTTTTGAGAGATGGAGTCTCACTCTGTCACCTGGGCTGGAGTGCAGTGGCATGATCTTGGCTCACTGCAACCTCCTCCTCCCAGGTTCAAACGATTCTCCTGCCTCAGCCTCCCAAGAAGCTGGGATTACAGGCACCCACCACTATGACCAACTAATTTTTTGTATTTTTAGTAGAGACAGGGTTTCATCATGTTGGCCAGGCTGGTCTTGAACTCCTGACCTCATGATTCACCCTCCTCGGCCTCCCAAAGTGCTAGGATTACAGGTGTGAGCCACCATGCTGGGCCAAAAACTTTTTTTTTAAATGAAGACTAATAAAATTGACAAACTTTTAGCTAGGCTAAAAATTGAAAAAGAAAATACACAAATAAAATTATAAACAAAAAATAAGACATAATAATTGAGACTATAAAAGTAAAAGACAAATTAGAGGCTATAACGAAACATTATAGGCCAACAACTTGTAAAACTTAGAAGAAATAGATAAAATTCAGGACACATACAACCTATCGAGATTGAACCATGAAGAAATAGAAAACCTCAACAAACCAATAATGAGTAACAGGATTAAAACCTTAATAAGAAGACTCCCATCAAAGAAAAGCCCAGGGTCTGATGGCTTCGCTTCTGAATTCTAACAAACATTTAAGGAATAATTGACAATACTTCTACTCAAACTCTTCAGACTAATTAAAGTGGAATAAATACTTCCAAACTCACTCTATAAGGCTGTCTGTCCTCTGATTCCAAAACCACACAAGGACACAATAAAAACAGAAAAGTATAGCCAATATGTCCAATGAACATAAATGCAAAAACCAACAAGACACTAAGAAACCAAATTCAACAACACATTAAAAAGATCAGTTACCATGATCAATTGGGATTGATCCCAGAGATGCAAAAATGGTTTAGCATATGCAAATGTGATACATCACATTAACAAAACCTAGAACAAAAGCATATAATTATTTCAATAGATGCTTTAAAAAATCTGTTAAAATTCAATATGTTTTTATGATAAAACTACCAACAAAATGAGTACAGAAAGAACATACTTCAAAGTAATAAAGGCCATATGTGACAAACCAGCTGCCAACATTGTACTGCATGGGGAAAAATGGAAAGCCTTTCCTCTAAGATCTGGAACAAGACCCTTTCAAGATTCCTAGTCAACGTAATATCAGAAGTCCTAGCCAGACAAACTAGGCAAGAAAAAGAAATAAAAGGCATACATATTGGAAAGAAAGCAGTCAAATTAGCTTTGCTCGCAGGTGACATGACCTCATGCTTGGAAAAACCTAAAAACTCGACCAAAAAATGTTACAATTGATAAACTCAGAAAACTTACAGGTTACAAAATCAACATAGAAATATTAGTAGCATTTATATATTTCAATAAACAATCTGAAAGAGAAAGAATGTAATTCTATTTATAATAGCTATAAGGAATATAAAATACATAAGAGTCAAATTAATCAAAGAAATAAAAGACCAACACAACACTGATGAAAGACACTGAAGAGTACCCCAAAATGAAAAGATATTTCATGTTCATGACTGAGAAAGTTAATATGATTAAAATAACAATAGTACACAAAGTGATTCACAGATTCAGCATAATTCCTGTTAAAAAAAAAAGACATTATTCACAGAAATAGAAAAAATCCTTACATAGGTATGAAACCGCAAAAGACACCAAATAGCCAAAGCAATTCTGAGCAAAATGAACAAAAAGAAGTAGTGTACTACCTGACTTCAAAATGTACTATAAGGATATGATAGCCAAATCAGAATAATTCTGGCTTAACAGACACACAGGCCAATAGAACAGAATAGAGAACCCAGATATAAACACCTATATTTACAACCACCTCGTTTTCAACAAAGGTAAAAAGAATATACAATGGAGAAAGGACAGTTTTTAATACATGGTGCTGGGAAAACTAAATATCCATACACAGATGAAGCTAGACCCTCTCTCTCTCTCTCTGCATATACAGAAATCAAATAAAAATGGATTAAAGACTTAAATATAAGATTTGAACCTAAGAAACTATTAAATGAAAACATTGTGGAGACATTTCTGAACATTGGTCTTGGCAGAATATTTTTATGTAAGACCTCATAATCACAGGCAACAAAAGTAAAAATTGACAAATATCTTTACATAAAGGTAAAAGTCTACACAGCAAAAGAAACAACAAAGTGAAGAGACAACTTACAAAATGGGCAAAATATTTGCAAACTCTCCATCTGACAGAGGATTAATAATAGATAAGAAGTTCAAACAACTCAATAGTCCCAAACTAAATAATTCTATTTAAAAACAGGCAAAAGCCCTGAATAGACATTTCTCAAAAGAAGACACATAACTAGTCAACAGTAGATGAAAAAAATGATCAATATCTCTAGTCATCATAGAAATGTAAGTCAATGCCACAATGAGACACCATCTCACCTCAACTAAAATTTTTTTTTTTTAATTGAAAAGACAGGGAGTAAAGGATGTTGGTGAGGATGTGGAGAAAGGGAAACCCTTGTAAACTGTTGGTAGGAATGTAAATTAATACAGCCATTATAACATAAAAATAGTATGGAAGTTCCCCAGAAAACAAAAATAAAAATAACCATATTTCCATCCATCACCTTCCACCATAATTTTATGCTTCCGGAGGCCTCATCAGAAGATGTTAGTATCAATGCTTCCTGTAAAATCTGCGGAACTGTTAGCCAATTAAACTTCTTTTCTTTATAAATTACCTAACCTGAGATATTTCTTTATAGCAATGCAAGAACGGCCTAACAGAAATTACTGGTACTGAGAATCGGGGCACTGCTATAACATATCTGAAAATGTGAAAGTGACTTTAGAACTGGGTAACGAGCAGAGGTAAGAAGAGTCTGGAGTTCTCAGAAGAACATAGGAAGACGCAGGAAACTCTGGAACTTCTTAGAGACATGTTAAGTAGTTGTGACCAAAATACTGATAGAAACATGGACAGTGAAGCCCAGGCTGACAAGGTCTCAGATGGAAATTTTAAAAAATTATTGAGAAATAGAGTAAAGGTCACCTGTGTTACCCCCAGCAACTGATGTGGATGCTTTGTGTACATGTCCTAGGATCTGTGGAAGATCGAACTTAAGAGTGATGACTTAGGGTACGTAGTGGAAGAAATTTCTAAACGGCAAAGCATTCAACAGGTGACCAGGCTACTTCTAACAGCCTATGAAAATATCCAGGAGCAAATAAATTACTTAAGGTTTGAACTTATATTTAAAAGGGAAGCAGAGTGTAAAAATTTGGAAAATTCTCAGCCTAGCCATGTGGCCAAGAGGAAGAAATGCATTTTCAGGGGAGGAATGGAGCCAGCTGTGGAGCAACAATTTGCTAGATAGCTGGATGACTAAAAGGGACCCAAATACTACATCCAAGACTGTGAGAAAAAGGCCTCAAAGGCATTTCAGAGATTTTGGAGACAGCCCCTTCCATGACAAGCCCAGAGATATAAGGGATACAACGGTTTCTAGGTCCAGACCTGGGGCCCCATTGCCCTGTTCAGCCTTGGGACACTGCTCCCCACATCCTGCGCCCCTGCTCCAGGTGCAGCTTAAAGGGCCTGAGATACAGCTCCAGCCACTGCTCTGGAGGGTACAAGTTATAAGACTTGGCAACTTCCATGTGGTGTTACGTCCACAGGCACACAGAATACAAGTGTGAAGGAAGCCTGACAGCTTCTTCCTAGATTTCAGGGAATGCCTGGGAAAGCCTGGGTGTTTAGGCAGAAGCCTGCTACAGAAGCACAGCCCTCACAGTGAACATCTATTAGGGCAGTGCAGAGGGGAACTGTGGAGTTGGAGTCTCCACCAGAGCATTACCTGCTGAAAAGCTGCAGACACATAACTCCAAGGTGTGAGAGCAGCCATGGGGGCTGCACCCTGCAAAGCCATAGGGGCAGAGCTTCCCAAGGCCTTGAGAATCCACCCCTTGCACCACTGTGCCCTGGATGTAGGACGTGGAGTCAACAGAGATTATTTTGGAGGTTTTATGTTTAATGTCTACCCTACCAGCTTTCAGACTTGTGTGGGGTCTGTACCCCTTTTTTTGGGCAATTTCTCCCTTGTAGAAAGGGAATATTTACTGAACGCCTGTACCACCATTTTATTGTGGAAGTAAATAATTTGTTTTGATTTTACACACTCATAGGTGGAAAGAGATGAGTCTCAGATGAGATGAGATATAGGACTTTGAACCTGATAATGGAACAAGCTAAGACTTTGTAGGACTGTTGGAAAGAGATTGTTGCATTTTGTACTGTGACGAGAACATGAGATATGAGGAATCAAAGGTGGAATAACATGGTTTGGATGTTTGTCTCTTCCAAATCTCTTGTTGAAACGTAATTGCCAATGTTGGAGGAGGGGCCTAGTGGGAGATATTGGATCATGGGGGCAGATCTCTCTTGAATGGCTTAGCACCATCCCCTTGAGATGAGTGACTTCTCACTCAGTTAATTCATGTGAGATTTGGTTGTTTAAAAGAGTCTGAGACATCTTCCTTCTCTATCCTGCTCCTGTTCTCGCATGTGACATATGGGCTCCCCATTGTCTTCTGCCATGATTGTATGCTTCCTGAGGCCTCACCAGAAGCAAATGCCAGCATCATGCTTCCTGTAAAGCCTGCAGAACCATGAGCCAAAATAAACCTCTTTTCTTTGTAAATTACCTAGTCTCAAGTATTTCTTTATACTAATGCAAGGAGCCTAACACAGTGACATTATATACCTTGATGTTATATTTACCAAAATAATACCTACTATACGCATATCCATGTATCTATCTATACAAGACCCACTAGGTAAAAATATATAAAGCTTACATTCCTTTCTTATTTTCTTCCTTCCTTTTATTTTTCTTTATGTATTTCTATATTTAACAAATGTTAATTGAGCTACTATTAAGTTCAAGGGATTGTTCATGTAACTGTATTCAAGGTCCTGATTCTTAAGGGCTCATATTGTAGAATAAACTGTTATTCTAGTGATTTGTGTGCCATAAGAGTTTATAGAACTGAAATAATAATTTATAAATTTTTGAATATGTTGACAAAAACACATTTTAATGCATTTTGAGGGGTAAAATGTATTAAAATTAGCCTGAAAGAATCAATGAATAAAAACAAGCATGCAAAAAACAGATGTATTTAGCTATGTTAATAACAATCACATATCAGAAATAGATTTTGGGGAATTTTTATCTTCATTTGGAAATGGCATGCTACTTGAAAATAACCGTTTTAACTACTATATTTAAACGTCCATTTACATGAAATTAGTTGGAAAAATCACATGTTCCAGTAAATTAATTTTTTGACTAGCTTTAAGAAAATCGGAAATTTCTCCTTCTATTGCCCTCCTGTTCTCCTGTTCCCCATTCCCCTGCTCTTCCTCCTCTTCTTCTTTCTCCTTCTCCCTTCTTCTCCACTTTCTTTTTCTGCTGTTTTTGCCTCAGCTCCACTTGCTTCATCTGTGAATGCTTCTCACCTATTTCTCAACTACTTCCACTTCTGTCTTTATTTTCTTCTTTGTTTTCCTTCTCTTTCTCTTCTTTCCTTCATATTTTTCTCTTTTCTTTGTTCCTCCAGTCTCCACCTCTAATTGTTTATTTGAGAAACAATCATATTTGAATTAACAGAAAAAAATTTTTTTCTGTTCCTATGTCCTTCATTAGTGAGTTTTACTATGATCTTAGGACAAAAATTGAAGATAGCTTTTCAGGTCCACAAAGGATATTAATGTATATCCTAACCTCAGAGTTGTCATTTTATCAACTCAGGCCTAAGGCAGTAATAAATCATCTCACAAATAGTACACTGAATAAAAGATAAGTACAAACATCCCTAGGATCAATTGCCTGGGGTTTTATCAATTGTAATATTAATATAACATAACTCTAATGTCATTTATAATTAAGTTTAATTGCCTAAAAAGAAACAAAACAAAATAACTTGTGTAGTTTTTAGCTTATGTAATAAAAATTACACAAGTTATTTGGCAAATACAGACCTTCAGCAGAAACTATTTGTTAACTAGATTAGATAATTAGATAGCCATCTAAACTCCACATTGAGAGTTTTAGATCACTGGAGCTTAAAAGGGTAAGCAATAGCTCAGTCAACTGGCAAATATCACTGGCATTGTGTTCCATTTGATTTTTAAAAATACTCCTTCTCTTTCATTGTCTGGCTGCTGCATACTGGCTATTTTTTTTTTTTTAATTTCACATTGACTCTGTTTAACTTAATGGACCACACATGACTTTATTCTTATATTGGGAAAAATCTTTTTTAGTGTATAACTGAAACTTAACCTTTACATGGTGCATTCATGTTTTCTGCCTAATGTGAGAATAATTGAGACTGCTTAATATCATTGACGGAACTTCTCACAAATCAGTTAGTAGATTTTATTTGTACTCTCCTGATTTTCAAATGTATGTCAGTTATTTTCAATAAAATGTATTTTAAACTAATGGCATTGATATTATACCTAAAATATATATTACTATCTAAACTCCAATTACTTAGAGTATATCATAAATTATATATATATACATATTTAATCATTTTACTATAAAATATGCATGTATTCATGTACACATATTCATGAACACATCGTGGCACTTATATTTGCAGGTTAATAAATAATTACAAATTGAGCACCCATAAAACTTGACAGTAAAAAAATAAGAGTGTTATTAGTACTGGAGAATTCTCCTGTGTATCCCTCTTCTACGGTTTAGCTCTGTGTTGCCACCCAAATTTCATGTTGAATTGAAATTCTCAGTGGGGCCTGGTGGGAGGTGATTGGATCATGGGGGTGGTTTCTAATGATTTAGCACCATCCCTCTAGTGCTGTCTGGTGATGGCGTTCTCATGAGATCCGGTTGTTTAAAAGAGTGTAGCACCTTTCTCTTCACTCTCTCTTTCCTGCCAGCCTTATGAAGAAATTGGAGGGAAGATATAGTGTTTATACTGGGTTAGGCTATATAAAAAGGGAGTTTCATAAAAGAAAAAAAAAAAAAAAAGAGGAAGACTGTAAGAAACAAACAGGAAGAATGAAAGAAATAAACAGAAAGAATAGCCACACTGATAGGGCACCAACAGGCAGGACATACATGTCTGATTTAGAAGATGTCTAATTTACCCAATACTCTAAATTTAAGCAGAAATTCCCCAGGTAAAAAATTATGAAGGGTAGGCCGGGCGTGGTGGCTCACGCCTGTAATCCCAGCACTCTGGGAAGCTGAGGCAGGCAGATCACAAGGTCAGGAGATTGAGACCATCCTGACTAACACGCTGAAACCCAATCTCTACTAAAAATAAAAAAATAAAAAATTAGCTGAGCGTGGTGACAGGTGCCTGTAGTCCCAGCCACTCAGGAGGCTGAGGCAGGAGAATGGCGTGAACCTGAGAGATGGAGCTTGCAGTGAGTCGAGATCACGCCCCTGTACTCCAGCCTGGGGGACAGAACAAGACTCCGTCTCAAAAATTAAAAAAAATTTAAAAAATTTAAAAAAAAAAGATGAAGGGTAGAGCATAGTGGCTGAATAGAAGCCTCCAGTGAAGGTTCCTTCCTAAAACACCAAAGTGAACAACTAGCCACACACAAAAAGGCCTTCATAGGAACTGAAAATCAGGCAAGCAATCACAGTACCTGGCTGTTACATCATATCAAAGAAATAGGCAATGAAGAGGCTAGAAAAATCAGTATTGAATAGTCTATGTCACTCCTCCCCTATCCTCAGTGGCAGCTACATGGCATGAGAATCTGTACTTCAGGTAGGAAGAGTGCACTGACTGTAGGACTTTGTGTTAGAACTCAGAGCTGCCCTGTCACAGTAGAGAGCAACAGAGGGCAGAACTGACTTGGTAATCATGGATGAAACATTTATACCAGCCCTAGCCAAAGGCAAATCACCCATCCCAGTGTTTGAAACCTGAGTTCTGGCAAGCCCTGGTACCGCAGGCGAAATTGTTTTTGGGTCCTAAATAAACTTGAAATGCAGTCTAGTCCACGAGGACTGCAATTCCTGGGCAAATCCTGGTGCTCTGCTGGGCTTGGAGCCAGTGGACATAGAGGGCATGTAACCTAATGAGAAATAAGCCAGGGCAAACAGGGGAGTGTTTGCATTACCCTTCTCCTCACCCCAGGCAGTGCAGCTCGCACACAAAGGAGAGATTCCACCATTCTGTTTGAGGAGAGGAGAGGGAAGAGTAAAGAGGACTTTGTCTTAAAACATAGATGCCAGTTCAACAACAGTAGGAAAGGATGACAGGCAGAGTCCTGAGGCCCCCATTCCAAGCCCTAGGTTCCCAATGACATTTCTAGATATACTTTGGGCCAGAAAGGAAGTCACTGCCTTGAAGGGAAGAACCCTGTCCTGGCAGGATTCATCATCTGCTGAGTATAATGCCTTGGGCTCTGAATATTTAGTAGTGGTAGTCAGACAGTACTCATCACAGGCCTTGGATGAGACTCAGAGCCATGCTGGCTTCAGATATAACCCAGCACACTCCCTGATGTAGTGACTATGGGGACAGACTTCTTTTACTTGACTAAAGGAAAAGGAAGAGTTAAGGGCACTTTGTCATGCAACTTGGACACCAGCTCAGCCACAGAGGAAGACAGTAAGAAGCAGGCTCCTGTGGTTCAGGCTTTAACTCCTGGATGGCATTTCTAGACCTGCCCTAGGTAAGAGAGGAGCCCACTGCCCTGAAAGGGGAGACTCAGACCTGGAAGCATTATCTACAATCTGACTAAGAAATCATTGGGCCTTGAGTGAACACAAGTGGTAACCAGGTAGTACTTGCTGTGGGCCTAGGATGGTGGTGGCCAGGGAAGGAGACTCCTCTGCTTGAAGGAAGAGGAGGAAAGAGTGGGAAGGACTTTGTCCTGTGGCATGGATGCCAGCTCAGCAGCAGCAGAACTAAGCATCAGGTCTGTTCCTAAAGGTCCTGTCTCCAGGCTTTGGATCTCAGATGGCATATCTTGGCTCGCCCGAGACCAGAAGGATCTCACCACCCTGAAGGGAAAGACACAAGGCTGGCTGGATTTACCACCAGTTAACTGTAGAGCCCTTGCACCTTGAGTAAACACAGGTGGTAACTAGGAAGTGGCCACCATGAACCTTGGGCAAGAAACAGTGCTGTGCTGCCTTTGGGTGTGACCTAGCACAGTCCCAGTGGTGGTGGTCACAGGAGTGCTCATGTCACTATTCCCCCAGCTCCAGGAAGCTCAGCAGAGAGAGAGAGAGAGAGAGAAAGAGAGAGAGAGAAAGAGAGAGACTCTTTTTCTGAGGGAATGTCTGGAGGCAGAGATTCTTGTTCTCTTCCCTCACTTTCTCTCAAAAATTATCCAAGAATTCTCCTGGATCTTACCCAAGACTACCAGGGAAGTATTCTCCAGGGAATTCTCCAGGATCTTACCCAAGACTACCAAGGCAGTACATCTAAGAGCCTGCAAGAGCAACAGCATATTGCACTTGGGGTGCCCCCTAATGCAGACATGGCTACAGTGACAGAGATTACGATCACAACACACAGGTCTCTTCTAATGCCTGGAAAGCCTTCCCAAGAAAATCAAGTACAAACAGACCCAAACTGCAAAGGTTACAATAAATATCTAACTCTTCAATGCCCAGACACTGATGAACATGCACAAGCGTCATGACAGTGCAGGAAAACATAACTTCACCAAATCAACTAAATGAGGAAGGCACTATGGACCCAATTCTGGAGAGATAGAGATATGTGACTTTTCAGACAGAGAATTCAAAATAGCTGTTTTGAGAAAGCTCAAAGAAAGTCAAGATAAAGCAGAGAAGAAATTCAGAATTCTATCAGATAAATTTAATAGAGACTGAAATAATTAAAAAGAATCTAGCAGAAATTCTGGAGTTGAAAAAATACAATTAACACAATGAAGAATGCATCAGTGTTTCAACGGCAGAATTTGTCAAGAAGAAGAAAGAGTTACTGAGTTTGAAAACAGGTTGTTTGCAAATACACAGTCAGAGGAGACAAGATCTAGAAAATAGTCTCAAAAGAGCATATCAAAAAGTTACTGGACTTAAAGCAGAGGTAGGGAGATCCGGGTAGAAAGTTAATTCAAAGGGGTATTAACAGGGAACTTCCCAAATTTCTCTGTTAATGAAAAATTATTGTGTAATATAAAAATTAACAAAAAAGCCCCATAAGATAGCCACTCCCAAATCTAAAGAAAGATATCCATATTCAAGTACCAGAAAGTTATAGAACAACAAGCAGATGTAGCCCAAATAAGACTACTTCAGGACGTTTAATAATCAAACTCCCAAAGATCAAGGATTAAAAGTGATACTAAAAGCAGCAAGAGAAAGGAAAGGAAACAAATAACGTACAACAGAGCTCCAATACATCTGGCCGCAAACTGTTCAGTGGAAGCCTTACAGGCCAGGAGAAGGTGGCAGTACGTATTTAAAATGCAGAAGGAAAAAACTTTTACCATACAACGGTATATCTGACAAAAATCCCTTCAAACATGAAGGAGAAATAAAGACTTCCCCAGAAAAACAAAAGCTGGGGGATTTCATCAACACCAGACCTGTCCTACAAGACATACTAAATGGAGTTCTACATGAAAAAAAAAAGACATTAATGAGCAATAAGAAGTTATCTGAATGTACACAACTCACTGGTAATAATAAGTACACATTAATAAAACCACAGAATATCATAACATTATAATTGTCATGTATAAATTACTCTATCCTGAGTAGAAAGAATAAAAGATGAACTAATTGAAATTAGGAACTACAGTAACTTTTTGAGACATAGTCACTATAGTAAGATTATATAGAAACAACAAAAAGTTGAAAAGCATGGGAATGAAGTTAAAGTGTAGAATTTTTATTAGTTTTCTTTCGGCTTGTATGCTAGTGTGTTTGTTATGCAATCAGTGTTAAGTTGTCATCAGTTTAAAATAATGAGTTAAAAGATATTATGTGCAAGACTCACGGCAACCTCAAATCAAAAAACTGACTACAGATACACAAAAAATAAAAAGCAAGAAACTAAAACATACTACCAGAGAAAATCACCGTCACTAAAAGGAAGACAGGAAGGAAGGAAAAAGGGAAGAGAAGACCACAAAACCAGGAAAAAAAAATGGCAGGAGGAATTCCTTACTTATCAATAATAACATTGAATGTAACTGGATGAAACTCTCCAATCAAACGACAGAATGGCTAAACAGATTTAAAAAAAAAAAAAAAAAAAGACCCAATGATCTGTTGCCTATAAGAAAAACACTTTGCCTATAAAGACACACATAGACCAAAAACAAAGGGATTAAAAAAAATATTCCAAGCAAATGGAAAATTGAAATTTTAAAAAAAGCTGGAGCTGCTTGTATCAGACTAAATAGGTATCAAAAATAATTCTAAGGAGAAAAATAAGGTCATTATATAATGATAAGAGCACAATTCAGCAAAAGGATACTGTTACAATATTGTTACTGTTACAATATTGTTACAGATAAGAGCACAATTCTGCAAAAGGATACTATTACAATATCAGCAAATTGTTACAATAACAATTGTAAACATGTATGCAACCAACATTGGATATTTCATATATATAAAACAAATTTTATTAGAGCTAAAGAGAGATGCATACCTTAATACAATAATAGCTGGAGACTTCAATATCATACTTCCAGTATTGGACAGATCATCCAGACAAAAAAATCAACAAAGAAAGATCCTCTGGAGTTACTTAATCTGCAGTATGGACCAAATGGATCTAACAGATATTTACAGAATATTTTGTGCAATAGCTACAGAATACACCTTCTTCTCCTCAGCCCATGGATCAATTTCAAGGACAAGTCCTATATTAAGCCACAAAAAGCCTTAAAATATTAAAGAAATTGAAGTTAAATCAAGTATCTTATTACAACGGAAAAAAACTAAAATTCAGTAGGAGGAATTTTGAAAACTACACAACATATGGAGATTTAAAAATATGCTTCTAAATATACAGTGAGTCAATAAAAAATTAAAAGAAAATTAAAACGTATAGAAATAAATAAAAATGGGAACACAGCATATCAAAATCTATGGGATACAGTAAAAGTAGTACTTAGAAGAATGTTTATAGCAATAAGCACCTACATCAAAAATGTAGAAAACCTTCAAATAAACAACCTGATGACTCATCCTAAAGAATTAGAAAAGCAAGAGCAAATCAAACCCAAAATTAGTAGAAGAAAAGAAATAGTATGAATCAGAGCAGAAAAAATAAAATTTAAATGAAGAATACACTACAAAAGATCAACGAAACCAAAAGTTGTTTTTTTTTTTTTTTGGAAAGGTAAAATTAACCTCTAGTCACAAAACAAAAATTGAGAGAGACAGAGAGATGACCCAAAGAAATAAAATGAGAGATGAAAAAGAAGACATTACAACTGATAATGTAAAAATTCAAAGGATCATTAGAGGTTATTATGAACATCTACATCACAATAAACTGGAAAACCTAGAACAAATAGGTAAATTCCTAGACACATACAACCTACTGAGATTGACCATGAAGAAATTTAAAACCTGAACAAATCATTGACAAATAATGAGATCAAATCAATAATAAAATATCTTTCATAAAAGACTGGGACTCAATGGCTTCAATGCTGAATTTTCCCAAATATTTAAATGGATTTTATCAAAAAAACAAGCAATAAGAAATGCTGGTGAAGTTGTGGAGAAAAATGGACTCTTGTATACTGTTGATGAGAATGTAAGTTAGTACAATCATTATAGAGAACAATTTGGAGATTCCTCAAAAAAATTAAAAGTGGAACTACCATATGATCCAGCAATTCCAAGGCTAGGTATACACAAAAGAAAGAAAAACAGTTTATTGATGAGACATTTGCACTGTCATGTTTACTGCATCACTACTCATAATAGCCAAGATTTGGAAGCAACCTAGGTGTCCATCAACAGATTAATGGCTAAACAAAGTGTGGCAGATATATACAAGGGAGTACTATTCATCCATAAAAATGAATGAGATTCAGTCATTTGCAACAACCTGGACAGAACTGAACATCATTATGTTAAGTGAAATAAGCCAGACACAGAAAGACAAACTGCATGACCTCACTTATTTGTGGGAGCAAAAAAGTTAAAAAAACCTCAACTTATGGACATAGTAGAATGATGTTTACCAGAGGCTGTGAAATGCAGTTGGTCAGGAAAAGTGTTGATGGTTAATGGGTACAAAAGTATAGTTAAATAGAATGAATAAAATATTGTACTTAATATCACAAAAGTGTGACTACAGTTAATAATTCATTGTACATTTAAAAATAACTAAAACTGGCCAGGCCTGGTGGCTCATGCCTGTAATCCCAGCACTTTGGGAGGCCGAGGCAGGTGGATCACAAGATGAGGAGATCAAGACCGTCCTGGCTAAAATGGTGAAACCCTGTCTCTACTAAAAATACAAAAAATTAGCTGGACGTGGCAGCATGCACCTGTAGTCCCAGCTACTCGGGAGGATGAGGCAGGAGAATCGCTTGAACCCAGGAGACGGAGGTTGCAGTGAGCCAAGATCATGCCACTGTACTCCAGCCTGGGCAACAGAGCAAGACTTTGCCTTATAATTAATTAATTAATTAATTAAAGTATAATAAGAATGTAACACTAGAAAGGCTGAACGCTTGAGGCAATGGATATCTCATTTACCCTTATGTGATTATTGCATATTTTATTCCTGTATCAAAATATCTCATGTACCCTATAAATATACACACCTATTTAAAAATACAGATATTTTAAATATGAACTATGTCATGTAGCCACCCAAAAATATTTAAAAATAAAAAATAATTAAGCACAAAATATGAGGAAAAAACAGTGAAGATATGCATACACACATATAAATATACACAAATATGTGTGTATACATACCTATACATTTATATTTAATATATTCACATATGTAAATATGTATACCCACATAAAATGTAGAAGTGTTTATATTTATATGTATGTGAGAGAGTTCGCATATGCATAGCCATACGTACGTAAGGGCCATCTCAGCTGAATTGTAGGATAGGTAAATAGTTGATTTATATTATGATGCAAGCTCCTTATAGCAACATAGATGGATTGGTAGCAAACTACTTTAGACCTTCTCTGAGCAGCACTGATCCAGACGAAAAGCTGAATATATCAGAAGACTGAGAGATGAAAGAAGAAAGAGCTTATTTGAGTAATATGAAAGCATGATATGTAGCTGCAGCACAGGACACAAAAACAAGAATAATTGAAAGGGGTGAGGCTGAAAAGGTAGAAAATGGATGAGATTTTAAGGTCCTGGGATAATTTTGCTTAAGATTTTGAATAACTGTTGACAAATTATTCCAGTAGGTGATATTATCTAATTTGCATTTTGGAATGCAACTCTGTCATGGTATGGAGATTGATCAGAGGGGAATAAGGCTGGATTTGAAGAAAATAATAGACATCCAAATGACATATCACTGCTATAAATAATCACCATGGGGAAGAAAATGACGTAACATAAAAATAGGTTGGATTTTGCAGTGGGAAGTTCAGAGAAATGAAATGGATAATCTTCAAGGTTCTGGTTTATCTTTTGATATAACACTGTCATTTAATAAAGACGGAGAAAAAAGTTTAATGTAGTTGAAATAATAATGAGATCGTTTTACAACTTTGTAGTGTTTAAATTGTTCATATAGCTTAACAAGCAGATTATAATGTGTTTTGTTCAGATATTTTCTCACTGTGAAAATGCACATCACGGCTGGGCATTGTTGTTCATGTCTATAATCTCAACATTTTGGGAGGCCAAGGCAGGAGGATCACTTGAGGACAGAATTTCAAGGCCAGCTTGGGCAACATAGCAAGACCCTGTCTGCACAAAAAAATTTAAAAATTGGCCAGGTGTGTTGGTATGCATCTGTAGTCCCAGTCTCAGGAGGCTGAGGCAGGAGTATCACTTGAGCCTGACAGGTTGAAGCTACAGTGAGTTGTGATAGTGCCACCACGCTCCAGCCTGGGCAGCAGGAAATGCATATCAGTATGATAGTTTCCTGCGTTGAAATAAAGGCATGTGTGTATTGCTTAATCCCATCATCCTGAAATTACTATGTTTGATTAGATCAGAATGAATAAAATCTCTGATTTTTCCAAAATGTGTATAATAAAAATGAAATCTTTCAAATATATAGACCAAGTTACTCCAATCAAAATTCCTCATTTTTCTACTCTCCTGTTAGTAAGGAAGGTGAAGTTTAATTTAGATGACCAATTAAATAACTCATTGGCAATCAGGTAATAGTTGTTTCTATGTCTGACAGCACATTTTGTGAAACACGTTTTAGTAAAATATTTTGGCAAGTTCAGATAAAAACTACCAGTCCCATACAAGTGGTCTACTTTTAACAAGTTATTTTGGTATTAGTATTGCCAGTGTATCACTTGCCTGCGTGTGTGTGTGCGCGCGCGTGCGCACACGTGCACACATTTGTTAAAATCTATTCCAAAATAAACAGTGAGTGATACCATCTTTCTGCTTTCTACATTTGTTCTACTTGTTTGCTTATCAGGATCTTAGAATTTAGATTCATCATTGATGAGATAATTCTCTCAAATACATATAAATATTTATTTACATGTTGATGTTCATAGCATAATTTTGTCTCTTATTATACATTGTTTTAATCATAATTTATTGCATATTTCAAAATAGAAGAATTGTCACGTTCTCAAAGAAAAGATAAATGTAAAAAATATATTTTTCTTTTTTTTTTTTTACAAAACTGCTTAAAAGTTTGTTTGACACAACATACTCACAAATTTGGTATCTAAGTTGTAACCCCACAAGATACTACATTATTGTCATTGAGAAGAGTAAAGTGGCCCACAGTTCAAAGACAGATTTGTCAGCAAAACTAAAGAACATGTAGCTCCCTTAAAATCATTTGTGTTTAAAATATTAACTATTCATCTCGAAATCTGTTTTAAACATTTGATGTACTGTTTAGTCATGATTTAGGTTACTTTACCACCCCCAAGTGCTCCCAGTTGTTTACTTGCAGGTAAAACTTGCGCCAAATGCTTAGATAGATCAATTATTGTATGATGCTTTCTTTCTAAGTGTTAATCTTTCAGTTCTGTAGACTGTTTAGTTTGATTCAAAATAGTAATTGGTAGGGTTACTGGAATCAAGAATTACTGGAACCTCATCATGAGAGCCAAGATGCCAGGCATTCTTTCTCCAGACTCATTTATTGGACATACATTTATTTACAACCCTTCAGGCTTGGCAGATAGGAGTGCTGGCATTAAGAAAGGACTACACTAATCCCTGTCTCTGTTGACATATAAATTGTTCCTTCTAAAAACAAGTTTACTTAGGCTAACTGTGATATTTCATCTTGCTTAAGAGACATTGACCCCTTCTTCAGTCTGAATTTTAGACGATCACAGAAACATAGTCTTTAAGGATTTTTTTTTTTTTTTGATAAATTACTATCTGTTGATTGAAATCAGTTAGCTTACACTTTCTTGTCCAACGCTGGAAATGTGTACATTTGCACATTTGAATTCATTTGCTGACCATAATGGCCCATTCTCTCTGTTTCCAGTCACAATGTAACTTTTAGGTTGTAATTAAATTTTAAGAGTCTGCTGATCTTTGTGGAATCTTAGAGGCTTGATGATGATGGTGTTGGTGAAAATAAGAAAGAATTGCAGTAAAATCCTAATGACTCAAATATCACTGTGACTCGAGGCACAAATCACTGTGGGGAAACAATTTTTGTTATGAAAAGGCAGCATTTGAATACTCCTATTACTAGCAGAAATATAAACATTAAGATTATTGTCTGATTGAAACTTGAAACAAATCCTTTCTTTACTAGCAACATCATAAGATAGTTACTAATAAACTGTTAGAAGAGGGTATGATAGTTTTTATCAGGCTTTCCTCGTTTTGATTTGT
Organism: Macaca thibetana thibetana; assembly: GCF_024542745.1. Lineage (NCBI taxonomy): Eukaryota > Metazoa > Chordata > Mammalia > Primates > Cercopithecidae > Macaca > Macaca thibetana. The sequence goes on along the minus strand of NC_065582.1, from coordinate 28,732,750 downwards.
GGCTGTTACTGATCGTTTATTTGTGGAAATAGTCATACCTCTTCTATTAAAAATAGCATTTAAAATTAAATAAATTTTTATTTAAAAATTTACATAAAAGTAAAACATTGATTTTAAATGATATTTTATAATAAATCCACAGAAAGAAAAACAAATTTATATAGTGAAAGAGAAAGAAATTGTTCTAGTACTAAGACTTGGACATACACCTTTAGAGATGTCCCATAAATGGATAGAAAAATTTTCTTAAACAAATTGATTTTATATTTTAAGATAAATGAAGCAGGATTTCTAGATTAACAGTAAGTTCTGGTCATGTTGATAATGTGACTACTGCAACCAGGGTCTGTGTGTGACATTTTAAGATTATCACTGCACTGAGTAAATGAACACATACATACATACAGCAATCCAGAAACAAAGAATGAGACTCAAGGGTATCACTGCACTGGACTGTATTTTAAAGGAAGAGGGAGTTGGTAGTGCTGGCTCTCAGTATCAGGAGCTTCAGCAATAGAAGGTGACAGCAATTGGAACTAAGGAACTTGCACTAAGGCCTTAGGAAGCAATAAGAAGCGGTATTTATGGTCTTACGTGTGCGATCTTGAGCTCAAGAAAAAAAATGTTTAATAATAATAAGGTAGATTCTCAAAATTTCATCTCACTGAACACCTCTGCAATGGAAAGCATAAAGGGAAAGGGGATTTAAAACAAAACACAAGTAAACTCCTAATGATAAAAGAAAACGTATCCAAAATATGTCTGTTAACTACTTATTTTGGGCAGGGGCCCAGAATTCTTATGAATAGTTAAGACGACACTTCTGAGTGTGACTTAAACTTTTCCCAATCTCGGGGACAAGAGTTACTGAAAGAGGACTACTATTCATTATTGGGACTATAATTCTATAATTCTATTTTTATCTTGAATTTGGATTGTTTGAAGAGTCTGGATTATATATGGCCTGAAATAATCTTAATAGAGCAATTGATATCATGGTGTCAAAATACCATCATGCATTGCTTAATGATGGGGATACATTCTGAAAAATATGTCCTTAGGTGATTTTGTCCTTGTGCAAACATGATAGCGTGTACTCACTCAAATCTAGAGTATACAGCCTACCACACACTTAGGCTATGTGTGACAGCCTATTGCTTGTAGGCTACAAACCTGTTCAACATGTCATTGTACCAAATACTATAGGTAATTGGAACACAATGGGAAGTATTTATATAATCTGAACTTTTCAGGAGCTCCATCATAATCTTATTGGACCACCATTGTTTTATATGCAGCCCATTGTTGACCAAAATGTTGTTATTCAGTACATAGTTGCACATGTTGCTATGGAGCTGCAATTGTGAAAATATGGGACTCTGAATAAGTCTATGAATCTGAGATATAGAAAAATTAGTCATTAGTTGAATATTTTGGTTTTTCTCAGAAATGTATAATATATATGGTTATTATATGGGGCTGAATACTAAGAATGAAGTGGTAACAAAATTACTGCTTTGCTTTTGAAAACACTAATGTGGAAATATTTGAACAGAAGGTAGTAGTTAAATGGTAGTTAGGTAAAATTCTATTTTGAAAAAGCACATGTACTTCAGCTTCACGGATCTATTTTTTTTAGTTAACCCTTTTCCCGTTTAGAAAAATAAATAAATAAATGCAGCCCACTGCCAGCGCTCATTTAATTTTACATAGACACGTTCTTTAAGGCTGAAGCAAACCTGATTTTCCATGTAAAAATAAAATATAAAAACCCTTCTTGGAGTTATTTCCAAACAGAGCTAACATCAGAATCATCTGAATCATCAGAATATTCTATTTTGGAAAAATTGGATTCATCAAATAGGTCTTTGGCCAACAACTTTTCAAGAAGGACGTTAACATCACACATAAGCATGCTACGTTTTCTAGGATTTGACATTTTCTGCGATCAGGAATTACTGTATTTTGTAAATGATAATACCAGTGCTAAAACCAGAATTCTATAAAAAGAATGATGTCTTTTGTTTCCAAAGTCATTATACTAGAGCATTGCAAAAATAATAATAAAAGCAAGATATTTTGTGGCAAAGTTAACCTGGGGTAAATGCTGCAGCCACAGGCCTCGCCAGCAAGTATTCTTGGGGCAAACAGGAAAAGGGTTAAAGTGATTTATTGTGAGGACTTGCTATAAGGTAAAAATATAAAAATATTTTTAGGTGAAAAGCTTATTTTGGAACTAATGAGAAATTCAGCCATGAGAAAACTAAGAAAAAATATGCAAAGTTATCAACTAGGTAAAGATCAAAGGTTAGAGTCTAGTAAGAAAATGAAAAGGCAAATCACATGATGGAAGAAAATATTGTGACAAAGGACTGATATGCAAAATTTATAATATAAATTAGATACATAAAAATCTCATTTTAACTTAAAATAACTTTATTTTTTTGTTTTGTTGGGTTTAATAAATATACTTTAGTATTTCACTTCCTCCTGAATTAAGCATAAAATGACATACTATGGCTAAAACAAAAATGAAAAGACTTAAAAATTTACAAAAATATGTAAGAAAAAGTTAAAAATATACAGCAAATATTGAGGATTTCTGGCTCCTGAAATAAAGGGTCTCACAGAATGTGTGGTTATGGATTAGGAAAAACTGGAGATGAGAATGAAAATTTGGGAATGAAAATAGAAGCAGAAACACATATGGAGACAAACTCTGAAAATTAGTAATTTACCATGTTTTCCTTGTCCTGAATATGCATTTCCCAGTAGACACAGGGGAGGTGTAATTTTCCAAGTGAACTTTAAAGGTCAACATAGGAAGTTTCAGCCGATGAAAAATGCCATGTAGTATTTTATAGCATCTCATTATGCCAGTTGCAGTGATGATCATGTTTATTATTAATATGACTACCATTACCAATAAAAATAGTAATAATGTCCTATAATGGAGACATAATAGATTTATATAATTTAAATTTGTATTTGATTTATAGATCATAAATTTGGACGTAGTAGGTTCTAATACATCACTTTTCCTGCTTGAACAAGTATACAATATTTTTAAGTATCAGCCAATCTTAACACATAAATGAATCTCAAATATAAATATATATATAATTCATTTAAAGAAATAAACATTAAATATACATAAGAAATATACAAAACATGAATATATTATGTATATACCAAAAAACTCACTATAAGTCCATTGTGACACAACAAAATGTGCTCATCACCCCAGAAAATTCTCCTTTGCTCTTTCCTCAAATAATTTCATTCGAACTCAGCAATGTTCCATTTACTGTCACTATAGATGGAATCTCAATTTCTAGAGTTTCATCTAGAGTTTTATCATGTAGTATGTACTCTTATGTAAATAAATATCAATTTTAACTATTTCATGGACCTTTTCTCAGAACCAACCACTGATTTTATATTTTCCCTTTTTCCCTGTTCATTGTTTCATTAAGTTTCCCTCACTACTAACTGTTTTTGAACAAATATATCGAGTTTAAATTGTTACTTTATTTTTTTAGGTTCTTAAATTACAAGTTTAGTTGTCTTGAGACTTTTATTCTTTTCTAATACAAGCATTTACTTTTGATACTTTTTATTTTAATTAATTTAAATATTTTATAAATTCCTTTGCAAAATTTTACTTAACATAAGTAATGAGAAGTGTGTTGTTTAACTTCCAATATTTAGAGATTTTATAGGTATCTATTTGCTATTACTGTCTGATGTAATACTTTCGTAGTCAGAGAAGAAAACTCTATATGATTTTAACACAAATTCATTGGGACTTATTTTATGGTTTAGTATACAGTCTATCTTGGTGAATGTACCTAAAATAATTTATACTCTGGTATACCTAAAATAATGTATAAAACACTGAATGTAGTGTTTTATAAAGATCAATTAAGTTGGTTGAAGGAATTATATTATTCCTGTCTTTTATATATTTATTGAATTTTTAACTTATCACATACTGAGAGAACAAGTTCTGAAATCTCAATTTACAGTTACAGATTTCTTCTTTCTCTTCTGTCAGTTTTTATTTCATGTATTTTGAAGCTCTATTGTTAACTGTATATATATTGAAGATTCTGGTCTTTGTAAAATAACATTCTTATAATTATTAAACTATTTATTATGCCTGGTAATATTCCTTGTTCTGAAATCTACTATATCTGACATTAATATAGCCACTCTTACTTTCTTATTCTTAATGTTTATTCAGTGTATTTTATTATATTTAAATAAATTAAAATAAATATATAATTTTATACTTAAAATGTAGCTTAACCAACATGTTTGTTCATAAAGAATCTATTATCTATCTGACGATTTTTAGGAAAGATTATTCTTTCTGTTAATTTGACAAGTAATCTTCTCTTTTCACTTTTCTCTCTCTTCTTTACACTTCTCTTTATGCTCTCTTCTATAGCATTAAGGATTCTTTTCCAGTTAAATGGACCTTATTAATTAACATCACCATTTAAAATTAGATAGCAGGCTTCTTTAGAACAGATTGGCTCCCATGTGCCATAGTGGAAGAGGCAAATCTGGCTGAGTTTCTTTTTAGGTTGGGACTAAGGCTAACCCTAGCCCTATAATTATTTCCACCACTATCCCCCAGATTCATAAGCCCTACGCTTCAGATGTTTTTCTTTTATTAACAATTTGGGAACTACTACAATCATATGCATGTTAAATAAATATTTGTTAACTTGGTAGACCAAACTTGACCATTTTTTTTTCTAGCTTGTGGAGGGATATGGAAGAGTAATTGTATGATCACAGTGGCAGAAAAAAGAAGTCTCAGTGAGAAGGAAAACAACATACAAAAGCAACACAATAGGAACATTACAGAAATGGCAGCAGGTAATACTGAGTTCAACCGTAAAGTATTGAGTTGTCACTCTAGGGCTTTGTCTGGTCTGGTTGTTGAAAGTAGATTAGCCTTTTTGAAATGAATATATTGCTTTAAAATATTTGCACAGTTAAAAAGGAAGAAAGAAATAAAAGCTTTAAAAAGACACATTAATTTTCCTGCTAATTTAATCAAGAAATAGGTGAGATATTAATTTGAAAAAAATTAGGAAATATGACCTGATGCATCCCAGAATTGTTGCATGGGTCATAGTGTTATCCATCTTTCATAGTGTTGTAGGGCTATAGAAATACATTTTACATTCATTGGAAATATAAATGGTAGGTCATTATTTTTTGAAAATTTTAATAATCTTTTTAAATCACTAGTGTGTGCCCCTTCTTTGATGTGTTCAATGATTTTCTACACCTCACTACATTTTCCTGCATGTTTCCTTCTGTTTTATAATTTCTTACTCAGACCATCCTGCTGTTTCTACTGCTGAGGTGGTTTGCTCTAAGCTAATAAATATCTGGGGCTCAAACACTCCTTGCTAACTCTGTTGCTTTCAGAGCCGCTACTGTAAATCACTTTCTTAATTTAGGTACATAATTTTCCTACTCTTATCACTTTACTGCTGCTTCTGGGAGCAACACTAGCACACTGAGTAGCTACAGGATTCTATTCTTAAGAAAGAGCATTGATTAAATAAATTATTTCTGTCACAGGAAAACCAATGTAATGGGGGAAAAGTAAAAATTATGATACATTTCTGCTATTTCTTCAATCACTAGATGTTGCCTTTTTCTCGCCAATTACTTAGAGATTAATTCACGAATGCTCCCCACTCATTACTTTGATTCCTAATCCATTAAGCTAAAGTAGGTATTATTTAAATTTATCTTGTTTTCTTATACCTATTTAGGGCAATGCGGAGCATTCATTTATTCCTCATCAGCAACAGGCTCCCTTCTGGCCCCCTTTCCCTTTGCATTTAGCTTCCTGCTGAGCTCCTGAGCAATGCATTCTCTCCACTGCTGAAAGATAATCTCTAAGCTTACCTTCCAGCTTAGGCACTTGAATTCCATTAATAAACCAAGAAGACCTGACAATTTCCCCAAGGTGGTTCACCTTCTATTTAGGAATCAGAAATAAACTGAACAAACATAATAACTAGAAGCATAATAAATAATAGAAACAACAATATTGCAAAGTTTGATAATAAAATAATGGGGTATAACTTCTGGCAGGGTGATTAGAACAACTTCTCTGAGTAGACAGCACTGAAGCAGAGTCCTGAAGAATATGCAGGAATAGAGAAGCAGAATGAGAGCGACACACAAAGCAAAAGCATGGGCGTGAAACAGACCATAAATGACTTATTGAGAAACAGTGAAATTGTATTAAATTACCTTGTTCTGAGATGTTAAAACATGACAAATAGAAACATATTTTGAAATACCAGTTTTGGCAAAATTATCTCGAGCCCTTTTACAGTTTGAGCATTCCCTCTTTGTCTGTGCAATGTATTTCTCTATTAGGTAGGAAACTTGGTCTGTGTTTCCCTGAAGTGAACTGAGAATCGCTGAATTTCTGTGGGTTAAAGAATTAGTTAATGTAAGTTTAACGTTGTGATACATAAACTCTGACATCTCCGTGTCTTAAGTGAATCAGTTCATTAACACTGAGAAGTGTGGCTTAACACTGTCACATAAAGTTTATTGTGGGAGGAGTTCCTATCAATAGAGTTATTCAGGAACCCATACTGATGGGAATTCTACCTTCTTTGACATTTGACTTCTCATATTACTTTAAATAATTTGTTTTAAAAAAGATGTCACATGGAGAGGAAGAAACGTTTGCAAAGTTTTCTTGGGACTTAGCCTGAAATGAGCTTTCAAAATTTGGACACATGACCACACCTAATTGCAAGAAAGCTGTGAAATGAACACTCAAAACAATATGCCAAGTTTAGAGAATACTTAGCCATTTTCTGAGCCAATAAGTCATAGTGTTTCCTTTCAATACAACTGTAATTTTTTCTGGGACCAACAATCTTTTTCAAGAACACTGTATAAAACACAAAAATAAAATTTCATAGATTCTTTTGTATTCTGGATATATTATTAAATGTTATTCAGAATCTACCTTAGTACATCATGTTATGAAATATTAATTTTAAATATAATCAATCAAATCCCATTTTACATTTATATTTTCAGTTATTTAATATACCCTATCTCCTGTAAGTAAAAACCAACTTCTAAGCTTATAAATGTGTGAGGGTATACTTGTCATGGTAAGAGAGGCTGTATTAGTCTGTTCTCACACTGCTAATAAAGATATACTCAAGCCTGGGTAATTCATAAAGGAATGAGGTGTAATTGACTCACAGTTCCACATAGCTTGGGAGGCCTCACAATCATGGCAGAAGGGGAAGGAGAAGCAAAGTCATGTTTTACATGGCGGCAGGCAAGGGGGCATGTGCAGGGGAACTCCCCTTTATAAAATCATCACGTCTATGAGACTTATTCACTATCATGAGAATGGCACACTCGCATGATTCAATTACCTCCTACCTGGCTCCTCCCACAGCATGTGGGAATTATGACAATTACAATTCAGGATGAGATTTGGGTGGGGATACATTTGAACCATATCATAGGCTATGCTGCAATAACTGACAACACTAAACTCTGACTTGCTTATCACAACAAAAGTCACATCTCAATCATCTTCTATAACCATTAAGGGTCATTGAAAAGGGTCTGCCTCAGACAGTTATTCAGAGAGTTTATATCAAATAGGCTTCTTTGGTTTATTTTACTTAATATAATATTCTCAAGGTTCCTCATGTTGTCACAAATAACAGTACACTGCCCCTTTTAATGGGTAAATAGTATTCCACTGAGCATATGTAGCATATTTCTGTATTCATCCCTTGATGGACACATAGGTTGATTCCATATCTTGTCTATTGTGGTAATAGTGGAGTAATAAACATGAGAATGAAGATATCGCTTCAACATACTGATTTTATTTCCCTTGGATATGTAGTTAACCCTTCAACAACACAGGTCTGAACTGCATGGATCTACTTACACAGGGATTTTTTTTTAGTAAAAGTTATACCCAGGGTGACTGACTCTCCTGACTACCCTTAAACCTCCTCCAACTCTTCTGTGTCTGCCACATCTGAGACAGTAAGACTAACCTCTCCTTCTTCTCCTATCCCTCAGCCTACTCAAAGTGAAGACAATGGAGATGAAAACCTTTATAATGGCCTACTTCAACTTAATAAATAGTAAATATACTTTTTCTTCCTCATGATTAACTTAATAACATTTTATTTTCCCCAGCTTATTTTATTGTAAGAATATATCATACAATACTTATACAAAATATGTGTTAATTGACTATTGTCAGTTAGGCTTCTGGTCAACAATAGGCTATTACAGTTAACTTTTTGGGGAGACAAAATTTATACACTGGTTTTTTTTTAATGTGGAAGGATTCAGTGTTCCTAACCCCTATGTTGTTCAAGGGTCAACTTATACTCAGTAGTGGGATTGTTGGATCATATGGTGGTAACAGCTAAGTGAAGTAAGCCAGGCACAGAAAGAAAAAATAGTGCATGATCTTACTCATATGTGAAATCTTAAAAAGTTGAACTCATAGAAGCAGAAATAGAGGGCAGAATGTTGCTTACCAGAGGCTGGAGCAGTTGGGAAGGGTGGAAGTGAGGCATGAGACAGATATTTGTCAAAGAATACAAAATTAGTTAGATAGGAGGAATTAATTCAAGAGATTGATTGTACAGCATGATGACTATGGTTAATGATGATACATTGTATTTCTCAGAAATGCCAAGAGACCGGATGTTAAATGTTCTCGCCACAAAAAAAAAAATGATAACTATGTGAGGTAACACATGTGTTATCTACACTTAACCATTCCACAAGTGTATACATTTCAAAACATATCGTACACAAGTACATACAATTTTATCTGTCAATTTAAATAAATTAATTTAAAAGTTTTAAAAATAGTCTTATTTGGTCTAAGTGGTGAAGAGTGAGTTATATACATGTAGAATACCTGTATTTGGGAGTGGGGTTTTTAGGAGGTAATTCAGAGTAGATCAGGTCAAGAAGGCGGATCCTAGGTATGACTGATCATTGTTTTTACATGTGCAAATTTAATTACAAGATTTTTCTTAAAGTTCCCTTTAAAAAGCAATCCAAAAATTTTGCTAATAGTTTCTCCTGGTAGGATTTTGAAAATGTACATATGGTGGTTTTTTTTTTTTTAATTAATCTGTTCCCACATCTTTCTAGACCAATTTGGAGTTTGAAGGGGACATGTATCTTACTCTGAAAAGTGGGCTACAAGTGAAAGTGATATATATTCTACACATATGCAACAAGAGAAAAGTGATTTCTGAAGGCAGTTCGGCGATCATCAGGGCTTCTTCCTCCATTTCAAAGGGGAGTGGGAGGATTACAATTCTTTGAATTTGCTGTCAGGGCAATTCTTCCCTTGCCTTGAAGAATGGCACAAGTTCAGAGCCTTAATAGCTAAACAGTCTAGTTCTGTAGGATCTAAGAAGTCTGGCAACCTTCCTTCATTTCATTATGCTTTTTCTGTTTTATTTAGTTTAAACAAGGAGTGCCCTTGCTGGTATAATCCCACCTCTATCCCTGGCCTCTGTTGAGATGACTGATTAAGTCCATTGTATACACCCATGTTAATCTACTCACCAAATGGTAGGTTAGCCTTGGTGTTTTCTTCTAAGCACACTTGTATGTTTTGCGATATGAATAGGCTGATAATCTTCCAAATATTTACATTCTGGTTCCTCCTTTTTGCTTAAAAATCTCTACTTCATTTCTCTCTTTTCACATTTAATATAAGCAGTCATAAGGAACTAAGCCACCCATTCAACATTTTGCGTATAAATTGTCTCAGCTAAATATACAATTTCATCATTGTCAAGCTCTACTTTCCAAAAACCATACAACATAAAAGCAAATCAGCCAAGTTGTGTGTCACTTTATAACAAGGATTACCTTTCCTCCAGCTTCCAGTAACATACTCCTATTTCTGTCTGAAACTTCACCATAATGATCACATTTCTACCAACATGTTGTTCATAATTATTTTTGTATTTTCTAAGAGCATGGAAGCTTTCTCTACAACTCTCCTCTTTTCTTTCTGAGCCCTCACTAGAATTGCCTTAAAAAATTCTTCACAGTTTTCTTGTCTTTTTCTAGTACATACTTGAAAACTCTTCCAGCCACAACCTATTATCCAGTTACACGCCACTTTCAGGTTTTTACCGTTAACACCCCACTTCTCTGTACCAATTACTGTCTTAGTTTAATATGCTATAACAAAATACCACAGATTGGGTGGTTTATACAACAGATATTTATTTCTCACACTCTGGAAGCTGCAGGATCCAAGTTCAAGGTGCTGGCAGATCTGCTGTCTGGGAAGGCCCAATTCCTGGCTTGCAAACAGTTGCCTTATCTCTGCATGCTTATATGGCAGAGAAAGAGACCCAGTCAGAAAGAGAAAGAGAAATGGAATGAGGGGGCAGAGAGAGAGAGAGAAGAGGAGAGAGAGAGAGAAGAGGAGACAGAGAGAATTCACTCTGCTCTCTTCCTCTTCTTGTAAGAACACTAATATCATGAGGGCATCACCCTCATGCCCTCATCTAAATCTAGTTACCTACCTAAGACTCACCTCCAAATGCCATCACACTGGTGGCTTGGGCTTCAACATATGAATTTTAGTAAGTCATAAAAATTAGTTCATAAGAGAATGGAAGGCAGACACAATGACAGGACATCTTTAAAGTGTTAAAAAATTCTGCAACTTACAAATGTCCACCCATTAAAAATACCATTCCATGGCTATTATTAAAAAGTCAAAAATAATAGGTGCTGATGAGGTTGCAGAGAAAAAGGAATGCTTATACACTTTGGTGAGAGTATAAATTAGTTCAACAATTGTGTAAAACAGTGTGGCAATTCCTCAAAGACCTAAAAACAGAACTACCTTTCAATCCAGTAATCTCATTACTAGGTACATGCCCAAAGGAATAGAAATTATTCTATCATAAAAACACAATGCACAATGTGTGTTCATTGCCACACTGTTCAGAATAGCATAGACATGGAATCAACCTAAACGCCCATCAATGGAAGACGAGATAAAGAAAATGTCATACATATACACAATAGTATACTATGCAGCCATAAAAAAAAGAACAAGATCATGTCCTTTGCAGGAACATAGATGCAGCTAGAGGCCATTATCCTTAGCAAACTCTCATAGGAACAAAAAAGCAAATACCACAAATTTTCACTTGTAAGTGGGAGCTAAATAATGAGAATGCATGGACACAAACAGGGGAATAACAGACACTGGGGCCTACCAGAGGATGGAGAGTGGGAGGAGGGAGAGCACCAGGAAAAATAACTAATGGGTACTAGTCTTAATACCTGGGTGATGAAATAATCTGTATAACAAACACCCATGATACTAGTATACCTGTATAACAAACCTGCACGTGTACGCCGAACCTAAATAAAGTTAAATAAATAAATAAATACATAAATAAATAAATGAAAAAGTAATACATTATTCCAAAGAAAAGTAAACATAAAGCATTTCCAAACAAACAAAAGCTGGGAGAGTGAACTGCTGAGAGGCTTGTGATAAAAGAAAATGTTAAAATATCTTCATGTGGAAAGCGTATGATAGCTGATAGACACTAAGATTCACACAAAGGAAGATCTATGAAATGAAAACTATGAGGCAAATATAAAATAATTTTTTATTGTTTCCAAAGTATAATTGACTATTTAAAACAAAAATAATATAATTTTTACGGAAGTTTAGAATACATTTCAAAGGGAAAAGTATGATAAAAATCACAGGTTTCAGAACAGTTTGACCTAATAAGTTTAAAAGTTTATAGTCCACAAATCCGTTGCCCCAAAATTATAGAAATCTCATTAATCATTAATATTAGCTTTTAATCTTGAATTATTAGATTATTCTATCTATATTTCCTCTTATTGATATTTTTCAATGTTATGCCCATTTAAATATAAATTATTATTAAATTATTAGATTAAAATAGCAAGTGTATTTAATTCTGTAGTTGTTTGGTATATGGAGGAAAACGTATAAAAGAAAGATCACAGTATAAGTCTTGATTAGATCACAGTATAAGTCTAGTTTTTCATTCAAAACTAGTTTGGAAGACTGCTGAGAAAAGACCATGGCTAAAAAAGTTCCAGAGTTGTAAAATCCAGCTCTTTTATAAGAAAAAATACAGTTTATTCAGAGATTGCTGTGGGTTAGTCATAGAAGCATGCTCATTGTCATTACACAGTGTAACAATGAAAATACGCAGACTGAATAACTTTTCTTTATTCAGAATGCTGAATTCATTCTGTGCTCCAGTTATGAGAATCTGTGTTTGTATGTTCACTCTGTGTATTAGTTTTTGTTATGTATGGGAGGAGGCACAGAGCAATAAGAAAAGAAAGATGAAAATAGAGTAAATTGGGATATGTAATTTTTTTCTTTTGTGTTTGTTTCACCTGAACAGACATTATTATTTGAACTCATTTATAGTTTACAAAATTTATACTTGAGAAAAGTATAATGCTAGGTAATATTTTCAAAGATTCCTAGTTGGGAAGAAATAACTAGGGTTATTCAGATCATGTCCCTAGCAAATACACAGTAGGTGTTTCATTTCTCTATTTATAGTGCTATAAATAGTCGTGACCTGGTTTCCAATGATGTGTGAAACAGTCTTAAGAGGTATATTGAGTTTTATTTATTTATAGAAAGCAAATGTGTAATTAACATGTCCAGAGGAGGTGAAGTATCAGTTTGAGCCCACTGAGTGTCATCTAATCAAATTTCATGAATTACTGTTCTCAGTGAGCATTGTTTCCTGGAGATGTATTGGCTAAGGTGAGAAGTGGAGATGTAGATTAATTGAAAATCAATTTTTGGAAGAGATAATGGGCTCTTAGGTGATATCCCACTGGCAGGTAAGCTTAAATGTTCTGGAAAATAAAAAGAAAGAAATGATAAACACATAGAATTTGTGGCCATCGTTCATTATGTAACAGTCCATAATTTCACAAATATTACTAGGACTGTAATTATTTACGTTTATGTTGGCTGCCATATTATTTGATTTTGAAAACTGTGCTACTGGTAGTTTTCTGAAGATTTATTTTTTAGTATCACTCAAACTGCTACAATTTATCATTTGTAGTTCTGACCCTGTAAATTCAGGGCTTCTATAAGCTCCTGGGAGTATTCTCCCTTTAATGAGACATTTATAGTGAAGGGGTACTAAGATGAAACATTTCATTGAAAAGGTCATTAGATATCTAAATTCATAAGTAAGCCTATTTAAATGATGCTGTAATGTCGTGTTCATAAGTAGTAAAAAAATCCTTAAAGATGTGTTATTACTGGAAATAAAACTGCAAATATATAAGTTTAAAATTAATTGTTATTCAGTAAGTCAGATGTAAGAGCTTTAAGAGAGACTGAAGGTCATTTAGATTTGTAGTTTTCATGCCTGGTTACACATTAGAATATTCTGGTCTCTAGAAGTTCTTATTCAGTAAGACTCTTTGGGAGGCCAGAAATATGTATTTCAAATATGATAAAAAAAGAAATTCTGCAGATAATTTTGACACAGCCAATCTGTATAACTGTACTTGAGAATCCCTGTTCAAGAACAGTTCTTTCATTTCTATAAAAAAGTGACATGCAGAAATAATAAGACCCCCAGTGAAAAACAAGTAAGATCAGTAAGATCTCAAGTTAAAAACCAATTTTGAATTTATTTTAAATTTTGTCCACTTTCTTCATTATTTAGGGAAGAGGGGGAAGTTGAGTACCAATCCCTCCAACATGGATGCTGCCGATATTCAAATAATTATTTCGTGTGCTATTTCTTTTCTATAAATAATTGTTAAGTGTACCTCCTTTGATATGCTTACTGGTTATTTTATGACTAAAATATTCATTATTAATTGATGAAAGGACATTTAGAGTCAACATTGTACTACTGGATTTTGCTCTTCATGCCTCAACCTTTCTATTTCATGCTTCACCCTTCATAATTATCAACTTCAGTTAATATTTTCATTTTCACAAATTATGTCGTAAGAATGGCATAAAAACAAAACAAAACAAAAAATCCCACTGTCCTTTATACACACTGACTTATTGACCCTTATTGGCACTTTTCTTTCCTCCCAGTAGATCAGTGTTTCTGGTTTGATGTTCATAACCTTCAGCATGAAAAACAGCCTTTTGGATTACTTGTAAGGGTCTTCAGGCAACCAAATCTCTGTTTTCACGTATCTGAAAACATTTTTTTATTTCACTCTTGCTTTTAGGAGTTTTAACCATTATATAGAACCTTGGGTTGACAGAATCTAGTTTTATTTTTGTACCTTTATTTCTTACAGTCTTTTAAAATATCATTTTCCTGGTCTTCTATTATTTCTGATGAGTAGGTAGAATTTTGTATCATTGTTTCTCTGTATGTAGTATTTCTTTTTCTCTGAATGCTTTCAGATTTTCTACGTTTTTCTGCTGAATGTATTTGAATTTTCAAGTTCCTTTACTTCTTTCATATTTGTGAAATTAATCTCCACTGTTTCTTCAGAAATGCTCTACCCCAATCACATACTCTTCTCTTTCCAGAACTGTGGTTACATGTATACTGGACTGTTTTATTTTGTTCCTCAATTGCTATTACGTGAATCTTTGTCTCAAATGTATTTCTGTCTGTTATTTAGATAGTATAACTTCTATTGATTTGTTATCAAGTTCACTGATTCTTCCCTAATCTCTAATGCACTGTGAAGCACAGAAAAATTTCCCTCAGTGATTATTTTTTGTTTTAGATTTTTGTTCTTTATAAATCTAATTTCTCTAATGAAATTTCCTCTATGTGCACTTATTATCCCCTTTTTTGTGCCTACTTTTGTTTCAGTAGTTTGAAAATAGTGATAAAACCTATTTCACTTCTTTGGACTAAATAGTATCTACTGTAAACATTTTGTCTTCTATATTTCACACACAGGTTATCGCTGATTTGATATCTATTGAATGCTTGTTTTACTTACTACTAATCACACAATCCAGTTTCTTTGTATATCTAATTTTTAAAATTATTTTTTACTGAATGTTTTTGAGGAGACATTGTAAAGACTCCAGATTCTGTTAACTTCCTCTGAAGTGCATTTATTTTCTTCTGGTGGAGTTTAATTACTTGAGGATCAAATAGTCCTTATTTATAAAGGCTTTACTAATATTTGTTGCAAAGAATCTTTGGGAAGTCCAAAGTGTTTCTCAAGCACTTCTAATTTCGTAGGATTTAACCAAACTGTGTCTTGTGGAACCTGGCAGGGCTTGATTTTAGCTATGTTAGGGAAGGGCTAGTGTGGGTATCCTTTAGGTCATGGCACTTACTCATAGCTATGGTCTTTCTGGTACAACTGCATGAACAAGATATTAAGGAGGTGTAATGAGATTTCTTCACTTGGGAGAACTTGACTACCAATGTCTCCCAGCACTGTTCAATCTCTTGTGTCTCTGTTTGATTCTCAACTTTATAGTCACTGTTGTATGGTAAACCTGTTATCTTCCATTGTGTATGTGAGACCTAGTCATGTGCTTTAGATTTGTGAGGAAACCTCATACACATTTCTGGAAACCCTCTGTGCAAGGATTCCTTCTCTTACAGTGATCTCATCTACAGAATTTAGCTGCTTGCACACTTATGAATTCTGATCTCTCACTCATCTCAATTCAACTATCATGATTCTGCTTGGAGTCCAGCTTGCTAAGCCATCATTAGGAAGTTTTGTGCTGGTAGAGATTGACTGTGGAGCTCACCTCATATACTTCTATGCATTCAGAATCTGCAGTTGTACATTGCTTACTTCCAATTTATAATTGTTGCCTTACGTATTTTTCTATTTTCTCAGTTGTTACAATAGAAGGTCTAACCTACTGTCACACCATCATACTTGGAAGTAAAATCTCTGTGTTGAATGTGTAATATTTGTTATTAATAACAGACAAAGCACATGAGACTTAATTGTACCTAAAAAAAGAAAATAAAATTGTTTTCAATGTTGAAAAAATAAGAGTAAACCTAAAGCTCACATAAGTTCAAGACAAAAAGAATGTAAGTACTTGTATTATCTTCTTAAAAGGCAATGATAAATCAATAGATGTTTAAAATTGTCTATAGTATATATTTTAGTCAAAAAATAACCGTGGATTTGAAAATTATGCAATTCTTCCACATTGGGTAAAAAAAAAAAAAATGGGGATCAACAGAGTAATGTTACTAAGATAAATTACCATCTGTTGTTGAAATCAATAGATCCTGTCTAATACTAATAAATCAAGAATTAGAAGCATGAAAGTCATCATGAGAAATACTGCATATGAATTAAATGAATAGGATGTTACTGAAGAAAGACAGAAAAAAGTAAACTGTTGTTCTCCCTTCCAATTTCCTTTCCAATTTCATGTGTGTTTAAAAAATATAAAATGCTGTATAATCAATAAGCATATTGTTTTTGACATACACTTATCGCACAATAATTGGTCAATTCGATGTTATATGATGAAAATATCTCATTTTTATTCCTTATATGATGATTTTATTTTATTTTATTTTATTTATTTATTTATTTATTTATCTGTTTGTTTTTGAGATGGAGTTTTGCTCTGGTCTCCCAGGCTGAAGTTCAATGGCATGATCTCTACTCACTGCAACCTCTGTCTTCTGGGTTTAAGCGATTCTCCTGCCTCAGCCTCCCGAGAAACTGGGATTATAGGTGTGCGCTACCATGCCCAGTTAATTTTGTGTTTTTGGTACAGACAGGGTTTCACGAGGTTGGCTAGGCTTGTCTCAAACTCCTGACCTCAGATGATCCACCCACCTCGACCTCCCAAAGTGCTCAGATTACAAGTGTGAGCCACTACGCCCAGCCTGATAATCTTAAATAATTGAAAATGCTTAAATGAATGTTATTTTAATGTTTAAAATTTACACAGTCATGCAAACATTAAGCACAGTGCTTCATTTGTATTTTTAATCTGGTGTTTATTTATTTAAAAAGAAAAAAAAGAGGTTATCATACGTTTATTTGTCTGTCCAACATTCCTCAGTGACCTGGGGGCCCTAATAAATTACTGTCCCTAAACTACCTAATGATATCCAACCGTGGTTGGATAGAACCAATGTAGAGAACCGCAGTTCTCTAGCCACAGTTTTTCTAATGAAGTTTCTCTGCTTTTACCATGGATTAGTGTTTTATCTGCTGCAAATAAAATGAAATGTTTTTCTTGAAAATCGTATCCAACCCGTATGCAGAGCTAGCTAGCTTAGGACCCTAAACCTACTTTAAGTGTGCTACTTTGAATCTGCAATCATCTCATAAGTGGCACTCCTGGTGACTGGCCGTTCCATCTACGGAATCAAGAAGCTGGTATAATTTTAATTCCCATCTTCTCCACTACCATCAATTGGGTTTGTCATGAACATGAAATATGGTGTGGCAGTTCAGCATTCTCCTGAGAATACTATGAAACCTCATTACTTTGGGGAGATTTTCTGCATCTGAAAAAGGAAGCAAAACAGCACTCTCTGAGATGATGTCTTGTGATACCAGCTGGAAGATGGCATGTTGAACCATGCTTCAGAGCCTTGTGGATAGGAAATGACCAATGACAGGACGTCACTTGTTCTTCTGTAGTGTACGGTTATCCTTACACAATTTACCACTGACTTTTATCATAAGTTATAAACATACTTCAAAATAAAATAAATATATGTAACATTCTGCTGTCTCCTGTGTATTGTGTTTTCTACATATTTTCTGAACTTTATTTCTTTGCAAACTTGCTGATGGGGCATATTATTCAAAAAGTTGTAACTCCTAAACTTAAGTGGAAAGGTTCATTTTCATAAGATGACTATCCTACTTAGTTTTGTTTTGCACCACTTCACATTTTATGGCATAAAATAAAATACCTTAGGAGAGTAGAGTTATGAATCATTTAGTGTCCTAGAAAATATGAACATAATTGTCATCTAAAACTATAGAAAATACATAAAAGAATCTCTCAGAACTCAATGGGCATATTTAAATCCCTACAAATATTTTTGTCTTGTGGAATACTATGTCATGGAATAATGACAAAGAGAATATAGACTGTGTAATTCAATAATCATCCCCATAAAAAAAAGACTGAACTCAAGCCTATGTGGTTATTTAGTAGAAAAATAACTCTGATTATTAATATAGAGTGTTTAATATAGTATGCTAGTTATCCTAGTGTATTCTACTGTGATAAGACACATTTTACTTTGATATTTTCCTGAGTTCATCTACAAAAGAAAGGTAATTAAAAACGAAGATGCAATGCTTATTCCCATCACAAATCATACTTTATTGTAATGCACACTTTTATATACATATTTAAAGGGTATCCATCATAAATTTTTATGTTGTACATGAAAAAAGTGGGTAATATTCCAAATAGGTAATAACTTTACAAATTGTATGGAAATGAATGGCACCAATGCGTAGTACTGCTTCATTTTAGAAACACACAGCAGTAAAATTCATCACTTAGGAAGATTTTTATTCAAATGTCTACGTGCTCAGAAACATTCCTCTATCAAGGCCTTTTTTCCTGTTTCTTTTGTTGTTGTTGATTTAGTTATCAATATAGAAAAGAAGTGAATAACTGAACCAGCATTCAAAAGGTATTGTTTTTGAGTATATTTTTTGAAGTTCAGGGATAATTTCTTGGAACATCTGGGGTCTGTCATACACACAGACCTTTTCATGTCTCCTCTTTTTTTTCTTTTTCAAGGTCTTAGTGCATGAATGAGATTAATCTAGGGACAGAGAATTCACCCAGGAAAAACTGAATGGTTTGAAAATTAAGTCCAAAATATTGAGCACTGATGTGGGGAGATAAAATACCCTGGTACAATCATGTACATCTTTTAAAGCTATCTATCACTTTCTTCCAGTGAATTTTCACTTGGAAATTGAAAGTGTGTATCAATTGCTGTGGCTGAAGCATGCATGGTGTTTCTTTTATCCTCCACACTTCACCTCTTTGACTCCAACAGTGTTTTCTTGGTACAGCCTGCACCTAGTAGGACCCAGAAAAATGTTGTTTCAACATTGACAAAGAAAAATCATGGACATTTTTTAAATTGATATGTTCAGTCTCAGTCTCAGTTCCATCATTTGTAGTAAGAGAATTATAGTGGTTATTTGCTAAAGCTATAATTAAATTAAATTAAATTAAATAATGGATTCTACATGTCCTTAATAGTGCCTTAAAAGTAACAAGCTCATGGCAGGGAGCAGTGGCTCACCCCTATCATTCCAGTAGCTTGGGAGGCCCAGGCAGGAAGATAGTTTGAGTTCTGGAGTTCCAGACCATCCTGGGCAACATGGTGAAACCTTTTCTCTACAAAAAATACAAAACAAAACAAAACAAAAGCCAGATGTCGTGGTACATGCCTGTATCCTTGCTGCTCAGGAGGCTGAGGTGAGAGGATTGCTTGAGCCCATTAGCTCAAGGCTGCAGTGAGCCATGGTTGCACCACTGTGCTCCAGCCTAAGGTGATAAAGTGAGATCCTATCTCAAAAAATAAATAACAAGCTCAAAATAAGTGTTAGATCTCTTTTCCTTAGATTTACTTTCAAAGAAGGCTACCCACAATATAATCACATAGGAATCCAAAGTAAACTATCCTCATTCTCTAGAAACAATGAAATGGATACTAAGATGTATGAGCTTCAATTGTCACATAGCTCTAGCAATACCTTGTTTTTGTTTTGTTTTGGTTTGGTTTGGTTTTTTGTTCTTTGTTGAAATGAAATCTCACTCTATCACCCAGGCTGGAGTATAGTGATGCAATCTCAGCTCACTGCAACCCCCACCTCCTGAGTTCAAGTGATTCTCCTGCCTCAGCCTCTCGAGTACCTGGAACTACAGGTGCACACCACCAAGCCTGGTTAATTTTTGTATTTTTAGTAGAGACAGGGTTTCACCATATTGGCCAGGATGGTCTTGAACCCCTGACCTTGTGATCCACCCACCTCAGCCTCCCAAAGTGCTGGGATTACAGGCATGAGCAACTGCCCCCAGGCTACCTTGTGGTTTTTTAACCTTATTTGGGTAGGCTAGCCACCTGGACGAATAAAAAGGTATTCATTCCTTCTATTATTTATTCATTAATTCACAAAGTATTGAGATTCTGCTGTAAGGTAGGCACTGTGTGAAGTCCTGGGGATAAAGCACTAAACAAAACAGACATGCTTCCTTCCACTGTGGCATCTATAACTTAGCTGAGAATAAATGTATTAAATAAATACAAGTGATATGGTTTGGCTGTGATCACACCCAAATCTCATCTCGAACTGCAATAATCTCCTTATGTCAAGGGCGGGGCAAGGTGGAGATAACTGAATCATGACAGCAGTTTCCCCTGTACTGTTCTCATGGTAGTGAGTAAGTCTCAGGAGATGTTATAGTTTTATAAATGGGAGTTCTACTGCACACTCTCTCTGGCATGCCACCATGTAAGACGTGATTTTGCTAATCTTTCTCCCATTCTGGATGCTTCCTGCCCTGGAACAGCAGACTCCAAGCTCATCAGCTTTGGAACTCTAGGACTCACACTAGTAATTTACCTGGGGCTCTGAGGCTTTTAGCCACAGACTGAAGGCAGCACTATCAGTTTCCCTGTTTTTGAGGTTTTGGAGCTTAGACTGGCTTTCTGGCTCCTCAGCTTGCAGATGGCATATTACGGGGCTTCACTCTGTGATTCTGTGTCAATTTGCCTAATAAACCCTCTTTCATGTATTCATCTATCCTATTAGTTTTGTCCCTTTAGAGAACCCTCTATTTTATTTTATAAAATATTATATTCATATATATTAAATAGATATAAATAAGTTGATGAAGGGGGAGGAAGGTGAAAGAAGGATTGCTATAAAAATACACACTGGTAAAACTTTTTCTTCAATGAAATGGGGTTTCAATGTGGATTGATGTCCTTCCAAAGATTGTGTACACACACACACACACACACACACACACACTTATGTAAGCTAGATGGATAGATAGGTATCTATTACATATATTATATACAATCTAAAATGTGCACTTAACAAACATCATACTTCATAATTCACAATCTGACTCATGATTTTAAACATAAATCCTACATGATCACATAAAATAATGGAATTGAAATAATAGGTCTTCTCTTTCCTTGTCTTTGCACTCTAGTACTGTTATTGTTTATTTCAAATCTACTGTTTAAGTGTAGGAAAATGTACCACAATAAGGGCTGGAGACAAAACTGAGCCTTAAGTGAGCCAAAACAAACAGGAATTTGATTAATTTACTCTTAAAACTACATATACTCTTTAAAAGGGTGAACTTGTATGATTTAGGTATTAACTATATAACTGGAAGTTTTCCAGATTAACTTTCTTGTAGAATATACATATAGAATACGATGTTTGTTAAGGTATAAATAATATGTGAAATTTGAAAACCACACATGCACATGTGCACGTGCACACACACACATATATATTCAATATGAAGTGCATAAACTCTTTGGAACTCAGACCTATATAATTTTTATTGAGGAATATTTTATTACTAACTTTGTTTGAAATTGCCAGTTCATGTTTATATTATAAAACCTACCAATTGTCAATTGATTTTATTTGGTTCTTAAATTCTCTGTGGAAAACGTGTTACTTTGTTGCACACACCCAGGAAAGATACCTCCCACCACACCAACCTGGCACTTCACTGAACCACACCCATTTAAGAACCTCCTGCTAGATATCAAAAAAGATGTTAAATTGGCTGGTAGATGCCTTGGTATGCTAGCTGGAGCTAATAAATCCCACAAAGCATTAGGATAAAATTCCCCTACCAGCTCTGAGCCATTTCCATTAAATTGCAGCTCAGCAAACGGATTTCTCTTTTTAAGCTTACCTATCACTAGGTTCATAATTTGATAAGTCCCTATTGTGTCAGTGGTAAGGGAACAATATCCATCCATTTTCCTTGCCTTCTGTTTATCTTCCTTACAAGAAAAAAAAAATCTCTGTGCTTTCAATACGGTCATTTCGAGTCTTCAAAAACTTGAAAGTGACATCACAAGGAAAAGTACTATTTCTCACTTTAGGATGTGGGCTGTGCAAGACTGGAACCAACTCAATATTTAAAAAGCTCAGTCTGATAATCTGTGGCTTTACTTAAAGTCTGTGGACACAGCAGATGTAAATAACATAATCCTAAAGCAATTTAGATGGAAAAAAAAATTTCCCTAGATAGGGATTAAGGTTTGGTAGAATGGGAAAAAACCCGAAGAGAGTAATGGAAAAATGTGCATGGTGGGAAGCTCATGGTGGGAGGTGGCAAAGTGGCAATTTGTAATGAGCAAACATTCTCCATAAATACAAGGACACACAACATATGCTCAAGGAACCAAAGGAATTATTACTAATTAATGGTTTACTTTACAGATTTCCACTATGCTGCATAAATGGACTGAGAAAAATATGAGTACTTTCAGAAATATTACCCTGTGATTCTAGTAATCACACAGGTGACTTTGGACACTTTTGAAAATAACAGGAAGTATGTATTTTAAGGGTGTGTTTTTTTGGATCATATGTGGCTGCAGATATTCAGATACAATTTCAATTTGGTGCGTTTAAAAGAAATTTTTCACACTAAGATAATCTATTGAAAATAATGCGAAAGGGGGGGCGGAGCAAGATGGCCGAATAGGAACAGCTCCAGTCTCCAACTCCCAGCACGAGCGACACAGAAGACCGGTGATTTCTGCATTTTCAACTGAGGTACTGGGTTCATCTCACTGGGGAGTGCCGGACAATCGGTGCTGGTCAGCTGCTGCAGCCCGACAAGCGAGAGCTGAAGCAGGGCGAGGCATCGCCTCACCTGGGAAGCGCAAGGGGGAAGGGAATCCCTTTTCCTAGCCAGGGGAATTGAGACACACAACACCTAGAAAATCGGGTAACTCCCACCCCAATACTGCGCTTTAAGGAAACGGGCACACCAGGAGATTATAGCCCACACCTGGCCGGGAGGGTCCCACACCCACGGAGCCTCCCTCATTGCTAGCACAGCAGTCTGCAATCTACTGGCAAGGCAGCAGCGAGGCTGGGGGAGAGGCGCCCACCATTGCTGAGGCTTAAGTAGGTAAACAAAGCCGCTGGGAAACTCGAACTGGGTGGAGCTCACAGCAGCTCAAGGAAACCTGCCTGTCTCTGTAGATTCCACCTCTGGGGACAGGGCACAGTAAACAATAACAAACGCAGCAGAAATCTCTGCAGACGCAAACGACTCTGTCTGACAGCTTTGAAGAGAGCAGTGGATCTCCCAACACGGAGGTTGAGATCTGAAAAGGGACAGACTCCCTGCTCAAGTGGGTCCCTGACCCCTGAGTAGCCTAACTGGGAGACATCCCCCAATAGGGGCAGTCTGACAACCCACACCTCACAGGGTGGAGTACACCCCTGAGAGGAAGCTTCCAAAGCAAGAATCAGACAGGTACACTCGCTGTTCAGAAATATTCTATCTTCTGCAGCCTCTGCTGCTGATACCCAGGCAAACAGGGTCTGGAGTGGACCTCAAGCAATCTCCAACAGACCTACAGCTGAGGGTCCTGACTGTTAGAAGGAAAACTATCAAACAGGAAGGACACCTACACCAAAACCCCATCAGTACATCACCATCATCAAAGACCAGAGGCAGATAAAACCACAAACATGGGGAAAAAGCAGGGCAGAAAAGCTGGAAATTCAAAAAATAAGAGCACATCTCCAACAGCAAAGGAGCGCAGCTCATTGCCAGCAACGGATCAAAGCTGGACGGAGAATGACTTTGAAGAGATGAGAAAAGAAGAAGGCTTCAGTCCATCAAGTTTCTCAGAGCTAAAGAAGGAATTACGTACCCAGCGCAAAGAAACTAAAAATCTTGAAAAAAAAGTGGAAGAATTGATGGCTAGAGTAACTAATGCAGAGAAGGTCATAAACGAAATGAAAGAGATGAAAACCATGACACGAGAAATACGTGACAAATGCACAAGCTTCAGTAACTGACTCGATCAACTGGAAGAAAGAGTATCAGCGATTGAGGATCAAATGAATGAAATGAAGCGAGAAGAGAAACCAAAAGAGAAACCAAAAGAAGAGAAACCAAAAGAAAAAAGAAGAAAAAGAAATGAACAAAGACTGCAAGAAGTATGGGATTATGTAAAAAGACCAAATCTACGTCTGATTGGGGTGCCTGAAAGTGGGGGGGAAAATGGAACCAAGTAGGAAAACACTCTTCAGGATATCATCCAGGAGAACTTCCCCAACCTAGTAGGGCAGGCCAACATTCAAATCCAGGAAATACAAACAACGCCACAAAGATACTCCTCGAGAAGAGCAACTCCAAGACACATAATTGCCAGATTCACCAAAGTTGAAATGAAGGAAAAAATCTTAAGGGCAGCCAGAGAGAAAGGTCGGGTTACCCACAAAGGGAAGCCCATCAGACTAACAGCAGATCTCTCGGCAGAAACTCTACAAGCCAGAAGAGAGTGGGGGCCAATATTCAACATTCTTAAAGAAAAGAATTTTCAACCCAGAATTTCATATCCAGCCAAACTAAGTTTCATAAGTGAAGGAGAAATAAAATCCTTTACAGATAAGCAAATGCTTAGAGATTTTGTCACCACTAGGCCTGCCTTACAAGAGACCCTGAAGGAAGCACTAAACATGGAAAGGAACAACCGGTACCAGCCATTGCAAAAACATGCCAAAATGTAAAGACCATTGAGGCTAGGAAGAAACTGCATCAACTAAAGAGCAAAATAACCAGTTAATATCATAATGGCAGGATCAAGTTCACACATAACAATCTTAACCTTAAATGTAAATGGACTAAATGCTCCAATTAAAAGACACAGACTGGCAAACTGGATAAAGAGTCAAGACCCATCAGTCTGCTGTATTCAGGAGACCCATCTCACACGCAGAGACATACATAGGCTCAAAATAAAGGGATGGAGGAAGATTTACCAAGCAAATGGAGAACAAAAAAAAGCAGGGGGTTGCAATACTAGTCTCTGATAAAACAGACTTTAAACCATCAAAGATCAAAAGAGACAAAGAAGGCCATTACATAATGGTAAAGGGATCAATTCAACAGGAAGAGCTAACTATCCTAAATATATATGCACCCAATACAGGAGCACCCAGATTCATCAAGCAAGTTCTTAGAGACTTACAAAGAGACTTAGACTCCCATACAATAATAATGGGAGACTTCAACACTCCACTGTCAACATTAGACAGATCAACGAGACAGAAAGTTAACAAGGATATCCAGGAATTGAACTCAACTCTGCAGCAAGCATACCTAATAGACATCTATAGAACTCTCCACCCCAAATCAACAGAATATACATTCTTCTCAGCACCACATCGTACTTACTCCAAAATCGACCACATAATTGGAAGTAAAGCACTCCTCAGCAAATGTAAAAGAACGGAAATTATAACAAACTGTCTCTCCGACCACAGTGCAATCAAACTAGAACTCAGGACTAAGAAACTCAATCAAAACCACTCAACTACATGGAAACTGAACAACCTGCTCCTGAATGACTACTGGGTACATAACGAAATGAAGGCAGAAATAAAGATGTTCTTTGAAACCAATGAGAACAAAGATACAACATACCAGAATCTCTGGGACACATTTAAAGCAGTGTGTAGAGGGAAATTTATAGCACTAAATGCCCACAAGAGAAAGCAAGAAAGATCTAAAATTGACACTCTAACGTCGCAACTAAAAGAACTAGAGAAGCAAGAGCAAACACATTCGAAAGCTAGCAGAAGGCAAGAAATAACTAAGATCAGAGCAGAACTGAAGGAGATAGAGACACAAAAAACGATCCATAAAATTAATGAATCCAGGAGCTGTTTTTTTGAAAAGATCAACAAAATTGACAGACCACTAGCAAGACTAATAAAGAAGAAAAGAGAGAAGAATCAAATCGACGCAATTAAAAATGATAAAGGGGATATCACCACCGACCCCACAGAAATACAAACTACCATCAGAGAATACTATAAACACCTCTACACAAATAAACTGGAAAATCTAGAAGAAATGGATAATTTCCTGGACACTTACACTCTTCCAAGACTAAACCAGGAAGAAGTTGAATCCCTGAATAGACCAATAGCAGGCTCTGAAATTGAGGCAATAATTAATAGCCTACCAACCAAAAAAAGTCCAGGACCAGATGGATTCACAGCTGAATTCTACCAGAGGTACAAGGAGGAGTTGGTACCATTCCTTCTGAAACTATTCCAATCAATAGAAAAAGAGGGAATCCTCCCTAACTCATTTTATGAGGCCAACATCATCCTGATACCAAAGCCTGGCAGAGACACAACAAAAAAAGAGAATTTTAGACCAATATCCCTGATGAACATCGATGCAAAAATCCTCAATAAAATACTGGCAAACCGGATTCAGCAACACATCAAAAAGCTTAACCACCATGATCAAGTGGGCTTCATCCGTGGGATGCAAGGCTGGTTCAACATTCGCAAATCAATAAACATAATCCAGCATATAAAGAGAACCAAAGACAAGAACCACATGATTATCTCGATAGATGCAGAAAAGGCCTTTGACAAAATTCAACAGCCCTTCATGCTAAAAACGCTCAATAAATTCAGTATTGATGGAACGTACCTCAAAATCATAAGAGCTATTTATGACAAACCCACAGCCAATATCATACTGAATGGGCAAAAACTGGAAAAATTCCCTTTGAAAACTGGCACAAGACAGGGATGCCCTCTCTCACCACTCCTATTCAACATAGTATTGGAAGTTCTGGCTAGGGCAATTAGGCAAGAGAAAGAAATCAAGGGTATTCAGTTAGGAAAAGAAGAAGTCAAATTGTCCCTGTTTGCAGATGACATAATTGTATATTTAGAAAACCCCATTGTCTCAGCCCAAAATCTCCTTAAGCTGATAAGCAACTTCAGCAAAGTCTCAGGATACAAAATTAATGTGCAAAAATCACAAGCATTCTTATACACCAGTAACAGACAAACACAGAGCCAAATCATGAATGAATTTCCATTCACAATTGCTTCAAAGAGAATAAAATACCTAGGAATCCAACTTACAAGGGATGTAAAGGACCTCTTCAAGGAGAACTGCAAACCACTGCTCAGTGAAATCAAAGAGGACACAAACAAATGGAAGAACATACCATGCTCATGGATAGGAAGAATCAATATCGTGAAAATGGCCATACTGCCCAAGGTAATTTATAGATTCAATGCCATCCCCATCAAGCTACCAATGAGTTTCTTCACAGAATTAGAAAAAACTGCTTTAAAATTCATATGGAACCAAAAAAGAGCCCGCATCTCCAAGACAATCCTAAGTCAAAAGAACAAAGCTGGAGGCATCACGCTACCTGACTTCAAACTATACTACAAGGCTACAGTAACCAAAACAGCATGGTACTGGTACCAAAACAGAGATATAGACCAATGGAACAGAACAGAGTCCTCAGAAATAATACCACACATCTACAGCCATCTGGTCTTTGACAAACCTGAGAGAAACAAGAAATGGGGAAAGGATTCCCTATTTAATAAATGGTGCTGGGAAAATTGGCTAGCCATAAGTAGAAAGCTGAAACTGGATCCTTTCCTTACTCCTTATACAAAAATTAATTCAAGATGGATTAGAGACTTAAATGTTAGACCTAATACCATAAAAATCCTAGAGGAAAACCTAGGTAGTACCATTCAGGACATAGGCATGGGCAAAGACTTCATGTCTAAAACACCAAAAGCACGGCAGCAAAAGCCAAAATTGACAAATGGGATCTCATTAAACTAAAGAGCTTCTGCACAGCAAAAGAAACTACCATCAGAGTGAACAGGCAACCTACAGAATGGGAGAAAATTTTTGCAATCTACTCATCTGACAAAGGGCTAATATCCAGAACCTACAAAGAACTCAAACAAATTTACAAGAAAAAAACAAACAACCCCATCAAAAAGTGGGCAAAGCATATGAACAGACATTTCTCAAAATTCATACAGCCAACAGACACATGAAAAAATGCTCATCATCACTGGCCATCAGAGAAATGCAAATCAAAACCACAATGAGATACCATCTCACACCAGTTAGAATGGCAATCATTAAAAAGTCAGGAAACAACAGGTGCTGGAGAGGATGTGGAGAAATAGGAACACTTTTACACTGTTGGTGGGATTGTAAACTAGTTCAACCATTATGGAAAACAGTATGGCGATTCCTCAAGGATCTAGAACTAGATGTACCATATGACCCAGCCATCCCATTACTGGGGATATACCCAAAGGATTATAAATTATGCTGCTATAAAGACACATGCACACATATGTTTATTGCGGCACTATTCACAATAGCAAAGACTTGGAATCAACCCAAATGTCCATCAGTGACAGATTGGATTAAGAAAATGTGGCACATATACACCATGGAATACTATGCAGCCATAAAAAAGGATGAGTTTGTGTCCTTTGTAGGGACATGGATGCAGCTGGAAACTATCATTCTTAGCAAACTATCACAAGAACAGAAAACCAAACACCGCAGGTTCTCACTCATAGGAGGGAACTGAACAATGAGATCACTTGGACTCAGGAAGGGGAACATCACACACCGGGGCCTATCATGGGGAGGGGGGAGGGGGGAGGGATTGCATTGGGAGTTATACCTGATGTAAATGACGAGTTGATGGGTGCTGACGAGTTGATGGGTGCAGCACACCAACATGGCACAAGTATACATATGTAACAAACCTGCACGTTATGCACATGTACCCTAGAACTTAAAGTATAATAATAATAAATAAGTTAAAAAAAAAAAAGAAAGAAAATAATGCCAAAATAAGAAGCTATTAGAATTAGGACGCACTAACATTCATTTTCCCGCTTTTTAAAAGAACATCAAATTCTTGGGTTCAAGCTAGACAAAGAAAAGATGGATTGCTGACAAGGAAAAGATTTTAAGCATCTCTACTTTCC
This sequence comes from Macaca thibetana thibetana, assembly GCF_024542745.1. Taxonomy (NCBI): domain Eukaryota; kingdom Metazoa; phylum Chordata; class Mammalia; order Primates; family Cercopithecidae; genus Macaca; species Macaca thibetana. The sequence continues at coordinate 28,703,602 of NC_065582.1, read as the reverse complement.
AGACGTGTTACAGCTAGCAAGAACCATTCATGTTCTTGAGGAGAACTCTAGGAGATTTTGTAGATTTAACTTGGTGGAGACTGCAGCTAAAAGAGCAAAGGAAAGGAGGATGGTCTTGTTGATTCACTCCATTTACTTCAGAACATGTGCCCTGAGACCAAGTTCAAATTCCCCAGCAGTACTCCAAACTAGACTGCAACGAGTGACTCTCCTCCCAGCTTCGCCCCACTCAATCTACCAATACGATGACTCCAAAAAGATTAGGGAAAATAGTTGAAGTGACAGCCCAGCAAATCCTTCAACTTCAGGATATCTACGGTCGAAATGTGACAAAATGTTTCTTAGAATATGACGTGAGACTATTAAAGAGGGAAATGACTTGGAGATGTGTGATTCTTGGCATCCAAAGATAAGGGAGAATCAAGAGCTCCACAATGAATCCACCAGAAAATCTGTGATAATTTTTGTAAAAGAAAGTACATTTCCTTTTATCTAACATTACGTCAAAAAAAAAAAAAAAAAAGGAAAATCCAGAATATGCAAACAGGAAAATGTATCAGAAAGAAACCATAAATACCAAATGCACACCTATTAAGACCCCAACCAAGTGGTCCTATAATCCCATTTCAAAAATTTGTTTTTCTGTATTAACTGAAGAACTTCTGGGACACTTTTATGCTCATGTTCATTGCAGATCTTCATTGTGATATTCTTATAAACTTATTTTACATTTTTTTCCCTCATAAAAGATCTTTAGTAGTACTATACTGTTGAGATTCTATACTGCCTAATGGTATTTTGCAAGGTTCTTGACAAATCTTAAACATACAGAAGTTACCATCTGAAAGGCCGAGTGAAGTAAACAAAAATTACTGAACCTAAAATTTTACACAACAGAAAAAAATGTATTTATTTTGAGATCCTAAAGTAGAGTTTGGAAGTCAATCAGGATATGCAGAAAAATCAGGCAAATAAAAACAAGTAAACAAAAAAAAACAAAGGGCAAAAAAAAAAACAAAAAAAAACTTTCAACTTATTTTACCTCAATGGCATATTGGAACAAATTAACCAACAAAACTGATCCCCAAAAGAGAGTGAAAACCACAAATATTTAACCTTTTTATTTCTGATATTATAACCCAATCCCTGAGACTGCCTGATTTAATTATATGGTGAATCCTGATCATGAATAGTCCTATTCTTACTTAAAAGAGCTTGATGTTCCTCTCAATTAGACTATACTTTCGGTAGATTTGTTCCTGACAATAAGCCCCTGACCTCCATTTCCCTAGGGCATTTAATTTACAAAACATATTCATAAACTTTTTCTCTGCCTTTTTGAGATGTGAATTTCCTCCCAACCTCTTGCCAGTTTCATAACCCAGGGATATCTTTCTCAATGAGTTAAGCACCATCCTCGTCAAATGTAATCAAGAAGGACATAGGACCCCAATTTCCCAGTTAATGTTTCAAGAAGTTGAGTTCAACCTCTCTTGCCTATTGCAATAGTCTTGAATGTCTTCCTTGCCTGTTTATGTCTGTATTTTTTTTTTTTTAACACTTCCTTCTTAAAATTTGAGAGGTATGGTCATATTTAACCTTCTGATAGCCAAGAATTACCAATATCTCTGTCTAAAATCAAAATTTCTTGGAATAATTCTATATGTAAAACAACAGTAAAACAAACATAAAACAACTGCCCTTGGTGTGAGAGTTATTTTAAACTTCTTATTCTTCCAGAGTTTTCCACACCTACCTATTGAGAGGTGACAATGTGCTAGCAGCCCTCACTCTTAGCACCTTCTCAGCCTCGGTATCCACTTCAGCCGCACTTGAGGAGCCCTTCAGCCCGCCACCGCACTGTGGGAACCCGTCTCTGGGCTGGCCAAGGCCGCAGCGGGCTTCCTCTGCTTGCGGGGAGGTGTGGAGGGAGAGGCGCGGGCGGAAACCGGGGCTGCGCGCCGCACTCGCGGGCCAGCGCGAGTTCCAGAGGGTGCGGGCGCGGGATCAGCAGGCCCCCACACTGGAGCAGCCAGCCCGCGCCGCGGCCCAGGGCAGTGAGGAGCTTAGCACCCAGCCAGCAGCTGCCAGGTCCCCCAGCACTGCCGGCAAGCTGCGCTCAAATTCTCGCGGGGCTTCAGCTGCCTCCCCGCAGGGTAGGGCTCAGGACCTGCAGCACGCCATACCCAATCCCCCTCCTCTGCAGTGGGCTTCCGCGCCGCCCAAGCCTCCCCGACCGGTGCCGCCCCCTACTCCGTGACTCCCGGTTCTATCGACCGCGGAAGGGCTGATGAGTGCAGGCCCGGCTCCGGACTGGCGAGCAGCTCTAGCGCCTGCAGTCCCTGTGCGGGATCCACTGGCTGAGGCCAGCTGGGCTCCTGAGTCTGGTGGGGTCTTGGAGAACTTTTATGTCTAGCTAAGGGATCCTAAACGCACCAATCAGCACTCTGTGTCTAGCTTAGCATTTGTAAATACACCAATTGGTACTCTGTATCTAGCTAACCTAGTGGGGACTTGGAGCACTTTTATGTCTAGCATTCTGTGTCTAGCTCAAGGATTGTAAACGCACCAATCAGCACTCTGTGTCTAGCTCAGGGTTTGTAAATGCACCAATCAGTACTCTGTGTCTAGCTCAAGGTTTGCAAATACACCAATTGGTACTCTGTAGCTAGCTAACTCTGTATCTAGCTAACCTAGTGGGGACTTGGAGAACTTTTCTGTCCAGCACTGTGTGTCTAGCTCAAGAATTGTAAACGCACCAATCAGCACTCTGTCAAAATGGACCAATCAGCTCTCTGTAAAATGGACCAATCAGCTCTCTGTAAAATGGACCAATCAGCAGAATGTGGGTGGGGTCTAACAGCCGCACGTGGTTGGGTTGCCTTCCACAGTGTGGAGGGTTTGTTCTTTCCGCCTGGCAATAAATCTTGCTCCTAACTGTTTGGGTCCTTGCTGCCTTTATGAGCTGTAACACTAACTGTGAAGGTTTGCAGCTTCACTCCTGAAGTCAGTGAGACCATGAACCCACCAGGAAGAACAAACAACTCCAGACCCGCAGCTTTTAAGAGCTGTAATACGGGTAAGATCTGTAGCTTCACTCCTGTCACCAAGACCACGAAACCAGCAGAAGGAAGAAGCTCCAGACACATCTGAACGTCTGCAGGAACAAACTGGGGACACACAGTCTTTAAGAACTGTAACACTCACTGCGAGGGTCCGCGGCTACATTCTTGAAGTCATCGAGACCAAGAACCCACCAATTCTGGACACACTATGACCAAGGTAATGGCACAGGTTAAGAGTTTTCCCTTTATGGTCTCTTAATTGGCTCATAAGTAAATTCTAAGAAAAAGAATTTTAAGTATATTCAGTCAAATATAAGGAGTGGTGTGTTATTGCAAATTAAGAAAGTATTGGCAAATGTTTTTAATTTTTCTGTGGTCCAGTAACTTAAAAAATTAGACGTTGATAATTTCCCCTTCGCCACCCATGACAAGCAATTTAACTATTTCTATAACTGCATTCACAAGAAAATACATGTGGCCACAATTACTGAATGGAGAACTTTCAGAGAACTTTCATAATAATAATATGAAACACTGCTATGTTTCATATAATTCTATTGTTTCTGTGTTTCGTAACTGTTCTGTTTATCACAACCCTCATACAGAGCATTTTTAGATTTTTTTCCCCTAATTGTCCAGCAGCTACTATAAAATGTTAAAACGACAAATTCATTGTATATCTGTTTATATACTGTGGTCCTTTGGAAAGCCACAAACCATTGTAGTATCTTAGATATATTGACCTCCAAAGAATAGTTTTCACCCCTTTGAAGGTGTCACCAGTCACTTTGAGAATGCTTGGTTCAGGTCATTCTTTTGACAAAGGACAAATCATATTCTTCTCTATAGTACAGCTAATATAAAAACAAAATTTATCTCTTCCAATTGATTTATATGTGTCTTATATAAACCTCATTACTTTACCAATTTAAATGCCATTTTAGCTCACCAGGGTCAGGAAAGAGGAAGTGGGAAGGCAAGTTGGGGAGGAGGTGACAGAAATTTAAATTATTCCTCGGGAGGACATAACTTTGTATGCTTATGTCTGGAAAATATTATCAAAATGAGCATATATATGATTAACAATGACCATAATAGGAGCAGTTAAAGGGCCTAATAATATTGAGAGAAGAATAATTAGTCCCCTAAAAAGCAGCTTTGTGCATTCATTATTATCCCTATTCACATCTGTTTCATTATATATGTCTTTTTTATACGATGTTGAAGAAAAACAGATAATTTTCTATTCACCCTGGAAAATCCCACAGCGTGTCAATAATTTTCTTCTGAGTTCTTAATGAGAGGCTTTAAATTTCAATAAAGCATGTTGTTCCATTTGGGAACTCATAAGGAGTTGGCAGCAATTCTTTCTCAGACAATATTTTATGGCATCGTTATGCCAAATTTTCACTAAATAATTTCACTCAAATAATTCAAAAAGAAAATACCTCTATACATTTCTTGATTTTCACAGCATCAATTGATTAATAGCAGTCTTTAAAAAAAATACTGCTACAATATTATGTTAAGGCGAAATGTTGAGTTGAATAATTCTGTTATATCAGTGCTTCAGTCAGAACCAATTAAACTAATAACCCTAGTATGTAATTGTGAATTTATCTTTAACATATGATATATATGTATGTATGTATATATGTACATATTTTTATCTCTTTTTATTTGTAATATTTTTCCGCAATTAAAACCAGGTCTACGCATACAGGGTGAAATGGAAATTGAATATTTAGAAATTAATTATAAACACTTTGGTAAAAACAATTCTTAAAACAGTAAAATAATTCAATCAAAGCAAATTTTTATGGTTTAAATTTCTAAATGATTGCTTTGGTTCTCTTTCCTTTGTGTGTATAAAATATGCTAGAGTAATGTAAGGAAATCACTGCGATTTAATATTAGGGAATTTTTATAGTAATAAACATATTCTATAATAAAATTCGTATCCTTAACCTTTGATAATGCATTTAGCTATTAAATTTAAATACATGAAATTCAAACAAGTGAACATTAAACCTGTCCCTTGGAAGTATGGACTTTGGAACAAAGCTGCTAAGTTTGGACCCGAGCTGTGATATCTACTGTCTGGATGACCTTCACCTAGTAATGATTAGTCGCTAATTATTTATTCTTCTCATCTTTCCTTTTTTGTGAAAGAGGATATTAACAGTGTTTAGATAGAAGTCAGACACAAGAGTTTATATTGTATGATCCTATTTGCATGAAAATTGAAAAATGAAGTTGTTTAACTGTAGCACCTTTATTTTTTGGTACACTATGTTTGTATATATTTATGGGGCATATATGAAATTTTATTACATGTGTAGAATGTGTGATAACCAGGTTGAGATGTTTAAAGTATCCATCACCTAAGTATTCATCATTTTTATGTCTTGAGAACATCTCAGGGCCTCAATTCTAGCTATTTTGAAAAATATAATACAATGTCCACTATCAAAGATTAGAAATTCTGCTATCTAACTGTTTGTACCCATTAACCAACCTCTCTACATCCCTCTTCTTCCACCCACATATCCTTGCAAGTCTCTAATATTATTCCGGTGTCTACCTCCATGTGATCAACTTTTTCAGCTCCCACATGTGAGTGAGAACATTCAATATTTGTCTTTCTGTGCCTGACTTATTTCACTCAACCTACATATAGTTGCATCTGTGTCACTGTAAATGACATGATTGTATACATTTTTATGGATGAATAGTATTTAATTGTGTGTGTATATAACACATTTTCTTTATCCGCTTATCCATTGATTGACATTTACGTTGATTCCCATTCCTTTGCTATTGTAGATGGTGCTGCTGCTGCAGTAATTATGGGAGTGCACCTATCCTTTGACATGTTTGTTCCTTATCTCTGGATATTCAGTGGAGGGATTGTTAGATTGTATGGTCATTGTATTTTTAGTTTTTTGAGCAGTCTCCATGCTGCTTTCCAGACTGCCTGTACTAATTTACATTCCTACCCACTGCATGATATTTTAGGCAATCCAAACTAACTCGTGATAGAATTCAGAAGAGATGATTGGTGATCGGAATCAACTGTGAAAAGATGTAAAACATTTCTGCCGTGAGGGGATGTTCAGTATCATAATAGAGGCATCAGTTACAAGGATGTATATTTTTGTCAAAAGTCATCAAGCTGTCCCTTAGTATATCTTGGTTTCTTTCAATATTTTTAAAAAATATGATAAAAATATTAAATGTAAATGTACTCAAGTATAGGGTAAATGCATCCTAATCAAATATCAGTGACTTCTCTGGAGGTCAGTGTCCTACTTTGCCCATTACAATGCTTGTAATTAATAGCTTTGCAGCCCATCTTTTCTTCATTCATCAGCATATATTTTTGTGTGACTTCATGTGCAATTACGTCAAACACAAAACTCCTCCCTTCAGGAAACTGAAGTGAAAGTGAAGCTAAAGTTAAACTTCTTTAGCTTTCCTCCTCATTTGTAAAAAGGAAAGTTTGATGATTTTAAGTTGTCCTTTAAGCTTAAGCTGAATTGGGAATTCATTATTCATAAAACAGAACCATGGCCTCATCTGACTGTAGGTACACCAGGATCTAGAGAATGAAAATTTGGCATTTTGGTTCATGTTTTCTTCTGTCCATTTATAAATTCTGCTTTTCTTTGCACGTTTTTCTTTCTATTCTGTATTTGACATCTTCACAAAGCCAGGAAAATGGGTGGAAACCTACTGACTGATACTCACAAGTATTTGTCTTAAAGGATGAGAGACCCTTTATTGCCCAGGGTACATCTGTCAAAAATTAGGCAAATATTGGTTGTCTAGCCCTATGGTATAAATTGCTGGTAAAACTGTATTCACATAAATCCCATGAAATAGGTTTCCTACAAGAAATAAGATTCAATTGTGTGGAAAATGAAAGATGGAATACAAATTATACCAAAACAACCATCACATACACTGTGGAAAGTAGAGATTACAAAGACCCCATGCTGGGTACAAAAGCAGGTTTCACAAGTTGTTTGCTGTATGCTTTTAAAAATGTACTTAAAATCTCAATGTTTAAATTTCATTATTTAAAAAATATAGATTACAATAATATCTACCTCATAGTAAACTAAAGTAACAAAAAGAAATATTTAAAATGACCTCTGGCTCAACATGAATGTTTGACTCATAAAATCTAAACTCCATGATATTATGGTTAATTACAATTAGTATTGTTTCTGTTGTCATCTTTGCACTAGTAGCTAGAAACTGCAGATATATTCTAAAACCCACAAATACCTCAAAAGACCATGAAATTGAAATCATGTTTCTGAAGATCAAGCACACTAAGTAGACCTTCATGAAAGATCTGTTACTTCATTGGAGTTTAGTTTTCAGTAATATAAAGAATATAATGGAATATCCCTTAAACATGCCAGTTCAGAAGATATATACAATCAAACTATATATAGACAGAACTGCAGTGTATTGTAAAAGCTATGAAACTATAGAAGTAAATAGATAATTGCTTGTGGTTGTAACAAAAGAAAGTTGATTGCATCAAAATTTTAGTATTCAAATGCAGCATCTTATAAATGTCAAAAGTTACATTTTAGCTTAAATTTGCCAGATGTGAGTTCTTACCTGGGTTTTTAAAAATACAGGGATATCAGGGGAGATTTCTTCATTTCACTATTGAATATGATAATGTATCTGGGCATTTTGGAAACCTAGAGACCTCAGAACCTCAGAAAAATTCATTGTCTTTCCCTTTGGTCTCTTTATAGAGATGCATAGAAATAGCTGGTCACTTTGACATTTTATGTTTCAGTAGCAATGGTGTATCCCCACTGACTTACTGGATTACATCTTGATAAAAAGTAGCTGCGTTACCACCACACTTTATGCCGCAAGTAATTTCCTTTGGATCCTAAGAGAGCCCAGCAACTTTATATTCTTCACTTGAGGGAGCCACTTTTGATGTTAAAACAAAACTAAAGCACAAAAAAAAAAGTCAGCACCTTAGTTTCCCAAAGTTGCATTTATCCAAAGACTTGCCATGATCAAACATAAAACAGCTGTAAAACCTAAATGAAAGGCTGGGGTCAAATATTTCCTAATTGCCTGTTTTTAAAATACCATCTGTTCATTTGCTTTACTTTGTAATGTGCCACTAAATATGTAAAAACAAGTTAGTTACATTATATTATTCTAAAAAGATTTCATGTGTTAGTAAAGATTATGAACATTAGTTTATGTTGGCTTCCAGAAATGTATTAAAGAAATAAAATTGTCTTTCTCTGTGAATTAATTTTAAATGCATTCCATTCCTGTTCATATTTTGCTTTATGTCGGTTTGTTAATATGCAAGGTATTGTAATTAAGGTTTACTTGGAAGCTCTGCAAAATATTTGGCATTATTTATAATAGAAAGATAATAATTGCCACCATTGTTGAACAATTATGCCTTTTTTTTTTTGTTTTTGGTCCCTCAGAGGCTCTTAAAATGTGCTATTCCTGGTTACTATTGGGAAAAAAAGATCATTTATATTCAGAAGGAGGCTGTCTTATAACCAGTTAACGTGGAAAGTAAAACTAAACAAGTATTTGTCTTCATGCATAAGAAATACATGATGCTTAAGTTCATTGAATTAATTCATACATCTTTGTGTTTGTATACAAAGCTAGTGATTAAAAGAATGTTTATCTAGCCACAGAAAAATAGCCTGTGATGTTGCTGTTTTCTCAAAATAATGAGAGAACAATTCTGTTCCAACAAGCTCTAGAGGGTTACTTCCTTTTTTCTGGACGTGAAGTTAATTAGGAAAAGAGGAAAGCTAATAAAAATAATTGAGTGTTTACCAGATGCCAGCTGTTTATCAAAGATCAAGAACAGTGCCACAAATGTTAGTAGAGGGCTTAAGTACACAGGCTTTAAAATACGACATAATTCAATTTTGATTAACTTGTTTGATGACCTTCGGCAAATTTCTTCTCTACAAGAACCATCCCCTCAAGTGTAAAATAGAAATAATACTGTCATCCACCATTAGTAATTTCTGTAAGAATGAAAGGAAATAACTTGCAAAAGCTTTAAGCACCTAAAATATTTTCTGTCATTAATTCATAATTGTTATGTTTAACCTTCACAACCAATTTGAGACATACATATTGCTATTTTCATTATACAAATGAGAAGAATGCGGTTCAGAGAATTAACGTGACTTGGCGAAATTACGTGTCTAGTTAAAGTAATTTTAACACAAATCTTTAAAGCCTATTTGTTTTTCATTGAACAATGCTATGCTCACTTCTCATTTTTCTGGTGTCTTTTTAAGCAATGATTTTTTTCTGCCCACACCACTATATAGTTCATTGTGTACAAAACAGGTAAACTATTCACATAGAGAACATCAAGCTTACAATTTTAGTGCATATCATAATAAAATCATCATGTAAAACTCACTTCTTCTGCCTGCTGGGCACAGTATGAGAATAAAAGTAATTATCCCATTTAAATTTCAGGATAGCTCAAAAAATAGGCACTATTACTTGTTATTTTGCAGTGAGAAAACTGAAGATTTCAAAGGTTAAGTGATTTGTTTGTGATCAGACGAAAATGTGAAGAAGATTCATTCCTTGTAACTATGCCTATCATATTCTAAAGTTTATGATTAATCACAAAGCAATACTGCCCCCAATCTGCGTCCAGCAAATAAGATTAGATTTGTAGTTTCAAGAATTTCTCCTGCCAGCATGAAATGTCACATTCACCTCTACTCTGAGAGGCATGTTACTAGGTCATACAACATACAATTATGACTTCCAGCTTTTATGACTGCAGCAGAAATATTAATATTAAATATTAGGTTGGTGCAAACGTGATTGCAGTTTTTGTATTACTTTTAATGGCAAAATGCAATTACTTTTACACAAACCTGGTAGGCGGAAAGTTTAAAAAGCAAACTATCTCCTCTTTTATTTTCTTGGAAGTATTCGGAGTGCCAAAACAGTGGCAGTTTTCTGAATAGCTTTGAAGTAAACTAGTCCTGAGGTTTTCGATGGAAGCAGTATGAAATCCTAGACGTTATACACTTTTAGGTAAGTATTATGATCCATACAAGGTAAAATCTAAGCCTATATTTTGGGATATTATCATGCATAAAGAATAAAGTAGAGATTTTTGTTAAAAACATTCCAGCCCTAGGAATTCTGGATTTGTTTAGCCAGGCCCTACAATTATGTATCCTAATTCCCTGCAATAAATCCGTATAAAATTGAATAGCTCACTCATAAATAACATAAATATGTATGCTACTAGTTCCGCTTCTCTGGTTGAATGCTTCCCAATACAACTAACTTTTTCTGGTGCAGCTAAAACTTCCTGATTAGAGAAAGCAAATTATAAAGAAGTTTGGTACTAATAGATTCCAGATAGTTTTTTACTGGGTAGGGGATAGTGGATGGCACTCTCTCCTGATGATCACTGAGGCCACCGTCTAATCAGTCTAGTTGCGTATGCTGTTTCCCTTTTCAAATGTGTAGTTTCTTTTGAGTCATCCTATTTTTGTTCTTTGCTTTTGGACAGCCCAAAATATGAGAGTGAGCACACCCGATTTTTAAAATGTTAGCTATACAAGTCTAGCTAAATATTTAAGCTTTCCAGTTACAAGCTGCACTCCACAAAGCTGGTGGTATTGAGCACTGTGTGCCTTTGGTTGCCTGCTCCCACTGGCTTGCCCTCCTCTTCACAGATATGTTCCCCAGGCTAGCAGGAGCCTTCCTTTTAGGGGAAGCACATGGAAGCCAATGGGCCTGGAAAGATACCTAAGGAAGCTGGATAGGATGAAGAGAAGTTTCCAGTTTTGTCCTGAAGGTGAAGTAATCCCCTAAGGAGCTTGCCAATGGCTAATAATTTGGGGCAGAGATGCAGGGAAACCAGAAAACTGAAAATAAAACTTAAAAGCACACATTTTGTAAGGATGAGGCATGTCCTGAAAGGTAGTATTGGGCTATATAGTTTTTAGAAGAAATAACAAGCTAAGAGTTTGGAAAAAGTTCCCTAGTGGGAGGACAGTTACAAATTAAAACTGTTAATTTTCATTCCAAATGTCTGCCATATAAAGTTCCTTTGACTGGATGGTGACTTTTGTTCACTGACTTTCTGTGTCAAAATAGCAGTTGGAATTGCTTATTGTGACCTTTACAGATGGCTTCAAAACAGCAACTGTTGGCAACAAAATTGCTGATAGAAAAGTCCGCAAAAGAAAGGCAATCAATACTCAGACCCCCTATTGTGACAAAACTGGAAATTTACGAGTAAGTGGAGGATGGAGAATCTTGGTGATCTCTCTTTGTTTTTGTAACAGCTTTGAGCTTAGCAGGCAGATGGATGGATGCCTTAGCAGGCCGTTCCTACTGCTTAGATGAAGGGCGGCTAGATGGACGCAATTTAGGCACTGACTTCATTTCAGGGGGTTCCGCAGATACTCTCTTGTGTTGCCAGAGATCACATATGGTGGCAGAATGTTTTCTGCTAGGTAAGAGAGAAGTTTCACACTCAAGGGGATGAAAATCCCGACTGATTAGTCATAAACACTGCTAAACTCTGGAAGTGGGATCAGAAGGATATTTTCCTCTCTCTTTTATCCTGTTCTTGATTCAGTTAATTGTATATAAATAAGGATTATGTTTGATTATTCCTTAAGAGCAGGAGTACACTGGGCAGAGACAAACAGGATTTTCTGCAATATTAAAGACTATGACAATTGTGTTTGCATTACTTGGTAGTGAGCCAGTATGTACCATTGCCAGGTGGCAGAAGAATCTGTGAACTGTTTTAGCATTCTTTAAGGTTTTCCAGTGACCTCAGTGCAACTACACTAAGCAGTTAGTGCCCAATCTCAAGTTGCTATTTTTAAGTTCATTCAAATGCTTTTTGCATAACAATGTTGAACATATTTTGGTGAAAATTCTTCCCCTGGAGAACCGTGGTATTTCCAACTGTGCCTAGTCCAAACATGACTTTCTTTTCAAAAGATGCCAAGAGAACAGGGGGCCATTGGTATCTTTCTTCTTTCTAGTTAACAGATATGATACTTAATAGTGTTTGCCTGAGCCCATCCCTCAGCATGTGACAATAAATTCATCATACAAATGACACCAAAATTGCAATCACTATTCTCAGCTCTTCAACACATTTCTAGACAATCAGGCATTGGAACTGAGGCCAACGGTGATGTACGGTATAATATACCTCCTCACACTTTTTTGGTATGTACTTTAACCTTAGCAATGTCACACACACAGACATATACATATACACATGGACATTTTTTTCTAGGACAGTGAGTAAAATAATTTACTTATAAAATAATAAAGCATATCTATGGCTTTGAATTTGGAAACACCCTTTAATGTGTACCTTACATATTCCCACACAGTGAATTTTTCTGTCCTAAATTATCTCATATGTAAACAATTTTAAACGATGTCCTGACCATAGCACACGTGTGTATAAATATATTAAACATTTATATATGTAAATATACCAATTAGTGAAACATTATCTAATAAAATTACTCAAGTTTCTAATAGCAATTTGACTATACTAGCAACTTACTCATGCTTTTCATAGCAGCAACTTCAGATCCTAGAAGTTCTGATCTTGACTGCCAGGCAGAGGCACTAAAACAATTTTAAATATTGCCTCTCTTTCATCAACCAAAAAGGAATTCAAATTCTTAAGCAAAGTAGTTTCCTTGCAATTGTGTGGGAATAAAACAGTTTGCTATTTTCTGGAGGAGAGAGTTTAGATTTCTGAATTTACTGAATTACATACGTTTACTCCATAGGTTAATATAACAGCTAAATTTCAAAATCTAAGATGAGCTCAAGAAAAAACTGATAAATTCAGGTGACAAATGTTTCAACTTCTACACTGAATTACTTCTAAAGCAGCTTACAGAAAATTAGTAATTACAATGGAATTATATTCTTTATCTGCATCTATAAAAGATTACTAAAAGGTAACTAATTCAAAACCTATATCAAATCTTTCAAAATTCCTGTTTTTCTACCCAATTTTATTGACATATCTCTTCTGTAGTTTCTCATGCAGTTAAACCACAACTCAGCTATCTGCATCTCACAACGTGGTTTTTCTTCTCTGCCTTTCTCTCCTTTTTGAACTTTTTGTTTAAGTGGAGCAACCTAGCCTCTCTCTTCCACTGATTAAGAGTATATTCTATTTAGAGTATCATGCAGTGAAGAAAAGAAAAACAGATAAATGCAGTGATGTTAGAGATCAAAAGAGGGTGTACAATCCTCAATGTTAACATGCAAGCTTTTCAATTACTGCTTGTATCTATCACCTGCTGTCTGGTGTTAAGACAATAAAAGCCTAAGTTCGATACTATGTGAAAAACAAGCACAGCAACAACCTCTTCCTAATAATATCATCATGCTTTTGCTATGCATTGCATGACCACCTATGACTGTGCTTGGGGAGATCATTATTTTTCTTTCATAAATGGATCTCATAAAGCTCTATGGTTTTTATTATGCACAATGTGCAATTCCTCATAGTTTTACAATACAATGTAAGAATCTTCTATTTTCCTTACAACTATTCCATAGTGTGCAAAGTGCAAGATGTCATAGACAAATATTCACATTTTTAAGACAAGTTTTTGTTAGGATAAAATAAAATGACTTTAAGATGTTTAGAAGTAAAATATGTCCACACTATTTGTTGATGTTGTGAGCATAACTCCCAGGAAATGGGACTGAGTCCATTATTTGCTCTTGAGTTTGGTGGAATACTTGGAACTAAAGAGTGTCATTTTGGGGGCACAAATATGGTGCCTACTGTATCCATGAATGAGACTGGGTTTTTAAAAATATGTTAGATAACGGTGATGCTGAGTGCTTTGTTTGCAGTCACTAGCATACACAGGAATATTGAGAATTCATTCTTATTAGAATACTGGTTCTGTTTGCATTTACCTGTTGGGTGACCTTTTTTGGAAGTTTCACAGGAAAATATACACAGTGTTAATCATCTCTCATTGCATTTCTCAGAAATGAGACTTTATTATGCACACTTAAGTCTGCTTAAAAGGACTTCAAATGTTTTTAAGTGGTTACCACCACAAAGATTTCAGTATTTTATGAAACTTGTTAATTTTCTCTTTTCTTTCTTTATATTACAGTCCAGTTATTATAATCGTTAATTTGCTCCATGGCTGCTTCTACCATTCATACCATTCATTTGTTGCCTTTATTTTGTCTTTATCTTGTCACAAAAACAATTTGTGACATTAGAAAATAGAAGTCTTATATATACTTTTCTTAACTTCTTCCTTATATGTTTGCATCAAAATTTACTAATACCAGTGTTGGAATATATTTGTCAGCATAGCATACTGTCATATTCATCTATGTTACGCTCTTCTAAAGGTGTCACATCCACAATTTGAATTTCTAAGCCCTTTCATCATATAATCACAATGCTCCTGCCAATATTATTATATCTAGTCACTAAAAATTTTATGACATTTTATGGACAAAATTAATAGTAAAGTCTAAGCATTCAAAAATTATTTAAATTTTAATATATTTACAAAATAAAAATTAAATTTCAGAATTCCAAATGATTTAAAAAAAAGACTTTCTGCATTTATATATGAGTCAAAGTCAAGAAAGTTTAATATTGACATGCTACAGAGTTACCTCTGTAGATTTTCGGTAAATGTCAAATTTACCCTTGTCTAAAGCTATCATTTTTTTAAAAGTAAAGCATTTGGCCTTAGAGGCTTAAGGATAGAATTTCCGGACATATACTTACAGTTTGCCTTTTGATTAGGTGTTTCAGTGCAAATAAGGCCCCATTTATATAGAGGAGAGTAGCACTAAATAATATTATTCTTAGAATTCTCATTCTTTTCATTACAGAAACCATGGCACATTTTCCCAAACGTTGATTTGCTTTAGAACTTTGTAGCTCGACCCTTTATTATAGATTACTTCAATTTCCCTGGAGTGGAGGTAATACTAATCAAAGAAGGGACAAAGTGAAAAATGTACAGCTGTAATGAATAAAATATTTGTCTAAATATTGGAACTTACAGAAAAAAGTCATAAGGCTTTAGTTATTCAAACTAGTTTATGTGAGACTTGATTGAGTCTCTGTGCAGATTTCCTTAATAATAATCATTCCTGAAGTCAAATAGCGATTCAGACTTATCCTTGTTGATGCTTCACTGGCTTTTTGTCTATCTCTAATTGACCCTCTAGTGTTTGTCCCACAGATGTTATCACACAAGCATTCATTTTACTTTAAGTTCCCAACCTCAGCTCATTCTCACTCACTGTCAGTAATATAACTTGTCCCAGACCTAATAGAAAATCCTGAGTTTTTTCTCATATCCTGATCTCACCTCAGTATAGCAGTAAAAATACATATACCATTTGTGAAATTAGCATACAATCATATCTTGTCTCTGGTTATCATCTTTTAATATATATGAGGCTTTATCTTGAGAATATGCCCTTCTTTTCTAACATGTCCAAACTCTTGTTAAGTGTATCTTTCTTTATTAATGTAATTTATTTTTTTTTTTTTGAGATAGGGTCTCACTCTGTTGCCAAAGTTGGAGTGTGTTGATGCAATAATAGCTCACGGCAGCCTCAACCTCCCAGGCTCAAATGATTCTCCTACCTCAGCCTGCGGAGTATCTGGGACCATAGGCATGTGCTGCTGCCACACCTGACTAACATTTTTTTTTTCTTTCTGTAGAGATGGGCAGTCACTATGCTAGCCAGGCTTGTCTAGATCTCCTAGGCTCAAGTAATCCTCCTTCCTTGGCCTCCCAAAGTACTAGGATTATAGGCATGAGCCACTGTGCCCAATCCCAGATATTTTGAAGCATTTGGTGTCACTGATCACCCATTATATGTAATTTTTTTTTCATTTTTCGTGATATTGTGCCCTGTTGGGATTCTTAATACAGTGTTAAATTTATCTTCTGTATCACTATCTCTATTTCCTCTTCTTACTTCTCAGGTGGTGTCTCTAAAGCTTGTGTTTCCATGTATTAAAAGTAACATTCACAACAACAATTAAGCATTTATAACTAATTTACAAAATGTTTTGATTAAATCTAAATTATTTAAATTTTTATTTGACAATCATTGTATCTATGGGGTAAACATGATGTTTTGATATATATGTATATACACATTGTGAAATAATTATCATAATCTAATTAATAAATACATCCCCTCACATACATTTTTGAGGCAGGAACATATAAAATCTACACTTTTAGCAATTTTTAAATACATAATACATTGTTATCAGCTGCAGTCACTAGGCTATATAATAGATTTCTAGAACTTATTCCTCTTTCATAACTGAGACTTTGTACACTTTGACCAGTATCTCTCCATTCTCCACCCCTCATCTTTTCCAAATGTGATAACTACCATTTTACTCTCTACTTGTATAAGTTTTGACTTTTATTGATTCCAAATATAATTGAGATCATGCAGTATTTGTTTTTTAGTGCCTGGCTTACTTCATTTAGCATAATGTCCTCCAGGTTGTTGCAAACAACACAACATCCTTTGATTGTAAGGCTAAACAGTATGGCATTGTGTATATATACCACATTTTTTTATCCATTTGTCAATGGGCACAGGTTTTTTTTTTTATATCTTTGCTATTATCTATAATGTTACAATACACATAGGAGTACAGATAACTATTCAAGGTATTGGCTTACTTTTCTTTGGATGTGTATTCACATTGTGATGGTTGGATCATTGGTTCATAGACTGGGAAAGGGCAATTAGAGGGCATCTTCTGGCTAATGCTTTAGAGTAGACTGTATGAGAAAATCTTTCTACCTCTCTTTAGGAAAGGAGGTCCTGATACTTGAAGGAAGGTTTTGTGTCATTATCTCTCCTTTCAAGTTCAGTTAATTGACATCAAGCTATATATCCTCTCAATGTAAACACTGAGCCTGAAGTTCTTAGAATTTCACTTCCCAGAAACAAATTGTAGAAATAGGTCCCAGCTCTCCAAAAGTGACACCTGCTTAGATCACAGGCTGGTTCTGGTAGAGCCGCTACTTGTCAATCAGGTTCTTTGCACTTACAGATTTATTATTTTCATGTCTAAAATGTCCATAACTTTTAATTCCTCTGAAGCACATTGATGTCATCATGAGCTAAACATGTTTAACTCAGGGAAAATCATTTTAATGCACAGAGGTAATTTAGATTTATAAAATTTAAGTCAAATTTCAAATGGATTAATTTTAGTAAAAACATAAAGAAGTTTTCTTTAACCTGGCCAACCTTTTCTGATATATTTTTCCCCTGTTTTAAAGCAGTTTTATTTCTATAATCTTAATCATTTTTGTCACTGTAAAATTTGTCACAACATTCATATAACAATGAACAAACTTAAATTCAATTCTTTTCTCAGCTCCTTATGTCCTCTTTAAAGATCATCAAACAGTTTCAGATAAACAGTTTTATCTAACCTGTTTTACTGTAATATTTTTTCTCCATTGTCATCCTCAACGTATCTCCAAATTAAAGAAGGATATCCTATTTTCCCACACTTTGAAAGTATGATTATATGGCAAACCAACATTTAAAAATCTTCTCTGTAGTCCCAGTAATGATGACCATCTTGTAGGCATATGTCTAAGGAGGTTATCTCTTTCCATTTCCATAAAGTTGAAGTCTCAGTAAGTGCTTGTTCATATGTTAGGAAAACTGAAAAGTGAGCAAAACCTTTATTGTGAAAGCCTCAATATTTCAAGTCAGCGAATCTCATCACTTTCTTAAAAAAATGTTGTGTTCCAAGATGTGCAGGGCATTTAGTAGGTAAGATGTTTTCATTTTGGGGGTAAGAAGTTTATAATCTAAATAGAAATTGCAAAAGTTTATATTTGCATCGTCTTTGACACATGCAGATGAAAAACTAGTTTGTATTTGGATAAGATATCAACGATCATTTGTTTCATGTTTTCTGCCGTTTCATTAAAATCCTTAGGAAAATCAAGAAGATAATTTGAAACACTACCTTTCAGATTAAACTGTACCACAGTTCAGCATACTTGGTAAACCTAGGGAGCATGATTATTGGTAAGATCCTCATAATTAGTACTATATTGTAAAACACCAAAACGTCTGTTATTAAAATATTCCTTTGTGTCTGCCCACAGGATATTCTGTTGTCACCTCTGAGTCAGGAAACGTCTTTTACTCAGTTTCGTAGATAACTCAAGGGAACAACGGAAAAAGGTGTGTGTGTTCCTGTGGTTTGCCCACGCTAATTTAGCAGCCACTGTTTTCCATATACGATTAGTGTCTTTTTGGGAGATGAAAAATCTTTTGGTTGGTTTAAAAGTATTTGTATGTTTCATCCTGGATGTGAGAATTTCCATCTCCATGTGTGCTTTCATGTGCTCTGCTCCACCAAGTCCAATCACAAATTATTCTCTGCAGATTGTCTTGTAGGCTCTGTTGTGATTATTTACCTCCTTGATCTAGTTGTATGTGTCCTTCCATCTGCCATTCAAATGACACAGTTGGTTAGCCCTGTTTTTCACTGATGTCTGGCTCATCTTGGCATTGGTATTGTAATCATTCATTCTCATTATTATTACCTTAATTCTTAGAAAATGTGGTCACAATATGTTAAAATGTTTTAAATGATAAAAATTAAGCCAGCATTATCATGCTACAAAGCGCTACAATTGAGTTTGCCATAGGAAAAGTGAACAATAAAATATCAATGCTCGCAATTATAAACACAAATCACACATGTAAGTCACACACTTTGGAAGGATGCAACAGTGAGTGATCTATGACTATGAACTGCAGATCAGACTTGCTAATATCAGAGTTCAGCAAAAAGAGCAGAGACTACTGAAGGCTGATAGTCAGTGACATATCCATTTAACGCTAATAACAGTGTTGATTTTAGACCCTATATTGGTGACTGCAGTATGGGTTCTATATTTTTCTCCCAAACTTTGACATTCATTATAAAAAATAAGACTTTTCAAATCCTGGAGAGGAATTTTTTCCAAGGTGCAGCATTTTTATTGCTAAAATAAAAGAAATCCAGATAAATTTATTTGGACAGTTTTTCATTCCATTGTATTAACCTGTAGCAACTCTTTTTTGCCTACATGACAATACATGGAACAAACTACCTAACTCTTTTTTAGAAAGCTCAAAAACCACTGGAAAGGAGAAGACAGAGAAGCAGCATGTTTGTTCGACTGGCACATTGGCATCCGGCAACCTTGCTGGGAAATGGAACAGCAGTTTATCAAGATAAGAAACAGGATAGGTACAGGGCTCACACATGTAATCCCAACAGTTTGGGAGGCTGAAACGAGAAGACTGGTTGAGCCCAGGAGTTTGAGACCAGCCTGGGCAACACGGTGAGACCCAGTCTCTACAAAAAAAAAAAAAAAAATTGCCAGGCATGGTGGCATGCATCTGTAGTTTCAGCTACTCAGGAGGCTGAGATGGGAGGATAGCTTGAGCCCCAGAGTTTGCAATGAGTCCTGTTTGTGCCCCTGCACTCCAACCTGGGTGACAGAGCGAGACCCTGTCTCAAAAAAAGAACACATGATAGTCAAAAATATTAGCATGTGAATAGATGTATACACATGAGACAATCTGAGAGTTCCTACGAGTAGACTCAGGAGACTGGGAGTAAATTGTGTATGTGTGTGTGTGTACTATAAATCAAAACGTTTCTGAGAGACATCTTCATTAATTTAAAGGTTTAATTTGCCAAAGTGGAAGACACACTAGAGAAAAAGAAATACAAGTTACAGTAAGATCTGTGGCCTGTGCTTTTTCCAAGGAGGATCTTGAAGACTTCAGTATTTAAAGGGGAAAGACCAAGCATGAGGGGGAGGAGGGAGAAAAAAAAAGAAGGATAGGCGATGAGGCCAGTGGTTGGTTACGTTCTTGTGAGGCTTTGATTAGAGCTCACTGAACCCATATTTCACAGGAGAAAAGAGTGGAGTGAGGAAAAATGTCAAATATGCATTTGTGTCATGCTTGGTAGATATACATTTTACATAAGACGAAGTAAGCGTAAAATTATAGCTGTCTGTCTGAAATTTTTCAAGAGGCAGTTTTTGCATGACTCCATTGCCACGCTCAACTTTCCCTTTGGCATAGTGAGTTTTGGGCACTGAGATTTTATTTTGCTTTTCTAATACACACATGCACACACATATATGTACATACATACACAACATTTCTTACTCTTACAGTAAGTAAAGAAAATTATACACACATATGTACGTATATATTATGTATATATGTAATTTTACTGCTTTTATAGTATACCTGCTATTTAAACCACATATGACTAAATTTTTTTAAATTGTGTTCCATTATTACATACATATGATTTTGCTTCTGGAAGGCAGCAAGATTTAAAAAAAGAGTAATAAAGGAAAGAGAGAAAAAAGAAGACAATACGAGAAAAACTGTTCAGAAAATTAAAATTAGATGGAAAAAATAAAAACAGAAAATATTAAAGATATAAGTGTATTTGAATTGAACAAGATGAAATAATTACAAATCTTAATATCTACTAGCAAATGTGTCAGAATTACTCCAATAATGTAGTAAATTTTATTAATGTTTTTGATAGATTTAACATTTTATCAAATGTACTTTTATTATGGCAAAAATCACATTTAATAAATGTTATGGCATTAAATATTCCCAGCAAAGGCTGAAGTGTTGCAAATTAGAAAATGTGTATAATCATCTATCAATATTAATTTCTATTCAAATACTTCACACATGCCTATTATGCTATCAAAATATGTCTCAAAATCTTAGAAGTATAGTAGTAGTCACCTTTTCTTCACTGTTAATATCACTTTTATTTGAAGAAAGAAGTGCTAGTTTTTTCCATTGAGCAGATCAGAACACGTTATTTGTACATTGTTTTGTCTTTTCAGTGTAAATACAATATATTGGTTTTATTCATTTTATGGGAGTTGCAAATATCATTGACACTAATTTTAAAAAGACATAATGTCCATTTCTTTGTGGATGTTTAGTAGATTAATATACCCTTTCTGATTCAAGCTGCATAGAACCTATTTAAACTGTCACCGCTATGCAAGTATTCACTACTACATGTTAGATATTTGTAGTGTCTTAATGCTATTCTGAACCTGAATCAATAGTTAAAAATTAAGTTATATATTTTTGTAATGAATTATTTTATATCACAGGCACATTTCTAAGTAGGTTATGTAAAGAAAAGGAGCATAGGAATTTATAAACAATGGTGATAAATTTACTTTTAATGGTGTTTATGGAACATTCTTTGATTTCTTAGATATATTTCACATATATATGAAGTCTTATATTTTTCATAATACAAGTTACATATTATAAAGGGAACTTCAGGTGTTGCATTTGTGAATAATATGAACAAAACTCAAATTATTGAGAGACATTGAGAAAAATGTCATTGATTTATTGCTGAAAAGCAAGAGGAACCTATGTGTGCTGAATTTGGAGTAAAGCATCAGATGCAACAAAAATTTGTGCTTCATTTAAGCTTAGTGGAAAAAACTCACAGCACAACAGGAGAGGAAATATGGAGGATAAGGGAGTTTTGGGCCTGCAATTAGAGATGAGAAAAGAATCTCAAGTGATCATATAATGAGTCATGCATTCTAATCATGCTGATCTCTATTCAACACATCTGATACAATTCGTTCTACATTATTGCCCATTTTCTTCTCAAATATTATAAAACTCTTCTGCTCAGTGTTCAAAATAGAAAACAGATCAACTTATTTATTCTCATGTGTTATTTTTTATTTTCAAAATTCTTAATATTGTGTACAAGAAAAATATTCATTGTCAAAGACAGGCTGATAACTTAAAATATTGCATTTATTCAAATGTACATTTAATTTTATATGTATTGTTGGATTTAATCTGACATTTAAATTGGAGAGAAATGTACACATAATCATTAGCTATGGATAGGCCACACAGCAATGACTTTCTACTCTGCAAAGTATCTCATTCTATACACCTAACTTTGTAATCACATTTCTTTTGATAAATTGATGGCATTCACAGATATGAGTTGAATGATGTACGTAATAACTAATTCCAGGGATCATTAATGTTTCTCTTATTTTGTTACCAGTGTCTATAAAATTATTATTTCAGTTTTACTGTGGTCTGATTCCTCTTCTAAAAGTCCAAGGAGTTAAACTGAAAGTAGAAAGAAAATAAGCTTTAGCTTGATTCACTCCAGTCTACATTTGCAAAATGAGAAGTCTGATGGGAGTCTGCTCAGCAGCTCCAGTCTTGCTGTCTCACTGAGAAGATGAGAGTCCTTTAAGGCCTCAAAATTTAGAATGCTAACCCTCAGACTTCCCACAATTTAAAAAAGTATGGCATTAATACGATATATATTGTCATACTAATGATACTATAAACATAACACTATATATAACTCCTTCTACCTACACCCCAGAAAGAAAAACAGTATCTCCAGGCTATAGAAGGTTAAAAGTTATCAAAAATGTATATAAAGAACTCTGTACTTAGATCTGTCAAACACCACAACAGAAATTCACTGGTACAGCTGGAAAAGAAGCAATGAAAAAAAAAAAATCAGACAGAGGATGTCAATCAGTCTTCTTCAGTTGTCTAGAATTCATAACATGTGAACTTAAATAAATTTGGGAAAAATCAAGAAATCACCAAGATTAATATGAGTGCTATGCATTTACCATTGTGGGCAAACAATTTAGTTATGCATTACCTCTTAATTTTCATTTCTTGTTTTAGTATCATGTTTCTTTGTTTAATGTCATTATCTGGTTGTTTGTAAATGGAGTGAAGACCAATATTTGATAAGGAGAATGAGTAAAGTTTTTTGATGAGGAATTATTTGACTTGTATTAAATATGATCATAATTCAGTCAACAAAGAGAGCTGTGGTTTATTGGTGATCTCTCTGATATCCCAACTGTCTACCTGAAGAATCAGTCTGTTAAACATTTGAAGAGATTTATTCTGAGCCAAGTATGTGTGACCAGTGACCCACGACACAGCCCCAGGAGATCCTGAGAACTTGTGCTCAAAGCGGTAAGGCTACAGCCTGGTTTTACACATTTTAGAGAGGCATAGGACATCCATCAATACATGTAAGATATACATTGGTTTGGTGGAGAAAGGCAGGATAACTGGAAGCAGGGGTTTCCAGGTCATAAGACAATTCAAAGATTTTCTGATTGGCAATTGGTCGAAAGAATCATTATTTAAAGACCTGGAATGTTTGGGTTAAGGTAGGAGGTTACGGAGACCAACTTTTATCATGCAGCTGAAGTCTTCAGATAGCAGGCTTCAGGGATGATAGATTGTAAAAGTTTCCAATCATACTTAAAGAGACTGTTCTATCAGTCTTAAGATCTCTGTGTTGATGTTAATGCTAGTCAACTGTGCCCGAATTCCAAAAGGAAGGTGGATATATAATGAAGCATGCCCAACACCTTCCTTCTCATCATGTCCTTAACTTGTTTTTCAGATTAACTTTGGAATGCCCTTGGCCAAGGGGCAGATCTATCAGTCAGCTGGAGGACTTAGAAAATTATGTTTTTGCTTACACAACACTTTATTTTGTCATGCAGGAACATTGAGAAATTAAAAATGGTAGAACAGTGGCCTTTGGAAGTGTGAAAGCATATAGCTGTGCATCTTGGACTCTCATGAATGTGTCCATATAATCATGGAGTTGTAGAGGCTTTTACTAGGTCTAATTATTCCTTCAAATCATGCAGGTAATTTTGCTACTGCCTGGACAAGAGACTTTAAGTTTTCAGGGCAAATTAAGAAAATCACTCTATCCCTTTTTCTGTATTTTCCCAATTATGCGCCAGTTGAAGGTCATGGGCAGAGAAAGCCCTTAGTTATGATGCTAAGGAAAATGAATCTCTCAGGCATGGCTCAATATTAGTGGAACTTCAGAGAGTAAGAATTAATTAGAGGGTTAATATTAGTTATTAGCAAACAAAGGAATCACACCTAACCCAAACTCTCCCACAATGAAACTAACAGGCAACTAACAGTTGCATGGTCTCCTACGTAAGGAAAAGGGAGCTAACACGGTGTTTTTTGCCATTAAATAGAAAGAAGAGATGGGCTGACTACAGGCCTCTCTAATAAGAGACTTAGCAAGTTTTCAGTGTGTTTACTTCAACTTGGAAACGTTTAGAAGTAAATCAGTAAGAAGACTTAACAAGTTTTTTAAAAAACATATTGTCAAAGACACCACAAATCTGGATTCCAAAAGCCAGTTGTAACAGATGGTGTTGGTCCTACCCCATATTTGGGTTCACCTGGAGGTGTGCAAGTCAATTTCCATCAGGATCTCCTTCTTCATGCACTTGTGTCCCTCCACAGACTAAGAGCTGACCAGAGAATGGGGGCTGGGGTTGAAGTTAAAATCTAGAAGATTCCAGATGCAACACTGAGCACATATGGGTCTGAATGGATAAATGTCTCAGATGGGACAATTCCTCTGGTGAGGCAACTTTGATATATCCTGTGCAGTTTATCAGGGAGTCATGGAGGAATTGAACTCTAGTTGCTCAAAGAGCTACCTTCATAAATTATTCAGCCTTTTTGACTTTGTTCATTCATTCTCTTACTTTCCTGATTTGTCTCCGCTGGATTACCTCTTTCTCAACACTCTGGACCCAAGTGCTCATCTTCAGGTCCTCTTTTGGAGACCCCAAAAGTTTCACTAGAAGGAAGTAGGCAATGAAACAACATCATCTCCAAAGAAGGATGGAAAAGAAAATTATTCCCCAAGAGCAAAGCCAGCGGTAGCCAGAAAGGCTTACCAAAGACTTTACTCCTCTCTCAGGGTTGGGGTTTTTGAAATTATCTGACTAGCAAAATGTTTAGACTGCTATGGACTGGTGTCCATAGCTGACTGGTGTGTGCTTTCTATTCAGGTAAAGAATGCTAGCTGTTTAACAAGACTTATATTCCTGTTCATCTGTATTCGACATGAATATGGATATCCAGCCCAGCCATATTTCACAGCCTCTCTTTTATTTGTGTTTACCTGTGACAAACTTCTTTCCAGTGAACTATGAGCTGAAGTATCTGGGCAACATCTAAACCTGGGCAAAATTAAAATCTGTGAAGTAGTCATTCTTTATATTTTGTGATCTTTTATTAGAGCAAATTAATAATCTGTAACTATTATAGCATCTTCGTTTTTCTAAATTAAAATTTTTATGAGGCTTATTATATTTTTGCTCTGCCATTGTATAGGGTAGATATGATTTATTTGTTTGTTTGTTTATTTATTTATTTATTTTGGAGACAGGGTCTTACTCTGTCACCCAGACTGGAGTGCAGTGGTGCGATCTCGGCTTACTGCAACCTTCGTCTCCCCAGTTCAAGCAATTCTCTTGCCTCATCCTCCCAAGTAGCTGGGATTACAGGCAAGCACCACCACACCTAGCGAGACTAACACAGGAGGTGGGTGATTTCTGCATTTCCAACTGAGGTACCCAGTTCCTCTCATTGGGACTGGTTAGAGAGTAGGTGCAGCCCACGGAGAATAAGCAGAAGCAGGATGGGGAGTTGCCTCACCCTGGAAGTGCAAGGGGCTGAGGAACTCCCTCTCCTAGCCAAGGGAAGCCATGAGTGACTGTGTTATCCAGCCCAGCTACTATGCTTTGCCCATGGTTTTTGCAATTTGCAGACCAGAAGATTCCCTCATATGCCTACTCCATCAGGGCCCTCAGTTTCAAGCACAAAAGTGGGTGGCTGTGCAGAAACTGAGCCAGCTTCAGGAGTTTGTTTTTTTGTTGTTGTTTTTTTTTGTACCCCAGTGGTGCCTGGAACCCCAGCGAGACAGAACCATTCACTATCCTGGAAAAGGGGCTGAAGCCGGGGAGCCAACTGGTCTTGCTCAGCGGATCCCACTCCTATGGAGCCCAGCAAGCTAAGAACTGTTAGCTTGAAATTCTCGCTGCTAGCACGGCAGTTTGAAGTCTTATCTGGGACAATCGAGCTTGGTGGGGGAAAGGGCATCCACCATTACCATTCAGGACATAAGCATGGGCAAAAACTTCATGACTAAAACAACAAAAGCAAAAATTGACAAATGGGATTTAATTAAACTAAAGAGCTTCTGCACAGCAAAAGAAACTATCCTCAGAGTGAACAGGCAACCTACAGAATAGGAGAAAAATTTTGCAATCTATCCATCTGACAAAGGTCTAATATCCAGAATCTACAAGGAACTTAAATTTACAAGCAAAAACAAGCAACGCTATCAAAAAGTAGGCAAAGCATATGAACAGATATTTCTCAAAAGAAGACATTTATGCGGCCAACAAACATGAAAAAAAACTCATCATCACTGGTCATTAGAGAAATGCAGATCAAAACCACAATGAGATACCATCTCATGCCGGTTAGAATGGGGATTATTAAAAAGTCAGGAAACAATAGATGCTGGAGAGGATATGGAGAAACAGGAACGCTTTTACGCTGGTGGGAGTGTAAATTAGTTCAACCATTGTGGAAGACAGTGTGGTGATTCCTCAAGGATCTGGAACCAGAAATACCATTTGCCCCAGCCATCACATTACTGGGTGTACACACAAAGGATTACAAATCATTCTGCTATAAAGACACATGCACACATGTTTATTGCAGCACTATTTACAATAGCAAAGCCTTGGAACCAACCCAAATGCCCATCAATGATAGATTGGATAATGAAAATATTGCACATATACACCAAGGAATACTATGCAGCCTTGAAAAAGAATGAGTCAATGTCCTTTGAAGGGACATGGATGAAGCTGGAAACCATCATTCTCAGCAAACTAACACAGGAACAGAAAACCAAACACTGCATGTTCTCACTCACAAGTGGGAGCTAAACAATGAGAACTCATGGACACAAGGAGGGGAACATCACACACTGGAGCCTATCAGGGGGTGGGGGGCAAGGGCCGGGAGAGTATTAGGATAAATACCTAATGCCTGCAAGGCTTAAAACTTAGATGACAGGTTGATGGGTACAGCAAACCACCATGGCACATGTATACCTATGTGACAAACCTGCATGTTCTGCACATGTATACCACAACTTAAAGTATAATAAAAAAAATGAAATTATAGAATATTTAATGCTAACACATAGCAACACGATATCTTTTCTGAAAAAAATTTACTTAAGTGAATATATTTAAGCCAGCAGCACCACGTAATAAATCAGAGTATAATTTTAGAACATTCCTAAATGAATAGATACAATATTCATATGCTTGTTAAAAAAAGAATATTGTTTTAAAAATAACCTGTATAGTCTCAAATGATTATTAGAATCACATATAAAAAAGTGTTTCTATAGTCAGTTTTTCCAGTTTTTCAGTTGACAGAAAAAAATTGACTAACAATTATAAATGAAAATAGGACTTAAAATAGGATATTTTAATTGCAGAATATTATGAATAAAAAAGTGAGAATACTTTTATGTCTCAAAACATTTATATTCATAATGGAAATAAACTACTAAAGAAATATATAGAGCCATGACTGATATAATAACTTCAAAGAAAGCATTAACATTCAATATCATTACATTTTAAACAAATAGTTGATTTCTTGCAACAACAATTCTAGATAAGCAGCACATACCTGGATCAACTACATCACCATGTGTGTGACTAAAACATGCAAAAAGTTTCCTGCTTCTTTTTAGCATTATATCCATTCAGAGAAACAAAAGCAAATAAGTTTTAAAAGGATATCTGGATTTTACAGACTTTTTATTAAATGAGTATAGCAGTGAAAGAACCAACAGGCCTCACCTGTGGCTTTATTAAAGATGAATGTAAATGTTCTTAATATAAAAAGTAGATAAAAATTATGACTTTTTCTAGTCACATCTATAAGTACATGAAAATTTTCAATTGTTCTTAAATATATTATTTTAATAGGTTGTTCATAAGAGGCCACAGGTAAGAATTTTATGAAATCGTCGTGGAGAAAATTAGGCTCATAATAGCTCTTTGATGCATTTGCTATGGGAACTTGGCCACATTATTAGCTTCTGTGAGACTCAGCTGTTTGTTTTCATTGTTAATGTAAAAAGTATGGAAAACAGTCTATAACTTGCAGCATTCATTTAAAACCCTCATTATCTGCTGAGCACTATTCTATGTTAGGGAGATAAAAAGTTAACAAAGTAGAATCTTCATTAAATAATATTATATCCCAGTGAGAGAGATGGACAAATATGTCAATGCCTGCAAGAAAGTATGATGTGTGCAGGGTGTAAAAGTCCACACCTTTCTATGTGTTTAGGAAGGGAGAGCGAAGATCTGCCATCAGACTAGTCCAAGAGAACTTTAAGAAATGAGGCTTACATTGTGCTTTGAAAGATGGACTGGAGTTAGTTGGATGAAAGGGACATGTGTATTTCAGGAAAGAGCACGTTCAATGGCATAGAGGCATAAGATGACAGATAGAGATTGGTGATAAATGAGGCAAAGCAGCAGGCACCAGCCAATTATAAAGGTTTTATGTTCTAAGCTAAGCATTTTAAAATGGTAACAATGTACTGCTGTTGAAATATTTAAAGCACATTTGCATTTTAGAAAATTTATTTTGGTTATGTGTGGAGGATGGGTGAATGTTCTTGAAAACAAGAAAAAGAAATGCAATTGAAAGTCAAATCTGGATATTTAGATAGAAATAGTGAATGGAATAAGACAACTAGAGACAGTGGAAAAGGAGAGAAGATGAAGCTGCAAACTTTTACAAGAAGGGAAATAAACAGGAATTGATGGATGATCAGGTGTATGACTGAGAGGGAGGGGAAAGAAATTCTGAATCTCTGGGCTGGCCAACTGCAAAAGTAGGGAAATTGATGAACATGGCAAAGCAGGGAGAGAGGACATTTCAGAAGCAGATCGTCTTCAGGTCTATACACACCTAGTTTAAGTTTTGACTGAGAAAACTCAGTGTAGATACCAGAAGGTAAATACCAGAAGGCATCTACACTGGCTCAAAGGATAGACCAGAATTAGATTTGGAATTACTGGAAGTTTTGGTATGTATTAGTCAAAAAATTATTCAGATGGAGTTATCCAGAAAGAACATATAAGTCAGCCAGGGTATAGTTTTTGAACATTTCTAAATGAATAAAGTATAATATTTATATGCTTGTTAAAAAATAAGAAAACTTTTAAAAATTACATGTATAGTCTCAAATTATTATCAGAGAAAGCAGAGCTCTGGGAGCAATGATGGATAAAAGACAAACAGAAATTTTGCACAGATTTTATGTGATGATTAATTTTAAAAATCTTGATTTATATGGTAGTCAATGCTAAAAATGTTGACTATTTGTCATGCGTAATTGGGCATATGTAATTATATATAATAAAATATATAACAATATATAATGCAATATATGAAAACTTGTGTTCAATATTTAAGTATATATATGGTATGTGTACTCACACACATGTGTACCTGTATGTATATCTAGATTTGGATATAGATATAAATAATTACTAGATTCCTACAGATGTAGAGTATCGGGTAACTCTAAAAGAAACAGCCTGGCCTAGCACGGTGGCTTACATCTATAATCCCAGCACTTTGGGAGGCCGAGGTTGGGGGATAACCTAAGGTCAGGAGTTCAAGACCAGCCTGGCCAACATGGTGAAACCCCATCTCTACTAAGAATACAAAAATTAGCCAGGTGTGGTGGCGAGCATCTGTAATCCCAGCTACTAGAGAGCCTGAGACAGGAGATTCACTTGAACGCAGGAGGCAGAGGTTGCAGTGAGCCGAGATTACACCATTGCACTCCAGCCTGGGTGACAAGCAAAACTCTGTCTCAAAAAAGGAGGAGGAGAAAAAAAAAAACAGCTTTCTTGAATGGTTATTAAATAAATAAATAATATATATAGATTTTTAAAATGTTTCCATTTTCATGATAAAATGAAAGAAAATGATTTAATAGCAAGTCGAAAATATACCATTTCATTACATTAGCTAACTTTCAGTTTTTCTACCTTTACTACTGTAGTTTCCAAATTGTTTTGATTCATTTCTCTCAAGTGGAATCTTCCCTCTCTCCACTGTATTTCATCCACCTCAAACATCTTTGAAACATATATTGGCATAAAAATTCAATTGATCAGAACAAGTGTCAGGCTAGATCTGAGTTCATTTTGTAGAAGATAAAAGAAATATCTGGCATAAATAGAAGTTAATATTATATTCTTATAATACTTTGTATTTGGCTTACTTAAAAAAAATTGAAATAAAGTGTTTCCCAGGTTCTGTAATATACCGTGATGACTTTTCATTATATTTGCAGAATGAATAGAATAAAAGAAATTGTATTATTATATAAGTGCCTTTCATGTGTACTGAATGAAGATTTACTGCATGATAAACAACAAATGATTGTTTTATGATCTAATAGCCATAGACATCTGAGCACACAGCTTCAATAAATGTGTGATGAAGCCAGGCCGCCTGAAGTCTTCAATTAAGGAAAAAAACATAGCCTTCAGGTCATGTGGGGAGAATAGAAAACTGCATTGCAATTAAGGTTTCCACTGGGAGAAATAGCTCAATCTAATTTCATTTATAAATAACAAAAGGAACAATGATAGCAATTTATCATCAGTCAGTGCCAAGAAAATACACTGAAGGAGATAACCAGAAAGATTAAACACAGACTAGTGTGTGTGCTGGGTGGGGTGGCTAAACCAAAACTAAGTGTGGCAGGTTTGGGGGGGCATTCAAGCCTGCTTATAGTTTCATTCTCACTTTTAAAAATCAAAACTTTGGCTGAGCACGATGACTCACGCCTGTAATCCCAGCACTTTGGGAGGCTGAGGAGGGCGAATCACCAGGTGAGGAGTTAGGAAACCAGCCTAGCCAATATGGTGAAACCCCGTCTCTACTAAAAATACAAAAGTCAGCCAGTCATGGTGGTGCGTGTCTGTAGTCCAAGGTACTCAGGAGGCTAAGGCAGAAGAAGCGCTTGAACTCTGAGGGCAGAGGTTGCAGTGAGCCGAGTTCGCACCACTGCACTCCAGCCTGGGCGACAGAGCAAGACTCCGTCTCAAAAAATAAAAACTTTAAAACATGTTTTCCATATTTATTGACAAATTAAAACTGTGTATATGTAAGGTTCACAATGAGATGTTATATGTATACATTTGTGAAATGATTACCACAATCAAGCTAACTAACATATCCATCACCTGTTTATCAGTTGTATTTTGGGTGAGAAGAGTTTTTATCTCTGAAAATTTCAAGTACATAATATGTTATTATTAACTATATACATATGTACTGATATATATAAGGTCTCCACACTTGTTTATCTTATAACACAAAGACTGTATCTTTTAACCAATATCTCCCTTTTCCCCCACCCCCTCCATCCACTGGTAACTAACCATCAATTTACTTTCTGTTTCTATGAGCTCAACTTTTCTCGATTCCACATGTAAGTAAAATCATGCCATATTTGGCTGTGTCTGGCTTATTTCACTTAGCATAATGTCTTCTAGGTTCATCCATGTTATCACAAATGGCAGGATTTTCTTCCTTTTTTAAGGCTGAATAATATTTCATTGTATATACATAGTACAATCTATTTATCCACTCATCCATAAACAGAAACTTAAGTTGTTTCTATATTGTGGCTACTGTGAATAATCCTGCAATGAACGTGGGTATACAGATAGCTTTTGGGGATAATTATTTAATTACCTTTGCATATATACCCAAAAGTAGATTTACTGGACATATTCTATTCTATATTTACTTTTTTGACAAACCTCCATATTTTTTCTGCAATGGCTTTACCTATTTACATTCCCATCAACAGTGCATCAGAGTTCCTTTTTTAGCACATCCTTGATAACATATGTTATTTTTTGACTTTTTGAGAATAGTCATAACAACAGGTGATTAGTGATGTTATATGCCTGTTGGACCTTTTCAATGTCTTCTTTGGGGAACTGTCAATTCAGGTCATTCGCCCATTTTAAAAATCACGTTATTGGGTTTTTTTGCTATTGAGTTGTATAACTGGCTTATATGTTTTAAATATTAGCCTCTTATCACATGGATATATAGTTTGTTAATATTTTTCTCCCATTCCATAAGTTGCTTTCTCATTCTCTTAATAGTTTCTTTGGCTGTGCAGAATTATTTTAGTTTGATGCAGTGCATCTTGTTTATTTTTGTATTTGCTGCTGGTACTTTTGGTAATGTGCCCCAAAAATCATTGCCAAGATCAATTTCAAGGACCTTTCCCCCTATATTTTTTTCTAGGAGTTTCACAGTTTCCAGTCTTGTGTTCTAGTATGTCATCCATTTTGTGTTGATCTTTATGTTTGATCTAAGATAAGGATCCAATTTCATTCTTCTGCATGTGGATTTCCAGTTTTCCCAACACCATTTATTGAACAGACTATTCTTTCTCCATTGTCTATTCTTGTAAGCTTTGTAGAAAATGAGTTGACTGTGTATGTGTTGGTTGATTTATGAACTCTATTCTGTTCCATTGGTCTGTGTGTCTGTTTTTATGCCAGTGTCATGCTATTTTGATTGCTATGGCTTTGTAATATAATTTAAAATCAGGAAGCATAATGCCTTTACCATTTTTCTTCTTGCTCAAGATTGCATTAACTATTTGGGGTCTTTTTGTGGTTCCACACAACTTTTAAGCTATTTCTTCTATTTCTGCTAAATGACTCATGAATACTCATTAATTCCTTTGATTAACTAGAGATTTGAAGAAATTTCACAGTTACTGTGAGCATCATTGTGTGTTTCATATAAGAAAGCAATGTATTTAGTCTTATCAATTTTACGTTCCAAAATTATTCTCCATTATTTTCTTATTTACACTTTTTAAATGTTTAAAGAATGTACAATCTTTAATCACGGTCTACCTTAAACAATATAATACCTTTTTACATGTAGTGTATTACACCATACAACAAAACATTTCTACCACCACACAATTTCTACCTTCCATACTTTTTGGTATTACTGATATAAGTTTTACTTTTACATGTTATAGATACATAATGCATTGCTATTAATTTTGCTTTAACAGACAATTAACTTTTAGAAATACTAACATTTTTTAAAATAAATCCATCTCTACTTTGATATTTACCATTTTCAGCTCCATTACTTGTGTAGATAGATTCAAGTTTGTGTGTGGTTGGTTGGTTGGTTGGTTGGTTGGTTGGTTGGTTGGTTTTGAGACGGAGTTTTGCTCTGGTTATCCAGGCCGGAGTACAATGGAGCAATCTCGGTTCACTGCAACCTTCACCTCCCAGGTTCAAGCAATTCTCCTGCCTCAGCCTCACAAGTAGCTGGCATTACAGAAATGTGCCACCATGCTTAGCTAACTTTTGTAATTGTGGTGGAGACGGGGTTTCTCCTTGGTCAGGCTGGTCTTGAACTCCTGACCTCAGGTGATCTGCCCACCGTTGGCCTCCCAAAGTGCTGGGATTTCAGGCGTGAGCCACCACGCCCAGCAATTCATGTTTTTTTTACTAGTGTCACATTCTTTCTGCCTAAAGAAGTTTCATTAATTTTTTTTTTTTTAATGTGGGTCTACTGGTCTCCTTGTTTTCCTTCTCTGAAAAGTCTGTTTTTCTCCTTCAATCTTTGAAGATAGGAAGAAAAAAAATAAGAAAAACTACATATAGAATCTGGGTGGGTTATTTTTTTCTTTCAGCATTAAATGTTTCAGTCCACTGTCCTCTTGCCAAGAAGGCTGTTGTATTTTTTTTTTTTTAACTTTTGTATTAAGTTCAGGGGTACATGCGCAGGTTTGTTACATGGATAAACTCAAGTCACAGGGTTTGTTGTACAGAATACTTCTTCACCCAGAAGTTAAGCCTAGTACTCAATAGTTATTTTTCCTGATCCTCTCCATTCGCCTATCCTCCACCCTGAGGTAGGCCCCAGTGTCCATTGATTCCCTCTATGTGTCCATGTTTTCTCTTCATTTAGCTCCCACTTGTAAGTGATAACATGTCTATCACATTTTTTTATCCAGTCTACCACTGATGGGCATTTAGCTTGATTACATGTCTTTGCTATTGTGAATATTGCCGCAATGAACATATGCATTCTGGTGTCCTTATGATAGAGCAATTTATATTCCTTTGGATATGTACCCAGTAGTGGGATTGCTGGTTAGAAGGGTAGACCTGTTTTTAATTCTTCGAAGAATTGCCACACTGCTTTGCACAAGGTTGAACTTATTTACAATCCTACCAATAGTGTATGTGTTCCTTTTTCCTCCACTACCTCACCAGCAACTGTTTTGGTGGGTGTTTTTTTTTTTTTTTTGGCATTTTAATAATCCTGACTGATGTTAGATGATACCTCATTGTGGTTTTGATTTGTATTTCTCTAATGAGCAGTGATGTTGAGCTTTTTTTTCCACGTTCTTGTTGTCTGCGTGTATATTTTCTTTTTATCTCTGTTCCTCCATGTGTAATGTGCCTTTTGTCTCTGGCTACCTTTAAGGTTTTCTTTCTCCCTCTGCATTTTGGTTTTGAACACTTTGAATATGTTGTGTCTAGGAGTTTTTAATTTACTACTTTGCTATTTAAAAAATAGTTTGCTTGATGTTCTCTGATCTTTGTTAAATTATGGTTTCATGTGTCTCTCATTATTTTCATATGAATCTCACTTATTATTTCTTCAGATACTACTTCTGCCTCATTATCTTTCTATTCCTTGTGGGATTTATTTACATGTATGTTGGACCATCTGATATAGACCAGTGCCAATATATTCTATTATTTTCTTTTACACTTTACTTTTCCTTTATGTTTTAGTTTGAATAATGTCTATTGTCATTTCCTCAGTGTCACATATCTTTCAAACTTCATCAACATTTCTTCAAGTTCACTGATTTTTTCCTCAGCTGCATTGAGTGTTTGCCGAACCTGTTGAAATATCATCATCTTTCTTACCGTGATTTTTCTTGTTTACATTTTCATTTTACCTTCTGTCATTGTTTTACTCTCTCTGCTGAAAATCTTCATCTGTTTTTGCATGTTTTTGATTTTTTTCACTAATGCTTTTAAAAAAATAATCATAGTTACTTCAGATTTACTGTTTGGTAGTTCCAAAATCTGGGTCTTATGTACTTCTGGTTCTGTTGATTGCTTGGTCTCTTGCTAGTGAATTAATGTTCTGAAATTTTCTTATGTCTTTTCTTTTTTGCTGAAAATGACACTGTGTGTAGGGAGGTAGATAAGAAGGTAAATAATATTTATGCATTATTTTTCTCTGCAGGCATTTAGTGGGAGTTAATCTAAACTAGTGTTAAGCTGGGTAAGGGTTTTATTGTTGCTATGGTTACCATTGGTCTATCATAAGCTTCAAATTCCATTAGCCCTTACTTTTTGCTTAGGGTTTGGGGTTAGACCAACAGAGATTTTTTTTCAATGTTCCTTTTCTGTCTTCTACTTTTGACTTTCTCTCTGAGCCTGTGCATTTGAGAGGGTCACTTGCCATGTTTTTGTTATGCCCTTAGTGTTAGACTGCTGTCCTCTATCACTAGATCTCTTCTAACCTCATTGGAGGGTGAAATGTAGCTGTACACAGTCTACTGTCCTATTTCAGTCTCAATCTTAGGCAAGACCTGTGTTTAAGATTTTTAGAGTCTGGTTTTCTCAGTGATCTTGCATTGCTTCAACATAGAAGATGTCTAATGTTCTAGATTAAATGCGATTTCCTGTGCCTTCCCCAAAGGTAGCAGGCTTTTTCTTTTCTCTCTCTCCAAATATGATAAATGTTCATTAGTGTTCTGCAAAAGTACATGACAAGATTTGCTGCCCTTTCCTCAGTGGGATAAGCCTCCCCCTCTTCCACCCAACATCAAAGCTTTTATTCCTTAAGAAAGTGAAATCTGTACAGGGTTTTGTTTCCCCGAGCAGGAACTCTTTCCCTCTACAGGCCTATACCACTGGAACACTTTCTCTCTCACTACCTTGCTGCTAATCTTTCTTGTGAGCACCCAGTGAGATTCAAGAATAGCCTGCAGTTGAATGTGAACTTTCCTTCTGTCTAATATTCTCAGGCTCGGGCATTCATCCTCTAATAATCTGTTTGAGAAGTTAGGGGATAACTCCAGCTTTGTTCTTTTTGTTCAAGATTGTTTTGGCTATGTAGGGCCTTTTGTGGTTCTATAATAACGTAAGGATTTTTTAAATTCCTGTTAAAAATGACATTGGAATATTAATAGGGATCATAATGATCTGTAGATCACTTTGGGTAGTATGTACAGTTTCACAATATTAATTTTTTCAGTCCGTGAGCTGAATACTTTTCCATTTATTTATATCTTCTTTAATTTCTTTCATCTGTGTTTTATGTTTTTCAGTATGCAGGCCTTATACCTCCTTGGTTAAATTTATACCTAAGTATTTAATTTTTGTTGCTATTATAAGATTATTTTATTATTTTTTCAGATGGTTCATTATTAGTATTGGAAATACTACTGATTTTTGTATGTTGATTTTGTATCCTGCAAATTTACTGAATTCGTTTATCAGTTCTACCAGTTTTTGATATACTCTTAAGGATTTTCTATATGTAAGACCATACTGTCAGCAAGTAGAGAAAATTTCACTTCTTCCTTTCTTATTAGGAATCCTTTTCTTTCTTTCAACTAATTGTTCTGGCTAGGACATTCAACATTATGTTGAAAAGAAGTGGGCCGGGCGCGGTGGCTCAAGCCTGTAATCCCAGGACTTTGGGAGGCCGAGGCGGGCGGATCACAAGGTCAGGAGATCGAGACCACAGTGAAACCCCGTCTCTACTAAAAATACAAAAAATTAGTCGGGCGCGGTGGCGGGCGCCTGTAGTCCTAGCTACTCAGGAGGCTGAGGCAGAATGGCGTGAACCCAGGAGGCGGAGCTTGCAGTGAGCCGAGATCGCGCCACTGCACTCCAGCCTGGGCAACAGCGTGAGACTCCGTCTCAAAAAAAGAAAAAAAAAAAAAAAAAAAAAAAGAAAAGAAGTGGTGAGAGTGGGCATCCTTGTCTTGTTCCTCGTCTTAGAGGAAAACTTTTCAAACTTTCACCATTGAGAATGATGTTAGCTATGAGTTTGTCATACATGACTTTCATTATGTTGAGGTATATTGCCTCTGTATCTAAACTGTTGAGATTTTTTTTTTTTCATGAAAGGACATTAAATGTTTTCAAATGCATTTTCTGCATCTTTTGAGATAATTATTTGATTTGTATCCTTCCTTTAATTGATGTGGTATATAGCATTTCTTGATTTGCATATGTTGAAACATTCTTGCATCCAAAAGATAAATCCCACTTGAGCATGATGAATGATTTTGTAAATTGGCTGTTGAATTTGGTTTACTAACATTTTATTGGGGATTTTTGCATCTATATTTATCAGGGATGTTGATGTTTCATTTTCTTTTTTCTGTGTGTGTGTTCTTTTCTGCCTCTGGTATTAAGGTAATGCTGGTCTTGTCAAATGAGTTTGGAAGTATTCTCTCCAGTTCAATTTTTTGGATGAGTTTAGATGAACTAGAATTATTTAAATGATTTCAAAACATAAAGTATCTCTCATCAAAACAACAAGCTACTGCAGTGAAAACAGACACACAAAATGGAACAAAATAGAAAGCCCAGAAATAAACCCACACATTTATGGTCAATTAGTTTTTGACAGAGTTACCAAGAACAAACAGCAGAGAAATGGTAGTCTCTTTGATAACTGGTGTGAGGAAAACTGGATATCCACATGCAGAAAAATGAAAAAGTACTCTTGTCTATTACCACATCAAAAAATCTACTCAATATAGATTAAGACTTAAAACTGTAAGCTTCACAACATTGGTCTGGGCAACAAGGTTTTGGATATGACCCCAAATACATAGGCAACAATAGCAAAAATAGACAAATGAGATGCAATCAAACTAAAGAGCTTCAGTGCGGCGAAGGAAACAACAAAGAAAAAGACAACCCACAGAATAATAGAAAATATTTGAACTCCATACATCTGATAAGGTATTAATATTCAAAATATAAAAACAACCATAACAATAGCAAGAAAATAAGCAACTCAATTAAAAAATGGGTAGAGGAGCTAAACTGAGAGTTCTCAAAAGATATACAAATGGCAAACAGGTACAATTTAAAAAGTGCTCGGGATCACTAATCATGAAGGAAATGCAAACTAAAACCTCAATGAGATATTGCCTCACACCTGATAGAATAGCTTTTTTTTGAAAAGATGAAAGATAACGAGTGTTGATGAGGAGGTAGGGAAAATGGAACTCTTATACTTTGTGTGTGGGAATGTAAATTAGTACCACCATTATGGAAAATGGTATGGAGGTCCCCCAATAAAAAAAAAAAATAGAACTACCACAATCCTATCTTCATCCTGCTTCCAGCTAAGTAAACTGGGCCTGTGCTTATGTTGTATCTATCCTTTCTGAAATTTTAGGCTAATTGCATATCTGTGACTTTAGCTCCCTATAAGTTCAAGAAAAACTATGATTTTGTATAATATCTAGAATTGTCTTGATAGTGTGATGACATAGGATGTGTGGCAATGTTCTTTAGAGCTTTCTATACACTAAGCAAAAATCAAAAGATATTTTGCAGGTAGTATGTTTTTTATAATAGCCATTAAGACAATAATAAGGCCGGGCGTGGTGGCTCACACCTGTAATCACAGCACTTTGGGAGGCTAACGCAGGCAGATCATGAGGTCAGGAGTTCAAGACCAGCCTGGCCAACACAGTGAAACCCCATCTCTACTGAAAATGCAAAACATAAGCCAGGCGTGGTGGCTAGTGCCTGTAATCTCAGCCACTTGGGGGGCTGAGGCAGGAGAATCACTAATAATAAATATTATAAGTTTAATTTTAAATCACTAAATTCTCAGAGTCCAGGTCAAACCTTATTAAAAAAGATAGAATCTAAGGCCAGTGTAAGTTTCAACATCATCTATAATTATATATTTTTGTAGAAATATTGTTATGACTAAAAATAGTTGAAGGGTTTGTGTACTACAAAAAGACAGATTTTAAGTACTTTATTTCTGAAAAAATATTTTAATTAGAAGGGGAATTTATGTTAAATAAAGTTTAAAAGAGAAGTATAATCAATAAACTATGCTTCCCATACCTTCACTGATTGCGGGTAAACTTCAAGAATATTTTTGAATTACAGTTCACACTAAAGACGGATGACTTAGATTTTCTTCCACCACTTAGTGAGCGTTGACAATATTTCTTCTGTATTTACTTCTTTGTCAATAGCATGTCTAGGACATTTCTGTCAAAAAGGTGGTCCTCAGAATATCAGTATGACTTCAGCTGGGAGCTTATTAGAAATACTGAATCTCAGGCCTCATTTCAGACCTGTATCACAATCTATATTTTAATAAGGTTCTTAGTTGATCTATATATACATAAGCTTTTAATATTTGACTAGTACTTTACTTGACCCTCAGTTTACTTTAATCACTGGTCAAATATTAAAAGCTAATGTATGTCACAGGTGTTATGGCCATAATGGAATGTTTGATGAGTCACAAAAACTTAGAAGGCACAGATTCTTTTGATTTTTTAAACTCAATGTGACCCAGCACAGCGAAGTACACCTTTCCACTGATAACGCCTTCTTAACAAGGGTTTCTCAGAAAAAAATGAAAGAAAAAGAAAATAGATTTTCTGAATTCAATCAATGAATTTGCTTTCTCTGAGTTGAATGACTCATCATGTTCCATCAAAGGTAGCGATAGAGATATATTATCAAGTATGAATGTACCTCCTATGTAAGAGATATAGGACGGCAATGGCAAGTCCTTGTCAAAAACTCAAATTGCTTCACCATTTTTTTAAGCTAAAAACTTACTGTAGGCTAGGTGTGGTGGCTCATGCCTGTAATCCCAGCACTTTGGGAGGCCAAGGCAGGTGGATCACCTGAGGTCAGGAGCTCAAGACCAGCCCGGGCAACATGGTGTAACCCTGTCTCTACCAAAAATACAAAAATAAACTGGGCACAGTGGCACATGCCTGCAATCCCAGCTACTTGGGAGGCTGAGACAGGAGAATCTTTTGAGCCTGGGAAGAGGAGGTTGCAATGAGCCGAGACTGTGCCATTGCACTACAGCCTGGGCAACAGAGTGAGACTCCATGTCAACAAAACAAAACTTACTATAAATGTATTCAAAGATACAAATTAAGTATAATAGTCATGAAAGAATATCACCAATACCTAATTTAAAATACAAAATAATGAATAAAAATATATTTATTTAGTATGCTTGCATGCATTGAAAAGTACAATTAACAATGTTTTTCCTTTATTATATTGTAAATGGTGATGGCTTGGTATGGAATTAAAAATTATATAGACTCACTAAGTTGTATTTTAGATTGAATTGTCTTTTACTTTTCTCTGGAACAGTTTATATGTATGTATGTATGTGTGTGGGTGTATGTGCATGTGTAGTGTTATAAAATTATATATACAGTTTGTTAAATATATAAATAAGTTATACTTTTTCTGTATTTATATACATATATACACACACATACTATACACACACATACACACAGACACACATAAATATTCTCATTCACACACACAGTATATATATTCAGAGCCTCCAGAAAACCCAGGCTAATACAGGGATACACTCTCAATTAAAGTATGCACCATCAGAAGTATCACTGCCTGCAAAAGGCAATGCCAAATAACGTACTTCTGTCTTAGCATAGGCATTGGAATTTGCAAACACAATTCTATCTTTAGACACGTTTGGGTTTGAATTAACAAAACATAGGCAGTCTGGGAAATTAATTAATTTTATAAAAAGTTTATGATTTGACAGTATCCCTGAGCAACTAAGAGATAAGCAAGAAATTCCTCTTTAGAAGTAATTACATCCAGGACTTAAAGATGCCTTTGATGGAGATTCACACAACACGAATCCATGCAAAATAAAAGAGAAAAACCCATATGCTTGATATGACAAAAGGGACAGAACCAAGGTGATACAGTGGGTAAAGGACAGCATTTTCAACCAAGAGGGGTGGAACAGATGCTTATGTACACAACTAAAAACAGAAACTCAATCCTTGACCCTTACTTTGCAGCATGTATAGTAATTAACTCCAAATGGATCCTAGACCAAAATTAAAATCTTAAACTGTAAAATGTCTACAATAAAAGGATACAATTTTTGTGACCTTATATAAAGCAATGATTTGGGGGATTGGGCACAAAAATATACAAATTATTAAGAGATCAGTTAACTTCAAAGCTTCAAGGATCTCTTCAAAATGCACCACAAGATAAAAGGCAAGTCACAGACAGGAAGAAAATATTCTTAACACATTGTATTGACAAGGACTGGAATCTGGAATATATAAATAACTATTACAACTCACGTCAAAAATAGTTCAGTTTTTAAAAGTGTAAAATATCTGAACTGATAGTTCAAAAAAGACTATTCATGCAGCTAATATATACCTTAAAAGAGGTACAATATCATTATTTATCAAATAAATGCAAATTAAAATCATTATGTGATGCCACTACATATCCACTAGAGTAGGCACAATTAAAAAGACCAAAAATACTCAGTGATGGCAGGGATTCAGAGCAACTGAGACTACAATACTTTGATAATTGTAATATAAAATGACATTGTCAGTTTGAAAAGCATGTTGGAAGTTTCTCAGGAAATTTAAAATGTACTTATTTCATGACCCAACAGGTCCATTCCCACATATTTGCCCAAGAAAAATGAAAACATATATTAACTCAAAGATCAACAGCTTTTATAGCAGTTAGCAAGAATGTACCTGTCTATTAACTAATGAATGATCAAACAAATACTCCTGTAATGGAATACTACTTTGAGATACAAAGAAACCTATTACTGACACTTACAACAACATAGACAGACTTGAAAATCATCATGCTGAATAAAAACAATCCAGACACAAAGGAGCATATAGCTATGATTCATTTAGATTAAACTCAAGAGAAGAAAAGCCAAGCATAATAGTGGTAGCCTTAGGTGAGGTATGAAGGTCACTGAAGATGGGAGCAAGGGAAATTTCAGATGATAAATATTTTATATCTTAATTGTGGTTGTATTTACAAAAGTGTATATATTTGTTAAAACAATTTTATTTTGTCATTTAAATTATTTTCCACCACATTATTTTTTAAAATGAGTACTAAGTTTAAATATCAGATTACACTCATTTAAAGGAAAAAAGTAAATTGTAAAATAGATTTGAAAAGTGTCGAGAATGCAGACATATATACAAAAAGGAAAAACATATATATATATAAAGACAATGATAAGAACAATGGTGAAAAAACTTCCAGGAAAAGAAATTGGAAAAAACAAATATGGTCTATTAAATCTCTGAAGCGTTAATGACTAAAAATTGATGGAAGCTATAAACCCTTAGACACAAGAAGAACACATTTCAAACAAGATATAAATCTAAAGTATACTCAAACATATTGAAAAAATCTGTAGAATGTCAGAGACTAACAGAAGATCTTAAAAATATCAATGGAGAAAGAGAACCTTCCAGTAAAAAAATAAGAAAACAGTGAAAAACGTTATAGAAATTATTCCCAGCACCATCTTAACAGCAACAATGAATATTTTGGCATTTTGTCTCCTTTATTATAATATAAATTCTAAACCTCAAGAAAGTACATTTCGGGCTTGAAAGTATTAATAAAAATAGACGAACAGAGAGAAGAAAGCTAAATTTAAATAGAAGAAACATGTTCTTTTTCCAAATTGAATCAGCTCTGGCAAGATCGTACAGTATAGCTTTTAAAAAAACTTTACATCTCGGGTCAGAAAACATATGTACGAATAACTATGTTGATGGAAAATAAGTTGGTATACCCTGCCAAGTCAACTCCTCTGGCTCTATCGAAGAAAGCAGAGAGTTACAGAGTATTTAGAAAAATGGGGTTGTATATCTCTGGCACTACAAACCTAAGCTAATCCATGACAAAAATGAATACATTGCCTTTCCTCTCAAACTTGCTTCTTCCCTCAGTGAAACATTTTGCAAAACAACACAACTGTTTATTTAGTTAAGCAAGAAGATTATGAAACGTACTAATTTTTTCTGGCCCCTCATCTACCTTTATTCAATCTATTAATTGCTGCTGTATCCACCTGTGTAATGGGTCTCAAACTCTTTTTTCTTTGTTTTTCCTCTCCATTCCCATTTACATTGCTTTATTTGACATTTTGGCCTATTTCAATTAGCAATATATTAATTTATAACTGAATTTTTACCATAATAAATCTTTATTGTTTCAAAATGAGTTTTCTGAATTAAAATATGACCATTTAACTAACCCACATAAAATATCTTATGGCCTTATACTATGTTCAAAATATAATTAAAATCTGTAGTATATTTGATCATATTCACTTATGTTTAAATTGCTTTAATTACCAATATACTGGGGTTTGGTTTGTCCCATTTTGGAGCTTGTTCATTGTCCTTTAGAGCATTAGATTTCCTT
Source organism: Macaca thibetana thibetana (assembly GCF_024542745.1). Taxonomy (NCBI): domain Eukaryota; kingdom Metazoa; phylum Chordata; class Mammalia; order Primates; family Cercopithecidae; genus Macaca; species Macaca thibetana. Next base: position 28,659,822 of record NC_065582.1, on the reverse strand, counting down.
ACTGTGATTTTTACTGAAGAGTGCATTTTTTGTATTTGTCAGATTTACAATGAAATTTAAAACATATCAATAAAATTAAGAGTGTAGAAAGACATATAAGTCTTAAATATATGATCTCGAACATATATTTTAAATATAGGTCTTAAATATATATATTACTTTTTCAAATCATGCAGAAATACTTGGCCATGTGAACACATTTGTGTGGCCATTGTCAGGGAAGGACCCTTTTAAGTGAAGTTCTCTTTTCAGGTTTCCCCTACCCATCTCTGCCTGGGATGGGTACTAAGATTTCTAAAAGCAGAGCCAGTCGAGTATAATACTTAGCAGATGTGTTTCTGGAAGGACACTGCCGGTGTTCGAATGTGCCATTTATTAGCTGTGTGACTTTCATTGAGTTACTGAAACTTTGTGTTTATAGTTCTTATACTTGTATCAATAACAGCACCAAATCCATAAGGTGGTTTGAAGGAAAAGTGAGCAAACACATCTAAAACAATCAGAATGGTGCCTAGAAAATAGTTACTGCTCAATAAATGTTAATTATCATCACTATTATAACTTAAAATGTTATGCATAACAAATTCATCAATCACTTGGTATGGGTAAGAAAAGTGCATTTTTCAAGACTTAAATGGACCCAAACATTTACATCCTACAAACCTGCTGCAGGGAAGTAGTAAGGATATGTTGCAGCAATGGAAGGAATAAATTAAGAAAAGGGAAGACTGAGGTCCCAAAAAGAATGGTTCCATGGTAGAAATGCACCACAGAATGACAGGTGATTGGCTAAGAATACAAAACCACAGTGGAGCAGAAAAATTGAAGGTGAAGAGAGGGAAGTTCTAGCCAATAAAGAAGACTCAATAGGACTTCATTAGCTGGACAGTTTGTGAAAATAATTGACTATTATAAAGCCATGTATTTCATGAAAAAAGAATCTAAATTATTAAAACAGTATATAAGACTTATTTCTTAAATACATTGCTATGTTTCACAGTGAAAAATTTTGCATAAATATAATAATGTAAACTCTTGATCATGTTTTCTTATCATTAGACAAAAATTAAAGATATTGCTATGTAGTGTTCAAAGGACAGAACGTAAATCATTAACCTGGAAAATATAGCATTACAATAAAGATTGCAGCTATCTAGAGGTGGAAGCAACTTAAGAGAGCAGTAATGTTTATAGTGCCTTCATAATAAGTCAAGTGATAATTAATGGAATAAATATATTTGCCAAACTATTTAAGAAAATTAATGCAGCAGATAGAGTAATTAAAACAGGAATATACACATGGTGGGAAGATGTTTGGTTGTAAGGTCAAATAAATGAGCAAAGTTCTCATATATTGTAAATAGCTATTATCTGAAATTCATAAATTAAAATATATGAGAAAGAGTATTAAGTATTGATGTAGTGGTAAGTGACAGAAGAATGACCTAAAAGAGTCAAGGGAGCTTGCCTGGGGAACAGTAGTAGGAATTGGTAGATGTTGATAGTGGGTGGAAATGGAGTGCTTTTCTTAACGCTATTTTATTTTTCTTCTTAGAAATGTAAATATATTGCATTAATAATAACAGTAAAGATATTAAATGATAAATACATTTAATAACATACAAAAACATGTTTATCCATACTAGGAATCAAATAATTATGAAATTTAAAAAATTACATGGGATTCTTATTTTCTTTCAAGTTAGACAAAAATTTTAAATTTTGGTATAAATAAGAGCCTACAAGTGATAAGATGGGCATACAATGCTAGTGAAACTGTAATTTTAAAAATTTATATTTTATAGCAAATTAGCATTAAATGTTAAGCATTTTTAAATTCACTCTTTGTGGAAATCTGTTCTAAGTAAATAATCAGAAATTTAGATAAAATTAGACTAAATTAGAATGCAAATATTAATAATTGAAAATTAATTACATATTGCATCTGCAATTTTAAAATGCCTGTCTTGATTTGAAAATAAGAATTATGTAAAATATTACACAATCAAGAAATTTAGATTATGCATTTAGAAAGTGAACTGCATTAATAAATTAGTTTAAAATAATAAAAACCAAATCAATGAACAATTTGTCAAATTTTCAGAATTACCAACCCTTCTCTCTTCATAATATTTGTAACGAAAAAAATAAAATTATGTGATCACAGGCTAATTATATTTGTTTTGTGTAAAGGAAGTTATTTGGGTAGATGATGTGTTTCCAGCATGTGCTCAAGCCATAGGAAATTGTTATTAATCTACTCATTGTAACTATGCAGTAGACTATATAATCTCATAACGAAAAATAATTGACTATTTTGTTCTCACAGCTAAATTCTCAGGATCCAGGAAAGCCACTCTCTTAGCAGGGGTTCATAAGCACTTGTTAAATAAATGAATTAATTAATGAAGAACTTAGAACCACTTCTTATTTTTGCTGTTGGGTTTAGCAGAGTATTTTCTGACCAGGGAAACAAAGATTTGATCATGTGATGTACTGTACCACACCTGTGAGATCATAAGCGCCATCTATTGTATTCAAAATATTCTTTGTGTGGCTGGATTTTCTTAAGTCACTACAGTTTTACAGGCTGAGGCAGCTATGAAAACGTTAGGATCCAAGAATTTACTGAAACCTGGGTTAAGTAGATGACATTTCTACAATCCCTGGGCTAGATGGGAATATGAGCCAAATTTTACATATATCTACATGTAGCTATAACTAGCATAGAAGTGTCATATTAGTCTTAGTTTAAAGGTCATAAACACTTTCCTAATCTTCAGAATAGCTTTCTAAGAAATTAACATCTTCATTTTATTTTCCGAGCCATTCAAATTCTGAATATATTTTAATGTATTTATTCAGCATTTTTGGCATATTCTACTGAGACATTAGCAATTTTATGAAACTGTTATACTGAGATCAGAAAATTAGAGAAGTAGACTCAGTGGAAAATAGAACAAAGAAAATATAGAACCTGTTTAAGCAAGATTGATCTAGGAAGGCTTTGATTGTGAGATGAGACAGAAAAACAAGATGACTAATGCACCTTATGCTAATCAGTTTTATTTGTAGTCACATATTGTACATTTACTAAATTCTCCATCTAAAATAAGTTAGAATATTAAAATAAATATCATAGATATATTTTGTTTACTTAGAATATTGAGTTTCATCATGGTACATATATATTTGAAAAGTCATAATGTCAGAACTTTATATTTATCAAAAGACTCTTTTCATAGCCCGTGTTTTTTTTCTTTTCTTTTTCCAAGAGAGTTAATAAAAAGCAAGAGAAAATTCACTGCAGCTGAGAAAAAGCAAACAGCTGGTACATAAACATGATTATAGATTCGTTAGATCATGAATATATATCCACACTTACCTGCCATTCCAAGGTGAGAAAACTTTTAGTTATTGTCAAGGCCATGGTGTTGCAATAGCTCATTGGACTTGAGACTGCTTAAAATATTATAAGTAAGACATCTAAGGCAATCTTATGGGGAAAAGGGAGACAAACATAGCTGAAGCCAAGAAGAAAATAGAGCTACCCATATGGCTCTGTGAAACCACTGCCAATAAAATATATTCTCAGCAAATATAATTGCCTTTATTATAGGGATTGACTATAATTCTAAGTACTATGAAAACAACTCTCCTTTGTCTAGAAGTAGTCTAAGAAAACACTACTCTTCCCCTGGTCCAATATTAAGCCCACACCCATAGATCTTATGTATCATATGTAGTAATAAGATCTGAAGAAAAAGAAGCATGTTTGAGTGAACTGATGACAAAAATGACTAAATATGTACTTAAAGGCCTATAATCTTTGAAAAATGGGAGGAGAAATAATTTCAAACATTTTGCATAGAAATTCTGTATGCTACAAGAAAAACATTCTGTTAAATGAGTAGCTAAATTGGTTATACAGTGCACCCAGAGATTAATAGAAGACATTTTTTAAAATGAAGACTTGAATTAGTGGCAGTTGCAAGCAACAGCTGAGATTACCTTTGAGAAATTTATAAAGCAAATTTCTTCAGAAATTATTTCTTCTTACTTTTCAGTGTTTAAGAATCAAAATCATAAAAGAGGTTCTGTATTTGCATTTTAACATTTGCATAATGCAAATACCTAACAATTTCATGGATTCTAGAAAAATATCATTTTCAAAATACCATGTAATATTTTTGAATGAAACTGGCTCTGCCTATAAGTTTAACTGATGATGGCTCCGCCTATAAGTTTAACTGATGAACCTGGTTTCAATTCACGCAAATCTGAATCTGTTGCATCTTTTCTTAATTATTTGTTCTGCTCTCATTGCACATTTTCATTTTATTCTTTAAAATATAAAAAATAGAAGAATTCATGTATTAGCTCGCTTTCACACTCTTTTAAAGAACTACCTGGAACTGGATAATTTATTTTAAAAAAATGGAGTTTCATTGACTCACAGTTCTGCATGGCTGGGGAGGCCTCAGGAAACTTAAAATCATGGTTGAAGGTGAAGGGGAAGCAAGGCACGTCTTACGTGGTGGCAGGAGATAGAGAAGAAGAAATGCCACCCAATTTTAAACCATTACATCTAATGAGAATTCACTAACAATTTTGAGAACAGCAAGGGGGAGGTCTGCCCCCATGCTTGAATCACCTCCAGCCAGGTCCCTCCCCCAACATGGGATTACAATTTGAGATGACATTTGGGTGGGTACACAAATCCATACCATATTATTCCACCCCTAATGCCTCCCAAATCTTATGTCCTTCTCACGTTTCAAAACCAATTATGCCTTCCCAATAGTCCCCCAAAGTCTTAACTCATCCCACCATTAACTGAAAAGTCCATTTCCACAGTCTCATGTGAAACAAGGCAAGTTCTTTCTGCCTCTGAGTCTATAAAGTCAGAAACTAGTTAGTTACTTACAAGATACAATGGGGGGTGAGGCATGCTCCCATTCCAAAAGGGAGAAATTGTCCAAAAGAAAGAGACTACAAGACCCATGCAAGTCTGAAACAGCAAGGCAGTCACTAAATCTAAAAGCTCCAGATGAATATCCCTTGATTCCGTGTCTCACATTGAGGGCATGCTGATGCAAGGGGTAGGCTCCCAAGGTCTTGGACAGCTTTTTTCCTGTGACTCTGCAGGGTACAGCCCCCACGGCTGCTTTCATGGACTGCTGTTGAGTGCCTGTGCTTTTTCCAGGTGCACAATGCAAGCTGTCAGTAGATCTACCATTCTGGGGTCTGGAATATGGTGGCTATCTTCTCACAGGTCCACTGTGCAGTTCCCCGGCGGGAACTCTGTGTGGGGGGCTCCAACTCCATATTTTTCTTCTGTAATTCCCTAGTAGACATTGTTTCTGAGGGCTCTGCCCCTGCAGCAGATTTCTGCCTAGACATCCAGGCATTTCTATACATCCTCTGAAATCTAGGAATAGTTGAGGTTTGGGAGTCAACTCTCAACTCTAGTCCTCTGCACAGAAAACCCATGAACCCAACACCACATTGAAGCTGCCAAGGTTTGGAGCTTGAACCCTTTGAAGAAATGGCCTAAGCTGTACATTGTCCCATTGTAACCACAGCTGGAGCTGGAGTGGCTGGGACACAGGGTGTCATGTCCTGAGACAGCAAAGAAGAGTAGGGCCCTGGGCCTAGCCCATAAAACCATTGTTTTTTCTCCTGTGCCTCCAGGCCTGTGATGGGAGGGGCTGCCATAAAGAACCCTGAAATGACCTGAAGACATATTCCCTATTGTCTTGGTGATTAATGTTCAACTCCTCATTACTTATGCAAATTTCTGCAGCCTTCAATTCCTCCTCAGATTTTTTTTTTTTCCTATCACATGGCCAGGCTGCAAATTTCCCAAACTTTTATGCTCTGTTTCTCTTTCAAATATAAGTTCCAGTTTGAGACCATCCATTAGTGAAGGCATGTGACTGTGTGCTTTTAGAAACAGCTATGACACATCCTGAACACTTTACTGGTTAGAAATTTCTTTTGCCAGATACCCTAAATCATCCCTCTCAAGTTCTAAATTTCACAGATTTCTCAGGCAGGGGCAAAATGCCACCAGTATCATGAATAAAATATAGCAAGGGTGACCTTGACTCCAGTTCCCAATAAGTTCCTAATCTCCATCTGAGACCACCTCAGCCTGGACTTTAGTGTCCATATCACTATAAGCATTTTGGTCAATTCAACAAGTCCCTAGGAAATTCCAGACTTTCCCACATCATCTTCTCTTCTTCTGAGCCTTCCAAACTGCTCCCACTTCTGCCCATTACCCAGTCCCAAAGTTGTTTACACATTTTAAGGTATCTTTAGAGCAGTGCCAAACTCTCCTGGTACAAATTTTCTGTGTTGGTCTATCTTCACACTGCTATAAAGAACTACCTGAAACTGGGTAATTTATATTTAGAAAAAGAGGATTAATTGACTCACAATTCTGCATGGGTGAGGAGGCCTCCAGTAACTTATAGTCATAGCAGAAGGCAAAGGGGAAGCAAGGCACATCTTACATGGTAGCAGGATATATAGAGAGAAGGGGGAACTGCCACACACTTTTAAAACATCAGATCTTGTGAGAACTCACTCATTAGGATGAGAACAGCAAGGAGGAAGTCTCCCCCCAGGATTCAATAACCCCCCACCACGCCCCTCTTCCCACCCATGGGGATTGTAATTTGAGATGAGATTTGGGTAGGGACACAGAGCCGAACCATAGCAGTTCACCACAATCCTTATTTAGTTATATTCTAGCACTAACTCACAGAGGTCTCACATTAAAATCCTTAAGAGAAAGGCAATTCAACTTTCTTCTTATTTTAAACGTTTGGCTCCATCTGAATATTTTGTTTCTAGAACGCCAGTATCTAAGGTATTCATCTGAATATCTTGTTTCTAGAGTACCTTAAGAAAATAATCAGATGAAACCAACAGTACCCAAGAACTCTAAGAAAGTAAAGAAATTGTTCCAAATGAGGAAAATCACTTCAGATAATCTGAACTCAAATAGATTTTGTGTTGACCTATATATACAGGATATTTCAAAATTTGCTATCTTAATCTTTAGTGGACACTTCGACATTTCTGTTTTGTTGACCCCAAATATTTAAATTGAGTCATATGAAAACAAGTGTTTTATCAAAATAATGCAAACATTTTTAATATTTGGGAAACAATTTGTGCAACAAAATTCATTAAGTGAAAATAATTACCTTTTTCCTTAAGAGCATAACAGCACTTTTTAAATATAATTTTACTCAATTTTTTTTTTTTTTTTTTGCCATGTTAACTTTTAAGGACGTATTCAATAAGAAGTTAGGGTCAATGCCAATTTTGATGAATTATGGGCTGTACCATTGTAAATAATATTTTTGTTCAAGTTTTCCAAATAAGTCTATTATTTCTGGGTCACATTTTCATGATTTGTTTTATTTGAAGTGTTCATTCTTCTGTTAATTCATTCTTAAAGTGTTAATTCTGCTGTTAAAGCAATTACTAATTTTAGAATATGTACTTTTAGACATCTTTAATTTGATTTTCTATTGCATTTTTATCCAATTGTGGATAAATCAATTTTTGTGGTTTTCAGATTTAAAAATTATAATAATAAGGATATAAATAATTTCTTATTTATACCAAATTATATTGAATGAAGCTTTAAAAATGTCTTTTTTATTTCTTTCTAAAATTTCTTATAGTTAAGAATTGAAAATAATTGTTATGTAGTATGTAATTCATAAAAAATCACTCCATATTGCTTTATTTTCTAAATTAGTGTGTGAGTTACACATTTCTTAAGTACATTTCTTATCAATTTATGATAACATCTATGCCTTACAAGTGATTAGAGGCCAGGCGCGGTGGCTCACGCTTATAATCCCACCACTTTGGGAGGCCGGGGGGGCCAGATCATGAGGTTAGGAGATTGAGACCATCCTGGCCAACATGGCGAAACTTAGTCTCTACTGAAAATACAAAACTTAGCTGGGTATGGTGCCGCACGCCTGTAGTCCCAGCTACTCAGGAGGTTAAGGCAGAAGAATCGCTTGAACCTGGGAGGCGGAGGTTGCAGTGAGCCAAGATTGCACAACTGCATTTCAGCTGGTGACAGAGCGAGACTCAAAAAAAAAAAGAAAAAAAAGATTAGAAAGATTACAATAATTTCAGAGAACCGAGGCATTCTAATTTTAAAGCAGATATTGTAGGTCAAAAATAAGCATTAAAAATGGAACAATTAGAACAATTTGATAGACTTTTAGAATTCCAAGTTATATGTAATTCTGTTCCTGGCTATCTAAAAACAGAATTATCAGTAAAATCGGTCATCTTAGAAATACTGTTTATGAAAAAAAAAAAAAAACAGTTCTCTAATTCTAGGTAAGCATTATCTTTATGTCACAGCATCCAAAGATTGCTGCAGTTTTCTACATTTAGGATATGCAAAACCAACTAAGTATTGAATATATAAATCAACTCACCAGCTACTCATTCATTGAATACTAGACTATCTACAAACTTTGTTTTTGATACATTTTCATTTTGTTTTCTCCTTGGATTTAAATCTTGTTTTTTTCTTTGACTGCTGTATCATTTTTGTAGCAATATAATTCAGGATATCTCTTTTGTTACTGATATAAAAATGCAATGGATGACTTAAAAGAGATGACACCCCAGGAGTAACAAGCAAACTCAGCACCCAGATCTTTGTTTACAATAACATTCTTCAATGAAAGGTACTAGGTCTCCTTGGAGAAATGGCTGATTTTTGAACTAGAGCTGGAAACATTCAAAATGAGCCTTGGGAATCTGGTAGTGCCAGAGAGTAAGAAAATGCTCAAAAAAATAATAATAATAAAAAGTAAAATGCATTGATTGGAGTGTGTTCAAAAGCGGCACAGGAGACAACCGAAGAGCTTCCAATAGTAAATGCTGTAACAATTTGATGAAAAAATAAAGTAGTAGAATAGGATTATAACCCAGATTATAAAATACATATCTATGAATTCATACTAATGCAAACAAATGACTGAAAAAGAAATAAATGAGGGAGAAAAGGCAAATCTCTTATGAAAGAATTCCAAATAGTTTATGTAGATAATTGCCCTCAAGAAGGTAAAGCATAATTCTCCACTCCTTAACTGCACACTGTACATACCGATTTTCTTCTGAAGAGTAAATATGGAAATGGTGAGGGTGGAAGAACACATAACTTTACAGTGAGAAAACTTAAGAAACACTATTTCAGCCAGGTGATCCAGCTCAATGTCAACAATTAAATAATGTTGGTAAAGTGCACCCTGGATATTTAACGAAAATGACATTAACCTCTGCTAGCTTCTTCACAAAACCCCTAATCTCAGTATAATCATGAGAAAAGCATCAGAGAAACTCCAATGAAGGGCACTCCTACAGAATATCTGACCAGTTAAGATAAACTGTTAAGATCAAAAATTACTAGGAAAGTTTGAGAAGCTGTCACAGCCAAGAGGAAGTCAAGAAGCCAGGACAACTGAAAGCAGTGTATCCTAGATGCAACTGTTGAACAATAAAATAACATTAAATAAGAGCTGAGGATACATGAATAAACTGTGGACGTTAATTAGTGACAATGTGTCATTGGTTAAATAATTATAATAAATGTACTACATTAGTATAAGAAGTTAATAATGGGGAAAACTTTGTAAAGGTATTTGAGAACTGACTATTTTTTTCTCAATTTTTTTCTGTATGCTTGAAACGGTTCTCAAAACTAAAGTATATTGCAAATACTATGGCTTACTACTGTTAAACATTTTCCCTATGGTACATATTCTGTAGCCACAACAGAATTCAAATATTCAACACACAACTAGACTCATGGCCTAATGCTCCATTCACTGAGTAAGATTAGCGGAAGTCATTTTCCAGCTATATCAAGCAATAAGAGCTTTAACAGTGAAACACTCAGGTACTCTGGATGGCTATTCTCATTTTGTGAAGAGTGCTTACACAGTACTTGTCCATGAGCCATTTAGTTCGCAGAGAGCAAGCCCTGAAAGTTCCATAGGATAACTTATTCAAGTATTACTTTAAAATTCCACTTATTTGAGATTTCTTTCATCCTACTTATGAGCAGGATGCAGAAGACTGTGAGCAGTTGTGACTCCTGCTGAAAACAGAAAAATCGTTGAGAGAGGAAATCATATTTTTCACATACTTTTTTTTAATTAATAGATTTTATTTCTTAGAGCAGTGTTAGACTTACAGAATAATTAGACAGACCTAGTGTTTCTATATACTCTTTTTCTGCCTGCCCAATTTCTCCCATTATTAACAACTTTTGTTAATGTTGGCCTTTTTTCAATTCATGAAGAAATATTGATACATTATTATGAAAGTTCATAGTTGCCATTAGGGTTCACTTTTTCTGTTGTGTGGGTTTTGCCAGATGCATAATGGCATGTATCCATCATTACAGAATTATATGGAATAGTTTCATAGCCCTAAAAATTATCTGTGCTTCACCTATTCTTCTCTTAACCATTCCCCTAGCCCTACTCCAGACACTGAAAACCATTGATGTTGTTGCTATCACTATAGTCTATTTGTCTGGCTTTTTCAGTATATCACATAGTTGCAATTATACAGTATATAGACGTTTTAGACTGTTTTTCACTTAGCATTTATGCATTTGAAGTTTAACCATGGCTTTCATTGGCTTGAAATTTCATTCCTTTTTATTGCTGGGTAATATTTTATTATGTGGATGTATCACAGTTCAATTATTCATTCACCTGTTGACCAATATCTTGGTGGTTTTCAAGTTTTGGCAATGATGAATAAAGCTCCCAAATATCTATGAGCAGGTATATGTGTGGAAATAAGTTTTCAAATCCTTTGGGTAAATATCAAGAAGCATCATTGCTGATTTTTATGGAATGTGTTTAGTTTTTATAAGAAATCACCAAACTGTCTTCCAAAGTGGCTATATCTTTTTGCATCCCCACCAGCAATGAATAAGAGTTCCTGTAGCTCTACAATTTCACCAGCCTTTGATGTTGTCAGTGTTCTGAATTTTAACCATTTGTAATGGTTAATATCAAATGTCAACTAGATCGGATTTAAGGGTGTAAAGTATTGTTCGTGGGTGTGTCTGTGAGGGTATTGCCAAAGGAGATTAACATTTGACTCAGTGGACTGGGAGAAGCAGACCCACCCTCAATCTGGGTGGGCACCAACTAATCAGCTGCCAGCATGGACAGAATAAGAAACAGGCAGAAGAACATGGAGAGACTAGACTTGCCTAGCCTCCCAGCCTACATCTTTCTCCCATGCAGGATGCTTCCTGCCCTCAAACATCAGACTCCAAGTTCTTCGGCTTTGGGACTCTAACTGGCTCCCTTGCTTCTCAGCTTACGGATGGCCTCTTGTGGGATCTTGAGAGCATATGAGTTAACACTCCTTAATAAACTCTCCTTTAGATGAGTTTGAGTCCTCTGTAGGGACATGGATGCAGCTGGAAACCATCATTCTCAGCAAACTATCACAAGAACAGAAAACCAAACACCGCATGTTCTCACTCATAGGTGGGAACTGAACAATGAGATCACTTGGACTCGAGAAGGGGAACATCACACACCGGGCCCTATCATGGGGAGGGGGGAGGGGGGAGGGATTGCATTGGGAGTTATACCTGATGTAAATGACGAGTTGATGGGTGCTGACGAGTTGATGGGTGCAGCATGCCAACATGGCATAGATATACATATGTAACAAACCTGCACGTTATCCACATGTAGCCTAGAACTTAAAGTATAATAAAAAAAAAATAAAGAGATAATCTGTACTCAAATAAATAAATAAATAAATAAATAAATAAATAAACTCTCCTTTATATATACATCTACCCTATTAGTTCTGTTCCTCTAGAGAACCGTAACTAATACACCATTCTCATAGGCATGTAGTGGTACCTCACTGTTGCTTTAACTTGTAAACCACTAATAATACCTGATGTTGAAGATCATTTCATATGTTTATTTTTATATCTTTTTAGTAAAGTGTTGATGCCCATCTTTTGCCAAATTTAAACAGGAATGTTTGTTGTCTGTTGAATTTTAAGAATGTTTTGTATAATTTGGATAGAATTCCTTTATTATAAATGTGTTTTGAAAATATTTTTCCCAATTTGTTGTTTGCTTTTTTTCATTCTCTTAACAATGTTATTCACAAATCATATTTTTAATGAAGTTCAGCTCATAATGTATTCCTTCCATGATAATAATTTTTTGTAGTATCTAAAAACCCATTGAAAACCAAAGGTAGATTTACCCGTCTGTTATCTTCCAGATGTTTTATGGCTTTGTTTTGCATTCAGTATATAATCCATTTTAGTTAATTTCTGTTGGGTGGAAAGGTATAAATTCAGTGTCTAGATTTAAGTTTTTGCATGAGTATGTCCAGGCATTACAATACCATTTTTTCCCATTTGGTTGCCTTTGCTCCTCTGTCGGAAATCAGTTGACTCTGTTGATGCAGTTCTATTTCTGAGCTCTCTATTCTGAACCACTGATATGTCTATTCTTTTAACAATATTACACTTTCTTGATTTATAAGAGTATAGTAAGTCTTGTAGTGTCGGTTCTTCAACTTTGTTCTTCTTAAGTATTGTGTTGGCTATTCTTTTTTTTATTTTTATGTAACTTTATCAGTCTTTCAATATGCAAAAAATAACATATTAGGATGTTGGGATTGGATTGAATCTATAGATAAAGTTGGGAAGAACTGATATCTTAACAATATTAAGTCTTTTTATCCATGAATATGGAATATATCTTCATTTATTTAGAACTTCTTTAATTCCCCTCATCAGCATTTTGTAGTTTTCATTATATAAATTATGTACATACTTTGTTAGATTTACACCTAAAACTTTTATTTATTTCATGTTAAATGGTGTTGTATTTTAATTTCAAATTCTGATTGCTCATTGCTGATATATAGGAGCACAATTAACTTTGTATATTTACCTTGTATCCTACAATGTTACCATAATGTATTCTTAGTATTCTTAGGTTTATAACTTTTTAAATTGTTTAATTTGGATTTTCGACATAGATAATAATCTGATTTTAAACTAAGATAGTTTTATTTCATCTTTTCCAATCTCTAAGTCTTTTATTTCTTTTTCTTGCCTTAATGCAGTATCCAGGAGGACTTCTAGTATGATGTTGAAAAGGAATGAGAAAAGATACATCTTTTTCTTGTTTCTGATTTTAAGGGAAGAACTCTAGTGTCTCTCCATTAAGGATGATGTTACATATGTTAGTCGTAAGCTTTCTGTATATTCTTCATTAAATTGAGGAAGTTCTTCTCTGTTCCCAGTTTTCTAAGAGTTATCATAAATGGGTGCTGGCAGAAATCAATTTTTGAAAACATCAGAAGACTATGGAAATAATGAGTACTAAAATAAACTAAAATTAGATTAAAATTCCATTAAAAAACTCTTATTAATTAGCCTGATGATGAGCAGCAGTTTTTCCCATGAGGGAATTTGCCAACTCTCCATGTGACATGACAATCAGGATTAGCCCAACAGGACATTCTCTATGGGGATGAGGGGGGATGAAAATCATCAGGGTTACTTGGACTGGCCTGACCATTCACCAACACAAAAAGCAAGGCTGGATTTACCCCGGTACATTGTATGTATTCTGAATCCTGGAGTGATACAGCAGTCTGGATCTCTGGGTCCTAAGACAAAGTAAAATCATACAACATACCCAGTGTCACACTGCTTGAAATACAAGGAAAGGAGTGCTGGCAACACAAACACAGTCTCTCCCTCATAGCATAGGTCAGATTCTCAAGAGTGTGTAGGATGAGGCTAACGAGCTCAACTAAAAATCTCCAAGAGGTAGAATGTGGTCTTTCACATCTGTCAGCTCTGAGGAATCAGAAACTTGACACATTCTCAATCAATAACTGGTAGAGAACCACCATTTAGACTGTGGTCTACTAAGCTTCTGCAGAAACAACTGTTTTGTAAATTAAAAATCAACTCTAGACAAAATACTAAAATCTTAAAGATACCAACAGTGAACAAAGCAACTCAACTGGATAACACTTGAAGGGGAGGAATGCCCCAGAGTGGATTTTACCACTTTTGGCCTGAGGCAGGCTGCTGGCAGTGTTACCTGGATAGCTGAATCTTTGAAAGAAAATATAAAATCTTTCTGGCATTTTTCTGGCATGAGGAAGAAAATAATTGAGTTTTAGACAACCATAGGGCTGAACAGTGGGAGAGAAACCTGAGGAACAAAAGAACCAGAGAAAGAATGCTCCGAAATGTGTGCATAAGCACTGCCTAAATATCTAGGTTACCCTTGAACCACACATACGTGGGGCGGACACCAAACAACTAAAGCTAAGAACTAATGAACTGAATTTAGGATTGAACTTCTACATAAGATACTATGTTATTTGAGTCAACCAAATTAATTGCCTAATAAAACACACAAACAAATTGAGCAAATATTTGATATTTTGATGCTTCTGGCGGTCTTATTTTTAACACTTTTGACTTCAGCCAGGATACTGTCTTCCAGTTATATTTAATTTTTATAGAATGAATGATTGTAAAAGCTATTTAAAAATTATTTTGAAATAAAGGCGTACATGAAATAGTTCAAAAACATTTATAATTTTCTATGTATGAAACTACAAAAACATACATTTAAATTGTTATAATATTACTTACATTGCTTTATTTCTTTATATCTATAGCAGTTTTGTCACTACAGTACTTGTTTTTTCAAGCCATTTTGCCACACCAGAGGCAATTTTGCATGTCATTTCTTTTGGGAATGCCAAACTTTATCAGAAAAAAAAAAAAAACACAAAATACCATGAATCACCCTTAAATAAAACCTAATACACAGAGATTCATATAATATGCATCCTCACACACAAAAACATTCACTGTGTGAAGTATTGAAACCAGTTTGTGCTACAAAAACATGAACATTGATGATTTCTATTTTTAAACAATTCCTGACCACTCCTCTGAATTATTTACCTGGTTTTCTACCCATGCATTCATGCATGCATGCATCCATCCATCCACCCATCCAACCATCCACCCATCCAACCATCCACCCATCCATCTGGCACAGCAGCTAAAACTGAATTATAGAAATACTCAGACAGGAGAGAATATCCATTTGGCCTAAGGGTCAATGAACTAACTACTACATTTACAATTTATAGATTTCATGATTGGAGCATTTTTTCACAAAATAATTTCTGGATCCCTATGTTTAATTTTTGTTCCTTCTGTGCTATCCACATAATTTCAGATGCTTGAGCTATAGATTAAATTTGTATGGTGTATTTTTTTTTTCCTTTGGTCCTGTGTCACAATGCTAGGTAATTCAGCAGAGTGTAGAGTAATTCTTAAAATGGGAGTGGCCAGCCATACTGTGCAAGTCTTAGAAATACATTCCACTAAACCGAAAGTAGAAGATTCCCCAACTCAACAAGGACTCAATAAGGACTTTGGAGTCCTTAGTTGGACTCAAAAGTGCCCATGATTTTGTCCAGTATCAGCCAGTATGAGAGAAAAAGTGACAGAAAGTAAGATAAACGATTAAGAGGTAGTAGTTTTTAGTAATTGTATTTAAAATCTTACTTTGAAAATCTTACAAAGATATAGAACTTGATGAACAAATATCCTGAGCCCTTGCCTAAGCTTTGTAAAAATCTCGTGAAAGTGAAAGCTCCAAAATTTGAGCTTTGTTAGCTTCATTGCAGTATTGTCAAATTTGCTAATTATTAGTTGAAATTCCTAATGAAGGTACAAACAGAAGAAAAGTTTACATGTTTTCATACTTATCTTTCCATAATGGACAGCAATTTAGCAAGAGGGTCAAAATATATAATATTTTCCTCGTTGATATGTGAAAAGCAGAGCAAATTCTATTTTCTAAAATTATGCCTATGTAGAAGTTAGAAAAACCATACACTTAAGATATTTTCATGTCTGCTTTGTTTCAAAATTTTTGAAAAAGAAACATAAATATTTTGGAAATTTAAAATTGTTCAAATAAGACATCCATTCAAATCTCCTCATTAATAAAAACTATCTCTGTATTTTACAGCATTGTTTTTGCATTGCCTAAGGAAAAAGGATAACACCTCTTTGCCTGATATTCAAGGATTTCTAAAAAACTATTAAAACCTCTATTCAACTAAAATCTTTTGTATTTTCAAGGCTTCAGCCAAATGTATTTACTTTCTTTTTATATGGGCACCACGTATTTTCTCATCACCCATGCTCTTTCTTCTTCCGGAATATTTTCACTCTTTCTTGTTTTGAATAAGTCCTATCTTCAAGAACCAGCTCTTTAATAAAAGCATTCTCTCTATACTCAAAATTCATGCCATAATGTTTCCTTTTACTGTTTCAAACACTAGGAATTTGTGCCTTAAAAACTAGCTCACCTTTACTACTAATTGCAAGCTCGAAAGATAAAAGACTGCATATTTTCACTTTGATATCCCCTATGTTACCTTGACAGTACCATACAAAAATGTCTAGACAATAATTATTTGTTCAAAATACTGACAAAATTATACCCAATACATTAATAAAAATAACATAGTTACACCTAATTTGGACCCCCGAGGATCATCTCTGGGCCATCTCTGTTCTAAAACACAACAAGTCTTCTTAATCTCCTATTTATCTGATTAGATATTCCTAGTATACATATTTGAAGTTAATGTTGCTGTAAGAAAAATCTAAATATTTATTAATATTTTCTGCACTGTGCATACACATTTATTTTCTCTTTATTTTTAGGTTCAATTTTAATGCACTGACCTAGTTCTTTTGACTCAGTACAAAATAACAACAACAACAGATCACCTTATTTATAGTAGTTACATTGTAGTACTCTACAATGGGAAATGCCTGCTTCTCTCATAAATTGTCAAATACCACAGGGAATGTGAGAGAGTGATATACAAAATCCATCTTTAATAAAACAAGATGACAGAGGGTTGCAAGGAGGCTAAAGAGAACCCCTACAGGTTCAGATTTCAGGGATGTGTGGCTGAAAATTGTTTTCTAAAGGAGGCAGCACATGTTGAAAAGAAAAATAATCACCCCTTTTTTAAAGCAACAGGAACATGGTCCGGAGATTAACATGAGCTTTCTTGGACACATTTACCATGAAGAAGGAGCTGGAAAAGTTAGAATAAATGAGAAATCCTTTAGACATGCCATATTTGTAGGAAGCTGCCTGTTGGTGAGAAAGTATGGTTAAAAAGCAAATTATGAGCAGCCCTATATCTACAGATATCTGACAGCAGGAAATAGTAAAAGCTAACACAGAATCACAAATATACCCTGTGTCATAAATAACTTTACTGAAACTGAAGGGAATTTTCCTTATGCTTAGAAACTCTATTTAGTAAACTTTTCTAATATTTAGAATTTTACTGCATTTATATATTATTTACCAGATAAAATTACTTAATTAAAAAAAATAAACTGCCTGTATGACTGCTCTAACATTAGGTAGTTAGTGTCTGCTTTGCTTGTGTACTTGTTTTTCAGAAGGTAGTAGCAAGAGCAAGACCACTATATATTTCAGCATATTACTAAGGCATCCTCCTGAATTTAGCACTGTTGTTCTCCTTCCACTGAGTAGTGTGAAAATTAATAAAATAATTATTGGAAACAGTATTGTTTCTTTCTACATAAATGTTTATCATTGTTGTTATTATTATATTTACATAAGTCCAGTTGATATTATAAGCAGAAAATAAGGATAGAAAATGAATATAATTCCTTGAACTTGAAAGTCACATGCTTTTAAAATAGGTCATAGATTTATAGGTGGCAGCAGCTCTGGAAAAATATATTTCTTAGATGTTGGCTGAATTATAGGAAATAATCCTTGAGTGAAGTGAAAAATTCTGTAAGCCACTTACTTATTCACATGATCCAAATACAAATATTTAACTCATTGTGTTTGATTCCAAAACTGTTTAGATCACTAGTTTTTATGCACTAGTTGCCCCATTTCAAAATGAAATATAATAGACTATAGACTCTGTTATTTAACATTTTTGTTTTTCCATTAAGAGGTAACTGAAAGTTGAGTAGAATTTGGAACTGAGTGTTAGTGGTCAGTAGGGAATGTTTAGATTTTGCTGGCTTAATTATTTCATTCAAAACATGTTCACACATTGTGGTAATACATTCTTATCTGGAAAGCGTTTGTGCAGTACTACTGAATACATGATAGCAGCAGATATATATAATACCTACAATGTTAGTAATAACAGCATTTGTGAGCTGGTAAGTAGTACTTTCAGGACATGAAACACATAGCAATGAAGCAATGCTTCATTCATATCCCTCTAAAAGCAAACTTGATTTTGATACTTTTGTTGGAATAGTGGAAGTGAAAAAACTGCCTTTACATTCACAATAGCCTCTTATTTGCCTGAGAAATAATACCGGTGCTGAACCAATTGCAAATGCAAAGTAGAAAGCATTATGAAGAAAAGCAAAATTCAGTCATGCTTGCAAAGTCTGAAATGTAGTCACTACAATAAGAACATACATTAACAGGTGTGCAATTGATGACTGACAGATTGAATTAACAGATTTTCATACAACTCCATAAAAACAAATAAAGCACAGTAAAGGAACATATGTCCAGTCAAAACATTAGGATGAAGCATGTGATGTGTCAACTTTGTAGATTTCTGCAATTTGTGTGTGTGTGCACACGTGTGTGCGGGCACATACACATATTCGTGCTTCCTAACTTAAAGCCGTAGAGATTGTAATCAGTACACAGGGGATGACATAAGGGAACCAATAACTGGGGTAAAAACTGCCTTCCAATAATGCAAATTGGAAAAGCTGATTTAGAGTAAATGAGATTAGCCTTCTAATAAAGTAACTAAAAATAAAGCGTAATCTGTAATCATGGAATAAAATGGATCTGGAATAGCCTTAATCTAATCAAGGTGTCTACAGCATAGTCTGTTTTACATGATAATTTCAGTAAGTAAAACTTAGTCAAATATATTATCTATATGAGTCTTGAACTAATATAATTTTTAAAACATTTATTATTTTCAAACTTTTTCCATAAATATAACAAACTATCTATTGAAAAATATATCTTACTAGCTAGTGCAAGTAATTCAGATCCTATAATTGTGCCGATTTAAAATAAATAAATGTTTTTCCAGTAGGAGTGTAATTATTGATCCATAACAAATACAAACTTAGTAAGTACCCACTTACAATTGTACATTATCAAGGTAAAAGTACACCAATATAAAGAGGAGTCAGGGCTTATTCCATGACTATTATTCTTTTTCCTCAATATTAGTAAGTCAGAATTACGGATAAGATATTTTTGACCCACCCTTGTGCTATCAGCAGCTCCATGGCCTGGATAAGGAAGATAACTAACATAAGTCTATTTATTCAATAGTTTTGTTAATACTGATTAAGTACTTTGTGTTCAAAGTATGCACACACTTAAGTATGTTGAAAGCACAAAGAAAAATGAGGCATTTTATTCTTACTCAAGGTGATAGAAGTCTAGTCACTCACCATCACTGTAAAAGAAGACAGTTTTTTTAGGGCTATCACTTTCTTCATTTTTAATGACTTTGCTGGATCTCTTTCCTTATAGGATAATTTATGTGTGATGATATAACTACCTATTCTCAATGTGAGATTTCTTGGGAATTCTATCTAAAGGAACGTCATTGGCACTTCAAGGAAAGCAGTGGAAAATAAAGGTTTATAATATCATGGAACTAGTTTTTCAGGGTGAGAAGCAGACATTAAGCAGACAGCTATGCATTTAGTTATTTAGCGTTAGTAAGTTAATAAGTCCTCCAAATAAACAAAGGGTGCTAAACAGCACATACATAGAAATTAGAGTTAGTGTGTTAGAGAAAACTAGTCTGAAAAATAAGATAAGGTTGAGATTAAAAGAATAAATAAAGACTAAATATAAAACCGAGATGTTTGGCATTAAGAGAGAGTGTAAATTATCAGGAAGCTCAGAATTCTATTAAGCACTCAAATAATGACCTTATACAATAAATTTCTTTCCATATAAATGTTTTCTAATCTAAATGTTTCCCCTTTAATCTTCATTTTAACAGACCTACAGCTTTTGTTGAGATGTAAGACTTTTAAAAGACATTCATTATCTTTACAGAAGTGTGATTTCCCAAAAACATACTTTAGAAGCAAAAATCATTTGTGCTCACAATTGCTGTAGTAATAAAAAAAAAAATTCCAAATATCAAACACTTTCCTTTACAAGTTATCTCTTAAGCACTTGAGATTATTTGCAAATGAATCTTTTCTAGTGGTCTCCAAGGACTCTCACTTACTGCAGCTTTTTGTCTTTCACAGGTGAGGAACTTCAAGTGCCTACAATAATTTTACTTGAGCCTTAACTATCCTTTCAAAGCAGGTGCAAAAACCTAAAGAGCCATGATATTCATCACTCAGCAAGATTTTTATGTATCTAACATTGAAAGAAAGGTGCAAGTTTTATTTGAAATTACTTTAAAAAATCCTAGGAGAACTGAGTTATCCCCCAGCAACTTGCCTCACATAAGCAATTTATTCACAATTACGTTGATTATCCCTTGTCAGACTTCCAGGAATTTCACTTAAATTCACACTCCCATGCATATTCTGAAACATAGTCTTATTCAAATTGCTAAATAAGGGAAACAATGTCCTTAAAGATTATTTTTTATATGGCAGAAGACGTATGTGTTGGTCTCCTTGGGCTGCTACCACAAAACCCTACAGCTCAGGTGGCTTATCAATATAAAAATTGATTTCTTACAATTTTAGAGGTGGGGCATTCCCAAATTGAGGGGCAGGTAGATTCAGTGTCTGGTGAAGGTCTGCTTCCTGGTTCATAAATGGCCATTCCTTAGCTAAGTATTCACGTAAAGGAAGAGGGCCAAGGCATGCCTGGAGCCTCTTTTATGAGAACTCTATTTACATTCATGAGGACTCCATTCTCATGACCTCATCACATCTCAAAGGCCCTACCATCTAATAACATCACCTAGAGGGTTGTGATTTCAACACCTGAATTTGGAAGGGACACAAACAGACCACAGTAGGGTAGTATCTTAAATAAGACACTAGAACTATACGTTGCTCTGTGCTAATAATATAAAATTGTATTTACTAATTGTTCATGCAAAGGTACAACAGGAATTTTCATCATGAATGTGACCACATTCAAGTATTATGAGCATGATCATATATTGCTGCCATCACAATATATAATTAACATAGAAAAGTAATTCATATAAAAAGACAAATTATTTCCCATAAGTGATAATTTTACTATGAAATCGTAAAAGTAAATACAGGTATAAAATATATTATCAAATATTTATGTATACTTTTTAGATATGGTCAACTTCACAAGATCTTTCTTAAGAAACTAAGATGTTGCAAAAATAAGAATAATCCAAAAGTTTTTAGTTTTTTGTTATTTGGATTCAATTCACAGAAACACTCAGATACACATCTTTTACTATGTTGTGATGCCAAATGGTATATCCAGTTTGACCTATTTGATAACAGTTATTAATTAGGTACATAGACAGTGGACTTGTAGAGAAATCAACTTTTATTGACAATGACATTCTTGAAATATTTTTTCCTGTATCTAAGACAAAACCCAAATATTTCTCTCCCATTTTCATGACTTTTTCTTCATAGTTGTGTACATACAGACATCTTTAGTTTTCAAACTAGTGAAGATAATTGTTCATTAATATTTTCATGCTTATAAAACACAAAACACCAGGATCATGCAGACTTTTTATTAAAGAAAACTAGCAAACATTGTTGAAACCTGATTCAACAGGAAAAACGCTTTGAAGGCTAGAGATAGTGTGGCAGTCCAGGTCTCCCTAATGGCTGCCAACAGGCAGGCCTCCTAACAACTGTTTCAGCGCTGACTGAATGGTTCAGTTAAATATTAAACCATGATAGAGCCAGTGCAATTGTACAAAGACTGGAATATAACAAAAGCCCACCAAGAGTTTTGCCTAGGCCTTTCCTGGGCCTTAAATCATGACAAGATAATGAAGAAGTTCTTAATAAGACCCGCTTAGAATTAAACAAGTTTTACTGGGGGTCTGAAGAAACTCCATAGACTTCCACAAACAAGTTTATTAGGGGTCTGAAGGAACTCCCCAAATCTCCATGATTTAGCAGGAGACAAGATAAAAGTAATTACCCCAGCACCTGCACCCATTTAGATTAAGTAAATTTACTGAGGATTCAGAGGAAGGTCTTGAGGACTCAGATCTTAGTTATAGAGTACAAGAAGTTAATCACTTATGTCTTTAGATGAATGCACACTTATACATAAACACGTAGCTTAAAAGGTATATAAGCTCTGGAAAACTTAGTAACTTTGAGTTTGCCTGGTGTTATTTTCCAGGCCTTCTCCTTGTACCTGTTTGCAGAAATAAAAACTCTATTCTTTCTCAGTTCATCTGCATCTAGTTATTGGGCCAAGAGAATAAGCAGCCTGATCCACAGTTTGGTCCATGAACAATGGTGTTTTTTTTTGAAGAGAGTTGGGGACTGTTTTCCACCCATCTGTTTACAAGTTTACAATGCAGGATAAGGAAGCCAGAGAGCCTTCTCCCCTCCACAGAGATTTGTTTATATGCCAGTGTTTCTCTCTCCCTAGAGGAGAGGATGGATCAATGTGCCAACCACCCTGTTTATGCTCCAAGTCTCATCATTCCATCATCATTCTCCTGCAGCACAATCCCACTGCATGTATGAGATAACATCATGTTTTTCCTCATTGCCCTGTGGGAAATGGAGCTAGGAGAACCAGTGCTAAGATGTGCTGTTAGTAATAAACAGACCGTCTCCGATCCCAAGACTTCATGTTTCACATCAGAATACCTATATGTAAACTAACCCATGTGAAAGCAAGGTTCAATGACAAAAGCACTAGAACAAGAAAAAATGCACTTGCTAAAGGGATGCTTTGCAAGGAAGTCAGACCTCAGAAAGATTCACTCATCAAATAACACACACACACAGAGACACACACACCCCCCCACACACCCACACAAAGTATTTCAGGACAAAAGAAACTGCAAAATTACCAGGGTTAGCATGTTAGTACCGGTTATGGAAAATAGACTCTTTCTCAAATAATTTCTATATCCACATAGAATGTAACGTGTCTTCCAAAATCAGCATTGCGCAGCCCAGGGATAAAGGAGTTTGCTTCTGAGTTTGTTTGTTTTTTCAATTCCTAGTCAGCAACAAAAAGAAAATGCTTAAACTATTACACTGTTCGTTTGTTTATCTCAGGGTTCAAAGTATCCCACACTTTATCAGCTGTAGGAAATTAAATTTGTATTTATTCCTGATAGCAGTTAAACAAAATGTCGGTTTTGGTTCCCCAGTTCTTCCTTGTGATCAAACCTCTGCTGCTAAGGCACAGTTTAAACACAGAAGTTGATGCTGAAATGTTTGGAATTCACTACCATTATTTTTTCATTGCCCAGGTTTATTTGCAGAGATATAACAAAATATGTTAAATAATAGGCCAACACTTACTTGTCAAGAGATACTGATTAGTGGGCAAAGCCATTCTTATTTTCTGGTTAGCAAAACTGGAATCTAGACAGTCGTCTAAAGTCTCTAGGGTTGTAATTTATTTCAAGGAGTCAGTGATATTTCATTTCCCATATCAGCTTCTCTGAAAAGATCAGAAACCAAGAACCTTTGAATCTAACTCATCCATGTTTCACCTGTGGTACCTATAACTATAAAGGTATATTCTGTCTTTTCTGAGATCCCAAGGTTGTTAATATTCCCTTCCTGCCAGAAGGTAATGTTCTTTACTACCTTTGTCTGTAATTTTATAAATTGTAGAAAGATAACAGGCTTGCTTCCAGGTATTCATTTTTAAATGTAAAAAGAGGTCCTCTGTTATATTTATCATACCTAACTAATGAGATTTCTATCATAGTTTAGCTACATATTTGATTTATCTAAATATATCCTTTTAGGAAAAGGGTATATTCTTAAACCTAAATAAAGAATTATATAGATATTAAAAGCAAATAAATATGATAAATGTGCTGGGAAATATTTAAAAACTATCGTTATCATTTTGAACATATTTGTAAACAAGATCAATTAATGTTTATAATTATTTTCCAAAAGTGTAATTATTAAGTGTTTTTTTCCCTGGAAAGTATTACCATAAAAACATTGATAATCATTTTGCTAAGATAATTTGTTTAATTCTAATGGTTAGTTATATCCCTTAGTACATCCCTTAGTACGTACAAATAGTGTAGCTCTTCTATATGCACATGGATATGTTTAATATTTATATTGTTGTATAAATGTGAATTATTTTTTCAAGATAAAATTCACAATACTTTTTCAAGAAACAACAAACACGCAAAATTTAAGGTTACTGAGAAAAGAGGCACAGGCAAGAAGATACCTACACTTAAGTTGTATTATACTAAGATACTCCATATCTTCATGAACATTATAAAAAAAAAGTTGTTGTCTTGAGTTATGACTTCTCTCTGTGACAAAATAATCTGGTTGGTAATAGAATGAACCAGTACTTTAAGAAGAAAATACTAAATAGATAGGTGAGTTTACCTGTTTTTTGTAAAACAACTGGCTTTTGTTATGATGTAAGACATAAAATGGTGTATTGTGGTGTTAGAAGTTTAGGGTTTTGAATAAATCTATTTGTATGGAATGATGTTTATTTTACCTGAAATTGGTTAAATGCTCAATTTTCTAAACCACATACTTAGAGTGTTCTATAGTGAAAAGAGAAGTTCCCTGACCCCCCTCGCGGGATGTGCAACAGGGGTGTGGCTTGTCTGTTTAGGCCACTGCACAGTCAAACCCCTTATAGAAGGGTGGGCACACAGGCAGGCAGGGGCAGGAGCCAGGGCAAGCCATGGTAGTGTCTAGGGGTGGGTGCTTGTGACTCCCAAAACCCCAATGCGTGTGTTACAGTGCACTTTTAGCTCTGCCATCTGCAGATAGGCTTAAGTGTTAACCAACTCAGTGCCCTCTTGGTACCAGGTTCTTGTCCGATGTACAGGAAGAATCAGGTCACACAGACAAATTGAAGGATGGTAAATGTGGGGAATTTTATTGCCAGATGGATGTGGCTCTCAGAAGGATTGATGGGGAGCTGGAAAGGGGTTAGAGTGGGAAGATGATCTTCCACTGGAGTTCGTTCATCCTGCGGCCAATCTCCATTCCAACCATCCGCAGGAGAATTCCTCTCAACATTCCGACACTCCTTCTCTTCTCTCCTTCACTGCTGCACCACACTGCTGCTCTGCCGTTCTTCTGCTCCTCTACTCTTCTGCTCTTCTGTTCATGGAGGCTGGGGTTTGGGGTTTATACGGGTACAGGATAGGAAAGTGTGGCAAGCCAAAACGCAACATTTGGGCACAAATACTTGAATGTCTGTTCCCATTTAGGGCCACGGGTTTCCAAGCTTTTGAAGGTAAGGCCTTTGCTGAGGAACTGCCCTCTTCGACCTAGTAGCTTTCTGTCTCTTGTCTGTATCAATAGTACCATACTAGGCTGGGTGCAGTGGCTCACGCCTGTAATCGCAACACTTTGGAAGGCTGAGGTGGGTGGATCACAAGGCCAAGAGTTCAAGATCAGCCTGGCCCAGATGGTGAAACCCCATCTCTACTAAAAATACAAAATTAGCTGAGTGTGGTGGTAGGTGCCTGCAATTCCAGCTACTTTGGGAGGCTGAGACAGAGAATTGCTTGAACCTGGGAGGCAGAAGTTTCAGTGAGTCAAGATCACATCACTGCACTCCAGCCTGGGCGACAGAGAGAGACTCTGTCTCAAAAAAAAAAACAAAGAAAAAAAGTACCATACTAGAAATCTAAAATAAATTTCAATTGATTTTATTTATAGCCTAACTTTTAAAGGAATTGAAAATGCTGGTTATCATTATGTATTCAGGTTAATTTCACACAAACTTCATTACTGCTATTGTCTAACCAATCACTAGAGGCTTAATTGTATTTATCAATTTACATTTGTAAAAGTTTTATCTAATTATTATCCTAAATTTCCCAGTCACAAAGAATTAAAATATATGTTTTATCTGTATGGTGTATATTTTTATAATACAGATTTAAATATTTTTATATAAAAGTGTGCAGAATAATAAATAAAAGCAATTTTTCAGCTCCCCCATGCATTCTCATTTACTAATAGTAAAAACAGCTAACCAGTTAATAGTTTATTCTTTCAGGTATTTGCAATATATATGCTTATATACAAAACTTGTCTTATAAATACCACATATATTTATGCCATAAAATATTTATATATAGTATGTAATATTTAGTATATTATTCTGTAGAGTATTATATTATTATACAATATATTAAATAAAACAATGTTATTCAATGTTAGGTTTTCACTTCATAATATTTCTTGTGTCTCATTCCAGGTCCATGAATAAAAATCTAGTTTATTGTTTTTAAAAGCTTCATAGTGTTTTATGAAGCATGAGAAGAACACAGTTTCTTTGGGAATATTTGTTATATTTTGGATCATTTGGTTATTTCCCTTATAACTGAGCATCACCACATAATTTTGGAGTTGGTGTTGGCTGTGCTATTTATTAATGCTTTGGTGACAAGTAGTCCTACTCGAACCTGAAAGGGTGAATGCGGGTTGAACATTGAAAGTGTGATATAAAAAATGTTTTCATATCAAGTGAAATCTCAGTGATATCATCATCTTGTACACGTTAAGTTTCCACAATAGTTCCAAATTTTGTAAATGACAGGATAATTTAAGCCTGACACGTCATTCATAAATCTAGAAATGACAAATTCAAAAGAATTTCTTGTTCTGTCGACATTAATATCATAATTAAGCCTCTCTCAGGAACTAAGCTTTAGCACAACATTCAGAATATGAATTAGCTTATTAAAATTATATTGTTTGTATAGATCTGTTAATATTTAATTTGTAGATTTGATTTGATTTTATAGCTTCATAGAAAATATAAGCATGAGTTCATATCTAGATTTTAAAAGTATTAAAAGTATTATTATATTAATATTTTAATAAAATATGCATAAGACCAGGAGTTCACAATAATTTAATTATTTACTTTAAAAGAGGCCATACTTTATTCAGCTTTAAGAGACATTGTCATAGAAAATAGTCTTAACAGAGACTATATGATAACTACTAGCTGTGTACTGTACATTTAGTTATGGAAAATGTGTGTGAATTTTACACTTTAAACTGTTTCAATTTCAAAATTAAAAATAAAAGAGGGCATATCTAGGTCTTTATATTATATGAAGACAGAAGTTTAATAAAGGAAGAGTTTTCCAATATTATTAATGATCTCCATGAAAGTATACAATGTAAAATTCATTAGAGTAATTATGTAATAATTTATTCACCATGGTTTTTCCAGGGTCTAGAAAATTTTGTTTGTTCAGTAAGTACCTGTTTACAATAAATTTGTGAATGAATACATACATAGGTGAATGACAGATTATCTCATATTGTAAATGTATTGTTTTTCTTCTATAAGAAGTACATTTTGATAAATAATTATTTGGGTGGAGACCTGAGAAGTCAGTGTTAGAATTAAAGCATTAATATTTTTGGTTTAAAAAAAAGTCTGTCTCAATTTTAATATAGAGAGGATGTCCTAAGGCATATTAATATAGAGAGAATGCCTTAAGGCATTACTTTTCCACGAACGGAAATTACCCAGCCTCCAAGCCCTTATGAAAGATTAAGTAGAAAGGCAGAACCTAAAGAGTGGCAGAAAAAGGCCCTTCAAAAATTAACATAATCAAAAAGGCATTACAAAACTGACAACAGCATAAAAATCATACTTTTTTACAGAACTCTGAAATTAAACAAAAGCTTACAATCGTTTGAGACATGCTATTCAAAAACAGCCAGATTTTGTAAAAACAGTGATTTGGGGGGATATTAACTTGCCCTTTTCCCATCCACCTCTCCCCAAGTGCATAGTAGACTTTAAAAGAGCAGCCTCAGAACCACGAAGCCGTAAAATCTAGCAATGTAGTAGCCATCGGATGGGGGAAGACTTATTAGGCAGCCCATCCAAAAGTCCATACCTAGAAATTGTTTACTGTTTGGCGTGGATGGGAACACCCTGTCAAAGTCTCATTTCCACAGCTGTATGTTATTAGATTCTATTTTGAGCTTGGTCAATAAAAGAAGTTCTGTTGCCCAAGAAGTTGCTGAAAAATTGCTTTCAAATATTTAACATTGCAGCTGACAAACGCAATGATACCAGTTGGGACAAACGAGGAATTCAAAACATTTATAAGAATTGTATGAGAAATAAGTTGTTCACAGTGGCTTTGAAACCTCTTCATTTTCCTAGGGACCTAAAAAGTCTGTGTGACAGTGTGCATGCTCAGAAAAGCCCAAAGAATGCAATAATACCTCACTCCTATCTGATTTTGAGACTCAATGCAAACAGGAAATGAAGGCTAAAGCAGAGTAAAAAAACTGCTCACAAGTGCATTGAACACATGACCAATACCAGAAAGAGAGGACCTTGGCAAAGTTTGGAAGACTTATTGATTCAAGACATTTAGGGAAGTCTCTGTCCAAACATTCCCTAATTACTAAGCTAAATAAGCAGAGACTTTACTAGCCATAAATGTCAAGGAATACGGATTTTATAGATTCTTTTCAGGGACGTTACTAAACAAACCAACCACAGAAATAATAAGGAAATCACCTCCACCAATAAAACCTAGGAAAGAAAGGGGAGTCTGAGATCCAGGCTTACAGTTCAATTCATATTATCTAAAAGATGCAATTTTCAATACAAATGCTTTTAAGAAATTTTTTTTAATAAGCATTAAATTACATCCCATACCAATAAAATAAAGCAGTCAATAGAAGCTAACACTAAGGAATAACAGGTATTGGACTCACTAGACAAAGATTTTAAATTAGCTACTTTAAATACATTTAAAGAACTAAAGATAATTATGTCTAAAAGACTAAAGTATGAGATTGGCATCTCATCAAACACAATACATCAATAAAAAGAGAGAAATTCCAAAAAAGAACACCCCAAAAATTTTGGATTTAGGAACTATATTAATTGAAGCTTAAAATAATCATAAGAATGACTCAACAACAGATTTAAATTTACTTAAAAAAAGAATTAGAACAATGAAAAAGTAAGTCAATAGAGTTTATCCAGCCTGTGGAACAAAGAGAAATAAGAATGAAAAAAGTGGGCCGAGTCTCAGAGGTCTGAGGGACACCACAACACATACCAACATACAAAATAATTGTGATATAAGAAGAGCAGAGAGAGAGACAGAAGAGTAAGAAATAATCAGAAAGCTCCTTATATGATGAAAACATGATTTATACATCCAAGCAATTCAAAGATTCCAAGTAATAGAAATTCAATTATATTTGTCACAGGATCCTTGGGGTGTCACTTTTTTGGTGAGAAACCTCTGTGGCCAGCAGCACTTTCGCTCAAGATTTTGCTCAGGCCCTCTAGGCTCATTCTGCCAACTCAGCCTGGCAGGCTGTGCTTGGCCCACACTACCCTCCTGGATCCCACACCTGTCAAGGGTGAGTTAGGCGAGGAATGGCGAGGGGTGCCTGAGTGAGTGAGCAAGGGGTCCAGCCACTGTGCACAGCCAGGCACGCTGGCTGCAGTGGGGCAGGAAGCTCCAGGCACCAGCACGGATGCCAGCTCTTTGTGAGGCTACAGCTGGACTAGGCATACTGCAGTCAGCTTCCATGGCTAGCACTGGAGAACAAATGGCACCCAGAAGCTTGGAGACGCCAGGAACCACAGAGCCCCAAAGAGTGTGTCACAGCCCTGCGTTGGAGAGCTCCTTGGCCTGGGATCCCCAAAAGGTTGCAGCTCTTCTCTCCTTTTCTCTTCTCTCCATCTCATTGCCTGCAAAATGATGAGCAAGGTGTTTCTGCCCTGTTTGTATTATAGCTCTTGCAGCCCTGCCATTCAGTGGGCCCCAAGTTCTTGTCCTGCCTCCAGAAAGAATGAGGTATGCAGACAAGTGAGGGCTGAGCAAGGTGAAGAGGTGCTTTATTGAGCCACAAAACAGCTCAGAGGACACCGACAGTGAGAAGCTCCTCTCCACAGGCAGGTCGTCCATTTGTCTGCTCAAGTCTGGCTGAGTCCAGGGTTTTTATGGGCTTCAGAGTGGAGGAAATGTATGCTGATTGGTCTGTGGGCAGTCATGGGTGGGCCCAGAAAAAGCACCATAAGTTCAAAATCAGGTCCATGGAACTGACAGCTCATCCCCCAGGCTTCAGGCCATCCCTGCCTTGAAGGTGGGGCTTCACTGGACACCTGCCCCTTTCCAGCCAGGAGCCTGTTTCCTGCTGCCATTAGCCTGCCATCTACAGTGCCACAATGCCCAGGCTATTCCTGCTGAGGGGTGCCTGCAGGCACATGCTGAGCCGACATTAGCCTTCCCTCAGCCTCCCCATGCTCTTTGGTGCTGAAAGTCTGGAGAACACTGAGGCAGCAGGGGGCTGGTGTGTCAGCACTGCCCCAAGCACATGCAAACCTGACCAGGTCATGACAATGCTCATGCTTGGCCACAACTTTGTTCTAAAATTGGATCAGGTGTGGGGGGTGGGGTGAGGCCAGGCAGCAGGAGCAGACACTTCTGAGCCTGTTAGGGGAATGGGGTTTCTCACGCCTCAGAGACTGCAGAGATGCCTGGGTTCCCAGCTGTCACTGGGCAGCTGCCGCTCCGCGTGGGAGAGCAGGGCTGCTGCCCCTCCAACTTGGAAGTGAGCAGGGCTTCCACGTGTTCCCAGCTCCTGTGGGCTCATGGAATTCTCAGCCCCCACTGCACCTCACTTACTGCAGTTGGCATCATGGTAGCAGCAGCCACCCCAGACAGGAAACTGCTGCCATCGTATTCACACATTGACACATTTTAGTCAAACTTTCAAAAGCCAAAAACAGAGATCTTCTAAAGCATCATGAGACAAGGAACTCATGATATACAAAGGATTCACAATAACACTAACAGCAGCATTCTCACAAGAACTACAGAGACCAGAAAGCTGTCGTTTTTGAATGACATATTCAAATTGTTGAAAAAGAAAAAGACCATCATTAAGTTGGGGGCAGAAGCTCATGTCTATAATCTCAGCACTCTGGGAGGCCATGGCAGGAGGATTTCTTGAAGCATAGGGATTTCAGACCAGCCTGGACAACATGGCAATACCTCACCTCTACCAAAAAAAATTTAAAAATTCAAAATAACTAGGCATGGTGGCCCATGCTTGTAGTCACAGCCAATTGAGAATCAGAGGTGGGAATTCTGCTTGAGCCTAGATGTTCAAGGCTGCCCAGAGTTGTTATGGTGCCACTGCACTCTATCTTGGGTGAAAGAGTAAGAAAGGAGAGGGAAGGGGAGGGGAGGGGAGGGGAGGGGAGGGGAGGGGAGATCATCACCTAAAATAATTATACTCAGCAAAAAAAAAAATCCCTCAGAAAATATAGTTTTATGTAGATATAAATATTGTAATCCCAGAGCAATCATGAAGAAAACATCTTACACTATATATTACAAGGAAAAACGAGGAAAATAAAATGGAGAACTAAAATGTTTATTTTACACAACAGAAGGCAGAAATAGAAATAGAAGAACATTTAAAATAAACATGAGATACATAAATATACATACACACATAGGTAAACATTTATAAAATAAAATTAATCTTAATTTATCAGTAATTTTATTAAATGTAGATTTGTTGAACATTCTAATCAAAAGATATGTATTGAAAGAGAAAAAAATATCCAATTATATGTTATGTATGAGGACACACTTTATATTAAAAGGCACAAGTAAGTTAAACGTTAAAGGGTAGAAATTAATATATCATTCAAATAGTAACCAAAAGACACCTAGAATGACTCTATTAATAACAAAAATTACAATTTAAGAAACTAATGTTATTAGAAGAAAAGACATTTTAAGTGATAAAGGGGTCAAAATATCAGGGAGAGACAACAATTACAAACCTATAGCATCTAATAACAAAGCTTTAAAATGCATGAAGCAATAACTGAGAGAACTGAAGGAAAACAGACAGCTTAACCGTAATAGCTGGAGACTCAAACATCCATCTTTTAATAAAGGGTAGAACAAGTAGGCAGAAGACAGAAAAGATAATAAAAGACTGGAATAAAACTGTGCACAATATATTCCTAGTACACATTATATCCATGCAACAACCGTTAGCGATCAAAAAAAAAAAAATCGTTCCACTCACAATAGTGATATGACTTCGATGACAGCAGGAACACTAGAGTCCTTAGTTTTGTGCCAGTAGGAGTAATGGCACAGACCTACATGTGGAGTGGTCTCAAGAAGTAAAAAGTTTAATAGGCTCTCCTGCTTCCCCACTGAGCACCTCCTGAATGTGCTGCTGACTCAATTGTGCTGCTTTCAGCTTTCCTGTGAGGGGAGGTCCCAGTGCACAGATGTTTTTCAGGTTCCTCAGTTTATACTGAAATTAGGTAGGGATTCATCAGGGCAGCAAGCAGGCCTCCTAGAAGAGAGGAGGCCTCCGAATCTATTGAGTCCCCACAGTGTGCTCAAGCCCAGGCAAATTTCTGTGATTAAAATGAATTATTAATCGGAAAAAAAAAAAGTTTAATAGGCAAGAAAAATAGAAGAAAACAGAGACAGAGGGAGGGGGCTCAGAACAAAGAGGAACGCTGTGTGCCACGGAAATGCAGTGCATCATATCTGGAGGCTGGAGGAGGCACTGTCTGGTTTGCATAGGACTCGGGATTGGTTTGACCGGGTGTATCATTCACATAGCCGAAAAACCTGGCCCTCCCACCTCAGCCTTTAACATGCAAATGCGGATCACCATGATGTTTTGAACACATGGGGTTACGTGGGGGCAGCCATGACACTTGGTACACCTGGCGACAAGGAGAAGATGGGGGAATCACCATGCTGGGTAGACCCAGTTTCTGTTTTCCGGTGTTTGCGTATCAAAGCTTGCCGGCCTGGCTCTTTAAGCCAACTTTTTTTTTAGTTTCCACCGAGAACCTTAACCCCATCTAGCTGCCTAAAATAATTTCTTAATAACTCCTGTATTATTCACCCCTCAAAGAGAAGTAAGCCTAATTATTGTTAGGGGGTATTGGATGACGATTCTTTCTGGCTACTTCCTGTTGAAAAGGGGCATTGTGTGGGGGAACAGCAGTTGGGCCTTCTGAGGTTTATCTAAGAGTTCTCGGAATAATGCTGTGTCCATGTGTGGCTCTGCTCACAGCACCATTTGGAGTTTGATTACTTCTAGGGGAAAAGAGAGAAATTCGACAAGAAGGTTTAAAATATAGGGTTTGAATATGAGCGTTAAGATTACCACCATTAATAGGAGTCTTTTAGATTATAACTGACAGTAGATTTTGACAGCTGTTAGTTATACCAGTGGATTGCAATACTGGATTGCCTCCACTAGATGCTGCTGTGCATTACCAGAAATGTTAATAGAAAAGTAACATTTTTCTTGAGAAAAGCATACATTTCCCCTTGGCTTGGCACTAGAGAGTAACTTTTGGCTTAGGTCATTTTTATAACTTGTAATATGATTGGAAGAGATACGTTATTGGGTGGCTAAAACAACTTTAGCATTAATTTTGACAATTCCTTTTCTTTATTGATTTTTTTTTTTTACTTGTATAGACTCTGTTATAACATATTAAACGTTTTTACTTGTTTTAAATACTCATTCTTTAAACAACCAGTCATTTCTTTCTAGGACAAATATTTACCAGACAAAATTTTTCCTTGCATAAAATTTATTTCTTTATAATATTTTTTCATAACTTAGAGTGTATTATACTGCCAAACTTCAGTAAAAAATCTTATTAAACTTGATGGTAAAACTTTTATGTTTATTTCTTATTAGCAACTATTACTTCTGCTATAAGCAAAACAATCTGGATTAATTTTTTCTGCAATTATTAATCCTGTTATAAGGATGATAATCAGGCAAAATATTACAGCAATTAGAATTTTATAACCAGAATTTCACATTGTAGGTGCCACAGTGTATAGTTCTATTGCAAATTATAGTGTGACTATAATCATTCCCACAAGAGTGGCATAGTAAATAATTTTTCTCTAAAACTTTACTTGCTAAGATACAACATTTTCCTTAGGGGATTTAAAAAGTTACAAATGTAATCCTATGTATATTTAAAAATCTGCCTATAAATATGTGTTAAAAAGAAGTAATATTTGGCGGTGAATTTGAAAGGAAAGGGTAGAAACAATAAAAAGTATTTGGTTAGGTAAGGCTGGGACTGAGTAAGATGAGTAACCCTTATTCAGTTACTTATTTTTTATGATTTTCAGCTTAAGATCCTCTATTTTTTTACTTTGATATTCAGTTCGTTCCTCTGGGCTGTCAGTGGTTGCTCCCAAGCTCTTCAGGCTTGACTTGAGTGTGATGTATCCAGGAGTCCATTCCTGTAACCTTTACTGCTGAGGGGGTTGAAAGAAGAACGGTGTAGGGCTCTTCCCAGGTTGGGTTAGGGGAGGAGACAGAGATGAGCCTTTACACTAATACCAAATTTCCTGGGTTAAATACAGGTGGTTTCTGTTGGCAGTGAGCTAAAAAGGTTACATGCTTAACCAATTTAGAGATTTCCTGCCTGACAACAATCTCTGAGGACATTGATAAGTTTTATCCTTTCCCAAGTGAAAAGCCAGGTGAAGGATTTTAAGGACTTTCCATTGGCCAGAGGCTGGAAATAGTGTTTGTCATCTTGACTATAGCCATCCTGAGGGCTTAAAAGAGTGCCTTTGACACACGGACTATTTTATTTTTGCAAGGGATACTGAGGTTTAATTTTTCTTATGGAGCCTTCCTAGATTAGAAGGGGTTTCAACCGTACTAACGTTTTGAGGCTTTTTGCCTCTGACTTAGCTGCCTGATTAGCTATCTATTTCCTTCAGCTACCTTATTTGTTTCCTTTTGATGTTCCTTACAACACATCCCTGCTATTTCTCGTGGAAGAAAACCTGAGGATAATAACCTGTTAATTCCCTGATGATATTTTATAGGAATTTATGAGTGATAAGAAAATGCCTTTCTCTTTAAATGGAAGCATGAGCATAGAAAATTAGGAAAGCATACCTGGAGTTAGTGTAACTGTTAGGTACCTTTCCCTTGCTTAATTTAAGCTTTTTTTTTTTTTTTTTAAGAGCAATTAGCTCAGCTAATTGAGTACTTCTGGCTGGGGAGAGATGTTATTTAGAGCGACTACTGCTTATCCCACCTTACAAATGCTTGCTTTACCAACTGTTTGTTAGCTAAGAGCTCCCCCTAGAGGACAGTCATCCTGCCACATTATGTGGAGTGTCAACAGTTAAATTATGTCTTAGGGCTAACTTGGAGGCTTTTCTGACTAGTAGTGCTATCATGACTATGGCCTGGAAGCATGTGTAAATAATTGCAACTAAGGTGGAGGAAAATATTGGATTAGAGTTTTAACTGAGATGACCCTTACAGTCATAGTATGGGAAGAGGTGAGGCCTGGATTAGAGAGGAGAAAAAAGAGAGACCGGCTTTAGTGTTTAGAAGGAGGTTTACTCTCCTTCCTTTAATTTCCAGAATCACTTGGGGCTTCTGTGCTATATTGGCAGTTTGAGCTGGGGCTGGAGCCCTGGGATCCATCAGGCCTGCTGAACCACCTGAGAGACTGGTTCTGAACCCAATGACCTCTGTCCCTGGGGGCAGTTCAGTCTCCAGAGGTCTCTACCACAGGCTGGACAGGGTTGTGGTGCCTTTATCTTGCTGCCTGGACTTTCCTTTTTAAAATGCCCTGGTCTTCCACACTGATGGTAACTAGTAAATGCACCTTGGGGATACTGGACTTTGCAAGCCTACAAAGCTGCTACCAGAGGCTTTGTTCTTATCCTGAGTGCTCTATCTTTCCTTTGGGCCTCCTCCTGGTCCCTATTATAAAAGACCAAAGGGGCCACCTTCGAGACGTTCTTTAAGGTGCTATCTGATCCTGTAGCTTGGCTTCTGTAGCTTCCTTCTAATGTTGGGAGCTGCATGTGTAATAAACTTGTCCTTCAGGATGAGCTGCTCCTGACTGAATCAGGGGATAAGGAGGTGTGCTCCATGAGTACCTTTCTTAGCCTTTCCATAAAGGATACAGGATTCTTATTTGGCTCTTGGTCTATTATACACCGTTTAGAATAATTGAGAGGTTTGGCCTTCCATAGGCCTTATAAAATGAATAATAAAAAGTGCTTCCTTTTCTCTTTGTTTTCTGGGCTATTGGGGTTTCAATCAGGGTTGTTTACCAGAACTGGTTCCCTCCCTATTGAGAATGGTGTTTCTGCTTTTTTCTGCCTTTTTTTTTTTTCTTTTCCTATCTGCTTTTTCCCCTTTTAGTGTATTATAGGAGATATATTGCATATCTCCAAAATTTGTTGCTGCTTGCAGAGCTGCCTGCTTTTTAACTGCCATTAGGGTCTGATTCAGGAAAAGTATAACATCCCTTTATGTGAGGTTAAACACCTGAGATAAATTTTGGAAAACTTCTGTATACCTATAGGGGTCTTTAGGAAACTGGCCTAAGTTTTCTTTTGTTTGCCTAAGGTTCTGTAATGAGAATGGAACTTGAGGGGGCCCCAAATAAGAGGGATGCTTAGATGGTTCCCCTGGAAGTTGCTTTTTTAATTATGGGGAACCATTCCCTCTGGGCCTGCCCAATATGATTGCTAAAAGAGCTGGGTTGATCTTACATTTGCAAAGATTTAGTAACAATGCCATACCTTTCTGCAAAAGCAAATGAGTCACTTTCCTCTTCAAAGTGCTGAGGTTAAGGACGTGCCAGGGTTTTAGACTGCACTTCAGAGGGTTGCAAGCTGAAGACAATCTATTACTCATCTAGAAAAAGAAGTGAGAATAAAAATGCCCTCTTAGTCTCCTTTCTTTCCGTGTAACCCAGAGTGGAGGAGAAGACAGGGAGGATTCTCTGACTGCTTTGCCTCTCTGGTTTCTGGATCCCAACACTATGTGAAATGTGCTGTCCGTGGTTGAAGGCGTGGTCCTGCAAGCCACGGAACTGGATGAACTAAGTGATGGGACTAACCACGCTTACCCACACAACCTTAGCTTATCTGCCTTGTGTGATTCCCCTTTGACTTCCTAAACCTGTGGATTTGCCTGGCTCCCCAAAAAACGGATCTCCAGGGAGACTGTGTCGCCTTTGGGCAAGACTCTTCTAACAGACAGTGTGCTAGATTGACTGTTATTATGGCCCATGCTAAAGCATTTATCCTGAAACAAAATGCTTTTGGTTAACTTCCGAACTTAAAATCCCCTTCTTAATTAAGTACTGTTTTAATTGGAGGCAGATTAGGTGCATTAAAAGAAGTAGGAACCGAATGGCCATTTCCTGCTGATGGGACAATATTGAGACTAAATTCTGGCTCTGTAAGACATCTAACTTCTAACCTGTTGAAAACAAAACTTTCCAGTTCACAGAAGTAGCATAGATCCTACTTTCCAGTAGAATAGCTCCAAAGGGACAAGTTGGAAAACTGCTGTGTACCTCAGAGAGCCAGCAACATGTCTCATGAAGAGGATTTCTATTTCCACTAGGTGGGGCAGTTGGGTTAGAAATACCATGTGCTTGCCAGAGAATTAGTAGTGAATAACCTTACCTTGGGGGGAAAAGGGAGAACTCTGTTCCTAGAAGATTGCAATGGCATTTTCCTGAGTTTGTTTCCCGGGCACTACAGCATTTCCTGATCTTGCCTAACAGGATTACTTCCCTAGGCTGTAAACATTCCCACACATCTGATACACACAGAGAGAGTAAAGGGCTGCAGTAGAGAGAGAAAGAAAGTTTGGTGACAGGATAGCTGGATGAGAGCCTTGAGATTAAATGGCATATTCAAAGTTGAGGTTTGCTCCATACCTACCCCTTCAATAAATGATTTCCCGGTCAGCACACCAAAATGATACAGCTCTGATGACTGGAGAACACCAGGGTCCTTGGTCTTGCACCCATAGGATTAACTACACAGACACATGTGGAGTGGTTTCAAGGAGCAAAGAATTTAATAGGCAAGAAAGAAGAAAGATAGAAGTAAACCTCTCCCCCGTACAAAGGGAGGGGGCTCAGGACAAAGAGGAACACTGTGCAGCGGAAAGGCAATCCATTATATTGGGAGGCTGGAGGAGACTGCATCTGGTTTGTGTAGGGGATTGATCTGACCAGGTGTGTCATTCACATAGCCCACAAAAAACCTGGCCCTCCCACCTTAGTCCTTTAATATGCAAATGTGGGTCGCCATGATGTTTTTAACACATGGTGTTATGTGGGAGTGGCCATGACACTTGGCACACCTGGTGACAAGGAGAAGATAGCGAGAATCACCATGTTGGGTAGACCCAGTTTCTATTTGTCAGGATTTGCATATCAAAGCTTGCTGGCCTGGCTCTTTAAGCCACCTTTCTGTTAGTTTCCACCAAGAAACTTTACCCTGTCTAGCTACCTGAAATTATTTCTTAATAACTTCTGTATTATTAGCATCAAAAGCACTATACTTCTTTGAAATATGCTTATCAAAATAAGTGCAAATTTTGCACAGTGAAAACTACCAAATATTAATTATATTTTTTAAATTTATAATTTTAATGTGGTTCTAAAAGTATCAAAATAATGAAAAGATATTATATTTTCATGAATCAGGAAACTGCCATAGTATTATGGCAAAATGCCCCAAATTGATCTAAGATTCAATGAAATCCTTATTCAATAATAATTATAAAAATCCAGATGGAGTTATCTTCTGGAAGATTTTACACCTGTTCCTTACCCTGTCCAATAAGTCAATTTCATATCTACTACCTTTTAATATTAAAATACTGTCATATCTCTATAAATGTCTTCTAACATTATTTCAGTGTTCAAACTTGGACTCCAGGAACAGAAACAGAAATTCAATTTTCTATTTTGTTACCTTGATTTTACACAGTAGCCTTCATTCTATAGCAAGGAAGATAAGGTATTCAGAACATCAGGCAACCATTCATCTACATAGTAAATGTATTTATCTCTAATGAAAACAATGTATTATAAAATCACTGAAAAAATTCTAGTTTTAAATGTTTCTCAAAAAATAATGATCTATGTTGACAGCTACAGATTCCTTCAAATCAGTTGGTGTCAAAGACAGATTTCTATAGGTATGACAGATTTATAAACCACATCTATCATTATTAAAAAATCTTAACAAGTAAGAAATAAATGCTAGGATATTTTATTTCCCTTTAACAAAGAAGAAGTTAATATTACCTTCTTCCAAATGATAAAATTTGGTCATTTGTATGTAATATACTTACATCTAAAGATGTCACTTATGAGTCTATTCCTTTTTTTTCTTTCTTACTCAGTAATAGGAAGAGACATTTAGTAGTAATAACACCTGGATCTTCTATTGATTCAGAAGTTGAAAGGAAAATTAAGTCTGTTTCCTTAATTAGGCTAATAGCTTCGAACAGAAGTAAGCTATGTAAAGTTGATAGAAGGAGAGCCTAGAAGCAATTAACATCAGGCTCAAATGCAAACGATGCCTAGAGGTTTTGTATCCTAAGAACTCAAGCTAAGGTAGGAAGAGCTAGCATAATTAAACCAGGATGAAACTATAAAACCGACCCTGTAGCACTAAAGAACATTGAAGTGTCACACCTGAGAGTAGTAGCTTTCCAAAAAATGATTTTAAGTGGATTTTAACAATCACAGTATCAATACTTTATTTTATTAATATATAAAACAGTAAGCACATTAAAAATAATAGTGTGTATTAAATCATAGATGTAAGAGTATCAGTTAAGCCCAGAGACATCCTTTGATGTACACATGGATATTAAGAAGTGCTACAATATCTCCCCTTTGTTTAAGTCACATTGATTGGAAACCACCGAATACAGCCAAATGTTGGATTTTATTACTTTTTTTTAACTAAGCTCAATGAATGAACAGTCATTATCTCTTAAAAATGTGTCAAAAATCAAGGATAAAATTATTCCCATATATGATCAATAAAATAAGTAGTTAAATAAATATATTCAAATAATTACATGACTAATTAATATATTAAAAATTATGATTAATTTATGTTTAAATTATAATTTATTATCACTTGTCTTGTCTTCCCTTTGCTTTGTGAATGGCTTTAATGTCTAAAGTACAAATTCATCATTTCTGCAGTCAGTAGTATGAGTGTGCAAAAGAAAAAAAAAGTGAATGAGGGGAAGAGGAGGGAGAGAGAGATGAGAGAGAGAGAGAGACAAAGAGAGAGAAAAAGAGAGAGAGAAAGATTTCTCAACTGGAACAGAGATTGATATATGCTAAAGATACTAAATGTGTCCATTCGGAAAAGAAAAAAAAAACTATAAACTGAATATAGATAATATTTTACATCTTTGGTGGGATGAGAACTAAAAGGGAGATTATGTTGACTAAAAGGAAGTGAAATAAATGTCATGCATTTTGCACAACTGTGCGATACAAGGTTCAAACCTCCCACAATCAGAAGAAAGTCTATAAATAATGCTAGAGGTATGTTACATAGTTAATACTAATGAACAGAGAATAAGTGATTTGGGAGATTTTGGTGTTATGAATGATGTTAAGACTCCTTTGAAACCAAAAATACCATCTTAAAATAGCATTTTAATAAAATCATTTAATTCTACTAAGTTATTTTATTTAAAAATATATTATTTGAATGTCAATGCCATTAAGAAAATATCTTATTTTATTTTAGTCAACAATGCCTAAACTTTCATTCTCAACATAAGGGTTAACAGTGACCCATAAAACATATCAGATTAGGTAAGGCTTTTGTTCATAACTTTCCAAAGGCTTCTCATCTCATCCCAAATAACTTGAAAGTTCTTACAAGCACCTATAAAATTCTACATGACCTGGCCTTTAATTCACCTCTATCTGACATCAACTTCTATTCCTCTTTGCCTTGCTTGGTGGTCTCCCACTCCACTGGCCTCCTTACAAATACAGCCACATTTCCTCTTTAGGGTCTTTCTCCTTTTTGTTTTCTGTAATTAATTGTCTCCCACTCCCCACATAGAAATCCAAATGCCAATTCCTGTCAGCTTTCTGAGGGTTATTCAATATCTGGTTTTCAATATGGTCTTCTTTGGCCACTTGTTAAAAATTGCAACCCCACTTCACTTCTCTCCTTTCATTCTTCTCCATAGCACATAAACACATCATACTCATTTATTTTCTTATGCTGTATTTCCCCCTGCAGAATGTAAGCTCCTTTTAACCAGGACTAATTGTCCATGTGGTTCACTGCTATATTCCCAATGTGTGGAATGGTGCCTACGTGTGAAGGGGTAAAGAATCTCCCGTACATACAACCTGTACACCTACATCTAGTTGTTTTTGTTGTTGTTGTTGTTGACATTGTTTTATTCAGCATATTTTAACAATAACTAAAACATGTAAAATAGATGGCAAAATCAACAGTTCTTATCTGCCAAAATTGGAAAAACTAGGCAAATGTCAGAAAAAGTTTAAGAAAGCATTCAGTTCTCTCTCTCTCAACTATTTGGCTTTCTTGAGATATTTGTTAACTCCAACATTAGTTTCAAGTTATTTTTGGCAGCAGATCTTTATTATGTTTTTTTCAAATAGAATTATAAGCACTATCATTGTAGATAATTCAGAACAGACAAAGCTGATGAAGTGGGGTGAGCAGGGTAGAGGTCATTAGAGCCCTGTTAGTCTCCGAGGCTTTGCCATGTTACATCAGGACTCCAAATACTACATGTTAAAAACCACTGATATTTTATACATTTATTGTTGAACTGATAATATTTGCTTACCTCTTTCAATTTTGTTGATAATTTTTCCATCAGATCCCTTTCATCTGATATGTTTTCTTCCTTTCTTTCTGGTGGTTTTTAATCAGTTTTGCTGATTTTGCTCAAATTCACTGTCTAAAATAGTAATAAGGCCAGGTTCTTAGTTTTTGGTTTTTGTTTTAGGTCATGGACTGTCTTTCAATTGTTAGAGTCTGGATAATCCCATGGACTACTTCAAAATAACATTCTTAGATTCATAAAACAAAATGCAGCTAAAATAAGGGCATTATTAAAATGCATATTTTAAAAATTTCTTTTATATGTAAAGTGTATGCTTCATTTGTAATACATTAAGCAATACAATATAGTTTCTGCTTCATTTTGAAGTAGCGATATCTTTGACAACTTTATTATGATATTAATATCTGATTTTCCAGTTGATAAAGTCACAGGCACTGCCAATAATGCTGTTTGTTGCCCATATTTATAACTGAAGAAAGTCCGTGAAAATAGTGTATATTTTTCTAATTCATGTACATGGATCGTGGCAATATTTCCCATATCAATAATTCTTGGGATAGTGGGAAGTTAATGATTCAAAGCTACTTTATCAGAGATGAGAAAATAATTTTGCCATTGATTTTATTCTAGCTAATTGAACTTTTATCGCTATATAAACATTTTCTATATTGAGAGTAATGCTTTTTGGTTTTAGTTTATATTGCCAAATATTCATATAGGTACTCCACTTTTATGTAGCTGGCATTTTCATGGTTTCTCTTTTTTTGTCACTTCTATTTTACACATTTTCATGGTCTTGTGTTTAAGGTATGCATGTTACAATGGTATTTAGTTGACTTGAAGTTTTTTT
The DNA here is from genome assembly GCF_024542745.1 of Macaca thibetana thibetana. NCBI lineage: Eukaryota > Metazoa > Chordata > Mammalia > Primates > Cercopithecidae > Macaca > Macaca thibetana. The sequence goes on along the minus strand of NC_065582.1, from coordinate 28,616,902 downwards.
TATTTAATATTTCTATTGGAAGTATGTCTTAGAATATTATTTGATATCTGTTGGATTATTATTTGCTATTTGCCACATGCTCTATTCTCTTTCTCTCACCCACATTTCCTCCCTTCCTTTCTCTCTCTAGTCTTTTGTGAATTGAGTGTGTGCTTTTTAAAATCTTTTGTTCTAACTATGATACAGACCAATACACTATTTCCATAATTTTGATTATTGCCCAATAATTTAGAACTGAATAGTGTCTAAGGCATAACAATAACTTAATGCCCTTCCATCACCTGATCCGAATGCTACCACATTCAGTATTTTGATTTAGTCTTTAATACCATAATTTAAACATTGTAATTGTTATTACTAGTATTCTGCTTGTTTGTTTAAATTTACCTACATGTTAACCAATTTCTCTGTTTATCAGCCTCCTTTATAGTATGTGTTATTACTCAGGAAACTTCCCTTTAACATAGATCTATTACTGGTTAATTGCTTATAGTTTTATTTTCCTCTTCTTATGTGTCTTTTTTTTTTTTCTCATGTAATTGAATGATAGCTTGCTCTATATAAAATTCTAGTATTCTCATTTCCCTTTGACTGAAAATTATCTTTGGTCTTCCTTTGTCACACTTCACAAATTTTCATCCAGTAATTTGTTATCCCATTGTAGATTATCTTGTCTTTTTTCTAAGTGCTTTCATAATCTTATATTTGTTTTTGGCATTCTACAGTTTTACTAGATACAAATTTATTTTCATTTATCCTACTTGGTACAAATTGTGATTTTTGTATTAGTTATTAAGGCTTTTCATTGAGTGTGGAAATTCCTCAATCATTAATTCTTTACCTTGTCATCTTCCTGTTTTCTCCTTCTGGAACTCAGAGTAGAGAATGTGAAGCTTTCTAAATACTCCTTACCGTTTTTTTGTATTTTCAATTTTCTGGTGTTCCTGGAGTAACTTCTATATAACTTCTTCACATTTTCTTTTCATTTCCCTAAACCTCTCCTCAGCTCTCTGAAATCTATTCTTTAACTCATTGAAATCTTTATCCAAATTTTAAAATAATATCTATCTGGCTTTTTGCCAAATCTTTCTAGTGCTTTCTATTCTTTCTCACTGTTTGTTCTTAATAATTTCATTTTACAATAATATGTCGTCTTTTACATTATTCTTTAAAAACATTCATTCTAAATGTTAATTTTATGCTCTCTGATAAGTCTGATATCTGAAATCTTTGAAGGACTAATTAATTACACTATTTGTGTTCTACTAATTCTCACTAGTGATCCATCCTTCACTCTTTGATGTCCTTTGGTTATAAACTCTTAATAGGCTGATCTTATAAGTGGAAATTCAGGGTCTAAATTTCAGATTCTGTCCTCTAAATGGAATTTGCATTTGTTTCTTTTAGAAGTCAAAAGTAACTACTACTAAGCCAGGACCATATTATCTCCTTTGCATCTGCCTTGGCTTAATCTGAGGATTTCTCCTGCCTATCCACTAGCCAAATACTTCATTTCACTGCTGAAATACTGACATATACACTTGTTTTTTCAGGGAAACCTATTTTTAGTACGTTTCCTCTCTTCTCATATGCCATCACTTCTCCGATTTCATTTTTCATCTCCACTCTTTCTCTCCTTCTTTGATATTTATTTTATTTCCGGTTACCAATGGAACACAATGAACATTATGTTTTTGCAGTGTAAATGACTATTAAAAACATCTATTTTAAATGTTATTTCAAAACTATTTTTAAGGCACAGCATAATAAACCTTAGATACTGACTTTTGTATGAATGAGGGTAGAAGAAATAATTAACAAATGAAATTTGTTGTTAACCCACTATAAAATTCAGGAATAGTGTTGAATGTTACAAAACAATACTGTGAGATCATTACTTCCTTGGTTACTCTCTCTCTAAAATTAAGCAATTGACTATCCTCTGTAAGCTTTGGTTTTAGAACTCTGAAATGGGGAAACTAATAATACACAATTTATATTATTTTATATTTGTTCTTAGTTATGTTCCACCTAGTAAATGCTCAATATGGGGCTGCCATTATTTGTCACTATTATCATTACTTGTTAGATAATGCAGAGATAAGAAAAAGGAAAGAACAGGGAGAATACCAGAACAGCAAGAAAGTTAATCAGGAGCAAAAATTCAGTTGTATGTGGAATAAGATACTAAGAGAGCAGGAAACGGAGAGAAACAGAGAGATAAAAGGAAACATAAACAAACATAAAAGCTCTTGGAATAAGAAACAGCAAAAAAGAGGTCTTTAGGTTCAGACAGAATAGAGCAGATACAAATAAGAAAAACTGAATTATGGAGAAACAAATTAAGAGAAAAATAAGGAGGCAGCGAGAGACTCTGTAGATACTGAGTTGAATTACATTTGTAAATACTTATACTTAAGTCACTGGGTTTAAAAAAAAAGTAAATATCACTGATTATAAAATTTCTTTGAATTCAGGTTATTTCCAAAGTATTTTCAAGTATTTATGAACGTTATTTCAGCCTTCTTCAATTCATTTTTATATGTATATAATTCAATTGTATAAAACAATATTAATATTTTAAATATCTACTTTTACAAGACAAAAACATTAAAAATTTTTTTCTTAAGAAGGTCAAATTACACCTAACTGGCTAATTTTTAAAATTCAGTTGTATTAATTTATTTCTACTGCCTATTCTGTAATTATCTCAAGTTACAGCAAAGGTCATGTTTATAATTATTATCAGCAGTGAAAAAAAAAAAAAAAGAAAACCCAGAGAATCTCTGTATAGTTTGATTCATTGGAGAAAACATATAATAAGAATCAAAACACAGAATATAGTCTCCAGGAAGACAGAAGTTACATTTTATGTGTGTTCATAGCCGTAAAATCTATTGAAATGTTTGACATATATGAATAAAAAAATGTATGAATGAAGCACCGAATGTACAGGAATGTAAGAAAAGTGGGAGGAAAACAGACATTTATGGAATGCCTGCCAAGATGTATTAAACATCCTTCTTTTGTGTGCCATTTAATATGCATAACTATCTTGTTTGATAGGAATTACCCTGCCCATTTTCCGACTAAACTGAAGTTCAGGGACTCTCAGTAACTCACTCAAGGTCACATTGATATTCAGTAGTATAATCAAGCTTCGTATTACAGTTTGCTAGGTTTCAAACCTATTAACTTTCCACTACATTTTGCTACATCACCAGTACAAAAATTTAATTCTGATAATTAAGTAATTCGATACCTTATTAAGCTTCAGAAACCTATCATTATTAATACGGATTCAACAACTCACTTATTGTGAAGGATTATTCTCTAGGCTGCAACTTACCTCACCTTATTCAAATTAAATTGAATATAGTATATGGAAAACTGCACAAGCGGTCCTGAAAACAAGTTTCTAGTCCTACTTATGGCATCAGCTAGCAACATGGCTTTGGAAAATTTACCTAATCTTTACTATCTATTATTAAATCTTTTGTAAAATAAGATTTAGACTAAAATATCCCAAATAATCAGTTTAGATAATTTAAAACCTTCATCAATATTTTCATCTTGTATAACCAACTATAAATCATAGCACATTGTAAGTTAAACATCTGAGTATCATATGCCTACTTGTCCATTCCCAATGTATTTCACATGTTATTTCATCACTTAGCATTCTTTTCCTAATGGAAAATCTATCTATTTCTTGATGTCTAATTGCCTTCATGGTAGACATAATCCTTGCTTGAGTTGGCATTTGTGCAAAGGGTCACTGACTAAAATTTGTTCTATTCAAATTCTAAAAGTCATTACAATTTGTAATTATTCTTTTGTATACCTTCTTTTCTCATTTTAATCACAGTGCCTATGAAGAATTAGCATAGAATTTGACATGAGTTGGTAACCAAAATTTAGTGGCTGATGATAATTCACATAAATTCTAAGTCCATGATATGTCCTGTGCATATATCATATATGTTTGTATTATGAACCCCAAACATTTGAGACAGGTCTCAGTTAATTTAGAAAGTTTATTTTGCCAAAGTTGAGGACACACATCTGTGACGCAACTTCAGGAGGTCCTGATGACATGTGCCCAAGGTGGTCAGAGCACAGTTTGGTTTTACACATTTTGAGGAGTCATGAGGCATCGATCAAGATATGTAAAATAAACATTGGTTTAATTCAGAAAGGGGGGACTACCCAAAGTAAAAGCAAAGCAGGACAACTTGAAGCAGGGAGGTGGCTTCCAGGTCACAGATAGGTGAGAGATAAACGGTTGCATTCTTTTGAGTTTCTGATTAGCCGTTCCAAAGGAGGCAATCAGATATGCAGCTATCTCAGTGAGCAGAGGGATGACTTTGAATACAATGGGAAGTAGGTTTGCTCTAAGCAGTTCCCAACTTGAATTTTCCCTTTTGCTTAGCGATTTTGGGGGTCCAAGATATTTTCCTTTCACAGTATGTATGTGAATATATATGTATTCACCATCCAGGTGTTTGCACAGGCTGGTGTTGAGCGTCTGTGGCTTTTCCAAGCACATGGTGTACACTATCAGTGGATCTACCATCTGGGATCTGGAGAATGGAGGCCCTCTTCTCACAGTCACACTAGGCAGTACCCCAGTAAGGACTCTGGGTGGGAGCTCTGACTCCACATTGCCCTTGGGCACTACCCTAGCAGAGGTTCTTCATGAGGGACCTGCCCCTGCAGCAAACTTCTACCTGGACTTCCAGGCATTTCCATACATCCTCTGAAATATAGGCAGAGGTTCACAAACCTCGATTCTTGACTTCTGTGCATCTGCGGGCTCAACACCATGTGAAAGCTGCCAAGGCTTGGGGCGTGCACCCTTTGAAGCTTGAGATGTACCTTGGTCCCTTTTAGCCACAACTGGAGCTGAAGCAGCTGAAATGCAGTACATCATGTCCCAAGGCTGCATAGAGCAGGGATGCCCTGGACCCAGCCCAGGAAACCATTTTTCCTTTCTAGGCCTGTGGTGCTATGATGGGAGGGGATGCCATTAAGGTCTTAAACATGCCCTAGAATATTTTCTCCATTGTCTTGGTGATTAACATTTGAGTCCTTGATACTTATGTAAATTTCTCCACAAATTTTTTTTTTTTTTTGAAGAAGTGTTATTCTGTCACCCAGGCTGGAGTGCAATGGTGAGATCTCAGCTCACTGCAACCTCGACTCCCGAGTTCAAGTGATTATCCTGCCTCAGCCTTCCGAGTACCTGGGATTACCAACATGTGCCACCATGCCCAACTAATTTTTGTATTTTTAGTAGAGATGGGGTTTCACCATGTTGGCCAGGCTGGTCAAACTCCTGACCTCAGGTGATTCGCCCACCTTGGCCTCCTGAAGTGTTGGGATTACAGGCATGCAGACGAAAATGAGTTTTTCTTTTCTACTGCATCATCAGGCTGTAACTTTTCTGTTCTTCTGTAAACTTTTATGTTCTTCTCTCACTTGAATGCTTATTGCTTAGAAATTTATTTCACTGGATAGCCTAAACCATCTCCCTCAAATTCAAAGTTCCACAGATCTCTAGGGTAGGGGCAAAATGATGTCAGTCTCTTTGCATAGCAAGAGTGACCTTTATTTCAGTTCTTGAAAGTTCCTCATTTCCATCTGAGACTACCTCATCCTGGACTTTATTATCCATATCACTATCAGCATGTCAGTCAAACCCATCCAACAAGTCCCTAGGAAGTTCTAAACTTCCTCACTTCTTCCTGTCTTTTAATCCTTCCTGTCTCTAGGAACTTCCAGACTTTCCCACATTTTCCTGTGTTCTCTGACCCCTTCAAACTGTTCCAGCCTCTGCATGTTACCCAGTTCCAAAGTCGCTTCCACATTTTTGGGTATCTTTATAGCAGCCCCCTACTCCTCTTAGTACCAATTTACTGTACTAGTCCATTCTCACACTGCTATAAGGACATTTCTGAGACTGGGTAACTTAGGAAGCAAAGGAGATTTAATGGACTCACAGTTCTACATGGCTGGGGAGGCCTCACAATCATGGCAGAAGGCGAAGGAGGAACAAAAGCCCATCTTACATGGAGGCAGGCAAGAGAGCATGTGCAGGAGAACTGGCCTTTAGAAAACCATCAGATCTTGAGAGACTTATTCACTACCATGAGAACTGCATGGGAAAAACCTGCTCCATGATTCAATTACCTCCCACTGGTGTCTCCCATGACACATGGGGATTATGGGAGCTATAATTCAAGATGAGATTTGGGTGGGGACACGGTCAAACCATATCAGGGTGTGATGTAAAGAGAGGTTGGCTGGCTGGGTGCAGTGGCTAATGCCTGTAATCCCAGCACTTTGGGAGGCCAAGGTGGGCGGATTACAATGTCAGGAGATCGAGAACATCCTGGCTAACACGGTGAAACCCTTTCTCTAATAAAAAAACAAAAAATTAGCCAGGCGTGGTGGAGGGTGCTTGTAGTCCCAGCTACTCGGGAGGCTGAGGCAGGAGAATGGCTGAACCCAGGAAGTGGAGCTTGCAGTGAGCGGAGATTGCACCACTGCACTCCAGCCTGAGCGACAGAGCAAGACTCCATCTCAAAAAAAAAAAAAAAAAAAAAAAGAGAGGTTGGTTAATGGGTACAAACATACAGTTAGGTAGAAGGAAGAAATTCTAATGTTGAATAGTAGAGTAGGCTGACTATAGTTAGCAACAGTGTATTATACATTTCAAAATAGCTAGAAGTGAGGACTTCAAATGATCTCAACACATAGAAATGATAAATGTACATGGTGATGAATATCTTAAACACCTAACTTGATCATTACATATCAAGTTAACAGGCCCATGTAACACAATATCATATGTACCGCATAAATATTTACAAATATTTTGTATCAATAAATTTTTTAAAATAAATATATACTTTAAAAAATCAATGTCATGTAGATATCATACCTTGCCTTGAGAAAATAAAGTAAAAGAAACACTATTGTGAGGAAATATCAGGAAGTATTCTTCATAATAGTGTTAAAACTAAAAATATATTTTCACTAAATTTGGTATATAGAAACTTGTTTCAGATAAATGAGTCAAAATTTTTGCTGATTTAAACTTTTTATTTTCTTTTACTCTCAAAATCAACGCACTGAATTTTATTGACTGATATAAGGTATATAATAAAGAAAACATGGAACAGAGGAAAAAATAAAATAACTCTTTTTGTTGTTGTTTTAATGCACTTGTTGCAAGAATGTTGAGAAATTATTATATTTTATTCTAAAAGACATATCCTAACTACAAAATATCAGTAAAATACTTCTAAAAAGGAAAATTAAAGGTTATTTTAATTTTACAGCCTATTCTCAATTTTTCTTCCAAGGCTTTATTCTAAGTACACATACCTTTTAGATTCGTGTACATACATATAATATAGTTTACATTGCATATTTATATTTTACATAGCATTTAAGAGTATATGTTTTGCAAGGCATTTAATAACATTAACTTTAATAATCATGAATGTGTGTGATTCCAAGCTATCGCTATACTGTAATATTTTTAAATATTCCAAGAATGAGTAATATTTGTGTTTCCAATGTAAACATTTCTATCAATGGTATTTTTAAATATAAAATACTGAGTGAAATAAAAACAGAGATGCTTAATTTTATGGCAGTCATTTATATTGCGTTATTATTGTTACCTGAGAGCTGTTCTTAGTTTTTCTTGAATTCCAAAGAAAAGGGAATAAATTTTTAAATATGATAGCATAAAAGAGGACTAATTCATTTTATATGTAGAGAAAAATATAATTCATTTACTAATAATGTAGAAAGGAAGGAAAATACTTACAAAATTCAGGAGACTATATATTTTAGATCTGGTGGCTGGTAAGGAATAAGTGTATTGAGAAAGTAATAATGGAGGTCGCAAAATGAGAAGGAGAATTGTGAGTAACTTCTGGAAGCTTCATCCTTTTCTGTTTTCTTTCATATTCTACTAGCTAATCCAAAAGTGTCCTCATTCACAAGTAAAATAAATATTTTTAAGGCAAAATGTGATTTATCAGTATATTTAGTTTAAGATCACACTGTCTTTTAAACCTTGTTTTCACTGACTTAGTTAATTAAAAGTTAGTTTGGGATATTTCAATAAACAGCACATATTTATTATATTCACTTAACTAAGTTTATGTATCTTTTCAAATTAAAAACTACTTTGGTTTTTAGTATCTAACAGTGATCATTATAATTTTTCTCTACAGCCTTCATATAGCTTGTGAAAAAACAGTAGTGGCACCACCAACACTCATTCACTATCATGCATCTATGATCAATCTACTGTGTTCTTGTGGTAGAAGAAAAGGCATACACTACAGTGACCTCAGAGGGAGATAAACACCACTCCAGTTCGTATACCTGACTCCTCTTCCTGCGTACAGATAAATCTCTGCCAAGGTGAAGTGGGAAGAAAATAGGAAAGAAAAGCCAGTGGAGACCCATTTTTCTTATCAATTCCATTAACAAAATACAAAGATTCAGAATCTGAAGTCTGTAGACAGTAAATCACTTCGTAGCGAACTTCATGCTCACAGAAGCCATATGAAAGATTATCATACAAGAATTCCTTTTACTGCATGTTCACAGAATAGACATAAGCATAGGATTTTTCTCTAACTCCTTGCTGAAAAATTAATGAGCATTCAGATAATAAGCTCATTTTTTTCCCAAGCCAAATCAGGAAGTTACTTTCTTTTATTCTAGCAGCACAAAGTGAAGTTGGAACTAAAATATTTGAACCAGATAATTTAATTTTGTAAATATTACAGTAAATGTTTTCTGTATTTATTTCCATTTTTAGGGAAAAAAAAACAACTAAGAATTTTTCCTTCATATGACGCTTTGAGAGAACTGTTGAATAATAAACCTTAACTCCATCTAACTGGTTAATGTTTTCGGTCTTTGGATGAAATACGACGGTGGTTAAACGAAGAATAATGATGCTTAGCTTTGGAGAGTTAACGGGCCCATATTTTTTAGAAAACTAAATAAAACAAATGGATTCAAGTGATATTTGAATAATTTTAAGTACTTTTTAAAATAGTCTTTTAGACCAGGTGTGGTGGCTCACGTGAGCCTGTAATCCCAGGACTTTGGGAGGCCGAGGGGGGGCGGATCACGATGACCCGGTCAGGCAATCGAGACCATCCTGGCTAACAAGGTGAAACCCCGTCTCAACTGAAAATACAAAAAAATTAGCCGGCAGTGGTGGCGGGCGCCTGTAGTCCCAGCTACTCGGGAGGCTGAGGCAGGAGAGTGGCGTGAACCCGGGGGATGGGGCTTGCAGTGAGCCCAGATCACACCACTGCACTCCAGCCTGGGTGACGGAGTGAGACTCTGTCTCAAAAAATAATAATAATAATAATAATCTTTTAAGATTGTCTTTGCAACAATTTGTAAGAAGTAGAGAAACTCATTGTTTTGAAATGGTTCAGAGGTGAAAAATGTAATATATATTTCTAAATCCAAAACTCTGAGCTGCATATTTCTCAGAAAGCACTTGGTAGTATAATTATAAATTAAATTCATATTACATTATCTGAATTACTTTCTATAATATCCATTCCTTGTTATATATCTCCTCATTGAAACATTTCTCCTTTATATATTTTAAATACTGCATTGCTCATAATTGTGGAGACACTTAACATTTAAGCTTTATGGAAAATAAAACATCTTAAAAGTGATTATGTTCTAATTTGTCTAATAGCATGAATTCTAAGTCTATATTATTTATAAGAAATAATATTCATCTGAAGTAATCCTTCCCCTCCCCCCGATGCACCAGTGGTATGTACATGACCCAGAATGAGCCATCTAGAATACCTCGTCACAGTAATTTTCTCCTGGGTAGGAAAAAAATTGGGTCAAGACACAAAATAATTATTTATAGTGAAGTCCTTTTTTTTTTTTTTTTTGGTCAAATGTATAAACAAAAAGAGAAATCTAGAGTTAACCCCAAGATTCTGACTAAAATTTAACTATCCTTGAAGCCAGAAGTCTCCTAGAGGTTTCAGTTTATGTAGTGCAATATATACTCTGTTTGTGTAAGCAACATGGGTTGAGGATTTTGGCACTTATAAAGAAAAATCACTGTGTAATAAAAGAGGAATTAAACATATGTGGAATTCCAAGAACATGAGCCAAGAAGTGAGAAAAGATAGTTTTTTGCTTTGTTTTGATTCTAAAGATGGTGCTCCCAAGCTGTCACTGTTAAATCATCCCTATGTCAAATGCAGAATTTTAAAACATGTAGTTACCCAGTTATCACTCCTGTTGGGCATCAGCTATATTTCCACATGAAGAATACCATTGTGTCTCATATATTTTGGTAAGAACAGTTTGCAACTTATGGAGAAACACAATACTTTTGGCCTGAAGAGATAAATTACGCTCCTTGAACATCTTCAGGAAAGTTGTGTAGATGTACTCTTTTAAAAAACATAGCATATAAAAGATAAGTTTTATATTTATTTATTTGATCTCTCTGATCAAGAATTTTCCAAAGCACTTTTCTCAGATGATGATAAAAGCGGTTGGTAACCACATGTGTCTTTAACCTCCTTTCAGTGGATTTGCGTGTGAGATATGGCAGGTTTACAGCGTATGAGTAAATGAATGGAAATGACAATTAGACATAGACATTTCATTTTTATGGTGTTTCTGCTATTTTCTTATGAAAAAACATAACATAGGTCCTTGGTTGACTGTTTAATATTTACTGAGTACCAGTATGAGCTTGGTGACACAATTTATTACTACACTTTGGAATCTCTATGTTTGTACTGCTTCTACTCACTTTGAAAAGAGTATAATCTCTGTTGCCATTGCGAGCAAGACTCTGTCTTGATAAAAAAAAAAAAAAAAAAAAAAAAAGGAAAAGAGCATAATCTCTGGATCAAATGTATTTAGAATATTTGTTGCTAATTTTAGAATATTTGCTGCTAATTTCAGCTAGCAAATGCAGCCATGGCACATTGATATTGTTAAATATAGATATTGTTACAATGAACATGTAGATAATATTTTATTGTTTCCTTTACGTATCTGTGTGGAAATTTTTCAGGCAATAGGCTGTAAAAAATTAAGTGCTTTTGTTGACTAAAACTAAATTGTGTCAACAACAATAGGAAGTCAAGGTAAATATATTTAGAAACAAAAACTTTCAATGAAGGTTTGCTATATGCCAGTTTGTGTTCTAAGTGCTTTTGCATAGAATTCTTATTTCTTATTCTGCAATTCTAGTAATGTGAGATGGATTCAAGAAAATAGATTAGAGGGGAAAAAAAAGGAAAGAAAGAAAAGGAATCACAAAGAAAGTAATGTAATGTTTCCAGGGAGACCAGTCTTCTCAGATATTTCCTTTCTATGCCTCACTATGGCATTAGAATGAATTGACTTTCGAAAAATGTTGAGAGAAAAGATGAAATAAGTCAATTGGACTTAAGCACTAATTTTTCAAGAAAGCTTTTAACACAGTGGAAATACAAGGTCATTAGAAAAATGCTTTTAGTAGTTGTATCTAAACCAGTAAGGACAGTACAATGCAGGCATATGGTTTGGGGAGAAAATGAGATATGTTAAGGTCTTAATACAATATTTCTACAGCCAGATTTTTCAGTGAGGATTCAGTCAAGGAAACAGAATCACTATGAGTATTAGGATGAGAGATTCACTATATAAATTTGACCTTTTACCTTTGTGGAAGTAGCTGGGGCAGCAAAAGGCTGGGAGGGAAATTAGAGAAGAGACAAATTGCTAACCAATCCATCTGAAAAGACAGGCATGTCCAGGCACAAATATGGGACTGAGAAAGAAAACCTCATGGTGAGATCTCCAAGAAGCGGCTGCTCTGTGTTGCTGTCATCTCTGTGGGTCCATGGTTAAGCATGTGGTGTGGGCCTGGAGCCCTGTTGGTCGATGCAATTAGAAAGAAGAACTGAGGAGAGCAAGGAGAAGTTGGAACCCATGGGTGTGTGACAACCTTCAGGGAATAAGGATCCCTGCTTCTCCTCCCATTTTCCAAATCTTAGATACACATTGCTTTTAGCCAACTCTAACCTAGTATACAGGGAAAACGATTCTGAAAAACATAGTTCCAGCTTAATAACATCAATAGAACCCAAAACATGACCAAGGTTTGAATATCAAGTTGTCTAAAACTGACCTTTAGAGAAGAAAATCAACCAAAGGGAGTGTACGACCTTGAGCAATGCATGCAGAAAAGCACACACCAATTAGAGGATATATACAACACTTTGTCTTGACTAAAGACAATCCGTTTTGACCAAAATCTTGGTGTTTATATATGCATAGCTTTTGACTGTGACTATGAAAGTGTTGTTCATAAAAACTGACTCCAGGAAAGGCGATGTCACACACATAAACAAAGTACAAATGATTAAAGAAGAGCAGTTTTCCTGACTAGACAAAGAAAAGTTGCTTGTATTTAGCAGGAAAACATAAAGAATGAATGAATAAATGCAAAAAGACTGAGACAAATGAAAGATACAGAGTAGTCACAGAAAAACTAAAGAAAAGTAGTAGCTATTACGGTTTAAAGAAATTATTGCATAGATGATTCAAGAGGGACTGCAATGACACACTTTTTTTTTCTTTTTTTGAGATGGAGTCTCCCCCGTCGCCCAGGCTGGAATGCAGTAGTGCGATCTCTGCTCACTGCAACTTCTACCTCCCTTGTTCAAGCAATTCTCCAGCCTCAGCCTCCTGAGTAGCTGGGATTACAGGTGTGCCACCACCCCCAGCTAATTTTTGTATATTTTTTTAGTAGATACCAGGATTCACCATGTTGGCCAGGTGATCCACCTGCCTCGGCCTCCCAGAGTGCAGGGATTACAGGCTGAGCCACCGCGCTCAGCCTGGAATGACACACTTTTAAATATCATTGTCTGAGGAGAACATTACTAGCATGGGAGGACAATACAGATTCCATGGACTGAATGGCAAAACAGATAACTGGCAGAACATAGGGCATCTAGTTAGCTATCTTTTGCTACAACATCAGAATAGTTCTTGATAAAGAGAAATGAGCCACTAAACAGAAGAAGATTATTATTTGAAAAAAACATTTATAATAAATATCCCTCCATATTAACCTCTTAGTTAATTTACGATATTTTACTTGCTGTGTTATTACAGATTTTTTGAATTTACATTTAATTGTGAAGTACAATTTGAAGTAATCCATTTGTTGTTAAAATACAAAACCTCTTATCCAAGTGGAACTAATTAACCATTTCAAAATAATCTTGATGTACTTATTGATAATTGCTAACCAACTGGTTCATTGACATTTAGCTGACTCAAACATGAACTGGTCATAATGGATATCTCTCTTAGAATATAATTTTATATGTGCTGCTGCATACTGTTAGAAAATTACTAGCAGTTTCCTTTTACATTTCCAACTGTTCTACCTCCCCTCCTTTATCACAGAAATTGGAAGACTAATGATACATTGTCATTCTCCTTTCCGGGTAGAGTTCAATATCTATTGAAATTTTATAAATAAGAAATACTCTCATGAGATTTGGAAAAAGGTGAAGCTTAGAACAGCCTAGCAAGTAAGATCTGGCATATATGAATATTTGTAGATGATTCCATATTTTTGTATTTAGCCACAAGTTTCATAGTTGTGAGCCAAACACAGAAGACGCAATGGTGATAGCTATAGCTGAATATTTCTTACCATCTGGGCTCACCATCTTTCAACCAATATTGTAACCAAATACTTCCTCTGTTGACTTGCTCCTGATTGAAATACCTGAAGGACATTCTTACAGTAGTTTCGTACATTAAACTTTGACAGGTACACATGAGCCTCTTTGAATCACTACTAGGTAACATATTTATCAACTGGAATCCTAATCAACTACCACAGGAGAAACTAAATTATAAATACTTTAACACAATTATTTGCTTCATTGAGAGGAAAAGGGTCCTGCTGGACTGTAGGACAGTGACTACACAGTAGTACATTTCAAACATCAAAGTAACCTAAGAACATAAACAATAGGGCTCACCTTAAACTTTATGCTACTTTTCCTCAATTTCCCCAAATCACTTGTGCTTTCCTTGTCTTTTAAGTAAGATAAGATATGTGCAAACATATTGGAACACTCCTAAGCAATAATTATGAGTGACTTTCAACAATTATACTTGCAGGAATATAAAGGTAGTGTGATAGTACCTCTCATCCCCCAAAAACTATGTAGATATATTTGACTCTGCAATTGTAAATAAGGAAAGAAATTGGTAAAACATATTTAAAATAAATCAATTATTTGTCAATTATCTATATTTTTTACTATGGTGCTTTACTTAGGTTTAGTATTAATAACTCATTTGATATTGTTGATAAGCTTATTTCTACACAGCTTATAATGTCCCCACTTGCCTTACTCTCTGGCTTCCTTCAGTTTAAATTAATAATGTTTATCAACTAAATACTTCATCTGACCACACCTGAGCAAGGTACTCAACACATTGATATCTCTTACATAGCCACTGATAGGCTAAGCAGTTAGACTGGCTGAAGCCCTGGTATTTGATGTGTAGAAAAGCCCTCCCTGGACCAGGCACGGTAGCTCACACCTATAATCCCAGAACTTCGGGAGGCCGAGGCGGGAGGATCACGAAGTCAGGAGTTCGAGACCAGCCTGACCAACATGGTGAAACCACATCTCTTCTAAAAATACAAAACTTAGCTGGGCGTGGTGGCACGTTCCTGTAGTCTCAGCTACTTGGGAGGCTGAGGCAGGAGAATCACTTGAACCTGGGAGGCAGAAGTTGCAGTGTGCCGAGATCATGCCACTGCACTGCACTGCACTCCAGCCCAGGGTACAGAGCAAGACTCAGTCTCCAAAAAAAAAAAAAAAAAAAAAAAAAGGCCCTCCCGGGTCTACCACCTTTTCCTTGTGTCTTCCATCACTACCCCTCTCACTATCATGTTGCTGCATCTCTGTAATTGGATTTCTACCAGCTTGAATTTCTCTACTCAACACTTGTATGCTCAAATTCTGACGCTTCACCAATCAAAGGCAAGCTGGTTGAAGTTCTAACCCTCAATCTTCCTTTTGCCAGCCCCTTCCCCAGAATTGTGTTTCTTCAGCAGTGGCCCTATTCTAAGCAGACTGGTCCACTGTTACCCGTATTCTTCCAAAAATTGCATGTCATCTGTGTTCTCACTTTATTGTTTCTCGACCAACTTAAAGGGCCCCTTCAGCTCTTCAGGGCTGTCCAAACCCAGGCAGAGCTAAGCATGATCTCTTGGATGCAGCGCAGCTCTGAAGTGCCCTACGTTTCTGCTGAACATGGTCTCCCTAGTCAGGTTACAGTGATCCGTCTTTTTTGCCACTCCATCTTGTCTGCTTTAGCGCCTCTCTCTCCCCTTCTGTTAACACAATGTTCTGAAAGCTCAGCTTTTCTATGCTACACACGATGAAAGCATTTCAGTTTTTCTTTTCTGTCACACTCTGCAGATCTCATAAATCTTACACTCTTTGAGAGCAAGATAAGCAGCTTTCAAGCATTTAAAAACTTATTTAGATGTTTTTCTGGATGTGTAGCTTTTGATTCTGAAGAGTTGGAAGTTTATAGGGAAGCTAAATAATTATCAACAGATAGGATCAGACTATTCCACATTCTAGGAGTGAAAGAAATATTGATTAAAAGGACTTCCAAGCTGTTCTGCAACACACATTCTTTTTATTGCTGTCGATTTCTCAACAAATTTTCCTGACCTGCTATTTCAATATAAATAGCTTTTCCAGGAGTTTTACATAGATCAAAAACATGGGATAAAGAAGTGTTAGATGTCCTTGTGTGTAATCCTTGCTTTCTTTATACATGTTTTTTTTTTTTTTTTTTTTGAGAGGAAAATCCCCTTATGATGTATTAACTGAATAAATTGTAATGAGTGCTACTTGTGTTTAAGTTAAACCTATATTTGGCATACTGAGAATTGATTTTTCTGACATATGAATAATAAGTAAAAACTTGAAAACAAAGTACCTTTATTTTAAAAAATAGACTGAATGCTTATAAGTTCCACATGAATGTTCAATTATCACATAAACATTTTGCACAATTAAAAATAATCTTTCTTAATTCTATTTTCTTGGTGCTCCTTTCTTATTTTTAAAATTTCAATACATTGGCTAACTGTGGGTGCACGTTCTATGACAGCCCTGCTCTGCAAGGAGCAGGATGAATAAATGAAGAAATGCATAAAATTCAATAAATTGGAAAAATTATGTTTGATTATAGTACTGAAATTCTATAGTTCTATAAGTCCAAAATAAGCCCAGATCTCATAAACCTAATTGAGAAAAGATGCTTCAAAAGATAACACCTTCTGAAATAATAAATTGTTTTCTTATCATTATATTCAAGTTTAAAACTGTTTTATTTGAAAGTCAATATAATAAACTCTCGTTTTAAAATTTTAAAGCATCAAATTATCTTTAATAAAAATAAAACCTCTTTTCAAAAAGCTGTATACTTTGAATATATTATAGAAAAACAAATGAAAAATTTATTAAAATAATTGCCCTATTGTGGTGTATAATGAGAAATAGATACTCCACAGTGTGAGTCCTTAAATCTAAATTTAACGTAGTTTAAACTGGATGTTAAAATTCAGAAAACATGTTTTTCTTTAATCTACAAATTTTTTTACCATGATGTAATCGCCATGAATGTCATATAAGGAAATACAGTGTTAATATAATGTAATTATCTGTAACTTGGACTCTGGGATAATCTAATAAAAAGTTTTACTTGAGGAGGAGTCAGGTATATTTGGGGAATATAAGGTGTAAGAAAAGTCAACAAAAATCTAGTTCAGGTTCCATCTGTAATTGTCTGTATGACCTTGATTATTCTTTTAAGAAGTCTGACCTCAATTCTTCCATGAAATGGGTGAGATAAACCGAAAAAGCTACATAGCCCACTTCAACTCTAAAATCCTCTATTCCTATAAGTCTACGTACAGACGTTCCCTTTGGAATTGCTTTCTAGACCAAAAATCAGGACATGTGATCTCCTGATGAAATTCAGTATTCTTTTCATCTGTGAGAAGCAGTTTAGATGTGGTTGAGATGCCAAAATGATATATGTGAAAGAGTGGTATCACAGTGCCTAGAGCATCATAAGCACTCAGCAAATATTAGCTTCCCTGCTTCCTACTCTCTATCCTTCCCACACTGTGGCTAGGATGATTTCCCAACAGTAAATTTTGATGAAGGGGGAAGTGTCAGGGTGGATTCTAAAGAGAAGACATTGCGAGAGAGGAATATGCATGCAAACTTGTCCCTATGTTGTAGCTGGTCTATGGTCCCTGATCCCATCTGACATCTCTGTGTCCTGGTCTAAGCATGGTCTATGCCTGTTATTTATTTTTTTAAACTTATACACGCATTTGCTCCCTAAATACGATCTTGCACCAAAAACAGCAGAAGATTGCTTCACTGGCAAGCATCCTAAGTAATATCAGTTTGACCTGGCTGACAGAAAATACTTTTTAAAATAAAAACAAGTCACCTGAGCAAATATAAACTCCTGAAACTTCTTGTGGTCAAATTTTGTGCAGTCATTTCTGAAAAGTGACCCTCAACAAAAACACACTAGCTGCATATCACAATAACCTGTGGAACTTTCTCAAACTCAGGGGCCTTTTTTATACTCTCTGGTGAGTGTTATGTGATACATTGCAAGATCTTGCCCTGTCTCTTCTGAAAATTGCTGTTATTAGAGCTTTGAGTGATGGTGAGAGTATGATGTAACCTTCGAGTGAGAATAATTGGCAGCACGAATGGTTGAAAATGTAGCATACTGCTACATTTCTTGATTATACCAAAGAAGCAGTTAGTTTAATGTACCTCTTTTCATTCTCACAATGTATCATCTTTCCAAACATATATCATAAATGTAGATATTATAAATGTTTTATTTTGAGGCATTTACTAAAGAGGTAGCACTGAAAGTTGAATGAAGTAACTGTCTTTTTTTTTATAGTCCCATTTTTCTAACTGGATGAATTTGGGAATGTAGCGTTCAAGTTGCCTGAGGTAGATGTGTATAGCAAACTATTGTTACACATGTCTAAAACTTAGGCCCATGTCCGGGTACTGATAAGAGCAAAGAGTTATTTCAAATTATTTGATTAACTTCATTGCTTTTTGAATTTACTCAGAGACAAATTTATTCTAATATTTAAGGAAGCTTGGCTGAGAAAATAAGACAAAAAGTATGATTATTTGAAGATATAGATGTAATTTGAAGGAAAAATTTTGATAATACAGATGACAATGAAAGATACTTTAGAAAAGAGTGAGTAGAAAGAAATGTCAGCAGTACAAAAGAAAAAAGAAGCAAGCTTCTGTAATAAATGGGAGGAAGTTCAGAATTCAGAATTCAAGGGTCATACTACCAGACTCATTAGCATTAATGAGTCTCATTTGTTGTCAAAATTAAGCAGATAAATCATTTAACAAACACCATGAATTTTTACCCACTCATGTTTGCAGAATGGATGAATAAAATATATACATAATAAAAGTGTTATGATTAATATGTCTGGCCTCTAAAGCTCTTGGACCACAAATACAAGGAAATTAAATCCTTTAAAAGGAAGATACCATACAGCGCAAACTATCTCAAGTTGTTCAGCATGTGAACCAAAAATCATCTGACATAAAAAATACATTGTCATGTATCTGTCCTTCATAAGTTAGAACTGATTAGTAATTTACTGACAGAAAATAAATTCTAAATTAGAATCCTGAAAATTGTTAACCTCAAGGGACTTTTTGTCTGTGGATTTTTTTTTAATTTACTAGGTAACCAGATATTAACAGTGAATCCTAAAATAAATAACATTCTAATTTCTAGTATGTCTAATATTTGCACAGAGTTGGTTATTGGACAATACATTTTAATCACACAATTATTTTTAAAAAGAAACTGTACTATATTAAGTAATTAAATTATTCTTGAAGTAAATTCCAAATTGTGGACTCTTGCATATTTTAGAATCCATTATCAATACTTTTGTTTGTTTTTCCTTCCTAACTTTGGAAAGCTTAAGCAATGTAAGCAAAAAACATTTTTAAAAAATTGTTTGCCAGATTCTTTCCGGTTAATCAGGTACTCGCAGTATAGGCTATCACTCATCCCCTGGCTTAACCTAAACCACAGGACTCTCGAGTTCACATCTTATGCAGAAAGCCACAATGTTTAGGTCTCTCATCTTGTTCTTAATCTATTTTTTGATCCAATGTAGTGTGAGCTACATATAGATTTTAAATTCTAGTAGTCACATAAAAATATTATTTTAAAAGAGGTATATTTTTAAAAATAGACTATTTTATAAAACAGATTTTATCATACAGAAAATTCATATTATAATGCAAAGATAATGAAATCAGCTGAGACTGTCAGATTTCATTGAATCTATAGATCAATTTGCTAGTATCACTATGTTTACCATATTAAGTCCTCTGATACAAAAATATGGGATTTTATTCCATTTATTTAGAACTCCTTTATTTTTTTCAAGAAGGTGTTGTAGTTTTCAAAGAATAAGCATTGCACTTCTTTTGTTAAATTTAAACCTAAGTGTTTTATTCCATTTGATGTTACTTTAAATTAATTTTTTTCTTAATTCCCTTTTTGGATTATTCATTGCAAGTGCATGGAAATATCACTGATTTTTGTATATTGATCCTGTATTCTGCCATCTTGCTGAATTTGTTTATTAATTCTAATTCTTTTAGTGGACTCCTTAGAATTTTCTCTATACAGCACCATGTTATCCACAAGCAGAGATAGGGTTTACTTTATTTTGAATGTGAATGTCTTTTATTTTTTCTTTCTTAATTTTCCTGGCTAGAAAGTCATTGTATAAGTCAGGGTTATCTGGTTATTCAAAGATATAGAACCAGTTAAAAAAAAAAATGTGTGTGTATATTTGTGCGTGTGTGTATGTGAAAAGATTTATTACAATGAATTTATTACAATGAATTTTGGAAGTGGGTGAATCAGAAATATACATGCAGACCAGGTGGCTGAAAATTCTCTAACAAGAGCTATGTTACAGGAAGAATTTGTTCTTCTTTAAAAATCCCCAATTTTGCTCTTATGTGCTTTCAACTGATTGGATGAGGCTCATCTATATTATAGAGAATATTTTTTACTGAAAGTCACCTTACTGTAGATGTTAACTACATCTACGAAATACCTTAACAGCAACACACGTTAGTGTTTGACCAAATCTCTGGGCACTATGGCTGAGCCAAACTGACACACTAAACCAAGTATCAGAGTCTACTTCTTGTCAACTTGGTACCCATATAGGTATTCTATCTCAATTTCCTAATATTTAAAATGGGCATAATATCTAGCAAGATGAATTTTTATGAAAATTTGATATGATAAAGTATATAATGTTATTAGTAAAACAATAAGCATATAGTAGTTGCTAAATAAACATCACCTTCTTTCCTGTATGTGTATATTTTTCTGTGAACATTCATTTAAATTATTCCTTCATTTATCTCCCTTTTTTTGTTGTTTGGTTTTTGTTTTGGAATTTTTTTTTTATTATACTTTAAGTTCTAGGGTACATGTGCACAATGTGCAGGTTTGTTACATATGTATACATGTGCCATGTTGGTGTGCTGCACCCATTAACTCATCATTTACATTAGGTATATATCCTAATGCTATCCCTCCCCCCTCCCCCTCCCCACAATAGGACCCAATGTGTGATGTTCCCCTTCCTGTGTCCAAATGATCTCATTGTTCAATTTCCACCTATGAGTGAGAACATGCGGTATTTGGTTTTCTGTTCTTGCGATAGTTTGCTGAGAATGATGGTTTCCAGCTGCATCCATGTCCCTACAAAGGACATGAACTCATCCTTTTTTATGGTTGCATAATATTCCATGGTGTATATGTGCCACATTTTCTTAATCCAGTGTGTCACTGATGGACATTTGGGTTGATTCCAAGTCTTTGCTATTGTGAATAGTGCTGCAGTAAACATGTGTGCATGTATCTTTATAGCAGCATGACTTATAATCCTTTGGGTATATCCCCAGTAATGGGATGGCTGGGTCAAATGGTAAACAACTTTTGTTCAGGTCAGTTCTTTATTATGTGTCTGCCCTTTAAAAATATATTTTCAGGTCTATATAATAACAACTGTTCCTTTTGATCCAGTAAATAATTCCAAATTCTAGTTCTGTTTATATGCCTATCCTGTTAAAAATACAGTCAATATTTACCCACTCTTACCTATTGAGTTCAAAATAAAATAATTATGATATTTCATGATATAGTTTCTATCCAAACTCTTCTTATTTCACCATTAATACACAGTTATGCATTTTTTCAGGAAGGTCTTACATGACATTACTGAAACCCCTCCTCAGACGCTGGTTTTCTTCAAATGGAATGCTCTTTGTATTTCAATCTGACCGCTTATTCTCACTCCAGAATAAAGGCTTGTTACATTTAGATTTGTATATTGTAATTTCAGTTCAGTTCATTATACAATGAGTAAAAGTGACACTCTGGTAAATTCTGTTCTACTCATTTGAGATAAGGTACTCCCATTAGACTGATAATTTCTCGTGAAATAAACATGACCATTTTCTTTTTGTCAGTCAGATCTTCTTTGAGTTTTTTTCTTTTTGAGAGAACTTGACCCCGTATAGCTTATTTGGTTATCTTGTTTGACTATCTGATTGTATTTATTTGAACTGAGATTTCTTGCATCAAATAAATATATGACTGTGTGAAACTCTCACAGATGTGTAAATTACAAATTTTGTATTACAGGACGTTGGTAAGATTAAAATAGCACATTGGCAAAGAGATAAGGTCAATGATAATTAATAGAACAAACAGTCTACAGTTTGAATTGAGTTTTACTGAATTGAAGGTTACTATAACATGCATCTTCACTACATTTTGAATGCAAATGATGTTGAAGAGGCTGAACAGAGAAGGAAGTTTGAACTGTAGATACCACAGTGTGGTTATACACAGCATTTTAGTTCAGTGTATAGATAATAATATTTCTAGTACCACAGTTTCACAATTTCAAAAGCTAGAATAGTCATGTCCAAATCTACAGAGATTTTTTTTTTAATTATTCAAAATAAACTCAAATAACTATCAAATCTAAAGTCTAATACAGTAAATAAAGCATATGGTTCATGTATTTCTATTTTTTAATTCTAAAATTTTCAAGCAATAGATTACTAACTGTAAAATCAACAACTCCTTAACAATCATTCTTGAATATAGGGATAATCTCTTCATGTTTATAAATTGCATTATAATTTTTTTTAGTTCTATAAAAATCACATACTTTGTATTTCCCTGAGTTAATTTATACTATACATATAAACTATAAATATTTAAGCATATATATGTAATAACTTTTAGTATAATTATTTTATATTAACTTATTTCAATTATGGCTGAAAGTTCTCTGGATCTATGTGAGAAACATTCTGAGATCAATTCAGTATGATAGAAATCTAAAGAATTAAATAGTAAGCAAGAAATTGAAATTCGTATGTGGATACTGCCACTCATTCTATAAATAAGGATTTTGTATTTTGATAATTTGTACTAGGAAACAGAAGTTTTTTGTCCTCCTCCCTCAGTCATGCCCTCCATGGGCTTCATTATTTTATTTCACTTTCAAGACCTCAGACTAGGCACATATCCTCCCTAAATACAATTTTTGTCACTAGTCTCTATCACCTGCTACCCCAGTGCTCACAACTGCCACCACACCAGGCTATTTTGTTTGTTTGTTTGTTCGTTATTTTTAGAAAAGACAGAGTTTCACCATGTTGGCTACGCTGGTCTCACACTCCTGACCTTAAGTGATCCACCCATCTCAGCCTCCTAAAGTGCTGGGATTACAGGTGTGAACCACCAAGCCCGGACAGAAATACTCAAGAGCACTATGTTATTCCTAACAAGACTTGCCCTCAGGTGAAACAAGTTAACCAGAGTCTAATCTGCTGGGATATTATGAGAGATTAACTGACCTCTAGAGGGAAAATGCCTGACTCCGTTCAGTTGTAACTTTCTGCATATGAGAAATACCCAACTCCAGCCATTCTAGCTATACTGGCCCACCTACAGGGAGAGAAAAAAAGCAGAAACATTTGTGAAGTTCACAGTCCAGAGGCATAGACTCACTAAAAGCCTCAGTGAGACCTAATCATAGGACTATAAAATGCTTTCCCTACCCTACACCTTACCACCACATTACTAAAGACCTATTTGCATTACTTCCTTTTATGTGGTACAGCATGTCTGGCTACCAAGAAAAAATTACAAGACATGCTAAAAGGAAAAATAATTAAACAGACAGAGCAAGCATGACTGGATATGACGGAGATGTTAAAGTTATGATACTGGAAATTTAAAACAACTATAATTGATATGCTAAGACTATCTGTAACGGATATAGTAGATAGTGTGAGAGAACAGATAAGCAATATAATCAGGGTGGAAATCCTACAAAAATTCAAAAAGAAATGCTGGAGATCAAAAACACTGTAACAGAAATAAAGAATGCCTTCGATGGACTTACTAGTAGACTGAGCATTAGCCAAGTAAAGATTCTTTGACTTTGAGAACTTATCAACAGAAATTTCAAAGATGAAAAGTAAAAAGAACAAACTGAGAAAGAAAAACACAATATCCAAGAAAAAACTACAAAAGATGTAACATACACACAATGTGAACACCAGAAGAAGAGCGAGAAAAAGGAACACAAGAAATATTTGAAACAATAATGACTATAAATTTCACCACATTAATGTCAGACAGCACAACACAGATCCAGGAAGCTCAGAGAACACTAAGAAGAATAAATGCTAGTATAAGCTACACCAAGACATATTATTGCAAACTATATAAAATTAATGACGAAGAAAAATTAAAGGAAGCCAGAGAATAAAAACACCTTTTCTATAGAGAACCAAAGATAATAATTACATCCAACTTCTTCTTAGAAACCGTGCAAGCAATAAGAGTGGAGTGAAATATTTAAAGCATTGAGTGAAAAAATAAAAACCATCAATCTAGAATTATATATCCTTTGAAATTATCTTTCAAAAACTGAAGGAGAAATGAAAACTATCTCAGACAAACAAAAATTGAGGGATTTTCTTGTCATTAAATCTAAGATTATTCTGTTATTATGTTATTCAAATTATCCATGAAGTGGTATACGGTTATTTGAAAGTGTCTTGGATTAATTATAAATGTATATGGCAATCTCTAGGGCAACCACTTACAAAATGAAAGATTATTAGCTGGGTGTGGTGGTGCACACTGTATTCCTAACTACTTGAGAGGCTGAGGCAGGAGGATTGATTGAACCCAGGAGCTAGAAGCTATAGTGAGCTATGATCACACTGCACTCTAGCCTGGACAACAGAGCAAAATCCTGTCTCAAAACAAACAAACAACAACAAAAAAAGAGAGAAAAGAAATGAAAGAAAAAATAAATAGAAAATAGTAACTAATATGTCAGATAATGTGGATATTAATCCAAGTATGTCAACAATCATTTTCTTTTTTTTTTTTTTTTTTCATTTGTTTTTGAGACAGGGTTTTGTTCTGTTGCCCAGGTTGGGGTGCAGTGGTGCATTCATGGCTCACTTCAGCCCTTTGACCTCCTGGGCTCAATGGCTCTTCCTGCCTAAACCTCCTGAGAGTTAGGACCATGAGTGCACACCACCACACCTGGTTAATTTTTTAAATTAAATTTTTGTAGAGATAGGGTCTCACACGTTGCCCAGGTTAGTATTGAACTGCTGGGCTCAAGCAATCCTACCGCCTCAGCCTCACGAAATTTTGGAATTATATGCATGAGCCACCATGGCCCGCTCAATAATCACTTTGAGCATCAGTGATATAAGTGCACCAATTTAGAGATAAAGATTGTCAGAGTGGATTAAAATACAAGACCCAACTATATATTATCTACTAGAAATCTGTTGGAGTAGGTAGCAAGACAGACATGAGCAGGGCAGAAGAACACCACCAGAACTCTGTCTCTCTACAATAATATTTTTTTCACAGCCAGAACCAGGAAAAGGCAGTCTCCCAATCCATAGAAAACACCTGAAATGGACAGGTGCAATGGTTCACGCCTGTAATCACAGCACTTTGTGAGGCTGAGGTAGGTGGATCATGAGGTCAGGAGTTCGAGAGCAGCCTGGCCAATATGGTGAAACCCGGTCTCTACTAAAAATACAAAAAGGAAAAAAAAAATTAGCTGGGGGTCATGGCACGCAAGAGGCTGAGGCAGAAGAATCGTTTGAACCCGGGAGGCAGAGGTTGCAGTGAGCTGAGATACTGCAGCCTGGGCAACAGAGCAAGACTCCATCAGAAGAAGGAGAAGGAGAGGTAGAGGGAGAGGGAAATTAAAGAAAATGATTAAAAAGCATAGTATCATAAATAAGTAAACCAGCAACGTAGTCATTTATTACCAACTTCAAATATCAATAGATATTTGATTTTTTGGGTTCTTTATTTCTAGAAATAAAGCTATTATGTGCATTCTTATACACATCTACTGGTACAGATGTGTAAGAATATTTCTAGGAATGAAATCGCATATATTGAACTTCACAGGGTAATCCATAATTGTTTTCAAAAGTGTTTGTCTCCATTTATATTCCAATGAGAGTATTGTTCTAGCCATCACTAATGCTTGGTGTTTCTCCAAGTTACTAGTTTGGGGTGCTTATTGTTTTGTTTTTCAATCTGGTAAGTATGAAATGGTATTCAATTGTGTATTTAGTTTCTATTTTTTATATTAATAATGAAGCTGAAATTTCATAAAATCTTTATCAACTAGTTTTATTTTTTCTTCTGTGAAATATTTGAACAGGATTTTACCCCAGTATTTTGTTGTAGTGCTTTCGTCCCTTACTGCTAGATAGGCACATTTACATATTCTGCACACTAAAACATTTCTGGCTGTATGTGAAGCAAATGTTTCCTGCCAGTTTTCCCCTTTTGGTTTAGCCTTTATGTTGTTATGTTTACTTGTATAAAGATGTTCTTGATTTAAATATAGTCAAATTTATCAACATTTATTTTTATGATTTGAACATTATGTTTCCTTATTACGTTTTTAGAGAAATTTTAGGTTCAGAGCAAAAGGACAAAGTATAGAGATTTCCCCTATACCCACGGGCTTATCATTATCAACATGCCCCACCAGAGTGGTACATTCTTACAATTAGGAGCCTACATGAATACATCATAATTACCCAAAGCCCATAGTTACATTGGGATTCACCGTTGATGTTGTACAATCTTTGAGTTTGGACATATGTAAAATGGCAGGTATCCAACATTATACTACCAAACAGAGCACTTTCACTGCCCTATAAATCCTCTGTGCTCTGCCTGTTCAGCATTCTCTCCTCCGTAACCTCTTGGAAGGACTGATCTTTTTCCTCTCTCCATGGTTGTGGCTTTGTCGTAATGCCATGTAGTGGCAATCATACAGCATGTAGTCTTTCCAGATTGGCTTATCTTGGTAATATGCATTTGTGATTGCTCCATGTCTTTTGGTGCTTTGATATCTTACATCATTTTAGTGCTGAATAATATTTTATTGTTTGATGCATCACTGTTTATTCATTCACCTACAGAAGGAATCTTAGTTGCTTCCAAGCTTTGATCATTATAAATAAAGATGATATAAACATCTATGTGTGGATTTTTTATGTGAACGTAACTTTTTAACTTCTTTAGGTAAAAATCAATCAGTGTGATTGCTGGATCATATTGTCAGAGGATATGTCCTTTTTAAAGAAATTGACAAACAGTCTTCCAAAGGGGCTATATCGTTTTGAATTTCCTCCAGCAATGAATGAGAGTTTCTTCACATCTTTACCAGCATTTGGTGTTATTAACGTTTCAGATTTTGGCCATTCTAATAGGCATGTAGTGGTATTTAACTGTGTTAATTTGCATTTTTGTGATGAAACTTAGACATGTATTAACATTCATATTATAATATTTGTTGGATTTTAATAAAACTATTCATCGCACAAATAATATAACAAATTTTTTTGCCTGTAATACCAGCACTTTGGGAGGGAGGCCGAGTCTGGCAGATCACAAGTTCAGGAGCTAGAGACCAGCCTGGCCAATATGGAGAAACCCCATTTCCACTAAAAACACCAAAAGAAATTAGCTGGGCAGGGTTGCGTGTGCCTACAGTCCCAGCTACTCGGGAAGCTGAGACAAAAGAATCACTTGGATCCGGGAGGCGGAGGTTGCAGTGATCTGAGATCATGCCAGTGCTCTCCAGCCTGGGCGACACAGTGAGACTCCGTCTCAAAAAAAAAAAAAAAGAGGAGAAGAAAACACCTGAAGCTGATAATCAGCTTCCTGATAAGATCTCAGGAGTTGGGCGAGCAGGTTCAAGCATGCACACTAAGAGGCACACTAGCAGAGTTTAACTGGTGTATAACCTTCCTCAGGGGATGCTCAGTTGGTAAGAGAAAAAAAAAAAAAAGCCTCAAGTGAGCATGCGCACAACTTCAGTAAACACACTGGGCATGCAGCCTTTTCCTAGTGCTGCCAGGCCGCTATGCATACAGATAGCCTGCTCCAAGAGAAGAATCAGGGGGAAAGAAATGCAAACCCTGGAACAGTGCCAATGTTTAAAACCCCAAGTCAAGGGTTGGATGGGGCATTTGGATTCGTCAAGTTGCCCACTTGGCCTTGTTCCAAGTGTACTTTGCTTCCTGTTGTTCCAGCTTTAAAACATTTTAATAAACTTTCACTTCTGCTCTAAACTTCACCTTAGTTTCTTACTCTGCCTTCTATGTCGCAGCTGAATTCTTTTCTCTAAGGAGGCAAGAATCGAGTTTGCTACAGACCCATTTGATTCACTGCTGTTAAAAAACCATTCAAAATGTAATGACACTTATGCATTAAAATTAAATGGATGGAGAAACATATACCATAATAATACTAATGGAAAGGAAACAGGAGTGGCTATATTAATTTCAGACAGAGCATAGTTTAAAGAAAAAATATATATATATCACAGATAAAGAAGGGCATTAAATAATGATAAAATAAACAATTCTCCAAGAAGGCATAATAATCCTTAATATGTATATGTGTAAAAGCAGAACATTAAACTGAAAAAACTTCGAAGAGAAATAGATAAATACCCTATCATATTGGAGACTTCAACACCCCACTATCAGAAATGAACAAAATTAGCAGGAAGAAAATCAGAATGGACATAGCTGAATTCAACCTGCCATCATACAACTGGATATAATTGACATCAATTGGCTACTTCATTGGACAATATTATACATATTCTTCTCAAGCTCACAAAGAATGTTCACCAATGTATTCCACATTCTGGACCATAAAACAAACCTTAACAAATTTAAAAGATAGAAATAATTCAGTGTCTGCTCTAAGACCATAATGGAATTAAACCAGAAATCAGTGTTAGAAGGATAACAGAAAAATCACAAAATATGTGGCAATTAAGCAACACACTTTTTAGTAACACAAACGAAAGAAGAAATATCAAAGAAAATATAAAAAAGTTTGAACTAAATAAAAATGAAAACATAACATCAAGATTTGGGGGATGCAGCAAAAGACAATACTTAAAGGAAAATTTACAGCATTGAATAAATATATTAGAAAGTAAGAAACAAAGTTTCCTCTGAGAAAACTAGAAGAAAAAAGTTAATTTCAAAGTAAGCAGAAAAAAGAAATAGAATTAAGGCAGAAGTCAATGAAGTTGAAAATAAGAAATCAGTAGAAAAACATCAATAAAAGTAGAAACTGCTTATTTGAAAAGATCAATAGAATTGGTAAACCTTAATTGAAGGTAATTTTTAAAAAAGAGAGGACATAAATCACTATTACTGGAAATCAAGAGAAGACATCACTACAGATTCTATGGACTTTAAAAGGAAAGTCAAAGAATACTATGAATAAATGTATGTCCACAAACATGAAAACCAATATAAAATTGATCAATTTCTTGAAAGACAAAATTTGCCAGATCTCGCACAAGAAAATTTGAGTAGCTCTAAATCAATTAATGAAGTTAAATAGAGCCCAGAAATAGACCCACAGAAATATAGTCAATTGATCTTTGGCAGTGGGGCTAATGCAATTCGGTAGAAAAAGGACAGGTTTTCTCCCCCACCGCCAACAAATGGTCTGGAGAAAGAAGATATCCACATGCAAAAAAGGAATCTAGAAACAGACCTTAAACTTTTCGAAAAATTAACTTAAATGGGTCATTTAAGTTAAATGTAAAACAAAAAGCTATAAATCTCCTAGAATATAACAGAGTAGAAAATTTAGGTAATCTTCCCTGGGTTTAGTGATGACAATTGAGATATAACATCAAAAACACAATCCGTTAAAAGAAAAAGTTAATAGGTTGGATTTCATTAAAGTTAAAAATATGTCCAGTGAAAGATACTGTTAGGAGAATAAAAAATAATAGAATGGGAGGAAATATTTGCAAAAGACATAAATAATAAAGGTTTTTAAAAATTTATAAGGAACTCTTGAAACTCATCAATAAGAAAACAAATAATCTATTTATTTTAAATGCGCCAAAGACCTTAACAGACAACTAAGGATATACAGATGACAAATAAGCATATGAAAAGATGCCCCACATTATATATCATCAGGAAAATGCAAATTAACCCAATTGGATATGACTACACACCTAGTAGAATGGCCAAAATCTGAAACATTAATAACACCAAATGCTGGCAAGGATGTGAAGAAACTCTCATTTATTGCTGGAGGAAATTCAAAACGATATAGTCCCTTTGGAAGACTGTTTGTCAATTTCTTACAAAGGAAACATACTCTGGCAATATATCCCAGCAATCACACTGCTTGATTTTTACCTACAGAAGTTAAAAAGTTATGTCCACACAAAAATCCACACACAGATGTTTATATCATCTTTATTTATAATGATCAAAGCTTGGAAGCAACTACGATCCCTTCTGTAAGTGAATGAATAAACAAACTGTGGTGCATCAAAAAATAAAATATTATTCAGCACTAAAATGAAGTAAGATATCAAACCACAAAAAGTCATGGAAGAATCATAAATGCATATTACCAAGATAAGCTAATCTGAAAAGACTACATGCTGTATGATTCCCACTACATGGCATTACGACAAAGCCAAAACCATGCAGAGAGGAAAAAGATAAGTCATTCCAAGGGGTTAGGGAGGAGAGAATGCTGAATAGGCAGAGCACAGAGGATTTATAGGGCAGTGAAAGTGCTCTGCTTTGTAGTTTAATGTTGGATTTTACATTAGACTAATGTAAAATGGACATTTTTACATATGTCCAAACTCATGGAATGTACAACATCAAGAGTGAATCCTAATGTAACTATGGGCTTTGGGTAATTAGGATGTGTTAGTGTAGGCTCCTAATTGTAAGAATGTACCACTCTGGTGGGGCACGTTGATAATGATAAGCTAAAGGGCATGGGGGAAATCTCCATACCTTACCCTTTTACTCTGAACCTAAAACTTCTCTAAAAATGTCTTAAGAAAACATAATGTTCAAATAATAAAAATAAATGCTAATAAATTTGACTACATTTAAATCAAGAACATCTTTATACAACTAAAAATAATAACATAAAGGCTAAACAGAAAGGGAAAAACTGGCAGGAAACATTTACTTCACATACAGCCAGAAATGTTTTAGTGTTCAGAATATGTAAATGTGCCTATCTGTTAATAAGAAACACAAGCACTACAACAAAATACTGGGGTAAAATCATGTTCAAATATTTCACAGAAGAAAAAATAAAACTAGTTGATAAAGATTTTATGAAATTTCAGCATCATTATTAATATGAAAAATAGAAACTAAATACACAATTAAATACCATTTCATACTTACCAGGTTGAAAAACAAAACAATAAGCACCCGGAACTAATAACTTGGAGAAACACCAAGCATTAGTGATGGCTAGAACAATACTCTCATTGGAATATAAATGGAAACAAACACTTTTGAAAACAATTATGGATTACCCGGTGAAGTTCAATATATGCAATTTTATTCCTAGAAATATTCTCACACATCTGTAGTAGATATGTATAAGAATGCACATAATAGCTTTATTTCTAGAAATAAAACACCACAAAAGATGAAATGTCTATTCGTATTTGAATGTACAATTTGGTTTTTACAAATTCATACAATGAAATATTCAGCAGTTAAAAGTAATGAACTGCCATCATATTCTTCAACATGTATGAACTTTAAAGGAGTTATTTAATGAAAAACTCAAGTCACAAAGTCAGTATGCATAATTACATTGAAATAATGATCAACTGTATAAAATTTTGAAGTTAGTAAAGACGCATACATATACCGTAACACTATGAAATAATACATGGTAAATGAATTTCTGGATAGTGATTGTCTTTCTCAAGAGGAAGAACACAGACAATGGAAAACTTGATTGTAATAGTAATATTGCAATCAAGGTTGTTGGCTGCTATGGGTATTTATTTTATTACTAGGTCTCAAAATATTTCTAGGCATTTTATGCATTCTTTTTTATGCATATTTACAAAAAAAAATGGCGGAAGAGGAAGAAACAGAAGAAAAAGGAGAGTGAGCAGGAACATTCGAGCCAGACAGTCTGGGTTCCGGGTTCACATTCCGCCTTTGGTACTTCCAGTGGTAACTAGGTGAGTTACTAAACTCTTCTGTGTGTTTTTTTCATATGCATAAAATGAGTAATGATAATGGCTATATCAGAGTTTTCATGAGTAGTAAGTTAAATAAAACATGTAAAACAATTTAGAACACTAGCAACTGGTATACACCAAATAAATGTTCATTTTCATTGTTTCAGGAGGAAAAAAATCTCACCTTCATACATTATACCATTGATGTAGAGGGAACGGTAACTTGAACATGGTATTAACATTAATATTATAAATATTTGTTGGATTTTAATAAAACTATTAATTACAAAAATAATATAACAAAAATTCTCAGTCAGGCGTAGTGGCTCAGGCCTGTAATCCCAGCATTTTGGGAGGCTGAGGCGGGTGGATCACCTGAGGTTGGGAGTTCAAGACCAGCCTAACTAATATGGAGAAACTCAGTCTCTACTAAAGATACAAAATTAGCCTGGTGTGATGGCACATGCCTGTAATCCCAGCTACTCAGGAGGCTGAGACAGGAGAATTGCTTTAGCCTGGGAGGCGGAGGTTGCAGTGAGCCGATATCGTGCCATTGCACTCCAGCCTGGGCAACAAGAGCGAAACTCCATCTAAAAAAAAAAAAAAAAAAAAATCTCTACACACAGAAACACATACATATGCACATCCACAGGTGCAGTTTATAAGTGTCCTGAATGCTCTGGGTCCTGCCAACCTCTCTTCACTCTTCAAAATCAGTTGCCTCCTGCTGGTATCAGACACATTGTCCCTGTCATTTTTATGTACTCTGTCATCTATCTAGAATGCTTTATAGTGAACTCTTTACATATTTGGTCCACTTTCATAGGTTAATTCTGTTCACATGTGTCCCTTCCTAAGATAGGTCTGCACAAGATCTTTATCCAAAACTTCAATCTATATAACTTCATTTATGTTCCCTGTATAGCACCTTTCACCAGAATTCGTATAATTCTTTGTTTATTGTCTCTTTTGTTTTCTCCCAACACACAGTTATTTAAATGTCTGGGGTCTGGCACAATTTAATCTTGCTGTGCACTGTATCTTCATCACTAAGTAATGTGCCTAGAACTAAGTAGGTGCTAATACATGTGTATTAAATAAATGGTTGAATAAAATTAATATATCCTACTTTTTTATATTGTTAGATGTTTACTTATTTAGTTATAAAGTTTAGCTTTATTATTTAGTTACATAAATTGCCTGATCATTTTTTCTTTCCATTATACAAATGTATGCTCCTCTTTTTTTGATGAGCAAAGAATTGTTGTTTCAGAAAATATGTTGTCAAATATAATGGTGATGGTGTTAGCAGAAGTTTTCAGTAGATAGATCTAAAAGTCCACATCGGATCACCTTATAGATCACTGAAGTCTTGCATTTCAACTGAACTATTAAATGCATGTTAGTTTATGAAGAATTAGGCAGAAAGGATTAACTGTCACATATAGCTTGAGGAGTGGTGCCTTACCCCAGCCAAAAAATTGTTTACATGGATGCGTTGCTTGATATAAGCAGCACTAAAACTTTTTAAAATATCATGTTGAAGACATCTAGGAAAAGAAAACCAGTGATAATCCTTTTGAAAAACAGTTATTCAGAACTAAATTTATATTTTTAAACTACTTTTATGTGATAAGCTATCTTTGACACCATCAGTGTTGAAGAAGCAAGGTTAACACATTTAAAAGAAAGTTACGAGCTGTTCTTATTGAAAATTTGGAGTCTCAGAGCTACTTAAAGATGTCAGATTTGCCTTGGTGGTATGAGGTTAGGGTGGGAAGTAGAAAGTCTTAAATGCAAACTGTATATTACTTACAGGGTTGCTTTCTGTATTTGCCTTGGTCTTCCCTCACCTGATTCTCATAAAACTGTAATTGCATCTTCCCCGATCAGTGCTGTCCTTAAGCAACTTAGATGGCAAGAACATAAGGCATATTCAATTACTTGCAAATATCTTACACAAAATGGAAACAATGTAGATAGGTGAGTTATACAAATAAAACTAACTTTCAAATGCCATACCAAAAACCAAGAAGTAATAAATAAGGCAAGCACTTTCAAATTAAATATTTCAATAAAAATAAAGTTGCTCATTGATCCGTCTGTTGCCGGTTTGTTACTTTTTAAAGACAGGTCTCATGGATTCTAAATAAAAATCTATAGCAAACAAGCATTTCAAGAACAAAACTGATGTGATGAATCAAATTCTTCAGAGTTTCAACAATCAATATGTGGAATCTTTTACAGGCAGTGTTTCTGTAGTTCAGGCAGCTATTTTGAATGGTCTTCTTCAAGAGACTTTGACAGCAGGACACTCAGTGACGATCCACATCAATCACTGGCAAATCATTCCAGCTCACATAATAGTGAGAGCTACTAAGGTGAATCCTAGAGTTTAAAGTAAACTTGGTAAAACAAACTTGAAAGACTATACTTTCCAATCATTCTATATCAACTAGAAGTATCCTGAAAAAACATAATAACTCGAGGTCATTGACTTATAATTTTCACAGTTTTTTTTTTTTTTTTTTTTTTTTTTACCATATCATAACTTTAACATAAAAAGAGTCTGCTTGTGGATAACAACAATGTAGGATGCTTATTTCTTTTTGTTTTTTTCTTTATAAAGAAGTTTTATATTTATTCATGTTTACTTTTTTATTGTATATGTTTATGGGGCACAATATGATGTTTTGATATAGCAGTACCTTGTGAAATGATTGAATTAAGCTAATTAACATATCCATTGCCCAACATGCTTACCCTTTTTTTGTGTGTGGTGATAGTACTTAAAATCTAGTCTGTTAGCTCACGTCTGTACTCCCAGTGCTTTGGGAGGCCAACGTGGATGGATCACCTGAGGTCAGGAGTATGAGACCAGCCTGGCCAGTGTGGTGAAACCTCATCTCTACTAAAAATACAAAAATTAGCCAGATGTGTTGGCACACACCTGTAATCCCAGCTACTTGGGAGGCTGAGGCAGGAGAATTTCTTGAACCTGGGAGATGGAGGCTGCATTGAGCTGAGATGGTGCCACTGCAATCCAACCTGGACAAAAGAGTGAGATTCCGTCTCAAAATAAATAAATAAATAAATAAATAAATAAATAAATAAAATCTAGCCTGTTAGCAATTTTCAATTTCACATTTTCATTAATAGTAATTTTCAATTTCACATTTTTATTAATTATAGTCATCATGCTGTGTGATGGATATGCAAAATTTATTCCTCCTCTCTATCTGAAACCCTTTGACCAACATATTTTCATCCTTCCCCACCCTACCAAACTCTGGTAAGCACCATTGTAATCTCTACTTCTATGAATTTAGATGTTTTAGATTCCACATATAAGTGAGATCATGCCATCTTTGTCATTCTGCACCCGGCCTATTTTCACTTAGCATAATGTCCTCCAGGTTCATCCATATTGTCACAAATGTCACAATTTCTTTCTTAAGGCTGTATCGTATTCCATTGTGCAGATACACAATATTTTCTTTATCTGTTCATCTATTTTTCCTGGGCTGATTACCTATCTTGGCTCTGGTGAATAATGTTGCAATGAAAATGAAAATGAAAATATTCCTTCAGCATATTGATTTCACTCTTTTTGGATATATTCAGAAGTGGAATTGCTGGATCATATTGTAGTTCTAGTTTTAATTTTTTAAGAAACCTCCATATTATCTTCCATAATAAGTGTACCAGTTACTTTCCCACCAACATTGTACAAGGTTTCCCTTTTCTCCAGATTCTCACCAGCGACTTGTTGTTTTTTATCTTTTCAGTTAATTCATTGTGGGGTGATACCTTGTTGTGGTTTAAATTTGCATTTCCTTTGTAATTAGTGATGTTGAGCAATTTTTCATATACCTTTTGACCATTCACATGTCTTCTTTCAGTAAATGTCTATTCAGGTCCCTTGATCATGTTTTAAGTTGGATTTTTTTTTCTTGCCATCAAGTTGTTTGAGTTTCATATATATATATAGCTAATAACTCCTTATCAGATGTATGGTTTGCAAATATTTTCTTCCAAGCTCTTCAGAGGTTGTCTCTTCACTCTATTGATTATTTCATTCGCTGTACACAAGGATTTTAGTTTAATGCAATGCCAATTGTTTATTTTTGCTTTGTTCCTTGTGCTTTTAGAGTCATATCAAAAATAATTTTTGCCAAAACTAATCTCAATAATTTTTTTCTATGTTTTATTCTAGTAGTTTTCCTTTTTAAGTCTTATCTTTCTATTTATATAATATTATTTCTGTGAAACAACATGTGGATTTTCCATTTTCATTTCAGAGGTTGGCATGTCATAGCAATATTCTTTCATTTAGGGCTATTCTGTGATGCTAAATAAGTTGTGCATGTTAAAACTCATGAAAAGTTTCTATAAAAATTAATAACTTAAAGGAAAATTTAAGTTTAATATAAAATTTAAAAATAAATATAGATGACCTAGTTGTTTTATTATTGATAGGACAATCAAACTTGTTAATTTAACTCTGCCAGTATTAATCATATCAAGAAACAATATTTGTCTGATTCATCAATATTACTTATAGAACCTTACCAGATAAGAAATAAAAGAAAAAAAAAGGAGAGACTACTTCTTTCCTTATCACATGTTCCAAACCAGAAAAGGTGTTTAAAGCCTATAGTTTGGAAAATTGTTATAACTCCTAAAGCCAGTTTGAGTCTAACACCTGGCCTCCAGCCTCTAACTACTGCCCTCCAGCCTCAAAAGAAACTGGTTTATACATTGTTCCCAATACTAACTTTTTTTTTTTTTCCCTCTTTTAAAGCTTATCTGCAATGCTGTCTCCTAAATCAGATGCAGCTGTTTAATGGAATTTGCCTGTTCCCAGGTTGGTTAACTGGAATCCTTTTCCAGTCAGCTTTTAACTCAGTTTTTCTCTTCCACGGCCACCAGTTCAGTTTTTAGTGTGTGAAACTTCTAGGGAAGTTTCAAACAGGGAAATGTTGGGGCTCAGATACAAATATGTCAAAATATGGTGTTTGAAATGCTGAACCAAAAAACCCTCAAGGTCTCTAATCATCCCCCTCCAACACACAATATCTCTCCCAAAGAAGCCCAAGTTCCTTTATCTGCCTAAGTTCCAGACCCACTGACATGGTTTGGCTGTGTCTCCACCCAAATCTCATCTTGAATTTGTGGGAGGACCTGGTGAGAGGTAATTGAATCACTGGGGCAGGTCTTTCCCCTGCTGTTCTCATGATAGTGAACAAGTCTCAAGAGATCTGATGATTTTGTAATGAGGAATTCCCCT
This sequence comes from Macaca thibetana thibetana, assembly GCF_024542745.1. Classification (NCBI taxonomy): domain Eukaryota; kingdom Metazoa; phylum Chordata; class Mammalia; order Primates; family Cercopithecidae; genus Macaca; species Macaca thibetana. The sequence continues at coordinate 28,579,739 of NC_065582.1, read as the reverse complement.
GCACAAGCTCTCTCATTTTGCTTCCTGCCATCCACATAAGATGTGATTTGCTCCTCCTTGCCTTCTGCCATGGATGTGGGGCCTCCCTAGCCATGTTGAACTGTGAGTCCATTTCTCTTTCTTTTGTAAATTGCCCAGTCTTGGACATGTCTTTATCAGCAGTGTGAAAACAGACTAATACAGTAAATTGGTACTGGGAGAGGGTCACTGCTGAAAAGATACCTGAAAATGTGGAAGCAACTTAGGTACTAGAGGCTGGAACAATTTGGAGGGCTCAGAAGAGGACAGGGAAATGTAGGAAACTTTCCAGAGATTTGTTGAATGGCTTTGACAAAAATGCTGATAGTAATATGAACAATAGGGTCCAGGCCAAGGTGGTCTCAGATGAAGATGAGGAACTTAATTGGAACTGGAACAGGGGTAACTCTTGTTATATTTTAGCAAAGAGACTGGTGGCATTTTGCCCCTGCCCTAGAGATTCGTGGAACTTCAAACTTGAGAGAGATGATTTAGGATATCTGGCAGAAGAAATTTCCAAGCAGCAAAACATTCAAGAGGTGACTTGGGTGCTGTTAAAGGCATTCAGTTTTAAAAGGGAAACAGAGCATAAAAGTTCAGAAAATTGGTAGCCTGACAATGCGATAGAAAAGAAAATCCCATTTTCTGAGGGGAAATTCAAGCGGGCTACAGAATTTTGCATAAGTAACAAGGAGCCAAATGTTAATCGACAAGACAATGGGGAAAATGTCTCTAAGGTTTGTCAGAGTTTTTCACAGCAGCCCCTCCCATCACAGGCTTAGAGGCCTAGGAAGAAAAAATAGTTTTGTGGGCTGTGTCCAAGGTCCCTGTGCTGTGTGCAGCCTAGGGACATGGTGTCCTGCATCCCAGCTGTTCCAGCCATGATTAAAAGGGCCACGGTACAGCTTGGCCCATGACTTCAGAGGTTGTAAGCCCCAAGCCTTGGCAGCTTCCACATGTTGTTGAGCCTATGGATGCACAGAAGTCAAGAATTGAGGTTTAGAAAACTCTACCTAGATTTCAGAGGATGTATGGAAATGCCTGGATGTCCAGGCAGAAGGTTGCTGCAGGGGCAGGGCTCTCATGGAGAACCTCTTCTAGGGCAGTGCTGAAGAGAAATGGGGGGCCAGAGTCTCCACAAAAAGTCTCTATTGGCACTGCCTAGTGCAGCTGTGAGAAGAGGGCCACCATCCTCCAGAACCCAGAATGGTATATCCACTGACAGCTTGCATTGTGCACCTGGAAAAGCCGCAGGCACTCAATGCCAGCCCATGAAAGCAGCCAGACAGGAGGTTATACCCTGCAATGACAAGAGGTGGAGCTGCCCACAACCATGGGAACCCACCTCTTGCATCAGTGTGACCTGGATGTGAGAGTAAAAGAAGATCATTTTGGAGCTTTAAGATTTGACTGCTTTGCTCGATATTGGACTTGCATGGAGCCTGTAGCCCCTTTGTTTTGGCCAATTTCTCCCATTTGGAAAGGCTGTATTTACCCAATGCCTGTACCTCACTGTATCTAGGAAGTAATTAACTTACTTTTTATTTTACAGACTCATAGGTAGAAGGGACTTGCCTTGTCTCAGATGAGATATTGGACTGTGGACTTTTGAGTTAATCCTGAAATTAGTTAAGATTTGGGGGACTGTTGGGAAGGCATGATAGGTTTTAAAATGTGGGACATGAGATTTGGGAGGGGCCAGGGTTAGAATGATATGGTTTGGCTGTGTCCCCACACAAATCTCATCTTGAATTCCCATGTGTTGTGGGAGGGACCTGATGGGAGGTAATTGAATCATGGAGGCAGGTCTTTCCCATGCTGTTCTCCTGATAGTGAACAAGTCTCACGAAATCTAATGGTTTTATAAAGAGGAGTTGACCTGCACAAGCTCTCTCTTTTTGCCTACTGCCATCCACATAAGATGTGACTTGTGCCTCCTTGCCTGCCGCCATGATTGTGAGGCCTCCCCAGCCATGTGGAACTGTAAGTCCATTAAACCTGTTTATTTTGTAAATTGCCCAATCTTGTGTATCATGAAACAGACTAAGAGAATAATTTTTCATTTACCCTCCTTGTTATCTCATTATATATAGCAAAGAAGACCAAGATGTGACCACACCTAAGTGGATCTTTTTATGAGTATAGTGATTGTTTCCAAGGATCATTTAAATTCCAAAGAAAAAAATGTTGAATTTGGTCTTATACTGAGGCTGCTCTTTAAATTTTATCTACTACGCAATGTAGCCTCTTATTAAAAGAGAAACCAAAACTAGTATTTAAAGTAATTTTCATTCTTGTCCAACATTTTGTCTATATTTTTTTTTTTAAAAAAAAGTAAAACAGGTCATATGATAAGTACTTTTTTTTTTTTTTAATACTGTTATATTAGTCCATTTTCACACTGCTATAAAGAACTGCCAGAGACTGGGTAATTTATAAAGAAAAGAAGTTCAATTGACTCACAGTTCAGCATGACTGGGGAGGCCTCAGGAAACTTATGATTATGGCAGAAGGCAAAGGGGAAGTAAGGCACCCTCTTTACAAGACAGCAGGAAGGAGAAGTGTTGAGTGAAGAGGGGAAGAGCCCCTTATACAACCATCAGACCTTGTGAGAACTCACTCAATATCAGGAGAACAGCAGAGGGAAACCATCCCCGTAATTCAATTACTTCCATTTTGTCTCTCCCTTAATATGGGGATGATGAGAATTATGGGATTACAATTCAAAATGAGATTTGGGTGGGAATACAAAGCCTAATCATATCAACTATTTACAAGTTAATCTCAGTTTCCCGACTCAGTTATTCCTCATAGCAATAATTGATTGCCCCACAAGAGAATTCCTTTTGTCCACCACTCTCACAACCTGTTTTACCATAATTTAAGCCACCCATTATTTCTGTAACTTTAAGATGCTAGATAAGGTTCTATAACTCATTGAGAATTTGGCTCTTCATTCTGAGGCTCTCGTGTATAAATGCTAAGTAAATGTATATGCCTTTTCTCCTACTTAAAAAATAAAACAAAAACCAGTACTTATCATTTGATCTCTTTTTAAAAAAAATACAGACAAAATGTTGGACAAGGATGAAAATTATTTTAAATACTACTTTTGAGTTCTTTTTAAATGAGAGGCAACATTGTCTAGTGTATAAAATTTAAAGAGGACCAGCAGCCTCAGTTTAAGACCAACTTCAACACCGATAAATTTTGACCTTGAGTAATCTTATTTTAACTTCTCTGAGCCATCAGTTTCCTTGGTAAGAAACAAACAACAAACAAAAACTTATGAAGGAGTCTACCTGAAGTGTTGTTTATTTAACCCTACACAACATACTCAGAATTGAGACTGGTATCACTATAAAATGTGTGTGTGTGTATACATATGTTTCTAAACTCTTTTGAACTTTTGTAATTTCGATCTTATTTAGGTTAAATTTATTTTATTAATAACCTAAATAGACTAAATATTATTTTCATGACCAATTGTGTCAGATTTTCTAGGATTATCTACAAATAAAATATTATTTTATATTGCTCCCATTATTGTTACCATTACATTCACACCTATACGATTTATAAGTCTTGATTTTTACAAACAGTAATGCTATTTTGGAATAAAAATTAAAATTCGCTTAGGAAAATTAATGTTTAGTCTTTACAATACTGTAGCACTACATATCTTGTCTACTACAACTTGTAAAAGTTAACATTTGTTTTCATAATATATAGAAGCAGCCAACACAGGGTATTTTTTAGAGCTTTCATATAAAACCAAAAGAGTTCTGCCTATCATAATTCTAGTGTCTAAGAAAGGATTACTGGGATGAAATAAACTCGAACAGCTTGCTCCATTGAGTATTTAAGATTGTCTATCATAACACCTATGCTAGTTAAATATGACTAGGGAAAGGAAGTCTCTCAGATAGTTTTTAGGATAAACAAGAAGCAGAGCTCTCAAATTGTCATGCTGAATGTTTTCCTGAGGGGACTTTATTTTTGCTCAGGGCCTAACTGTCTGAAACACCTTTTTTTCTGCACATATGATGTCAAATTTAATATCTCTCTTCCTATGAGAAACCTAGACAGTGAATTAAATAAAAACTAGAGGGTATTGTCCCTAATTTGCAATATAAGACAACTGAAAGAACACTCAGATACTTTCCTGGGACTTTGAAGTCTGCATGCTTAGCAGGACCTCAAATATTAATATAAATAAACATTTAAATCAAATAATCAATTATGAACATTTACTGAGCAGATACCTTGCTATTCTTTCTGTCTCTGATGTACACGTAGGAAGAAAAGTCTTTTCTATAATTAAATAAAGTTATTATAATACATTCTCATGGAAACATATGTTGTTCTTGTAACCACATACTAAAAATATCCTTAGAAAGCATACACTAGAAAACATTCTAGCATGAATATTTATTTCTCATTCAGAATTACATCTTTCCATTTCTGCTTCTAAGTTATGGTTTGAAAGACATTTTTTTACTTCTAGTTGGGGTTACCCTTGAGCACTCTTTGATATAACAGACATTGAAACAGAGTTGGAAAGCTACTTTTCACTAAGTGTTTCCACTTTACAAAAAGAGGCAAAATTCTATTTAACATCTAAGGAAATATCAGCAAGACTGGAAAATTAAACAGCAAATTTATTTACTATATTTTATATGGTAAAATATGTAAGAAATGCTAACCATATGACTTAATTGCATTTAGATTTTTAAAACATTTTATGAGAAAAATGACATACATAAATTGATGTAAACATTTGGAAAAATCACATAAATTATAAACACGTAAATAAAAAATAAATTTCTATTAACATACAACCTAGAAAAATTCTCAAAACGTTTTCATTACAAATTATTTATTTATTTATTTGAGACAGAGTCTTGCTCTGTCATCAGACTGGATTGCAGTGGTGCGATCTCAGCTACTGCTAGCCTTTGCCTCCCGGGTTCAAACGATTCTCCTGCCTCAGCCTCCTAAGTAGCTGGGACTACAGGCGTGTGCCACCATATCCAGCTAATTGTTGTATTTTTAGTGGAGACTGGGTTTCACAACGTTGGCCAGGATGGTTTCAATTTCTTGACCTCCTGATCTGCCCGCCTTGGCCTCCCAAAGTGCTGGGATTACAGGTGTGAACCACCGTATGTGGCCTCTGTTTTATTTTTCTATGACTAGAGATGGCTACAAGAAGAGCTAAGTTTCAAATGGTCAGGCTAAAATTAGGTTGTTAGTATAACTAATGTTCTCTCCAAAAATAGTGTACTCTCTTCTGTGTTGGTTTTTCAAAATAGCAGTTATGGTGAAAATTAATTATTTAAAAGAACCAAGTATAAAATGAATAGCATATATAAACCTCAGTATGTAAGGAAATTTAATATAAATAAGTACATTTTAACAGCTGTCGACTTTTATTAAAAAACTGATACGGGACATGAATATAAAGGATACTTTCTTCTGCCTCATTGCAAATACGTAATAGAAGGATCTATATTGCTCCTGTGAGGAGTCTAACAATAAAACACTTTTGAGTTTTTATACTCCCTTGAGACTTGAGTAAAGACAACCTCAGATTCGTATTTTTCAAGTGTTCAGCTTAAAACTTCTTCCTTTGTGAGTAAAATGAAATCTTATTTTTTTTTAAAAAAAAGAAACATAGAGAATAACAGTTAAAATGTCAGAAGTAAAAATAGAATTAATGGGAGACTTTATAATAAATTTAGTAGTTGTTTTCAATCCTTCACTACCTCTCCATAATGTGTGATACATATACATTGTTTTGCCACTTGGCTTTACAGTAGACCTCAGTGGAGCAGGCATAGTATATATGACCACCCCATTGACCAAGTCACTTGCTTGGAAAACAAAAGATTAACAGATGTGATATAAACAGAGATTTCAAAATGGGTGTTGTTCGACTCAGTCACTGGGGCTTCTCCCACCTTCTATGAAAATAATATGCTCTAGCTAACTTTTGGTCCCTGGAATGAAGAGTACCTGGAGTCTAGCTAAGATCAAGTAAGTCCAGCAGAGATTAGTCAAACGGTATATTTGTTGTTGTATGCCACTGAGCTGAAATATTGTCACAGTAATTGCTTGATAATACAGTTGGTAAGGCTTTGGGGAGTCAGTCAGACTCTGGATTCAGACTGCCTGTGTTTTAATTCTTAACACCACTGTTTTTTAATTGAATAACATTGGTTAAGTTCTCAGGATTTTTTTTTTTTTTTTTTTTTTTTAAGTTGGAATCCCACTCTTTCACCCAGGCTGGAGTGCAGTGACTCTATCTTGGCTCACCGCAACCTTGGCCTCCTGGGTTCAAGGGATTCTCCTGCCTCAGCCTCCCCAGTCGCTGGGATTACAGGCATCCACCACCACACCTGGTTAATCTTCATATTTTTCGTAGAGACAGGGTTTCACCATTTTGGGCAGGCTGGTCTCCAACTCCTGACATCGTAATCTGCCCGCCTCGGCCTCCCAAAGTGCTGGGATTACAGGCGTGAGCCACAGGACCCGGCCTGCAGGATCTTCTTTTAAGCAAAGGAGATAGAAATACACTTAAAACATCGTTGTTAGAATTAGATAAACTGGGATATATAATGTGTTTAGGATAAACCTGGAATATAAGCATCTGAAATGTAAATAAGTTTCAATAGTTAATACAGTCTAAAATTCTATATAATTTCACTTCAAATGATGGTCTTTATTTAATAAAAGGAATACTAGCTCTCAGTGCCTTGATATAAATAACAAGGCTAACTGAAAGTTCATAGATAATAACTGGGTGTGTAAATCCTAGATGTAGTTGATAAGTAATTGATTCATCTGCAATGGCTCAAAAAAAGTTAATACCTTTTGACATTTTTTGACCTTACAGTATATTATTGAGAAAATTAAATAGCATGGCCACAAATGTTTCAATAGAGCAGGACTTTGAAATGTCCAAGTAGAAAAGTGTCCAGATCTATATTCGTTTATCATTGCTGCTGTAATAAGTTGCCATGAGTTTAGTAGCTTAACCAATATAATTTGTTATCTGAAAGTCTATAGGTCAGAAGTCTGAAATGAGTCTCACTGGACTAAAACCAAGGTGTTCATAGGGTTGAGTTCCTTCTGGAGGCTCCAGAAGAGAATTTGATTCCTTGCCTAATCCATCATTTGGAGGTGGCACATATTCCTTGGCTTATGGACTCATTCTTCCATCTTCAGAGACAGCAAACTGACAGCTCTTGTTTTTAATTCCAATACTGTCTTTCACTTTAAAGGCCCATGTGATTACACTGAGCTCAGTCAGATAATCTAGAATAACTTTTGTATTTTGTGATAAACTGATGAGCAAATTTAATTGCACATGCAACCATAATTCCCCTTTGTCTCTAGAACATTATGCAGGTTCTAGAGAGTAGATAGAAACATCTGGGGGAAAAGGGTGTAATTATTCTGCCTACCACAAATACTCCATTCCTGAGGATAAAATATATTGCTAGTTCTATTACAGTAAACATCAGGGACTTATTGCCACAATAAAGTGTCCATCATGCCAACATATACAATTTTTGAGTGTTGCTATCTATGTCAATCTTCACTAAGGAACTGTAGATATTTTCATATGTATTATGTTTGACTGTGCATGAGAATGTGTCAGTATGCAAAGATGCACTTACTTAAAATAACACATACTATATTGCATACATTATATTAAATTATATATATTGTGTGTATCTACTATTTAGAAACTATTCTCAACAACAGAGGTGTTTTAAAATTGTATAAGAATAAAAAAATCAGTACACATCTATTCTTTATCATGGCTGTTCTATTATGCACATCTTATTTTTAATTAATTGTTTTTTACTCTCATATGCTAATATTATCTATGACACAGTGCAATAATAAATAACTCTTTTATATGAAACAAGATAAAATTCCATAGGATAAGTTTTGTCTAATTGTGGCATTTAGAGTAACACATATGTACTTCAATTTAAATGTGAAATCTATCATGAACCCCAATTTTTATTATTTGTATTTTCCTAAAATTAGCAAAGTTTGTGTTCTCACATTGCTTCAGCTTTTCCTCCTAAATTCTGGAGAAAACTCTTATTGAGCAAGACATGAAATACTTTGTAATTTATATTTAGGACATAGTTAAATATGATGCAATTTAGTATGATACAACTAGTTAAATGTGATACAATAGCATGATTCAATTCTCTTTATAGATATGATCTGTTATCAATCAATAGACAAAGGATCAAGGAAAAAATCTTAATGCAAAACATAATCTTGTTACTTTCAATCTCTTATTCTTCTTTTTGGAAATGTATTACAGGGAAGAAGTTGTTAAGAAATGCTGTGAGATCAATTAATATGAAAATCACGATTTGATGATTGAACTCTGGGCATCATTTGACAGTGATCAAGATTGTATATTTCAAAAGCCTCGTTTCCACCCTCCTTTAGTTATTTTACAATTTGGTACGCTAACTATTAGATTTAGTATGACATCAATTGTGTCATTTAACTCTCAAATGCTGAAAGGACAACTGACTAAAAATTGTTTATTGGTGTGACATTCTAAACAATCCAAGGATAAATCTGCTGACAGAGGGACTTCGCTAAAGAAAATTAACAATTTCAGCTGTGTAGCCTTCCAATAGAAGAGATGAAGATACATTGCTGTAGACTCTGAAGAATGTCACAAAACGCCAGTTATACTGAGCTTCTAAAAGCCTGTAAGCCTGCAAATAGCAAAAATGAAATGATTTAAAAAGGATGGTAAAACCACTAAGGGGTAGAATAAAGTACCTTTTAGTGCCTAGGCTGGCAAAATTGGTACCATTATTGCAAATTCCTAACCATGAGATTGTTCTACTTGTTTCTTTTTTGTAAAGGAAAAAGGATAAATTTTAGGGAAGATGGCTACCAGACAAAATTCGGCTCTAAGATGGTTTGTCTTCAGGTTGCAAAATGACGGACATTTTTAAAAAATATTGTAGCTCCTCAAATTGTTCTAAAATATCAAAATATTAGAATCCTTTATACAACCTGGAACACATTATCTTTATCTTGTTTATGTATTTGTTTCCCTTCAATTTAAAGACACTCTAAGGAAGAGTTTGCTTCCCCTGTTCTCAGCTAGTTCTGATCTATCGTGCTATTTCCAAGTGTTCTGAAATCTACAGGGCTTACATTTATGACTTTAATTTTCATTGTCATGTTCTTTCCAAGTGCCAATAAAAACTAACTTTAAAAACATAAAAGCAGGAAGCAGTTGACTATGTAACCTTATTTGTCCTATAAACAAACAAGTTTCTAATAATTGCTCATTTTCCAACTTGAAAATAATAATAGAAACTGTTATAATGGCAAGGTAGTTATTCTATCTCCTAATTAAATTCAAAATATATTTTAATTCTAAATGCATATAAAGGAAATTTAAACTTTAAAAACTAGCCATATTTAAAAACTAGCCATTTATTCATTAGAATAAACTAGCCATATTTATTCTAATGAAAAGTGCCTAGATAAAACAGAATTTAAAATATAGCATATATGAAAAGGAATATAAACAATACGAACTAATTATCTCTTACTCTCTTGGGCAACCCAAAGTTAATTATAGTTAAAACTACTCTCCTTTGGATATTATTTTGAGAACCAGAAAACACAATCATTTGCCATTGATTATTTTTTAATTTAAAATGATTTGCTAGATGATATAATTTGAAAATTATAATGAGTAATAATAAAAACAAATGAAAAGCTCTGAAGCATAAATATAGTTATGTAAATTTTAAATGTGCATAGTTATGACATTACCTAGATGTAGAGTTGGAAGAGGGATGCATTTCAGACCCAAAAAGATTTAATTAAATGTGTTAGTCTGGAAAATATTCTTCTAAATTAATCCTTCCCATGCCGTTCCCACCTTGCAGTTTTGAGAAATATATAATCAATAAAAGTTTAAAGTTTTGCATGATTTATGTTACAGTATTCAACACACTTTTTTCCATCACTCACTTATTTCAGTCAAAGTCTAGAACTACTCATTCCATCTTCAACTTAGCAAACCACCTCCGTGTATGAGAAAGAAGTAGTTCTTAAACCAAATTGAGTATGCTTTTTCCAAAAATATGCCCCTTTTTTCCCTCAATTAATGCTTTAAAACTTTTTTTAGAATAAAATATCCAGACGAATTGACATGTTTAATGTAAAGCCATATTAGAAAAGTATGTTGATTCTCCTGGAACACTTTCTTGCTGAAGGATGTAATTTACATGTCTATCAGCACTTATCCAAATATTCCCAGTTATTAGTTTCCTTGTCAGAGAGCAGCTATATAAAATGGCATCAATTCTATAACATAAAAATATCTTTCCAAACTTTCAGGCTTTTGCCCCCAGTATCACACAAAAAGAGTGTTATTAGAGAGGTAGAATCCCTCTCTAATTAAATACTATGTTATTAAATAAAACTATGTTATTAAATAAGAGACTGCTGTGAAAATGGATACATAGTGTTTATTCTTCTTCCTGTATCCACAGCTAGATTATTACAATGATTTTGTACATCATTTTGCACTGTTAGTGAGCAACAGAATGTCAAGTGTTGGACACTACCTCTCAGCTTGACTTGTGAAAATTCCTCTACAAAATTATTCATGTTTTATTTTCCTTTTCTTCGGACATAAGCCAATATTCATGAAAGCCCACATGCTGAAAAATGTAGAGCTTAAAATTGAAGAACCCCAGATCTGTAAATCCACCGTGAGCCACAAGCCAGCTAGGAACACTAGATTTGGAATTTACCTGTGTGATAAATGAACTTCTCTCACGTTTGAGTCCTTTGTACATTTACTGAGTATAGCAACTAGCACTACATGCCTTGTAATAGAATTGGTAACTGGAAATGGCTTGCTGCCTTTATAGCACCTAAAGTATGTGGCATTGGCCCAGGAGTTGGAGGACAGGTGGTAAGAAAATAGATCTTATATGTTGTAAAGCTTAAGATCTCTGTTAAACAATGACCGAAATATTCAGTAAAACTGTCACCCATAAGGATTTTGAAAATTTTGAAAACAGACTATGTGTCTACTGAGACTGACTTCAGAAAGAGGGATTTAAAGCAAACATGCTGTATATTAGCTATGACTGGCAGCTTTTAGTCAAAATATGAAAAGCAATGAGATCATGCAAGAATTGATTGGTTTTCAAACATAGATAAAAATAGGGAGAGTATGGAAATGAAGAAAGTTACGGGGTTGGGAAAGCCACCAGCCATTTCTGAAACCAACTAAGAAGATGGGAGACAGAAAAAGACTTAATGATAAAAAAAAAGGCTGGGCGCAGTGACTCACACCTGTAATCCCAGCCTTTGGGAGGCCACAGTGGGATGATCACCTGAGGTCAGAAGTTCGAGACTATCCTGGCCAACATGGTGAAACCCCGTCTCTACTAAAAATACAAAAAATCAACTGGGCGTGGTGGTGCGCGTCTGTAATCTCAGCTGCTTGGGAGGCTGAGGCAGGGGAATCACTTGAATCCAGGAGGCGGAGGTTGCAGTGAGCCAAGATGGCACCATTGCACTCCAGCCTGGGCAACAAGAGTGAAACTCTGTCCCCAAACTCTATCCCCAAAATAAAATAAATAAAAATACAAAATAATATGATTCCTTAGTTAAAGAAGTGCCTTAATCCTCAGATAAACATCTTTGAAGCTAATACTGTTCCACCTAAATATTTTTCTGCATTCTACCACAAGTTAGACACAATTAAGTGGGAAGAAAAGCATAAGCTCTAAGAATCAAATAAATAAAGCCCACCTGAGAATCATCCATGAAGAAAACTTTGTAGGATTTTACTGATCTTTTGAAATGCCTGCAGCAAACAGATCAGAAACCTACTACTTTTTTTTTTTTTTTTTTTTTTTTTTTGAGGGAATTATTTTGTCAAAGAAGCAACAAATCAAGTACAAGAAACACTTGGATGTTTTTACTTCAATCCTTTGTGTTTAGAGTTGCACAAGTAAGAAGAACACAATAAAGACTCTACTCCAGCAAACTGGTCATTTTCCTTTTAAAGTACACTCACTTCAAATATACCTATAGAGTGTAACAAACAAGAAGGAATATCTGAGAAGACAAAAAAGAAGTCAAAGAACAATGCATGAAGAGGGAAAATTAGGGCAGTCTGATTAAGGTGTTTCTCCAGCAAAGTAGGAGTTCCTATAATGTCTGGACTCCAACATTTTGTTATTATTCTGGAAAAGTGATTTCAGTGTGCTTATCATTCTCCACTTTGCCAAATAGGACTTTCTATCAAGGTTATTCATCTCCTTCTCCTCTGTAGAAGTGTACAGATATAAAATGAGGCATATAAGGAGATAGACAAAATGTCTTTTGATTTGTAGGTTTTCAGACAATAAGGAACCCATTGACATCAAAGAAATGGCCTAGAGATCTTGAATGCTGAGTTGAGTGCAGTGATTGAACAGGACTTTGGTTTATCTTATCTGAAAATACTAGATTGGTTGACTGTTGCTGAGACAAGATATGTGTTTACTAAAACTACCTCCTCTTCTTGGAGATCCAGGAACAGTATATATGCTGGCCTCCTTAGCATTTGTATGTAATTATATTATAGATAATAGACAATAAGCAGAATTGATGTGAACCACTCCTAGGACCAGCTTTTAAAAACTTCAGACTTCCTACATATTCTCTTCACGATTTTTCTTCCCTGCCAGCTGAGTTAGATAAGCATAGCAACTTTAAAAACCACACGTTGAAGATGATTGACCTAAAAGATGGTATTTTCTTGCTCTTTGAATCATCCCTCAGAGAAACACCCATATTAGTCTTTATAGGATTCAAAAAATAAACTAATCCATAACAAAATGTAACTCTTGTTTAAAATAAACCTTTTTAAATGTTTGAGTTTATTTGCAATCTTTCAGTTTTATCTTATCGGGTAGACATAGGTCACATAACAATATGATATAATTTATGCATGTATCACATAATTTGTACATCTGCCTCTTATTTATAGGTTTAATCAGTTTGTTATTTCACAGATCATCTCAATTTAATTCACTCAATTAAACAAATAGCTCTGAGTAACCATTTATGTGTGATGCTGAGCTACTACTGGAGATAAACCAGTGAATAAGACAATAATCTTGTCTTGAAGAAACTTATGGTCCAGAAGAACTTAGGCAAATGCAGTCATGCACCACATAATTCTGTTTTGATGATTAACAGACCATATATATGATGGTGGTCCCATAAGATTGTAATGGAGATGAAAAATTTCTGTCCCCTCATGATAATATCATAGCCATCATAATATCATCACAGTGCAATACATTATCACACATTTGTAATGATGCTGGTGTAAACAAACCTACTGTGCTGCCAGTTGTATAAAAGTATAGCACATAGTCAGGGGTGGTGGCTCACTCCTGTAATCCCAGCACTTTGGGAGGCCGAGGAGGTGGCAGGCATCTGTAATCCCAGCTACTCGGGAGGCTGAGGCAGGAGAATCGCTTGAACTTGGGAAGTGGAGGTTGCAGTGAGTCGAGATCACGCCATTGCTCTCCAGCCTGGGTAACAAGAGCAAAATTCCATCTCACAAAAAAAAAAGTACAGCGCATAAAATTATGTATTGTATATAATACTTGGTATTGCTAATAAATTACTATGTTGCTGGTTAACTTATTTGTGATACTATGCTTTTTAATTTTTTTTTTAGGTATACTCCTTCTAATTATTTTTTTAAGAAAATATTACAGTAATAGAGCCTCAGGCAGGTCGTTCAGGAGGTATTCCAAAAGAAGGCATTGTTCTCATAGGAGAAGACAACTCCATGGGTGTTACTACCAGTGGGGCAAGTAGACCTTCCAGTGAAGTGAGATGTGGAGGTGAAGACAGTGATATTGATGATCCTGACCCTATGGAGGCCTAAGCTAATGTGTCTTCGTTTTAACAAGAATTTTTTAAAATGATTAAAAATAGAAAAAAAAAACTTACAGAATAAAGATATAAAGGGAGAAAATCTTTTTGTACAGCTGTACAATATACAATGTGATTGTGTTTTAAGCTAAGTGTTACAAGAAGAGTCAAAAATTTAAAAAACTTAAAAAGTGTATAAAGTAAAAGAAACATTACAGTCTGTGAAGGTTAATTTATTATTGAAGAAAGGAAAAACTAGTGTTCATTAATTTAATGCAGACTAAGTGTCCAGTGTTTTGAAAGTCTGCAGTAGTGCACAGTGATGTCCTAGGCTTCACACTCACTCGCCACTCACTCACTGACATATCCATAGCAACTCCTAGTCCTAAAAGCTCTATTCACAGAAAGTGCCCTACCCAAGTATACCATTTTCAGTCTTTTATATCGTATTTTTACTGTACCTTTTCTCTGTTTAGATATTGTTGGATGCACAAATACTTCCCTCTGTGTTACAATTGCTTACAGTATTGAGTACAGTAACATGCTGTACCGATTTGCAGCCTAGGAGCAATAGGCTATACCAGGGTTCCCCAATCCCTGGGCCATGAACTTGTCCATGGCCTGTTAGAAACTGGGCCACACAGCAGCAAGTGAGAGAGTGGCGGGTGAGTTAGCAAAACTTCCACTTCACACCTGCTCCCCATTGCTTGCACTACCGCCTAAAGTCTGTCTCCTATCAGATCAGCAGCAGAACTAGATTCTCATAGGAGTGTGAACCTTGTTGTGAACTGTGTGTGTGAGGGGGACTGCACACTCCTCATAAGGATCTAATGCCTGAGGATCTGTCACTGTCTCCCATCACCTCCAGATGGGACCAACTAGTTGTGGGAGAACAAGCTCAGGGCTTCCACTGTACCTACATTATACTGAGTTACATAATTATTTCATTATATATTGTAAGTGTGTTCCTCTATCTTCAAGCTGTTAATAAAGACATACCTAAGACTGGGCAATTTACAAAAGAAGGAGGTTTAATGGACTCACGGTTCCACATGGCTAGGGAGGTCTCACAATCATGGCAGAAGGCGAAAGACACATCTCACACGGTGGCAGACGAGAGGAGAGAATGAGAGCCAAAAGAAAGGGGTTTCCCCTTATAAAACCATCAGATCTCATGAGACTTATTCACTATCACAAGAATGGTATGGAGGAAACCTCTCCCATGATTCAATTATCTCCCACTGGGTCCCTCCCATAACACGAGAGAATTATGGGAGCTACAATTCAAGATGAGATTTGGGTGTGGACATGGCCAAACCATATCAATGAGGTAATGATAATAGAAATAAAGTGCACAATAAATGTAACGTGTTTAACTATCCCAAAACAATCTCCCCCACCCCAGTCTGTAGAGAAATTGTCTTCCATGAACCCAGCCCCTGGTGGGGACCATATATTCTTGTCAAGGGAAAAGGGAAAAGGAAAAAAAATGAGGCTTTTCTGTGGTTCTTATATATGGGAATCCATATGACATTATATCTAGATCCCCTTTGAGAAAAAAATTAAATGATGACAACTGGAGGTTTGGGGATGAACATGTGACCCATAATATTTACTGGCTTGTGGTCCTTATCTGCCAGTAGGTGGAGCCCTTTAGGCCGTTTCAGGTGTCAATAACCATCATCATAGGCATTGACATTTTGGCTACTGGTGGCACAGAACATCACTGCCACCTGAGTGTCCTCTAACAAGTAAGAATTTGAGTCATAACAGCAGGGAAAATCCACTCCTGTCTTCCATCTAAGTTACTCAAAGGGTTGTTCAACAAAAGTGGTACTGAATATTAAGTGGAGAGAAAGACATTACTTTGTTAACTCAGGACTTGATACAAATGACTCTGTCATAGCATAACAGTACAGTTTGACTAGTCAAAAAGGTCTTCAGGCCATGGAGACTGACAAGGGATTGTTATAGACTGAATGCCAAGGCTATGTGGATGGGAAGCCAAAAATATTCCAGATACAATCAAATAAAATGTTTAACTCTGGTTAACTCTGACAGCATTCACTAATAAAAGGGAGGTCCAACAGCGGGAAAGCCCCTTTGGGTACTGGCCCCAGCATATACTGCCCCTGAGTGTTCCTTGGGTACCCTTTGTCAAGATTACCAGTAACACCACCAACTTTGGATGGGGCTGTTTGCAGCAGCAGGTATTGAAAGCATTCAACAAGCCGTGGTCCAGGTACTCCCTTTAAAGCTTTTAGAGGCTGCTAACCCAATAAAATTACAGATGTCTGCAATCCCCATGCCTGCAGATTAGAGTCTGTGGCAACACAAAACATCCAGTGGGGTGCACAAGCCTCTTGAACTTAAACACATAAATTGCCTTAGGCAGCCAGAATTAGCTTTTGAAAAGTTAACTCCTTGTTCACTACTGGGCACTGGTGGAGATTGAGCATCTATGGCTGGAGTGTCATATGTGATATGTGTGATAAACTCTATTTACACTGGGAATGTTTCTGGAATCTTGGGAGACCAGCTCACGATGGATCCTAAGATGATTTTGTCCCTTACAGCCCTATCTGTAAGAAATAAACTGGCTTCACATAACTTGTTGCATGTGATTGTGTCTGTCTCACTGACCTCAGAGAAGCCAGAAGCCAGGACATAGTAAACCTGTTTTGCAGAGGACCAAAATGGGTGCTATAGACTGAATGCTTATGTCTCTCCCAAATTCTTATATTGAAATCCTAACACTCAATGGGATGTATTTGGAGGTAGGACTTTCGGAAGCTGATTAGATCAGTTTAGTGCCCTTATAAAACAAACTCCACAGAGTTTCCCTGCTGCTCCCACTCCGTGAGGACACAGTGAAAACAAGATGGCCTTGAGGGACCAGGAAGCTGGCCTTCAGCAGATAATCAATCTGCTAGCAACTAGATCTTGGACTTCCCAGCCTCCCAGAACTTTGAGAAATAAATGTCTTTTGTTTATAATCAATTCACACAATGGTATTCTCTTACTGCAGCCTAAATAGAAAAATGTAATGAATTGAGTCTGAATTCAGGATACAAAAAAATGTGAACCATTTTTATGCAGGAGAATTTGTGTCTGAAGTAAGATAAGAATATTTGATAAAAAGAAAAGTAGCCATATTCAAGAGTTGGAGGAAATATCAATAAGATGAGGTTGTTTATTTCATGATTGATGGATAAATATGCTCATAGTGGGATGTAATTAATTAAGATCTTCTGGCTTCTGGCATGATGTTACTTATTGAATTAGGGAAAACAGGAGTTGGAATTAAGTTTTGGATGTATTAAGAAGAAGTACATATTAGTACTGTGGAAGTGCTAAACAGAATTATTTTAAAGCTGCTCTGGAACTCAGAAATTGATTTTGACTGAAAATAGCTATGAACCAGAAATGGGTACACCAAGGGCATAGAGAACGACATAAAAACTTAACACAATATATTATACTGTAAAGCAATATTTTTGACATCCTCAAAATCAACATTATAAATGCATGCAACTGAAATAGTTTGCGTGTAAATTTAATACTGTATTATTCATTCATCTGTCCTTAAATCATTGAAAATATCAAAGATTACCAAAATACATCTTTTAAAATGTAGCAGTATAAAATTATGTATTTCTGACCATTTGCAGTTATACTGCTGGAGACATTAAATATCACCAGTGAATGTTATTTACTACTTTCAGCCCTGAAATATGCTAGCTTTATCACCACACTGTACCATCCCAGTCAGCATCCATGTTATCACTTATACTCTAGTTCAGGATGATCTACTCTGAATGTGATGCAGATTTGTTTATTTTTACATATAATATCTTCCAGGGCAAATCAATGGAAGTGCAGTTTTTTTCTATCCTGTGAGATGAGAATTAAAATGAACAAGGCTACTGATTAGATACACTTGGTGTTATGGTTTGAACGTGTTTCTCCAAAATTCATGTGCTGGAACTTAAACTTCAAGGTGATAGTTTTAAGAGGTGGGGTCTCTTGGCAAGTGTGGTCTCTTGGCTCTGACCTCAAAAATGGAATTAATGCCATTATAAAGAGGGTTTGGAGAACTGCTGGACCTCCTATCTCTTCTGGCACGTGAAGAAGCAACAGGAATGTACAATCTTGTAAGTAAAGAGTAGCTCTCGCCAGACATAGAATCTACTGCTGCCTTGATCTTGTACTTCGTAGCCTCCAGAGCTGGAGAAATAAATTTCTACTATATTTAAATTATAAATTCTGTGGTATTCTGTTACAGCATCAGGAACGGGTTAAGACACTTGGTAAATGTAGTGATGGTACAATATATGTGTTTAGAAAATCCTCATATTAAAAGGCATTAAGGAAATGGAGACAAATAGTGAACTTTCCATTGCAGCAAATGCTAACAAGTATTTTGATTTGAAATCTAGTAATTGAAGGAAAGTAAAAATAGTCTTATACATGTTTGAATTATATGTCATGAAATAAACTATCCACACACGGCACTGAAAGTATCCTTAGTACATCAATTAATTTTGTCTTATCATACATAGATCTATTTAATATCACGTGAAAACATTTAAGAGTTTAAATACAATGTATCCTATGTAATGCGGCTATCTGAATATTTTCAGATAGTTTAGGCAGAACTGTACTGACTCTCTCCTTGTCTGAATGTTCTCTTTCCAAATACTGGAGAAAGGTTTTACTATTAATATTTATTGATTTTATGTGGTCCTACAATATTTCATGACTTATTTATTTCTTTAGTAGGTATCATTATATATTTATTATTATCAAAATATGCTTTTTCAAGTACTGCATTTTTGTATTTGGGGATCCTCCATCTATAATATGTACTTAAATAATGACATTTCTCAGTTCTATCTTTCGCGGAAATTTCTGCAATCTCTATTTCTCATGAATGAAAAGAGATCTCTATATGGAAGGTAGATAGCTGTTTATATCTCGTCAGTAGAGTTGCCTATAATTTGAGCATTTTTATTAAGTCCAATTTTTAAAAATAACAGTATATGAACACACTGTGTCTGATTATATAAGATTGCAGGAATATACAAGATTCAGCAAGTAACTCTTGTAGCTTTAAAAACTAGTATAAAGTATGAATATTATGAATGTTTATTATATTTTAAAATAAAATATGAAAGTTAGAAAGCTATGTGTCACACTTTGTACTTTGTTCTTATTTAACTTCAAGGCATAGTAATTGAAACTGCTTTGAGAACTACAATCATCAATATAGTTTTCTTATTTTTCACTACAAGATTTGTTTCCAATTCTTTCTGTCTTTGAATTATACATTCTGAAATATACCACAAATTTTAAAGATGACTATATTACATTTAGAATAATAATCCATCAATTTTTGTGTTATAATTATAAATTTTTTATTTATAAGATGTTGCTAAATTCTGAAGTTAAAATGATGTCCAAATAGCCCTATTATAAATTAATAACTACTATTAAATATTCATCCACTAATGTTTTCCTTACCCGTGTTGTAAACATTCATTTTTCGTTTGGGCACCAGCTTTTATTTATTACCTAAACTATAGAGTAATAGTTCTTTTATGTCTTCTCTCAAACTTGATTTTGTATAATAGAAAAAGAAAATCAATGTAGAATGAAAAGACGGAGGTCCATGTGCTAACCATGTTGAGTGATTTTGTTGAGGACTTTCTTCTTTGCTGAGCCTCATTTATCAAGTGACAGTGAGAGCTAGTGGAGTTGAATGAAACAATATCATCATGACAATTTCCTCCCATTCTAAAGTCTCCTTTTTTCACTGACAGACATCCTCCAGACATTTGTTTTTTGAATCTGTGACTTTATTAATAACATTCAGCCTTTTCATTATTATGGTGGTTGTTTTTATTTTCATATTTAGTGTTGTCTTTCCTGAGATGGTATGAATATCACTTTAAATGAGGATACATATTATTCTGTACTGAATAAATTATGTAACTGTTTTACTCCCAAATATACATACCTATATGAGAAATTATTGGAGAGAGGGAAATCCAACCAAATTAGACCTGTACTCAAGAAGCTGCCATTGTAGCAGAAGATAGATACGGGAACAGCATACTTAGTAAAATGTATTTATATTGAGCATATTTATAATCTATGGCATCTCCTATAATTTGTACTGATAACACAGAAAACTGAGATCGAATAAAATTGAAATCTCTGAAAATATATTATGGAAGAGATAACTTTTGAGCTACAACTTAACAATAGATTAACTTCTACCATGCAAGGATTTTTGAGAGAAGGTTTCGGTGACAGGCAATGTTTTCAGTCCATTTTGTGCTGCCATAACAGAATACCTGAAACTAAGTAATTTACAATGAACAGAAGTATATTATCTGACATTTTGGAGGTTTGGAATTCCCAGATAAAGGGGCTGCCACTTGGTAAGGGCCTTCTTTCCTTATTGTTTCATAGCAGAAGGCAGAAGAGCAAAAGAGTGTGAGAGAGAGGGAGAGGCAAAAAAGGAAGGCAAACTTTTCCTTTTTAAGGAACCAATTGTCTTAATAAGAGCCTGAATCCATTTACTATACCCTCGTGCCTAATCACCTCTCATTAGGCCCGACCTTCCAACACTGTTGCATTTGAGATTTAACTTTCAATCTCAAATGGATTGTAATCCTTTCAGACACCTCATTCAATTTCTTTCATAGAAACATATTTGCTTCTAAAAGGGTTTTTATTTGAAGCATACCTTCAAGAACGTATATAAACAATACATAAAGTACAAAAGTTAAATCTCATGCTCTTGGGGGACACATTCAGACCACAGCTGGCATTAACTACAGTCTACCTTTGTTTAGTCTTCTAGTTCCAAACATATAGTGACAAATCTAATAAAAAAAGTTTCTAATGACTTTTGTATTTTTTACTACTCCTAAGGCAATTATAAGCTTTGAGAATATTTTTGGAGATCTGATAAACTACACCTTCATGCACAAAAGTTGTCAGACAATTTTCAATGTAGGCAATTAAAATGAACTTACCTGGAAAAGGTTTAATTCTGAAATGGGACCATGTGTTGTTACAATTGTAAAAATCCAGAGATCACCTAATTTTAAATCTATTCTTTACAAAGGTCTTCTCTGCAGTATCTTTTATAAGTAATCCTGACACTCTTTCAGGACCTCCACTGAAACAGTTTTCATTTCCTTTTTTATTAAACACAGCTTTATTCATCAACAGTTGTGTGAAGCTGGGCACATAAATATGAGTAAGATATTACTTGTACCATAAGACAACATAGAGATTTAAACAAGTTATTAAAATATTGTTTGATAGAGGAAGAGTAAGATTTTTCTTTTTACTTTTTTCTGTGTCTGTCTCATATTGAGCCTGCCACCGAATTTAGCATATGGCATTGTGATTACTGTTTCCTTGCTCCTTTAGTACACAGTCTGCATTATTAGTATTTATATCCTCAAGATGTGGTACAATGCCTGTCACGTATTTGATAACCCATAAATATTCGTTGTAAGACAAAATCAACCTGCAAGAAAATAAGGTTTCATGAGGATGTGATTGAATCTGAATCTAAAAGATGACGAACACATAGCTTGAAGGGAAAGGAGCAAAATATAGGAGAATTTAGTCTGTGCTGAAGCAAAATTGCATATGAAAGAACAGTGTCTAAAAGGAGTATTAACAACTTAAGTGTGAAGAGGTATGATCTGTCAAAAAACTTAATAGTGATGATAAAGATAGCTAATATTCAGGCAGGATTGGAATAAACTTACTTTAACAGAAAACTTCAGAATCTTTTTTCTGTCTCCGTTCTCAATGTGTTTAATACCATTTGCTTAATGTATTATATCATATGGTAAAAGGCTTTGCTGTGATTTTTTCCTTTTTATTATTGTTTTAGAAAAGTATGGTAAAAATATTATATGAACACTTTTGCTAAGGTAAGAAAATATTTTTTGAGGGGAGTTGAATTAGAGTATTATTCTATTTAGGTATAACATATCTAGGTAATTTTAAAGTTTTGATGTATGGCATGGAGTCATCAGAAGGTTGCCCATTGATCATATTTGGTGTTACAAAACATGAAATGGCAAAGAAAGAAAAACCCTGTGCAATAAGCAAAAGAAATTTTTCTCCACCTTTCATAGAGGTTTGCCATTATGGGTGATAAGAGCAACTAGGAGGAAACTGGAGAAGGTAACATCACTTTCTGGGACAAATTTACTCTGCTGGGTGACATTTATGGGTATAGGATCACTATATGGCCAACACATTTTCATTAATTTAACTAGAGAGCTTTTGCCTCCATGTCACTTATATATTGGAAGGAGTTAGCATATTTTTGCCTGTTAAAGAGATGGCTTCAGCATGAAATTTTCAGAACACTGAATGGTGACCTCAAATGAATTGCATCTACTAGAACTTAAAATAGGCGAGGTGAGAAGAGGAAGAAAATAACGCTGAAATGTTAGGGGCTTGACTACTGTGTTGTGCCAAGGAATTTTTAACTCAACACTTTAACATTGAGTAGAGGTTTTTCATGTAAAGAAGGTAAGAGCGAGTGGTATAGAGAAGTCGCCAGGGAGGTGACTAGGAGAAAAGAGAATTCTTGATTTTTCTTCTGGAATTACATGGAGTACCATATAGCCAAAAGATAAAATGTCCCAAGAAGATGAACAGATCTTAAAACAACTTACCAGTACATCTTTGAAGATCCAAATATGATTTTGGCTGGAAAAGCATGTATGCTAATTTTATTTTTGAAGTGGTGCTAAAATTAGTATTTTGCAGAAAGACTAAGAGCCTTCAAAACATAAATTCATGTAGTTTTCTACTGCTGATTATTGTGGATATATTAACAGCTCAGAAAAGCCACAGGGTATTTTGTTACTACTAAAAGCTTTTTACATATGATTGTAAGTTCACCAAGGGCACAAACTCAGAGGGTGTATAGATGTTTGCTCCTGGCCTGGCATAAAGATGGTATGGATTATGAACACCTGTATTAGTATATAGTTGTTTAGTGAATAAAAACGTGATTATTACAGGACATTTCTCCAGATGGCCTTGGACCAATCTAGTGTTTTTCCCTTTCTCACTTAAAGTTCTTAAGAATAACTGTAGAATGTGCTGGGAATGCAACATCTTGAGATAGGGAGTGGTTAGAATAGTTCAGGCGCCGTTTCCGTCCCTCCCAAAACAAGATGTTTTTCAGTGCTTCAGCGCAGTGTATCGTTTTGCCCCTTGCTATATGATATAGTTTGGATCTGTGTCATCAACAAAATTTCATGTCGAATTGTAATTCCCAGTGTTGGAAGTGGGGCCTCTTGGGAGGTGATTGGATCAAGGAGTTGTTTCTCATGAATGGTTTGACACCGTCCCTTTGGTGCTGTTCTCATGATAGTGAGTGAGTTCTCATGAGATCAAGTTGTTTAGCACCAGAGTCATGTGTAGCATCTCCCCCTTCGCTCTCTCTCTCTCCTGCTTCTGTTCCTGCCATGTAAGACATGCCTGCTCCAGCTTCACCTTCCAACATGATTGCAACATGATTCCTGAGGCCTCCTCATCCACATCCCTTCCTGTACAGCCTGTGGAGCTGTGACCAATTAAACGTCTTTTCTTTATAAATTTCCCAGTCTCCGGTATTTCTTTACAGCAATAGAAGAATGGGCTAATACAGTATAAAAGCCAGGTAGGTTGCTCTCCAGGGTTCCTCATCTGTGGTGCAAGTGAGGAATTTGTAGACAAGACTCCATCTGCCTGGGCAGTTTTCCTGAGCTGTGGATGACCAGCTTACCCAGAATCCTTCTGTTGTCTGTTGCTGAAAATCTGTAAGTAATAAGCCCACCTGTAACTTGTGTGTTTGAGTGTTACGTCTCTCTGTACTTGGGGAAGTAGTAACAGTCATGCAGTGGTAAATTAAAGAGAATGAATCTAGAGTTAATAGTGCACAGATTAACTGTGCATCAAAACAGACTTCTACTCATTCAAATCTTAGACCCAGACAGTTGCATTTAGCCCTGGCTCTGCACTTATAATTCCTTATTTTTATTTTATATATATATATATATATTTTCTATTTTTGACTCTCATGTAGGCCAGTCAGATTCTAAAATAAAAAAGAAGTATTAGGACGATCAGATCGTTTTTTATTCCCTAAGATAAAATTTGAACCAAAAAACAATGTCAGCAGATACTACAACAAAAGGACATGTTATTAATGCATTTAATATGTATGAGCCTGCTTCTGTGTATACCAGAACATAGGCATATATACACATGCACACTCAATAAGAATTTTAATAGGTTAGTTTTCAACACACTTAAAGGCAGTTGATTATAGAAGAAAGATGAAACTTGGAGTCAAAAGTTGATTTAAATTCTTTTTCTACCATCTATTCAATGTTTGGCCTTAGTAAAATATTTGATTACCTTGAGTTTCAATTTTCTCTTCTATAAAATGAAATATCATTTCTCTTGCATCCTTTCGAATACTTATGAGGATAAACTATAGTATTACAGGAAAAGTTTTAATGTAGTGACTGAGTTAAAAAAAAAACTTTCCAAATATTAATTTCAATATCTATCATCAAATAGCCATTGCCTATTAGTTAGTGTAGATCCAATAATTAATTGGACAGAAATTTGAAAGAACAAAACTGAAAAGTTGGTGGAAAATATTTCTGAGAAAAGGTATATTGATCGGCCTCTTGGGTGAGGCAGATTGTGTAGATATTTGTGTCACATAATAATTGCCCACTAGAAGACATCCTCTGTGGAGAATACTCTCTTGGCTTTAATTACAGACAAGAAGACTCATCATAAATAGCATGACTTTTGTGGCAGAAATGGAGGTTTTATCAGAGACAGATAAAGTGACAGACTTTTCCCTTGAAGGAGACAGTTTGGTCTACCAAAGCTATTGCATGAATGCACAATTTTCTAAGAACACAATCCACCACTGAGCTTCTGACAGGGTTCCAGAGGGCTACCCGGTATCAACTGTATTATACTGACTCTCTCTTATCATGGATGAACATTACTGTCCTCCTGCAGAGATGGAAAAATATTCCAGGTAAGAACATGCCTCCCCTTTCCACAGGGCTTCTGCCAGCATCACAATCCCTCATCCTTTCCTTTGTTGTGTGACACAGTGTCCTTTATATTCAGGAATCATGTTGTGTTGCAAAAGAATCTGGCAATGACACTGTGCTCATGGATTCCACTGATAATAACACATTTTCATCACTCAGAAGCAGCAACTTTATTGTCAATGAAGTCTCCATTTAATGTCATGTTATCTAATAGGTCTTGATATATATATAATTTTTGCCTCAAGAACCTTATGATCAACTACCAGATACCAAATTATAGCTCCTATGTGAAAGATTTTAATTGTATTTCTTAATCTTAATTTTTATTCAAACTTCAGACTGACATTTTCAATTCATACCAGACATTTAGACATTTGTCTAAATTCAATGTAATCATATCTGAAACCATACGAAGTAGAAGAGCCATCAGACCAAGACAGAATCCTTAGTACAAGCATAAATCCTCATTCTATTGTCACCTCTGCGTGTTCCAGCTACCTCTTGTCTTCTTCTACTAGCTAACCCAGTTGAGTAAACCAACATTATATGAATTGAATAGATGCATTTCTGTCTTGCATGACTGAATATTTTAAATCAAAGGATATCTTACATCTGAAGATGCTCTCCATTTTTTTTAGCCAATTCAACTTCTATCTATTTTGGGAGAAAATACTTTATGAATATTTCATGTTTGTACATGGCCTGGCTCCAGTGAGCAAAGGGTATGGAAAATCTTTCTTGGAAGCTAGATATAGTGTCTTCTTCCAGATTAGAGGACATTTGCTTCATATCAGCAGAACAATGATAGACAATGTCTACCAGCAACCTTTCCAAGACAGTAAAATATCCTTTTTTACCTCTCAGAGTAAACATAAAGACTCACTATCTCATTAGAGGCAAATATGAGCAGACTGCTAGCTTTCCTAATTTCTGAGTTCCTCTTATGCACCCCACTGCATATGTTGATGTTATTTGTTCCTCATAGGGTCACTGTGTGGAAATTGGAACATAGGAAACAAGTGCAAGAAGATATAGCTCTGTTTGATGCTTTTATCATGAGTTATAACTGGTCTTTGTCTGTGACCCAGATTTCTTAGTTTTTCTCTGTATATCTATATAAAACTGTGACAGGCCCACTTGTTAACTTGCAGGTAGTGTAAGATCTCAGACGCTCCCTAGTTTTCTACTCCCTTCTGGAGGTCTTCCAGATCCTTTAAAATGTGGTCTTTAGCTGTGGAAGGAAGGCCTCTAGGATTTTGTCTCTCTCAAATTCTCTAATTGCTCTCTTGTTATTATCATTAGGAAACTCACATGGAACTTCTTTCCCAACAGAAAGCTACTTGAAGTCAGAATTATACTGATGGTGATTTCATTTGCCTCTCGCAAATTATTTCAGTACTCAGTTGTTTTGAGAGCACCCAGCCAAATTGGGGTTCCAGTATCAGAGTGGCTAGCAACCTGCCCTGACAGAAAATAAAAGAGAACTAGATATGAGTGTTTTACTGTGTGCCTTATGTGGGATATTTTTTTTTTTATTAAGTGGACAGTCTAATGCCTAGTAGTGTACAGTAGTGTAACTAGTGACCAGTGGGTCCTTGACCAGGTAACTTGTTTATATTGGCAGATGTGTTTATAGCTTTTGTCTACCCATAACCGGTTTAAGCCTGCCTGACCATGGCTCTGGTGTGAGGAGCCTTGTCTTGTCTCCTCGATCCGTAAGTCCAGGGAAAATTCAGCTTGGGATATCCCCAGGTTGTTCGGATGGAAGGCACAAATTCAACACACCACCACAATAGGAAACAAGTTCAAAGATTTTTACTTACAGATCTTGGACAGGGAGGGCATAATTATAAGAAAGATAGTCTTCTATCCGGGTCACATGAGGCAGGAATGAAAAGTCAGGCAGAGAGAGAAAAGAGATAAAATGCCCATGGCAACTAGCAGTATATGACAGGGTGCAGGTCACTCTAAGTTCACGGGCAAATGCTTGAATGGTCCATTTAAAGGAAGTGATGGGAAAGCCCAGCTGGCCAGGTGGGAGAGATGTCTCCAAGCTCTTATCATTGACCACTGGCTTGGGCCATTTGTGTGTGATGTTCTACTTACAGTTCCTAGAAGCAGTCTTCACTGTGTCATTTTTCTTACATCAATAAATACTGAGTTTTATTAAAGTAAATGAAATTTTATTATTATTATTACTATTTTGAGATGTGGTTTTGGTCTTCTTCCCAGGCTGGAGTGAAGTGGCGCAATCTCAGTCATTGCAAACTCCGCCCCTGAGTTCAAGTGATTCTCCTGCCTCAGCCTACGAGTAGCTAGGATTATAGGCACGCACCACCATGCTTAGCTAATTGTTATATTTTTAGGAGAGACAGGGTTTCACCACATTGGCCAGACTGGTCTTGAACTCCTGACCTCAGGTAATCCGCCTGTCTCGGCCTCCCAAAGTGCTGGATTACAGGCGTGAATCACTGTGCCCCACTTGAAAATGTTTTTAAACATTCTGAAACTTTTTTCCACTTTGATATTTACTTTCTTTTTACTTTTCTTTGTGTTTGATTATTTCAATATGTTATTTCTTTATAACCAGTACTTTTCCTCTCATACATTAAAAATTGCCAAAGCAAATAGTTTTGTGTTTAGTAACAGTTGTTCCAGTAACAACATGTCTGTCACATCTGTTCTTGTTTTAAATCAGAGTAAATTTTTTTCATCCTAATCAATATTTTCTAATGTAGCTGTAACACAGAGCTTACTACTTTATCATGCTTTTATTATCTAAACAGGCTGTATATTTTTCTAACTTTTGTACTTTATGTATTGTTTACATACGTTCTTGAAGGTATGCTTCAAATAAAAACCCTTTTAGAAGCAAATATGTTTCTATGAAAGAAATTGAATGAGGTGTCTGAAAGGATTACTATAATAATTATTGATTTTAAATGTTGTCGTAGTAAAATTTGACTATTAGAGTTTACTTTACATAAAAGATTATGTCATTGGGCAAATCAGTATGCCTCTTACCTAGTTGAACATTAGGCCAAAAAAGCTCTGAAAAATAAATATTTGCAGTTAGAAGTATTATCATTCATCTCTCAAGATACTTTTTTTTCTATTTCATTCTTTGTATATTTGACCTCCTGCTATTTATAATAGACTGTGCAAACAAAAATTTAAACCACTGTTAAGTATATTGAAAAAATCCTGTAAGAAATCTTCCTTAACTTCATTCCATATATGAAATTCTATATTGTAGCTCTTTACAGAAAAAAAATCAATATTCTATAAATAAGCATATTTTCAATAATAATCTAACTTTTCAGTAATTCTTATTCAGATTACTTCCATAGAAGACATAGGCATGTGTGTCTCTGTGTGGATATTTAACTATTAAGTTTGTTTATGAGTATAATTATGTTTTTGTGAGTGTGAGTTGTGTGATTGGTGATTGTGAATGTGAATGTATACGAGACTGATATATATATATAGATATATAGATATATAGATAGATACACACACACTTAACCCTTTAATTAGCAAGGAGTAAATATCATCTAAATTTGTGGTTTGGTTGGCTACTAGGTTGGTTTATATCTGACAAATAGATTTCAATTTAACAATAAGTCACCAAAAATTTTCGTATATTTAAAAAATACTTTTGCTCATTCTAGAAAGATGCCACTTTCACTAGGGAAATGTTAATAATAATGCTCATTCTTTATTTGGTTGTGCACTATAATGTTATAGAAGCACATCTTATTTCTCAGCTCCTTAGTTTGCTGCTGTGTTGTATAAATATCTCTGTATCTTCCCAGCATGAGCACATTCGTTACAGATTAAGTTAACCCAACTCAAATGTCCACCACTTTTTAACTTACTCTTAAAGTTCAAACTGAAAGCTTATTAACATCAGAGGGGTTTTCATTGATTTAAAACAACAATAAGATATGAATGATTAAATTAGGGTAAAACATAGTCATACACAATTAATGTAATAAAAATTATAATAACAATAATTTACTCAATTCCTTCTGATGTGAAATTACCTTTTATCTACTTTATTCTCCATTCCATAGTCCTGTCTGACCTCAGTGCAATGCATAGAGTATCTGGAGACCCACCACTGATTTTAGCAGTTCAACATTATTCTCCTGCCTTTAGCACTGGCAGCTCTTGATATTGTGACTCTATGGAGGTTTTGCCCAAACTGAGAGAACTTGGTATGCAGCCACTGATATTGCAAATGCACTATTTTGACATCTCTTTGCACTTAAATGATTAGGATCAATTTGGCTGGATGTGTAATGCGTTGCAGTATACCTTTAGAGCCATAGCTTCTAGATCTGTGAGAGAGAGGCCACAGATATTCTGACAATGTCCTAGGCTAAGAATACATGTACAGACTGATACTGTCATCAGAAGATGCTGAACCAGCATGAAAAACCAGTCCCACCTGGCAAACCTAGCTAAAGCTCAAGATACAGTCCAAGGAAAAAATGACTTCAGCCAGTGGGCCAGGGCATTCTTCACAGATAGATCTTTCTGGGCCCTGAATCCCATCCAGAGGATTTCACTGCGTCTTGACTGCAGCTGACAAATTTTCCATAATTGATAGAGTCAGTCCTCTATAGTCCTCTGACTGGGGCCAAATTATCCAGGTCTTACAAGGCCAAATTTATTTCCTATTCAGGTGCCCTGAGCATATTATTGTCGGATAATGGCCCTAGATTTGCAGCTCAAGCTACACAACATTGGACCCAATCATGGGCCATACAATGAATTCTACATGTGCCATATTATCCTCAAGCAAAAGGTATAGTTAAACATGTGAATGAAAAATTGAAGGGCAGGCTTTAAGCTGCTGCTAAGAGGGAATGAGATAACCATGGCCTGAACTACACATCTCAAGCTAGCATCCTTGTATCTCAAAGCAGGGATTCCCTGAAAAAGTTATTCTTATTTGTGCCCCTTGTTTGATCAGGCTGTCGTCCCTGTTCCTCATTTCGTACATCATTCTTTCACAGTTACTGACATCTCAGTCTCCATGGGGTACTCTGTAAGGACTTTCTATTACATTTGGCCCCTTGCTGAAAGGAGATCAGGATGGACATTAAGAAGCAGTAGGTGGTAGACAATGAACTCCTTTATTTATCCCCCAGTTGCAAGGCATAGGTTTTTGTCTACAAGGTGGGAGACAATGAACTCCTTCTTCATTTACCCCCAGGTGCATGGCATAGGTTTTTTTTTTTTTTTCACATGGACTACAAAAATAAAGACCATCAACTTGAGGCCCCTTGCTATTTAGAATAGACTGTGTAATCAAAAATTTATATCACTATGAGTATATTGAAAAGCCCTAGTTAAGCATTTTCCTTAATGTGGCCCTTACACTTTTCCCAGTATAGCCCCATGAGGCAAACATATAAAACAGAAAGTTTTACTGTGCAATACATAAGAGAATGTAAGCCTAATTACATGAATTTGCCACCCTGGAGGTTAGGTCAAGGATTCTCTCATTACAAATGGTTCAGGACAGACTGCCCACATCACAGTCAGTGGGGAAAATCCCCACCCCAACCAGCTGATAGGGTACGAGCACATTCATACTGAAGAGCTCACCTCTGAGGGAAAAGAATAAATCAAACATTTCTTCTGTCTTTCCCACAGGACAGGTAGCCCAGGTAACATGTGTCTTACCAAATTTCTTGGTCTGCCTATTCTAGACAGTTACCACCACCCTGAATTTGATGAATTGTTGGATGCCACCTTTGCCTAATCCTGCAGGTAAACATGATGACTATGTCACTGTATATCACAAATGGACATCTCTCTGGCCATAGAAGTTTCTATTATCCCAGGTGTCCTAACCTTACTAATTTAGACCTGATGAATTACTGCAACAGAGCTCTGTCACTGAAGAGATAAAACACCTTCCTAATGTCAACGATCTTCTATCAAAGATGGTGGCAATGGGGTCAACTGGAACATCTGGAGGAGGGGGCATGGGATGCAACACTGGGGCTATTTTGTCCATGAAAGCAAGAGTCTTCTCCTCTGCCGTACTCATCCCCAACTCTGCATAGACGGTTTAATTACATTCATGGACTCTGTCCACCAGGAGAGACTTCCAGTTGATTGAGTCCCACAGCAGTTAGTGATTCTTACACTCAATTCCCTGTGTATTTCTTTTCAACACGTTGGTCAGCCTATTGTTTCCCCTCCTGTTATTCACCACTTTGGGCAGCTGCCATATTGCCGCCAGCTTGTTAGCACTAGAAAAGTCTCAGAGAGTTTAAATAAAGCCAGCTTTGTGAATTGAGTTTCCAGAGAGCATTAGACATATAAAATAGGTTTTAAAATCTCTTAAAATGTGGTTTTGAAGGAGCTCTAATCCAATTTTATAACCTCTAGTGGATGCCAGGCTACTGGCTTTTACTGTGCTTGTGATCCATTGATTTTTTTCAAAGTAACCAGAGATGAGAAGGGGAAGTTGGGACGAGGATAAGTTAAAACATCACAAAGCTAGTTGTGTTTTTTTTTGATTCAGGTTTTTTTTTTTTTCCTTGAATAAATGCTCACCAGATTGCTTAAGTTTTTGGCAAATTTCCAGAGATCTGAAAAAATCAGTTTTAATTTTTTTTTTTTTTTTGGCCAATGTCCCTGTTGCTTTTATGGATAAGAAAATATTAGGCCTCACATAGTGGCTCAGGCTTGTTATCCCAAAATTTTGGGAGGCTGAGTTGCATCCAGGAGTTCAAGACCAGCCTGAGCAAGATGGTGAAACCCCTTCTCTACAAAAAATACAAAAATTAGCTGGGCATGATGGTGCATGTCTATAATTCCAGCTACTCAGGAGGCTGAGGTGGGAGGATTACCTGAGGCTGAGGTGGGAGGATCACCTGAGGTCAAGGCTGCAGTGAGCTGTGATGGCGCCACTGCACTCCAGCTTGGGCGACTAAGTGAGACTCTGTCTCAAAAATTTAAAATAAAATAAAATAAAATAAAAAAAGTTTTGGGCCAAGCTTGAGAATTGCAGTCAGGGACCATAGATTCAAGTTGCCATGAATATACACTCTGATCAGTGACAGTTACAAGTAGAATTTTCAAGAAATAAAAGGCAGTTCCGGAATTGTTTACCAAGAATATATTTAAGAAGGCTTTTAATATATTTAAGGCCTTCTTTGGGATCCTGGCATTTATCTCATTATTTAAATAAATATATGTATTTAAAGTTGACATTTGGAAGATCTCTATCTATCTATCATCTATCTATCTATCTATCTATCTATCTATCTATCTATCTATCTATCAATCATATTCTAAGTACCAACTTTTAATTAAGCTGACCTCTGGCCACAGTACTCTAAAAAGAAATCATTTCAAATCTCAACTTACTGGATTTCAGCAAGGACAAACAGGAAGTAGGTTTCTCATTTAGTTTTCCTGGTTCTAAAACAAACTTTTTAAAAAAATTATGCATGCAAATAGATTATTTTAAATATTTCAAAGAATCCCTGTTTTGGCTACTACTGATTGTGACTGTCCAGGTTGGGTAGGGCCACTTTCCTAGATATTTACAAGAGATTGCCTTATAAGTGGTATACCTAAATCCATCTGGTGTTTCTACAAAGAGTGTGAAGGTTTTAAGGCTTGCTTTTTCCATAATTTAGGGAAAGTAATCGAGGCTGGGAATGTATTTCGGGTTGAAGTGTGACATGTCTCAGACTGTGTCTAACTGCCAAGTGGTGGCAGAGTGCTCAAAGTATGGCGGATAAGACCCCAATATTATACGTCTCCAGAAGAGCAAAAAACAGGGTACACATTTCAGTTATGAACTAACAGGAATGGGTCACAAGTTAAAAACTAAGTCTGAATTTTCCAGCGATAGAAAACAGCTGTAGTCATAAAAGAATGTTGTATAAAATAAAACCAACAATGCCTAATTGCCAGTCCTTTGACTGGAACCTCTGCTGTGAGACCAAGGTGGAAACAGAGGCAGTTCTCTGCGGAGACCTTTACCTCATTCTCCTGTTCAAAGACAGAGACTGAAGCCCTCACTCTTAAAGGAAATATAGGGTTTGAAAAACAGTCCAAATAAAGTCTAGACCTTCAGCCAAAGAGTGGGAGGTCCAAATTCAGGATAACTCACCCAAAACAACCCATGGGACTTCTGAGGATGGAGAATTCCTGCTGGTACCAAGCCCCAACTTCAGAGAAACACAAGGTTTTCAGGAGGAGTCTCTGTGAATCCTGTTGACTTACACCAGATAATCCTGTTGACCTAAATCGGGGAGGCTGAGGAAAAATTAATATAAATAGAGAGGTTTTTTTTTTTTTTTTTGAAACGGAGTCTTGCCCTGTCACCCAGGCCGGTGTACAATGGTGCAATCTTGGCTCACTGCAACCTCCACCTCCTGGGTTCAAATGATTCTCCTGCCTTAGCCCCCCGAGTAGCTGGGATTACAGGCGTCTGCCACCATGCCTAGCTAATTTTTGTATTTTTAGAAGGGATTGGGTTTCGCCATGTTGGACAGGCTGGTCTCGAACTCCTGACTTCATGATCTGCCCACCTTGGCCTCCCAAAGAGGTGGGATTACAGGTGTGAGCCACCACACCCGGCAAGTAGAGAGTTTATATAGGCCAATCTTGAGAATTGCAACCAGGGATCCTAGATTCAAGTTGCCCTGAATATACACTCTAATTAGTGGCAGTTACAAAGGCAAAGACAAGGCAGTTCCTGAGTTATTTACCAAGAATTTGTATTAAAATAACATAAGCTATTTATTGACTCTACATTCTTTGTATCACACATTCCAGGACCGTGAAGCTAATGGGTGAGGCAGCTGGTCAGGAACAAAATGGCTTTAAACAATTGCCCATGGCATGGGTACCAGGAGCATGACTGTAGTCTCATACTGATGTCTCTCTGGACCTGCCTGCGGACCTCATATAGCCCAGACAATTCTGCCCATTTTTTTCTCTCTGTAACCAAACTGATGTTATATATGAGTCCACATGTCTTAGGCACTGTATTTCAGTGTGTCCAGGAGATAGCCAAGAAATATGAGTGTCATTCACTAGCCTCCACATGTCTGAACAGCATGTATGAAAAACACTATAAAAATTTTTCAGACTTAAGGCAAGGAGCTCTATACTTCAAAAGGTGTAGTTGCAAACAAATTAACAAGAACTCATTGAGAGCTCCCCTCTTTAGTAGTATATATCAAATGCAATCTATATTTTATATTTAATTCAAATTCTTCTTTATAAGCAGACTACATACTACAAGATTTGGTAAACACTAATCTCTAGACTATCTGACAATACACTGTATCTGTATTAGAAATTAAATGGTTTTATTAAATGTTTACTTAGCTTTATGTTAGATGGCATAGCTTCTCAAAAATAGAAATGTGTCTTCCAAAGAATAAATGATATGATTAGAATGTTTGTCCCCTCCAGATCTCATGCTGAAATGTGACCCCTCAATATTGGGAACGGGGCCTATTGGGCAGTCTGTGGGTCATCCAGGTGGATCCCTCATGAATGGCTTGCTGCCATCCCATTGGTGATGAATGTGTTCTCACTCTATTAGTTCACATGAGAGCTGGTTGTTTAAAAGAGCATGACACTTCTCCCTCTGCTTCCTGTTCCCCCTCACCACGTGACATGCTTGCTCCCCATTTGTCTTCTGCTATGATTAGAAACTTTCTGAGGCCTTAGCAGAAGCAGATGGTGGTATCATGCTTCCTGTACAGTCTGTAGAACCATAAACCAACTAAATCTCTTTTCTTGATAATATTACCCAGTCTCAGGTAATTCCTTTATAGCAACATAAAATGGACTAATACAATGAAGCCTAAATTTTTAAAATTCCTCAGCATATCAATTCATAGAAAATGAATACATGTTCAAGTTGTCAACCTGAAATAATAAAAAGGATCAGAATCCAACTTTAAAGAGTTAATTCAAGCAAAACCTGGGAATGGCTACCCGGGACATAAAAACTCCAGTAAAATGGGGTCAGTGCCCCAAAGTTAAAAGTTAAGTTATTGCTTATATTGGCAGAAAACAAAGATGTTTAACAGGATTACATCATTTCCTAGACACGGCGGCTTTAAGAGTTGCAACAAATTAGTTACAGTTCATTTTCTTTTCTCTACCAGTTGTTTCTTGACAGCTGGTTTTCATTCTCTTTCCAGATTAAAGAGTGTATTTATCGTTCACCCTAAGACAATGTGATAGCCATTAAGTCTTCCTGTGAGAAACGTAAGAGGGAGTTTAATCTATTATGAAGGTAAAAAATGTAGAAGGAAGGGGGCCTTCCCTGGTACCCTTCAGTCATTTACATCTTACAAGATGATACAGATAAAGGAGAAAGATTACTCTGCAATCAGACAAAGTTCACAGCTTCCTTGGTTATAGCTGTCTATCATGAGACTTCAAGGCTCAAAAAATTTAGAGTTTCAATAGCTAAGACTTTTAGTTACTTACTTTCATAAGATAGTATTTATTGATTGGTAACATAAAATATATTACAGTATGATCTAGCATCAACAGCAGAATAAACTAGAGGATAACTAATTTTGGTTGTAAATGTTTTTGTCACTTAAAAATAATTACACTGGGCCGGTGAGGTGGCTCATGCCTGAGAACTTTGGGAGGCCAAGGCAGACAGATGACGAGGTCAGGAGATCGAGACCATCCTGGCCAACATGGTGAAACCCCGTCTCTACTAAAAATACAAAAATTAGCTGGGTGTGGTGGCAGACACCTGTAGTCCCAGCTGCTTAGGAGGCTGAGGCACGAGAATTGCTTGAACCCAGGAGGCAGAGGTTGCAGTGAGCCGAGATTGCCCAACTGCACTCCAGCCTGGCGACAGAGCAAGACTCCATCTCAATAATAATAATAATTACCCTGGAAAAATTTCTTTCTCAAATTCTTTTTTATTAATTTATTTTATTATTTTTTATTATTATACTTAAGTTCTAGGGTACATATGCACAACGTGCAGGTTTGTTACATATGTATACATGTGCCATGTTGGTGTGCTGCACCTGTTAACTTCTTATTTACATTAGGTATATCTCCTAATGCTATCCTTCCCCCTTTCCCCAACCCCACGACAGGCCCCGGTGTGTGATGTTCCCCACCCTGTGTCCAAGTGATCTCATTGTTCAGTTTCCACCTATGAGTGAGAACATGCAGTGTTTGGTTTTCTGTCCTTGCGATAGTTTGCTCAGAATCATGGTTTCCAGCTTCATCCATCTCCCTACAAATGACATGAACTCATCCTTTTTTATGGCTGCATAGTATTCCATGGTGTATATGTGCCACATTTTCTTAATCCAGTCTATCACTGATGGACTTTTGGGTTGGTTCCAAGTCTTTGGTAATGTGAATAGTGCCACAATAAACATACGTGTTCATGTGTCTTTATAGCAGCATGATTTATAATCCTTTGGGTATATGCCCAGTAATGGGATGGCTGGGTCAAATGGTATTTCTAGTTCTAGATCCTTGAGGAATCACCACAATGTCTTCCACAATGGTTGAACTAGTTTATAGTCCCACCAACAGTGTAAAAGTATTCCTATTTCTCCACATCCTCCACAGAACCTGTTGTTTCCTGACGTTTTAATGATCGCCATTCTAACTGGTGTGAGACGGTATCTCGTTGTGGTTTTGATTTGCATTTCTCTGATGGCCAGTGATGATGAGCATTTTTTCATGTGTCTGTTGGCTGCATAAATGTCTTCTTTTGAGAAGTGTCTGTTCATATCCTTTGCCCACTTTTTGATGGAGTTGTTTGATTTTTTCTTGTAAATTTAAGTTCTTTGTAGATTCTGGATATTAGCCCTTTGTCAGATGGTTAGATTGTAAAAATTTTCTCATATTCTGTAAGTTACCAATTTTAATCTATAAATTGGAATAACACTTATTTTATAAGGTGGTTATACTTATTAAATGCAATAGTTTATATAAAATGTAAGACATAATAAACATCAGTTGCCTTCCCTGCTTACTAGAGACACTAAATAAGTACTTTATTTTAAAGCATTTATTTTAAATATGGCTTAATGTGTTTAGTAAAACCACTTGACTAATTTGTTATAGTTGTGGCTTTTCATATTTGTAAGCCACATGTTCATTCCAAATATGCATGATAGTGAACCGGAATGTTCTGTTTTCTTTTGTTTTTCTTCATCATCCTGGGTCGACCTTCAATGAAAAATGTTAAGAAATATTATTTTTTGTAATAAGAACTTGGCAGTATTTGAAAATAGGGTTTATATTATGTATAACATTCTTATCTATGATATAATATGTATGAAACATAGTGTCAGTTCCACATTCAAACTTTAATTAACAGAAATAATCAGAGGCACAATTGGTGAGTTGTCACTTGAATAGGAATGTCATGTAAATATTCGTCCTGGAGTTTAACAGAACCTTCAGGAATTAATAATACCAGAGAAATGTCTGCTCAACAAATTTCATACATTTGATTTTTCTGATGTCTTGGCTGAATACTCACATGTAGGAAGATGGTTAATTACCTCACTATAGGCATTGTCGGATTAAAGTTTCTTTGTGAGTTTGCTTAGAATTTTAATACTGATCTGTTCCTTTTCTACAGTGTCAGTTAAAACTTTTTTTTCTTTCTTAACTCTCTCATATCTTCATGTATTTTAGATAACTCAATAAAAATTACTTTAATAGTTAACATTTATTGGGCACTTACTATATACCATTATTGCTCTAAGGATATAGATGTTTATTACATATTTATAATATCACTTTCAGGTGGATGCTGTTAAATTCCAAAGCTCATGAATAAGAAAACTGAGTTATAATGAAATTTAACACCTACTGGCCTATTTTCCTGGTTATTAAGCTAGCGTCTCATTATATCAAGTCCCCTGCTAATCTATTTTACGATCGATCCTGAGTTTGAAGCTCTGCAAACATTTCTCATTGCAACTGACTTCTTATTACATTCTGACAATAGATGGTAACACAAGAAATAAACTATAAGGCAAACAAAAGAAAAAAAGATTTTTTTTTTCCTGTGTGCTTTCTATTCTTGTCACCATCACCTGAACGAAAGCAGTCCACCCCAGCACTAGCAGTTAGTTCTAGCCTCCAGATCCTTTCTGCTCTCCAGCACCAGCGTCCTGGAAACCTTTCCTAGAATGAGTAGCAATCGGTTCACACTCCCTCCTTAGAGGTCTGATCTCCAGCTCTGCAGGACCACTCTTTTGACAATCTGCATTACGATAATCTAAACTTTTTCTTTTTACTCCCCCAGATTTAAGGGTGATAGATTCTCCTGGAAATTATTATCTCTGACTCACCTTAGTATTTTCTTTTTTACTCATTTAGTTTATTCAGCACCTATATAACCAACTGTCTGTAAAATTCCTTCATTTCAAATATAGTAGGATTTCTGTCTTCCCTACCAGCCTCCTGGTTGATAAACTCTCTTGGTTCATTTCTTTTTATTTTATTTTATTTTACTTTTAGAGACAGTGTCCTGTTCTGTCACGCAGTGCAGTGGCCCGATCATAGATCACTAAAGCCTCGAACTCCTGGATTCAAGAGGTCCCCCTCCCTTAGCCTCCTCAGTAGCTGGAATTACAGACATGTGACACCGTTCTTTCGTTTTAATGTTAGAACTCCTGATTCAAGTACCTTGTGTGGTGGAAAGTAAATTGTATGTTGTATGCTATTTTGAATAATTATTGGTATAAACAAAGGCAAATATTTCTGATATCCTAGCTAAGAATAACAACCAACAAAGTAATGGGAGTGACCTGACAGCTCACAGTGCCAAGGTCCATGCCAGCTAGAAAGGGTATATAGCATGCCCACACGCTCATTTCTGTGTGGTCTTTGGCCTCCTGGGTTCTGACCAGCATTACCTGTACTTAGAACCTGCTAATATATTTCAAAAGTGCAATTCTCCATCAGTCAAAATTATGCCAATATCTGTCATCCCTGCATCAACTCCTTACCTTTCCATGTCATTTTATTTTAAAAATCTGAACCCATGTCTAAGATTTAAAAGAAGTTAGGCATTACCAAGCATATTAACTCATGCAAATAGAGAGAGAGTGTGTGTTATGTTAATTGTGTTCCTGAGGGCTTGATATGCCAACTCCAAACCCTGGAGGTTTCAGAATGACTCAGTGGCCAATTAGCAATGTGTGAATTTGCGGTTTATTGAGAGGCCTTTACACAGCACCAAATCATGCAACTGGTATTCAACATACACTGGCAGTTATAAAAGCAGGGTAACACACCAAAGCTATGGCTCAGGAATTCTCACGCGCAGACCCTCTGAAGGCATCACGAACACAGACGGGTCCTGGCTGCTTTTATGATCCTCCCAGATGGGTCTGTTATGATCTCAGCCACCTTGCACTGGCTGTGGGCTCATTTCAGGTCTAGGATGGTACCAGGCAGCTGCAGGTGTTGTCAGCTCGGTCGATTACAAGTATGTTTGTTGTTTTATGGAGGAGGGAAACAACTTCACTGTGAACTTAACATGCTACTGGACATGAGTGACTCCATTGTGAGACATTAAGATAGCAAATTATTATGATATGGCAGAGAGATAGATAGACGAGAGAGCAGAGTGAGAGCGAATGTGTCTGTGTGCATGTTTGTGTGTGTTGGGTGACGGGGGTGTTGATGGTGATCCCACATGCCTGGGTAATCTCCAATTTTAAGTCCATCCTGGCTGAACTATGTGACTTAACCACACTGGACAGGTGGACAGAATTGGCTTTGTCATTTGCTAGTCCTTGAATTTTGAATAAATTACTCAGACTCCCTGTGTCTCAGTTTCCTCATCTCTAAAATGGAGATTTTGAAAGTATCCAACTCCAGGATTAATGTAAAGTTAAGTGTGTTAATAAACATAAAACGCTTACAGTGGATTTATTATATGACAATTACTAAATGAGTGTCAACTATTATTTATACTGTACCCGAGACTTCCATAGCCTGAAGAAATATGAACTACAAAAAAAAGTGTACTCTAAAACACATGCAGAAAATGTCCTCAAACTATAAAGAGTTTGCTCAAAAATATAGAAAGTATAAATTTATCAAATTTTTGCCTTATGCTTGGTTTACTAGTGGGTAGAACTAACCCATTTACTATTTCACACTTTGGGAGAAGAGAGTGCCTCAGGTCAAAGGAAGTGTGAAAACACTTCCTTCAACTTTATACCCCTCATTTCATCAGTCCCATATGTTTTCAGGAAAAATGTGAAGGCAGATGCCCACGGCATGGATAGTTTTCATACTACTTGTAGAAAATGATTGCGTATTAACTACAAATGCTATATTTGTTTTATTTAGACCATTTTCTTAATCCTGTAAGATTGGATTCAAATAATTCAGGTTAAAAGGGGCTTTTCATATTTCCCCATTTTCTGTGCAGATCCTCCCATCAGAGACTTCTCAAATGATGAACATTTAGTTCAGAATGACTATTGTTGTGATGTTTGACTGTGGAAAAACAGAGATCAGAGAAAAAACGTTAAAAAAAATCAACTTTGCCAATCTGATCCTAATAATAGGAGACTGCTTTTTTTTTTTGTTTTAATAGAAACATTTTCAACCAAAAATATGGAAAATAGTTACTTGAGTGTGCTACATTATCCTTGAGGAAAATATATTGCAGACAAATATAAAACATGCAGAAGTAGGGCCATCAATATCTAGTCATGAAAAGCCTTTCTAATTCAGAGCAGAGCTATGCCATGGAGCATGCAGCTATGACAACACAGTACGTGAAGGGCAAGCATCACATGTGCTCCCATATGGAGTTAATCTGACTCCTCCTAGTTATTAAAAAAAGTGTGAAGTGTGAAGAGGTATATGTATGGAACCTACTTACATATAATATCACAATGTGACTTATTAATACCTGCATTTTTCTCTGGTGTGAAATGTAATCATCACTGGAGTTAATATCCCTTTCCTTTTCACAGTGAAAATCAGTTACCACGATCCTAAAAATCTCTCCTTTCTCTAGTCTTCATTCTTTCTCTCACTGATTTCCTCTTCTGTTCTCTACGTATCTAACATTTTCTCTGTATTTTAAGTGTATTTTTATTCCACATGAAATGTAATAATATTTTAATTGACAAAAAAGCATGCTCTCCCAAAATATAAAATTTTTCTATGCTTACTTACTTTTTAAGAACAGCAACCAACACCCTCGAAAGAAAAACAAACAAAAACCAGTGGGAAGAGGAAGTTACAGGGAAGCTACGTTCCTAAATGATGTTTAAATTCTTGTTTGTTACTAATTTCTACATTTGCCTTAATCCATCCCTGTTGAATCTCCATTTCTAGAAATATAATAACAAAAACTTCTGCTCCTGTAAAATATTGTATATATTAAAATCAAAGAACTCCAAGAGTTAGCTTTATAAAAAACAAAAGAAATTGTCCTGCTTCATTCTGTTACATTTTCTTGTATTTTTTAAACAAAACTCAATTTATCAATTCAAGAGAGGGTAGAACATAAAAGTAAGGGATGTTGCCATAAAAGTTGGAAATATATCCTCTATAACAGCTTCTGGGGCTGATCTGCATAGCAAACTCTTGGTTGTTTATTCAGTGTGAAAGCTAATAAATCTATTTGTGAGAACTCCTAAAAGGCAATCATTTCCAGAAAGAGCAAATTCTGGCAAAAGCTATTGTTTCAGCAAATCCAAATGACAACTGCTTTAATATGACAACATTTGCAGTTCTGAGGGCACAGTACATTTTGGAATCATAAAAGTAGCAACACATTCTGCGTGGCAAAACATACTGTGGTTTAAATCTGTCCTACTGCAGTGAGTTGCTAATGGATATGTACAATTTATTAAGGGGGGAAGAATGACAAATTATCAACTTACACAGAACTAGTCACTTTGCAAGAAAATCTTTATTTCCTTTCTTTATTTTTAGTTTTTCATCCATCTGTTTTGGTTAAACATACTCTCCAATTTCAGTTAGAAAATCTGTCTCTGGAGATCCTTCTATCACTGTGTTTCTACTGTCTTTATGGGGCATGCATTCGTTTTCTCAATAACAGTAACCTTTTACTTTATTGATAGCAGTAAACAAAATAGTTATTTTTACATTAATGAATTAAAATAAGCTTTTTATTTTTCATATGTGTAAAAAGGTAATGATTTGTGATGCTTTGGAAGGTGAAATTCAGTTTTCATTTAGTTTACATCTTCCGTTTCTTTCTATCTCTCTCTCTCTTTTTTTTTTTTTTTGGTCACTGGAATACAGTGCACCGAACGCTGTGGAAAATGAAAAGTTGATAGTCTTTGCCCTGAAGCTTACAATCTAAGAATAAAAACTTGAGTCAGGCAGAATCAAAATAGCAAAGCTGTAGCAGAGTGAAGTAAACATTGTTAGAGGTAAGCAATAAGGAAAAACAATATCCTGTAAACTTGGAAGTAGAGACAAAAAATTGTGTTTATATAAGAACTGCCAATCTCTCAAACTATATGCTCCTAGATGACTACTAACAATCATAATGGGCTTAGATCTTTTTTTTGT
Source organism: Macaca thibetana thibetana (assembly GCF_024542745.1). NCBI lineage: Eukaryota > Metazoa > Chordata > Mammalia > Primates > Cercopithecidae > Macaca > Macaca thibetana. The sequence goes on along the minus strand of NC_065582.1, from coordinate 28,537,053 downwards.
TTGTTTTTTAGAGAGAGCTTTTGTCTGGACTCTGGACTCCGATTCCTGCCTCCATCCATACTGAATAGCATTGCCAGGAAAACACACCGAATTTCTTAAGGCATTTCCTCACACATTGTAATCTGCCCCACTGTTTTCTATCACATTTAATCTAACTTTGTCAGCTAGTCTTTTAAAGTTCTCTATGCTGTGGACCCACTTTCCTAATAGCTCCGCCCTTCCTAGTCATTATTCAGACCAGATTCCTTGTGACCTACCTACTGCTTGATTGAAGTGCTAAGCTTTCTGTGCTCTACATGTTCAAATCTCAATGTCACTGAAGTCCTGATTAACATTCACCGCCTCCACCATTCTAATACTTTGCTATTTTATGGCTCCCGATTACTAAATTACACAAAGGTTTGCCTTGCGGATTGTCAGTGACTCTTCGTGCTTCTCGCTCTACTAGAGAATGTGCTGCTTGAGAAAATCTGTGATGTAATACGCCCATGTCTCTCAAAATGCCCTGAATAGAATGTCTGTGCTATCCACTCAAAGCCATTCCTGTGGGAGCTAATTAGAAACTAACATAACTATGTTTCTTAGACAAGTTCTTCATTAATAAGTATACAAACATAAATGACGAGTTAAGGGAAATGTGACTTTATTCACTTTAAAACATTAATGTTTATTCTTAGAAAAAGTGTTTAGAATATAACATTTGACTCTTGGATATGTTTCCTTAATAATTTTTTTTTTTTCCTAATTTTCTTCCACACAGTTCCATCCTAATTAATGTGAAGGGAAGGAAAGATTTTCTATTATAATTTTGGGTTGACATAACAAGTGAGAATAGTGTGTAGTCTCTTGAATATACACAGATATACACATATATACTGAATTCAGTTAACATATTTTAATTATTAATGGACCACACTGCATTATAACTAGCACACCATTTTATCACACTCATCAAACATTTTTCTTCATAAATAACTCTTACGTGTAGGATATGCAGGCACACAATCATATTTATTTTCTATTTTCTTTTTTTTTTTTTGAGACAGGGTCATGCACTGTTGCCCAGGCTGGAATGCAGTGGTGCAATCTCAGCTCACTGCAAGCTCCGCTCCCTGGGTTCACGCCATTCTCCTGCCTCAGGAGAATGCAGTCCCGAGGAGCTGGGACTACAGGCGCCCGCCACCATGCCTGGTTAATTTTTTGTACTTTTAGAAGAGCCCGGGTTTCACCATGTTAGCCAGGATGGTCTCGGTCTCCTGTCCTCGTAATCCACCCGCCTCAGCCTCTCAAAGTGCTGAGATTACAGGCATGAGCCACCGTGCCCGGCCTATTTTCTTTTTTTTAACTTTTATTTTAAGTTCGTGGGTACATGTGAAGGTTTGTAATTTAGGTAAACGCATGTCACAGGGATTTGTTATAGTGATTATTTTGTCACCCACGTATTAAGCCTATTAGTTGATAGTTACTTTTCTTGATCCTCTCCCTCCTCCCACCCTCCACCTTCAAGTACACCCCAGTGTCTTTTGTTCCCTTCTTTGTATTCGTGAGTTCTCATTATTCAGCTCCCACTTATAAGTGAGAACATGTGATACTTGAATTTCTGTTCCTAGGTTAGTTTGCTAAGGATAATGGCCTCCAGCTCCCTCCATGTTCCCACAAAAAAAGATTGGATTCTTTTTTTTGTGTGTGGCTGCATAGCATTTTGTGGTGTATATGTGCCATATTTTCTTTATCCAACCTGTCATTGATAGGCATTTAGGTTGATTCTATGTCTTTGCTATAGTGAATACACGTGTCTTTATAGGGGAATGATTTATATTCCTCTGATTATATACCCAATAATGGGATTGCTGGGTAAAATGTAGTTCTGCTTTTAGCTCTCTGAAGAATTGCCAGACTGCTTTCCACAATGCTTGAACTAATTAAGACTCTCACCAACAGTGTATAAATGTTCCTTTTTCTTCATGACTTTGCCAACACCTGTTATTTTTTGACTTTTTGATAATAGCCGTTCTGACTGGTGTGGGATAGTATCTCATTGTGGTTTTGATTTGCACTTCTCTAGTGCTCAGTGATATTGAGCTTTTTTTCATATTCATATTGGCTGCATGTATGTCTTCTTTTGAAAAGTGTCTGTTCGTGTCTTTTTGTCACTTTTTTTTTTTTTTTTTTTTTTTGAGACGGAGTCTTGCTCTGTAGCCCAGGCTGGAGTGCAGTGGCCAGATCTCAGCTCACTGCAAGCTCCGCCTCCCGGGTTCAAGCCATTCTCCTGCCTCAGCCTCCGGAGTAGCTGGGACTACAGGCGCCCGCCACCTCGCCCGGCTAGTTTTTTGTATTTTTAGTAGAGACGGGGTTTCACCATGTTAGCCAGGATAGTCTCGATCTCCTGACCTCATGATCCGCCCGTCTCGGCCTCCCAAAGTGCTGGGATTACAGGCTTGAGCCACCGCGCCCGGCCTTTTTGTCACTTTTTAATGGAGTTGTTTTCCTTTTGTAAATTTGTTTAAGTTTTTTAAATACTATGGATATTAGACCTTTGTCAGATGCATAGTTTGTAAATATGTTTTCCAGTTCTGTAGGTTGTCTCCTTACTCTGTTGATAGTTGCTTTGGCTTCACAGAAGTTCTTAAGTTTAATTAGACCCCATTTGTCAATTTTTGCTTTTGTTGCAATTGCTTTTGGTGTCTTTGTTATGAAATCTTTGCTCGTTCCTAGGTTGTATTACCTAGGTTGTCTTTCAAGATTTTTATAGTTTTGGGCTTTACATTTATGTCTTTAATCCATCTTCAGTTGATTTTTGTTTATGGTGTAAGGAAGGATCCAACTTCAATCTTCTGCTTAGGGCTACACAGTTATCCCTGCACCATTTATTGAATAAGGAGTCCTTTGCCCATTGTTTTGTCATCTTTGTCGAGGATCAGTGTGCAGCCTTATTTCTAGCCTCTTTATTGTGTTCCATGGTCTATATGCCTGTTTTTGTACCAGTACCATACTGTTTTTGTTACTGTAGCCCTGTCATATAGTTCAAAGTCAGTTTTGTTATTTTTGTTTAGGATTGCCTTGGCTATTTGAGTTCTTTTTGGGTTCCATATGAATTTTAAAACAGTTTGTTTGTGTGTTTGTTTAGTTCTGTGAAGAATGTAGTATAGTTTGAAGTCAGGTTTGTCATTTTTGCTTAGCATTGCCTTAGCTATTTGAGTTGTTTTTGGGTTCTGTATAAATTTTAAAATATTTTTTGTTTGTTTGTTTGTTTAGTTCTGTGAAGAATGCCATTGGTAGTTTGATAGGAATAGCATTGAATCTATAAATTGCTTTGGGCAGTATGGCCATTTTAACAATATTGATTCTTCCTATCTATGAGAATTGGATGTTTTTTCCATTTGTTTTGCAGTTCTTCCTGTAGAGAATGTTTACCTCCCTGGTTAGGTGTATTCATAGATATTTTATTCTTTTGTGACAATTGTGAATGAGTATGCCTTCCTGATTTGGCTCTCAGCTTGACTGTTGTTAGTATATAAGAGTGTTAGTGATTTTATATCTGATACTTTGTTGTTAGTATACAAGAGTGTGAATTGATTTTGTAAAGGATACTTTCCTGAAGTCATTTATCAGCTTAAAGAGCTTTTGGGCTGAGACTATGCAGTTTTCTAGATATAGAATCATGTTGTCTGCAAACAGGGGTAGTTTGACATCCTCTCTTCCTATTTGGATGACATTTATTTCTCTCTCATCTGATTGCTCTGGCTAGGACTTCCAGTACTATGTTGAATAGGAGTGATGAGAGTGGGCATCCTTGTCTTGTGACAGTTTTCAAGAAGAATGCTTCCAGCTTTTGCCCATTCAGTATGATGTTGACTTTGGATTTGTCATAGATGGCTCTCATCATTTTGAGGTACATTCCTTTAATATCTATTTTATTAAGAATTTTTGACATGAAGGGATGTTGAATTTTTTGAAAGCATTTTTCTGCCACTACTGAGATAATCGTGTGCTTTTTGTCTTCAGTTTTGTTTATTTGATAAGTCACTTTTATTGATTTGCACATGTTGAACCAACATTGTATCCTGGGGATGAAGTCTATTGATCATGGAGGATTAGCTTTTGGATATGCTGCTGGATTCAGTTTGCAAGTATTATGTTGAGGTTTTTTCACTGATGTTCTTCTAAGATATTGGTCTGAAGTTTTCTTTTTGTTGTGTCTCTGCCAGGTTTTGGTATCAGGAGGTGAGGAGGAGTCTATCTTTCTCAATTTTTTCAAATAGTTTTAGTAGGACTATTGTCAGCTTTATTTTATACATCTGGCAGAATTCAGCTGTGAATCCATCAGGTCTTGGCATTTTTGATGATGATGTTGTTGTTGGTAGGATATTCACTACAGATTTAATTTTGAGGCTTGTTATTGATCTGTTCAGGGAATCAATTTCTTCCTGCCTCATTCCTGGGAAAATTTATATGTCCAGGAATTTATCCATATCTTCCAAGTTTTCTAGTTTGTGTGCATATAGGTATTTGTAATAGTTTCTGATGGTTATTTTTATTTCTCTCATTGACATTTCTAAATGTATTTTCTTGTATATTCTATATTTTCTTCTTTATTAGTGTACCTAGCAGCATATCTATCTTTCTAATTTTTTCAAGAAAAAACAACTCTTGGATTCATTGATCTTTTGAATTTGTGTGTGTGTGTGTGTGTGTGTGTGTGTCTTGATTTCCTTCAGTTCAGCTCTGATTTGGATTATTTCTTGTCTTCTGATAGCATTGGGGTTGATTTTCCTTGCTTCTCTAATTCTTTCAGTTTTGATGTTAGGTTGTTAATTTGAGATCTTTCTAACTTTTTGATGTGGCCATTTAATGCTATGAATTTCCCTCTTAACACTGCCTTAGCTTTGTCCCAGAGATTCTGATGTGTTATATCTTTATTCTCATTTGTTTCAAAGAACTTCTTGATTTCTGCTTTAATTTCATTAATTATCCCAAATCATTCAGGAACATGTTATTTAATTTCTACATAATTGCATGGTTTGGGGCAATTTTGTAATCTTCACTTCTCTTTTTATTGCAGTGTAGTTCAAGAATGTGTTTTTAGTTTTAATGTGTAATTTTAGTTTTTTCGCATTGGCTGAGGATTTGTTGTCCTCAGCCAATTGTTCTATGTCCAATTATGTGGTCAATTTTAGAGTATGTTCCATGTGGTGATGAGAAGAATGTATATTCTGTGGTTTTGGTGTGGAAAGTTCTGTAGAGGTCGATCAGATCCATTTGGTCCAATGTTGAGTTCAGTTCCTAAATATCTTTGATGATCTGTTTAATACTATCAGTGGAGCATTGAAGTCTCCCGCTACTACTGTGTGGAAGTCTATGTCTCTATATATTTCTAACAACTTGCTTTAAGAATCTAGGTGCTGCACTGTTTGGTGTGCATATATATTTAGGATAGTTAGGTCTTCTTGTTTAACTGAAGCCTTTACCATTATGCATTGCCCTTCTTTGTCTTTTTTAAATATTTGCTGGTTTAAAGTTTGTTTTGTCTGAAATTAGGATTACAGCCTTTGCTTTTTTGTTTTCCATTTGATTGGTAGATTTCCCTCTAGCCCTTTATTTTGAGCCTGTGGGTGTCATTCCATGTTAGATAGGTCTCTTGAAGACAGCACACCATTGGGTCGTGCTTTTTTTAAAATTCAGCTTGCCACTCTATGCCTTTTAAGTGGGGACATTTGGCCCATTTACACTGAAGGTTAGTATTATATGCATGGATTTGATCCTGTCATTGTGTTGTTAGCTGGTTATTATACTGGCTTGTTTGTGTGTTTGCTTTATAGTGTCACTGGTCTGTGTATTTAAATATGTTTTTGCATTAGCTGGTAGCAGACTTTCCTTTTCATATTTATTCCTTCTTTCAAGATCTCTTGTAAGGCAGGTCTTGTGGTAATGAGCTCCCTGAAAATTTGCTTATCTGAAGAGTTACTCCTTCACTTAAGAAGCTTAGTTGGGCTGAATATAAAATTTGTGGTGGAATATGTTTTTCTTCAAGAATGCTAAATATAGATCCCCAGTCACTTCTGGTTTGTTAGGGTTCAGCTGAGAGGTATGCTGTTAGCCTGATGGTGTTCCCTTAGTAGGTGACCTGACTTTTCTCTAGCTGCCTTTAGCATCCTTCCTTTCATTTTGACCTTGCAAAATGTGATGATTATGTCTTGGAGATTATCTCTTTATGTATAATCTTGTATGAGTTATCTGTATTTCCTGAATTTGACTGTTGTCCTCTCTAGCAAAGTTAGGAAAGTTTTCGTGGATGATATTTTGAAATATGTTTTCCAATTTTTTGCTTTTTTCCCCCTCCCTTTCAGGGAGGAAAAGGCTATCATCCTAATTTCAGACAAAACAAACTTCAAACCAGCAAAGATTTAAAAAAGACAAAGAAGGGCAATGTATAATGGTAAAGGGTTCAGTTAAACAAGAACCCTCCTTTCAGGGAGGCCAATGATTCACAGCTTTAGCCCCTATATAATCACACACTTCTCAGAGGTTTTATCAATTCCTTTTAATGCTTTTTTCTTCATTTTTGTCTATTTTATTTCAGAGAGCCTGTCTTCAAGTTCCGAAATTCTTTCCTTCACTTGGTTTATTCTGCTGTTAATACTTGTGATTGCATTGTGAAATTCTTGTGTTGTGTTATTTAGCTCTGTCAGACTCATTAGGTTCTTTTCTATACTGGCTATTTCATCCTTCAGCTTCTGTATTGTTTTATTGTGATTCTTAGTTTCCTTTTATTGGGTTTTGCCATTCTCCTGACTCTCAGTGATCTTCATTTCTATCCATATTCTGAATTTTATTCCTGTCATTTCAACCAGCTGAGCCCAGTTAAGAACTCTTGTCAAAGAACTGGTGTGGTTGTTTGGAGGGCATACGACACTGGCCATTTGAGTTCTTGCAGTAGATCTTACTCATCTCTGCATGTGGGTGTTCTGTTAACTGCAGTGTAGATTGAGTACAGTCATAGACTTCTTTTCTGGCTGTTTTCACAGGACTGAGGCTTTGTGCAGGGTCTTTATTTGAAGCTGACATCTTTGGTTTTAAAGGGAGGTATGTTAGTGATGTATTTCTGCTGTCAAAGCTTTGGGATATGATCCAGTAGGTGTCTTGTAGGCATATTGGTCAGTTGTTAGACACTTGCTTGGTTGTGTGGCACCCCTATGTTTCCTCACAGTTTCAACTGTGATCCCTCTCAATGTTCTGAAAGTGTGGGTCCCTCAACCCCTTGAACGCCAGTTGTAGATGGCAGCTTGGCACTTCTGGGCTGCCCACTACAGCTCTGGGCTGATCTCAGGGCTTATGTTCTTCTTCAACTTAGAGGCAGCAGAGGAAGGGATCTTAGTAGTGGTTGTGGCCAATGGTCTTTTCCTTGTCTCCTGGGGGCTCCACCCCAGAGAGATGCAGGACAGCAATTGCTCAGTGTAACCAGCACAAAATGAAGGTCTGTGCTGTGGACCTAAGCTGGGGGTTCCTTGTTTGGTGACAAAGGTTGGAGGGGTAGATGGAACCCCTGAAACTCATTTTCTTGAGTTGACTGAAGTTTGGCTTGGATAAGGCCCTTTGGGTCTTTGCTCTTTTCTTAGTCTGGGACTAGCAAGGGCAGTTCTACAGAAGAGGCAGTGGCAGAGAGGCTTTTAGTTGCCCCTGGGGGTTTTGTTCACTGCATTACAGAGCTTCTGTTGGCTTGATAGCTCTGATGGAAGGTGGCTGGAAGCCTAGGCCTGGGGACCAGCCTGGTGAGGAGATACAAGAATGGGCCCCGACGTAACAGTCTGGCCACTTTTCCACAAGGCTGCTGTGGTATGCTAGGGGTCTGCTCCAGTCCCTAGTCAACTTGAATTTGTGCGTACCTGGAAGTATCACCAGTGAAGGCTGTGAAAAGATGGCAGCTTGCCCCTCCCTCTGGGAGCTCCATCCCAGGGAGGTACAGACTTGTTACCTGCCCAAATGCACCTGCAGAAGGTGAGTGGACCTGGTTGGGAGGTCATGCCCAGAAAGGGGAAATGGGATTGGGGACCCACTGAAAAAGTCAGTGTGACCATGGTTTTGTAAAACCACTACACTCTGCTGGCATAGCGGTGGAATGGCTAAGTCAGCCAAGCAACAAAGATGGACACCTGCCCCTTCCTCTGGGAGCTCTATCCCAGGGAGGTTTGAAATCTCTGTTGGCTGGAGAACACCAGTGGGGTTTACTGGAGACTTCAGTTGTGAAGTCCCACTTGGTGATGAGGAACAGGATCAGAGACCCACTTGTGAAAGCAGTCTGGCCACAGTTTTGTAGAGCAGCTCCACAGTGCTTCTCGGGAGGTCTACTTCAGCACCTGGTTGCCTCAGACTCTCCAAAACCAGAAGGCCAGAATGGCATTAGTCACCTAGACAGCAAAGAGGTAACCTACCCCTCCTTCTGGGAGCTCTGTCCCAGGGAGGTTTGAAATCTTCATAGGCTGGAGCACATCTAGAGGGGTGGCTGGAGACCGTGGTTCAGAGGTCCTGCCCAGTGAGGGGGAATGGGATCAAGGGTTTCCTTTAAAAAGCAGCCTAGCCACATTTTCCTGGAGCAGCTGTGGTGTGCTGGGGGACCACTTCAGCCTTCAGTTGCCTTGGACTCTCCAAAGGCCAAAGGCTAGAATGGCTAAGTTGTCTAAAGAGCAAATATGGCAGCCTGCTCCACCCTCTGGGAGCTCCATCTCAGAGAAGTGCAATGCTGCTACGGGTGGCTGGCTGGAGTTCCAAGGCACCTCATTTTGTGAGGGGCCCTGCAGACTGTCGCCACTCGGGCCAGTGGATTCAGCCCCTTTCGTAGGGCTATGTGCAAGAGTTTAACCTTCCATTTTGGCAGAGCTGCAGCTGCTTTTGTTGGGAAGCATGGGAAGCTTGGGAATCTAAGGTTCTCGGAATCTCTGAGTGTGCCTGAATAGCTGCTCTGCTGAGATTCCATGTAGCTCGGTGTGTCAGACGGAAGGCCCTGGTGGAGTGCGTTCACAAGGGGAACACCTAACCAGAGAGTTGCAAAAATCAATGTGAGAAGCATGAGTTCCAAGGTCACACATTCACTCACAGGTTCCCCAGCTCCATGTCATTCCCCAGTGGGCTGTTGTCCTCCCTTACTTGTCTGCATTCTTCATGAATCAAGTTGTTTTCTTGATTAATCCCAGTGCATGTACCTGGATGTTTCAGTTCAAGGTGCTGGATTTACTTGTCCCATTCATTCTTCTCTGTGAGGGTGATGCACACCACCTGCTTCTAGTGGGCTATCTTGACCCCACAATCATATTTATTTCCTATGAGCTTACATTATTTCAGGTAATATTTGCTTTGGTTCTGGCTTAAATTCAGTAATATTTGCCAGGCGTGGTAGGCCACACCTGTAATCCCAGCACTTTGGGAGGCCGAGGAGGGCGGGTCACGAAGTCAGGAGTTTGAGACCAGCCTGACCAACATGGGGAAACCCCGTCCCTACTAAAAATACAAAAATTAGCCCACCATGGTGACCTGCTCCTCTAATTCCAGCTACTCAGGAGGCTGAGGCAGGAGAATCGCTTGAGCCCAGGAGGTGGAGGTTGAGGTGAGCCAAGATTGCACCACAGCACTCCAGCCTGGGTGACGGAGCAAGACTCCACTTAAAAAAAAAGAAAAAGAAAAAGAAAAAAAAATCAGTAATATTACTCAGTAAATAATACAATATACGTTAATGAAAGATTTACTGAAATAATTATACTACTGTAGCCAATGTTGTTATAGATATGAGTAGCATTTTTATAATATTCAAAGGAAATAGTTAATTTTTCTAGGTATATCCTGAGTAGAAAATGTGAAATGAAGTGAGATTCAGATTCTGATCACTCTGCCTCTGATGCCTGTCTTTTTTTCTGCTTTCCAATCTACTTTTCTGTTTTTATGTGCTCATAGTGGTAAAGTGATAGTAATGAATATCACGGATATTGAGGAAGTCCTTATGTGCAAAATTACTCATAAGCATTTTTAGGTAGCTTTTTTTAAAAAACAGTAAATCAATGTTAAATAATGAATATCATTATTTGCCTGTCCCTGACTCTTAGAAAGTACGTGTACATTGGGTTGTGTGTGTGTGTGTAATTACTATCTGAAATCTATTTCTACAATAATTCTCACATTTCACATAGAATACACTTCAAGCAATTAGCTGTGTTTCTTCCAACTTTTCTATTACTGTCCTCACAGACACTCTAATCTGAACCTAGCTCAAATTTCTTGCAGTTTTAAAAATATAACCTGATCTTTCTCATCAATCTCTTCACCTCTACTCCTCTCTGTGCCTGGGAGTCTTTCCATTTTCCTCTTAACTGCTAGCTTCAAAGCTCAAGGGTTGTCTTCTACTTGAAACTGTCATGAGATGTTTCTTTCTCTATCTAGTTTCCATCTCCTTCTCTTGGCGTTAAGGAATTGCCAAGTATTCTCTATCCCTGCACTTCACAGGCTATTATGTGGGACATATAAGTGTGGTCTTAGTCATCCCGGTGAGTCAAATATCAAAGGCAGTGGTTGAGCAACAATGGGTGCTCAATCAAATGTTACTGCTATTGTTAGAGATAAATCATGTTGAATTTTTGAGAAAGGATGGAGTTTAAAAGTTTCAGAAGCTTCAATTTTCAGAAATAGGAGGTTTAGAGACTGTCGTTTGAAACACTTATAATAGAAATTTGTGGGAGTATAGACACTTGTAGTTTCCCTAGACTGACATCCTCAAAGAAAAGAGAGTGCTTTAGGAAATAATAGACGAAAAGCCCAGAAAGTAAGGTATAGTCTTCACTGTGTCTGCACTGTTTCACTCCTAAGGAGACAGTTCTAAAACACGTAGCATCCTGCATGTGTATACAGGCAATTGCAACACTTACAAAATATTTTTATGATTTGTATGCCTAATTTCAGTTATAATATTAATGATTAATAAATATTATCAGTTAATATCATTATAAAACTTAAAGATTGAGAGATCAGGTTCTAGAATAATATTTCTGCAATCAAATTACTTTAATAAAGAAGGAAATTTTAATTCAATACAACAGACTTCCATAACCTTATTGGTGGATAGAGGAAAATAACTGGAACAAGATTTTTCAACATTCTGCTTTCTATCCACTATATTGCCTCTCTGGTCATTCAACTGCGAGTTTAGTTTTAAAAGTATACAGAAATCTTTGTCTAGACTCAGGTTCAATCTTGTTGTCTACACTCAGGTTCACCCCACATCTCAAATAACGTTTCGAACGTTGCTTTCAGGTCGGGTTCGGTGGCTCACGCCTGTAATCCCAGCACTTTGGAAGGCCAGGGCTGGCAGCTCACGAGGTCAGGAATTTGGGAAGAGCCTGGCCAGCATGGTGAAACCCAGTCTCTACTAAAAATACAAAAATTAGCCGGGCATGTTGGCACGCACCTGTCATCCCAGCTATTTGGGAACCTGAGGCAGAAGAATCATTTGAACCGGGGAGGCGGAGGTTGCAGTGAGCCAAGATCGCCCCATTGCGCTCCAGCCTGGGCAACAGGGCGAGACTCCATCTCAAAAAAAAAATTCCTTTCTCTATTCTATAAATAAATGATTTCTAGTTGGGAAGTGGAATTAGTTTTGAGTTCATATGTGTTTATTGCAATCAGTCTATACTGTTTTTTAAACATTTTATATATCAATGGCCAACTTTACCTTCTAGGTTACATTCTATTCATTGTATCAATGTATCTTGTATGGAATATTTGTATATGGCTAATTAATTTTTATTTTATACTTTTCTCAAGACTCTGACTCCTCACTCTGCTCTAAATGTTTTTTTCTCATAGAACATACCATCTTCTAACCCTAAGATTGATGCTGTGGTGATCCTAACATCTAAAGGTGAAACTTTAAGGTGTTTTATACAATTTAGGTTAGTTATTGCCTGGTAACTCAGAATATTCATGTCTTAGGTTAATTATTATGGAACAGATTTCATAACCTTCTTTCTTTTAAAATGTGTGTAATAAACATTTATTTGTAATCTTCACCATGAACATTAAACCTTTGTATGTAAATACCTTATTATTTTTAAACTTTCATTTTGTTAATACAAAAACCATAACCTCATTAGGTTATTTCCATTTGGAGTACTAAATTTGCACTTTTCTAGTGTGCCTTGGCTAGCACAAAATATTTTAAAGATCTAGAGTTCTCATTGTAAAACCTTTTGTAAGAGAATATAATCCAAAGTATTTGGTAAATATCTGTGATCAAACAAAAACATGTCTATGCTCAATCTTATATTCTCATGATTATATCTCACATATCTTGTGGCTACAAATCCAGCAGTTTTGAGTTACAAACACTATTATTATCTTTTGACAATTTTCTTGTTCAAAAGTCCCTTTTATATCACAAGGCTTGTATTGAAACTTTCTCAAAGTCACTGTTCAAACCATTCCTATTCTACCCACAAGGTCCTTTCAAATTTATACATTTTGACCTCTAATTTTTATTCTTTATGTTAAGATGTTTCTCTAAAATCTCCTTTTGTAGTATTTTTGAAAGCTTTTTCTTTGTTTTGGTAGGTTGTGAATTTCTCTTTAATAAGTCAATATATGTTCAATAACTGTAAAAGTAGATGTAAGTTTTTAAAATTCATTCCTCCATTTTTACTTTATACAAAATGTAACTTTATTCTGTTTAATCACCACTTTAAAAAATTCTAGACTATAATAAAAAATATGAACTCTTTGTTAGTATAGTTTACTCCTTTCCTTCTTATTATTTTGTATAGATTCTTTTAGTTGTTTTTTTCTTAAAAAAAAAAACAAAAACCAAAACTTACCATCACTCCATTATCAGAATGAATCTAAAAGGTTTTAGCCACAAGTTTATTCTTCTGTGGACTCAAGTCCCTGACTGAGAGTGAATTAGGCACTTAGAGAAGAACATTAGCACCTACAATGCGTGAATAATGTTCAAAACAGAACCCAGGTGACTAAAAAAAATTATGTACCTGATGCCAAAAATACTTATGGGGCCTGACTAAGGTACCAGAGAAAAGGAATAACAGAATGAGTTAGAAAGAATTCTGGGAGATCATATTGGTTCATTCTCACACTGCTATAAGGACATACCCAAGACTGGGTAATTTATGAGTAAAAGAGGTTTAATTGACTCACAGTTCCACAGGGCTGTGGAGGCCTCAGGAAACTTCCAATCATGGTGGAAAGGGAGGCAAACATGTCCTTCTTCACATAGTGGCAACAAGGAGAAGCGCAGAGTGAAGTGGGGGGATAACCCCTTATAAAACTATCAGATCTCATGAGAACTCACTCACTATCACAAGAACATCATGGAGGTAACCACACCTATTATTCAATTACCTCCCACTTGGTCCCTTCCATGACATGTGGGGATTATGGGAACTACGGATCAAGATAAGATTTTGTTGGGTACACAGCCAAACCATATCAGAGATCATCTGTTCTAGTTCCTTGCCTTCACGCAGGCACATGTTGAAACTATCCAGGACAGATTTTATTCTAATATTGTTCTGGAGATCCAGTGTTCATTTTCTCATCGCTCTAAACTTAAGGTAGTTGTACAAAGCTGTGTACCTGGTGCTTACTGACACTCCCTAAATAGAATGCTTACCTTGGATCATTTGTTTGTTACTTGTAAATATTCACATGACCAAGAGTAATACTACCCTCTATTTTAAATTGATCTAACATTAATATTCTACCACTTTAAATACAGATATTAAAGATAAACTAAGATAGGTAAACAAAAAGTATAAACAAATATTTTATTAGGAATCAGAAAAGATTCAATATGGTTCCATCATCAGAGCCTTGCTACTCCTAACACTTAGCATTTCTTTTCCTTGTAAAGTGTTAAAAGTAATATTTACATTGACTACATCATTGAGTTGTTGTAAGAATTAAATAAACGAATGTGTGTGACAGTGCCAAGAAATCTACAGAGTGCTGTTTAAATATAAGGCCTTTAATCTCACCTCTTCTATGCCACTCACAGAATTTTGTTTACATAGTTACTAGAGCACTCGGGACACCATTTCTTAGTATTAAATGTCCCTCTTCAGTTTTCTCACCACCAAGATTGTAAACTATTAGAAAGTAGAGGATCTGCTTTATTGTTATATTCCCTGATTGTTAAAAATACCATGCTATAGATATAATAGCCAATGCATAAGTATGCAATTAACCAGTAAATTAAATATGTAGATTTCATAGCTGATGATTTGCAGAATTAATATGAGTAACTACGCTATGTTAGAAAGAGAAAACAAAGATATAAAGAAAATAGTCTGAGTTGTAAATTGCCAGATTTCAGGGATAAAATGTAATATAATATATTTAATTGTTTTAATTTTTAGCTCCCACAAATAAGTGAGAATTTGTGAAGACTGTCTTTCTGTACTTGGCTTGTTTCACTTAATATAACATCCTCCAGTTCCATCCACATTGTTATACATGACAGGATCTCATTCTTTTTTGCAGTTGAATAATTTTCCATTGAACATATGGAGATAAAGAGTTGAATGATGGTAACCACAGGCTGGGAAGGGTAGAAGGGAAAGAGGGAAAAAGTGGGGATGGTTAATGGGTACAAAAATATTATTAGATATAATGAATAAGATCTAATGTATGACAGCCCAAAAGGGTGACTATAATCAACAATAATTTATTGTATATTTTAAAATAACGAAAAGAATGAAACATTCGTAACACAAAGAAATGATAAATGCTTGAGGTGACAGGTACCCCATTTACCCTGACGTGATAATTACACATTGTATGTCTGTATCAAAAAGTCTCATGTACATCATAAATATCTATCTATCCACTATATATTCATAAACATTAACAATTTTAAAAAAGCATATGTAGTGAAATTTGTACCACAAGTACTGCCAACACACATTTTGAAGAGAATATCCATGGAAAGAGACAACTCAATCCTAAAATTAAAGGTCTAATATTATCATTTCTAACTATGTCTGCTTCTAGTACCAAAGTCTAGTGTACTCTCCTCTAAGGAGGGACGGAATACCCATGTAAATACCAGTTCTGTCATACTGTCATATCACATGTGATCTTGGAAAGTTGTGACATTTATGGTTCATAAAGGACAGAGATGTCTACTACTTAAGTTTAAGTATTGTGAATTATT
Organism: Macaca thibetana thibetana; assembly: GCF_024542745.1. NCBI lineage: Eukaryota > Metazoa > Chordata > Mammalia > Primates > Cercopithecidae > Macaca > Macaca thibetana. The sequence continues at coordinate 28,521,851 of NC_065582.1, read as the reverse complement.
GCCCTGCTTTGAAACCATAATGTCTTTTCCTGTGGCAACTATTTTATTTGGTAAATTGGGTAAAAGCACTTGCTGATAATAAAATTAACTAATGTTTTGAGGATATTTATTTGTAGTTTCCATTCAAGAATTCTATTATTTCTATTGAGATGAGGAAGACCAACCTAGGATTTCATCTTGACACTCTATTTTCCTTGAGCCTTTTCCTAATACATTTGTAATATTAGCCAGGATACTGCTAAGAAACAAATATTTCTTAGTATAATTTGAAAATAATTTGCACCATTTAAAAAAGTGTGGGCAGGGTTAAAAAACAGCTTGAAGAGATGGAGAGTTCTCTAGCTGTAGCAACATTAGGACACTGTCACTAACTCTGGGCCTGTAGGAGCAAGGCAAGGTATATTTACTGGAATTTAAGAGAAAGCTGAATGGAGAAGCCTTACTGGCTTAAGTTCTGTACTTTGATGGTTATTGAACCATTTCACGGTGGTGCAGTAGACGGGGAGCCAGCGAAATAATGTTGACTTTACTCTCTTCCTGCTTTCTCTATCATATTCTGGTTCCTCACAGTGGATACCAGAGGGCTGAGTGCTCACTGATGTATTTCATGTGGGTCATCTCTGTAGGGCACAGACTCTGGGAAGATAAGGAACGATGGTTGTCAAGAGCTGGTATCCAGCTACACTGGATCTTTCCTCTGCCCTTTTTATCATATTATTTCATGTACTCTCTCCATGTAAACAATTGGCTCTGTTGAGTAGTAACCTTCTTGTTTAAATGCATTTGAGATATCACCAAGTACAGTCTTGGGACCTCTTCTCATAGAGTTATTTGATATTCTTCAGTAATGAGTCTCGCCCAGTGCCAAGCAGCTGGCTAATAATTATCTTTCAAAAAGGGAATAAATGACAAGTATAATCACTGTGTCCAAAAATTATGGATACTACAGAGAAACTTCTGAAAGTTTTTCCAGAGGCTTCTGTTTCTGTGAAACTCTTTATGGTTGACACTTAAAATGTCACAGAGCAAATATGAATTTTTATTAATATCTTTAAAACATCCTTTTTATGTGTTACTTGACACATATGTCCTCAAATTATATCCAGTTAAAGTATAAAATTTTACCAAAGTCCAAATAATTTTTTTTCTTGATAAAAGTGAGGACAGGTTTTAAAATAACCTTTTTTTCTTTTAATAGTCTATCTTAGTAGGTCGTGTGTCTTAGCAAATTGAAAAATCATTTCTCTTTGTACATTAAGTCATCAATACAATTTGTCAGAGTACAGGTGGTGACTGCCATGATCTTTCCTGACAGACTACTCCTCTTCATACAGTATTATTATCATTAAATCACTATCATTATCACTAATGATAATGATTATTACCAGTGAAGTAGAATTCACCTATTGCTAGATGACATACTAAGATATTTTGCTTTTTTCCCCAAGTAAATGTAAACTTTCTAATTATCTTTTGTAGTAGAGTGGAAAAGCGAGCATCAGCAGGATTAATGACAGTATATTCTACTCCTCTGGTCTACTGAACTTCTACTTCTCTCATGATTAAAAGCATGAACTCTGGAATCAGACATTGTAGATTCAAAATCCAGCTCCACCTCTTATTAGCTGTGTGACTTTGGCCAAATTCTTTAATCTCTCTGTGCTTTATTTTTTTTAATCAATAAAGTGAGCTTTAATAATATGTACTTCATAGGGTTTTTGTGAGCATTAAAAAAGTTAAAACATGTAAAATGTGTAATAGAGAGCCTGGAAACATAAAAGAGTAAGTGTTTGCTATTATTCTTATACCCAAAACTTTGGTATATACTATTCCTTTAATTGGAAGTCATATTTCCTAAGGTCAATCTGAAAGCAAATATAGTTTAAGATTTTCCATTGCTTTTAGCTTAAGTAAAAAAGATCAAAGGTTTCTACTAATCTTACAACTTAAACCTGAGAGGTGGCAGGGACCCTATGCGTCAGCAAAATTTTAGCATTTAGTTGTAATTTCCACATGACTGTATTATAATAATCACCATGCCACTTAGAACAGATATCATGCTAAACCTTTGTAACTTTCCCGTCATCATCTTTGACCTTTCACTACTACAACCCTACATCTGTCAAATGTTACAACAAGTGCCTTATCTCACAATTTAGAAATAATGGCATAAACCACAGAACCAGAAGTTTCATCCATGGTATTTGTGCAAACTGTGTTGTCTCAATCTTCTCCGGATCAGTCACCAGTAACCAGGGGAATGCAATAATTCTTTCTTTTATAAATTGTAATGTAATCTAATGAGCCAGACCCCTAAGAGATGAGTGTAATTGTCATACTCCACTGGGAATCCTACTTGTCATGATATATCTTAATATCTGAGTCAAAGGAGTTCATCAGTCCAACCAAGCATTACATGCTTCTTCCCCACCTCCATTCCTTTTATCACCCTAAAATTTTTCTACTGAGATTTGCCCTAAATGGTCTATAGTTTCCATAGCAATTCATCTAAACTATACATACATAAGTTAGTGCAGTGAAGATATGTGACAGAGAAAATCATTATTCTTCATAAGAAATAATGATACTTGGTCTTTTAAAAATAAGGAATGTTGAGAATTATTAAATATAATGTTGGGCTAGGCATGGTGGCTCACCCTGTGATCCCTGTACTTTGAGAGGTTGAGGCAGGAGGATCCCTGAGGCCAGGAGTTTGAGACCAGCTTGGTCAATATAGTGAGAGACCCTGTCTTTACAAAATAGAAAAAAAAAAAAAAAAAAAAGGAAAAAACATGTTTCAAAGTTCTAATACTTAAAAATTCTCAGGCCAGGCGCGGTGACCCACGCCTGTAATCCCAGCACTTTGGGAGGCCGAGGCAGGTGGATCACAAGGTCAGGAGATGGAGACCATCCTGGTTAACACGGTGAAACCCTGTCTCTATAAAAATACAAAGAATTAGCCGGGCGTGGTGGTGGGCGCCTACAGTCCTGGCTGAGGCAAGAGAATGGCGTGAACCCGGGAGGCGGAGCTTGCAGTGAGCCGAGATCGCGCCACTGCACTCCAGCCTGGGCGACAGAGCGAGACTCCGTCTCAAAAAAAAAAAAAAAAAAAAAAAAAAATTTCTCATCTGCTTGAGGGAGTAATAACGTGATAATTACATCAGATCTCCAGGATGCTCAAGTAAACCGTCCAGACTCTTAGCCATATATTTATCAAATTATTTTGTAATGACATCTTTGTGCTGTGATTTCTGAAAATTCAGTAAAAGATGGAAATTCATATTAGTGTGTAATGATTTTAATGAACTATGACTATGACATTTGCATTTAGAAGACATTCAGTGACTCTAAGTTGAATTGACAGTGGCATGACAATCTTGATAAAGAGATTATTAGTGGCTGGAAAAAAAGTGCCAAGGCTAGCTTTGTGAAATGGCATGCTTTCTCTATGTTTTAGCTTAGCAGCAGTACATTGGTGTATATATGTGTCTCCCTTCTTCTATCCCTTTCCTCGGGGAGCCCTGTGCACTGGGTGACAGACGAAGGATGATAGAATCACCTGGTAAAGGGGTAAATAACAAAGCACAGAAAGTAGAAATGGGAATTGGCTGAAGCACAGCTTTTGAAACCCCTGCGAATACACTGGGGATGGGGCAGGGAGTACAGTGAAAGAGTTAGGAGACAAGAATAACAGGAAGTTTCTCCTCCTGTCTCCTTGCCTCTCTCCCCACTAGAAAGTAAGCTCTGTTAAAGGGAGGTCTTTTGTTCCCATACAAGCAGCCATATGGGTTTTGTTCCTATACAACCAGCACCTAGAGCAGAGCCTAACAATAGCTACTTAGTAAATATTTCATAAGTCAATGAACAAGAGAACAAAAGTAGCACAGAAAAAGCAGAATTTGAAGATTAGAGGATCGACTTAGCTAAGTAAATTGAGAACTCTTCTGCTAAAAGCGTCTGGTTGCTAATATAGGAAATGCCCCTCATTCCTATAGGAAATATGTATTAATTTCGGGTAAGCTTCACTCTGTGAAGCACAATAAAATCACACTCATATAATACCTTCTTATCAACTGCCCAGACTAACAGTGCTGCAAAACACAAATGTAAATGATTGAAGTGATAAAGTTAAAACATTATCAAACAACAATTAATATTTGCTTAATTTGGTTGTTTATTTCTTGCTGGATTAGTAACTTCTTATGTACAGCAGTATCTCATTCATCTTTGTTCCCTGGTAGTTCGCATTATCTGATTCAGAGTAGCCATGCATTTATTAATTTAATTGAACTGAATCCCAAGAAACATTCTCAGCAAAACATACATCCTGGTAGATCAAGTAAGGCCTCTCCTAATCTGTGAAAACAAAGGAAGATAGTGTTGTTATGTTGTTAAATCTTCTGTAAAACAGGTAACATTAGGAAATTCTTCCTCTGGTTTTAAAGAATGGTTGCATTGGCACTAATTTGATTTTTTAAAATGTTTTGCTTTATATAATCCCATCACTTGAGGCTTGCACTGCAAATCTGTCTTGTCAGACAACTGTTGCCACCCACTGCCTGTCAGCTTCTCAGAGGACGGTGGCTTTGTCAGAGAAAAAGCATTTATACCTCTGATGATTCAATCAATTGATTTAGGAAAGCATCACTTCTAAAAGAGCACAGCTTCCAGACAAGAAGAAAACCTTGTACTCCAGTCCCTTGGGCTACAATTTGATTTGTGTTGAAAAGTATTAGCGATATGATCCAACTGAGACTGGGGAGACTGGTACATTAGGCAACATAGCAGACATACACATTTTAAACAAAACAGTAACAGTGGGAGGTGAGATAATATATAGAAACATGGGATCTTAAACTGTTCTAATATATTTCAATGATAAGTAAATAATTCTGAGGGGATTATGGTCTAATAGCTTTACACAGATAAGAAGTGGTAAGAATAAGACTGTGGATTAGAAGTCATACATCCTGTGTGTTAGATTAAAAGAATACTTTCCTCTAAATTAAAGACTTTCAGACTAGAACCTTGAGAAGTCTGGTGCTGTTCAATATGGTAGACACTAGTGTCATGTAATTGAAATTAATTTTAAATTAATTAAATAAAATTTAAAATTCCATTCCTCAGTCACCTTAACCACATTTCAAATTTCCAATAACCATACTAGACATTTGCTAAATACAGGATAGGGAAGGCACAGAACTTTCCCATTAGTGCAGAAGGCAATTTTGAGCATCACACCTCTAAGATTTTGTTTGCCAGTAACTGCTGCTTTCGATTTCATGCTCATCTCAAAGTATTAAGTAGTTCTGCACGTTCCTCAAACATCATATATTTGATTTCCACATAGAATTTCACATAAAAATGATTTTAAAATAATTTAATATCACAGTAACTGTTTGACTTTGTTTCTGTTTCTCCTAGGATGGTCCCATAATCCTGCTTATAAATGATCTATCCTGCATTAGTTGATTGTTTATGGTATGTTGTTACATTGGTTTTCTAGGGCAACTAAAACAAAATAACACAAACTGAGTAGCTTAAAACAACAGAAATACAGTCTCAAAGTTCTGGAGAATGGAAGTCTAAAAGGAAGGTGTTAACAGGGCCATGCTGCCTCTGAAACCTGTAGTGGGATAATTTATTCTATGCCTCCTCCTAGTTTCCAGTAGTTCTCAGCAATCCTTGGCATTCTTCGGCTTGCAGTTGTAACACTTTACTCACACCCCTGCCTCCCTTGTCACATAGTCTTCTTTTCTCTTCTGTCTGTACCTCTTCATCTCTGGTTTTTTTGTTTGTTTGTTTTTTGTTTTGAGACGGAGTCTTGCTCTGTCGCCCGGGCTGGAGTGCAGTGGCTGGATCTCAGCTACCAGTCATATTGGATTAAGGGCCCACCCCACTAGTATGACCTCAGCTTAACGAACCATACCTTCAATGATCCTATTTTCAAATAAGATCACATTCTGAGGTACTGGGGATTAGAATTTTTCATATCTTTTTGAGAGGACAAAATTCAACCCACAAGAGTTACTTATAAAATTTCCTATAGACTTTAATATATATATTTTATATATATAATGGTATATATATCATATGGTATATATAATATATATTAAATATACACACACCCATATATATTATATATAATATATATTTATATATATTTAATATATATGGGTGTTTGTGCACTTGTGTGTGTATATGAAAATATAATAAATATACATATATATTTTTCCACATAGTGACACACATCCAGAGTTAAATCACAAAGTAAGGATCTGTAGAACTTGATCATAAAACAGATTTGCCATAATTAGCAAGTGTATTATTTATCCATATCATTCATAAAAACTGACATTAGTTTGGGCACAGTAGCTCATACATGTAATCCAAGCACTTTAGGAGGCCGAGGTGGACAGATCAGGTGAGGACAGGATTTCGAGACCAGCTTGACCAACGTGGTGAAATGTTGTCTCTGCTAAAAATACAGAAATTAACCAGACGTGGTGGCTGGCACCTTTAATCCCAGCTGCTTGGGAGGCTGAGGTAGGAGAATCTCTTGAACCCAGGAGGCAGAGGTGGCAGTGAGTCGAGATTGCGCCATTGCACTCCAGCCTGGGCAACAGAGCCAGACTCAGTCTCAAAACAAACAAACAAACAAAACCTGATGTGAATATAAATATAGTATTCTGTTTCAATATAAATACAAATGTTAAAAATATTTTATTTTAAAATAAATATAGACTCAGGGAATTATAAAATATATGTGGTAATGACCTGTGTAGTCTTCACCCAACCTCCATCAGTGTTAACATCTTGCATAGGATAGCACAATATCAAAACCCGGAAATTACTAGAAATTCAAAATATAGAGTTTATTCAGATTTCAGCAGTTATGCATGAGCTCGTGGGTAGGTGTGTGTGCATGCTCATGGAGCTCTGTGCAATTTTATTACATGTGTAATTGCATGTGCTCTCCATTAATCAGGATACTTAATGGTACTGTCACAGGACTTTCATATGCTTCTTCCTTTATAGCCACGTCTTCTCCAGCCTGCCCCCAACCCAGCAACCACCATTCTGTCCCTGTCTCTATAATTCTGTGACTTAACAAATGTCATATAAATGGATTCATGCAATATGTATCACTTTGTAATTGGCTTTCTTCATTCATCTTAATTTTCCTGAAGTTCATCCAAGTTGTACGTGTCAATAGTTTGTTCCTTTTTATTGCTGAGGAGGATTCCATGATTTGGATGTTCCACTGCTTGTTTAACCATTCACCCATTGAAGAACATTCTAAGAGTTTCCTGTTTTTGGCAATTATGAATAAGGGTGCTATGAACATTTATGTATAAGTGACTGGATGTAAAAAACTTTCAGGCTGGGCTCAGTGGCTCACGCCTGTATTCCCAGCACTTTGTGAGGCCAAGGCAGGCCCATCACGAGGTCAGGAGTTCAAGACTAGCCTGGCCAACGTAGTGAAATCCTGACTCTACGAAAAATGGAAAAAAATTAGCCAGGCGAGGTGGCACGTGCCTGTAGTCTCAGCTACTCGGGAGGCTGAGGCAGGAGAATCGCTTGAACCCAGGAGGCAGAGGTTGCAGTGAGCTGAGATCACGCCATTACACACCAGCCTGGGCGACAGTGCGAGAGACAGTCTCAAAAAACAAACAAACAAACAAACAAACCAAAATTTTCAGTTCTCTGAGATATTTGCCAACAGTGCAATTCCTGGGTCATATGTTAAGACTCTTTTTAGTCTTAAAATAACTGTCAAACTCTTTTCTGAAGTTGCTGTACCATTTTACATGCAAACTAATAATGTGTGAGTCACCTAGTTTTGACATATTGTTGACAGCATTTGTGGTGTTATCATCATCTTTAAATGTATACATTCTGATAGGTATGAGGTTTGTACTGATATCTTATTGTGCTTTAAATGTATTTTTCTTTTTCTTTTTCTTTCTTTCTTTTTTTTTTTTTTGAGAGAAGGTTTTACTCTGTCACCCAGGCTGGAGTGTAGGCTTGCAATCAGGGCTTACTACGGCCTTGAACTCTTGGGTTCAAGCAGTCCTGTTGCCTCAGCCTCCCATGTGGCTGGGAGTACGTCCATGTGTAACCATGCCCAGCTAACTTTTTAAAAAATTATTGCTTGTAGAGACAGTGTCTTACTATGCTGCCCAAGCTGCTCTTGAACTCCTGGACTCAAACAATCCTCCTGCTTTGTCTCTTCATGTATGTTGCTTATTTTCTAATTGTATTGAGTGATTTATTAATATTGAATTTTATAAGTTCTTTACGCCTTCTACATGAGTCCTTTGTCAGATGTGGGAGAAAATATTTTCTCCTAGTCTATCATTTGTATTTTCATCTTAGGGTCTTTTACTGAGCAAAATGATTTACTTTCATAGGTTTAATTTATCTACTTTTCTGTTTATGGATCATACTTTTGGTGCTAAGTCTAAGAAACCTCTACCTTGTCCTAGGCCCTAAATATTTTTCCTACCTTTTTAGAAGTTTTATATTTAATACATTATTCACTTTGAGTTAATTTTTATAAGGTGTCAGATTTAGATTCAGGTTCATTTTTTACCAATAATTGTACAATTGCTTCAACACCACTTGTTGAAAATACTATCCCCCTAAATTGAGTTGTTTTTTACCCTCTGTCAACAAATAATTCTAGTTTCTCTGTTCTGTTTCATTGATCTGTGTGGTTATTCTTCCAGCACTACTACACTGGTTTGATTACTCTGGCTCTAAAATAAGCCATCATCTTGTGTAGAATAGTTCCTCCCCCTTTATTCTTTTGTTTTTCAAGTGTGTTGTCTATCCTAGAGAATGTCTATAGAAATTTTAGGGTAGGTTTGTCTGTGCCTACAAAACTCTTGCTGAGATTTAAGAATTGCATTAAGCCCACAAACCGATGTAAGAATTGATATCTTTACTATGTTTTGCCTTCCAGTCAATCAACACAGTATGCTTCCCCAAGTATTTAGGGATTCTTCGATTTCTTTCTTAAATATTGTGCGATTTCCATCATACAGATCCTGTATATTTTCAGTTAAATTTATATCCACTATTTAATCTTCTTTGGAACACTTATAAACGGTTTGCATTTTAAATTTATTTGCACTTTACATAAGAATGTAGTTGATTTATATGTGTTGGTCTTGTATCTCATGACCCGATTGAATTAATTTGTTAGTTCTAGAAACTTTCTTTGTAGATTTCTTGGAAGTTTTTAATAGAACATCATGTCATCTGCAAATAGAGTTTTATTCTGTTTCAATCTGTATGCCTTTCATTTATTTTTCTTACCTAATCGTTTTCTATACATCTTCTAATAATATGTTGACTGATGGTAAAGGCAGACATTCTTGCTTTCTTCACTGTTTTAGAGATAAGGCATTTAACCTTTTACTACTTGTATGATGTTAGCTATAGAATTTCATAGATTCTCTTTATTAAATTGCGTTCAGAGCCTCTACCGAGAGTTATGAGAAATTTTGTCCATTTTTGTCTACATAAGTTAATACAATTATTTGCACAATGACTCTTGATTGACTTTCACACTCTGAACCTGTCATGCCTATGGAATAAAGGCCACTAAGTCATGGTATATTATTCCTTGTGTACATTGCTGGGTTAAAAAGACAAAAAGTAAATGAATAAATGAATAAATAAATAAAATAAAAAGTTGAGATTTGAATTCATGCCAGATTTTGTTCTGAATATTTTCATTGTTGCTTCATTTTGCTTTTCTTTGCCTTTGATTTTGGTCCAAGGATAATTCTGATCTCTCATAAAATGGGGCCAGTGGAACGCATTATGCATTATTGCATAGTGAAAGACATTAGCAAAATTGTTGTTAATTCTTTGAATATTTGGTAAAATTCTCCATTGAAAACATTTTGGCCTGGAGATTAGAGATTGCTTTTTCAGGATTTTTTTAAATTATGAATTCTTTTTTTATCTTTTTAAAAACATTTATTTTAGGTTTAGGGTTACACGTGCAGGTTCGTTATATAGGTAAACTTGTGTCACACAAGCTTGTTGTACAGATTATTTTGTCACCCAGGTACTAAGCCTAGTACCTAATAGTTATTGTTTCTGCTTCTCTTTCCTTCCACCCTCCACCCTCAAGTAGGACCCAGTGTCTGTTGTTCACTTCCTTGTGCTCATGAGTTCTCATAATTTAGCTCCCCCTTAGAAGTGAGAACATGTGGTATTTGGTTTTCGGTTCCTGTGTTAGTTTACTAAGAATGATGGTGAATATCACTGATGAACATCAATGCTAAAAATTCTCAGTAAGGCCAGGGGTGGTGGCTTACGCCTGTAATCTCAGCACTTTGGGAAGCCAATGTGGGCGGATCACAAGGTCAGGAGTTCGAGACCATCCTGGCCAACATGGTGAAGCCTTGTCTCTACTAAAGATACCAAAATTAGCTGGGCCTGGTGGCACGTGCCTGTAATCTCAGCTACTCGGGAGGCTGAAGTGGGAGAATCGCTTGAACCCAGGAGGCAGAGGTTGGAATGAGCTGAGATCTATCCACTGTACTCCAGCCTGGTTTAATAGTGAAGTAGCAGGGCACCTGATATTGTCAATTGGACCTTTTAATCAATCACATTACTACCTCATTCTATTAAAAATGAAGTAACTTATTCCATTAACAATGCTTATTTTAAAATTTTATAGCAGTATGCTCTGAACTTTAAATTTACTTACCTAAATTTCTATAAGTGACCTTCCTTCATACTTTACTCACTTCTCCCACAATCTTCTGTTCTATGTATAATTCTTCTAGACTTTGACTAATAAACTTAGCTACATTTGATTTTTAAAAATTAAAAGAACAGATAAAAATAACAGGTTTATAAACAAAAATCTTAGGAGGATTTTAAAACAATAAATGTTTTAAAGAGCAAAAATTCAACTAAGAAAGTTTCTGAGATAATTCAAAAAAAAATTCTAAATGACATACATCAGCACTACAACCACAATAAATACATTCATTTTTCCATTATGATTGTCTTTAAAGCAGTATGATTTTCGTGGTTGTTGATTCTCAGTCCAAATAACTATAATTAATAATATTAGCAAAAATAGAAAATTGGCCAATAATGGATGGAGAGATTAGATAGAATTGGATAGCACAATGTACAATTTATGCGTAATACATTAGAGTAAGAGAATTCAAAGATAAAGATGTCATGTCAGATAATGTGGGAAGTAGAAATTCATCAAACAATTCAAAAAGTTTCAATGAAATTGTAGTTATTTTCAACATTGAATAGTATACTTCTTATTTGAAGAATTAATCTCAAGACAGAAATATGAATTATCATCCTATATTGTTGTAGGATACCATAAATACAATATTCTTTATTTCATAAAAGCATGCTTCTTGTGGTAAGACTAATATGTAAAGAACATACCATCTCTATAAATAACTAAAAGACTATGTATATTAATTTAGAGTTTAATAATATATGAAAGATTAATTTTTAACATAGCAAACATCATGTTTACATAAGCAATTACATTTACATTGAAATGGCAAATATTTTAAAAAGACATTATCTATTCAAATATTCATTATGTGTCTATTAGCTCTAATACATTAGAGAATTAGGGAATATTAAATAGAAAACACCTGCCTGAATGTTTCTACTTTTAATTATCACAGTTTAATAACATTTAATAACATTCAAGGCATGCAATTTGCCATGATTTGAGAATCTCAAAAAGTTAAACATAGAGAACAAAAAAAGAGGGCAAGAGTTGAAAAAACTAGCAATTCAATCATCTCTCATATATTCGGTGACTGCCTAATGTCTACCTCCCACATGCAGAGCCTTATTCTGGATGTGGTATAAATGAAACAGACAAAAATCCCGTCTTATTAAATTGCATTATTTGTATTTGTTGAATGGGGTGATGTAGGTAATAAAATTAAACCTACAACATGTTAAATGTCTATAAAATATGGAAATGAATAAGCAGCACGGTTGAATAGGCATATTTTGGATATTGTGGAAGGTGATTTCCAATTTTGCATAAAGTAATAGGAATTCTCACTGGTAAGCAGACATTTGAAGAAGGTAAAGAGATCATGCATGAGGATATCTGGGGAATGTGTATTTTCAGTGGAAGAAACAGCAAATATAAAAGTCAGGGGTGTGTATGTTCCTTTAAGAGAAGAGAAGGGAAGTTACATAACTGGAAAGAAATGAGTGAGGGAGAAAGATGCAAGAAAGGTGATCGGGTGTTTGGAGAACTAACGGGATGCCACACCATATAGTTCCATGTAGAGTTTTTTGTTTTGTTTTGTTTTTTGAGATGGAGTCTTGCTCTGTCGCCCATGCTGGAGTGCAGTGGCGCGATCTCGACTCACTGCAACCACCGCTTCCTGGGTTCAAGTGACTATCCTGCCTTAGCCTCTGGAGTAGCTGGGATTATAGGCACCTGCAACCATGCCCAGGTTTTTTGTTTGTTTGTTTGTTTGTTTGTTTTTTTGTTTAGATTTTTAGTAGAAACGGGGTTTCACCATGTTGGTCAGGCTGGTCTCAGACTCTTGGCCTCAGGTGATCCGCCCACCTTGGCCTCCCAAAGTGCTGGTATTACAGGCATGAGCCACCACGGCCAGTCGAGACCATGTTAAGAAGGTTTTATAATCAGAGAAGTAGACCCAGAAAAGTGGAGACTCCCATCTCCTACCTTGTCCTACTTGTAAAACTAGAGCATCACATCAAGAGTAGAAGGCAACAATCTTCACCACCAGCTCAAGAGCTGTGGATCAGATATTTTGCAGATAATAATAACAGAGGGAGAAGTAAGTCATAAGAAAAAACAAAAGCAACAGATTATTCCTATAAAAACACTGAGTTAACTCAGATTATTCTTATAAAAACCCTTATTTGAAACAGAAGGTGAAGAAATTCAAGCCTACGATGATCGCTTTAAAACAGTAGATATTCTGGTGGTAGTCAAGTGAAAATAAGCTGGTGGCTCTATGCGGGCAAAAAGTTTAATCTTAGGGCAGCCAATTTGCCAGAGATAAGCAGAAAAAGAGACAGTGAAATAAAGCAAGGTCAGAGCAAATCTGTAAAGCGGAGACCAAAATGATATCTGCAAAGGAGTCTGAATTTAACTGGAGCATACTGTGGAGAAACTAGTTTCCCAGGTCTGGGATAACAGTAAAATTCTTGAAACCAATAACAAATTCAGTCAGCAATTAGTGGAGACAAACAGGTGGGTGTAATGTCAAAGAGACAGACAGGTTAACAGAAAGATCAGGCAAACTAATAGTCAAAGAAAGCCCTTCTAAAACCAATGTCATCCCAGGATTATTATACACATGCCCAATGCTGTGCTCACTGAGGTGTGATACCAAGGTTTCACAACTTGTGGGATTTATATTTCACTACAGTAGTCCAGCAAAGTCACCAAACAAATAAACAGGAATGGAATAATAACAAAAGGATTAGGGAGAGAGAATATTCAGAGTTGCCACAATGTCTTATCCAAAATGACCTGATTTTTAACAAAAAATATGATACATGCAAAGAAACAACAACAACAAAATGTGTCCCATACAAGAAAAAGAATCATGCAGCCCAAACAACTGACCTATTAGAGGGTCCAGTTGTTACATTTAATCAGCAAAGCTTCAAAGAAGCCATTATAAATGTGTTCAAAGAATTAATTGAAATTGTTTAAAGACTAAAGGAAGACAAGAGGTCAATGGCTTATCAAAAATATAATATCTGTAAAAAGGTAGAATTGATATAAAGAAACAAATAGAATTCTGGGTTTTAAAATCATAATAAAGAAAAATATTTTTTCTGGAGTAGTTCAACAGCTAGAAGACAGAATCAATGCCCTTGAAGATAGATGGATAAAGAATCCAAAATCCAAAGGAAAGAATTATTTTTAAAATGCAATAGACTTCAGAAAAATGTGAAATACTAACACATACATACTAACACACATTTAATTATACTAACACACATATAATTCATTAGCATAGAAGAGGAAGAAGTGTAAAGAAAGGAACAGAAAATTTATTAAAAATTTCTATGGCTGACCACTCCCCAAACTTAATAAAAAATAATAATCTAAACATTGAAAATGCTCAATGATCCCCAGTTACATAAACTAGAAGAGATCAAAACCCAGGCATGTCATAGTAAAAATATTAAAAAACAAAAACAAATAGACTTTTTTTTTTCTGAGATAGAGTCTCACTTGGTTGCCCAGGCTGGAGTGCAGTGGCACAATCTCAGCTCACCGGCAACCTCCACCTCCCAGGCTCAAGCAATTCTCCTGCCTCAGCTTCCAAGCAGCTGGGATTACAGGCACACGCCACTACCACTGGGCTAATATTTTTATTTTTAATAGAGACAGGGTTTCTCTATGTTGGTCAGGCTGGTCTTGAACCCCTGACCTCAAATGATCCACCCACCTTGGCCTCCCAAAATGCTGGGTTTACAGGCGTGAGGCACCACACCCAGCCAAACAGACAATTTTGAAATAGTGAGAGATTAACACATCACATTTATGGGAATCTCAGTAAGAATTCTATCATATTACCATCAAAAACAATGAAGTTTAATAGGTAATGGGATGACATATTCTAATTGCTAAAATAAAAAAATTCAATCAACAATCTAACATTCAGAAACTTCATCTTTCGTAAATGAAGGTGAAATGAAGACCTTACCAGAGAAACAAAAATTGAGAGAATTTCTTGATAGCAAATCCACCTTATAAAAATGCCAAACAAATTTCTTTAGTGACCATAGCAAAAATTTCAATACATACATACACACACACACACACACACACACACACACAGGTGCACACAAAATGCCAACAATGATAATTATGCAATTAAGAAGACATTGTAAATGCCTGTATCTTCTCTTTTCCTCTTTTTAACTGAAATAAAATAATTTGTTTTAAAATGTGTATTTTATTGCACACCTACCACATAGAGTTATGCAACATATTTGACAATGAAAGCGAAAAGGATTTCCCTGTATTGCAATGAAAAAAAGCATTAAACCATAGAAACCTATAAAGACAAACAGAAATAGTAAATAAGGACATTTTTTGTAACAATAAATATATGTACTTCTCCTTTTTTCTCTTATTTAGAAAAACAAAATTATATAAAGTGATAATTAGTATTAGGCATTTTTTCGAATATAACAAAAATAGCACAAAATAAGGAAACAGTAGTGAGAGTTACATAGGACTAACATATCTGTATCTCCCTAGAATTTAGTTAGTATAAATCTGAAGTTCATTCTAATAAGTTAAGATGTACATGGTAAGCCCCAGAGAAACAACTACAAAAACAATTTTTAAAAAGTGAAATTATCATTAAAGGAATTGAAATGTTACCCCAGGAAATATTCACTTAATTCCAAAGAAGGCAGTAAATGAGGCATAGAGAAACAGGATACACATGAGGCCTCTATAAAATAGCATAGAAGATTTAAATCCAACTACAGCAATAATACATTTAATGTAAATGGGGTAAACAATCAAAATACAGATATAGTCTGATGAGAGTATAAAGAGAGCTCCAAATATGTGGTGTTTAAAGGAGACAAATTTCAGATTGAAAAATTCAAATAGATAATAAAGGAAGGAAAAAAATTATGCAAAAAGCTTCTGTAAAAAAGCTGGAGTAGCTCTGGTAATGTCAGACAAATTAGACTTAATAAAAAGAAAAAGTGTTACTAAAGTGTATCTCTTTAAAAGTAAGTGCTGTACTTTTTCTCACATTTCACTAGACATGGTTCACTGCCCCTCCCGCAGCAGTGAGAGTCTTACTCTCTTTTGGCAGCAATATATTGATGTATGTTTTGCCGATGAAGATGAGATTATTTGCCATCCACTCCTCAGAAGCAACAGGTTTTGCTTTTACTCCTCCTAGAAGCAATGGAACCTTGCCTGTTCCCTGGGGGTGAGACAGGTGACTGCCCAAATGTTAGCTACTTAACATTTTTGCTTCTTAGGACGGAAGAGTAAGGGCAAGGGGACAAGACCCATCTGCCGAAAGCAGCTGATCCCCACTTGCACACCACACTACCAACGAAGCTAGCCATTTCTGGTCTCCCACCCTGCCTTTTTCTAAGCACATGGTGAAGATCCGTGGAAAACATTTTGTGAGTATAAACTCTTCCTGTGTCTGAGGCCCCTAGTCTTTCCAAACTGATAAGCTAGCCTAGACATTCCCTTGAAGAAGTTTTTAAAATGTTAGCTGATTTCATTTTACATTCATTTATGTAGGCCACTTCTTTCTCCTGTGCTGTGCCAAGGGTGAAATTATTCCTTGTCCCTCATTGGAAATTAGTTTACCCGGTTAACTTGTAACCCCACCTGTCTAAAGAGGCTCAAGTAACAATATGATTTTGTGGATTTTCCAGCTTTTTCTGCTAGAGTGTGTGTGTATGGGGGAGGCCACGGCTTTCTTTGCAGCTTTGTTCTTTCTAAGCAATGTAAGAATCTCTGTATTATTTTTGCAGCATAGTGTTAGCATTTTCATTATTTAGAGAATCTGCAGATTGTACAGATCTCAATTTGATTTCATCTTTAAAGTGACATTTGTTAATATTTCTTAGATATACATGCTTATATATTTGTTCACATATATATTACTTGTTAAGTAATTGAAATATTTCTCAGTTTATTCTGATGAATTGAGACTGATTTCTAGTTTCCCTTTACTGAATTTGGGTTTGTAATTGATGTAAAATATATTTTAGTAATTGTGAAATATATCAGGGAAGTGCTTTTAATGCATAAATGTGTATGTATATGTATATTTATTTGAACTCAGTATTACATTATTGAGAGTCTGTAAATAAGTACACATCCTAATTTACTTGATCTTACAGCATCTCCAGAGTGAAGATCCACTGACTTTGTGTTTCTTTGATTTCATCCTTACCAAGATTGGTAGTCTGTGTTTTTATCTATTTGAATGCTATGAGAGATGTGAGATCCTGTGATTCATAGTCATTCTACAAATTTATACAGGAATCCTATATTATAATAATTTTTATGTAATTCCCTATCATGGTTCTAGATTTAATATGCATTCCAAAATATTAATGGGATATGTTTGAATATTAAAACTTCATCCTCCAATGTCCCTAGATGTATTTTCACTTTTATATGCTCAAATTAAAACACACACATACACACACACATACACACACCCCCAGTTAGGTGTTTACTTGCTTTAAAGTGGAGAACTGCATGGCATATGGCAGATTTGCACTGAAATAGACAAATTAAAAATGATATTTCTATCAGCAAGCAACTTTTAAAAATGCTATAAAATTAACATGCTATGTGTTAGTAACTTATCAATATATTCACTCTTGCTCAACTTATAACAATTACCCTACAGAATAATTAATGTTTGAAGATAATGTTTATTAATAAAGATAAAATGATAAATTATACTTTATAAGATCAAATGTTGATATTTTGGGTACTCTTTGTTAATAGTTCTGAAAGGACAGAAACTGAAGAGCAGAAGTAGTTTAAAAGCAGGTGGGGCCAGGCGCGGTGGCTCAACCCTGTAATCCCAGCACTTTGGGAGGCTGAGGCAGGCAGATCATGAAGTCAGGAGCTCGAGACCATCCTGGCTAACATGGTGAAACCCCATCTCTACTAAAAATACAAAAAAAAAATTAGCAGAGCGTGGTGGCATATGCCTGTAGTCCCAGCTAATCGGGGGGCTGTGTTAGGAGACTGGCATAAACCTGGGAGGCAGAGGTTGCAGTGAGCCGAGATTGCGCCACCGCACTCCAGTCTGGGTGACAGAGCAAGACTCCGTCTCAAAAACAAAAACAAAAACAAAAACAAAACACAACAAAACAAAACAAAAAAACAGCTGTATGAGCAGAGTATGTCAATATTTAACCTTTTTTTTTTTTTTTTTCTTTTAAGAGAGAGTCTCATTCTGTCACAAGGCTGGAGTGCAGTGGCGTGGCGTGATCTCAGCTCACTGCAACCTCCTCATTCCGGATTCAAACTATTGTCCTGTCTCAGCCTCCCGAATAGCTGGGATTACAGGCTCGCACCACCACGACCAGCTAATTTTTGTATTTTTAGTAGAGACCGGGTTTCACCATGTTGGGCAGGATGGTCTTCATCTCTTGACCTTGTGATCTGCTTGCCTTGGCCTCCCAAAGTACTGGGAATACAGGCGTGAGCCACCGCATCCTGCCATATTTAACCGTTTTTAAAGAGCTATATTTTCTCACATATCTGCCTTGATTATCATGAGATATTTTATTTGGACTTTGTAACTTTGAACAAGTTTATGGGTCCAGGTGTAAAATAACACTGTTCATTTTAATTGAAATACAAAAAGTATCTTGAATAATGAATATTTGAATAATTATTGAATATTTGAATAACTAGTTGTCCACTTAAATAATGTGGACATTTTTCCAATTGAAATATCAATATTCTTTTGACACTGAGGTGATTTTGATTCTTCTTCTAAAAAGCAGGAAAATGTGTATTTAGAAACAGTCTTTCAATACATTTACAAAACATCAAAACAGAATATGTTTAGTATTTTGGTGTGTTCTTTGCCAATTTCAGCCAAATTTAATTACAGCCTTGAAAACAAGTTCCAAAATAGATAATTTTATTATTGGTAAACTCTAGTATAAAAGAACAACTGTTAAAACTTTTCCAGTTCACCAACTTTAGCTTTAAATTACGGTAAAATAGCTGTGCAGTATCCACTAAATACCACAGAGACAGGCTCATTTTGCCACTGAATATTACTGAAAAGCTAAGAGCTTTTCCATTTACCAACAGGACTATGCAATTTATAAAGGCAAACAAACAAAAAGCTATGCTCATATGGTGAAGATTTAGTTTTCTAGAAAGACGGAAAAATTTACCAGGACTTAAGACAGCAGATGAGAATTTCTATGGCATGAATTTCAGAATACATTTCTGCCTCTGAAGTTTCTCAGGAGAGGTAAATGATATTAGACTGTGATTGAAAGAAAAGTAGACATAGATATTTGGTAGGTGCTTCCTTTGTTCTCTTTGCCCGTTCATATCGGAACATGCTAAATGTAGCAAGTGAAAATAGAAGAGCCCCTTAAGAGTTCTTAAAATTGTAACATTGGGTTGTACATTTTTATTTCATTTTATTGGTTTTCGTAAATAGTGAAAACATCATACAAAGATGTTTTCCTGAATATCAATATTGTTTTCATTTTTTTCTGTCTTCAGATATTTACACAATATAATAATTTGTCAGGTAGTATTAAACATATTGTTTTATCATGTAAAAATCTTGATTAGTAAAATTCAACTGAATTGATGTTGTAAAGTAAAATTCTGTGAATAACTTTTAAGTGGGAATCAGAAAGGTTATTAGGCCTTAAATCGCAAATATTTTAAGCGCTTCAACTTTACATGGATATAATTAGACAGAAGGTAGAATGACCCCTAAAAACTACATTATTTGCTGTATATGATGACACTTCCCTGGGCATATATCCATTGCCCTTTATTTCCATTTAGTTTGTCCCTTATCCAGATCTTCATTCGGTCACCCGAATTTAGTTCTCCTTCAAGGCTTTCTTATTTCTATCAACGGTGTCATATTTTAGTCTTATCATTTTTGTCCCTTTTATGATCCATATTTATTCAGTTGCCACTTCAGGTATGGTTCCTTAACAAGACTTATTATGCTTTCAATTTAATTGTCGTGCCTTAAAGATCATAAACTCACATTTTTGCAAAAGTTACCTAAGTAATTCCATTTCCCTCAGTTTCCCTAGTCTTCAGTTAAATTTTCATTCCACTAAAAGGATCATAAATTTTAAAAATATTGTTTTCACTATCATTTCTCTTTTTAGAAGTTCGTTATTCAGTATCTACAGAAGCAGTGAAAAATTCTGGTTAGGTCTCTATTGCCTGGATTAATTCCAAGTTTTTAAACTAGTTTCAATCTTCACCTCTCTCCCTTAAAAACTGTTTACAACCTACTTTCTTGTCTTACCTATATCAACAATTTTTAAAAATAAATAATTTACATCTTTCATTTTTGCTCTATGACCACCCCACATCGTATTTCCATGCTTGCTTTCATACCTTTATCATTCCGTGCCTGTCATTGATATGATTTCATTTTTTTTTCTTTTGTCTGTTAACGATATACTCTTTGGGGCCGTGCACGGTGGCTCACGCCTGTAATCCCAGCACTTTGGGAGGCCGAGGCGGTTGCATCACAAGGTCAAGAGATCGAGACCATCCTGGCCAACATGGTGAAACTCTGTCTCAACTAAAAATTCAAAAATTAATCGGGCGTGGTGGCGAGTGCTGATAATCCCAGCTACTGGGGAGGCTGAGGCAGGAGAATCACTTGAACCCAGGAGGTTGCAATGAGCCAAGATTGCGCCACTGCACTCCAGCCTGGCGACAGAACAAAAACAAACGAACAAAACAAATCTATTCTTTGGGGTTATAGCTTCTTTTTTAAATTTTTTTGTTTGTTTGTTTTTTGTTTTTTGTTTTTGAGACGGAGTCTCGCTCTGTGGCCCAGGCTAGAGTGCAGTGGCACAATCTTGGCTCACTGCAAGCTCCGACTCCCAGGTTCCGGGTTCCGGCGATTCTCCTGCCTCAGCCTCCCGAATAGCTGGGATTACAGGCACCCACCACACTGGCTAATTTATTTTATTTTATTTTATTTTTTTAGCAGAGATGGGCTTTCACCATGTTGGCCAAGCTGTTCTCAAACTCCTGACCTCAAGTGATCTGCCACGCCCGGTCTGTTCTGCATGTTTTTGCTTTGTTTTGTTTTATTTTGAGACAGAGTTTCACTTTTTCGCCCAGGCTGGAGTGCAGTGGCGCGATCTCAGCTCACTGCAAGCTCCGCCTCCCGGGTTCACGCCATTCTCCTGCCTCGGCTTCCCAGTAGCTGGGACTACAGGCACCCGCCACCACGCCTGGCTACTTTTTTTGTATTTTTAGTAGAGACGGGGTTTCTCCGTGTTAGCCAGGATGGTCTCGATCTCCTGACCTCGTGATCCACCAGCCTCGGCCTCCCAAAGTGCTGGGATTACAAGGTGTGAGCCACCGCACCCAGCCTATAGCTTATTTTTAAAGCAGTTTACTCGTAATTTTATCCTAGTTTTTCTTCACTTTCACTTTTCATACACACCCACATAATTGCTAATATGAGTATTTACAGTACACTTCAATCAGGGTATGCATAGGATCATACTGATTCCCTGTATGCTATTTCTTACTCAACCTTTTACCTTGTCTTTGAAGAAATATCAACTTCAGATATAATTGTAACATACATATTCATCTGATTTTTTTAAAGCTCACAAATATCAGTATTTTAACAATCAGAATGTTTTTAAAAGTGACTCAGTATTTGTGTGATTAATGCTATAAGGTCATGGAAAGGAAAGCCTACTCTTTTGAGTAAAATTTTGATATTCCAGTCCAATATTTTCATTGAATACACAAGAAAAGAAGGTATTCTATAAAAAGAGACATCATGTAAAGAACATATGCCTTGCTGCAAATATTGAATAATCAAGGGATATCCAATTTAGATTTTATATAAAAAGACAAACTAACTTCTCTTTCCTTGATTGATCTCAGTTTACTTTACCTTCACCTGATTTCATCACTTTCAGAATAATGCAGAGCACCACACTATATCTGAAGCATTGGGAGGAATTTTTAAAAAATGGTATGCATATTAAATCATTGACTGAACTCTCAAGGGTTAAAATGTAAGAGGTTTATTCTCTTTTTATCAAGCAATGTCTACAGACAGAGCATCCACATGGTGTAAGTTACAAAAGAAGGATGTATGCGAAAGACTTACATGAAATCATTAAGTCACAGACACTTTATATGGTTCATGTTCACAAGGAAGAAAATTACTAAAAAGTAAAGCAGATTCAATAAGTAGAAACATAAGCTGATTTTTGTGGTTTATTAAATCCACCTCGCATGATGTTTCTGCTAAGAAGAAATCTACTGTATCACACAGCTCAGGATGCTATATACACATAAGATATTACACACTATAAAATTTCAGGTTTCTAAGCAGTTTTACACAATTTAAACTTGAGTAAAATTTGTATATTGAAAAAAGATCTTATTGGATTACCTTAAGTAAATGGAGGTCATTTCAACAGCCCATTAACAATTTTTGCAACAATAAAAACAAAAATAAGTACATAAGTACAAAGATTTTCAAAACAGGTAAGCTATTACTTTAAGCCTGGGTAATTATCTGCTTATTTTAATAAACCAGCTCTCTAGTTTTAATCTACTTCTGCTGGCCTTCTCATTTCCTCTTAAAACAAAAGAGAAGCAACAATTTTTACTTCTCTACAGTGTCTCCAGTAGGAGGATTAGTTAGGTTTCAAACTACAGCACATAGTGAGAAGGTGCTTCTAGGATTACATAGGATATGAATAAAATAAACCATTTGGGGAAATTATTTGGAATAAAGGTTTTTGATACATTATATTTAAATAGCAAAAACAATGGAGAACTACATCGTTACTTACCACTATGGGGCTACCCCTTTATTCCCAACTTATATTACTAATTCTTCTAAGCCACTAATATCTCATCAATTCTCTTGCCAGTTTTCTTTTCCTAGGTGTTAATTTCCCTATATATGGTTTACTTTAGCAGACAAAAGTAATATTTCTTTTTTTACAACCGAAAGTTCCTGATGATGAACCATTGGACTATATGAAAAGAAACAATCTATTAATAAATAATCTGTTCTGCCAGTAATAAACATCTGTAGGCCGTTGACATCCCAGACAAACTTGCATTAAAAATATAATGCACTCTAGTGATTGAAAGCAAAATGAGTAGATAGATTGGAAATATTTTGACTGTAATTATTTTCCTCCCTTCCTTCCCACTTTCTATAGCATGCTGCAGATTATACAGTAAATGTCAAGTAGAGGTTGACACCTGTGTACAAGCTAAGGCCAACTTATGCCTTCAATTGATAGTTCACTGAGGGTTAAACAAAAGACTGAAGGCAAGTTTTGGCGCAAGAGATGTTTTTTAACAACAAGAGATTTATAGTTATGAGGGCATTTAGTATGCAGGTTTTAGTCTTCCTTTTCCTCCTGTGACATTCCCTTCAAGGCACAAAATATTATAAACAGTGGACAGGACCGAATATTTTGAATTAAGAATTTTAAGGTTCCACAACACCTTTTATTTCTTGTTTAATCATACCAAAAGGACAGAGAAAAAAATAAACTACCCTCAAAATGAAATAATGCTTACGTCATCTGAAATTCCCTGCAGTTTAGTTTTTTAAATGATTTAAATCCTACTTTATTGTTTAAAGCATAATTTACACATTTGATTCTTGTGACTGATGTGATTTCTCATTCAATAGTGTGCTAAGTATTTCTAATTAACCACTATTCTTAATTGTGTATGTCTTAGTCAAAAACAACTTATTTTATTTGGGCCAACCAAGTAAATTTAATCTGACTAGGATATAAACTTGGAAAGTTAAGTTGTAAATTTAAACAATGGATTAAGTGCAATGTATTGTAAAATGCTTCATCCAATAATTGTATCAATTGTATCATAGGGTTTTTAGGCATCTCCAACCCAAATGACTGTATTTCCTTTCTCAACTTCAGTGATCTCACAGTTTAATTTATTCAGTCGTCCATCTAGGATGAAGAGAGAGTCCTTGGAAGGTGTCATCAGGTACTGACCAAACAAGCCACTGTCCTGGATTTGCCTGTTTTTCTGGTTCCAAGGCCATTCTTCTGCCTTGAGTGGTTCCTTGAGACTCTTTATCATCTTGACCTTCCCAGAAGAGAGCTCCACAAAGAGCACATCAGTCTGTGTGCTTGAACTACCATAGATGTTATATTGGTGGGCTTCAGTAAAGGATGGTTGAAATGCCAGATCAGATATGTGCAGATTTGTGTGAATATCAAAAGCCTCCTGTATTTCTCCTCTGATGGTAATGTACTGAACCCTTACAAGACCTTTCACATCATTAATGCTGACAAGGTAGTGACCATCTGGAGAAACATATGGAGTGCCCGTCACATCACTATTGAATCCAATGACTGAGTCAGTTACACCGTCCACCATGACCTGTGGGGAAACTGCTCCAGTGCTGTCAGGTTTGCAGCCAATGAAGTAGTAGCCTCCCAAGTGTGTATATGCCAATGACTGAGGAATGCACTTATAGTCCTTCAAGTTAATTGTCTTGATGTATGACATGGTTTCAAGATCAATTTTTTGTAATGCAGCTTCATCTTTATGAAGAACAAATCCAAACCTGAAAGAAATGAAAATCAGAGTTAGACTGGAAACAATGGAGTTTTTAGCCATAGATACAGGTGGAAAGGTCCATCACAAGCCCAGGCTCTAATTGTCAGGCAAGGCAGCAATTTGTGTTACACTTGTGCTAGAATTAGTCTGTAGATTGTGCCACTCTCCTTCTTTCTCTAGGTCATTCTTTTGTTATATCCAAATCATCATAACTCATGCTGTAGAAAGAAAAATAATTAAAAACAATACATCTAGTTAATTGCAGCAACAAATTTTGCTTTTCACATAGAGGGAAAGAAGAAGTATACATTATTCTGTACGTCTCTAAACCATCTGATATTAAATAAGCTTGGTTAACTATTGCCAAATCCAGCAAGAGTAAAAGAGTTGAACATATATTGGTTTCACTCATTTCACTTACTTCTTATATTGTTTTTTGACCATTAAATGAATCTGACACTCATCATTATTTAGATAAACTTAAGTATAACATTTTTCAACGTTTCCATATTTATATTGTGATTTTTAATGATATGCTTGCATTTTATTTGTTATCCTATATTGAATAAAGAACTTTATTTTTATATTAAAGCCAGTTAAACAATTTTTGTTTGTTTTGTTGACCTTAAATTAGTTCAGAACTTTTCAAAGCATATTTGCTAAATATTGCTTGAGAATTATCAGTGATACCTGTGGCAAGTATAAATATATTTTTAAACTCACCTAGAACACAATCAACTTTCTAGCAAAGATAAGTTAAACAAGATACAATGAGATAGAAACTATTAAATAAAATTATATCCAAAGTAGATATTGGCCAATAGAATTGTAAAGGACTTTTATTTATGTTTGCATTAATAATATTGATTGTCACCGCCTAATAGTTCTAAAAGCTCATAATAAAGAGAAATATTTTTCCATTCACTGTGTTCATAAGTAATATAATGAAATTACCTTATTATGAATATTAAGATAAAGCAAAACAAAAACTCTGAAGAGAGCCAATTATGTTATCATCACCTGTGTAATTATCTTTATGCTAATTATCACACATAGTTTTTTTTATGTAAAAAAATGACCATTTCCACACATAGTACAAAATATGGTGCAATCAGAGTAATATCTCTTTAAAATTTTAAATGTAAGCATTTAGCAGGCTCAAAAATATAAATAAATGTATATATTGAATATCATAGAAAAATAAAATAAATATTCTCAAAATCAGTCCTGCTTTGCAATTGCAAAAGAAAGGGAGTTCCTAAGCACAGATGTTTTATGAAAATAGACATAAAATTATAATTGCTTCCATTCTTCTTACATTAAATATAGTTGACAAACCATATTATAATTTTAGCTATATTTAAAATTTATGAGGAGACTACTTGCTGTCATTAGAGAGAGTACAAATTCTTTTATGTGAAAGAAAATTCGCAATGTATAGCTACTCCTTTATAAAGCTTTCTTAAATATTTGTTAAACAACTACTACACACAAGACACTGGGAATATATTGCAGATCAACATAACTTTCTCTGTCTCTAATGAGTCTAGACATTTTGAGTGATAAAAAAGTGAAACAGGGCTAGTGAATAAAGCTTGATTATAGCATTCTGCTATACTATTACCTAATTTCATAACTATTTCTTGTTCCTTGTATTCGAAATGGCATAAAGCAATATACTTGAAAATAATATTTTGAGTGTATCTCTGAATGACGCCCACCACTTGTAGCTTATTTACTAACTCTTTATCTTTTTCTGTATCCTTAATAAAGGTGTTTGTGTACTTTCTGTAAACCCAGCTCATACCATATCCATTCAGGATACATTTTCAGTCTTGATTATGATGGTATGAAGAAACATTCATACTGTTGATAATTATTTATACATATTTTCTTTAAAATATTAATGCCTGGTGTATAAACATAGTGTAGTTTTAAAATTCTATCTGAGTAGTAAGGAATCAAAAAGCTTCAAACTGTCAACTAAGTCCCATATTTTTGTGTCTCTGCATCAAAAAAATCATAAACATCATAAGTATCACTATGTAATCTCAGATTTGTGTGAAAAAATAACTAACTCCATTTACTATAAATAAAAATATAGTATTTTTCTATTAATGGACAGCCATTAAGGACGTATAGGTGTGTAAATATATTTGTATTCTTTGTAAAATTATGAATTATGTTGAAAAATATCTTTCTGTTATAAATTGTACATGAGCTCAGAGGAAAAGCAGTACTAGGCTCACTGAACAAAAGCAATGAGCCAATCAAGCTTTGACATTTCAGCTCTCCTCTTAACCTTGAGTCTTCTAGTCCCTTTGAGCTAGATTTTCGAATGCTAATGAGGAAGAATGAGACAAGCTCTCTTTACTCCCGAACAATTTTAACTTTGATACTACCGAATGTACTCAAGTTTTCTGTGATACAATCTAGCTACTTTTGGAAGTAATTAAAAATTTTAAAAAATGGTCCAGTTAAAAATGCAGAAGATCTGTGTGGGGTGATAAAATTACATCTATTTTGGCATATGCATTGTACGCTCCTTTAGGACTGGAGATGTAGCTACATAAGCAGATGCATGAGAACGCCTGCAATTTTTCACCACTGATTTATTGGTTAGGAAGTGATGTCTCTAATTCAAAATTTCCCCTAGTACAGATTGATATTCAGAAGTCTCCCACTGTTCATTAGTCTCTGATTAATATTTACGAGGCTCTCAACTTTCATGCCTGCTTAGTATAATAAAATCCTGCACAGTATTAGGCCTAACATAGTTTGTCTAGTATTTGTCAGAAGATGTACAGAAAGTTGCAGACTGAGAAATAAGAGAGTTAAAATTGACTCTCAAAATTACTGCTTTTTTCTAAGAAATTAATGCCAATAGAAAAGTGTGGGATCTCAGCATAGCATTGTATGGATTGTCAAATTTGGTGAAAAGAGTTATAGTAATTTTTTCTTTCCAAATCATTTTCTCTTTCTGAATGTCTAATCAATGTAGTTCATTACAAAGTTCATAAAAAGGCTCAACTTTAATTACTGCTTTTATGATTTAAGCTAAGATCCTGAAATCATTCTTATGAAGAGACTTGTTTTGGATGAAGTAAGAGCTTTTATTCCAAGCTAACTTATTTTCATGATCCAGATTTTCAAAAGAATAGACCTTGCGTAAATGTGACCTTATGTAAAGTCCTTGACTTCCATGAGTTCCAATTTCCTCATCAACAGGAAGAGGATAAAAGTACTGCCTTGCTCTGAGGATGACAGTAAATGCATGTATATTATCAGGCATGCAGTAGATTCTCAATAAATAGAAATTGCCAGTCCTTTACACCTTGAGTAGCATTTTTTTCCAATTATTAATCACATAAAACTTTTTCTGTGGGACAACAGATTATTATACCCCAAGGACGAGAAAAACAACATAAACTTATTATCAATTTTTCTGTGCAGATAATATTCTCACAATGTTAAAAATAGTGTTACCCAAGTGTGGCTATGATTTTCCATTCAGGTATATTAGAGAGATCACACTGACAATAAAAATACATGTTTTTATTCTTGCTCTCACTTGTACCAACAGTGTCTATCTCCAGTCCACATATTGGTTTATCACCAAATATCTCACATTGTTAAAAATAAAGACAGCCTAGCTCACTCTACCTCCACCTTCATTAGCGGCACTGCTTCAGTACTTACTGAGAACATGGAGCAGTAGGCTATGGCGTGCTAGGTGAACCTGAGCTGGGCACAGATGATGGGATTTGAAATACATCCTTGGCTTACCCAAGAATTTTTGCTAAAAGTCACAGAAAATGTTCTAGCTTACTTTAGGACCTGGATATCAAAGGATATGGAGAGCTGCAGTTAGCATTTATGTCGCGGCAATTCAGGAGACTTGTAAGGGAAGTTATTTGGCAGAGGAAGGAAGAGAACAGTATTTAGGGATCCATGGTTGAAAACCACAAAGCCTGATAGAGTCAGTGCTTGAAGGTCTCTACATCCCCAAAAGCCAGGCAGCAATTCTTGCAATGGAGTAATGAATGGTTTCCCATGTCCTTGACTCAGTCCCTAGTCACACAGTCTCATAAAACAGTATTCCCCAGGCATTGTCACCAGACTACTTGCATGTTACAAGGCTCCTATTCTCTTTTCAAAGTAGTCACCTGAGATGCTACTGAAGAAATCTCATGATTGCAAGCAATTCCATGTGTAAATTCGTCATGGTCACCACCAAGAGCAATGTCCTCATATGGTCCCAGATACATTAAAGCTCGTAAGTCAAGAACTCTGTAAGATTTGCAGAATGACAAGTATTCTGTCTCCTGGCTTAACATAGCACTGGCTGTCTCCAGAGTCCTTGGAACTTGTCATCTCAACAGTTCTTACTACTGACTTTCAATGTTTAACCACTGAGGCTCAATCTCCACACAAATAGCTGGGAAAGGACCAAACGATTCTTCTCCATTCCTACATGATCTTCTTCCTCAAACACCATCATCTGCACTACCTCAGATTTCAAAACAAGCCTTCGCATGCACATTAAATTTTGCAAATGAAAAGTAGTGAGTGCTGATTGGCTGTATTTGAGGAATGGGTTAGCAAGACACTCTATTCTGTTATAAAAACTAACTGTGCTGCAATTCGCCTCTAAAACAAAAGCATTTTGAAAGTTGTTCCGATGTCCCAATTATTAAAGTCATATTCTTTGAAAAAAAAAAATTCCAGAACCACAGAAATTGAACTGCCATAGGAATTTGTATTACAGGAATTTTACTTGTGAAGGCTTAAATCCAAAACACATGATTAAGTGGTTAGTGTTTTATAAATAAGTGCAGGTAGGATTATTAATATCTAGCTTTTCTTTTTTTTTCTAATTGGATTATAAATGTCATGTTTCTAACTGAAAGGTAAGAAATGCTGAACATATAAGATACTGTTATCATAATTCTTCCCCTACACATAATTAATAAGTAAACCCGCTCACAATATGCTGTTTCAATGACATCTTCCATTATGTTATAGCTGACACAGTATTTTCATAGACATAAACCATAAATCTGACATGAGCTATCATTCATTTGTTTATGAATAAACGAACATAGAGGAATTTATATTTCGTTTTTTATATTATCCCACACCAACCCTTGTAAGAAAAGATGGAATGCCCTTCCTACTTAAGTACCAGAGGATTTAGTTTTTATCTGAACATCATCACATAAATAGTTCAGTAAAACATACCTGTTTATAAAGCATGGTCACATTCATGTTTGTGAGAGGGGAAGCAGAGAGAACTAGAACTGCCACATTTAGTAAAGATTTATTACAAGAGCAAGGACAGTTTCTGAATGGTCTTAATGCTTAGATGTGTTTGAGAAATGACAGTACTTTGAAGCTTTCTGTTTCCAAAGCAGAGGTTGAAGAAGCTAAAATAAACCACAGGCTATTCTCCATCTATGGTACATATCAAGCAAACCAAGTTTTTCTTTTAATATCGTGACTTTATTCTGATCCTTGGGAGCATTTCCACACCACTTAGTGGTACTTTGTATGTGTCTCAAATTGTTATTCAAAGTTTATGGCATTGCATGGAACATGGTCAAAAATACTTGAGCACCGTGAATGATCACTTTTTACTGTGATATAACATTTACTGGAGAGATGAACTGCTCACATGGAGTGGAGATGATTGCATTTTATGAGGATACTCACAACACTTTAGCTCACTGCAAGAGCAATAGGAGGTGGCTATTAAGTAGTACAGTATGTACTACAGTTAATTTTATGCAGTTATAATTTAATATTGCATCTTGGTTTGTTTACATTTCTCTGGACTGTGAATGGCACTATGTACAGTATGTAAGCGGCGGTGTGCATAAGTTTGGATAAATTTTAACTTCTTATAATAGATTTGTGTATATTTAATAATAGTAAATAATAAAATAAGCTAGTATCCAAATATATTATATGCTTCATAATATACATAACTTTTATTTCATTTCTTCATACTTCTAGACTACATGGTTGTTCTGAGAATTTTTTCAAATTGTCCAAATCTCCAAAATAAATTTCAATATATTTATGAAGGAAATCAGTGAACCCATGGAGTGCAAACCTGTATTATTCAGGTCAAGTGCATTTTGTCTTGTTTGGTTTACACTTGCAGTCTTTGTTCAGTGGACATAAATTACTTTCATACTGAGAAAAAATACATAGATAGGTCCATAAATAGATGAGTAGGTATATAAAAATATATATGAGTTTTAGATAAAAATTTCAGATAGTTCTCATAAGAATTGCTTATCATCATTTTAATCTTAAATATACATTTCTAAGAATCCAGATGTAAATACAGACTGCACTTGATGCTTCAATAAAAAGATTCATCCATATAAAGACCCATCTTCAAGGAAGTATGGGACCAAGGACATGATGAATCATTTTAAAAATATCAGGATATGTTTAGATATAAAACTTAATACAAAATATTTGTAAATAAAAAGATTCCTTATAGTATAAATGAATCAATGAGGTAATGATACAACTATAAGTAAATAGTATAAGAAAGGGCATAGTTACTAAATATTACATAGGGAACCATTGACAGCGTTATAATCTATTATATAATATCATCAAAGAATTTTTGTAGTACAATAACACTAAATGTTTGCCAGGATAAAATGCTTGCAGCTATTATTTTAGTAAATAGAAGTGTACATGAGAAAACAATTCTATGGTAAAACTGGAATAAATTATTACTCCTCTGAGGACATTATTTTACTATGTTAATCAGAGATAATTTTTTATAGTTCCCTAAACTATCCTGTCTTTGAAAATCTGTTTTGAATTCCAACCCGCATTAACTAATTATTTTTCCAACTTCTGTACTCAAAATAACACCTTTGATAATTGTCTTGACTCTCATTTTCAACAATATTTGATGATTTCCATTTTGAATTTTATCATGTGCAATTTAGTGACTGAACTTTAGAATTTAACATTGAATGTGGTTTTATTGAAGACTTATGAAAAGGCATAGTTATTT
Source organism: Macaca thibetana thibetana (assembly GCF_024542745.1). Taxonomy (NCBI): domain Eukaryota; kingdom Metazoa; phylum Chordata; class Mammalia; order Primates; family Cercopithecidae; genus Macaca; species Macaca thibetana. The sequence continues at coordinate 28,490,439 of NC_065582.1, read as the reverse complement.
TAGGGACTGAACTAAGCATACAAAATACAGAGGTGAGGACAAACAAGGTTGAAGTAGTTGAATTTTATAGCTACTTCATCAATTCTGCTTGAAAACTTAATCTTATTAAATTTAGTAGCCTTTCTCTGATGACTACTTTTTTAATTAACACAATGATGCTCTAGAGAAACATGTTGAGAAATTTTATGAGGAAGAAAGTGGAAATAGAAAAGCCAAAGTATGTTGATGATACTTACATTGTAAGTCTACCTCAATACTATAATTTCATTGGTTTGGTTTTTGTGTGTATAATGGTGATTATGCTAAATCCGAGAATACTCAGATAATAAATTAGTTTTAAGAATCTCAGTGTTTTAAATCATAACATTTCTATGAATGGAAAAGTACATATACCTAGATTGTTTATTATTTATTTATTTATTTATCTGAGACTGAGTCTCGCTTTGTCGACCAGGATGGAGTGCAGTGGCCCGATCTCGGCTCACTGCAAGCTTCGCCTCCCGGGTTCACACCATTCTCCTGTTTCAGCCTCCACAGTAGCTGGGACTACAGGCGCCTGCCACCATGCCCGGCTAATTTTTTTTTTGTATTTTTTTTGTATTTTTTAGTAGAGACGGGGATTTCACCATGTTAGCTAGGATGGTCTCGATCTCCTGACCTCATGATCTGCCCGCCTCGACCTCCCAAAGCACTGGGATTACAGGAGTGAGCCACCGCACCTGGCCTATACCTAGATTGTTTATAAAAGCAAACTGAAAATTGGTTGCAGTTCACTTGGATGGAAATTACATTGCTGTTACATGTTTAAAATACGTAATCAATGTTAATTAATTTAAAACTCAATAATGAAAGTTTTTTTTTATTTTGCTAATTGATTTTAAATTTCTTATAATTATTAGATTTGATCTTTTCATTTAGCCACAGGATTTGTAAAGTGCTTTTCCTATCTCTATATGGCCATCAGTCAATTAAACGTAGATGAAAGTCACAAAGGAACTGTTACTAGAAGGGATCTAGCTAGAGGGATATAGCTAACACTTATGATGGAAGCCTGGCAGAAAAGGAAATGAAACACAAACACACACACTTCAGATGCATCATTTGCAACAAGTACATCATTTGCAACAAGTACATCATTTGCAACAAAAAGCAATCATTTAATGAATTATGTGTAAAACATATTTTTAGAGTTATTTCAAATAAAAAAGAATATGTTAATTATCACTAATGATCTGAATTATTAATAATATAAATCATTCATCACTTTGGACTAATTCCTCCCTTGAAGGATCTACATAGCTGAGCTCTAATGGATAATACTCAAAATATTAGGAGCTGAGCAGTGCATTTTTGAAACAATGCCACATTGTGTTTTCTTTTCAGAATATATTTGTAGCATCTATAGATTATGTAACTCCTTTTGCTTTGAGTGATGGGATTTGGTAAGGTTTGTTTCTGTAAGGAAATTATTGAGCTTCTCTTTGCTTATATTCTCAATCTAGTGTTCTTCCTTGTGTTGGCTATACATACACGACACACTCAATGTTAGGTCCTTGGACTTGGTCTGATCACTTTTACAGCAGTTGCATGACCTTTTATAGGGCTTTGAAGATGTAGATTAAAATCCCACCTATGCCATCTACTATGCAATCATAGGCAAGGGATTTAGCACTTCTTTGAACCCCATTTGTTTTTCTGAGAACATCAGAATAGTAGTTAGTACTTCCTAGAACTATTAATAATTATTACTAACAGTCAAAATATTGACTTAAAGCTTTAAATACTTGAACACCATAAAAATCACTACCATTTTTCTTAATTCTTCCTATAGGATTTCCTGATTTACAAACTTCTTAGGCACTAGAATTTTTTGCTGCCTTCACAAGACTAACGTCATTTTTGTGTGTGTGTGTTTGTTTTTGTTTTTTAATGAAAAAGAAGAGGAACTTTTTTAAAAAATAAAAAGTCTGAAAAGACTTTTAAAAATTTAAAGAACTACCAATTAATCTAGTAGATATGAGCTACTTTATCACTATGGAAATGTATATAAAGGAGGCTAGTCTCTTGCATTTCCTTTCTACAGTGTTCACCAGAAATTTTTCTGCTTTTATTCTATAGTTGATCTGTGTTTGGGAATAGAATTTATTCTACCTTTTGTTCTCGTATAAGAAAAATAATTCAGGTTTTATAATAGAAAACTGCACATATGTCTTCTACAGCAAGAGGGATATGTATAACCTATATAGGAGCCAAAGCATTTTTCAATGGTCTAGTTATTGGAAAAATCATATGCCAAAAATATGATTAAAGCAAATGCAAATCACTACCCATTCCATTTTTAAAAAAGAAATCTACAGATTTCACTAAATGACACCAGCAAAAACAATCTGGTAGTGAATGCCAAGGGTCTATCCCTGCACACAAATGGAACAAAGACTGCCAGAGTCAACTTTGTTGGAATCTGGGAAAACAGTCAAAGGTTGACAGCAACAAAGCCTGTACTGAGTCAAGAAAAAGGCTAATTAAGCACGTTAAGTGAACTCTGTGGCATTTCAATTTAGCCTAGCCTTGCCTCACCCCTCCTCCTGAGCAGTAGCAGTCTTGAAAATAGAAGCCCACATTCCCAGGGTGGTTACCTGATTTCAGAGTTTGCAGAGTGGAACTTGTTCCCAAATGATTGTTTTTGTGCATTTTTACTAGTCTTGAAGTTCCCTGAAGTAATAATGCAAGGTGCTTGCCTCTGTTTTGCTCACCAAAATAGAACTCTCTTAATGAGGAGAAAGAGCTAAGCAGAGGGTGTTACTGAAAAACATCAAGAGGCAAATGAAAAAGCTATTGAAGCCTGGGTCAATTGATTACAATTGGGCCAATCAGTAGACACATTGGAAGCCCTGACAAAAAATTCTCAGGAGAGGATTATTTTAAAAAATGAAAGCTTTGAGAATTCTTAATGTATAGTGGGGATCCCAGATAAATGACGCAGGACACGTGTTCAATGAGACCTCAAAGATCCTAAGCTTTTATCTCCCAATATCCTGTAGACTCATGTAAACAGGAAGTAAAGGCTAAGGAAGCATTCTGAGTTTTCCACTAACAATGGAAAGAGGGCCTCAACATAGGACCAATCCTGTGTTGGACAGCAGACGATTTTTTTGTTTTATTTATTTGTTGGCTTTCAGGCATTTAGAAAACCTTTGTTAAACCACAAGCTGGCCAAAAGCTAAAGAAACTAAGATTTAAGTGACAATATGTAACAATAAAAAAAAATTTACAAAAGTGTTTAAGAAAAGTGACCAAACAAACAAACAAACAAACAAACAAAAAACTCCAAACAACAATGATAACCCACAGCAAATAACAATAAACTTTAAGAAGGGGAAAATTATTTCTAGTGTTTCCACATTATATATTAAATATGTTGAGTTTAAAACAAAAAGTTATGCGATATGTAAAAAACTAGGAAAGTCTGGACCACACCCAGGAAAAAAAAGAAATTAACAAAAACTTTCTGAGGAAGAACAAACATTGGAATTACTAGACAAAAGCTGACTCAGACTTTTAAAAATTTGTTCATAGCTGGGTGTGGTGGCACATGCCTGTAATCCCAGAATTTTGGGAGGCCAAGACAGGTAGATCACCTGTGGTAAGGAGCTTAAGACCAACCTGACCACACAGTGAAACCCTGTTTCTACTAAAAATACAAAAAAATTAGCTGGGTGTGGTGGTGGGCACCTGTAATCCCAACTACTTTGGAGGCTGAGGCAGGAGAATCGCTTGAACTTGGGAGGCAGAAGTTGCAGTGAGCTGAGATCATGCCACTGCACTCTAGCCTGGGCAACAAGATTGAAACTTTGTCTCAAAAAAACCCAGAAAATATTGCTCAGAGAACTAAAGAAAAACATGGATCAAAGGACAACAAGAACAACAAAAAATAACTAAAGGAAACTAGGAGAATGATATATAAAAACTTCACAATAGCAAAGACTTGGAATCAACCCAAATGTCCATCAGTGACAGACTGGATTAAGAAAATGTGGCACATATACACCATGGAATACTATGCAGCCATAAAAAAGGATGCGTTTGTGTCCTTTGTAGGGACATGGATGCAGCTGGAAACCATCATTCTTAGCAAACTCTCACAAGAACAGAAAACCAAACACCGCATGTTCTCACTCATAGGTGGGAACTGAACAATGAGATCACTTGGACTCAGGAAGGGGAACATCACACACCGGGGCCTATCATGGGGAGGGGGGAGGGGGGAAGGATTGCGTTGGGAGTTATACCTGATGTAAATGACGAGTTGATGGGTGCAGCACACCAACATGGCACAAGTATACATATGTAACAAACCTGCACGTTATGCACATGTACCCTACAACTTAAAGTATAATAATAATAAATAAATTTAAAAAAATAATAAAAAAAATAAAAAAAGAATTATAAATATAAAAATGAGTAAAACAAAAATTCTGGAGTTGAAAATTATAATTGGAATGAAATATTTACTGGAAGCTTTCAGTAGCAGATATGAGCAGGCAGAAGAAAGAATCAGCAAATTTGCAGAAGTAAATGAAATTACTCTGAAGACCAGGAAGAAGAAAAATAAATGGAGCCTAAAAGACCTATGAAACACTAACAAGTGCACCAAAATACCAGTTATGCAGTTTTCCAAAAAGAGAGGAGAGATCACAGAAAACGTATTTGAAGAAATAATGGCCAACACTTTCCAAATTTACTAAAGTACATGAATCTATTCATCTAAGAACTTCAAACATTCAAAGAAGAATAAATGCAAAGGGATCCACATGATAACATTTTATAACCCAAACTGTTAAAGACAAAGAGAGAATCATCAAAGCACCATAAAAGAAGTGACTCATCATGAACAAAGGATCCTAAACAAGAGTAACAACACATTTATCATTGAAGGCCAGAAAACAATGGGATGATAATTTCAAAGTACAGAAAGAAAAGATATGTCAACTAAGAATTCCATAACTCACAAAACCATCCTTCAAAAATTAAGGTGAAATCAAGACATTCTCAGATTTTAAAAAACTGAGAGATTTCACATTACTAGACTTACCACATAAGAAATTCTTAAAGCTGTCCTGAAGACTGAAGTGAAAAGACACTCGATAGAATTTGGACAAAATCCTACAAAAACAGAAACTCCCAAACTTATATAATTCATGTAAAGCAATATGAGTATATAAAAACACATGTAAATGTAATTACGTGGGTAAAAAAATGAAGTCAATGTTATTGTATTTTAGTTTTATTATGTTGTGTTTTGTTTTCACTTGCCTTGAAGTATTTTCAAAATTCCTTTTGATTTTTTCTTTGACTCATTTTTTACTTAGAGTGTATTAATTTCTACTTATTTGTGAATCTTCCAGCTTTCCTTCTGTTAGTGATTTCTGTTTTCATTCCATTGTTTATGAAGAAGATACTTTGCGTAATTTCAATCTGTTAAAATTTATCAAGACTTGCTCTGTAGCTTAATAAGTGTTCTATCCTGGAGAATGTTCCATATTTTCTTGAGAAAAATGTATATTCTGCTGTTTTGTGGATGAAATTTTCTAAATATATTTGTTAGTTCTAGTTAGCTTATAGTGTCATTCAAGTTTCCTATGTCTTTATTAAAAAACAGTCTGGAGTTTTTATCTATTACTGAAAAGGGTATTGAAGTCTCTATTCCTGTTGAGCTGTCTATTTCACCTTTCAATGCTGTCAATATTTGCTTGACATATTTTAGTACTCTTTAACAGTCTTGACTTAAAATGTATTTTGTCTGGTATTACCACAGCCATACCATCTCTTCTGTGGTTACTATATGCATGGAATATCTTTTTCCGTCTTTTCCTTTTCATCCTATTTGTGTCTTTACATCTAATGTCAGCCTCTTATACATAGAATAGGGTGGCTAGTGTGTTTAATTTTAATCAATTTTGCCCATACCTGCTTCTTTTAAGGTTCCGGAACAAGTAAATATCTGCCTATGACAGTGTTCAATTCATTTATATTCATTGTTTTTCATATGTCTAATGCCATTTTTGTTCCTCCTTTCACCTCCAGTATTGCCTTTTGTGTAGCAAATTCCTGGAATTGGGGCCAGGGGGAATGAGAAGTAATTGCTAGTCTGATACAGGTCCTCCTTTGGAGGTAATCAAAACATTTTGAAACTAGATAGAGATGATGGTTGCCTAATTCTGTGAATGTATTATTGTCATGAATTGTACACTTCAAAATTTTTGATTTTGGATTTCAGACTTAACAACAATGCCCTCCAGAATCTCCTTGGAGAAGGAGACCACATGATGGTCTAGCAGATACACTGTATTATTTAGCAAGATGGCCAAGTAGATGCAGTCAGGAAGTGCTGCTCCCACAAAAAGAGAGATTTCAACTACACCAACATAATTTGAACAGATCTTTAGAGAGAGAACACTGAATGAGGATGGGGAAAGATGCAGTCGCCAATTCTGAAGAGAGAGGAGGCTGGAAACCTAGCATGAGACACCTGAACACTATGGTTAGTTCCCCTCCTCAACAGTGCCTGGAAAAGGGGTGAGTGAAGGGAATGGAGGACTGCCTCTTCTCACTGTGGACCTCCGGAATCCTAGTTGCAGGGACCCCACACCCTCACAGACCTATGAACTGGCAAGGGGATCTCCCTGGACATTAGATGGGGAGACAGAGTTGCAGAGGCACAGAGGCAGGGACCTTTAGGCATAGGTCAGCTCTAGCAGAGCCTGCCCATAAGTGGTCACCTGCCAGGGCTGACCATATATCTCTGAGAGGCTCTAGCCCCAGCTAACCTCCAGGGAGAAAGTAGGGCCTGCTTCCCCATGGGGCTGGGACACACCTATCCCACAGGCCCACCTACCCTCCAGCCCTCCCTGGATCCTGGCTGCCTCATCGGAACATGTGTATAGTGCAGCCTCCACGGCCCAGCCTGAGTGCTTTGCTCCATGTGAATGTGTTCCAACGGCTTAAGAACCCTTCAGATTTCACACCACACAAAGAACCCAGTCCCGAGCAACCAGAGGGGTAAACATGAGGAGGTCCTAGTACCCCAGAGCTGTGGCCTGTGGCTCAGAAGGGCCTCACTCAGAGCTCTGCTTGACACTTGAATGGAAGAAGAGCCCCCACTCTCAGAAAACTGAGAGGACTGAGTCACACAGGTTTGTGGGCTGGCGTGGGACCTAACTGTCCCTCCCTCCACAGGGTTGTTTGCTAACAGTGTGGCATTGGAGGTAGCTTTCCCAAGGCCCATGAACAGACCTGGTGAGAAGTTCGCCTCTTTTCTCCTCACACCACAGAACACAACTTCAAATGCGAAGACATACAAAGGACCCATGTGACTGAGTAAGAACCTGTCTACTGCCCAATGCTCTCAATCAGTATTTATTGCATCACAGCCTAAACTTCAACACCAAAAATCACCCTACTAATTCTCCCTCCTGCAAAACCAAGAACAAGAATTCTACAATCAGTGAAGACCCAGTACAGACCTTTAGTCCTCTGAAAACATTCAGAAAGTATATCAAAAGATGATACTCAATTTAAACTACAATTAAAGAAATACCAGTCATCCCAAATGAGAAAGAATCAGCACAAGAATGCTGGCAATTCAGAGTCATAGTATCTCCTTCTCTCCAAATGAGCCCACTAGCTCCCTAGCAATAATTCTTAACTATTACGAATTGCCTAAAATGACATATATGGAATTCAGAATCCAGATGGCAAGAAAGCTCATGGAGATCAAGAAGAAAGTTAAAACTCTGTCCAAGGAAGCCAATCAATACAGTAAAATAATTCAAGAGCTAAAAGAGAAAATTTCCCTTCTAAGAAGTACCCAAACTGAGCTTCTTGAGCTAAAAAAATCACTACAAGAATTGTATAATACAATCAGAAGTATTAGCAGCAGAAGTTGAGGAAAGAATCTCAGAGCATGAAGACCAGTTTGTCAAATCAACTCAATCAGACAAAAATAAAAAAGAATTAACAAAGATGAACAAAACCTCGGAGAACTATGGGATTATGTGAAGAGACCATATCCATGACACATCAGCATTCTTGAGAGAATAGGAGAAAGAATAAGTAATTTATATTTGAGGATATAGTTCATGACCATTTCCCTAATCTCCCTAGAGAGGTCAACATGCAAACCTAAGGAACACAGAGAATCCCAAACATATACTACACAAGATGACTATTTCCAAGGCACATAGTCATGAGATTCACCAAGGTCAATGCAAAAGAAAAAAATCTTAAAGGCAGCTAGAGAGAAAGGCCAGGAGACCTAGGGAGAGAACTTTATCAGGCTAGCAGCAGACCACTGAGCAGAATCCTCATAAGCTAGAAGAGACTGGGGCCTGTTTTCAGTGTTCTTAAAGAAAAGAAATTCAGTCAAGAATTTTGAATCCTGCCAAACTAAGCTTCTTAAAAGGAGGAGAAATAAAGCCTTTCCCTGACAGCAAATGCTGAGGGAATTTTTTTTTTTTTTTTTTTTTTTTTTTTTTTTTGAGATGGAGTCTTGCTCTGTCACTAGGTGGAGTCCAGTGGCATGATCTTGGCCCACTACAACCTCTGCCTCCCAGGTTCAAGCTATTCTCCTGCCTCAGCCTCCCGAGTAGCTGGGATTACAGACGCGTGCCACCACACCCGGCTAATTTTTGTACTTTTAGTAGAGATGGGGTTTCACCATGTTGGCCAGGCTGGTCTCGAGCTCATCACCTCGTGATCCACCCACTTCGGCCTCCCAAAGTGCTGGGATTACAGGCATGAGCCACGGCACCCAGCCAGGAATATGTTTTAACTAGACCAGCTTTACAAGAGGTCCTTAGGGGAGTGCTAAACATGGATTCAAAAGAACAAACCAGCTACCACAAAAGCACACTTGAACACATAGCCCATAGGCACTATAAAGCAACTACACAATCACATCTATATATTAAATAACAAGCAGCTCACAACACCATGACAGGGTCAAAATCACTTATCAATACTAACCTTGAATGTAAATGGACTTACTTAAATGGCTACTTAAAAGACACAGAGTAGCAGGTTGCATAAAAAGACAAGACCCAACCATCTGCTCTCTTCAAGAGACCCATTTCACATCTAATGATAACCACAGGCTAAAAGTAAATGAGTGGAATAAGATCTACCATGCAAACAGAAAACAAAAGAAAAGCCAGAGTTGCTATTCTTATATCAGATAAAGCAGACTTTAAACCAATAAAATTAAGAATAATAATGAAGAACATTACATAATAATAAAAGGTACAGATGGGGAGAGGGCGGAGAAAGATGGCCGAATAGGAACAGCTCCAGTCTCCAACTCCCAGCGCGAGCGACACAGAAGACCGGTGATTTCTGCATTTTCAACTGAGGTACTGGGTTCATCTCACTGGGGAGTGCCGGACGATCAGTGCTGGTCAGCTGCTGCAGCCCGACCAGCAAGAGATGAAGCAGGGCGAGGCATTGCCTCACCTGGGAAGTGCAAGGGGGAAGGGAATCCCTTTTCATTGCCAGGGGAACTGAGACACACAACACCTGGAAAATCGGGTAACTCCCACCCCAATACTGCGCTTTAAGCAAACAGGCACACCAGGAGATCATATCCCACACCTGGCCGGGAGGGTCCCACACCCACGGAGCCTCCCTCATTGCTAGCACAGCAGTCTGTGATCTACCCGCAAGGCAGCAGCGAGGCTGGGGGAGGGGCACCCGCCATTGCTGAGGCTTAAGTAGGTAAACAAAGCTGCTGGGAAGCTTGAACTGGGTGGAGCTCACAGCAGCTCAAGGAAACCTGCCTGTCTCTGTAGACTCCACCTCTGGGGACAGGGCAATAACAAACACAGCCAAAACCTCTGCAGACACAAACGACTCTGTCTGACAGCTTTGAAGAGAGCAGTGGATCTCCCAACACGGAGGTTGAGATCTGAGAAGGGACAGACTCCCTGCTCAAGTGGGTCCCTGACCCCTGAGTAGCCTAACTGGGAGACATCCCCCACTAGGGGCAGTCTGACACCCCACACCTCACAGGGTGGAGTACACCCCTGAGAGGAAGCTTCCAAAGCAAGAATCAGACAGGTACACTCGCTGTTCAGAAATATTCTATCTTCTGCTGCCTCTGCTGCTGATACCCAGGCAAACAGGGTCTGGAGTGGACCTCAAGCAATCTCCAACAGACCTACAGCTGAGGGTCCTGACTGTTAGAAGGAAAACTATCAAACAGGAAGGACACCCACACCAAAACCCCATCAGTACATCACCATCATCAAAGACCAGAGGCAGATAAAACCACAAAGATGGGGAAAAAGCAGGGCAGAAAAGCTGGAAATTCAAAAAATAAGAGTGCATCTCCCCCGGCAAAGGAGCGCAGCTCATCGCCAGCAATGGATCAAAGCTGGACGGAGAATGACTTTGACGAGATGAGAGAAGAAGGCTTCAGTCCATCAAATTTCTCAGAGCTAAAGGAGGAATTACGTACCCAGCGCAAAGAAACTAAAAATCTTGAAAAAAAAGTGGAAGAATTGGTGGCTAGAGTAATTAATGCAGAGAAGGTCATAAACGAAATGAAAGAGATGAAAACCATGACACGAGAAATATGTGACAAATGCACAAGCTTCAGTAACCGACTCGATCAACTGGAAGAAAGAGTATCTGCGATTGAGGATCAAATGAATGAAATGAAGCAAGAAGAGAAACCAAAAGAACAAAGAACAAAAAGAAATGAACAAAGCCTGCAAGAAGTATGGGATTATGTAAAAAGACCAAATCTACGTCTGATTGGGGTGCCTGAAAGTGAGGGGGAAAATGGAACCAAGTTGGAAAACACTCTACAGGATATCATCCAGGAGAACTTCCCCAACCTAGTAGGGCAGGCCAACATTCAAATCCAGGAAATACAGAGAACGCCACAAAGATACTCCTCGAGAAGAGCAACTCCAAGACACATAATTGCCAGATTCACCAAAGTTGAAATGAAGGAAAAAATGTTAAGGGCAGCCAGAGAGAAAGGTCGGGTTACCCACAAAGGGAAGGCCATCAGACTAACAGCAGATCTCTCGGCAGAAACTCTCCAAGCCAGAAGAGAGTGGGGGCCAATATTCAACATTCTTAAAGAAAAGAATTTTCAACCCAGAATTTCATATCCAGCCAAACTAAGTTTCATAAGTGAAGGGGAAATAAAATCCTTTACAGATAAGCAAATGCTTAGAGATTTTGTCACCACTAGGCCTGCCTTACAAGAGACCCTGAAGGAAGCACTAAACATGGAAAGGAACAACCGGTACCAGCCATTGCAAAAACATGCCAAAATGTAAAGACCATCGAGGCTAGGAAGAAACTGCATCAACTAACGAGCAAAATAACCAGTTAATATCATAATGGCAGGATCAAGTTCACACATAACAATCTTAACCTTAAATGTAAATGGACTAAATGCTCCAATTAAAAGACACAGACTGGCAAACTGGATAAAGAGTCAAGACCCATCAGTCTGCTGTATTCAGGAGACCCATCTCACACGCAGAGACATACATAGGCTCAAAATAAAGGCATGGAGGAAGATTTACCAAGCAAATGGAGAACAAAAAAAAGCAGGGGTTGCAATACTAGTCTCTGATATAACAGACTTTAAACCATCAAAGATCAAAAGAGACAAAGAAGGCCATTACATAATGGTAAAGGGATCAATTCAACAGGAAGAGCTAACTATCCTAAATATATATGCACCCAATACAGGAGCACCCAGATTCATAAAGCAAGTCCTTAGAGACTTACAAAGAGACTTAGACTCCCATACAATAATAATGGGAGACTTCAACACTCCACTGTCAACATTAGACAGATCAACGAGACAGAAAGTTAACAAGGATATCCAGGAATTGAACTCATCTCTGCAGCAAGCAGACCTAATAGACATCTATAGAACTTTCCACCCCAAATCAACAGAATATACATTCTTCTCAGCACCACATCGTACTTACTCCAAAATCGACCACGTAATAGGAAGTAAAGCACTCCTCAGCAAATGTACAAGAACAGAAATTATAACAAACTGTCTCTCAGACCACAGTGCAATCAAACTAGAACTCAGGACTAAGAAACTCAATCAAAACCGCTCAACTACATGGAAACTGAACAAACTTCTCCTGAATGACTACTGGGTACATAACGAAATGAAGGCAGAAATAAAGATGTTCTTTGAAACCAATGAGAACAAAGATACAACATACCAGAATCTCTGGGACACATTTAAAGCAGTGTGTAGAGGGAAATTTATAGCACTAAATGCCCACAAGAGAAAGCAGGAAAGATCTAAAATTGACACTCTAACGTCACAATAAAAAGAACTAGAGAAGCAAGAGCAAACACATTCGAAAGCTAGCAGAAGGCTAGAAATAACTAAGATCAGAGCAGAACTGAAGGAGATAGAGACACAAAAAACTCTCCAAAAAATCAATGAATCCAGGAGTTGGTTTTTTGAAAAGATCAACAAAATTGACAGACCACTAGCAAGACTAATAAAGAAGAAAAGAGGGAAGAATCAAATCGACGCAATTAAAAATGACAAAGGGGATATCACCACCGACCCCACAGAAATACAAACTACCATCAGAGAATACTATAAACACCTCTACGCAAATAAACTGGAAAAACTAGAAGAAATGGATAATTTCCTGGACACTTACACTCTTCCAAGACTACTTACACTTCTTCCAAGGAAGAAGTTGAATCCCTGAATAGACCAATAGCAGGCTCTGAAATTGAGGCAATAATTAATAGCCTACCAACCAAAAAAAGTCCAGGACCAGATGGATTCACAGCTGAATTCTACCAGAGGTACAAGGAGGAGTTGCTACCATTCCTTCTGAAACTATTCCAATCAATAGAAAAAGAGGGAATCCTCCCTAACTCATTTTATGAGGCCAACATCATCCTGATACCAAAGCCTGGCAGAGACACAACAAAAAAAGAGAATTTTAGACCAATATCCCTGATGAACATCGATGCAAAAATCCTCAATAAAATACTGGCAAACCGGATTCAGCAACACATCAAAAAGCTTATCCACCATGATCAAGTGGGCTTCATCCCTGGGATGCAAGGCTGGTTCAACATTCGCAAATCAATAAAAATAATCCAGCATATAAACAGAACCAAAGACAAGAACCACATGATTATCTCAATAGATGCAGAAAAGGCTTTTGACAAAATTCAAGAGCCCTTCATGCTAAAAACCCTCAATAAATTCGGTATTGATGGAACGTACCTCAAAATAATAAGAGCTATTTATGACAAACCCACAGCCAATATCATACTGAATGGGCAAAAACTGGAAAAATTCCCTTTGAAAACTGGCACAAGACAGGGATGCCCTCTCTCACCACTCCTATTCAACATAGTGTTGGAAGTTCTGGCTAGGGCAATTAGGCAAGAGAAAGAAATCAAGGGTATTCAGATAGGAAAAGAAGAAGTCAAACTGTCCCTGTTTGCAGATGACATGATTGTATATTTAGAAAACCCCATTGTCTCAGCCCAAAATCTCCTTAAGCTGATAAGCAACTTCAGCAAAGTCTCAGGATACAAAATTAATGTGCAAAAATCACAAGCATTCTTATACACCAGTAACAGACAAACAGAGAGCCAAATCAGGAATGAACTTCCATTCACAATTGCTTCAAAGAGAATCAAATACCTAGGAATCCAACTTACAAGGGATGTAAAGGACCTCTTCAAGGAGAACTACAAACCACTGCTCAGTGAAATAAAAGAGGACACAAACAAATGGAAGAACATACCATGCTCATGGATAGGAAGAATCAATATAGTGAAAATGGCCATACTGCCCAAGGTAATTTATAGATTCAATGCCATCCCCATCAAGCTACCAATGACTTTCTTCACAGAATTGGAAAAAACTGCTTTAAAGTTCATATGGAACCAAAAAAGAGCCCGCATCTCCAAGACAATCCTAAGTCAAAAGAACAAAGCTGGAGGCATCACGCTACCTGACTTCAAACTATACTACAAGGCTACAGTAACCAAAACAGCATGGTACTGGTACCAAAACAGAGATATAGACGAATGGAACTGAACAGAGTCCTCAGAAATAATACCACACATCTACAGCCATCTGATCTTAGACAAACCTGAGAGAAACAAGAAATGGGGAAAGGATTCCCTATTTAATAAATGGTGCTGGGAAAATTGGCTAGCCATAAGTAGAAAGCTGAAACTGGATCCTTTCCTTACTCCTTATACGAAAATTAATTCAAGATGGATTAGAGACTTAAATGTTAGACCTAATACCATAAAAATCCTAGAGGAAAACCTAGGTAGTACCATTCAGGACATAGGCATGGGCAAAGACTTCATGTCTAAAACACCAAAAGCAACGGCAGCAAAAGCCAAAATTGACAAATGGGATCTCATTAAATTAAAGAGCTTCTGCACAGCAAAAGAAACTACCATCAGAGTGAACAGGCAACCTACAGAATGGGAGAAAATGTTTGCAATCTACTCATCTGACAAAGGGCTAATATCCAGAACCTACAAAGAACTCAAACAAAGTTACAAGAAAAAAACAAACAACCCCATCAAAAAGTGGGCAAAGGATATGAACAGACATTTCTCAAAAGAAGACATTCATACAGCCAACAGACACATGAAAAAATGCTCATCATCACTGGCCATCAGAGAAATGCAAATCAAAACCACAATGAGATACCATCTCACACCAGTTAGAATGGCGATCATTAAAAAGTCAGGAAACAACAGGTGCTGGAGAGGATGTGGAGAAATAGGAACACTTTTACACTGTTGGTGGGATTGTAAACTAGTTCAACCATTATGGAAAACAGTATGGCGATTCCTCAAGGATCTAGAACTAGATGTACCATATGACCCAGCCATCCCATTACTGGGTATATACCCAAAGGATTATAAATTATGCTGCTATAAAGACACATGCACACGTATGTTTATTGCAGCACTATTCACAATAGCAAAGACTTGGAATCAACCCAAATGTCCATCAGTGACAGATTGGATTAAGAAAATGTGGCATATATACACCATGGAATACTATGCAGCCATCAAAAAGGATGAGTTTGCGTCCTTTGTAGGGACATGGATTGCAGCTGGAAACCATCATTCTTAGCAAACTATCACAAGAACAGAAAACCAAACACCGCATGTTCTCACTCTTAGTTGGGAACTGAACAATGATATCACTTGGACTCAGGAAGGGGAACATCACACACAGGGGCCTATCATGGGGAGGGGGGGGGGGGGGGGGGGGAGGGATTGCATTGGGAGTTATACCTGATGTAAATGATGAGTTGATGGGTGCAGCACACCAACATGGCACAAGTATACATATGTAACAAACCTGCACGTTATGCACATGTACCCTACAACTTAAAGTACAATAATAATAAATAAATTAAAAAAAAAAAAAAAGGTACAATCCACCAGGAAGCCTTGACCATTCTAAAATATATGCAAACAACATTGGGGCACCCAGATTCATACATGTTACTCTGCCCAAGAAAAAACTTAGCCAACCCTATAATAAGAGTGGGAGACCTGAACACCCCACTGACAGCATTAAAAAGATCACCAAGGCAAGAAACTTAACAAATTCTGCACTTAACCTTGACACTTGAGCAACTGGACCTAGTCGATATCTACAGAACACTCCACCCAACAATCACAGAGTATACATTTTTCTTATCTGTGCATGGAACATATTCTAAGATAAACAAAATGCTTAGTCATAAAGCAAGCCTCCACAAATTCAAAACAATAGAAATTGTAACAAGCACACTTCTGGATCACAGTGAAATAAAAGTAGAAATAAATACCAAGAAGATCTGTCAAAACTACATAAAAACACAGAAATTAAACAACTTTCTCCTGAAGAAATTCTGAGTGAACACAGAAAATAGACAGAATGAAAAAAAAAATTGAAATTAATGCAAATAGAAACCCAGCTTATGAAAATCTCTAGAATGTCGCCAAAGGAGTGTTAACAAGAAAGTTTATGGCTCTAAAATGTCTTCAATGTTCATTAAGAAGTTAGAAAATTCTCAAATTAAAAATCTAATTTTGCACTTAAAGTAATGAAGAAAAAAGAAAACAAAAAAGACCAAAGCTAGCAGAAGGAAATAAATAACTAAAATTAGAAAAGAACTTAATGAAATTGAAATGTAAAAATTCATATAAAAGATTAATGAAACCAAGGGTTGGTTGTCCAAAAAAATAAATAAGATTGATAGACCCTTAGCTAGATTAACAAAGAAAAAAAGAAAAGATCCAAATAAGCACAATCAGAAATGACAAAGATGATATTGCAGCTGATCCCACAGAAATACAAAAGATCCTCAGAGCTTACTATGAATAACTCTATGCACAGAAATTCCAGAAGAAATGAATAAATTCCTGGAAACAGACAATCTCTCAAGATTGAATCAGGAAGTGGTTGAAAGCGTGAATAGACCAATATCAACTTCTGAAATGAAATCATTAGAAAATAATCCTCCAACCAACAAAAGCCCCTGACCAGATGGATTCACAGCCACATTCTACCAGATGCACAAAGAAGAACTGATACTAATCCTACTAAAACTTTTCCAAATAATTGAGAAGGAGGGGTTCCTTCCTAACTTATTCTATAAAGCCAGAATCAGCCTGACACCAAAATCTGGCAGAGACGGAAAAAAAAATAAATAGAAAACTTAAGACAAATATCTCTGATGAACACAGATGCAAAAATCCTCAACAAAATACTAGCAAATAAAATCCAGTAGCACATCAAAATGTTAATACACTATGATCAAGTAGGCTTTATTCCTGGTATGCAAGGCTACTTCAACATATGCAAATAAATAAGTGATATACCACATAAACAGAATCAAAAGCAGAAACCATATGGTCAGCTCAATGGAGGCAGAGGAAGCTTTCAGTAAGATCTAACATCCCTTCATGATTAAAAACCCTCAACAGACTAGGCAACAAAGGAACATACCTAGAAATAACAAGAGCTATTTATGACAAAACACAGCCAATATCATACTGAAGGGCAAAAGCTCAAACCATCCCCTTTGAGAACTGGAACAAGACAAGAATGCCTACTCTCACCACTCCCATTTAACATAGTACTTGAAGTCCTAGCCAGAGCAATCAGGCAAGAGAATGAAAAGAAAGGAATAAAAGGCATCCAAACAGGAAAATAATTCAAACTATCTCTCTTCACTGATGATGTGATTCTACAGATAGAAAATTCTAACATCCCTACTAAAAACCTCCCAGAATTGATAAAGAACTTTATTAAGATTTCACAATACAAAATCAATGTACAGAAATCAGTAGCATTTCCATATACTAACAACATCCAGGCTAAGAGTGAAATCAAGAGCACAGTTCCACTTACAATAGCCAAAAAGAAAATGAAATCTAGGAATACAGCTAAACAAGGAGGTGAAAGACCTCCACAAAGAGAACTAGAAAACACTGCTGAAAGAAATCAGAGATGGCACAAGTAAATATAAATATATTACATGCTCATGGATAAGAAGAATCAATGTCATAAAAATGGATGAACTACCCAAAGCAATTTACAAATGCAGTGCTATTCCAATCAAACTACCAATATCAGTCTTCACAGAATTAGAAATAAACTAATCTAAAATTCATGTAGAACCAAAAAGAGCCCAAACAGCCAAAGCAATCTCAAGCAAAAGACCAAAGCTGGAGGCATCACACTACCTGACTTCACACTGGGAACTGAATAGTGAGAGCACTTGGATACAGGGCAGGGAACATCACACACCGTAGGGGGTGATGTTAGGAGAAATACCTAATGTAAATGATGAGTTAATGGGTGCAGCAAACCAACATGGCACATGTATACCTATGTAACAAACCTGGAGGTTGTGCACATGTACCCCAGAACTTATAATTAAAACAAAAAACACAGCAACCAAAATAGTTTGGTATTGGCACTAAAACAGACACATAGATCAATGGAAGACAACAGACAATTCAGAAATAAACCCACACTCCTACAACCACCTGATTTTCAACAAGGCCAAGAAAACAAAAAAACAACGTGGAAAGGACTTGCTATTCAATGTACAGTGCTGGGATAACTGGCTAGCCATCTGCCGAATATTGAAGTTGGATCCCTAACTTTCACCATATACAAAAATTAATTCAAAATGGATCAAAGATTTAAATATAAGGCCTCAAATTATAAAAATACTGGATAACAACCTAGGAAATATTCTTCTCAACATTGGCCTTGGCAAATAATTTTTGACTAAGTCCCCAAAAGCACTTGCAATAAAAACAAAAACAAGTAGGACCTTTTTAAACTAACGAGCTTCTGTACAGCAAAATAAACTATCAACAGAGCAAAGAGACAACCTACAGAATGGGAGAAGATCTCTCAACCTCTGCATCTGACAAAGGCCTAATATTCAGAATCTATAGGGAACTTAAACAAATCGACAGGAAAAAAATTATGGGCAAAGGACATCAATAGACACTGCTCAAAAAAAAAAAAAAAAAAGAAAGAAAAAGAAACACAAGTGGCCAACAGGCATATGAAAAAAATGTTCAGCATCATTAATCATCACAGAAATGCAAATCAAAACCACAATAAGATACCATCTAACACCAGTCAGAATGGCTATTATTCAAAAGCCAAAAAAAAAAAAATAGATGCTGGCTAGGTTGTGGAGAAAAATGCATGCTTATACACTTTTTATGGGAATGTAAATTAGTCCAGCAGGATTTCTCAAAAGACTTAAAACAGACCTACCATTTTAACCAGCAATCCCATTACTGAGCATATACTCAAGAGAAAATAAATCAATCAAACCAAAAAGACATGAACTCATATGTTTATTACTGTGCTATTTATAATAGCAAAGACATGAAAGCTACCCAGGTGTTCGTCGATGATAGATTGGATAAAGAAAACGTGGTAAATATGAACCATGGAATACTATGTAGACATAAAATACAATGAAATCATGTACGTTGCAGCAGCATAGATGTAGCTGGAGGCCATAATCCTAAACAAATTAATCCAGAAACAGAAAATCAAATACTGCATGTTCTCATCTGTAAGTGGTAACTAACAGATGGACATAAATGCAGGAGCAATAGGCACCGATGAACACCAGAGGGTGGAAGGAGGAAGAGTGGGTTAGAAAAACTACCTACTGAGTACCATGCTAGCTGCAGGTGACAGGATCCCATTCTCTAAACCTCAATATCACTCAATATGCCCATGTAAAAGATCTGCTGTAGATATAACCCTTGTATCTAAAACAAAACATTGAAATAAAAATAAATAAAATGTTTAATTTTGTGTTAGGTGAATTTCACTTCAATATAAAAAATTAAATAATTTAATTTTAAATATTAATGATTAAGCTAAAACTAATTCATAGCGAAAGCAAGTAGAAATCAATGTTCAATTTTAACTCAAGATAACACTGATGATGTAGAACCCTGTTTCTGTCTTGTGGCACATTTGAATAGTAGTTTTACCACATCTTCAATCCACCCTTAATTTTAATTAATAGATTAAAAAACCATAATCATCTGTAGAAGACCATAATAGTCATTAGGAGTAGAAATAAAATGAGACAAAATATTTTTCATACAATTTAGAGCATTCACCTGAAATAAATTAAAATAAATTAAAATGTGTGCCATTAGAGATCTTCTGAGTCTACCAGCGTCAAAGGGTCACGTCTCTAGAATCTTTGGTGTAATTTTAGTATTGAGTTCAAAGGGGTCATTTATTTAACATTAGAACATCAGTCAAGTGTCGTGGATCTTTTTATCCTTAACAATTTACATAGGAAAATCAATGTAGGTCCAACCTAGATGAAAGTATTTATCATTTAAACCCATTAAAAATGTTAAAAAATTACAGGTAGAGAAGCAACAAAAGCAAGACAGGATTCAGAAAAACATAAAAGATGAGAATAACAACAAACCAGCAATCCCAAAAGCAAATTAACTGGCAGTTCATTTCCTTCTGCATTTGGAAAAAAATTAACAGACTTATTATTTTCTTTCTTTTTTAAAATAATGATATGAATTCCAATATCAAAAGAGAATACTCTGACTCAGGTTTCTAATGATTCTTTGTACGGTGAAAATACATGTTCTGGAGTTAGGTCTGGCTTTGAGTCCTGCTCTCCTATGTCTTAGTTTGTGACGTCTTGAGTAAGTGACTTTATCTGAACTTTAGTGCTTTTCTTTGTTTCTCTCTTAATAATGTTTCTTTGACTCCTTTCTACTAACGCATAACCAGTGAAAACTAGGGAAAGATATGTTTGAAATCTGATATACTATAGGTGCTTAGTAAATTATAGCTATTACCATTAAGAATAATTGTATGATGTCAAGAAAATACATTAAAATTACAAAAATGCAGATATCACTCAAGCTTATTCTTTTCAAAGCTTTATATCATATCACTGAGAAAATAAGATACATAAATATATTTAAGAGTTACAATATACAATGCTGCCTCCCCCAGCTTGGGCCACCATTGTTTGTCTCTTCATTTTTTTTTTTTTTTTTTTTTCTCTTTTTTGAGATGGAGCCTCGCTCTGTCGCCCAGGCTGGAGTGCAATAGTGCAATCTTGGCTAACTGCAACCTCTGCCTCCCTGGTTAAAGCGATTCTCTTGCCTCAGCCTCCTGAGTAGCTTAGGTTACAGGCACCCACTATCATGCCCAGGTAATTTTTGTAGATTTGTAGAGATGGTGTTTCACCATGTTGGCCAGGC
Source organism: Macaca thibetana thibetana (assembly GCF_024542745.1). Taxonomy (NCBI): domain Eukaryota; kingdom Metazoa; phylum Chordata; class Mammalia; order Primates; family Cercopithecidae; genus Macaca; species Macaca thibetana. The sequence goes on along the minus strand of NC_065582.1, from coordinate 28,469,595 downwards.
TGGTTTCAAACTTGTAACCTCAGGTGATCCACCCGCGTCAGCCTCCCAAAGTGCTGGGATTTCAGGCGTGAGTCACCATGCTCGGCTGTCTTTTCACTTTTGAGCCTCACTTAGCTGCTTTGGCTTTAAAATAATTTCTCATCTTTTACCTACTCAAAAAGAGATATGTTGTATTACAGGGGATATATATATATATATATATATATATATATATATATATATATATATATAAACCTATAGGGGATATATATGTGCTCTCTCTATATATATAGAGAGAGAGCATTTCAAAGCACCAGCTGCTATTTGACATTGTTCTTTAATTTATGTCTACAATGGTAAGTCAGTGATGATAGCCTGCGCAGAACAATTCTTTATTCACAGCACTCAGATTTTAAAAAATGCCATATGGAGAAATATTTCTGCTTAGCAGAGTCAATATATAAGACAATGTTTACTTTATGTCTAATTCCACATCTTTATTCTTTGATGAGCTTTTTGAGGCCAATTCATCAACCTATATAGATGGAATGGCAAGTGTTTTCCCTAAAGCAAAATGATCTAGTACAACACATAATTTTATCATTATTATCCCAAGAGAAAAATTAAAAGGCTCCATGTGATAGATGGGTCACCAAATGCTGTTCTTTTCCTCTGATGAGTATGAAAGGTTAAATATATTGTCAGATTGCCATGGCTCATCAGAATAAAGTTTAGTTTAGACAGTTGACAGAGCCAGTGACCTTTCATTCAAGTTCTTTAATTTATTTGTGCCATTAACAACTCTAAAATAGTCATAATATACCTTTCACAGGCCTTTTCTGTTTGTTGTGTTTATCTCTGTGCAAGATTTTCTTTCCCTACTATTTGGCTATTTTATTTTAAATATGAATAAAATCATTACTTGCTCTGTCATCATGAGAGCTTCAGACACATACAATGTATTAGTCCATCAGCACATTTTTCTGAATTAATTTCTATAAGTTTTAAAAATACTCTGCATGGGCCAGGCATGGTGGCTCATGCCTGTAATCCCAGCATTTTAGGAGACCGAGGTGGGCAGATCACAAGCTCAGGAGACCGAGACAATCCTGGCTAACCTCATCGCTACTAAAAATAACAGAAAATTAGCCAGGTGTGGTGGCAGGCGCCAGTAGTCCCAGCTACTCGGGAGGCTGAGGCAGGAGAATGGTGTGAACCTGGGAGGCAGAGCTTGTGGTGAGCCAAGATCGTGCCACTGCACTCCAGCCTGGGCGACAGTGCGAGATTCCGTCTCAAAGAAAAAAAAAAAAGAAAAAAGAAAAAGAAAAAAAAAATTCTGCATAAAAGCATTACCCATTATTGATGCAATGTCTACTCTATGTAAATAAATTGACCATATTCTAAAAGAACCTTATCTCTACCTATCTCTTTTCTATTAATCTTTATGTATAGCTCACATTTAATACAATGTTTATTATTAAAAGTGTCTTGGGTTTTTATTTAGAAGACTGGTGATGTTTATATTGATTTGTCTATGGTAAAACTGGGTCTACATCATTAGTTTGTATGTTATTTAGTTTAAAGTCACATATGCAGTATGCTATACTAAAATCTCTGCATTCAAAAGCCTCTTTTTATGTTGCTTATTTAACAAGCATAAATAACACCATCTTATACTTCAAGAGTAGCCTAATTCGGAAGTAGCATATGGAATCGATATTTAAGTGTGTTTGTCTGCTTGCTTTAACTCTAGTTAATTTTGCACAACCAATAACTCTTCCTGGTAATGCAAACTGAGCGCACTACTCCCTCTCGTAGTCGTGCCACCCATGAAACGATTTGTGTGTATTATTTCATACTAATTTGCAGTAATGTCACCTTACATTTCAGCTACATTTATAAAGTTGCTATTTTATTTATTATGCTTTATCCTTTCCTGGCATTTACAATTTCTTCTTTTCATAGTGTCCTGTTTATCAAACAGTCTAGATACTAGAAATAGGTCACTGTGTGCGAAATGTCATTATGCTTGAGGAATTTACAGTTGATTAAGAATTAAGAATTGGGCCCAGGGGCCAGGTTACCGGCCTTCAAATCCTACCAAATACTAACTATGTATCCCTCAGGGATCTAGTTTCCTCATCTGTAAGATAAGAATATTAATAACATTTACTCATGGGGGTCTTGTGCAGATGAAATTAGTTAAATCACATAACACAAATTAAACAGCATCTTGAACATACTTCCACATTTGTTTGCTAAATAAACACTTAAAAGAGATGCTAATGGATACATAAATTACTTTAGTACCATGTACTTGGTGTTAGGATTAGTCATGAAGTTCCACTGGAACATGAACACTTTACACAGACTGATGGAGATTATGAAAGCCTTTCTGGAGGAAATTAAGTACAGCAGGTCCTTCAAAAATGTTGTTTAGTCCAACATCGTTTCATTATAAAATTGATGAGAAAAAAAATCAATTCCCAGCCAGGACTACTGACTATGTGAAGCTTACAAATGCTCCCAATGTCTGGGTGGGTTTAGCTCCATTCATCTGTTTTCCTCCTGCAGCCCAATGATGCATACATTAGGCTCACTGGTGTGTTTACATGGCGCCAGTTTAAGTGTGAGTGTGGGTGCATGTGTGTGAGTGTTCCCTGCCATGGGATGGCATCCTGTCCATGGCTGGTTCCTCCCTTGCACTCCAAGCTGCCAGGAAAATCTCTGTCCACCATGACCCTGAACTTGAATAAGTGGGTTAGAAAGTAAATAAATGAATGAATATAAAGTATTGACAAAATTTGTAAAGCAGATGATAATCATACAAATGCACGACAATAAATGATACAGTACAAAAGCACTCAGTGAGCCCACCATATTTGTCACGGCTTATTTTTTACTGCAAGGTGGGAAGTGGTGCTCCTCATAATTTTTGCTCTGCAAATATTTATTTCTTGATTTAACTCACCACCATTATGACAGTGATCACTCACTAATTCGCCAAAAGTTTAATAAAATAATTATATTGCTCTTTTCTATTAATCTTCATGTATAGCTCACATTTAATACAATGTTTATTATTAAAAGTGTCTTGGGTTTTTATTTAGAAGACTGGTGATGTTTATATTAACTTGTCTATGGTAAAACTGGGTTTATGTCATTAGTTTACATGTTATTTAGTTTAAAGTCACAATTTCCAAGAACTATTCATGATGGTAAAGACTTACTGTATTGAAAAACATTAGTCAGATAAAAAAAGGATAAAACCCATCCAAATGTTGGGAACAAAATAGGCAACATAGTCTGTAAAATCAAAAACAAGTTGTCTTGCATTATACAAGTGAAATGTGTACAGCAAAGATGTATTTCATTCTTGTTTTTAAGCTCCTTGAGATATAAGTCTTCGGCTAGCCCATCTGTAGTACTTGTAGTCTCTAACACAGAGCTTTAATATAAGAGTCACTCACCATCTCATGCATTATTCCTAAAACAGCTTCCTACACATCTTAAACACACTTCTCAATCACATTTCAATCCATCTCATGTAGGGCTTCCAGGATAACCTACAATACACACATCATCCCTCAAAAGAAGAACAGACTGAAGAACTTCAGTTGTTGTTTTTTACCAATGGCATTGAAGTCATAGTTTCTCTTCTGGCACTAGTCATATTTTATCATAGTTTCTGTCCTCCTTATTATTTGCCCAGCCTTTGTAATCATTTAAGTCATTTTTTATCTGTCTAAATCAAACATATTTGCCCAATAGTTGCAACAAACATGATTTTCCTAACAATCACATATGTATTTTCGCATAGCATTCTTTAAATAACGACATTAAAAAAAAGTAGTGAGATAAACAGGCAAAGCACCAACCAAAAAAGAAAGAAAAAATGAAGAAAGTACTCCTAAAGAAAAGAGATATGTTTCTGAATACTGTTTCTCACTACCATGTCCTTAAGGAATCTCTTGTCTTGAGGACTTGTCCTTAGATTTCGACTTCTACATTACCTTACAGTTGGCCAATCCTCTGTGTTCTGAGAATCTAATCTCCACAACCAGTAATGACACTTTTCTAATGAAAATTAGATCCTATCACATCTCTGATCAAAACTTCCAATGGCTTTCACCTCACTCAGAATAAAATGCAACTGGCCCTGTCTCTCCAAAGTCATCTCCTAACTCTAAGGATGAGATTCATAGGTTCAAGAATCAAGTGGTGGAAATAGGAGTGGCCCCAGTCACTATTATACCAGTGATCCATTAGCAGAATTTCCTATTTCTGCAGCTTTATGCGCTGCTGGCCTAGAGGTCTTAATTGCAGAGGGAAGAATGCTTCCACCAGAAGACACAACAAGCATTCCGTTGAAGAGGAAGTTAAAACTGTCACAAGGCCAGTTTGAGTTCCTCATGCTTCTGAATCAACAGGCAAAGAAGAGAGTTATGGTGTTGGCTGGGGTAATTGAGTTTGATCACCAACAGGAAACTGCTACTCTGCAATGGAGGTAAGAAAGAGTATGTCTGGAACAAAGAGGACCCGTTGGGGCATCCCTTAGTATTACAGTACCCTAAGATTAAGGTCAATGGAAAAGTACAATTTATTCCTGATAGACATACTAAAGATGCAGACTCTCCCGGAATCGAAGTTTGGGTAACCCCACCAGGTAAAGAACCACACCAGCTAAGGTACTTACTGAAGGCAAAGGGGATACAGAATGACTAGTGGAAGAAGGTAGTTATAATTACTAGCTACAGCCATGTGACCAGTTACAAAAACAAGGACTACCAATTGTCATAAGTATCTCCTCCTTAGTTTGTTAAGAAAATGTGCATGTATGTAAGGGGTGTGTGTGTGTGTGAGTGTGAGTGTGTATGTGAAGCAAATATCTTTAAATATCTTTTGATTTAAAGAGAGGGTTGTTTTCTTTCCTCTCTTATTTCCTTATCATGCAACATAAGATATATTGACTTTATTACAATATTAAGTATTTAAGTGTTGTCAATTTTATATCACAGTATAGTATTTGAGTTAAAGAATATAAAGGGGAAGAGTAAAAGCCAATACCTGATAATAAATCTCTTCATATAGTCATATATTCAATACCATATATATGCTGTATATGCAATATTATATAAATGGCATGTATTTTCATGTATTGATTATATGAATACCATTCATATTGAATATATTCAATATCATATATATGCCTTATACATAATATTATATAGATGGCATATATTTTTTCATGTATTGAATATATGAATATTGAATATATAAATATGTGAAGAGATTTATTATATCTATTATATAGGCCATAATATATATATTATATGTATGGTATTAAATATAAATAAATAAACATATATATATGGTATTGGTTCTGTTTCTCTAGAGAAACAAGATTAATATAGTTGGTATTACATAATTTTCATATTTCATTCTCTATTAATATCTATACATTTCTGTTGTAAAGGATTATTACGGACAGTGTAAATGTTATAAAGAAAGTACTCCGTAGATAGCCTAGCACAAAACAATGTGCGTGTATCAAGAACATTATCTCTTCTTCTAGGGTAAGGTTACTACATTTTCAGTTGTACACAAGATAGTTGTATCAGGTGAGTTGGGACTTTGTTATTGCCTTTATTTGGAGATTAGGGTTTAAGGAGATGTGTATGGGTTCCAAGTTGAAAAGGAGTGGATCTGTGATGGTTAATTTGATGTGTTGACTTGACTGGAACACAGGATCCCTAGATATCTGATTGGATATTATTTCTGGGGATGTCTGTGAGAGTGTTTCTGAAAGATTCACATTTGAATTCGTGGACTGGATGAGGCAGATGGCTCTCCCTAATGTGGGTGGGCATCGTCCAATCTGTTGAGGGCTTGAATAGAACAAAAAAGGAGGAGGGAGCTTAAATTTGCTTTCAGCCTGATTGCATGAGCTGGGGCATTGGTTTTCTACTCCCGTAAATGCTCTTGATTCTCAAATCTTTAGAAAATGGCTGGAATCTACACCATCAGCTTTCTAGCTCTCAGGCCTTCAAACTATACCATCAACTTCTCTTGGTCTCCAGCTTGTAGACAGCAGATTGTGGGACTTTTCAGCCTTCATAATTGCATGAGCCAACACCTTATAATAAATCTCTTCATATATTCATATATTCAATACCTTATATGTGCTATGCATATTATATATGGCATATATATTTTCATGTATTGAATATATGAATATATGAAGAGATTTACTATGTATATTATATAGGCCATGATATATATGCAATATTTGATATATGGTATTGCTTCTGTTTCTTTAGAGAAGCCAGACTAATATAGTTGGCATTGCATAATTTCCATGTTTCATTTTTTATTAATATCTATACATTTCTGTTGTAAAAGATTGTTTAGAACACTGCAAATGTTATAAATTAAGTACCCAGTAGATTGCCTAGTACAAAATAATGTGTGTGTCTGTGCGTGTTTCAAAAATATCTTTAAATGTCTTTCGATGTAAAGAGCGTCTACTATTACTACTATTGATATGATATTCTAATGAGAGTCATGATATTTCTAAACAGAAAAACAGATTCTCCTGAGCTAATGAGAATATTTTTAAAAGTCCAGTACCAATTTTCTTATTTTGATTACCTTTGAATATTTTGGAGACTAGGAAGTTTTGGAATGATCATCGAGAAGGTGATGACAGCGCCCAAGAGATCTAAAAGCATGGAAGTGCTAGCATGTCTCAGAGAACCTGAGCATCTACGCTGGACCTTAGGGCTGTCTGTATTGCTAACCCTGGCTTTCTTCTAGCAGACTGTGTGTAACAACACCAAAAATAGCAAGTGCTTTAAGCATTCCCTGCAGGACACCTAAATACCACTCTTCAAAGTACCCTAGGGAATTTGCTTTATTTTTCTGAGATAAATCATACCACAATGTATCACATTTCTTCCTTAGCAAAAGAGAATACAAAAGAAGTTAGCATTGCTTTGCAATGGGCCTATGGACTGAAAACACATTACAGCATAATACAACCCGATCACAGCTTCACTTATCTATTTGGAAAGGCATTTATATTGCACTTATTACCTAGTACCTGTTAAAAGCTGTTTATGGAGACCACAAGAAGAAATAATTTTTATGCTTCTTTTAGTTTGCTATAAATTCAGAAACAATTTTGCTTGAACAGCCGATCTGTGAATTAATAATGAGAGAATATAACTTTTTTTCACTATATTATGTCAAGTACTTCCTTTATGTTTAAAAATTGATGAGGCTTAAAACTCCATTTCTTTACAGGAAACAGATTTCAAAGCATATGGGACAATCACCATTTCCCTCATACGGAAAGTTCTTTCCAAGTTCATGACTTGACTAATAAAAAATAAATAAAAACAGTGTTGAGTTTAGTATAAAGTATTATGATCCTTCCTTAAATGTTTCCTGGAAATAGTCTTCTAAAATATCACATGAAGAGTAATTTTTAGTAAAATACATTGTGATTTATCTCAGAAATGCTGGCTATCGAAAGTAACAACTGACTGAGTCTTTAATGAGAAAAATCCTCTCAATTGCTTTCATTGACTATATGTGTTTGAATTTTTGATTTTTTAAAATTTTCTTTATGTTTTTTGAAATGGGATAATTCTCTGATAATTCTCTTATGCATTCCAGTTTCCTTCATATCTTTTTTTTTTTTTTTTTTTTTGGCATGATAGCTCACTTTTTTTTTTTTTTAAAGTTAATTATGGACTTTATTTGTTTAGGCCTACTATATTTTTCATTCAGTATTAGCTTGAATTTCCGGAGACTGAGACATTACTGAAATAAAGCACTGTGCATTTCATCATTGAGATAATTGGACAGATACAGGCCATAATGAAAATACCTTCTTCCAGGATGATGTATTAGTCCTGCAAATGAAATAACAGCAGTTCATCCAAAGCCAACTTGAAAGTGGCTTGAGGCAGTGGACAAGGCTTGATCTTTCCTAGTATTTTTATTTTATTTTATTTTGTTTATTTTATTTTATTTTATTTTATTTGAGACGAAGTCTCACTCTGTCACCCAGGCTGGACTGCAGTGGCGTGACCTGGGCTCGCTGCAAGCTCCGCCTCCTGGATTCAAGCAATTCTCCTGCCTCAGCCTCCCGAGTAGCTGGGGCTACAGGCGCCTGCCACCACGCCCAGCTATTTTTTTTTTTCCGTGTGTATTTTTAGTAGAGACAGGATTTCACTGTGTTGGCCAAGATGGTCTCGATCTCCTGGCCTCGTGATCTGCCCTCCTAGGCCTCTCAAAGTGCTGGGAGTATAGGCCTGAGCCACCGGGCCCCGCCCTTTCCTAGTATTTTACATTGCTTATCATCACAGTGGGAGGGGAAATGGGTTTGTGCCGACCTTGAAAGATTGCTCAGATTATCCATGTAATAAGAGTAACTCTTGAAGTGGTTTTAATATAATTATTTTGTCTTTGGATATATATTGTTCATTTCATTAAAATAATCATTTACTGTTTAGTGGGAACATAAGGCATAGTGTTAAATGATATAATGTTTTGAAAGCAATTAGTTTTTTTTTTTAAGGTTTTAGTTTTTGAGGAGCGGGAAGATAATTTCTTAAATGTTTCCTGTAGAAGATTTGCGTTTTTGTTTATTTAAATAAAAGCTTACATCTCCTTTTCCTTCTTTAAATTAAATAAAAAAAGGTGTTCTTTTTTAATATTCCCTCATCTATCTCTTTTTATATTTTTTTCTAAAGAAAGGGAATATTGCTTTTTATTTTTCTCTAAAGTTCATTATGCTGGTAAGATTTTGCAAATAACCAGACTCAAAATGGAGAGATTGGAAATGTTAAAGAAAACTTCTGGGAGGTCATTATTTTGGACTGAGCTCTTGTACTAGGTCCTAGCAGACCAGTCCAAATGAAAATGAAGTCACTTATGCTAAATGTCAGATCATCAAACTCAAACTTTATGGAAGTAGATTGATTTCAGAACAAACCAGTTGTTTTGAAATCAGAGTCAGCATAATAAGGGAGTCCTCTCTGCTTTAACCCTTACAAAGAAAAGCAAACTCAAATAACTGAATGTTAACCAACTGGCTTTTTCCCCATTGTTCTGTTTCCTTGTTCCCACCTTAAAAAATTCACTGTTTTGTCATTGCCCAGTGTGAGCTCTTCATTACATTTTGTTGGAAGGAGCCAGCCTCAATTCATGATGGCAAATAAAAGCCATTAAATCTATAAATAAATTGGTTGTAACTTTGTCTTTTGCAGAAATTGTCAGAATGTGGTAGAGTACTACTTTGGATCTTTGCAAGTAACACACCGCAAATGAGCTTCAATTTTGAGAATTTTTTAAAAAAAGATTATATGCTGTTAAAAGTTTTCAGAGGCTGACACTAAAGTTAAGGATAAACTGAGAGCTAGGAAAGAATATATATATAGGTCTCCAGAAAATATACCACCTTGATTTAATGTCCAAGTTTTCTATATTTAGATATTAGCCATATCGAGGCATGTTAGATGCCAGATCCAAAGAATATGGGTGTGTCGGTCTCTGGCAGAATGTCAATAGAACAATTTTACAGAGCCTAGAATTTATTTATACTTAAGGGTACACTTGGCAGTATGGTGAATAGAGCTATATTTTAGATATAGTAGATTTTTGAATGATTCGTGTATCACATTTTCATAGCTATTTTTTGCCCAGGAAATTGCTATTCTGAAGAATTGTTGCCTCCTTTAAGAGAATAACCAACACTCAATCGTTCTTTTGCACTACCACAAAGCATTTAGAGTGAAGAATAGCACAAAAAGCTGGATGTTCTGGTCTGAGGCAATCTTAAGACCCTAGAGTTTTCTTTGGAGCTGGAGAGACTTTTGGAGATGATCTGGTTCAATCCTCTCACTTTACAGATGAAAATCTTGAAACCCAGTGAGATTAAAGGATATACCTGAAATCACACAGCTCACTTATTGAAGAGCTTGGATTAGATCCTATGTTCCCAAATGCTGTTCTCTCTCTTTTTCTCTCTCAGTAGTGAGGCAGTCAAGGGTAGAGCTTAAAGGTGCTATAAGGATTTTTTTTTATTATTATTTTTTTAAATTAGTACGTAGAAAAAATGGACAGATTATTTGGGAGTTTATCAAAGGTTCTAAACTTTAAAAAGGGTTGGAAAAAATGCTTAATAAAAAAATGAACATCTTCTAGTTTATATCTCAATCCATGCTACTTGCTTAATATTATTTATGTTGTATAATTCATAAACATTTTTGTGTCTGCATATTATTCACTATATATAATGGTTAAATTTTTGAATTAATTATATGTAGTAATTCTGCTCAAATAACATTTATTTAACAATAATTGTCTGCTAGTTATTGCACTGTGTGAACAGTTTAACAAATTCTAATACCTAGAATCTCAATATCTAAACAAGTGCAAAGATAAACAATATGATAAATGCTGCAATAGCTGTAATCATAATAAGTCTTGAGAATTTAAGAAAGAGTCAAGGTAATATAGATGTAGCTAGGCAATGGTACAGGAGAAATCTGGAAAGATTCTCAGAATATTAATCAGACATGATTCAATGTGAATTTTAAATAAAAGACAGAGCGTGTAAGCAGATAGCAGATAGGAAGGTGAGTGTTTTGGTACAGATATCATTCAGAGTCCACTTCTGCCACTTGCCTCTCCTCCTCTCAAAGCTTGAGGGAACAAATCATCTAATAGAAGGTATTTTTTTTTTTTTTGAGATGGAGTCTCACTCTGTTGCCCAGGCTGGAGTGCAGTGGCGCGATCTGGCTCACTGCAACCTCTGCCTCTCGGGTTCAAGTGATTGTCCTGCCTCAGCCTCCCGAGGAACTGTGAAGAAAAGTAAAACAACCTTACTTTGTCTGATCTCTTGCTATGAGTGACTTTAAAATAATTTTATGTATATTTATTTGTTTACCTAATGGTCTCTAGCCACACTTAAAACGTTTGCCAACTGTCTCAGAGAAAACAACAAAATACGGTTTTCTAAAATACACATATTTTTTACCAAAGATCATTTAAATATAAATTATATCAATACTATGACAACAGATTTTAATGGTCCGAATCAATTGTTGAGCTTAAAATGTAAATAATATATTATCTAACGTAGAAAAGCAAGTGTTACTAATATGCAGATATTATAAGTGTACAAAACAGAATTTAGCTAGAGTTAGAGAACTTCTACATTAGACACTAATGTTTCGTAATAGAAGTTAACTTTACAGTTTCATCCAGATGTTAATAACTTTCTTTAGAAAAGGCTCTCCCTTTTTATTCTTACTTTTAATTCAGTATAATTTATTTTATTAAACTTCTGCTGAATTTTAACTTCTGTAGCAGCCACATTATATGCTATGGCAGCCATGGGAATGAGTCCAACAGATCTTCTCCTCTGGAGAGCTTAATTTGACAAGGATCCTACACCTTTGCTTTGAAACCTATAGCTGCATTTGTGAAATGACCTTGTTTTTCACAAGCTGCTCTGAGCCAGTGGCTGAATCTAGTGCTGATACTAAAGCAGAGAATGATGTGAGGTTTCACTGCAGAAGGATTTTGGCTCTGGAGCTTCCAACAGCATTGCTAAGTATTCCTTAGACTCTATGTCAGTCTAAGATGCCTTTACCCAAACTAACTTCCTTTGTTACCATCTTTTTCACTCAGGGTCAGACTGGCACCATGGTCAGACAACTCCCCGAGAATTATTCAGCTTCCTCTCCATTTTTTCTCAAAAAGACGTGTCCCTCAATAAACTGCTTGAAATCAGCTTGAGGAGGCAGAGCAAGATGGCCGATTTGAAGCCTTCACCAACTGTCCTCCCTACAGAAACACCAAACTGAACAACTATCAATACAAAATACAACCTTCATAAAAGTCAAAAATCCGATGAGTGATCACTCTACCTACTTTTAGAGGCACTGAAGAGGATAGAACAGACAGTCTTGAATTCCAAGGCAGCTCCTTCCTCATCCCATAGCAGCAGCCTCATGGCACAGAGAGAGAATCAGTGTTCTTGGGAAAGGAGAGTTCCGTGGTTTTAGGACTTTGCATTGGAACTCAGTGCTGCTCTGTCAGAGCAGAAAGCAACACCAAGCAGAACACAGATGCCACCCACGGAGGGACCATTGAACCCAATATTTCATCCATCCCAGAGGTCAGAACTTGGGTTTCCACAAATCTCATCCCCATGGGCTAAAGGGCTCTGGGGTCCTACATAAACTTGAAAGGCAGTCTAAGCTGCAAGGACTGCAACTCTTGGGTAAGTCTGGGTGCTGTGTTGGGCTTGGAGCCAGCAGAATAGGGTGGCACGTGACCTAGTAAGACACTGGCCTATGCGACCTAGGGAGTGGTTGCACCACCCCTTCCCCAAACCCAGGCAGTGCAGCCCGCAGCTTCCGGACAGCTCCTTCCCTCTAATGAAGGAGAGGAGAAAGAAGATTAAAAAGGGCTTTGTCTTGTAACTTGGATACCAGCTCAGCCAGAGTAGGACAGGGCAATGGGCAGAGCTCTCAGGCCCCCATTCCAGGCCCTAGCTCCTGGATGACATCCCTGGGCCAGAAGGGAAACCACTGCTTTAAATGGAAGAACCCAGTTTGGGCAAGACTCATCACCTGCTGACTAAAGCGACACTGAGTCCTGAATAATCAGCAGCGATACCCGGACAATACTCACCATGGGCTCAGAGTGACACTCACAGATGTGCTGGTTTCAAGTGTGACCAAGCACATTCCCAGCTGTGGTGCCTAAAGGGAGAGACTCCTTATGCTTGCAAAAAGGAGAGGAAAAAGTAAAGGGGACTTAATTTTTGCTGCATGGGGATCAGCTCCTCCACAGTGGAGCAGAGCACCAAGCAGGCTCTGGAGGTTTTGATTCTAGGTTTTGGCCCTTGGATGACATTAGGGACCCGCCCTGGGCCAGGGAGGAGCCCACTGATGTGAAGTAAGAGTCCCAGGTCTAGCAGCATTTACCACAAACTTACTGAAGAGCTCTTGGGATTGAGTGTAGCCAGACAGTGCTCCTTGCAGGCCTGGGGCAGTGGGGATCACAGGGAGAAGAGTGAAAATGGGAGGGAAGAGTGGGAATGGCTTTTTTGTGTGTGGCTTGGGTGGCAGCTTAGTCACAGTAGAATAGGGCACCAAGTAGATTTCTAAAGATTTCCACTCTAGACTCTGGCTCTCAGTTGCTATCTCTGGACCTACCCAGGGCTGGGAGAAACTCACTGCCCTGAAGGAAAGGATATAAGCCTTGTTGGCTTTCCAACCTGCTGATTGTAGAGCCCAAGGGCCTTGAGCAAACATAGGTACTAACTAGGCAGTGCTTATCACAGGCCTTGGGCAAGACCCGGTAATGTGCTGGCTTCAGCTCTAACCTAGCACAGTCCCAGTGGTGTTAGCCACAGGGGTGTTTGTATCACCTCTCCCCCAGCTCCACTGAGTTCCGCACTGAAAGACTTTGTTTGGAAGAATCTAAGGAAGAAAGAGTCTCTGCCAGGTAATCAGATAATTCTTCAGGACCTTATCTAAGACTATCAGGGCAGTAACTTTCTGAGTCTGCAGGAGCCACAGTGTTACTGAGCTTGGGGTTCTCTCTAATGCAGATATGGCTGCAGTGAACAAAAACTTAGATTACAACACACGAGTCCCTTTTAATATCTGGAAAGCCTTCCCAAGAAGGACAGTATGAAGAGCCCAGACTGTGAAAACTACAATAAATATAAAACTCTTTAATGCCCAGACACTGCATTGAATGTTCAATGCCCAGAACATCGACAAGTATGAATACCACACAGGAAAAAAATGTTCTAATCCAGCAAACTAAATGAGTCACCTGGGACCACTCCTGAAGAGACAGAGATGTGACCTTTCAGACAGATCATTCAAAATAGCTGTTTTGAGGAAACTGAGTGAAACTCAGGATATCAGAGAAAAGGAATTCAGAATCTTATCAGGTAAATTTAACAAAGAGATTGAAATAATTAAAATAAGTCAAGCAGGAATTCTGGAGTTTAAAAATGCAAATGACATACTGAAGAATGCATCAAAGTCTCTTAATAGCAGAAGTCATCAAACAGAAGAAAGAATTAGTAAGCTTGAAGACAGGCTATTTGAAAATACACAGAGGAGCAAAAAGAAAAAAAAAATGAAAAGAGTGAAGCACATCTATGAGATCTAGAAAATACCCTCAAAGGGCAAATCTAAGAGTTACTGGCATTAAAGAGTAGGTAGAGAGAGAGAGAGAGAGAGATCCAGTTAGAAAGTTTATTCAAAGGCATCATAACAGAGAACTTTCCAAATCTAGAAAAGGGTATCCATATTCAAGTTAAAAAGGTTATAGAACACCAAGCATATTTAACCCACATAAGACTACCTCTAGACATTTAATAATCCAACTCTCGGCCAGACATGGTGGCTCACACCTGTAATCCCAGCACTTTGGGGAGCCGAGGCAGGTGGATCATGAAGTCAGGAGATCAAGACCATCTTGGCTAACACGGTGAAACCCCGTCTCTACTGAGAATACAAAAAATTAGTCCAGCGTGGTGGCAGGTGCCTATAGTCCCAGCTACTCTGGAGGCTGAGGCAGGAGAATGGCATGAACCTTGGAGGTGGAGCTTGCAGTGAGTTGACATCAGGCCACTGCACTCCAACTTGGGTGATAGAGCAAGACTCCATCAAAAAAAAAAAAAAAAAAAAAAAATTCAACTCCCAAAGGAAAAGGATAAAGAAAAGATTACAAAAGGAGCAAGAGAAAAAACCAAATAATGTACAGTACAGCTCCAATATATTGGCAGCAGACTTTTCAGTGGAAACCTTAAAGGCTAAGAGAGAGTGGTATGACATATTCATAGTGCTGAAAAACAAAACAAAACAAAACACTTTATCCTAGAATAATATATCTAGTAGAAATATCCTTCAAACAAGAAGGAGAAATATAATTTCCCAGATAATAAAAAGCTGAGGGATTTAATCAACATCAGACCTGCCCTACAAAAAATGTTAAAGACAGTTATCTGATCTGAAATAAAAGGATGTTAATAAGAAATCATCTGAAGGAACAAGCTATACTGGTAATAGTAAGTACACAGAAAAACACAAAATTTGGTAACAGAGTAATTGTCATGTATAAACTACTCTTATCTTGATTAGAAAGACTAAAAAAATGAACCTGTCAAAATAATAAGCACAACAGCTTTTCAAGACATAGTACAATGAGATATAAATAGAAACAATAAAAAGTTTTTTAAAAAAAGGAAAACAAAGTTAAAATGTAAGGCTTTTACTAGTTTTCTCTACGATTGCTAGTTTGATTGTTTATGTAGTCAGTATTAAATAGTTATCAGGTTAAAATAATGGGTTAAAATATATTATTTGTAAGCCTTATGGTAACCTCAAATAATAATAAAAAAAAAATACAACAGATAAACAAAAAGTAAAAATCAAGAAATGAAAACATACTACCAGAAAAAAATCACCTTCACTAAAAAGAAGACAGAAAGGGAGAAAGAAGAAAGAGAAGACCACAAAACAACCAGAAAACAAATAATAAAATGGCAGAAGTAAATTCTTACTTGTCAATAGTAACATTGAATGTAAATGGACTAAACTCTCCAATCAAAAGACATAGAGTGGTTGAACGGATGAAGAAAACAAGACTCAACAATCTATTACCTGCAAGAGACATATTTCACCTATAAAGACACACATAGCCTGAAAATAAAGGGATGGAAAAAGTCATTTTATGCCAATGGAAACCAATACAAGAACAGCAGTAGGTAAACTTATGACAGATAAAATAGGTTTCAAAACAAAAGCTATAAAAGACAAAGAAGATTGTTATATAATAACAAAGGGAGTAATTCAGCAGGAGCATATAATAATTGTAAATACATATGTATCCAATAGTTAAGCACCCAGATATATAAAGCAAATATTATTAGATCTAAAGAGAGAAATAGACCCTAATAATAGCAGGAGACTTCAACACTGTGCTTTCGGCATTGGACAGATCATCCAGACAGAAAGTCAGCAAAAATGCATTGGCCTTATCTGTCATATAGGCCAAAGCACAATATAAATATTTAAAGAATATTTTATCCAATGCCTTCACAGTACACATTTTTCTCCTCAGCACATGGATCATTATTAAGGAGAGACTATATTTTAAGCACAAATGAGTCTTAAAACATTAAAACAAACAACAACAAAAAAACTGATATAACGTCAAACATCTTCTCTGACCACAATGGAATAAAATTCAAAATCAGTAACAAGAGGAATTTTGGAAACTAAACAAACACATAAAAATTGAACAATATGCTCCTGAATGACCAGTGAGTCAATGAACAAATTAAGAATGAAATTAAAAACATGTTTGGAACAACAAATGATAATGAAAACACAACATACCCAAATCCACAATGTGAACAGTACTAAGAGGGAAGTATATAGTTATAAGCACCTATATCAAAAAAGGTAGAAAAACTTCAAATAAACTAATGATGCATCTTAAAGAACTAGAAAAGCAGGAACAAACCTAATCCAAAATTAGTAGAATAGAAATAATAAAGATCAGAGCAGAAATAAATTGAAACAAAACATAGAAAAGATCAATGAAATGACAAATTGCTTTTTTTGAAATATAAATAAAAGTAACAAATCTTTAGCCAGACCAAGAAAAAAAAATGGTAAGACCCAAATAAATACAATCAGAGATTTAAAAAACAGCAGACATTAGATCTGATAGCCCAGAAATTCAAAGGATCATTAGGGGCTACCATGAGCAACTATATGCTAGTATACTAGAAAACTTAAAAGAAATGGATACATTCCTGGATACACACAATCTACCAAGATTGAGCAATGAATAAATTCAAACCTGAACATACTAACAACAAGCAATAAGATCAAAGCTGTAATAAATAGTCTTTGAGCAAAGAAAAGCCCAGGACCCAATAGCTTCACTGTTAAATTTTACCAAACATTGAAAGAACTAATACCAACCATACTCAAACTATTCCAATCAATAGATGAGAAAATAATTCTAAACTCATTCTATAAGGCCAGCATCATCCTGTTACCAAAACCAGACAAAGACACATTAAAAAAAAAAAAAAAACTGCAGGCAAATATCCCTGATGAATATTGATGCAAAAATTCTCAATGAAATATGAGCAAAGTAAGCTCAATAATAAATTTAAAAATTAGTCAACATGACCAAGTGTGATTTATCCCAGAAATATGTAAATCAATTAGTGTGATACATCATGTCAATGGAATGAAGGACAAAAATTACATGATCATGTAATTGATGCTGAAAAAGCTTTTGATAAAATTCAATATCCCTTTATGATTTAAAAAACCCTGAAAAAACTGCTTTTAGAGGGAACATACCTCAACATAATAAAAGCCACATACAACAGACCCACAGCTAGCATCATACTGAGTGGGGAAACACGTAAAGTCTTCCCTCTAAGAGCTGAAACAAAATAGGAATGCCCACTTTCACCACTGTTATTCAATACAGCACTGGAATTTCTAGCTAAAGCAATCAGACAAGAGAAAGAAATAAAGGATATCCAAATTGCAAAGGAAAAAGTCAAATTATCCTTGTATGCAGATGATATAATCTTATATTTGGTAAACCTAAAGATTCCACAGCAAGCTATTAGAACTGATAAACAAATTCAGGAAAGTTGCAGGATAAAAAATCAACATACAAAATCAGTAGCATTTTTATGTGCCAACAGCAAACAATCTGAAAAAGAAATCAAGAAAATTATCCCATATACAATAGCTACAAATAAAATTAAAAATCTAGGAATTAATGAAAGAAATGAAAGCTCTCAACAATGAAAACTGTAAAGCACTGATGAAAGAAATTGAAGAGGACACAAAAAATAAAAGGTTGTCCATGTTCATGGATTGAGAGAATCAATAGTTTTTAAACCCCCAAACTACCTAAAGCAATCTACAGAATCAGTGCAATCACTATTAAAATACCAATGACATTCTTCTCAGAAATAGAAAACAAACTCTAAAAGTATATGGAACCACTAAAGTCCCAGAATAGCCAAAGCAATCCTGAGCAAAGAGAGCAAAACTGGAGGAGTCACATTAACTGGCTTCCAATTATACCACAGTGCTGTAGTAACCAAAACAGCATGATACTGGCATAAAACGGACACATAGACCAATGGAACAGAATAGAGAATCCAGAAACAAATCCATACACATATATATAGTAAAGTCATTTTCAACAAAGGTGACAAGAATATACATTCAGGACAGAATAGTTTCTTCAATAAATGGTGCTAGGAAAACTGGATATCCACACGTAGAAGAATAAAATTAGACCCCCATCTCTTGCCATACACAAAAATCAAATCAGAATGGATTAAGGACTTAAATATGAGACCTCAAAACAAAACTACTACAATAAAACACTGAGGTAATTCAATGGAGTTGAGTTCGGACTAAGAAATTGAACTAGGCAAAGATTTTTTGTATCCGATAAGCACAGGCAACCAAAGGAAAAATGAACAAATGGGATCACATCAAATTAAAAAGCTTCTGCACAGCTAAGGAAACAATCAACAAAGTGAAGAGACAATGTATTGAATGGGAGAAATATTTGCAAACTACCCATCTGACAAGGGGTTAATAACCAGACTATATAAGAAGCTCAAAAAACTCTATAAGAAAAAAAAAAATCTAATAATCCAGTTAAAACTAACTGGGCAAAAGATGTGAATATGCATTTCTCAAAAGAAGATATACAAATGGCAATTAGGAGTATAAGGTGCTAACATTGATCATCAGAGGAACGCAAATCAACACTGCAGTGAGATATCATCTCATTCCAGTCAAAATGGCTTTTATTCAAAAGACAGGCAATAACAAATGCTGGTGAGTATGGGAAGAAAAGGGAATCCTTGTAGACAGGTAGTGGCAATGCAAATTAGAAAATCCATTGTGGGGAATAGTTTGGAAGTCCCTCAAGAAAACTAAAAGTATAATTACCATATTATCCAGAAATCCCATTGCTAGGTATATAATCCCCAAAAAAGGAAACCAGTATTTTGAAGAGATGAGATATCTACATTCCTATGGTTTTTGCAACACTGTTCACAATAACTAAGAATTGGAAGCAAGCTAAGTGCTCATCACCAGACAAATGTATAAAGAAAATGTACATATACACAATGAAGTACTAATCAGTTATTAAAAAAAGGGATATTGTGATTTGCAACAACAGGGATGTAACTGAAGGTCATTACGCTACGTTACATAAGACAAGCACAGAAAGACAAACATCACATGTTCTCACTTACTTGTGGGAGTTAAAATTTCAAACAATTAAACTAATAGAGATAGAGACTAGAATAATGGTTAACAGAGGCCAAAAAATGTAACTGGGGAGAGGAAGAGGGAGAAGTGGGGATTGTTAGTGTATACAAAAATATAGTTAGAATGAATAAAGTCTAGTATTTGATAGCACAACAGGGTGACTACAGTCAACAATCATTTCTTGCACATGTAAAAATAACTAAAAGAGTATAACTGGATTGTTTGTAACATAAAGAAAGACAAATGCTTGAAGTGATGGATACTCCATTTACCCTGATGTGATTATTACACATTGTATGAATATATCTCCTGTAATCCATATATATGTACATATTATATACGTAATTCCATATATATATATAAAACACATTCACAAAAATTAAAAATATTTTTGTAAAAGGAGTTGAGTCTTCATAGTAAGCAATCAAAACCAGATGGTCCCTTGGTAACTCTCAAAAACACTAGTCAGGTTTGTCAATAAATGTAGCACTTATAATTCTACCACAAAGAAACAACTGGCCCTCCCTGCAAAGAACCAAATCTTTTTTTAAAGTTTATTTTATTTTATTATAAAGTAAGTACACCATGCTTTTTCATTTAAACTAGCCTTTATATGTGTTATTTTCTATACCTATGAGTTTCCTCACATTTCTTGCCTTGATTGACAATCTATTACTGTGCAAGTTTTTGTGGTTGTCACAGAGTAAAAATTTTCCAAGAGAACCAAGCAAAATATACTTATTCTTTTAAAGGAGGCCAAATATTTAAGAGATCGCTGTGTAGTCACCAATTCAGGCAGGGGACACAGCAGAATACTTCCAATTGGAGGGGTAATTTTACTAGCCCTCAAGTCCCCGTAAAAGCACCCTACTACTCATGGTAGCCTTTCAATAGGATAAAAAATCTAGACACATTTTTCTTCCTCCCCTTCTGAGGAGATTTACATACTTTCCTAGTTTCTTCTAACTTTTAGGGAGGTTTTGGCTGTTGCTTGCTTGCCTGCCTAATGTGTGAAAACCATAATCGCTCCTGAGTATTTACTGGTGAATTAATGTTCAATTTTCTTGGCAAACTATCCCTTGACATTTTCATGTGCCAAGTTTTACTTTCTTCCATTTCTCCAACATCCATTTTGTGCATCACTGCTTCAGCTGAGTTTCTTCTGACTTCTCCAGAATGTGTCCCCCCTTCACTTCTGTATGAAGTGTCTCACTGATACATCTATTATAACAAAACATAATGTATTAAACTCTGTTTATGTATTAAGCCATTTTAATAGTGAAGGATAATATTCATTAAAATATAGGTATTTGTTATATCTGTATCAAAATCCTTCATCTATGCCTATGTCCCATCTATGCCTGCAGATGGTCAGATTGAGCCTGTCACAACTTGGGAACATCTGTATCATTCAGAATAATTATGATTATCAGCTCTTGCCTGCAATAGAGAAAACAAAAGAAAATCTTCAGTAGTTTTAAGATTGCAGGGGAAAGTTTTCAAAGAAGTTAGCAAGTAACTTCTAGTGAGTATATTCAATAATTCCTTCACTTAACATTCTGAATTTGTACCATATGCCAGGCAATAAACTATGTATTGGGAAAAACAATACAATGATTGAAATTTTGTTATTAAGGGCCTTATTCTCATAATGAAGGCAAATCTGTGAACAAATGTTTGAAAGAACGAGTTCCGCTATTGTAAAAGCTTGCATATAATTCTATTAAAATAGAAATTGGAGGGATTGGAACAGGTTCAACAGAGGAGGCAAAGTTAAGAGAAGAGACATTGGAACATAAGAAAGCCTGGCATGGTAGAGGCACTGTGAGCAGTTTGGTGGAAGGAGAGATCACTGCGAGTTTGACAGTAGGAGGTAACAGCTAGTGAGGGTGGGAAAAAAAGAAAGTAAAAAAACAACGGGCCAGGCGCTGTGAATCACGCCTGTAATTCCAGCACTTTGGGAGGCTGAGGCGGGTAGATCACGAGGTCAGGAGATCGAGACCATCCTGGCTAACACAGTGAAACCTGTCTCTACTAAAAACACAAAAAAATTAGCCGGACCTGATGGCGGGTGCCTGTAGACCCAGCTACTCGTGAGGCTGAGGCAGGAGAATGGTGTGATCCCCGGAGGCAGAGCTTGCAGTGAGCCGAGATCGGGCCACTGCATTCCAGCCTGGGCAACTCCGTAAAAAAAAAAAAAAAAAAGAAAGAAAACAACGAGGTCAGAAAAGGTCTTAATCCCATGAAAGTATCTTGTTATTTCCTTTAAAAAAGAATGGGTACTTTATCATACTTGAAGCAATGACAGTTACAAATGCAGTATGAGCAATAAGGCAATTCGACAAATTAAAATGTACATGTTGGTGATAGAATTGTTCGCATTTGGAAATATTCTGAATGTGAGAAGTGAGATGGTGGATGAATTTTCCACATGGAAGCAGAAATCACTTGGCAGGGCTTGGCATAGAGAAAAAGGAAGTTCCTGAAGTCCTCAAGAGGATTTCCTTAAAAGGGGTAGCTCGGATGTTGCGAGATAACAAGACGTAAGAAGAGCCAGGAGTGATACAGTTGAGACGAAGACTTGCTCTTCTAAAGAGGATGCTTTTGTCTTTTTCTCATGTTGGCAGAGGATTAATGGTCTATAAATGACAGTGTAGGCAAAGATGGGCAAGGCAAACAATTCCTCCCCTCATTCCTGCACAAGTCAAAGCTGCTTAGAAAAGAATACCAGGCATATGTGCAAAAGGAAGCCTTTGATAAGAAGAATGGATTTCATTAAAGGCAGGAAGGGTGAAGAAATATACTGGGAAAAGGCTGTGGATGTAAAGAAATTTAACTTAAATAGCTGTCTATAAAAGTGAGATAATGTTGAGCCATCTGAAGTGATTCTCTGCCTATGAGCCCATCTGGCCATTTGAGGTTTTCCTATTTATCTATAAGTGGGCCAAAGCTTATTCTTACCATTTTTTTTCTTTTATGTGCTTCATATACTAGAGAGAAAATAAAAACTGCTACTTAGAAATAAGTGAGCAGCTCATTGTACTAGACGCACTCAGAGTGAAAATGAATATTCCACTCAACGAAAGTATTTTATCTAAAATCTGTTGCCTTTTAATTTTCCCTTTTATCTCTTGCTGATGATAAAAAAATAAGCTGCCCAATTAGCTTCTCATACAGCTACAGAATCATGTTTTTACAATTTCTCATGATAAAAGTATTTATAAAATTCTAAAGAACACCCAAAATTATTTTCAGTTCTACAACTCATAAAAGTAAATGAACAATATATAATTGAATTGAACTAAAGTATATCAATACTGTACAAGGATTCAAAAGTAAAATTAAATTGATGAATCAAACATAATGAAGTAACTATGATATTGCAAATGATTAATTTTTTTTACAAACTATTATATATGAAGTAACATTTTGAAAGAGACAAGCAATATACTCTGATATACTAGATTAGAAATGAAAATATATTTTACAGTTATTATTCTCCCTTATAGCAAAAATGCAAGTATAGATTATATCTCTTCTAAAGCCTATGCTGGTATTATATGAAAGTGAGTACAAATATTGATGATTGTAGTTTTTTTTTTTTTTTTTTACACATTGACAACTGTAAGGGACAACCTTAGATGATACTGAAAATAATGAATGAGCATGTTTATTTTCTCCTGGAAATAATATAAGCATTGAAAATATCAGAACACAGTAACTACTGAATTATTATGAAACACATAATCAATATAATTTTATTCAGTTAGTGTCTTGTAAAATGATGTAATATTTATTGCACATTAATAATAGATCTCAAAACCCTGTCCATTATTTCAGAAATATATCTTACCAAATAATAGTTTCAACATGGCTCCACAGAACAAACAAATGGTGGCTATGTAAGTGAAGGAAAGGCAAATTTTAAATAGTGGCGAGTGTGTATGTTTGGTATTTGTGGATGAGTGAGTTGAAGGTATGTAGTACCCACAGCAGAGCCAAGCGCCTTAGAAAACTGACGTGCGGCACTCCAACCAGACTATGGTTTGTTTTCCAGCTCCGCAATTCAGTAACCATATATTCTTGTGTGAATCATTTTAATTTATCTGTGAGTCTGTTTTCTAATTCATAAAACAGACTGCTATGATTAATATGGTTGTTATGATTAAAAACAGGCTAAAATATGCAAAGAATAAACAACATCATCATTACACACACAGATAAAGCACTTACTTATGACTAGTTATTTGTGAAGTTATATTAAAAGGATCTGACCATTGATAGGTAGCAAGCATCAGGAATTAGAATCTTTGAAAATCTGGTATACATCGCTTATGACAAGCCCTGATTATTTAATACACACACACACACATCCCACACGCACACGTGTGCCTTTCTACAAATATATGTGTATACAGCATGATTTGAAATCAACTGACACTTTCAAAATTTTTTTTACTCAAAATTAAGTTATATAAATATCAAGTTACAGAGGTACATTTTTGTGCATCTAAGAATTGTTTCAGGTAGTTCCTCAACTGAACGGCCAAAGTGAGTGGGGTCTGAGTTAAGCATTTTCTCATCCCCTGGTCAGGCACATTTTCTATAAGTAATTGAAGATAGAGTATTGCCATTTCTAGAAGTTGCAGGGTCTGACAGAAGCAGATAATGCCAAACAATATGACATCTGATAGTATTACTAGAGTCATAGAGAAGAATAAGGTGACTTTACAAGTCACCTCACAACGAAATGCTATTATTTATTTTTCCCTTTTGAGCAGAAAAAAGAATAGCCTTAATCCTCCACAAAAGGCACGAAAAATGGACATATCATCATTAAACATGTAAGAGATTCACCAACATACAGGGCTTAGTTTCATTAATTTTTGTACAGAACATAATGAGACCAATATCACGTATCTGGACTCGATGGAGTATTTTTTCCTCCTACACCACTGTGTCCAAACTTTTGGCTTCCCTGGGCCACAATGGAAGAAGCATTGTCCTGGGGCACACATAAAATACACTAACACTAATGACAGCTGATGATCTAAAAAAAAAAAAAAAAAAAAAAAAAAAAAAAAAAAAAAAAAAAAAAAGTCTGTGCATAATTTTTGTGATATCTACTACAACAGATAAACAAAAAAGTCCTGCATTCGAAGGGTTGGGCACGGCTGTTTTACACCTACAGAAAGTCTCTGACAACTTCATTTTCCAGAAGAATGTGGTTCTGTCTTGCTCTCCTCATGCTTTCCTGACTTTCCTAATGAACACCTACTATGATGCTGACTTGGTTGTTCTGTTGGTAATACTGACCTGCTTCTGGATTTGCCAGATATCACACATCTTAATGACTTCTTATTTTAGACATTTTTGTTTTTATTACATTTTCCTTTTGGCCTTGAGGAAACGAAGTTCTCCATCACAGCTATGATTTCAACCTCTGAGGGTGTTTTTCCTCAAAGGGCTGAGATAAATTACACTATAGGATTGATGTTTACATTTTAGACCAGTGGCACTCATTGAGCATGATAGATATCATTGTGAAGTCCATTACTAATTTATTTTGCATGCATATTGATATTCCTATTAAATTGCCTAATAAATTTTAAGGGTCTAAACATTTACCTGCCTGATTCTTATAAGGTGATAAGCATACAAGTTTATTATTTGATTACTGACATTTAGAAAAAATCCTCCAGCATTCCATTTAATATTTGTTTATTTAGAAACCTTCCATCTCATCTTTGTTACAGGATGTTTTTTCTCTGAATATTACCGGTAAGATATAAGGCATTCAGTGGAGCTAAGGAACACCCCAGGAGTAGTGTGAATCATCAGTGCTCATGATTGACAAACAGACATACAAAAACTATCCAACATTTTGAATCTCTTCCAGGTTTTGTTTGCTGAAGACTGTGAGTTGCTTTCTCTACAACACCAGTAGTACAACTCCAAATTAAAACGAACGAGCAAGGCTTCCTGAGCTTTATAAATTACTTAATATGTATATTTAATGTCAGCTGCAGATGATATTGCCCTTCATTGTTACAATTTAATAAAGTTCATTTAAAAAAAAAAGCATTATAGTTTGTGCAGAAATATCAGCCATGAGGTGGTTGAGGTTCCAACTTACAAACTTCACCAATTAACAAATACTTCTGTAAACTACGTTAAAGCTAAACAAAAACTGAGAAGCCTAATGAAATATTCCCTTCAATATACATGGCTTTGAACCAGGGAAAATTTCACCGAGTAAAATCTCTAGGGCATCTTCAGAATTGCGTGAAAGACAAAGTTTGAACGAGCAATTCAGGAGATTTAAAATAAAATCTACCTGAGGAAAAACTAGATTGTCTAAATCCTAGAAGAATTTTATTACTCCCAGGGTTCAAAGCTTTTTGAATCAAAAGTTTCAATCAAATCCTAAATGAAATAAAATGTTTCCCTTTGAGGAAAGTCCTAGTGAACTTTCTCTTCTTGGTAGCACTGTTACAATAAAAGGGTGAATCCCCTGAGCAGACTATGGCCAGTTAAGCCAGGGAGGCAACCTTGACGTTTTGCAAACATAAGCACAACTTAACTAGGGCTATTCGCTAACATAAGTGAAACTTAACTTCAGCTAGTTCTTGTAAATGCTTTCTTATATTAAAGAAAAGTGAAACTTCAGCTTAACCAACTAATTTATAGTTACCAACTAATCTGTAGTTATGTAACTAGGGACTTTCAATGGGATAGACCAAAAAGGTAACTAAATAATTGTAACCAATCATGTATTTGCTTTGCTTTGCTTCCCATTCACTCTGTAAAAAGTTTTTTGTTTTTTTTTTTTAATTCCCTCAGCAGAGGCCAAAAACCACCTTCAGTTTGGTGCCTCCTAATTCATCGTTTGCTTAAATAAACTCTTTAAAGATTTCATTGTGCCTTAGTTTACCTTTTAAAAGCATTTATAGAAAACGTGAATTTGTATGTGCCATAAAGATGGATGCCCAGATTAAGTGAACCTGTGGCCCCGTCAATAACTGTTATAATTTAAAAGACACTGAAAAAACTTCTAAAACTGCAATCTTAGTTTAATTGTTACTTTTGAGGTAACTCAAGTGCCACAAATATCTGCAAAGTGAGCTATCATCATATGGTGTTATTCAGGTGGCTGATAACTGGCAATTCTGTGTCCACAACACCTAAGGTCATGGCGAAGTTTTCTGTAAGATAAAAAGTGGGACTTGGCTCAGTGTAAATTTTTCTTTTATGAAGAATTACCATGCTAGCCAGATATTCAGAGAAACTTTCCTAAGTACATTATTTTTCGATGAAAATTCACTGAGTGCTAATTATTATAACCACTATAGGAAAAATACTATGACGACAATTCATCATTCCAAGGGAAAAGGAAAATAGCATTTGTTAATCACTCATTGTGTGTCAGGAACTGTACAAGAGGATGCAATCAAACCAAACAAGTGTGAAGTGGATAATATGCATGCTTTAGAAATATGAAAAACTAATCTTAGACTCTTTCTCTTGTAAATAATAGGAAATCCATTCCAAACTTTTTAAAGCCAAATGGAATTTGGGGCTCACCGGTGGAAATTCTGGAGTTAGGACTAGCTAAATCATAGATGCTTTTGGTCTACAGTAATGTAATCATAACTTATTTTTTTCTTAATCTGGAGGGAAAAAATGGCTCCTGCATTTTCAATGTTAGCTTCAAAGTCAGGCTTCAAGTGCTGTGAAAATAGCTATTCAGCTCTAGATTGCCATCTTTTGAGGGTCTAGGGCAGTAAACACAAAAAGCAAGTTTCTTTCCGAAAGTCCCAGTAAAAGTCTCACTGCAACATTTGGTCTCTGAATGGAGTAGATGCCCATGTCTGAACTACTCATTGTGGTCAGAGAGAGTTCAAGGGCAAATCTGCCTAGGATTATGTCAGGCGCTGTCCTTCATTTGATAAGTGAAAAAACTTATGCAAAAGACACATCTGCAAAGAAGGAGGGTGAATCCTTAGCAGACTAATTTTTTTAAAGCTTATTCCACAGTTTAATTTACTTGGAATCACACTGTAGTAAGTGGCAGAACATGAATTTGGATCTATATCCTTATTACTCCAAAGTATGAGTTTAAGAAAAATCTTTCATTTTTAAACTTTTATTAAACTATAATAATATTTATATAGCACTGTAGCAAAATAAGACAAAATCTGTACGTCATTTCCTATTGGAGCCTGGAATTGTGTCTGGTATTTGAAAAGTTGGTTATTTAATGCAATCTTATTTAATAAATGAAGTGTGTTTACAACTGATGTAAGGTTGACTGCCTTCAACACGAAGTAACTTCTGAGGGGGGTGCTGTCTTAAGTGACTAGAGGAGCAGGAAAGTTGCATGAGTTGAAAGTGATGCTGAGTTTGGCCAGCAGATTGATAAGAAGAGGATCTAAATCAGAATAGGAAAGGGCACTTTACACAAAATGAGTAATGATGTGAAAGCCGGAAAGTACGGGAGCTACTCAGGTTATTCTTGGCTGGATCATATGATGTCCACATATCAACATTAGAATATAAGGCTGCTGAAAGAGGGAGCTTCGGTGTAGTTGGGACATGATCTATAAGCAACAAGAAAAAAATCTTTTATTTTTAAGCTTTTTAAAAACTATA
This sequence comes from Macaca thibetana thibetana, assembly GCF_024542745.1. Classification (NCBI taxonomy): domain Eukaryota; kingdom Metazoa; phylum Chordata; class Mammalia; order Primates; family Cercopithecidae; genus Macaca; species Macaca thibetana. The sequence continues at coordinate 28,441,576 of NC_065582.1, read as the reverse complement.
ATATTATTTATATAGCACTGTAGCAAAATAAGACAAAATCTGAGTTTTGAGGTTTTTTTTTTTTTCTTTCTTTCCTTTGGAGTATTATATCATTCTAGATCTAACGTAGAAAGAGGAATCTAGTGGTTCTCTGTTTGGTGAACTGAAGTATGGCGAAAATGATAAATATAGAAAACAGGAAAGAGTAAATTGTGTTTAGAAGTTGAGAGGCAAGGGGCCTCAGCTTAGGGCTGTGTCTGTGAGACTGGCGAAGAATAGATTAATGAACAGACTTTATGAAGTTAGACATGAGCAGACAGCAAAAATTACTGCAGGGTCTGCAGGGACCACTGACACAACACTATATTTTTTTCTCTCTCCCTTCTGAAATCATTTACCTTTGGAAGAGGAAAATCAAACTGATCTAAGAGATATTAAATACTGTGCTAAAGGTCTCAAAGGAGCTGGAAATCTAGTTTCCAGCCTAGGTCTGTGTGATCTCAAATTCTCGCTTCTGCTTGTATCTCATACAAATGAAAAATAATGAAAATTCAAAATGCCAAGAAGACTTCAATTAGGGAAATTTCAACAAATTTTATGAACAGTGGCTTTAAGGTAGACTTTGAAGGATTTATTAATATTAGGGAGAGGATAAAGAAACAAAGTTTTCTGCAAGTAAATACAGATAGGCACAAAAATATGGTGTAGATCTGTTGTGAGGAGTGAAGTTTTGTTGTAGTAATAGCAGGTAAATGGGAGAAAAGGGAGTGTTGCAAAGGTTGGGATAACTTGTAGAGTGCATCAATCTTTAGGTGTTACCCCAAGAATGAGGAAATAACTTCAATTCTAGAATGTATTGAGTGGTAAGTCTAAATTTGGACTGAACTGAGTTTATAGCTGGTTCTAATACATATGAAATGATTCACCATTTATAGAATAGGAATACAAATTTATGTTGCTGCTAGTTTTAAATGAGACAGAGCATAAAAATTGCTTAGCTCAGTATCTGGTGTAGAGTAAGTACTCAATGTTTGTTAATCACTATTAACATATATAATAACCTTAGCAATAAATACAAAATCTACAATTGAGCAATACAGCCTGAAGGCATGGAAGTGGTATGGTAAACTCGAACTTGATTTATAAATTCAGACTTTAAAATCAATATTAAAATAAGGAAATTATAGAGAAACACTACAAATGATTATTGTGCATAGGACAAAGGGAAAGTTAGAAATTATTACTGAAACTCTATGTTGGACCATATGAATAAATGGTAGTATAGCACCTCTACTTTCAGTTTCTCATATATCTAGTTCGCTTTTCTTTAAAATTGTCATTCATTTATTTCTTACTAAAATTTATATTCTTGACTTATAAAGTCACTGTTTACCGTAATAAAAAAGTTAATCTCTTTCAATTATTTACCTTAAAGACTTCAAATAAAAAATGAATTTTTTAATGTTTTACTTGCATAAATATAGTAAGAAAACATGCTTCCCTAATGAATTTGAAATTTTGACAATGAATTTAATAAGAATAAGCCTTGTTTATTCTCCTTCTGTAAACCAAATATTATGATAGTCCAAAAACTGTTCTCAAGTATTTTAAAATATTAAGATATTTTAAAACACATCAATTTCAAATGTATCTGTTAAAATTGATCTGTAGTGTTATCAAAAGTACTATCAAAAGTATTATCAACACATCATTTTCATCCATGACAGATGACAATTTAGATATAATACAGTTTCTCCACATATCCACTACTTTGCTGGATTTCCCTGTTATGGTTCATTTTAAAGGCTCAGTGTCATCCTTTTCATGTACTTCATTTTTGTTTGAACCATATCTTAAAGAACTCTAAAACCTGACATTTTACTGCATTATTTCGTGTTCAAAAGGAAAAGCAAGAAATAAAACATTGTATCAGAAAAAGTAAACGTGAAATAATGCCTGAATTAAATAAAATACAAATTTAATTTAATTTAAATGAAAACAGGAATGTGATTGTCTGAATATTATTTGTTTGACTCAACATAACCAGTAATTTCTTTATTGTACATGGATAGCTATAGTGAAGATATATCAGCAGATTTATAACTCAAATAATATGATACAAAATGTTACCTCAGTTGGATTCACAATGAATAATTTTTACAGCCACTGAACATTGTGAAGATACAGCACATCCGGGCCATCACTGATGCCCACCCACAACTGCCTGCACAGCCACCACCACTAATTTTACATGTAAATTAATCTTGCTTTTATGGTCAAACAAAATAAAAAGTGATGTGTATATAAAATAAGCATTTAGTCACATTCACAGAAAGTTTCCAAAATGTTTTACCATTATTTTATGTATGTATTCTCAAAGATAAAATTATTTATTTAATGGTGTTGCTTTGTTAAGCCACAGTAGAATGCTTTAAGAGTTTCTGTTAAGTTATATACTCCTGTGTTTGAAGTTTTATCATTTTAATAACAGTTGCATCAAGAAAAATATAAATTCATAAAATAAGATGCTATGATAAAATATATAATGTGCCCTTTTCTGTTGACAGAAAAGTAATATATTCACTTAATGATACAAATAATTAAAAACCTCAATGTACATTATCTTTTTCTTTACCAAAATTTTATGAGAACTAGCTAATGCTATGTATGATTGATTCAAAATATTGCATGTATTAGATATATGTATTAATAGGCCATGCAATGTACACTTTAAATTCATATAAGAAAATTCTTAAATTCTCACAATGAACTCTGCCCCTCTCTCGATGTATTCATTATGTCTTAACTACTGACATATTTCTTTATGCATTTTAATTCATATTTGGGAGTGTTTTTACTAATGAGCAAACAGAGTAATCTCTGCAACCACATAATTGACTTGTTTAGGGTAAAGTAAGTGTGATTTACCATTATCAGCAAACCCAAAATCATATGTAATAAAGAAAAAAGTACCTATATATGCATATATATTCGCTTATATATGTATACCACAGCTGTCTCTTAAGAGAATACTGGATCCTGTGAGATCAACAATCCTGTTTTACTGAACACTTTGATGAGTTAGCATAAGGACCTCTGAGAGAAGAAGCAAGAGCTATTTTACTTTGCATAATAAAACTCAAGAGTCAAATCTGCAATGTGGAGTGTTTCTAAATTATGTGTTATTAGTGCTCCATTGATTTCTTCAGTAAAAATTGTTGTAGCATAAGTTTATTTAGAGTCTTTATTAAATTCTAGAGCTTAGAGTCTACCAATAATACCCATAAAAACTCTTCCTTTTTAAAATAATTACATATGCATATGTTAAAAATAACTTGTTCTTTAAATCCAATCTCATTCACCCATACAACAAAAACATTACATAGCAAATGTGGGCTAGGAATATGACTAACAAAATACTCTGTGGAAAGAGGTGCAGGTCTATTATGTTCACCCACTTTGGAGACAAGACTCCTTTCTTACAAGTGTCAGAGCAGAGCACAGTTAACACAGAACATAGACTAAGAAGGGTAGCAGACAGGTTTCTCTAACTCAAGAAATAATAAAGGTGACACACTGAAAAGCACTCTGTTTTTTCTGTCTAAGCATTTTACACTCAATGTGTGGCCTGGATTAATATGCTAAACAAAGTTGAACATATTGCTTAAAATAAAAGCAAACCAGGTAACCACAATGAAAAAGAAAGAGTGGCATTATAGATCAAAGCTTGACGGGTACAGTGTGTTTACTTCACTAGAAATAAGATTAAGGAAAGTTATCCAGTGTTTATGTAGATGAAACTTTGCACACATATAAGAATGCTGGGTGGTTTGCTAACAACGGTTTGCATATGTATACACACAGGCATATATAAAAGTATATGTATATACTTTGATAATTTATGAATATCTTCTGCTTTCAGATAGTGCAGTAGCTCTGGGGATCTAAGGATCCCATGAGTTAACAGGTTCTGAAAATATAGTTTGTATTTGGAGTGAAGAGGGGGAGTAAAGAAGGTAAGAGAAACTGTGGAAAGGGAAGGTCACAGTTTCAGAACTTATGTGTATTTCAATATTCACTTTTTGAGAGAGTATAGACAGAGTTGGCTCCTGGGATATTTAGAATTCTTTGTTAGTTTATATCTCTTTGTGGGAGGAATTAGCATGTGAGGATGAAAGGAGTTAAAACACACCTCACTGAATTGTGACTTTTGTGAGATTTTCATCTACAAAACATTTTTTGAAACAATGTTAATTGCAGCTCATCATCCCAAGATTGTACTTTTCTCTAAATGCCATGGAACAAAAGGTATTTTCAATTTCTTCCGTGCTAGGATTTCAACGGAACCACAGCATTTTAGTGCTAAAATTGTATCTCCATACACCAGGCCTCTCCATGAATCAAGTCATAAGATGAGTTGTCTTGATATATGGTTAGCCATATATATAATTTTTGCTTTAACGGATTTGATAAAATATGGGGGAGAATGATATACTTTAACTTTCACTTTCACAGAATGTTTATTTTTCCCTTGGAGGAGCTTTAAGGAAACATATATCAAACTCAATCCCTTCTTAATCATTTCCCTGCTGTAATTTATGATGGAAAAGGAGTGCTATAGACCACTCTCCAGACTGCCAGAGTGGTGTCCGCTACTTATTCTCTCATCTTACTTCATCTGTGTAGAAGAGCCATAGCCTTTGGCTGTGCAGGGATTACTACTGATCGGAAACACGATAAATCCTTACCCCTTACTACCCCCATTTGGCTCCAAGTACTCTTGCACTCTTAGCACTTATTTCACCGTTGAGGATCCTAAAGGAGCGCCTTCCAGCTACCCTTGTCCTTTCCAGCACATTCAAATTGAAGAGTAACACTGAGGTCCACTTCACTGAATTCCTGAATTACCCTATGATATTCGAGTCCAAACCAATATCATCTTGGGGTGTGGTGCTGGGGAGGGGAGGAATGTTATAAGGAAACTTTTTGAACACTAGTTGTTTGTTTACTTGTTTCATTTAGCAGGTCAAGTCATGCCAAATGAACCAAGCTAACAGAGGAGGAAAAAGTTGTGGGAACTGGCATTTTCAGGATTTTACATAAATGCCTGTTGCTTAAAGTCTCCCTGTCAGTGTGATTTACAAATATCTCTGTTCATCTTATTGCTTATCATGTAATCACTGACTGAAATAAATAAATGTGCATGCACACATACACGCACACCCTCCCCAGTACAAACATTCATTTTAAGACACTACATAATCAACCAATCAACCCCTAGACAAAAATGGCAATAATAAGCATATCAATTTCCTAACTGCTGCATTTTCCTCTCAAGAAATAAGAGCAATTTAGAGATTGATTTCTATACAAATATAACCCAAAAAATGAGAAAAGTGGTTTGAAATTCCAAATAATATAATCAAATAGTAGTTTGGGTTGGGGGGGATGGTTTCAAGAGTAGGTAAGCCTTTCAAGATATCTCAAATAACATCACTTGAGTTTATGCCTTCTCTTATTATTCACAGGACTAGCCCTGGAGTGGATATATAAATCAGAAGTCATCTCCTTGAATTTACTCTAAGTGCCCTGTGTGCCAATTGACATCAGCATGTTTCAGCGAGATTGGATTAAATGTGTTTGTACTTGAACTCTAACTGGGAGAGATAGGAGAAGAAATGGGAAAAGAATGATTTGCAGGTGCTACAAAGGGCCAGTTATAATACATCTGTTTTTTTTTTTTTAATCAACTGGCGCTTGTTTTAAATTGTATCAAAGGTATTATTTTAGTCAGTGAGAACGTTAAAGGATTTCTACTTATAACACCAAATAAGCCAAATGTTAGCTGTTCCCTTGCAATCTAGGTGAAGATATCTTGCTGTTATTCTCTTGACAACACATTTTATTCCTGCTATGTCAAAAGCTCTAGGAAAGACTTCTGCTAATTCTTGCATTTTGGTAGGTTACACTTTCGGGCCTTCTTGGTATCCTGCACTCAGATTTATTATATTTCCCTGCTCTGCACCACTTTGGTCTCCATGTAGTTCTCACTTTCATCCCCCTTCTGCCCCAAACAAATAATTCTCAGGAAGGATTAGTGAAGATTTTTTCAGGGAGGTTTCATGGAAAAATTCCATGGAAATTACTCATTGCCTAATATCTGCCACCTTCTTAGCTTCTCCTCCTCTTTTCTCAATTCTCCTTACCTTTCTAGAATCTTTACGTATAAAAGAAAATATAACATGTAACTGCCAAACCTATTGATCTTTATTATGCAAATTCTACTTGCACCTGCACAGCAAGCTAAAATGTTCACACATAAGAAACTGATATTTAATTTTTCTCTTCACAATGGCATCAAAAATAAAATAATTGATTATGTAAATCCTCATGCTTTATGAGAATTACTTGTTTTGAAGTTTAACACAAGCATTGTGAAAACTCACCAAATCTCCTATGCATTAGCCATGAAATTTTTAAAAGTTAACAATAGTAGAATTACAATATTCTTCAAATATTCAAATATATCTAGTTACATGTAATGATATTGTAATTTCAATTTAATATGACAACTGAGTTATAAAACTTACTTTTTTGGATACAAATTACACATAGAATAATGAAACGTTGCTTTATATTTGTCTACAATTGATTTTGAAGGTAACGTATTATCATTTCAAATTTTATTAGACATAATTGACTATTATGAGAATTACATTCATCTTCATTTTTAACAGTCACTTTTAATTTTATGTATCTGTATATGTTTATTTATAGAAATAAAAATCTAAATTGAAATTCGTCCTATAACGAATTTCTACTTCTTATGTCATTCCAAAATATACTCCGTTTGCATTGCATAATCTCTTCAACTTTAAAACTATGGCTTCCATGATTTATTAATTTCTTGCTTAAGTTTAAATTTTTAAAGAAAATTTTTTACTAACTTCAAGTCTGAAAATGTGTCTTAAATGGTATTCTTAAATTCCTCAGTCATGATTTACTTTATGACACTGCATGCTTATCTGATACGCTTAAAGATTAAAGAAGCCTGAAAATCATAGGCACAGAAACAGAAAAACTGGAGGAAAAAATGAGATGAAGCCAGGCAGGGAAAAGTACAGACTTTCAGGAAAATGGTAAATAATCCATGGGGAGCCAGTGTCCCAGTGAAGATTATGAAGTCTGGACAACAACTAGTGAGCAACTGAATACTCAAGCATTATTTTATTCCAGTCCTTAGAAAGAAATGAAGTAAATTGGCTAAGGTCACCAGAGTCAATGGTGAATGGTGTTGCTGGGATATTCAGGCTTAGATCTGTCTGACAGCAGATGTAAATTCTTATTACCGTAGTTACTGGTTCCACACAATTTGTGTGCTCTGAACACAGCATTTGCTTAACGCTGATAATGTGTTGGAGGCTGAGAAATCCATATATAGGAAACACAGTTCTTCCCTCAGTACCAGATAATCTTGTTTAGAAAATAGTGTACCAATTTCTTCCTTCTTTACTTCCATTCCTATGAGAAACATAAATTAAGCGTCCAGTGGTTTTTAGGCACTAAGAATATAAAAGCCTGACACTTGTCCAGAAGCTTTTCAGACACTGAAGATATAAATTATATGAAATAAGTGTACCAGCATGAGAGAAAAGCAGATTAATGTGATGTAGAGTCAGAGAAAGAAAACTAATATTAATTCAACACATATGTTTCACACCCTCTGCCTGGTACGGAAATTTCTACTAAGCCCAACAGTCAGAAAGTAGTGTCAAATTCTGAAAAACACAATTCATAACGATTCAATCTCAGCAGCACATATTTAAATACATGCTGAATTTGCTTAGAAGTATACTATATGAGCCGGGCACTGTGGCTCACATCTGTAATCCCAGCATTTTGGGAGGCCAAGGCAGGTGGATCACTTGAGGTCAGGAGTTCAAGATCAACCTGACCAAGATGGTGAAACCTCATCTCTACTAAAAATACAAAAATTAGCTGGGTGTGGTGGAGGGCACCCATAATCCCAGCTACTCGGGAGGCTGAGGCAGGAGAACTGCTTGAACCCAGGAGGTGGAGGTTGCAGTGAGCCGAGATCATGCCATTGCACTCCAGCCTAGGCGACAGAGGGAGACTCCGTCTCAAAAAAAAAAAAAAAAAAAAAAAAGAAAAAAGAAAGAAAGAAAGAAAGAAACTATATGAAATTGGTAAGAGGAAAGACCATATCCAATCACTCAGGTGTTCCTGATGTGGAATAAATTCTCATTATGTTGAAACTACCTTACATAGTTAACAGTTTATTTTTGGAAACGCATGTTAATTTTTACTCCTCGCATTCACTGTAGTAAAATGAGTAATTACTTCGAGCTGCACTAAGAAATTTGATGATCATCCATGTTCATTAAAATGGGATTCTACAAGCAGGTAGGATTGCCATAATTTAATTTTTATTTTTACTAAATTACTCTTACTAAATTAAATGCATATAAATAAAGTAGTCACAAAATACCCATGCATTTCACTGCACACTCCTCAAAAGAATATAAAGATGCTTAAAAATATCCTTGATTATACTTTTCACTCTTTTTCATAATATATAGAACTAAAATAAATGTGTGCCTTACACTTCTTCACAATATTTAGATGTTTTTTGAATTAATATTAGCTCCACCTCCAGCTCTGAGGTAATCATTTAGAACCCAAAGAGACACTATGGTCTGACAAAATATAAATTATATCTACAAACACAGAATTACAAATAATACTTACTGCATGACACCAAAGTCTATCCTCTTGACCCCAGTAGGTATTTTAATATAATGATAACTTCACATATTATAGGATGAAAACACTCTCAACTATACACAATTATACCTAGCGGTGTCATACACACTAAAACTTTTCTCAAAGAAATTGTACTAATAGTACATTTTAAAAAAATAAGGATTGATAATAGTATATTAAATACAGTAATAGGGAATAAGCAAGTGAGATAAAAACAAAGGTTACATATCTAATTATTGGTTATTAATACTTTGTCAATAACTTGAAAATAGCAAAGGAATATTTATTAGTCATAACACCCAATGACAAATGAAATTTTATCTTCATTAAATATGTATAAAAGCTTCATATATTTTTCAGATATCATTTTAAGTAGTGCCATTTCAGTCCAACTCTGATTTTTAAGTCCCTGAGCTATTACAATCAGAACCCAAACATTATTAATTTCATCAGATAGTCTGTAGTTTCAATAATTTATTTTCCATAAACATTTGAAATAATAATAATTATTATTATTTTTGACAGGGTCTTGCTCTGTTACAGAGACTGGAGCACAAGGTGTGACCTCAGCTCACTGCAACCTCCACCTCTCAGGAACAAGCAATCCTCCTGCCTCACCCTCATGAGTAGCTGGGACTACAGGCGCGCGCCACCGTGCCAGCTAATTTTTGAAATTTTAATGGAGACAGGGTTTTGCCATATTGCTCAGGCTGGTTTTGAACTCCTGTACTCAAGCTACACCACCACCTTAGCCTCCCACAATGCTGAGATTACAGGGGTAAGCCAGCATGCCCCGCCTGCACATGATGTTATTTAATCACTTTTTTGCAGAGCACATAATAGGCATTCTGAAAATAATGGCTAATTGATTGACAAATATATCAAGCTTTGAAAATATACTTGACTTTGCAAGGAATAGTTTATTCTCTTTGAGTTACAATTCTGATTTATTAATCCCCCTTTTTATTTCTTGCAAAGTTGAATTATGCAGTCTTTCATAATTCTCACAACTGCAATTTTTAGATGATACAATTTTTAATTTAAATAAGGAAACAAATACGCACAATAATCCAATAATGGCTCACATAACTTAGCTGGAGCAGTTCCTACACATCAGAATTCACTTGAGAAAAAGGACAAAATCTTTGTTTGGTCCAAATTCATTTTTAACATTGCTAAGCAAATATTTTTAAATTGTTTCAATAGATTTTAAAGATACATAATATTAAATATCATGATATGCCAACCTTCTCATTTTAGCATTTAAATCTCTTCTATAAAGCTTTGCAGTTTTATCACTAGAAGTTAATATTACTTTTTCGCCTCTTGTGAATACATCAAGAATAAAACACACTAGCATCTTTTCTGAAAGTGCAGACCTCAAACATTTCATTTCAACTTCTTGTATTTCCTAATACAATTTTATATTAATTACAATGTGATCTAAAACTGACATGAGAGTGAACAAAATATTTATATTGAATACATTTCTATGACTGTGGCTGCTTCTCCATACCAAGTTTCAATTAACATTCTCTCCACTTGAGAAGTGATTTTATCTTCTAAATTATTTATTTTGGGGGGATATGCCAGCATTTTGTAAGAGCCCAGTCAGAAAAATCTTAATGACAATTTACAAAAACATCGTTAAAGTAATTTTTAAAAATAAAACTGTATTTTCACTAATTCACACCTCCATTAGGCATAAAGAGAAAGATTTGATGGGAAACTCATCACTAATGTTGATAAACAAAGGTTCAGTAAGCCGATACGACAAAGCTAAAGCGAGTGCAATTATACAAGTGTATTTGTTTTATAACTAAGTTTCACATGGCTTTCTATTAAATTGGGGATAAATCTTTAAAAAGTCAATCATTCAACTTAGCACTTACCTCATATGGGTGATAATGAGTGTTGTGGTGGGAATGAAAAAATCATCCACTCTGTCAAATTGCTTTCCCACTGGTTGGGTGTGGATCGTGTGGTGAGGCACATTACCACTGGCCAGGGTAATTACCTAAACAGAACACGCCTCGGTTAGACCTCAACAATGCAGTCACTTCGTAGTATAGGTTTTAATTTTATTTAGAGATGAAACAAATGTTTCTGGCAGTTGTTTGCATAGACTTTATGCCATCCTTAAAATTAATATATTATTACACAAATTACAATTCGGTGATGTTTTGCTTATTTTCAATATAGAAACTGTTGTTTCTATAAAGAAAAAATAGAAAAATATTTGTCTTGAACAATTTCAGCTTAAAATATAAAATAAATAGGCATATAAGCAACTTATTTATTATAAAAATCCTAATTTTCTTATAATGAGAAAAATAAATGCAAACGTACATGTAATGCGTGATATTAGGACAAAATCCCTTCAGTATAACAACTGGCAACATAGTTTTGAAAACTCCAAATTAAATCATGTGAAACATTTTAAATTTTTAAAATCTTAGAATACATAAATCCATATTTTAAAAAGTTTTCCTCCTATCATTGAAAAATAATGGGTTTAAGTGTTTTAATAAAAGATATTTCATCTTTCATAATGAATTTTTAAAAAACTTTTATAGTCCTTTAAAGAAAAGGTCAACTACATTTAAACTAGTTTATTTCCCTTATTCCGTTAGTTACCAAATCCTATTAGTTCTTTACATCTGTTTACACTCCTGTTACCTTTCATCGTTCCTACTGCACAACCGTTGTTCTGGTGGCCTTCTAAAGGTCTTTTTTCCTGCCTTTAATTTATCCCTTTTAAATACTTTCTACATATGGCCATCAAAATAACTTCCTAAATTACTGACTAAGTTAAATAGTGATTCTCCCTCATGACTAAAACTTCTCCTTGGTTTTTATGACAAGATTTTATTTTATCATTTTTAGTTTTAGAGTTAGTTTGTTTTTCCCAAAGGGTAATTTTTCTTCATTTAAATGAATATACTTCCATTGAGTTCCATTGGAATTCCTCCTGGCTGGGGCCCACTTCCTGAACAATAGTGAAACGGAAGGCCTCTACTTCAAGTTATTTCCTGGGAATATTTTCTTTAATTATTGTGCAGTTGATAAGACATTAATTATACTCCAATTGTGAAATTTGTGGATTACAGACTCATTATAATTTTTAAAGCAGTATTTTGAATTTTTTATAAGACATATATGACTTTTAAAAGTAAAATAAATTATGATAAATCTTTGAGAATCCATCTGAGGACATGAATTGGAAAATATTATCATATATCTACAATTATGACATTAGTCTTTATTATAAATATCTCAGAAAATACATATTTTGCTTGTATATTTGACAAAGATGTATGGATTAAATTATAATAAAAATTAAAACACAAAGAAAAAGATAAGTATAATTTTCTGATCCTTGAGAATATACTTCAGCATTGATTTCTCTTCCAGCCTAATCTTTCAACATGATGGCATGGGAAACACTAAATGGCAAGTGAGGGCTTGCCCGTATTTTTGGTTTTGTGAATTCAGTTTCTCCAAAGGAAGCATGTCTTGACTTCCATTTCCTTTGTGAATGTTTCCTGATAATCTTTTGGGAGACGATTATCCATGAATATTTTGACATTTCTGCAGAGTCAGGTCTTTCACAGCAAAGAGCATTGGCAAACTTGGTTTAAGGCTAATGGCACAGCAAAAATGCCTTGGAGACTAGTGATAGTGTCTTGCTCCTGAGAGATTTAGAGAATTATCTCCTTTGAACCATTTACTGACATTCAAGGGAAATGACCTACTCTTCCTCTTCCAGGGGAAGATTTTCATACATTCTAGAGTAATGATAATTATCTGTCCAGACAGAGGATAGGCTGATATGACAGCAGCCTGAAAAACCGTAGAGACATAATTCTAGGGTACCACTTCGTTCATGCAACTGTGCTGAACATGCAGGGCAGCATTAGGCTCTCCACGGGACCCAAAGTTGATTAGGGCTGGGGCATAAACACTAACATGCTCCATGAGTGAGAAATGGCCTGTTCTCTGATCCAGAGATCTTGGGTTTCCTATCATACTGTTTGCCTATCTATCTATCAATCTATCTATTTATCTATCCATCCATCTACCTATCTATCTAATCAGTCTTATATCCATATTCATATAATATGCACACACATAAATCTTATGTAAATAAATCTTCTTGTATATACCTTTTTAAAGGATATTTCTCAATTCCTACACTTTATTTTGTATTTTCAGTTGTGACACCTTCCACTCCCACCCAGCAAATATTTTTAAAATATACCATATTCTATTCACACAAAATATTTTTATTAGGCATCCAGAGAAAAATGAAGAACCCATTTTTAGATGGCTGAATAATGTGTGTGAAGAACACCTCCAGAAGGCTTTTTTCTGTGTACACTCATGAATCAAAGGGGAGAGGATGGGATCAATTCTAAAGAAAACTGTATAATAAAAATATATGCAGCTTTAGTTTTTTAAAAGAAAGACATGAAAAAAATTAAACTTTTAAGCTATGCTAATCTTAAGGTTAATAGTGTATTAAAATAATTTATAATAATATTTTCTAAAAAATCACATATATTGACCTGTTTTATTCATCTTGCAAAGAGTATGCATGAATACAAAATCTCAAATAGCAAGCACCTATTACCATATTGTGATAGATGATTCTAAAAGTTGCCCTTTGTGAAGATTGTGCTTTGTCCATCAAGAAATTGGCTCTATCATTCTATCCTCTTGAATCTGGGTAGGCAATGTGACTTGCTTTGATGAATACAATGTAGCAAAATTGGCTTTACGTGCATTTTGAAGCCCATACCTCAGCTGGTCTTGTAGCTTCCACTTTTGTAACCTAAAACTGTTATGCTGTGACGAGGCAGGGTGAGCGTCACATGCATGGGACACAAGGCATCCAGCTGAGCACTACCACCATGCGATAGACGTGAGAGCTATAGGGCATTCTGAACCTTCCACCTTTAGCCAAGTTATCAGATAACTGGAGCCCATGAGTGCTGCCAGATCATATCAGCAGAGCTGCCCAGGTAGCCAACTCACAGAATTGTGAGTCATCCTTTAATTTTAAGACCTCAAATTTTGAGAGTGGATTGATTTGCAAACTCAATAACTAAAATACTATAATATATTTTCAATGTTTCAAATGACACATATTTCTAGTGAATATAAAATGATCCATCATTATGCTAGCTGTATTAAAATATTCTATTTACATAAAAGTGTCATTTGTAAGTTAAATATTGCCATACCGAAAATAACTCAGAAACATTAAAAGTCTTGGTAGTGACAACTGATTAAAAATAAAATTATTTCATTTAAAAGAATTTATTTTAAAATGTCCAAAAGTTAATAATTTGGGGTCTTGTTAAGAGAGGCAGTAGCAAAATCGCAAAGCATTTTGAAAAATACTGTAATATAAAACACATTTCCAGGACCAAACACTCATTCCCATTCCCTTTCTGTTTCTGCTTAAACTTGTAATTATAAAAGTCTAAAGACTGTTCCAAAGGGTCATAACCAAAATGCAGATTTTTCTTTTTCTGTATCTGTCAAGTTCTCACATAAACAACTTCAAGGCAGAGGCAAAATCCCTAAGAATAACACCTCTATTCTTCCTTTAGAAATAAGCCTTTCCTCAGATAATAGAATATTACCTGATTAGAGAAAAATGGAAATGGCTTTGAGGCTTTTGCTGTCGAATTCTCTTTGTCTCTATCATACATGCTTTACCAAAATTGTTGAAAAGTAAATTATGACTTTCTTTTCCTCCAAATGGCATCAGCTTTGTCACTATAGGTTATTCTTTTTGCATATAAATATAACCTTTAATACATATAACCTACGATTTTCCCCCGTCCAAAAGTACATGAGTGCCAACTTTTTTTTTGCCCTTTTCTGTGCCTATCTAGTTATGATCAAAGCTGTAGTCTTCAGATGGAAAAATGTCATTGTTAAATGATCACAAATATCCAACAAAATGTTGAAAGCTTTAAAGATCTTTATTTTCTCTAATATACAGAGATGCACTTACCTGTAGTGTTGGTGATGTCTTCTCCAAGGTACCCCAGCTTAGCACCCAGACCTGATCATGCGATTTGTCATAGTGTAATTTAACTGGGACAGGGTCTGTGCTCACTGCCTACAATAAAGAATTGAAAAAAATGTTTTAGACTAAACTATTAGTTTAAAGCTAGGCCAGAAATTATGAAGATTCTAATTTAGATGTCAGATTAAAAACTTAATTTGCCAAATATATAATTTCCTAAGCCCTTATGTGATATTTGAAAATATCATCCTTTATTCATATACATTCATATAAATTAATAAAGTATTATCTTTCTAAATTTTTTATAATATATGATTATCATGATCACAATTATCATATACATGATAAACATTTTGTTTATCATTTGCACAACTGTACATGGCTTTCAGTTCATTTATTACCTATGCACATTGTGAGGTGGGAGAAGCTACTTAGAAACTCAAGATATAAAAGATTAATATATTCATTTTAATTAAGTGTTGAATGTAAACTATGTTTACACTATTAGATTTATTTTATCCCAATTCCGGTTACGAGATTTTACTATCTGTAATGTTAAAATGCCAACAATCTGATATATGGCCGTAATTCTAACGAATGATCAGCTAATTAAGTTTCCTTAATGAGAAATTCAAAACCACAGAAGAAAAAATAATTATTTTTTTATGCACCATGTGTGGTATGAAAATGTGTTTTTCTGCTAATATTTATAATATTTAGCGTTTACTTAAAATAAAATTCTCAGAAAACAAATTGATGCCAGGAAGTTATTTCACTCACCTTAATTTTATGCTATTCATATTACAAGCTAACACCATTTAAAATTAATCTCCAGGAGTAGGTACTTATATATTTTCTAACTATGTAACATAAAACAAATGGTATCCAATAAAGCAAACTTTATCCAATAGTGAAAGCATTTCTTCCCAAAGCTCTATTAACTATCCTTAGAGAATTTTCTAAGTACTTACCCATAATGCAATGTTCTTCTCAGTGCATTAGTAACAGGTAAACTATAGTTGTGGTTGGAAATACGGAAATTCATATTTTAAATTAAATGTTAGCAATTAAGTCTTATTAAGGCATCTCTTTTATAAAATAATGCCCTTCATTTTGCCTATTTAAAATTCTCAATATTCTTGCATTACTGGAATAATTATTGGATTTTGGAGCAAACTCACTTAAACATTTTTTATATTAGTGTCTTTACCCCTTTTTTCCTGGCTAAGAGAGTCAGTATACTGTTTGGGGATCAGATGGACAGCAATGTCCTCAGGGAAGGTAGCTCACTTGGCAAGCACCATAGATCGAAGGAAATTACTAATTCTGTTTCCTTTTGACTGATACTGAGTTTCCCAGACTCTTCAGAGGCTAAGAGTGGTCACATTGCATATTTTAGTTCTGTATTGTAAAGATTAATATGATGCATGATTTCTGAGAATAATACTCCATTCCATCAACAGAGATAATAGAAGGCTTCCTTCCACCACATGTTCTCTTATTTCCCACTTTGAATGCTGTTCTATGAGGATATTAAGCCTCTAGTTTCCAAAGTCATTTAGAGGCCAGGAAGCTATTAGGTTAAGAGGAAAACCCAATACTTTGAGGGTGCAGAGGAGAAAAATAAAAGGAAACTGAATTCTTTATAACCTTGAATAGTTACACAAAAATAGAACAGCTATTCCCAGACTTGATGTTATTTAGGTAATTACATAGCTTTATTGCTTAAGGAACAGTTAATCTGGATTCTATTAATTGTGTTAGAATGCCAGATGTTTCATTTAAATTTTTTCATGTACTAATCAATAATTTCAGTGCATATATAGCCCTAAAAAGTCATCATTAATCAATACACTAATAACAAAGCCATAAGATTCCTTTGATTTTTCATATTTTTCCCTTTATATGTTAAACTTAATCTATGTGTGAATGTAATAGCCTATTTTGTATGCAGCTTTAAATGGAATAATCTTTAGATCTTTAAAATGTTAAAGATAAGATAGTCAACACAAATGACAAAAGCAACAGTAAAAAAAAAAACCTCATTGTTATTTAATTGTAAGAATATATCAAAGGTCTGTAAGTAACGGTAAGGATCTGGGAACAATTTGAATGAAAATTTCCAGTTTGCCAGCTCTCACAAATTGCTTTTCTTTTCACCAGGTCTTTCATAAGTATTATCTTACAGAGACATACTACAAACCATAGGTTAGGCTAACACCCACATTTAATGGGATAAGGAAACGGAATCAGACTCCTTGGTGGTTGTCCAGCCAGTAACAAGGACAGATGGGATCTGATAGTCTATGTTCCTTTCCAATGTGGGAACCTCTCTGCATATGAAAGACACTCCCTCTTAGTTGATTGGTTATTCCTGGGAATGTGTGGATATGTTGCTCTCTTATTTATGCCTCATGTATAAAAAACATTGCTTTGGGTCTTTTTCCTCTATTGGAGGTTAAAAAGAAACCTAAGGGGCTCAAATACATGCCATCATGTCTGCAAGCAATACAGTCCTAATGGAGAATCACTGTAAGTCAGTATAGATCATGTTTATGAGCATTTATTCTGAAGCCAATTTCAAACTTTAATTCTTTCACTTACATTAAAATAATAATGACAACAATAATAATAGTACCTTGGGAAGTTACTAAATTTTTCTATGGCTCAGTTTTCTCTACAATAAAATGGAGACTGTAATAATACCTACTTCAAAGGGTTATTGTGAGTATTAGGTGAGATAGTAAAGTACTTAGGGTGTGCCTGGTGAGTATTAAGTACCATGGAAATACCACTCATACTACTACTACTACTTCCATTAGAAACACTAATTGAGCTAGATGATTTAGTGACTGTTAGCATCATAATGTTTTCTCATGTAAGTGAAAGAACTGAGACTAGAAGAGAAAATAAACCCGTTTCTGTCCTTGAAGAATTTACAGACTAGAGGGTGAAAAGAGCACTTAAAATAACTTGATGTGTGTCATAAAAATAAAAAGGACCACATGCTACGAAAGCTCAGAGGAAGCAGTACAATGCAGGATAAAATATAAGGAAAAGAGGTAAGGCTTTCATTGAGCCTTCAAGAACGAATATTTTTATGAATGGAAAGAGAATGTTTTTAAAAGTTAACTTATGGAAATATTTTACAGGAAGTGTCAGAAGGCAGTTCATGATGAATTGCCTTCAAACAAATTAGGATATATGTATTTGGAGGAGAAAAATATCAGCCAATTTTCAAAATAACTTTGGACTTTGAAAAATGTCTACTCAATGATTTCTAAAAGTTTTGAACATTTTGTTTCAGCTTTTCAAAAGTTTTGCACTAAATTCAGTTATTTTGCTGTCTGGTTATAAGAGTTCACCAGAACTGAAAAATATATGCAGATCAAAATTAAAAAATGTAATGTAACATACTTTATTCGGAAAAATTGCAATTTTAAGAAAATTTATAAGTTTTCAAGTATAAAATAACACATTTTATACAGGAAACATTTATATGATTTTCATCAACAGAATCATACATTAATGATAAAAATATTTCCAAATGGCTACCTTCAGGATAATACTTTCATGACCCAATTTTCAGTCAGAAAAGCAGGTATGTTACTATTAATACTATCAGCTTTGGCAAGGGAATAAATAATGTGCTGGATTTTACAAAATACCTGCTCGTATGCCCTTGAAATTGACTTTAAAGAATTAGTAAATTTAGACCAATTGGTTTTTATAGAACAGAAGGGAAATATTTTTGACACATAAGAAATTTTGTTTTTGCCACAAGACAACTTCTGAACTTCTTTGTCACGAAAGAGTTGAAATGGTTCTCCACCTGTTATGCAAAGGATTGCAAAGATTCTGTCATCCTTGACTGCCATCTTCCTCCCATACTTCACATCCTCAGGAAAAGCAATTGAATCTACCTTCTAAATGGTGATCCCTTTGCAATAGCTCTACTATCCCCATGAACACAGTCACCATTATCATTATCACATGGTGTCTAACTTCTAACCTTATACTCATCAGTCTTTCTCACAAATTTGTTTGAGTGATTTTTTTTTTCATTCTTTAAGCATCAGACAAGTCATGACAGTAATCAGCTTCAAAATATCAGTTTCTGGAAGAGATAAATTTTGTGTTGGATTTTACAAAATACCTGCTAAGATACTCTTGAAATTTACAGGATCTTCTAATTTCTTTTAGACTGAAAGCCAAAAGTCTTTATAATGACCACCTGGCCTTACCTGAACTGACACCTCCCCAGTCTTCTCCAGCTTCATCATCAACTATACTTTCCTCGATATCTCTGATACAGAATCTCCTGGCCTCCATTGCTGTTCATCCAATATGTCATCCATGCTTCTGCCTTTTGGAGGGTCTTTCCCTGAAAAGTTCTTCCGTAGAATCCCAATGCCTGCTTCCTCAAGATCTTTGCTCATAATTCACTTTCTCAGCACGGCCAGCTTGATCACCCTATTTAATGATCAAACCCTCCTTCCCGGTGTGCACACCCCTTCTCCTCAGCTTTCCCAAGCCCTCCTGTCCTTGCTCTGCACTTTTACATTTTCCAAAAGCACTTACCACCTTACATATGGCATAATTTGTATTTTACTATATTTATTTATCATCTGCCTACATCTAATAGATTCTACGCTCCCAGAAGTTAAGCTTTTTGTGTTTGTTTAGGTCAATGATATAAACCATGCACTTAGAATAATACTTAGTGAAATAGTATTCTCAATTTATAATTAATCAACTTCTAAGTCTACTTAATTATAAAAAGTAAGTTGCAACATTTTGTAGCATGGCAACTAATTATTATTATTAAGATCATGATCATTATTACTATTATTTATTTTCTTAAAAAATTTCTCCTCTGATGTTGAAATTGAGATTATTATTTTATGTAACAAAAATAATTGTACTCCTGCACTCAGCTTATACAACCTGGCTGTTTTAATGAGGTATTTTACAGAGACCTTATTTGTACAAGACACAAATTTTAAAAATTTACTTTTCATAACAATCTTTTTGTTGAAGTATGCACTATTGTTATTCCTTTTATACGGATAAAAGTAAACAGAAGACTAAGAGTACCAATGTTGATCCCTTCATATTGTAAAATTCCCACTTTCTTCTCAAGACACTAGAGTTCACTATATGTTACCTGACCATCCAACATACAGATAAATTCAGGCCTTCAATATTGGTCCTTATAGTAGCTTTTTATTAAATACAATATGATGTTTTTAAGATGAAAAAATTGTGAACTGATGTCACAGGATTCTCTTCCCATAACTAGTCACCTGTAAGTTCTTTGGGTTTCACATGCTCCACTTTGGAGACCACTGGTGTGCACATTTTTTGTTTATGCAGTCACCATTCATTTAATTTAGGAAAAATGACATGAAGCGAATTCATTATTCAGGAATATGTAATTAGGAAAAAGCATTAGTTATGTGCTCATATTTTATTTCAAAATTAACCTATATAATGCTCATGTATTGCTTACTGTAATTTACATTAAAAAAATAAAGATGGGATCTTCCTAGTTGCCCAGGCTGGCCTCCAACTTCTGGTCACAAGCAATCCTCCCACCTCAGTTTACCAAGTAGCTACAGACAAGTGCCACCACAAACAGCAGCATAATTTACACTTGACTACCCGAATTTATTTTGCTAGAAAAGTTGTTTTCAAACTGTATTGAGAAGCCTATGGAAATGAGACTTACTTGTAGCTGGCAATTGGAACCATCATAACAGAACAAAGGGGATCAGTTTGCATCTACTGAATGATTCTGTAAGATTTTATTTAAGTGATAGCTTCCAATTCTATATTGGAAATTTCTCTCCTACATAATAATCACTAAAATAAATGTTGTTCACACAGTAGCCTTTGCTTAACCTGGTGATATTGACATTATTAATTTACAATCTCTCTTCTGCAGTTTTATTGAATTATTAAACGTTTTCAAAAAAATGTTTCAAATAATAATGTTTAAAATTGTACTCAATCAATAGTCGTGATTTATATATGAGTTCTAGAATCTACATTTCTCAGTTTCTCATGCAAGTACTGTTGTCAGTGTTATATTGTCATGATGAATGAACTTTTTACCTTATTGCTTTGTGTAATATGTTAACATAAAATATATAAATAATAAAAAAGTTATACACATATTGATAAAAGCATTTTTTCTTTACTATTTTTAAAACATTGTTGAAGGATACGCAATTTACTTACATTATGAGATTTTAAAATTTCTTTTGTTGCTGTCTAAACTTAATTCCCTCACAATCTCAACATACATAGTATTAAAAAATTCGTATTTCTTGAGGGGGTGCATATAAAACAAATTTAAAACACATGATGTCCTAGTTATGGACCAGTTGTATCAACTTCTAAACATGAAATACTGACAATAGCAACAAAGATACACAGAACTTGTGGTTTGTTCTTGATATGAAGGAACAGTGAAGCACAGCTTGTTTATCAGTCTGACAAGGAAAGTACCAGCTGGCTAATTAAGTGAACCTAATTTAAAATAATGATGCAGTTCTCAAGATAATACGCTAATGATGGAGAAGACTGCTGATGATACTTAAGAATACTCCCAAGGTGTCACAATAAGCCCTTTCCGTATCCAAGCAGAACTTGATCGTACTCCATAGACCACAAAATGAGGTCAGTTGTTTACTAGTTAATCTTTTATACTACAAAACATCACCTGTATAACATTCCTACAAAAACTTTGATGGTGTCAAAAGCAATAATTGAAACAATTTGACATTTAAAGCAACACCAAGTTTATAGATTCCATTAAAAAAAATGACCTTTACTTTTTAGCTGCAGATAAAAATGATATTGATGTATTTACTGAAAACAAATATCCCAACGATCTCCTAATGCTAATATTTTATTATAGTTTTAAAAATCTTATATTGTCATGAAAATATTTATCATTTTAATAATAATATGTAATATTCGGTTTAAATTTTAAAGAATGTTTAGTCCCAAAATACACATTTAATACCAGTCCACACAGTCAAATACATGCAAAAATCAGAAATATAATTTCATGGATGAGGATAGCATGAAATACTAGGTGCTCAGTTTGACTGGACTGAAAAAGAAAACTTCAAAGTTTAAATTTCAATAAGTGTGACATTATCTCCTTTACTCTTGTTTTTTTCAAGAAGGCATTTTGATTTTTGGACTTCACGGCCTTATTTCTATATCCATACTATGTATAATGTATACCATTTTATAATGCTTGGGAAAAATTAACTAAAATTTGATTACAATTAGTATTCTTAGTTGCCTCTGTATAATATGCTCAGATTAGAAAAAAATAGGTAAATGAAAGCACATCATACAGTAAAGAAGTAAAACATCATTTGGACACAAAAAAATTCTAACTTTGAATCTGGGCTCATTTGACAAAAATGGTCAAATTGAGAATCGATGCTTTACTTTTTACAAAATTAACTTTGTACTTTGCAGTTCACCACAAATGTAAATGTGTGATGTCTTTATACACTTAGGTTGCTAGGATGATTAATTTATAAAACAAAAGTTGATATCTTTGTCTGTAAAATCAACCATTTTACATATTGTTTTAAATTAGAAAAAAAACCTCAAGAGAATTTAAAATTCTAAAAGATGAATTATTTTCAAGTATAAAAATGGAGTCATTGGCATATTCATAATTCAACTTTAAACTTGTGCTCTGAGGACTAAAATTCACATACTCCTAAGGTAATGTTAAGACAAATATAAGGATGTGTTATTTCACCCAGCATGTAGGAGAGTTATGGAACTCATTATCTAAAGAGGTGCACAGGCTGAAATTATACATGGCTGCAAAAAAGGCGGCTTAGGTAAATTCAAAAATAGCAAAACATATTTTTTAAAAGATAAATGTATGTATTTTGGTAGCATATATATAAAACTTGAGGTAGATATTTACAGTCAACAACATGACGCAAAAAGTAGTTTCCCTCTCAGAAAGAATACTTCATAGATGTACCCAGTATGGAAATGTTCATTCCATATACTCAGGTGATCACTACATTTCTGTAGAATAGTTTGTCCAGAATGGCCCACATAATTGCAGTTGCTCTTTCACTCTCCTTCTTTGTAGCAAGGTATTTAATAGCTCTCATAATTGAAAACCCTTGTTTATAATTGACAGGTAATAATCCCATCATATACCTCTCCAGAGCTGAGTGAGCGACTTCCACTACATACTGCTGCCTCTGTGTTTTGCTCCAAGGATTAAGTGCCTACATTTTTCTTTTTCACAATTGGAACATATTTGATATGTTGCTTTTGATTCTGTTCTCCAAATGGAGGGCAGCTATAGAAAGTGAGGCAATAAGGCTGATAAAGGGTGGCATGGGACAAAATGTAGCAAGAAAAGGTTAGGATTTGTCTTTGATAGTAGAATATCTGAGAATATACAGTGACTATTAGAAAAACCTGAATTACAGCAGCAGGTCTACACTAGCTTTTTAGATTGCTGCCAGCCAGCATATTCCTCAGGATAGTTGGGAATGTACTGCTATTCCCAGAGCATGTGGAGAGAAAAAATGGGAAATCAACTGCTTAGTTAATGAAGATACACATTTTTAGATTAACCTGATAATTGTTTTTTGTTTCAGTATTCCTAATTCATTTGGTCAGTCACAAAATCATTTTTTCTTGATTTCTTCTTGTATTTCATGTCATTAACTTATATTTTCTCTTTAATTTGGTCTTTCATATTCTTTTCAAATTTTACCAGCATGATTTTAACTTAATATTTTCTTAGTTGCTTTTATTCTCTGTAAGACTGCGTGTATATCTCTTTTTCGTTCAATTCTGATAGTATTAATTGTGACTTTTGTTCTTGTTGTTTGCCAAAATTCCCAGATTTATCTATTTAATTAGTATTTTTTATTCATTTTTAAAAACTTTGATAGATAAATTTAACATGAAATTTACCATCTTAACCATTTTCAAGTGTACTGAAATATGTTCATAATTCTGTGCAATCATCACCCCTATGAATCTCCATAATTCTTTTTACCTTGTAAAATGGAAACTTTACAGTCATTAAACAATACTTCCTCAATTCTGCCTCTTCCTAGCCCTGGAAACTACTACTCTACTTTCAGTCTCTATTATTTTCACTACTCTAATTACCTCATATAAATGTAGTCACACAGTTTTTGTCTTACTATGACTGGCTTATTTCACTTAGCATAATATCCTCAGATTACACTCATGTTGTAGCGTATTTCAGAATTTATTTCCCTTGTAAGGCTGTATAATATTCCACTGCATGTATAAAGCATATTTTATGTATCCATCTGTCAACAGACCCTTGAGTTACTTCCACATGATAATTCTATTTTTAATTTTTTAAATAACCACCAAACTGTCTTTCAAAGCAGCTCCACATTTTATATTCCCAACAATAATGCACAAGGGTTTCAATCTCTCCAACCCCTTGCCAAAACTTATTTTTTGTTTGGTAGTAGCCATCCTAATCAGTATAAGGTGCCATCTCATTGTAGTTTTGACTCACATTTACATTTCCCTAGCATTACTGATATCGGACATCTTTTTACACGCATATTGGCTATATGTATAACATCTTTGAAAAATGTTTATCGAAGTTCTTTGCGCATTTTTTTTTTTTTTTTTTGAGGCGGAGTCTCGCTCTGTTGCCCATGCTGGAGTGCAGTGGCGCGATCTCGGCTCACTGGAAGCTCTGCCTCCCGGGTTCATGCCATTCTCCTACCTCAGCTGGGACTACAGGGGCCCACCACCACGTCCGGCTAAATTTTTGTTTTTTTTTTTAGTAGAGACAGGGTTTCACTGTGTTAGCCAGGACGGCCTTGATCTCCTAACCCGCCCGCTTCGGCTTCCCAAAGTGCTGGGATTGCATTTGCCCAGTTTTGAATCCAGTTTTGATTATTTTTGTGGTTGAGTTTTAGGAGTTGTCTATATACATTGGATAGTAATCCCTTAACAGATACATGGTTTGCACATATCTTCTACTCTGTGGGTTGCCCTTTTACTTTTCACTCTGTTACTATTATCTGTGAATGAATAATTAAAAAAAAATTATTAAGTCTAATTTATGTAATTTTTCTTTGGTTACTTGTGCCTTTGTTGTCACATCTTAGACATCCTTGCCAAATCCAATATCATAAACTTTTTGCTCTCTCTTCTAACAGTTTAAAATTTGCACCTGAAATTTAGGTCTTTTATTAATTTTGAGTTCGTTTTTATTTACGGTGTTATGTAAGTTTCCAACTTCATTCTTTTGCATGTGGACATCAGTTTTCCCAGCATCACTTGTAGACAGACTGCCATTGCCCCACTGAATGGTCTTGGCACCCTTATAAAAAAAAATTGACTATATATGTTTATTCACAAGTTTTCCATTCCATTCCATTATTCTGTATGCCTGTCTTTATGCTAGTACTACAGTTTATTGTAGCCTTTGCAGTAAGTTTTGACATAAGAAAATGAGAGTACTCCAGCTTTGTTCTTCATTTTCAACATTATGTTTTCTACTTAGGGTCCCTTAAGATTCCATATGAATTTTAGGAAATATGGGCTTCTCTATTTCTGCCAAAAAACAAAACAAAACAAAGCCTTAGCGATTTTGATAAGGCTTCCCAAAGTGCTGGGATTATAGCCATGAGTCACCGTGCCTCACCATGTTTAACTTTTAAAATCTATTGAGACAATTTCTGAAGAAGAAATTCTGATAAGAATTTCTCCGAATCTCTAGACTGCTTTGAGTAGTACTGACATCTTAACAATATTGAGTCTTTCAATTCATGAACATGGGATGTTTTCCCATTTATACATCTCCTTTAATTTCTTTCAGCAATATTTTGTAATTTCCCTTGTATATCTTTCACCTTCTTTATTAATCTCTATGTATTTTACTCTTTATTATGCTATGACAAGTTGAACTGTTTCCATAATTCTATTTGCAATTTGTTTATTATTAGTGTATAGAAATGCAACAGATTCATGTATGTTTCTTTCTATCCTGATACTTTACTGAATTCATTCATTAGTTCTAATAGTGTTTTGCATAATTTTTAGGGTTTTCTACATGTAAGATCATGCCATCTGCAAATAATTTTGCTTATTCTTTTTTAACTGGAGGGCTTTTATTCATCTTTCTAGCCGAACTGTTCTGGCTGGAAGCCCAATACAATGTTAAGTAAAAGTGGCAAAAGTGAACATCCTTGTCTTTTTCCTGAACTTAGAGGAGAAGCTCAGTCTTTCACGTTTGAGTTCTTCCCACATGGGTTTTATATGTTGCAATAGCTTCTTCCCATTCCTAGTTTTTTGAGTATTGTTGTTATGAAACAGTGTTAAATTTTATCACATGCTTTTTTGCATCAATTGAGATGGTCATGTAATTTTTCTTTTTCATTTTTTTAAGGTTGTTTATTACAATGATCTGTTTTTATACATTGAATCATCCTTGCATTCCAGGAATAAATCCTACTTGGTCACGGGTATGATGTAGTTATGTGCTGCTGAACTTGGTTCGCTAATATTTAGTTGTGTAATTTTACATCAGTGTTCATAAGGCATCTTGGGCTGTAGGTGTATTTTCTTGTAGTAATTTTTTCTGGCTTTAGTATCACGGCAATGCTTGCCTCATAGAATGGGTTAGGCAGAATTTACTTCTCTTCAATTTTTTTAGTAAGATTTGAAAAATATTGGTGTTAGTTCTCTTTGAATGTTTGGTAAAATTCAGCAGTGACATCATCAGGTTTAGTGCTTTTCGTTGAGTTAGTTTTGATTACTGATTCAATTTTCTTAGCATTTGTAAGTATATTTATTTTTTCTATTTTATTATAATTTAGTCTTGCTGCATTTTGTGTTTCCATAAACTTGTCCATTTTATGTAGGTTATCCAATTTGACAACATACTATTGTTCATGGTACTCTCTTATAATCCTTTGCATTTCTAAAGCATTGGTATAATAGTAATGGCCCCACATTCATTTTTGATTTTATTAATTAAAATCTCTTTTTCTTATCCCATCTAGCTAATAGCTTGTCCATTTTTTTTTTTTGATTTTTTTTTTTTTTTTTTTTTTTTTGGAGACGGAGTCTCGCTGTGTTGCCCAGGCTGGAGTACAGTGGCGTGACCTTGGCTCACTGCCAGCTCCGCATCCGGGGTTCACGCCATTCTCCTGCCTCAGCCTCCCAAGTAGCTGGGACTTCAGGTGCGTGCCAATATGCCTGGCTAATTTTTTGTATTTGCAGTAGAGACGGGGTCCCACCGTGTTAGCCAGGATGGTCTCAATCTCCTCACCTCGTGGTCTGCCTGTCTCGTCTTCCCAAAGTGCTGGGATTACAGGCGTGAGCCACCGCACCGGCTATTTTCTTGATCTTTTTAGAGAACTAACTTTTGATTTCAATAGTTTTCTCTATTCTCTATTTTATCTTTCGTCTAATTTTTATCAGTTCCTTCTTTCTGCTAGCTCTGACTTTACTTCTTTTTCTTTTTCTTTCAGTTTTTTGATAGGTTGTTGATTTGAGATACTCCTTGATTTTTTAAAATATATTTATCATTCTAAATTCCACTCCCTTCGCATCCTTCAGCACTGGTTTTGCTATGTCCCATAAGTTTTGGTCTGTTGTGCTTTAATTTTCATTTGCTTCTAAGTATTTTCTAATTTTCCTTGTGACTTTTTTTTTTTTTTATCGATTTTTAAGGTCATTTTAATTTCCACAATTTAAAAAGAATTCCAATTTTACTTCTATTATGGATTTCTACTTCCACACCTTTATGCTTAGATAATTTTTATTATATGTAACTTTTTTTTTTTTTTTTTTTGAGACAGAGTCTCACTCTCGCCAGGCTGGAGTGCAAGTAGCACGATCTCGGCTCACTGCAACCTCTGCCTCCCGGGTTCAAGCAATTCTCCCACGTCAGCCTCCAGAGTAGCTGGGATTACAGGAGTGTACCTCCACGCCTGGCTAATTTTTGTATTTTTAGTAGAGAGGGGGTTTCACCACGTTGGCCAGGGTCGTCTCGATCTCCCGATCTGGTGATCCACCTGCCTCAGCTTCCCAAAGTGCTGGGATTATAGCCACCTCTCCTAGCCATGTCTAACTTTTAAAATCTATTGAGACTTAATTTCTGGCCTAGCATATCATTTATCCTAGAAAATGTTCCATGAGCTCTTGAGAGAAAAATATATATATGCTATTGTCATTGGATAGTATTCTGTATTTGTCTGTTAGATCTGTTGGTTTATTGTGATAAGGTCTCTACTCCCTTTATTATCTATCTTCTGTCTGGTATTTCTATCAATTGTTGACAGTGAGGAATTGACGCTTTCAATTATCATTGTAGAACTCCAAATTTCTCAATTCTGTCAGCTTTCGCTTCACATGTTTTGATGGTTTAGTATTAAGTATACGCATCTTTATAATTTTTAAATCTGCTTGCTATATTGCTGTATTGAATTTTTTATTAATAAATTATCTCCCTCTTTGTCTCTTGTAATTTATTTTTATTTTTATTTTGGGACAGAGTCCCACTCTGTCTCCCAGGCTGGAGTGCAGTGGCACAACCAAAGCTCACTGCAGCTTTGACTTCCAGGCTCAAGTGATGCTCCCACATCACTCAGTTTCCCAAGTGTTGGGACTACAAGTGTGTGCCACCACATCCAACAAATTAAAAAATATGTATATAGAGAGACACCATCTCACTATGTTGTCCAGGTAGGTCTTGAACCCCTGGGGCCACACACTGCCCCTGTCCTGGCCTCTCAAAGTGCTGGTATTAGAAGTGCGAGCCACCACACCAGGCCCTTGTGATATTTTAAGTCTATGGATACATATACTAGTATAGTTACCTCTACCTTTTGGTTACTCAGTGCATGGACTATCTTTTTCAATCCCTTATCTTTCAAACTTTTAGTGTGATTATACCTAAAGTGAGCCACTTGTAGACAGCATATACTTTGATCCTGTTTTTAATCCATTCTGTCAATCTCTGTCTTTTGATTAAATAATGTAAGCCATTTATATTTAAAGTACTTAGTGATAAGGTACTTACCTTTGTTATTCTGCTATATGTCTTCTAATATGCCTTACAGATTTCCCCTCTCATTTCCTGCATTATTGTCTTCATTCATGTTTAGTTATTTTTTTGTAATGAAATGTTTAAATTTCTCATTTTCTTTTGTCTATATTCTGCAGCTGTTTTCTTTGTGGTTAGCATGGGGATTACACTTAATAGCTTAAAGTTATAGCAGTTCTATAATAGCTAAACATCAATAACATACAAAACTTTGCTCCTTTAATAGCTCCATTCTGATCTCTTTTAGGTGTTTATGTCACAAATTACAATTTTGTACACCATGTGCCAAAAAAATAAATAATTCTTTTAAATGCATTATTTCCTTAAATTATGTAGAAAACAAAAGGGTTTTTGCAAAACAAAGTTACAATAACTTTTAGACTAATAATATTTATGCATTACTCTCGTATTAGGTAAGAAACAAAAAGTGAAGTTACCAAATTTTACTATAATCATTAGATTTTGTGATTGTTCATATATTTGCTTTTATAAAGATCTTTATTTCCTCATATGACTTCAAGTTACTATCTAGTGCTTTTGTTTTGTTTTGTTTTGTTTTAAGACGGACGGAGCCTTTCTTTCTCGCTGAGGTTGGAGTGCAGTGGCAAGATCTCGGCTCACTGCAACCTCTGCCTCCCAAGTTTAAGTGATTCTCCTGCCTCAGGCACCTAAGTAGCTGGAACTACAGGCACCTGCCACCACGCCCAGCCAATTTTTTGTATTTTTAGTAGAGATCGGTTTTCACCATGTTGGCCAGCATGGTCTCAATTTCCTGACCTCGTGATTCACTCACCTCAGCCTCCTGAAGTGCTGGGATTACAGGCGTGAGTCACGGTGCCCGGCCTGTGTACTGTTTTGATTTACTCCTGTGTTTTTTTTACTTTGCTGGGCTACCTTGAACATTTCTTACAGGACAAGTCTAATAGCAACAAACTCAGCTATTGTGTATCTGGGAATATCTTAATTTCTACCTCACTTTTGAAGGACAATTTTTGTTTGATATAGGATCCTTGATTGACTTTTTATTTTTTTATTTATTTTTTTATTTTTGAGACGGAGTCTCACTCTGTCGCCCGGGCTGGAGTGCAGTGGCCAGATCTCAGTTCACTGCAAGCTCCGCCTCCCAGGTTCACGCCATTCTCCTGCCTCAGCCTCCCGAGTAGCTGGGACGACAGGCGCCCGCCACCTCGCCCAGCTAGTTTTTTGTATTTTTTTATAGATACGGGGTTTCACAGTGTTAGCCAGGACGGTCTTGATCTCCTGACCTTGTGATCCACCCGTCTCGGCCTCCCAAAGTGCTGGGATTACAGGCTTGAGCCACTGCGCCCGGCCACTTTTTTTTTTTAATTTGGTCTTGTAGTACTTTGAATGTATGGATCCACTGCCTTCTTGCCTCCATAGTTTCTAGTAATAGTAATAAATCTGATAATCTTATTGAGGTTACACAGTATGCGTAGAGTTGTTTCCCTCGTGATGCTTTCATAATTCTTTCTTTGGCTTTGGCTTTTGAGAGTATAATTCTAATGTGTCTTGATGTCGGTCACTTTTATCTATCATACTTGGACTTTGTTGATCTTCATGTATGTTTATATTCATGTTTTTCATTAAATTTGGAAAGTTATTAGCCATGATTTCTCCACATATTCTGCAGTCCATTTCTCTTGCTCTTCTCCTTCTGGGACTGCCACAATGCATATGTTGGTACACTTGACTGAGTCTCACAGGTCCCTTAGACTTGGTTCACTCCTCTTCAACTGTTTTTCTTTCTGGTTCCCAGACTCAGTAATTCAATTGCACTATCTTCAAGTTAGTTGATTTTTCTATCTGCTGAAATCTGCTTTGGAATACCTCTAGTATATTTTTCATTTCAATTATTGTAACTTTTCATCTTTCAAATTTTTAAAGATTTTTTATTATTTACTAATATTGTGTCTGGAATTGGTGAGTTCTTGGTCTCACTGACTTCAAGAATGAAGCCGCAGACCCTCATGATGAGTATTACAATTCTTAAAGATAGTGTGTTTGGAGTTTGTTCCTTCTGATGTTCAGATGTTTGTGGAGTTTCTTCTTTCTGGTGGGTTCATGATCTCCCTGACTTCGAGAGTGAAGCTGCAGACCTTTGCAGTGAGTGTTACAGTTCTTAAAGGCCACACGTCTGGAGTTTTTCATTCCTGCTGGTGGGTTCGTGGTCTCGCTGACTTCAGGAGTGAAGTTGCAGACCTTCATTGTGAGTGTTACAGCTCATAAATGTAGTACAGACCCAAACACTGAGCAGCAGCAAGATTTATTGCAAAGAACAAAAGAACATAGCTTTCAGAGCATGGAAAGGGACCACAGTGGGTTGCCACTGCTGGCTTGGGTGGCCTGTTTTTATTCGCTTATTTGACCCCACCTACATCCTGCTGATTGGTCCATTTTGCAGAGAGCTGATTGGTCCATTTTGCAGAGAGCTGATTGGTCCATTTTACAGAGTGCTGATTGCTCCATTTTGACAGAGTGCTGAGTGTTGTTTTTCCAAACCTTTAGCTAGACACAGTGTGCTGATTGGTGCATTTACAATCCTTTAGCTAGACAGAAAAGTTCTCCAAGTCCCCAACCAACCCAGAAGCCCAGCTGGCTTCACCTCTCAATATTTCCATTTTGTTTTTACATTATTTCCTCAACTTTCTTTTTATCTTTAGTGCTTTGAGCATTTTTAAGATAGTTGTTTTAATGTTTTTATCTAGTAAATCTGCCTCAGGTCTTTTTCAGGAATACATTCTGTTGATTCTGTTTTTGTTTTCTTTTCTTCTTCTTTTTTTTTTTTTTTTTTTTTTTTTTTTTTTTTTTGAGAGGGAGTCTCACACTGTCACCCAGGCTGGAGTGCAAGTGCAGTGGCATGATCTCTGCTCACTCCTAGCTCTGCCTCCTGGGTTCACACCATTATGCTGCTTCAGCATCCCAAGTAGATGGGACTACAGGTGCCCACCACCACAGCCAGCTAATACTTTTTTTTGTATTTTTAATAGAGACGGGGTTTTACCATGTTAGCCAGGATTGTCATGATATCCTGACCTGGTGATTCACCTGCTTTGGCCTTCCAAAGTGCTGGGATTACAGGTGATTCTATTTTATTTAAATGACCATACTTTTCTGTTTCTTTGTATACCTTGTGACTTTTTTTTGTTTGTTTTTGAAGACTAGGCATTCAAATCTAATAACTGTGATAATTCTAGAGATCAGATTCTTCCCCATCCTCTTGTTTGCCATTTTTTTTTAAGACAGAGTTTTGCTCTTGTTGCCCAGGCTGGAGTGCGATGGCATGATATTGGCTCACAGCAACTTCCGCCTCCTGGGTTCAAGCGATTCTCCTCTCTCAGCCTCCCAAGTAGCTGGGATTATAGGAATGCACCACCACACCTAGCTAATTTTGTATTTTTAGTAGAGATGGTGTTTCTCCATGTTGGTTAGGTTGGTCTTGAACTCCCGACCTCAGGTGATCCACCCACCTTGGTCTCCCAAATTGCTAGGATTACAGGCGTGAGCCACTGTGCCCAGTCACTGCTGTTTTTTTAATTGCATTTTTTGCTTTTGTTTATTACTGTAGGCTGTCTCTATTCCAAGGTTCAGCCTAATGTAAACTTAAAGTCTTCTAAGGTATTTTTCTGAGCCTTCCTCTGGGCACCAACTGGTCACTTTCTAATTTTTCTCCTATATGTGCTTGTTTTTAAATAAACTAGTACTTAATGTCTGGTTCTAAAATGAAGAACTGGAGAAAAATGAAAGAGGAGTATAAACAGGCACTAGGCTTTACACGTCCTGGAAGTCACTTTTACCAAAGGAAAAGAAGCTTGCAACAATGGGCAAGGTGTAACAACAATGTTCACCCACCTCTGTCTGTAGCTCTGTAATCAGAAGTGTCAATCAACAATCAAAGAACAGATACCCCAAATTTAAAGGACAGGATCCTTTTTGCTCACCTTGGCTCCTGCATTCTGCATGCAAGCTGCTCCTGTTTTTGTTGTTTTCTACAATTAATATTTTAATAGATCATATGTTTATCAATTCCCTTGCTCACCATCAGGTCAAACTTACGACTGATTTTCCTGATTCCTGAAGTAAACAATTTGTTTCCATGTTGTTTCCATTTACGTTGGTGATAAAGTCTATGTTTTTGTGTTTCTGACACAATAAACAAATCGTGCCCTAGTTTTATAATTATTTTTTAAATTTCCACTTAGTCTTTTTGTAATATTTTACTTTATTTTGATATTCATTATTTCCACTGAGAAATTTGCTACCATCTCATAGTAATTTATCCACCTTTTTAAGATCTTCCTCTTTGAAGTGACACAACCAAACGGAAAAAGGAAGATCTTAAAAAGGCAGATAAATTACTGCCTTTTTAAAGTGTAATTTTTTGTTTTCCAATTGAGTTTCCTTGTCCTTCTAAATCTGAGGGTTTACATAAGTGCTTTTATATTGTTTCATGTTATATAAATTATTATTATAGTTTATTATACTTTATGCAATTATTATTCATTTTGACTGAAATATTAACTTTTCCCTTTTCTTTCTATTATCTATTTTAGGAAATATTATTGCACATATGTTAATTCTGACTTTATGTCTTAATTCCTCATTTATATTTTCCTTCTCTTTTCCTCAATACACTGCATTATTTGATTGACTGCATTATTTGTAATTCAGGTCTATCTCTGAACTTAGTTAATCATTCTCCTCTTTTATTTAAACTATTGTTTAACATATACATAGCAATTTAAATTTTAATAATTCACTTTGAATTTTTAGAAGATATATTTTGGCTTTTTCAATTTTAAGAATTTATTCGAGAAATACAGGGTTATTATAAAACTTGAAAGTAAAATGTTAACAAACAAAATGATCATCAATGCAGAAATATAGAAAAAGTCTCAATAGTGTAAAGATTTCACAGCTCCCTAATTTCATCAGTAGATTAAATGTAATATTAGTTAAAAATTTATCACTACTGATAGTCACATATGCTATTTTTTGAAGTTAAATATAATCATTTGGAAAATGATGCACCTTGGATAGCTTAACATGCATACACACACATAAACTCACATGTAATATTTGGTCTCACATTTCAATTCATATATGCATATACGAAAAGAATTGAATATTTTGCACCCAAAAAGTGTACAAAACTGTAGCAAATAGTATTATTCACCATAGTACAAATTTAAATACACTTTAAATGTCTGTTAGCAGTAGAATGGATAAATACAAGTCTGATACTCAAATATAGTAAATTCTAATTATTTATGATAGCTCCTCTATAAATCATCACTAACACCGAATTACTGAATACTGATTTCATAAAGGAAGTGAAGAGTTATGATCTGTTGAGCTTTTGTTCATATTATTGGAATCAACCAATCAATACATCACCTTGCTTTATGTATGTATCTGTCTAAAAACACCTTATTTAATACACATTGTTAACTGATGAAGATGGAACTCACGGCCAACAGCATTACAACTCATGCCTGAACAAAACTTACCATTAGGTGCATCACAATCTTCTTGTACTTGGGAACTCTAGACAGCACTTCAACACTATGTGTGGAGGCCGTTTTAAACAGCAAAATTGTCAAAAGCACGGATTTTTTTTTTAAAGGTATTAAATTGAGCATGGAAAGAATATTCATTTATAGTATGAAAGTTAAAACAAGAAGGCAGAATATCTTCTTGTTCAGATACAGAGGGGCATGTGTATATTTAGCAATAAAAAAGTTTTCACATCTAGGTATGCCCACAAATGACCATAAAATGCCATGGTTATAAATAAATTTAAACAAGTAGGTAACTATAAATACAGAATCCACAACAATGAGAATCAACTGTAATCAGTTTCTTCACAGCAATAAAACAAAGAATTACACTAGCAACAGCTACGAACAAAATGATCTTGCAATCATAATGTAAAGCACAGATAGCCAGATTCAGATCGTGAATATCATATATATCCATTTATGCTCAAAATCAGTCAATATTTATATGTGGTAATAGAAATCTACATAATAATTTCCTTCAAACAGGTAGTATCTAGAATGAGTAATATAAGTAATTATTATTATAATAACATGGTCATAAGGAGAACGCATTTGGACTGTGCCCCAATTTATCAACCTATAAAAATGTGTTAGATACTAAGCTGAGAAAACTCTGCAATCATAATTGTATCATATTATTATCTGCTTTTCATTTTGTGAAGTTTTATAAGTTCCCCTAATATTTCATAGTAATAATAGGCATTTTGAAAAATAATACAGTTTATGTAATTACCATATCACTTGAACATTTTTAATTAATCTTTTCTATTTTAAATGTTTCACCATTATTTGAAGGTGGAATTATATGAATAATAAGTGATGTTAGCTCTTCCCACTTTTGAACATCAGTTAGATAATTTATATTCAGTGAGTATAGTTCTCTAGTTTGAAAACTCAATTTAAAAACCAGCCTGATTATTTCTAAAATATATTTCCAATTTTAATTCACCAGCAAGGAGTTTTGATAATTCTAAATCGAATGCTTGTAATTTGTGTTGGCCTATGTTATAGCTGAAATAAAAATCCAGCCTAGTCAAAATCCCACAGTCTCAAAAATCAGAAACAAAGAAGTGAAATATACAGCAAAATTTTTTCTCACAATAAATATCAGACCATTAGATTGTATATTCATAATAAATGTGTAACCTTAGGGCCTTAGGGTTTTCTATTAGAGTAACTATTCATCCTTTAACTCATGATTGTACTGCTCATTCTCATATTAGAAAGTGAACCATTAGGCCAGTTATTCACCGTCAATTTGTAAACCTGGAAGTGCCGGCTCTTCATAGCAGAAATACTTTTCATGTTTGCATTTGTGAAATGAGAAACACATAATAAGCAATTATTAAATAAATACAGAATATATGGACGAAGTGCTACCTGGGTGAATGGGTGAATGGATGGATGGATGGATGGATGGATGAATGAATTCATGTGAAGTTGTCAATGACTTTTAGAATGTGTAGTCCTACTTTGAACATCTTAACACTTTTTGTAGTGCTAGACAGAAATCAAAATTAGAGGTTTAACTTCAAACCAATATTGACTGAAAACATTCTCTGTAAATGAAGGAATGTTTTGGGTCCAGTCTCCCGAGAAATTTTGATAGGAAACAGGCATATGGCACTTCAACATGCCAGGGTCTACTATAAATGCTTTACATGCATTATTCATGTAATTCTTAAAATAACTTCACAAGATACATATATTTATTATTCCCATTTAACAGATTGTACATATCTCATAAAGCTAGTTAACTTACTTTTCTCTGAGCTGAGAAGCAAAAGATGAAAATAATTAAGGGACCAGACTGACTGGACATCAATCCTGCACTTCACCTTGGTTGTTCTGCAACTGATTTCACGTAAAGAGCATGGGCTGCAACAGTTAGTGGCTCAAACTTGAAGTATGAATTCAGAGAATTGTGAAAGCATGACCATGGCAATGTTTATTATAGATTGCTTTCTCTATCTCTAACATACTTACATATTATTTATTTTACTACTACCTAGCAAATTCTACTAGGTTACAGTCATCTAGTGAAGCCTACGATTGTCTTGGTCTTTATTAAGAATAAAATAAGGAGGCCTCCATTCCAGTTCTATAATGATAAGCAGGAATGTCTTAATTGGCCTCTGCCTGCTCTGACTGTGCCTTCCTTGCTCTAGATAGAATACGCAGCTGGGAGGGAGATTTGTGTGGAGCTAGGCAGGTTAATATTACGAAGTGTTGGTGGATTTAATTTCTGAAAACAAAAAATTTAAATTATCTCCTGAATTCATTAGGCTTAAGGAACAGAATGAGAGAAGAGTTTGCAGAAATTGCGTAAATTTTCTAGTTATCCAAGTAAGGAAACATATTATCAGTGACAATCAAGTTACCTGGAAAAGATTACTGCAATAATATAAATATTTTTAAAGATTTACTTGTCCACAAGTAGTAATTATTCATACCTGAACAACTTTTTGGGACTGCACATCAACAATAAGGACTCTGTCCAAAGTTGGCTGTGCAACATAAATGAACTTGTCTTTGACATTAACAGCTGATGCCCACACACACCTCTGAACTTCATCTCCCTCAGCTTTGGGACAGACTTCATCCTGTAATTTAGGAAAGATAAAATTAAATTTATATCTTAAATTATAACACATACCTGACAATATCATGGGTAAAATTAATGTTTCATTCTCTACAACTTTCAGCATCAAATGTTAAATATATATATAAAGTTTAATTAATAGAACATATTTCAGTTCATTAAATATGTATGGAAAGCAATGTAAAATGAGATTCCTTTAAAGTACATTTTATGTTCTTAATTACTTATTTTTCTAGTAAAATGCAGTTCTTTCATTTTTTTCCTACTTGGTTATAACTCAGCAACTTCAAAAAGTCCAACATCTTTCCCCAAATTTTCCCAGTCTCAAGTTTCTTTAACAGAATAAATGTCACACTTTAAGTATATTCTGAGTTTTTCACAACATTAGTGGCTGTCCTCATAGCAAATTCATAGTTTTGTTAAGTCATATAATCTTCTGGAAAAGATTTCAGGATTCTTTTAATTTCTAGTAAATCAAAGATTAAATAAATTATAATAAGGTAGTTATTCTCAATGGTTGTTTTATTTTTCAATCAAGGTCAAATTTTAAAAAATCTTTCAATATTCCCAAAGCTTCTTATTATGTTTCCTTACCCTAGAACTGCCTTCTGGTTGAAGATTGCATACTTTGTGTTAGATGACTGTAAATGAGGCCAAAAAAGCCCCTCCCTCTATTTCCTCTTTTCCTTCATATTGCCAAAAAATGATTGTGGAAGAGATACGCAAGCCCTTGTGATTTATCCTGGGAGTCACAGCATAAGTAAAAGTGTATGAAGTGTTTTCGAGTTTTCTTTTACGCACTGTTCTATTACAGTTAGAAAAACCACAAATAAGAGAGACTGGTTAAAATGTACATAAAACGTATGTGCAGGCCAGGTGTGGCCTGTAATCCCAGCACTTTGGGAGGGTAAGGTGGGAGGATCATGAGGTTAGGAGATCGAGATCATCCTCGCTAACATGGTAAAACCCCGTCTCCACTAAAAATACAAAAAAATTAGCCGGGCGTGGTGGCGGGTGCATGTAGTCCCAGCTACTCGGGAGGCTGAGGCAGGAGAACGGCCTGAACCTGGGAGGTGGAGCTTGCAGTGAGCTGAGACCACGCCACTGCACTCCAGCCTGGGTGACATAGTGAGACTCTGTCTCAAAAAAAAAAAAAAAAAGAAGTCTGTGCAGTAAGAAAGTTATTTATATAATAATAATATAATGATAAACAATTATTCCAGTATTTGATTTTTTTGTCTGATAATTAGCAACTCATGTCTAATTTCATTTTTTTGTATACTCCAGTTATTATCTCTAAGCTAACTTACAATAAGACTATTTTTTCTAATCTATATAAAAACATTCGTTTTTCAACAGACATACCATTCAGCATATGTATTTAATAATCATAAGACAAAAATCAACCACATTCTCATTATCAGTATCACTAAGCATTTATTTCTAAAGATAACACTGATAGCAGTATACCATATTTGACATTGAGTAACCACATTGAACAACTAAAAAATGTAACCTTTCTCAGGCTGCATAACCATTGTAGGTGGTTTTCCTTTTTGCATAAAATTTGGTAACTAATGTAAATACCAAAGCACTTTGCAATGAGACATCCAGTGTGTGGCCTGCGGTTAATGTTCTCCAAATGTCAGATCTAATTCAGGAAGGCTCTGGAGTGTCCATTAATTTTTAAGATCTGGTTCAGTGTTGCATGGTTTAGGAACATAAAACAATAGTGTTCTCCTCTAAACAGCAGAGATTGTTCTAAGCTTCTAAGGCATAAGCGGGAAGACTGAAAATGAAGCACGTATCGTATGGTGTTTCAGGTAGTCCTGGATTTATGAAATTAATTCTGTGTACCACGGCCATTACAGGTGACTATTCGGGAGGTCAACCTGAGTAGAGTCCTTGGCACTCTTAAGGAGGTAACCCAAACCTGGAGGCAGAAGTCTGTCTTCACTACGTGCTTAGAACGCAGTATTATACTTTCATTCACCAATTCCTACTGACACACTGTTTTCTAAGACAACCTATTCTTCAGAAGTATACTTAATGTCAAGGACAAGAATCTATTTTGCGAGAAACAAACACTAGATAAAAATATGTACTTGAGAGGCATGAAGAAGTGGGAAAAAAGTGGGAACTAAGGTTGGTGAAAGGCTCTGAATACAGGGAAATTGTTTACAAATTCTTCGCCGTTGTGTAAAACCTGCCAAAGTAATGAAAAGTGTGAGCGACCTGACACATAACTGTCAGCCAAACAACTGCTGAACCACGAACGATTTCCACCCCTTTGTTTGCTACAGAACTATTCAACAGTAAAATACACTGCTCTGCTGGGAATTAGTTTCTATTTGGATGCTGTCCCAATAAGACATCCTTGACCAGACTTACAATCATTTTTACAAAGCCATTAAAAGTTTCCTGACAGTAATCCTGGATTTTCTTTGCTTTGCTTTATGATATTATTTCTAATTATATTATTTCTCACTTTACAATAGCACTCTTTTATTTTCTCATATTAATATTTATTTCTATGGAAGAAAAATAGTAGAGGAATGTTTTTTAACATGAATTAGAGATTTAATGGGACAAAAAGGAGACACAGAATCCAGAGATGAAAAATAAGATTAAGATAATATATACTGATGAGGAAAGCTGCCAGAGATTATATCAAAGAGTATTATTAAATCACTTTTACAGAAATGTATACTAACATTTAGAGTGAACAGAATTAATAAGGTATAAACTAACGGAGATGAGAGTCCGGGAAAAGACAATTCTAATGTATATTTAGAATTTATTTCTTTTGGATCTTTTCCATATTTAATCACATATTTCCTACACATGTATTATACTTTCCCAAAATGTTAAAGAGTACAAGTTATATCACTACTGATGGTACAAATTTTAATTAGCATTTTAAATAATGTTACTAATATCTGATTTGCTAAGCCAAGGTAAATCAAACAGAATCATATATACACTTGTCTTCTACTAGGATGTTGCCATTTTCATTTATTAGACTAATTACCTATTAAAAATACTTTGCCTTAAAATCTTTAATTTCCAATCTTTCCTTCCTTCCTCTTCATATTCTCCTTCTCAGGTCATCCTGCATCATTCCTAAAGACAAATATTTCTCACAAACACATCTATTTTCCTTGCTTCCACCTCAATAAGTTGTTGTCAGGACTACCTCCTCTCATCCTTCTATCTAATCTTAAAAGATACGTCCACTACTCCTTACTTTCAGAAAGACCTGCCCTCAATTTTTCTTATAATTTTAACTATTCAATTATTCAGACATTAACATTGCCCCATAAATTTAAGAAACACTTCATAAAACAGCTTCAATTGAATTAATATTTCCATTTCAATCATCCATCTAATTATCTTCAGACTTTTGAACAATCTTTCTTCCATTTCCCAACTTTTCACTCTAAACTGACCATGCTTCAAACAGGCTTTCATGACATCATCTATTTTAAAAGATATATTTTCAAAGTCACCAGTGGCCTCAGAATTTCCAATTATTATCCTTTATTTCTCATTGGAAAGCATTTATTGAGAGCTTACTATGTGAAGAATGTTGTGCAAAGCTATGCTTGAAAATAAAAACATGAATATGAGAGAATGTTTGCTTTCAAGTTGCTTGTAATTTCGGCTGCATTTAGCTGTTTCAGACACTTGATTTGTCATAAAAGGTTCTTTCATTCTTGCAAGGCAGAGATTCTCAAATAATGGTCCCGCAGGCCAAATTTGGCCCACTGCCTAATTTGGTATGATCCAGAAACTAGGAATGTTTTCTTTATCTTTTAATGGTTGAAAAAAAATTTAAAAAGGAGTACAATTTCATGACAAGTAAATATTATATGAGATTCAAATTTACAGAAATGAAGATGTATTATAACCCAACTATACCTATTCATTTAAATATTATGGCATCTTTCATGTTATAATGACAGACATATGTCCTGAAAAGTCTTACTTACTATCTGGCCATTTGCAGAAGAAAAAAAGCTGCTGATCCCATTTTAGTATACATTCTGACCTTAGTTATCATTTTTGTTATATTATTTAAATTCTTTCTGCCTGTGGCGGCTACTTTATCTTCAGTTCCCTGGATGTGGCTTCAGAAAAGTCAAGGCTCAGACTTTAGTTTTCTGCTCTATTTCCTTTACATTAAATTCCTCTGAAAACTCATCCATTCTGATTGCCTAATTACTATCATGGTCAGGTAACACCCAGACACTAATCTATGGCCTTGTCATTCACCAGACTTTCCTCCGCTGTCTTCTTCTAGGAAAATTGTTGAACAGGTGGTTTCAAACAGAGAGATAATACAGAACAAAAAAGTATACTATCTTAAAGGAAGTATTAAAGTTGATCCAAAACTTAATGAAAGAAATAAACCAAAGAAAGGATGAAATACTTGCATTCCTGAACACAAAGAAAGTGATTTGTATTAGAAAGGTTTTAAAAAACTGAGTAGTTCTATATAGTAGGAGACTATTGAATAGAAACGTAACAAAATAAAATTCACAATACAAATATTCCAAACTTATATATTGAACATAAGTATAGTTTATATGTCAAATGTCTTGTCTTTTAGAAAAAAAAAAAGTAAATGTATGGACTTTGGAAGATGGGAAACTAAAGCACTGAAAGAGCCATTAGTTAAATGCTAATGAGGCTGGGCGCAGCAGCTCAGGCCTGTAATCCCAGCACTTTGGGAGGCCAAGGCAGGTGGATCTCTTCAGGTCAGGAGTTCAAGACTAGCCTAGCCAACATGGTGA
Organism: Macaca thibetana thibetana; assembly: GCF_024542745.1. Taxonomy (NCBI): domain Eukaryota; kingdom Metazoa; phylum Chordata; class Mammalia; order Primates; family Cercopithecidae; genus Macaca; species Macaca thibetana. The sequence continues at coordinate 28,399,671 of NC_065582.1, read as the reverse complement.
AACCCCCTCTCTACTAAAAATGGAAATACAAAAATTATCAGGGCATGGTGGTGCACACCTAAGTAATCCCAGGCACTCAGGAGGCTGAGGCAAGAGAATGGCTTCAACCCAGGAGGCAGAGGTTGCAGTGAGCCGAGATCGCAGCGCTGCACTCCAGCCTGGGCGACAGAGTAAGACTCCGCCTCAAAAAAAGCAAAACAAAACAAACAAAAAACCCAGTAAATATCTGGTTCTCTGCATAATTTGGATTACCAATGCATTCTGTAACTTATGTGAATACAAACAAACTGTCTCTGGTATCATGAAGAACGCAGAAATACAAATGTGGTAAATAAGGTGGTCTAACATGTATATATACAACTTGAGTCCCGAATTAGGGAGCCTTGGAGATCCACCCATGTTTGTTATGTAGACACTATTAGACAAGTACTGAAAGAAAACAGATGTTGAGACAAAGGAGAGGAGAAAGGGTTTGGTGTCTTAATATATCATTAAATAAAGGTATTTAAGTCTGAAAACTTCTGGAAACACTGCAGGCCTGGGTCTCTCACTGATCTAGTTAGTAGTTATGATAGTTTCGCATTGTTTTACTTTTATGCTTCTCTACCAATCAGGTTCCTAAGACAGGCAGAGAGTCCCTACCCACTTTTTGTAACTGAAAATTGAATTGGGATTTTTCTCTTGGTTGCCGATGTGTGTAAATTAACCACTCTCTCTGTTCCTTCCTGCCACAAATAATGTATAAGATTGCCTCATAGGAAATAGAGCCGTCAACATAATCCTTTCTGTTTTCTACAGAGTTTCTTTTAGTTACTCTTTCCCAGTGCCCCCTTTTTTGTAAAAAAATAATTAATACATTTTGGTATGAATTTTAATTAATTACAAATGTATAACTTTTTTATCCATTGTTCATCAACAAATGTCCTGTCCATCAGCTAGAACATTCTACTTAATATTTCGTGAAAAACAATGATTTTCCACAGCTATTGAAAAGCACTCCAAAATACTTTGTCAAATTATTTTCAATCTATCTTTGGCAGCCAAATTTCCAACACCTACATAATTCATTCCTAGCTTCGAGGTGTTTCACTGATTTTCTTCTTGTCTGAATTTTCACAGAATTTTTATTTTGTGACTTATAATTTGGCAATGAATCATATATTATATTTCCAATTAAAATGTTAGCCTTTGCTATTCCTGTATTTCTACATTTCCCAAACATAATGCTGAAGGTACAATATTTGCTTAGTAAATACGTGTTTAAATGTCGCTTATAATAGCCAAAAAAAAAAGAGTCAAGAAGTGGTGTATGTTACTCAATCATTATATTAAACACTATGCAATGTCATGCAGAATCATTGAGAAACTGAATTCTAGAGTAGTACTAATCAAAATGTGGTCTGTAAACTGCTACCAGTTGACATACAATTTGCTACCAAGCTGAGGATTGCATAGATATTGAAATTAACCATTGAGAACCTTTTATAGCAATTTGACATTGCCGTAATTTCCCTGTATGTGATCAGTAGACCTATCTAATTTAATAGTATTTAAACCAGTTTGAGTATTGTCAAATTTGCCTGGAGGATTTCATGTAGTGAAAACTATCCACTGGTTTTTACAAGAGAAAAACAGAATGAGCAAAACTCAGTGATTTTTTTCTCCCACAGAGTTTAGGAAGCACTGATTTCATGCTTTTTTATTGTAGCTCTCTCTCTTTCTCTCTTTCAGTCTTTCTTTTAAGTATATATTTTTAATGAAGCTGTCACAATCTGAGTCTATTGCTGTAAATTTTGAAAGTGAATAATAAAATACTTGGAGAAAAAATGTTCAGTTTGTCAAATGCAAGGAATATAAATAATTATTCTGAATGAGGATTTATTCAGTTTGTCATAAATCAAGGCAAATACAACACAGTTACTTTTGTACTGAATTAGAATATTCAGGTTTGGATTCCTAGGATTATTTATAGTCATGTAGAAATATTTGTCTATATACACACATGATCAAGACTGAACTATTTGTGAATACGCTAGATATAAATTCCTTTCAATATCGCTTTGCAATATTGGAAAAAATCAATCTTACAAAAATGCATTGAACTATTTGGTAGCATTGAATAGTCTCCTCATTTGACCATTTTTTTAAAGCACTGACGATAAAATACTTTCAGTTATTTTTTAATTGCTTATAACCAAAGCAATATATTTTTTTCTAAAATGAGATATATTAAATTTATCCCATTCAATTTCCGATTTCATTTATAATATCATAAGCAGTCTTTCTCATATTAGTCAGAATATACGTAGTCATGGTAACTTGGGGGCTGTATTTGCCTACTTTGTGCTACATGGACACACTTATGTAGCATGATTTTGCTTTAGGATATCAAGGTCCAAAGGCTACATTACAGAATTGTTTCTTCTTTCTTTTAATATATTATGTCTTTCAGCAATACAATAAAAACAAAGCTTATAACACTATGCTATCATAAGCTGAGCATTGTTTTCTCTTTACAGATAGCATATTAGAGAGGTTAAAAATAACAGGTTTTGAGGCCAAAGAGACCTCAGTGTAATGTCCAAAGGTGTACTTATATTGTCTGTGCAAGTAGACCTGCTGAGGCTTGTTACCTCATTGGTAAATTGGGTATAATAATATTAGCTATCACATGGAGTTATTGTGAGAAGTACATACAATCATATTTGAAAAGGTCAAGTGATCAATAAAAGTTACCTCCTATTTTCATATAGAAAATTATCGATGTGCTACATTTGACAAAAACTGTAACAGTCTACATGTTTTTGATGCAAACGTAAAAAAAAAAATTACCAAATGTTTTGGAAGGAAGTTTGCTGTGCATGTTCAAGAGATTTAGAAAGCTACTTTAAATGTGGCATGATTATTGCATATAGGGCAAGAAGAATTTTGTTCTGTCTGGTGTTTGGCAGTTCCATGACTGAACAAATCACTTGATCTTTCTCATTTCTTTACCTGAAAATTGAGAGGATTAAATCAGAAGTTTGTCAATTTTTTTTCATGAAAAAAAAACCAATTTATTTGAATTATTTCAACTCTGCTTAAATGTAAAATGTTATAGTGGTTTATAAAAATATTGAATTAGAAAAGAAAAATTGGTTTAAAAAGACACAACTGTAGGGTGTTAAATTTCAAATGCTTACAGAACATAAAAACCAAATTCTAGATGCTTTGTGAATGTAGGACTAGGTGGTAGCTTTTCTGGCTTTTATAGTTATTTTAAAGGAGCTGAAATCCTAGCTAGGGGGAAGGTCCAGGTGCCATTAGACACTGAGAACAGGAGAGGCAGGCAGGCATTTAATGTCTGTTGGGAAAGGCATATATTTGAATAGTAGGGAAAGCAAATTAAATATCAAGACAAAAGGTCTAGAGTTAGATCCAAAAAATAGTAAATAGAGCTTGACAAAAAGGTGTTGGAATTGAAACAATATTAAAGCAAAAATAATAGAAAATGACTGGATGGATATTGGTAATTGCAAATTGTATGAACAATGAGGGTTTATGGATCAAACTAATTTAAACCTAGTATGGGTAAGTTGGAATTAAAGAATTAGATGTGTTTAAACTTTCCTCGATATGATGACTATTTGAATTGTATAGGAGCAGTGATATTCTTTCTTTAACTTGTGGCACACAGCACAGTTAGTGGGTTGGTTAGTGAGGGAAAATAAAATAAAACTAAAGAAAATAATTACCACGTAACACATGAAGTTAAGTGACCACCAACTGTTGATTAATAAATTCTTATCATGAAAAAGTCAATAAAATATTTGTTTTAAGTGCCAAAAGTATACATCTTTCTGTGCAGTTTTCCTGACAATAGATATCCAGCCTTTTTATTAAACATTGAAAAGAGGGAGTTTGGGATACTTTCTTAATGCAGCTTTTAAAACATGGCTGCAGGAATTAAAATGTAATTTGTTTTGGTTTGTTTTTGTACTTCAGTCCTATCATGTAGAATTCATTTTCTCAGCTGGATTTTTCATGTAATAGGTTTTTTTTAATTTCAAAATCTGCATTATATTCGTTTTATTCATATGACCAGAAAATAGAGACATGAATTCTGTTGAAATAAAAACTCTAGTTTTTAAAAGACATTTTATATGAATTCTAGTTGGATTTAATTTACTCTGATCCTCTGAATTTCTAATATTATTGTGGAATTAATTTCATTATTTCTTATTACAAATTCATAAAATAATCAAAAACAAACTTTTAACGAAAAGTGTCATACAGTTTGAAGATGGAACATCTGATATAATACAAGTTCTCCTTTCTCCCTCTTAAATGTTTCTCTCTCCTTTTAGTAATGACACACGAGTTCTGATAACACATGTTGTACAATTTCTATTTTTGGGAAACTTAATTGAGGAGTGAGACAGATTTTATTAATTACTATTCTAGATATGCATATGTAGGCTTTCCCTGTGATTATCTCACTCTGTTTACTAACTAAAAAATGTTGACATGGAAGGATAAATCAGGTGGATTTTGTGATTGCTGGATTATCCACATTTGATTCAGTACAGTATATCACTTAGGAATTAAACTTTTTTTTCCCTGTGGCACATAATCTCACAATACAGCTGGTGCTTCGTTCTTCCATCTTTCCATATTGTCTGGTACAGAAGTGCCTTACATGGAACAAAGGCTTAATAGGGTTTGCAAAACTACAATTGACTGAAAAAATTACTCTGAAATGAAATCAATTTATCTTTAAAAACTATAAATGTTTTACAGAGATAATTATATGTGTTTAATTTTTAAGCGTTATTGTAATTCACACATAAATTTGTGCTACATAAGAATGACTAAAAGAGCTTTGCATTTGATTTCATACAGTTATGTGGTAAAGTAATATTGGACAAAGATTGTTATATATGTATACTATTGCTATGTTTTATCATTTAAAGGAAACCCATAAAAATGACTTTTTTTTTTTTGAGACGAGTCTTGCTCCTAGTAGCATGATTTCAGCTCACCGCAAGCTCTGCCTCCCGGGTTCACGCCATTCTCCTGCCTCAGCCTCCCAAGTAGCTGGGACTACAGGCGCCTGCCACCACGCCTGGCTAAATTTTTGTATTTTTAGTAGAGACGGGGTTTCACCGTGTTAGCCAGGATGGCATCGATCTTCTGACCTCGTGATCCGCCCGCCTCGGCTTCCCAAAGTGCTGGGATTATAGGCATGAACCACCGCGCCTGGCCAAAAGATTTGTTTTTTAAAAAAGCATCATTTACTTAAAGACTTTGGCTCTGTACCTACCTTCATTTGATATGAAAACATAGAAATAAAAAGCACATTATCTTTGTCCATTACATTGATAACTATACATTTATTATCATATTTATAAAATATTACATCTTATCTGGCCTCTTTTTTTTTTTACTGAAAATTTAAATAGGGTTCCAGGCCACATTATCCATTTTAGGAAAATTCTTCAGAGTAACAACTTGAAAACAATATTGAGAATTCACAAAACCTGACCCGGTGATTTAGTTCAGTGTAAATCCTTAGAAATATATACAGATTATATAATCAGTATGCTATTATTTAATCCTATCTTTTAATTTTTCAAGTAAGTTCAAAAGGGAGCTATCAGCTATTAGATATCTTTTGTGAAATTATATTAGCTACTGTTTAGTGAAAATCACTGATTACAGAGTTAAGTTTTGAATGTAAATGATACTAGATATATACATTTTTAAACATGTAATCTTTCTCCTTTGCTCCTATCATAAGGAGTTAATTTTTTACTTTAAAATAGAGATGGGATAGAACTGATTGCTTCTTTTTCAGGGTGGAAGCAATAACACTTAGGAGAGAGCCTACAGGCCGGGCGTGGTGGCTCATGCCTGTAATCCCAGCACTTTGGGAAACAGGTGGGCAAATCACCTGAGGTCAGGACTTCAAGACCAGCCTGGTCAACATGGTGAAACCTCGTTTTTACTAAAAATACAAAAATTAGCTGGGCGTGGTGGCACGCGATTGTAATCCCAGCTACTGTAGAGGCTGAGGCAGGAGACTGGCTTGAACCGGGAGGCAGAGGTTGCAGTGAGTTAAGAACACGCCACTGAAATCCAGCCTGGGCAACAGAGTGAGACTCTGTCTCAAAAAAAAAAAAAAAAAAAAAAAGAAAAAGAGAGAGAGAGAGAGAGACAGCCAACAAATAGATCCCATTCCCCATTCCAGCAGAAACACCTTGGTAGAGTTTTCAAGCAATATAGTTATGCTGCCAGTAGTTGCACCCTTGAAATGTGTTTTATGTTAAATTTTCTTTAAAGCTATACAAATGAGATTTATAATAGGATTGTACAATATGCAGCCACATATCAATTTCATCTTCCTTTTACCCTTCTATATCTTTAAGACAGCCTAGTTTCCTGATCTTTTGAAAAATATTTAAATTAGGAGAAATTCAGTAGTATTATTTCTCTTTTTGTGCCCTCAGTGTACATCTGTCTATAAGAGCAACCATTACACTTGAGTGTGCTTAAAATTTCTGTATCTGTTATGTTATTATTTTCTCTCCCCTGCCTATCACAATGCTTGACACAAAGCAAATTCCAAATATGGATAAACAAGTAAACAAACCTCCGTGCATGAGTGATAATTTGGAAGTCAATATTAAATGGGTCAAATTTAGATCTCATCTATAAACTACTGTAGAGGCATACTATGAAATATTTATTTTAAAATATAGCCAGAACATAACTTCTAGTACACCTTTCTGTTAACATGTATATATGCATATATATGTAATATGTGTTTACATGAAAACAGCAGCTGCTTTAATTCTGTTGTTTTCTAAAATTAAAAAATAGGTGGACAGCATAGCTCATGGCGCAACTATGTTTTTGCTTGGCAAGTTCTAGATGAAATATTGACTCTGCCATTAATTTGCCAAGCAACCCATAATATGTCCTCTAAAATGGGATCAACAACATTTTGAAAATAAATGACTAAGATAGAAAAAAACGAGTTATAATGAGCAATAAGTTGGCAGCTTACACACTAAAATATGAATGATAATTTTGAAGTTTAAGCTATTTTCATTGTAATTCTTATTATATAGTTCTTTCTTAATTTCCATGCAGACAACATGGTATATAAAATAATTATATAGTACATGGAGAAATGTAAATGTATTTTTAAATACTGAAGAGTTAATTTTTAATATTTACCAATAGAAACATTTAGTAAAATAAAATTGAAACCAGTTTCTCATAGTATACTTTCCTTCCCTCACCACCTCCAGACTGATATTTGTGACTTTTTTAAAATATGGAAAAAATTTTTAAAGAAATGGATGTCTTCACTGTTAAATTGAAATTGTGAGAACTATTGTTGAAATATCAAAAGTAAACAGTGAGAAATGAAGCCAGTATTCAGAAACTTATAGTTAAATGAAAATTTTTAGAAATGTTGAGAAAAATAAAAGCTAAAGATGTAATCATTATATTGTAAATCTAACCCATGAGTATGCAAAATAATTACATAATTTTCAATATATTTAGGAAGAAAAAGTTATTAGAATTGTATAAGCAAAATTATTGTCTTTCATAGAAGAACACCAACAGACAATATTTAATATTGATAATTCAAGAAATACCATCGCTAACTACCTTTTTTAGTGATTAAATGTAGCAATTGATCGAGCTGGCACTAGACATAGGGAAACATGAGGGAATAATATATTGTATTTTATAATAAAATATTTTGTTTTATTTTATATTTGCCATGAAAATATATTACCTGGAAAAAATAGGTCCTTTTTTGTGTTAAAATTAATCTTATATGAAAAGACTAAGTATTCTTTAAGACACATCTAATATGATAGATTTGTGTGATTTTGTAAATCTCAAGTAAAAGGTTTTGATGTTTAAATATATTTGTATCAATATTTTTTCTGTCAAAATCTTCAATTTTACCTTTAAGAAGTTTCTATTGAAAAATCTAAATAACCTTAAACACGTTTATTTGTAAAGTGTGTGGAATGCACTTTTACATGTGTGTAAGTGAGTCCTTATTAATCATATAAAAATGTTGTCGATGGATTGTCTGAAACACACATCATTCTGATCACATTCATCCAAATACCTTGGCTACTTGTTAGCGATAATCTCTTGAAAGGACTTCATATGCTGCTTGGCCCACTTAATAATGCTATACAACTCCATTACATTTATGAGCTTTCCACTGTTGTTCTCCCCAATTTTAGGCTTACATATTAAAGCTTAACAGAAACACAAAGTGAGAATTATAAAACAGTGTGATTATTAAGGAAGCTTTATAAGACCTCTTTACATCTACGATGTCAAGCACTGATTTGTTAAATTCATTTCTTTTTAAATTTACAGAATAATCTTCTAAGGAATAGTTAGAAGTAGTTTACATTCCTCTCTTCAGGTAGCTCTTTGCAGGATATCACTGTAACCACAAAGGGACTAAGGCTCACGTTGTTATCATTCTATAACTCTGTAAGTTAAGCCAGGTTTGAAAAGAGACACCCTGAGGAAAAAAAATAAATAAATAAGTGGGGAAACATTTTGATTCCCCTTCTGAAAGATGGTGGTGTTGTATTCAAAAGGTTACTCACTGGCTTCATGGGGAAATGGATTGTCTGCATCATGTAAAGGGGCTGGTATTTCAAACGACTATTTTTGAGGACCAAGTTTGCAGAAGTATAACTGGACTAGAAACAGAGCAAGGGAACTGATGAACACCCTGAAGGTTGCTTTGCTTGAGATAAAGGTCAACAATAGCAGAAAAAGAAATGTGGACCATTGAGCTTCCCAGTTTCTAATCTCAGTTTCAATTTCTTGAAACGTAAGTATTCTGGACATTACAAACAACCTGTTCCTATGCAAGAATTCTTTTCTAACAGACTGGTAACAGTAGTTTATAAAGGTAAAATAATTTTGGCTTGTGGAAACTCCAAACCTGGATAACAGACATTTTAGAGGAGACTTACATCAGACTCCCTGTATAAAGTATAATGAGTTCAGTTCTACAGTTCAGTATAATTTAAGTTAGCATTAAAACCGGGTATAGGCTGGCTGAGATGGCTCATGGCTGTAATCCTAGAGCTTCAGAGGTTAAGTCAAGAGAATCTCTTGAGCCCAGGAATTAGTGACTAGCCTGGGCAGCTTGTGAGGCCCCATCTCTGCAAAAAATTGAAAATAATTAATCGGATTCAGTGGTGTGCACTTGTAATTTCAGCTACCCACGAGGCTGAGGTAGAAGGATCCCTTGAGCCCAGGAACTCAACACTGCAGTGAGCTATGAATGCACCACGGCACACCAACCTCGGCGAAAGAGTGAGATCTTGTTTCAACAAAACAAAACAACAACAACAACAAATCAGTAATAGATCTTTCAGGTTCCACAATATAAGACATATGCATAATAAGACACATGGTTTTCTTTAAACTTATTTCAGGATCCATTAAATAATAAGTAATACCATGGCATATGTGAAGAGCAGCAGCTAGATCTGTAACAAGCAAAGAAGGTGACTGAATGAAGAAGTGTCAAAGAATAAAAGAGTAATAGATAAGGATGGAACCGTGGTAGAAAACCAGAAGAGTAACCAAGTTGGTGATCTTGGGAAAGCTTGTTTTTGAGCCTGTAATTTTAAACATATTTCCAAACTCCTTTTCAGTTTGAGTCCTGAATCCATAAGTCTGAAATATAATTCTATTTGCTTGAAGTTCATACTCTAGGTGACATGATGAAATCATGTGTACAACTGGGATAAATATAGAAATAATCGTATCTAGTAAAGCTACATAACAAGATGGAAAAAAGACGAAAAATAACTAAAAGTCTGTTGTACATATCCTCACCAACTCACTATCAAAACGTGAAACCTAACGTAATCTGACATTACATCAAAATTGAGTTTTTATTTCAGCAGGCACAACACCATTTTCTGAGAGATTTGATTCTACACTCTAAATATATCAGGTCTTATTTAAACTTTATTGATCAATGAGTTATATTGGGAAGTACACTGCTGCTCTCTCCTAATGGAGACCATGAATTTGAAAAATATTATATTCATATTTAATCCCTTTTCATGGGAAAAAATGATTCCAAAAGACTCATTTCCACCACTGGTACTCAAGAAATCTGTCTTCTAAAATGAAACACATTAGTGCTTTTTTCGGTACTAAAAACTCATATACAGTGCATTTACACAGGAACTTATCACTACGTGATCCTGAATTAATAGATCCATGAGGTTATAGTCACTCTGAAACAATTCAATGATAAATTACTCTATGAAACATTTTTCACAAACACATTGAAAGAAGAATATTGTTTCATGGCAATTGTAAATTAAGGAGAAGTATTAATGTAGAGAGAGAATTAGATGTGTACATTTTTAAACTTAGAGAATGCATAAAACAATGAATAGCTAAGGCTTAAAGCAATGGAATTTTTGTTAAATTCATTTAACAAATGTTTCTTGGCCTGTCATATGTAAGACATTGTACCGAGCATGTTGAGAATACAAACACTAACCAAACTTAATCCTTGACTACAAGGGACAGGAAGATGTGATGGTTGATTTATACGTCAGCATGGCTAGATTATGATGCCCACTTGTTTGGTCAAATACTTGTCTGGATGTTGCTGTGAAGATGCTTGTGAGGTGACTAGCATTTATAATTAGTTGACTATAAGTAAACAGATTACCCTCCATAATGTTTATGGGCCTCATCTAATCAGTTGAAGGACTTAAGAGCAAAGACTAAGGTTTTTGTTTTTTGTTTTTTGTTTTTGTTTTTTTTTTTGAGACGGAGTCTCGCTCTGTCTGTGGCCCAGGCTGGAGCGCAGTGGCCGGATCTCAGCTCACTGCAAGCTCCGCCTCCCGGGTTTACGCCATTCTCCCGCCTCAGCCTCCCGAGTAGCTGGGATTACAGGCGCCCGCCATCTCGCCCGGCTAGTTTTTTGTTTTTTTTTTTTTTTTAGTAGAGACGGGGTTTCACCCGGTTAGCCAGGATGGTCTCGATCTCCTGACCTCGTGATCCGCCCGTCTCGGCCTCCCAAAGTCCTGGGATTACAGGCTTGAGCCACCGCGCCCGGCCAAGACTAAGGTTTTTTAAAAAAGAAGGAATTCTACCTTAAGGCTTCAACATAGAAATCCTGCTTGAGTTTCCAGCCTGCTCTATGAATTTAAGATTCAAGACTATGACTTTAACTCCTGTGTAAGTTTCCAGACTGACAGTCAGACCAGTAGATTTTGGACTTAAGACTGCAACATCATCTCTTATCTGAGTTTCCTTCTGGCTGGCAAACTCTACAAATTTTGGACTTGACATATCCCACCTGCAATTGTGTGAGCCAATTCCTTAAAATAAAACATATAGGAGATAGATAGAGAAAAAGATAGAGATAGAGGTAGAAATCAAATGACAGAAATAGAGGGAAACGTAGTGGTAGAGGTAGTGGTAGCAGCAGAGATAGAGACAGATAGAGAGAGAAATGGAGAGCCTATTGATTCTGTTTTTCTGGATAAATATTTTCTGATTGCATAATATTCAACAAATTTCTCATGAAATTACTTTGTAATTAGAAATATATTCTTAAGAGAATGTAGCACCAAATAGCTTCCATACTCTGAAATTGCCATCTATCTTGTTTTTAAATGTAGAAAATATTACCTTCAAGTAAAAATTATTTACTTCAACACTTATTCTCAAAGCATAACATGATCAATGCACTTCTCATTCTATTAGGATATACTTGTATGTACATGACAGTATTTGTGTATATATATATTCCAATTATTTAAGCTTATTTTATATTAAGGAATGAAAAATGGCAGAGTAATATAAAAGGAATTTAATTTACTCTAGCCTCTTTTCATATATATGGCATATAATAATTACATAAGAAATATATTTCTTTTATGTCATGAGTGTTTCTCCATATATTTTGTTATTTAAAAATCGTAAGCAGAAATAAGTTATAACAATTCCCTTTTTTATATTATTCTTGGTGCTTTACAAAATGTTGGTCACCTTAAATTTTGAGCTGTATTTTAATTTCAACATCCAATGCAGTAAAAATGTTATGTGTTTTCAAAACCAAAACACTATTTGATAGTTTTCTCCCTTCTTAAAAATGCAAACATGCTTTTTTTTTACTCCTTTCATTACTCTTCCATAAGAGTACAGAAACCTTTATAAACTTTTTAATATAGTATAGGAATGCAAACTTTCTATCCTTGCATGTAGTTTTATGTAGAAGCATACATTTCCAGAATAACTTCATATTCTCTAATATTTGTCTCACACACAATATGACTGTAGATTTCCAGGGGCTGTGACTGATATAATCTGATATAGCAGATTAGTTATTAGTAACTAGTTATCCCTGCTTTGTCACTGTTGGTGTATGTTTGTGGATAAGGGTTCATTGTTTGAAGAAAATAAGTTAAAGATGTCATCATTGGTATTTGGTTTCTATTTCCTCTTTAATATTTAATTTCTTATCAGAAAATTATACATAGTTTGTATATGTAATTTTTCTCTGTATCTATTATATATTATGTATATTTATCTATGTAGGTATACATAAATATATATGTATACATAGAGAGCTGTATACATCACATTGCTTTGTCCTACATCTCTATGATGTCTCTATGTCTGTGTATATACATATAAATATATATGTATACATAGACAAATACACATATTTAATTGGATACATAGAGAAATAATACGTGTATGCATAGATAAATAAATATACACAATTCTACCTTGTTTTTCTTTAGTTGTTTTAGGAGGACATCTGAGTATTATAAAGCTTTAAAGAGAGAGAAATTCAGGTAAATAACGCTCACATCCTTGTTGCCTTGACATGTTACAAAACTGTCACATCAAATTTTAGCTTGTTTTTTTTAACTTGAGATTCCAAGTTATTAAATTAACTCACCCAGAGCTGTCAAGAAATGTTCTGGGAAAGCAAAGCATGCTCTTTAAGACTTGAGTCACATAGTAATGAAGCATTTACTGATACCCTGAAATAGCACACATGTGGTGCAGGAAGAACATTCTTTGTCTCTAAATTTGCAAATCAAATACCTGAAGTGATAGTTTTGTGATGAAAAGTATGAATTTCACAGCCTATCTTATTAGTATTAGTAATTGAAGTTTCAAATTCTGTGATATAGCCAAGACATATGTGTTATTAGCTGAAAAACTGCTATTCCTGTAGAAATCAGAAACACTCTCCTATAAAATTATTTTGTTCTGATCTAAATAATAATATTTATATTGAACACCACACTACCTATATCTGCATGTTAGTCTATATTTCTTATTCAGAATGTTTTTGTAAAAATATGAGTGTGGCTTAAATTATTTCTTTTATCAGCAATAATTTGTTTTTATTCATGTGTTTATGTATTGCATACATATATGCACAAAACACAACTTATTCAAAGACTGACTTAATAACGATAACGTAAGATTATTAAAAAAAAATAGGGTCGGGTGAAGTGGCTCACGCCTCTAATCCCAGAACTTTGGGAGACCAAGGAGTGTGTATCACGAGGTCAAGAGTTCAAGATCAGCCTGGCCAACATGTTGAAACCACGTCTCTACTAAAAATACAGAAATTAGCCAGGTGTGGAGGCAGATGCCTGTAATCCCAGCTACTTGGGAGGCTGAGGCAGGTGAATTGCTCGAACCCAGGAGGCAGAGGTTGCAGCGAGCCGAGATCTCACCATTGCACTCTAATCTGGGTGACAGAGCAAGACTCTGTCTTAAAATAAAATAAAATAAAAATAAAATAAAATAAAATAAAATGTACAATTTAAGATTTTTTTGTATGTATAATTAAGTTATAACTTAACCAAAATGGTAAGAATTTTACTTAATAATTTAGCCTATAGCTGAAATATTTTTAAATAAAAGGACATTATATTTGTTTGTCCTACATAATACCTAGGAGGAAACTGACCTATATTATCTCCTCTCATAATTTTTTTCCTTCTTTTCATTCTAGGGCATGGATTTACAGTATAAATTATTGTCTCCATGTATTAGTATATGACAGCAACACTGCCTACTGGTAGGCTGAAATGAGGAGTTGAAAACATTTGATATTTTCCCTTATTTATCTGAATTGTCCATTCCATTGGGACCTCATGAAGAATGAGATGAAGAATAAAAATGGTTTCACATTTATAAAGCATCTAATATATACTAGCTTCCCACCAGATTATTTTATTTTATTTTCTTGTAGTAAATATTACCTATAAATACAGGAGGTATTCTAAACTGGAGAGCAGGCAAAGCTATTGCAGGTTGTGTTCATCCTGTTATTTCGCTTTTCTTACTTTCATTTTAATTACAAGCAAATATTTAGGAATACATAATATATTATTTTCCTCCTCAGATATAAAACCTAAAAAGAATAATACCGAATATCATGGGTTTCATAATTTTTTTCCAACACAAGTCTCATATATGTATAGGTTTTGTTATATTTCCAAAATATAATTCTACTTAACAAAATTTCTGCATGAAATGTCAAAGGAACTTTTTAGATACTTGCCTGAAATCCAAGGAGCTTTTCACTAGGCTTAATGTGCCTCTGAAATTCACATTCTATGGGTTGTATCACTTTGATTCCATCTTCATAAAACACATAGAACATGTTCCCAATTCCCAGACCTTAGGAATAAAAACACATTTAAATGTTCAAAATATAATTATCATAAACCTTTACAATCAAAATTCAGTGCCTCTCATATCTTTATCAGGGGATCAGTTTTCGAAGTTGTGTGATGTTAATAAAGCAAACCATATGGGACCCTCACTGTATACCCACACCACTTCGTGATATTACGCAGACATTACACTTCATTCTTCCTCAGCTGCAATTCAATGGTTTCTTTAATATAATTAAATAAATGTTTCATAGTTTAAAGCAATTATAAATAGGGATATAAACTCTTGATACATAGATTATGTTGGATACCTTCCCCACTTAATGTACGTGTTGATTAAGGAATAAAAGCACTTTCTGAAGAATCAAATTTATCTTACTACTTTTATTAGAGTTCACTAGGAAAAGTTTAATTTCTTTGCAGGAGTTTAGTTCATATAAAGATTTTTAGGAAGAAAAAGACCAAATGCCCTAGATTTTGTAGAATAAATGTTTTCTTAAACTAATTTTTGTCAAAATAATTCTAAATAGAGATCTTACATATTAGTTTTAATATTGACAATTTGGGAGGTCTATTTCTATACCTTAAACCAAACGAAGGTCTTTGAAAAATCTTAATTTAATGTTTAAATCACACTTTTCTTTTTCACACTACAGATCTGGATGTGTGGTATCGCAGAAATTCATCTCCCCCGACTTTCTAAATCCATGTCAAATGGGTGCAGGAGGCGTGTTTGAAACATGTGTAGGTTAACTAAAGCCTGAGCCCAGGGAACTTCTGCATACTCATGAACATCTATTCTCTCTGTTTCCTCTGCTTCTTCTCTGTTCCAATGTGGTCAGTCCTGAGCTCTTGTAATCCTTCCTTTTCTGATCCTCGCCTATATAGCTCTTTTGACCTGTTGTATTGGTTTACACAGTCAAATTTATTCAATATAATTATATCTTACATAATTCAGTGATAGCATGTTTTCTTTAAAAGATAACAATAATATTAAAATCTTGATTGGAAAATCAAACCATTGTTGCTTACAATGTTTACATTCTAAAAACATCTGTAAAGGGAAAGATAATTTATTTAAATAAAAAATAATTTTCTAAGCATTATTATTATTTTTTTCAATTGTGATCTCCTGCAAGGTTCAGCCTGGGCTTTCCATCTATTGATAAACACAATAACAGTTTGTTGATTTGTAAAACATATGTGTTTATTGAACTTAAGTCATATTTCATCTTACATTTTATATGTTTCGAGGGAATACTTATGATCATAAATAATAGCTGACTACTAAATTTTATTTTATTTTTCCATATAACTATGTATCCATATATTCCTAAGATTTAGAGAAAAATGTATACAAACTGAACTATTACTTCATTCATGTTTATACATAGTCTGCATACAATTTTTCTTTTGGCACATGAAATTATTTATAATAATACCTATATACTTTAAATGACTCCAGGTTGTTTGATATACCTTATTATTTTATAAATAATTCTCAGTACTTCTATTTTAATAGATGTAAGCTTTAATAGGTAATTATCCATTATAATTCCAGAGAGCAATACATAAATATGGAATATTCCTGAACAGTAGCAGAAGTGGCAAGAACTAAACTCATCACGTTTTTTATAAAATAAAGTTTAGTAGTCAGCTATTATTTATAATCATAGCTTTGTTTAAAGGAATATAAATATTATATGCACAAAAGAGAAAGCCGAAACAGAGCACCTAAGTATTTATGCAAAAGCTTTTTCATTTGTATCAGCAAAGCCTCCATGCAAACACTAACAAATCAATAACTATCAATTTAACGTTATTGGTTTCTGAATATTGTTGTTGAAACTTATAAATGTAACAAAGCCATAATGTGGTGTCTGATTTTCATTTGTGTCTGTTACATACTATGTTTGATTTTTATTACTAAGCTCTTAACATTTTTCAGTGAATGTGACTACCTTTCTTTAACTTCTCCAAAATACTGTTCGACAATTATGAATTTGAATGTGTTTGGGCCTGACAGCTACTTTAAAGTCCAGATTGTTTGTCATGTTTCTTGAAATATTTCCTTCCCTTACTGCTATGCATACTTTTATTAGTTTTTTTTACCGTATTCTACACAGAAAAGAGTCAGTGGGATTCCACTATAATTTGTTGCACTGGTGGAATTTGTGAGCTATATTTTCCACTAAATACCACTTAATCCATCTAAATCACTCTTTCAGGTTCTAGAGTATATTTTCTTGCTTTTTAAAATATGAATTACACATGAACATTTTTACAAAGCATAAACCACTTTTCAGGTTAAAAGTTACTGAAGAAATACAGATACTATTAGTTAAGATTTAGTTTTTTTATTTGACTCTTTTCAATGAGACTATAACTTCTTAGTGCTTATGAAACAGTAATGCCAACAAATTACTAAATACAACTAGATTAATTAAAATAGCAATTATAAAATAAATGCCTATATATTGGTAACTCAGCCTATGAAATAAAACTTTTCATAAGACTCATTCACAAGACTTGATATTTTGCCATTTACATTTTTGCAAGGCATTATTTTCTTCCTCATAAGTTTTATTTAGAATTTTTGCAGCAGAATTTATGATCTGAACATATGACCTGATATGTTTCTCTTTCAATTTGCTGCTTTGATATTGTGCACACATAAATTTATTAAGATTATCCTCAGCAAAGAGGAATATAAATGACCTGATGATGGAGATGTTGGAAACTGAAGACAAGTATGCACATTTTCATTTGGGACATTCATTAGCTTTATGTGTAAAAATAAAATAATATATTTGTATATATTTTTACTAACTACTAAATTTATATATATTATATTTTTGACAAGTGTAGGGATAAGAAAATAAGACAAAGAGAGATGAGAAATTTCATACTCCGCATTCAGACAGATCAGAGGCAAATCATAGCTCTAGCACTTGCGCTTTCACTGTGAGAATCTTAATTAGACTGTGTGATAATTCCCCATATCAAATTTAAAGATAATAATTATACTATGTCATGCAGCTGTTGTAAGCTTTCAATTAGGTAGAGAATGTAAAATATTTAGGAGAGTAACTCGCACACAGCAAGATTTCAAAGAAATGGTAACTTATTTATTTATTTATTTTTTGTGGATATCTATTCCTTATAACACTACTGAAAAAAGCAAATGGTGACATGGTATATAACCAGAATTTGATAACTATTCTCACTTCTCCTCAAACCCATGCTGTGGAATATAATGCTATTTAAATTTTCTATGATATAAAATGTTAAGTTCTGTTTTCCCAGAATCCTTGAGCCAGCTAGAAGATCAACTTTATTTTCTTGTGGAGCATTTCTTAAATTTGGCCCTTTTAGGGAGTCTGCCAAGCCCAAACCGTTTTCCTAATACTACTAAGATGTCATTCACAGTTTTTCTTGCATTATTATTTTTTTAAATGTAGGGTTGGTTTAGTTTTCAACAGGCTACATGAAGTATAATGTTATGTAAGATATCACAACAATTCAATGCAGAAGCAGATGTAAGAACCCAGCATCTTCTATTAAGTCAGAAAGTTAAAGGATTTGCAAAATGTAAACAATGTGTTACCTTTTAGCTTTTTGAAAACATAGCTTTAAAATGATAATATGCTATTTATGGCTCCATGTAATGGGTTTATTAGGGCTATTTTAACAAGTTAATAAATGCATATTTTAAATTTTTCTATTTGCATTTCTAATACTAAATATTAGTAGACAGAAATGCCCCCTCCCCCGCCAAACACAAAGGTCTCTAAGTTCTCAATATTTAAGTGTGTAAAGGGATCCTGAGTCTCAAACAGTCTGAGTAGTGGTGAACATTACTTCTGTCTTCATGAATGCATTGTGGTGAATTATATTACAGACATCAGTGACTTCAGTGAAAGATTCTACACTACTCTAGCCACAGTAAAGATCGGGAACATGTGCACTTTTTTTTTTTTTCCTATTTCAGGCTCTAGTGAAGGCAGACACAAACACTTTTTTTTTTTTTTTGGGCGGGGGTTGTTAATCTAACAGAGTATAGTGACTCCAGATGTTATCCATAATTTATTTGTTCCTTGAGAGCTTTCTTTCTGGTTTTTCTTTCTATACACAGAAAAGACATAAGCAAGAATTACTCCTGCAGTCTTACAAGACAGAAGTATTTCCCAGAGGATTTTCTAATCAATATTGTACCCTGAAATACATGAAATGGACTGAAAAAAAATGGATATAATGCACATTCCTATCTCTATCCTTTGGGAATGGGAACCACTCAAAAACAGTAGTGTATTGTGAAATATAGTTATACTACTTATTATATACAGTGGATATATACCATGTAATTTATTTCAGCAATACAATTTGATTAATTTCTGATTATTGGATGCATGTTTATGTGCATCATAAAAAAGATTTTATTGTGATGTTTTTCTTCCTCTGACTTAATTGTCATTAGTTTTGCATTCATGTTATAGTCCATGAGAAGTTGTAAGTATGATGTAGTGATTTGGTAGCCAATCAAAGGTGTTTCAATAAATTATGGTGTTACACAAAATCCTTCATTGGTGGATATTATCCTTTTTACTTTCAAGTGATCCTAAAGGTATGCATATTTTAAAATATAGAAGAAATCTCCCCTCTTTAGATAAAGAATATTCTTTAGGCAAGAATAGATTGTCTGCATTGCATTTCTCACTGAATAACTCAGCACGGATAGATTTTTGGTTCATGAAAGTTCTCATTCACTATATCCTGACTTTGGAGATAAAATTGTCTTTGTACACAGAGCAAAATCATATCATTGCACCACAATAAAGTCTTTATATTATGTTCAACTATAACAAAACTAGATTATCCTTTCATTCTTGCTAAAAAAATTTTTTGGGAGTGAGTGTGTCAAGCTCTTTTTTAGGCCCTGTTAATCCAGGAAGTGGGCACCATCTGACCACTATGTATATTGGCCAGAGTGATATTATATAAAACCAGTCCTTTTGAGTAAATATACAATCTCCTTAACTTCTAAAGGTGTACTGAAAAAAACTGAATGGACATCTTCATTATTAACTTCACACACTAATTAGCAGGGCAAATGTTATAATATAATAGAATATTTGTTTGCATTATAAATGGCATTGGTTGCAATCATACATAATTATATCTATGCACACCATGTGTATCACACATGCATGTATATAATTTAAGCCAATGTCATCATATGCCTGTATGTACATGTGCACATGTATAGATATCGCTGCTAATGGATACCTCTTGCAAGATCACATTTTTTATTTAAAAATTGTAAAATGATTTAGAAAGCTTAGATTGACTTAAGTTTTTAGCAGACAGGTTAGTGAAATGGCCAGTGGAAATAACAACTGATTGATTGTGATTTAATTTAACTGGCATCATGTACTAGCCATTAGAAAGCATAGTCTTCCCCTCCACCCAAATGCTATGACTAAATCTCATGTATTCAGAAGACTTATTCTGCAAAAAGTATTTTTCTTTTTATTTATTTTATATTATTACTTTTGTAGGCTCTGTTATTTTTGAGACAGGATATTGCTCTGTCACTCAATCTGGACAGTGGTGTGGGTGGCATAGAGGGCAGTGGAGTGATCACTGCAGCCTTAAGCTCCAGAGCTCAGGAGATCCTCCCACCTCAGTCTTCTGAGTAGCTGTGATTACAGGCATGAGCCATCAAGCCCGGCTAATTTTTTTTTTTTTAATTTTTTGTAGAGACAGGTTTTTGCTATGTTGCCTAGGCTATTCTCAAACTCCTGGCCTCAAGCAATCTTCCCTCTTCGGCCTCCGAAATTGCTAGGATTAAAGGTATCAGCCACCACATTTTGACCTTTTTGATTTTAAATATTATTTCAGTATTATTTTGAGGTAGTAATTGTTTTATTTGTTTTAGTTCCACAGGTTTTTGTGGAACAGGTGGTATTTGGTTACATGAGTAAGTTCTTTAGTGGTGATTTGTGAGATTTTGGTGCACCCATCTCCCAAGCAGTATACACTGAACCCAGTTTGTAGTCTTCTATTTTTTTTCTGTAAAAAAATAGTTATACCAGAGGTTTTTGAACCACACTTAGTAGCCATATATTCTTCTGTATTTCCCAACCTCCCTGGCAGTGTGGTAATGAAATTTTTTGTGGGTAATGAAATTTTAAAATAATTTTAGGCTGAAGAGGCTAAGCTGGCCTGTTTTTAAATCTGTTTTCCCCCAACTGGATGACACTGGAAACCTTGTATTACAGATTATGAAACTAATCATGAAGTGTAATGTAATGTATTAACTTTGGTGTACAATTTCACTCCATTTCTATTTGTATTTTTTTTGGTTCAGTGTTAGCCCAACTAAATAGTGATTTATTTTAAATGTTTCTATAACATATTTTTGTGTGAATAGATACATAAATATTTATAAAGAATAAAAAGGCAATTTTCCTGAATATGAAACTTTTTTTCTGCCTTTAAGTTATTCAAATATATGAAGCCGGTGTTTCCCAAAGTATGTTGTATTCTACTCAATATTGATCCTGGGGATATTCATCAAAGTAATTCATGTGCTAATAAATTTTAAAAATTCCATGTTATATACTGACTCATCCCAAACCTCTCTTTGGAGATTGAAACTAGCATATGTAAAATTTATTAAATCCTTCAATGAATCAAATAATTTAAATTAGTGTCATTCAGTGCCTATATGATCCAAAACATATATTATAAACTTAGACCTCATAACATAAACTAATTACCCACAAAATAAACATTAGAAAATACTTTATTAAATTATATTTAATTATAAATATCATAAATATACTGAAAATGAAAACCAATCACACTGAATATTGTAATGTGTATGTAAAATACATATTAATGCATATATATTTATATGTATTATATCTATTATTTAATATATAGTAAAACTACTTTTCGGTAAGAATGGTTCACGCTTGAACCTTCTAGATTGAAAGTTTCTTTAGAGCAGATATTAGATCTTATTCATCTATGAATTTCCAATGTTTTCAAAGTGTTTTAATTTAATATGCTCTTTAAAACATTTGTTAACAAGTAAGTGAGATATTTCCTCTATTAATATTGTCATTTTATACTCCTGTAAAACATAAAGATGAGTAGAAAAGCTGAAAGTGGAACCCAGAGATGTAGAGGACATTGCGTTCCAAGATTATATATTGACGAGATTGGTAAGACAATGCGTATTAAATGCAGTTAAATTTATTTAGATTACAAACTCTTCACTAGATTCTGATGCTCATGTTTTAAAAAATAATTTTATAATTATTAATGTAAAAATAACATAGGTTTACCATTTATAGATGAGTTAAATGGCATTATGGGAGAAACGATCATTTCAACTCTTTCCATTATTGGCCCCAAACGACTTACATTCTATGGTTCTATAATTTGTTCTCTCTGAGATAGATTTTTCTTCGCTATGATAAAGAGGTAAATATATAAATATAAAACACTGCTAGAATGAAAATAAAAGTGTATCTCAGAAATATGTAGTTCATATTTGTTTTATTCTAAATTATAAAAATGGAGAGAATTTTCTTAGAAAATTTAGTTACCTATAATTTTAATTATTTGTATGAGATACTTATACCCAATGATGGGGTTCCATGATTCCTCAAGCCAGTCTATTTTCTCTGGTCACCATTATTACTATTAGTACATGCAATCATTTTTATTGTAATGCCTTGACAATAATTGCGGCATTATAAAATAACTTACAGATGTCTATGAATCAAAATCAAATATGCTGTCTTCTTTGATCTATTTTTAAAATGCTTCCTATTACAAGAAACAAGTACTCTTATGATAACTGTATATAGAAAAAAAGACTTTAATAATTTACCCAAAGACACACACTTGTTTTATGTGACTTCAAGTATCTGCAAAATATACCATATATCTATTTTTGTCAAGCACATTTTATGTGTCAAATGAAACAGTGACTCATAAGAACATTATTCTTGATGGAGAATAATTACTGAGGGTATAAATTTCCAAAAACTAATAGAATACCTTTTTAGAGAGAAAATAATGTGGTTTTATATAATGAATTTCATCATGATTTTAATTAATTTGGAAGCTTCTATTCTATACTTTTGAGGGTGGCTTGGAGTGTTGTTATTATGTATTAAAAATTACTACAAACTAATAATGTTCATGGTGGTTATCGAAGTTAATACATAAGAAAAAGTTGTTCCATATACTTTAAATTGATTTACATAGCACAGATTTGTGAGGTGAGTGCCAACTCTATTTCAAATATTGTATTGGAAGCATCTGACTCAGCAAGGTAAAATAACTCATCCAAATTTTCCCAGCAATTAACCATCAGAGCCAGATCTGTAGTATTTGGTCTCTGACTCGTTAGGTGTTATTCCTTCCATTACAATGATAAAATAAAATCAATTTTTAAAATGCTCAGAGAACTCTTGCCCAGAGGGAAGACAATATAATTAAATGTGTTTAATAGATATTATCACGCTTGTAATCCCAGCACTTTGGGAGGCTGAGGAGGGCAGATCACCTGAGGTCAGGAGTTCGTGACCAGCCTTGTCAACATGGTGAAACCCTGTCTCTACTAAAAACACAAAAATTAGCCAGGCATGGTGGCGGGCCCTGTAACCCCAGCTACTCGGGAGGCTAAGGCAGGAGAACTGCTTGAACCCTGGAGGCGGAGGTTGCAGTGAGCCGGGATCGCACCATTGAACTCCAGCCTGGGCAACAAGAGTGAAACTCCATCTCAAATAAATAAATATATAAATAAGTAAGTATTGATACGTCAAGACTACTTTCATTAACGACTGAATTATTATATTTAAAGTTGAAATATTTGAAGTGGAATAAAAATGGAGGGTATAGTTACACTGGAACTTCTTTAATAAACCCAGGTTTTAATGGAGCTCATGCAAAATATTTAAGGAGCAACAAGTTCTAAGAGAGAAAAAAGAAAGTAAGTGGACTGCTTCATCCTTGAGTACAGAATTGAGATGGCTAAATTCCAGAATTACTTGAGGCTTTGAGACTGACTTTCACAGGGTACAGTGACTTGGGTTCCTACAGGAAGCTATAATCAGGGAAGAGAAATTTTGTCTAAGGTGGGTTGTGAAGACAATTTTTGGCCATTGCTCACCAGGAGTGTAATGATGACTTTTAGACATTTTTCTCTTAATTTCATTTAACCACAATTGATGGACTATTTAAGTACCTGGGCAAACGCATTCTTCCCAGCCTTTGTGACTAGATGAAGAAAACCAATAACAATTGCAATAATATATGAAAATGGATACTGTTTATTGAGTGCTGATAATAACTAAAGAACTGATAACAACCCTACTGAGTATTAACAACTACTATACTCCTTTTTGTGATAAGAAGATTGTGCAGGGTAACTTGCCCTATTGTTTGTAAACTTGAGAGACTACATTTGAATCCAGGCCCTTCAAATGTAACCCAGATTTTAATATAATTTATTATATTCCCTTGATAAGGCACAGTTTTTATAAATATTCTTACTCTATGTTAATCAGAGTTTATTATGTAAATTATGTTTAACTGAGATTGTTTTTATTTCTTTGATGTAATTTTATACTCTTAAAGCATTTCAATATATCACAATGAAACTTTCTGGTTATGTATCCGTAATTAATCAAGCTGATGAGAAGTGATAAATGTGTAATGGTAGCAGGCTTACACAAGAATATTGAAATACCATTAACTGAAATATTGAATCAAAATAAAAAAGGTAATTAATGATACAAAAGATAATCAACAAATCTAATAATAATCAAGCAAAATTGTCACAACAACGTAAAAATAATTCAACTTAGTACCTTCTTCTCTCCATAATATGTTAGCTACTGCAGCATGTTGAAAGAAAAAGAAAAAGAAAAATGAGTAAAGAGAGCTTTTGCTATATAGTAATATAAATATTATTAAAGAGGTCAAAGTATCTATGATAGAATGTGTATATAAACATAGTGAAGTTAACTCAGTGAGCTACTTTAAATTAACAAAACAATAGCATGTTGGAATTAACTAATAATGCTTTGTACATTTTTTGATATAGACAATTCTTATTTGGAATACAGATTTTGTTAATAAACAAAGAACATTTTACTCTGCATTAAAAAAAAACAGGAAGCTTAAGTTAGTTTAATTGAAATGTATTTTTAGAGCAAGTTTTGGTAGTTAAAACTATTAGACTGACAGTTTAAGCTACTAATAGAAAAAGTTATACTCTTAAATCTTGCAATAATCACAATATATAATATTTTTACATAATATGAAATATTCCTGAACAAGAAGAGTTCTTGTAAATCCAAGATCTTGAACACCAAATTGGACTATTTTTAAGGAGTATGTATTTTTACTGTTTTAAAACAGACAGAAATAGATCTAAGTATACTTTGCTTCTTTCAGTACATATTGAATTGTTCTTGAACAACAGGTTTTAAAAATATTATATAGCGACTTAATCAGTAAAGAGCTAATATATTAAGATAGAAATTAAGAAAAAAATTCAATTGAAATTATTCTGAAGGAGATGCCTGCCTCTTTAATAATTCAAAGTTACAATAACACTATAAGTTCTTAAAGCAAAATCATAAAAGTGTAACTAATAGAAAATCCCATACACAGCAATTACTTCCAGCAGTTTGACCGTATTAAAACTTAATGACTTTTTTTTTTTTTCAACTGAACCCACATGTGTATGTTTCAGAGCCAAGAATGAAGCCTAGCACTCCTCACTTAGGCTTAAGGCCCGAGTCATGCAGTTTTCAGCATCTGCTATATTTCTTAAAAAAATTAATTATTAATGGTAAACATTTACAATTTTTAGTTTTTTAATTCCTTAATGGCATTTATTCAAACTTAAATACATGATGTGTGCATTCCTGTAGCACATTTTGTGCTGTTGTTCTTATGCCTGCAGTGCACTTTGAACAAATAAGAAAAAAGTATAACTTTCAATTATGAGATGAATAAGTTCTGAACATGTAATGTACAATGTGGGTGGTGATGGATGTGTTAATTGTGATAATCATTACATAATATATACATCATCTTTTCATCTTAAACATATTCAATCTTTGTCAACTAAATATGTTATAAAATGATAAAAGGACAAATCCTATTCTCAAGGAGAGGTTATAGACACAGGAGGAAAGAGAACCATGAAAATAGAAATAAACATGTAATAAATGAGGGGGAAGAAGCAAATTTCAAATTCAGCAAATGTAGACAAGACAGAATGATCATCTATGAAAAGAGGTTGGATACTGGAGGGACAGTTTCATTGAGATGCGGATGCACAAGAAATGTAATATTACCAAAGCTTTCAAGAGTGCTGTGTGGTGTAGGGGGCTAGAGAGGTTATTCCACACATGACGAAAAGAAAATATGTTCAAGGTATATCAACCAGAAACATCAGAACATATTGAGAGAACGTGTCAAATAATTTGGTATATTTGGCGTGTAAGACTGGTTTAAAAAGATAAAGCTGGATAATTTATTCATGATAAAATCAAGTAAGTCTTCACACACAATGCAAAAGAAATGGACTTTTTTGTAGTTTTAGGAAAGGTTGAACTATGATTAGTCTTATACTTCTTTCTCTGGCCTATAAAAAAACAACAAAGCATGTATTTCCTTATTCTCCCTCCACTCACTTAGTACCAATTGAGTACCTAGCATGTGTTAGATGCATTCAGCACTACCATACACAGGTTAGAACAGGCAATCTCTGTGCCCATAGAGCCTATATTCTAATCGGGCAGACAAAAAGTAATCAAATGATGACAGAAAAAAATTCAAAGTTATGAATTTAGTGTGTTATAGAAGAGAAAAACATAGTAATGTGAATGCATTTGTTGGGTGGATTAGACATTGTTAAACAGGGCGAACTTCTCTAATTATGATCAAGGTGAAGTCTAAGAAATAAGTAAGAATAAACTAAGTGAAGGGTATGATTCAATTTCCAGATAGAAAAAAAAAGCATGTGAAAAATTCTAGTGGCATATCAAAGCATCATTATTTTAAAGGAGTAAGGACATTAGAACTAAGGACAGAGACATTTTTAAGATTGGCAGTCATTTAGGAATAAATACCAAAAAATACAGACTTTGTAATACTAATATCAGATAAGATAAAATTCAAGGCCCTACATACTGAATTTAAAATTACATAAGCTGAAACATAGTATGAAAATAGGAGACAGAAACTGTTAAGGTTGGATGTAAAATAAATACATCCACAATCATGCTGTTTCTTTAACATATCACTCTCAGTATTTGAAAAATGAAGAAAAATAAAGACAAAGTTTCAAAAATACAATTATCAAGATTGAATTACGGTATTTACAATGATTGTTTTACTACACAAACAGAAAGCATTTGCCAGTTTTATTGACAGATCTACAAGGGTGGCCACAAAGGAAACCACAAAACAAAAAGCCTGGCTCTACTCTGCAAATATGTTCCAGTAAGCAGAGATTGTTTCTGCATTTTCAGACAACAAAGTAAACATGCAAATATACAAATCTTCAAACCCACAAAATTCATCAATAAATTGAATATTTTTAAAAACCAAATATAACCACAATTTATATAAAACATAACAAAAAAAGAAAATTAACGATGTGGGCCCAAAGAGTGTTAGAAAAAGGATAATGCATGGACTGAACTGAAGCACTACTGACCAAACAAGACAGACAGACAGAGAGAGAGAGACAGGAAGAGGAGGAGGAGGAGAAAGAGGGCCTTTTGATGGGTCGGGGGGAGTAGGGAGAGGGTCAGGAAAAATAACTAATGGGTATTTGGCTTAATACCAGGGTGATTCCTCAAAGACCTAAAAAAAAGAAAAACTGTTTGACACCGCAATCCCATTACTGAGTATATACCCAAATGTATATAAATGTATATAAACCATTCCATTATAAAGACACATGCTCACATATATTCATTGCAGCACTATTCGCAATAGCAAAGATATGGAATCAACCTAAATGCCCATCAATGGTAGATTGGGTAAAGAAAATGTGGAATATGTATACCATGGAATACTATGCAGCCATCAAAAATAATGGAATCATGTCCTTTGCAGGAACTTGAATGGAGCTGGAGGCCATTATCCTTAGCAAACTAATGCAGGAACAGAAAAAGAAATACCACATGTTCTCACTTATAAGTGGGAGTTAAATGGTGAGAACACATGGAGACATAAAAGAGAATACACTGAGGCCTACTGGAGTATGGTGGATAGGAGGAGGGAGAATATAAAGAAAAGTAACTCATGGGCACTAGATTAATACCTGGATGATGAAGTAATCTGTACAACAAACCCCCATGACACACATTTACCTATGTAACAAATCTGAATATGTACCCCTGAACTTAAAATTTTAACAAAAAGAGATTAATTTAATACATCATATTAGTTTGTCAGTTAAGGACTGTCAATATAATTTAACCAAATAAAAATGCAATCTGATAAAATACATAGCATATTACTAAGTATAATATAAATTCTCTTAGTAAACTAATGAACTAAGAATAGAGTTTTTTATTAATTTAAATAACAAATTTAAATTAATAAATAAATTAATAAAAAACTAACATATGCCAGAATAATAAATAAGTGATCATCAATGGATGATTGGATAAAGAATGTATTACACACACACACACACACACACACACACCATGGAATACTACTCAGTCATAAAAGGAAATGAAATCTTGTCTTTTGCAGTAACGTGGATGGAACCACAGGCCAGTATCCTAAATGAAATAACCCAGAAACAGAAATTCAAATATTGAATATTCTCACTTACAAGTGAGAGCTAGAAAATGAGTACACATGGACATAAAAAATAAATAATAGACATTAGTGGTAGGGTTGGAAATGGGCAAGGAATAAAAGGTGACATATTGGGTACAATGTTTACTATTCAGGTTACAATTACACTAAAAGTCTAGACTTCACCACTAGGCAATAGATCCATGTAACAAAACTGCACTTGTACTCCCTAAATCTTTAAAAGTGAATTTTTAAAAATAGATAAATTACTAAATGGAGAATCAAAATATTGAATTATGATTATTTAAAATGAATTTTTCATGGGTTGAGCAATTCATTAATCTAAGAAACAAATATAAATTGTATAGATAGTATAAATAGAAGACAATCAAAATTTGAAGTCAAAATGAGTCACAAAAGATTAAAGTAAAAGTACAAATGAAGTTCATAAGATCTATTATTTAGCAAGATACAAGATAAATATCCAATTTCTATATTTTTCTTCTGTAAGAATAAGACGCAAAATAAAATTTTGTTTACAATAGCTTAAAAGCATAATATATTGATGGTTTACTAGAATATAGAAATTGTAGAAAATTAAATGTAACAGCCACTAAAAATAAGCTAGATGGGAATATAAACTATTCCTAGATGGAGGTAACAAATACTGTGTAGATAAAATGTATTCTGCAATTAGTTAACTTAAAAATCATATATATTGTTATTGTCTTTTTAAAACATATTCCATTTTATATACAAAGTTAGAACGTGTATTAAATTTAAAAATACCTCAAATTTAATTGCCCTGGTATAATAATACATTCTCTCTTTGTTTGCTTGGGAGTTGGTTGTTTTTTGCCCAGGCTGGAGTGGAATGGCGAGATCTCAGCTCACTGCCATCTCCACGCACTGGGTTCAAGAGATTCTCCTACCTCAGCCTCTCGAAGCTGGGATTACAGGCTCCCGCCACCACATCCAGCTTTTTTTTCTTTTTCTTTTTCTTTTTTTTTTTTGTATTTTTAGTAGAGATGGGATTTCACCATGTTGTTCAGGCTGGTCTCAAACTCCTGACCTGAGGTGATCCACCCACCTTGGCCTCCCAGAGTGCTAGGATTACAAGCATATAATGCATTTTTTCATGTCTTTTCATTATTTTTCTGATTTTCATATAAATGCCTACATATATGGAAATGTATGTGATAAAATATATAAATATATGATATATAAATATAATTTTCCATGCCTTTTATTCATTTGTTATAACATGCCTAATCCAGCCTTTATACATGGTTTTAAATAGTTTCATCATATGAATTTCTGCTTTTTAAACATATTATGATTTACTTCTTTATTAATTCTAACCTAGTACCAATATCAGAGGCTAGCATAAGTAATAGAAGCTCAATAAATATCATTGACATTTATCAGTCATACAGGTGTGTGTGTGTGTGTGTGTGTGTGCGCGCGCGCGTGTGTGTGTGTATGTGATTACTGTGATGACCATCCCACTAAGTAGTTATTTCCAGTAGTACATGTCCCTGCAAGTGGTATGAGAACCTTTAAAACATTTGATATACGTCAGGTTGATTTCCAAAAGATTGTTACCAGCATCACTAGCAATCTGTGAAGTTATTCATTTCGAACACTTCAGGTGAACTATTATTGTATGCATGTGTGTGTGTGCATGACCGTGTGAACAAGTTTACTAAATGTGAATATATATATGTGTTATATATATAAATTAAAATCATAATGTATTATATATTACATTTGTAAATATATATTAGTTTGGTTATCAGTGATATTGAATATATTTGGAAATATTTGGAGAAAACTTTTACCTTCTGCTTATCTCCTCAGCTCCTTGTTTCTATTAGGGTGTTGCCATACATACATTTTACATTTTTAACAGCTGCTTATATATTGGAATGGCTTTGTTTCACCACATTAATTTATCCTTTAGACAATAAAAACAGCTACATATAATAAATTCAGGCTTAAATATGCCACTACTGTGATATATATATGTGTGTGAATTTATTATATGTAAATATATATATTTACGTATTTTTATCTATGTCCTTAGTATGTGTGTGTATTTATACACACACAAAGTATATATGTATAGTGAATTTATTATATGTAATTTATTATATATATTTACACATATATAAATATATTTACATATAATAAATTATATATACTTACATATAATAAATTATAGATACACACACTAAGTATATATGTATAGTGAATTTATTATATGTAAATATATACATACATACACACGCACACACACACACTCCTACACTTGTTTTTTTCCTCAATGTCCTTAGGATAGCACATAGGGGCTTCCATGATATGTCCTTGTCATCTTCAATTCACATTCCAAACATCAAGACTTTTTGAATCTCTTTATTTTAAGGGATATCCTTACCAGAAATCTCCACCTAGTTTTCTCTCCAGTCACCTTTTAAGGCCCACGCTCTGTTGCCCAGGCTGGAGTATAGTGACGTGATCTCTGCTCAATGCAACCTCCACTTTCCAGGTTCAAGTGATTCTTGTGCCTCAGCCTCTTGAGTAGCTGGGATTACCGGTGTGTGCCACCACACCTGGCTAATTTTTATATTTTTCATAGAGATGGGGCTTCTCCATGTTGGCCAGACTGGTCTCGAACTCTTGACCTCAGGTAATCTGCCTGCCTCAGCTTCCCAAATTGTTGGGATTACAGGCATGAGCTACCATGCCTGGTCGACCCAGCTTAGTTTTTACACTATAGTTAGTTTGTCTGGAACCAAGACTTTGGACTAAAGAACCTTTCCTTTCACACATGGAGCTCTGTGAAACAACTAATGTACTCAATATACAATAAAAATTATCTGCTTTGGTATCTTTTATTCATAATTGAACAATAAAACCGTCAAAGTTATAAACCACTTAATTTAATATGTATTCACTACATAACTGAAATGTAAAGTTTTTTTTGAAGATAATATACACCTTATAATGAAAATGTGGCTCAGTGGAATAGATGGCTGACAGGAGTGACTGAAATCTTTATTAGTGCTTTTTAGCAAATTGCCTTATTTTCTATGTTAGAATCTTACACTTACTTTCAAAGTGATAGATCTCATATTAAATATGCTTTCACTGTAAAGAAATGTATGTGGAGAGCTGAATGATGTTATATAAGCAACAGCAATAAGGTAGTTACCTACATAACGGCATGCTGTACTATGCAGAGCTACTTTTCTTGGCTATTCATGTGCAAATCATCTGAATTTTATATTAAATATATATATATATATATATATTTTTTTTTTTTTTGCTTGTGCTTCTCCTTGTCTGAAAGTTTCAGGTTTTCACCATTGCAAATCATTTTTTGATAAAGTGAATTTATATAATGATAACATTTAAAGTAGACGTTTTATTGACTGCTTTCTTTTTGGATTTAAGAAACTGACTTAACTTCAGCAGGCAAATAAAAAAGGGCAACCTTTAAAGAAAAATTTGGATAAAATGTAATCTGTAAAAACGTATGGATACTGCTATGGTAGTTGAAATTTCTTTGAATATACATATGGAGAATGAACTAAGACATTTAAACTATGCTATTTTTAGGCTAGAAACAACATTTGATATGTCAAGTACATTGCCTGTCATATGCCAAATTCAAAGCCACTTTCAAATGAACCTGTCATTCTTTGGAAATTAATTGAAGATGGTTTCCCCCTGCGACCACACAGGGTTTTAACCTAATGTCTTAACATAAGCTGATTAGGCTGTAGTGCCTGGCTTGCATTAGGGTATGCAATACAGAAATTAGCCAGAAAACTGTGGCCTTAATTTTGAAAAAGTGATGAGATGCGATAATCAGATTTTTGGGGGAGGTAACTGGAATCAAGAAATGACACCTGAAAAGCAGAGATCAGAGGGAACAGGAGCATTAAGAATGCATAGCAACAGGCACGATAGCGTGGTATAGTCAGGACTATGATAACTTGTGACTCAAGAAGGTATGACACGGAAGAAGAGTCCACGCAACCCAGGAGAGAGGCAAGAAAAGTCAGAAGCTGTCTACGGAATGCAGGTTTCCGTGTTCTGAATGTGGATGCATCTCTGACTGCTTCACACTGCCGGTTTCAAGTTCACCTCAGTTTTCAAATAATCCATTACTTAATCAAACAATATAAGTCTACTCCTGACAATCAAATTAGTCTCATTGAATCCACGACAAGGTAAGAATTGTTGTTAGGTCAAAAGACTAAAGCCACCACAGAAATAAACAAATAAAAACAGCATCCATCTTTCCTTCCTTCCAATGACAAACCAAGCAAACAGAAAGTATGCAGTGGTTACATCATAGTATGTAACAAATTGTCTCAAACTTAGTGGCTTAAAACAACAATAAACATTTATGGTCTTCGCAAATATAGTTTGGCTGGGAGGGTTCTTGCTCAGTGTATTTCATGAGGTTACATTCATCTGAAGGCTTGTCTTCGGCTGGAAGATCCACTTCTTAGGGGCTCATTTATGTGACTGGCAATTTGGTGCTGGTGGTTAGCAGGAGGCCTCAGTTTTTTACTCCCTGGGCTTCTGCCCAAGGCTGCTTAAGTGTCCTCACATTCTGTCAATGGGTTTCTCCCAGAATGTGTGATTCAAAACATTGAGGCAGAGGCCATCATGCCCTTTATAACCTGGTGTCAGAAGAAAGTCACCTTCACCTCCATCCTGCTTTATGTATGATAGAGACATTTACTGTTTCAATGTGGGAAGAGATTGCGAGGGTGTGTATTGCAGGAGATGATGGTAACTAGTTAATCTTGGACACCATAGTCTTAGAGTAAGAAATTGCTAATAAGAAAACATAACCTTCAAAACAACTTTTCTAGCTAACATCCTGCTAGCCAGATTGGCAACACCTAAGCTTCTCATTATATATACATACTAAGCCTACCACTGTCAGAAAGTGACTTGATTTTGATCATTATTCACACAAATGAGTGTGTTTTTTTACATAATAAATGATAAACAGTGACATAATAAAAGAACAGTGGGTAATTAGCTGCGGAAAAATAGGGAAGAAATGTTGCCTTCTGACTCACTCATACTGTATCATTTTAAGTATGTGGCCAGCAAAGTAACTTCCGTTTTTGGTTTAACTTCTTCATTTAGAAAATATACCATAGGGATAAGACAATTTAAAAATGAAAAGATTATAATATATATTAAGTGCCTGGCTCATAATCAGTTGTTCAATAGATGTTGGTTATGCAGCCATATATATCCTAGGTGGAACTCAAGATGATCATACATATAAAGCTAAATTAATAGAAAAGTATCGAAAATAAAACATTGCAAAAAATGTACACCTTAACCTTTAGTTAGGGCTATATGAGAACTCTCCTTATCATTGCAGAGAACAGAATCATTAGAGAAGTAGAAGGCTGCTTAGATATTAATTAGCATATGCTCAAGAAAAAAATTAAGATGGTAAAGGTTTAAAGCTTTCTTTAAAGTTGCTGTAATATACCACAAAAATTTTTTAAAGGACATTATTTCAAATAATTGTATTCCTACTACATATTCTGAGCTCCTCACTGTTTAATATTTATTTAAGTGTATTTGAAATATATTATATATATAGGTTAACATATAAATATAATTGTATTTATAATATAAAATAAAATAGCCCATATTTGAAGGAAATTGACTACTTTAAAACAATATTTATTATCAGGATAAAAATTGCTAGATATTTTGTGAGGGAAATTATAAATTATAACAAAAAACATCAAAGATATTGTATATGCTGCTATGTAGGTATTCTGGGTAAATACATAGTTTATAATTCAATTAAATTGGCTTATCTTTGAAGACATATAGGAGTAAAGACATCCTATACTCTACCATACCAACTAATTATATGTGCTTGGAACAAAGGAAAAACTAACCTAGAACTGAAGTTTTCTTTAAAGTACTTAAAATATATCTTAGTTCTTGAACAAGTTTGTGATAGGGAACCCAGACATCTGCATTATGCAGTAAGAATTTTGATATCAAAAATTGAAGAATTACAGAACAATAATTTCTTTCATAAACAAAGTTTAAACATGGCAGAATTTAGGATCTTGAATTAAAATGTATCCTGGTGATCCCAAGAAGATGGATTAATTGTAGAATTAATTTGCTATTTTATTTATTTGTTAAGTCATCCTGTTGAATCAGAGTATTTGGCACTGGCCAACTCATCTTCAGCCTGGGGTGTCTCTAAATCTTTTATCCTTGGGTATTTTTTCCTTCTCTGTGATTTAATTTTGAAAGTAGCACTTACTCAAAAAAACATTAATCTCCTTGTTTTACTTGCATTAGTAGGGAGGGAATGGCAGCTTCTGCTTAAAATTACCCAATAAGCTCTAGATGTTTTGATCCCAACTCTTCAGTGTTACCACTTACAGTATCTGTTCCCCTAAAAAATTTGATGGATAGGCTTGTAGTTAGTATAATTTACCTATCTTGCTAGATGAATTAAGTGAAACTCATGGTGATTTGAATATTACAAATCAGTTCAATATTTTTAAAGACAGAGGAAAATATTGAAATTATAAAAATGTCTCAAGTCATCCACAGTGTTTTTTTTTCCTGTAATTACTCACATGCATCTTATATTAATATTAATACATTAAATCCTCTGGTCATAATGCTACCTGATTTGAAATCTCTATTCTGTCACAAGCCTTAAGTCTTCTTCATATTCTTAAGTGCCTGTAAACCAGTTTGAGAATCACAATTTTTCTCTTTAGTTTAGAAGGAAAAATTAAAGCATAGAAAAGTAACATCAATATCTAAGCCTGGACAAAGAAAAACAGGTTATGAATTTGGAGGTAGTGCCAACATTATTTTATCATTTCTTGTCTTCTTTTTTGAAACATTATTGCTCCTGCTAAGGGCTGTCTCACTAACTCAAATTGTTACAATGGAGAAACACATACTGGAATATGACAAATATGCTTGTTCTCTCCTAGTCCTACCTTCCCTCTCTCTCCTCTTCATTTCAGTCCCCACCCCCATACAATAAGGTTACTATATTAATAAGACAGAGCGATGCCAGCTGTTCTTCCTTCCATTGTCAACACTGAAACAAGGGCAGAACAAGCAACAGATAGCAGCTGCAGTTATTGGCACAGAGAAAAAGAGAATGGGGTCAAAGATGCTCAGCAGAGAAATGACAGAGATAGCAAGAAAATTAGGCCAAGTAGCAGCAGTGTAGCCAACTGTGGCTGTGATAAGAATGAACGTAGGCACTGAAATGTGAGAGCATTTCCAGCTGACACCTTCTGATATCACAGAGACTCCACACACATGTAAACTTTAATTACTGCTCACTCTTGAAAATAAAATGTGGTCAAGAAAGACTTTGATAATAGGATATAAAAAGGCTTTTCCTCCTGTATTATGTAATGTTGATTAAGTATATATATTTACTAATAAAATATATATTTTACTAATAAAAATATATTTTGCTTGTATATATAACTAATAAAATATATATTGTATATATATATAATTTTTTTACTAACATTTCCTTGAAACATATCTTTCCCACACTTACTATACAAGACAAACAGCAAAGAAAAATTATCAGATTAAAAAAAACTATAGATATTAGGCTCTTGGAGAATCTTTCAAACTTGAGGATGAAATGTTTCATGTGAATGTGACATTGTAAAATAATACCTAGATACAAGAATAAACAGTCAAGCGGTTGATTGCCATAGTGCTAATAAAAGTATAAATGATTCCTAAAATATTTGAAGTTTAAAATATTTTTACATTAAATACAAACATAAAATATCTCATTTATTATGTTTTCTAAAATAGTCCTATATCTAGAATATTGTGCTATTATTTTTACCCATTTGAATATGTTTTATCCACTATTTAATACACTTGAGAAAATTTTAAAGCTAATAATCATCGACCTGGAATAATAACAATAATGATAACTAGAAGAAACATTTATGGAGCCCTCATTTTGTGCTAGACATTGCCAAGTATTTTAGAACATTGGATCTACTAAAATTTCACTTGTATAAATGTCTCTAATCAAGTTAATTTCTAAAATAGCTTAATATACAAAAGCAAAATAAAGCAAGCACGTGTTAAAAAGTATAAGAGAGTAATCAAACACTGTATAGTAAGATAATAATGTTCTAAAAGTAAATTGACAAGCAGAACATCTACTTTTTTAAAGTACTACATGAAATATTTTCGGGTTAGGCTCTGTAGCCAAAATTGTCTTTCTGGCCAAATCCGTACCAATCTTATGTATATATAGGCAGGAAGGAAAGGATGCTCAGTGAACCACAAAGGCATGAAAAACGGACAGCAGATTATCTTCTATCTATTATAATAAGTTCTTTCCAGTGTCAGTTTTGCTCCAATTTAATGCTTATAATTTAATAGGCATAAGGGCCTAAGGCATAATTTAGTCTTTATTTTGATATAATCATATACTATGAAAAATAAGATTTTGTGAATGCACTGCTTTTATTCCTGGAAGTTCACATAGGCTGATAAGCCAGGTAACACTATCTTTTAGGAAATTCTATTGTGCAAAATAATATTCAACAGATGGATAAAGGAAGATAATTGAAAACCCATATTAACTGAATTCCAGCAGCATGGTGTAATGAGTTTCCACAATACATATTTCCCCTTAAGATTAAATAGTAAACTACAAGACAATTTGTCTTATAAACTTTCCTGGGAATTGAAATTTGAATTAAGCCTACCTTGGTAATAAATAAAATACTCAAATGCTTACTATATGTAAAAAATAAAATCCAGCATAAAAATGCTTATTGTAGTATCTCCAGGATAAAAACTAAATAATGAATATGTAGAAAATAACTTTTACCTTTGAAGGGTAAACCGAAAATAAAATTCGAAGGTCCCCAACCATCTGAATGGACTTCCTCCTCAGCCAGGACTCTTAAAATTTAACCTGAGAGGCTGTTTCAGGCCATGATGGGAGATGGGGATGGAACATGCCTCATTATAACCCTCTGACATTAATGTCAACACAGACTTTAAGTCTGGTAAGAAAAATTTTACATCCTATTCTTTCTGAAGCTTGTTAGCTAAAAGCTTCATCTGCATAGTAAAACTTTGGTCTCTAAAACGTCTTATCGCAACCAAGACAGTCCTTTCTATTGATCCCAGGTCTTTAGACAAACTCAACCAACAACCAGAAAATGTTTAAATTTACCTATATAGCCTGGTAACCAACCCCCCTCACCCTGACTTTGAATTGTCCTGCCTTTCTAGAGCAAATCAATGTATTTCTTGAACGTGTTTGATTGATGTCTCATGCCTCCCCAGAATGTATAAAACCTGGCTGTACCCTGACCACCCGGGGAACATGTTCTCTTGACCTCCTGAGGGCTGTGTCACGGCCATGGTCACTCATATTTAGATCAGAATAAATCTCTACAAATATTTTACAGAGTTTGACTCTTTTCACTGACAGAGAAATATAGCTTGTATATGTTTTCTAATTTGGCTGTTTTTCGTTCATACACTTCAATGTCTTGCTTAATCAGATTGTACATCACAATACATTCTCGTCTAGTATTGTAAATATTTTTATAATCATATGTTACACAAAGTTAACCAAACCCATCATGTATTAATATTTCCTGGCCCGGACATGGTGGCTCAAACCTGTAATCCCAGCACTTTGGGAGGCCAAGATGGGTGGATCATGAGGTCAGGAGATCGAGACCATCCTAGCTAACATGGTGAAACTCCGTCTCTGCCAAAAATACAAAAATTAGCCGGAGGTGGTGGCAGGCAGACGCCTGTAATACCAGCTACTAGGGAGGCTGAGGCAGGAGAATCGCTTGAACTTGGAAGGGGGAGGTTGCCGTAAGCCGAGATCACGCCACTGCACTCTAGCCTGGGCAACAGAACAAGACTCTGTCTCAAAAAAAGAAAAAAAAAAAAAATGTCCTGGATGTTTCCTAGGCTTGATATTCTCTTAAATCTCCAGCTATGGAAGTGTCACTACAACCATCAAAGATCAGCTCAATGTTCATTACCTCAATAGAGACGACTTGTTTCTGTGTCTGCAGTCTCATCTCGCCTCGCTTATGTGCATATAACAGCAATTATTTTATTCTACTATGTATTATTGTTGCCCTTCACTCCTACTTGCACTCAACTTCCTTTCTGAAAGAAGGACTTCAAGAATTTCTGAAAATAGAGAATTGATGTATTCAGTGTTGACCACATGCTAGCCACCTGTTTCTTTGTTCCTCAAGAAATACTGAAAAGGTGAAAGCATAAATGAACAAACCCATTGTTCTCTGTGGAATTTTTATTCTCCTAACCATAAAACTCTTAGTCACCTTCCAAACGATGTAAATTACTCTCTTCTAATGTACAATTAAGAAATAGTTAAGTCAAGGGTAATACTCCCTTGGTATTCACTTACTTTGTAAGGTAACTAGCTTTACACACATTTGAATTACAGAAGTCAAATAATTATAGCCATTTCAAAGTGTATGCATGAAATTAAATCAGTTTGGTTCAATACAAATATTCAATTCAAATACAAAAAAAATATACAGCAAAATATTCAATCCATGGGAGGTTCTTCCTAAACAGTTTCTGTATGTATGGGAATTTAATGTGACTAATGTGTGAGATTGCCGGCTCTCAAGGCAAAGGCAAAATTAACTCTAACGGATAATGCCAAAATGCTTTCCAAAGGGCAGTAAAACGAATACTACTGCTGGCAATGTAGGACAATTCCTATGTTTTCATATCTCACCAAGTCTTGGTAATATGCAACTTTTTAACTTTTGGTATTATAGTGGATGTGAAATAGCATTCTCTAGTATTTTAGATATTTCTCTATTATTTTAAGGTATGTTTTCTTCATAATTAACGAGGATTAGCATCTTTACATAATTCGTAGTGATACTTCATTTTTCCTTGTCTTTGAAATGCCTTCTTAAACTTATAGGCTAGTTTTTGGGGGGTTGACTTTATTTATTTATGATAATGAGTTTCTGTCAGTTATTTGTGTTGACAATAACTTTAGGCAAATTTTTAGGATTACAACTTCTTAATCATACAGGGTCCTCTGGTGTTTTATTTTGCATTGTGAAACATAACTCTGAAATTACATTTTGACATTAATATTAGTATAATTATAACTTGCACGATAATGGCTGAACTATGTATATTATACACACGCAGAATCCTTACTTTATAGTAAGAAATTATATTTACAAACACATTTTGACCTGTTAGGGCATGTTTGAGATAAAAGTAGAAATATTTTATTCATTAATAATCTGATTCTATTAAAATTTCACTACTGTAGAATGTTTCCAAAGGTATTATTCTTTATACCAGAGTTGAGTATGACCATATGTATTAAACAGACAGTACATCAATTTAGGGGAAAGATATTCAAATGGGCCTACCATTTTACTGCATGAGATAGAA
Source organism: Macaca thibetana thibetana (assembly GCF_024542745.1). Classification (NCBI taxonomy): domain Eukaryota; kingdom Metazoa; phylum Chordata; class Mammalia; order Primates; family Cercopithecidae; genus Macaca; species Macaca thibetana. The sequence continues at coordinate 28,359,562 of NC_065582.1, read as the reverse complement.
AAGTATCTTTAAAGACATTTCCTATTTAACAACATTTCATATTTAACATAAATATAAAATGCACATATAGTTGGGATATAAAGCAAATAAGGAGGAAGAACAATAATCAAACTGTCTGACTTACTCTATCTGACTCATTCAGACACAGTCAGCCTCTATCAGAATTCAGGTATTTGGGTGAACAGGACAAAGGAAACACAGTTGTATAATCTGGGCTGTTGGCACACAGTTAAGAAAAATATATGGCATAAATTAGACTTCACAAAACTTTGAGAAAACACCTCACTTCGCCCCCTTACCCCAGAGTCTGGGCATTTCAAAGATATATTTGTTTCGTTAACTCTTTGAACATTTATGCCATTATCTGACCGAATTCCTATAACAGAGAACACTAAGAGAATCATAAAGCAATGATAATTCTACTTTTGTTAAACTTAGGAACACAGTTATTTGTTAAAGAATTAACTAGGTTTGAAACCTTTGGAATTATAAAACCTCAAAGAGAGTCCTAACATTTTCTCCTGAACACAAGCAATACAACGCTAGTATGTAAATATTTTTAAGTTTCATAGAGATTGTATACTCAGCACTGTCGCTGTATGTAAGTGTATTCAGTCCACATGCCTAAAGTTATATAAATAAGATTTCATCACCATTGCCAATTTATCCTAAAATAAATTAGTCACACTGGCATTGTGTAATATGAGATAGGAGGTCCATTAAAGGTATATAATGCCTTGTGGAGAAAATTTAGGCAATAGATCAAAATAAGAAAGCATTACTTCTTATCTTGTTGTATAGACAATAAAGATGCTCAATAGTTTATGGCTGCTGAAAACCTGTCAATTTAGTGACATTCAGATCACATAGCATCTTGTTAGATAATAAAGCTCTGCTTTTGTGCAAAAAGTGGCAACATGTTAGAAACAGATCTATTTTATGACGTTGAAGGGTATTATTTTAAAAATATAGTCTTCAGATACAGAAATCACAAGACAAGTATTTTCAGTATGTTCTGGGTCAAAAGATGAAAAGATTTACAGAACAAGTTACCTCACAGGGTGTGACAATGACATTGACCAAATTGAGAAGCATGAATATTGGAATTTATTGTAAATAATTAAAGCTTATAAAATAGTAAATGCTTATCAAGCATGGTTAACCTCGACATGACTCTTCATCTTAAGACATTTTATTTCATAATAACCTTATTGCTACATAAATGTCTATATCAAATATTAAACAAGTAATTTGGGGCTTTTCAAAAAGAAATACAAATTATTAATTTCTGATTTTAATTATAATTAGTATATATCCTCTATTGAATTATATTTAATAAAATATATGAAAACTAATATTTTTAAACATTGATTTATTTTTTCCATAAATATTTGTTTTTATTTGGTTCTATTTGACTCTAGCTCTTAGCTCATGTCTATCAGGATAAAATCCTATCAGGCTGTGAAATCTGCACTTTATCTTTATGGATTTTTGGTGTCTGTTATTATTCTACCTATCTCACAGTTATTGAGTGTAAAAACAAAACAAAACAATTATTAATCTGATGACTGCTGCACCTAATATTGGTTGAGTCTAGAAATAATTACTAATCGATGACTTTTGCATTTGGCTTCATTTATAGTTCTTTATACACCATATTATTCAACTGTTTATATTATCTTCCTAGCCTCTGTAGAGATTAATAAGATCCTACGTAAGTGGTCTCATTAAATCCATGCAACCTGCCTTTCGAAGTATTTCCCCATTCTATAGAAATAGAAAGTAAATGAAGACTAAAGAGATTAATTAATTTGTTTATGTTATCAGAATCTATTCTATTTCTAAAGTTTATGATAGTCATATTCATGCTATCTTTATAGGTAAAAAGACCACATTTTAATCTATTTTAAGACCCTTTTTTCTACTTCTGAAATAGGAAGATACCTCATAACCATTCATATGTTTTTCAAATTTTCTTTTCAAGATAGTAGGAAACAAATGGCTGGATTTTACAATATTGCTAAATCTTACTATTAGCAATTATGCTTATTTCATTTTAATAATAATTATTAACATACATAAATATTGTTTAAATAATTTATTTATTCAAATAATATTGTAGACTTTAGCCATTTGAAACGTGTTCTTAAAAAATCTTCAAATTGTTGTATTTTATAATAAATTATGAACCATCAAAATATTAATTTTTTAGACATACAGCCAACTAATGTTAATTTATTGGAGCTAATTCTAAAGTAAGAATTATTACAATAAGGTAATATTTCCAATTGCTTGTGACAATAATTTAAAAACGGTGTATCTAGCCTTATAGTATATTTATTATATTTAGACTATAAAATTCTATTATAGTATATTTAGATATACTCTGATACTCTCAAACAGCTGGATTAGTCATATTCCTTACTAAAATCATAGCAAGGTATGAGTCAGTCGGTTCTTAGCACTTAATGCAGCCAGTAGCTTAAAAGCTTTCTATAGAAGCTTATGTTCACACCACTTTTTATTTACCTTCATATTGAGGATGAATCATTATTACCTGGGAATTGACTTCCCTTGGGAATGAAAATGTGTCAAGTGCTTATGCTATGTACAAGACATTTTCGAATAAATAATGTGTTACCATTATCTAAATCCCTTTACATAATTTATATCTTCTCTTACTCCCTGTTGTGAGCAACCACACAATCCCCTATGGTCCACTTCTACTGTTCTTTGCATTTAAATTCTCCCTGTATATCACTCTATTAAATCTTAGTTATGAAAACCTATCCCTAATGTAACTGTAGAGTATATTATTTTGAAGCACATATTTTTTTGTAGTTCAATTTCTCACATGAGAAAACTTCCATTGATATTTGTTGACAAAGTTAGACACTGTAAATCAAAGTTTCCCACTTCAAAGATTAGGGTAGAAGCAAAACACAAACTCCTTAGCCATATGATGCTTTGCATGAATTGTTCTCTCAATAGTATCATATTTCTGGCAAATGTAGTGTAGGAAAAAATGTGATTCATACTACTCTGAGCTCTCTATTATGAAAAAAATAGCTGGATGATTACTCCGAAGCTGTATCCAAACAAAGTAAGTCTTTGTTGTGTCATTTGCCCCCAAAGTTACAAATCTTTCCCCATTTTTGTTGCTGTCTACATGGGATTCAATACCTCTCTCCTCTGCATCTTTCAAAAACAGAGGAAAAGTGCATTACAGAATAATTCTCTAATATATAATAGAAGTATAAATTGACTCAATGTAAAGGGGACTAAAGTGTAGCTTCTGCTTTGATTGTGACAAAAGTGAACTCTAGAAAAAGATTTTGAAATTTATTTAAAGTATCTTAATATCTACACTAATAATAAAATGTATATTCAATCAGTGGAGTCCATTTTTTAAATGTTAAGAGATAATATTTCATATTTGAATGCATAAAAATAGATGCCCCTACATACTCATGTCTACCTATAGCTATGTTATCAATATTTATATGCATTATTATAAAACTCTGATTTCTAGCAATCCTTGGGTTTTCTAGGCTTTTGAGGAATAGATTTTTGTCAATGTTTTTAGCAGCAAGAAATTATTTTTAGAAAACAAATGTGAGTCAGAGGAAGAGCTACTTTATGTCTCACACTATGACAAGTGCCTTATATATAATATCTAAACAGAAATCTCTTGATGTATTAGTATTTATTTCATACTAGAGATAAGAAAACTAAAGCTCAGAGAGTCATGCAGTACCCCCACATCAGAGAGGTGTTGCGTGATTCCAACCCAAATTTTGCAAAAAATAAATTTATACTCTTCTGTTACAACAATTTGCTTTTTCATTTAAAAATTGTATCCTATCTCTACTGAAAACAATCTCCAAAATTATTTTTGGTAGATTTATACAAGTCAATAATTTCCTAATATGTGCAAATAAGAAGAGTATATTTATTACTAATGGGTCTTTGATTGGTTCTTTTGGCATTTTTGAAAATATCTTTCCAGACACACAATAATAGTGGGGGGACTTCAACACCCCACTGACAACATTAGACAGATCACTGCAGCAGAAAACTGAAAAAGAAATTATGGACTTAAAATTGACAACTGACCAACGGGTCCTAATAAACAGCTACAGAATACTCCACCGAATCACCACAGAATATACATTCTTCTCATTTGCACATGGATTGACCACATGCTTTGCTGTAACACAAGTCTTAATAAATTTAAAAAAAATCAAAATAATATCAAGCACTCTCTCAAACCACATTGCAAAGAAGATAGAAATCAATACCAAGAAGATCTCTCAAAACAACACAACTACAGAGAAATTAAAAAACTTGCTTCGGAATAACTCTTGAGTGAACAATAAAATTAAGGCAGAAATAAAAAAAATCTTTGAAATTAATGAAAATAGAAACACAACTTAAAATCTTTGGGATGCTGCTTAAGCAGTGCTAAGAGAAAAGTCTGTAGTGGTAAACAACTGCATCAAGAAGTTAGAAAGACCTCGAGTTAGCAATCCAACATCAGACCTAGAGGAACTAGAAAAAAAAAAAAGAGCAATCCAATTCCAAAGCTAATAGAAGAAAATAACTAGAATGAGAGAACTGAACAAAATTGAGAACCAAAAGTCCTTACAAAAGATTAATGAAAGGAAGAGTTTGTTTTTTTAAAAGAATAAAAAAGATTGACCAATAGCTAGATTAATGAAGGAAAAGAAAAAGAGAAGATCCAAGTGAGTGCAATCAGAAAAGCCAAAGATAACATTACAAATGATCCCTCAGAAGTACAAAAGATCCTCAGAGACTGTTATGAACACCTCTATGCACATTAATTACAAAATCAAGACAAAATGTATGAATTCCTGGGAACACATAACCCTTCAAGATTGAACAAGAAGGAAAGTGAAAACCTGACCAGACCAATAAGTTTGGAAACTGAGTAAGTAAATAATACAAAATGTACCGACCAAAAAGAGCCCTGGACCAGAAGAATGAATAGCCGAAGTCTACCAGACACAAAAAAGCACTGATACCAATCCTACTGAAACTATTCAGTAGGAGGAGGGCCTTCTCTCTAACTGATTCTATGAAGGCACCATCATCCTGATACCAAAATCTCACAGAGACATAACAACAACAACCAAAAAGAAACTTCAGGATAATATCTCTGATGTACACAGATGCAAAAATCCTCAATAAAGTACTAGCAAACTGAATCCAGTAGAACCTCAAAAAGTTAATTCATCATGATCAAGTAAGCTTTATTCTTGAATTCAAGGGTGGTTCAACACATGCAAATCAACAAATGCAATTCACCACATAAATAGAATTAAAAACAAAGATCATATGATCTCTCAATAGATACAGGAAAAGCCTTTGATAAAATCCAATATTCATTCAGGGTAAAACCTCAACAGAATAGGCATCAAAGGAACATACCTTAAAAAATAAGAACCACCTTATGACAGACCCACAGCCAGTATCATACTGAATGGACAAAAGCTGGAAGCATTTCTCTTGAGAACTGGAATAAGAAAAGAATGCCCACTCTCACTACTTCTGTTCAACATAGTACTGGAAGTCCTACCCAGAGCAATCAGGAAAGAGAAAGAAATAAAAGACATCCAAATAGGAGAAGAAGAAGTCAAAGTATCTCTCTTTGCTGGGAATATGATCCTATACATAAAAAAAAACCCCTAATGATGTTGCAAAAAGCTTCATGGAACTGACAAATTCAGTAAAGTTTCAGGATACAAAACCAATGTACAAAAACTAGCAACATTTCTATATACCAATACCATTGTAGTTGATACCAAATTGAAAACACAATTCCATTTATAATAGCTAAAAATTATAAATGGAATATGTAATTTATAAATTTATATTATTTTATAAATTAATTTTCCTAGAATACGTAATACCTAGGAATTTATTTAACCAATGATGTGAAAGATCTCTAAAAGGATAACTACAAAGCACTGCTGAAAGAAATCAGAGATGACACAAATGAACAGAAAAGTATTTCATGCTCATGTACTGGAAGAATCAATATTGCTAAAATGGCCATGCTATCCAAAGCAATTTACAGATTAAAAGATGTCCCTACCAAGATACCAATGTCATATCTCACAGTATTAGAAAAATCTATCCTCAAATTCATTTGGAACCAAAAGAGAGCATGAGTAGCCAAAGAATCCTAAGGAAAAAGGACAAATCCATACGCATCATAATATACTGCAGGGAGACAGTAACCATAACAGCATGGTACTGGTATAAAAACAGACACAAAGAGCAATGGAATGAAACAGACACCCCAGAAATAAACCCATACACTTACAACCATCTTATCTTTGACAAAATAGACCAAAAAAAAGCAACAGGGAAGGGACTCCCTATTCAATAAATGGTCCTGGGATAACTGGCTAGCCACATGCAGAAGAATGAAACTGTACCACTACCTCTTACCGTACACACAAATTAACTCAAGATGGGTTAAAAGATTTCAGTGTAAGACCTTAAATTATAAGAATTCTAAAAGTAAACATGGAAAATACCCTTCTCCACATTGGTTTTAGCAGAGAATTTATGGCTAAGTCCCCGAAAGCAATCGCAACAAAATAATAATTGACAAGAGTACCTAAAGAGCTTCTGTACAGAAAATAAAAAATTACTAACAAAGTGAACAGACAGCCTACCGAATGGGAGAAAATACATGTAAACTATGCAAGCAATAAAAGTCTGATATCCAGAATCTACAAGGATCTCAAATCAATAAGCAAAAATCGAATAATCCAGTTTAAAAATGGGCAAAGCATAAGAACAGACACTTACTGAAAGAAGCCATACAAATGATCAGCAAACATATGAAAAATGTTCCACATCACCACTCTGATTTGTATCAGAGAAATGCAAGTCAAAACTGCTATGAGATATCATCATACACTAGTCCGAATGACTATTATTAAAAAGTCAAAAAACAGTAGATGCTGGCAGGGCTATGGAGAAAAGAGAATGCTTATATCCAGTTGGTAGGAGGGCAAACTTGTTCAGCCACTGTGGAAAGCAGTTTGGAGATTTCTCATAGAACTTAAAACAGACGTACTATTTGACCCAGCAATCCCATTACTGGGTTTGTATCCAAAATAAAATAAATCATTCTACCGAAAAGACACATGCACTTGCAAGTTTGTTGCAACACTATTCACAATAGCAAAGACATGGAATCAATCTAGGTGCCTATAAATGGTGGGTTGGTTAAAGAAACTGTGGTACACATACACCATGGAATACTATGCAGCCTTAAAGAGGGATGAAATCATAGTCTTTGCAACAAAATGAATGAAGCTAGAGGCCATTATCCTAAGTGAATTAATGCAAGAACAGAAAGCAAATACCACATGTTCTCACTTATAGGTAGGAGCTAAATATGGAATACACATAGACATAAAGATGGGAAAAAGAGATACTGGGGACTACTAAAGGAGTAAGGTATGAAAGAAGGCATGGACTGAAAGACAGTCTATTGGGTACTGTGCTCACTACCTGGATGATGTGATCACTTGTACCAAAAACCTCAGCATCAAGCAATATACCCATGTAACACGCCTGCACATGTACTCTTTATAATAAAATTTGAAATTATTGAAAAACTAAAATTAAAAAAGAAGGAAAATATCTAGCATTCCAAAATACAAATGTGCCATGTATATCTAGTATTGGTCTCTTTCCACGAAATTACTAGAAAAGAACCCAGATCCATAATCCTTAAGATGGGGGTTACAAAAGGTGGTAATTTTCACTACTATGAAATCCACCAGATTTTGGTTTTCTTTTGTTATACAGAGTTCTGGCATCTAACTATTAGGAGGCATCCTAAGGAAAACTGTCTTCTGTCAAGTTATTACATTGTTACATTTTTACATAATAATATTATTATTACATTATTACATTTTCTGTTTATACTTTCCCACAGTTGCTAATATTCTATTTGGTTTACTTATTTAGTATTGTCCTGATTTTAATTACGTGCATTATTATTTTTTAAACACGCACTTTTACTTCAACAAGATTTAAACCTTGTTGAAAATTTAATCCTGTTAAATCTTCTCCTAAAATTTTTCTAGAATTCACACACTAAAAAGTTGTATGATAGTTGATAAAGGGAGCTTTGGCTAGGTGTTTTACTGTTGTAACTAGGGAAATAAATTTAAAAGTACATAACAAACATTAAAATAAAGTAAGAATATAGAGTTGATATTAAAATCTGTTTCACAAACATCATAATAAGGACAAAGAAGGCAAACAGTTTTAATTCCTTGCCGCCTAAAATTAATTTTTCACAGAAAGTGAATTCCAACTTAGTATTGGCTGTACCACATAAAAGGAATAGAGTAAGGGAATTATGGTGGACCTTATGCAGGCCATTAAATCCAGCTTTTTTTTTTCTTTTTTCTACCTAAAGAATTTCTTTTTTAAATATTTCTTTATAATGATGGTTGTCCTAACTAGAAAAAATGAAGATAATGATACGTTAGTAGTTGGGACCTGGGTAAGGTCCTCCTTTCTCAACGGATCTACTCATGTCAATATGCACTAAGTGACTTAAGAAAGAATAGGAAGACTACTGGCTGGGTCAATGCTTTAACCTTCTTGAAACACTGGATTCTGAAAAATGGGCCTGTCAAGTTAGAGGGTCCAATAACATCAGACTCATGCAAAACATATATTAATAACAAGTCGGATTGAAGAGCAGAGAGCAAGGGAAGTAGTCGTTTCAAGAACATCCAGACCCTATCCCAAAACAGTCACACTGTGGCATGTGTGGAACGAGGGAAGAAAATGCCTGTTTGTTTGCTTGCAAAGAGCGCACTTGATACATGCTGTAATAGAAGTTTGAGCTCCAAACAATTCAGCTATCATAAAAAGCAATCCATCCTCAGCATCCTCACCCTATTTGTATCCCTTTTGCAAAGTAATTAAAGAAAATAAAAGAGAACAAGTCATTTTGGGTATAACTCCAGGAGACAATCAGACAACATGAACCATGATGGCAAAGGATTTTTAGCACTAAACCAAGAACAGCCACAGTGTGGTTTTTGTGCCGGGGCAGTGAGTGCCTTGGAGTGGCAGTTACCACTGAACCTTCTGTAGAGAAGGATGCTGTAGAGGTCTTAATCCAGTGACTTCAATGTAACTGACAGGAAAAGAAATATAGTAATGTATTCTACCTAGACGATACATGTTGGATACATTTGGGGGCCTTGAATTCCTCACATTTAATTGAGGGGAGGGATTTTGCAAGAGATATAAATTCCTCCAAGAGCAAATGGGAAGACAGGACCTGAAACACCATATGTACTTGCAAAAAAATAAAATCTAGTGTTGTAATGAAAATTTCACAACTTTTTTTCATCTTTAAATCTGCTTTTAGTATTTCAAGATTTTTATCCTTCCTACATGTAAAATCTATTTGTTATAATGCATTGTGCAATTCACAGTTTTCTGGTGCCTTTACTTTTTTAAAAAAGCTGTAAAAATGTATGTTGAGTATGGTGTGTGTCTGCTAGCGGGGGGCGGTTCAATACATACGGGTCTTTCTAGCAGAGTCTTCCACAAAAAGAGAAGAGATGTCTTCATCCACTCCTGCTTCATTCTTTGCGATACAAGTGTATGCTCCAGTATCTTCATAGCGCACATTGCTTATGTGAACCTCACTGCCATTTGCTGAAAAAGAAGGGAAATGAAACTTGTAAACTACAATTTCAGTTTTGGAACAGTGCTTTCTGATTACACAGTCAAACAGTTCTCTTGGCTTGTCCTAATTAAACTGTTTCCCTTCCTACTTCCATACTTTGAAGACATGCCAAATTATTCCAGAAGCATACAAGTGTTCATAAACCGTGCTGTCATCCTATAAGACAGCCCAATACTCTATATCAAATGCATATTTTATGTTTCATATCATTTCCTATATTCTACATTGTATATGAGGTATTTCATATTGATAAGTATAATTTCAGTTATATATTTACTTATAATATTCAGAACCTACATTCCCCTAAGCTTTTTCAGAAATCTAATAATAGCAATATGATTAGCTTACAGGTAAATACATATGAAAGATGTTTTCAAAGAGTAATTAACTGAGCTAAATCATACAGGTATACTATTGCCATTCATCAAGCTTATTATTATTATTACTATTATTTTGAGACAGAGTCTCACTCTGTCGCCCATGCTGGAGTGCAGTGGCGCGATCTCGACTCCCTGAAACCTCTGCCTCCCAGGTTCAAGCAATTCTCCTGCCTCAGCTTCCCGAGTAGCTGGGACTACAGGCCCACACTGCCACCCCTGGCTAATTTTTTGTGTTTTCAGTAGAGATGGGGTTTCACCATGTTTGCCAGGCTGGTCTCGAACTCCTGACCTCAGGTGATCTGCCTGCCTCGGCCTCCCAAAGGGCTGGGATTACAGGCGTGAGCCACCACACCCGGCAGTTGAGTGTTTGTTATAGTCATCTGTTTAAGTTTCTCTTTCTTTTCTTTTTCTTTGTTTTCTTTCTGTGTGTATGTGTGTGTGCATGCCTGTGTGTGTGTGTTTGTGTACATAGTTGTGTCTGTGTGTTCCACGTTGTTCAGTTACAAGAACCACACATACAGTAGAATGGGACATGACTATCTGTGACAGATAGAAGGCAACGTAATCAGTGTGGTTTGGGAAAACAAGGGTAGAAAGCCAATGAGAAAAGTGCTTGATTGCCATCGCTAGGAGCCCAGTAGCTCCCAAGGGATGTGAGATATGGAGAGGCAGTGGATGTGGACGTTTGAGAGAGATAATCATTTGAATAACTTGAACTTCTTTCTTTATTTGCAAATGCTTACTACACACCCTCATTCCTCGCATCATTCATTGAGAATCACTACTCCAAAAAAGGGACTGGCAGCTTTTCATTTTGTTGCAACAGGCCAGGTGTAAATAACTTAGGCTTTGTGGGCCACACAGTTTCTGTGGCAACTACTAACCTCTGCCATAGCAACATTAAAGCAGCCACACAATATGTTTTGAAAAATGAGTGCTACTGTATTCTAAAGACACACCAAAAACAACAAGGAAAAAAAAAAAGCAAAAACAAAAACAAAAACAAAACCCACCTTTATTTCAGAAAACAGACAGCTATCTAGATATGGTGTGTGGGTCTTAGTTTATAGGAACCTGCTCTAAAGATAGGTAGTAAACAATGTATTTACATTTGCTTCACCTTCTTGTTTTATATAAGATACGGCCTCCTCCAAAATCACACCTATTTTTTTTTCCTCAGGATCCACACACTTAACAGCCTAAATTCTCTGGGTTTTGTTTTGAAATATCAAATAAATTTCTTCCTTCTTAAAATGCTGTCTCCCAAAATTTTTACATGTTCTCCTAACCTATATGTCCCGTTGTCTTTCCTTCTCTTCCTATGTGATCTAGCATTCCTAGATGTTGCCACTCTATTGCCAGAACTGCCAATCCCTTTATCTGTTTACCATCCTGACACATCTGCCTTCCTAACTTCTAGAACTAGAGTAAGCTAACCCATCTCTGCATCTGGTGTCCCTGCACCTAGTTCTTTGAGTAAGTTATGAGACTATTGCATAAGCAAGTTTATAATTTTCAGATTCACAGTTTTCAATTTCTAGGACATTCAAAACTACTTGCTATTCATTTCACTCGACCTTTCCAGTTAGATGCCTTTCATATCCACCTCTACTTTTACTTCAAATCTTTATATACTTTGTTTGATGTTTCCCATCATAATAGTAACTCTCAGCAAGTGATCTTGCTCTTTCAATCATGAGGTAAATAGAAGTGATCAGAAAGCAGCCTCAAAACTTTCTGTTCCTAGTTTCACCTTGATTTACTTCTCACAGGAAATTTTTTGTTTCTTTCCAAGGCAAATCTCCCCTTATTTCTTATTGATTTCTATGACTCTTCCTGCAGCCTTCATCCTTCTCATTTCTCCCTACTGATACTTTCTCAGATTGATGAATTATCCAAGAAGAAATATCTCCATCAGTTCTAAGCCTCCCCACCAGGAGCTGGCCAAAAAAGATTTTTGTATTTCTTGTCTCCTTTTCATTTCTAAACACATTGAAAACTGATTGTTACTGATACTGTTTTGCTAAATGTCACAAGAACATGCTCATCACTTGAAGTAAACACTTATCAATGTCTTTTATTGAACTTTCTATGCATTTGCCATTGTCGAACTCTTTAATTTTAACTTTCTCTTCTTCCATACTATCACCTAGTTTCCTGTCTTTTGATGAATTTTAGTCTCTTTCTATTATTTTCTTCACTTGTCTGTTAATTAAATATTTGTGCTTTCTTAGGATTTTACTCTCTCTAATTCACATATTATCCCAGCCATTGCCATAGATATTAAATTAGTGTCTGGACTTGGACTTCACATACAAACACTAAAGAAGCATCTGATGAATAAGTAGATAATTAAATAGTTATTAAGCCACATGGAGTTTTATACCCCATGTGCTTAGAATTATCTCTTCTCTCCTTTTATTTTTTGTCATATTCTCGTAAAACTTTAGCTATTTTTCCCTGTTGTATAAACTGACAGTAATTTCTTTGCAGTCTGGAGTGTAACAACTTCAAAAATGCGTTGTCATGTATATTCCTGAGAGAAAAATTTGACATACTTTTATAATATGGTTTATTGCTATTAAATGGACAAGAGACAAAGTCAGAAGCTATTTAGATTTTTATTCATTTCATTTCTGTTAATCAGATAAGTCTTCTCCTCTTACATTATAGACCTCTCGAGGTAATCACTAGATATGTGTGCAAATGTGTCTGACCTATGTATGCACATTAGTGATTTCTAGGATTAAAGTTTTTAAAGTTTAAGGACAGTTTCACAGACATGTCTCTATTGACTTGCAAGAATAAGTAAAAGTTTTAAAAAGTTTTATTTAAAAATGTATAATTATATATCTCCATTATTAAAGTGGAATAATAATAGAAATCTATGTAATAAAGTGACAAAATATGTTCATGTTTAATAGTATAAATTAAAGAAAATTAAAGTTATAAAATAAGAACTATAATGCCCACGAAGAAGATAATCCAGTAAAATGAGTGTTGTCTGTTACTCCAACAATGAAAAAAAATTTGTGCTTTTTTTTAACGCTAATATAATTCATATATTATATACAACTGCTTTTGGACTATTTAAATAATTTGATCTTACAAATCTTGCCTGCTTTTATTTATTTTCCACATATTTGGGATTATTATTATCTAATATACAGTAATTTATTCATGTCTACACATTAGAATATTAGAATATGTACAATATTTTGTATATTAGAATGTAATACAAAACTTTAAAAAATGTAAATGGAAAACATTTAGTAACTTTTTGATATTTTTCTCCCTTCATTTAGAAAATATGCTAAAAATTTCATTAAAAATTCTGTATTGAAATCCTCTATAATACACATTCAAGGTTTTACTTAAACATTTAAAAATTAACTTCAGAAATGAATTTCAGTGAAAAGATCTAATTATTCTGTTCAGCATAACTGCTATAATTCACAGGACAAGTATTTTAAAGATACATAATTTAATATTCTACTTATCACCAAAATAATGACACAATTAATCATTATGACAAGACTATTATTAAAAACATTAAAATGTTAAAAGAGTCTTTCCCATATAATTTCTTAGACATAAGCATTTTTTTCATGTTTGTGACATTCTGTTGCCAGTAAAACTCATTTTTCTTTTATTTTCCAAATAACGTTATACATTTTAGTATAAATTTTCAACATGGTCATTTAAGAGAAAAAAAATGTAAATAAAAGGCACCTTGAAGCGTGAGTTGTTTGGACAGCTTTGGTGTAATATCAATTCCATTCTTCAACCAACCAAGCTGAGGCTTTGGTATACCCTCTGCATGGCACCTAAGACTGGCAGTTACCCCAGGCTCTCTAGCCTGACTCTCTGGATACACCCGGATGACTGGAGGAACTAAAGGAAAAAATGTAAGAGAAAGTGATTCATATTTTCTATTTAATTTTCCAAAAGAAACAAAAATTGCAAAAGATAAATAATATATTATATATTTTAATGATGCTATACATTTCTACAGATTGTAGTTTCCAAATAGTATTATCCAATGAAATGTACCAGTGTTAACTGGATAACAACTATTCTGGGATTTTGCTAGGGAAAATATAAGGTGTGCCTGGAAAACCTTGTTTCAGAAATTAAAGAAGTCCTCAAAGAATGATGAGGCATACCAAAAGGATACAAAAACCAGTTAAAAGAGACTCCAATTTGCTAAATATGGGACAATTTGAGCACTGAAATAATTAGTAATTACAAGGGAGTATGAGGAATTAAATAAAACTATGAATTCAGTTATATAAATAAATGAATGAGTATAAAATGGAAGGAAAATAAACTCTTTTTATTATAGCCTGTTAGGAAATTAATAATTCCATTTACAATAGTATTAAAAAATAAAGTATTTAGGAATAAAGTTCACCAAAGAGATGCAAAACTTTCATACTAAATACTATGAAACTTTGTTGAAAGAATTTAAAGAAAACTGAAATAAATTCAAAGACACCTTGTATTCCTGGATTGAAAGAACTGATTGGTAACATGGTACAAATTGGCAAAGGCTTTTGGTAAAGTGATCATACTCCTAAGTTGACAAAGACAAATAAAGGAAAAACGAAGGTACGGGGTAATTCTTATCAAAGTTCTAACTGCATTTTTTTTCAAGAAATTAAATAAGTTATCCTCAGATAAATGTGAAATTACAGGAGACCTCCAAGTGGTGAAAAAAATCTTGAAAAAGTACAAAGCTGTGGGGCTCAAACCTGCTGATTTCAAAACATACAATGAAGCTACAGTAATCAAAGCAGTGCAATCCTAACACAAAGATGGAATAGACTTGAGAGTGTAGAAATAAACATACATTGATGGTCAATTTCTTTTTCAATCATTCTGGGACAATTGGAAAACCACATGTAAGAAAATAGACCTGAACTCCTACCTCATACCATAAAAAAAAATTGAATTCAAAATAAATCAAATACTTAAATATAGGAGCTAAAACAGTAAACTTTCAGAAGAAAACATTGAATAAATGTTTCTGATCTAGGAGTGGACAATGGTTTCTTCTAGACATGACCTGAAAGCACAAGCAACAACAAAAATAAAATAAATATATTAGATTTTGTAGTGCATCAAAGGACACTATTTTAAAAAAGTATAAATACAACTCACAAAATAGGAAAAGATATTTGAAAAGTGACGGTATCCAGAATATATAAAGAAATGTTACAAATCAGAACTAAAAAGCCAACAACTCAATTAAAATTTGGGACAAAAAAATTGAATAGTCGTTTCTCCACTGAAGACATATAAATGGCTAATAAACACATGAAAAGATTCAAAAATTAAAAAAAAAAATAAAAAAGAGGGAAATGCAAATCCAAACCACTACATGTTACCACTTCACACCCTCTGGAATGGCTATTTAAACCAATAAACAAAAATCAGAAAATAACATGTTGTTGGTTGAGTATGTGGAGAAACTAAAACTCTTTCACATTGCTGGAGGGAATATAAAATGATGCAGCCACGCCATAAAAATGCATTCTACTGCATTTTTAAATACTAATGCATTCTACAGCATGAATATTGGAGGTATTATGCTAAGTGAGTGGAATTTGACACAAATGTTTACATATTATATTGATTCATTTATAAAACTTTCAGAATGGGCAAATCCATGGAGACAGAAAGCAGATTGGTTGTTGCTAGGGACTGAGGAAAGGGAGGAATGGGAAATCACTGCTTAATGGATATGAGGTTTATTTGGGGGTGACAAAAATGTTCTAGGCTTAGAAAGTGGTGATGGTTACACAACACTGTAAATATATTATAAGTTACTATATGGTTCATTTAGGCACAGTTAAATGGCATGTGGATTTTATCTGAATAAAAAAGGAAAGGCAAAGAAGGCCAATGAAACACTCTAGACTAAAAGAAATGAGTTATAAGAAATAAATAAAATATGCAAATCAATATTGGCTCCTGGACTCAGAAAAATAAGTTATAAAGTGTATTACTAAGAGAATTGACAAAATTTAAATATGGTCCCTGTATTGGCCAGGTGCAGTGGCTCACGCCTATAATCCCAGTACTTTGGGAGGCCGAGGCAGGTGGATCACCTGAGATCAGGAGTTCAAGACCAGCCTGGGCAACATGGTGAAACCCCGTCTCTACTAAAAATACAAAAAATTTAGCTGGTTATGGTGGCATATGCCTATAATCCCAGCTACTTGGGAGGCTGAGGCAGGAGAATCGCTTGAGCCCGGGAGGTGGAGGTTGCAGTGAGCCAAGATTGTGCCATTGCACTCCCGCCTCAAAACAAAACAAAAAATATATATATATACACACAAACACATATATGTTTTTTATATATATATATAGTCCCTGTATTATATATTGAGACACTACTAATGTTACATTTGCTGATTTGATAATTGCATTTTGATTAGGTAAAATAATTTTCTTTATAGAAGTCACTCACTGAATTAACTAGTGATGAATACAATCTCAAACTTTTTTGCAATCTTTTATATATATATATAAAATCATTGATATTAAAATGAGATGTCTTAAATACAGCATTAGGCATAATTATAGAAACACTCAACAATTAAAAGTGAGGTGTGGATTAATTGATAACTTTCTAGTAATGTTGAAAAAAATGATAATTATTGATTCTGATTATCTTCCTGACTAGGACTTAAAATCCTGGAAAAGTTTATGGAAAGCGTTTTCAGAAACCATAAGTAACTTAGGGATAAAATGAGGAATGGCAGAATGAGTACAGAAGAAACTTTAAGGCTCATGGAAGTGAGCTACAGCTGTTTCTCCCTCAAGAGTAGTTTCCAAAGCAGGTGAAGATTCTGAAGTCAGAGTTGATTACTAATCAAGGGTATTTTATTTCTGTCTTTTTCTCCCATATATATACACATATGCATGTGTGTGCACATGTAATTTAAAAAATAATAAGACATCTTGAGAGGTTTTGTATTTTTTTTCTTTTAGCCATTAATTAATTCAGTGTGTGTTTCTTTAAGATCTGGCCCTGTTGCTACATTGAATCAAATGTAGTGATTTATCTCTTCTACCTTACCAGACCCCAAAACTTCTGGGAAGCCAGGATTATGTATTTATTTATGGTTTACAAATACATGCCAATATCAGGGAATCAGCTGATTCTGGTATGCAGTCTCAAGTAAAGTAAATGGGCTTAGTATTGTGGTCCCACAATAATTGTGGCTGGAAATCCTGGCATAGTAACAGTTTCTCTGTACTAGGTCACTAGTTGCATTGTATTTAATTGGCCACAAAATGTCCAAAGATTCATTGCAAGATCTCTGGTACCTCCCAGTGCCTGACAGTCATAGATGGAATACCGCTCTTAAAGAACCTATTATCTTTATAATTAAAATAATTTTGAAAATGGTTTATGAAATCAAGTTTGCTGAATGCAACAAAATATCTCAAGGCTTGCCTCAAGAAAATACAAACTTAACCAGTAAAAATAAAAACAACAGTCAAGTTTTTAAAAGCCACCAAATTCTAGTAACTGGAGTTATTACTCATCTATGCTTCCTGTGTTTAAAGAGTTGATAGCTAAACATAAAAAGTTAGGAAGTTATACAACATAATATTGTAATTAAAATAAATCAACTAGAAATGCTATAATATTTTTAAATGACAAAAACAGAAATTATAAACTGAATGTTTGTATTTAACTCCAGACTAGATACAGCTGAAGAAGAAAGGCGCTAATAGAAAGTTAAGTCAGAAAAAAATCATATCCACAATAAAGTACAGAGGTACAAAACACAGAAAATACAGATGAGAGAGTAAGTGAATACAGAATAGATTAAGAATACCTTACTGAAGTAAAAGAAGAGAGCAGTATTTGAAGAGGTAACCACTGTGATATTCTCAGTTCTGTGTAAGACATCAAACCAGTGATTCCAAAAACCTAAAGATGTTGGACTTTCTTAAAAAAGGCCGTATATAGACATTACAGCAAAACTATAGAATACCAAAGAAAAAAAGACAAATCATAAAAAGCAACCCCAAGAAACAAAATGGCATACCAAGAAAGTGAGACTGATAGCTAAATTCTTACAGAAATGGTAAAAACTAAAGAGAACAAATTATAGACAGCTTTATGCCAACACATAACTTTAAATAAAATGAACAGATTTCTGGAAACGCAAGCATCTAGCAGAACCTACACAAAAAGTAGTACAAAATCTAAAAAGTCTTATAGCATTTAAATACATTTAATTTATTTAAAAACTTTTAATCAAAGAAAACTTTAGAACTTTCCCAAAATAAAGTAAAAGTAACACCAATCTTATACAAACTCTTTTAGAGAATAAAACGGGGCTAGAGGCATCTCTTTGGTAGTGTTAAAATATCTCTATCAGTTGTTGACACTCCTCTCTTCAAAAGGTAGAGGCTAATTGTTCTCACGTTACACATGGGACCTATGGGCTGGATTTAATGATGTACTGTTAATGAACAGAGCTGTGGCAAAGTAATTGTGCATAATATCCAGGATTAGGTCATAAAAGGTATTGCAATATTTTCATTGCTCTCTTGCTCTTGTGGAATTCAACTGCTATGTCATAAGATACTGAATCAGTCTTATGGGGATGCTTGTATACCAAGGGGCAGAGAGAGGCCCCATGACAACAGCCAGCAAAAAACTAAGGCCTCCTGCCAATAGCCATGTAAGTGAGTAATCTTAGAAGTAGATATGCCAGCCCCAATCAAGCTTTCAGATGACTACAGCTCTGACCGACATATTGATTGAAATCTCAGAAAAGACCTTGTGCCAGGATCACCTAGCTAAACTGTTCTCAAATTATTTGGTTATTTAAATAAATTTTTTAATTATTTAAATCATTTCCCTGTTTATTACTGCACATCTCGATTTTCCTGTTATCTCTAAGAGCATAAATGTTTGTTGTTTTAAGCCACTAATATTTTAGCTAATTTATTATGCAGCATAGATAACTAATAAAATCCCCAGCTTTTTTATGAAGTCAGCATAAACTTGATATCGAAATGTGACAAGGCATTCGAAGAAAGAATAATTAGTGGTCAATGTCACTTACGAAAATAGATGAAAAATTCCCGTACAAAATATTATCAAACAAAATTTATCAGAATACTAAAATGGTAATATACCATAATATATTGAGTTAATTATAGACATTCAAAAAATCACTGAATTTAATTCACCATATTAACAGTTTAAAGAAGTAAAATTGTGTGATATTTTCCATAATTGCAGAAAACTCATTTACTTTTAGAAAACAAAAAAAAGAAAATATTTTCTTTATTATGATAAGGGTTATCTTAAGCACTTGTAGATGGCATAGAGTAAATTAAAATACAAAAGATTCTTTAGATGAATTGTGATAATAAGGGAATTTGGTAAATTTGCATGATACAAGTTTGCATATTTGTAAATAACAGTAACAAAACATTTCAAATATTTTAAGTTTAATAAAGGAACAAATATATTAACTATAAATATATTTAACACATGGTGCTCAAACCCTTTATAAAACATTCTGAAACATTATTTAAAATGTGATTGATAAAAATGAAGTAAGACTAAAATCAATGGAATAATAAACCATGTTCATGGTACCTTTAGTTATTATTGCCTCTAGTTACCATTATATTAATTTCAGCCATCAAATCTTTTTTCATTTGCATTCCCATTCCACAAAATTGATAAAACCCATCTTTGTAGAAACAATCCAAATACAGTACCACTTACCAAAATGCTCATTTTGTTCATTTAATTAGTCATATATTGATTACTTAATATCTGTGATAAACTGTAAACTGTTAGGTTGACACAGATGGACAACATATGTCTCATACTCTCAAAGTATGTGCTATTCAATAATGAAAACCAGGAAACAATAATTGTAACAACACTTTATGTCCTGTAATAGAGTTGAAAGAGGTGTGGTAGTTACAGAAAAACCGGAGTTACCAACACAAAGTGCTTTAAAGGAAAATGAGCTGAATTTTGAAGTGTTTAGGGGAGTATGACATGCAGTGTAGTGAATATGGTTGTGGGAGACACATTTTCAGCATATGCACCATGCTGAATCTTTTATATTTTTCCAATGAGTGTATACTTCTTGAACTTGAGTTATGTCATAGGTAGTTAGATATACGTCACATGCAATTGTATGGACAGTCAATTACCCAGTTTACTACCAAAAAAGTTGTGAGAGAAATCCTGCATTCATTCAGTAAATCTATATGTATCAATTACCTACAAGTGCCAGGCATTCCAAGAACATTATAATTGTCATTATAATGTACTAAACTCTGTAGGAAATGATTCAGGAATTATGCAATGATGGACTATTAACTGTATAATTTTCAGATGATCATGCTATGTAAATTTTTGAGGTTAGATAAGAATTTGAATACACTTGAACAAATGGTTTAGACATTTTAATTCCAATATCAAAAAGCATACTGTCCTTTCCAAGAAAATATAGCAAGCTATCTTTATTATAAATATTAAATCTATTCACACTGAAAGCAAATAGTTCTGGACAGCTGAATTTTCTTAATTGTAGAGAGTGCTACCTTTCCATACTTAATATTGAGAATGCATATCGTTTTTATGAAAGTGCTCCTCAAGTGAATTCTAGACCTCAGATTTGGAAAATTCCCTGCTAATGAAAATACGTTTATTTGTTGTCATTAAAAGACATTTTGACTGAGACAAATGATTTTGTCTTTATTCCGCTACTTAATAGTTATGTGATCTTGAGGTCATTTTCAAACTTTTGAGTCTTTGTTTTCTTATATGTAAAATAAACATTGTACCATATTTTAAGGTTTTGAAAATCAAACAGAATTGTAAAAATAAAGAGTTGTATATTGCAAAGCAATATATAGTCAAACAATATATATAATCCAGCAATATAGGATATGGTATATATGATTCATAATAGGCTCTTTGAGAGAAGAGGTTTTGCCTTATTTAATCATTAAATTCCCTGATGTAGCTGAGTGACTGGTGTAATGAAGACCATGAAGAAAAGTTCCGGCCGGGCGCGGTGGCTCAAGCCTGTAATCCCAGCACTTTGGGAGGCCGAGAGGGGCGGATCGCGAGGTCAGGAGATCGAGAGTATCCTGGCTAATACGGTGAAACCCCGTCTCTACTAAAAAAATACAAAAAAACTAGCCGGGTGAGGTGGCGGGCGCCTGTAGTCCCAGCTACTCGGGAGGCTGAGACAGGAGAATGGTGTAAACCCGCGAGGCGGAGCTTGCAGTGAGCTGAGATCCGGCCACTGCACTCCAGCCTGGGCGACAGAGCAAGACTCCGTCTCAAAAAAAAGAAAAGAAAAGAAAAGAAAAGAAAAGTTCCACACGATGTATGTTACAGGCTTATCACACTGATTCCTTTCTCAGATTTACAATTTAGCATTTGCTATTTAGAATGGCCATATGTAACACACAGTGTCCTTAATAAGACTATGACTTGGTAAATAAAGCAGAGGACTCTAGCTCTCTGTCAAAGAAGTTTCTGCAGGAGATATCAAAAGACAAGAACAGGACATAAAAGTTTCGTTCACCTGGACCATTTGCTCTCTGGTTAATGCATGTATTTTAAACTATCTGATATCCTTTTCTTTCAGCCATCAGAATGACAATAAAAAACCTGAAGGTCCAAAAACAATCTGAGACTCTATTTGGTGATTCAAATATAGTGCAAAGTTAATTTCACCACTCTTATTTTTTATTGTCTGGAGGATCCTTTGTATATACAAATTTAAATGACTATTGAATAAGTGCCAATCTTCCAGATTTACTAAAACTGTAAAAGTAATGCAAACCAAGACTAGTTAAAGCCACCACATCAGGACTACAGCCGATCACCCCACTGGCTTCTTAGTTCCCTTTCCCAGCTATAATCTGGAAATATTAAACTAGATTCATGTTAACTACACAGAGAAAAATGAGGCAGGGGAAGGTGTCTTCAGAAAGGCCCCAATAACCCTTAGTGTCCATAGTTGGGTCTGTATCCTGTACATCGCCTTTAATATTTTTAGAAGCAGAAAAATAATAAACTTTCAAAGCTCTAAGTACAACAAGAAATCTGCTGTACCCTTCCTGCCATTCCTCATTCAAAAGTGTTACAACATACACATGCTTGCACAGTGACAAGGGGTAAAACCAAGTTCTGATTTTATTCTTTTCCTTGAGGACTACTTAAATGATTTCTTTTTGGAAATACTAAATACACTTTCAAAAATGATTCTCCTAGTATTTCTGTGCCTGCTTTCCTGGTGACATAAAGCACATGTTTAGGCTCTCCTGATGTATCTAAAACAGAGTAGTTATTGCAGCATTTTATTTTATTGAAGGTTAAAACAAATAACTTTTTAAAGAGATATGTTAATGTACTTATGGCACTGTAAGGGGTGGAGTAAAAAAACTCTTGAAAATATTTAGACTAATCTGACTAATCTCTAATCTCTTAACAACTAGAGTTAGGAGATGAGATTTTAAAAAAGACATACAGGGAATCAGAATAGATATTAATAACAACTCTCAATAAATATTTAGTAAGACAAAAAGTTTGGCCACAGGATTTGTAAGGATCAATTCTTGTTACAACAGTCTTTGGAGTAGTAAAAAATTGAAACAGCCTAAATCTGAGAATTAGTTTGGAAGGAAGCACATCAATCACCTCAATAAGAGCAACAGATGACACATTATTCATACTGGAAATATACATATTACATGGGCCACTTATATTGTCACCGATACTCCCCAAAGGAAACCTTTTTAGATAAGATGTTCAATTTCCTCTGCATTCCAAGCTGCTTCTATTTTATTGATGTACTTATGAAGGGACAGAAAGAAAACTAGTGAATAATAATTTTTGTCACATGAAATGTTAATTCTCATATAGATTATATATATGAAAAAATAATACTTTTATGTAATTGACATGTGTCTCACTTAGTTTATTGGTGTTAAGTGATTTTCTGAAAAGTGTCTCTTAACTCACATAGAATTGAAAGATAAGTGATTGGCATAACAACTATTTAACCTCAGTGACAAGCTACACATTTAAAAGTAGCTTCGTTTTCCCAGGATACATATTATGAAATATAAATGAGGATTGATGGCAGCCTGAATTAAAAAGTCAATAATCCTCCAGAGAACATTTCAAACCATTTGTTACAGTCATTTTTAGTTAGGAAGTGCACTCTATAAACTTGTCTTTTTCCTTCTATTGGCAACGCATGAAAAAAAAAGAAACTGATAAAGACTACCAAATTGTTGTTACATTGGATTTAGGATCCAATTTGCATGGACTACCAAGAAAAGCTTTAAATAGGCTCCTAGTATTTTATGAAAAAGGTGATATTTAAAGATAAGCTTCTATATACTAAATAATTCCAAATGGTATTTGATGTCTTGCTAACACAGCTCAGGAAATGCCTTCAACTTAAATAGTTTAAACTGATTGGGTTACTTTATATAATAATATCCAATACAATCACATAATATAAACATCAAATAATATAATATTATGTATATATTAATACAGAAACATTATAAAAAGTTGACATTACATACTACAATTTATTCTACAAAAATGTAATCAAGTAAACTTCTATTACCTAAAATGGAAGGAGATACAAAAGGATGTAAATGTATATATTTTATTCAAAAATTAGGTAAAGTATAAAATTTGATTTCTTTATTTTTGAGTTTTAAGATAATAATATATAGCTATTCACTGAGCAACTCCTGAGCACAGTACATTGTGCCGGTAACTTTCTCCATCACTCACTTGCTCTCTTTTCTATATTACACATCCAATGAGTGATAGGTTCAAGTTGAAATTAGCCAAGTGGAGCATTGAAAAAAAAAATACATTCTTAGCTTAAATTGTCTCAGATGGTCCTAATAATATAATAAATGTCTTTATGAAAGTATCTACTGGAATTTGACTACTTGGCATCCACATTCATTAGATTATGAATTAGATTGTTAGCTCTAATATATAAGGCACATCAGAGATCCTGGAAAAAATCATATTTTAAAAGTAAAGGTCAAATAAATTAGTGCATTTATAGTATTTCACAGCAGTATTAATAATGCATCTCAAATATATGTAACTTTTCAAGGAAACTGAACTATTGCTCAGTTTAAAAATGACATCACCATTTAAATAAATCAAACACATCTAATAAAATTTTATTTAGTTCATCTGATGGTTCTTAGAGCATCAAATGTAAATAATCAGACACTATATACGATGACCAATTGTTCTAATAATACATAAGACTAGTACATTTTAACGTTACACAAATTCAGAAATGAAGGTGAGGTTCTGATACTTAAAAAAAAATAGAAATGGAAAATGGAGGAAACTAAATAAAATAAAATATATTTACATTTACACAGGCTTTTCTTTCTGGAAACTTTTGTGTTTATATGGAATCCTTGCAAACATTTATCATCTGAAAACTATTATGTGTTTTATGATGATAGTAGGGAAAAAAAGGAAAGGTAGATAGATACATATTTCTCAAAGGCCCATAGCAACTTAACTGCATTAGACTAAACCAGTACTTCTATCTACTTTAGGAAGGATCTAATAGAATTCATTTAATGTAATAATGCTTCTGATCCAGTATTAGGAAGATTCTAATGTGAAAAAAAAAAAATCTCTGTAAGGCTAAGTCTTACTTTTTTCTCATTCTTCATACCTTCATACACTGATCTTTCTTTAGAAGTTTCTGCATTATTGCTGGAGAGTATGGAGACAGCATAACCTGGCTGTTTTGGATGCCTGAATTTAGTCAAGAGATAGAGATCACTGACCCAATACAGTGACTTCATTCTAACTGAAAACAAAAATGAATTTAAGGTGAATCGTCAGGTCACTGGTAAGTAAACAACTAAGCACTGACTATTTTTTCCTTTTTCTTGGTGCTATTATCTTGTATTCTTTTGAAGAATTCTATCATGGCTCTTCCACAAATTATTCACACAGCTGCAACTGTTAGAAAAGGTTCTAAGAAAGCTTGAGGGTAAGAATATAAATGTCTCTGAAGTAGTGCTGACTCACAGCAGCAGCTGGATGGTTCTGTTTGTATTATGACTTCCCTTGTCATTAAAGCAACTTTCCTATGAAAAATTACAGACTCGGTTTAATAAATATTTTAAATGCTACTGAGCTTGTCCAATGCCTTTTGTCTCTGACATTATTAAAGCCATCAATTTCTCTTTAACTTTGTCCCAAAGCAATCTTTTTATATTCATGATTTTCACACTACCTCTCATCAATATTACAAAACTCTCTGATCACATTATTGCAGTCTTCATGAAAGTGTAGAGGATGCAACAAATGTTGGAGACAAAATATAAATTAAGAGCAACATTCTTAGGGTCATAAACTTTGGTGAGTTGTTTTATCGGGTCTTCTTATTTATCCTATGACATTGTAAGAAATGACAATACTTTAACCTAGTTTAAAAGAGACAGTTCACCCTAGTTTAATTAACTTAGTTGGAGTTTACTAATCTTTAAAGTTAGTGGCCTTTTTAATCCTCAATTTTAAAGTCTCAGAAGTCACCATTTTAAGAAATTCTCTCTGAAACACAAAAGAAAATATAACAAAAGCGTTTAAGATGATAATACATAAGATGTTGTTTCTCTAAATCTAAAGAAAAGAAAGAATAAATAAGGAAAAAAAAACATAGCCTGGCACATGCTGGATGCTGGTTTCTTTTTGACAGATTTTATTTAATTTTATTTAATGTATATCTAATTTAGAGATCAGGAATTCTCAAAGTGATTATTTGAGGCAGGAGTTGTGTAGCTGATATATTACAGTAACCTCCTCCTAAGCAGAAAATTTGAATGCATCCCTAACACTTTCTGCTATGCTGTAAGGGATAAAATATCCCATTTCTGAGTCCTGTTTTCTCCATTTGTAAAATGTGAAACTCTTCCGAGGATTAAATGGATTAAAGGAAACACTCTCTGGTAAATTCCCAGCCCATTGCTAGGCACGAGTCAGCAAGCAAAGTTTAGGTGTCTACTCACATGTTTTGTTGGTTTTGAAAATACAAGTTTTTTGTTTTTGTTTTTGGTTTTTTTTTGCCAGTTACACAGAGAATGTCTAAGACTTAATAAGAGGAATGGAAAATGTGTTTAATTTCACTTGTCAATACCAACTGATTAGTAGAAATGAACTTCTTAGAGATGGGAATTGAACCTGCCTAAGCCCATGAACTGGTTCAACAGGAAAGAAAACTATAATTGATCAGCAATGTCTATCAGGACTAGAGGGAGGGAAGTGGAAGCATGATATATTCCAAACTGGTTTAATGTTCCAGATGTAAATGTAAACCCTATCTAAATACAATGTAGGAATAGATTTATTCAAAACTGTATCTAAACATATTTTAAACAGATCAAACACCTTCTCAACTCTTTTTTAGTCACATTTGCACCTCAGTAGTGTGCATGTGTATATATACCCTATACATAGGCAATGTTTGCAAACTAGAAGGTAATGAAAATATTGCATTAGGGCTTAAGCAAAAAAAATTGTCTTTCAATATTATATTAAAATGTGTTGCAAAATATATATGATTCTGGAAGCTTTTGCTTATAATTTTTCTCACAGCTACTTCTCTAGCTAGCCTTATCTTCTACCACCATTTGTATAAGAAACAGAATAATTTTAACAACATGTAAGACTATAAAATATAACATGCCATGAATCAGACAGGATTACTCAAGAGGAAGATTTTGGTTAAAACCTGTAACTGACTAGCTATGTGATTTTGGGACACTCACTCTAACTCTATGAGTGCTTATTTACTCATTTGTAAAATGAACATTAGGAGGAAAAAATAAGACAACACTTTAAAATATAAAATACTATGCAGATAGAAATGAATTCATGACAATATTGTTGAAGATCTTTTCAACAGAGTAAATGATAAAAATTAATAATATTAGATAATTTTACTCAGGAAGTTTTATTGCAAACTAATATAGGTAAAAAAGCAAAAAAAACCCCTAAGATTTAGTGGGTTATATCATCCATATTTATACAAACTTAGTTTGTAATTCTCTGTAAGAGATTATATATTCTATTTATCCTGGATTAAGTTCATTTTATCAAAATGAAGTAATTTCTTTAGAAACTGCCTAATTTGTCTTAGAACAATTTCTATATAAACTGATCAGCTGAGAGTTATAAATATAATTTCCTAATTTCAGAATGAGCTTCATAGTGGGAATTGTACATGAAATCTACTTGTACTTGGAAGTCGTCATGTAATACCGAACTATAAAATGAATTTAATAAAGTCATGTGTATTAATAATTTTTGAGAAAGCACTCTTAAATAAAGCAATAGTTCCCTTGTTTGAGTATCATCACTTCATACTTTAATCAAAAACAACTTTCAAAAGAAATCTTTAAATTACAAAACTACAAATAAAAGAGCAGCCTTAAAAATACGTATAAATTACAATAAGCCTAAAAGTTGCTAAACAAAGATAAAATATTTCTGCACCTTATTTACACAATTTATTATGTATTTTTTTCTCATTTTTTATTATTAAGAATGCTATAACTTTTCATCTTAAGTCTTCAAATCTATAGAAAATTTCATGACAAGCATACTAAACTGGCTAACACTAAATAGAGGAGAGTTATGCTGTTATTTTACACTTAGTAAAATTAAAAATGTTTAGAATATTCCTAAATTGACAGACATTAGCATAGTTAATTTTCCCTAATCAAAACCTAGTATTTTTTATCATCTTATAGAGGCATGAGGCAAAGATCAGCATGTGTCATTGCTTCATCTAAAATCATGGGTCACATGAAGCCAGACCAATCAAGGCTGGAGGTCCAAACTCAGAAAGCTTAGAACATTTAGCCTTAGAAAGTTCAGTCATGTACACCTGGAAACTTCCTAAGCTTTCTGAGTCTGAATAAACTATCATAAAGCCAGTATAATAACAGTAATCTAAGGATAGTTGGAAAAAAAAAAAGACAAATCATGCTTGTAGAGAAGTCATTAAAACGATGCTGAAAAGTGAAATTATTCATGTGGGTTATCACTTTTTTCTTTTTTTATGTCTGTTATTAATTTCTCAAGGCATCTCATATTTGTTACAAATACATAATATAGACTACATAAAATATTGTCTTCCTTCACCATAGATTTGGAAATAACCAGGTTTAATCCTTTAATATGCAAATATATTTATATTTGCTAAAGTTTTACTTATTCTAACCCATTGTAAAGAATAAAGAAAACTATTTTTCTATAGTAAATAACTCATGAAGAACATATAAGTCAAAAACTAGTATGTACCCAATGAATAGAATAAAACTTCATATGCCAAATATAAAAGCTGAAGGATTTCTGATTGAAACTGTAACAATGGTGAGGATTTTAATACATGCTTTAAAAAGAATTTAACAAATGAACTAATTAAGAATTAAGCAAGAATAAAGAAGATCTTAACTCAGTCAGTGTGTTTGAGATACACTATAGATAGACAGATGTCTGGATGGCTATTATACCGGTGATCTCACGTTATTCATTTTAAAATTCATATTTGGTCCCAGTAAGAGTGGGGTTTTGTTCAATTTCATAATAGTTGGTTCTGAAAAGTATCTGAAAAAAATTCAGCTACCATTCTTAAAAATTCTAAATTACATATAAAGGGAATCAAACTATATTTTATGATGCTTAGTTTTAAAATACTAATAAGATAAAAGACATTTAAAGAAAAAAAAATTAAAAAGTGGGCAAATGAACCAAACAGACACTTTTTAAAAGAAGACATTCATGTGGCCAATAATCATATGAAAAAAAGCTCAGCATCACTGATGATTAGACAAATGCAAGTCAAAACCACAATGAGATACCATCTCACACCAGTCAGACTGGCTACTATTAAAAAAGTCAAAAAACAACAGATGCTGACGAGGTTGTGGAGAAAAAGGCATGCTTATACACCGTTGTTGGGAGTGTAAATTTGTTCAGCCATTGTGGGAGACCCTGGGTAATTCCTCAAACACCTAAAAATAGAAATACCATTTGACACAGCAATCCCATTACCGGGTATATACCCAAATGTATATAAATCATTCTATTATAAAGACACATGAATGTATATATTCATTGCAGTACTATTCACAATAGTGTAGGCATGGAATCAACCTAAATGCCCATCAATGATAGACTGGATAAAGAAAATGTGGTACATATACACCCCAGAATACTATAAAGCCATAAAAAGAATGAGATTATGTCCCTTGCAGGAACATGGATGGAGCTGAAGGCCATTATCCTTAACAAACTAGCACAGGTACAGAAATCCAAGTACCATATGTTCTCACTTATAAGTAGGAGCTAAATGATAAAAACAAATGGACACATAGAGGGAACC
This sequence comes from Macaca thibetana thibetana, assembly GCF_024542745.1. Classification (NCBI taxonomy): domain Eukaryota; kingdom Metazoa; phylum Chordata; class Mammalia; order Primates; family Cercopithecidae; genus Macaca; species Macaca thibetana. Next base: position 28,329,938 of record NC_065582.1, on the reverse strand, counting down.
AACACACACTGGGACCTTTTGATGGATGGAGGGGAGGAGAGAGAGGGTCAGGAAAAATAATTAATGGGTACCAGGCTTAATACCTGGGTGAGGAAATAATCTCTACAACAAACCCTCATGACACAGGTTTACCTATGTAACCAAACTGCACTTCTACCCCTGAACTTAAATAAGCTTAAAAAAAGAATTTTTTTAAACATCAAAACAAGATGAAACAGGGTTATGACCTACTATCAATTTTCACTATTATTCAAAATCGCTTTGAAGTTTAAAAATATAAATATTGCATAACAGACAGCTTTGCAAGAGTTTATTTGCAGATGACATGATGGCTTACCTCTGAAACCCAGAAGACCAAAATCTAAAAGTATTTTAACCAACAGCAAATTAGGGTTCACAGACTTTATTATCTATGAGTATATATAAAACATACATTTTCCATTAAAAGCAAAATAAAAGTTCAAGAAAAAAATAGCAAGAAAGATCCGATTCCATTTTTTTAAAACTATAATCATATTAAAGGTCTTAGAAAATAAAATAATGAATCAACTGGTGTTTTGTGATTGGCATATGTCTTAATTTAAAATAATTGCACACTTTCTTAAATAATAAGTTTTATGCAATTTTAACCAAAATAGGGTCTATCTTTCTTTCCTTTTCCCTTTGTTTCTCTATTTTCCGTTTCCCCTTCCTCCCTACTTCTCTCTTCTTCCCTTTTTTCTCTCTGCTTGCCCACATTTTCTTCTGAAAAAAGAATAAATGTGGGAAAAGTACTGAAAAAAACTGATAGAACGAATAGTTTGAGTGCATTTGTTGTAAAGGATTCAGACTTATTTTAAAGCGATGTTAACCAAAATATATGATACAGATCCATGGAGTTAATAGAATTGATACCAGAAATGGATGCAATTTGTATACTTGTAAAATTATTTCATATATAAACATATAATAATTGTATATAACACAGAAAATAAAAATAAACACATAAGATGTATAATAAAATATGACAATGATTATTAAAATATTACATATAATGTGTGATGAAAAGAGAATATCAAACTATGGAGAATATATCATTTTATTCTTGGGTAGTATGTAGGAAATAGTTGGCCATTTACCTTAGCAAACTAATGCAGGAACAGAAAACTAAATACATGTTCTCACGTATAAGTGGGAGCTAATGATTAGAATACATGGACATGCAGAGGGGAACAACAGGCTATAGGGCCTATTGGACAGTGAGGGTGGGAGGAAAACAAAAATCAGGAAAAATAATTGGTAAGAGGCTCAATACTTGGTTGAAAATAATCTGTACAACAGACCCGCATGACACGAGTTTACCTATATAACAAACCTGCACATGCACCACTGAGGTCAAAATAAAATTTCAAAAATATTATTAAAATTTTATTTTAATAAAATAAAAGTTTAAAAAAAAAATGAGAGAGAGAGAGAAATAGGTCAGGTACGGTGGCTCACGCCTGTAATCCCAGCACTTTGGGAGGCTGAGGAGGGCGGATCACTTGAGGTCAGGAGTTGGACACCAGCCTGGCTAACATGGTGACACCCTATGTCTACTAAAAATACAAAAATTAGTTGGGCATGGTGTTGCAGGCCTGTAACTCCAGTTACTCAGGAGGCTAAGGCAGGAGAATCGCTTGAACCTGGGAGGTGGAGGTTGCAGTAAGCTGAGATCATGCCACTGCACTCTAGCCTGAGTGACAAGAGTAAGATTCCATCTCAAAAAAAAAGAAAAGAAAAAAAAGAGAGAGAAATAGTCAACGCTACTTAGATAAGATTAGTTTTTATAACACAGTATGCAAAAATGTTATAAATCTTACTGGCAAAGGGATTGTAAATTAGATTGTAACCTAATTCTAAACAAAATTATGCAAAAGTAAAATGAACATTCAACATTCAGAGTTCATTATTTGGGAATGTATTCCTACAACTTTGGATGTTGGGGTTAATAGTTCTTTAGTAAGACAAGAAGTTCAGTGGGACAAAAGAAATGTTTGATAAGTGGCATTAAATAAAATTATTCTGCATTGTGATTATTCAACAGAAATATATTAGATAACATATGTAAAATATGTGAAATAAAGAATCATTGTACATTTCTCCACTTGAATAAGTACTGCTACATATGAAAAGAAAAATTGGACAAGGGTTATGAACAATCAATTCAAAGAATACATCAAAATGGCTGAGTACATGAAAACATACTCAAGTAATAATCAGTGAAATTAATTGTTTTAATGAGGAAAATGTTTCAAAATTAAGAAAGATTAATAGAAGGTATTTTGGGTGAGTTTATGGAAAAATGAACTTTCATATATTTCTTAATTTTGGGAGAATAATTTGCTATAAAATTTTAGCATAGCAATATAGCATTATCTACCCATTTTTAAATGTGTGTGACTTTTAATGTAGAGATTCTTCTTTGATTAAGCTAATCTAAAGAAATTAAAGTACTAGTATGTAAGTACAAGGATGATTATTTACACAATTGTGTATAATAGTAACTTGGGAAATCTGAATCATCAATATTAAAAATGATGAATAGATTATCATACTATCATACTCTGGAATATTATTAAACAACTAAAAATAATGAGCTAAGTTACATATATTGCATATATTGCCCAAAAATAAATTTAAGATATCTTAAAAGAAAAAAAATCCCGAGTAATTTATAGAGAATGAGCCCATATTTGAGAAACTAACGTGTGCATATGTGTTATATGTGCGCATATAACTTATATAGAGGTACACCTTATGGTTCAGTCATGTGTCGCTTAAAGATGGTGATGTTTTTTGAGAATGTGTCCTTAGGAGATTGCATTGTGTGCACATCATGGAGTGGACTTACACAAACCCAGATACCACGACCTACTACACACCTAGCCTATATGGTATGGCCTATTGATCCCAGGCTACAAACCCGTACATATTACCGCACTGAATACCACAGGCAACTATAACATAATGGTATTTGTGGATCTAAACATATTGAAACATAAGAAAAGTATAAAAAATACAGTGTTATAACCTTATGGGACCATTACATGTTTCACTGTTGCCTGAAACCTCATTATGTGATGCATGACCATATACTACTATTAATTCCTTTTCATGTATTTTCCATGTATATTGACCCAGAATTTAATTGCCAATAGTTTTCATTTATTTTTAGATATTTTTTGATAAATATCACATAAAAATTTTAATCCAGGCCAGGTGCGGTGGCTCAAGCCTGTAATCCCAGCACTTTGGGAGGCCGAGACGGGCGGATCACGAGGTCAGGAGATCGAGACCGTCCTGGCTAACCCGGTGAAACCCCGTTTCTACTAAAAAATACAAAAAACTAGCCGGGCGAGGTGGTGGGCGCCTGTAGTCCCAGCTACTCGGGAGGCTGAGGCAGGAGAATGGCGTAAACCCGGGAGGTGGAGCTTGCAGTGAGCTGAGATCGGGCCACTGCACTTCAACCTGGGCGATAGAGCAAGACTCAGTCTCAAAAAAAAAAAAAAAAAAAAAAAAAAAAAAAAAAAAATTAATCCAATCATTTAATTAAGGAGGAAATTCAAACCACATATATAAATTATAATAAATATATTTGCTTTTTAAATGTACTTTATGCTCATAATGTAGTTTACATTGTTGCTATTCTTTTTATTTACTTTTTCTTACCTATACTGCACTGATAAAAGTTCCTTTTATTCCTTCCCTTTCAATTCTGCTTTTGTGTAATTCCTCTTTAACTATGATATATAAAAGCTTAATTTTTAAATTATATTAAGAAATTAAGTAGCAGCTACTCTCCACAAAAGATATGAGACGATCTCCATCCAGAATTGAGTTTTATATCTTTGCTTTCTCACTTAATGCTTCTCACATCCACTTTTAAAACCTAGAAAATGTGGCACATATACATAATGAAATACTATACTGCTGTAAAAAAGGATGAGTTCATGTCCTTTGTAGGGACATGGATGAAGCTGGAAACCGTCCTTCTCAGCAAACTAACAAAGGAACAGAAAACCAAACAGCACGTGTTCTCACTCATAAGTGGGAGTTGAACAATGAGAATACATGGACACAGGGAGGGGAACATCGCATACCATGGCCTGTCAGGGAGTGGGGGGCTAGGGGAGGGATAGCATTAGGAGAAATACCTAATATAGATGAGAGGTTGATGGGTGCAGCAAACCACCATGGCACGTGTATACCTATGTAACAAATCTGCACATTCTGCTCATGTACCCCAGAACTTAAAGTATATATATAGTGAAAACAGAAGTAGCAAAAACTCTGGCTCAATCACGTGATATGGACCAGGGAATTCTTTTATTTTCCTTGCCTATCTAGGGATCAGAACTGAGGTCTACAAGTTGTCTGAGGTAAATAAGTGATTATAAGTGGCCATACAGACTTGAGCCATTGTCTTACTGCTTCTACCCCTAAGGTCATGCTCATGCATATAAGTTTCTATTTACCTTTTGTTAATGTTAATATGTTATTTTTCTATCAGAAAGTTATTAACTTAAGTCTCACACCTTGTTAAAAAAAAAAAAACTCGAAATGAATTACAAATGTAAATGTAAACTGCAAAATTATAAGGCTTTTAAGAGAATATATAGACAAACTTCTTCAGCATCCGGGACTCAACAAAGAACTCAGACTGACAACCAGACATCTACAATCATCTGATCTTTGATAAACCTGACAAAAACAAGAAATGGGGAAAGAATTCCCTCTTTAATAAATGGTGCTGGGAAAACTGGCTGGCCATATGTAGAAAGCTGAAACTGGATCCCTTCCTTACACCTTATACAAAAATTAATTCAAGATAGATTAAAGACTTAAATGTTAGACCTAAAACCATAAAAACCCTAGAAGAAAACCTAGGCAATACCATTCAGGGCATAGGCATGGGCAAGGACTTCATGACTAAAACACCAAAAGCAATGGCAACAGAAACCGAAATTGACAAATGGGATTTAATTAAACTAAAGAGCTTCTGCAAAGCAAAAGAAATGACCATCAGAGTGAACAGGCAACCTACAGAATGGGAGAAAATTTTTGCCATCTACTCCTCTGACAAAGGGCTAATAACCAGAATCTACAAAGAACTCAAACAAATTTACAAGAAAAAACAAACAACCCCATCAAAAAGTGGGTGAAGGATATGAACAGACACTTATCAAAAGAAGATATCTATGCAGCCAACAGACACATGAAAAAATGCTCATCACTAGCCATCAGAGAAATGCAAACCAAAACCACAATGAGATACCATCTCATACCAGTTAGAATGGAGATCATTAAAAAGTCAGGAAACAACAGGTGCTGGAGAGGATGTGGAGAAATAGGAACACTTTTACACTGTTGGTGGGACCATAAACTAGTTCAACCATTGTGGAAGACAGTGTGGTGATTCCTCAAGGATCCAGAACTAGAAATACCATTTGATCCAGCCATCCCATTACTGGGTATATACCCAAAGAATTATAAATCACACTGCTATAAAGACACATGCACATGTATGTTTATTGTGGCACTATTCACAATAGCAAAGACTTGGAACCAACCCAAATGTCCATCAATGATAGACCAGATTAAGAAAATGTGGCACATATACACCATGGAATACTATAAAAAGCCATAAAAAAGGATGAGTTCATGTCCTTTGTAGGGACATGGATGCAGCTGGAAACCATCATTCTCAGCAAACTATCGCAAGAACAGAAAACCAAATACCACATGTTCTCACTCATAGGTAGGAATTGAATAATGAGAACACTTGGACAGAGGAAGAGGAACATCACACACTGGGGCCTATTGTGGGGTTGGGGCAGGGGGAGGGAAAGCATTAGGAGGTATACCTAATGTAAATGATGAGTTAATGGGTGCAGCACACCAACATGGCACATGTATACATATGTAACAAACCTGCACATTGTGCACATGTACCCTAGAACTTAAAGTATTAAAAAAAAGAAAAAAAAAGGACTCAGACTGACAACAAAGCACTATCCATTAAAGAAAAAAAAAAAATGATGAACAGACTTCACCAAAATTAAAAACTTCTGTCTTGGAAAAAACCCTCTGAAGTAGATCAAAAGACATGCTACAGAGTGGGAGAAATTATTTGTAAATCATATACAACAAAAGAGTAGTATCTAGAATATATAAATAACTCCCAAAACTCACAGAAAAAAAATAAAAAAGTAATCCAACTGGAAAATGCCCAAAAGTGATGAAGGGGCATTTTACCCTAGAAGATATACAAATGGCAAATAATTTGTACATGAAAAGATGTTCAGTTTCATTAGCTATTAGACAAATGTAAAATATATGACAATAACATATCACCACACACCTATGAGAAGGACTAAAATAAAACAGAGATGATGCCAAATACTGGCAAGGATGTAGAGAAACCGAATTACTCATACATTACTAGCGTAATGTGAAATAATCCAGGTATTTCAGTTTCTAAAGAAAAAAAAAAAAGAAACTACCATACCACTTGGCAATTAAACTCCTGATCATTTGTCCCAGAGAAATGAAAATCTGTGTTCACACAAAAGCTTGTACATACAAAGTTTTTTGGGGGGCAGCTTTATTTATAAAAGACAACCAGAATAAACCCATATGTTCCTCTGTAAATAAATGGTTAAACAAACTCTTTTACATACATACCATATAACACTACACAGCAATAAAAGCTATGAACTGTGGATATTTGCAACAATGCAGATGGATATTCAGATAATTATGCTGAGTGAAAAACGTTTTATAAAACCATCCCAGAAGGATATGCAATGTATGATTCCATTTATGTAATATTCTTGAAATAATAAACGATAGAAAGGAAGAACAGATTAGTGGTTGTCAGCAGCTAATGAGTGGGTGGGAGTAGGAGAGAGCTCAGTGTGGCTCCAGAAGGGTGTCATTAGGGCCTTTGTGGTGATGAAACTCTTCTGCAACTTGACTGTATCAATGTCAATATGTTGGTCTAACGTGCTACAGTTTTATCTTTCTGCATTGTTACTTAAAACTGCATAAGAATTTACAGTTAACTCAAAATTAAAATGTAATTAAATGTTTTTGGTCTACTTTAAAGAAACATGATTTATATCAGTAGTAAAGAGAAGTCCACCCTGAGTAGCTCAAAGAAAAATGCCACTCCACTGGAACTCTCAAAATGCTACTCTAACTTTCTCACTCAATCCTCTGTTCCTGGTCCCTAGATACTCTCTGCATCCACACCGTTCCAGTTCCCTCTGATTATACTTAATATAGTTCACTGCTTTCCCCCACTACTAGTGGAAAAGTGACTGCTGGCACCAACAACTCATAGAGGTCATCTCTCAATAAGCCACCCTCTAGTTAAAAATAGCATGCCTCCTATAAGTTCATTTGAAAGCAGTGAAGTCGCTATTCATCTAGCCCAACTAGAAAACTCGTAGCCCTCTGAGACTTTTCACTCTAACTCATTAGTAACTCTCACAACCAACACCAATCCAGTTATTTATGGCAACATATTTATTCTCAATTTTATCTTTATTTTTCACATTTTTCTTCCTTCAGTTTAGGGCTTCACTATGTCTAGCCTTTGTGCAAAACCTGTAAACTGCTCTTCTTCTCAACAGCCCTGCACAAATCCATTCTTCATACTGCTGACAAAATTATTTTAAAATTGAAAGTATGATGTTGCAACTAATCTAACTAAAATCTGTTACTGAATTCCCCATTTTTCAGATTAATATCCAAACTACTCAACCTAAAATATCCTTCATTACCTGGTCTGCATTAGCCTCTCAAGATTTATATATGGTGATTCCCTTCATAAAAACCTCCATTGATGTTTCTAGTCTATATCCTCTCCTTTTTTCTCTTCCTACTTAGACTTCTTTTTCTAATAACTCTTAAGTTTCTGATGACTCCTAAAATAACTCTTGTTTCCTTCTATTTCCTTCCGTCCTCCTCCCTGTTCTTTCTTCTCCTTTGCTTTCTCCTATTTCTTCTCTCTCTTTCCTTTTCTTCTCTTTTTCCCCTACTTTTCTTCACTGTCCTTTATCTCTATATTCATCCTCTACTCTTTCCACTTTTTAAATGTATGTTTTAGTTTTAAAATTTTCACTTCTAATTTCATTATTTTTGAACAGACATGCATTCACATGGTTGAAAAGTTAAAACATACAAAAAGTACACTGTGAAAAGTCTCCCTCTCATCTCTATCTTCTTGTTTTCTACTTCTCTCTCTTCCTGGAAGCAACTTATTATGTTAATGGTTTCTCATGCATTTCGAAGGAGATTTTATTTATAAACTGATATCTACAATTATGCATAATAAATATATAATATGCATGTATAATGTAGTCATGCCTTACTTAACGCAGGTGATACGTTCTGAGAAATGTATTGTTAGGTGATGTCGTCATCACGGGAAGTTCATACTGTACTTACACAAACCTAGATGCTATAGCTTATTACACACCTAAGCTATACGGTAGAGCCTATTGCTCCCAGGCGACAAACCTGCAGAGTATCTTACTGTACTCAATACTGTAGGCCAAGCTTGTCCAACCCGCAGCCCCCAGGCCACATGCAACCCAAGACAGCTTTCAATGCAGCCCAACACAAATTTGTAAGCTTTCTTAAAACATTATGAGATTTCTTTGTGATTTTTTTTTCTTTTAGCCCATCAGTCATCGTTAGTATTAGTGTAGTTTATATGTGGCCCAAGATGATTCTTCTTCCATTGTGGCCCAGGGAAGCCAAAAGATTAGACACCCCTGCTGTAGGCAATTGTAACATGATGGTATTTATATATCTAAACATACGAAACGTGAAGTAAAAGTAAGAGATAATGTAAAAGATGGTACCCTGTTACTGCTTTTAAGTATACAGTGCAGTGGTATTAAACACATTCATAATGTGCAACCATCACTATCACCCATCTCCATAACTCTTGCTATTGAAATTCCGTAACTACTACACAATAACTACTTTTTGCCTCTATGATTTTAGACTCCTGAAAGTACCTCATATACATAGAATTATACAATATTTGTCTTTTGTAGTTGGCTTATTTCACTTAGCATAATGTCCTCAAGGTTCATACATGTTGTAGCATATTGCATAATGGTCTTCTTTCTTAAGTCTGAATGATGTAACAACAACATGAGCCCTAGATTAGCAGCAATATGTGTGGGCTACATGGTCACAAGGTGGCTGTGCTCCAGCATTCGAAAGTGGCTTTTGATTTCTTTCTGCCCTCCAAACCATGAGCAATATTAAATATGACTCCCCCTAACTGGAAACATATTTTCTGGACATACCACATTTTACTTCTCCATTTATCTACCAATAAACACTTGAGTTGCTTCCATATTTTAGCTATTGTAAATAATACTGTTATGAACATGGGTGTAAAAATATTACTTTGAGATCTTATTTTGAATACTTCTGACTATATATCCAAAAGTGGAATTGCTTTATCATATGGCAATTCTACTGCTAATTTTTGTAGAAATAAATGTACTGTTTTCTACAGAAGCACTAATATTTTACATTCCTACTTATGGTGAATAAGGGTTCCAAATTCTCCACATTCTGACCATTTACTATTTTTCTGGGCTTTGTTTGTTTGTTTGATAGTGGTCATTGTAACAGACATGAGGTATTGGACTGTGGTTTTGATTTGCATTTCCCTAATCATTAGTGATGATGAAAATCTTTTCATGTGATTATGGCCATTTCTCTATCTTCTTTGTAAAAATATCTATTCAAGCAGCATTTTGGCATTAGGTTGTTTACTTGCTTTGGTGGTGGAGTTTTAGGGGTTCTCTCTACATTCTGGATATTAATCTCTTAACAGAAAAATGATTTGCAAATATTTTCTCCCATTCTGTGGGTCTTCTTTTTACTCTATTAGTAATATCTTTTGATGCACAAAATTCGTATATTTTCATACGGTCCAATTTGCTTAGTTTTTATTTTTTTGCTTGTGCCTTTGGTGTCATATCTAAGAAATGATTACCAATTTTGATACCATTAAGTTTGTCCTTTTTTTTTTTTTTCTAAAAGTTGCAGTGTTTTAGGTCTTACATTTAGGCCTCTGATCCACTTTGAGTTAATTTTTAATGGTGTTAGAAAATGGTCCAATTTCATTATTTTGCATATGGCTATCCAGAGTCCCCAGGATAATTTGTTGAAAATACTGTTTTTCCCCATTGAATGGTCCTGGCACCCTTGTCAAATATCATTTAAGTATATATTCAAGGGTTCATTTCTGAACACTCTAATCTCTTTCACTGGAGTATATGTCTATCCTTATGCCAGTACCATACTGTTCTGACTATTGTAGCTTTTAGTAGGTTTTGAAATCAGAATGTGTGCACCCTTCAGCTTTTTTTTCTACGTTGTTTCAGGTATTAAAAATCCAATTGCTTCCTGTATGTATTCTGCAAAATTTCTGACTCATTTATTAATTCTAATAGTTTCTTTGTGTTTGGATAACTTAGTATTTTCTTTGTAAATGTCATGTCACCTGCAAATACATAAAGTCTTCCTTTGTCCTCTCCTATCTGGATGACCTTTATTTCTTTCTCTCACCTAACTGGAGGTTCCAGCTAGAACCTCCAATAAAATGTTGACTAGAGTTGGTGAGAGTAGATATCCTTGTCTTGTTACTGATCTTAGGAGGGAAGTTTTCAGTCTTTCACTATGAAGTCTTCAACTACAGTGTGTGGGTTTTTTGTTGATGTTTCTTATTAGGTTGAGAAAGTTCCCTTCTATTCTTAGTTTGTTGCATTTTTTTAAAAAAATCATTAAAGCGTATTGGATTTTGTCAAATTTTTTATCTACTGAGATGATCATATGGTTTGTGTTTTTTAGTCTATTACTCCTTTCTCTTTGGCTCTTTTGCAGTCTGTATTCCTTACTATGCCTTGCCTCTTGTCTCTGCTCTCCTACTCTTCCTTGATGCCAAGTCTTTGTATATGCTGCACCCTCTGGTGGAAACAACCCTAATCTCATTCCTTTCCTGACTAAAAGCATAAATTTCCTCTGGTTTTCCCTTGTCTATGTCTCCCCTGAGTCCTGATGTCTGGTCAGCTGTCCTTTTATCTTTCTCCTACTCACTTCCAAGCAGAACCATCACTCATGGCTGTGCAGGTTGTGTGCTTTGCAAACCTAAAAGTCCCACTTATATTATTGTTTACCATAAATATCTGTATTTATTATAATATCTGACTGAAGACAGCAAAGTTTTTTGAGGAAAAGGTAGTTTCTATTCAAACATATGGGAGGATGGGCTAGCAGCAAGAATTATAGTAAGCTCCTTGAGGAATATAAAGCCATTCCTTGGTATCCATGGGAAATTGGTTCTAGACCCCTCCACCTTCAGCACCAAAATCCATGGATGCTCAAGTCCCTGATATTAAATGGTATAATATTTGCATATAACCTATGCACATCCTCCCATGTATTTTAAACCATTTCTATATTACTTATAATACCTAATACAAAGCAAATGCTATGTAAAGAGTTGCTATATTGTATTGTTTAGAGAATAATGACAAGAAAAATGTATGTACATATTCAGTACAGGCACAAACTTCCATTTTTTAAAAATATTTCAGAATCGTGGTTGGTTGAACACATGGATGTGGAATCCACTAATATGTAAGGGCGACTGTAATAATATTTGTCCATTATTGGATCCTCAGCATCTAGTATAGTAGATAATACATAAATATGTACTAGAAAATAAATTACAGATGTGTAAGTGAATGAATGAGATCTTGACAACCACTTTATGTTATGATAGTCACCATCATAATACCTCAAAGTTGGCTCTAATTCATGTCAGCCTCTATTTTTGTGCCTCACTATTTAGCCTGTGCTTCTTTATTATTATTTCTGCTCTTTGTCAATCTTATTGCTTCCTCCATGGTACCTGTTAATGCTGTGGCATATATGTCCCTGCAACAAATAATCTAACCACACCATAGGAGTCAATGGATGTTACCACTGCTCTCTACTCCTGTCTTTTCTGTAGCTTTATCTCTCCCCAACAATTTGGCCAGACAGTGCACAGATTGTTCTTGTTAGGTATACCAAGGCAAATTTGGAAAAGTTACGGTATAATTTACAATTATTGGGAATAACATTACTATAATCTAAATTGGTTGGAAGTGCCAACCTGTTTTGAAAGTTTTCTAAGTAGTAGCTCACTATTATATGTGATTAAGTGAAAATGAAAAGAAAAAACAACACAAAAATTGTCATAGTAGGAGGCTAAAAAGAAGATATGCAAATGTTTATGTGTTAAATATTATCTGCATATTATAATAAAAGGAATAAAAGTAAAATTATGTCCCTCATCCACCACACGGGTATCTGTTGTCTAGACTTTTTATAAGCATTTGATATTAATTTTCTTCAGAGTGAATAATATATTTGTATTCAAATTTACATTATTCAGATAAATCGCAACCAGCCTAATTAATTCTACAACAGTACCTGATGTATATTATCAGAACCATCAAATTATAAATCATATATAGTGTATACATACATATTTACACATGCATGTACACACACATACATTTTTAACACAGTTCCAGTATTTGACCTGATCCTATAATAACATAATAATAATCATAACAATAAGGAATCATTAGTTTTGGAATTGCATTCCTATAAATAAAAAAGTGTTAAGTTTTCTTAAGGAGAAACTGCAGTTTTTAGTTTTATCAATAGATGGCACTACTATTTACTATATTTTTTGCTAAAATATAACAATATTTGCTGAAATATATTAATTGATAACTAATATAATTTATTTAATTAACTCATATAATTAATTTATTAATTTTTATTCCTAAAAACTTGCTTTCAATAAACAATTTACTATTTCCTGCACATAGTAATATATCATGTGTAAATATTCACTTTCAAAATGATACTTATAATCTTTAATCTTTTATTAATACATGATAATTACTGTTAATTGCATTTTTATTACTTATACACTTTTAGATACTTTCTAAGATATATTATTATTATTATTTAAGGCCTTCTAACTCAGAGTAGCATTTGTAGGGGAGATGCCTATTGCGGGTGTCAGGAGTGGTGTTATCACTAGGTGTTCTACTTGCATATTATTTGTTTTTATTCTAAAATTTCACTGGTGTTAAATAAAACAAATGAGCTGGAGGAAACTTCCAGTTCAATAGCATAAATGATCTATAATAGTGATAGAACGCTGATAGCCACAAATGACGTATTTTCTATGATAATATTTTATAAAACTATATGATGAACAAAATTATGTGTATTTTGTTATAAAACACACTCCCAAATCACTATCATAGAAGTCACAGTATAGGGAACCTTCTACTTATCCTCTGGCAAAGTTTACTTAAAATGATTTGTGTTAGCTGAAAATGTGGGGCCGAAAGCAAAAATTCATAAGTGCCTCTCAGACCTCCTTATTAACATCAAACTAATCAAAGCCCTCCCATCTATACAGATTTCTGGGATTCGTTTGACATATCTTGTCTATCATCATCACCATCATCATCATCATCATCATCATCATCATCATATTTATTAGAATTAGCTGTAAGAACAACATCTTTTTGCATTTGATTAATATGAAATTTTTGATTGGCATTAAATTCTTAGAAGTAGGTTTGCCTAGTTAATGTCAAGTAAATGAAAATCCACATAAACTTAATATAATCTCAGTAAATACATTGGAATAAATACATATATAGGTTTTTGAGGGAAAAATGCTAGTTGCATTAACACATTTTTTTCTCTGATCCTCATATATAATTATTTATCTTACATGGTGGCAATCTTGATCATTAAAAGAAAATTTAAGCAGGCCAGAAATGAAATCTTGGTACTTTTTCAGGCTGTTTTCCTTTTGGAATATACATACAGCTTGCTGTTTGCCTGACACCTTAAATTTCAAAAATCCTATGTGGGTCAGAACAATATCTTTGTTATGGCATGAAAACATTTAATTGGTAACCTATCCTGTTATAAGATTAGTCTCAGTGCTGATTTCCTTTTTGTGAGGGTAATATAACTTGAGACATAAATGCAATGATTTCATGTAGAATGGCCAACTTCTACCTATCCACAAACCATTTAATCATTTTAGTATATATTTTTTAAAATTCCAGTTTAATAAACAAAGTAGATCATTAAACATTTGTTTACTGTCTACTATTCACAAAATTAAACCTATGAGATAAAACAAAAATTTATGAGATATGGCTATGATACATTGGAAATTATTCATTAAGACTACATATACATTAAAAACCTGATAAAGGCGACATGATTATCAAATTAATTATTACAAATGGAAAAGGATCTAGTAATGCAAGATGTCTGAGGTGGAATAGATTACTGTGAACTGCAATGTTCATTGGCGTCTTGAGGTAAAACATGGAACATAAATTTTGGGCCTTCAAAAATGACCTTACTTAGGCCAGAGAAAGTGAAACACACATGCCAATACTTGTGTCCTGATAACTTTAAGAATTAGTGTGCTATAATAGCAAAAGGAATAATCAATGGAGTACATAGACAACCTTCAAAATGGAAGAAAGTATTCAAAACCTAGACATCGACGAAGGACTGTTATTCAGAACTTACAAGAAGCTCAAACCAATTGGCCAGGGAAAAAAAAAAAATCTCATCCATTAAAAAGGAGGCAAATAACATAAACAGACACTTTTTTAAAAGACACACAAATGGCCAACAAACCCCTATTTTAAAATGCTCAACATCACTAATCATCAGGGAAATGGAAATTAAGACCACAATGAGATACTAACTCCAGTCAAAATGGCCATTATTAAAAAGTCCAAAACAAACAAACAAAACAATAGATGTTGGCACAAATGCAGTAAAAAGTGAATGCTCATACACTGTTGGTAGGAATGTACATTAGTACAACCTCTATGGAAAACTGTGGCACTTTCTCGAAGAACTAAATGTAGATCTATCATTCAACCGAGCAATCCCACTCCTAGATATATACCCAAAGAAAAACAGTCATCATATAAAAAAGACATCCGCACACATATGTTCATCATAACACAATTCACAATTGCAAAGATATGGAACCAATCTAAGTGTCCATCAACCAATGAAGAGATAAAGAAAACGTCATATATATATATATATGTCATGTATGTGTGTGTGTGTGTGTATATATATATGTATACATACACATGCACATACAGTGGAATGATCCTCAGCCATGAAAAAATAACATAATAATGTCCTTTGCAGCAGTTTGGATGGAACTGTAAGCAATTATCCTAAGTGAAGTTATTCAGAAATGGAAAACAAATACCACATGTTTTTATTTATAAGTGGAAGCTAAGCATAGCATTCCATGGTGTACATGTATCGCATTTTCTTTATCCAATACAGAGTTGATGGGCACCTAGATTGATTCCACATCTTTACTATTGTGGATAGTGCTGTAATGAACATAGGGCTGCATATATCGTTTGACAGAACAATTTATTTTCTCTTGGGTATATACCCAGTAATGGAATCTCTGGGTTGAACGGTAGTTCAAGTTTTAGTTCTTTGAGAAATCGCCAAACTGTTCTCCACAGTGGCTGCACTCATTGACATTCCCACCAGCCTGTGTAAGTATTCCCGTCTCTGCAGCCTTGCCAGCATCTGTTGTTTTTAGACTTTTTAACAAAGGCCGTTCTAACTGGTGTGAGATGGTATCTCATTGTGGTTTTGATTTGCATTTCTCTAATGATTAGTGATGATGAACATATTTTCGTATCTCATGGAGGGAGGGAGGGAGTAGCAAAAATCAAGGAAATGAATTATAATAATTACTCATAAGTATAAGAAAAGCATTAAAATGTATTAATCTGGAGAACTCATAAAAGCCTATGTATAGCATGTGAAAATGTATTCTACATTTTCCCAGTGCACCTAGAGGCAGCATATTATTTTCTGAATTACTATTATATATGATGCTCTGCTTTACTGTTAATTTCTGAAACATTCTTCCCAGTTGGTAAAGTTTAAAAATGACACAGATGTCAATGAATGAAATCAAATTTGCTATATATTACATGATACAATAAAGTATGCTAAATAACATAAAGATTAATTAGATAATTCCAGTCATAACTTGTGACCACTGCCTGAATCATCTGAAGCTATTGTTTTGAACTTTAGAAATGTCATTGTACTATTTTAAATTGAACTACAATTTAAACATAATATGGAAGAAATAATCATAAATTTCACACAATAAAGATTTGAGAAAGCATCTAGCAGTAAAACAACACGGAGAAAGAGATTGGATAAATTCATTAAATAAAGTAAAATTTATTTTTAAAACATATGGATTAACAAGTACACATGCAAAAGGTGCTTAAAATCTAATTAAGCTATCTTGAGAGTGCCCTCATGTTAAATCTTTAAGATCAAATAAGCCTCATTATCACATTAACCTTCTTTCCACTCTCTTGTTATGCAAGTGTCATTACATTAATTAGTCATTATACTGTTTTTTAAGTGCTGGCCACCTCATGAGTGTTTTGTAACATTACCCAGTACCTGTATACACAGAAGTAATCTATGATATATCACTCCTAGTCCAGTAAAACATACCATGCTAAGTTAAATATCTGTGTGTAGATATAACCAAATTATAATTTTGTGAAGAAAACAACTTTGTAATATCAAAAACAAGATGCAGTACATTCAATTACCTATGTAAAAGAATTCTAGCTGAATGAATTTAAGTCTAAGTCAATCATAGGGGAATACAAAATAATAGTAACTGAGAATGAGTCACCTCTCTGAGGTTTGCTCCTATAAACAAGAGAATCTATACATGACTTTGATTCATGTAGAGGACTGTTTCTCCCTTCAACCCTCACAAATGATGTTCTTTTTTATTGCTAACTTAATTTCTAAAACGATCTCCCCATTTGGTCAAGGAAGGAAGAGGAAAGAATCATCGGCTTGGTGTGTTTTTAGAAAGATTGAGCACATGGAACTCATCCTTTCTCACGTGTTGAATCTGCCTGAAAAGAGGATGCATTCTCTTCTGCTCTCTTGGCAATACAAGATCAGCAGTGTTGGCTCTGTCTCTGTATGCTGAAGTCTAGGGTTGCCCAGCAATGCCCATGACTTGGTAAATTTTGGAGTCCACATTTGCCATGTATCTCAACCACCTTCTCTAGGCAGCTTTGCCCACAATGCAGGTAATATTTTGTCCTTTATGTCAATCACTATTGCATCTTTCTCTTAATTGGTTCTGAAGACAAGGATCAAGAGGAAGAAGAGAGTGGTGCTCTTTACCCATCTCCTATATGCACAACATTTGATGCTTTGAGAACTCTCTAGAAACTTACAAAGAATAAAGTGCAATTGACACAGTAACACCAGGAGGAATCAAAGCTTTTGAAATTGCTTCAGCGGGTAACTCAGCCCTGATGGTATATGCCTTAGAGCTGATCTTTTTTTATAGTAGGGAAGTTAGCTTTTATATGCTGCAGGCTCGGCAGGTGGCTTTGGGTCTTAAGCTTTATTAAATATGGCATAATTTAATGTCATCCTACTGGGTAACGTTTCCCTATAAATGAATAGCTGTGTTTATGCAGGCAGAGTTGTGTCTCACAGATACACACATTAGTAAGCAGGTCACCCTATGTAGGAGCTGTCGTTATTCAGCTTTGAATGACACAGATCAAGTTTGGTCTCGTTTAAAAATCAAGGCTAAGGCAGGGATAAGTTATTTTATGTATCAGTAAATGACTTTTGCTATGTTTCTTAACCAGGTCTGTAAGCAGTTTTGTTGTTGTCATTGTTGTTGTTTACCTAATGCATAGGCAGCTAATTTCCATTAGTAATACAAAGCAAAAATATAGGTTATTACTCTAAATTTTTAATAGCAGCTATAGTTAAGCAGTACTAAACTGACTAACAAAATTACATATACTATCTTTAGTTACACAGAAGGAATCTTGCAGGGTTAACTTTCTATAAAGAGAGGCTTGTTCAAAGGTAGCAAGTGCCCCGGTTATGTTATTTATGTATTTTCTTATGATGACTTTCTACAATGTGTCTTCACCCAAAGAAAGATTATATATTATATTATATTTCATTACACCCTCAACCTCCTGGGATCAAGCCTCTTTAATAGCTGGGACTATAGAAACATAGGTGTGTGTTATCATGCCTGGATATATATATATTTTTATTTTTTAGTAGAGATGAGATCTCACTATGTTACTCAGGCTGGTCTCAAACTAGCCTCAATGTTCCCTCCTTGGCCTCCCAAAGTGCTAGGATTACAAGCATGAGCAATTAATGAACAAATACAAAGTAAAAAGCCATGGCTGCTATAAACATGTCTTGGTATCCAAGATCTGGGCCCAAGGGTTACCTGTTTCAAATACAAGAATTACATCATGGAAGTTTCAAGGCCACCATTAAGCCAAGGAATGTCTCAAACCATTACACCAAGAAAAAAGTGTCTTATTTTAGAGAAATCAATTTCAAGGGTGGGGTAGAAAAACAACTAAAAGGAGGTGTTGCCAACTTAAAGCCTAAGACAGCAATTACATTTCTGTTCCTCCCCTGTCTCTGGGAATTGGGTTTGCTCAAGATACCAAGTAGCAACTGAAGTGATTTGAAAACATACACCTTTGATTTTCCATCACAACATATATAGTAGAAAATGAAAGGAAAATACAGGAAGAAAGACTGATTATGCTGGATAAAGTTTATTTAAGAGGACATCTTGGAGGACATAGCAGCCAGATATGAAAAGGAAAATGAGATATTTAAGTCCAAGACACACACTACACACACACACACACGCGCGCGCGCACACACACACCCCCCCACAGAGTGCCCCCAAGGACTAATTTCTTTTAAGGACAGTATCCTTAGAAAATGAGGAAATGAGGCCGGGCCTGGTGGCTCACGCCTGTAATCCCAGCACTTTGGGAGGCCGAGGCGGGCGGATCTCAAGGTCAGGAGATCGAGACCACGGTGAAACCCCGTCTCTACTAAAAATACAAAAAATTAGCCGGGCGAGGCGGCGGGCGCCTGTAGTCCCAGCTACTCAGGAGGCTGAGGCAGGAGAATGGCGTGAACCCAGGAGGCGGAGCTTGCAGTGAGCTGAGATTGCGCCACTGCACTGCAGCGTGGGCGACAGAGCGAGACTCCGTCTCAAAAAAAAAAAAAAAAAAAAAGAAAATGAGGAAATGTTTTAGTTGTCTAGTGAATAAAACCTTAGACGGGGCCTAGCAATCTAACAACAGGAAAACGTGAAAAAACTCAGGGAGTAGAAGGTGGATATGTCAAAGCTTTCCAGAACCAGGAGCTAATGAGAAACATCTCTTTATCTACTCATGTGCATTTAAAAATGCTGCCTCTTTAACACATACCCTTGTTTTTTTGTAACAACACAGTGGAATGTATCCTTATTCCAAAGACATTAATACAGGAAGAAAAATAGTGTGTAAAGAGTATGTTAGGTTATGTGCAGTTTTGTAGAAGGTGAAAAAACTGTGCTGTGGAGAACACTGGGCAGGACAGTGAGTGAGTGAAGAGCCGGGTTGGGGCATAGTTAACATTGTAAATAGTGTAGTCTGGGTAAGCTTCATTGAAAATGTGACATTTAAGCAGAGTTGAAAGAGTTTGAAACTGAGACTTAGGGAGATCTGGCGAAGAATCTTCTGGTCAGGGGAAATAGCCAAGTGCAAATGCTTGTTATGTATAAGGTCCAAAAGGAAGTGTACATTGAATGCAGCTGGATTACCCTTTCTTTTCTGAAAAGGAAAGAGAATTAGGGTAGGAAAATACCACGGAAACTGAGAAACCAGAACATTTATGGTTATTTAAGGGATTCAAAGGCTGGCTTTAATCTGAGAGACATTGGGAGTCAATGGGATTTTAAGTAGAGGAGGGATGTGACTTGACTTCATAAGCATGAAGTTGGGGACACATAAAAATAAGAATAATTAAGAAAAAGTCCTAATAGAGTTCAGAGATCTCTATCAAGTGTTTACAAACATTGTGGATAAAATTGTGTAAGAAAGACAAAGAACGCTAACATTCTCATGGCATCTCTGAATGTATTTCAAAGGAGCAGTGATTGCAGGTGAGCGAGCAGCTCTGTTCTGGACCTAAAGGCATATGACCAGGAAATCTATGGAGTTAAGACTCCAAGGGAGCTGAGCGCTGTGGCTCACTCCTGTAATCCCAGCATTTTGAGAGGCCGAGGTGGGTGGATCACAAGGTCAAGAGATCGAGACCATCCTGGCCAACATGGTGAAACCCTGTCTCTACTAAAAATATAAAAGTTAGCCGGGCATGGTGGCGGGCGCCTGTAGTCCAAGCCACTACTTGGGAGGCTGAGGCAGGAGAATTGCTTGAACCCAGGAGGCGGAGGTTTCAGTGAGCTGAGATCATGCCACTGCACTCTAGCCTGGTGACAGCGACACTCTGTTTCAAACAACAACAACAACAACAACAACAACAACAAAAGACTCCGAGAGAAGACGCAGCCAAGATGAAACACAGTAAAAATAATCTGGGGAAGAAAGTAATGGATTATCTCAAGGCACAGGTTAGATGTTTCTCTAATGGGAGAAAAGCCCCTAGGTGGGATCTGCCAAATCACTAAGGAAAAGGTGGAAAATATTTGAACAGTGGATGGTTTTGGCAGACAGAGATCATATTTTCATATCTCTCACTGTGACAAACTCCATAGAAAAATATAGAGGAGAATACATGAGAACAAACATGTTTGTGGCAGAAAGCAGGGAGAAATAAAAAGGAAGGAAGACAAAGGTCTAGCAGACTGCCCTCCCAAAGGAAAACAAGGAAAAAGTCCACATCAAAAAGAAGGTTAAACTGTTAGAAAGTGACTGAATTCTCCCAAAACAAAGAATGGAACAATTAAGAAAAAATACAACATTAGAAGGAGGGGGAAAATGTAACAAAAAACTGAATACTGTGCAAGATTGCAAACCTTTATAAATAGAGGAAATAATGCATTATCGACTTCTTGGTAAGGTATATGTCTGCAGGATCTCCTGGAGGATACAGTCTTCAGAAACATTAATCTCAATTTTAGATTCAGAATCAGCTAAAGATTATATGGCAACTGAAACAATGTGGAGTCTTGGTGACATCCCTGTGGACTGCATTTCGTAAACACAGGTAATTCTATTGTGGTGCTGGGTCCAAAATTGATGGTTCCCAAGAGGCATCATGAGTGTCTTTAATGTTTTCTCAGATAATTGACTCTGTGCATAATTTTTCCTTCCACCAAAAGGCTTCTGAGCATTGTGATCTTGTGACAAAATTAGGCTAGAGACACGATAAGCGTATCTCCTCTTCTTTTTTAAATACACAACTAGCTCTCTTGCAGTAGAATGCACTGATTATGAGCCAGCTATGGTGGCTCGCCCCTGTAATCCCAGCACTTTGGGAGGCCGAGGTGGGTGGATCACCAGGGGTCAGAAGTTCAAGACCATCGAGATCAGCCTGGCCAATATGGTGAAACCTCGCCTCTACCAAAAATACAAAAATTAGCCAGGAATGTTGGCAGGCACCTGTATTCCCAGCTACTAGGGAGGTTGAGTCAGGAGAATCGCTTGAACCTGGGGTTGGGGCGGAGGATGCAGTGAGCCTGAGATTGCACCACTGCACTCCAGCCTGGGTGATAGAGTGAGACTCTGTCTCAAAAAAAAAAAAAAAAAATAGAGAAGAAAAAGAAGAAGAATGCACTGCTTATGACCCCTGACAAGGAGGCAAAAGTGCTGTTGACTGTCACAAGGTCTTCCTAATAAAACCTCGCACACCTTCCCTCACACTGTTCTGCTGTCTTCCAAACAGTCACAGAAGACTCACCGAAGGGCTCCAAGGATTTAGAGAAGCGAGGCTAAAATGATTTGTGGTGGGAATCTTTTTCCCTCTGATTTTTATAGTTCCCAGAAAATAAGATGACTTACATAGATACTATAGCAATATAAATTTTCTAACAAATTTTTAAAGCTTATAATTTCTATACTTTATCTCATGTACAGGTAACAAGGAGTGCACAGACTGGAGCAAGAACATGGCATGGCACTGTCCTATGTGATACTGTGACCTCAAGAGAGAAGATGCCTGCGTCACTGGGTGACTGAATGAAACAGAACTCTACCAACCCACAATCAGACTGTAAGAGAAGTGAGAAATAAACTTGACAAATAAAGGTAAGATATGGTTTAAACTGCTACAATAAAGAAAGTAAAAACATAGAGCATTAAAAAGACATAAATCCCGACATTAATCAAAAAGTGGTATGGTGGCTTGATGGTGTGGGTATGGGGTAAGCTGTTACAACCAAGAGACCCTTAGAAGGGTGGCCTAAACAAGACGCCAGTAAACCAGCCCTTAGAGATGGGCAAAGGACAGTTTAGTAATTAGATCTGATTGCATAACTTAGTGTATTTGTTTCCAAATGCTGCCTTAAGAATATCACAAATTTGGTCAGGCGTGGTGGCCCACGCCTGTAATCGCAGCATTTTGGGAAGCCGAGTCAAGTGAATTGCTTGAGTCAAAGAGTTTCAGACTAGCCTGGTGAACATGGCAAAAACCCATCTCTACTAAAAATACAAAAATTAGCCAAATGGGCTGGCACATGCCTGTAGTCCCTGCTACCTGGGAGGCTAAGGTGGGAGAATTGCTTGAGCCTAGAAGGTGGAGTTTGCAGTGAGCTTTGATTGTGCCACTGTCCTTGATTCCAGCCTAGTTGACAGACTAAAACTCTGTCAAAAAAAAAAAAAAAAAAGAAAGAAGAAAATAAAGTTGGGCACAGTGAGCCACTCTGGGAGGCCAAGGAGAGTGGTCGGGAGTTCCCTACCAGCCTGACCAACATGGAGAAACCCAGTCTCTACTAAAAGTACAAAACAAAATTAGCCAGGCGTGATGGCGCATGCCTGTAATCCCAGGTACTCCAGGGACTGAAGCAGGAGAATCACTTGAACCCTGGAGGAGGAGGTTGCAGTGAGCCAAGATCACGCCACTGCCCTCCAGCCTGGGCAACAAGAGTGAAACTCCGTCTCAAAAAAGAAAAAAAAGAAAGAAAATGAAAGAAAGAGAGATAGAAAAGAAAAGACAGGAAAGAAAAGAGAGAAAAGAAAAGAAAGAGAAAAGACAGAAAAGAAAAGGCAGAAAAGAAGAGAATAAAAGACCACAAATTTAGTGGCTTACGGCAACACAAACTTATTCTCTTACACTTTGGAGGCCAGAAGACCAAAATCAGTTTCACTGAACTAAAGTCAAGGTGTGGGTAGAGTTAGTTGGGTTTGGAGAGTCCAAGGGATAATTCATGTTCATGCAATTTCAGGCTTCTTGAAGATGTCTGTATTTATTGGCTGATGACTCATTCGTCAAATCACTCCAACCTTTTGCTCTGTTATCACATATTCTGCTTCCTTCTTTTGCCTTTTTGCCTTCATCTGATGAGGACCCTTATAATTATATTTATCACTAACCTGGATAACTGTCTTGTCTCAGAATCCTTAAATTATATACATGTACAAGTCCCCCACTTTTGCCATATAAGGTAACATTCGCATGTTCCAGGAATTAGGATGTGGATATCTTTTGGAGAGACTATTCACCAGACCACACCTAGGCACCTTCTGTCTTTTTCTGCTACTAGAATATATGACTTTTCTTTTTCTTTTTAATTATTTTTTTTAAATTTTATTTTAAGTTCTGGGATACATGTGCAGGACATGCATGTTTGTTACCAGGTATACATGTGCCAGGGTAGTTTGCCGCACCTATCAACCCGTCACCTAGGTTTTAAGCCCCACATGCATTAGGTGTTTGTCCTAATGCTCTCCCTCCCCTTGCCCCCAAGCCGTGACAGGTCCCAGTGTGTGATGTTCCCCTCTCTGTGTCCATGTGTTATCATTATTCAACTCCCACTTATGAGGGAGAACATACAGTTTTTGGTTTTCTGTTCCTGTGTTAGTTTTCTGAGAATGATGGCTTCCAGCTTCGTCCATATACCTGTAAAGGACATGAACTCATCCTTTTTTATGGCTGCATAGTATTCCATGGTGTATATGTGCCACATTTTTCACTGATGGGCATTTGGGTTGGTTGAAGTCTTTGCTATTGTAAGTAATCCTCCAATAAACATACATGTGCATGTGTCTTTATAGTAGAATGATTTATAATCCTTTTGATATATGCAGTAATGGGATCTCTGTGTCAAATGGTATTTCTGGTTCTTGATCTTTGAGGAATTGCCACACTGTCTTCTACAATGATTGAACAACTAATTTACACTCCTACCAACATGTGACAGCATTTCTATTTCTCCACAGCCTTGCCAGCATCTGTTGTTTCCCAACTTTTTATTTTTATTTTTATTTTTATTTATTTTTTATTATTATTATACTTTAAGTTCTAGGGTACATGTGCATAACGTGCAGGTTTGTTACATATGTATACTTGTGCCATGTTGGTGTGCTGCACCCATCAACTCGTCAGCACCCATCAACTCGTCATTTACATCAGGTATAACTCCCAATGCAATCCCTCTCCCCTACCCCCTCCCCATGATAGGCCCTGGTGTGTGATGTTCCCCTTCCCGAGTCCAAGTGATCTCATTGTTCAGTTCCCATCTATGAGTGAGAACATGTGGTGTTTGGTTTTCTGTTCTTGTGATAGTTTGCTAAGAATGATGGTTTCCAGCTGCATCCATGTCCCTACAAAGGACACAAACTCATCCTTTTTTATGGCTGCATAGTATTCCATGGTGTATATGTGCCACATTTGAAGTACCATATGACCCAGCCATCCCATTACTGGGTATATACCCAAAGGATTATAAATCATGCTGCTATAAAGACACATGCACACGTATGTTTATTGTGGCACTATTCACAATAGCAAAGACTTGGAATCAACCCAAATGTCCATCAGTTTCCCAACTTTTTAATAATCGCCATTCTAACTGGCATGAGATGGTATCTTACAGTGGTTTTGATTTGCAATTCTCTAATGACCAGTGATAATGAGCTTTTTTTCATAGGTTTTTTGGCCACATAAATGCCTTCTTTTGAGAAGTATCTGCTGATATACTTTGCTCACTTTTTGATGGGGTTGTTTGTTTTTTTCCTTGTAAATTTGTTTAAATTCCTTGTAGAGTCCAGATATGAGACCTTTGTCAGATGGGAAGATTGCAAAAATTTTCTCCCATTCTGTAGGTTGCCTGTTCACTTTAATTAGTTTATTTTGCTGCACAGAAACTTTTTAGTTTAATTAGATCCCATTTGTCAATTCTGGCTTTTGTTGCAATTGCTTTTGGTGTTTTAGTTATGAAGTCTTTGACTATGCCTATGTCTTGAATGGTATTGCCCAGGTTTTCTTCCTTCCTTCCTTCCTTCTTTTCTTTTCTTTTTTTTTCTTTTATTTTCTTTTCTTTTTGAGACAGAGTCTCACTCTGTTGCCCAGGCTGGAGTACAGTGGTGCCATCTTGGCTCACTGAAACCTCTGCCTCCCAGATTCAAACAAATCCCCTGCTTCAGACTACTGAGTAGCTGGGATTACAGACACTTGCCACTGCACCTGGTTAATTTTTGTATTTTTTAGTAGAGACAGTGTTTCACCATCTTGGCCAGGCTGGTCATGAACTCCTGACCTTGTGATCCACCCACCATGGTCTCCCAAAGTGCTGGGATTACAGGTGTGAGCCACTGTGCCCAGCTGCCTAGGTTTTCTTCTAGTGTTTCTATAATTTGGGGTTTCACATTTAAGTCTTTAATCCATCTTGAGTTAATCAAGCAAGAGAAATAAATAAAGCGTATTCAAATAGGAAGAAAGGAAGTCAAATTGTCTCTGTTTGGAGAAGACATGATTGTATATTTTGAAAACTCCATTAGGCCGGGCGCCGTGGCTCAAGGCCGGGCGCGGTGGCTCACGCCTGTAATCCCAGCACTTTGGGAGGCCGAGGCGGGCGGATCACAAGGTCAGGAGATCGAGACCACGGTGAAACCCCGTCTCTACTAAAAATACAAAAAATTAGCCGGGCGCGGTTGTGGGCGCCTGTAGTCCCAGCTACTCGGGAGGCTGAGGCAGGAGAATGGCGTGAACCCGGGAGGCGGAGCTTGCAGTGAGCTGAGATCCGGCCACTGCACTCCAGCCTGGGCGGCAGAGCGAGACTCCGTCTCAAAAAAAAAAAAAAAAAAAGAAAACTCCATTGACTCAGTCCCCAAACTCCTTAAGCTGATAAGAAACTTCAGCAAAGTCTCAGAATACAAAATCAATGTGCAAAAATCACAGTCATTCCTATATACGAACAATAGACAAATAGAGAGCCAAATAATGAGTGAAATCCCATTCACAATTGCTACAAAGAGAATAAAATACCTAGGAATACAACATACAAGGGATGTGAAGGACCTCTTTAAGGAGAATTACAAACCACTCCTCAAAGAAATAAGAGAGGACAGAAACAAATGGAAAAACATTCCATGCTCATGGATAGGAAGAATCAGTATCATGAAAATGGCCATACTGCCCAAAGTAATTTATAGATTTAATGCTATTCCCATCAAGTTACCATTGACTTTCTTCACAGAATTAGAAAAAAAAATACTTTAAATTTCGTATGGAACCAAAAAAGAGCCCATATAGCCAAGACAATCCTAAGCAAAAAGAACAAAGCTGGAGGCATCATGCTATCTGACTTCAAACTATACTACAAGGCTACAGTAACCAAAACAGCATGGTGCTGGTACCAAAAACAGATATATAGACCAATGGAACAGAATAGAGACCTCAGAAATAACACCACACATCTACAACCATCTGATCTTTGGCAAACCTGACAAAAACAAGCAATCAGGGAATGATTCCCTATTTAATAAATGTTGCTGGGAAAACCAGCTAACCATATGCAGAAAATAGAAACTGGATCCCTTTCTTACACATCAGACTCACCATTTTCAAATTCAAAATAGCTCCTCCAACTATCATCATCACATTCACTTTTCAACAAACAAAAAGAGGAGTAGATGACATATATCTTTTCTATCATCATAATTGAGATATGAAAAACAATAGTTACCTTCGAAATCCATTGGTCAAAAAGTTGTCACAGTAAAAAGGTTCAAGGAGGACTGAGGAAGGTAATCTTTAGGTAGGTGTCCATAGCCTGGCTAATATTGAACTTCAGTTTCTGAGGAAAACTATCAACATTTATGTGGTAGACCACAAATAGTCTTTTCTCCATACATAGTGACAAAACTAACCTTTTTATAAGAAGTTATGATCCATTCATATAAGTTCTTTAAATTTGTGCAATTGTTATAGGAAATCGATATTTTAGCACAGCCAAAAATAACACTTCTTTTTAGAATAGGAATTCATTCTCCTTTCTTGTTCTAGTGAGTATTTGCTATGTTTTTTTTTTTTTTTTTTGGCAGAATTACGTACTGGACTCAGAGAACAAAATAGGTATTACTTAAAATTTCTAAATTTATTGTATATAGAGCTGATGCTGTCAATATTAGTCATGTGTACTAACTTTCAGAACTTGTTACAAATGAAGGTCTTAAAAAACTTTCCTCTAACCCGTACAACTTCAAGACCTTTAAGAAAAATTGACATGATAGAGAAGGTTATGGTGGAAAACTTGTAACTTAAAACTTGTAAGCCATCTGCCATATATAAACAGAACAAATAGGAAATGAGTGTTATGAAATGTTGGAAAACCGGCAGCAAAGGATGGCCATCCCTGAAAGAAGAGAAAAAAAAAAGACAATAGAAAGATGAGGCATATAATTGTCTTGGCTTTCTTCTTGGCAGCATCCGTTGACATTGATGCAGAAAGAGAAAACTGAAGGTTCTCACTGAGCTAAAGATCAGAGAAGTTGGAATTTCAAAAAGTTGCCAGCTGGAATTTGTAGAGAAGAAAAGCATAAAGTAGAGAACTCTGCAGAGACAGCTACGGGAATGTAAATACAGATCTGCTGAGGCTTTCGCTTAATGCCTAGGATGAAACTATTCAAAATCAGGCAAAATTTTATGACTAAGGAAACAACTACAATCAGGGAGCTTACGCTTAAAAGCTACAAGAGCTTAGACAAGGATAGGTGCCATATGAGTTAGATTAAGCAGAGTGGAGAGACTTAACTGAAAAAAGCAGATTGGGGAGATTTCATAAAACACCTCATACTGCATATCAGAAGAAGAGTGAAACAAATCCCACTGTAAAGGCTACTCTAGACAGACTCAAATACAGTTTTTTTTTTTAAGTCTCAAAAAGATTAAATTGATGCCTAAACAAAACTCAACACTTCTCAAAGGAGTTCAGCAAATCTATTCTGTCAACAATGTTCAGCATTCAATCAAAAAATTAACAGATGTGAGAAGGAGTGGAAAATATGACTCATGCAAGAAAAATGTCACTGAATACAAAGAGACAATAAATTTCAGACATGATAAAATTTGCCGGCAAGGACTTTAAGTAGCCAGTATAAATATGTTTAAAATTTTAAAGGAAAACACAAATACAATGAAAGAATAAGTAAAAATTATTTTTAAATAGAATTTATATCATGGAAAAATATAATATCTAAAATAAATTTAGCAAAAAAACCTCTGGTAGAGAATAACAGCTGATTAGACATACAGTTAAAAGAAAAAAATATGACCTTAAAGTCAGAGCATAAAAGCTATTGAAAGTGAAGTACAGTAAGTAAAAATGTTGAAGATACATAGAGAAAAAAAAGGAACAGAGCCCAGTGATTTATGGGAAAATATCAAGCATACACACATGCCCATAATTTGAATCCAAATGGATGGAGAAAACAGAAATTTATTTGAAAAAATAATGGCGAAATGTTTATTCAAAGGTTTTAAAAATGTATATCCCAAATTCCAAGTAGCTGGGTTATCTCTGGCAGAAAAAAATCCAAGTAAAGCAAAACTAACCAAAGCTTACCATATATAAATTACTGATACCCAATGATAAAGCGAAAATCTTAAAAGCAGTCAGATAAATGAAAAAAAAAAAAAAAAACTAGAAATACTGGAAATATAGGAGATGTCCTGTTAGAAACCATGCAAGTACAAGCCAGAAGACAATAGAACATCTATAAATTGTTGAAAGAAAAATAAAAACCAAAAACTATCTACTTGAAATTCAATATTCTAAGGGTGGGCGCGGTGGCTCATGCCTGTAATCCCCACACTTTGCGAGGCCGAGGCGGGCAGATCAAGAGGTCAGGAGATCGAGACCATCCTGGCTAACATGGTGAAACCTCGTCTCTACTAAAAATACAAAAACATTAGCTGGGCGTGGTGGCGTGCACCTGTAGTCCCAGCTACTCAGGAGACTGAGGCAAGAGAATGGTGTGAACCTGGGAGGCGGAGCTTGCAGTGAGCCGAGATCATGCCACTGCACTCCAACCTGGGGACACAGAGTGAGACTCGGTCTCAAAAAAAAAAAAAATTAAAATTAATATCCAACAGCAATATTATTCAATTAAAAAATAAAAGTAAAAATACCTTCACACAAACAATGGCCAAGAAAATGTATTAGGAGCAGATCTGAACTTGAAATTATTAAAGCATGTTTATTAGGGTAAATGAAAATTCAGAAATTCAGTTTTACATGAGAGAATGAGGAGGATCAGAAATGCAGTTGTTTTGTTCTCTTGCCTAATTTTAAAAACCTCCTTGAAAGATATTTAACTTCTAAAGCAAAAATGGAACAACATATTGTGTGTTTTATAACCTATGTAGAAGTTAAATGTTTGATAATATTATTACAAAGGATGATAATGGCAGAGATCAAGGAGTGCTGTTTTAAGGTTCTTACTTTATACATGAAGTGGTAAAACATTATTTTAAAATACATGACAATATGTTAAGTTTCATATTGCATGTGTGGCTTATAGCAATGTCTAACAAAAATTTTTAAAAAGGTATAACTAATAAGTCAGTAATAGAGATAAAATGGCATTCTAAATGTTATGGAACACACCAGAAGTCAGTATAAAAGGAAATATTGAATAAAGAATGAATGAGGCTGGGCATGGTGGCTCACACTTGTAATCCCAGCACTTTGGGAGGCCGAGGTGGGCAGATGACCTGAGGTCAGGAGT
Organism: Macaca thibetana thibetana; assembly: GCF_024542745.1. Taxonomy (NCBI): domain Eukaryota; kingdom Metazoa; phylum Chordata; class Mammalia; order Primates; family Cercopithecidae; genus Macaca; species Macaca thibetana. Next base: position 28,299,714 of record NC_065582.1, on the reverse strand, counting down.
TTGAGACGAACGTGGCCAACATGGTGAAACCCCCTCTCTATTAAAATACAAAAATTAGTGGGGCATGGTGGCAAGCACCTGTGATCGCAGCTACTTGGGAGGCTGAAACAGGAGAATTGCTTGAACCTGGGAGGCAGAGGTTGCAGTGAGTCAAGATCGTGCCACTGCACTCCAGCCTGGGTGGTGGCACAAGACTGTCTCAAAAAAAAAAAAAAAAAGGAAAGAAAGAAGGAAGGAAGGAGGGAAGGAAGGAAGGAAGGAAGGAAGGAAGGAAGGAAGGAAGGAAGGAAGGAAGGAAGGAAGCAAGAAAGAAAGCAAGAAAGAAAGAAAGAAAGAAAGAAAGAAAGAAAGAAAGAAAGAAAGAAAGAAAGAAAGAAAGAAAAGAAAAGAAAGAAAGAAAACATGGATGTGATCATTTGAAAATGAATTGCAAACCCCAGTGAGAATAAGCCCAGGATACAAATGTTTAAGTTACCCCAAAGTCATCAATTTTCAAGGACTTCTTTCCCTGAAAGTGACCATAATAAAAAATCAGGGAAAAACTTGGCTCTTTGGAATTTACATGTAGTTTAAACTTTTGGACTTTCTTTAGACGTTAAATTATAAGGGCAGAATAATTTAATTTTAGATATTAATTACTCTGGACTAATTTTTTGGAACTTTAATTTCTTCAGTTTTATTTCTCTCTGGGAATTTAATAATTAGAATATTTATGTGTTAATTTTTGAACATGTCCAAATTCTTGCTATTGAATAATTGAAGTATCTTGACATCATGATTTAATTTAATCACAGAGCCTCTGAAGAACTCTATTGAACAGTGTAACTGAACATAATTTAACATGAGAAACAGCATATAGAGGGAATTTTGAGGTTTTGAAGTTAATTAATTAATGTACTGTTTTATTATAGTTCAAAGTCTTCTGTAAACAAACATGGTGCCCACTAGTAGTTCTTAGGGGAAGCTACAATAGAGAAGCAATTGTTATTGAGTTAAGGACTTGAAATTTATTTAAAATATGAATATCTCCAAAAGCAGCTCTGAGAAAAGACCCTAGGTTCCACTAGTTTTGATTTGAGAAGTGATCCCAGGAGGCACAAGTGTGAAAATGGGAAAAGTTAGACAATGGAAAGGAAAACTACAATAAAAGGTAAGAGGAAAAGGGGGATGCATTCATGAGATTCATAACTATGGGGAAAAAATGACTGGATTCTAGTGTGGACCCCTTGAACAATGTTGAATGCCCCTCAAGAGTTTCCCATTGAGTGAATGGGTAGCTGTGCTTCTTACTCACTGATTTGTGTCCCTCATTGGTTAATGAGGATTCCTGAGGACATCAAATCTCTGGAATATTAGGGCTGCCTTGAGTGTAGTTGATAAAGATTCTTGTGCAGTTAGGTTGGGGCAAAAGTAATTGCAGTTTTGCCATTAAAAGTAAGTGCAAAAAAAAAAAAAAGCAATTACTTTTGCACTAACCTACCTAATAAATAAAATCTTAAGGAACAGTGACAGACAGACAAGCTTTGGCAGCAAGTAGTTATCAAGGGACATTCACCATAGATGAGGAGGCCTGTGTGGGCTGTGGAGCAAGACATGAATACTGTCTGCTGTGGGGCCTCATGTGGCAAAAGACTGAAATGATACATGGCCAATACCACCCGCCAAGCAAGAGCCAATCGCCTAGATGACAAGCAACGGAAAGTTTTAAATCAAAATTAAAAGAAAAAAGAGTTGAAGAATATGAAGAAGGGAAACGTTCCCACTTGTTATCTTTTTAGGAGGGAAACTGTAGTTCTCAAAATTTATCTTCAGAATTACCAGGAATGTTTGTTAGAACACACATTGTTCTACACCCTACTTAGAGTTTCTGATTTGTAGCCACAGATGAGCCCTGAGAATTTGCCTTTAAAACATGTTGCTGTTGCTCCTTGTGCACGAACCACAGTTTGACAATCTGTGAGCAAGGGTAACCCTCTAGTTTCTCACTCTCTCGTGTATTAACTCTCAGTGGGAGGAGAAGAGAGGGTGAAGGAGACCTCTTACTTCCTGCTCTGTAGATCTCACTGTCTCACTTTCTAGATTTCTCTGCAATCTGGCCAAACTTAGATAGGAAGCTTTAGCAGACCCAGGGCAGATATTCCAGTGTTGCCTATGACCAAATGAGGAAGCTGAATTCTATGATGCAAAAAAGAAAGCTATTGTTGCCCCAGACTTAAGCTGGGTTTTCTAAATAATAGCTTTTTCAGTAATGAAGGTCATGCTTTATATCTGTATATCTGATTCTTGTGTCTTTCTTACAGATGTTTCCAACTTTGAAGGAGAAAAATCGGGGTGTTGTATATAGACATCTTGTAAAACCGACAAACAACAACCGTTTTATGCAGAAGTTTTCTTATTTCAGTAGAAAAAACATCCACACAATATTATGTATGAGGGCTTAAATAATTTGAATGAGAGAGAAGTAACAGTGTGCATATAGTTTTACTGTGAATACGGACACGCTTTCTGCCCAGAGGGGAGTGTAAACACTGATGACTTTTAAAAATTTCAAACATTCTGTATGAAACATTCTGTACGCTTAAGATCTAAAGACGATTTGCTTTATGTAAAAAGAGAAGGAAAAGCATGAAATGAAATCCACTGGTAGAGTCAAGCTACTTTGATTTATACCTAATGTTTCTTCAGACAACGGCACAGAAGCACTTTCATATTTCAATAATCTAATTTTGCATTATTTGAAAAGGAACAGGGCTATAGATAGACTTTTATTTGGCTTATGCCCTAGGATATTCAAATAGACTTTGAACTTCAAAAAGACTCTTTTACTAATTCCAATAACTTGTGGTATTTTCAGGGCTTGTTATGGTAATCAATGACATATTTTATTTTTATTACAAATTGACAAATATGTTAAGATAAATATTTTAAATTCTGAAACCTGATTTTCTAAAGGTGCTTTTAAGCTTTTCTAAAAGTGAATGAAAAATATAAGATGAGTTAAACCAGTTTTAGAGATTTATTGGATTCCATAAATGTGCTATTTGGTAGATAATTTGCATTTTCTTGCATTTTGATTGTATTTTATCCAGTATTATTCCTCATTCCCAACTACTGTTTGTTGTTATTGACTTATAACACTTGAGTAATCCCAAGTTTGCTATACTTCTTGACATAAAAAACATGCGTTTAAAGTTCTTATGCCAAATACAAAACATCATAAAACCAAAGGAGGGGAACACCCCAAAAAAGAGACAGTACTCATTTTAGGGCTGTGGTTGTGTAACTTATCCCACCATTTCTAGATATGTTATTATAAAGTGTCATTATTCTAGTTTTTGTTTGTTGAAATATTTTGATAGATCAGAAACTTTGTAAATAAGGTGGATGGTTACCTACTTGATATTTATTTTCCCTTTTCTTTTAGATAACATAATCTTTATATTGTCGTGGGTGGCAATACATCACAGTCAGAAAAATATATTGTGCCATGTGTTTTCGTTTAGGGAGGATCAATGGAAGTTACGACTGGTGCTTTCATTAAAACCTTTTTAAAAAGTGCTTTCTCGGCTGGGTGCGGTGGCTCATGCCTGTAATCCCAGCACTTTGGGAGGCCGAAGCGTGTGAATCACGAGGTCAGGAGTTCAAGACTAGCCTGGCTAAGATGGTGAAACCTGTCTCTACTAAAAAAAAGAAAAAAAAATAATCAGGAGTGGTGGAGGGCACCTGTAATCCTGTAATCCCAGATACTGGGGAAGCGGAAGCAGAGAATTGCTTGAACCTGGGGGTCGGAGTTTTCAGTGAGCCAAGATCGCGCCACTGCACTCCAGCCTGGGCAACAGAGCAAGACTCGTCTCAAAATAAAAAAAAAAAGTTGTTTCTCATGTGCCAGGTGTCATTTCCCCCTTCCTGCCTCTTCCTGTTTCCTTGTTGAAAGGTCTACAGAATTTTCACAGCCATTTTGAAGTCAGAGGATGAGACTGAGGGTAGAAACTGTTTGCTAATCATAATAGGGGAAGCTTATGATACTGAAGACATTATAGATCTGCCATCCCCAAACCGCCCTATCTTTTTATATGTTAGAAGAATACACTCATATCTCCTTTGAGCCCCTGGCCTTTTGGGTCTATGTTATAGCAATTAAAGTTAATCCCTCACTGTTAAAAACAAATATAAAATGAACTTTGAAACAAACTTATTGCCTTCCCTTGTTGATATAAATGCAGCAGAACAAGTTTTTGATCAATGATAGTTGAATTTGATAAATTAGTGATATTTTATACCTTATTTCTCCTAGTGGTTAAGACTAGAAGTGGCAAATTAGATTAGGACATTTGGGCTGCTTAAAACCCTAGCAAACCTTAGTGGTCCACAGAGTCCTTTATATAGACTTGACCTAACTAGAAACATTTTTTTAGAAACTGAAAATGCTTTGAGTGAGGGTATTGCATATCTTCCTCTCTAGTACCTTATTCTAGTAATATTTGATCCTTGGGAATGCCAGTCAATTTTCATGTCACATTTATCATGTCCTCACCTGTGTCCTTATCTCACACTTAGTCTGTGACCTACCGTAATCAATCCCTTGTAAACTTATTTAACTTCTTCACTCCTAACTATCCCCCACTTACTCACCTGACAAACAAACGCTTGCTAAATCAGTCTTTTTTTTTTCTCTCATGGCTACTTTACAGTCAACCACAACAGAAGGAAAACATGCTTCATGAATACTACAAGCTCTCCCCAACATACCAACTACATATTGTTATTTCAATCACCCTCCTGCATTGCAAGATAATTAATTGACATTTCCTTCCCTCTCACAACCATTAAAGCTATTATAAACTCTTCACTTTCAACCATTGGTATTATTCATTTCCCTTAAGAAAATTCAGGTAATGCAAAAAGGACGTCCTCATGCTCCTGCACCGTGAATCTTTTCCCAAACAGTGTGTCTTTCTCTGTGTTTCAACAGAGGAACTATTCATCTTCCAAAGATCAGTCCGTCCTTCTGTGAATTAGATCACATCAATTTTAAATTTAATTGATTTGTTACTATAATTATCCTTTTTGTCTTATAAATTATCTGCTTTTCATCTTTACTGGATTATTCCCATCAGCATAAAAGATGATCATATCTATAACTTTTATAAAATCCATTCCCTTGAATGCAGGCGCCTTGCAGCTACTGCAAAGTTCTCTCTTAACTTTCAGCAAATGTTCTCCTTTAAAAGAGTTAATGATAGACGTGTTCTTTATTTTTTCACTTTCCTTTCTCTCTTGAATTGACTATAATCATAGTTTTATCACCGATACTTGGCAAAAGCTGGTCTTGGAAAGGTCAATAATTGCACACAAGTACTGAAATCTAGTGCTTAAATTATACTTCTCATCTTGTTTGCCCTCTCAGCGATGATAATATCATTGGTTTTCTCTCCAAACCCCATCCCTTCCTGAAAGTCTTTATACCAAGAAAGTCAGAGCAGTTTAAATGTTATGGGACGTAATGGAAAGAAACTGGTTTTGCTCCCTGTGGGATATTGGTTCAGGGACCCTTGTACCTCGAAAAGGAAAAGCATTGGAGTTCAGCACAAGAAATCACTGCTAATATTGAATTCCTTTTCATTAATTCATAATGCTAAGGCTGATGGGGAGCACTCTGTTTCTGAGACCTCATTATTTCTTTATTCCCATATTCCGTCTTCAGAAAAACCTGAGATCAGAGAGTAAGCAGTTCATTCATGGGAGGGGATGAAATAGGGAAGCTGCCCTTCACCAGTGCTGCTCAGTGCAACCTTGCAACATGAAAGCCCACAGTTTGGCTCAAAGTCTCCTCCGTGGGTTTCTCAGCTGGGGCATGGCAAATGAGTAAGTTATGTAAGAAACCTACATCAGACATGAATGAGGAGCAGCAGCTCCTAAAGAGCAGCCGTTTAGAATAGTTGTCACACTTTACCACGTATCCTAATTTCCTGAGACGCTTTTCAAAATGCAGATTTCAAATCAGACTTCCTGAGAGTGCTGGTGAAGGCCAGGGTTCTGCACTTGTGATCTTTTCTTTTATGCAATTCTGATGCAGGTGGGGAACATGCACCATACACTCTAAAAACTACTAGGAACTCTTACGTGAAAGAACTAGGACTGGGAGTGAGGATAAGAGATAAAAAACAGAATTAATTGTTAGCCAAAAACACAATTGGAGACTCACTCTCTCTCTAATGTTGGAAAAAAAAAAAAAAAGGCAGGACACTAATCTTGTTGAATAGGCAAACAGTCAGTAAGCATTCGCCACAAAATAGAAAGTGAGGGCCATATGTGCAAGAACAATTTCCCCATGGATGCAGCATTTACATAGAGGGAGAAGCATCCTCAGCACACACTTGTCCTACTCCCTCAAGATTGTGTATCAGCAGGTGTAATTACTATGTATATGAAAGTCCATCTCCAAACATCTGAGGCCACTGGGAACAGCATGAATCAACTTTGCGTCTTGCCTGCTTTCTTCCCTGGTTTCATGGAAAGTTGGGTTCAAAGATTTGATTATGTCTCGATGCCAACTGTATTTTCACCAGAAACCAAGAACTAGATCTGCTCCTTTGGAGTGTCAACAATAGTTAAATCAGATTGCCCAATATTTTCAAACTTTTTGGAACATTTTATTTATTGATTTCCAGTATGCGTACTTCTCATCACAGGGTTCTCCTTCTCAGTCTTCTCCACTTGTTAACCTCAGATCCAAGACTCAATCCTCTGACTTCATATCCATCTATACTTATTTCTAACGTGACCTAATTAAGCTCAGATTTATGACTTTAAGTGCAATTTATACATATTGATATTACCTGAACATACAACTTTGGGCTTTCATGTTCCTCAATTGAATACTTGACATTTCCATCGATAATTATATTTAAGTTGACATGCTAAAATGTAATCTCACCCAATCCCAAAATGTGTTCCTTCTCCAAAGCAGTAAATGGCACACCCATATACCTAACTGTTTCCTTCAGATTCCTTAAGATCATTTTTTGACTCTCGCACTCACATGCTATTCCTCAGTGATACTCACAGAAGTACTTTGAAAATATACTCCAAATGTGACCACTTCTTTATAACTCCACCATTAAGACTATATTTTAAGCTACCACTATCTCTTACTTAGACACTAAAATAGTCTTTAAACTATTCATTTGTTTTTAAAAAAAAATCAGAATGTGCTACTCCATATACGAAACACTTTGATAGCATCCCCTTATACTTAGAATGGAAATCCAAATATTTACCTAGGTCCACAGGGTTCCATGTGATCTGCCCCAAGGCTACCTCTACAAGCTCATTATCTGCCACTCTCCTCTAAATTCATGCTCATCACACTAGCCATCTTGCTTTTCCGACAGAAAGCCAAGTAAGTTTCTGCCTCCTTTTTATAAATCGTAGAGTATATTAACATATATATATTACAATAAATTATGGAAATGAAATGTTTACTAATAAGTCACATATGCAATTATTAATGCTAGTAAATAACTACAATTTAAATTAAATCAGAAATAAAGAAAAGCTCTGATTGTAGGAGTGATATCAGCCCACCTGGTCCACTTTCATAGACAGCCAGTAAATTAACCATCAAGAGTATAAAATTTGTTATACATGAATAATAGTAGTCTATATCATTAATGCAATCAATTAAATAGATGATCTATTTAAAATTTTTGTTTCTAAAAATTTATGCTTGCCTAGTTGTTAATATTCTAAACTAAAACAATGTAAATTTTTTGTGTTCTAATTTTCCAATTAAAATGAGTTACTTAACATTTTATGATAATAATAATAGTACTAATTTATAGTGCTTATTCACTTGGAAACTTTGTGTGTGGTTTTTGTTTTGTTTTGTTTTTTACTTAAAAAACGTTTACATTATCAGTTGAGTCACAAAACTTGAAATATTATTAGTACCTTGCAAAATTAAAAAAATTGAAGGCTTCCCTTCCTAATAAATTATGGTATTCTTTGAATCATCAGGGTAACAAAAATCATTTCTTACCGTTCACTTGGAAGATGTGAGTCTGATAGACTTGTTCATAGCCATCTGCATAGCAGGTGTAATTGCCCATGTGAGTTGTGGTCACCTTGGTAATGTACAAGGACCCATCATCTCCAAAATCCTATTAAAAAATAAAATAAAACAAGGTGTTTGCATTTTGAATTAATTGCAACAATTTCGTTTTTTAAAAGGCATATTCAGGTGCAAAACAAATAGACTCAAATATTGTTTTAAAATTATCAACATGAGCATTGTTGGGTGTATAAGTGTAAAGGATCTGTAATTATAATTTTCTAACAATGTGTTTTGTTTGAAAAGCATCATCTCAACTCATAAATATAGCTTTTAAATATTTATTTGAAATGTGTGTTTAATATATAAAGTTAGTTAGTTTCCACATATGTGCTCTAATTTAGCTCCCATTTTCAAGATTAATACAGGCCAGCCAGGCACGGTGGCCTCACCCCTGTAATCCCAGCACTTTGAGAGGCCAAGGCAGGTGGATCACTTGATGTCAGGAGTTCAAGACCAGCCTAGCCCACACAATGAAGTCATGTCTCTACTAAAAATATGTAAATTAGCTGTGTGTGGTGGCACACACCTGTAGTCACAGTTACTCAGGAGGCTGAGACAGGAAAATTGCTTGAACCTGGGAGGCAGAGGTTGCAGTGACCCAAGAACGTGCCACGGCAATCCAGCCTGGGCAACAGAGTGAGACTCTATCTCTATATAAATAAATAATTACAAATAAAAAAATTTAAAAAAAGATTAGCACAGCTATAAGGTGTTTTCTTCTTATGAATGGCTAGAACAAACACCTGTTAACTGCATTCTTCACCCTGGTAGTTATCTACTACTTCTATATTACTTAATTATATATTTACCAATAAAAATAATTATTAAAGCAGTGTGATCTCGGTGATAACATTTATAGACATAACATAGAATAGCATTTATTTTCCAAGCCCAGATACCATCAACATATTTGAATAAAATAACCATACCACTTCAAAATAATGGAGATAAATGCATAATCATTTTGAAAAAAAAAAAAGAAAGGAAATAAACTTGCACTGTTAAAATCAAATCCATGAAGCACCTCCAGAACAGCAAAGATCAGAAAATTTTCTCTTCCATTACAATAATGATTATTCTGGCAAACATTGCCAAAATCATTTTTTTTTTTTTTTTTCAGAATTCTGGAAATAGAGAAAGGCTCACAATAGCCCACAGAGTATTTATTCAAAAAGTGGCTGGCTCCTAATAAGAATGGCAAAATTTATGTGGCATTTTAACTTTACTTCCTCAACACCTCTCCACAGCTGCATGGTGGCCTTGAACTAGGCTCCTTGAAATTATGCCAGCTATGAAAATCATCATCCTAGAAGACATTGGAAGGGAAAGAGCAAGTCTGAAGCTCCTCCAAGACCGCATCCTGAGAGAATTGTACCTCTTGGATAGATTAGCAGCTCCTCAAAAATATACATTTTCATGACTTTTTTTTATTTGAGCTTTGAGCAACACTTAAAGCTCACTCAGTGTAAAGAGTCCCATCCCTTCCCTAATGTCTGTGTGTGTGTGTATGTGTGTGTGTGAGACAGGGTTCCCAGGCTCTGGAGTGCAGTGGCATGATCTTGGCTCACTGCAATCTCTGCCTCCCGGGTTCAATCAATTCTCCTGCCTCAGCCACCTGAGTAGCTGGGAGCAGAGGGGCACACCATCACACTCGGTTAGTTTTTGTTTTTGTTTTAGTTTTTATTTTGAGATGGAGTTTCGCTTTTGTTGCCCAAGGTGGAGTGCAATGGCATGATCTCGTCTCACTGCCACGTCTGCTTCCCGGGTTCCAGCGATTCTCCTGCCTCAGCCTCCCGAGTAGCTGGGATTACAGGCGCCACAAGTACGTGCCACCACGCCTGGCTAATTTTTTGTATTTTTAGTAGAAACAGGGCTTCACCATGTTAGCCAGGCTGGTCTCGAACTCCTGACCTCAGGTGATTCAGCTGCCTCAGCCTCCCAAATTGCTGAGATTCCAGGAGTGGGCCACTGCGCCCAGCTAATTTTTGTATTTTTAGTAGAGACACTCGGTTTTCACCATGTTGGCCAGGCTGGTCTTGAACTCCTGCTTCAGCCACCCAAAGTGCTGGGATTACAGGCATCAGTCACCACACCTGCCCCCTAAAGTCTTTATGAAAGGAAACAACAGCAGTTGTTTAACATTACAACTTTCTGCAACAGAGATACTAGTTGTAGATAACAGTAGTGTTTGACAAAATAAACATTACAAGATAAACCTGAGGAATGGGCTCTCCGTAGAGAAATTTGTAGAGTTCCACAAATTCCTAGGCGTCTAGAAGGCCACACAAATGTGCAGGACTGTGTGCACGCTCAGCAGAGACGTGTGAATCCCTATTCTCTCATCTCTAGCTGCACATAAGGCTCTACACAAGCAGAAATTGAAGGCTAAGACAGAGTCGTGAACTATATAGGAACACTCATATTGTAACACAAAACAGAGATAGAGAACCTCAACAAAGCCTGGGAGACTTACTGATGCAAGGCATTTAATTAAATCCCTGTTCAATCGTTAGCTTACCACTAAGAGTGAATCTCAACAGCCACACACAACATACCAAAGAAAAATAGGTAAATTCAGCTTTATAAAAAGTAAAATTTTTTTGCTGCTCAAAAGACATCAAGAAAGTAAAGAGATACCCTGTAGAAAAGAGGAAATATTTGAAGAAAATTTATCTGATTAGGATATTCTATTCAGAATATATAAAGAGTAATTACAATTCAACAATCATAAAGCAAATAGGCTGGGCATGGTAGCTCACACCTGTAATCCCAACACTTTGGGGGGCCAAGGCAGGCAGATCACCTGAGGTCAGGAGTTCGAGACCAGCCGGCCAACATGGGGAAACCTCGTCTCTACTAAAAATACAAAAATTAGCTGGGCATGGTGGCACATGCCTATAATCCCAGCTACTCAGCAGGTTGAGGCACAAGAATTGCTTGAACCCGAGAGGTGGAGGTTGCAGTAAGCCAAAATCGTTCCACTGCACTCCAGCCTGGGTGACAGAGTGAAACTCTGTCTCAAAACAAAACAAAATAAAACAAATAGTCTAATTAAAATAATGGGTAGAGGATTCAAACGAACATTCCTCAAAAGATTTACAAATGAACAATAAGCACATAAAAGCACGTTCAGCATTACTAGTCACTAAGGATATGCAAATAAAAACCTCAGATACTTCATATACTCTACATTGGTTAAAATAAAAAAGAGACAGTTGCAGATGTTGGAGAGGATGTGGAAAATTTGGAACCTTCACGCATTGCTAGTGAGAATATTAAATGGTGCCTGTGCTTTGGATAACAGTTTGGCCACTCCTCAAAAAGCTAAACTAAGTTACCTAGGACTAGCAATTCATTCCTATGTACATACCCAAAAGAACTGAAAACATGTCTGATACTTTCTGTATGCAAATGTGCATAGCTATATTACTCATAAAAGGCAAAAAGTGAAAACAACCCAAATGTCTATCAATGGATGAATGGATAAATAAAATGTAGTATATCTATACAATGGAGTATAGATTATTTGACAATAAAAAGGAATAAAGTACAAATATATACTGCAACATGAATAAACCTTTCTTTTCGGCCTTAGGGCCTTTGTATGAATCTTGAAATTAATATTCTAAGTGAAAGAAGCCAGACACAAAAAGTCACAAACTGTCTGAGTCTAATTGTATGACGTCCTGAATGACCACATCCATAGACATAGAAGACAGATTTGTGGTAACCAGGGACTGAGGGGATGGGGGAGGGGAAAACACCTGCTAATAAGTCTGAAGTCCTTTTTGGAGGGATGAAAATATTCTAAACTTTGACAGCCATGATGGCTGCACAATTTTGCTAATACAGTAGAAAGCACTGAATTGCACACTTTGAATGGGTTAATTTTACGGTTTGTGGAGAATAGCAGAGTAAAGCTGTTGTTAAACTAAAATCTATATGAAATACTTAAATACAAAAAAAAGCCATAATAAAACTATATATAGTCTTAGTTAATGAAATCTTCACTGAGTATGACAAAAATTAGAAATCAAAAAAGAAAGAATAATTGACATATTTATATGAAGAAGAAACACTTTCGCATTCCAAAACATTGCTATCAGCAACAGAAAGCTAATTAACTACAAATTATCGAGACAAAACTCAATGCATTTAATCTTTATTTATAAAGCAGTTATCAGTATGCCAGACATTACTGTAAACACTTCACAAAAATGGACACATTTCATCTGTATATTAAACCTATAAAACAAGATCTATTAATATTCTCTCACTTTCTAGCCAGGGATGCTAAGATGTCAAGTAAGCTACTAGTTCCACTTGGCCTCTAATTAGCAGAGCTAGGATTGGAAACCAGGTAGGCTTACTCCAGAGTCTGTGTTTCATGCTCCCACAACACACTGCCTTCCCTGTCAATCATAAGTTGAACTCGGGGATAAAAACAGGAAGAGAGAACAAAGAGGAAATTTGAGAAAAAATGCTCAAAACAAAAAAGGTAAAATATACTACCAGGTTTGAAGAAAAAAGGCTGGAAATGTAGTGAGAGTGCATGTGCCCATAGAAGAAAGGCTGGGTAGATACGCTGAAGTTTGAGTCAAAAGACAACATTGTAAAACATATCAACCCCTGTATTCAACCCCTTTTCTCAGCTGCAGAGAATGAGGATATGAGGTGCTGGTACAGAAAATTCTTTTTATTATCATTATTATTATTATTATTATGCTTTAAGTTCTGGGATACATACCATGCAGAATGTGCAGATTTGTTACATAGGTATACAGTGCCATGGTGGTTTGCTGCACACATCAACCTGTCATCTACATTAGGTGTTTCTCCTAATGCTATCCCTCCCCTAGACCTCCAATCCCCGACAGACCCCAATGTGTGATGTTCCCCACCCTGTGTCCATGTGTTCTATTGTTCAGCTCCCACTTATGAGTGAGAACATGCGGTGTTTGGTTCTCTGTTCTTGTGTTTGTTTGCTGAAAATGATGGTTTCCAGCTTTATCCATGTCCCTGCAAAGGACATGAACTCATTCTTTTTTATGGCTGCATAGTATTCCATGGTGTATATGTGCCACTTTCCAGTCTATCAATGATGGGCATTTGGGTTGGTTCTAAGCCTTTGCTATTGTGAATAGTGCTGCAATAAACATACGTGAGCACGTGTCTTTATAGTAGAATGATTTATAATCCTTTGGGAATATACCCAGGTATGGGATTGCTGGGTCAAATGGTATTTCTCATTCTAGATCCTTGAGGAATCACCACACTGTCTTCCACAATGGTTGAACTAATTTATATTCCTACCAACAGTGTAAAAGCGTTCCTATTTCTCCACATCCTCTCCAGCTTTTTAAGATGTAATTGGCAAATTTTCAATACACTTTACTATAAATAGTCTTAAAGATTTTTTCCCAGATATTTACTCTGAAGATTTACTTTCTAAGAGTTTTTTGTTCATTACCTCTTCCCAATTTTAATTTTGGATTTAGAATTTTTCATGTTTATTTCTAAATTTTTAATGTGTTGCTCAGTTTTTAATGTTATATACAATATTTATCAATAAAAAGTGAGCATTTATCTTCACTTCATTTTTGTAAAATGTAACTAATTGTGTCAGTATCTTTTGGTAAAGAAACTGTTTTCCCTCTGAAATGTGATTTTTAAAAAATATTTATATCTTTAAAATATGATAGTATCCACTGACTTACCAAAGTTCACATGATAGTATTCCAAAACCACATCTGATATAATTTCTGACTTTACCTATATTTATGCTAGGTGAATTTCTGTTAAAAATAGCTTCCCTCAAACTGACACACACTACAGATTTATTGAAAACAAGAAAATGATTATGGAGCTATTGAATCCGGCCTTGAAAATGATAAAAATCTTCTGACAAGGAAAAAAAGATCAGAGAAGAGAAAGAAAGAGATAAATGGGAGAAGAGGAAAAGGAGGAGGAGGAGTCAAAGAAGAAGGGATGAGGAGAGGGGAGGCAGAAGGGGAGGAAGAGGAGGGAAGGAGAAACATATTGTACACTCTGGCTGTCATACGGTTTAACTGATTATTTCCTTCATAACTCTCAAAAAAATATAAATCCTCAATATCATATTATATAAGATCAATCATACCACATTTCTACAACTCCCTGAGGAAACTGTCGTGGTGCTACTCTCACTGATTTAATGAGGGAAAGCCTTATGAGCTACACAGTAGGAGAGGATTTGGAGCTTGAACCTCCACAAAAAGTAACTATTGATACAAATTTCACAATGTAACTCCAGCTTTCACCACAGGCTACCATTAAAAACAGGGGTCATACAGACAGAACACTGTTAGGGAACTGAAATGCTAAATGAAAAGACAAAAGACTGTACCCCACGTGAACAGTAAGCAGGTATTTGACATGTTGTAGAGTATAATGGGGGAATGCCAGACTTTTGTATAAATTAGTCGAGAAAGATTAGAGTCGAGTATTTTTAGAAAGATTTTGAGCAAAAAAAAATTATTGATGACTAGAAATATAATAGCAAGATATCTAGTCTGCATAACATAGACATAAATGCAGGGCAAGAAAGTGTAAAACTCGTTACAACCAGAAAATATCATGGAGACCAGATCACAACAAAGAATTAGTTCACTGGACAAGAATAATTAAAAACAACAGTGAAAATTCTGAATATATGTGGATGGTATTTGTGATTATGTTTATGTTCAAATATGCCAAACTGTATATTAATATTTTAATGTATATTTTCAGATAATTCTTTTAAAATTTATTGAAAACCTGAAATAAACAACTTTTCTGTATGTCCTATAGAGCTACCTAGAGAGTACAGTCTTCCCTTTCTAGTATAATCTAGATTCCTTCACCCAATGATGTAAAAATTATCCAAGACTACAACTTTCAAGGTGTTTTGTTGAAATCTGTGTTATTCCATAACACCAAATCTCTTTTAGTTACACTGCTCTTCTTTCTAAAACAGCATATCTAAATTACCATGACCATTTCTAAGCTATATTTGTTTGTTCATATTTTTATCTCTTTCCTCTAAATGGAATTAAAAGATTCCAGCCAAAATTTTCTTGAATACACAATTTTATAAACACCTTTTCAGGCAGCTTTTTGAACAAGCTAGACTTTAATATCCTCTTATTAGTTTGAATAAAACATAGATCTTTTCAATATATTTAAAATAAAACACCATATTTCAGTCTATTTAAAATAAATAGTAAATATTTATTGAGCATGTAAATATGTCGAGTGCTATGCTCAATTTAAATGAAACATGAAATTTTATCATTTAAACAACTTTGTCAAAAAGGCCCCATTATTAATCCCATTTTGCAGATAAGAAAACTAAAATATACTGCTGTTGAATAACTCGGTTGTGGTCACCAAACAAGGTGAGGGGTCTCATATTAGCATCCAAACAGACTGAAGAATTTAGCTGTTCTTTTTATATAATTCTTAACACATTCTTTTTTTTTTTTTTTTTAGATTCTCCATTAGTTTTAGCCAAGCCTGAAATTTATGCTTTGAGTTTTGTTATATGTCTAAAGACATATCAAACCTACTCTTTACCTCCATCCTGATACAGCATTTCTGATCTTTTATTTTCTCAGCAGTTTTCTAATCTTAAATAGATCAAAACAAATGTGTGATGTGGAGGCTCAGCCATAGTTGAGAGTTATAGCCTTAGAACAGACACCCTGAATTCAGGGACAAAATCTTCCATTTATTCCGAACTCTCGTTATACCTTTATAATCTGACTGCCAATAGACACTCCATAAATATTTCCTCAGCGATTAAATCTTTGTGAGCCTCTACACCATTACAGAGTTGCCTTAAGGCATTGATGTCTGGAAAGAGTTTATAGGAAAAAAACACAAAATCATTTATTTTGTTGAGTTGATTGCTTATATATTTTTCAAGGTAGTGTAAATGGGAACTTTGGAAAAAAGAACACCTGTAGCATGTATGTAAACTTGTGAAATTTTTATGGTGACTACCAACTGATTATAATCAATTATGTAAGAGTAACAAAACATTTAACAACCTATAGATGATGAGCACTGGTTAATCAGAATGTACAAGGCAGTAAAAACCAGGTATTGATTATATCAGTACATAACAGCTGAATTTCAGGCCTGTATTTAACCACATGTTTTTAATCATATTGTTTAGATTGCTTCAATCTAAAAGATGTTTCATCTGTTATAAAATGGTAAATTTTAAATGTTAACCCACTTTCTTTTTCATATCATGTTCCTCCTTATAGTTCTAAATTGTATGCTACCAATATTATTTGCACTTTAAATACAGTTTTCTGTATAAAATACATGTTTTGATATACACTGACATTAACGTAACTTCGTTTCAAATTCTGAGTTTTCTAGTACATGCGTTTACTTTGCAATACTGTAAAAGCTATTTTCCTAGCTTTTTATGTAAACAAAATGTATTTTCATAAAATAACAATAAAATAAATTTAAGCAAACTTCTACATATTGAGATTGACTAGGGTAGTATTATCTCACAGTGGATAAGATTTTCTATAAACTACAGATTTTTCTCAGTAACCTATTTACTAACATACTTAACATAGAATCAGTAAATAACACTGTGAAATAATAAATTAAATACGTTTAATTTGGTCAATACATCATTTTAAAAACTACTTTCCTTAAAGTAAATTGTTTCATGAATCAATTTAAAAAGATGCAATAGAAAAGAAATGTCAACCAACATGGATTGAAACTATTGCTTAAAATTATTAAGTAAATGAAAATAAAACAGCTGCATTCTCTGGTATGAAAAGCAAAGCCAAAATGATGAGAACTTTGTGTAAAAATATTATTAGATAATAAATGTAAAATAATTAATTTTATTTTTTTAAACTTAAGAAAATAATCCTGCAAAAAGGTTCTAATATCTTCAAATTAATTGAAATGTTCTCTTCTTGACCACAGTTCTCAGAATTCCTTACTGTTAGTATAATAATTTAGGAATAACTACCTCTCAGAATAATCAGGGAAAAGGGAAACTTTAATGAAAACACCTACAAGTTCTAAATGGTTGTTAAGTTTCATGAAGTTTTATAAATGCGGTTTGGAATACAATGTAATTTGTTAAAAGTAAAAGGGGGCCGGGCGCGGTGGCTCAAGCCTGTAATCCCAGCACTTTGGGAGGCCGAGACGGGTGGATCACGAGGTCAGGAGATCGAGACCATCCTGGCTAACACGGTGAAACCCCGTCTCTACTAAAAAATACAAAAAAAAAAACTAGCCGGGCGAGGTGGCAGGCGCCTGTAGTCCCAGCTACTGGGGAGGCTGAGGCAGGAGAATGGCGTAAACCCGGGAGGCGGAGCTTGCAGTGAGCTGAGATCCGGCCACAGTACTCCAGCCTGGGCGACAGAGAGAGACTCCGTCTCAAAAAAAAAAAAAAAAAAAAAAAAGTAAAAGGGTCCTAGAAATATAGAAGTTTCTACAGTCACTCTTGAAAGAGTTTTGAATTGAGTAAAATGAGCTGCAGGTATTTCTCTTGTTAGAATAAAAAGAAGACAAGCAGAAGAAGCCTGTGGCAGTTGTCCTGAGTAGACACTTGTACAATATGTAGACCCAGTGCAATAGGTTATGGAGTGCTCATAGGTTATGAAAAGCTACACAAAGAGGGTAAGAGGTGTCCCTCAAATTCTAGCGTGGAGAAGGTAAAGGAAAGTAGAGTAGGCAAAATGAGAATAGTAGGATTTGTAACAATAGCTATGAGATCACAAAAAGTTCACAAATACAACATACAACATGAACAATATTCATTGAGAACATGATAATAGTTTATTGAAAGGTATTAAAGAATATCTTACTCAGTGGAAAACATGACTAGAACTCAATATTTTAAAGGTATCAATTATTACTAAATCCAAAATCTCAACACAACTTCAATTGATAAAAACCAACATGTTGGCTGGGCACAGTAGCTCATGGCTGTAATCCCAGCACTTTGGGAGGCCTAGGTGGGTACATCAACTGAGGTCAGGAGTTTGAGACCAGCCTGGCCAACATGGCAGAACTCCGTTTCTCCTAAAAATACAAAAATTAGCCAGGTGTGGTGGTGTGCACCTGTAATCACAGCTACGTGGGAGGCTAAGACAGGAGAATAGCTTGAACCTGAAAGGCAGAGGTTGCAGTGAGCCAAAATTGCTCTATTGCACTCCAGCCTCAGTGACAGAGTTAGACCCTGTCTCAAAACAAACAAACAAACAAAAAACACATTTTTTGAGGAAATCGAAAGTTGATTTAGATTTGTAAGACAGTGTAATAGAGCATGAAAAGCCAAGACAATCCTGAAACAGAAAGAGAAAGCAAAGATGACTTCCCTCTACCATATATCAAGACTCATCTACAAGATTAAAACTAAGATGAAGTGGTGTATTCAGATAAAGCCTCTCTGGAAACAACCAATATTCTCAGGTCTCTCTTCTTTCTCTGTCCCAAGAAATAGATAAATGACAAGTATATAGATGACAGATAGATAGCCATGCCACATTTATGATATGTGACAGACATAGCATGGCAAATTAGCAGAGAAAGATTAGTCTATTAAGTATACAGGGCTGAAGCAACTAGATAAGTTTAGCCATACAGAAAATTCTCAACTGGACTTCTACCTCACAGCATACACAAAAATCAAGAGCAAAGGAAACAGTACAAATATGTAAAAGACAGAACTTCAAATATTTTCATATAAAATGTAAGAAAATATCTTTATAATCTCAGGTATTTGGATATTGGATAACATTTTAAATTGAGAGACAAAATGAAATAATTTTAAAAGTAGTTTACAAATTAAACTATGTCAGAGTTAGGAATTCTTATTTGTAAAATTACATTATCAAAGCAATGAAAATACAAGCCGTAATTGGACAAAGCAACCCATTATCTGTGACTGATAAAGGAAAAAACAAAAGACTGACAATTCAATAGAAAAATGAAGATGTGAAAAGTCATGTCCTGAAAACGAAATCACAAATACCACTTATATTTGTAAAAAGATGTTCAATATCACTACTAATCATTACAATTACATTACTGCAACAACAAGGATGCCATTTAAACATCTATTAGATTTACAAAATTAAAATGCCTAATCCCAAGTGCTGACTGAGATGTAGAGCAATGGAAAGTCGCATAAACTCATAGTGAAATTGTAAATTGGCAAAACCAGTCTGTAAAATATAAACTCAAATATGAGCATATTATACAACTCAGACATAAGAATGTACACACATAAATTTTGCTATAGTAATGTTTATAGCATCCATTTTAATAATAAAAATCTGCAAATAACTCCCAGGTACAACAGATTAAGCACACAACACAATCATGGTGAATAATAACACTGCTTTTACAAAACCACTATTCCAAGTGTTTTAAATATATGCAGAGTCAGATTTGCCATGAAGCTAATAATGTCCAAGTTTATTAAGAGCTCCTCATTTGGACAAGCCCGTTTCAAAGATCTGATAGTAGCTTTGCAATGTGTGTATATGGCCATATATTTCTGTAAAATTTGCAAATATATTTATGATTTGCTGTAATTTCTTTCCTCTTTGGAAGTAAACATCCATTTACATAGCTAACTGTTCTTTATAATTTGTATTCTTTCTCCAAAATGTAGGGGACCTTGCGCACATGTACTCCACAACTTAAAGTATAACAATAAAAAAAAAAAATTCAAGACGACTCATATAACCTTGAATCATTCCTATCTATATTATTTACGTATTGACACTACCATAGTTTACACATAAAGAAACAAATTTCAGAAAGTTTAAGTAACTTCCCTACGAAGGTTAAGTTCACAGCACAAAATTCAAAACTAGGTCATCTAGCTCTACATTTCATGCTCTGAAATTCCATATTTACATAGCTAGAGACATCAATATGAATGAATCCCCAAACACAATGTCACTAAACACATACACACACAAACAGTATGCCTCCATTTATGTAACATCCAAAAACAGTAAAAAATAAACTGTATGTCTTAGGGATATATACATTTATGGTAAAAAGATGAAGAGCAGCAAAAAAAGGGTTAACATATAATTCACAGTAGGAGTCATATGCACAGGAGAAGAAGGAGAGTGTAATGAAGAGAAGCCTATAGGAGGCTTCAGATTCATTGGTAAGGGCATATTTTCTAAATGGTCGTAAAGTCTAGATGTATCATTTTTTTTAATTGTAAGGGACCTACATAAATCCTTTGTATAATACTGAAATGCAAAAAAACTGAGTTAGTAAAAAAAATCAAAGTAAGCTTTACATAAGTATCTCAAAGTGAACAGCTTCCCCTATGTATATGCAGAATATCCCAGTTTCTTGTTTCCTAAATCAACTTAGATTGTACTTCTTAAAAATTAATGCAAAAAAAAATCTCATTTAGGTTTTAAACTATATTTTGCCATGTTTTGAAAGCGAGAACACTTTTATTGTGGTTTCATCAAAAATATTCTTATCCGAATGGCTCAAAGAACCTAAAATCCTGGTAACTCTTGTATCATTAGTAAACGAATACAGATTCCAGAGTTCTGGCCTTATCTTGGTATATAAATGGAAAGAATTTCTATCCAAACAATGAGATGAAGCTAAATAATCTACATAATAATTTCTTTCTGGAATCCATCTGAGTGCTAGATTTGCAGATCAACTAACTATCCCCAAATTCAAGGAACCCTGGAGCCTCTAAAAAGAGACAAGACACCAGCAATTATCCACCTAAAGTAGGGCACTGGAAGAAAACAAGGCACCATGCAAGTAGGCACAAAAAAAAACAACGAATTTTTTAAAAATAGCTTAAAAGCTGAACTTGCACAAGTTGTAAGAGTATAAAACCCTGGGAGCACAGACATAGAGGACAGTCACTTTTGCAGTCTCTTCTTAATAGACCTTGCAATTTGCTCTTCAGAAAGACTGGGGGCAAGAGAGGCATTCCTCATGATACAGGCCTGGTGTTGAGTAACAGCTGATGCTGAGGTGAGAAACAAAACAAAACAAAACAAAATGAAAAAAGAATTCTTACCTGCATCCTTTCCCCTAGTGACATAAAGTATTCAACTGCTTAAAAAAAAAAAAAAAAAAAAAAAGGCTGTCAATCCTGTCCCTTTCAAAACACAGGTGAAAACCCACTGAGTTTTAAAAAAAGAGAAAGACCCTCCTCGTTCCAGAAAACTAAAACAAAACAAAACAAAACAAAAAAAACAACAACAAAAAACCCCTTACCAACATGAACAAGGTAGGAACACTAAGAAAATTCTGCTCAAAAGGCTTAGAGGCATATAACTACCTAAGGTTGATACTGAGTGAAAAAAATGTATTACACCCCCTTGTCCTGCACCACCCATGCTTGCAAAGAACCAACAAACAAGCAACAGCAAACTACTGCTGGTAGAGGGACAAGAGCATGAGAAACAACCTCTCTTGGGTGCAGGCTCACAGGGAACACTTAAAACAGAGGATGGACCAGGCACAATGAAGAATTTGATCAATCAATACAGCTCCCACCACAAGCACAAAGTAACACTAAAGGAGTAAGTACATTGTAATCATAGTGGCTAATAAAACTAAAACAAGCTTAGCTTCTCAATAAAGATCTCCCAGAAAAAGAGGCATGCCTACTTCCAGGCAAAAACACTTTAAACTTGGTCACCCCTACCTTGCACAGAGTATGTACATTTCAACTAAAAATTATGAAACACACAAAATAGAGAGAAAAAATAATAGGCTGTTAAGAGACAAAATAATCAATGGAACTAATCTCAAATATAATCCTATTGTTGAAAAAGATTAGAAAGTGGATTTAAAATAACTATTATTAATATGTTAATATTTCCAGCGGAAAGGCCTGAAGAAATCCATGAATGGATGGGTAATGTTAGCAGAAAAATGGAAAAAGCAAAAAAGTGTTCAAGGACATGCTATAAATAAATAAGACACACACACACAGAAAAAAAAAAGAAATAAAGCATGTGCACACACACACACACACACACACAGAGAGAGAGAGAGAGAGAGAGAGGATTAATGCATTAATACTGTTGGAAGACTTATCAGTAGGTCCTGACACATTGAAGAAAAGACTCAGTGAACCTGAATATAGGTGAATGGACATTATTGAAATTAAAACATAAAGGGCAAATTAGTGGGAAATAATAGAACAGGGTATCCAAAAGAAATCAGTCAATATCAGTCTAAAATACGTACAATGAGAATCACCAAAAGAGGTAGAATAGAGATTAGAATATTTGAGATTAGAGATTAGAAATTCTTGATAATGAATGGTCAAGAATTTTCTTTAAAAAAATTAATATTTTAACAAGCCAGAAATATATTTATACTACAGAGGACCAAAGATAAAGAGAAATGTTTGATTTTCAGAAAAAAGACACACATTACACACAGAAGGGCAAATGTAAATATTACAACAGGCTTCTTATCATAAGTTACAAAAGTCGTAAGACAATAAAGACTGACATCTTTAAACTGCTAGGGTATGGATGAAGCAGGGTTGGGGGGAATTAAGGAACTGTCAGTCCAGAATGTCATATACAGCAAAAGGACCTTTGTAGTATGAGGGAAAATAAAATTTTGTTCAGCCAAAAACTGATAATTCATTAACAGCAAATCTGCATTGTAAAAAATCCCACAGGAAACCCTTCAGGAAGAAGGAATGTAATACCAGAAAGAAAGTTGGATGTGTACAAATAAATAACAACTTCACTTTTTGGTATATTTATAATTTACTATATTAAACAAAAAAAAAAGGTAGTTGTGTACCTGTATCAATGTGAAAGTAAAATGCATAACAACAACAGGAAAAAAGATGAGAGAAGTATTTGAGGGTACAGAGTTCTAAGTAGCTGACATGTCACTTCATGTGGAATAGTATATGAAAATAAATAGCAATTATACACACACACATTGGCGTACCTTGGAGTTATTGCAGGTGCAGTTTCAGACCACTGCAATCAAGTGAATATGGTAATAAAGAGATCCACACAATTTTTTTTTGGTTTCCTAGTGCATATAAAAAGTATGTTTGCACTATATGATAGTTTATTAAGTGCACAATAGCATTACGTTTAAAAATAAGGATGAGGTCCCAATCGGATAGGATTGGTAGTGGCTTTATAACAAGAGGAAGAGCTCTCTCTTTCTCTCTTTTTCTCTACTTGCAAGCACCAAGGAAAGGCCATGTGAAAAAACAAAGAAAAGGTGGCTTTCTGCCATGCAGGAAAAGAACCCTCCCCAGAATCTTAATATGATGGCACCCTAGTCTAAGATTTCCAGCCTACTGAACTGAGAGAAAATAAAGACCTGTTATTAAAGGCACCAAGTCTAAAATAAAGACCTGTTATTAAAGGCACCAAGTCTATGTTATTTTGTTATGCAGCTCAAACTAAGATAATACATTTGCTTTTTAAAGTATTTTTCAGTGTAGGGAAGAATGAGAGAACTTCACTTAGATTGTGCGATATACACAACATGGATGACGCAGAGAATTCAGAATCATGTTCAAAAGATAGAATGTCTCCCAGACAATAACCAAAGCAAAGGTGTCAACATACCTGAAAAATATTGCTTATAATTTAGAAGAAGCAATGATATGCCACAAAAAATCACTATGTGGGACAACAATGTCAGTTCTCCAGTATAATGTATTTTTTACCTGGCTAAGGGAAATTGGAACACTCGGTCATCTATAGCCTTCGTAAAAACTAGTCAAACAATTAATTAATTGTACAGGAATAGATCAATAACAAATAAATGCAATTTTAAAAATAATCAGATTCTGATGTCATTATACCTTCAAATCATAAAACTAACAAACTCTTGATATTTGTGCTCCAATAATTTAATTTCTCATTTTTTTTATAGCATTTGCTTCTTAGCTTCAATGTTCATTTTGATAATCATCTTTTCAACATGTTATTGGGTTGATTTTAATATTCAGTTCTCTTAATAGATATTTTAAGGGTCATGGAATAAATTATAAATATATTATCATGCAAAAATATACTTATCATGCAAAAATGCTACTCTTAGCACTGTTATCATGGATCATCAGTTTTGAATCAGAAGAACTCGGGGCCCTGAATAAAGCAAGCACATCATTTAGGAACCAATCAATCAGATGATAAAAATCACACAGTAACTTGAACATAAAAATTTTAAATAAAAACAAATTATTAACTATAACAGAGAGTTGGAATAATGGAAAATTATCTACTAAAGAGTAAAGGGTAGTCTAAAAAATATAAAAATAACAGATATACAGCAAACCACCACCCCTTGGAATGACATAGTACTCCCAAGGAACAGGCTCTTCTCCAGCACTATTGAGATCCAGGCTTCCTTGATGAGAGTGGGCATATCTATGACTCACTGGACAGTAGAGAAAGTCACTGGGGTTACAAAACCACCCAAGGTGGTACAGGAGGACATTTTTAATGGGAGAAGCCCCGTTGGAAACCCTTCACTGGGAAACCCTGAGCATTGAGGAAGTTGCACACAGTGTGGGAGCCTGCCTAAAAGAACACAGCAGAACCAGAAAGAGAAACTCCTTTCCTCATCCATGGTTAAATAGGTGAAATATTTACAGAATCTATGCTTACATATTATTGTATAGGAGTTATTTCAAGGTGATTTAGAGAATAGAGGCAATGCATTATAACCAGTACCTAAATTTTCAGTACATGGCAGGGAAAATGCCAAGTTAAGAAAACAAATGGTCAACTATGTGGTTTACTGCAGGCCACATGTTTTGCTCTGTACTCATTTTATATCCTACTCATCCACCAATAAGAAGGGGACAGAAAAGGGATTAGCATACAGAAAATAAATTCAGAAGTATGCCAGAGCTGGTTACATGAGTTTTTTCAATTTGTGAAAATTCATTTATTCATATGACTGTATTGTTTTCATACTTAAATAAAAACTTGTAAAGTAAAACATGCCATAGCACATAGCCTTCCACAGTATCCATGAACTGAGCCATATTGATATACTTATTTCTTTATGGTGTAATTGTCTATTTAATTGCAATGATTTAATTGCGTATAATTTTATTTCTAGGCCCTAAAGATATGTAGATCTTAAATACATGTTTGTTAAAAAAATTGAAGAGAATATCTATTGTGGAAGTTAACATTTGCAAGCTTTCAAAAATTTTTTTTTTCCAAAAACATCTTAGAGTTTCTCAGTTTGCCTGTACATGAACACAATTGCCATAATAAATGCTATGAGGAAACTGCCTCCAAGATTATTAATTAGTTTATGATAAAAAACCAAATAACCTCTATTTCATTTCTAAGTTCTTGTCCTTGCATGAAAGTTACTCATTGGAGATACAACTCTTCCCCAAATAACTGAAAATTGAAATGTCTTCACCCTTCAGTGGAGAATCATTTCCTGTCTTCAAAGATAAGTCTTTTCAACAGTGTTGTGAACAAATGAATTACCTTTTGTGGTAGACTGATTTCATTGATGGTCTTAATTGCTTTTCTAAACCATGTCATTTGTTCTGTAACTTTCCGGTCTTTTTTTTTTTTTTTTTTTTTTTTTTTTTTTTTTTTGACTATGTGCTGTGCTGTGTTAATTTATCTGGCTAAAGTGGTATTAGCAAATGTAATGCAAGCAGACACTTGGAAAAAGAAAAGTGTGCATTTCTCCTTGTTCTATTATTGCATGACATGGCCTGCTCTCTCTTGGACGATTGCCATCAACATGAAAATCAATTCAGACTAGCTTACAGAAAGATGAGAAACCACGTGGAGTACAGCAAAGGTATCTCAGCTGAGGCCATCCAAGACTAGCTGGCTCATAGGTTACCCATCGGTTTAGGAATGAGTAAATGAGTAAACCCGGCCAAGACCAGTGAAGTTCAATCCAAATCAGCAGAACCTCCAAGCTAACCCCCAAATTTTCCAGAAATAATGATTATCTGTGATTTTTTTTTTTTTTTTTTTTTTTTTTTTTGACGGAGTCTCACTCTGACACCAGGCTGGAGTGCAGTGGCGCGATCCCGACTCACTGTAACCTCTGCCTTCTGGCTTCAGGTGCTTCCCTGGCCTCAGCCTCCCGAGTAGCTGGGACTACAGGCGCAATTTTTTTTTTTAATTTTAATAGAGATGACGTTTCACCACTTTGGCCAGGATGGTCTCAGTCTCCTGACCTCGTGATCTGCCTGCCTCAGCCTCCCAAAGTGCTGGGATTACAGGCATGAGCCACCACGCCCGGCTCGATTATCTGTGATTTTAAATCACTAAATTTTGAAGTAATGTGTCATGTATGTAGCAAAAACTAATGTACATTTTTTACCTTGAGCTGAGTTTTCTTTCTCACTTGATCACTTTTTAAAAGTTAGTTTTGTATTAAATTTTGTTTCGTTTTCTTAAGAAATAATGTTCAGAGCAATTCACAGGAGTCATTGCATTGGAAAATTGAATTAAGAACCAAAACCTAAGATTCTAATATGAGATGGTCAGTTGGATTTCTGAATATCTGGAGACCATTTTTCTTCATACCAGCAATGGAAGATTGTGAATCTAAATTGCATTACAAGCAAAATACAGAATATCATGTACCATAAACTTTTAGGGTTATATGGGAAGAGATAAAAATTTAAATTTAAAACTTTATAAAGGTTGAGTCCACTAAATGACATAATTGGTTAAAAAATAAGGGTTGAAGTAACACTATTCAATTTCCTCATTAAGAGAGGTTGCAAGAGTTAAATGAAATGATTTGAAGGTTATTCAGAAATGTTTTACAACAAAAAAGGTGATAACTCAATAATGTATACATACTGACAGTTGGTTTCACAAAGAGTGTGCTAACCCACAAGTTATTAGTCATATAATAAGTTTGATGACTGTTAATTAAGTAACAATGATAAACAGCTGCAGAAAACTGTACTATCCATGTTCTCCATTATTATGAAAATGTAGAGAAAAAAATCTTAAGATGTGATGATTAGTCCATAAATATGTTATATATGAGCAATATATTGCTAAATTTTATAATTCTTTTTTTCCTGCGTGCAGCTAGATGATACTGCTGTTGTTGACCCAGCTGCCATTTTTAAGTCAGGAGAGAATTGGGAGTTTTGCTTTGCTAATTGCAATACATGACAGCTGAAATATATATCATACTATAAAACTATGGCTTCTTTTCATCTTTATGTTATCTGTCTCGAGATAAAAATATCTAAAAGTTTAAAAAATGTAGAGTATTAAAAACTTTCTCTAACACAATTTGCTTTTTGTCAGAAAATGTTTATTGGGCACCTGTTCTTTACTGGTCACTAATGAAGACTGCGTGGCTATATTTTCAGATGTCCTACGGGAATGGATAATTTTCTTTTAACTAATAACAGAGAGAAAGATATAATTGGTTTTGAAAACCTGAATAAAGAAAGCTGGTTCTTGTGCCGCTTCTAATCTTAAATCAGTCAACTCACCAGTTCAATATATGCTTATGTCAAACAAAAGTTATCTATGGTATTCACTGGATGCTGAATATTTGTCATCATTAAATGTTTATTTTCTTATTCTTTATGCTGCCTTAAGCTATAGTGGATGACATTATATAACCACATGGGCATATGTGCATAATGCATAATGTTTTTTCCATCAATACTGTGCTTTTTTTTTTTTTTTTTTGAGACGGAATCTCGCTCTGTCGCCCAGGCTGGAGTGCAGTGGCACAATCTCGTCTCACTGCAAGCTCCGCCTCCCTGGTTCACGCCACTCTCCTGCCTCAGCCTCCAGAATAGCTGGGACTACAGGCGCCCATCACCATGTCCGGCTAATTTTTTGTGTGTGTTTTTAATAGAGACGGGTTTTCACCGTATTAGCCAGGTTGCCTCGATCTCCTGACCTCGTGATCCGCCCGCCTCGGTCTCCCAAAGAATACTGTGCTTCTTAAAGAAGTGTCGTTGTTGCTTTTGTTACCTTTATAACAATTTAAATATAAATATTTAGGTTATCAAGTATTTGAAAATACTTGAATCTGAAACACAGCTTTGATACTGACCCATTTTTAAAAATTGGAGCAGTTTATTTCCTTTTTCTAAGCTTCAATTTCCAAATATGCCCAATGGAAATGAAAACATCTGCTCACTCTACCTCACAAGTAGGTATCAGGAGTAAATTAAATGATATTTTGGAAAATGCTTTGTAAATTACAATAAAATGTGAAGCAGAAGACTCTTAATAATAAGGAATGAATAACTTGTATATCAGCACATCTAATTTTGCATATATTAGAAATTTCTCAATGGGAATAAACTTGTTAAAGTAACAAGGGGTAACATTTGATAATTGCTTCTAACAGTTCACCTCAGTCCCAATGGTCAACATGTTTTCTTTAATGTGACTGGTAAATTTAAGATGTTCTGGAGTTCTTTTATAAGTGAAAGTGGATATTCTTGCTTCCACATGAAAAGACTATTTTTTAATTGTCTTTTTTTTGGGGGGGGGGAAATAAACAGGCTCAGAAACCTTCTTTGTTAAGAAAAATGTGTAAAAAGAGTAATTGTAAATAAGTTATATTTCATAGTTTGGAAATTTTCCACACATTTCTAAAATTACAAAATATGATGAAGAAAAATCATGACTATGAATCTTTAAAAATAATATAATAGGTTTCTAGAGTAAATGTAGTATAATCCACAATAATGTAAATATCTATAAAAATATTTTACACCTCAGCTTAATGTTTGAAGGAGAAGAGAGTATATGTGGTGTAATAATAGAAATGTCATGTGAGAGTTTTAAATTTCACATTAAAAAACATATCTGATGACTCCCTAGACTTTTCTCCTGAAAGTAGGCTCCACCCAAAGTGGTCTCTGTCAAATCTTTCAACTAGCCACAGTCTTCCAAATTGCAGTTTTCATACCTGTTGCCTGGTATATACATTCCAGAATATCTTCTATGTCCTTGTGATATTATATTGAATCTTCTGTTGCCTAACATAAATTAGGTCCCTTTTGTATATTTTATCATATTAACCTATAATTTTATTCTATTTTTAATATAATTACATTAACTT
Source organism: Macaca thibetana thibetana (assembly GCF_024542745.1). Taxonomy (NCBI): domain Eukaryota; kingdom Metazoa; phylum Chordata; class Mammalia; order Primates; family Cercopithecidae; genus Macaca; species Macaca thibetana. The sequence continues at coordinate 28,270,475 of NC_065582.1, read as the reverse complement.
TTAAATTTTGTGTGATTATTTGTTAATTGTCTCGAAGGCCTTATACACGCAGGTAGATGCTGTTTAGTTCACTGTGTTAGTCTCAGCATGCAGCACAATGCCCGGCACATACACAGTGTTCAATGGGAATTTTAACAAATTAATGAATACATTAATTATAATGTCTTATTGTTTTAGCTCACACGGATTTATTTGGAAAAAGTATTCTTTAAGAACATTTAAGAATACATAATGCTGAAAATAAGCCTATTTTTATCTTTGACTAGATATATTACTAAGTGATATATCATTAAGTTTTGCCATTTAGATTTATCAGACTTCCTTGGATAACACCTCCATAGATGTATGTGGTTATTTGTATTATTATGTAATATCATGCTGTAGCATTCCAATTTCCAAACCAACAAATATATGTAAACACTTAAATTATGTATTTCATTGGATTATATAGCAAACATTTTAGAGATCATTATCAAATTAAATTGCATTTTAATAACTCACACGGTTAGTTTTCCAAATTAAATCAGTTCAAATTGTCAAGAACATGAATGTTCTAATTTTATTTTTTACTTTTAAGCTAATAATTCATCCTGACACAGTTTCATGAATACTAGAAGAAGACACGAGATTCATGGATCAGAGACAAGGTACAGCAAGCAGCATGTGCTTCATACTTGTATCATTCTTTTTGTCCCCTAAGTCCCTTTGGGGCAATGCAAACAGCTCAGGTGAATGCTGCAGACAGTAAACAAATCTGTCTTCTGTTACACAGGGAGATACTATTTTTGTTTTCAAAGACTGTTTGCTACATGTATATTCTCAAAAATATGGTCCAGAACTAAAACTGTCAATGCTCTGCTCACCATACATGCAAAAACATGAGGGACTCAGAGAAATTTGTCTCGTAATGTACTCTTCTGACATTAATGTAAATTTTGCAGTTTATACTTTGGAATAATCACTTTAATCATTTTATCTGAGTAGTATATGTATGTGTCAATTAAAATTTTTAAGTTCAATAGAGTAAATTTGAACCTGCTAAATACTGTACTAAAGAAATTTTATACTGAATTATTGAAACTCTTCTTGCTAGTAAAAAAAGGATAACAATATATAAGATTTTAAAAAATTGAACGTTGGCTTTACTTCTTTCAGATTATATTTCTGCAATATGTTGCACAAACTTGTAAAGTGCCCTGTTGTATGTGTAAAAATTAAGCATGCTGTAAATCACAAAACTGTAGTCTTTATTATAGAATCTTTAAGCTAGCAACGGTGATAAAGATGACTTAGTCAAAAATGGCACACCGTGTATAGCAATGAAAATCAATTATATTGCTTTTTCATTCCCAGCAGGTGTTGATGGCCTAAGAAGGAAACTGATTCTATCCCTTTGCTACGGCAAAGTTATAGCTCAACTTTGCTTTAAATTTGAGGAACCTGTGGTGATTGCATGACCAAGGCCAATATATAAAACCCGGGTTTCTAAGATCTAATGCAACATTGAGCTGAACAAGAAAGTGGGGAGCATCATTTCAGCACAGGCAACACTTTCCTTCTCCTGTGGAAACCTAAATTAAAAATCAAATGGAGAGATGTTGAAACTGAAAACTAGGACTCTGCTGCAAATTTCTTTCTTGAAATGATAAAGGGAGCCTGCTGACACATTGATATGAAACTGTTAACATACCTAAGTCAATTTCCCTTATAATTTTTTTTTTTATATTTTGGTTGCTGATGAAGTTTTTCTGTGGAGATTTTATGTGCCATAATTTCTATCTGGTAATTTCAGGTGCAGGTACAACAAAAAATCGACTATGCTAGATCTAGATTCTCAAAGCTATTATATCTAATTTCCAAAGCCCCTTTTCTCATTCATAAGGTAAAATGGCCACCACAATTAGATCTTAAGCTTATAGAAGATGGATATATAATTAATGGCAACATTGCTCAATTCAGCATTCTTCATTTTATGAGAGAATAAACTGAGACACGGATGATCTGCATAATTTGCCCAAGGTCTCAGAGGAAGTGAGGACAAGAAAAGAAAAAATATATATTATATATATTTTACATATATATTTTATATATATTATATATAATATATATTTTTATATATAATATATATTTTTATATATAATATATATTTTTATATATATAATATATATAATGAAGGACCAAGTTCCTTCATTAGCATATAATATAAATATATATATTTTTTCTTTTCTTGTCCTCACTTCCTATATATATGTATGTATATGTTTATGTATATATGTGTATATGTATATATGTATATATGTGTGTGTATATATATGTAACTTCCTGAATCAGTAGATTATGTCATTTATTACATAAAGGCCTGTTTTTGCCTGCAATTTTACATTAATTTATCAATAAAATGGAGATATTTTTATTTCTTTACATTTCTTCATTTATCTATTATGCACACACCTAACAAATATTAATTTATAACCTCCTACCTACACTCTTATAGTAAAGCCTTATCACTAAATAGCTAACATTTAGCAATGTGTTACATGTTTTCATTTATGCATGAAGTTTTAACATCAATTCCTAAATAATTATATAATATATAATACCTATTTGGGAATAAACACTATTCAAGGCACTGTGTATAGAAGTGAACCAACTGACCAATGAGTTACCTCCATCAGGAGGCATATTCCAGGGAGGAGCATCATACAGTGAACACATGGAAATGAGAATTTTGTAGTGTAACAATTACAGTAGGAAAAAAATAGGGTAGGAATGTTACCTTAGATGCAATGGTGATAAAATGTCTCTCTATCAGGAGGTAACTTTCTAACAGAAATAGAAATCTTGAAAAGCAAACAGCTATGGGAGGAGTCAGAAAGTAAAGACCTGGGGAAGGCCCTCCAAACTCAAAGCCCCAAAGGGAGCAAATGAAAAGGTCATTTTCTCCCCAAAGCCCCAAAGGGAGCAAATGAAAAGCTGCTGTAGTTAAAACTGTGGATGTCATGTGCACTTAATTCAGGGTTAGATGAGTTCATCTGAGGAAGTGAAGAGGGTTAAGGCCAAAGCCTCCAAAATCCAGTGGTTGTTAGTGGAGGATCCACTGGCAAAAGTTAGAGAGTAGAAATTAAAGCAGCCATGTGTGGGAAGCCCAGAGAGAAAAGAGTTTCTTCACATTGTGTTCTTTATAATAATTAACAACTTACATTGCAGAATTTCGACTAATTGCAAAACAAGTGAATAGTCATTCAAAGAGCAAAGTGGAATTTTAACATTACTTTAGAATAAAGAGAAAGCAATAAAATAAAATATAGAGGAAATGAATTTTGCATTAATGAATGGAAGTACTGTACTCATACAAATAAATAAAAATTTATTCCTACTAATGTAGCTTAATGGCAAAGTAATAAAATAACAAAGATTTATTTCAATCAAAGTATCCATTGTTGTGTTGTTCACTCAAGGAAAATAAATTTAATGGCAGTTTAGAGGTCTCCTGGTCCTCCACTCCTATCCTACACTATCTAATCGCCCTCTTCCTGCCTCTTCTCTAACCATCATCAGTCTTACCAACTATTGAGTACTTATTAAATTTTTAGACAATCTTTTTTTTTTTTTTTGAAACGGAGACTCGCTCTGTCGCCAGGCTGGAGTGCAGTGGTGCCATCTTGACTCCCTGCAGCCTGCGTTTCCCAGGTTCACGCCATTCTCCTGCCTCAGCCTCTGGAGTAGGTGAGACTACAGGCCCCCGCCACCATGCCCAGCTAATTTTTGTATTTTTAGTAGAGACGAGGTTTCACCATGTTGGCCAGGATGGTCTCGATCTCTTGACCTCATGATTTACCCGCCTCGGCCTCCCAAATTGCTGAGGTTACAGGCGTGAGCCACGGCGCCTGGCCACTATCATTGTTAAATGTTGGAAGTATTACATGAGGTGCTGCATTAGTGAATTATCATGCATTAGTCCTGGAATCCAAGAAATGCTGTGATTATCTTTGGGGTTCATTACAGATTAGTCACCCTCTGAGATGGCTAAAAGATCTGTTCCAAGCTTGTTTGAATTCCAGTATTAGACCTATCTTAAGATACAACTGTTAAACTTGTAACAAAAGAACACTAATATACCACTACATTTACGTTCACAGACACATTTGTATTTTTTGCAAATTAAATCATTCAATCTTGTAACATAATTGATGCCACTGAGGTCCCTATTTTATAGAAGGTAATTCTGAGACAAGAATCACATAATTGTTTCTATTGTGTATCCTACTTCAATACTCTTCTCTACAACTCCCAATCCCTAAACTTCATGTTAACCAGTTTCTCAGTCCACAAAAGAAATTTCTTCTGAAGTTTTATAGCGTCACATGGCCTCACTGAAGTAATACGCTAATGAAGGAACTTGGTTCTTAATACTTCTCATCCCCAAGTGAATTACATGACTTTTTGTCTCTGTTAAAATAATTTAGAAAATTATATCACAAGTCTATTTTAATGTGTTAATGGAGGCCAAAGAATGTCAGAGCACAATAGTTGAATTTAATAGTGTGGATTTAAAGCACCAAATTAACTTATTATTGTCACAGAATAGTTGTGTTGAAATGCAAAAACACAGAAATCTAACTTTTCCAGACCTCTAAACAGCCTGCTGGGGGTGGGAGAGGGGTGGAGTGGGGTGAAGAGGACCAGGATAAATAGGTAATGCATGCAGAGCTTAGTACATTGGTGACGAGTGGATAGGTGCAGCAAACCATTCTGACATGTGTTTACCTATGTAACAAACCACATATGTGTACATCCTGCACATATATCCTGGAAATTAACATTAAATTAATTTTAAAAAAAAGAAACCAGAGTAACTACAATATATGATTCTTATTGTCTAGTATCCAATTAAAAATCAATCAGACATGCAAACAGGAAAATGTGTGCAAACTCAGGAGGAAAAGAACAAAATAACTGTAAATAAAAACTTAACTTTTGATGATTTAGCTATTGCAATAAGTACCAAAGACTTTAAATAGAGTATTACAAATAGGTTCAAGGACTTAAAGGAAATATGGTCATAAAGAACAGACGGATGATTCAGCTGAAAAATAAGTAATAAGTAAATATAAACTCATATTCGTATAAATTCATATATATAAACTCATATATAGCTAGATAAATTCTAGAGCTTAAAAGTCAATTAGGGAACTTAAATATCCTTGGACGTACTTAGTGTAAGATTGGTGATGTCACAAAGATATGTCAGTAAACATCAAGGTAGATAAATAGAAATTATACCACAAATAAATTATTCTTACAAAGAGAAAAAGTACTAAAGAAAAGTTAATGGAGTGCTGGAGACCAGAGGAAAAATACTGAAGTGACAAAACCTATGTAATCATAATACCAAAGGAGAAAAAAATAAAATAGAGATAGAAAAGTAATTCTTGGTCTCAAGTTTGAAGGAAGACATCAACTTATAGACCCAAGAAGCTGAAGGAAATTGAAACTGGATAAACAGTATAAGAAAATCATACCCAGGCACATCATAATCAAACTGCTGAAATTAAAGGATGAAGAGAAAATATTTAAAACAGCCAGAAGGAAATAAAAGTGACACATTGCATATAGTGAGCAATAATGAGATTGACCACCACATTCCCATTAGGGAGAAACAAAAAAGACCCTAGAATGATGAAATGACATCTTTAAATCATGCATAGAAAGGAAAGAAAAACTGTGATTGTAGAATTGTATATCCAGTGAAAATATTTGTTGCAGATGAAGGTAAAATAAAGACATATTTAGATAAAACAGAATTTACTGTCAGCTGGCCTGCACTTTAAGAAATGCTAACAGAGGCCGGGCGCAATGGCTCACACCTGTAACCCCAGCACTTTGGGAGGCCGAGATGGGTGGGTCATCTGAGGTCGGGAGTTTGAAACCAACCTGACCATATGGAGAAACCCCGTCTCTACTAAAAATACAAAAAATTAGCCAGGTGCAGTGGTGGGCACCTGTAATCCCAGCTACTTGGGAGGCTGAGGTAGGAGAATCGCTTGAACCCGAGGGGCAGAGGTTGCAGTGAGCCAAGATCGCACCCTTGCACTCCAGCCTAGGCAACAAGAAAGAAACTCCGTCTCAAAAAAAAAAAAAAAAGTGCTAACAGAGTTCTTCAGGATGAAAGCAAATGGCACCAAGTGATAATTCAGATATACAGAAATGAATAAAGACACTCAAAATGGTAAATATGTAAATAAATATAAATTATAAATATTAAAATGATGAATATAACAGAAAGATGTAATGATTTAAAATTACAAATATATGAAAACCTTTAACAATAGAGATTCAAGATATATGAAGCAAAAAACTGACAGAACCTCAGGGAGAAATAGATTCATAGTCATAATCAATAATTGGTATCACTCCTCCCTCTAGAATAATACAAGTAATAGAGGAAAAGAAAAAAGAAACATACTAGGAATATAAAATATCAGAATGACACTCTCAACCAGTTTGACCGATATACCCCAAAACTGGAGGAAACATACTCTTCCAAGGTCACATGGGACATTCACAAGATGTACCATATAGAGGCCATAAAGCAATTCCAGTGCATTAACAAATTAAATCTTGCAAAGGGTATTTTCTGATCACTGAAGAATTCGATGAAGAGTCATCTCCAGAAAACTATCTGAAAAGCCTCTAAATATTAGGGATATGGGGATGTAAAGATTTCACACACACACACACACACACAATTTGGCCAACGAAGAAATCAATTAAAGTGATGTTCGAAAATATGTCAAACTAAATAATCATTGAAATATAAGATTTCAAAAAACTTGAGCAGCAGCTAATATGGTACATACAAATTTAAATGGTTACAGGAAAGCAGGAGAAATTTAACCTAAATTAGCTAAGATCGCCTCTCAACAAAGTTTTAGAACAAATCAGCAAGTTAACCCCATGATAAATAGAAGAAGAAATAACAATGACAATAGAAGAAACCAACAAAATAGAATAAAAACAGAAAAGTTAATGAAGCAAAATTTATTTACTTAAAAAGATTGTTAAAACTGATAAACTCCCATAAGATTCGTAAAGGAAACATTAAGACAGTTGGAATTATCAATATCAGGCCAGGCGCAATGGCTCACATCTGTAATCCTAGCACTTTGAGAGACTAAGACGGGTGGATCACCTGAGGTCAGGAGTTCAAGACCAGCCTGGCCAACATGGTGAGAGCCTGTCTCTTCTAAAAATCCGAAAAAAAAAAAGAAAGAAAAATAGCCGACTGTGGTGGTGCATGTCTGTATTCCCAGCTACTTAGGAGGCTGAGTCAGGAGAATCCTTGCACCCAGGATGTGGAGGTTGCAGTGAGCCAAGATCGCACCATTACACTCCAGCCTGGGTGACAAGAGCAAAACTCCCTCTCAAAAACATAAAATAAAATAAAACAAAAATATTAGTATTAGAATTGAGATAGGTGTGATTACTACATATGCTAAAAACATTAGAAGTTGATAATGAATTCATGGTATAAACACTCATATCAATAAATTTGTGAACAGGAATTTGGAAAAATGGACAAATTGTTTGAAAAGTTCAAGTTAAACCAATAAACATGCGGTTAAATACAAAATCTTAACAGCTTTTTATCTCTTAAATAAATTGTATTAATTATCAAAATCTTTCCCCTCAAAAATTTCAGAGGTTTACACTGGTGAATCCTGCAAAGGTTAAGAAATTAATTCATACCAATGTTACACAACTTTTTTTGTAAAACAGAGGAAGAAGGGCCACCTCTGAACTTATGTTATGAATCCAATAAAACCTTGATATAAAAACATAACAAACATATTACAATAGAAAATTATAGACCTTCCTGAATAACTCTCCTGAATACAGAAAAAAAAGTCATCAATAAAAATACTAGCAATTGAAAGCACCAAAATATGTGAGTGTATATATATATATATGTGTGTATATATATATATATACACACATATACAGACACACACACATATTATGACCAAGTGGAGTTACCCTTTGAGGTGAAAAGTAGTTTAATCCTTGAAAACTGTACAATTTAATCTTTTAAGTTAAGAATATGATTTAACTACACTAGCAGATGAAGGCAAACAATTTGATAATGGTGTTTCATTGACATGATCTGTTATGTAATTCAATACATTATAAAAACAAAAAGCTGGACAAAAAGTTTAGAAAATTTTTATTTAAAAGTCTGTTCCAGATATACTCCACATTACACCTGAGTATACGTGTGTGCATTTAAGTAGTGTAATTTGTACGCCCCACCCCTCACATTGTGATGCTTGACATTTCTGTGAAGGACATCAGAATAATAAATATATAAAGCTGGGAAGAGATGTGAGGCTTTCTCATTTTCATCCAGGAAACCAAGGTTGCCTTGTATTATAAAAATAATTAACTACAATAAAAGACTAGAAAAGTCACAAACTATCTCAATGACTGCTGAAAAAAATTATACTTTTGATAGAAAAGAATCATTGATGATAACATCCTAGCACACTTGGAATAAAATAAACATCTTTTATCTGCCAATAGGCATATTCAAAACATCTAAAGTATATGTCATACTTCATGGACAAACTCTGAAAGCTTACTTTTGAGATATGTAAGAAAAAAGTGTCCATTAACATCACTTTCATTCAATATTGTACTGGATTTTCTGGGTGGTACAGTAAGTCAAGGAAAATAAATAAAACTATGGAGACAGGCAAGAAACAACCATATTAGTATTGGCAGATGTTATCACTATTTAAAAACACATGTTCACTGCAATTTTTATTTCGACATTTATGTTGAATTAGATTACATAAATTTTCCTATATTTTAATTTTTTAAATGAAATATTTGTTGTACTGTATAAAATATTTTATGATTGTTGTCAATATTATTTATAATTTTCATATTGGTTAAATAATTTTCCTATTTGTTAGAATTTTATTATACAATGAAGTGATACATTTTCAATGAAGTCAGTCCCTATGTAATCTTTGATGACATTTTACTCTAAATTAAGTTTAGGTTTAGATTTTATCAGTGATTTTTTTTTTTTCCTGTGACACATTGTTTGTGAAAGAAAAAAATTAAATTATGGTGTTGTATTTACCATCTAAAACTATTTCTGGCATGATATGATACTTCAAATCAGTGATAAATATCTGTTTATTTCTACTTAAAAAACCTACTGCTTTTTCATTAAGTAGCATCCATACTTCAGCAAAGAGTTGTGTGAAATATCTTGCATTTTTTTATTCAAAATGTTTTAATTTAACATACTTGAAATATTTGACATAGTAAAACTTCCAGGACTTGCTTATACATTTGATAATTTACTAATTATTTTTAAAGGGATTTATATAATTCTTAGCAATTAAATTTGCAAGGCAAACTTTAGAACACCATGTTAATGAATTCATGAAAGTAAAAATTTCCAATATTGCCTATATGCTGTTTTCATAAGACAAAGACAATGGAGAAAAATGCTTCCACATAAGAGAAAAGATAGCTATATCCAATTAAGAAATTACACTTGAAGCAATTTACAAGAAAAAAACAAACAACCCCATCAAAAAGTGGGCAAAGGATATGAACAGACATTTCTCAAAAGAAGACATTCATACAGCCAACAGACACATGAAAAAATGCTCATCATCACTGGCCATCAGAGAAATGCAAATCAAAATCACAATGAGATACCATCTCACACCAGTTAGAATGGCGATCATTCAAAAGTCAGGAAACAACAGGTGCTGGAGAGGATGTGGAGAAATAGGAACACTTTCACAATGTTGGTGGGATTGTAAACTAGTTCAACCATTATGGAAAAGAGTATGGCAATTCCTCAAGGATCTAGAACTAGAAGTACCATATGACCCAGCCATCCCATTACTGGGTATATACCCAAAGGATTATAAATCATGCTGCTATAAAGACACATGCACATGTATGTTTATTGCAGCACTATTCACAATAGCAAAGACTTGGAATCAACCCAAATCCCCATCAGTGACAGACTGGATTAAGAAAATGTGGCACATATACACCATGGAATACTATGCAGCCATCAAAAAGGATGAGTTTGTGTCCTTTGTAGGGACATGGATGCAGCTGGAAACCATCATTCTTAGCAAACTATCACAAGAACAGAAAACCAAACACCGCATGTTCTCACTCATAGGTGGGAACTGAACAATGAGATCACTTGGACTCAGGAAGGGGGACATCACACACCGGGGCCTATCATGGGGAGGGGGGAGGGGGGAGGGATTGCATTGGGAGTTACACCTGATGTAAATGATGAGTTGATGGGTGCTGACGAGTTGATGGGTGCAGCACAGCAACATGGCACAAGTATACATATGTAACAAACCTGCACGTTATGCACATGTACCCTAGAACTTAAAAAAAAAAAAAAAGAATAACAACAGTCACTTTATTCATAGTCTGAATTTTGCTTGCCTACCAAATTGAAGTGTGGACCTCTACACTGTACTGCCCTAACATTCCTTTATTATTACAATTTCTTATATCATAGAAATACATGCCAAATTTGAAAACCTAAGTGACTTCTGATTCCAAAAACCAAAGAAGATCATTTTTTCTTGACATTTTATTTTTTCCCTTTATGTATGTATCCATAGATAATAATGTATTTTGATTTTAAGAATTAGAGTTTAGGATGTCTTCTGAATAATAATTCAGGCAATAATTTGAGAACACACAAAATTATGTAAAGTTAAAATTTGACAATTTTGATTAAATGTATATTTATCATTCATAGTATTACAAGTTGCTTTATATTATACAGCTACAGATTATAGGTGTATATTTTTTAATTATAACACTAAAATCTTTTTACGTCAGTGTAAATTTATTATGTTTGTATGCTCCTTATATTAAAAACCTTAAAATACTCCATTTCAAAATATAAAATCGTATGCTGTTTGAGAAAATAAAATATTATCTACCATTCTGCAATAAGTTAAGCATCTAGAACAAGGAAGAACGATACTATTCCAAGATTAAAATAAGTATTATCTTTTCTAATATATTTTTGCATTTTAGTGCATGTATTTTTATCTTTATCAATCAGTATATCTTTTGTAGATACTGTTGAATTTAGATATATTTGCTGTATGCCAAACTTTAGTTCCAGATTCTATACAGAAGTCCTACCGGAAGCAGCAGAGAAGCAGGTGTTAAGGTGAACAATATATAAACTCTTTTTGGGGGACCATTTTGTCCAGCATCAATAGCAGTTGAACTAGGTGTTGTATCAGGAAATACCAGTTTGCCATTCTAGGATTCTATGATGGTTAATAGTACACGGTATTTTTCACTAATGGGATAACAGAACAAAATATCTATCATATGGAACAATAGCACTCAAAAAGATCCTTTTAATCACATGCAAATTTACAGTCAATAAATTAACAATGTTTCTATATGTACTAGTTTAATATCAGTATTTCACTGTGCAAGCTTACTTTGTTTTATTATGCTTTACAGATATTGCAATTTTTACAAACAAAAGGTTTTGGTTACTCGGCCTTGAGCAAGTTTATAGGCACCATTTTTGCTACAGTATGTGCTCACTTCATGTCTCTGTCTCACATTTTGGTAAGTCTCACAATGTTTCAAACTTTGTTGTTATTATTATATTATGATGATCAGTTTTCTTTGGTGTTAATATTGTCATTGTTTTTGGCTGCCATGAACTGCACACCTAAAAGGTGGCAAACAATTAATAAATGTTGTGTGTGCTCTTAATTGATAAACGTGTGCTTCACTGATTGGCCAATACTTCATCTCTCTCACTCTCCTCAGGCCTCCCTATTCCCTAAGACACAACAATTTTAAAACTAGGCCAACAATAGCCTTACAATGGTCTCTAAGTGCTTAAGTGAAAGGAAGAGTCACACACCTCTCATTTTAATGAGATTCAAAATGAGTTTCAAAATTCAAAATTTAATAATTCAAAAACTAGAAATGATGAAGGTAAGTGGGGAAGGTATGTTGGAAGTCGAAACAGGTCAGAAGCTAGGGTTCTTTGCCTAACATCCAAGTTTTAAATGCAAAGGAAAAGTTCTTGAAGGAATTTAAAAGTGCAGTTTCAGTGAACACACAAAAAATAACAAAACGAAATAGGTTTATTGATGATATGGAGAAAGTGTGAGTGGTCTGGATAGAAGATCAAACCATCCACAACATTTCCCTAAGACAAAACTAATCCAGAGAAAGGCTCTAAATCTCTTCAACTTCATGGAGGCTGAGACATAAGAAAGTGCAGAGAAAATTTGGAAGCGTTTCTTCTGTAAGAAAGAGGTGGGTTCATGCAGTTTAAGTTAAAAAGCCACCTCCATAATATAAAAGGGCATAGTGACAAATGCTGATGTAGAAGCTGCAGCAAGTTATCAAGGAGAGCTAGCTAAGATCATTGATGAAACTGGCTACATTATACAAAATATTTTTAATGTAGACAAAACAGTCTTGTGTTGAACGAAAATACCATTTAGGACTTGTAGTTAGAAGACAATGTCTATCTTTAAAGCTTTAAAAAACACGCCAATTCTCTTATTAAGGGCTAATGCACTCGGTGACTTTGAATTGAAGCCAATGCTTATTTATTATTCTGAAAATCCCAAGGCCCTAAGAATTATTCTAAATCTACTCTGCCTGTGCTTCTTAAATATGGAACAACAGCCTGGATCATAGCACATCTGTTTAAAGCATGGCTTACTGAATATTTTAAGCCCACTATTGAGGAGACATACTGCTCATAAAAAAATAAAAAATGATCCCTTCCAAAATATTACTGCTCATTGACAATGCACCTAGTCATCCAGGAGCTCTGATGGAGATGTGCAAGGATGTGAATCTTGCTTTTATGATTGCTATCACCACATTCATTCTGCAACACATGGATCAAGAAGAATTTCTCATTTCTAGTCTTATTATTTAAGAAATGCATTTCGTATGGCTACAGCTGCCACAGAAACATCTGGGCATGATAAATTGAAAACCTCTTGGAAAGGATTCACCATTCTTGATGTCATTAAGAACATTCATGATTTATGCCAGGAGGTCAAATATTTATGTTAACAGGAGTTTGGAAGAAGTTGACAATAATATTTGGTGACAATATTAACACCAAAGAAAACCATCCAATTCTCATGAATGGTTTCAAAGGGTTCAAGACTTACAGATGTGATTCAAATAGCAAAACTAGAATGAGAAGTGGAGCCTGAAAATGTGAATGAGTTGCTAGAGTCGCACCATAAAAGATGAACAGATTAATTGCTTCTTACGGATGAGCAAAGAGGTTTCCTGAGATGCAACCTACTGGGGAAGATGCGTGGAAATTGTTTAAATGACAGAAAATGATTTAGAAGATTATGTAAACTTAGTTGATAAAGGGTTTAAGATGATTGACTCCAATTGTGAAAGAAGTTCTAATGTGTGTAAAATACTATGAAACAGTATCATATGCCACAGAGAAATCTTTCAGAAAGAGTCGATTGATGCAGCAAACTTCACTGTTGTCTTATTTTATGAAATTGCCACAGCCACCCCAATTTTCAGCTTCCATCACTCTGCTCAGTCAGCAGCCATCAACACTGAGGCAAGACCCTCCACCGGCAAAAAGAGTATGACTTGCTGAAGGCTCAGATGATTGTCAGTCATTTTAGAAATCACATACTTTTAATTCAAGCATTTACATTTGTATTTTATACATAATGCCATTATACTTAATACACTTAATAGAATACATTATGGTATAAATATAACTTTTATATGCACTGAGAAACCAGAAAAATTTGTTTGACTCTCTTTATTGCAATATTTGCTTTATTGGGACAGTCTATAACCAAACCTTCCAGATCTCCGAGGTATGCCTGAAAGTCTAGAAAATGTATTTTTGTTAGATATCTTTTTACAAAAGTACAGAAACTCAAAAACCTTAATGGTTTATTACATAATATTAACTTTTAATAATTTACCATATATTTTTACCCATTACTATATTGCATAAGTCAAAAGTAGTGTACAACCAGATAATTTCCCATATGATAATTTTGAATATCATGAAATATTTTTCTGGAATTTTCAAATGAAAGTTGGCTAAAATAAAAGCATTTTATTTTATAAATAAAGTTTAAAAAATCATATAATTTTACCCCTGATATAAAATTATTATTAGGAAGAATTTTGATTTGTATTGTCACAGTCGTACAGACATAGACTTTGGAATAGTTTTATGATGGTAACATATGCCAATAGAACTCATTTTTAATTTAAATCCAATACACATAAAAGAATTAGCCATGAATGGAAACATTCCCACACAGACAAAATAGTACACTTTTGGAAACAACAAATATAGCTTTTAATTCTTGTTTTATCTCTTGCTTTCCTCTTGGTTAAATAAGTCCCTGAGCCTCAGTTTTCTCAGACATAAATGGGGAAAGATATCCCTTTCCATACAACATTTGTATGATAATTAAATGAACAAATTAATATAGCACATTCACACTGTCTGGCATGTGATAGGCACTCAAAAATGTTAATTCTCTTCCCCATAAGTTTCTAATATTTTTATACAGATCTAATTGAAAAATCTATAATCTCTATATTTTTACTTGTGTAGATTATTCTAGTTGTAGAAAATTATTTTAAAAAGCAAGAAAAAATTGAAATTAAAGTATCAGTGTGGTCCTGATTAGTCTAAAGGTCTTAGACGAATATGTTACACTCCAACCAGAAATATGACAGCATTGATAAAAACTGCTTAAAGGAAACACACAAATTGCAGCTCCATTTTTAAAATTATGTCTAAAAATTAATATATAAAACATAATATCAGAGTATAATTATTTTACTTTCTCAGATTAACCAAAGATGAATGATAGTCATATTACTTTTAATGTGCAGAGAGATGCCAAAAAGGACATCTGAGATCACTTTAGCCTGTTAAGTGTAACATTAAATCCCAATGAAATTTAGGTTTGAATTTTACAATGCATCTCAATCTGAAACCTCCATTACTAATTGGTAATTTATTCCTTTTAACTTCCTATCAGGTTGGCCTTGCCAATCTTATTCCCTTCATCACAATTTTTCACTTGCTCATTTCTAATGTCAAGATTCAGACTACTAATAGACAGCCATGAAATTCTGCTGCTTGGTTGTACCATGAAAGTCACTGATCTCCACGAATAATAAAGGTTTTTATATTTTATTAATCGGTTAGCATACTCAATTCAATAATATTTATTAAAAATTTTCTATACATGTATCATTGTGGTATTTATTATGGGGTTACAATTTCTCAAAGAGCCTGAGATTTAGTGGGAGAGCTCAAGCAACACATCTATGGATATGTGTTAGACAAAGTAGAAATAAATGACATCAATACTAAGTTTGCTTTGTCCCTGAAGAGCAGTGGTTTTCATGGTACACACAGGCAGCAGAATCCTGTGGCTGTTCAACAGAAGTCTCATCACAAGCTGTTTCTGCTT
This sequence comes from Macaca thibetana thibetana, assembly GCF_024542745.1. Classification (NCBI taxonomy): domain Eukaryota; kingdom Metazoa; phylum Chordata; class Mammalia; order Primates; family Cercopithecidae; genus Macaca; species Macaca thibetana. Next base: position 28,254,915 of record NC_065582.1, on the reverse strand, counting down.
CCTTCATGTTTTGACTGACCTAGTACCGCATACTACTCTAACTCCAGCTCTATTTTCTGTTCCAAGTTACAATGAACATTTCCAAACATACATTTTATTATAAGGAAGAGTGAAAACACAAGAGACAAAATGAAAATCAATGAAGTTATGGTAAATTAAATAATTTTTTTTTTTTTTGAGACGGAGTTTTGCTCTTGTCACCCAGGCTGGAGTGCAGTGGCATAATCTTGGTTCACTGCAACCTCTGCCTCCTGGATTCAAGCAATTCTCCTGTCTCAGCCTCCCAAGTAGCTGAGATTACAGGAGCCTGCCACCACACCTGGCTAACTTTTTGCATTTTTTGGTAGAGACCGTTTCACCATGTTGGCCAGGCTGGTTCTGAACTCCTGACCTCAGGTAATCCACACGCCTCAGCCTCAGCCTCCGAAAGTGCTGGGATTACAGGCGTGAGCCACAGCGCCTGGCCCAGAAAATGTTTTTAATGAAAGAAGCATCTTGGAGGGAAGAAAATGGGATTTTTTTTCCCCAAGTCATATCTATATATGTTTTTGGCTGAGTCAGTTCATACCAAAATTATTATCAGCCCAAAATTATTGGGCTCTTGGACAATTACTCATGTGCGAACTTTTAGGCCAGACTATGGGCAATTACAAAGGCTTTACCTGGCAGGTCTTAGACAGGAAACTATCCCCTGCACAAAAGAGTTGGTGCACAACCAGTGTGAGGCAGTCTATGATGAGACTTGCAATCAGAGACTCAGACCTCCTGGCTGGCCATTCTCTTATGCATAGCTTCATTCCTAGCCCAGAAGCCTATGGTGGAGTCTTTCCTCAGACACCTCAGCCGAGGCCTCTTAATTGGGGAATGGGGGAGAACTAGGAGACACTTTACTCCAAAACGTTCCAGTACTTTTTCTTTCCTAGCCTTACTCCTTCTTCCCCTCCCCTTTCTGCCACTCCACTCTAGGTCCATAAAACTGCAGGGCCTTTCTGTTCAGCTTCACTGTGCAGTGAGCTGACTCACCATGTTTGTGCTAATGCAGCTGACCCTTTACTGGTGCTGTTTCATGTGGGAAAATGAACAGTGGGGTGAGTTAGTGCCAGCTCTCATTTAGCCTCTGCCTCATATTTTTGTACTAAGTGATCACAGTCTTGACTGTTGCTTTCGTTTTGGTTTGTGGTTTCTATCAACTACTATGGCACCTGGCAGTACAGTTCTATCCAGGTCAGCTCAAGCCCTTGAAATTATGTGCTTTTATGAGCCTTTCTTGTTTGTGAAGCAGAGACAGCAATAACTTTCTCATCATTAGTGTAACAAATTATGTATGTGAATTTCCTAGGCTAAAACTGGCACCGAATAGTAGTCATTTCAAAACCACAATTGTAACTGGAAATTTGAAGGATCAGAAAAAGAGTTAATGACAGTGATTGGCTATATCAATAACTTTAAATATTGGTTAAGTATGTCTCTACAAAGATGAATAATAAATATTATGAGTTCAAGATACACATGGTTTACTCAATCGCCTCAAAGTCAATGTATGCGTAGGAAAACTATATTATAATTCCAACAGAAAACCAATTAACAAAATTCTTCTATTTCTACCAATGGTGCTATCATTCTTTGAGTCACACGGCCTCCAAATATTTACTTGTATTTTGTGTCCACTTTTGTCCTCATCTGTTGACAGAACTTTGCTTTATATGAACTTGTCATAGAAACAAATTCTTTCTTATAACCTTTATCTGTTTTCTTAACAGGAATCTGATGCAAATGCTCTTCTGCGTTTTTCCAATATTCTCATAATGTACTTTTTCAATAATAAACCATCAAGCAAAATATAAGCAAATTAATTCATTATATGCCATGTTAATTGATTCAAAGTACCAGGCACTTTTTTTTTTAATTGATTTAGGTTCAAGAAAATTTATTCTTCACTGGTGCCTTATACCTAGAGCCACTACAGCGATGTAATTGTTGATTCTATGCTCTGCAACTAATATTTGCCCATTTCTACCTTCATAACAACACCCTAAAATTAGAGTTTTCTCATATTCCTTTAGAATTATTCTACCTCTCCTTGTCTTTCCAGAATAAAGTTTGAATTTCTTCATTAAATATTTTAGTCCCCAGTTCATAATCTGTTCTTCTATTAATAATTCACTCAGCCAGGCAGAGTCACGCCTGTAATCCTAGCAGTTGGAGAGGTCAAGGCAGATGGATCACCTGGGGTCACAAGTTTAAGACCAGCCTGGTCAACATGGCAAAACCCCGTTTCTACTAAAAATACCAAAATTAGCCGGGAGTGGTGGCGGGTGCCGGTAATCCCAGCTACTCAGGAGGCTGAGGCAAGACAGTCACTTGAACCCGGGGGGCAGAGGTTGCAGTGAGCCTAGATCACACCATTTCACTCCAGACCGGGCAAAATAGTGAGACTCTGTCTCCAAATAAATAAACAAACAAATAATTCAGGTGACACATAAAACTAATTTGGCACTTGATGCTATATTATTAAATTTATTTAGTAATATGACTAGTATTCAGGGTGTCATAGAACCTCCTTTGACACATAAATTACTACAAAATTTTGACTGGACAACAGTAATAACAAATGAAAAGGTTTAAACTACATCTTTATTATTCATTTAAGAAAAATAGTTTCAAATCTGCACAAGTATCTAAATACAGTTGGTAATTAGATGACATTTTATAAGAAATTCTAGTGTATTATTTAACTGGGAACGCAGGCAAAGCATTTTCCTACCATTTCTCATTTAAAGTTCCTTCAATTTAGAAGTACACTGAAGCTATATTTGGTTCATGTAAAACTTAGCATATAGAAAGACCAATTCCAAATTTAACAATTATTTTCAATTTAGTGACTTTTCCACTGCACAGAACTAATTTTTTAAAAGAAAAATAGATTCAGCCAGGCAAGGTGGCTCACGCCTGTAATCCCAGAACTTTGGGAGGCCGAGGCAGGTGAATCACGAGGTCAGGAGTTCAAGACCAGCCTGGCCTACATGGTGAAATCCCGTCTCTACTAAAAATACAAAAAATTAGTTGGGCGTGGTGGCGGGCACCTGTAATCCCATCTACTCAGGAGGCTAAGGCAGGAGAATCACTTGAACCCGGGTGGCAGAGGTTGCAATGAGCAGAGATCATGCCACTGTGTTCCAGGCCTGGCGACAGAGTGAGAATCCGCCTCAAAAAAACAAACAAACAAAAAAACAACAACAAAAAAAGAAAAATAGATTCAAGTTAACATGGAGGCAATAATACATTTAGATATTGGTGTGTAGTTTTTCGAAGTCCTAAAAATATTTATCATTTAATGGCCAATAACATGGCTTTCTAAGTAAATAACCTGGCCATATATAACTTTCTGTAAATGCAATTGTATTCTATTGACTATTCTTCTACAACTATAGCTTGTACATTTAACTCTGTGAATTTATGTCAATAAAATATATATTCTCTAAAACTAATAGTCTGAGTTAAAAGAAAGAGTTTTTTATTGATTTCTGTGTTTTTTAATTAGAAGGTAAATATTCCACATTCCTTTGAAATATGTATTGGAGTTATATACACTCTTTCTAATTTGCTTACAAGTTGATTTGTTAGTATTTTCATTAATAAAATATTCAAACATAACAGGTTAAACTCTTAGAAAATAAACAAGGGAATTTAAACGAGGACCAAAGAAATAGAGTAAAAGTTCTTATGAGGGACGAAAAACTAAATCCTATTAAATTTTCACTATCTACCTGATTTTATTCTAAAGATGCATGTTTCATTTAATATACTTTTTGTTCACAAATCTCTAAGGTAAGTTGCTAGAATGAATTTTGTTTTCCTTATAAGTAAGAAGGTTGTTATTTAGAGTGATTGTTTCTTTTGCTAGCATCCTGTTACCTAGCAAATGATAGCACAGTGTTTCTAATATAGGTATTTCATGGGTGCATGTCTCTTTTAGGCCAGGGATCACGTTGAGGTCTCCAAATGCATTAAAATAGTAAAAATATTTAACATTCCTCAAAACTATTCCCAATACTTAATTTTATTACTAAACTATGTAGCTTCCACCCACCCCCACCTTTTGTTTTTATTTTTGTTTTATGAGACCCAGTCTCCCTCTGTCCTCTGTCACCAGCTTGGAGTGCAGTGGCGCAATCTCGGCTCACTGCAGCCACTGCCTCCCGGGTTCAAGTGATTCTCCTGCCTCAGCCTCCCGAGTAGCTGAGACTACAGGCTCTCACCATCACACCCAGCTAATTTTTGTATTTTTAGTAGAGACACGGTTTCACCATGTTGGCCAGGAAGGTCTCGATTCCTTGACCTCGTGATCCGCCTGCCTCGGCCTCCCAAAGTGCTGGGATTACAGATGTGAGCCACTGCACCCAGCCTAGCTTTCCCTTTTATTCAGTTAAATTACAGGAAGCATAAAGTATATCTTTCTAAAATATCATGCTAGAATGTTTAGTAATTGTAGATGTATGGAGCTGAAAACATTGTTGAAGTGAAATTTTAAAACAGTAAAAACACTAATGCAAAGCAAATATAAAATAAGCATAAGACAACAGTTTATTTAATTTATTAATCAGAACACTAGCAAGATAATAAAGCTAGTTCAAAGTCTTTTTGAGGAGCAGAGATGTATGTAATTTGAAAAATATATGCTAAAATAAGTTTGTTATGTTAAACACAAAGCTGGTTAATGTCCTACAGGGCAATGTAACAATTACTTTGGAGTTATCTTTTCTATAGAATAGGAATCATTTAAATCTTTGTTGGACAACGTATACACGAGTCAACATTTTTATTCACAGAATCTGTTCCCTAATCAAAAGCTAATGTCCAAACAAAGCTATATCCCCGGACAATTAAATAATTTCTGGATGGGAATGTTAGACCATGCTCCAATATGACTTTGAAAGCTTTGTCACCCATTTATTCATTTCCAAGTGGTGATGTTTTCTCAGTAACATTTGCGGGTGAACAGGAGAGAATAATACAAAACCTTCAAGTATCAAGACCTCCTTTCCTAAAGAAAGGGAGAGACATTATTTAGAGCTATTGACTTTAAGGCATTAGCCAAAAGATAGCCCTCTATTTGCTCTAACCTAAGCTATAAAGCAATCATCCAGCAATCTCACTACTGAATTTGTATCCAAAGGAAGCGAAATCAGTATCTTGACAAGGTATTTGCACCCTCAATGTTTATTACAGCATTAGTCACAATAGCCAAGGTATGGAAACCAACAAAATATCCATCAACTGACAAATGGATAAAGAAAATGTAGTATAAATACGAAATGATAGGTTATCCAATCTTAAAAAAAAAAGGAACACTTGCCGTTTGTGACAATATTCATGAACCTGGAAGACATTATGCTAAGAGAAATAAGTCAGATACAAAAAGACAAGTACCCCATGATTGTATATATATGTGGAATGTAAAAAAACTGAACCAATAATCAGAGAGCATAGAATGGTGGTTGTCAGGAATTGGGTATGAGGAAAATGGGAAGACATTGTTCAAAGGGTACAAAGTTTCTATTACGCAGAATGATTGAATTATTGAGCTCCAATGAACAGATTGGTGACTATAGGTAATAATGTTTTATTGTATACTTGAAATTGTTAAGAGAATATGCTAATGATATCATAACACACACACAAAATGGTAACTCTGTGAGGTAATGGATATGTTAATTAGCTTGATTGTGGTAATAATTTCACAATGTATATGTGTATCAAAATATCACATTGTATGTCATAAATGTATACTACAATTTTTATTTGTCAATTATACCTCAATAAAGCTGAAAAAATATCTTGTCATTGAAACTATGTTTGTCTCAGTTTGTTTTTCTCTGAAAAATCATATCTACTGGCCGGGTGCAGTGGCTCACCCCTGTAATCCCAGCAATTTGGGAGGCTGAGGCGGGTGGATCACAAGGTCAGGAGTTCAAGAACAGCCTGGCCAAGATGGTGAAACCCCGTCTCTACTAAAAATACAAAAAAATTAGCTGGGTGTGGTGGCGGGCGCCTGTAATCCTAGCTACTCAGGAGGCTAAGGCAGAGAATTACTTGAACCTGGGAGGCGGAGGTTGCAGTGAGCCGAGATGGCATCATTGCACTCTAGCCTGGGCAATAGAGTGAGACTCTGTCTCAAAAAAAAAAGAAAGAAAAAAAAATTATATATACCTCCTACACAAAATGTCAATTCGCTGAAGATTAGCTTCATTTTTGATGTTGGAGTTGTTCTTGTTACAAATTAAAAAAAAAATTCATCTAGCAAATCCAGCATCGTATAATAAAAAATATTTCCCACACCACAAACTTATACATATCTGTCGACTCTTTGTAAACACTCATTGCTAAAGTTATTTAAAACATCCATTCAAGTTAACTCATTAGAATTAACTACGGCATGGTAGAATAGAAATAAGTAAAAGAGGGATGGCTATCTTTCTTATGAACAACGACTGATTCATAATGTTTAGACAAAAGTTGTAACAAAATCATATTGCATTTTCTCCATTGAAAGAAATGTTATGCATCATGACAATGTCAGTATAAAGATTCTTGAATATTGGCTATAATTTGAGAAAATTTACTAGATATATCCACTGTAAATAAAATTCATTTTCAGGAGTAAAAAGCAGTCATTTGTAAACAGTTGCCAACAAACATGTTTCTAATACAACTTTGATTTCACATACCTCTGCTTCAACAAATTCCTTAACTGGGAAAAACAATCCTTTTTTCTGTTAATTGTGTTTTTGTTCCCTTGTATAATTTTAGTAACATATGTAGTTAGAGAAAAAAGATATGATAGTATCCAATGTCTTCCAAAACTCGGCTAATTGACAGCAAAAAAAAAAAAAAAAAAAAAAAAAAAAAATCCTTGAAGTAAAGGTAAAATTGGATGTTTTTATGTAACTTATTTTCTCTTCTGATTAATCACCTATCATATTTTTAAATTTCTGTCTCAAAGCATCAAACACTCAGAATTATACTGTTAATGGTGTATATGGATACTGTTAAAGAACATAAAAATCTATGAAACTGTTTCTTTATTTTGAGTCAAACTGTACCCAAAGGAGCAAGATAAGGCAAATAAGAATCAAATATAACTGTCAAAGTAATTGGTTGTCTTTCTATATTAAACATTATCCATAATCTCTTACCCCTTCACTCATGTGAGAAGATTCTGACTTTTTGAATTCTGGTGGTTGTGAAGCAATTAAACCACTATAATTTTCCTCTTAGTTCTGAAAAAAAAATTGGAGCAGATACATCTCTTCCAATCTAGGTACTATTAAAAATGTGAGGCAGAAAGCTAACTGTAATTAAAGGATAATGAAAAGTCTATTGTGAAATGATTATTACGTACTTGATGGGACTGGCAAGATCACTTTGCTACATATCCTCCCATGGTGCTTGCTGTTCTGTTACATGGAACCGAAAAGTTGCTTAAAATGTTATAGGTGTATTATTTATTTAATTACATTTTCATCTAAATATATGACCCAACTATCTAGAGGAAGATAAGCTACCAAAACATAAATTATTATTGCAGTTACACAGTTAAAAATCAATTTAAATGGATTCTGAGAAGATGGTGGAGTACAAAGCACCAGGAACCTGTCTCTACACCTAGACAACAATTGCATTGGCAGCCTCTGTCTGATGTAACTGTAAATTCTAGAGTCTATGGAAGAGTTGGAAGGCAATTTGAGATGAATTTCAGTCAATTGCAGCTAATATTGGCATAGCAGCCACCCATTCCCTGGTAGGCAGCTGAGCATTTCTACTAGGAGCAGCTTGCACACAGCTTGCAGGAGCCATGGCTGGGAAAGGGCATCCTGTCATTGAAATATTGAGGATTTGTACTTTGATTGGTGCTTCTGATCCCACAGGTTTAGATGAAGAAGTGGACGGCCACTGTTCCCTCCGTGTTGCAAGCTCTCCTTTCCTCAGCTAAAGTGATTTGCAGAGAATTTAAAGGGTCAATGCCCTTTTTCCTTTTTCTTTTTTACCTTTTTGGAACAAGACTTTAAAGATAAGAATTTTCAAAGGAAATTTACATACAGAGAAAACTAGAAAGTGACTGGATGTGCCTAGGAGAATGCACAAGTTCAGAAAAATTCTTAGAAAATCTTAAATTTTCATCTCAGACAGATCTTTGGCCCACAGATCACCTACAACAATAAATAAATCTAAAACAATAAATATATCAAAAAGAAGAAAATTCTGGGGAAGAGAGAGAATCTGATTTTGAGTTACAGTATTAGATTCAACTGTCTAGTTTTCTATAAAAACTTAACATGTATATGAAGAAATGGGAAAGCCTGGGCCATTCAAAGGAATAGAGTAAATCAACAGAAACTGTCCCTAAAGAAGACCTGATATAAGATCTATTCAACAAAGATATTAGACAAATGTTTTCTAGTTTCTCAAAGAACTAAGAAAGATGTGAAGAATGTGAAGAAAAGCGTGTATAAACAAACATCCATAAAGAATTAGGAAACCTAAATAGAAACCAGAAAGAAATTCTGGAGCTGAAAATACAGCAACTAAAATGAAAAGTTCACTAGTGGGATTCAAATGCAGATTTTAACAGAAAGAAAAAAGAATCAGTGAACTTGAACCTAAGATAATAGTAATCATGAAGCCTCAGGAACAAAAGAGAAATGATTGAACAAAAGTGAACCAAGTCTATATGATTTTTAGAATACCATCAAGAGTTCCAACATATTCCTTGTGGGATCTCCAGAAGGAGAAGAAGCAGCAGAGAAAATATTTGAAAAAATACTGGCTGAAAACTCTCCCAATTTAATAAAAGACATGAATCTTAACACCCAAGAGTCTCCACAAACTCCAAGTAAGATGAGCTCAAAGAGACACATACCTAAACACATTACAATCAAACATTTAAGAGCCAAAGAAAGAGAGAATTTTGAAAACAGCAAGAGAGCAGTAATGAATCACATACAAGAGATCCTTAGTACAATTGTTTGCAGCGATTTTTATCAGGAACATTGGAGGCCAGAGGTGGTAGGCTAATATATTCGAAGTGCTAAAAGAAATAAGCTGCCAACCAGTAATTCTATATCTGGCTTAGCTCATTCAAACTAAGCGAGAATTAAGACATCCTCACATAAACAAAATCTGTGGGGATTTGATACCTGTTCACCTGCCCTGCTATAAATACCTAAGGGAGCTCTGCAGGGTGAAAAAAGGTTACTAGACAGTAACTGAAAGCTATAAAAATAAATAAGAATCTTAATGAAGGTAAATGGAAGGGCATTGTAGCTCCACTTTTCAATTTCTACATGATAAAAGCTGAATTACTATAACTTTTGTTTGTAACTCCACATTTTGTTTTCCATATAATTTATCAAGACTACTTCATTTGAATTAAATATGAGTTTATATTTTGGGGCACACAATGTAAAAAGATGTGATTTTATGACATCAACAACCAAAAAGGTAGGTGGAGCTGTTAAAGGAGCAGAATTTTGTATGTTATTGAAGTCGGTAAATATCCAAATTAGAGGGCTTTTTTTTTCCTTTTTTAGATGGAATCTCACTCTGTCGCCAGCCTGGAGTGCAGTGGCGCAATCTCGTCTCACTGCAACCTCCGCCTCCCAGGTTCAAGCGATTCTCCTGTCTCAGCCTCCCAAGTAGCTGGGAATATAGGCTCACACCCCCACGCCCAGCTAATTTTTATATTTTTAGTAGAGACGCGGCTTCACTGTGTTGGCCAGGATGGTCTCGATCTCCTGACTTCGTGATCTGCCCGCCTTGGCCTCCCAAAATGCTGGCATTACAGGCATGAGCCACCAAGCGGGGCTCAAATTAGAGAGTTTTAAGTTGAGGATGTTAAATGGAATTCCTATGGTATCCACAAGGAAACACTATTGAACACATATATAAGAAAATGAGAAAAGAATTTAAACTTTGCAGTACAAAACATCTATTACCCACAAAAAAGATAGTAATGCAAGAAATGACAGACAAAAAAGCTCTAAGGCATATAGAAAACAAATAACAAAATGAAAGAAATAAAGTTTCTCCTTACCAGTAATTTTTTCAACTTTACAAAAATATAGTTAAAAATAAAAATTTTATATATTTAAGGGATGCAGCTTGATGATTTCATATACGTATACATTGTGAAATATTGCCACAATCAAGTTAACTAACATATCCATTACCTCACATGGCTACTATTTGTGTGTGTGTGTGTAGTGAGATCACATAAAGCCTCTTAAATTTTGCTAAGACAGTCAGCAAATTTTAAGTATACAATACAATATTGTTAACTGTAAGCATATTGTTCTGGCAATATACAAAAATGATTTCCAGAACTTATCTTGCATAAGTAAAATTTTATACCCATTACTATGTAAGTATTACCTTAAATGGAAGTGAATTAAACTTTCCAATCAAAAGACAAATACTGGCAAAAGTATAAAATCATGATAACTATATGCCTTCTACAAGAGACTCACCTTAGAAAGACACAAATACATTGAAATGAAAATATGAAAGAAGATATGCTAATAGTAACCAAAATACAGCAGGATGGATATACTAATATCAGACAAAACAGACATTAAATTTACAAAGGATGGACAAATATATAAGGAAGACAATTATATTTTAGTGAAAGTTTCAATACAGGCAGGAGATACAATTAAATATGTATATTTGATAAGACAGGGATGAATCTTGAAGATATTATGCTAAGTGAAATAAGTACCCAAAGATAAATACTGTATAATTTTACTCATTTGAACTACTTAGATATGCAAAATCAGGCAGAAAGCATCATGGTGGTTTCCAGGAGTGGAGAGGAAGATAGAATGGGGCATTCATGTTTCATGGGTATAAAGCTTCAGTTTTACAAGATGGAAAGTACTATGGAGATGAATGCTGGAGATGGTTGTGTAACACTATGAATGTATTTAATAACACTGTTCTCTATCATTAAAATGATGAAATGGTAGATTTTATGCTATGTGTATTCAACCACAATTTAAAAATTAGAAAAAATCAATTTAAACCTCATCTTGTGTATGGGTATAAACATGTTGGTTTATATAAGTCTTGTTTTGCTAAATACATGAGTAAATATTTTTTTAAATGGCAATTTACAATGCCTGAAAAGCAATAAGTATTCATTAAGTGCTATTATTATGTTATATATTTTAAATATAAATGTACGCTTCAATACTCAGATGCAAAAATGAGTTTATTTCTCATATTCAAGCCCATTCTTGTTCCACTATCTTAGCTGATTCTTAGATATAAGAAGGGACTTTGAACTTCACTGAATGTACCTTTCCCTCTCAAGTCTGTGGTTCCCTTTACTGAGAACACTCTTTCACCTGGCTGTCACCTAAACTGAAAGACCAGTGTGTTCTTAGAAGTGTCCTATGGCCTTCAGCATTTATATTGGACTTCCCTTTCTGGTTATTTCATAGTGTATATATTTCTGAAACTATTTTATATTGCATTATTAAATGTAATGGAGGTTTTTCTTTTTTTTCATTTTTTAGCCAGTAAGATTTTGAAGACTGGAATGTTATCTCTTAGAGTTATATCTTTAGTATTTAGCTGAATGCCTAGAAAAGCATAGCAGTTAAATCAATATTTGTTAAATGCATGAAGATTAAACAATGATCATGTATGTACTTCCCCTCATCTTTTTCTTGCCTACTCTATTGCATATGATGGGAGATTAAATTGAAAGTGCAGTAAAAAATCAATAAGCTTAATGAAAACTGCTATTAAAGAAATTGAATCTAGAAATTGTTGAGCTGTGCTAGGTTTAAATGATTGATTGCCAATAAACATCAGCTGATTGATAATTCTGCACGTGGCTACTGTAAGAAAATAAAATCTTCAGCAAAATTTTAAATAAAATAGTCTGCAAAAATTCAACAATGTATAATTGCAAATATAAGAACCATCATTACGTGATTTGTTATTTGCACATTTAAAAGATATTGAGTACCTACTATGTGTCAGTACAGTGCAAGCAACATAACACAAAGTTGAATTGGTAAAGGTCCTTTGCACAGTTTGTAGTCCAGAGAAGAAAAGTGAGAACAGCAATAGTTTTATTCTGATGCAGCAAATACTCTAGTTTTTTGATGAAGAACTTAAAAAAAACAAGAGCAACTTCAGGCACAAGAGGTGTTTGTTTACTTTTAAAGGACACACTGGATTTAGGTAGATAAAAATGAAGAGCGGTTTTTCAACAGAGAGGGAGAGAAGAATGTATTCAAGAACAGTAGTTATGGCTGGGTGCCGTGGCTCACGCCTGTAATCCCAGCACTTTGGTGGGCCAAGGAAGGCAGATCACCTGAGGTCAGGAGTTCAAGGCCAGCCTGGCCAATGTGGTGAAACTCTATCTCTACCAAAAATACAAAATTAGCTGGGCATGGTGGTGCATGCCTGTAATCCCAGCTACTCTGGAGGCTGAGGCAGGAGAATCACTTGAACTCAGGAGGCGAAGGTTGCAGTGAGCCGAGGCCGCACCATTGCACTCTAGGCAGGACAACAAGAATGAAACTCTGTCTCAAAAAAAAGAACAGTAGTAATAAAACAATGCAATCAGAGAACAGCTTGTGTTATGGAGAGCTTGTAGTAAAGTGTGAACATGGGAGAATAGTAGGAAGAATTAATAGAAACATAAGTTTTCTAGAAGGAGCTAAAGATTTTATTTTTTTTCTCAGAAAGTTAGAAGAAGCCATTAAGGGATTTTAAAGGGAACGTGAAATGGTCACATGTAAAGTTTATGAAGACCTCTCTGGTTATAATACGAAGTGCAGGTTGAAAGTGAAGGAGCAATCTCAATAGGCAAGGATAAAGTTTGAAGGTGAAAATGACAGGACTTAAACTAAGGCAGCTACAGTGGAAATAAGAGGACATAATAAATTTTAGATAAATGAAAGTTAATTTCACAAGGTTTTATGACAGATTAGATTTGAGGAATAAATGAGGGTTAAAACTTAGCCAGACATAGTTTTCTAGCTATGTCTACGTTAACTAAGAAACACTGCAAGTTTATAGGTTTTAAGATAAAAATATTTCTAGTAATTTTGCATATTCAAATAAAAAAATTTGAGACTCAAAATGCAAATTGCAAGTAGAACTTAACTTTGGAATTTCTCAAGGTAAACATAGCAGTTGTAGCCATGAGCTTAGAAAGATAATGCCAAAAAAAAAAAATTAAAAACACACGCTTTATACATTTAAAAATAAATATGAATACATATTTAGCCAAGATTCTTAAAGAAAGTCATGGTAAAATGATATTTCTATATTAATATTCCTTATGAACATGTAAATAATATTTTTAAAAATAATTTTAGAAACTAAAAATTACCAGTTACACGACATACTCCTTTGTAAATATTTCTGTCACTCACTTACACGTGAACATTGTATTTTTATATATTGTTATCCCACCAATAAGTTCCACAAGAATATGAATAAAGACCTTTAAAAATATGTTTTAAACTACTGATTTTGAGACTTGTTTGTGAAGTGAATTACAATATGCAGTACTCTAATAAATCAGCAGTAAAATGTTATTTAGAAAGAATATTCATTTTAAACCAGTGTACTGTTCGACAATACTTATGATTACATGCCATGTCTCTAATTTAATAATTACTATTGAACCTACATGACCTGTGTTAATTTTCTGTATTTAGGCAGAAAATTAATGCATGTTCCATGTTTTATATTTGTGAAAGAAATCCAACTTCCTCAGCTATGCCAATGCTCCCTGCTTTATTTGGCTTAGAAGCTTTCAGATCATAAATATTCTCTGATTCCACCCGGATTTTAAGAGCCACAATGTCCTTAGGCCTATATTAAAAATGAATCAGTGATAAAAATTATGTGGTGAATGATGTATTCTATTAAAAATATTAAATTTCTAAGTTTTTAGTTGAAGTGGAATAAGAAGTGTATTGTTTATAGTCTTGAGAAGAAAAAAGTCAATAGCTGTATTTTTAAATATCTGAGTTTGACGGTATCCTCTAATATACACTATATTAAAAAATAACACTCTAGCTTTCTAAAGTGTTAAAAAACAATTTTGCAGATTAAATTATTTTTATCAATGATATAAAATTTGGGTTCTGTTAGCAATGAATAGCCTAAAGAACAAAAACCCTTTCTCATATATATACACACATATATATAAAAATATATCATGTACAATAAATATTATATATAATATATATCATGTATAATATATATCATATATTATATATATTTTTCTAGTGTCTCTGTATAATATATATCTCATATATTACATATATTTTTGCATGTGTATGCACTTTAACTTTATACTTTTAAGTAGAAAAGTTGTATTTTCTCACTACTTTAAATATTAAAAATTCAGTAGTTTAGTTAGAAGCCTCAACCATTAAAATCTGCCTCTGAAATTTAGATATGATTTGAGTATATTACTTATACTTTTGAAGTATAGTATGTATTCTGAAATCTTTTTTATAAGATATAATATTCTCTATTAAGATTGTAATGACATTTAAAATCCAGACATAGTATGAAAATTTTATTATATTTTGATATATTTTCTCCCATTGATAATTTTGCTAGCTATGCACTGTAGAAAATCTTTTTACAAACAAACAAAAAAATAATATGGCAAGCTGCCACACCTGCAATTGAATTCTGGTTGAATTAAAATTATAATTTCAATTGTATATTATCTGTCTGTGTTTTTCTTTTCAACAGAATACTTTGCTCTAAATAGAGATCAACTGTATATGCAATGAGCTACTCCACATAAATTTCAGAAAGAGAATTACCATACAAATGATCATCTTTTAATCAGGTTACTACTGTTTTTATTATTACTATTTTTATTTCTTTTTGCAATTGAGTTGTATGAGTTATTTATTTTAATAGTAACCTTTTATTAGATATACAGTTTGCAAATATTTTCTCTACTTGCATACATTGCCTTTCCACTTTATTGTTTCCTTCACTATGCAGATGTATTCCCACTTACCTATTTTTGCTTTTGTTGCCTGTGCTTTGGATGTCATATTCAAGAAATCCCTGCCAAGACAAATGCCATGAGGAGTTTCTCTTATGTTTTCATTTAGGAATTTTACAGTGACAGGTCTTTATTTAAGTATTTATTTCATTTTGAGTTGACTTTTGTATAAGGTGTAAGACTAAAGTCCAACATGATTCTTTTGCATGTGAATATCCAGTCCTCTCAACAAGATTTGTTGAAGAGATGATACTTTCTCCATTGTGTATTTTTAGCACCCTTCTAGAAGATCAATTGAACATCTATGCATAGACCCTGTATATTGTTCCATAGGTCAATATATCTGTCTTTATGCTGGTGCTATGCTGTTTTAAATACTGTAGCTTAGTAGTAAGTTTTGAAATAAGGAAATGAAATACTTTAGCTTTGTTTCTTCTTTTTCATTGTTACTTTAGCTATTCGGGGTTCTTTGTGGTTCCATATAAATTTCAGGATTGTTGATTTCATTTCTGTAAAAAAATGTCAAGATTTTGGTAAGGATTAAACTGGTTCTGTACATTGCTTTGGAAAATATGGATTAGTTTCCTTTTAGATAATTGATAGTGAATAGATTCACTCAAATCAGCAACTGATATATGTTGATTTGGTATCTTTCAACTCGACTGAATTCATTTGTTACCTCTAATGCGTTGGGGGGATGCAGGTGTAGTTTTAGGGTTTTATACACATATGATCATGTCTTCTGCAAACACATATTTTAGCTTTTCTTTTATAATTTGGATGCCTTTTAATTCTTTTACTTGCCTAATTGATCTGGCTAAGACTTCCAGTACTATGTTGAATAGAAGTGTTGAGAGTTGCATTCTTGCCCTGTTCCTGCTCATAGAAAAATAGCTTTATTTTTCAATATCAAGTATGATGTTAGGGGAGGGATTTTTATATATGACTTCATTGTGTTAATTTCTTCTATACCTAGTTTGCTGAGAGTTTTTATGGTGAAAGAGCATTGCATTCTGTCAAATGCCTTTTCTGTATGTCAACAGCAGCCACACACACATACAAACAATTGAAAAGGAGTAAGAGAATTGAATAGACGTTTCTCTAAAAAAAGACATACCAATGTCCAACAGGTGTATGAAAAAATGTTTAACATCACTAATTATCAGTGGAACCAAGTCCCAAGCACAGTGCAATATCACCTCACATGTTAGAAGGGATATCTATCTATTTGTCTATCTATCTGTCTGTCTATCTATCTATCTATCTATCTATCTATCTATCTATCTCTATTTGAAACACTTGTTATGTGCATGTGTGTGTGTGTGCAAGTATGTGTGTTTTCAAGGATATGCACACTGTTGGAAATGTAAAATTATGCATCCACTGTAGAAAACAGTATGGTGGTTCCACAAAAAATTAAAAGTGGAACTACAATATGATCCAATAATCCCACTTCCAGCATATCTAAAATAATTGAAATCATAATCTCAAAGAGATATCTACACACACGTTATTATAGCATTATTCACCATAGTCAACAAAGGAGATAACATAAATGTCCACCAACAGATGGAGATACATATATTATATATAATAAAATAATTCAGTCTTAAAAAAGAAGAGAATATCTTGCCATAATTGACAATATAGATGAACATGGAGGATATAATGCTGAGGGTAATCAGCCAGTTATAGAAAATAAATACTGCATGATTCCAGTTATAAGAGAAATCTAAAAAAATCAAAGTCATGGAAACAGAGTAGAATGGTGGTTTCCAGGGGCTGTGGGAAGGGAAAACAGGGAGTTATTCTTAATGGATATAAAGTTTCAGTGATGCAAGATAAATAAGTTTTAGAGATCTACTATAAAACATGATGCTGATAATTGACATATTGTATTGTGCACTTCAAAATGTGTTAAAGATATGGGAGTGATGGGAAGGGAAAAGCATGGTCCCTTTAAATGATACCGAAAGTGGGAAAGGAAGCGCTGGGTAGAGGAGGGTGTGGTCCCTGGCTAGGGCTCCACTCCTACAGACCTAGGTGAGTAGAGGCATTTTTGTTTTCCTGCCCAAATGTTGTATTTCCCAAAACCACCTGGCCTGATATCCCCCCATCTTGTGCCTATAAAAACCCCCTAGATCCCAGCAGGCAGAAACACAGGCAGCTGGACATCGAGAGGAACACACCGACAGCTACCAGCACACTAGCAGCCACCGACTCGCAGAACGATAGGGAAATTGGCTGGGGCAATTGGAGGAGAGCCTAGGCTGCCAAATGACCCGTCTCCAGGGGAAAACCATCTCCCTCTGGCTCCCACATCTGCTGAGAGCTATTTCCACTCAATAAAACCTTGCACTCATTCTCCAAGCCCATGTGTGATCCAATTCTTCTGGTACACCAAGGCAAGAACCTCAGGATACAGAAAGCTCTCTGTCCTTGCAGCAAGGTAATGGGTCTAATTGAGCTGGTTAACACAAGCCGCCTATAGACTGCAAAATGAAAGAGCAAAACTGAAAGAGCACCCTGTAACACATGCCTACTGGGGATTCAGCTGTAAGCATTCACCCCTAGACACTGCCAGGGGGTTGGAGCCCCACAGCCTGCCCATCTGTATGCTCCCCTAGAGGTTTGAACAGCGGGGCATCAAGAAGTGAGCCACACAAAGGATATGAACAGATACTTCTCAAAAGAAGACATTCATACAGCCAACAGACACATGAAAAAATGCTCATCATCACTCACCATCAGAGAAATGCAAATCAAAACCACAATGAGATACCATCTCACACTAGTTAGAATGGCAATCATGAAAAAATCAGGAAACAACAGGTGCTGGAGAGGATGTGGAGAAATAGGAACACTTTTACACTGTTGGTGGGATGGTAAACTAGTTCAACCATTGTGGAAAATAGTGTGGCAATACCTCAAGGATCTAGAACTAGAAATATCATTTGACTCAGCCATCCCATTACCGGGTATATACCCAAAGGATTATAAATCATGCTGCTATACAGACACATGCACACATATGTTTACTGCAGCACTATTCACAATAGCAAAGACTTGGAATCAACCCAAATATCCATCAGTGGTGGACTGGATTAAGAAAATGTGGCACATATACACCATGGAATACTATGCAGCCATAAAAAAGGATGAGTTCATGTCCTTTGTAGGGACATGGATGCAGCTGGAAACCATCATTCTCAGCAAACTATCACAAGAACAGAAAACCAAACACCGTGTGTTCTCACTCATAGGTGGGAATTGAACAAGGAGATCACTTGGACACAGGAAGGGGAATATCACACACCGGGGCCTATTGTGGGGAGCACGGAGGGGGGAGGTTAGCATTAGGAGATATACCTAATGTAAATGATGAGTTAATGGGTGCAGCACACTAACATGGTACATGTATACACATGTAACAAACCTGCACGTTGTGCACATGAAACCTAGAACTTAAAGTATAATAATAATAATAATAATAATAAAAGAAAAGGAATTACTAAGAAAAAAAAAAAAAAAAAAAGAAGTGAGCCACAGCCCCATCACATGCCCTGTGAAGGGAACAAAGGAACTTTTCCAATTTCATGAGAGGCCAGAAAGTGTGTTAAGTGTTCTTATCTCAATTTTTAAAAAGGAAAGAAGAAGTGAATTGGGGAGAAAAACATCCCTTTAGTACTTCTTTCATGAATTTACTGATTCTCATGGTTCTAAAAACGGCACCTAGTACACAATAACTTTCTGTAAGACAGGAATAAATCCAAGATTTGTCAGGTCCAATGTTACACAATTTGGGTTTGGTCCTCTTTAAGAAAAATAATGCAAAACTTTGAATACAAAGTTGCTAGTGCCCCTCCTGTGACATGTACAATCTGTGCACCAAAGGGCCCTGAATTTAGGTTCTATTAGCAATATTAAAAAGCTGCCTGTCTTATGGTATTAGAGATATGACTTCTTGGAAAGTGAGGGTCTAAATTCACACATGCCACATCTTTTTCAGATACTAATTGGTTCCTGAATGTGGAGATCATAGTACATTTTATGGACAAAAACTAAGAAGAACATGTTCTTCGGGTAATGGTTCAGATCTTCTACAGCTTGTGGAAAATGTCAATAAGCACAGAGAAATCAACAGGTGCAAGCTGATGAGTGCAGGTAAAATATAGCTACTAGAGTAAGATATGCAAATAACAAAATTTCTAATGCAAACTGTATTGACCTGTTAACAGTCAGTCCAAACAACTACACAACTGAACACTGAACCAGATGTTCAGATGACTAGAGGCAAAAATTTGGTCTAATTCCAACTCTTAAAACCTATATAATGGGAAAGATAATTCAGGATCTTGTAACTTACATGCGGACCCAGCATTTCAATTTTAAATTAGTGTGCCTGCAAATTTCCTTTTCTCAAACTGTTTATGAAACTGATGTTTATACTTCTTTTTAAGATGGTTGAGGTTCTTATGAAACCTGTTGAATTTTTCTTCTTTGACAGCAGAAATAAACTCAATCTTTAGAAAAAGAAATGCTCGGCATAAAAACACATCAATCTGAATGTCAATAAACAAATAAATAAAGCACAATTAAGAAAAGGCCTTTAAAAGTAAAACAAACAACAAACAAACTGAAGGCTGGTTCAGTTTACCAAAAGAATAAAAATGATATGCAGAGTTGGTTAAATTTGAAATACAATGGATAATCATATCTAATCAATTCAGAAAAATACAAATAAGAACATTTTATACTGTCTTAGATGGCCTTAAATAAAGTAGCAAACATTGCTTGTTGTCACCAAATAGTCATTCTTCTGTTCTTCCTTTGTAACAGAATGCTGAGTAGTGTGCCTAACTAAATGATTATATTTACTAACCTCCCTGCTATGATTTTTGTAGTTACTGCATGCCAGAGATCTATATATAGTTGTGGGATATCCAGGAAGACTCTTTACAAGAGCAACAATAAGTTTCCTTTATCTTTCACCTGCTTTGTACTGCTATGGAACTGGAATACAGATTGATGGAATATAGTTTGATGGCTGGAACTCCAGCAGCCTGCTTGAACCCTGAGATTACCTTGTGGATGGAAGCCATGGTCTTGGAATGCTAGAGAAAAAGATAAATAATTGAGATCCAGGTGCTTTATGGAACAAAAATAATGAAAGCTGTATACAGTATGTTTTATAAAACAGTGAAGTCTTACAACTTTAACTTATTTTCCCCCAATCTATTCCACTCTGTGCTGGAAGCTAATAGTAACACAGTTTAGATAGATGGAGAGAAGAAAATACTAAGAGGAACAATAAGAAAACAATAGAAATATACAAACATCATAGATAAAATTCACATGATATCTTAACAATTCAAACAATTGATCTCAATGGTATAAGCCACATTAAAATTTGTAGGAAAGTCGCTTAAAATACACAGTATTCAAACCATTGAGTTTCATGTAAATAATAAGTGCCAGACTTACCAAATATAGCATTAGAAAATTCAATTAATGTTGAATTTCAGATCAACATGATTTTTGTAAAAGTGTATAATACAATAAAAATATTTATAGTATGTCTGAAATTCAAATTTACCTGGGAGTTCTATATTTTGTCTAGCAACCCTACCTGTAAAGTGGTTAAGTTATAATAATATAAATTACATAATGCTTTCTTCAAAGAAATAATATTTTAGGGAGCTTCACATTTGGTATCGAACATGATCAACAATGCCATATTGAATAGAATAAATGACATACATTTCACTGAACACATGGTATACCACTGAATTTTATGACAACCTCCTTATTACAAATGAAGAAACTAATGCTCAAATTTATTTTATAAATCCATTGTAGGCATGTAGCTAAGAAGTGGCAAAACTAAAATTGAAATATAGTTTAATATGACATAATTTGACTTATGTGTTGAATTTAGACTAGACTTTATATGAGCTACTGAACGGTGAGCAACTATAGATATTATAAATATAATGTAGACAATAATGTCTAAAATTTTTAGACCTGGTTTCTCTCAAGTAAAAACAAACAAAGCAAAACAAATTCTGCCATGCAACTCCTTCCTGACAACTTTCTTGGTCATGTTAACACATCCAAAACAGTTCCGCATTTCAACTTCTCTTTTTCTTTCACTCCTGACTGCCAATCCTGACCACCAATTCTATTTTATTTCCTCTCCAGGTTTCTCTGAATACTCTATATTTGTCTTTATGCTCGCCTCAGCTTGCTTAATTCAGTTTCCTTTACCAAAGGAACTCACAAACCAGGAACCAAATCAAAATAAGGCGTTTAGCTTTTTCAGAAATGTGGGCATACAGAGGACACAGATACAGGCAGATTCATCCAGCTGAGTGAACATAATGGCAGATCTTTTAGAGCAGGGATTAATAAAAGATTGCTAATCAAGAGAAAAGATAGCATGATTCCTAAACCTTCCTTGAACTGAAAAAAAAAAAAAAATACGAAAGAAATTCCTCCATGTCTCCATTTCCAGTGGCTATTATAACTAGATAAAATGTGCTTCCAGCATTTCCTGTGAATTTCCAATCTTTCTTGGTAGTATATGTAACCTCATAGTAAATTCCTATTGTTTTAGGTAGGTTAAGGGTATATGTACTCCTTGAAACATATATAAGGAGGAAGAGAAGAAAGGGGAAGGGAGAAGAAAGGGAAAGAAAGAGAAGAGAAAATGCAGATGTCATTTCATAGAAAACTTGCAATGTGCCTCATACGGTGTTAACAGATTTAAAGTGTTTTTTTCTCATTAATTCTCACCAAAAAATATGAGTTAATGTTACTGTTATCTTCATTTTACAGATGAGGGTGCTGAGGCACAGGGGGTTTAAATAATTTTCTTGAGATCACATCATTCCTATGTGACTGAAGATTAATTGGAATCCAGACAGTTTGAATCCACAGCCCATGTTGCAAACCAGTGTCATAATGGCTCCTGTAGTTTGGCAGTATGCTTTTATTCATTTGATGCAAAATATAAAACAGACAAAATGAAAACCTTCAAACATCAATTGAATATCAACTAGACCCACACATAAGAGCACAGTAGAGCAAATCTAGCTGTAACATATAAGGGTTAGAGTTCAAAGAGCACCATAAAACTGGATTACCTCACTTGCACACAGTGGTTAAACTCTTGCTCTTGAGGCAATCGGGCTATGTAAAAATACCAGCACCTGATATCACTTAGTTCAGCAGACCTTGGGTAAACAGTTAAGTATCTCTTTTATCATCAATTTTCGTGGTGGCTCATGCCTGTAAACCCAGAGTTTTGAGAGGCCAAAGCAGGAGGATCACTTGAGGCTAGGATTTTGAGACCAGCCTGGGCAACCCAGAAACCCCATCTCTACAAAAAAATTAAAAAATAGCTAGGTGCAGTGGCTCACATATGTAGTCCTGGCTACTTGGGAGGTTGAGGTGGGAGTTCACGGCTACAGTGAGCTGTGATTCTACCACTGCACACCAGCCTGGACAACGAGCCAGACCATCTATAGGACAAACAAACAAACAAACAAAAATTCACTCATGTAAATGAGCATAAGATTCCCTGTTTCATAGAGTTGTTGTTCTTAGGGCTAGTGAGATAATGAGGTAATATTAACCCATCCTATTAAAGAAATAAAATTATATATGCAATGCGTGAAAGGAGTACATGTATACACACGGGATTTCTTCTGCACTCAAGAATTAAATAAAAATATATTTTAATTAAATATAGCAAATATGAAAATGAGGGGATATAAAAATGAGGTGCAGTTATGTTTTTAAAATGCATCTATATTATTTTAACTGTTTGCAATTAGAATGTATTTATGTATTGTCTAGGTGACTATACATTTAATCCTACCTAATATACATATTCAAAAGTCAGAAAGGGTATTGAAAATTGTCATTGCGTTCCTTTGACATGAAAGGCACTTATTAATTTAATGTTATATAATTTAATGGGAATTAAATTCATTTTTGTAAAAATAGATAATGTACTTACAGGGTATATAAACTGACTCACATATGACCTTTTTGAAAGTCTTTCAGCATATCAGAAATCCATATCGAACAATGAAAAACTCATCTTATGCAAATAGAATTATAGATATTTCTTAATGTAATTAAATCCCAAAATTAATTAGACAACATTCTTAGTGGCAAACAACAGAACCCATTCCAGGTAGTTTTAAGCAGGCAAGAAATTTAATAAAGACTACTAGGAAGCTTGTAGAACATTCAAGAGATCTGAGTATCAGGCTTGGGGTCTAAAATGCCAGCAAAGATGCCCAAGGCACATATTGAAATTGGCCTATTGGAGACCCCATTGTAGCTGAACACTGAAAAAGCCACAGCTTTTGTCACTGTTGTCCTTGAAAATAGTGTCCTCTGTCACAGGAAGAATGGTGGGAAGAATAAATTTTGTAGAACACCTGCATTTTCCTGTTCCTATTCATGAAATGAGATCTTGTTCTTTGGTTTCCGTGTTACAGCCTTATTTACATATCTGCTCCCTAACTACAAGGAGGGCTAAACAAGTACGATTTTTGGTTTCCAACTTAGCCAGCAAAAATAGTGGGGTAAGAATTGCCAAAACATTGAAGGGCTGTTCAAAATGTGTTGGGGTAACAAGAAAACACATCAGATATCCACTAGACAGTGCCGAAAAATGAATAAATCAATATATATATATGTATGTTGTTTATTTACATAGTAAAGTCCTTATTAGCATATTTTAAGCATAAATATCAAATGAAAGACAGTTTAAGTGGTATTTTACATTTGTTACATTATATAGTTATATTGAAACATGCATCAAAATGTATTTTCATAATTTGACTTTTGAAACTATAGTACTTAAACAAAAACACCAGGAATATACTGGAAATTTGAATAAATATTCCTCTTTGAAAGATATCTTTGCACTCTGCTGTTTTAATTTTGAGAAGCTGATAGTTCTATGTACACGATAGATTAGGAATGTTTGTTCAGCTTAACTAAATACGGCTTAAAATGAAACTGAAACTTTCTAAATATTGAAAACATTTTTAAAATTCTCAAAATGTATCCATTCTATAAAGTTTATACAAAATAACTTTATCCAATTAATGTATTTTGCGAGAACTTATCTAATATTTATGTATATTTTAGAGACCTAACTTATCCAGTGATCATTTTTCCAAAAATTTTGAATTTCTGAAACAGAGTGAAGTATTAGGACGGAAACAAAAGAATTTCTCAGATCCATGTACAACAATGTGTCCACTTTTGCAAGTTGGCCAGAGAACATCAATCATAGCATACACTTTCAAATTATTCTTGAAATAATTTAAAGGAGTTTATAATGACGGTTTTCAGACCACAGCACCCTCAAATACCCTGGGCCTATTTAAAACAACGTGGAAAGCTTAAGAGTATGGATGGCAGTAAAAAAAAGAAAAGATAAAGTGTAGAAATGACAACCCATAAAGCAAATCCACAATGATTCTGTCAAGGCCTTTTTCTCTCAAAGTATCTTAAATGCTCCTGAGAAATGTGCTCAATCTTCTTGGCATCTTAGAGAATTAAGCATTATTCTCCAGATAGTCTTTGAGAAAAGTTTCCACATATATGCAAACTCAGAAAACTCCATCAAAATAAGAAATGATAAAAATTGAAGAAGCTCTGTGTTTTTGATATATTCTAGGACATTAAACAAAAACATTAGGAAGATGTAACCAATAGGAGTTTGGGCTTCCATCTCAGGCCTGTGTTTTAGGGGTTCTTTATGAAGCAGCCAAGAATAAGAGGACAAGTGATGGCTTTCTTGAATGAGGATAAAAAATATGAAAGAGAATATAAAACTTCAAAATCACTAAAGCAAGGGATTGCCCCACCTCATTTCCACATCTACCCCATAAGCACACAATTTTTATTTTTCATCTTGTAGGATAATGTTCACTTTTTGATGCTCACTTTAAACAGAAGCATGGAAGGAACAGGTGATTGCCCTTGAGTTTGTTTCTGTTTTTGTTGCACTTTTGAAGCTATACTTTATTGAATTGAGTTTAAATTCCGAATTTCTAAAAATGAACCTGAGTAGAAAAACATGTTCTTTCATGCTAGGAAAATATATTTTTGCTTTGATTAATATTTCTCATTTCGAATACATTATGACATGTTGAAAACAAAAAGTGTCTTTATTGTCTTCTGATTTTTCACAAGCTATAGGCTGTTTCTCAACCATAAGAGCATCAAATACATATTATTGATAATTATAGATATTCTGACAGTCAGACCTTTGACCTGCAAACATTATTTTCAGAGATGATTAACCAAGAGTAGTAGAGTACAAAGGCTTCTGAGCACTTTTTTTTTCTTGACCTACTCATTTATTGAGAAACTATCCAACTCTTACTCAATAATAATATAGATGATTTCATGGGAGTTGGTATAGTTCCTATTGCCTAGTGAACACATGACCCCAGATCAACCAATCAGAGAATTACATTCTTGTACTTATTGTAATTATTTCAGTGAAAGCTACGTGATGCCATACAAATCTGTGATCTTTCTAGAATCTGTTTCATAAGTATTAGAACATTATTAGTAAGTAACTATGTGAAGTATTAGTTTTTAAAATCCTTTCTTATTGAAAATTAATATATGTACATGTCAGAAATGCAAAAAGTGAAAAAGAGTATCTATTAGAAGTAAGTCTAATTCTATCTTGATCCTATCCTTATCCTTAGAACCAACACTGTGAATTATTTCATATAAATAGTTTTAGAAATTTTCTACAAATTAACAACATATATTTTTAGGTTCATAGAAGTATTCTGAAAGATAATAGGATATTTTAACATAAACACATATAAATATTATATTTTCATGTTAGCACATATAAATCCGCCTCACTGATTTCTAATGGCTGTAGATTCCTATTACATAAAAACAAACATATACTTATACATACAATCACATTTCCTGTTGATGGCATCTTAATTTTTCCTTTTACAAAATTGTGAAGGTGAACAATTTCATACATATGTACTTGAACACACATAAAGGTCCAAAGGACCTATAGTAAACCTCTCAGTCAGTAGATTAGATATAGCAATGTTCCAATAATTCTCTTGTACTCTACATCCAATTTTCATTAAGCTCCCCTGACATCACAAAGTCTAGCATATATATGAAATATATACATTATAAAGCAACTCTATTTATGTACTCACATTGATGTCTTCCAAATCTAAATTATTTAGAATAATATTGTTCCTTTTCCAGATAATGGGAGGTCTCAGGGTTCCTTGAATGGCACAGCTCAGAACAGCACTTTGTCCCACAGTTGCTGCAGTGATGCTTAGTTTCTGATCTTCCGGCAGACTCAACTGGATCACTTCTGTGAAGATAAAGTGTCAGTAATGTTGATGAACATGTAGTTTTGTAAGGTTAAGTAGTATAAAGCTACTGAATACTAGTAATTAAGGCTTTTAATTTGAATGAAAGCGAAAAAAGCTTGTGATGAAATGAAAAAAGAGAAAATTGTTTCCAATAAAAGGTCAGAATGACATTTCAATTTAATTGATTGACAAGCATCCTCATGAGGCACAGAACTATTAAGCATGAAATGAATATCAGAAGTAGAGTTATAATAAGCCTGGCAGATTGCACCCAAAAGAGAGATAAATTATTTAACTGCCAAATCGACATGTAGTGTGTCATTGGCATTGAAATAAAAATGATGCTGTTTATTCACTGATAGATTTATATTGTAGGTTAGGTGAGATCATTGCTGGCTGGCTTCAGAGAACACTAGCACCGTAGACTGGGTAAAAGGCATCTTTATGCTGGAAAACATGTTGACTCTGAAGGCATAAGATTTGTTTGGGAAGTTGGAGAAGTAAAAATCTGAAGTCCACTGACCAAACAGCAATTAAGTAGAATTCTATCAGCTGTCTTTACCAGATCGCATTAGTATTGAATAGTTATTTCATGATTCTTAAAGTCAAATATCATATTTTAACTAATGAGTATACACATTTCTGCTGGTAATTTCTGCCAATGTACACATTTCTGTCTATTGCTGGACAACTTTATTTGAAATCTGGATCTGGCTTTCCTTTTTGGTTTTCAGATAATCCTTACCAACTAGGAGAATTATCAACTGTATCATTGTCAATTTTCATGAGAGATGACTAGGATAATGTCTATGAATTCTGCATCCATGTAAAAACGGCCCTTTTATCTCCTGTTGACATTCACAGACACGAAGTTTTCTACATTATGATTTGAGTCTTGTAGTTTGACTTTGCTCACAGTCTTGACCACGTTAGAAATACCACAATTTCTGACTTAAATGTCGATGTAGATGAGTGAAATAATTGTCCTTTGTCCCCTTGTTAAGGTTGTGATATTTGTCCCTGGGGTTGAGTGAGGAAAGTGGTGCCCTAACTTGTAATTAATATGATCATGTGCAACGACTGCATTCTTCTTGAGAAAGCCCCCTCCCTCCCTCTCAGCATTCTACCACATTGTCTCTATTTCTTAATCCTGTCTTCCCTTTTAGATGCTAATCAAGTGAGTGTCATAGAACATAAATATCTCATAAAGAGTTATTTGGTTTTTGGTACCATCACAAATTGCAATGCCAAACATGACATATGTGTTTGGATTAAGGGCCTGGATTAAACATATAATCCACCACCCCCTCAACACACACACACACGTTAAATGTTGAGTGATTTGGGGTGTTATCACCACTGGCTGACACCTCATTATCTGATAAAATGAAACAGAAATATACTCACACTCCTATTCTGTTATATAGCATCTCACCTCTAAACCTAAAGTCACGTTTATTTAAGTTATCGTTGTTTTGTGTTGTCAAAGTGAACAGGAATGCTCTTGAAATTGGAAAATTCTACTAGAGAAAGACTCGGCCCAGATTCATTATTTGGTTTGTTACATCACCCAAAATACAGACAGAAAATCAGACAGAAATGGGTAACAAACATCTTGTCCATTCCTTTGTGTGAGAATCTAACCTTGAATCCGATTTATCCATATTACCATTTATTTCAATGCTTCCTGAGTAATAAGAACATAGGGAAGGCCAGGCACGGTGGCTCACACCTGTAATTTCAGCATCTTGGGAGGCAGAGGTGGGAAGATCACTTGAGGTGAGGAGTTCGAGCCTGGCCAGCATGGTGAAACCCCATCTCTACTAAAAATAGAAAAAAAAAAAAAAGCCAGGCATTGTGGCACATGCCTGTAGTCCCAGCTACTCAGGAGGCTGAGGCAGGAGAATCTCTTGAACCTGGGAGGCAGAGGTTGCAATGAGCCAAGATCATGCCACTGAACTCCAGCCTGGGCATCACAGTGAGAATCCGTCTCAAAAAAGAAAAAAAAAATGGGGAATATTTTCAGTCTGTTTTAGATTAATATATATTCTGTCATATACATACGACATGTCTCTGTTACACATCACATAGGTGTACACATATAAAACCACACATACACACACACAGAAACATAAACACACACATACACTCATACAGATATATATATATGTAAATAAGTTAAAAATTATTCAATTACTTCGAAACACTAAAAGTTGAAATCTGCAGACACAGTGTTTATGTCTTTGTTTAATGTTACAAACTAACAGAAAATGAGAACATTATAAAAGTAATGGCATCATGTAGAGTATCATGTAAGAATTATTAATAATTTCCCATTTACATTCCTGAATTTCAGCTTCTGGTTCCTCATTAAATTACAGAGGAGATAATGGGACATCTGGTTCTAAAAACAGCATGTGAACATTGGCTCTTCTGCCATTTAGAAATACAATTGCTACTAAGTTACCCTGGAATCTCTTCACTAACCTTCCGCATCTGTTATTAAGTCCTAGGCCATTTGAATTAGTTGTGCTTTTTATAGTTATATATTACAATGGTAATTAGATAATATAATCATCTTAGAATAAATGCTGAGATTTGGCATAACATTATGTGGGCAATCTTTCTAAAATGTATTTTTTTAGAAGATGTGTAATTAGAATAAAGATTATTATTCACTAGGAATATTAACATGCACAGAAAAACTTACTTTTTAATTTTATGGCTACATTTTAAAATGACTTTAAATATATTTCTTGGTAATACTTATTAAATAACTATATATTTGATAATTTCTTAGATTTGTTTTCTGCATATTTCATGCTGTATGTTTCACCTCTTCACTACTATGTTGTATAGAAAAACTACACCAAGCCAATCATGTTCACTGGTTACATCTCAAAATCAAATGGCCTTTTCCTGAAATAAATTTAGCAGCGCATTTTATTTTAGCTACAGAATTGCCATCTCCATCTTCACTTGTCTTGTAATAGTTATTAAGAAGCACAGATTAGCACAGATTTAATATTACAAGTTAAAAATGTTAAACATTTTTATTGTTAAATTATATCAAGAATGCTTTAATGTTGAGTGAAATGCTTATAAAATGCCAAAATTATACGTTTTATTGATACATGATCATTATTTCTAGAAATGCACTACTATGTAAAACAATAACTATGAATCAAGCTATAATCCAATTTAAAAATGATTTTTTATCTATTATTTTAAATTGCTTCTGAGTGTGTGTGTGCATTGGAGTGACTATAGTTGCTACTTTAAAAACAAGAATTTTGAAATAAAATATTGAAAACAATCTTTTATTAACTATAGTTAATCCATGTTTTCTTGGATATACATTAATAATGACTTGTTTCATTTTATAGCCTTCTATATGCAAACAGCTTATGCTAGTTATGTACAGAAACTATCTTTGCAACAAATAGCACCAATCATTTTATGCCCCTCTGCATTCTTTCTGCTCTAATGACCTCAACATGTATCATGTGTGGAGAGTCACCTCGTGCCCTAGCAAAAGGTAAAAACATATAGGCTAAGTATAACATACGGTACTGAGTGTTTTGACACACTTCAGCACTTCTTTCCTTTATAAACTTTGCCTCCTCTTGGAAGCCCTCTCAAGTATTTACAGCAAAATTTTAATGATTTTTTTTTTCTGATCTCACATTATGAGGACTATTACTACCTTTTTAATCCAGCTTTTGTTTTTGATTACTTAGGGAAGTTAAGAGGCAAGTAAAATAGTTTCACACTGTGAATGCTTCTCTATGCTTTTTCATTTTTACTACTTGGCTTAGAGAAAAACTAAGAGCTTGCTTTAAAGGAATGAAATATTTGAAGTGTCTGCTAGAAGAATCTGAAGCCAAAGACACAAGTACAGTTTAGTACAACTTGCAGCATGATTAGTGGGTATTTATAAGGCATTGATTTCAATAGCAACTAGATCCTACCAGTAGTAATATAAATTTGGGTAAAAATATGTAATATTTTTAAAGTTTTTTTTAAGTTCAGGGATACATGTATGGGTTTGTTACATAGGTCAACGTGTGTCATGGGGATTTGTTGTACAGATTATTTCATTACTCAGGTATTAAGCCTAGTACTCATTAGTTATTTTCCTGATCCTTGCCTTCGTCCCACCATCTATGCTCTAATAGGCCCCAGTGTGTGTTGTTCCCATCTATGTGTCTATGTGTTCTCATCATTTAGCTCCCACTTATAAGTGAGAATATGTGGTATTTGGTTTTCTGTTCCTGCATTAATTTGCTAAGGGTTATGGCCTCCAGCTCCATCAATGTCCTGGTAAAGAACATGATCTTGTTCTTTTTTATGGCTTCATAGTATTCCATAGTGTTTATATACCACATTTTCTTTATCCAGTGTATCATTAAAGGGGATTTAGGCTGATTCCATGTCTTTGCTATTATGAATAGTGCTGCAATGAACTTCAATTTGTGTGCATGTGTCTTTGTAACAGGATAATTAATATTGTTTTGAGTATATACCCAGTAATGGGATTGCTGGATCAGTGGGAGTGTGAATTAGTTTAACCATCATGGAAGACAGTATGGCAATTCCTCAAATACCTAATATTATGTGATTTTAACACATATAGAAAAAGTGAAATATTATGAATATTTGTGAAACACTAGTTTAAAAAGGATGATTTTAGAAGCTTTGATTAAAGATATCTTTTAAAATTGTAAGAAGAGCAAGAGCAAGCTTTTCATAACCAAAATTCTGCTCTTCTAAATATCGATATCTTTGAAGTCCCTAACTATAGACTTATGTTAAATATTTCATTAAATCTGTTTAAACACTAGACTCATCACCTTATTATCCTCATCACACCTATTAATCCTATTATAGGATTAATGTCTAAATTTTGTCAATAATGTTTCCTAATAACGGATACTTTACCTTTCTCTACTTCAGTAAAGAAATTGCTAATTAAATGCATATAGTAATATAATATTAAGCCAGAAATAGATCAAAAAAAGAAATTCACTTAGAAAGTGGAAATGGAATAAATTAATTACTCTCATAATAAGATAACCACAATTACTTAATAACAAGGTTTTTAAGTAACAAGAAAATTCTGATGGCATATTTTGTCAGGAAATAGGTGACTTCAAAATAAATGGTAATGCTTACATAATGTAGACATGTCAAGATATTCACAAAGTTATTATGATGAAATGCTTAGAATCTTCAAGACAAAGTATCTACTTATTAAATATTATATGCTTTTATTATAATTAGTCTTATAAAATTAAAACAAAACAAAATTTAAAAGGTCTAGAAATTTTGTTTTGGTAACAATGGACTGGATAAATTGGACACTCACAGAAGAAGTGACACCACAGCAAACAAACATATAAACAGTATGAACTAAATACAAATAATTTATTCTTAAAAGCATTAGAGAAATATCAGGAGAGTGATGAACTGCCCAGTCTATGTTCCGAAGAGAACTGTAACTGAGAGATGAGATTACACCTGGAATTGCACATTCCGTTGAGGATTTTTTTCATTTTGAAGAGATAACAGCGATACTTAGATGTTATTATGTGGCTTATTGTTTTCCAGGCATATGGGATAGGGAAAATAATGGAGTGTTTCCATCTCTGTGCTAGGACTGTAAGATGCCACCATCTACAACTGAAAATATGGACTGCAGCACGCTGTTACCTACATATCTTAAACAAAATCTCTCTGGAGTAAGTTCATATCATTGTATTCATCCAATACTTGCTATAAATAATTTTGTATTTATAATACCCAGAAAATTATAAACTATAATATGGCCCACCAAAAGAGAAGACAGCATGATGAGAAGGAGCAGAAACAACACATAACAGTAAAAATAATCCAATAAGATTGTAAGATGTATTATGTTTATGAAAACAAAATTCCAGGTTAGAAATTTTGACCATAAAAAATAGAACTATAAACATTACAAGTTTGTGAAAAATCAACTAGAAATTATAAAAGTAAAAGCTATACTAACTGAAATTAATAATTAAATGTATGTACTTAAGGTCAGATTAGACACAGCAAAAAAGAGAAATAGTAAGCTAGAAAAGAGATTAAATGAAACTTCACAGAATAAAAAGCAAAAACCAGAAAAGGTTAATGAAAACAGGGTTCTTTTGAATCCCAGAAAGAGAAAACAGAAAAAAAATGGAGGAGAAGTAATATTTGAAGAAATAGCAGCTGACGGTTTTCCATAAATGTAAAAGACACCAATCAATAGATTGAAGAAGCACATCAAATTTCAAGCAAAGCAAACAAAAAACTAGACTAATTCACACTGAGTCAGTGTATTAGTTCATTTGCAGGCTGATGATAAAGACATACCCGAGACTGGGGAGAAAAAGAGGTTTAACTGGACTTACAGTTCCACATGGCTGGGGAGGCCTCAGAATCATGGCAGGAGGTGAAAGGCATGAGTGGCATGCCTTACATGGCAGCGGCAAGAGAAAAATGAGGAAGAAGCAAAAGGGGAAACCCCTGATAAACCCATCAGATCTTGTGAGACTTATTCGCTATCAAGAGAATAGCACAGGAAAGACCAGCCCACATGATTCAATTACCTTCCCCTGGGTCCCTCCTACAACATATGAGAATTCTGGGAGATATAATTCAAGATGAGATTTGGGTAGGGGCACAGCCAAATCATATCATTCCTCCCATGGACCCTCCAAATCTCATGTCCTCGAATTTCAAAACCAATCATGCCTTCCCAACAGTCTTCCAAAGTCTTAACTAATTTCAGTATTAACCCAAAAGTCCACAGTCCAAAGTCTCATCTGACACAAGGCAAGTCCCTTTCTCCTATGAGCTTTTAAAATCAAAATAAGCTAGTTACTTCCTAGATACAATGTGAGTGCAGGTATTGGGTAAATGGAGCCATTCCAAATGGGAGATATTGGCCAAAACCAAGGGGTTACTTGGCCCATACAAGTACAAAATCCAGCGGGGGGGGGGGGGGGGGGGGGGGGGGGGGGGGGGGGGTGGGGAGGGGGGGGGGGCAGTCACATTTTAAAGCTCCAAAATGATCTCCTTGACTCCAGGTCTCACTTCCAGGTCATGCTGAAGCAAGAGGTGGGTTCCCATGGTCTTGGGCAGCTCAGCCCCTGTGGCTTTGCAGGGTACAGCCTCCCTCCCAGCTGCTTTCACAGGCTGGCATTGAATTTCTGCGGTTCTTCCAGGTGCATGTTGCAAGCTGTCAGTGGAGCTACCATTCTAAGGTCTGGAGGACAGTGACTCTCTTCCTACAGCTCCACTAGGCAGTGGCCCAGTAGGGACTCTGTGGGGGGGCTCCAACTCCACATTTTCCCTCCACACTGCTCTAGCATAGTTTCCCCATGAGGGCCCTGCCCCTGCAGCCAACTTATGCCTGGGCATCCAGGCATTTCCACACAGCCTTTAAAATTTAGGCAGACATTCCCCAAATCTAATTCTTGACTTCTGTGCACCCGCAGGCTCAACACCACATGGAAGCTGCCAAGGCTTGTGGCTTCCACTCTCCAAATCCACAGCCTAAGCTGTACATTGGCCCCTTTCAGCCATGGCTGGAGCCGGTAAGACACAGGGCATCAAGTCCCTAGGCTTCTCACAGCACAGAGTCCCTGGGCCTGACCCAGGAAACCACTTGTTCCTCCTGGGTCTCTGGCCCTGTGATGGGAGGGGTGGCCTTGAAGATCTCTGAAATGGCCTGGAGACATTTTCCCAATTGTCTTCGGAAAAAACATTATGCTCCTTGCTACTTATGCAAATTTCTGCAGCTGGCTTGAATTTCTCCCCCAGAAAATCGGTTTTTCTTTTCTATCACATAGTCAGGCTGCAAATTTCCCAAATTTTATGCTCTGTTTCCCTTTTAAAATGGAATACTTTTAACAGCACCCAAGTTACCTTTTGAATGTTTTGCTGCTTAGAAATTTCTTCTGCCAGATTTTCTAAATCATCTCTCCCAAGTTCAAAGTGTCACACATCTCTAGGGCAGGGTCAAAATGCTGCCAGTCTCTTTGCTAAAACCTAACAAGAGTCACTTTTTTTCCAGCTCCCAACAAGTTCCTCATCTCCATCTGAGACCACCTCAGCCTGGATGTTATTGTTCATATCACCATCAGCATTTTTGTCAAAGCCATTCAATAAGTCTCTAGGAGGTTCCAAACTTTCTCACACTTTCCTGTCTTTTTCTGAGCCCTCCAAACTGTTCTAACCTCTGCCTGATACCCAGTGCCAGTCGCTTCCACATTTTCAGGTATCTTTTCAGCAATGCCCCATTCTACTGGTACTAATTTACCATATTAGTTTTCATGCTGCTGATAAAGACATAACTGAGACTGGGAATAAAAAGAAGTTTAATTGGACTTACAATTCCACATGTTGGGGAGGCCTCAGAATCATGGTGGGAGGTGAAAGGCACTTCTTACATGGCAGCACAAGAGAAAATGAGGAAGAAGCAAAAGTAGAAACCCCTGACAAACCCATCAGATCTCCCGAGACTCATTCACTATCACGAGAATAACATGGGAAAGACCGGCCTCCACTATTCAATTACCTCCCCCTGGGTCTCTCCCACAGCACACGGGAATTCTGGGAGATACAATTAAAGTTGAGATTTGGGTGCAGACACAGTCAAGCCATGTCAGTCAGTCACTTAACAATGAAATTAAAGAAAATTAGGAACACTCAATTTACCAATGTAACAAACCTGTACGTGTACCCCTGAACCTAAAGCAAAAGTTTTTTGTTTGTTTGTTTGTTTTTTAAAACGGATATCAAAGACAGAGAGAAATCTTAAAATTTTGCAAATTAAAAGATACAGCCTGCCTATATGGTAAGGAGAGTTAGACACATAACTGATTTCATCAGCAAAAGTAGAAACAAGAAAACAGTAGGATGATATATTGGAAATTATGCAACAAAATAAAAACTGATCTTAGAATTTTATAGAAATACATAAATATTATAATAAAATTAACATATTTACAAAAAATAGAAGAGTGAACGTTCATGTCTAGGAAACGTGCCTTAAATTCTAAAAATGTTCTTCAGACAGAAGAAAAATGATTCTAGATGAACACTCACAGATGCAAGGAGTGGAAAGCAAAAACATAAAATAAAATAAAAAAGAAGAAAGGAAGAAGAAGAAGAAGAAAGGAAGAAGAAGAAGAAGAAGAAGAAGAAGAAGAAGAAGAAGAAGAAGAAGAAGAAGAAGAAGAAGGAGGAGAAGGAGGAGGAGGAGGAGGAGGAGGAGGAGGAGGAGGAGGAGGAGGAGGAGGTATTTAAATATGAATGTTAAACAGTAAACTTTGATAGTTCAAGAATGCCAGATAATATAAAATTTTATTTACATAACATTGGGTAGAGAAAGATTTTGTTAACAAGATACAAATGAATTCACCATAAAGAAAGTGATTTATAACTTTGACTACATTACAATTTAAAATATCTATTCTTCAAAAGATACTATTAAAAAACCAAAAACACAAGTCACCAAGCAGAAGATAATTGCCACCCACAAAACTGACAAAAATCTTGTATTTCAAATAAATTATTCTACACATCACTAAGAAAAATTTAAACAACTCATTAACCAATCAAGAAATCAATAAAAGACTTGAACAAGTGCTTTATGAATTAGTCTATATGGCTAAGAAAAATCTGAAAATTGCTGAACTAACTATGCAATTAGGAAGATGAAAATTTAAGCCAAAACCCTTCAGACTGGCTTGAATTTAAAAGTCTAATGAGAATAACTGTTGAGAAAAATACAAAGCAACATAAATTCTTATATATGAAATTTATGTATCTATAAATTCTTACACACTCATGAACAAGAGTATAAATGTATACATAAACTTGCTCCATTAGTAAAGGAAGCCTCATCTAGCAACCTTTCCTGGCCAACCCATTTCCAAGGACCAAGTTAGCCACATCCCTTGCAGAAGCTTAGAGTTATGACATAGAAAACGCAGAGAGTTTAGCTGTTATAAAGAGATGACAGAAATAATAACACGTAATTTTTAAGGACATCTTTAATATACAGGACAGAGAAGAAAAGAGAAGAGCCCTATATGGTGAGAAAACAGTATGATAAGAAATAGGATAAAATAATCTGGAGTTTACTCTAAGGAAAAGAGGCCAGCAGAAAGAAAAGTTCTGAATATAAAATTGAGAAAATAATTATTTCTGCCAAAAGTTCTGAAAGTAATTAGAAGAACTTATAATCACAAATATAAATAAAAGCATTTAGCAACTAGTTCAAAATGGTAGTTTCTTCCTATGCTATTAGTGAGATTGAGAAGTTATAGAAATATAAGAATAAAAGACTTTTCAATGAAAGTTTTTCTGTAAAACAATGAAGAAAAAATTCTTGTGAAAAATTGAAATTTTGTTTTTTTTATTGTCATTATAGTCTCTTTCTATAATAAAGATGGTACAATACTACAGACAAAACTATATTTTGATATTAATTCAAGCAGTTTTACATATTGACAATACTGAATCTCACTTTCTTTTTTAATTCATTACTTGGACATTCTTTTAGTGGTCTTATAAATATACAATTGTCTTTCAGGGTTCTGTTAAATTTCATTTAATTTTTCTCTTTCAAATGAATTATATAAAGTTGAATTTTAAACTAAAATAATAAAGGAGCAGTCTATTTATTCAGTGATATGCGTGACACACACAACTTGGAAAACAATTCTTTTTTATGTAGAATAGTTTCCATGTGAAACCTGACCTAACAAAAACTGTACTAACAGAGAGAATTGGGTGGCCACTTAAAGTGGTCAAGTTAATTTTAACTTTATGAGTTGGAAAAATTCAAGGATGCAGATAACAGAATGACTTTAACATTACAAGTATGTAGGTTGGAATAGTAAGGTATTGACTTTGCAAGGTTTGTTATATTAAGTTTAAAACCTCATTATAAGTGAGTTACTCCTTGTAGGACATAGGTAAAAGAAAATAATTGTGTGTATTAACTGAATACATATCATCTGCTAAGCATTTTCCAAACATTTGATTCATTTAACTTTCCTAACTGCCCTATGAAGTAGATACTGATTCTGATTTTTATTTTTATTTTTCTACCTGTGATGCTCTCATGTGAAGAAGAGATAGTTAAAGCTTTATTAGCCATCTTGTGATCATGAATGGGAACATTCTCAATGCATTAGAGATGAAAAATGCAAAGATGGAAGGACTTCAAGTCCTTCATTATAATAGGTGAGAAGGGAGAAAACAATCATTTGAAAAAGAGTCAGGCATTGAATACTTATATCAACAAAGATGAAAGATTGAAAATCAATCATCTAAGCTTTCACTTTGGGAATAAATAAAAAGAACAAATTAAATCCAAAGTATGCAGGGAAAAAGAAAGAATGAAAATTAGAACATGAAAGAAATAAAATTGAAAACAAAAAATCAATACAGAAAATCAATGAAAACAAAAGTTGGTTATTTGAAAGATAAAACCAATAAGCCTCAAAGCAGAGTAACTCAGAAAAAAGAAACAAGGCAAAATTACCAACATCAGAAATAAAATACAGTGTTATTACAGATCCCATAGACATTTAAAGGATAATAAAAGTGGCACAAAAAATTGTGTGCCCACAAATTTGATAACCTAGATTAAATGGACCAATTCTTTGTAAGACACAATCTGCTAAATCTCATTTAAGTAGAAACAGGCAATCTGAATAGGCTTATACTTATAAAAGAAATCTCATTACTTATTAATCACCTTCCCAAGCAGAAAGTATCAGGCCCAGATGTATTCACTGATGAATTCTACCAAACATTTAAGGGAGAAATTGTATCAATCCTCTACAATCTCTTTCACAAGATAGAAGAAGAAATGCTTTCTAACTCATGCTCTGAGACCATTATTACCCTAATACCAAAACCAGACAATAGCATTACAAGAAAACTGCAGAAAAATATCTCTTCTAGGCATAGATGCAAAAATTCTCAACAAAATATTAGCTAATAGAATCCAACAACATATGAAAATGATTATACACTATGACACTTTGGTGTTTGTCTCAGGTATGCAAGAATGAATCAACATTTTAAAATCAATTAAATGTACTCATCACATCAACAAGCTAAAGAAGAAAGCAAAACATGTGCAAGATTTATATAAAAAAATTTAAAGCTTGGATGAATTTATTAAAGGAGTGAATAAAGAGGGTGGCGTGGTGGCTCACGCCTGTAATCCCAGCACTTTGAGAGGCCAAGGGAGGTGGATCACGAGGTCAGGAGTTTGAGACCAGCCTGACCAACATGGTGAAACCCTGTGTGTACTAAAAATACAAAAATTAGCTAGGCGTGGTGACACGAACCTGTAATCCCAGCCAGTCAAGCAGCTGAGGCAGAAGAATTGCTTGAACCCAGGAGGCGGAGGTTGCAGTGAGCTGAGATTGTGCCACCGCACTCCAACCTGGGTGACAGAGCGAGACTCTGTCTAAGAAGAAGGAGAAGGAGAAGTAGAAGGAGGAGGAGGAGGAGGAGAAGAGGAGGAAGATGAGGAAGAAGAAGGAGAAGGAGGAGAAGGAGAAGAAGGAGAAGAAGAAGAGATATAATCCATGCTCATGAAAACAAAAACTCAGTGTTACCAAGATGCCAGTTTTTCTCCACTTCATCTATAAATGTAATGCAATCACAGTCAAAATTCCAGCAGGTCATTTTGTGGATATCAATAAACGAATCCTGAGGTGTCTAGAGAGGCGAAAGATCAAGATGAACCAATGTTGAAGGAGAAAAACAGTATTAGAGGACTGATACTACCTGACTTCAAGAGTTACTATAAAGCTACAATAATCAAGACAGTGTGGCACTGGTGAAAGAATAGACAAATAGATCAGTGGGACAGAGTAGAGAGGCCAGAAATAGACCCAAATAAGTATAGTGAACTGATCTCTGACAAAGAGAAATGACAATGCAAGGTAGAAAAGTAACATTTTAAACAAATTGTTCTGAAACAAATAAATATTCACATTAAAAAAAAATGACACTAGACAAAAGCCCTACACATTCAGAAAAACTAACTAAAACTAAATCACAGACTTAAATATAAAACAGAAAACTATAAAAATCCTAGATGGTAATTGGAGAAAACTAAATGACCTTAGGTTTGGTGATGACCATATATTACATACACAAAATAATACTGGTTTATTTTTCATAGATGCTAATTAATAACAAGAGGAAAACCAAGACCATTTATAAACCTCAGGTAAGGTAGATCATAAGGTGTTTATACTTTGGTTATATTATTACATAAAAATTAAGTGTCCTTAAGGTTGTATTTAAATATATGTACACAAGAAAAAAAAGACATCAAACATAATGATGATCACTGTTTTACTTACAAAAATATCAACTAAATGTTAAAAAATGTCAGGTATGTTTTTCTGTATGATTTGTTGGTGTAAATACTATGTTTGATTTGAAAAAAAATGACATTATATTCTAAATTTATGAAATATTGAATGCATGAAATACAGAATTAACTTACTATCTTTAATATATTTTTTAAGTTTTGGTATTTTTACTTACTAATGAAATTCAATGTGGTAGATTGGAAAGAGAAATTGCATATACATATGAAGGAAGGAATCTAATCAGAAGAGTTCACTGTGAATTTTCATTTGTCAGTCAGGATAAAGCAATCAGTTAATCAATACCCATTTCCTATATGTTAACAAATGTGTTCAGTGCCATGTTGAAAAGCTATTACAGATATAAGAGAAGAATATTAACCTGTGTGCATTTCTTCAACTTATCTCAAGGAAACCCCAGGAAATTAATGCTGGCGTCAATCAAATGACACATTATTTGCTCTGTCTTTAATAAATCGAACATTTTTCACTATGGTTTAGATGACAGTTAGTCAAAGCTAAATTAATGAAGTAATCCCTCCATGTGTAATAGAATTTGGGCCTTTCAGACTAAAAAAGACTTTAATATTGTTTGCCTAATTAAAACAATTCAGCTAAAAGAGATTGCTATTTGCCTAATAACACACTGCTACTACTGATAAAACTGAAACTAGGATCCAGAGAATTTGCCTTAACTATGAAGTTTTACAGTGAATGTCCCTTTAGCAGGTTGCAACAAGCAGATGTAAAATATGGGGAATTGAACACTGGCTGTTCATTTTGGCAATTCTTCACAGGGTCCAAAGACTGGGCTTTAGCTATGCAAATCTAGAAACAAATTTAACAATTCATCCAGAATTAATTAGGCTACTGGGGATTAACTCAGCTAATCAGAATCACAGGATACCTTTGTTTATACTGGAATACCAATTTACTCATTTACAATGGGAAAAGCATCAGGTTTAGTAATGAATGTCAGCTGTGAGCCTGGGAATCTTCCTTCTAATGCACAGGTCAAAAGATTTGCAGGATTGATGAACAGAAAATTACAAAAAAGAGAGTTGGCTATTCTCAAGGCAGTCAAGCTCTAATCAGCTAATGAATTGCCCTTTTCAACTCTAAAGACATTTCTGTCTGGAGAGCCTTTCTTTTCTTGTCACTTTCAAGTTTATTGACAAATTCTTAGCTCCTTTTTTCACATTGTGCATATCACCATATGTGTGCAACTAGAGCACTAACTCAGGTAGATTGCAGAAGAGTTAAGTATATATTAGAACCTTCTTTACATCAGCAAAGGTTCCCATGGACCTAGGCTTGGCGAACTATGCCCCTGGATCAAATCTGTTCTGCCACCTGTTTTTGAAAATAAAGTTGTATTGGAACATAGCCATACCCATTTCTTACTGAATTGCCTCTGTTGCTGTCTATGACTGCTTTCTGCTGTATATATGCGGAGCTTAGCAGTTACTACTAAGACCTATGGTATGCAAAACCTAAAATATTTACTCTCCGGGTTTTTACAGAAAGTTGCCTATTCATTGAAACATTACTTTGCTGCTTTTACATTCCTTAGACACATGCAAGTTGTTAAAATATGATCTGTTTATTTCTGCTCATTCTCTCATTCTCTTGGTTCAGAACGCTAAACCTAAGATAATTACATAGAGAGTGCATGAAAATTGCTCTCATTTAGATATGAGTGAGTTCATAAACCACCCCACCACTTAAAAAAATAAATATTTGAGACTTCCGCAAAAAATGACACAGGATGAATTTCTACAACTATAACAGTTGCTACACCCAGAATCCAAAACAACATGAAAAAGTATGTACTGTTTGTCTTGTCCAAATGGAATTTCTAGTCCGTGACAGTAGCATCCTACCAGGTCTGACTTCCCAAGTCTGTCATGTAGAAGAATTATCATTCCTTCTCTCTTCTTTTTAACATCCAATCAAAATACGAATTCTCAGGGCACATTCTCAGCCAGAAGGAAGGCAATCTGATTATCCCACGTACATCATTCACAGTACTAATCCGTGAATAAGTTTGATTCTTCAAGAGAGTATTTACATTTTAATAGGGAACATTTTAATTCAAATGTATCTTTAACCAGTAAACTGCTTACACAGTAATACTTTTGAGAAGGAAATCTACCAAGTAATTATTGTCAACTCTTTGCCACCACTTTCTCTCCAAGAAATCAGAGGGACCTAGATCTGACCAAGACTGCCTAAATGTCTCCCTCTGCCTGACTCAACTTCAGACAGGTTTGCTCCTCTGACCTCCGAGAGTATTTAGTTTACAAAATGTGCAATTATAAATACTTTCTGTGCCCCTTTAAGATATAAATCTTCACCCAGCCTCTTGACAGTTTAAGAGCCAGGAATCCCTTTCTCAAAGAGTGCTGGGAGTCAACAAGGAAGATA
The DNA here is from genome assembly GCF_024542745.1 of Macaca thibetana thibetana. Taxonomy (NCBI): domain Eukaryota; kingdom Metazoa; phylum Chordata; class Mammalia; order Primates; family Cercopithecidae; genus Macaca; species Macaca thibetana. The sequence goes on along the minus strand of NC_065582.1, from coordinate 28,212,598 downwards.
ATGCCCCATCTCAGTCTCTGTGAGAGCACAGGAGCCTAAATTCACCAGGTGCCACTTAACAAACACAATTAGAAATCAGCTTTTTGTTTTTGTTTTTTTGCAGGAAGAATGGCCAAATTTTGCATTTCTCCAACATTCATTTTGTTCATGTTTAAGAGAGAGTTTACAAAGTATTAATGAGACTACCAGTAACATCTACTTATGGTTTATAATTCTAGAGATATATAGAATTGAAGAAAAATACAAATTATCCTCTCTTTATTTTCACCTGTCCCAAAGTAAAAAGCCATAAACAAAAAATTTTCTCTCGATTTTATCTAAGAAATTTTTAAAAAACCCAAAAAACTGAAAAAAAAAAGTAAGGTGTTGATTGATTTATTATAATTTTTTAAATTAAAAACTAAGCATTTCTTAAGCCTACTATTGTTGCCATACAGTGATCATTTTATATCACTTATAAGGCCAGGAATGCATCTTTTCTGAAAATGAATAGACTTTTAATTACTCTAAATATGTACTTATCTTACCATCTTCTAGACATAATTTTTAAAAAATATCACTGCCTTGAAACTGCAGGTCTTTAAATATCCTATGTAATACAGTACTACTGGAAGATTTCCATGAAATTAAATGCTATACAAATGCCTGAGAACTCAGGTTTTGGGCAATTTATCTTTATCATTAAAACAAAGAAGACATGTGAACAATTATGCAGTTAACTCAATGGGAAAAATGCTCTGTATGTTTATTGCTAAAAATAATGTACTGAATTTAAATTACATGCATTGAAAATATATTTATATAAATTATAATTCACATGATTCTGCCTGTACCTATCTCAGATTTTCTATGGGACACTTGATCATTTAGAAGAGGAGTTCAGTACAATACATTTGGGCGTTGACATTTTGTGTCTTTTTCTTGCATGTAAAAGTTTTCAAACTTTATGTTAATTCAATAGCTGTAGTAAGTTACTCAATTTCGTAAATACTTGACTATGGTAATGTATCCTGCTCATTTGAAGTAATTTTGTTAACTGTATTTATTAGAAAAATTAAATACATTTCTTCCTTAAATAAGCTACTGAGACAAATCCAAAAGGATTGTAGTAATCCTTGAGTAACAAAAATCTAAACTAGTTATAGCATCTTGTGAAAAACAAACCAAACAGTTATTTTCGGTTAAGTAGACAAAAGAATGAGTACAACTCACATGCAGATCCATTCTAGCCTCTGACACTATATTAATTTCTTTTTGTAATAAATAAATGTTAACAAAGTGTAGATCTAGTGTCAAATGTCATTATTTTTATATTTAAGTCTGAGTTTGTATTATTAATTTTGTGATATGGAGTACATAATTTATTTTACCAGACAGATTTTGTTTACATTTTTAAATGATTATTTTTAAGGATATATATTTATATTCATGTTAAATTATTAATAATACAAATGTTTAAAATTTGTTTTAAATGATACAGTGCATGTAGAATTAACAGGATATTTCAATATAAATTCATAAAATGTCAATAAAAAAGCATTCAAAACTTTGTAATCTGTCTCATTTAAAATTAAGGCCATTTGAAGACACAATCAAATACTATATTACATATAAAATTGTTAATAAGAGTGACTTTATTTGGGTTAGTTACTATTCAGCATATCATTAAGGGAAACAGAGGGGTTACTGTAAAATATAAACAATATAGATTTTCACTATTAATAGAAGTGTTTTTAAAAATGTATTTTGATAACATACTTAAAAACATATTTTAGTAAGAAGCTTTAAAAGCACAGATATATAGATGTAAAAACATATTAAAAACACAAAGATATACACATACATGTGTAAGAAGCTAAAATTTAATGTTTTAAAGCATTTACATTGTAATGAAAAGAAAATATTTGCCAAGAAAGCCTACGTGGGAAAGAATAGAAATGAGGGGGAAAAAAGGGAAGATTTGATACAGCAGATTCAATGCAAGTTATGTACAAGATATTTCTTAATGAGAAATATCTTTATATCCAGCTTTATACTCTGGGTTGACTCAGTTGAGATATCAGTTACAAAACTAAAAGCATACCAATAGACATAAAGGCAAAAACCAAGAATATAGATAAAACAGAATACTTCCTAAGCATTTCAATTCACCAGATAGGCATGACTCTAATAGGAATCCTTTGAATCACTTCAATAAAAACTCAAAAACATAACAATTGATCAGTGATGATTTAACTACTCATTCTCATTAAGAAATATCACACAAGAATAAAAGACAGAAAAATATCTTGTGAAGAATCACATCACCCATTGGTTTCTTTTCCCCATTGCTGCCCTGGTCTTTGATGTAAAACATACTAAACATATTAGATTGTCTGCATCACTTTTATATTTACATCCCTTCTTGGCAGAAAAGAAGAAAAACACTCCAAGACTCAACAGTCAGAACTGCATAGTCTATCAACATATTTTGGATGTTCTCTAGTCCCACTGAGGCATGACACTGCAGTCATATGACTATGTCACACTGCAAAGTGTCTCTGGAATTGGCTTGTTTGATTGGGACATTACACATTTAAGAGGTACAATGACCATGCTAGGAGTTAAAGTCTGTAACTTAACAGTTTATCAGGAAAAATGTAACAAAGTCTGTCAATGTGCAGTAGCCACAGAGAGAAACGAAGAAGATGCTTTTCAGTCAAGACATACCATACTCTGTTTAGCAGAGAGTTGCATATAAATTCTCTCCCCGGGAGAACTCTCCTGGGCTTTCATGTGCAGTGTTGCCACATTTCTGGGGCTCCACTGGGGATGGAGACCCTCTCTTCCACACAGAGGTCTTATGAATCAGTATCTGAGATTGGCTTTATACTCTGGATTGACTCAGTTGAGATATCAGTTACAAAACTAATAGCATACCAATAGACATAAAGGCAAAAAAAAAAAGAATATAGATAAAGCAGGATACTTCATATGCATTTCAATTCACCAGATAGGCATGACTCTAATAGGAATCCTTTGAATCTCTTCAATAAAAACTAAAAAACATAAGAATTGATCAATGATTATTTAACTACTCATTCTCATTAAGAAATATCACACCATACTGTTTTCCATAATGGTTGAACTAGTTTACAATCCCACCAACAGTGTAAAAGTGTTCCTATTTCTCCACATCCTCTCCAGCACCTGTTGTTTCCTGACTTTTTAATGATTGCCATTCTAACTGGTGTGAGATGGTATCTCATTGTGGTTTTGATTTGCATTTCTCTGATGGCCAGTGATGATGAGCATTTTTTCATGTGTCTGTTGGCTGTATGAATGTCTTCTTTTGAGAAATGTCTGTTCATGTCCTTTGCCCACTTTTTGATGGGGTTGTTTGTTTTTTTCTTGTAAATTTGTTTGAGTTCTTTGTAGGTTCTGGATATTAGCCCTTTGTCAGATGAGTAGATTGCAAAAATTTTCTCCCATTCTGTAGGTTGCCTGTTCACTCTGATGGTAGTGTCTTTTGCTGTGCAGCCATTCCTCAAGGATCTAGAACTAGATGTACCATATGACCCAGCCATCCCATTACTGGGTATATACCCAAAGGATTATAAATTATGCTGCTATAAGGACACATGCACACGTATGTTTATTGCAGCACTATTCACAATAGCAAAGACTTGGAATCAACCCAAATGTCCATCAGTGACAGATTGGATTAAGAAAATGTGGCACATATACACCATGGAATACTATGCAGCCATAAAAAAGGATGAGTTTGAGTCCTTTGTAGGGACTTGGGTGCAGCTGGAATCCATCATTCTTAGCAAACTATCACAAGAACAGAAAACCAAACACCGCATGTTCTCACTCATAGGTGGGAACTGAACAATGAGATCACTCGGACTCAGGAAGGGGAACATCACACACCGGGGCCTATCATGGGGAGGGGGGAGGGGGGAGGGATTGCATTGGGAGTTATACCTGATGTAAATGACGAGTTGATGGGTGCAGCACAGCAACATGGCACAAGTATACATATGTAACAAACCTGCACGTTATGCACATGTACCCTACAACTTAAAGTATAATAATAATAAATAAATTAAAAAAAAAAAAAAAAAGAAATATCACACAAAATTATGTGAGAACATATTTAACTACTGTTATTCTTTCTATAAAAGTGATAAATACATACATTTGTTATTTTATCCTGAATTTGGGCTATAAAAAGTATAACATCATATTCTATTAATAAATGCATCTCAGCTAATATTCTATTTATTTTCAAAATCATAATACAAATGAACACACAACACAATATTTATCTAATATTGCTTAATTATCAATTTAATATTATACCACTCAGATATTAAGTTCACCATTTTGCTAAAATAACAACTTAAGAACATATTGAGTTCAGAGAAATTATATCTTTATATAATTCATTTTTTATGTATCAAAATTCTCATTTAGTAGTTTTAAAAAACAGAGAAGTACTGTATTATCATGAAAGCATACATTTGGATGCATTAATTTACTCTAGAATTCAAATATTAAAATTCTAGTTAGACAAGTAACTGTATTTTTCTCCTGAAGGCATGTTTCATAATTAGATTTTAATACATTACTAAGAAATACTTCTGCAATGTGCTTTAAAGGAAATTTTTTTTTTTACTTAAACCTGGAACCCTAATATAATTTATGCTAATGAGGTGCTATCTCATAGACATTTTCTAAAAATTGTTAATGTATAACTTATATGGATGAAAAAGTCATATTTTTGTAGAAAAAGAAATATTACAAAGGATGTACTAGATTTTAACTGCATTAATTATTATTATAAATGAGATATTACCTTGCAATGTGGCATATTACCCAATATAAACTAATTTGTGTGATACAACTGTAGGAAACAAATCACATCAGATAATTGCAAGCTGGCTTCTAGTATAATTCTGAATTTAAATTCTATCACTTCCTAGTTTCAGAATCTTAGTTTCATCATCTGGAAACTAAAGGTAATGGTAATAGCTATATCATAGAAACCTTGATTGATATAAAATATTTAGTAGGCATTCCACAAACAAAAAATAACAAAAAGTTATTAATATGATTAAACTACTGAACATTACCAATTCAAGTAATTCCAGTCTTATGTTATGATATCTTATTTGCTTAAAACAAACTTAACTGCTGATCAGTGATAGACTGGATAAAGAAAATGTGGCACATATATACCATGGAATACTATGCAGCCATTAAAAATGATGAGTTCATGTTATTTGCAGGGACATGGATGAAGCTGAAAGCCATCATTCTCAGCAAACTGACGCAAGAACAGACAATCAAACACTGCATGTTCTCACTCGTAAGTGGGAGTTGAACAATGAGAACACATGGACACAGGGAAGGGAACATCACACACCAGGGCCTGTCGGGGGTTGGGGGCTGGGGGAGCGATAGCATAAGGAGAAATACCTAATGTAGATGAGGGGTTGATGGGTGCAGCAAACCACCATGGCACGTGTATACCTGTGTAACAAATCTCCACATTCTGCACATGTATCCCAGAGCTTAAAGTATAATACTTTTTAAAAAAAATAATAAAATAAATAAATTAAAGGACCCCCCCCAAAAAAAAACTTATAATTATTCACATCAGTATTTGGAAAATACACACACACACACACACACACACACACACACACACACACACAGAGAGAGTAATATACAAAAATAATTGCTTTCCTTGAGATCAATGTAGTTTTTAAGGTTATTTTCAGGTTTTCCAAGAATATCAATAACCATACATCAATTCATTCACTTTTTATTCCACATATTAATTTCAACATTAAACATTTAAAATACTTTTTAATATTAAAACTATATTAAGATAGCAATTTTTAAAACACATTAAAAATAAATTGTTAAAAATAACAACATATTTTTACTGAATGAATCTATATGTACAATTCTTCTTTCTTCGCGTATAATACAATTTCATAAATGTTAAAACATCCCTTGAATTAAAATAAATGATCCCAATTTAGGGGATTTATATGTAACTGACACTGAATTTTGATCACAAAATTACAAAATGCTCTTTTGAAACTACAGAATATTTCTTTTAAGAAATGTTTGGTCATTTATAACATTTAATTTGCATGTATTTCCAAGTAAAGAAATAATACAATGAGACAGAAAGAGAGCCAGAGACAGAGAGAGGGAATGAGCCAAAGAGAGACAGATAGAGACAAAGAGAAAGAAGAAGTTAGAAGAGTAAAAGAAAACAAGAATGAACAAAGCATGGCATCTCAGGGAAAAATACATAATCTAAGATTGAAATCAATAGGTACCACTTTATACTATGTTGTTTTTATTTCTTTTTAATGGCCATAATTTAATTAACAAGTATTGAGTGTCTGCCTGTCTGTGTGTATCACGCATTTGGAAATCTTATTCCTTCTCTTCATGATCTTAGTACTATTGGAGAGTCATAGGACAAAAAAAAAAAAAAATTAGCTACAAAGTTTCCAGGATATCAGTGCCAAACTCTGGCCCTTGTTGCTTCCGTGTGAGAACTGAAAGGGTGTTAAAGAACTGACATTACAGTTTGCACTTTACTTTTCTCAAGACTAAGAAGACTGCAATTAAAATGTATCCTTTAGGAATTTTCAAGTATATAATATATTGTTATTAACTGCAATTATCATGTTGTACAAAAAATAGATCTTCTGAACTTATTTCGCCTAACTAAAATTTTGTATTTTTTGACCAACACCTCCCCAGTCTCACCACAGAAAGTGTGAATTAATGCATATATCGATTAGCTTCATTTTGCCATTCCACAATGTATTCATAGTCTAAATATCATGCTGCACACCATAGATATATATTTTTTGTTTGTCAATTAAAACATGCGAATTAATTAAAAATATTAACTCCTCAAAAGAAGACTGCAATGGAATGATGAAAAAATAATAAACCAAAACTTCATTTTCCATAAGCAGGTTGGTAAATATACATATCTGTGATGAATGCAATAATTTAATATATTATACATATAAATATGTATACTCTATAATATATTTTTATGTAGTATATATGATACTTATTATATAATATATAAATGTACAAACACATATGTGTGTATGTGTACATATACAGTCTGCGCACTTAGAAATAAACCCCAGTGATCATGCTCACAGAGTCCACCCTCATAGAAAACAATTAAATTAATTAAAGGTGTGCTTTTTCCCTCATCAAGAATAACAGAATAGTGTTGTAGGGAGACCCCCTGAAACTATTGCTGTGGAATAAATAATGAAATGCTCCTGATTATTGTAAATACAAAATTGCATGCAGGATTGTGTAAAGACAATGCCAGGTTGGACTGCCAGAATGAGCCAACAGCATATGATGTGCTTCCCTCTGCAGAGAGCCTATGAACTGGTGTGCAGTCAGGAAGGTTTCACATCACCAAGATTCCTATCCCAGAAAAGCAGATGTTCATAGCTCTGGGAATGGAATGTGACCCTCGTGGAGAGCCTATAAATGGACGCATGGGGTCGCCTGTCCATATGGATAAGATAGGGCTATAAACGCCCTCATCTTGCCACGGCTCTTCTAGGCCTGTTAGGGTTAAGGCATACTCCCTTCTGAGAATTCCTGGTCTAACCAGTTGTCTAGTTTCACATCCTGTTACTATGGATTGTTTGTAACCAGCTTTTGCTGCAGCCGTTACTGCTGATTAATATCTTGCTAATCATAGGTTATGGAAAGATGGTGTTTCTGTTTTAAGGCTCTGTTAGAAATTACTGATGCACACACTATATTGTAAATTCTTATCTCTGTATACTGTACTTCTGCATACAGATGTTATGTTAAAGAATTACTTCATCCCCATGTGACCATCTCACCTCATAATCAAATGACCCTAAATCCCTTACTAACCTACTCCCGCCCTCACTAAACTTAATAATAAATGCTGGCATATCCAGTGCATTGGTGGCACCATGGGATCAGAAGACAGTGACCCCCCTGGACCCAGTTTTCACTATCTTGTGTGTGTCTATTACTTCTCGACCTGCCGATCTGCCTGGGAACAAAGAGAGAGCCCCGTTGCATTGCAGGCTGCTGCCCAGATCCCACAATATGGTGTCAAACATTTTTTTGACATTTTAGCTTCGAGAAATGAGACAAAAGAAGAGTGAAATAATCTTTGTGGTTTTTAAGGCCCACATTCTTTCAAGTTTTGTTTTCAGCATTACTACTGCTATTGATAATAGAACCTACACAAATAAATTACTGAAAATATAGAAAGATAATATTACAGTTAAAAGAGTCCAGTTGGATTTCAGAGGGAGCTCTATCATCACTTTTGATCAACAGAAAGAAGAGTATGCATTTGTCGCAGCTGCAGATATATTTTCAAAATAAACTGCAAACTCAGTGAAGGTGGAAAAATTTCAGCATGATGAAAAGTGAGAAATGGGAAAGCAGCAATACAGGATGAGATTTAATTTAGATAAATGTAAGGTAATACACAGAAGGAATGCCAAAAGAAAGAAACAAGTTGAAGAGTATTGTTAAGAGAACATCATTTGATTTATTGTAGATTATTTTGGGAGAGAATTTTGATGCCTGAGAGTGAAGTAAATGCTAAATAAAACATTAGTTCTAGCATATGAAGGGGTATTAATTTTTTTTATCTATATACCTAGGGTCCATTTTTATCAAGCGGCAATATCATTAAAAGCAATAGTAATTTTAATAGCAAAAATGTATTAAACACTACATATGTGCTAGATATATTAAATTCTTTATCTTAGTATTCAACACCTTAATAAATATTGAAGCAAATACTCTTATTATCCCTATTTTATTGATGGAGAATTAGATCTTAAAGATCTTAAGTAATTTTTCAAGGTTGTACAATTATAAAGAGAGGATCATGGATGATGCAAAATTGGAAAACTTATAGGGTAAAACTTAAAGAAGAAAAATAAAAAAAAATTGCAAGAGCATTGGAAATTAATATATAGGAATAAAGAGTTTCATTGAAATACAATGTTCACAAACGACAATGATAGCTAACATACATTGAGTATCTACTATAAGCTACATACTGGTTTTTCATGCTTTGCAGGTTTTGACTTATTTAATAATCAAAAATCATATGAATTAAGATTATTATTCTATTTTAATAGTAGATACACTGAAGCAGGAAAAAAAAGTATGTAACTTACGTAAGGTCACGTAACTATTAAGTGGTAAAGCAGAGATTCAAATTCCACACTTGCCAGTCCAACCCCATGAATATGTGCTAGTTATTCCTACACTATGTTGGCTCTTGCATTGGAAAAGGGGGAAAAATAAAGCAGAATACAAGTATAGAAATAAAAATAGGCAAAATTAGGATTATTGAAAACATGTGCTTGGTACACATTATAATTGTTAATAGGTATTTATTGAATACATCGAAAATAACCTATGTGAATTAGGTAAAGTTTGAGATAAACATCTCATTGAGAAACTAAAACTAATAAGCCAATATGATCTCTTTCTTCATTCAGTTGACAATATTAATTGATCACATAGTATGTGCTAGGTACTCTTGTGACATGTGGAATCCATTTTGTGAAACAGTGAAGGGTTATGCCCTCACAGAGCTTATATTCCAAAAAGTACAAAACAATATTAAACTGAGTCTCAAACATTTGCACTTTTATTCTTAATTGTATTCTTCCAGTTATCTTTAAATCAAAACATAATTTCACCATGTAAAGTCAAGTCTATTATTATACCAAAGATAATTAAAAGATACAATTTTTGTACATTTGTTTACATAAGTATTTGTTTATAGAATAAAATAATATGTTAAACATGAATATAACCCAAGTCTCAGTTTAAGTACCTAGTACTTTTAAATTCAAGTTAATTTGACTTAACAGGATACAAAGTGCAATGTCATGTATTCTGCTTGTTACATTGCATCCTGAGCTCTGAATCTGCTTAACGAGATCAGTGTTGGGACTACCTAGTCATCTTGTCTCAATCTAAGCTATTCTTTATTACTTCCCTTATGCATTTCCTCACCCCTACAACCTTTCCATCTCCCTATTCAGTTTTAGGTCCACTAAGGTTAGACTGACTTATTATTTTATCTGTTTAATAAAGGGTTATCCCAAAGCACTTGAGATAAAGTGACAACCACTTTAACTTTTCTTTTTTTGTTTGTTTGTTTTTGTCTTTCTCCCTCTGTTAGCTTTCTTTGGAAGAACGAGGATGTGGTATACACATCCATTTCCCAAACGATATGATTTATGCCACCTTTCTTAAGAGATTAGACTTGGATCTTATTTTAAATGTTTTTTTTTTAAATATCTGTTACATAAGGAATAATTTAGAGAAACACTTATAGTAAAATATATTTTTTCATATGTCATTCTAAATTTTCCCTGTGAGAAAATATCAGGAAAACATTTTGTCAAGTAACAAATTTATGAAAGATTAAGTAAACATTTCAGAACACACAGTAACAGTAGCCTTATGGAGGCTTAAAAATCTATGGCACATTAAAAGACTGAAACTAGCAAGATTCAAATGAATTCCATGTTTTCTATTCTTTACTGTTTGTAAGTTCCTTTTTGGCATTAAAGGAAAACATAATAAATCATTCAGTTCAGTGAAGTGCAACACTGCAAATGGTAATGATGTGAAGATACAGTCTAGAAATCAAACTGAATTAGAGTCAAAGCAAAAGTTCCATTACATGAGAGAGTAGCTATGGAAATCAATTAATGAAGCAGATAAATTTAATCCTAGGTCATGTGAATTGAGAAAAATAGCCTCTGAATGTGCATGTGAGTGTGTGATTTGAATATAATCTTATAAAACATAAATTATTAAACTAAACATGTTTAAATACTGTGACTGAAAACAGAAATCTCAGATCACCATTGGTTTTTGTTGTTTTCTCTGTTGTAAGAGGGAAATCAAAAACAAAAAACGACATCAATGAAAAATTGAGAAATATAAAATCTAATTAGGAAACAAGTTAGCAGGCATAACTAGCATTTTGTCAATTTTTTTCTAGCTATTTTTTAACGGGATGGATGTTTTTAGGTTTCAAATATGTTTGTGGTTATCTTCCATGATTATAATTAGGGGTATACTAAACATATATACGGCATTGACACTGACCAATAATAACAGGCAGTGCAAAGGATATTCCAAGGTCTGCTCATGCCAGTTTCCTAATAGCCCTGGCAGTAATCAGGATTTACATAAATGTTGAAATCTTATTCATAATCATCATTTAAAAATACCTGAAACATATTGTAAAGAATATACATAATTTATTTAAATATTTATCTTTTAGGGCAATAAAATATAATCCAACAGGTTATATGCTTATAACCATATTTTCTCCTCATATTATGTCACCTGAATTTAATTTAATAAAATAGATAAATTGAAAGGTTAAATTTTAGAATATTTTAAGGCGTGGTATATGTTGTCAAATTGCTTTACAAAAGAAAAATAATTGCGGGAAGGTGTTATGTTTAGTCATGTATCACTTAATGTCAGCATTTCTTAGAAATGCAACATGAGGTAATTTCATCTTTGTGTGAGCATCACAGAGTATACTTACACAAAGCTAGATGGTACAGACTACTGTACACCTACTGTAGATGGCATAGCCAATTACTACTAACCTGCAAAACTGCATAGCATGTTATGGTAACGAGTACTATTGTGGGCCATTGTAACACAATGGACAGTATTTGTGTATTTAAATATTTCTAAACATAGAAAAGGAGCAATACAAACATGATTTAAAATATTTAAAAATGGTGTACTTGTATGGGAAAATTACCACGAAAGGAGCTTGTGTACAGAAAGTTGCTCTGGGTAAGTCAGTGAGTGAGTGGTGGGTGTGTGTGAAGGCCTAGGACATTCCTGTATACTATCATAGATTTTATAACTGCAATACACTTAAGTCACACAAAGTTGATTAAAAATTTCTTTCTTCAATAATAAATTAACCTTATCTTACTGTAACTTTTTACTTCGTGAACTTTTAAATTTTTTTAAACTGTTTGCCTCTTCTGTAATAACATAACTTAAAAGACAAACACATAGTTCAGCTGCACAACCATATTTTTTTTTATTTATGTCTTTAACCTATAAGCATTTTTCCAATTTTAAAATGTTTTATTCTTACTTTCAAAATTTGGAAACCTTTTTGTTAAAAAATAAGAAACAAACACACACATTAGCCTCGGTCTACATAGGAACAGGAACATTATCACCATCTTCCCACCTTCCATGTTCACATCTTGTCCCACTGGAAGGTCTTCAAGGGCAAAAACTGGTATAGAGCTGTCATCTCCTACGATAACAACGCCTTCTTCGACCTAAGAGACCTGGCTAAGGCTGTTTTACAGTTAACTTTTCTTTCTTTCTTTTTTTCTTTTTTTTTTTTGAACAGAGTCTCACTCTGTTGCCCAGGCTGGGGTTCAATGGTGCCATCTCGGCTCACTGCATCCTCCTCCTCCTGGGTTCAAGCAATTTTTCTGCCTTAGCTTCCCGAGTAGCTGGGACTACAGGTACGCACCGCCAACCTGGCTAATTTTTGTATTTTTAGTAAAGATGGGGTTTCACCATATTGGCCAGGCCATTCTCAAACTCCTGACCTCGTGATCCGCCTGCCTTAGCCTCCCAAAGTGCTTGGATTACAGCCTTGAGCCACCGTGCCCAACCAACTTTTCTTTTTTAATAAGTAGAAGTACACTCTAAAATAAAAATGAAAAGTATAGTAAATACACAAATCAGTAATACATCTATTATCTTTATGAAGTGTTATGTACTATACATAATTGTATGTGCTATATTTTCATATCATGATCAGCACAGTAGGTTTACTTACAACAATGTCACCACAAACACATGAGTAATGCATTGTGATGCACAACTAGGGGCTAGAAATTTTTTGGATCCCTGGTAATCTTAAGGAACCATCTCTGTCCATGCAGTCCATCATTTACCAAAACATTGTTATGTGGTGCATGATTGGATATTAACATATACAAAAAACATAATATATGATATATATATGTGATTTTGGAGTTGGCATTATTTATTTTTCCCTAGGAACGACAGTATTAATCAAATTTATTACTTTTTCCACATTAGCATTTTAATAATTTTATAAATTAAATATACTCTGTATATAAGTTTTATAATACTTGAAAAAAAACAGAAAAATAATCTACATTTTAAAAAGGTCATCCATAATCCTCTACCAAAATATTTTGATATATATGTATAAAAATTATATTAAAAAATCTAAATTTTGTTAAATGTATGTGTGTGAGTATAAACAATTATATCATTACATGCATGCATATAATATAAAACTTACATGAGTAACATTTTACCTACAGGTTAGTAACTTTTTAAAATTAACTATATTTATTTCCATAGGTTATTGGGGAACAGGTGGTGTTTGGTTACATGAGTAAGTTATTTAGTGGTGATTTGTGAGATTTTTGTGCAACCGTCACCTGAGCAGAATACACTGCACCCAATTTGCGGTATTTTATCCCTCACCTCCTTCCCAGTCTTTCCCTGAGTCCCCAAAGTCCATTGTGTCATTCTTATGCCTTTGCATCCTCATAGCTTAGCTCCCACTTATGAGTGAAAACATACGATGTTTGGCTTTTCATTCTAGAGTTACTTCACTTGCAATAACAGTCTCCAATCTCATCCAGGTTGCTGTGAATGCCATTAATTCATCACTTACTGCAACTGAGTAGTATTCCATGGTATACATGTATACATGGTATACAGTAGTATTCCATGGTATACTACAGTTTCTTTATCCACTCATTGATTGATGGGCATTTAGGTTGGCTCCATGTATTTGCAATTGCAAATTGTTCTGCTATAAACATGCGTGTGCAAGTATCGTTTTGTATAATGACTTCTTTTGCTCTAGGTAGATACCCACTAGTGTAATTGCTGGATCAAATGGTAGTTCTACTTTTAGTTCTTTAAGGAATTTCCACACTGTTTTCCATAGTGGTTGTACTAATTTGCATTCCCACCAGCAATTTAGAAGTGTTCCATGTTCGCTACATCCACGCCAATGTCTATTATTTTTTTGATTACGGTCATTCTTGCCAGAGTTAGGTTGAATAGTATTGTGGTTTTAACTTGCATTTCCCTGATCATTAGACATGTTGAGCATTTTTTTTCACATATTTTTTGTCCATTGGCACATCTTCTTTTGAGAATACCCTATTCATGTCCTTAGCCCCCTTTTTGATGTGATTGTTTGTTTTTTTTCTTGTTGATTTGTTTAAGTTCCTTGTAGATTTTGGATATTATTCCTTTGTCAGATGCATAGTTCGCAAATATTTTCTCTCACTCTGTGGGTTGTCTGTTTACTCTGCTGACTGTTCCTTTTGCCATGCAAAAGCTCTTTAATATAATTAGGACCCAACAATTATATTTGTTTTTATTGCATTTGCTTGGTCATGAAATCTTTGCCTAAGCCAATGCCTAGAAGGATTTTTCCAATGTTATCTTCTAGAATTTTTATAGTTTCAGGTCTTATATTTAAGTCCTTGATACATCTTGAGTTTATTTTTGTATAAGGTGAGAGATGAAGATCCAGTTTCATTCTCCTACATGTGGCTTGCCAATTATCCCAGCACCGTTTGTTGAATAGGCCCTTTCCCCTTTTTGTTTTTGTTTGGCTTGGTTTGGTTTGGTTTGTAAGTATTTGGGTTTATTACTGGGTTCTTTATTCTATTCCATTGATCTTTATGCCTATTTTTATAGCAGTAACATGCTGTTTTGGTGACCATGGCCTAACAGCATAGTTTGAAATCAGGTAATGTGGTGTCTCCAGATATGTCCTTTTTGTTTAGTCTTGCTTTGTTTATGCAGGCACTTTTTCGGTTCCATATGAATTTTAGGATTGATTTTTCTAGTTATGTGAAGAATTATGGTGGTATTTTGATGGGAATTGTATTGAATTTGTTGCTATTGACAGTATGGTCATTTTCACAATATTGATTCTACCCATCCATGAGCATGGAATGTATTTCCATTTGTTTGTGTCATCTATGATTTATTTCAGTGGTGTTTTGTAGTTTTCTTTGTAGATGTCTTTCACCTTCTGGGTTAGGTATATTTCTAAGTGTTTTATTTATTTCATTTTTTATTTTTTGCAGCTATTGTAAATTGTAAAAGGGGTTGAGTTCTTGTTTTGATTCTCAGCTTGGTCGCTATTGGTGTATAGAAAAAATACTGATTTGCATAGATTAATTTTGTATCTAGAAACTTAGTTGAATTCTTTTGTCACTTCTAGAAGCTTTTTGCAGGAGGCTTTAGGGTTTTCTAGGTAAACAATCATATCATCAGCAAACAATGATGGTTTGACTTCCTATTTACCATATCGGGTGCCCTTTATTTCTTTCTCCTGTCTGATTGCTCTGGCTAGGACTTCCAGTACTATGTTGAAGAAGAGTGGTGAAAGTGGGCATCCTTGTTTTGTTCCAGTACTCAGAGGAAATGCTTTCAGCTTTTCCCCATTCAGTATTATGTTGATTGTGGGTTTGTCATAGTTGGCTTTTATTATATTGAGGTGTGTCCCTTGTATGCCAATTTGGCTGAGAGTTTCAATCATAAAGAAATGCTGGATTTTGTCAAATGCTTTTTCTGCATCTATTGAGATGGTCATGTAATTTTTGTTTTTAATCTGTTTATGTGTTTTATCACCATCTATTGAGACGGTCATGTAATTTTTGTTGGTAATCTGTTTATATGTTTTATCACATGTATTGACTTGCATATGTGAAACTGTCCCTGTATCCCTGGTATGAAACCCACTTGATCATGATAGATTAACTTTTTGATATGTTTTTGGATTTGTTTTGGTATTATATTGTTAAGAATTTTAGCATCTATGTTCATCAGAAATATTGGTCTGTAGTTTTCTTTTTTGGTTATGCCTTCTCTTGGTTTTGGTAGTAGGATGATATGGCTTCATAGAGTGATTTAGGAGGGATTCCCTCTTTCTCCTTTGACATATATTTGTATCATTGTCAAAAGTTATTTGTCCTCTTTTGATAACTGCATTATATTACCTTCTGTATATGCAAAATATTTATAATTTATTTAATCAATATCATATTTTTGGTATTTTTCTCATTTCCATCTCTATTACATTTTATTCTAACTTAATTGTAACTTGTGTGCAATAGGCACAATTTTAAAATAAAATTCTTTTATAGATTAAATTCCTAAAGGTAGAATATGTGAAACAAATTTTGTGCCAAATTTAATGATTTAATTTATATTTGACACTTGACCTGTTAAAATGAATTCAAAAGTTTAACAAACTGGACAATGATCCTATGTTTATCTGGCTCCTGCCAACGTTGTGTATTATCATGAAACAACAAACACCACACACACACACACACACACACATACATTTTGACAATTAAATAAGTGAAAAATTGTGCCTCATTGCATTACTATTTAAAATAAAAGATTTGAAAATAAATATACAAAGATATAATAATGGTTAAATAATTTATATTACATCCATGATGATTTAAGTACAATGTCTAGTGACATTTATTTATCTGCCCTAAATGTCACAAATAATTTTGTCATTCATTTATACTATACAATCATATTTAATAAAATGCAATTCACTTAACATATGTGCTTTAAGATTTAGTCCATTGATGGTCTTCTCATATAAAGCCCATCTTTATAATATTTCTTTAATTACTTTATTCTCCTGTTCAATATTTTTATTATCCTTATGCAAGTATTTTTATAAATTTATTTTTTAACCGACAAAAAAATATCTTTTTAAAGTTATTATAATTTTTGCATAACAAACCACCTTGAAACTTGTGACTTATGGAGGCAAACATATCCACTCACGAATGTGTAAGTCAGTATTTCAGCCTCAATTCAACTAGGCAATTATTTCACTTTAAACTTTTTCACTTTGTAGCATTTTATTGGTAAATACACTAGGCATGGAAGGTGTAGGAAAGCCTCACTCACATCTTAATGGGGGCATGTGTGTCACCCCTCACTGCTCTTCCACTGAGCCATTCTCTCTCTACCTTGGGCTTCCTCACAACAGAGTGATCTCTCAGTATTTGGACTTCTTACACCTTGCTTGTTGTGCAAGAAGGAGAATATCAACAGATGGAAAGTGTTATGGTTAGAATGTGTTCCCCAAAACTCACATGTTGGAAACCTAATCCACAATGCAACAGAGATGGAAGGTGGGGCTTAATGGGAGGTGGCTCAGTCATGAGGGCAGCGCCTCGTGAATTAATGCTTCTATAAAAAGGCTTACGGAAGTGAGTTCCTTCTGCTCTTCTGCCATGTGTAGACACAATAAGAAGGCCATAAGGAGAGGCTGGCACCTTGATCTTTTGCAATGTCCTAAACTGTCAGAAATAATTTTCTGTTCTTTATCAATCATCCAATCTGTGATTTTTGTTTTTGTTTTGTTTTAAGAGAACTGTCTCCGTCTGTCAGTCAGGCTGGAATGCAGAGGAGTGATCACTGCTCACTGCAACCTATAGCTCCTGGGCTCAAGTGATCCTTTCACCTCAGCCTCCGTGGTAGCTGGGACTACAGGTGCGTGCCACCACACCCAGCTAATATATTTAATTTTTATAGAGATGGAATCTTGCTTTGTTGCCCAGGCTGGTCTCAGGCTCCTGGCTTCAAGTGATCCCCCTGCCTTGGCCTTTTAAAGTGCTGAGATTACAGGCATGAGCCACCATGCCTCCTGGCCCAGTCTGTGATACTCTGTTATAATCGCACAAAATAGATGAAAACAAAAACTGCAGTTCTCTAAAGGCTTGGCATTAGTAGCTATGTAGAATCATTTCTACCACATTTTGTGGGTCAGAGCCAGCCCTTATTCAATGGAAAAAGAAATATACTACTCCTCTGGAAAGAAAGGTTGGCAAAGAGATTAGGGCCATTTACATTTCACCATGCCTTTAAAAAGTGTGTTATGGTTTTTCATTTATAGAAATATTACTACACGCTTACAATTCCACAGAATTTTAAGTTTCTTATTATAGCTAATATGTTTTTTATGGATAACTTAATATAAAACATTTAATTATATTCTTTATACAATGAATAGCATCTTTCATTATGTTTTCTAATGTTTATTGCCAGAATCAGGAATACTACTGCTTGTTTATTCCCCTTGAAACCAACAGCCTTCTCAATTATAATCCTTTTTAATTGGAATTTTAAGTTTTCTAAATATGCAATTACATCATTTGCAAATAATAATTGACTTTTTCTGCCCTTGTTTCTGACTGATTTTATTAGTCCTATTATGGTTAGTTAATTTCAAAACAAACAAATTACTTGAAGTCATGAATTACTTCATTTCATGCAGCACTAAGTTTTGTTGGGAAGCATTTATGTTGCTATACACAGCTATATATATTCTGCTCACACAACACCCTTTTTGGTATTTTGTAAGTGAAGACTATAGAAAGAGGGAGGTACTATTTTGAGTAGGAAAAAGAAATGTTTGCTTAAGAAAGCCCTCCTCACTTTCCTGGGATAGAAGGACGGATTATTCTTTTTCCATTTTTAATAAACTCTATACAGAACAAACTCTACAAAAGAAAGCATTTTTTTCTTTATGAGATGACTTTTGCTCAGTTCTATAGAAAGGGTTTTTAGTTTCTATTGCTGCATAATCCAGGACAGTAGCCAATAGCTCAAATCTCTGAGCATTTGAAATGTGGTTGGTTTAAATTGTGATGTGCTGTGAGTATACAATAAATAAATAATCATATAGACAATACAAAAATATAAAAATCTTATTTAAATTATTATACTAATCATATACTAAGTAATTTTTGATATGTGAGTTTCAGTAAAATGCATTTTAAATTTAATCTCATACATTCTGTTTTACATTTTTAATATGGCTAATAGAAAATCAGAAATTACACTTCCAACTTGCAGTATAGTTTTATTTGACAGCACTATTTTAGAGGATTTTTTTTACTGAAATTAAATCCATATAATGTACAATTTATGATCTTAACTATACAACTTAGTACACTAACTACATTCACAATGCTGTGAAACCACCACCTTACTCTGGTTTCAAAAATTCTGTATAACTTTACAAGAACACCCTGTATCCGTTAAGCAACTATTTATTATTTCCCAATTCCCTCATTAACTGGCAATTACTAATCAGCTTTATGTCGCTATCGATTTACCTATTATGGATATTCCATATAAAAGAAATCATCCAATATATGACCTTTTTGTCTTTGTTGTTTCACTTATCATATTTTCAAGATTCATCCAAGTTGTAATATGTATTTGTATTTCATTTGTTTTCATGGCTGGATAATATTCCACTATGCATATATACCACAATTCCTTTTTCCATTCACTGATGGGTGGAAATTTGGGTTATACCCAGATTTTGGCTGGAACATACATAAACAAGTATTTACTTGAGTTCCTGTTTTTAATTCTTTGGAGTAGAAGCCGAATGCTGGGGCATATGGTAAATCTATGTTTAACAAACTACCAAACTTTTTTCTACAGTGGCTGTAACATTTTACTCTACCAATAGCAATAGGGTTCCAATTTTCTACCTCCTTGTCTATACTTGTTATGTTCTGTTTTCTTCTTGTATTTAACATGTTGTTAGATAATACTTTATTTTATTTTTATTGAGGTAAAATACACATATAAAATTGACCATCTTGTGAAGTTGTGCATTATTTTGGTTTTGAATTGAACTTTAATAGCAAATGATGCTCAGCATATTTTTATATGCTTGTTGACTATTTGCATATCTTCTTTTTGTAAATTTCTATTCAACTATTCAAGTCACTTGCCCATGTTTTCATTGGATTGATTGTCTTTCTGTTGTTGAGCTGCAAGAATTCTTTATATATTCTAGATATAAAACTTATCAGAAATGTGATTTGTAAATACTTTTTCCCTTTCTGCAGGTTGTCTTAATAACATTGGATCATTAAAGGATTTTTAGGTTTTCATAACTTTTATTTTAAGTTCAGGGGTACAAGTACAGGTTTGTTACATAAGTAAACTTGTGTCATGGGGGTTTGTTATAAAGATTATTTCATTGCCCTCGTGTTAAACCTGGTACCCATTAGTTATTTTTCCTGATCATCTCCCTCCTCTCACCCTCCACCCTATGAAAAGCCTGAGTGTGTGTTGTTCCTTCTGTGTTTCCATGTGTTCTAATTATTAGCTCTCACTTACAAATGAGAACATGCAGTATTTGGTTTTCTGTTCCTGCACAAGTTTGCTAAGAATAATGACCTCTAGCTACATCCATGTCCCTGCAAAGCACATGATTTCATTCTTTTATATGGCTGCATAGTATTCCATGGTGTTTATGTACCACATTTTCTTTACCCAGTCTATCAAATTCCAATTTATCTATTTTTTTATTTTTTTGCTCATGCTTTTTATGTAAAATCAAATAATACATTGTGAAATTTAAGGTCAGGAATATTTGCCCCTATGTTTTCTTCTAATAGTTCTATAGATTTAACTTTATTATTCAGTTCATTCACTCATTTTGAGTCAAATTTTGAATATTAAGTTAGGTAAGGTATTCAACTTCATTCTTCCACATGTGCCTATCCAGTTGTCCCAGAAATATTTATTGAGACAATTATTTCTCTTATTGAATACTCTCAGCTTACATGTTCAAAATCAATTGGGCATAGATATTTCAGTTCATTCTAAACTTTTAATTCTGTTGCATTGTTCTTCATGCCTATCTTTCTACTAGTGCCACACTTGATTGCTATATTTTTGCAGTTTTGAAATTGAGACGTGAATCTTCCCAGTTTGTTTTTCTTTTCAATATTATTTTGGTTATTGGTGGAATGTTGACATTCCATATGAATTTGAATAATTTTCTTGGAAAAAATTGAATTGAGATTTTGATAGGAATTCTATTTAATCTGCAGATTAGTTTGGGCTTAACTAATATTGAAGTCTTCCAATTTATAAACAGTGGATGTCGTTCCCATTTACTTTGGGTAGTGTTCCAATTTCTTTGGGCAGTATTTTGTAGTTCTCAGCATACAAGTCTTTTAGCTCTTTGTATACAATTATTTCCTAGATATTTTATTCCTTTAGCTACTACCATGAATGGAATCCTCTTATTTCTTTTGTGGATTGCTCATTAGTGGTGTATAGAAGCACCACTAATTTTTGGGTGTTGTTCTTTTATCCTGCATCTATGCTGAATTTGTTGATTATCTCTAGCAGTGTGTGTGTGTGTGTGTGTGCGCGCACATTCTTTGGACTATATATGTACACATATATTTATATACACAATATGTATATTCAAAATAAACATATACACATACATACAAAATACATATATATAATCAAATCACTCAAAAATAGAGAAATAGTCATTTATTTACTTTTGTATGTTTTATTTTCTTGACTGTTTTCATGTAGGACTTGCAGTATAATGTTGACTAGCAGTGGTGAAAGTGGGCATAATTGTCTTTTTTCTGACATTAGGAGAAAAGCTTTAAATCTTTTACCATCGAGTATGATGTTAACTGTGGGATTTTCATAAATATTCTTTATCACATTAAGGAAGTTCTCATTCATTCTTATTTTGCTGGGTATTTTTATCATAAAAGTGTGTTGAATTTTATCAAATGCTTTTTCCATGTCTACTGAGATATGGAGTGTGTGTGTGTGTGCGTGTGTGTGTATTTTCCCTTAATTCTACTAGTATAATGTATGACATTGGTTTATTCTTTTACTTGTATCGCCTTTTATGGGTTAAATTATCTCCCCTTAAAATTCATACTTTTGAGCCCTAACCCTTAGTACCTTTATAAAAGGGGCCTTTACAAAAGTAAGTTAAAATGAGGTTATTAGAATGTGCCCTAATCCAATCTGATTTGTGTACTTATAAAAAGAGGATATTAGGACACAAAGAAAGACACCGTGGGTGGATGTGTCCAGGCGTACAACCCTACGAGGAGGTATCAAGAGGGCAGTCACCTGTACATGAAGTAGAGGGGCCTCAGGGGAAATCAACACTGCTCGTATTATTTACGTATTTATTTATTTATTTATTATTTATGAGACAGAGTCTTGCTCTGTCGCCAGGGTGTAGTGCAGTGGCGCAATCTCGACTCACTGCAACTTCCAACTCCATGGTTCAAGTGATTCTCCTGCCTCAGCCTCCCAAGTAGCTAGGATTACAGGCATGCACCACCACACCTGGCTAATTTTTGTATTTTTAGTAGAGACGGGGTTTCACCATGTTGGCCAAGATGGCCTTGATATCCTGACCTCGTGATCTGCCTGCCTTGGCCTCCCAAAGTGCAGGTGTGAGCCACTACGCCCAGCCACTTGTATCTTAATATTAGACATCTGGCCTCCAGAATTGTGAAACAACTTTTGTTCGTTTGTTTATCACCCAGTGTATGGTATTTTATCATGGCAGCTCTAACAAACCTTGACCACCGTTGGATTCCTGGAATAAATCCCACTTGTTCATGGTGTACAAACATGCTGTTGAATTTGGTTTGCTACTATTTTCTTAAAGATTTCCATGCCTACATTCATAAGGAATATTAACTTGTAGTTGTCTTTTCTTTTGATGTCTTTATCTGGCTTTTTTATCAGATTAATTCTAGTCTTATAGAAAATTTTATGATGTGTTTCCTCTTATATTTTTGTAAGACTTTGAGTAGGTCTGGTGATCATTTTTCTTTCAAGGTTGGGGAGAATTTTCTTTTAAAGTCTGGAAGAATTCAACAATGAAAGCAACTGGCGTTGGCATTTCTTTGTTGGTAGATTTATGATTACTCACTCAATATATTTTCTTGTTACAGATCTGTGATAATTTTGCTTCCTCTTGAGTCAGTTTTAGTAATTTGTGTGTTTCTAGAAATTTGTTCATTTCATCTAGATTGTCTATTTTGTTGATAAACAAATGTTGGTAGTATTTTCTTGTAATCTTTTTAATCTGTGTAAAGGTTTTGTGGTAATGTCTCCATTTTTATTTATTGTAGTTATTTGTTGCTTTCTTTTCTTCTTAGTCTAGCTAAAGGTTTGTCTAATTTATTAATCTTTTCAAAGAACCAACTTTTAGATTTATCTGTTCTCTCTGTTGTTTGCTGTTCTGTATTTCATTTATCTGTTCTCTAATCTTAATTATTCCCTTGCTTCTTTTCCACTTACTTAAGGTGTAAAGTTAAGTAACTGAGAATTTTCTTTTTAAATGTAGGTATTTAGAACTATATAGAGAAAGAAATAATGTTTTCTGCCCCTTTATCTTTTCTTCTCTTTCTGAAATTCCTATAAATCTTACTCTAATACATCTGATGGCAGATAACTTACGCTTTGTTATTTTCTTTCTGTTTCCCCAGTGAATGTTGTGTTTTTCTTCTGCCTGATCAAATCTGTTATTAAAGCACTCTGGTAAATTTTTCCTTTTAGGCATTGTATTTCGAACTACAGAATTTCTGTGTTTTTCTTTTTTTTAAAATTTCCATTTGTTATTGATATTCTCTGCTTCTTCTTACATTATACCCTGCTTTTCATTATTTATATATCCATAGTTTACTTAAGCTCTGAAAATATTTATTCATGGTTACCTTTAGAATAGTTAAGAATGTTAAAGTCTTCATCTAATAAATTCAATAGCTAGGCTTTCTCAAAGATGATTTTTGTTATTTTCCCCTGTGAATTGGCATTAATTTTATGTTTCTTCTATGTTTTGTAATTTTTTAAACAACAGAACATCTTTAATTTTGCAATGTGGTATCTCCGGAAATCGAATTTTTCTCTTTTCCCGGGGATTGCTGGTGTTCTTGTTAATGGCTGCAGTTGTTCATTTGCTTAGTGTTAGTTTCCTAAATGCTTTTATTATTTTTTGTTTTGTTTTGCAGAAAGGAGTAGTATTCCCTGTCACATGTAATCACCAAAATCTTTATTCAATTATCACTGCAGTCAACCAATGAACCTGACAGAGATTTTCTTAAATGCATAGCTCCTATTAAAAAATAGAAAAAATGTGTTTTCTCTCTTTAAATTATTTTTTAAAATTTTATCACATATTGTTATTTTTATTTTATTTTTATTTGTTTTTTAATCTCAATAGGCTATCAGGGAATAGGTGGTGTTTGGTTACATGGGTAAGTTATTTAGTGGTAATTTGTGAGATTTTGGTGCACCCATTACCCAAGCAGCATACACTACACCGTATTTGTTGTCTTTTATCCCTCACTCCCTTCCCAGCCTTTCCCCTGAGTCCCCAAGGTCCACTGTGTCATTCTTATGCCTTTGCATCCTCATAGCTTAGCTCCCACTTATAAGTAAGAATATATGATGTTTGGTTTTCTATTCCTGAGTTACTTCACTTAGAATAATAGTCTCCAATCTCATCCAGGTCGCTGTGAATGGCATTAATTCATTCCTTTTTATGGCTGAGTAGTATTCCATGGTGTGTATGTGTGTGTGTATGTGTGTGTATTTAATATATATATTATATATATATCACAGTTTCTTTATCCATTTGTTGATTGATGGGCATTTGGGTTGGTTCCATGTTTTTGCAATTGCAAATTCTGCTGCTATAAACATGCATGTGCAAGTATCTTTTTCGTATAATGACTTCACCAACATCCATTGTTTTTTGACTTTTTTGTTATGGCCATTCTTGCAGCAGTTAGGTGGTATTGCATGGTGGTTTTGATTTATTTGCATTTCCCTGACTATTAGTGATGCTGAGCATTTTTTCATATGTTTGTTGGCCATTTGCATGTCTTCTTCTGAGAATTGTCTCTTCATGTCCTTAGCCCACTTTTCAATGTGATTTTTTTTTCTTGTTGATTTGAGTTCCTTGTAGATTCTGAATATTAGTCCTTTGTTGGATGTATATATTGAGAAGATTTTTTCCCATCCTGTGGGTTGTGTGTTTACTCTGCCGACTGTTCCTTTTGCCATGTAAAAACCCTTTAGTATAAGTAAGTCTTTGTTTATCTTTGTTTTACTGCATTTGCTTTTGGGTTCTTCGTCATGAAATCTTTGTCTAAGTCAATGTCTAGAAGGGTTTTTCCAATGTTATCTTGTAGAATGTTTATAGTTTCAGGTCTTAGGTTTAAGTCATTAATTCATCTTGAGTTGATTTTTGTATAAGGTGAGTGACGAGGATCCAGTTTCATTCTCTTATATGTGGCTTGCCAATTAACTCACCACCATTTGTTGAATAGGGTGTCCTTTCCCCTCTTTATATTTTTGTTTGCTTTACTGAAGATCAGCTGGCTGTAAGTATTTGGGTTTATTACTGGGTTCTCTATTTTGTTCCATTGGTCTTTATGACTATTTTTATAACAGTAACCTGTTGTTTTGGTGACTATGGCCTTATAGTATAGTTTGAAATCAGGTAATGTTGTGTCTCCAGATTTGTTCTTTTTGTTTAGTCTTGCTTTGTTTATGCAGGCACTTTTTGGTTCCATATGAATTTTAGGATTTTTTCCAATTCTGTGAAGAATGATGGTGGTATTTTGATGGGAATTGCATTAATTTATAGATAGTTATTGACAGTATGGTCATTTTCATAATATTGATTCTACCCATTCATGTGCATGGAATGTGATTCCATTTGTCTGTGTCATCTATGGTTTCTTTCAGCAGTGTTTTATGGTTTCCCTTGTATAGGTCTTTCACCTCCTTGGTTAGGTATATTCCTAAGTATTTTATATTTTTTGGAGCTATTGTAAAAGGGGGTTGAGTTCTTGATTTGATTATCAGCTTGGTTGCTGTTGGTGTATAGAAGCACTACTGATTTGTGTACATTAAATTTGTATCCTGAGACTTTTCTGAATTATTTTATTAATTCTAGGAGCTTTCTGGAGGAGTCTTTAGGGCTTTCTAGGTAAATGATCCTCTCATCAGCAAACAACAACAGTTTGACTTTTTCTTTACTGATTTGGATGCCCTTTGTTTCTTTCTCTTGTCTGATTTTTCTGGCTAGGCCTTGTAGTACTATGTTGAAGAGAAGTGGTGAGGGTGGATTTCCTCAATTGTTTCTTACAAATGCTGCCTAGGAAGCCATTAAGTCAGCCTCTGCATCAGCAAACAAACAGCCCTATCCACACACAACTCATCTCCATAACACAAAGTGCTGTTGCCCACCTAGGCACCTGTGAGTCACACCAGGAATGTGCAATGCCATCCTCAATGCCTGCCATTGGACTGAGGAATGGGGATGGGAACTGCTATCAGAAATGCCAAAATTCCTTAAAATTTACCAGACTTTTTTTTAATCAAGCCCTGTCCTGATCACTACAATAGACTCTGGAGTCGTGAGATAGATGATTCTGACAATTCTTGTCAACTCAATATCTGCTTCAGGGTAAAAAATATTTACGGGAGATTTGTACTTCACCATCTTCTGTGACATTTTAGCGGGCATTTATTTTTTCCAGATTTATTTATTTATTTTTAAATTGGCAAACACAATTGTATATATTTATTGTGTGCAACATAAAGTTTTGAAGTATATATGCATTATGGAATAACATATCAAAGAGATGTCTGCATTCCCACGTTTATTGTAGCACTAATCACAATAGGTAAGTTACAGAATCCACGTCAGTGCCTGCCAATGGATGAATTAATAAAGAAATTGTGGTATCAACACAATGGAATACTATTCACCATAAAAAGAATGAAATCCTGTCATTTGCTGTAATGTATATGAACTTGGAGGGCATTATGTTATGTAAAATTAGCCAGACTCAGAAAGACAAATACCACATGTTCTCACTCATAAGTGGAAGTAAAAATGGTTGATCTCTTCTGATGAAACAAATCTCTGGAGCCTATTTAGAGTTTCTTTGGTTTGAAGTTTATGACTGCCCCCGCAACCCCTGCTGCCATCATTTATCAAGAATGAGGACACTGTCCATTGAGTTACACAATATGGGAAGGTGCGTGTGTGTGTGTGTGTGTGTGTGTTTTTTATGTAGTGATTGTGTTCTCCCAAAATTCACATGTTGAAATCCTAACCCCCAAAGTGATGGCATTAGGAGATGAGGCCTTTAGTAAGTGATTAGGTCATAAGAACAGAGCCCTCATGAATGACATTGGTGCCCTTATAAAAGACACCCTGGAGAGTTCTGTCACCCCTTCTGCCTTCTGCCATGTGAGGACACAGCAAGAAGATGGCCATTTGTGAAACAAGTGGGCCCTCACCAATACTGAATCTGCTGGCACCCTGATCTAGGACTTCTATCCTCCAGAAATGTGAGAAATAAATGTTTGTCGTTTAAGCCAAAAACAAACAAACAAACAAAAAGTTGATCTCATAGAAATTCAGAACAGAATGGTGATTATTAGAGACTGGAGTGGCTGGAGGGTGAGTTGGGGAGATGTTGGTTAAATGATGCAAAATTACAGTTAAATAGGAGGAATAAGTTCAACAGAGCTATTACATAGACTTGTGACTATAGTCAATGATGATGTATTGTATTCTTGAAAAACGCTGAGTGATTTGATGTGATGGGCTGTTTTGAAAGTTGTGTGGAGAAACAATAGCTGATAACAAAACCTAAAAATTGAAATTCACAACATTAATGAAAGTTTTGGAGAAGGTGGAGGGTAAGAGAGAGTGAATCCAAAGAGGAGGAGAAGGCCGGGTATGGTGGCTCACGCCTGTAATCCCTGCACTTTGGGAGGCCAAGGCGGGTGGATCACCTGATGTGAGGAATTCAAGACTAGCCTGGCCAACATGGTGAAACCCTGTCTCAACTAAAAATACAAAAAAAAAAAAATTAGCCTGCCTGGTGATATGTGCCTGTAATTCCAGCTACTCTGGAGGCTGAGGCAGGAGAATTGCTTGAACCTGGGAGGCGGAGGTTGCAGTAAGCCGAGATCACACCACTGTACTCCAGCCAGGGCGACAGCGTGAGACTCCGTCTCAAAACAAAACAAAACAAAACAAAACAAAACAAGAGAAATAATTTGATGAATAAATTAATTACCAGCAATAAAAAAAGTGAAAAGCATGAGGCATAGAGAAATGAAAGGGAAACATAATTTCAATTCCTGGGCCTGCAATTAACTATCTGGGTGACTTTGACTTATCATTTAATATTTGAACACTTTGTTTCTTTATTTTTAGAATAAGGTAATTATGATTTATATGATTCTTTTTACCTCTAAAATTTTGAAATTTACAATCATAAAAATCAAAAGTATTGTTTTAAAAAACGTTTCCTATTAAATTATGCCTTTTTGTAAACCTATGATGTATACATAAAAAGATTTCATGCAAATGGCTGTAGAAATATTTTCACTATCAATTCTATAATATTTAACATTTGCTGAACATTGAACATGTCTTATTTTTCACTAGTCACATGGATTCATAGTCTTTTCAGCCCAAAAACAAGACAAAATCAGCCTGTGTTCAGATTCCAACGACTTCCATTCCTTGTGTTTTCTAGAGACCACTGTGTTTCACAAGTAGCAGCCTGTGTTGTGATACCTTGGAATTTGTTGTATGAATTGCAGGCTATTTTCAGGTACAGCTTTTCATTATTTCATAGAAAATTAAACTATAAGACACACATTAATTAACTTTCATTTAAGAATTACAATGAGAATGTTTTTTTTTTTTTTTTTTTTTGTTTGTTTGTTTTTTTTTTGCCATTTTCTAATTGGGCATAAAATACAAAGTTTTAAATGTTAGGGTAAAACTAGTTTTGCATTATTCACTCCAGACTACGTATCCTGAGAGCATTGCCACGGTGTTACCACGTATTGTTTTGGTGGGACTTGGGGCCTGTATCTGATGCCAGAGTTGATGGGGTCAAAGAATGATTTAGAAGCTAGAACAGAAAATGAAACAGCAACCAAGATCCTCTATTACTCTTTTTTATGTTCTATGTTGTTTTTAAAAATGTCAAAATCTACCAACATTCAGAATGTTAAGTAGAATCCTGATCACTGGATTTCTGTTATCTGTTTAATTGTTCCAGTTCCTAAATCATTTTTCTAGTTTCTAACAGCAGAGTCATTATCTTTATGGCACTTTATGGAATTTTTCATAAACATTGACAACACAGTTCTTGTTGCATGGAGCAAAAAGTATTAATTTAATAGCTCATGAGTATATATTGCTTACTATATGCTAGTTACTATTTTAATATTTGTGAAAGTCAATATATCTAATGCTTAAAATGATGCTGACAAGGTGGTCTATACTTATGCTCATTCTGCCATAAAGAAACTATGGCACAGAGAGGTAAAGTATCTTGCCCAGAGTCACACACATCTAATATATGCTGAGGCCATAATTCTATTCCAGGTAGTCCAATTCCTGAGTCTGTGCTCATCATCACTAGGCTATAATTCCTCTTTTCCTATAAATGATAATAATAATATAAAATCAAGTGTTAAAACAGAATTATATGCCTACTTGTCAAATATCTTCATTTTTCTGGGGGGAGAATGAGAGTAATTTTTTCTCTTTTTGTAATAAAATTTATCGATTTATTTATTTTGAGACAGGGTTACGTGACTGGCTACTTTTTGTATATTTGGTAGAGATGAGGTTTTGGTATGCTTGTCCAGGGTGGTCTCAAATTCCTAGGTTCAAGCAGTCCACCCGCCTGTGCCTCCCGAAGTGCTAGAATTAAAGGCATGAGCCACTGTGCCTGGCCAAGAGTAAAATTTTCTTATCTGCAGCAGGAATTAAGACAATCGACTAAGAATTTGTAATGATGAACTCAAAAAATTATACTGAATGTCTGTAGAGAACAATAATATACGTTTATTTTAATTGGTACATTTTTATGTCTGTATTTTTATAATGCATATAGCATTTACAAATTACAATATCATTAAGACAGAAAGATTTCTACTCAAAATATGTTTCAATTATATGTTTTCATAACAATAATGTAGTTTGGAGCTTCTCGTTTTTCTTCAAATTCTGGCTCACAGTTTTCCCAAAAATGATGCTGAAATTTTAAACTAATAAGTCTAAACTAATAACAACTGTGGAGGCATATTCTTTATATCTGAAATTAAAACTGAATTAAGCTTTTACTCTTTCTCTCTCTTTGGAATATAATTTCAAAGCAATCAGCATTTAAACCCACACAAAACATCCTTCAGTCTACAGCCTATGTTTCACATTTAATGAGTATTTCATCCTATGCCTATGCATAATTTGATGCATTTTGATGCATTCAAGTATCAAGAAAGAAAAAATAATAATATGTACTTTAAGAGATAATATTGGTTCTCAATGGCTTCACTTTCATTCATGTGGGTGACAAAGATACTTGATACTCACTGAAATTAATATTTTGCATTCTCTAAAATGTTATTCTCACTTAGAGAAGATAGTAAATATAGGTTAAAACATCTTCCCAAAGTAATTTTCACAAGTAAAACTAAGGATGCTGTTTTTCCCTAAAAAGAAAACAGAACTATCTTAATATCTGGTTATAAGAATTGAAAAGAAACCAGTTAGTTACAATTTGATAATCTAGTATAAAGTCAGAACAAGTTTTTGATAAAATGAAGTGTGACTTTTATGACCAATTTATTAAATAATATCTGTATTTATGTAGTGACCATTCATCCTGACCAATGGTAATGTTCTAAACAAATGCTCCTTATTATTCAAAATATGTTAAAGATTTTGTCAAAAGTATGTTGGGAGCAGACTCCCCAAAATCTGGCCATAAACTGGTCCCAAAACTGGCCATAAACAAAATCTCTGCAGCACTGTGACATGTTCACGATGGCTATGATGCCCACACTAGAAGGTTGTGGGTTTACCGGAATGAGGGCAAGGAACACATGGCGGAAAACCACTTAAACCCAGGGCAGGAAACCGCTTAAAGGCATTCTTAAGCCACAAACAATAGCCTGATCGATATGTGCCTTAAGGAAATGCTCCTGCTGCAGTTAACTAGCCCAACCTATTCCTTTAATTCGGCCCATCCCTTCGTTTCCCATAAGGGATACTTTTAGTTAATTTAATATCTATAGAAACAATGCTAATGACTGGCTTGTTGTTAATAAATACATGGATAAATCTCTGTTTGGGGCTCTCAGTTCTAAAGGCTGTGAGACCCCTGATTTCCCACTTCACACCTCTATATTTCTGTGTGTGTCTTTAATTCCTCTAGCTCTGCTGAGTTATGGTCTCCCCGACCGAACTGGTCTCGGCAAACGTACGTGTAGTTAGAAGACTCCTGATTTGACTTAATTTGTCAAGTGGTTTATTCAGATGCTACATTCACACTAGGTTTGATTGTGTATTCAAAAGCAAAATGTCATGAAACAGTTCAAAAATGGTTTTACTTATGTTTTGATTCTTGATATAGTCAGTTGCAATGGTGTGTTATTAGATTTATATCTTTCCATGTATTACCTACATACAAATATGTTAATTTACTTCACTATAATGATACACTTTTTATAAATATGATGTGGTTTATTCATAGTATATCTTATTATGTACTTATTTACTACACATTTCAACACATTTTCAACACATTTCAAAGGGATATAAATATGTTCTGACATAGGTACCATTAATGAGACCGTAAAAATCTAACCATAGCATTCTCCTACTTAAAACTATTAAGGTTTTTTCTTGATTTACAACATGAAACACAAGCTACTTTATGTCATTGAAATTAATTGTTTAGTGAAATTCAAGTTGTAGGTAAAACCACATTAAAATTTAAAAATCTTTTGAATCAAATGAAGGTTTAGGTCTGCATGAAGATGAAGGGAAGGGTCAATGGAACATTGCATTTTGATAACCACATTTTAAAATTATTACCAGGTCAATTTAGTTCATTTGAAATCTCTTCGAAGATATTCCTTCTAACTCTAATTTCTCTGTCTTAAGCATAGTTAATGGATGCTTTTAGGAGGTTTCCATAGATAATGGCACATTAATGGCCATTTTTCTATTAGCAGCCATACAGTCATCCTCCAAAAATGGGTGCCATACCAGGCTGTCACTTTAGTGTAAACTCAGAATGCTTTTACCACCTGCCCTTCATCAGACTGTGATCACTGTGATAATAACAGATATGACTAGCTCCAAAGCTAACAAATACACACTTTTCCCCCAGGTTGCCACAGCTGTAGAATGCTATTATAAGTGTTTACCTTCTGTTGATTGATTTCTCCTGTCATAGCACTCATGTCCCCAGATGCACTGTAGTGTTCTGGTTTTCCTTAAAAGATTATTGACTTCACTTATTGCTGAGCCTCCCTTCCTTTATGACAGCAACTAGTACAAAGCTGAGCTCCACTTCCCCTCTCCCTACTCAAGAAACAACTGATAACGAGTGCTATGGACTGAATTGTGTCCCCTACAAAATTTATATGTTAAGGTCCCAATCCCCACTACTCATGAATGAGGCTGTGTTTGGACAAAAGGCTTTGAAAGAGGGTAATTACGTTGAAATGAGACACTAGGGTGGGCTCTAATCCATCTGGTTGATGTCCTTACAAGTGGAGGAGATTATGACATAACAAAAGACAACAGAGATATGCACAGGTAAGGAAAAGACCATATGAGGACCCAGAGAGAAAGGGCCATCTACAAGCAAAGAAGAGAGGGCTCAGGAGAAACCAGGCCTTCTGATACCTTGATCTTGGACTTCTAGCCTCCAGAGCTTTGAGAAAAATACATATCTCTTATTTTAACCACCCAGTCTGTGGCATTTTGTTACAACAGCACTAGCAAACTTGCAATACTTGATCCCTGCCTCTCCCAAGCCTGTTCCCAGAATCATTCATCCAAAGTCCAAACTTCACCACTCATGCCTCTCTCCCTTTAACTTAGATGCTTTGTAGTTCTCCTTCTATGTTCTTCCTTGTTGTACCAAGTTAGTAAATTTAAATTTGTTTGACCCAAGATTTGTTCCTGGTGGTCTTTAAGAGATGAGCTTTATCATCCAATTCCTGAGATTCAAAATTACCCTTGAGCTCAGGTAAATCCTCTTGAAGCCAAAAACTTACACTCTCTCTCACTTTCCATTGATGTAGTTTTATTCCCTCCATATGTGTGGACCTTTATAATAACAGCCTTTCTATGAATTGCCTTATGGGACAATGACCCACATTTGGCAATTACTCCGTTTTCCAACCATGAAATTGATTCTGAAAATCTCAGATCCAATGTTGCTTAACAACATATAGGAAAAGTGATATACAACTTTTAATATTTCACTGATGAGTCTATAGAACAGTCATAAAATTTCTTAATTTTTTATTTACCTGCTATAATATTGGGACTTATGATATATACCATAATCTAGCTCTACCTTTATTCCATTTATAGTTCATCTTTTTCTTTGAACATGGAAATGTAGTATTAGCATTGTACATTAAAAACACAAATAAAGTTTCATAGAAAATAAACTTTGTTTTATCCAACAAATAATTTTTAAGCATATTCAACCATAAAGACCCCATCTCTACATATTACTTATTAACAACCTCTTGTGAAATAAAAATAAATCTTGGGTCCCCCAAACCACTAAGCTAAAGGGAAAACTTAACCTGTGAACTGCTAGGGCCAACCTGCCTCCCATTCTATTCAAAGTCACCCCTCTACTCACTGATAAATGCAAATCTAATTGCCTCCGATGGAGAGGCTAATCAGAAACTCACAAAAATGCCACCATTTGTCTCTTATCTTCCTATTACCCGGAAGCCCCCTCCCTGCTTCGATTCTTCCTGCCTTTGTTTCGAGTTGTCCTGCCTTTCCAGATTGAACCAATGTTCATCTTGCATATGTTGGTTGACGTCTCATGTCTCCTTAAAATGTATAAAAGCAAACTGTGCTCTGACCACCTTGGGCACATGTCAGGACTTCCTGAGGCTGTATCACAAGTGTGCATTCACAACCTTGGCAAAATAAACTTTCTAAATTAACTGAGATCTGTCTCAGCTGTTCAGGGTTATCACTCTTAAAACACACTATGAGAATGTTAAATTCTTAGAAGAATTGATTACTAGTTCTTGTCAAAGTTTGATCACAAACTTGCAACAAGGGACCACCTTCCAAGAAAGGTCATTCCAATTTTTTTTTTTCTGATAAAGACTTTTTCGTAGAAAGAAAGGATGATTAAAAAACACTGTCAAAGTAACACACACGAAAAATAGCACCTAGTTAAGAGTATTAAGCTCATTACAGATTGATGGTTACCTAAGCAGTTTAAAGATTAAGTCCATCAGTCAATTGCTTCACTCTAGTTTCAGAAACGCTGCCTACTTCCTAGAAGGGACTGTTAATACCGAGATAACAGAGGTCCATTCCACATTATCTTTCTCTGGTTTGAGACCATCTTCTTTCCGGTGATGAGCCACTAGAGGTGCATTCCTCTGTGTTTTGCTCACATTATTCCCTCTGGCACTTTTCTTCTCTGCCTTACTGGTTTTTATTCCTAAAATTCATATATGATTTATTTTTCAAACCATGACATCTGTTACTTAAAAAAGTCTCCTGTGGAGTCCAGATTGGGTATATACATCTGTATTCTCTAATAACATCATATTTATGTCTCTATTATAGTAATTAAAATATTGTGTTTTCATTCTAAAATTATATTATTTTGAAATAATATTTCCAAATAGTTTATATAGTCCTCAGATACAGGAATAACATCTTATTCATATTTGCAATTCTATGTTTATAAATGTACATATACATTTATGGATTTATATTTATATTGGCAACTACATCAACACAAAGTAGTCTATTTTAAGTAGACATTAAATAAACACTAAAATGGACTAAACCGGTTATGACAACTGATTAGAGAAGATGACATATTTATTTTAATGAGGAGATTTGGGAAATATTTTTCCTAAAAAAAAAAAAAGCCAACAAAAAATAACAGTAGCACTGATTTTTGAATTTAAAAGAAATGAGAAGCCTTTTAGGAAATCAGAGGAAAAATATGTCCTTAGTGCTTTCTAAGAAATATCTGTGTTTTAAAGTAGCCTCAGTTCAAATTAGAAAGGAGAATAAGCACAATATTAGACAACCATTAAGGAAATTTCTTTTTTTCTTTTTTGCTTAAATACAAAAGATGGTCTGAATTCCGGGTCAAGTGCCTACTGCCTGCGCTACTCTGTACTTTGTGATTTGATCAAACTCTCCTTTTTAAATTTCAGTTTGCTCACCTAAAAATTATTAATAACTGGTTCACCAATCTTCCGTGCAGAGTTACTGTGAATACCAAAAGTTAAAAGGTACAGAAAAGACTTCATCATTATAAAATATTTTAAAATGGTTACTATAATGATAATTTTATTGTAATATAGGTAAACTTGGGAGGATCACTTGAACCCGGGAAGGTCAAGACTGCATGCCACTGCACTCCAGCCTGGGTGACAAAGGGAGATCTTATCTCCAAAAGAAAAAAAAAATATATATATATATATATACACACACACATATATACACACACACACATATATATACACACACACATATATACATATATACACACACATAGACTATACCTTTTATATTTTAATAATAGGTTTATGGAGCTATCTAGCATATACCACTGACTCTATGCCAATAAGTTGAGTTTAATTTGGATTCAAACAAGGAAGAACAAGTAAAAAATATATATCTCACGTCACTGGTGCCTGTTGAGACTTAACTGCATTTCTATAAAATCATTTAGCAAATACATTAGCGTTAGAACTTACCTATTAGCTTGTAGTAAGTAGGAGGAAGCTACTCTCTGTATGCTTTAAATATGAAAGCAGTTGATAATAATTTCCTTTTGTAGGTAAAAAGGAGGGAAATGTCATGATTTTTAAGTCATTTATTGTTTAACAAAATTATTTAACTTTAGATGCAGAAATAATTTATCCTCAATATTTTAATTCATATTAATAGTAGAGTTTATATATAAAAATGTTACTGATTTATCCACGCTTGCAGAATTAATAAGTGTTAGAAAGAAGACTGGAAACTAAATGTCCAATTGCCTATCGAATGCTTTTTTCATTAGGATAACTCTAACAATCCAGAAAGGAAAATTAATGAAAGCTGTTATAGGATATTTGTTAATACTCAGGTGTTCTCTTCTTTTATTCTTCCTTTAAATGTATGTCATTTGAATATTTCTGTAGATTAAAAGCAGTTTATAAATATTTATTCTCTTCTAACAAAAGTGATATTTTAGAGTTAAATAAGAAAATGTACACTTAGCGACCTTTTAGGAGATTGCAGTTATCACTACTTAAAAGAGAAAGCTGCATGAACTAGATTGTTGAAATTGTACAGTTAATATCATATTTCAGAGTAATCCAGTTCTAGATTCTAAATTATGCTCTCAAAAGTAGTCTTTGTTGATTGGGATAATTTCATTAACAACATAATCCAACTAATAGGACAATATTTCATTGAAAAGTGCCATGAAATAACAGCAAACTATTTACATATGTAGAACTATTTGCCAACTCTTCTTAAGTTATCATTACTTTTATTTAGACTGTAGTTAGTGTTACAATATAATTTATTTTACTGTGTACCTGTTGTAATGCACTTATTTCAGGAAAAAAATCTAAATCAAACATAAATTTGTTTTTTCTATAAAATAATGTTTTCAGAGAGAAACATCTTTCTAGAAATACAAATTGTTTATAATTTGTATAAAGAATTACATTAAGAGTTACATGATAGCATTCACTTTTAATTTTCACATATCATGAGAACATTGAAATGAAATTTAAATACAGTTTCTTGGACAAATTCCTATTATAGAAACAAGATATGCACTATTGAGAAACTATTTTTATGCAATTAATGCATAAGTTATTTTATTATTAAAAAATGTAAAAACCAGCATGATGCTTTTATTAGAAGATAAATACGTTGAAAAGAGAAAGTATGATAAAACTTTGAAATCATCCATCATTTATTATGCTACAAACGTCTTTATGACACAAAATTTGTTATGGCATAAAAACTGAGGATGCACTATATATAATACTTCTTTATAAATTAATGAAGCTTACTACTGAAACTGAAGGCATTTAACATGTCTATTCTAATATTTTTCTTCTAATTTTCATCACAAAATCTTGCTATTTTAGTATTATTCTGCTAAATATATTGATATAAACAAATACTTAATTTGCTAGGACATTTTCCTCTTGTTTTGTAAATTTAATTTTTGTTATATAACTAATCATCCTTTAATGGTGATACACAATATAGGATACATCATGAATAGAGAAAACAACAAAACTAACAGCATTTGGTCTCTAGATAATGTGTTCGTTTCATTGATATTTGGGATTTAAATCTGATAATATTAAAACAGACAAACCAAACAAAAAAGGAGAAAATATTATAAATTAACAGATACTCATTTTTCCCCACAAAATACCTTCCACATTTTATAAAGGCATTGATTATCAGTTATAGAAATTGAATGACTGCCCACAAAGGTACAGATTGTAGAAGATTCTAGTAAGTACATGTATTACAATATGGAATTTTATATGCAATGTGGAAAGCTGGATGTTTCTTTACTCTGTTAAAACTTAGGCAAAGAAGGTACCCAGTGTCCTGTCCCTAAATAAGAGGCAAATAAAACATTGTAAATCTTGTCTCCTTGTAGGACGTCCAAGAACTCTTCTCTATTATGTTTTTTTCTACCTTCGTTTGTTTCAGACTGAAAACCACAGTTCTCTTTACTTTAAAGCTTTTATAAAATAAATTATTCCCCTGCCCTGTCTCACTTCTTTACTTACATTTTACCTAAAATGAGAGGCACTTATAGTTTACATTTTTACACTCAACATTTTCTAAAATAACCTCAGTATATTTTCCGTAATGCATAGCTATACTTTAATCAAATACCTTAATAAATACATGGACAATCAAAAATAAAAATCCACAAACATTTGAACAAGTGTGAAACCTGCACTGTGAGTCAGGGGAAAACAGTTCTATTTTTGGATATCCCCCTTAAAGCATGTTTCATGTTATATGCATCATTTAGCACCTTCAGTCCTTACTTATGCTAAATTAAAGTTGTTTATATAA
Organism: Macaca thibetana thibetana; assembly: GCF_024542745.1. Taxonomy (NCBI): domain Eukaryota; kingdom Metazoa; phylum Chordata; class Mammalia; order Primates; family Cercopithecidae; genus Macaca; species Macaca thibetana. The sequence goes on along the minus strand of NC_065582.1, from coordinate 28,174,407 downwards.
ATTGTTTAAAGAACTTTTCAAATTAAAAAAAAAACTTTCAATTTATCTTTCCCTCCTTTCCATGACTGTGACTTTGTTGCATGATATTTTTACCCATTTCTAGTGAATACACATTGTTTTAGTAATTGGAGCGACAAAGATGAATTATGTTTTAGAAAACACTAGTTTATCTTAGTGTTTGCCTGCCAGGCACAAATGTGATGCTAGTTCTAGATCTATGAAAATATATGTTTGGGGTATTTCTTCTAAAAATATTTTTCACATGAGGCATTTACAAAACAGTCCCATAATATACAAAATATTAGGGAAATGTCAAATAAAATGCCACTAATTTGATACTTTTCTGCTTTAGTGTTTTATATCATAATGGTTATAATGCCATTTAAATTTATGCAAAATCTAGTATGTACTGATTGTTTAAACTCTAAAGTAACACAAAAGTTGGTATTATTTTGCCTCTAACATAGCTTGAATAATTTTAGTGGTCCTAAATGGACCTAATATAGTGGACTTATGTTAGTGGTGCTATTTTTATTACATAGCTGGAACACTTTTAGTGGACTGGAGGCAACTTTTATTTTGTAAATAAAAATTTATTCTTCTTTTGTTATTTTATATAAAATCATTTAATACTTAACATATATGACATAAATTTAAAAATTCAATATTGATACATAATTTCAAAGGCATAAGTGAATATAAATTTGGGGAATTGTATTGGACATATTCTATTTCTAATATAATCATATTGAATTATGAAATGAGTTATTTAAACTTTATAAGTTTTAGTTTGTTTAAAGCTCTTCTCATGGGGTATTAATTCAGAAGAGGTAAAAAGTCAAGTGAGAGATACAATAAATTCCCAAATAGATATGATTGAAATGATGATACTCTTGCATATGAAGTTTAAAAGTTGGCTGGGTGCAGTGGCTTAGAACTATAATCTCAGCACTTTGGGAGGCCGAGGCAGGAGGATTGCTTAAATGCAGGAGTTCAACACTACCCTGGGCAACATAGTGATACCTCATCTCTACAAAAACTCAAAAAATTAGCCACTAGTGGTGGCACACACCTATGGTCCCAGCTACTCAGGAGACTGAAGTGGGAGGATAACTTGAGCCCAGGAGGTTGAGGCTTCAGTGAGCCATGATCACGTCACTGCACTCCAGCCTGAACAGAGCAAGACCCTGTTTAAAAAAAATAAATTAAATAAAAAAATTAAAAAGTTTAAAAGTTGGTATTTTATTGATTTACTTTTTTGAACTTCTAGAGTGGAACACAAAATAAAAAAGAGTATTAATATTTAAATGGGAATTTTGATGGGAGTAATAGCAAAGAACATTTTAGTATTCCATGTTTGGAAAACTTACATTTTTCTGGTGGTAGTTGCTTTTTGAGACAGGGTCTCCCTCTGTCGCCCAGGGTGGAGGGTAGTGGCATGATTATGGCTCATTGCAGCCTTTGCTTCCTGGGCTTAAGCAATCCTTCCACCTCAGTCTCCCCAGTAGGTGGGACCACAGAAATGTACCACCATGCCCAGCTAAGTTTTATCTTTTTGAAGAGACAGGGTTACACTATGTTGTCCAGGCTAGTCCTGAACTCCTGGGCTTAAGCCATTTGCCTTTCTTGGCCTTGGAAAGTGCTGGAATTACAGGTATGAGCTACTTTTGATAGTTTAAATAATATGCTTTTTAGAATATTACAAGTAAAAGACGATTAGTTAGGTTAAGAACATCAGCATATCAGTTTTGATTCTATAGTGGAATTAACTCAAAATGGCATATAAAAATAGGAAGAATTGCTTTTTACAAAGCACGTCAGGATGAGATCTGGTTTGGCTTTAGATTTTGCATGTTCAAAGGTTCTAAACCATGGTATTTAATCTGAGTTGTTCCTTTTTATGGCTCCCTTTTTTGTTGTATTATCTGCATTATCTGGCATCATTAAGCAGTGTCAGCCTAGAACTAGGCAGTGTCAGCCATTCCAGGTTAATAGTATTATTAGTGTTAGAAGACTCAGCATCAAAGCAACATTTGTCTTTCTTCCAATTGTTCAAAAGAAAAAAAATCTCCCATTGTTCCTCTGGCTTTTATTGAGTCATGTTCCCATCATTGTGGAGGAAGAATGCAATGCTTCTATCTTACTGGAATTTAGTTATAAAACTGAAGTATAATCTGATTAATTAATATGTATATGATAAGCCTTAGAACAATCAATAACCATCAAAATATGGTCTCTGAACACAAGTGGATTAAATTACAACTCTACAACATAAGGGATTTTGAGAAATTCACAAATATGTATAAATTAGCACAGTCCTAAATAGATAATGCATTCAAGAAGAAATCAAAAAACATTTCTAGAAAACAATTGCAGATGAATGAAAACAAAAATACAGCATATCAAACTCATGGGTTAGATGATATCTAAGCAGTGCTTAGAGAGAAATTTATATTTGTAAAATGCTGATGAAATACATATTATATATGTAATATTTTTTATTAATAACCTAATATTCTGCCTAAAGGTCCTGGGGGGCAAGGGGACAAATACAAGGAAATTAGAATAAAGAGGATATAAATAATATAGCTGTGGAAAAAAGAGAAAAAATTAAGACAAAATTTTTTAAACAAGATCCATACCGTTTATAAATTTTAGGTTGGACTTAACAAGAAAAAAAGAGAAAAGGCTCAAGCCACTAATAGAAGGAAGTGACACCACTATCAATCTTAAAGAAAACAAAAAGCATTGCTGGAGAGTACTATGAACAACTGTATGCCGATAAATTAGATAAATAAGTGAAATAGACAATTGCTTAGAAATACTTGAACTACAGAAACTGACCAATTAAGAAACAAAAAAACTCAATGGATCCATCAAAAGTGAAGGGATTAAATTAGTCATATGAAAACTCCATACAATAAAAAGCCCAGGATTAGATATTTTTACTAAAAATTTCTACCAAACATTTTAAAGAATTAACACCAATTCTTTAGAAGCTATTTTTAACTCATTGTATAAAGTCAATATTACCCTGATACCAAAACTATACAAAGACAACACAAGAAAAAGAAAATTTAGCAACAACATCCCTTATGAATATAAATGTAAAAATCCTCAACAAAATACAAAGTGAAATCAGAAATATATAAAGATGATTATATGTTATGAACAAGTGGGATTCATCCCATAAATCTGACATTGGGTCAACATCTTAAAAGCAATTAGTATATAGTGTATCATATCAATAAACTGAAAAATAAAAGTACACCACTATCTCTGTAGATTCCAAATAAGCATCTGTCATAATCCAAAACCTTTGTGATAAAAATAATCAACAACTAGGAATAGAGGGGAACTTCCTAAACCTGAAAAAGGTCGTCTATGAACAACTAAAAGCCAGCAGCATGCTTACTGTGAAAGGCTGAGTGCATTCCTCCAAAGATCAAGAATAAGAGAAAACGTGTGTTTGTCACCACCTCTCTTCCATATTATAGCAAGGTTGAGTTGGATGAGGAGTGACTGTCAATGCATAAGGCACTTCCATTGTGGGGGTAGAAATGTTCTAAAATTGGTTGTAGGAATGGATGCACAACCCTAAATATACTAAAAATCATTGAATTTGTACACTTCATGTGGGTGAATACAATTTTATGTAAATCAAATATTAATAAAAGTATTTAAAAACAATAAACAATAAAAAGAATAAATAACATAGAGATAAGACCTGCTGTTATGTAGAAAAAAATTAATGCTAGTAAACATTGTGAAATTCACCTGGGTCAAATTTGACCATTGGATTAACCCTCCCAGTAGTGACTCTGTTAAAAGCAAGTACCAATTTCACAAAATAAGGAAGGTCTTATCTACGGAAGTAAATCAAGACTAAGGGGGTTTGAATGACAAAATCAGGTAATCAATGCAAAGTAGTTGCCTATATTGATATTTAAACACTTTGAAAATGTTGTTTTCAAATGATACACAGTTGCTGAGATGGTTTTGATGTTTTCTCCTTCAACATTGGAGGTGGGCCTAGCAGGAGGGGTTTGGCTCATGGGGGCAGGTTCCTTATGAATGGCTTGGTGCTGTCCTCACATTACTGAATATGTTCTCACTCTGTGAGTTCACTGGAGATCTCATTGCTTGAAAGAACTTGACCCTCACCCCGCCCTCTCTCTCTCATTCCTTTTCTTGCATATGGTACTCTGTTTCCTCCTTCGCCTTCAACCATGATTGTAAGCTTTCTAAGGACTCACCAGAAGACAAGCAGATGCTGGTGCCATGTTTATTATACCGCCTGCAGAACTGTGAGCCAAATAAACCTCCTTTCTTTATAAATTAACCAGTCTCAGGTATTCTTTTATAGCAACACAAACAGACTAACACAGTTGCTATGTTCAGATAAAGTAAGTGTCTAGAGGTAGAGGGCATAGTTAATTAATCCAGGTACAGGTAGTAAGTCCGAGTTCTTCCTAAATAACTTTGTGATTTAAATGAATGTCTCCTTTCTAGTCTTGCTACAAAAAGAATTGTCAATAACAGTTAATAGTATGACAGACAAACAAAATACTAAAACATGTTTTACACATATACATGCTATTAATAATTTTGCCTGGAAATGTGCTGGGCACTGCATAAACAATGGAGGTGTCTAAGAGAGTGTTTCCCAGTCCATGCTCAGTGGAAACAGTTGTAAGCTACAAGGAGTTTCCTGGTTAAGTAACATAGGAAAACGTTGGGTAACACAAGGTAAAATGTGTTTTCATACTGTGACTTTACTTTGAAAAGCTAATATTCACCATAACTTTCTAAGAAGGTGATGGTGTACAACATATAATCATAAAATTTTCTTTCACAGAACACATTTTAATTGTTTTCAGGTTGCAAAAACAGTACATGCCCTCCAGAAGGAATGAAAAAAGTATTACCTGAAATCACACAATAATGACAAAAAATGTATTATCCATTCAAAATCACACACACGCACTCCTGCAGGTAACTCTATGTATATTTAGGGTTTTGTATTAATTACATGATTCTCTATATGGTGTTTTATAATTAATTTTTTTGTTAACATTACAAAATAGGCTTTTTTTTCTGTGATCATATTTTCATTTTTCGTAGCCTCATAGGTTTCTGCAATATATTTTAACTACTTCATTAATGATGAAACTTGGATTGTTTTACATTTTTCCACTTAGACTTTGCTTATTAAAGTGATTGCATTCTAATTCTTTGACATCTATTGTCACATTGTTGCTCAAAAATATGCCCTTTACACTCCCAATTAATATTCTTTACCCACAACTGTGAAACCTGTGCTGCCACTTTTTAAAACCTATTATATTTGTAGATATTTGAAACAATCTCATTGTGTTTCATTTTCTTTCACTGTTTACTAGTAGGCTAATAGCTTTTCCTGTTTGTTGGTCACTTACGTTCTTACTTTTTGAATTGTTTCCTTTCTCAAAACACTCTTTGTGAAGAGCTGTTTCGGGAGTCTTCCATCTGGCTAGATGACTCAGAGGACATGCAGAAACTCATTAAAGTGTGCAGAATGATCTGAGGTCACTTCATGACACACTTTCTCACACAAGGAGAATGTGAATCAAAACCTGAAATTCATATTCATTTACCTCAGAACCAGTATGCACATCAGAGTATTGTATTATGAGTTTTGTTTGTTTCACTTAAAAGTGAACTCCATTTTACTTAATTCTGCTTCTATTTTCTACTTAATATTCAGACATAAAACATTCCAGAAATAATATACACAGGGAGAGCTATTGTGAGTAATAGAAAAATAATTTTAAAAATGGGATTCAAATCTCCTAATCCTTTAACAAATCTAATCCATTAGCCTGTCTCTTGTAATGAATGTTCACTCTGTAAGCTGGATTTGCTGTGCTGCTAACTGGATGCTTGCTTCCTACTTTCAGTCTGACACTGTCATCTGCTTAGATTTATAGTTATCCCAATGTCACCTTTACATACTAACCAGTCTCTTCTAGAAAGAAGCAAACAGCAATATATCAGCTCATTTTAAAGTAATTTTTTACATACAAGCCATAGTTTTTGCACAGAAAGAAACTTTACTTTGTACTGGTTTGATTATAGAAGCAAAGAGGCACAGCTTCCTTTTAGTAGATTAATTGAGATTTTTCATAAAAGCCCGGGGTTATTTTCTCTATCCAATATATACTAGGTATAAAAAGTAAGCATTTCAGTATCAATCTTAATATACATTTTTTTCTTTCAAAGTTTGAAGTTAATTTAACAAACAGTAAATTTTAAAGTTTTACTCAATTTAGAGCAGGACTATTTTATATAAAACAAACCATATGAAATATTTGAACAACTAAAAATTTTTGATTATTTAAAATAATAACAGGGGCTATATTATGCATCAAGCCAAAATTGCTATGATGAGAAACACATGTTTTAAGGAGGAGGGGGATGAAGGAAAAGAAGAAAAAAAATACTGAATAAACACTACTTGTGAAGCATTTACCATATATGTAGGTTTTACACTCCATTTGAACATAGAAACCAAAGTGCAGAAAGTATATTAAGGTGAACGATGCAATACTGTTGATGTATGCCCATATTTTTCATATACAAAAAAAGGCAATTTCACATAGTTCAGAAATCAAAGCATATTAGTCTAATGGCTAAATGTTTGATAACAGTGGATCATTCTCTCTTTAATAACATACTCTATTTGGCTTCTTAAATGACACACCCTGTCGTTTTGTTTCCGGTCTCTGTGGTCACTTAGCCTATATTCTTTGCTGGGTGCTTTTCATCTTCCTGACTTTTAGACAGTGGAGAGAAGCAGCACTCACATCTGAGAATAAGCTTGTGAGCTCTCCACCCTCCACTGTCTCCTGTTCCATGGTTTATCACCCGTAAAGGAATTATAAGTTTCAAACTTAGAATCCCAATGTCAATTCCTCTTCTGAACCCCTAACTCCTACAACCGAGTTCCATCTCAGTAGCTCCACTTAGATGTTGATAGGCATCTGAACATAATAGATACAAAATTTGCTCCTTCCTTAGCCTCCCGTGATGTACAGAAGCTATGTTCATCCAAGTGTTTAGAGCAAAATTCTAAGTCATCCTTCATTTTCTTTTCCTACTTATTCTACATCCAATCAAAAGATATGTTCTGCCTTTGAAATAAAAATCTGAATAATCTCTCTAGCCTGGAGTAGTGCCGAAAACCAGCATTTGCTTGCCCACTGCCAATCTTGCTCTCTCCCTACTCCATGGACTGCATTCTTTATATTACAGCCAAATAAATTCCACAATAAAAAGTAAATAATTGGCTCATTACACACAGCATCAAATCCAAAACCCTTGTGATAGTCTTCCATAACACTATGCCTTGTCCACCTCTCTGACAAAATTCCCCCATCACCCTCCTTCGTGCACGGGTCTCCATCACTATGCAGATCCTTGAATACAGGGAATAGATCCTGCCATAGGGATTTCATACTTGTTATTCTCTTTATCTGATAATGCTGTCTCCTCCTCAACATCCTAGATGTGTGTATGGCTTTTTTCACAGCATTCAGCTCTGTTTGTCTCCACCTCCGACAGGCCTTTCCCAATTCCCCTATATAAAATAGCACTTCCAGCCAGGTGCAGTGGCTCACACCCTAATCAAAGCACTTTGGGAGGCTGAAGTGGGCTGATCATTTGAGGTCAGGAGTTCAAGACCAGCCTGGCCAACATGGTGAAAACCTGTCTCTACTAAAAATACAAAAGTAAGCTGGGTTTGTTGGTATGTGCCTGTAGTCTCAGCTACTAGGGAAGCTGAGGCAGGAGAATCGCTTGAACCCAGGAGGCAGAGATTGAGCCAACATCATGCCACCGCACTCCAGCCTAGGCAACAGAGCAAGATCCTGTCTCAAAAAATAAAATAATAAATAAATAAATAAATAAATAAATATTAAATAACACTTTCCATCACTCTCAAATGCCTTACTTTATTTCTCTTCATATTATTTCCACATGATATTTTACATGATTATTTGTTTCTTTCACACTCTCCACCCTCCCGTAGAATGTGAGACTTTACATATTTAATTGACTCTTTTATCCTCAGTGCCAAGTACAAACCTGGACAGTGACTAAGGTATAATATTTCTTCACGAAATGAATGAATGAGATGATTGCTAAAGTCTAGAAAGGAGATAACGTTAATTTTACCCCGGTCAGGGCAGCAGGGATAGAGAGAAGTGGTTAGATAAAAATATCTGTGTACTAGATTCAATACAGACTTAAAAAATAGCTTGAAAATTTTTATGATTAGACAAGAGAAAAACTCCTCGGTTAGATATACAAATATTGTTTGTTTTTATCTGGGATTTCAATTCATTTTTGAAGGGGACAGACTTTCCTTTTGTTTTAGATAATTGTTTTTGGTAGCCAGTGATTCTTGGTTAAGACACAAATGTACTGACATGACAAGACCCAAATGCCCTTAATTCAAACTGAAAAGATAAACGGTCTTTTTATTAAGGGAAATTGGCAAATCTACAGGTATGCAGATTATATTTTCTTTGGAGATTTTATTTCCTGAGCAAATATTTAGACTGGGTGAAATACTTTGACTGTGGAGCTCCCACATCCGAGTAGATCAATAGGAAAGGTCATCTCTTTTTCATTAGGTGAAACTATAGCTGGTTTCAGTGTCAGTGGCAAGTCTATGTTAATTTAGAGTTTCCAGTGGCAGTGGGCTTTCGCAACTCTGGGGTATACCACAGTAGATAGGGCCTGGAAGTCAACTGCCATAACACTAAAAACCATACCCTTTGCATAAATGAAGACATTTTTGTCATCCTCACATCCAAACTCCAGTAGGATCAAATAAACAAGATTGACCTCTTGAGAGGGCTGAATCTTTGGGGTCTTTGAATTGTGCAAAAGTGTCCACTTGATGGAAGGATATATTTCTTATGCTCAGCTAGATGTGGGTGAAGTAAACTTTTATGTAAAAAAAAACTCAATCTTTTTTTGTTCTTATATGAAATTTAAAATGTGTTTTCATTATAAATCAAAATATTAGCATGAAATATTGATAAATCACATCATTTTTGATAAAAATTACTTTATATAAAGTAATTATAATTAGGTTTTTGCATAAAGGTTATTTATTTAATCAATGACATAATATTTACATGTTTAAAGATATATCATTTTTTCCTATACAATGGGTTATAGTTATTAAAATCACATATTTGATAGTGCAACACAACTAGGTCTGGGAAATAATCATTCTGTAATATGTGCAGTCTCTTACCATATGTTATGGAGTCAAAAAGAAAAAGTAGTTTATATTTGTCACCTAATATTTGAAAAGATTGCATTTTGTGTCTATAAAATTCAACTGGCCTACTTTTACAATAATGTTCCTGTTTTATTTGTAAATAATAATATAAATTTGGAAAATTCTTACTACCATTTTAAAGTACTTTTCTTTACATATAGTTAATTTGACTGATTTATAACTCAATAACTGAAAAGAGAAATTAGAAATGATCTTCACTATACTCTCAGTTTATTGTCAGTAATGTTTGAAGTCTAAGAGATAGTTTTATATACTAAGTAAAGAATTAATTTTTCTTAATATTTTTTACTAATTTATGAACAGCATCTTGGGGCAATTTGGAAGAATTATTAGCATTTTTATATTATTCATTAAATTGTTTTATATTAATTTTCACTTTAGATCATGGAGTGTGTAGAGATGGAGAAAATGATAAAAATATATATATATATACTTTTTAGACGGAGTCTCACTCTGTCACCCAGGTAGGAGTGCAATGGCGCGATCTCAGCTCACTGTGATCTCCGCCTCCTGGGTTCAAGCAATTCTCCTGCCTCAGCCTCCCAAGTAGCTGTGACTACAAGCACGTGCCACCATGCCCAGCTACTTCTTTGTATTTTCAGTAGAGACAGGGTTTCACCATGTTAGCCAGGATGGTCTCCATCTCCTGACTTCATGGTCCACCCACCTCAGCCTCCCAAAGTGCTGGGATTACAGGTGTAAGCCACTGTGCCCTGCCTGAAATACACATTTTAATATAAACTATGGAGCTTAACTAAAGTATAAGTTTTACTATATATATCATATAAGTCACAACATGTTAATGCATTAACACCACAGCAACTATACTGAAAAAAACAACAATGTCAAGGGGTATCTGAATCATTGTATACTTACTTTATTTTAACTAACACAGATATTTACTTGATAAACAAATTAAAGGTCACAATTTTTGCTTTAAATGGGAAGAAGAAAACTCTTCAAAATTGTTTGGAAACCACTAGAAACCCATTGGTAACAGTTGCGATATATTGATAGAAATAATTAATGTACAAACTTTCATCTGTAGTTTCATCTAACAAAATTCTGAAATTTTAAATGGTTAAAACCTGAGTTAATTTATGTAAATGCATGAGATAAGAGTCCAATTTCATTTGCTTGCACGCAGATATCCCATTTTCTCAACAACATTTATTGATGACAACATCCTTTCTTCCTTGTGTATTCTTGGCAGCCTTGTTGAAGTTTAGTTAACCACACCTTTGTGGGTTTATTTCTGAGATCTCTATTTTATTTAATTGGCCTATATGCGTGGGTTTCTTCCAAGACCATACTGTTTTGATTACTGTAGTTTTGAAATGGATTTTAAATTAGGATGTATGATACCTCCAGCTTTGCTCTTGATTAAAGTTGCTTTGGCTATTTAGGAACTTTTTAGAATTGTGTTTTCCATTTTTATAAAAAATGCCATTAGAATTTCGATAGAAATTTCACTGAATCTGTAGATCACTTTGGGTAGTATGGCTATTTTAACAATATTGATTCTTCCAATCCATGAACATAAGATTCCTTTCCATTTATGTGTGTCTGCTTTGAGCTCTCTCATCAGTATTTTATGGTTTTTAGTTTACAAGTCCTTCACCTCCTTGGTTAATTTTATTTTTTTAATGCCATTGTAAAGGGGATCATTTTCTTAATTTCCCTTTCACATACTTTGTTGTCAGTGTATTGCAATGCAAACAATTTTTGTATGTTGATTTTGTTGCCTGCAAATTTACTAAATTTGTTTAGTGATTCTAACAATGTTTTTGGGACTCTTTAGAAATGTATCTTACACAAAACACAAAAATTAACTCAAAATGGATTGAAAGACTTAAACATAAGACTTGAAACGTTAAAACTCCTAGAAGAAAACAGGGAAAAACCTTATTGACATTGGCCTTGGCAAAACTTTATTGGCTGTTACACCAAAACCATAGGCAATAAAGCAACAATAGACAAGTGGAATTGCATAAAACCAAAAAGTTCCCCTAAGCAGGGGGAAGAATCAACAATAGAAAAAGGCAACCTAAATAATGGAATAAAATATTTGCAAACCCATAGTTGATAAAATGTTAATATCCAAAATATATAATGAACCCCTACAACATAATAGCAAAAAAAATCCAATTAAAAGACATACGAATAGCCTACAGATATATGAATAAAATGCTTGTGATCACTAATCATCAGGGAAATGTCAATCAAAACTACAATGAGATATCACCTTATACCTGTTGTGATAGCATTATATTTTTTAAAAATGATAGAATGTTGGCAAGGATATAGAGAAGAGGAAACATTTGTACACTATTGGTGGGAATGTAAATTGGTGTAGTCACTAGGAAAAAGCATGGAGATTACTCAAAAAATTAAAAATAGATCTACTATGTGATCTAACAATCCCAATTCTCACTATATATCCAAAGGAATTGAAATCAGGATCTTGGAAAGATATTTGTACTTCTATTTTCATTGTGGTATTATTCGCTATAGCCAAGACATGGAGACAATATAAATATGTTCATCATTTATGGATGAGTAAATAAAGAAAATATGGTATATTCTTACAATGGAATATTATTTAACCCTAATAAATAAATAAATCCTGCCATTTGCCACAAGATGGATGATCCCAGAGGCCATTATGCTACATTAAATATGCCAGACACAAGGGCAAATACTATATAATTCCACTTATAACACAAACCCAAAATAGTCAAACTCATAGAAGCCGAAAGTAGAATAGTGATTGCCAAGAGTTGTGGGGAAGAAGAAACAGGGAGTTATTGGTCAAAGGGTACAGCACTTAAGTTATACAAGATGAATAAGTCCTGGAGATGTACTGTACATCATAACACCCATAGTTACCAATGCTACACCGTATACTTAAAATTTTTCTAAGAGGGTAGATCTTATGTTAAGTGTTCCTATCACAAAAGGTTTTAACAATACTTAAATAAATACAAGTGGATAAATAAAAGGTCCTGAAAAAAATTTTTGGAGTTGATTAATATATTAATGAGATTGGTTATGGTGAGGGTTACACACATATATACTTATCTCCAAACTCATGATGTTGTGTATATTACATACATACAGTTTTTTGAATGTCAATCATACATGAAAAAGAAGTTTCAAAAATGCTGAACTGCTCAGATTGAGGCAGAAAATAGGGGCCCAAACCCCACAAGCCAGGCTTCCCCACTTCCTGTGTCAACCACTTCATTCTTTCCTTGTAATGCAAGGCCTCCAGGGGTCAAATTTTGAAAATCTTGACCTCATGGGCGAGGATATAAGTCACACTGTGTCAGAAAAATGAAGTGAGAGAAAGAATTAAAGACACCATCCCATATAGGCAAGCTTTTCTTTGGAATAACACTGCTTAACTTAATAGAAATTCTTCAAACGCTCCCTTTGGTAAAGATTATACAAGAAATTAGTGAGTGAATTTTAAAATAGTTTGCAAAGGGATAGTTTAAAGAAGCATAACCAGGTATCATTGTAGTGGTGAGCCAGAGGTCAAAGTAATTGAAATTGTAAAATGACACAAAGGATATCTGGTGAATTAAATTATAATTGGAGAGTGATAACATCTTCTTATACATAATATGAATGCAAATACAAATGGAAAAAAAATACTTTGAAGATGTCTTTTTATTTCATTTCTCTCTGGAATTACATGCCTAGCTTCTATATCCTTGCCTTAAGGATTATGTGTATGTCTGGGATTAGTTCCCAGAAATGTTAATATTACTTTATTTTCATCCTCTCAATGATGTGAAAACACAGCTGGGGAATTAAATGCAAATGCAAACATTTTCCTTAGCAGAATTCTTTCTACTCTTATAAAAAACCTCTTGCATCTATTTGTTTTAATGTTGAATACTATTCAAAATTTGTCATTAAGTTTTAATTAATTCACAACATGGATCTGATTCAAAATAAAGAGTGAGGTCATCTAAGTCTTTTCAGAATGATTATTTCCAGGTTGTCTTTGGCTATCACATTACTGAATTTTAATTTTTTAAATCCTACTCTACAGATAAATCTCACTTGATGTTCAGCTCACATTTCCCATATCTTCTTTCAGTTCACTTATTTTAGGTGATTTACCCTACCCGTGAGTTTCTAGCACCTTTGAATATTCTGATATATGTAAATTGCAATGATGTATTTCTTTATAATGGCACTGCCGATCTATCTATATGCAGAACTAACCCTGTGGCACTTAACTAGCTATTTCCTTAATCTAGACAATTTCCATTTTAATCATTCTCACAGCTCTTATTCCCTTAAATACATTGAATTATATTCTTAGCCAAACTATTTTTAAATGGCATATCTCATAGGGCATGATTGATTACCTTTTGAAACTAAATATGCTAAATGTCACTAGAAGGTTCATGGAGGCATGATAATACTTTTGGGCCACTAAGAATGCCACTGAGACTTCTGGGCCTTGAATAACTATTGTTGAAACATGTCTTTATTAAAAGTACTCAGTAAAAGCTATATGTGGTTTTTTATAATGTCACCCTTACATTTATAGGGGACCAGCTACATTTCTTTCTGGAGGATATACAATTTTAAAAGAGCAGAAATCGGCAAGGCCAAGTCATCTAAGGGGCCAGCCAGAAAGTACATTTCTGAAATAAGAATGCATCTTTATAATTAATGTGCACATTTAAGGCATTTTTTGCCTGCTGAGATGCTACTTGTAAGGAAATGAGGGAATCTATGGATATCTTTAAAGAGTTTTAGCTAAAAGTCAGGCTTTATAAATTGATTTGATTAGACACTTTCTCCATCCACTAAAATATTTGAGAAGTTAAAATTATCTAAATCAAAACTTACACTAATAAGAAATTTGTTGTCAGAGTATGGAGGAATTTTTCATTAACTATAAATGTATTACCCTTGATTTAAAAAAATTAAAAAAAAAACCCGTCAGTGAACAACTTAGGCTTTTTATAAAATAGGCAATTGGTTGCTCTCCCGCTTTCTGTCCTCAAGGACATCAACAGTCTACATTGAACAGAATATTAGGCAGGGCACAATGTCTTTAGGGCAAGCTGAATATTTAGACTTTATTTTCGTTTGCTCCCCATTCATATTTCTATATCCCTTTATGAAAGGTACATTAAAAATGCATTAAGTAGAAATTTTGGGAGAGGAATATTAAATGTGCATTGCATCCTAGGAGATGGAATGTCTTCAGAACTAGAACAATGCCAGCAAACTGAGAAGTATGCTTAAAGCTATGAAGATCAGTGTGTACACCTACTGATTTGAAAATGGAAACTAACACTATCCAGTGCCATTGCACAGGACTGATATCTACACAGATGTTTTCATTAAGAAGAGTAAATTGAAGAACGAAACCTAAAAGAAAACAAACCAACACCAGATTTGAGAAAAGGTATTTAATAAGTGGGAAGAGATACCCAAGAAGAAGAAACACATGTTTGAAAATAATTCTACACAAAAAATGTACTGTTTGGGATGCTCAGTGAAATTTAAATTAATATTAAAACTATTAAATGTTGAAAGCCGTAAGAAGCATAAAGTCTTTTTGAAAGGATAAAAAGGTGAAATGACAGTACAACTGGATGAGATTAAAATGAATAAGGTCTTAGAAAGAAAGGATCACAGAAAGAGCTAAATCATATTAGTAGATTAAAAACTGTATGCAAGGCACAGGAATAGATTTGATAATGCAAAACTAAAATAAATAATGTTGAGGAAAAATGACAAAAATGTTTCTGAATATTTACAAAAAACAAAAGAAAATGCAAACAAAGAGAGGTGATAGATAACGATAACAGGTGTTAAATATTATTCCTGCTTCTGAGCCAACACCAGAATAATAAAATTAGCATTGTTAGCAATTAATGCCATTATTAATAGCAAAAAAGATCTCCTGGAATTAATAGGCCTATGTACATAGATCAAGAATATGCATCATGTTCTAGTCAAAATAAATGGAAGAGTGACTAAAAAGACATATAACCAAAACATTCACTCATAAATGTACATGTATATATACAAAATGTTTGTACATGTATATGAAGGAATATATAATATGAAGAAATAAAATTATGAATCATTCTAAAGACTTCTTCTGGACTGCTCTGAAGGATGTGCATACTATGCCTGTGATGTATGATTTTATATCTTCACGTTTCTTTGCTTGCCTTAGTTTGTCTGTCTGAACGCAACAGAAAGACAATCACACATATACAATTGTTCAGGAAAGATATCAATCACAAGTCCTAGCTATAAAAACTTCTTAAAGATGCAACCTTGCTAAATGGTATAAATCAAAATTAAATGCTTAGTCATTTGGGCAAAGGAATATTGAGCATTTTTTAAGTGAGGAAGAAACATATGATTTAATACAAAACATCTCCACAATACACTTAATGCAAAAATCAAGATATAAACCCCTATAGTTCATATGCTCATAATTCATAACTGCTTGTGGTGTGTTTAGAAGAACTCTGAAAATTGGCCAGACACAGTGGCTCACGCCTGTAATCTCAGCACTCTGGGAGTCCAAGGCGGGCAGATCACCAGGTTAAGAGATTGAGGCCAGACTGACCAACATGGTGAAACCCTGTCTCTACTAAAAATACAAAAATTACCTGGGTGTGGTGGCACATGCCTGTAGTCCCAGCTACTCAGAAGGCTGAGGCAGGAGAATCACTTGAACCGGGCAGGCAGAGGTTGCAGTGAGCTGAGATCGCACCACTGCACTCCAGCCTGTCCATCTCAAAAAATAAAAATAAAAATAAAGTAACTCTGAAAATTTACTTAAGTGGCTTGAAAGTGGATGCCTCCAGGAAGGTGAATTATGATTTGGGAAAAAGGGTTAAGGGCAAAACTCTTCAATACCATTGACTCTACAAATTCTTCAGTATTATTGATTTTGTACAATGTGCATATAGTTATTAAGTTTTTAAAAATAAATGAAAATCTAGTTTGAGAATATTATAATAACTTGACTGTCTTTACTGTCAATTTTTTAAAATAGTTAAATCCAAATATAGAATTTAAAACATTTACTATATTAAAAGTTACTTGCAAGGGAAAATTGAATATATAAATAAAATATGAAATATATAAAAATATTAGATATAATTGACATAAACATATTTTTGAAAAAATATATTTTCTTCATAAGCTCAGTGACAGCAATCATTTTAGTATTGTCATTCAGTGCATTTGTAAAAAGACAAGTCATCATTTTTGACTAAAAAACATGAAAAAGTCAATTCTTTAATCCTGCGAGTCATCTGGATATTCAAGGAGAAAGACCACCCCAATTATAGAAATAATGATTATGGTTGCTGAATGCATTGGACAATGGTTTAAAAACTTTATATATTAATTCATTTATTTTTCATTACAACATTATGAGGTAGGAGTTATTATCAGGTTGGTGCAAAAGTAATTACGGTTTTTGCTACTACTTTTTTTTTTTTTTAAATTATACTTTAAGCTCTAGGGTACATGTGAATAACGTGCAGGTTTGTTACATATGTATACTTGTGCCATGTTGGTGTGCTACACCCATCAACTCGTCAGCACCCATCAACTCGTCATTTACATCAGGTAAAACTCAGAATGCAATCTCTCCCCCCTCCCCCCTCCCCACAATAGGCCCCGGTGTGTGACGTTCCCCTTCCCGAGTCCAGGTGGTCTCGTTGTACAGTTCCCACCTATGAGTGAGAACATGCGGTGTTTGGTTTTCTGTTCTTGCGATAGTTTGCTGAGAATGATGGTTTCCAGCTGCATCCATGTCCCTACAAAGGACACAAACTCATCCTTTTTTATGGCTGCATAGTATTCCATGGTGTATATGTGCCACATTTTCTTAATCCAGTCTGTCACTGATGGACATTTGGGTCAATTCCAAGTCTTTGCTATTGTGAATAGTGCCGCAATGAACGTACGTGAGCATGTGTCTTTATAGCAGCATGATTTATAATCCTTTGGGTATATACCCAGTAATGGGATGGCTGGGTCATATGCTACTTCTAGTTCTAGATCCTTGAGGAATCGCCATACTGTTTTCCATAATGGTTGAACTAGTTTACAATCCCACCAACAGTGTAAAAGTGTTCCTATTTCTCCACATCCTCTCCAGCACCTGTTGTTTCCTGACTTTTTAATGATTGCCATTCTAACTGGTGTGAGATGGTATCTCATAGTGGTTTTGATTTGCATTTCTCTGATGGCCAGTGATGATGAGCATTTTTTCATGTGTCTGTTGGCTGTATGAATGTCTTCTTTTGAGAAATGTCTGTTCATATCCCTTGTCCACTTTTTGATGGGGTTGTTTGTTTTTTCTTGTAAATTTGATTGAGTTCTTTGTAGTTTCTGGATATTAGCCCTTTGTCAGATGAGTAGATTGCAAAATTTTTCTCCCATTCTGTAGGTTGCCTGTTCACTCTGATGGTAGTTTCTTTTGTTGTGCAGAAGCTCTTTAGTTTAATTAGATCCCATTTGTCAATTTTGGCTTTTGTTGCCATTGCTTTTGGTGTTTTAAACATGAAGTCCTTGCCCATGACTATGTCCTGAATGGTATTACCTAGGTTTTCTTCTAGGGTTTTTATGGTATTGGGTCTAACATTTAAGTCTCTAATCCATCTTGAATTAATTTTCGTATAAGGAGTAAGGAAAGGATCCAGTTTCAGCTTTCTACTTATGGCTAGCCAATTTTCCCAGCACTATTTATTAAATAGGGAATCCTTTCCCTATTTCTTGTTTTTCTCAGGTTTGTCAACAATCAGATGGCTGTAGATGTGTGGCATTATTTCTGAGGACTCTGTTCTGTTCCATTGGTCTATATCTCTGTTTTGGTACCAGGACCATGCTGTTTTGATTACTGTAGCCTTGTAGTATAGTTTCAAGTTAGGTAGCGTGATCCCTCCAGCTTTGCTCTTTTAACTTAGGATTGTCTTGGCAATGAGGGCTCTTTTTGGTTCCATATGAACTTTAAAGCAGTTTTTTCCAATTCTGTGAAGAAAGTCATTGGTAGCTTAATGGGGATGGCATTAAATCTATAAATTACCTTGGGCAGTATGGCTATTTTCACAATATTCATTCTTCCTATCCATGAACATGGTATGTTCTTCCATTTGTTTGTGTCCTCTTTTATTTCATTGAGCAGTGGTTTGTAGTTCTCCTTGAAGAGGTCCTTTACATCCCTTGTAAGTTGGATTCCTAGGTATTTTATTCTCTTTGAAGTAATTGTGAATGGAAGTTCATTCATGATTTGGCTCTCTGTTTGTCTGTTACTGGTGTATAAGAATGCTTGTGATTTTTGCACATTAATTTTGTATCCTGAGACTTTGCTGAAGTGGCCTATCAGCTTAAGGAGATTTTGGGCTGAGATGATGGGGTTTTCTAAATATACAATCATGTCATCTGCAAAGAGGGACAATTTGACTTCTTCTTTTCCTAACTGAATACCCTTGATTTATTTTTCTTGCCTGATTGCCCTAGCCAGAACTTCCAACACTATGTTGAATAGGAGTGGTGAGAGAGGGCATCCCTATCTTGTGCCAGTTTTCAAAGGGAATGCTTCCAGTTTTTGCCCATTCAGTATGATATTGGCTGTGGGTTTGTCATAAATAGCTCTTATTATTTTGAGATACGTTCCATCAATACTGAATTTATTGTGAGTTTTTAGCGTGACGGGCTGTTGAATTTTGTCAAAGGCCTTTTCTGCATCTATTGAGATAATCATGTAGTTTTTGTCTTTGGTTCTGTTTATATGCTGGATTATGTTTATTGATTTGCATACGTTGAACCAGCCTTGCATCCCAGGGATGAAGCCCACTTGATCATGGTGGATAAGCTTTTTGATGTGCTGCTGGATTCAGTTTGCCAGTATTTTATTGAGGATTTTTGCATTGATGTTCATCAGGGATATCGGCCTAAAGTTCTGTTTTTTTGTTGTGTCTCTGCCAGGCTTTGGTATCAGAATGATGTTGGCCTCATAAAATGAGTTAGGGAAGATTCCCTCTTTTTCTATTGATTGGTAGAGTTTCAGAAGGAATGGTACCAGCTCATCCTTGTACCTCTGGTAGAATTCAGCTGTGAATCCATCTGGTCCTGGACTTTTTTTGGTTGGTAGGCTATTAATTATTGCTTCAATTTCAGAGCCTGCTATTGGTCTATTCAGGGTTTCAACTTCTTCCTGGTTTAGTCTTGGGAGAGTGTAAGTGTCCAGGAAATTATCCATTCTTCTAGATTTTCGAGTTTATTTGCATAGAGGTGTTTATAGTGTTCTCTGATGGTAGTTTGTATTTCTGTGGGGTCGGTGGTGATATCCCCTTTATCATTTTTTATTACATCTATTTGATTCTTCTCTCTTTTCTTCTTTATTAGTCTTGCTAGCGCTCCATCAATTTTGTTGATCTTTTCAAAAAACCAACTCCTGGATTCATTGATTTTTTGGTGGGTTTTTTGCATCTCTATCTCCTTCAGTTCTGCTCTGATCTTAGTTATTTCTTGCCTTCTGCTAGCTTTTGAATATGTTTGCTCTTGCTTCTCTAGTTCTTTTAATTGTGATGTTAGGGTGTCAATTTTAGATCTTTCCTGCTTTCTCCTGTGGGCATTTAGTGCTATAAATTTCCCTCTACACACTGCTTTAAATGTGTCCCAGAGATTCTGGTATGTTGTATCTTTGTTCTCATTGGTTTCAAAGAACATCTTTATTTCTGCCTTCATTTCGTTATGTACCCAGTAGTCATTCAGGAGCAGGTTGTTCAGTTTCCATGTAGTTGAGCAGTTTTGATTGAGTTTCTCAGTCCTGAGTTCTAGTTTGATTGCACTGTGGTCTGAGAGACAGTTTGTTATAATTTCAGTTCTTTTACATTTACTGAGGAGTGCTTTACTTCCAATTATGTGGTCAATTTTGGAATAAGTGCGATGTGGTGCTGAGAAGAATGTATATTCTGTTGATTTGGGGTGGAGAGTTCTGTAGATGCCTATTAGGTCCGCTTGGTGCAGAGATGAGTTCAATTCCTGGATATCCTTGTTAACTTTCTGTCTTGATCTGTCTAATGTGGATAGTAGGGTGTTAAAGTCTCCCATTATCATTTTATGGGAGTCTAAGTCTCTTTTTAAGTCTCTAAGGACTTGCTTTATGAATCTGGGTGCTCCTGTATTGGGTGCATATATATTTAGGATAGTTAGCTCTTCCTGTTGAATTGATCCCTTTACCGTTATGTAATGGCCTTCTTTGTCTCTTTTGATCTTTGATGGTTTAAAGTCTGTTTTATCAGAGAGTAGGATTGCAACCCCTGCTTTATTTTGTTTTCCATTTGCTTGGTAGATCTTCCTCCATCCCTTTATTTTGAGCCTACGTGTGTCTCAGCATGTGAGATGGGTCTCCTGAATACAGCAAACTGATGGATCTTGACTCTTTATGCAATTTGCCAGTCTGATTCTTTTATTTGGACCATTTAGTCCATTTACATTTAAGGTTAATATTGTTATGTGTGAACTTGATCCTGCCATTATGATATTAACTGGTTATTTTGCTCGTTAGTTGATGCAGTTTCTTCCTAGCCTCGATGGTCTTTCCATTTTGGCATGTTTTTGCAATGGCTGGTACCAGTTGTTCCTTTCCATGTTTAGTGCTTCCTTCAGGGTCTCTTGTAAGGTAGGCCTGGTGGTGACAAAATCTCTAAGCATTTGCTTATCTGTAAAGGATTTTATTTCTCCTTCACTTATGAAACTTAGTTTGACTGGATATGAAATTCTGGGTTGAAAATTCTTTTCTTTAAGAATGTTGAATATTGGCCTCCACTCTCTTCTGACTTGTAGAGTTTCTGCCAAGATATCTGCTGTTAGTCTGATGGGCTTCCCTTTGTGGGTAACCTGACCTTTCTCTCTGGCTGTCCTTAACAGTTTTTCCTTCATTTCAACTTTGGTGAATCTGACAATTACATGTCTTGGAGTTGCCCTTCTTGAGGAGTATCTTTGTGGCATTCTCTGTATTTCCTGAATTTGAATGTTGGCCTGCCTTACTAGGTTGGGGAAGTTCTCCTGGATGACATCCTGAAGAGTGTTTTCCAACTTGGTTACATTTTCCCCCTCACTTTGAGGCACCCCAATCATGCACTGGGTACGTAATTCCTCCTTTAGCTCTGAGAAGTTTGATGGACTGAAGTCTTCTTCTCTGAACTCGTCAAAGTCATTCTCCATCCAGTTTTGATCCGTTGCTGGTGATGAGCTGCATTTCTTTGGAGGGGGAGATACGCTCTTATTTTTTGAATTTCTAGCTTTTCTGCCCTGATTTTTCCCCATCTTTGTGGTTTTATCTGCCTTTGGTCTTTGATGATGGTGACGTACTGATGGTGTTTTGGTGTGGGTGTCCTTCTTGTTTGTTAGTTTTCCTTCTAACAGTCAGGACCCTCAGCTGTAGGTCTGTTGGAGATTGCTTGAAGTCCACCCAGACCCTGTTTGCCTGGGTATCAGCAGCAGGAGCTGCAGAAGATAGAATACTGCTGAACAGTGAGTGTACCTGTCTGATTCTTGCTTTGGAAGCTTCGTCTCAGGAGTGTACCCCGCAGCGTGAGGTGTGGGGTGTCAGTCTGCCTCTAGTGGGGGATGTCTCCCAGTTAGGCTACTCAGGGTTCAGGGACCCACTTGAGCAGGCAGTCTGTCCATTCTCAGATCTCAACCTCCATGTTGGGAGATCCACTGCTCTCTTCAAAGCTGTCAGACAGGGTCGTTTGAGTCTGCAGAAGTTTCTGATGCTTTTTTGTTTGTTTGTTTAGCTGTGCCCTGTCCCCAGAGGTGGAGTCTACAGAGACAGGCAGGCCTCCTTGAGCTGCAGCAGGCTCCACCCAGTTCGAGCTTCCCAGCGGCTTTGTTTACCTACTTAAGCCTCAGAAATGGCAGGCGCCCCTCCCCCAGCCTCGCTGCTGCCTTGCTGTTAGATCACAGACTGCTGTGCTAGCAATGAGAGAGGCTCTGCAAAGGGGGGACCCTCCCGGCCAGGTGTGGGATATAATCTCCTGGTGTGCCATTTGCTAAGGCCCTTGGTAAAGTGCAGTATTGGGATGGGAGTTACCCAATTTTCCAGGTGTTGTGGGTCTCAGTTCCCCTGGCTAGGAAAAGGGATTCCCTTCCCCCTTGCGCTTCCCAGGTGAGGCGATTCCTCACCCTGCTTCAGCTCTGGCTGGTCAGGCTGCCGCAGCTGACCAGCACCGATTGTCCAGCACTCCCTAGTGAGATGAACGTGGTACCTCAGTTGAAAATGCAGAAATCACCCATCTTCTGTGTTGCTCGTGCTGAGAACTGGAGGCTGGAGCTGTTCCTATTCGGCCATCTTCACTATTACTTTTAATGATGAAAGGTTTTTGCCATTATTTTTAATGACAAAAACCACAGTTACTTTTTCATCAACCTAATATAAAAATCCCCATATCATCGCTAAAGAAAGAGGAACGCTAATTGGTTAAGGAACTTAGCCTATGGTAAAAAAGCTGGTGAGGAACAGAATTAAAATGTAAACATAAGCTATCTGGCTCCACAGTGCACTAAGCTATCCTGCTTCTACAATGAATTCAAATCAAAAAACCTTATTATAACATGAAACGTGTTGATGTGAGGATCTTTGGAAAAAAATTAGGATGCAACTCTTTTTTTTTCTTTGAGACGGAGTCTCACTCTGTTACCCAGGCTAGAGTGCAGTGGCAAGATCTCGGCTCACTGCTACCTCCGCCTCCCGGGTTCAAGCAATTCTCCTGTTTCAGCCTCCCAAGTAGCTGGGACTACAGGCGCCTGCCACCACGCCCGGCTGATTTTTGCATTTTTAGTAGAGATGGGGTTTCACCATATTGGTCAGGCTGATCTGGAACTCCTGACCTCAAGTGATCCACCCGCCTTGGCCTTCCAAAGTGCTGGGATTACAGGTGTGAGCCGCGGCGCCTGGCCCAGATGAAACCCTCAATACCATAAACCTAGTTCTGAAAAAAGATCACATGTGCATTATGCACACAAAATTAACTGGAAGAAAATACTTACAGAGGTTACTGTATTTGCATCACATAGTACTATTATGTAAAACACCATTTTATTACAAAGACTAAAAAGTATAGTAATGCCTTTCACTATATGAAATGTTAAAAGTACATTATTTGAAAACAAATAATTAGCTAACAACTTTACTAACTATATACATATATATATATATTTCCTCTGAAAGTGGATAACCTAATAATTTTTCTGATTAAGGTACAGTAATTATTGATTAAGAGATTCTAACCTATCAAGAGTCACTCAATGCTCTAGCAAGATATCACAAAGAAAAAAAAATTATGTAATTTACATTGTCTACTGATAAAGAAAAGCATTAAAATACAATAAAAGTATAATTTCTAAAATTGCATGTGCAAGTATTAGTTTAAAACTTTCAGAAAAATGAGGTATTTTAAAGATAGATTCTGATGGTCAGCAGCAGCATCGGCTGATGATGATGCTGAACTGGGAAAGAAATATATCTCTTTTGTGCTGCATCAAATGTGAAAATTGCAATGGCTGAACATTTACCCAGGTGAAGAATCCTGCTGTTGCTTGACCTTATACACATTTTTTGACAACTGACTTCCTTATTTTTATCACTAGACTAAGTTCTTTGAGGTAAGAGTTGCCTTTCATTATTCTATGTCTGAATATATTCTAAAATGATTTGAATTGTTGTTAGTCCTTCACAAGTAGGGAGCCAAAATGAGAGAGCAAGAACATTATGTGTTAATCTACTCCTAATTTAGATTCAACAAGAATCAGATATATTTCTATATTCCCAGGCAGACAGCTATGATTCTGCTTCAGTAGTTTTAAAAGGGAGGCAAATCATTGAATAGAGTGAAGCTGGTCAATTTGCCAAATACCATTTCACCTTAGTCATTTTACTGAATGTCTAACCTGCAAAATTGCTGAAGAGGCTTCTCAAAGTTTTCATGTATTCCTTGACCAGCTCTAATCCCTGACCCTAACCCTGCATTTTTAGGGATTTTGGTGCCATTTTTTCCTAATATAAGCTATATTTTCTACTGTGTTGGAAACATAGGCCTTTATACAATTACACCCCTACCATTGCACACTTCTGTATGAAATGCCTCTATTTGACCTTAAAGAAAGCAGCAGTAGGAAAGTGGCAACAAATAAAAAGTGTAAATATAAGAGAAGGCTTTCTGGAAAGGTGACTTCTTAGTTTTGCACTAACTAGAACTAAAGAAAGGAGAGGAAAGGGTGTTCAAGAGTGGCTTTCTTAAAACCACGGATTCAAACAAAACATGGAGGTTGCAATGAGCCAAGGTCGCACCAGTGCACTCTAGCCCGGGCGACAGAGCTGGATTCTGTCTCAAACAAACAAAAAAACATGGAAAGGTCCAAATGTATTGAATCAAAATTTATGAGGATGGAAAATGTTATAAATAAGAAAGAAAAACAAAGGGATGATCCAAAGGTTAGCAGAATTCAGATGATAAGAACTCTGAGCTTGATTCCCAGAGTCATAGGGATCCATGGAGAGATATATAAAGAATAATAACAGTTTTGAAGTTTAAAAATATCTCCAGGTTAGCAGCTTAAAGAACAGAATTTAAGTTGAGAATTCTTGAAACATAAATATTAACATGGAATGTTTTTAATGATAAAGACAAAAACGCTCAAAATCTAGCCAGCTGGTAAAAATGTAGATGGAAACAGGGGCATTTGGAGTGATATTTAGCTAAGTAGAATTTTACTGTTGATAACCAATTGTAAAAGGTAAGGAGAAAAAGATATTAAGGGCTGTGCAAAGATTTGGGCCCAGAAAATTGTTGCTTACCTAATAAAGGAACAAAGGAAGTAATGACAGCATGGAGTGATGATAATGTTGATTTATTTTGAGCTAAAATGTTTAGAGGATCATTTGAGGGAACATACATGAGGATTCATCTAATCACATATATATATATATATATATATATATATGATGACAAAGAAGATAATCAATATTCAACCTTAATACTGAATACATAATATAGTAATGTACACCAGGCAAAAGTTATTTCCTAGGAAAATTATATAATAAAATTAAAATTTTAGGTGTAATTAAGATGTGACAATGTAATAAAGACTTGGAGAACTTCCCTGGGAGTGAGTAGAATATGAGGGGTATGTGATGGTACATCATGTCCTTTCAGATCTCCCAATGAAAATTTTCAAATGAATAAGTATTATTTTAGAAGTCTTCTTTAACATTGTGAGATGATGAAAGATCCCGCTACCACCTGCAGTTAACGTTACCACTTCTACAACTTATTAATGGCTACCAAATGTAGCTACCCTATCACTAATCTCAGAATGGCCTCAAAAGCCCTGAAAATCCATCACAAAAGCAGGGTGCAGCCATGATTACGTTTTGGAAGCACTGCAACAGAGGCCCACTTTTCCTGAGGCAGCTGAGCCTCTTCCCTCTTGGTTCTCAACTCAAAGGCCAGCATATGTATTCACTTGTTATTTCCTGTGGTTTTACTTTCAGTAACACTGAAGCCTTGCTGCCTCCCCTACAAATCAAGATATCTTTTTAGAGAGTCTGGCCAGAATAACAAACGGTTTTTTTCAATTTACGTTTAAGAAAGTTTTAGAGCATAATCTAGCTCACAACCTCCATGATTAGAACCCCCTCAATAATTCCCATAAAATAAATGTCATACTGTCTTCTTCCCATCAATTTTTCTGTGAGTTTGGAAGTGTGTGGGACCAAGATGCATAGGCAGATGAGAACATTTTATGATGCTGATCATGTCCAGTTTTAAGCTTTATGGGTTTTTAAACACACACTTGTGAATGATTCTGCCCTCATACCTGACCTTTCTAGCCCAGCAGTCTTAAAAAAGATGGTAATTACCACTTCATCATGTTCAGTGATACATGATTTCTGTCTCCTTTTTATTCTTTTCAGTGAGTTAAAGATTTGGAAGGAAGAACAAAAGTAGATATTTTAAGCAAAAACGATTCTGAATTATGAAAATCTCTTGAAAAATATGAAAGACACTACTTCCCTCAGCTTTGAAATAAAGCAAGCAAAATCTGACCCTTCTGTGTACAACTATTCATTGACTTCCACAGGTGTTTACGATGAAGGTGGACAATAGCAGTCAGCTATGGTTAAAACTGAACTCCAAGGAATTTCAGGTACAGGAAGATGGCAAAGATGGAGGGGTGTTGTATGCTTTTCTGTACTTCGCAGAGGATTCAAAGAGAAAAATTGCAGCTAGACTCCATCAGTGTAATACATACTAGGCAATGCTGATCACTACTTCTGTCTATGTGTAAATATAAAGTTGTAGTAATTTATTATTATAAGCATATAAGCATATATATATATTATTCATGAAAGTATAGGTGATGTCAGTGTAGAACGTTCTAAATAGCATTTATTGGACATGTGTATGTGTGTGTGTTTTATTCATTTTTTAAAGATGAATGCTTGTATTTCATGACAGTCGTATGCATGTCTAAGTTTCTGAGTTTTGTGACTTCAACTCTTCTCTGTGTGTATTTAAGCTTGTTTTCACATTAAATCATATGACAGAAGAGCTTTGAATGAAAGTAATTTTCCTTTGAGGATTGGCGAACATCTATTATTTTGGAAACTCTGGTAATAAAATATAGTATCAAAGAAATTACAAATATGAGTTGTTTTGATCCACTGTTCAGTTATACAGTACTCTTCTGAACCCATTTACAACAAATATGAAATAGAAAGTATTATTATTTAATCAAAAATATTTTATATAAGAAGATATTTCCTATTTTATTTGTCTTTTATTTTATTTAACATATAATTATTTATTTAAAATTCTTTTAAATTTTATTTGCTTACTATATATTTTAAATAATGCTGCATAAAAATGCATTGAACATATCAAGATTTTCCTGCAATGGTGTCTACAGTAAATGGCCTCTACTCTTCATATGAAAAGCTAGTACAGAACATCAGAACATTTGCTGCTGTTGGAATCTCTGTTCAACTGCTGACTTTTCACTTCCCTTTTTAGCCAGATTCTCACAAATCTAGTCCTTTCTCTGAAATGATACAGTGCCCATTACACAGAATGCAGGTTCTACTGACCATATAGTTTGATTCAACACTATTCTACATGTCCTTGCTTGCAGCTGAATATTTAAAGCATAGAGATTTGAAAGTAGTTTAGATTTACAGATGAACATTGGAACACGAATTATCTCATGCGTGCTAAGTGGAAATTCTTAATAAAAACACGAATATTCTTTTATCAAAAGAGTATAATTTGAGAATTCATTGGGATGTATCTATTCCCAAAACAAACAAAAACGGATTGATAGTGCCCATGCAAAGGCAATAAATATAAATCTATAAAATATTTAAGACTATGTATTTTTTGTTGTAGATCTTTAAAACACTTATAGTTACCAGTCACTATCAAATGAGGTTTTCTGTTTATTTTTAATCAGTATACCTATTTTGCACCTTTAGGTTGCAAAAGCGATGTAGGCTAAACTGCACATGTTTAAAGGCATGAGCTGATGAATCTTGGTGTGTATACATATCTATGAAACGTCACACACTCAAGATGATGAATCTGTCACACCAAAGATTTTTGTGCCCCTAGGTATCCTTTCCTTGCACTATTTATCCCCAACCTTACACTCTCCCAGACAAACACTGATATGGTTTGGCTCTGTGTCTCCACCCAAATCTCATCTGGAATGGTAATCCCCACGTGTTGGGCGAGGGGCCTGATAGGAGGTGATTGGATCGTGGGGGAAGATTTCCCCCTTGCTGTTCTCATGATAGTGGATGAGTTCTCACGAGATCTGATGGTTTAGAAGTGTGTGGCAACTCCCCCTTTACTCTCTCTCCTGCTCTGCCATGGTAAGATGTACTAGCTTCCCTTCACCTTTACTATGATTGTAAGTTTCCTGAGGCTTCCTAGCTAAGCTTCCTGTACAGCCTGCAGAACTGTAAGTCGATTAAAACCTCTTTTCTTCATAAATTACCAAGTCTCAGGTAGTTCTTTACAGCACTATGACAATAGATTAATGAAAACACTGACTCTTTCTCAATTACTACAGTTTACTTTGCATTTTAAAAGAATTTTTATGAATAGAATCTAGTATGTGCTAATTTTTGTCTGGCCTCTTTTACTCAGCGTAATAATTGTGATTAATCCATTTTGTTGTGTGCATTGGTAGTTGGTTCCTTTTTATTAGTGGCATTTTGTTGTAAAGATATACCACAATTTGTTTATCCATTTAACATCTGGGGAACATCTGAGCTATTTGCAGTTTTTGACTAAAACAAAACTGCTATAAACATATGTTTTGTGTGATATTTACTTTCATTTTTCATCTTCATTTTTCTTTCATTATCCTAGGAGTGGATTGGCTGTGTCATGGGGCAGTTCTATACTGAACTTTTGAGAAACTACCTGTTTTCCAAAGTAGTTATTCCATTTTACACCCTTCACCCGTGCATAATAATTTCAGTTGCTTCATATCTTTGCCAACAAAAGGCATAGCCAGTATATAATTTAGTAGGATTGTATAGTTCATTATGGTTTTAATTTTCAATTATTTAATACATACAGGTATTGAGAATTTTGTTATATGCACATTTTTTATGAATAGCTTATTTAGAAAAATTTTAATTTTTTTGCTCATTTCTAAAATTAAGTGTTTTTGTTCCCCTGTTACTGGGTGGAAGAATTCTTTATTCTTTTTTAAATAACGCATTTTGTTAGATACATGGTTTGAAAATGTGCCCTCATTCTATGAGGGACCTTTTCATTTTTATAATGATGCTTTTCAATAAACAAGTTTTAATTTTGATAAAATACATTCGAACAATTTTGTTGTCTATAGTTAGTAATTTTTATATACAATTAAGAAAGTTTAGCCAAAACAAGGCAAGCAAAATTGTATTCTATGTTTTCTTTGAAAAGTTTGATTGTTTTAGTTCTTGAATTTAGTTTTATAATTTCCTTCGAGTTACTGTTAGTTTATGATATGAAGTAAGGATTAAAGTGTGTTTGTTTATTTTGTCTATGCATAGTCATTTTGTTCTAGTATCATTTGTTGAAAAGATGGCTCCCTCCTCATTATATGGCCTTCACACTTTTGTCAAAATCAACTGACCTTATGTGTTTTTTTAATGACTCTTTAGTCTCTTCTATTATTCTATATGTCTATCTTCATGTACATACCACACTGTTTTTATTACTGCAGTTTTATAATGTTTTAAAATTAAATATTAATTTTTCAGCTTTTCTTCTTTTAAAAAATAGCTTTGGCTATTTTATATACTCTCTATTTCCATGTAATTTTATAGTCAGAGCATTGGTTTTTGCTGAAGAGCTTCCTGGGGTTTTATTCAAAATTGTATCTATCCATAGATTATTTTTTATAGAATTGATATCTGAGTAATATTGAGTCTTCTGTTTCCTGAACATGATTTACTTCTCTATTTCTTCCTTAATTTCTCTCATAAAAATTGGCCTTTGTATTGCACTGGTTTTACCCATCATTGGTCAGATTTGCCCTAATATAGTTTATATTTTTTTGCTGTTGTAAACATTTTTTGTGTTCTTGTTGGTGCTTTAAAAATTTTTAACTTCCAGTTGTTTGCTGACAGTTTACAGAAAGCAATTAATGTTTGTATTGACATTATATTCTGTGCTCTTGCAGAACTTATAATTCCTAGTAGCTTTTTATTTTGCTTTTCTTTTGTAGATTTGTTGGGATAAGAGTGCTATTTTCAAATAAAAACATTTTTGCTTAATTTTGAATCCGTATGCTTTTCATGTCCCTTTTCATTGCCTTCTTATTGCACTATTAAACCTTTTGTACTATAGAACCTTTTGTTGCGCTAAATACACATGGTGAGAGCATATGCTTACTTCTCAGTTATTGAAAGAAAGTATTGTTTGTCAACTTCAAGTACAACGATTTCTAAAGTCTTGCTTTGATGTCTTTTAACAAGTTAAGAAGTTTCCTCCTTTTTTAAGTTTGCTGACACTTTATATCAGTAATGCACGTTGACATATTAAAATTATTTTTATATTTATTACTTATTTATTTTTTTTGAGACGGAGGCTCGCTCTGTTGCCCAGGCTGGAGTGCAGTGGTGCGATCTCCGCTCACTGCAAGCTCCGCCTCCCAGGTTCAGGCCATTCCCCTGCCTCAGCCTCCCGTGTAGCTGGGACTACAGGCGCCCGCCACCGCGCCGGGCTAATTTTTGTATTTTTAGTAGAGACGGAGTTTCACCATGTTAGCCAGGGTGGTCTCAATCTCCTGACCTCGTGATCCGCCCTTCTCGGCCTCCCAAAGTGCTGGGATTACAGGCGTGAGCCACCGCGCCCGGCTAATTACTTTAGTACAATTATAAAATATTTTGTGGTATTTACTTACTTTTATAATAAAAACTTATTAAAATATTTGATTATGTTTTCTGGTATATAAACTTGGTACATCCTTTTGAAATGTAGGGAGTTGTAGGAGTTATCTAGTCTAAACCATGTATTTAGAGAATAGGATTGTGATTTCCAGTTTGTTTAAATGACTGTCTCAAGGTCACTCAAAATTAAAAAGTAGATATACAGAATTTTCTTCTTTCTTCATTTCCTCCTTTCATTAAAATACGTGAATAATATTTTTGAATTACATATTTAATCTGTTTACTAAGTTACATTTCATATTCAATGGGAAAGTGTGAAAAGATCTTTGAGAAGTAAATAATGCTAATACAAAAGCATTTTAATAGGTGGGAAATAATTTTTGTTTTAAATACACTGCACATGAACACTTTCATAAATGTTCATTTTGTGAGTATTAATGGGATTTTTAAATAAAAATAAGTAAAATTTAGATGCCGAAAATGTAGCTCCAAGTACTTAAAGTTCCTTTAAAAATGGAAATAAAATGTTTTCAAAGCAGTTGTAGTTTATATAATTTATAATTGAGACACATAAAATATATACCACATTGAAGCCATATTGTAGTATCAAAGTAAAGAATGAGCTTAGTGTCCAGACAGCTGTAATCAAGTTTCACTGGCTGACACTAATGCCTTCTGAAGTCTTGGACAACATGTCTCTTATCTCTGGGACTTAATTTTTTGAAAATATTTTAATAGAGATGTCAATGTAAGTGATGTTTTGGTTCAAAATGTTTGGAATCTCTGATTAGACAGCTGAAGAATATACATTAATGTGTACCTCAAATCAATGTGGTTGTTTTATTACCCTTAAGCTAAATTCCTTTTGATCCTTTGAGTCTAAATGGGACAATATAAACAAAAAACAAAAACAAAAGCACTTCAACAAACTATTTCCCCTGCTGTCACACCACAACAATCAACACAGGAGACCTTTGTGTCCAATGTCTACGGGCTTTTCCCCATGTACCAAGAGAGCAAGCAACTCTGTGAACTCCAGCCAGGTATCCTCCAACTCAGTTGATTTCTGACACTTCCTACCTGGAGAGAGTGGCAGAGCTCACAGGGTGAAGGCTCATTCCCCAAGACCGGCCCCCCACTTTCCAATGCTAATCATAAGCTCCACTTTGTTTTACCTGGGCTTCTAACCTACGGGCTATATATCTGGGTTCCCATAACCTTCTTCTAGATTTAATTAATTTGCTGGAACAGCTCACATGACTCAGGGAAAAACTTATTTAATGCTTATCTGTTTATTATAGAGGATATTACAAAGTATGCAGATGAAGAGATGCATAGGATGAGGTATGGGGAAGGCGCGAGAAGCTTCTATGCCTCCCAAGCACACCGCTCCCCAGGAACATTCAGTGTCTGACTATCCATGAGCTCCCTGAACCCTGTGCCTTTGTTTATGGAGACTTCATTATTGAGGCATGATCAATTAAACGTTGACCATTGGTGATCAAATTGAGCTTTAGCCCCTCTTCTCCTCCCCAGAGGCTTTTCCTTGACAGGTAGTCTATCAAATTAAACCTAGATAAATGAAGCTAAATACATAATTTTAAAAACCAGGAGGTTATCCTGTTTTCCATTATCATCTGATTCTTCTGAGATCAGTTAGCTAAGGTCTAATTGGATCACTTAATGCCAGACATGTTTTAATTAAGAAAATTTTACATTTTATTCAGAATTTATCATTCATATAGTATAAATACTTTCATTTGTTATTAACGCACATATAACTTCAGTAAAAGAATCAGAAGATATTTTTAAACTACCGGTTTATGAATACTTAAGAGATTGTAGTTTGTTTGTGCTTACCTTTAATTAAATGTACAGACTCCCCAGGATACTTTGCAATGAAGTGAGATTCACGTGGTATTATATATTGATTCTTATAAAGAGTGCAGATTATAAATCTTATTTTTTCCTTAAAACTACTTTATTTTTGAATAGAATAGATTAATCAAAACAGCTTTGTAAAAAAGATAGAAAGAAAGAAAAAGGAAGAGAAAAAAGAGAAGAGAAGAAAATCAGTGTAAACTGAGAGAGAAAACTGTTTATGGGCTGTTCTATTTTCATGTTCAGGAATCATAGAGGTCAAACTTCTACATTATCTCAGTAAGCTTATTAGATGAGTATGTGTGACTTTATTTATGAAATTTAACATATTTTAAAGTTCAGAATTGAATCCTATCCCAATATTTGTAACTGCACATTTGATTACAGAATGTTATTTTCTTAATTACCAAAATGAATGTTTAATGCTATATGACTCTTTAGAAGATAGTTTACTATGTCTTCTAGCTCATTGTTTTATTACCATTTTATATTAATAAAAGCACACATTATTAAGTTTTCTTGCTTAAGAAAATGTAGTATTATTACATAAATTTACTCTAAATTTGAATTTAGAGTAATAAAATGAAGCTCCCACAACAGCTATTTACTGAAGTAAATCTACCATTTAAGAAGCAGTTTTGACTCTATTAATGCTGTCTAATACATTTGCACTACATAAAATACAAACATTTTATTGCCTTTCTAAACCTTGTAGATGATATTTTAGTATTGGATAATCAAATGTAACTGAAAAAGTGACTTCACATTGCCACCCAGGAGTAAACAGAAAGAAGAATGATCATGCAAATTAATTTTCCATTTTTCTCTGGTATGTAGCTTGGGAACTGTCCTTATGAGAGCTCCTTTAATATTTCTAGAGAGCCAGGTGAGGGGGCTGCATAATCTGAAGAGGGATAATATGAAAATCTGTCCTGCAGACTAGAGGCAGTTAAAAACAGATTCCTCTATATGGGATTAAATTGTACTTGCAGGAGATGTCTGTGGATATGTGATTCTGTATGTCTATCTAGGGTGTGTGGGTGTGTGTTGAATTAAACTGCTACTCCTGGAAATTGTAAATAATAAAGAATCATATCTGTACCTCAAATTAATGAGCAATACTCTAAGTAACTTGGATTTGCAATGTCCATATTTACCCTAGATGATATTTGAAATGTAGATTGCCACATGTTGAGTGAGGATTAACAAAACGGATCTCAGAAGAATGAGGAAACTTCCCAGAGAGACATCAGTTAGAAAACAGGAAAAGCAAGGAAGGGTAATGATAAGGGAAAGCCATGAAAGAATCTACTCCAGGTACTTTAGCTTTGGTTTATGAGAAATGTCAAATTTAAAGTTCAGATTTTTGCTTTTTCTATTCCAGTGCAAAGTTCTTTTTAGTAAACCTAACCCTTTATCAATATCTGACATGTCCATAAAGCAGGGTGGTTTAGCTTTATGGAAAATGAGGAAAATGGAGAGGAAAGGGAAATAAAACCTGGCCCACAATCATTGTGGTCTCGTACAGAGGAATGTACATGCAATTGTAATGATGAGCTGAAAAGGAAATTTGATCCTATAAAATAGATCAGAAAAAGTAGGAAGGATCACATAATGTAGGGAAGAAGATCACATAGTTCACCTTCTTTAGATCAGCTATGCTACTTTATAACTTTATTGTGCAACAATAATGTGCATTTCAAAATATATATATTAATCTTAATTCACAACATTTTAATGCCCATTTCTCACCAGTTGAGCACAAATGTGAAGTAGCTCTCATTCATTATTTTTGACGTATTTCATATTAAATTAAGAGTGAAAGGAAAATCAACAGTCAAATACAATTTAACTTCACAAATAAGCAAAACCTATGTATGTAAATCATTTCCTAACTGAGAAACACCATTAACCTTTAGTTCCTTATGTTGGATAACTTCCACTGTTGACCCCCATTTATTGCATAGATTTTAGAGATAAAGAAAAAAAAAAAAAGGTTAGGGGAGCAGTTTTCAGACCTTACTGAATCAACTACTTTATAGTAAGATTTATAACTTAAATTTCTTAAAAGGTCAAATATGTATTTCAATGTAAACATTCTTACGCATTTTGAGAATCAAAAATTTAAGACCAACACTTTTCAGAGTTTTAGGGCTTTTGAAGATAGAATGAGCAGGATGATCATATAAATTAAGATCATGAATAAAAATGGGGACGTCCATCTGTTACTGTTTATTCCGAGTGATTATACATACAATAACTTAAAGAGGATGACTATTGTCTAATAATAATTACGTTGCACATTTTCTCTTCTTGCACTGAGTAGGAATGTATCTTCTTTTATGATTAATAAACTACATTTTCTGTGCAACACTTAATTTTCTTCAGAGTGTCAATTTTACATAAAGAAAATAAAATGAGGCTGAGGCGGGTGGATCACCTGAGGTCAGGAGTTCGAGACCACTCTGGCCAGCATGATGAAACCCCGTCTCTACTAAAAATACAAAAAATTAGCTGGGTGTAGTGGTGGGTGCCTGTAACCCCAGCTACACGGGAGGCTGAAGCAGGAGAATCGCTTGAACCCGGAAAGTGGAAGTTGCAGTGAGCCGAGATCGCGCCATTGCACTCCAGCCTGGGCAACAAGAGTGAAACTCCGTCTCAAAAAGAGAAAAAAAAAAAAAAAGAAAAGAAAATGGAGATGGCTCATTAAACCAAGTTCTTGTGCTCAGAAGTAGCCATTAACCTATAAGTAATCCTAACAATGCATCATCTTATGGTGCTGGCTTAAGAAGCCTGAAAAGCCTTTACAATACATATGATTTAGCTCAATAATTGCAAAATAATTGCTCATCCTATAATTAGTAATAATTTTTCCCAATGACAAAATAAGAAGGTCAAGAACGGTTATAGAGCAAGGATGTTCATTCTTACAGATAAAACATTCAAAAAAAGGAACTGAAAAAATGCATTATATAAATAAGAGTAAAATAAAAATCAGAAAAGCTGGCATTGAAAATGACCCAGATACCAGGATAATTAATATAATAAACTGTGATCAAATTGTAGCTTGAATTATGTCAAAGCTTTTTGAAATAAATAAAGATATAACAGGGACACCTAGTTGAAAGGTAACCACATTAATCGGTGTTGATGAAACTCAAATAATAATGCTTCACATACTTGGAAAATTGCATGGGAAATCAAAACAGTTTGGCCTAACAGAATGTTCAACTACAAAATAAATCTTTACTTACTCACATTTTTTGATAATACTTAAAAGCATTTTCATTGTTTCTTCTGGCTATTCTCACATATTTACATATTTTGGTTAAATCACTTGCTCAATTTCTTAATTATACTGATTGCAATCAAGCTCTTTTTTAAGTGTTCTATTATTTCTAAAATTTACAAAGAAAAATATTCTTGTCCAATTTTTTATAAGACAGTATTTGTAAAGGAAAACTTCAACAATTGTTTCATCTTATTTTTGTACACATAATTCCTGTTTCAATTATTAAAAATGTTTGATGTGACTACTTGTGTTATGTGTTTAACACATTCCTCCCCAAATTCATATGTTGACATTCTAATCTACAGTATGTTAGAATGTGACTTTATTTAAAACAGTGTTGTTGCAGAAGTAATTAGTTAAGATGAAGTCATTAAGGTGCACCTAAATTCAGTATGACTGATTTCCTTATAAAAAGGGGAAATTTGGACACAGAAACTTGCCACACATATCAGGAGAATGCCATGTGGACATGAAGATGGTAACCTACAAGTCAAAGAGAGATGCCTGGAACAGATCCTTCACTTATGCCTCAGAAGAAACCCACCTTTATTTTGAATGTCTAGCCAGCCAGTCTGTGATACATTGTTATGGCACAACCCTAGCAAATTAATACAATTTCCACAAATTTAGAACATTTGTAGAACTGCATATTTTCTTTTTTTTTCTTTTTTCTTTTCTTTTTTTTTTTTTTTTCTTTTTTGAGACGGAGTCTCGCTCTGTCGCCCAGGCTGGAGGGCAGTGGCTGGATCTCAGTTCACCGCAAGCTCCGCTTCCCGGGTTCACGCCATTTTCCTGCCTCAGCCTCCTGAGTAGCTGGGTCTACAGGCGCCCGCCACCTCGCCCGGCTAGTTTTTTTGTATCGTTTAGTAGAGACAGGGTTTCACCATTATTAGCTAGGATGGTCTCAATCTCCTGACCTTGTGATTTGCCCGTCTCGGCCTCCCAAAGTGCTGGGATTACAGGCTTGAGCCACCGCGCCCGGCCAGAACTGCGTATTTTCTACACACTGAATCAAATATTTGGACAAAGCTGTCTTATATGGGGACTACTTGTATACAGCAGAGGTAAAAAACTGAGGACTCCTTGGTGCCCAACGTGATTCTAGGAACACACCAGGATGAGAACCCAAAGGCAAAGGTAAACGCCCTAGTAAGATGTCCAGTGAAATGTGAAAGGAGGGGAGGAATGGCAGTAGAATGAAATATGTAAAAGTTATCTCTGTTTTGTGGTATCTAGCAAGTTTAAAACATGAGTAGCCAGATGAATACACTTGTTTTTAAAATTGGGCATAATTGGACTCCATAGAAGTAAAAAAAAAAAAAAATTGTTGAGATAATATCTGGTTTCTTTTGCAGACTATTCTGAAACTGAAAGCATCCTTATATTTAAGTCCAAAAGGTAATTTGAGGATAAATAATCCCAGATAGTAATTAATGTGTTCAAAATAGGTTAGTATCACTTTATTTATTTATTTATTTATTGAGATGGATTTTCGCTCTTGTTGCCCAGGCTGGAGTGCAATGGCGCAATCTCAGCTCACTGCAACCTCTGGCTCCCGGGTTCAAGCTAGTTTCCTGCCTCAGCCTTCCGAGTAGCTAGGATTACAGACTTGTGCCACCGTGCCCATCTTATTTTTGTATTATTAGTAGAGACGGGGTTTCACCGTGTTGGCCAGGATGGTCTTAAACTCCTGACCTCAAGTGATTCACCCACCTCAGCCTCCCAAAGTGCTAGGATTACAGGTATGAGCCACTACGCCTGGCCTAAAATACTATAGTATCGCTTTTTGTATTTGATTGACAATATTCTAATTGCTTGTGGAGGTTTAAGAATAATTTTTATATACTACCTAATTTGAGTAGTATATTTTTATGAGATAAATATATCTGACCCTATTTCAACCCCCATGTTATAAAAGAAAAAAAAAAAAAAACAGAACAAAAACATGATTCTTCAAGAACTAAATGCTTCAAGGAAAGAACAGTGAGAAGCATAGTTGAGACAAAAAATGTATCTCTTGCTTTGAATTTCCATGTTATTTATACTATATCACATTGTGTTGACACATGGTAAAGCTATGTCTGTGCAATAATTTTCATAAATATTGAATGAACATTAAGTTTTACACTTATAAATTTCACATAATTTTGGAATTCAGTAATTATTTTTTCATTCATAAAATATGTATTTAGATCATATTGTGTACTCACATAGCGTATGTCTTAGTCCGTTGGGTTGTGGTAACAACACACCATAAATGGGGAAGCTTATAAACAACAGAAATTTATTCCCCAAAGCTCTGGAGGCTGCAAATTCCAAGATCAAGGTCCTGACATACTCAACATGTGGTGAGGGCCCACTTCCTGATTCATAGATGCTCCTTCTCAATGTCTTCTCACATGATGACAGAGTCAAAGCAGCTCTCTGGGGCTTCCTTAATAAGGACACTAATCCCATTCATGAGGGTTCTGCCCACATGATCTAATCACCTTCCAAAAGACCTGTCTCCTATTGTCATCACACTGATGATCAAGTTTCAATAGATGAATCTGGTGGAGACAAACACATTTAGACCATAGCAGTGTGGTAGGAAGAATAATGACCCCCACCAAAAGATGTCCACAGAATCTTTGTAAACAGCAGTTACAGAGCAAAGGGGAATTAAACTTACCAGATAGAATTAAGACAGCTAATTAACTGACCTTCAGATAGAGAGATTATTCTGGATTATTTAGGTGGGTCAAATGTAATCATAAGTGTCCTTACAAGTGAAAGAGGGCAGCAGAAGGAAGAGAACCAGAAAGATAGTAGTTTTAGGAAGATTTGGCACAATGTTACTGGTTTTAAAGGTAGAGGGTTGAGCCAAGTAATTCTGTGGTGGCCTCCAGAAGCTGAACGCAGCCCTGGTACTGACTCCTTGATTTTTTAAATCTTATTTCTGACCTAAAGGCCTCTAAGTTAATAAC
Organism: Macaca thibetana thibetana; assembly: GCF_024542745.1. NCBI lineage: Eukaryota > Metazoa > Chordata > Mammalia > Primates > Cercopithecidae > Macaca > Macaca thibetana. The sequence continues at coordinate 28,135,441 of NC_065582.1, read as the reverse complement.
TTAGTGTTTTAAGCCAAGGTAGAAATTTATTATGGGAGCAACTGAGAGTGAATACAGATTGCATTCCAGATCTAAGGAATCCTCCAACCTAATGAAGAATACAGCAAAATACACAGGAAATTACAAAAGAGTGTCATAAGTGATAGAGTGGAGAAGTATGATTTTTTTTTTTTTTTTTTTTTGAGATGGAGTCTCTCTCTGTCGCCCAGGCTGGAATGTGGTGGTGCAATCTTGGCTCACTGCAACCTCTGCCTCCCAGGTTTAAGCAATTCTCCTGCCTCAGCCTCCTGAGTAGCTGGGACTACAGGCACACGCTGCCACGCCCGGCTAATTTTTTGTATTTTAGTAGAGACGGGGTTTCACCGTGTTGCCCAAGAAGTATGATTTTTTAATAAGAATATCTAGACAAGTCCATTAAATGCAGCCTAGAGACTGAAAAGGAAGTGAAATCAGAAGAAAGAATGTATCTTATGGAAAGTGTGAGTTAGTGTTATGACTTAAGGTGAGTAAACAGCTAGTAAAAAGATCAAAAAGCAAGAAGGAATGTGACATTTTTGGATAATACTTTGGTATAGCAAGCTTGTAGTTTGTGAGTAAAAAAAAAATACAAACAAAATAACTGAGGAAATAAACTACTAGTTATTTGAGAGACAAACTTGTTAAGGAGGGTCCACTTAACATCCTGAGGGGACTGAAGGACCATTAAAATGATTTCAGGTTGAGCTTTGCATTTTAGGAAGGATATTCTTGCTGCCCTGTAAAGGGACTGGATTAAGAGTCAACAACAATGAATGTAGTGGGATGATGTACAAAGCTGCATTATTAACTAGAAATGATGCTGGGCTGAACTATGAGGAATCATATTGAGGACAGAGAGAGGGCACCAGTTTTTAAATTCTTAAGGGGAAAGATTCAAGATGTACTTTTCATTCCTCCAGAAATGAAGTCAAGGGAGAGAATTTTTAAAATTTTATTAGTGCTGTAGCAACTGGGTATAAATAGGGTAATATAATGTTCTCAGTTAGAAACACAGAAATATGAGTAGTCTTTGAAATGTGGTAAACAGTGAGTTTAGGTTTGAACAAATGGCAGTGAAGCGCCATAAGAGAATCCACGTGAGAGTGTCCAGTGGGCCAAGGATGGGTTGAAGAGACTGGCGGATGAGTATGATAAGTTTCAAAGCTTTTCAACATGAAAAATTATGCAGTTGCATTTTCCATCATATTTTAGCTGCAACCTATTTCAAATATCCTAAAATATCCTAGTGGTGTTTTTGCAGAAATAGAAAAAAATAAAAATAAAAGTCAATGGCCATCTTCTTTGGTAGATGACCAAAATGTATATTCAAATAATATATTAATATATCTTTAAGTATATAAAATGAAGATATTTGTATATCTTTGAAAAAACATCTATCTAAGTACCTTGCCAATTTTTATATTAATCTGTTATTATGTAGATGATTTGCAGTGTCCTCCATTCCTTGGGTGATCTTTTCACTCTGTTGATAGTGTTCTTTGATGCATGAAAGTTTTTAATTTTGATGAAGTCTAATGTATCTATATTTTCTTTTGTTACCAGTGTTTTTGTTGTTATAGCCCATAAAACATTACCAAAGACAATGTTATGAAGAGTTCCTCCTATGTTTTCTTCTGAGTTTTATAGATTTGGCTCTTACTTTTTGGTCATTGATCGATTTTTAAGGGTTTTGTTTTTGGTTCTGGGGGCAAATGGATATTCAGTTTTCCCAGCACTAGTTGTTGAAAAGACTGTTATTTCTCCATTGAATGGTTTTGGGATTCTTGTTGAAAATTATTAGACAATGTGTAGGAAGTTTTATTTCTAGAATTTCTTTTATCTTCTACTCCATTCCATTGGTCTACATGTGTTTTAGTGCCAGTACCATACTGTTTTGATTTCAGTGGCTTTGTACTAACCTTTAAAATAAGAAAGAATGAGATCCCCTCCACCTTTGTTTTTCTTTTATCAAGATTGTTTTGGCTGTGTAGGAGTCCATGCAATTCCATATGAACTTTATTTTTCTTTTCCTATTTCTGAAAAAACGCTATTAGGATATTGATAGGAATTGTGTTTAATCTGTAGATTATGTTGAATAGTATTGTCATTTTAAAATATTAAGTCTTGCAGATATATTTTAAATCTGCCACATTTGCAGCTTCTTTCTCCATAAAATGCTTACAAATAAAAAATTGGCATAGATCAGAGATGCTTACAAATTTAAAAATAATATAAATATACTTTGGTCATAAAATTATATATTCACAGATCATTTTAAGCTAAGACATGAGTATAATAAGCTTCACAAGTTTTCAACAGGAAGAATTATGCAGTTGCATCTGCGATCGTGTTTTAGCTGAAACCTATTTTAAACAAAATGTAGCAGAATTTTTAGATTCAAATATGCTTGCACTCTTCCTTCTAGTAGAATTCAATATGAGTTTACTTGCTAGATTGCTGACAAGTTCAGAAATACTTAATCAGTTATGCTCAATCAGTTGCAAATTCTAACACTATTACAAGAACATGAACAATACAAGGTGATTTTTTTTTTAATCATCCTGTTTTTTTCAAAGATAGATCCTTTGTGCACACTACAAGCAAGAATACTGAACGTATGTACGGTCAGGGATGCATAAGGAATGAACACATCACTATGACGACTTTTTTGGACAGTAACATTCTCTGAGGCTCCCGTCCAGCTAACTTAAGAAATCTATCTGCACCACAAATTTATGAATAGGATTTAATTATGCATTCAACTCTTATACATAGATTTCAGGGCCCAATGAACTGGTAAAGTCAAAGCTGAGATGAGTTGTACCATCCCCACATTGTTATAATGTTGAATTGTATTTTCTATAACTTACTATAAGATGGCTTAGCACCAATAGTGGTATACATCTTTCCCTAACTTTATGTCTATATACTTACGAAGGTGTGGTAAATGAGAAAGGCAAGTCTTACACCTAATTCCAGCATATATAAATATTCATATAATACCACCTGGCAGCAGAAGCGGTTTCTGTTGGGGATGTGACAAGGAATTCATCCACTGCTAACTATCTATAGTCTCTAATAGTCACTAAAAGGAACTTAATGGCTCTTAATGACCAAATTGGCATAGATCAGTTCTCAACACGCTGAAATCATGTCTCAGCTACAGTCAGAGGAAAAGCCTGAAAAATAGCTCAGAAAACTTTTTTTTGGTTCAAACTAACACTTTTAGAATTATATTATCATGCAAATGTGAAGACACTTTCCTAACTGATATTTTGTTTCTGTGGTGACAGTTACATAATATAGAACCAAAGTTTAATGCTTTCAGGTGTTAGTAGTTTTTCAGTGTCTGTCTATGCATTGAAAAATGGTAAAAGGCCATGTAATACAAATTATAAAATGAGTTTTAGGGATAGGTAATCTCAGATCAATTTATTCTGCTTTATTGGATCCAGAAGCAAAAGTGAATAGTTTCTGGAGGAAAAAAAAAGAAATACTTTCCTAAAAAGGCAAACAAACAAACAAAAAAGAAAAACAACAACAACAACAACAAAAAAAAACAGTGACAATATAGCCTGGCTTTGGGGAAATAATCTTGATTGAAACTGATAAATTCCACTATCTCCATAAACTATAAAAAATGCCTTTAAAAATTCTAATATTTCAGCAAGTAATAACTTGATGAGTTCAGTTTGAAATCAACATTTAAAAATATTCATACATCCCAAAGGATTAGAAAACACAGATGAAAGTGGCAGTGTGATCTCATATGAATACCTTTTACTGGCGTTTTTTATTTTGAACATCTGTAACTATATAGAAAAGTGTGCTACTTTCTTAGATATAAATACCAGAAACACAGTGCTAATACAAAATCTTTTTCTAACATCATATTAGGATAAATTTGTTTAGTATGGGGTGATAAAACAGTGCAATATATAGGCAGTGGTATACATAGCATTTTCACCTGTTGTTTAAACATATTTAAAAGGTGTTAAAATATTTAATTACACTTTTTTAGTTGAGTGTAAAATGTCTACAAAGGGCAGGAAAAGGATCTACACTTTTAATGGTACTCCACAAAAATTATATTCTTTCTAAAAGAAATGTGTCAAACTGTAAGTAAAAAAGAAAACAAACTCACTCATTGTAGCAATAAGATAAATTCCTGATCTCAGAAGTGTTATTACTTTATATATCCTAGCAAAGATGTAATCATAAAAACATGTTGACCTGTCACCTATGTCATTTTCAAAATGCTAATATAGACAGTAATTATAAAATATGATTATAATAAAATGAATTATGGTCAATGGAAATATGAGTTGTACAGATACCATTAAACATGACTAGAGGCTCGAATATTTAGTTTGCTCAACTAACTTTGATATTCTTTTAATCTAAGTTTTTCATCAGTAAAAAAAAAAATGTTAAATTTTAACTTTAAAACCTTTGACGAATTCAATTTTTTATCCTTGAGTAGCTCAGAAAATTTCTAACAAATTCATCAGAAATTATTTTATTTACTAAAATATATCCCATCACATATATAAATTATTTCTGCTATAATACATTGTTAAATAAAATTTCTGGAGATAGTGTGAATTTATTTTTAAATTTGAGGTTGGAAGTTGTCACCAATTTATTTAGGTGCTTTCTCAAAAGTCACAACAAATTTGTTGACAGGATTATTTCTAACTTTGAATCTGCTTTGGATTGCACAATGTAAATATTCTAAGAATCTTTTCTAGAAATTGTTAGCCTTACCCATCACCAATTTTGTTGAGTCTTTTCTCCTAAATATTCCTTAAATCCATAACTTCTGATTTACCCAAATGCCTTTGTTCAATCCCTCAAAATTTGTCACTTAGAGAATTGCAGCCTGAGTCAGTAGTGCCCTGGTGAATGTTTGCAAGCCAGCTCTCTAAGCTGTGGTGGTACTGTGTTGGGGTAAGGGACATGATTGTAGCATTTGACAATATCTGTGCTGTAAAGGTTCCCACCATGGGCCAATTTCAGGTTACCAATGTGACATCAACATGATAGCAGAGTTCTTGAAAATGAAATCATTGACCCCAAAATACAACTGATTGCACTATCTACAGTTCTTTCTGCTTCTCATCTTATTTCTTAAGGCATTTTGCACTCAGTTTCATAAATGATCTCTCAAATGTAAATGACAATCCCTGTATCACTGTCAGTGTCTTGCTTATACCTACGTGAATGACCCAATTTCTCATGATTGTGCTCACTAACTTTCGAAATCTAACCCCTCCCTCCAAAGCCTTTTTTTTCACTAATTTCTAGTTTGCACCTATGTCTCCCCCTCAGTCCCCCAAATGCTTGCGATTTCCCACACTTTAGGCTTTGCTGATGGGCTCCCCTTAGCAGAAAAGCACCTGGCCTCTTGGACTTTGTCCCCAAGGACTCTTACTCAGGGGCATATGTAATTCAAAAGTTATTTCTGCTTAGAATTCATCTCTGTGGGTGGTCCTTTTAAATTGTCCCTCGAGATACTATATTGTAATTGCCTTTTACTGTTTAATTTCCTAGAGTAAAGAACAGAAATGATTTCTTCTCCATCTTTGTACTTGTAGCAACTAGCCTTAATAATGTCATGTAATAAGAACATAACAAATGTTGATTGTTTACTATGAAGTTAAATGTGACTTGAAATATTAATTTAAATGGGTAAAATCACGTAAGTGGATCATTGCACAGCTGATAAATTTTAAACTTCAAAATACTACATAAAATATACCACATTTATTCTTCTTTGTCTGACTTTCTTCTCTCTTCAATCTCTTTTTCCTTCTCTTTTCTCTGTGTCTCTCCCCACCTTTTCAACATACTGTGTGTATTTTTTATTTGAAAGGTTTCCTTCTTTTGGAATAGACAAATACAATATGCCGTATACTAAAATGTCTGATTTACTTGTTTATTCAATAAAGTGTTATCATTAATGTTAATTAAGCAACACTGAAAAGAAAGGGTAATCTTGCAAAGTTCTCTAGACAGTACCTACAAATGTGCATATCCTCTCAATGTGATTTGTAATCTGCAACTTCAGTAAAGCTTTAAACATCAGAGATGCTTTTTGTTTGTCCCATATGGTCAGTGGTAACAACAGCGGTAAACAGGGTCTGTTTACTTTACTTGAATGGTTAGTAAAAAGTTTACTGCAGTTTCCTTCCTTGTTATAGCAAAAATTTCCATTAGGAGGAACATATTTTACGAGTGCATTTCAGATGATATACAGCACTCAGGCCCTAACAAAATCCTCACTCAGGCAGCTACACAGCACTTGGTGTACACACTTGGTTTCTATATTTGTTGATGTTTATTTAACTTCAATCTATTTTTAATTTTTACCTAAGGATATAACAAATACATATTGGAAATTTAACATAAATATAATTGTTATCATATAAAAATTATTTCCAAATTTACTAAGGATGATAGCAATGGTAGATGGTGCTAAAAATTTACTCACCCAGTAACACTACATGGATAGAGGTAGATTATAAATTAAAAAGAGAATGCATAATATAATATCCGTAAGAAATTCAACTTTGTTATTTAACAAAATAGAATAAAACAATCAAAACATTGATTAGTACTAATGAGTAGTATCAGGCATATATGCAATAAATAGCTAATAATCATCAAACTAATTACTTGTATAAAAGTATAAAGATGGATGTGCATTAACAATTTATTCGGTTCCTTGTAAAAAATGTTAAAAACAAATTTGTTATTTTTGAAATATCTATAAAAGGAATTGCCACAAAAAGTATCATGCACTGAATTACTATAAGACATGTTAAAAGTATTTTGAACATACCTTTTTAAATATAAATATGTACATATGTACATATATTTATTTTTACTGTGATGACCCTGAAAAAGTATTTTAGCATTTTTCAAATCTTTAAATAATTATTAAGTTCCATGTATCATAGTACTTTCCCTAGAGTTCTCAATGGTAAGAATATTCTAGAGCTATTTGTAAAACTTCAAAACATTGAACGTAAAACATTAATCCACGTGGTATATAAGGTTGTACAAGCTCCCTACAAGCTGTTTCACTGTTAATTGCAGGACTGAAATAACGCAGAGGGGAAACACTTTTTTTTTTTCTTTCTCAAACTGAACAGTATCTCACATCAAAAGACTTACATGATTGGTGAATTTCTTTTAAGGAAGGGAAAGACATGAGTCATTAGTTACTAAAATAAGATTATTTTAAAAATTAGAAAAGCTATTTTTAAGGTACTAACTATGGACAGAAAATACATGATTCAAATGACCATCAATAAGGGCATTTGAAAAACACTTGTACATGGTGGCATTAAATATATTTTATTGAACTGAGCAAAGGACATGAAAAATGTTTCTCAAAAGAAGACATACAAGTGGCAAAAAAAGAAATACATAAAAAAATGTTTAACATCCCTAAGCATTGGATAAATGCAAATTTAAATCACAATAAAATACCATCTTACACCAGTCAGAATGGCTGTTACTAAAAAGTCAAAAAACAACAGATGTTGGCATGGATGCAGAGAAAAGGGAACACTTATACAGTGTTGGTGGGGATGTAAATTAGTTCAACCACTTTGGAAAGCAGTATGGAGATACTTCAAAGAACTAAAAGTAGAACTACCATTTGGCCCATGAACCCCACTACTTGGTATCTATCTACCTAAAAGAAAGGAAATCATTATATTAAAAAGACACCTACATTCCTATGTTTATTGCAGCACTATTCACAATAGCAAAGTCATGGAGTCAACCTAAGTGTCCTCCAATGTTTGACTGGATTTTTAAAAAATGTAGTACATATTTACCGTGAAATACTATGCAGTATTTCATAAAAATGAATGAAGTCAAGTCCTTTGCAGCAACATGGATAGAGTTGGATGCCATCATCCTAAGCAAACTAACACAGAAGCAGAAAATCGTGTATAACATGCTCTCATTTATAAGTGGGAGCTAAATAATGGGTACACATGGACATAAAGAGAAAGATAATAGGCCAGGCGCGGTGGCTCACGCCTGTAATTCCAGCACTTTGGGAGGCCGAGGCGGGCGAATCACAAGGTCAGGAGATCAAGACCATCCTGGCTAACATGGTGAAACCCCATCTCTACTAAAAATACAAAAAATTAGCCGGGCATGGTGGCAGGCGCCTGTAGTCCCAGCTACTTGGGAGGCTGAGGCAGGAGAATGGCGTGAACCCGGGAGGCGGAGCTTGCGGTGAACTGAGATCCGGCCACACTTCAGCCTGGGCAACAGAGCGAGATTCCATCTCCAAAAAAAAAAAAAAAAGAGATGGAGAAAGATAATATACTCGGAGGGTGTGAGGGGAGTGAGAGTTGAAAAATTACTTACTTGGTAAAATCTTCCCTTCAGGTAACGGGTACACTAGAAGCCCAGTCCCCACCATTACAGCATATACCCATGTGACAAACACATCTCCGAATCCAAAAAATACGGTACAATAAATACATTTGATGTAACTCTTTCTGAAGTAAATATTCTATTTATGTTGAGAATATATACAAGTATGTTCGTCCCTTAGATGAAATTACATTCATTTTAATATATGTTTTTCTGAATTTCTGAAAAATAAATATTAATACAAAGTTCACACCATGTTATTCATGTACAAATGGAATGTGCACTTAAATTCATATTTAAAATAATTGGAATAAAATTTTAGATAGGGAAGTTGTTATCATTTGACACTCTAATATTCCACTGTCCAATAGGGTAGCCAGTAATTAACTACATGTGGCTGTTGAACATTTGGCTTATCCAATTGAGATATGCTGTACTGTAATAATGTCAAATATACACCAGGTTTCAAAGACTCGGTAAGAAAAAAGAATGAATAATATAGACTTAATGCTCATGTTGATATGATAATAATATTTTGGACGTGTTTAAGGAGGTAAAATGTTATTAAAATCAATTTTGCCTGATTTTTCTTTTTTTAATGTGACTACTAGAAAATTTCAAATTATTAGGATGGCCAGCATTTTTTGTTTGTATTATGTTTCAATAGACAGTGTTTCTCTAGGTAAAAAAGTGATAGTTTGGGCATAATAATAGAGTATTACCTTCAAAATTTTAAAAATTATGATACTTTCAAACAATGGCAGCCATTAAAAGATGATACTCATTTGCATTTAAAAAAATTACTGTACGGTCTCACTTATACGTCGAATCTGAAAAGGTCTGAAACATAATCCTCGGGCAAATCCTACCTAAGATAACTATACTGTTATCAGTGGAAAGAAATTTTAGGTTAGATGCAGTAAGTTATGACTGACAATATATGGTACAGTGTGGAAAATAAGAATGATTGGTCAATTCTCATTTTATTGTACTGCATTTTATTGTACTGCAATTACACTTAGAGTCAGAAAAGACCTTACTCTATTAATATGTGTATGACAAATAAGTAAATACTTAAAGAAATAAATACGATAAATGTTTCACTTGAACTGTCTAATTGTGTCTGCTTTTAGGATTATAAACCATTACATTAGCAAGCAAAATGTACCAGTTAGAGATCAGAGTGTGGGGAATGCCAGATACTATAGGTGAAAAAAAGAACCCTAAAGGCACAATAGCGGCAACCCATTAAGATAACCTTACAAATGAGAGATTAAAGGACATAATGAAGGATGGGGTTATTTTACAATGGGAAAACCTAAAACTTAAAAAACATTCAGTTGAAATTGGTATTGCTTCTCTTTCTCTCTTTCCATTACAGTTGGTGTATAAAAATAATTTCCTATGTTTAGGAGCAAAAAACTGTCCTTTTGGAATACATGTCTATAGGCTGGGTCTCAGCAATCATTTTGGAAAATCTTTTCCCTAGGAACCCAGATAGCAACAGCAACACAGAGTAGAAAGCAAGGAAATGATGCTGAATGGTATTTCCCAAAATAGCCAGGGAATAGCTATGAACTCTAACATAAAATGTTTTATAATCAGCCCTAGCACAGGGACTCACACTTGTAATCCCAGCACTTTGGGAGGCTCACTTGAAGGCAAGAGTTTGAGACCAGGCTGGGCAACATAGAAAAGTCCCATCTCTACTAAATAAATAAATAAATTAGCCAAATGAGGTGGCACACTCTTGTAGTTTTAACTACTTGGGAGGCTGAAATGGGAGGATTGCTTGAGCCCAGGAGCTCAAGGCTGCAGTGAGCTATCATAGTGTCACTGCACTCCAGCCTGGGTGACAGAGGGAAAACTTAGCTCAAAAAAAAAAAAAAAAAAAAAAAAAAAAAAAAAAAAAGGATAATCATGCAAACCAACATGCACATTATTAATTTTGTAATGCTACTATGTAATAGAAGAGTTATTCTCCAAATATGTCAGGTGACTCAATTGCTGCAAGATTTCATATTACGATAATCTGTATATATGGGATTATCTTGTAGTAGCTATAACATCTAACACAATGATTCCCACATCAAGGTAAGCTTAGAATTATCGATGCCTTTGTGTTTGAATGCAAGGTTTAGTCTTTCAGAGATAATTCATGAGCTCTATGCCAGAGGTGAATTCAGTTGCCCTGGCAAATTTTGTTGTTTTATTTTTTAAATGGTAGAGATACAAAATAGTGACACATTATGATGTATAAATCAGTACATTTGAACAAAGTAAGGATGCCTGTGAAACCACTATGGATGTTAAATATAGATAGATGATAGATAGATAGATGATAGATAGATAGATAGATAGATAGATAGATAGATAGATAGATAGATAGATGATAGATTTCCAGCACCATAGATGACCTGATGTTTTCATCCCATTCCTTTTCCTTTCTTGCAAAAGCTACCATCATATTAAGTTCTAAAACCATAGAGTAGTTTTAGCTGTTTTGGATTTTATCTAAATACATTCATACTTGATGGATGCTTATATGCTCTGCTCCTTTATCCAGCATTATTGTTTTTTCAGTTTTCTTACATCCAACCTCTCAACCATCAGCACTTTTGCTTCTGCCCCTACATCTATATTGAAAGTCTCATTACCAAAGCTACCATTAAGTTCCTTACTGCCAAACCTAGTGGCAAGGAAGAATTCACTTTTTTTTGCCTTGGACTCAGCTTTGAAAAATGTTCATCAATTCTTCCTTAGTAAAATGTCATGGTGGTGCCCTGCTTTGGACACCACCCATTAAAATGCATTTCAGTTTTAATTCTGGTATGGACTGAATTGTGTCTCCTCCAACTTCATATGTTAATGCCCTAACCCTCAATGTGACTATATTGGGAGATAGGACCTAAAAGAACGTTAAGGTTTAATGAGGTCATTAGGGTGGGTCCTAATCTGATAGGTTTTGTGTCCTTATAAAATGAGACATCAGAGAGCGTTCTTTCTCTTTAGTGACAATGCAGCAAGAAGGCAGGCATTTGCTTACAAGCCAGGAAGACAGCCCTCACCAGACACTGAATTGACTGGTACCTTGATCTTAGACTTCCCCATCTCAAGAACTATGAGACATAAATTTCTATTGCTGAAGCCACCTGTCTACCATATTTTGTTATGATAGCCACTAAGATGGTTCTCAACTCCTCCACTTTTGCTTGTTCTTTCTCTCTTTACATGCTCATCTTGAATGACCCAGCCTTCTGACAGAGCTTCAGTTTCTAGCTGTATATTCCCTATCTTTATTTCTGGCTGAGGTCACCTACTCGAACCACAATATTCTCCAAACAGAAGTTTGTATATTTTTAAAAAATATACCAACATGTCCAAAATTTAACTCAATGTCTTTCCCTAAACTTGCATCTCTTCCTGTGACCCCTGCTTTAATAAACAGAAACACCACTCACCTTAGTAGGCAAGCTAGAAATCTGGGCATTATCCTTGACTCAAGTCCTCTCCCTGTCATGTATATCTAATCACTCATCAATTCAAGTTAATTCTGTTTATAAGCTATTTCGCAGACATGGTCACATTCCTTAGTTTTTACTGTTGCTTCATTGGTTCTGGCCCCATCATCACTTTTAGCCTACATTAGTGCAACATCTTAATTTTGTTCACTAACCTCTGCTATTTTTCTCAAATAAAGGTTTTCATATACTAATGATCTAATATCTATGAATGGTAATGTAATATTCATTTTTATTTTTCTAATTATTAGAAGATTTCAATATGTAATAGTTTAGTGTAGCAGTTCTGCTTTCCCTGGAAAATGGGTTTTATTTTCCTCATAATGTCATTATCAAATCTGTATTGCACTAAGAAGTGTTTCATATAGAGTGATAACATTTTGAATACAAGCATTAATAATTAGGTGATTTAAAATTTTTAAAAATATTTTAGAATTTTAGAATTATAGTTACTTCTTTTAAAGAAAGAACAATAGAACTCATATAATTAATGTCATATTAATTGATGTTAATATGATGTTCACAATTGATGTATTTTACTGACAAAAACTTAATTATTTTTATGCCTACTAGAAACATATCTTCTTTTGGATATTTGTATATATAAAGATCATGTTGAATTAACAGAAATTTTTAATAGTTTAACATTAGAAGTTGAACACACAAAAACACATACACATCCTAAAGTGCATATATATGTATATGGTTTTGGGAGCTGCAACTTAGAACAGTTTAATAACACTTCAAAAATCTATCACATTTACCAAAACATCTCATACAGTTTTAAAAGTTCATACTCCTCATAAGACTTCACACAATTTTAAGGTGTAGTACTACAGTCAAAGTAATCATTATTTAACTCAGGAAATGAAGTACATAGGAAGCAGTTTCAAAACAAAAATTCTTTCTCTGTGTAGTAATCAATTATACCACTCTTGATTATCTAGAAACTCTAAATGAAGTAATTCATTTCTAAAAGCAATAAGCATATAACATCACTTCATCATTTCAATTGAGTTTCATAACCTAAGCAAATAAAGGCATTTTTTTGAACATCACTTCTGAAGTTAAATGCCTCAATTAGTGTGTGGTCATCTTGTGTGATGGCAAATCACTTGTACTTACTGACAGATTTAAATCAGAAGTATAGTATCCCATGCAAATCATACTTAATGTTATAATTCGATTAAATTTGAATTGGAAGACAAGGAAATATTTAGCACTTGGTATAGAATAATAGCACTATTAACTCATTTTTAATTCTACGAGAAACTTTTGCACCGGAAAATGAACACACTTTACTGAATATACTCATGACAACAAAATCCAGGGTGAAGGATGTACACCACCTTCCCATCTTACCAGAGAATTTGCTATTTCCTCTCTATATACAAAAGTATGTCACTAAACTTACTATTTATTGGATCCTGTTAAATAGCTTTCCAAGTCTGTTAATCAAACAAGGCATGATATGAAATACTTGAAGCACACTATAAGGATTTATTTTAAATATGTTAGTAAAAATCAATTTTTAACAATTATTAACAATACCAAAAATATGAAGAAAAATTAAATAATTGACCATTCAATACCTATGGTAAAATATTAAAATAATTTATCTAATCCACAAAGAAAAAAGGTATTTTTGAAAAACACCTTATATCTTCTGTAATAACACTGCAATAATATAAGAATACTTGATAATGTGCTATTTTTTTGCCATTAACTTTTTCCTGTTTGCAGATTACCCTTTACTATCTTCCATTTTATATCATGGCAGAGAGTAAGAACCTGGAACTCAAGAAATCTGTCTACCTTTGTATCCACCAGAAAACAATTAATAGATCATGATAGGTTTCTAACTTCTTTTGCCTTAGTTTATCCCTCTAGATATTCACTTAAGACTTTTTTAGCTTTCTGAGCTTCTGTTTATAAAGTATGTGGAGGAATGCATCCTGGATATGGAAAAAATGCCTCCTTTTTAGTCTTACTACATCTGTCATTTTGATCACTGTCCGTCTGAGATTATATACTCCTAGGGGAAAGGAAACTTATCTTTGTAAGTAGCTGTGACTATCACAACACCCTATACACAAAGGTACATAATACATGATTTTTGAATAGATTCCTTTTCCCATTAGTGTTATACATTTTTTATTCATGATACCTTAGTATTTTACAACTTTGTAAAATCATGTCATTATACAAATCCTGTCACTAAAATTCACAAAACCCAAGTGGATTTAGTTATCAGGTAGTTTTATGGAGGGAGAGAAAGAAATGGATGTGTTTATAATTCTCATTAAAGTATAAATATCTTCTCACTAATGCAGACACAATCCACACAGGTCAGTTCTGTATCTCTGAGGAATCACTATATAGTTTGACGCCTAGTTTAAATAAGGGTGAAGCACTGAAAATGTAATACCTTAGAAGAAGTTTGCTCAGTGAGACCAAAAAGAATATTAAAATATTTCCTGTAATTGCAGCATTACTTAGAAAAACATTATTTCCACTAAATGATGTTGTTTGAACATCATTTTATCATTGTTATGGAATAGTTTTGATTATCTAAAAAGAAAAAGCAATCTCATGATTGCTGATTGCCAAGCAATTTCATTACCGAACTAACATCTCTTTATGACATCTCTTTATGACCTTTCGTATTATACATAAATTTGACCTAATGGTAGAATCATTACTATATTCACTAAATTCATTGTATTTACTACAAATAATTTCCATAAAATTTTTACATATTACTTTCTAATAGTTAATGAAATCCACATAGATTGCCTTCTATCCAAATTCAATATTCCCTAGTACTTTATATGTAATGTGTTTTACTATATCTTTATCAAAGCTTTTTATTGATTATTTAGGTTTCTGACTTGTAAAATGTTATTTATAAGGACAATGTTCTGATGTACCTTATTTCTTTAGCAACATCAAATTACATCCAAAAACACAGGATTATTTTTCCCCTTGACAGGTGCAAGCAGTAGTATTCTAGGCAAGATTATTTTTACTGATAGGGCCAGGGATCGCTTTTCAGCGTCTTTGCTGGCTATCATAAAAATAACATATTACTCATTCATGTATTTTTATTGTTTCTCTTCCACTATCACACCACCAACATTAACTCTATTTTGAATAAATATCTTACACAAACATATCCATTTAATACTCTTGTTGATGCTGGGTAAACTATATACTATTGAAATGATTTCCAAGCATGGCTGTAGATTTTGACTACTTTTATTAGTCAAGTCTATGTATCTTTCTGTTGAGAGATGGAGGTAGCGGTTAGGAGATTAGACTGCTTATTTATTAAAACTAGTAAAATACCCAAAATAATTTCTACATTTTCATAAAATTTCAAACTGCAACAGATAGTGCAGTTGGGTTAGCTTTTTCTAAATACTCTGATATATCAAATATCTGCCTTTTTATTTATGTTGTTCTTTCTGTTCACTACCCTTTGCGCATCTCCAAGAGTTTAAATTCACTTGTCCTTAAGATTAATTTAATTATTTAATTTCCACCACCTTCATAAGGTATCCCTGATTTTCAAAACTAAATATCATATTTTCAACTTACGTAATATTTTATAGGCTTTTTAAATAACACCTATTCCCTTCTATTTTGTATGATAGTATCATTCATACAGACATATGCACACACACACACACACACACACACACACGATTATATGCACACATAAGTTTTTCCCTGACAAACCACATTTTCTCCCTGTTATCCTGCCATCATGAGCACACAAAAGAATGCCCACTACAGCAGGAAGCACAGGGAAAAACACATAGACTTCATAATTAGGACAACATGAGTTTGATTAGAAACTCAGTCACCTATTTGTTAATTTCTGTGTATTTCACCTCCTTTATATAAAGTAGAATAATAATGCTGCGTTCTTTTTATTTTTTTTATTTTTTGGAGACAGAGTCTCACTCTGTTGTCCAGGCTGGAGTGCAATTTGCATGATCTTGGCTCACTTCAACCTTTGCCTCCTGGGTTCAAGTGATTCTCCTGCCTCAGCCTCCTGAGTAGCTGGGATTACAGGCACCTGCCACCATGCCCGGCTAATTTTTTTATTTTTAGTAGAGACTGGGTTTCTCCATGGTGACCAGGCTGGTCTCAAACTCCTGACCTTAGGTGATCTGCCTGCCTCAGTCTCCCAAAGTGCTGGGATTACAGGCATGAGCCACCACATCCTGCCAATGCTGCTTTCATTTTATCATTTTTGAAAAGTACCTAACCTAACAATACCCTTATAAAGAACTAACAGTTTACCGGATCATCCTGTGTTGTATTCTGCTTAGTAACTTAAAGTGAAAATACAACTTAACCATATCCAAAGAGTGTATTTTTATCATGATTTAAAAATTTATAAGCTACAACTATTTTTCATATATTATTTTGCTTATATAAACGATCACATAAAATATAATACAGTGCTTAAATAAAAATTATCATAGAGTAAAAATATTATCTTTATTTATATGAATTTTTAAGAAGAAAAATATATTTAAGTAACTTCTCCAACATCAGACAGCTGATAAATGGCTAAATGTCAGGGGCATAATTCAAAAAAGACCTTTTTACCGGCAAGTACATATTCTACTTCCTATCTTTTCTGGGAAAAAAAAAAAAAAAGAAAAAGAATTTTGGTTTCGAGTTCTGAATTTTTGGTGATTTTCTAATACCAACTAGTAAATTTACTTGTCTTTCTTTTACACATAGCTTCTAAATCCTTGTTTTTTTTTTGTTGTTGTTGTTGTTGTTGTTGTTGATTGTTTCTTAGTCCTTTCTCTTTCAATTATATTATTATTATTAATTATTATTATTATTGCCATGGAGTCTTGCTCTGTCACCCAGGCTGGAGTGCAATGGTACCATCTTGGCTCACTGTAACCTCCGCCCCTGGGTTCAAGTGATTCTCCTTCCTCAGTCTCCCGAGTAGCTGGGATTACAGGCACGTGGCATCACGCCCAGCTAATTTTTGTGTTTTTAGTAGAGACGAGTTTTCACCATGTTAGCCAGGCTGGTCTTGAACTCCTGACCTCAGGTGATCCGCCCACCTCGGCCTCCCAAAGTGCTGGGATTACAGGCATAAGCCACCCATTAGTGGCCTCTTTGAATTATTTTTAAAGAATAACCTGGTACGTAATTTTGGTTAATCAAGTCATCTTTATGACGCTGTCCTAAAAAACACATTTAGTCAATCTGAAGACACACTTTGGCAATTCAAACATGTATCAATTTTTCCAAAGTACTTTAATAAAAATAAAACTCTTCATTTGAATGTCAATCATTGCCCTTCAAATACATGCAAACTACATCTGTTAATCCATTTTGGTTTTCCAATGAAGTTAAAAAATTTGACTGTGTAAATAATTGTTTTTGATACATGGTGATAACTGGTGAAAAGCTCCTCCTGCTCTAAAATAATCTTGGAAGCAGCATTGAGAACCTAATGTCTTAAACTGTAATCAATGAGAATTGATGATATTCATAGTTATCAAATATTTCTAACTGTTCATTTCAGAACTACTGAATCCCTTAGCTTTTCTCTATGTTTCAATACAACTTGAAACTTAAATTCACTAAATTATATAACTTTGCTTAAGAAACAGCTTGTACTATGAGAGCAAGCAAACAGACCATATTGTGTAAAGCAACAGGAAAAAGAACAAAGAGAAATTGGAGAATGAATCTTGTACTCACGGAATGCTCTATAAAATTCTTCAAGAGCCAGGTGCTTGTCAGCATTGAAATCATCGTATTTCAATAAATCATACAAAGTACAATCAAAGAGATCCTTGCCAAGTTCCTCCTGTTTTATCACCTAACAAGAAAATTATAACCATACCTTTATATTTGTATCTTAAAATTTCTATAATATAATTTATTATATGTAATAATCACATAATAGATCATTTCATGTCTGCAGCAGGGCAAAGAACTCAATTTTGGAAAAATCCAGGTTTTTAGTTACTGAACAATTATTTTTAACCTTTCCAAAGATATAAAGTTATGATGTTAAGATAGGTAATTACAATTTTGTTCAAATGTTCTAATATAAAAGTTTCACAGTGAGATGCAACACATCTGAACATTTAAAGAACATTTTGTATTTCATGCATTTTCTTTGCTCCATTTATACTGCCTCAAGGAAATACTTCTGTATGAAAATTGCCTCCTGTGTCTCGGTGACCTATGTCAAAATAAAACAGCGGTCTTTCCCAACAGAAATAGTAAGACAGTTTTTTCCAACTTTTTTCCTTGTACGATTTGTAAAATAATGAAGTTAGGTTATTTTTTTCTTCTCTGCCTAAACTCCTCCCCAGCTGGAAGTTAAGTCATTTGAGATTGTGCATGAATTCCCTCGGTCACAAAAGAGCTATTAAGCAAATGACTGTTTCCAGGAGCCAGATAGAATTAATGCACCAATTGATGATGAAAATCTATCCAGGCGTGAGTGAAGAAAATCATCAAACTTCTTTTCTAGTCTATGCTCTAGTCTATGGACTGTGGCTGCAGCTTTTTGGTACTCTACTGATTTTGATTATTTCCTGTCATATAACAGAGCTTCCCAAGATTTTTCAGACATTTCTATTGTGGTAGCTGCATAGCTGTGTCCGTGGTTTTTCATACTCTCTCACATACAAAGACAGGGGTTTGTATTGCTTGAAGCTGTGCATCACAGTGGTTGGTTGGTTTGTTTGAAAGGTAGTGCAGTATAATCAGAAAACGAAGGCTTCAAAATCAGGTGGCTCTGGGTTCGGGACCTGCCAACGCCATTTAATACCTCAATAATTTCTGGCAAATCATTTAAGCTTTCCTCAGTTAGAAAATGAATGTGAAGATTTACACACACACACACATAGAGTCAGGTGTAAGACGTAACATACAGCATATACTCAAAAGTGATCATTTAACATTAAAAATAGTAATTTTTACATAATGCATTGCTTCTTTAAATAATTCACTGCAGACTTCCAGACATTGGCTTGTGCATGTTATGGTTGCACATTCACAATGAATTATCGTTTCTTTTGGTGGAGCAGAATGTCTTGGACTTTCTTTAGTACAGCAAAGGCAGATTGGCGATGCTACTTTCTAAAAATCCTCAGATGCTTTTGAGCTATTTTTTCACCTTTTCTGGAACACTCCTGTGTTGAACGTTTCATGATGTCTGAGTGTAGATAGGCTGAGGAGATAACTCTGAAAATGGAGCTAAGCATCTGGGTCACAGGAGCCTCCAGCACCCTCTCTAGCCAGCTTAACAGTGATATGTAATGTTAGCACATGCGGTGCTAAATAGAACTTTTGCAACTCAGTGAGTTCTTTATTTTTGTGTATGTACCAGTGTTAAAATTATATTGGTTAAGCTGATTATTTGTTACCTTGAAGAAGAAAAAAGGCAGAAAGCTTATCTGGTTTAACTGACCCATATACATAGAACTTGTAGATGGCAAGCCCTAAACCTTTGCACAGTCCAGCTGGTTGGGTTAACAAAACTACCTAATGCTGAAGCCATCTCTTCTATAAGCTTAATACAATATATTTTTATATATATAATATATGTTTTATATATATATAATATATATAACCATTTTTCTATTTAGAAAGCAACAGAGCTCTCAGTCATTCTCCATCTGTTACTGGTTAGATCATAGAAAATGCCTTTTGACTTTTCCTGGGGGCTAGGAGTAGGGGCAGTGTGCACAATTCTATCCCTTTATGCATTAAAGATGTGCAATGTTAGCGTTGTAATATTTGGGATGCAGTGGCACCAGACTTTGTTCAGACATTTTATGACTTGTAGTCTCTTATTTATTTGTAAATAGAGAGGAGCACAAAGATGGGGGCAAAGCTTTTGTCATTTTCTGTCTCATGTTTGTTTCTGTTTTAATATTTTACAAACTTAATGTATTAGACCAAGATACTGGACTTCTCACTTTATACTTACCACTGGCTCTTGCATAAGACTAGTTTGATCTTGATTTGATCTTGGCCTTGACTTGGTCATGATGATACAGCTTACACTGGGCAGGCCATTTTAATGCGTGTGACCTTGAGAAGCCGGTCCTGGCTAATAAACTTCTTATTTTTTTAAGCCCTTATCATCTATACTGAAGCGTATCCATGCATAGGACAAAGCAGATTAATTTTCTTATTCTAAATATTTCAAATATGTGTCTGCTCATTTGTCTCATTTTAGTGGTCAATGAAATACCCCACTTAAAACATGATTCTTAGTAATTATTTCTCTCCTTCGTGTGTCCTGATGGGAAGCTTTGTCACATTCTGGTGTCTACTAGTGAGGGAGGTACTTTCCTATGACTTTTCTTCTTTTCTGTTTTTTTCCCATGTTTACTGAGGTATAATTGATATAAAAATGCCACATATTTAACATATAATGTTTTATGTGTTTAGAGGGCATTTCAATCAGCATGGAAAAATTGGTTTAGATATCCCGAATTTTTGTCTGTGTGTTTGTTTTTGTTTTTGTTTGTTTGTTTGCTTGTTTGTTTTGAGACAGAGTCTTGCTCTGTCACCCAGGCTAGAGTGAAGTGGCGCATCTCGGCGCACTGCAACCTCCGCCTCCCGGATACCCAGAATTTTTATAGCTTTACAGTCATGAGTGTTTGATGGTCAGAAAGAAAGTATGAAAAACTATACAAGTGGACTTCCTTCCTCAGTCCACAGTAACCACTCTTTGGCACGGGGGATCCAAACTTGTAGGACTTTGATAGTTCCTTGCACTTCTTTCATTTAGTGTTTGACACTGATTCCAAAAAACTCACTGTAGATATCTCAAAAGGCACATGTTAATCCTTGACTAGCAATTCATGACACTGCCAGATTCACTAAATATATTTGAATACATATTCGAACATCTTGTGATGATACTTCATGATCTCATGCTATTCGTTATCTCATACCATTTTACCTCTTATAAAATGATATGAGATAATAAGTGGTATAAGAGGTAACAAGATACCATCTTATGATCTTGATTGGTCAAAAAGACCAAGCAGATTTTCACTTGTTACCTCTGATAAAATGGTGAGGATGTTTCCCAAACCTACCAAAGTTGGTAAACTCCTTAAGGAGTTGGATAGCCTTAAGGCTATCAAAATAAAATCTTTTACACTTTTTTTTTCACTGGTCAGAGGTCAAGTTATATGACTCTTGGGCCTCCCAATGGTTTTGTTCAGTGTGAAAAAATACAAGTATTAGCAGAATGGATGGCCTCAGGGGAGCTCAGACACACAGCATGGAAGAGGGAGTATATTTTGAACTTCAATGTAATAGAATTGTCAGAGTTGCACAAGGACTGTAACAAATCAGGAATGACTCACTGTCTTGGTACTGTATTCTCTTTTGTTCCAAAATAAACAATAAAAAAACCTTGGACATCCTCAAAATGAACTATTCTCTTTACTGTTTTTACTATTCGCCTTCACTCACTTATTTAATCATCCATTCAACAAATTCTTTCAGACTACCTACTATGTGTCAGGCATTGTCCATAACCCTGAAAATACAGCAGACAAGATAGACAAAAATCTTTTCCATATGAAACTCATATGCTGGTGAAGGGAGAGCAAAGAAATATAGTAGTAAATATATATACATTTTGCCATAGAATGAAAAGTGATATAAAAATAAATAAAAGTGAGAAGAAAAATTGAATGTGCCAGAAGTGGATGTAAAGGTACTGTCTCCCTAGTGTAGAGAGGTATGGGTGTTAGATTTCTAGGATTAGGGGAAGATTTGGAAGTACAGGATTATTATGCTGACTTTCATGGAAGATATACAAGACATGGGATTGATTTCGATAATGTGAAGGCAAGCCATGGCTATGAAGCTATGGGTGTAGGGGACAGAAGGACAGAAAAGTAGGATCTTCTAGTTCTATGTTCACTTATTTACTCTTTGGTGGGGTCAGGTGAGAAACAGCAATCGTGAACCCCAGGAGCAATGCACCACTCATAAGTTGAAGTTATTTGAGTTCTTCTCCATCCTTTGTAAAAATATTTTCCCCAAACTAATCATGATCATGTTGAAGTCATATGTTCAGTGCCCGGTGCTCCTCTAATTAAGAGAAAGCCCATTTGAGTCTTATTCAAGTTGAGGAGAGGAAGATATATTGTTACTTTACTTGCAAACATGTATATTACTTCAAAGACCAAAGGTAAGAAAATAAGTATATCCCTTTGGTAAGAATGTACCTTTCCAGGTATTAGATGTATGCTTCTCTCATACAGTCAATATAAGTTGGTTCCTGGGCTACTTGGTCTGAACAGCTTCTTGTCTCCTCCCTTTCTTCCTCTCTTCTTTTTCCTTTCTTCCCTCTCTCTTTCCTTTCCCTTATTTTCAATCAATATTTGCCCCAAACTATACTAAGTGCTGAAGGTGAGTTAATAAGAATGACACAGTCCCTGCTCTCATGGAGTTTTTATTCTAGAGACGATGACTGGAAACATGCAATCTAATTGTTAAGTGAGATAATTACATATTATCAGCAGTACTCTAAAAAATAGATCATGTGAAAGGACAGAGAGTTAATAACTAATATTGCACATTTTATGTGTTTAATTATATATAACAAATGCTATCCTACAAGAGATGTATTTTGTTGTTGTTGTTTTTGAGAGGGAATTTCACTTTTGTTGTCCAGACGGGAGTGCAGTGGTGCGATCTTGGCTCACAGCAACCTTTGCCTCCCAGGTTCAAGCAATTCTCCTGCCTCAGCCACCTGAGTAGCTGGGACTACAGGCGCCTGCCACCACGCCCAGCTAATTTTTGTATTTTTAATAGAGACGGGGTTTCACCATGTTGGCCAGGCTGGTCTTGAACTCCTGACCTCAGGTGATCCACCCGTCTCAGCCTCCCAAAGTGCTGGAATTACAGGTGTGAGCCACTGTATCCGGCCTGGAGATGTATTTTTTAAAAGATTTGAATGGAAATAATTAAATTAAATTTTCTTTTAGGTTTTCTAAAGTGCCTAATATAACATTTAAAACAAATCAATATAGTCATCTTTAATTCTTTTGAAAGACCAGTTGAAGAGAGATCATTATTTTTATTAAACCACTGGTGGAAAGAAAAGTATTTTATTTTTAAGGTATCCTACATGGCTCACAAAGATTTTCTGAACATGAATACCAAGTTTTTAAATGCATCTTGACAATGTAAAGATACTACAAACAATATGTTTAATATTTTAAAGCCTAAATGTTAATACTATAGTTATCTTGTGTATGTTATGAACAGCACTTAAAAAATAACTGAAACTAATTACTAACATTTTCAGGTACAATTGAAAGCACTAATTTTTTAATTGTGGCTTTGAACTGGGCACATAGCAACAGTTACAGGCTTTATCTTTCTCTGTTAAGTGATCATTGTTCCTCTTATTATTCTCCAATCTTTAGCTAATGACAAGGAAATTGCCAGCACTACTAAGATCCACGTCCTGGCATTGACAATGTCATTCTAAGTCAAACACCTGGTTTCTGCTGCCTTATTTTGTATTACTGATGGGATTATGGGCATTTAAATGCATGAAATAGTTGTCCATTCTGCTCTAAGGGATGATCTGGACAAATATCGTTGTTCTTTATACTCGCTGATGTTAAATAGGATTAATTACCATCATTCCCTGGAAATTCTCACTTAATCTCAATCTTCTATCCATACAAGTGTTTATTTATTTGTATTTAGTTTGTCCCACTGAAACAGCATTTTATCTGTGAGATAAAATGGTTATTATAAATCTCATAGCAAATAAGTATGTTGACTAAACCAGAACCTTTTTAGAAATACTTATAATTGTGAAAGGCTTTACGAACTCAATGAAAGATCAACTGTTCATTTCCCCATGTAACATTTCTAATGATTTTTAAAGAAAAATACTTAATTTATACACATGCTGCAAAAACCTCATTGGCAGTCCCATCTTGTAAGCTTGAAAATATACACTCTTATTTATGCTCACTTTTAATTTAATTCTGTAAGTATATTCACATATGGCAGTCATTGATCAAATGGTATTTAAAATCAAATATGTATAACATAATAATCGAAATCCTGTGAATAAGTAGTTCTTTTCATTATTTTAATAAACAGCTGACATACATGTATATAAGGGAAGTATTTTACTCTAATATGCATTTTCTTTTCTTTTTTTTTTTTTTTTTTTTTTGAGACAGAGTATTGCTCTGTCACCCAGGCTAGAGTGCTATGGTGCAATCTCGGCTCACTGCACGCTTGCCTCCCGGGTTCAAGTGATTCTCCTGCCTCAGCCTCCCCAGTTGCTGGGATTATAGGTGGCTGCCACTGTTCTTGGCTAATTTTTGTGTTTTTAGTAGAGACAGGGTTTCACCATCTTGGCCAGGCCAGTCGCAAACTCCTGACCTTGTGATTCACCCACCTCCACCTCCCAACGTGATGAGATTACAGGCGTGAGCCACCGCGCCGGCTCCTAATATGCATTTTTAATGTAAATCAGCTTATGAAGATGACAGAATCTAAATGGAGAAAAACCTAAATCAATATACTCTATACAGCAGCTTATTTCATAATCACAAGGGAATGACTTTGCTCACTTAAATTCTATCAGTGTTATTTTATCAAATGGGGAAAGGGCCAAGAAGAAGATTTTCCATATTGTTAGCACCATTTTACTTCAAGTCCTCTGTGTGCTGCTGACAAAGTAAGGCCTCCATTCTACCAAGTGAAGCCTGCTGTGCCTCCCCTCATCTGACACTGTGAACCAAATATACAGGGCCACAATGCCAGAAATAGTTGCCTATGTTCCTCTAAGGAACACTCTGGACAAATGCTTTTGTATTTCATACCCTGGTTTGTTTCTGTGACCCAGTGAAATCTATGGCTCCCCATATTGCTTTGCATAGTTCCCAGTGTGGCCCCAAACCCATGCTTCTCCAACCTAAACCCATCATTGTGTCCTCTGGAAATCCTGCTCTCTGACCAGAAAACTCTATTTTGTCCTCAATTTCTTATACAAATATCTTCTTCACCATACTGACTTTAGAAAAATCTGACTGCGCCTTAAAATTATTCGTTCAGTAATTTTAATGAATTTAATCAGAGGTTATTTTTTCTCATATCTGTTCTACTTCAGTGTAAGAAACGTGTAGATAACTGCTGTATAGGCACTTCTGGATTATGTTTCCCAAGCAAGTCGTTTTCCACATAGATAAACAGAAATATATAGATATAGTAGATAGATGGATAGATAGAGATAGATGATAGATGATAGATAGATAGATAGATAGATAGATAGATAGACAGACAGACCTCACTCCTTTGAATCTCAGGCCATTCAGTTACATGACTCTCCTATTCTATCCCCAAAGTTTAGCTCCTGTTTCTCAGTATTTCTGTCTACCCATAGTCTTTCAATATTCCCGGAGACTTAAATAATAATGTGAATAAACCACCCAGAAGAGCTCTATGCTCCTTTTCATAAGAAATTATCATTAACCTTCTTTCTTGAAGTGACTTTTTTTCTACATGTCAGCCTGTCAGAAAGAACATTCCTATACCTAAAGTTATATCATTCAGAATTTTGTTTTCAAGAATTGCACATCCAGGTCTGTTTTAGTGATAATGTATGTTCTTGAAACCATAAATGTGTTGTGTGGCTAAGTGGCTGATGACAGTAAACATACCTACAATACTTATGGGAGAAACTAAGATGTCTTAGTCAAGTTTGTGACCATTCTTTCAAGAAAGAAAGTTCTTTACATGTTTGTCCAGGCTTTTCAGGGATTTATTCTCTGAGACATACATTGTAAAATTAAGTCAATTTAGACCATAGCTTTTCAACCACAATTTTCGCTTAAGGAAGCATTATTGAAGCTCAGATTTTACAACAGCCGCAAAGAGAATACTGAATTCTTACTGTCGGAGAAGATGGCTTAAGAGAAGGAATACAAAGATCCAGATAATAAAGACAAACCTCAGACACCTGTTTATATTTTAAAGGGAAAAACTAAGGTAGAGATTTCACACCTTATGCAAATGGAATAGCAAGTACTTTTGCTTCTTCTTTGAGTACCAGAATCAGTTACTGGTAGACGAAATAGGACGATTCAGAGTTCCACATCCTCATTCTGAATAGTATTCAGACAATATAGCACAGATTTAAACAACAACAACAAAAAAGAGAGCCACTCAGAATTAAAGAATCAAATTATCATATATGCATTTTCAATAAAGAGAAAATAAGCAATGGAAAACAAAGACACACAAACAAAAAAAAATCTGTGTTTGTAAAACTTTAACTTTTTCAGATAGTAATTAAGGCACATATGTGAGAGAGAACAGTTCTGTTCTATTCCTGCAAAAAACACATTTGATAAGTACCCCCTATCTTATCATGTAAGGCTCTATTTTTTGGAGAGGCAGAACCCCTCAAGAGAGGGGTAAAAGTGGGTGTGATACATACTTGAGGAAATTGAAAACTATGAGGATTTATTTATTTATTTATTTATTTATTTATTTATTTTTGAGACTGAGTCTTGCTCTGTCGCCCAGGCTGGAGTGCAGTGGCGCGATCTCGGCTCACTGCAAGCTCCGCCTCCCGGGTTCACGCCATTCTCCTGCCTCAGCCTCCCGAGTAGCTGGGACTACAGGCGCCCGCCACCTCGCCCGGCTGATTTTTAAAGTTTTCAGTAGAGACGGGGTTTCACCGTGTTAGCCAGGATGGTCTCAATCTCCTGACCTCGTGATCTGCCCGCCTCGGCCTCCCAAAGTGCTGGGATTACAGGCGTGAGCCACTGCGCGCTGCCCGAAAAATATGAGGATTTTACCTGGCTCTGAAGATGTAAAATATATGGCATAAGACAGAGACCAGGAATTTCCACTAGCCTCTAGAACTGCAGATATCTGTGCCCCTTTGGGAAGCCTATGATAGATACCGCGATTAATCTTGATATTGTTATCAACTCTACCTTCCTTAAAAATGGATGGCAACTTACAGAATATATACCTTACCATTCGTTTTCAAGGAAGGTAGATGTTGATAACTATGAAATGTGATATATTTGGTTATACAAATTTAGGAGGAGGATCTAAAATACAATCATATTGTTTGGCATAATAAAGAATTTAGAGCCCCAGGAAAAGTACAGAAATTAGAGTTGAGAGACAGACTTATCCATTATATCTAGGGTATAAAGAATGCAAGGCTCATTCTATACAGAATACAAGGAAATAAAATATAAAGGATGTACTCAATCTAAACTGCATTTCAATGTGTGATTTGTGTAATATGTAATGTAACCCCACCCTCTATCTCTCTTGTACATCTTCAATCAAATATCCATGCCATTTTGCAAATGGATTTTTTTTTTCAGAGCTCAGAGGGAAGTACAAAAGAAACAACAGTGCCTACATCAAAAGAGTGGAAACACTTTAAATAAACAACCTATAAAGCATTTTAAGAACTCAATGAATCTCAAAGAAAAGTAAAAGCCAACCAAACCCAAAGTCAATAGAAGAAAAAATATATAAAAATTAGAACAGAAATAAATTAAGTTGAAGAAAGAAAACAATACAAAAGGTAAGCAAAATGAAAAGTTGGTCTTTTAAAAAGATAAACAAAATTGACAAACCTTTAGCTAGTCTAAGGTAAAAAGAAAGAAAACCAAAATAAATAATATCAGAGATGAAAAACTAGACATTAAAATGGATACTGCAGAAATCCAAAGGTTCATAAGATGCTCCTATAAGCAACTATACGCCAATAAATTGGAAAACCTAGAAGAAATGGATAACTTTCTAGACACATAAAAGCTACCAATATTGAACCAGGAAGAAATCCAATATCTGAACAGGCTAATAACAAGTAATGAGATTGAAGCTGTAATAAAAATTCCTCCAGCAAAAATAAGACTGGGACCCAAGCTTCTCTGCTGAGTTTTACTAAACGTTTAAAGAACTAATACTAATCTTACTCAAATTATTCTGAAAATTAGACAAGGAAGGAAAACTTCTAAACTCATTCCATGAGGCCAGTATTACCCTGATTCCAAAACCAGACAACAAAGATATATCAAAAAAAGGAAAACTATAGGCCAATATCCCTGATAAAACTGATGCAAAAATCCTCAGCAAAATACTGGCACAGTGAATTCAACAATAACTTCAAAAGATCATTCATCATGATCAAGTGGGATTTGTCCCAGTAATGCAAAAATGGTTCAACTTACTCAAATAAATCAATGTGACACATTATATCAACAGAAATAAGAGCAAAAGCCATATAATCATGTCAATTTGATGCTGAAAAAGCATTTGATAACATTCAACATCACTTCATCATAAAAAGTATAAAAAAACGGGGGATAGAAGAAATATACAAGAAAGCCACAGCTAGCATCATACTGAATGGAGAAAAACTGAAAGCCTTTCTCCTCTAAGATCTAGAACATAAGGATGCTTACTTTCAACACTGCTTTTCAAAATAGTTCTGGAAGTCCTAGCCAGAGCAATCAGAAAAGAGAAAGAAAGAAAATTTGGAAAGGAAGAAGTAAAATTACTGTTGTTTGCAGGTGATACAATCTTATATTTCAAAACAAACCTAAAGAGTCCACCAAAAAACTATTCACAATAGCCAAGATTTAGAAGCAACGTTTAAGTGTTTATCAACAGATGCATGGATAAAGAAAATGCGACCTGTATACATGATGGAGTAGTATTCACCAATAAAAAAGAATGAAATCCTGTCATTTGCAACAACATGGATGGAACTGGAGGTCATTATGTTACACGAAATAATCCAGGCACAGAAAAACAAACTTCATATATTACTTATTTGTGGGAGCTAAAAATGGAAACAATTGAACTTACAGTGATAGAGCATAGAATAATGATTACCAGAGGTTGAGAAGGGTAGTGGGTATAGGCTGGTGAGGAGTGGAGATGGTCAATGGATAATGAATAAGAACTAGTATTTTATAGTACAACAGAGTGACTATAGACAATGATAATATTGTACATTTTCCACAGCTAGAAGGGTTTAATTGAATTGCTTGTAGCAAAAAGGATAGATGCTTGAGGTTATGGATACCCCATTTTCCACGACGTGATTATTATGTATTGCATGCCTATATCAAAGTGTCTCATGTAACCATTATGTAAATATACCTACTATGTACCCACAAAAATTAAAAATTAATAAATAAAAAGAAGTGACAGAATCTTGATTATAGTCATGCATACCTGAGGACTTCCAGATGTTTAAGTATTTAAATTGTAAAACATAATTAATGAAAATGTATTGTTTCTTTCATCACATATGTATGTCCTCTTGTTCAAGACCATGTTTTCATTATTTTTAAAACTTAATTTTATGGGCAAGAAAAAAACCGCATGAATTTAAGTATATAATACTTCAATATATGTAGATATAATGTAATATTTATTAGCATCTTAAAACACAATATATGTAATATTTAAGTTCAGTTCAATTTAACATTTTATCTATAAAGGCATAGACACTATGTTGTCTGGGGGGAAACAGCCCAATATTACAGTGGTTGCAGAATGTCAATGTTTAGTTGTCTCTAGGAGAGAATTCTTAGGATTAGGAACACTCATGCTGGCTATTTGAGACAGGTAGATAAGCTCCTTAAATGAGATGAGCAAAACAAATATCATACTATCATTTATTTTTCTAATTTCTTGAAATAAGAAAAATTATCCCTTTTCTACAGCAGGACAATTATCTTATTATAAAAATCAACGTCAAAGTTTTTACTAGCATAAAGTTGTGCACATAGATTTCTGGGTTATAATGGCTGCTTACAGCATTTGTTTTATTCTTACCTACTATCCAACTATGAGCATTACAAAATATTTATCAATCACTCATCCACTATTTCAAGAATATGTCTTCCCTTTATCTCTATTATAATCTACCACATCTTCACAAATGATATGAAAGTATAATTATAACTAACAAGTAAATCATTCTTTCTATGTGCTAGCAATGTTTCCAGTAAGCTTACATGTTCTAAACAATGATAGTGTCACAAGAAATTTATGTACTGGGTGCTATTATCATTGCCAGTTTATATAGAGAGAAACGAAGACACAGAAGCTTTAAGTAAATTGCCATACTACTTGGAACGTAGTAGAGATGTGATTTGAACACAGGCTTTATAATGAAAGTTCTTAACCACTATGCTGTGATCATCAAAAAGATAACTTTTAAAAACTATCCTAGGATTTCATCAATTTAGGGCCACTACTATTTTGCTACTTGAAACATTACCTTTTGGTCTTGAAAATGAAATGTATATTCTATCTTAATCTTTGTTGATGTCTCTTCTTCAGTTATAACCAGTTTTAACTCTTCCATATGTTGGATTGATACTAAGTGTTTTAAAATCAATATCGTCAACATCATAGAACACAGTTCTTGTAAGAGTTTAAACTTTCAGCTGGGCACTGTGGCTCACGTCTGTAATCCTAGCACTTTGGGAGTTTAAATTTCACTTTGATATACATTTGCATTTTATGTTAGATATTCTCCAAACACAAAAATAGGTCTCAGACTGAAAGACTAACTGTGCAATTATGGACAATTCTGTCAAGCTGGAATGATGAAGAGGTGGACTGAATGAGATCTATTTCTATAACTGGTCAGTTCATTTTAGCAGACCTTTTTGCTATGACAACCTGCTAGCTGTGATTCTAAAGAGGCTACCTCCTTTATCTACTGATTTTTTATGTCTTTTTTTCTCTCAAATAGACAGGCCTCTAGGTTCTAATTTACTTGAAAATCTTGAAGAGAAATTCAAGAATATATCTTCATTATGTGGACTAAGTATAGAATGTGTGCGGCCAGCTTTCCTGCTGCATTTATAAAACCCAGGGAAAAATTATATTCTTTAACTTTTACTTATGACTGGCTGTAACTTATAGTTAAATATTATATTCTTTGCTAAGAATAGTTTCTAAATTATTAACGGACACTGTTAAGATCCTTTCTGTTTTTATTCTAATTCAAATTATTTTAAAATTCAATATTAACGGGCATGCCAAATGTCAATGAGGAAGTCAAACCGTCACTGTTTGCTGATGATATGACTGTATACCTACAAAACTCTAATGACTCATCCAAAAAGCTCCTAGAACTAATAAATGAATTCAGCAAAGTTTCAGGATACAAAAATTAATGTAAACAAATAAGTAGCTCTGTTATATACCACCAGCAACCAACCTTAGAATCAAATCAAGAACTCAATGCCTTTTCTAATAGCTGCAAAAATTAAAATACTTAGGAATATACCTAACCAAGGAGGTGAAAGACTTCTACAAGGAAAACTATGAATCACTACTGAAAAATTTCATAGATGACACAAACAAATGGAAACACATCTCATGCTCATGGATGGGTACAATCGATTTTGCGAAAATGACCATACTTCCAAAAGCAATCTACAAATCCAATGCAATTCCCATTAAAATACCTCCATCATTCTTCACAGAACTAGAAAAAACAATCCGAAAATTCATATGGAACCAAAAAGGAGCCTGCATAGCCAAAGCAAGGCTAAGCAAAAAGAACAAATCTGGAGGCATCACACTACCTGATTTCATACTATACAATAAGGCCGTAGTCACAAAAACAGCATGGTACTGGTATAAAAATACTCACAAAGACCAATGAAACAGAATAGAAAACTAAGAAACAAAGCTAAGTACTTACAGCTAACTGATCTTTGACAAAGCAAACAAAAACATAAAGTGAGGGAAGGACACTCTATTCAACAGATGGTGCTGGGATAATTGGCAAGCCACATGGAGAAGAATGAAACTGGATCCTCATCTCTCACCTTATAGAGAAATCAACTCAAGATGGATCAAGGACATAAATCTAAATCCTGTAACCATAAAAATTCTAGAAGATAACATCAGAAAAACCCTTCTAGATGACCAAGAACCCAAAAGCAAATGCAACAAAAACAAAGATAAATAGATGAGACTTAATTAAACTAAATAGCTTCTGTATAGCAAAAGAAACAATCAGCAGAGTAAACAGACTATATATATATACACATATATATGTATATATATGTGTATATACATATATATATATATGTATAGAGAGAGAGAGAGAGAGATTATGCAGCCATAAAAAGGAACAAAATAATGGTATTCATATCGACCTGGATGGAATTGGAGGCCATTATTCTAATTGAAGTAACTCCTCACAGATGGAAAAACCAAATATTGTGTGTTCTCACTCATAAGTGGGAGCTAGATTATGAGGATGCAAAGGCAAACAAATGATACAATGGACTTTGGAGACTCAGGGGTAAGGATGGCAGGGTTGGGAGATAAAAGACCAAACATTGGGTTCAGTGTACACTACTTGTGTGATGGGTGAACCAAAATCTCAAAAATCACCACTTAATAACATACTCATGTAACCAAACACCATCTGGTCCCCCAAAACCTATTGAAATAAAAATGTAATATTAAATTACGATATGTTTCCAAGTTTATAAATAAAATTATAAGTATTAATATTTATAATATCTAACACAAGGTTTTTAAAAAAGCACCTGCAACATAAAATCTCACAAGTCAAAAATATTTTTGCTATAAATATCCAAAAATTTTTTATGTGTTTCACAGGGTGTCTATTACTTACATTTTTTCCATAATTCTTACTGAAGGATAAGATACTGACATTTCTATTATATACTTCTATAAGAATAAGTGATTTGTGTGGTGTGGGATGGATGCAGAAGAATATCACTAAAAGTCCTATGAACTTTGAACAAAAAATAAAGAAATACTATGAGCACCTTTATGCCACAAATTTGATATTCTAGATTAAATGGATCAATTTATTGAAAGACACATTTTTCGAAAACTCATATAAGAAACAAACAATCAGAATAGACTTATGTCTCTTAAAGAAATTGAATCACTAGTTAATAACTTTCCAAAACAGAAAGCACCAGGCACAGATGGGATTATAGGTGAATTTCATCAAACCTTTAAGAAATACTTTGTATCAATTTTCTACAATCACTTTCAGAAGATAGAAGCAGAGGGAATATTTCCTAACTTATTCTGTAGAGCCACCATTACACTAATTTCAAAAACAGACAAGAAGATTACAAGAGAAGTAAACTTCAGACCAACATCTCTCATCAACATAGATGCAAAATTTCTCATTAAATATTAGCAAATTGAATCTAACAATGTATAAAAATAATTTTACACCATGAGCAAGTGGGATTTCTCCTGAGTTGCAACGTTGTTTCAGCATTTGAAAATGAATTAGTGTGACCATCACACAAACAGCCTAAAGTAGAAAAATTCCATGATCATATCAATGAATGCTGAATAAACACTTGACAAAATTCAACAATCATTCATGACAAAAACTCTCAGGAAACTAGGAGTAGAAGGCAATTTCCTCAATTTGATAAAGGATATGTATATCTACAAAAAAACCTATAGCTAACATCATAATTAATAGTGAGAAACTTGAAACTTTTCACAAAAATCAGGAATACGGCAAGGGTAACCCCTCTAACCACTCCTCTTCAACATTGTACTAAAATCTTGGCTAATGTCATAAGACAAGAAAAGAAAAGGAAGACAGATTATAAAGGAAGAACTAAAACTGCTTTGTTCACAAATAACATGATTGTCTATGTAGAACACATAAAATAATTGACAAAAATCCTTCTGAAACTAATATGCAATTATAGCATGTTTGGAGTATATAATGTTAATATACAAAAGTCAATTGCTTTTCTGTGTACCATAAATGAACAAGTGGAATTTGAAATTAAAATCACAATACCATTAACATTAGCACCCCCAAATTGGGATAGGAATATACCTAATAACACATGTATATAATCTACATGAGGAAAACTAAAAAACTGTTATGGATACAATCAAATAACTAAACAATTGGGGAGAAAATCCATGTTCATGGATAGGTAGGCTAAATATTGTCATGATGTCAGTTCTTCACAATTTTATCTACAGATTCAATGCAACTTCAATTAAAATCCCAGCAAGTTATTTTGTGGATCTCAACAAACTGATTATACAGTTTATATGGAGGCACAAAAGACCCAGAATGGTCAAAAAAATATTAAAGGAAAACCATAGTTGAAGGATGAACACTCCCTGACTTTAAGACTCACTATAAGGCTACAGTAATCAAGACCCTGTGCTATTGGTGAAATAATGAACAAACAGATGAATAGGACAAAATAGGAAGCCTAGAAAGAGACCTGCATAAACTCAGTCAACCGATCTTTGACAAAGGCAGAAAGGCAATAAAAAAACCAAAGATAGTTATTTTGACAAATGGTACAGGACAATTGGATATTCACATATAAAAATAAGTAAGCATAAACATACATTCTTGAATCCTTCACAAAAAATAACTTAAAATGAATCATGGACCTAATTTCAAAATGCAAAACTCTAAACTCCTAGAATATAAGTAAGAGAAAACCTAGATTACTTTGTGTATGGCAATGACTTTTTAGATAAAATAGCAAGGGCATGATCTATAAAAGAAGTAATTGATAAGCTGGACTTCATTGAAATTTTAATAAACTTCTGCTCCATAAAAGACAGCATCAAATGAACAAGAAGACAAGTTACAGACTGGGAGAAAATATTTGCAAAGACACGCCTAATAAAGGACTGTATCTGGAATATACAGAGAACTTTTAAAGTGTAATAATAATAATAACCCAATCAATTAATAAGTTAATGACCTTAACAGATACCTCATCAAAGAAGATACATAAATGGAAAATAAACATGTGAAAAGATGTTCCACATCATCTCACCAGGTAAATGAGAATTAAAACAACAATGAGATATCATTACACATCTAATAGAATGGCCGAAATCCAGAATACTGACAACGTCAACGCTGATGAAGACGTGGAGAAACAGGAACACTCTCATCCTCTGCTGGCGGGGATGCAAAATGGTATTTCCACATCAGAAGACATTTTGGCGGTTTCCTGCCAAACTAAACATCCTCTTACCATATGACTAAATAGTCATGCTCCTTGGTATTTATCCCAAGGAGTTAAAAGCTTATCTCTACACAAAAATCTGCATATGGACATTTATAAAAACCTTACTCATAATTGCCAAAACTTAGAAGTAATCAGAATGGCCCTCTGTAGGTGAATGGGATGTATGCAGAAGGAAGTCACTAAACATAACCTTCCCAGACTGTTACTTTCATGTATTTCTTGGTTGGCCAAAACATAAATATGATTATGAAGACATTTTCTGCTCTCACAACAACAACATAGCTTTCACATGAATTGAAAGGACACTTTTCAGACATAATTCAAGTCAAATTAGAGATAGCTGAGGAAACAAAACCTAACATTGTAGCTAATAAAGTTTATTAGGGGTTGAATTGTGTCTCCCAAAGGGGCTTTAAAGTCCTTAGCCCCAGTACCACAGAATTCGGTCTTACTTGGAAATTGAATCATTGCGGATGTAACCAGATAATTTAAGATGAAGTCCTAATAGATTAGGGTGAACCCTTAATCCAATGATACTGGTGTTATTATAAGAAGAGGCAAGACTAGGTAAAGATAAACACACAGAGAGGACAACAGGAGGACTATAGAGGTAGATTGAAGGGATTTTCCTACAACACCACAAATGCAAGGGAAGGCTTAGGGCCACCTGAAGCTGAAAGCAGCAAGAAAGGACCCGACTCTCACCCCAACCTCCAAGTTCAGAAGAAGCATGGCCCTGTCAACACCACGTTTCTGAACTTCCAGCTTCTAGGATTGAGAGAATAAATTTCTGTTGTTTTAGCCACACAGTTTGTGGTATTTTGTTATGGGAGCCCTCAGAAACTAATACAAACTTGAACATGGCAGAAGCTTGAAACATGTATGAGTAAAGTGCTGTGTACTGTCTTTCACCAGTAACTAGCAGTCTTTCCTTTGGATTTAGATGTCCAAATCCAGACCAGATCGATTTGATCTGATCTCTTTTTTTAAATTCAATCAGTGGCTATATGCAGATATGTTAATAAAAACTAAAACAACAACAAAAACAACAAAAAAATTGATAAAAATTAAAGATATAAAAAGCAAAAAAACCCTCAAAATAACAGTATATATGTTAGTCACACATAGATAAAAGTGGCATGCTTAAATTATAAACTTATTTTAATGTAATTAACTAGTTATGTATTATTATTACTAAAGTATAAATTTTATTCTTAAAAAATAAATCATGAGGTGTATGACAGCATAGATATCTTAATCAAAGTATCTTCCAATTTTACTCTGAATTCCTTAAATTCTAATGCCTATGACTTAGTAACTACAAAATAAATGTGAGGCTGCATTAGAAAAAACAATAAAAATGACATGAATCTTAATTAGTTTGAATGATGATACCTATCATCAATTTGCTCACAATGTTACTTTGAGATAAAGTTTTTAAAGTAAGTCACACTATTGCAAAGCTTAGAAATACTTGTTTAAGAAGACCAATACTCGACAATGCCAGATTTTTTAAATAAGTGGTAATATTCACCAGAAAAAAATGCATACCATATTATAAAAATATCAAACCTATATCCCACCGTTAAGGGTAGGAGCAAAATCTACCTCAAGATATATCATAGGGATCATCAAGAAGTCAGCAAAATCCATCAGTGCTGTCATCATTGTTCTATTGCCTAATTGGGCTTCTTCTCTTCATTATTCCCTAAAATCAGTGCATAGTTTTGAAGAAATCCCATGTCTCTTATTTTATATTTCTACTACTAAACCAAATTGAATATGCTGTAATTGGTCCTTAATTATTGAAGAAATACTGGAACACATCAGTGACTCAACACTATCTTAAACTATTTATATACACTTTGTTATAAATGCGCTCAATTATTGTTCATTAGTGCCCATGAATATTGGATAAATCAGCTTTTATTGACTTATAGAAATTTAAACAGTGTGTGAGCTCCAGAATATACTAGGAATATATAATCTGAGAATATAAATTCTACAAGATAAAGAACTTGTAATTCCTTTAGGTATTTAAGGTATAGATATCTACCAGAAGTAGATATCTCTTTTTAAACTGTGAAACACCATATAATGTTACTTGAAATTAATATTGCTGATGATGTAGTCAAATTTGTTATAAAATGTTGTTATTCACATACTTTTCAATAATATGGATCAAATATACATTTTTTTCATTATAGAGTAAATTCAGAAAAAGTAAATATACTGTGCATGCTATGTTTCAGTAAGTTTGTTAATATAGTCACTAATCATACCTGAGTTAGTTCATTAATAGCTACAAGTCCATTACTGTCTGCATCAAAATATTTAAACATTTGATCCACCAATAGCTTCTTCCGAGATATGTCGTCGTCATTAGGATTTTCATTTTCTTGCATAATATATTTTTGGTTTTGTAAATCTAATAGCATATTTTTCATCTTGCTGTATTCAGTAGTCTTGCACTTATCTCCTGTAACAAAAGAACTAGTTATTTTCAAAGCAATATTATTGAAAAGAAATAGTTTATTTAATTCATGTTTAGAGGCTATTTTATGAATAACATTCTATGTACATAATTTTTACTTTTCTAGTGTTGCACAATTTACGACTTGTACAAGAAAAATGAAATGGGCTATTTCCATGATGGGACAGAAAACTTTTATCTCTATTACATCTGATAACAACATATTTCTGTGTGGTTTGTTTATGAGAAAGGTATAGATGCTATGACAGACATTAAAAAAAATGATAGTTCCAGCTGGAAACTTATTTCAAAGCTTAAATGTATTGTTTTAGTTTTTATTCTTACTCTAGATCTCTTTATAAGTCTCTAGATAAGTCTCTATAAAACTCTCTAGATAGTTTTACAAGTGCAGAAAATGAGATATAAGCAGGTGAAATCAATTGCTGAAGGCAAAGGATCAGATTGTGCTGGATTTTGTACTTATATATATAGAGAGAAATAAGTATATAGAAATACATATAGAAATATATGTGTTTAAACATATATACTAAATATGTATATATGTGTATATATATGGTTCCAAGAGATGATACCACATTTTAAATCTGAAATATGTTTTAGAGATTTGGATTTGCATTGATGACATTCGCACATACATATTTACATTTATATTATTTTTTAAAATTTTTTAGTTGTTACAAATACACAATGGCTGCACATATTTATGGGTTACATGTGGTATTTTGACACAGGCATACAACATGCAATGATTAAAATCAGGGTAATTGGGATATCTATCACCTCAAACATTTATGATTTCTTTAGGTTAGGGACTTTCCAAACCCAGCTATTAATTATTTTGAAATATACAATAAATTATTGTTAACTACAATTGCCCTGTTTTGTTACTGAATATTAGATCATATTAGAAGGCCAGTTCCTTCTAACTGTATTTTGTACCCAACTAACCAATCCATCTTTATGCTCCTGCCATCACCCCCGCCACTCTTTCCCAACCTCTGGTAACCATCACTTTAAAGCCATGAGTTCAAATATTTTTTTCAGCTTCCATATATGAGTGAGAACATGTGATATTTGTCTTTCTATGCCTGGTTTATTTCACTTAACATAATATCCACCAGTTCCAGCATGTTGTTGCAAATGTCAGGATTTCATTCATTTTTATGACTGACTAATATTTCATTGTGTATATGAGCCACATTTTCCTTATCCATTAATCTGCTGATGAACACTTAGGTTGATTCCATACCTTGACTATTGTGACTAGTGCTGTGATAAACATAAGAGTGAAAATATCTCTTTGATATTCTAATTTACTATCTTTTGCCTATATATCCAGCAGTGGGATTGCCTGTACACTGCTGGTGGGAATATAAATTAGTACAAACACTATGAAGAACAGTATGAAGCATCTCAAAAAACTAAAAATAAACGCATTTTCTTAATTCTGACTTCTTAATAACACTAAGATCATATTAGTATTCTTCTCATAGTGTTTTCTTACTGTTCTGATATTCATTCATCTCTTTGTTTAGGGCCCCTGGTATATAATGTGATATATATTTGCACTTTTTATTTTACAGTATTAAGTTTGCCTCTCCACAGCTAAATCATAAGCTTACTGAAGCAAGATTGCATTACAGATATTTAGTATCTGCCATGTAATAACCAGGACAATACTGGGAACATCACAGTTAGTGAAAATAATTTCTTGGATTACTGTCTCTCAAAAGTAAATAACGGCCAGGTGCAGTGGCTCATGTCTGTAATCCCAGCACTTTGGGAGGCTGAGGCGGGGGAAATCACCTGAGGTCAGGAGTTAAAGACCAGCCTGGCCAACATGGTAAAACCCCATCTCTACTAAAACTAAAAAAAAATTGATCAGGCATGGTGGCACGTGCCTCTAATCCCAGCTACTCGGGAGGCTGAGGCAGGAGAATCACTGGAACCCCGGAGGCGGAGGTTGCAGTCAGCCAAGATTGCACCACTGCACTGCAGCCTGGATGACAGAATGAGACTCTGCATCAAAAAAAAAAAAAAAAAAGAAAGAAAGAAAAGAAAAGAAAAAAGAAAAAATTCTCTAATATTTTCACATAATTATTTTACGTGAAGAAATAATTTTACTTACAATGGCCTCATGATGAGATCTTTATAAATGCCATATTGAAATGATATGTATATTGCTGATAGCAAATGTGATATGAAATATACAAAAAATCAGTGCATAAATAATTTGAAAATTAAATAATAGGTTTTATATTAGTTGAGATTTTTTATAACATATTTTTAGGAAAAAAATCCTAACTTTATAATTATGATCAATTTTGACAATTAGGCTTAAGAGCATCTACAATGTTAAAAGAAAATGTCTAAAGACATTTAAATATGTGTCAGAGAAGCATGGGGCTACAAAACAATATTTGAATCTCATTCTCTTTTGAGACAAAATGGAAAACAATCTCTTCCAAAGAGATGATAGACTGTCTTTATTTTTCAAAGGCAGTGAAATTACTATTGCTGTTCAGCACTTTGGTTTTTAGCAATCCTATCCTGTCAACAAGTTCTTTTTCACAACAAAATGTAAACTTTGTGCTGCAGATTAAGTCAATTTTGTATCATTCTGTTCTCACTAAAGAAGAAGAAGAAGAAGAATATGTTTTCATAATAGCGAGAAACTCATTGACAAAAGAGAGAAGTAATCAAATCCGTAGCCATTGCTAGCAATTTTGGTATCGGGGAAAGCAGCACAAAGGGAGCCTTCAAATAGTGAACGTGTGTTTATCTGTGTGTACAGATGTGCATCAGGAAGGAGAGAAATGTGTGATGAAAAAAATACTGAAAAGGATCATACACCATTCCAATAGCCTTTCCTTGGATTTCTGTATATGACCCTGGGTCTGTAGTGCCTTCATTTCTATCAACTGCCAGTGGATGCCATATGAAACTAGGGGCTGACCTTTAGACCAATGGCAATGGGGAGATCTGAATGTTGGCGAGAGATGGATGGGAAATAGGAGTTAAACACTGAAAACCTTTAACTAATATTTAAAACTGGAGAAAGGGATAGAGTTTGGGTTGCCCCACTCTAATTTTGACCTAATCTAATCAGTGTGATCATCATAACACTCTCATTAATGCTTTCATTCCCCAAATAGTTGTAAATTTCTTCTCCAGTCCAGAAATTGAGGTAGTTGCTGGAAATCCAAATAAAATAACCATAAAAATCATTGCAGTTAAGGCATTCATATTCTATAAATATGTACAATGTGCATGCAATTATTTAAATTTCTGTAAAAATTTATTAGTTTAAAATTTTTTTGTCATAGAATTTTTAGTTATAAATAGGTATATCTGTTATTAATAACAGATTACATGTAAGGAAGGCTTCCCATGTGTCAGAAACTTTACACATATTAAGTCATTTTATACTTATTGAATCTTCCCAACAACCCAAAAAGAAAATCATTATGATTACTACCATTTTACAGATGAGGAACTAAGGCACAGAGATGTGAAATAACTTGTTCAAGGTTATAGAGCTAGAAGGGCAGATTTACTTTTACATACGTGCCGTATCTCCCTTTTATCCACTGACTTTACTTCTCTCATTTTCAGAACTGAGTTTTTCTTTTTAACTATTTTATTTAATAGTTTAAATATTGCATGAATTCTGTAATTTGTCTAATGATTATTTGTAAAGTAAGAGATAGATATAATAACAAAACCTAGGCAATATCACTGTTTATATTACAGAAGGAGAAAGAACACACACACACACATACACACAAATGTAGTATCTAAGAGGTAACAGGTGAACTATCAGAATGTATTGAATAGAAAGCCAAAGGGAGAGAACTTTTCAAGAAACAGAGTGTGATGAAATGTAAAACACTTGAGAGTAAAAGCAAGATAAACAAAACGTGTCCATTGGAGTCCTTAAACTGGAGGTAATTAGTAACTTTAAAGAAAAAAATTAAACTTTAAAGAAAAATGCTAGTAACTAAATGGTGCAAATTTTACATTACAATGGGTTGTGTAGGGTAATACATAATTATTAAATATTAAATTATTAAATAATTTCTAATTTCCAAATTAGAAATATTAAATATGTATTACCCTTTTAATAATTATTGATAGAAAAGGAAAACAACTAGCATGGTTAACACAGAAGAGTAGACATTTAGAAATTGTGCTCCCTCCCCAAGTCCAAAAATAGCAGCAAGCAGGAAGGGAATAAGTTTTTGTTTGTTTATGTGGTTACTTTGATAGAATCATTTTCTCAAGTTAATTGACAGCATGAGATTAGCATAGCTAAACAAAAGAAACGATTTCACTTCATGCTCTGGGAGAACAGTGTGAAATCTCCTCTGCTGTTCCTGTTCTAGGCACAAAGAATATACTAGGGAACGTGACAAAAATCCTTATTTATTGGTATCTGTACATTATCTTTCTTCCCATGGATGCTGCGTCACTAGGGCTGTGCTGACTTTTGACTCAGAGTCATTCTAAGGGCAAGGAAAATTCATCTGGCCTTGTAGGGCCTGCAAGGATGCGGAATCACTGACGCCCAAATGCCTGCACCTGTGTAGCTGGCAATGCCTCTCCAAGTCACACAGAACTGAGAACAATGACATCTTACACATCTGAGAGTACAACCGTCAGTTTTGAGTACATGATAAGTGCTAAAAATTATAGATTATATCAATTATGCTTAGTATAATATGTTTTTGTAAAGGCTGCAATTTGTTCTTATCTCTTTGAAATTACACTTTTATCCTTTCCTCCTATCCTCCAGTAAAAAGTACCAATTCCCTCCAACACAAAAGATTCAATCAAAAGCATAAAAGGAAACCATGTTTTATCTTTTTGACACTTATTCTTAGAATTTGATTAGTTTGATTACAATATAAGCCGAAATCTTAGAAACTCAAAGAATAAAAATGTATTGTTTTTATTTAGAATAAATTCCATTTGTATATTATAATGTATGTAGAAACTGTTTTTCCTCAAACTATTCAATAATCGCTAATAAACACAAATATTTTAGACAAATATTTTGTATTTAAAGCATAAAAAAGATGTAAAAACTTCAGTTGTATTTAATATGCATATGTAATATGCATATATGAATCAAATTCAATGTGGAAAGCTATCATGTTTATATTAATTATAAGTAGTGAAACTATGTATACAAAGGAATCCAAATTATCTTGGTTAAAGGTAGCCTGAACATAATTAAAAAAAAAAACTTTAAAACTAAACTGTGATATCTACCTAATTTTCAAAAAGATAAAAAGTGTCAATTGTATTGTGTTATTTGAACTTTACTTAAGTGTACTACAGTTATATATAGTAATGTAAGCTTCCTATCTTTCAGGTACTAGTCTAGTTCTCGATATTCACTGGTACAAACACACTTACACACACCACATTAGAACATAGTGCGTTTAAAGAGCCATGATTATTGTAAATACAGGGGCATTTTTTAAAAGACTTTGGTTTTTAGTGTTTTAGGCTTACAGAAAATTGAGCAGAAATTATAGAGTTCCCATAGACCCTTTTCCCCCAACACATGCAGATCTTCCCCAGCTATCAACATCCCACATCATAGTTACAGTCGATGAAGAAATATTGAATACCATTATCACCCCAGATCCATAGTTCAACTTATGATGCTTTAAGTACATTAAAGTTCTTGGTGTTGTACATTCTTCGGGTTCTGACAATTGTATAATGGCATTTATCTACCATTATACTATAATTTACAGAACAGTTTTACTGGCCTAAAAATCCTCCGTGCTCCATCTATTCATCACTCCTTCTCCTGTAACCCTTGGCAACCACTGATTTTTTTTTATGTTTTCCACAGTGTTACCTTTTCTAGAATGTCATATAGTTGGAATCATACAGTATGGAGATTTTTTCAAACTGGCTTCTTTCACTTAGTAATATGAATGTTTGTTTCCAGCATGTCTTTTCATGGCTTGATAGCTCACTTCTTTTTAGAACTGAATAATATTCCATTGTATGAATGTACCACAGTTTATCCATTCACCTGTTGAAGGGCAACTTGGCTGCTTCTAAGTTTTGGCAATTGTGGATAAAGCTGCTATAAACATCTCTGTGAAGGTTTCTGTGTATGGATTTAAGTTTTCAACTCATTTGAATAAACATCAAAAAGCATGATTGGTGCATGATATGGTAAGAATATATTTAGTTTTGTAGGAAGCTGTCAAAGTCTCCTCCAAAGTGGCTGTACCATTTTGTATTCCAGCAAGCAATGGGTGAAACTTCCTATTGCCCCGTATCTTTGCCAGGATTTGATGTCGTCAGTGTTTTGGGTTTTCATCAGTCTAGTAAGTGTGTAGTGGTAGTTCCTTTTGTTTAGAGGGGATTATTTTAGTTTGTAAGTGATTATATTTTACAAGACCTAAGTTCCTTTATCCTGCCCTCGCTTTCTACCCACAGAACATTTGATTTGACTTAATTTATTATGGCCTTAAGCATTGTTGAATAGTTAAATAAAAAGTGAGTGAAAACATGATTAATTTAATTGACATGCTTACTGATTAATTTTGGGAATTAATCTTACTGGAAATAAAAGGGAAGTATTGTGAGTTAAAAATTAATTCCCCAAACACTTTGCTACTTAGGATATAACTTGTCAATTATATGCCACATTGTAATTGGCAACTGTCTCCCAATCTATCTAAGCAGTAGTAAAAAAAATAGTTTGATACTCTAGTTCAGCAAATGTGATTATGTATTAGAATTTCAATAAAGATGCTCTAGTATCCAGGTGACTTTGCTCTTTTAACCCTGAGAGAATGTTAATTAAAATGTTTCTGAGGGTTGCAATTATTTTCATCAAATACAACACACTTGGATCATGTGTGCAGCTTAGCTATTACTTCCTTTCTTCATCCCCTCCCACCACTGCCACAAACACAAAAGCAAATCATAAAGATGCAGCGAACATTAGCAGAAAACACAACAAAATAAAACAAAGCATGATAAAATGGTGAAATTGATGATCTAGAATGTGTAGCAACCTAAATAAAAACCATAAATTTATCCCCCCCTCCACAAAATACAATTTAACATATTAGCTATCATAACTGGTCAAATGCATTATTTTAATGTTTAGTGAATTTAATAGTCTGTTAAATCATTATCCTTAGAGTAAAACTCAGGAAAATATAATACACTTCATATGAAAAGATATGCCTTTTATAGAATATATGAGAGCTAATGCTCTTAAGCAGTTTGTAAATTAAGTGATTTCCCTAAATAATTATTTTTTTTTCCGGGTAACCTACCTATAAATAATTTGCACATGACATGCAAG
This sequence comes from Macaca thibetana thibetana, assembly GCF_024542745.1. NCBI lineage: Eukaryota > Metazoa > Chordata > Mammalia > Primates > Cercopithecidae > Macaca > Macaca thibetana. The sequence continues at coordinate 28,090,549 of NC_065582.1, read as the reverse complement.
GCCTTCCATCTTCTCACAATACTACAATTGCTGGTAAAATTTAAATGCATTATTCCTTCCTTCCTTCTTCCCTCCCTTCCTTCCTTCTTCCCTTCCTACCTTCCTTCCTTCCTTCCTTCCTTCCTTCCTTCCTTCCTTCCTTCCTTCCTCTTTCTTCCTTTCTTTCTCTCTCTCTTTCTCTTTCTCTCTCTTTCTCTCTTTCTTTCTTTCTTTTGGCAGATTTTCACTCTTGTCACCCAGGCTGGAGGGCAGTGGCACAGTGGCATGATCTTGGCTGACTGCAACCTCTGCCTCCTGGGTTCAAGGGACTCTCATGCCTCAGCCTCCTGAGTAGCTGGGATTATAGGTGTGTGCCACCATGCCTGGCTAATTATCATTATTATTATTTGAGATGCTGTCTCACTCTGTCACCCAGGCTACAGTGCAGTGGCATGATCTTGGCTCACTGCAGCCTCCATCTCCCAGATTCCAGCTATTCTCCTGCCTCAACCTCCTGGGTAGCTGGGATTACAGGCACATGCCACCATGCCAGCCTAATTTTTGTCTTTTTAGTATAGACGGGGTTTTGCATGTTGGCCAGGCTGGTCTCGAACTCCTGATCTCAAGTGATCCGCCCCACTCAGCCTCCCAAAGTGCTGAGATTACAGATGTGAGCCACCATGCCTTGCCAATTATGTCTTGTATATTATGCTTCATAGGACTTAACAGTTTTGATTGTAGCAGCATGTGCTTTATAGACATTGTTAATGTTGATTTGTAATTCTGTGAATTTATATTACTTTTGGGAGTAAAAATAAATGAAATACTTTTTTGTAAATAAATTTGACCTTTAAGAAAAAACAGATTACAAAAAAGTAAATCTATGACAGCATCAAATATAGTCAAAAGATGCATGTGATTCTATTAAGAACAAATCTCTTAGTGCTCTTTAACACCAAATAATCTATTTTCTCCACTAATTTTTCACATCATTCAAATATGTGACTGCCAATGAGAAAGTTATTATTTCTATTCATGTTATAGAAGATAATGCTATCCACCGGCCGGGCGCGGTGGTTCAAGGCTGTAATCCCAGCACTTTGGGAGGCCAAGGCGGGTGGATCATGAGGTCAGGAGATCGAGACCATCCTGGCTAACACGGTGAAACCCTGTCTCTACTAAAAATACAAAAAATTAGCCGGGCGTGGTGGCGGGCGCCTGTAGTCCCAGCTACTCGGGAGGCTGAGGCGGGAGAATGGCGTGAACCCGGGAGGCGGAGCTTGCAGTGAGCCGAGATTGCACCACCGCACTCCAGCCTGGGCAACAGAGCGAGACTCCGTCTCAAAAAACAAAAAGAAAAAAAGAAAAAGATATGCTATCCACATCTATGAAATCATAGGCATAAAACAAATTTTTAACGCAATACTTACACAGTAATCATATTGCCACCACTGATGTAGGTGTTTTACAGATTTTAACTCATTTAATCTTTATGACACTAAGAAGTAAATGTCATTTGCCATAGCATATCTTTGAAAACACAATAGACCCAAAATAGACTCAACATTTGACTTTACATGAAGATCTGAGGAACTTTTCACCATAGAATCGTTAGCACATATTTCAAAAATAAATTCAAAAGCTTCTCATGAGGTACGGAAGCTACAAGGTACATCCATTTGTCTTGCGTGAAAGTAGAGCTTTACCGTTGTTTTTTCTGCAAATTTACGTGAAATTCTGTCCAGGATTCAGTTTCAGGAGGACAGCCTGCCTACATGTAATCTGATACACATATTCAACAATAAATCCCATCTTCTCTATCACTCTACACTGGAACAGAAAGAACCTTTGGTTGATAAGGTTTTTTAATTTCTCCAAAAATTATTAGAGCAAGTAAATAATAATGAAAGGGATGACTCAACAAGACTGTCTAAATCTCATGGTTTCGTATTCATCTAACAATATAATTTATAGCTTCAAAAGTTGCAAATCAAATGATGACACAATTACAAGGCAAGTTTGATAAACGACAGCCATAGAGGAAAACTGCAATGCAGCTATATGAGAAATGTATATCAAGCAGCCATAAGGCATAATGCCTTGGTTTATACTAAACCCAGAAATGTACTTTTACACTCTTCCTTAAGCATGAAGTTTAATGCTGACCTTATATATAGTTAAAGGTTGAGGTTCAAGTTCGTTTTTTTCTGAAGTGTTTTCCAAAGCTCTGGGACTTTCGGCCAGTTTGGTGTTAAAAGTACCTGCTTATGAACAAAATTATATTTTGTTTTTCTTGTCAGTGAATATATCTGTCAAGAGTTTACATGTGCCTTGCCTCAATATCTCAGTCATGCTTTGTCTCATTTATCACAAGAAAAATGCAAAAGTGGTCATGAAATACAGGATTTCCTCTACAGTTTATACATCTATATTCCTTATCCATTCATTCTCTTTGACCAAATAAACAAGAGATAACATATTTATGAATGTGTATTGACCTCTGGCCTTGTCTTTATTCAATCAGATTTAACACCAAAACAATTATTTCCAAAATGCATTATTTTATTCTATATAATTGTAAATATTAAAATACTAGCATATCATATTAAACATAATATCAACATTCATAGCATTGTCATTATTTTATGTTAGATGCTTTTATGTAGGCTCAATATTTGTAGTGGGTTAACATATATATAACAATTCATAGCATGTTACAGTGGGAAGAAATATCTTGTATGTAAGTGGGCAAAGTTGCCTTATCAGGCCTTATACCAACTCAATAATAACATATAAATGAGCAATCTGAATAGATGTAACCTGCATACAGCCATGTCCCTTAGGTTGTCACAACTATTTGTTAACTGTGATTACTTATCTTAAGCACAGTCAACCTTTGAGAGACATTGTCCTGTAAGAGTCCTATGAGAGTTTTCATTTCAATCAGTCATAGCCTGGATACTAGCCTTAATTCTTCCTAATTGTCCCCAAACCAACCAAATAAATACAAGTAATTCTACGAATCCGTGTCCCTCCAGAAAAGAGGATTATTCAGTGTTCTCAAGTAAGACTTGGTTCTGGTATAGTTAAATTGTCAAGAGCAGATTTCTTCCGCTAGACATGTATCTACCATTCTCTACTATAGGATGATTCTTTGCAATATTTCCAAATAAAGTAACCTCTATTTTCCTATGAAATTTCAAACACTACCCATACAAATACTATGTATTAAGAACCTCTAGTGTGTATAACCTATCTGCCAATGTCCATCACTTTTTTTCTAGAAGGTTATAAATGCCAACATTAATTTATCAGTATTACACATCAGTATTACACATTGCATACTTCATATTTTTTATTCACCCACTTGCAAGATAAACAAATAAATGTTTAATTGTGCACTTTCTTATGAATATGCATCATGTTTTAACAATAGCTTATCATGACCTTGACCAAAGATATTAAGGAAGTAGAAAAGGTAGAGGTGAATAATAGGAGATAGAGTAAATTGATACTTGACATTTTCTATTTTAAATGACTGTGATGCCATCAATAGAAATTCAGTTTCTAATGTTGATATTCAATATATATTCAGTAGATAAATATAATGAAAATGACACATTAATTTATAAGTGAGATGTTTAAGATAACTGTGGAATATCCTGGTAGAAGCCTTGATAAGAGAACAGAAAATATAATTTGGTAGCTTTGAAGCTCTAGTTTAGAAGAAAGGAAGTGCTTGATGAATTGAATTTGTGAGTAATTGGTGAGTGCTTGACAGTTGAAGCCATGATTGTAAATGAGATTGATAAAAGAGAACATTTGTAAAGTGTGAAGTGAAGGTCATTACGGTTGAATTATGACCATGCACATTTTATAAGGAGTAATATTCCACAGACTACTTAAAAAGAGGTTGCTAAAACATTGATTAGTTTGACGGAAGAAGAAATGAAGATGGTTTAGTCGTTCAACTTTAGATGCCAAAGTCTATTTCTTGATAAGGAAAAATATGATATAACTATTGCAAATTAGATGGAAAAATATGATGAAAAGAGATGTTGCTCTTCTTTGAAATAAAACATGTTTTCTGTAAAATCTAGCTGACATTTTGATTTTTACCATATGCAAGGATGTGTGTTTGAGTGCCTGTGTGTGCATACATACATAGAACAAAATCTGTGGTTATGCTAATAATAGTAGTGACAGTTCATGTAGAGATACATTCCTTTGATATGGTATTGACATGTTCAGAAATAGTTTATAAGCTACATTAACAAAGATAGGTTCAAGATAACTTCTACTATGAATAGTTGATTTTTCATTAATTTGCCTTTTCTCAAGTCACTTTTGTTGCAACTGAAAAGCATACAAATTATGAATATGTTTAAGAAGAACATTCACTTAAAATGTGTGAAATTTCTAATGTCAGTAGGGAGATGCAAAATTTCTAATTTTCACCTTGTGTATCAACAGTAGAGGATAATTACTTAAGTATTTGCCCTTTTCATGTATGTTGTCAGATGAAAATGAATTGCAGAGCCTCTTTCTAAGTTTTATTGGTTTTTAATTGACACATAATAATTGTACATCTTTATGGGTATTTTCAGTACATATATACATTGTGTAATGATCAAATCCGGGTAATTAGTATATCCATCACTTTAAAAACATATCATTTCTTTATGATGTGAACATTCAAAATCCTCTCTTCTTGCTATTTTGAAGTATACCATACATTATTGCTGACTGTGGTCACCTTATTGTGCAATAGAACACCAGAACTTATTCCTTCTATCTGTAACTTATACCCATCAACCAATCTTCCCATCTCTCTCCATTCCAAGCCTGATGCTCCCCAGCCTCTGATAGCTATTCCACTATTCTACTCTCTACTTCTATGAGCTCAACTTTTAAAGGATAACGTAAGAGGGAACATGCAGTATTTTGTCTTCTGTGACAAAGCCTTTGTTAGTAATTCAGTTCCATAGGTGAGTTGAAGAATTATTTAATAAAAACACTTTGAAACAATACCTGTGCAGAGCATCACAGCTCACGCCTATGAACCCAACACTTTGGGAGGTAGAGGCAGGAGGATCTCTTGAGACCAAGAGTTCAAGACGAACCTGGACAATAATGTGAGACCCCGCTCCTGTCACTCCAAAAATAAAATAAAAAAAAATTAGCTGAATGTGGTGATGTGTACCTGTAGTCTAAGTTACTCAAGAGGCTGAGGTGGGAAGATCACTTGAACCCAGAAGTTTGAGGTTACAGTGAGCCACGATTGTGCTACTGCACTCCAGCCTGAGTGACAGTTCAATACCCTGTCTCTAAAAGAAACAAAAATAAAAACAAAAACAAAACAATGCCTGGATTTCAAAAGTTTCTGAGGAAACAGAAAAAGTAAGATTTTCTCTTCACATATACACCAGAATTGTTACTTAATTTCATTTATTGATTTAGTTACCTGTTTATGAACAGTGGAAACAAAAATATCTTATCTTTGAAGATGACAGATTAATATTCATATACCTATTTTTATGTATTTGTATCTATACACTAATACAAAAATACATAGTTTAGTAATCTTTTATTTTCTTAAATTACATTTTTTTCTTCTTAGGCTCTATAATTAAAATAACATATGGTAGCTTATGATTGTCATTTTGTGTTAGTTGAATGTTGTTTAGATCATATACTGATTCTTAGTATTTGGTAAATAAGTTTGGAGCAAGCGAAGCGATGACTAGGTGTTGCCAATAAAAAAAAATCATTATTTATAGCATGGCTTTCTGGGTTTTCCCATTCTAGCCTTTTGTTGCCTTTGAGGTATTTTATTACCCTATAAATTTCAAATAACAGATAGAAATAAAAAAATTATTGTCTATAGATGAACAAACAAATTCTGATGGGAAGAAATTCGATTGACTTTTCTCTCCCTCACTCCATGAAAAAGCCAGGTTCATATCTATTTGGAAATTCATTACCACAATTATTTTTTCCATATACATTTGTGGCTCTTTGCCTTCTTTGAGCTGATTATAACATCTGCCTAGTTGCTTTATAAATAATGAGCACATTTAATATTTAACGTGTGTTCTTTGTATCCACATGATAGTCATGATTTTCCTTAAAAATTATTCTTTGCCACTCTAAATACATCATTCCTTTGTTTAAGAAAAGAACAAAGGCCTAATAGTCAAACTGCTATTACATTATATATAAGTAAATGTACAGAAGTGAATTCACAAAGATCAATTTGAATATACTTTCAGTAAGTTCAGCAAAGTATGTAAAATGAAAAGGTAATCCAGATAGAAAGCATATAAAGTACATTTTTGTTTTAATTTTTTCATTCTTTATTACTACACAAAATAAGCTTCAAAAAAGTGCAGCTCAGTAACTGAATTAATTTCCACCTTTCTAAACATGTATATTTATACTAGCAGTTTACATTAAACAGGATGTTATTATTTTTATTATTGCAACATCCTCTCAAGGAGAAAATGCTGTCACTTTGTGTTATGATGGAGAAATTATAAGTAGGAATTTTTACAAGGCCATAGAGTAAACAGAAATATTAGGATCTGGCTTCTGCTATTTCCTGAAGACACAATGTTTTGATTGTTTAGATTCAAAATATCTTTTTCAAATTGCCATGCACTTCTAACATGGTAGGTAAGACTTTACAGCATCTTCCTGTGAATTAAGAAAGGTGTCCACCTGAGTCCACACAACATTGGGTCCAAAGCTATGGGATCAAGTACAGCCTTTGAGGAAAGAAGAAAGCATTGCTACCCTCCAGTGAATACAAACCTACCCTAGGGTGTCTAGCTTGACAAGTGCAGGGCAGCCTGGATTGCAGTGCCACTTATGTGCTGCCTTGACCAGGTGCCTTTGCACAGTGTACAGTGTTACAGTAATCCTCCTTCATCATTTTCATACTAGGAAGAAAGCTTTTTATTATGAATTCTAATGAGGGCTTTTTCATGAGGATGCATCTAATATTTTATATGACCATATATATTATTGTACCATAGTGTTGCATAGCTAATGAAAAGAGATCAGCTAACAACATTTAAAATAGTAATGAAAATATTGTGAACATCCTGCTTTAAAACAATTATTAAAGAAAAAAAAATTGATAGACAAGTAAACCAGAGACACCGTTTAAATGGAAATGGTGTCAGATTTAGTCAATATCGTGCTGACTTATTAAAGTGCTTTTTGTATATTTCACTTTTTTCTCATTCATAGCATGCATTTTGTACTAACATTCTCAAGACAGGAGCACTTGATCCCACAGACTAATTCCTGCTATTATCTGATCAGGGCACCCTAAAAAACTGACAGTACTTGGGCTCATACTCAGTATGTGACTCATGACCATGTCCCTAGCACGAGTCCATCTTTTTGAAAGTTTGCCAGATCTAGAGACAAAACAGCAAGATACATGAGGCATGATCTGCATTTGTATCATATTTTAATAACCCTACAAATCATCCTTAAATGATCTTTCCCAGACTTGGTCCCAGAGAAGCAAAGAAAAATTTGTGAAATTAGCACTAAATTTGTGAAAAGATGGCAAGGATTTGAGAAGTCCAAAGAATTAGGGAGATAGGAAAATTGTACCATAGAAGAAAAAAAAATGGGAAGTGAAAAATGAAGGGAGGGTGATGGAGAGAAAAGAAAGTGAGCAAAAGAGATCATCTACACACGAAGGAATAAACTTGTTTCACAAATAATGTGTTTTTCTCCCTTTGTTTATAAGACATACTGGTAAAGAACAATTTGAGACAATTAGAAATTTTAAGTATCTTAAATTACAGATTAAAACAAAATTAATCTATAGCTGGTTTTGGCAAACACTTTTTGTAAAGGATCACAGGGTAAATATTTTAGGCTTCCTGGCCTACATCGTCTTTGTCACCACTACTCAGATGTGCTGTTGTAGGGCAAAAACAGCCATCAATCATACATAAACCAATGGGCATGGCTGTGTTCCAATAATAGGTTATTTACAATAGCAGGCTGTGGGGCACAGTCTTCTGACCTCAGATTTATATAATAATGGTAGGACATCGGTGGGTATCAGTATAAAATTCATTAACATTATTCCTGGGTTATTCTCTGGTGGGAGCAGTCTGATCTGATTTGCTGACATGTTAAGTACAGTTTCTGAGAATGAGTGAAAATCATGTAGCTATAGATACATTCAATGCTGAATTCCAAGACAGCATTGCTTTCATTATTGTCTTGACTGAAAAGTCCTTTTGATGGCAGTGACAGCCCACCTGGAGCAGCAGCTGCAAAGACATTTGCTGCATGGAGAAGGTGAGGCAGGGGCTGCGCACTCCACAGAGCCAGTGGGAACCAGTAACAGGCAGGAACCAGGGCCCCTTCCAAGATGGCCAGTTGGATGCCCCACCCTGCCAGGTGCAGCTACAGTCACCCAGCTAGAGCTGTGGACCCAGGCATCCCTGCACCCTTGGTGACCCAAGAAGTTCCTCCATCCCCCACAGGCTTGGAAATGCCAGCTCCTGCTGCCTGGGCTCTCCCAACTCTGGGTGTCCGCTATGGTTTTGGAGCAATGTTGAGGCTGAGCCCAGGCACTGTCATTACCCAGTTGGGTGTGTGCATGTCCAAGGCAGTGCTGACACATCAACCCTCTGCTGCCTCAGCCCCCTGCTGCCTCAGCCCCCTCTGGACTTTGGACAACAACAAGCAAGGGAAGAGGCTGGGAGGGATGGGGGGTTGAGGGCAACTTGGCATGGGACTGTAGGTGTCCCTCAGCATGAATAGCCTGGGCGCATGGACACCATGGATGGCAGGTTGATGACGGCAAAAGGCAGGCTCCTGGGTGGAAAGAGGCAGGTCTCTGGTGAAACGCCACCTTCAACCCAGGAATGGCCTGAAGCCTGGGGACTGGGATGCCAGTCTCATGGATCAGAATGAGAACTTATGGTGCTTTTTCCTGGTCTGCCTATGGCTGCCAATGGACCAATTAGCACACACTTTCTCTCCTCTGAAGCCCACAGAAACCCCAGACTCAGGCAAACGCAAGAAGATGAAGGGAGGCCTGCCTGCATATAGAAGCTACCCACTGTGGGTCTCCTCTGCCCTAAGGGCTGCAGGCTCAATGGGATGACCTGCTTGTGAATAGCAGCTACCCACTCCTGCTCTCCTCCTCTGAGAATTCTGCTGCTGCTCAATGAAATTACTCTCTGCCTTGCCTGCCCTCCAGTTGTTCATGTACCTTACTCTTCCTGGATGTGGGACAAGAATTTGGGACCCACCGAATGGAGGGACTAAAAGAGCTGTAACACAAACAGGGCTGAAACATCCCCTCTTCCATTTGCCACGTTGCTGGTGATAAGAAGGAGAGAAGATCTGTGGCCCTTCATGGAGCCCAGACATAGGAGCTCCCCAAGCTAGGGCTGTGACAACCTCTTTGGGTTTCTGCAGTTCCTGGTGCCTCCAAGCTTTTGGGTGCTATGGCATTTCCCTCATCCAGATGCAGTTGCCCTCAGCAGAAGCTGTGCGCAGTACTTCTGGTCCAGCCGCAGCCTTGCAGGGAGCCAGCAACTGGACCAGCCCCTAGAGCTGCTTGCCCTGCTGAAGCAGCCAGTGTGCATGACTGTGCCCAGGGGCCAGACCCTGCGCTCGTTCACCCACACACCCCTCACCACTCCACGCGTGGCTCACCCTTGGCAGGTATGGGATGCAAGCTGGAAGTGTGCTGGTCCTAGTGGGTGGAACAAGCCTAGCAGGTCTGAGCAAACCATGACCACAGAGGTTTTCAGCTGTCGAAGTAACATTCTAATTATCCTGTAACACTTTAAAGTTTTTCATACAAATACATTTCAAATATACTGTAAGAAATTAATATTTTATGTAAATTCAGGATATATTAGTGTCAGAACAAAGGAGGGCTGATGTAACACTGATATCCTGGGAAAGTCACTGATTTTTCTCTAATGTGATGAAAGAATTCATGGAATTGTTTTCTTTTATTGAAATAACATTTTGTCAAATAAGGTTGCTTTTGGGGAAACCATGTTGTTGTTGTTGTTGTTGTTGTTTTTCTGAGATGGAGTCTTACTCTGTTGCCCAGGCTAGAGTGCCTAGAGTGCAGTGGTACCATCTCAGCTCACTGCAACCTCCACCTCCTGGGTTCAAGCGATTCCCCTGCCTCAGTCCCCCGAGTAGCTGGGACTACAGGTGCGTGCCATTGTGTCCAGCTAATTTTTTTATTTTTAGTAGAGACAGGGTTTCACCATGTTGACCAAGCTGGTCTCGAACTTCTGACCACAGGTGACCCTCCCGCCTCGGCTTCCCAAAGTGCTGGGATTACAGGTGTGAGTCACTGTGCCTGGCCAAGAAGCCATTTATAATATGGATATAATACGGATATTACATTACCTGGTAAATATAAGAAAGGCCTATCAGTTACCTAGTGAGAGTGGTCGGGAAACTAAGACAAACAGGTAAATTCAGACCACAAAGAGTATTTTGGGCACAGTTGGAAGTTGCTTTAAAGGCATACTGATGAGAAAATAGGTCTCTCAGAAGCAGTGGTTCTTAGCCTGTGTTTCACATTATAGTCACCTGAGGAGCTTTAAAACTAGTGATGCCTTGGCTGCATTCCCAGCAATGCTGATTTAACTGATCTGTGGTGGGGCCTGGGCATCAGTATTTTTTCAAAGCATTCTAGATGGTTTATTTGTATAGCCAAGATGGAGACCCACTGTTTCAGAGTTTAAATATGTTGATTCAGGTCATTTCCTTATAAGAGGAAAAGCTGAGACTTGACATTAGTTTGGTTGTTAAATCTAGACCACGATTTCCCGTTTGCTTCCTCATTCACATTAGCCTAGTAGATTATGTAGCAAAACAAATCTTGAGCATTTAGGGCTTATTATTTGTGTATATTAAAGTAACTGTAAATCTGAGTTAAATTAGAGGAGCTGAAGAAAAATATGGTTTTATCAATGAATTGCCTCACAGGTCTCATTCACTTTTAATGCCCTGTATATATATAGGGACAAACTAGTCAGTGGCCCCCTCCATTTGGGCTCAGAGGGCAACACGTTGTTCTTCCCTTTAAAATTCTTTTCCTAAATCACATTTCATCTCTCTCTGTCTTTACCTTTTAATTTTTAGAATGTGTGCTCCCCTTCTTTTAAACCATGACATGTTAATCGTAAGAACCATTTATGATTCATTTATATATTATCTGCAGTTTCTTGAATTGGATTTTGTACTCAATTAAGTTTTAATACGTAGTCACAAATTAAATACCAAGATAAAAAACCATTACACCTTTCTCTAATCTCTCATCATATGTCATCTATTTATATTATTATACTTACATAAACATATTAACTAGCTTATTGAAGAAACTATACCCATATCTGTATCTACCTATCAATCATCTATATATATAACCATGAATATATATTTTATGTACATATATATACACAATATATTTGTATTTTTAATACTTATCTGAGTGCCAGGCACCTATTTTCTTATTAAATATTTATTGAATACCTTAATATGTAGTTTTAAAAGAGAAGAATACAAATGACTAAAAGAATACAGAAAAATAAGCATTTCATTTATTGCTAAGGTGTCAGATTTAGAAAATAAAAATGGAAGACATTTTAAAATTTCAGATAAACAATAAGAAATTTTTTAGTATAAAGTTTTCACAAAATTACATTGTATTCCATCTGACAATCCTTGTTTTATCTGCCCTAAATTGTCTAAATTTATTTAAAATGGCACTAAATTATCTGTATTCAAAAGGGCTAAGTAATTTGAAGACCAGAAATAATACCAAGAAAAGAGACACCAACAGGCTGAGCACTTCATGAGAGGAAGGCCTGGAAGAACGCTACTGTTTTCTTGAGCTGAATGAAATAAAGAGATTTTATTTCCTGTCAGTGGACCAGTTTCTTCCTTCCATTTAAAAAAAGATGGTATATATTTAATGTGTACAATATAAAGTTTTGATATACACATACTGAAATCAGTACTATAGCCAAGTAAATAAACGATCCATCATCCCACACAGATATGAAATTATTTTTGTATATGATGTAGGATAAGGGCCTAATTTTATTCTTTTGCATGAGGAAATTCAGTTTACCCAGCAATATTTGTTGAAGAGACTATTCTTTCTCCATTGTGTCATGTTGATACTCTTGCCAAAAATTATTTGACCATATATGTTTGAATTTATTTCTAAGTTCTCTATTCTGTTCAATTGGTCTATGTATCTGTTTCTATGCCAGTACCATATTGTTTTGATTACTAAAGCTTTATACTATCATTTGAAATTAGGAAGTGTAATGCTTCCAGCTTTATTTTTCTTTCTCATCATTGATTTGGCTTTTGAGGGTATTTTTTGGTTCCATAAAAATTTTAGAAATCTTTGTGTTGTAAACCCTCTTTGTAAACCTACATATGCACAGCAAAAATACAATATCAGATTTTTTTCATTCAAAAATCAATTTTGTCTCACAGGTCATTTTCTTGAGGAAATAGTTGAAAATGTGTAGTCCTCTACCTTATTTTAACACCAAACTCAACAATGTTTTGTTTAAATTACTCATTCAAGTTTGGATTTAATTGTAAGTAGAATATGTTATAGAACTAAATGATAAAGCATATATTTTCTAAATCCCCTTTAAACTTAGTCAAAGTTTCCCTCACCCAAACTCCTTGATCAGCACAAATTCTTGTTATTAAAAAGAAAGATGAATAATTTTATTGAAGAATGGAAGGAATCCCAAGACTCCCTAGGAAGTCTTCTCAGTGGTTGACTATACTTTGAGGTCTAAATGTGAAAGAAGGCATGTAAAATATGAAGGATATTGTGTAAGGTGAGAAAACATGATGAATATATTGCTATCATATAAATTGTGTTATCTTAATCCTAAACAGATTTTTTAACATCTGAGCTTCTCTGTCTTGTAATTGACAAAGTTAGCCCATTTATATTCATTTTGATTATTGATATCTTTGGAATTGTTTTTACTTGTGTACTTTTGTTTGCTGTTGTCTTTCTAATGTTCCTTTCCAGAAAGACATTTTTTGTTTTTCATTTATTTTAAAAATTCCTCATTTTTCTATTAACCAGTTTGAAATTTATGTGCTCTTTTTTGCTTACTTTAATGCATACCTTGAATATTTTGTTATACATATTTATTATAGAAATACATGTTATTCTTTTATTTCTTTAATACTCTCATTTTATGAAGTCGTAAGGTGGGGAAGTAAATCCTTAATTTCAGTTTGTGGTCTTCTATCTTGCTATCTTAATATCTATTGTATTTCTTCTCCATCCATATTGCTACTAAATAAGTTAACTCAGGACTCTTTTATACCTCATCTGATTCGAACATTAATTTTTGAACTGTGAAACTCTTAACTCCTTTCTTTCCGTCTCGCCAACTTCAACCTAATTTCTATATTATTGCTAATTCATCTTTAGAATATTTCTTTTCTGTTTTAAACCTTTGAATGGGTCACCATGCCTTTCTATATTAATTCTGAACATAAACACAGGATGTACAACTACCTATCTCTTTATTTCGAATGTATTTATTTCAAATGCTTTGAGATTTCTGAGGGTTGACTTTGTTTACTGGCTATTTTAGCAAAGATGTTCTCCTATCTATGGTACAAAAAGAATATTGAAGATTCATATTAAGTATGTTTCTCTCATTGGGTTAAATGGCCATACACAAAATACAATTACAATATATTAGAAACATAACATTCTGAAAACTGCTTATTGATATTCAGTACAGCATTTGATCTTCCTAGTTTGTTTATATTGGTTTTATTTTAATCACTTAAAACATTACTCTTTACTACACTTGTAGTCTTAGCCATTCTTGCAGAAAAATGACAAGTATTCTCCAAAATTAGAAATTGAAATATATATGCAGTCAAACAATTGATTTATTCTGATGATTATATTATATTGTACTGTACATGAACCACTATTAAAAATTATAATGTACATGAACCACTATTAAAAATGGATTTTAAAACACAGGTGGATTCTGTAGGCTATTTCACAAGTCCTCTGTTTATTAAAGGATTCAAATTTATTTCTAGTAAGAATGAGACATCATTTTTCTCATAAATAGCAGTCTATTTGATGTTTCATTAATATGGTATTTTTGAAGATTTTCTATTAGAAATATTTCAATTATAAAGCAGCCAGGAATATTATAACTGAACTAAAATATATGAAATAAATGCAAAATATCTTTAGCCAGAATTTGAATTTCACTTTGACCCGTGAATGTTATGTCCATAACATCTTATCAGTTAATAAACCCACCAAGCAAAACATTTACATAGTGGAAAGCGTAATGCTCATCATCAAACTAAAAGTTAGACCTCATTTATCCCTTGCTGTGTTTGAGTTATTTCTCTGAGTGTCTTCAATATATTAACCTATATAATACTAAAATGACTTAATGGAATAGTTCTATTCTTATTTCTATATTTCAGATGAAAAAAGTCATGGCATATAGGTTAATTAATTTAAGCATAGGTTGATAGATTTAAGAAATGATAGAGTGGGAATTTGAAAGTAGGTAGTTTGGCTAACTTTCCAGCTTGCCAAGGGAGAGTGAACAATATTAATCATTGTAACTTACAATTTCTATTACAGCCTCCTGTTCCACAAAAACATACTTTCTAGTCTATGAAATACAGAAATATAACTAAAAAATGTAGAAAGAACAAACACTTGAGTTAATATGGAAAGTTTATCAACCCCTATCTTTATAGATTTTTTGTTAGTTTAGAATTTTTTTGCAGGGTTAAAAAATAAAGAAATGCCCATTATAATAATTTTTAAAAAAATATTTAGTATTTGTGGGAAAACATAAATTGAGACTATCTTCAAAATCTGGAATATCGGTCTACATCTGCAGTTCTCACATTATAGTTAAAATGCAAATTCTCAGCCCCAATCAAGATTTAATCAATCACAGACTCCTGGTATTTGCTCCAACAAACTGATTTAAAAAGCTCTTCAGGTGAACACTCAAATTTGACAACAACTGATTTTTACTTCCAACAGTAAAACCTGGTGATAGGACCCATTTGGAAATCTAAAAAAAAAAAAAATTAACTGTCTTAAAGATGAGCCAAGCCTAATTTTTAGCATTTCATGCCAAACGCAAAGTGTTTTAATAATCGGATTTAATAAAGGAAAAGAAAAACCTAAAACATTAGAATTTCTAAACTGGGTGAAATGGAAAGAAAAGTAAAGGTGAGGGGGAATTTAGACACATTTGAGGCCCGAAGGAAATTATGAGGGGCTAAGAAGTCGTTATAGTAAAGCCCTACTGAAAGATCAAAAGGTAAACCCTAGATTAGTTTTGATAACGACTACGTATTATTAAATGATTGTTCACAGTTACCAAAAGGCAAGGTCCCTAGATTTAGAAACTAACTGTAATACATACTAGTGGTGAAAGTGTGGAGGAGTCATTTGATCTTTCCATGACTTGGTGTTTTAATGCAGTGATATCAAAACCTGGTTCATGCATTTTTGAAATGATGAAATTATATGTGAAAAGCTTGCCGCAGTTTATGGCACATAGCTAGTTTGTCCCCTCCCTGCCCTCAAGCATTAGATCCTCCTTTTGATGTAAACATAACACATCACCAGAGTGATGAGTGAGTTATGAGAGATCCAATAAAATATTAATATTTTACTTACAACTGTTTTGAGTTTAATATTAAGTGACATCAATTCAGTTTGAAGATATCCCTTTATGACGTTCTGATGTTTGCAAAGGAAAAACACATGAACAAAAATAAAAGATTTTTGCCTGAACTGTTTTGATGGCAGAAGCAAAGAGATTTTTGACTCAAATTACTTTACTTTATATCTCTATTTTTCACTTGACATCTATATTTTAATGTATTATATGACTTGCCTGACTCCAAAAAGAAATGGGAAAGCAAGATCTAATGTATACAAGAAAATAACAACAGCCAATTAAAATTAATGTTCAAGCAGAGCGTTAATATATGTATTCCTCACTACCATTTTATAAGACAATGGCTACCTTTTCTTTTACGAAGGGGTAAAAACTATGACAATAGGTTGTTGAGTAAGTAACCAAAGATATAGTTCGTGAATGCTGGAGTTTGGTTATTAAATCAGGCAGTTAAACTAGAGCCTGTTTATTTAACCATGGGGCTGCGATTCAAGCCTCTTGAAATAAGGATGTTTACAAAGAAATATTGATTCATAGCCATAATAGCAATTCAAATATTGACATAACATGCGGGGCATCTGTTCAAATTTAGATTACCACATCACACAGATGTAGTACAGAATGCCATGGATGCTAAGATTACATTTAGCTAACTGATTATTCAGATAGTGTTGTCCTCTCTTAAGGCACTCATTATACATTTTCTTTTTAACACTGTGGTAAGATTCCTTTCCCATCTTCATCCTGACTGTTTGGTTCTATGTTTAATTTCCATATGTAGTCTCTGAGGATCTGGAAACAGGTGATCTCTTATTTTTCCGTAAGTGATTAGAAAGAACCTAACTTACAAATCTTGCCTCTAATGATTAATTTCACATAATGGGATAAATACAGACACACAAAACCAGTTCAAACCGGAGAGAAGCATGTCTAGAAAAGACTGAGAGAAAAATTTTGATATGACAGTTAATGCCTCCTTTAGAATATAAGAATTACAACGACTGTCACTATCAGCAGCTTTCCCCACATGGCCTGGCCAATTTTCACCTTTCAATATTTATGTCAAAGGACATTTCAGAGTCTTCATATGGTCTAAATTTAATTTTTTAAAGAATCTTTAAAAAGAGAAAATCTTCCTCAAGCTGGCAGATGGAAATGAATATACAAAGACCTCCTTTTGTTCTCAATTGAGATAGAATTGCCCTGATTTCTTTACCTCTTAAGCAAAGCTAACTTTTAATTTAGATTTTGTTAGGTTACAGTTTTCATAAATTACCCCTTCTAAGTGACTGAAACAGTAATTGGAAAGGTAGGAATTTCATTTCTATTAAGGTTTAGTGATGTTTTAATTCAGAAAGTACCAGGAAATTTGTTATCTTAAAAAATATGAACTAAAAACTGTGTAAGTAGTTATAATAGAGTGTGCTTCAGGAAATATAAATATCTTTCATATGAACAAATATTTTTATGAATTCTTATAAGAGCCCACAGGTGAGTATTATGAAATATATTTAGGTCATATTTTAAGTAGTTGATAAGTTTGTCATAGTCTATGTGAATAGATTAATATCAGTTTCCTTCAATGGGAGTTTGGAAGTACTAAGAACCATTACAAAATGATGATAAATGATAGCAAATATGTTTCACTAGCAGCTTAGAGGTTGGTATTAGATGGTAAAAAGTGCTACACTTGTCATATTATAAAGATAAAAAAATTAATAAAACAGCATTTGCAATCTCAGTCTTAAAAAATACTGTTGCAAGTGTCTCAATGTCTGCATTTTTGTTGTTCATGCATTCATTGTAAGGGGGCAAGTGGTTCCGGGAGGATAAAAATAATACAAAGCTATGTTTTTCCTATATTAACTATATGGTTTTCTCTCTTTAATCTTTTTGTGGCTAGTATCTAGCATAATTGGCAAACAATAGGGTTGTATTTAGGCTTATTTATTCATTCAATGCATATTTATTTTGTAGAAGAACGAATGGGGCGTGACAAAGTTGTTCTCAGCTTAATGCCTTCATGTGGTCTGGGATTTTCTTTAAGGAAAAATCTCCTTAGAGAAGTATGAGAAAGAATCATCTTGGCAATTTCAAGAAAGCCTTCTATTTTATCATTCTATGTTCATAATGGGAAAGCAAAACCCTCTTTTTTAGAAATTCAGATCCTACATTTAAAATCTCTTATCTCTTATGTAGCCCTAGGCATACTATAACACTCTAATTAGAATTTTCAAGATGACTGATACATTCTTGTAAAACTGTAGGTGAATATTTTATTTTATTTCTGTGTGATATATAAATATTTATAAGAATTTTATCTAATACATATAATAATAATAATAAAGCTTTTTGAGGAAATTTTCTCTACGTAGCAGGCTTTCTATCAAGTTTCTGGAACACCTGATGAGTTGTGATTGAAATGTATGAAAGACACATTAAAAGGAGATTCCAGTTGTGTCTCTATTACTACTATGCTTCCTTTCTCTTAGCAAATAAACTGCAGAATATAGAATTATTTGAAAATGTCCTTCTTCTGGTCTGCACAGTATTTAAGAACCGAATCTAATTTTATGATGATACTCAAGCCACGAAAGTGGATAGAATTATTTAGTCATTATAAAGTCTCATGTCTCTGTATTCTTTTAAAAATAGTTAAAGCCTGTTTTGATTTCTTTTAGTATTTTCTCCGTTGAAAAACAATGAATTATTTGAATTTACCTTCACATGTACCTGAAGATGAAACCACATCATACTTAAGTTGCTTCAGTTATGTCTAAAATAAGTGCACTCATTGGTCATGGAATGAAGGAAAATTAACTATCTCCCATAAGAGTTAGTTCTGGGACTTTGATTATAACCACTCTAAGTTATTACAATTTAGTTATTACATCTAGTTTAGTTTAGTTATTACATTTAGTTATTACATTTGTCTAACCAGTCAATATAAAGGTAATATACATGGGGGTATATGTTTGTGCATGTATGTTTGTCTGAATCTAGCACAGTGAGTGCCTTTATAATGATCCAATCCAGAGGACGCTGGCAAATGATGAGATAGGAAATGCACTCAGGGAAACTGCCGTAGAACTCTGTTCTACTCGCATATACATTCATCTAGTTAAGGAAAGAAGGATAATACACATTACTATAGGAACAGCCTTCTTAAGTCTGTATATTTCATCCTTCCCAATCCCATAGAATTAATTGTATTTAGTATTAGGTTAATACCTAGGATGCTCTTCTGCCTTTTGAATACAATTTAATGGTTGGCAGGTGTTATGTCTCGGAATATCTTCAATTTATTTATCATTGCTGCTAAAAGTAGGAGACAAAGAATATTTATGCAGCTATTGAACAGAGGAGCTCCATTTATATGGGCTGACAAGATTGAAAAAAATTATTCTGTTGCATCAATAACAGCATTTGCTATGCTATAGAATAAAAGAATGCCTCCTGAAACTGCGCTTGAAGATAGCTGAGCTGGATATATTTCATGCAATCACTTGAAAATAATTTCTGAAACAGTAATCTTTGAAAAGTAATTTTCTCTAATTATTATGATACAAAACTACAGAAATAATTAAGATCTAAAACACACATCTTGAGCTTTTTGGGATTCTGGAATTTAGTATACTTGGTTTAAAATTTTAAAAGTGAATTAATTTGCTGCTGCGTTCAAACAAACAAACAAACACTACATGATTTCTGCATAAGGCCAAAACTTACTTAAACTTTTATTCTGTTTCTCTGCATGGTACTAACTCAATGTGTATCACTGGCTTTGTGATTTATTAATTGGGTAAAATTTATCCTCTAGCATGATAGGTTCAGGTTCATGCTACGACTATATCTAAAAGATTCCGTATTTAAAAATTGGCATTTAAGCATTTACAGGTTCTTGTAGACAAATAATATACAATCTATATTGTCTTTAATATCTATAAATCTGCAAAACTTTGAAGATAATATATTCTCTACTGACTCAGCATAATTTCAAAGTTTCCCATTTTTAAATATTAAAAATACTCACAGTGATAAATATCACTTTTATACATCGAGTAAGTTTGTGCAAACAGATGTTTTTCTATATGTAAAGATAGTGGCCAAAAATTCATGTAAAAATTGTAATAACTAGATGTTTATTAGTTTCCAAATGCTGCCCGACAAATTATTGCTAGCTTGGTCTAAGACAACTCAACTGTATTATCTGATTACCCAAAATACTCATAGTGATAAATATCACTTTTACTACATTGAGTAAGTTTGCACAGACGTTTTTCTATATGTAAAGATACTGACCAAAACTTATGCAAAAATTGTAATAACTAGATGCTTATTAGTTTCTAATTACTGCCCTACAAATTATTGCTCGCTTGGTCTAAGACAACTCAATTGTATTATCTGACAGTTTCTCAAGGTCAGAAGTCTGCTGCACTGTGTCACAGCCAGGTCCTCTGCTTTGAGCTTCACAAAGTTAAAATAAGGTATGTGCTGAGATGCATTTTTTTTTTCTAGAGACTTCAGCATTAAATCTTCTCCTGAGCTCATTCTGGTTGTTAGCCAAATTCAGTCTTTGAGATTGTGAACTGAAGTCCCTTTGTTTCGCTGTGGAGTCTCTTTTTGTTGCTATCAGCTGGGGACCATCCTTAGCTTCTCTGCGGTTCTTACACGTGGCACATCTCAGAAGCAGTATCTGCACATCAAATCTTTCTCATCCTTCAAATATTTGTGACCTTCCCTTCTGTCACATCTCTCTGATTTCAACAAGAGTGAGCTCTTTGTTTTTAAGAGCTCTTGTGATTAGATTAATCCCACTCAGATAATACAGGGTAATCATTCTATCTTAAGGTCTCTACCTGTAACTCTATCTACAATGCCTGTTTGCCATGTAATATAACGTATTAACAGATGCCAAGAATTGTGATAAGGACATCCTTGGGAGTGAGAGACAGGTTCTGCCTACCACAGATGTGTTCTGACTTATTTTCATATCTTATTTTTCTTAATATTGAGTTATTTCAATTCCGTTTTACTTTCAAATTCCAGTGAAACTCTGATGTTCTTAAAAAAATTGTGTGCAAAACATGTTAAGCAATTTGTTATATGATCAAATATGTTCTGTACAACCATTTTTTTAAAGTTAAAAAACTATGATACTTTCCCTATTTATTATATAATTATTAAAATATGGATGAATTTATATTATCTTTTAAATTAAAATTAATAGAAATTTAATAAGGAGGGTTTTGAGGAGATGTGCTAAATGAAAATTTTAAAAATCAAATTCAAGTTCTTGAGATAAAAAGATTAATCATGTATTCAGTTAACTACAAGATGAGACTGGGGAAGGAAATGTATGTAATTATGCAGGGACTATTAAGACCTTTAAAATATTTTGAACATTATCTAAATTGCCATTGTTGTGCATGATATAGTTGGCCAATAAGATCCTTAAGGTCTGAAACAACAATGTCTCAGCCCCCTGGAAATGCTGTTACTGATTTTTCAGTTAACTACTTCTTTAAGAATTATATGTTGCCAAAGACAGATACGTCATCCCAGAACACATGCTCTTTTGAGGCAACCTGCATTTAATGACTAGTGAATATAGCATGGAAAAATAAAGTCCCATGCCCTGTGCCTCAAAACTGTACAATTATATAGGACCATCCCATTTCAGCAGCTCACCATTGGTTCACCTAACGTGTTTAACTCACACTTCAATGCCTTCCAATGTCAATAGTTACTTTCTTTATACTGAGGGCATTCCTGATACAGTTTTCACATGAGTTTGCAAGAAAACTTTCCAAGAAACAATAACTAAGACATAAATAGTAATACTTCAAGATATTCTACAGAAAAATGTGTTCTGATCGGATTTATTTGCTGAGAAAATTATTCCAAGAAAGGAAGATTATAAAATCAGATGCAGTTAGAAAACCACTGAAGCATTCCAGATAAGAGAAATGTTTGTCATAGAGAGGAGAATGACTATGGTAATAGATTAAAAGAGATGCATCTTAGAGATATGTAGCACGTAAATGTTGCAGAGTTTGGTAACTGCATTGATATAGAGAAACAAGACAAGAATGACATCCAGATTCCTTCCTCAGACAACTGGGAGAATGACAGAATAATGAGGCAACCTTGTAGCAGCAGGTGATGAATTCAAGCTTGGCTTTGCTCTGTTTGGGGCATCAGGACAGTATTTTCACAATACCGTCAGAGGCAATACATGTCACTGAACTAAAAATATTGATGGAAGAATTATCACCATAAAATATGGAAACTTTAAGATCTATTGACCTGGAAGTGCTCAGAGGGAGGTTTTGGAGACCATTCCTACCATTTACAGTATATAGTTATTACTGTAGTCCTCTCTTACCTATCATTTCCCTTTCCATGGTTTTGGTTACCCATGGTACATCCCCGTCCAAAAATATTACATACAATAAGATATTCTGAGACAGAGACAGATTACATTCACATAACTTTTTTATAGTATATTGTTACAATTCTATTTTATTTTAGTTATTGTTATTAATCTCTCAGCATACCTAATTATAAATTAAACTTTGTCATAGGTATGTTCATATAGGGAAAAACAGTACACATAGGGTTTCTGGTGTTCACTAGGGGTCTTGCAACGTATGCCCCATGGGTAAGAAAGGACTACTTTTCTACATGCACAGCAATGTTGTAGCACTTTATGCACATTAATTCACTTAGTCTTAAAAAAATGAGATAGGTTAAATTATTAAAGAATATTTTATAAATGGCAAAACTGAGTCAAAGAGAAGTTGAGAGAGTTGTTTGAGTTAGAGAGTAAGTTATGGTAGCACCTGGATAAACAGCCTTCCCATTAAGTTACATAGAATCTTTCTGCAGAGTATCTTGGAGTGTGTCCATTTCTCCCAGCAATATAGCATTGTTGGGCATATAGTGCCTCAAGCACCCTAAGAAGGATCAAGAGGAATTGGAGGGAAAATGAAACACGTGTTAAATTAAAATTCACGGGATAAGTGCAAAAGAAAATTATCCAACAATGAAGGGCAAATATTATGAGTACAAGCAGAAAAAGGCTGAAAATGGCTGTCAGATACAGCAATAAGCAAGTCACTGTTGACAATAAAAATGCCTATGTAGTCTAAGTAAAGCTAAATTCAAGTTATCCCTGAGATAGATAGTCAGTAGAAACACAAGACAGTGGCTATAAAATTAGGAAATAAATTATGCTTTTTGCAACACAGAAGAGAAAAAAGAAATCAAGTAATATAGCTTTCACAGAATGAATTGTTAAGAAATTTAAATATTGTGGACAGAATAATAATAATAGAGATAGAAAGATAGATAAAATCAGTGTGTGACTGCAAAGTAAAAGAAAAAGAGTTTGACAGGCAATAGAGAGGTAGGTTCATGAAAGTTCTCATACATACACATACATGTAGATTAGATAAATAGATAGATAGATAGATAGATAGACAGATTGATAGATAGAGAGATGAAAACCATAATAACCATAAAAACCTATTAACATGTTTGGTTATTAAAGGGAAGAAGAATGGAAGAAGTTAAAGTTAATGAATACAGTAATGAGTAAAGCATATAAACAACCAGTAAGGGGCATGAGCTAGAGGAATATCTTTTATTACAATAAGAGGTACTCTAAAAAAATGGGTCTGGATACAGGTTGGTCATTTTTTCAAAGAAATAAAGTTGATTAATTTGAATGATAAATCAAGGCCATCTACTAAGACTATTTGAAGAACACATGAGAACACACTCACACACACACACACACACACACACACAGGGTCTCACTAGATTGCCCAGCCTGGTCTCAAACTCCTGGGCTCAAGCAATCCTTCTGTCTCAGCCTCTCAAACTCCTGGCATTATAAGCATGAGCCGTGGTTCCCAGCTGAGGAGAATGTTTTAAATAGTCATTGTGAAGTATGGGAGATAGAGTTGACCTGAAAAATGTAGAATCGTTGCTGGATAGAATTGAGATTCAAGTTGTGGCTGAAATTATGATGTTATTTTTTTCCAGTATTTGTAATACTGCGCATGAAGAGATTAGCAAATATTTTCTGTAAATTTTTTTTTATTATTATACTTTAAGTTCTAGGGTACATGTGCATAACGTGCAGGTTTGTTACATATGTATACTTGTGCCATGTTGCTGTGCTGCACCCATCAACTCGTCAGCACCCATCAACTCGTCATTTACATCAGGTATAACTCCCAATGTAATCCCTCCCCCCTCCCCCCTCCCCATGATAGGCCCCGGTGTGTGATGTTCCCCTTCTCGAGTCCAAGTGATCTCATTGTTCAGTTCCCACCTATGAGTGAGAACATGCGGTGTTTGGTTTTCTGTTCTTGTGATAGTTTGCTAAGAATGATGGTTTCCAGCTGCATCCATGTCCCTACAAAGGACACAAACTCATCCTTTTTTATGGCTGCATAGTATTCCATGGTGTATATGTGCCACATTTTCTTAATCCAGTCTGTCACTGATGGACATTTGGGTTGATTCCAAGTCTTTGCTATTGTGAATAGTGCTGCAATAAACATATGTGTGCATGTGTCTTTATAGCAGCATGATTTATAATCCTTTGGGTATATCCCCAGTAATGGGATGGCTGGGTCATATGGTACATCTAGTTCTAGATCCTTGAGGAATCGCCATACTGTTTTCCATAATGGTTGAACTAGTTTACAATCCCACCAACAGTGTAAAAGTGTTCCTATTTCTCCACATCCTCTCCAGCACCTGTTGTTTCCTGACTTTTGAATGATCGCCATTCTAACTGGTGTGAGATGGTATGTCATTGTGGTTTTGATTTGCATTTCTCTGATGGCCAGTGATGAAGGAGGCATCACGCTACCTGACTTCAAACTATACTACAAGGCTACAGTAACCAAACCAACATGGTACTGGTACCAAAACAGAGATATAGACCAATGGAACAGAACAGAGTCCTCAGAAATAATACCACACATCTACAGCCATCTGATCTTTGACAAACCTGAGAGAAACAAGAAATGGGGAAAGGATTCCCTATTTAATAAATGGTGCTGGGAAAATTGGCTAGCCATAAGTAGAAAGCTGAAACTGGATCCTTTCCTTACTCCTTATACGAAAATTAATTCAAGATGGATTAGAGACTTAAATGTTAGACCTAATACCATAAAAGCCCTAGAGGAAAACCTAGGTAGTACTATTCAGGACATAGGCATGGGCAAAGACTTCATGTCTAAAACACCAAAAGCAACGGCAGCAAAAGCCAAAATTGACAAATGGGATCTAATTAAACTAAAGAGCTTCTGCACAGCAAAAGAAACTACCATCAGAGTGAACAGGCAACCTACAGAATGGGAGAAAATTTTTGCAATCTACTCATCTGACAAAGGGCTAATATCCAGAACCTACAAAGAACTCAAACAAATTTACAAGAAAAAAAAAAAAAAAAATCAAAAAGTGGGCAAAGGATATGAACAGACATTTCTCAAAAGAAGACATTCATACAGCCAACAGGCACATGAAAAAATTTTCTGTAAATTTTAGACAGTAAATATTTTAGGCTTGGTGGGTCATAGGTCTCTGTAGCAAGTACTCAACTGTTATTTTAACATGATAGTAGCCATAGACGATACATAAATGAATGAACAAATGTACATGGCTATGTTTCAAATATGTTTATTTAGAAATATAAATGATTGGTTGGATTTGGCCCATAAGCCAAAGTTTACAGATACTGGGCTGCAGGAATGTATATTCGTCTGGTTGCAATAAAGAAGAGAGATACTTGTATTGTCCCTGGTTTGAATTTCCCAGTCAGTGGACAGGTTGGGTAAGAAGAAATGGTGGTTGAAAATAATGGAAAAATAGTGCTTGAAGTCCTAAACCATTTTGGATAGACTATCCTGGGAATGATAGGTAGTTAAATCAGGAAGCTAATGAAGAGAGAAATTAGAGAAATTAAAAGGCAAAGAGCACTAATAACATTTGTGGTATGGTAGTTACTGAGTAGAAGAAAAGGAAGAAAAAATAACTGGCTAAAATGTAATATACTGAGACCAGGTTATAGCAATTTTCAACAAATGTAAAGGATAAAATATTTTGAGGGCAATGTAGAAAAAAAGAAACCAAGTGATACAGTTTTTAGAGAAAAGATTGTGAGAAAATTAAAATATTATTGACAGAAAATAATAATAGGATACATAGATGATTGAGTGATGGATGGCCAATGTATGATTGCAAAATAAAAATAATTAGACAGAGATTTCTAAAAAAAAAAAAAAAATCAAACATAGAATTACCATAAGATCCAGCAACTCCACTTCTAAACATACATTACCCTCCAAAAAACCATGAAAGGAAGAACTGTACAGTGTCCCTGTACAGGTATGTGTACACTCATGTTCATAGCATTATTCACAATTGCCAAAAGAGGAAAACCTGTGTCCATTAATGGAACAATCAACAAAAAGTTTGACTTTACCTTCACCATAAACAAAAATTAACTTAAAATGAATCAAAGATGTAAACATAAGAGCTAAAACTGTAAAACTCTTAGAAGAAAACAGGCAAGAACCTGTGTGACATTGGACTTGGAAATTATTTCTTGCATATGACACCAAAAAACAGGCCAAAAAAAAAAAAGATAAAATGAAACTCATTAAAATTGAAAACGTGTGTTCATAAAAGGACACAGTCAATAAAGTGAAAACATAATATACAGAATGGGAGAAAATATTTGCAAATCATTTCTGTGATGAGAGGTTAATATCCAAAATATATATGGAAGTCTTACAATTCAAGAACAAAAACAAAATTAAACCACTTGATTTAAAAAGTGAGCAAAAGACTTGAATACACATTTCCCTAGAAAAGACATATAAATGGCCAGCAAGCTTATAAAAAGGTATTCAACAAATTAACCACTAAAGAAACACAAATCGAGGCCGGGCGCGGTGACTCACGCCTGTAATCCCAGCACTTTGGGAGGTCGAGGTGGGAGGATCATGAGGTCAGGCAATCGAGACCATCCTGGCTAACACGGTGAAACCCTGTCTCCACTAAAATTACAAAAACAAAAACAAAAACAAAAAAAAAAACTAGCCGGGCGTGGTGGTGGGCACCTGTAGTCCCAGCTACTCGGGAGCCTGAGGCGTGAGAAGGGCATCAACTTGGGAGGCGGAGCTTGCAGTGAGCTGAGATCACACCACTGCCCTCCAGCCTGGGCAACACAGCGAGACTCTGTCTCAAAAAACAAAAAACAAACAAACAAACAAAAACAACAAAATGCAAATGGAAAATACAATGAGCTATAACATCACACCCATTAGAATTCTATGAGAATGACCACTATTTTTCAAGGGGGGTGAAATAATAAATGTTGTCTAGAATGTGAAGTAATTGGAATCCTTGGAGTCATTGTACACGCATATTAGAATGTAAAATGATGAAGCTGCTATGGAAAACACTATAGCGGTTTCTCCAAAAATTAAAAATACAACTACCATTTGATCCAGCAATTTCACTTCTGACCATACAGTATTTCCAAAAAAATTGAAAGCAGATTTCAAAGAGATAGTTGTATACCCACAGTTATAGTAGCATTATTCACAACAGTCAGAGGATGAAAGCAATCAATGGGAGTGGGTCAGTGGATAAACAAAATGTGGTATATGCATACAATGGTAAATAATTCAGCCTTAGATAGAATATTCTGACATACACTACAGCACAGAAAAGTCTTGATGACACTATTCTAAGTGAAATATCCATTCACAAAAGAATAAATACTGTATGATTACAATTATATAAGCTACCAAGAATAGTTCACATTCATAAAGACAAAGTACAATGGTTGCAGCTAGGATAGGTGGGGTAAAGAAAATGAGAAATGAATATTTAATAGATATAGAGTTTCAGTTGAGTAAGATAAAAAGCTCTGAAGATGAGTGGTGATGATAGTCACACAACAATGTAAATGTACTTATACCACAGAATATTTTGGTCATTGAGTAACAGGCTCTGGAGTCAGGATATCATGGTTTGAATCAAAATTTCATTGCTCACAAATTGGTGAGCCTAGACAAATTAAATAGTCTCATTAAGAAAGGAACAATTTTAGATGTCAATTATAATGATGGTTATATGAACCTGTAGTTGTGATGAAATGTCATCACAAGTATATTAAAAAAAACACTAAAAATGAGTAGTTGCAAAAAAGACTCAGTTACTGCATTTAAAAATAAGAACAATATTAAAACTTAAATCATGACAGTATTGTGAGATAGAATGAGATAATATGTATGAAGTATATAGCCTAAGTTGTGGCACACAGAAAATCGTCATCAAAATTTAATGATTAGTGTATTACTACTAATATTTCAAGTTTTAAGGTCAATGATGAGTAAGATTATAATAAATACTAACATAATTAGAGAATGCAAGAGGGGAAAAATGAATGTTATAAAAGATGGCCACGATAATGAGTATATTCACTTTAAGCAGCCGGGAAGGCTGTAGAAATGTTGAACAGGAAATTGAGAATTGACGACCACCTTTTGAGAGAAAGTTCCTGACAAGAGACATTAATTTGGTAATTGGTACAATAAAATGTTTTCATTTCCTACAAAGCTAGGCTATGCAGCTGGAAGAAATAGATTATGACTTTAACTCAACTCTGCAGTCAATGTGACCTTGGGCATGTTACTTAAAGTCTCAGTGAGAAAGACAACACTTACTTCATAGCTTTGTTCTGACGTTTGTTTATATAATTAATTATAATAATGTTAAACATTATATAATTGATATATAACATATAGAGGATATCCAGGCATTGTAGCTATAACAAAAATAGTCATTATTATTAAAATCAGGTGACATAGATATTATACCTAAGCATCCAATAATGAAAGCAACCACAGCAACAAACAAAAGAGTAACACCACCAATAAGATCTATTGTTTTTAAGGCAAGGAGCACTCACAAAGTAATTATGTGTCAGCCTTGCCTTAAATGTTTCACATGAATTTCCTCCTTTAATCTTCCAAAAACTTCTGG
Organism: Macaca thibetana thibetana; assembly: GCF_024542745.1. Taxonomy (NCBI): domain Eukaryota; kingdom Metazoa; phylum Chordata; class Mammalia; order Primates; family Cercopithecidae; genus Macaca; species Macaca thibetana. The sequence goes on along the minus strand of NC_065582.1, from coordinate 28,061,732 downwards.
GAGATCCCTCTGCTCCCAACCCCCTACCATTATTATAGATAGTGACTATATAAATAGTAAACATAAAAAAAAACAAATATAAACAAAGTGACTAAATGAAGAGATGAGAAAAGTGGCATTACATTGGAGAACACCTTTTTGTTGATTGAAAGGAAAAGTGAGAGGAACAACAACAACAAAAAAATCAAGGAAGAAACAACCAGAGTGCCAAAGGAGGAATACAGAAGTACAATTTCATGGACGCCAAAGCAAGAGAGAGTTAAAAATATACAAATCATACGACTTTGCTTTGCTGGATAATCAAACTATAAGATTATTTTATAATGATATTTTAAAATGTTTTCCTTTCATGTAGACACCAAGCATTTGAATTATTGAGTGACTTGTACCTTGTGACAGCATTTTAACGGACTTTCTACACACATCAAAATTGAATCTAAATTTCCCTCACTCAACTTTCACTGAAAAAAGCTGGAGTTAATCTTAAAATGATTCTACTGAGAAAGGAGTGAGTGGATTTTGCACAGTGTACAATATGTCTGAAAGCATAGAAATGAAATCACAAGTGAATAGTTTACCCAAAAGCCTACTTATTGATTATATAGACAGGGCTTGAAAAAAATAAAAAATGTGTAATTAATCATGGCTAAATCGATCAAACCATTAAAAACACAATACTGTACTGAGATGCCATTCTTCTGTGTGAAATCAGAAAATTTTACGGACAATAATTCATCTAAATATTTAATATTACATTCAGTGTGCCTTAGTGTCAAATATTTGTCTTAGGAATTAAATATAAAGTAGAATTTATCTCAGATAAGCAGGCATTTCCAATTGGATCTCAGGTCTGCATGAATGAATGCACATCGAATGTTCGAGGATCACTATTCCCGAAACGACTTTTACTGCTACTCAAAAAATATTTCTAACCAATGGGTTAAGCATTGAAGTAATACTTGACAATAATAGCTGGGAAATATGTGAATATATATAAATATTAATGAGAGATATTTTTCTCCCAGAATCCCACAACCTCTGTTCATATTAAAGTACATAAAATGGCAATGTAGCTGGAAATTCAATAGAGGTTATAGACATTGGTCCCCGAATTGCATTTTAGGCAACATTAGTTCTATAAAATATTAACAGATGTTTCATTTAAAAAATAGTTTGTGGGACAAATGTATTTGGAAATACTGAAGAAAACATTCTTAGAGATATTTAGGTCTTTTAAAAAAGCACTGTGAATTTTCAAGAGAGAATCACTTAGCTGAAACCTTTCCCATTTTATGTATAGGATCACAATCCCTGTGCAAGTATAGTCCCCTGTGCAAGTACTGCAGAGAAGTGTCTGAGAAATGAACTCTGGAACCACACTGACTAGGGAGAAATCCCATCTCTGCCATTGTTCAGCTGTGTGACTTTGTACAAATTGCTCAACCTCTCTATGTCTCAATAGCCCATCTGTAGTTAAGAAAAAAAACACACACAGAGATGAAACAAATAAAACTACCACATGTGGTTCTAATTAAGACTAAAACGTAGTATTTTGAGGCTTTAAAGTAGTATTTGGAACATAGGAAGGCCCCATCAATTGTTGGCTGCTGTCACTGACTTCTCAGATAACCTCTCCTGAGCAGGATTCCAAAGGGAAGTGCCAGTTTAGCACATTTCATCACTATCCTAGTCTATATTTTCAACAATATTAGCTCAGTATTTGTTATTCCTTACGCCGCCCATGCTGAAACCTTGATTAGGTATTTATTGACTGAGAGTGGAGGTAAATCTTTAAGGTATAAGGAAACAATTTTATCCAAACAAGATACTAAATCCCACCAAGAAAAAAAAAAAGATTATGTTTTAGAAGAATAAGTAAGAGTCAGTAAGAAATCTCTTCTCAGGTCACTGATAACATGTACATAAATCATGGAGATTCTGGCAGTTAAGGGAATGGGTACATGAGACTATGAAAGATTCTTTTTTTTTTTTTTTTTTCTGAGACAGAGTCTTGCCCTGTTACCAAGCTGGAGCGCAGTGACACAATCTCGGCTAACTGCAACCTCTGTCTCCTGGGTTCAAGTGATTCTCCTGCCTCAGCTTCCCAAGCAGCTGGGACTACAGGCGCGTGCTACCACACCCAGCAATTTTTTTTTTTTTTTTTGTATTTTTCGTAGAGACAGGGTTTCACCGTGTTAGCCAGGATGATCTCAATCTCCTGACCTCGTGATTTGCCCGCCTTGGCCTCCCAAAGTGCTGGGATTACAAGCGTGAGCCACCGCATATGGCTGAAAGATTCTTTAGAATCACATAGGCCAACTCTATTGCCACATTTAATCAACATACTAACCTGGTAATAATTTTAAAACGTTACAATAAATAAAATATTTTTGGGGGCAGCATGTTGTAGTGGAAAGATAATGTAGAATTCTGAAGCAGCCACTTAATTATGAAGTGATCATGGAAAAGCTGTTTAATTTCTTTGAATTCTAACTTGCAATTTCAGTCTGTTGTGAGAATGTTACTTGACATTTCTCCTTTACACACAGTCAGCATTCTGTGGGCTATGTACTGGTGTGTTGTACGGCCACAGGCTTATGTTTCAAAAACAGAGCATCTCTAGAAATTGACTTCTTTGCCTTAGTTATTTTATCTAAGTGATCTCCTTGAAAATTACTGCTAGCAGAGTACAGAGAAGATAGCATATTCTTAATTATGTTTATTTCATTATTCTATATGATAAATTGGGAGATAAAGAACATGTTCTTGGCAAAGTTCTCTAACTCCAACAAAAACTGGAAATGAAAAGAAAGATGAAGTACAGAGCATATTTTATAATAATTCTGTGTCTCTTTTTTTAAATTTTAGTTAAATAGAAAAGGGAAATTTTATTTTATAAACATAACCAATAAGGAAATGTGTTTCTGTGTAATGAAGACTTAATGAAGGAATTCAAAGATGAAAAACAAATCAGCAAGTGAATCAGTAAGAAAAAAGAATAGAGGAAAAGAGAAAATGCAAATTCCATTAACAAAATGAAAGTAAGTGTGAGAGGGAAAGAGAGTAAAAAGTTAGGGGAAGAGAAAGATGGAAGACATAAATATGCAGGAAGATGAACAGAAAGAAGGGGAAGAAATTACACAGAGAAGGATAAGAAAATGAAAGTAGAGAGAAAATTAGCAAGTACATAAAACATCAGGACATTTGCTGCTCTATGAAAGTCTGATTAAACAATTAATCCTGAAACCTTGGGTCTCAGGTCAAGTTGGTATAAATAAATTTCTTCAACTAAATTACAGCCAAGATTATTCTCCTACAATTCATGGAACAAATACAGGGAAGGGTTCAAACTGCCCTGAAAAGGAAGTTCTTGAGCTCAGTTCTTGATACATTATTGTGCTCATTAACATTTCAATGTTTGAACTGATTACATTGGCATTATTTATTTTAAATGTATATAATGTGCTAATTAATCTCAGCTTCAGGTTTTATTTCTACAAAACAACTGGAAACTAAGATAAAACCTCACAATGAACTTTAGCCTGTGATGGACTCCTGTGCAATAGAATCATTTACATTATATAATGGAATTTTTGGTACATATGGCATTGGTTTTCTAAAGATAAAATGTTTCAATCTCTGGATTAAAATGTTGAAACACTTCCCACCTTAATAGCCTTTGTCTTCCTATGTTTAGCATAATATCTCATACTCTACTGCCAAAAAATGTGTAGGTTTGAGCCAAATATATACTCTATACTTTATCCACTTTATAAGATAGGCCTTTATTAATTCTCCATGATGAGATAATACATTCCTAACACTGTAGAATGTCTCAATGGGAAAAGAAGATATAGCCCTGATTTTGGTAGGTTTATAATACATATAACTATCATCTAGGTGCATAGATGCCAACTATACATTTATAGGATCATACAATTCTGACTGAATTTTATTGTTTTTAATTTAAAGACTGCTGTTGCAGATACTCATTGCCATCGTGCAATATGTTAGAATGGCATCTTAAAAATTATTTGTCTGAAGAAGTTTTAGATTACATCTAATAGCTTATATTTTTAAAATCTTTATACTAAAATTCAAGGTCAACAAGTCCATATCATTTCTAAGCTCTTAAATATATTTTTAAGATTTAAATTCAAATATATTATTGTATAGAATTTATTAAATAATCACACATATTATGGTATTATAAATACTGGATACTATAAATAGAATGGTATAGACAGCATATTGTTCACAATATTATGTGATAGATAATAATTTCAGCTGATATTTATTTTCAAATATCTGGAAAATAGTGTGTTGCCCATTTTCATTGATGAGATATACCTACTTGGAGAGAGAGAAAATATTTAATTAGGAAAATATTTATATCCTAAAAATGAAAATAGCCATTTCAATTATATATTATTCTATGTACAGCAAAATATTTGTCTAGAATTTTCACTCTGCAAATACAGACCTTAATTGTCTTCTCACTTTAAAAATTTTGTAATCCTGGTAATCTGATTTTGCCAAAGAAAGATCTATTTATCACCTATTTTCATCCTAATTTAAGTGCCTCTTTATTCAGCTACCCACATAAGTTAAGTCAGTAGTTATACAATCAGTATTACTAAAAAATAATTTCGTGACCAGGCATCATTTTATAGTTTACACATTTCTAAAAGGTAGATATGGTATACTCGGTGAATAATTTAGCATAATCCTTAGTAATGTATTTTCTATATGTATAACAGTTTTAAAATATTACTAAATTTCATTATTTATTGACTTTGCTACAATTACTTCATATGCTATTGAAGGATAGTTTGTTAAATGTATTAATTTGAATAAGGATAAGTAAGTCAAATGCAAGTCTTCTCTCCCTCTGCCCCACCAAAATTTAAAAAATAAAAAATATAGTGTCTTGAAAGCAGATGCTTTACCTGAAGCAGCAGCTTATATGGAACACACAGTTAATTACACAGAACATTAGAAAATTGGCATCAGTCCTGTGGGCTAGATTAATGTGAATTATTTTCTTATACATGCATCCACTGGAGTGCAGGGCTAAATATGGCAGAAGAACTTTCAGGATGGGCTCTGACTCTGGACCCTGGCAAATAAACTGAGATAATACCATACCACAAGGCTGTCACTCACTTCTACACAGGTACAGATATTAGTTAATGTGCAGATGAAGATGGGCACTTATTTGAAATGTTTCATATTTGGGCTTTATAGAATGTTTAATTTTACCAAGCACTATGTAGTTAATTACATATTTATTTCTTCATTGGGTGAAAAACAAGTTTAAATATGCTACTGATGTTAATGTTTAAAATTTAATTTTCATAGTTTTATATCTTCGTGTATAAAAATTCATGTGACTGTTGAAGTAGTCATCTGGTGTTCCCTACCACACAATGTAACATCTATGCATAATCATATAGAGACTTCTTTTAAACTTACTTGGTGGCTTATAAATTTGCTAGTACAACCTAAAATTGATATCATTCACCTTACTTGGTTCCACTTCACAAAGGGTTAAAAGCTCAAGGAACTCTTTCTGAGAAATTAAATGTGAATAAGACTTAAAAAATTTTTGACCCAGACTAAAAGACATCAGATGAAATACAATTTTAGAAATTAAAAAGGCAAACCAAGTGAAAATGAGTCATCCTTTCCAAACAGGACAGAGAGAGATAAAGCCTGGGACAAGAGTCAAAGGGCAGTAACTGGTCTCCAGATTTCAAGGGACCCCAAACTATTCCTTGAGCTACAGTTATGAAAAGGCTGATGAAAAGGGAGAATTGCTAGCAACAACATTGTCCAATGTTATTTGTGATTTCTTGTATTTTGTGTAATTAATCTGTGTCTATCTCCCTCCTTTTCTTCCCCTCAGAGGGCCTTTTAGAGCACTGAACATTGTAAATACATTTTGACTGACTTTTCATAGAGCTGAACGAAAAAAAAATTTTTAATTATCAAGTATATTGCAGGATCAAGTAAGTAAATTGACATATCACATATATACTAACAATGATTAATTTTAAAGCTTCTAAACTGTCCGGGATGATGCTCTAACTTTGTGGCTATCCAAATATGAGTAGTCATGTAAGAAGACAAGCCAAAATTATAATGATATTTTAATAGTGGAAAACTCAGAGCTGAAACATGAGTGTGTCATTGTTATAAGCAAGAGTTCAAAAGTCAAACACATGCAACAAGTTGAATAATTAAGTCAAAGGCCTATATCATAACAAGGAAGATAAGATACATTTGGGGGCAATGATGAAGTTGGAAAATGTGGAAGATGAAGTACAAAGCCAAGAACAAATTTGGAATCCAAAAGTTAATTAGAAAATTCAGTCCTTGAGCTGTTCTTTCAAGGGTCTCAATATACTGGTGGAGAGGCTGCACAAAAGTTAAAGTGTGTTGTTCAGCTACAGAAAAATAAATTAATGGCGCCTCAGGGTTAAAAAAAAAATCACCCTGTATTCTCATGGTTTGCATTCTCGTTTTTGCCAAACTACCCTCAACAATTCTTAGCAGTTTTATTTTTTTCTTGAGTATTTAATACTATTTTTATCGCACAATTTTTAAGTTTTACAGAGATTTCAATTTTGATAGTCATATAGTATACCTGAGACGTGATTGTGAAGTCACGTATGTGAAAGTGTGCCTGGTGCATGCACACATGTGTGTTATTTTCAGATTAAAATATGTGGGATCATAAGCATTCTTTAGTTATTGCAATTCTTTCAAACAATTGGATCTTAATTTGTATTGTAAATCTCAGAGTAATATTGATATAGAAGTACTGGGAAGGGAACAGCGTGGTCCCTTCAAATGATACGGAAGTGGGGATGGGAAAGGAAGTGCTGGGTAGAGAAAGGCATGGTCCCTGGCTAGGGGGTCCACCCCTACGGACCTAAGTGAGGACAGGCATGCCTTGCCAGGGTAGCATTTCCCAAGACTACCCTGGCCTGCCATGCCCCCATCCTGTGCCTATAAAAACCTGAAACCCTAGGAAGGCAGAGACAGAGGCAGCTGGATGTCTAGAGGAGCACATCGGGGGAGGAGCACACATAAGCAGCTGGATGTCAAGACGAATGCAACGAGGGACACCAGCACGCCCACAGGCACCAGCACGCTGGCAGGCCACCTGACCAATAGAAGCAGAAGATACGGAGTTTGACTGGGACAGTCAGAGGAGAGCCCAGGCCGCTGAGCAACCCGATTCCAGAGGAAAACCATCTTCCTTCCGGCTCCCCCAACTGCTGAGAGCTACTTCCACTCAATAAAACCTTGCACTCATTCTCCAAGCCCACATGTGATCCGATTCTTTCCATAATCAAGGCGAGAACCCGGGATACAGAAAGTCCTCTGTCCTTGCAACAAGATGGAGGGTCTAACTCAGCTGGTCAACACAAGCCGCCTATAGACTGTAAAACTGAAAGAGCACCCTGAAACGCATGCCCAGTGGGGGTTCAGGAGCTGTGAACATCCACTTCTAGACATCACCATGGGCTGGGAGCCCCACAGCCTACCTATCTATATGCTCCCCTAGAGGTTTGAGCAGTGGGGCACTGAAGAAGTGAGCCACACCCCCACTGCACGCACTGCGAGGGAGACAAGGGATCTTTTCCCGTTTCAATAATACTTTTGATTACTATTCAAGGAACGATTTCTTTTAAGAGGCTTCTATAACTTAATGTATTTTGAACTATTGGGAAACTTCCATACTGAAAAAAACCTCTCCTCAGCAATTATAGCAACCTTCATAGTATGATTTCTGCATCTACAGATAGGTGCCTTTAAAAAGTGTTTTTGCGCTATGATTTTCTGAATGTATTTGGTTTACTAGATAAATTGTGACTTTTTTAAATGGTGTAATTTTATTTTCCTTTTAAATCCATCTTAATAACTTTGATCCTTACTCTCTGGAGTTTTAATAAATGCTTAATTTCTGATAGTAAGTAAAAGAAAATTCATAAGCTGAAATAAATAAAATGATTAAAAGTAGTGCTATTTAAACATTCTAAATATTCATGCCTATGGCATATGTGCATTAATTTGCTTAATGTAATACAATATATTATTAACCTTACTTTTCTGCTATTTTAATATGTGAAGTTATATGTTTCATAACAGCTCAGTTGAAAATATTTTTGGTGAAATAAATTTGTTTGTTTTTCATGATCAGAACTTAAAGACTTCAATTTTTCAGTATTTATGGAAAGCTAAAAATGTCTACTGAAAATAAGCAATAGTTTTCTTTGTAAAATAACTGACTCAGCAAACAAAAGGCAATTTGTTCACTGAGTTGGTTCTTCCTATTTTGTACAGTAATAGTCAAAACACTTCTCTGAGATTTTATGTCATGTAACTTACATAAATAAAGCAGAGAGCTTAGCATTCTTAATTCTTCAGTTTCCAGTTTTCACCTTCTAACTGTCTCTCTGTGGATTTAAAACATTACCAAAATGCAGTGCCTGTATTTTGAAATACACACAGAATGTGATCTTTTTCACAGAAGTGCATCAATCAGATATACTATAACTAATTTTCAGACTATTGCATCATATGGTTCTTTAATCTAATAAAGAAAATTTGGGGCTAGAAAAAACAATCCACCTCAAAATTTATGAATGAAACCTAAAATCAGCTTGATCATTTTGAATAATCTCCTTTGCAAGCTCCTTTGAAATTTAAGCATAAATAGCATATTCTAATAAAACTGGGGTAAAAAGTGTATGAGTAACTGATCTTTAGTAATAGTAATTCCAAGGAAAATTTTGTTGACATCTTCTGCATCAAGTATTTTTATTCAAAATATTATGCCTATATCAAAAACTGATATTTTGGGTTTTGCCACAACATAATGGGAAAAAGTAAAAAAATTAAGTTTTTTTAACTTGTTCAGTAATTTTCTCTAAAATATGTTGAAGACTCTTTTTAGTTTGTTTAAACTTTTACTTTATTATGCAAAGTTTTTAAGTGGAAAACATTTGTCCAGTGATGTTTTCCAAAATTTGTTTGCAGTATAACAGAAGAGTAACCCATTCACAAAATTCACCAGAATTTTATTTTTGCATTGTCTACTATTTCAAGAAATAGCAATTGATAGAAATATTTTCTAATTGAAATAAAAATAAGCTAGAATGTAGTATTAGAAGACAAAGATTACAGGAAGTCATATATTCCATATTTTCCACTTATATTCAAGTTAAATACAAATGGAAACAATGAGGGGAGAAAAATGTAAGGATTCAAAATTACCACTAAGAACTTCCAGGGAACTGCTGAATTCAAATAGGTATAGGTATATTTTAAGGATTAATTCCAACATAGAGACACTCTGATATTACATGTATGTGAACACACACATATATACACATATACTAATTTTAATTCAAAAATATGTCATTGAAACATAGAATGAATAGCTGCTCACCAAATCCATTTCTTTTTCTTCCTAGATCAATGTGAATGTGTATTTGTCAATGTTTCTTATAGTAGGGTATGGTCAAATCACAGATATTTAACATATGGAAAATGAGCAGTAGTGATGCATGAAAATTGAAGGCCTGGACCATGAGAGCCATCCAGAGGTGATTCTCAATGCTCATTTCCTTCATGGACTTGGTATAGATGAATAGGGGAGATTTTAAAGTCATGTATTGAGAACAAAGGAGCCAGAAGATGGAATCTGAGTCCCTGTATTACTACTTGAGATGCACCAGCTCTACAGAAATATGTTTTGGTTTTTTAAATGAGCATTAAAAAGATGCCAATGGTAATTTGCGCCATAAAAATGATTTTGTATGTTTGTTACAACACTTAGCATTTTTTAACTAATACAATAATATTTCAAAAATTATTAATCAGATTTCAAAGATTGATTGTCAAAAAAAACCAAACTCTTTACAAATAAAAAATGTGTATATTTGTAATTTTTTAAAATGGTATTTAATTAAAAACAAATTTTGTTTGTTTCTTTGTTTGTTTGTTTTGACACAGAGTCTCGTTCTGTCACCCAGGCTAGAGTGCAGTGGTGCAAACATGGCTCATTACAGTCTTGAACTCCTTAGCTCAGGTGATCCTCCCACCTTAGCCTCCCAAGTAGCTGGGACTACAGGCACACTACATCATGTTTGGCTAATTTTTGTAATTTTTGTAGACAAGGGGTTTCACCATGTGACCCAGACTAGTCTTGAACTCCTGGGATCAAGCAATCTGCCTGTCTCGACCTCCCAAATTGCTGCAATGACAGGTGTGAACCACTGCACATGGCCAAAAACAGGTTTTCTTGAAGGACAATGACAAGTTACATGGAGAAGATTCTATACTAAGTTCTTATTTGATTAAAAAAAAAGGTATTTATTATTATTTTTTAATTTCCATAGGTTTTTGAGGAACACATGGTGTTTTGTTACATGAATAACTTCTTTAGTGAGATTTTGGTGCACCCATCACCCAAGCAGTATACACTGTAACTAATTTGTAGTCTTTTATCCCTCACCCTCCTCCCACACTTACCCCCAAATCCCCAAAGCCCATTGTATCATTCTTATGCCTTTGCATCCCCATAGCTTAGCTTCCACTTATGAATGAGAACATATAATATTTGGTTTTTATTCCTGAGTTACTTCAATTAGAATAATGGTCTCCAATTCCATCCAGGTCACTTCTAATGCCATTATTTCGTTCTTTTTTATGGCTGAGTGGTATTCCGTGGTGTGTATGTATATATATGAATACCACAGTTTCTTTACCCACCTGTTGATTGACAGGCATTTGGGTTGATTTCATATTTTTGCAATTGCAAATTGTGCTGCTATAAACATGCAAGTGCAACTATCTTTTTCATATAATGACTGCTTTTCTTCTGGGTAGGTACCCATCAGTGGGATTGCTGGATCAAATGGTAGTTCTGCTTTCAGTTATCTAAGGAATCTCCACCCTGTTTTTCATAATGGTTGTACTAGTTTACATTCCCACCAGCAATGTAAAAGTGTTCCTTTTTCACCACATCCCTGCCAACTTCTACTACTTTTGTTTTGTTTTGTTTTCATTATGGCCATTCTTGTAGGAGTAAAGTGGTACTGCATTATGATTTTGATTTGCATTTTTCTGATCATTAGTGATATTGAGCATTCTTTCATGTCACAGGATCCTTAGGGGTGTTGCTTTTCCAGCCAGAAACCTCTGTGGATGGAGGTGCCTTTGCCTGAGTTTTGTACAGGCCCTGTAGGCTGCACTTGGCTCGCACTACCAGCTCAGATCCCATGCCTGCCAAGGGTGAGCCAGGTGCAGAGTAATGAGAGGTGTGTGAGTGAGCGTGGAGTCTGGCCACTATGCACAGCCAGATGTGCTGGCTGTAGCAGGGCAGGCAGCTCCAGGCACTGGTACAGGAACTGGCTAAATGTGAGACTTCAGCTAGACCAAGTGTACTGCAAACAGCTTCCACTGTGGGCACCAGAGAATGAGGTGACTCCTAAAATCTTAGAGATACCAAGAACTGCAGAGTCGCAAAGAGGGTGTCACAGCCCTGGCCCAGCTCTAGGTCTGAGCTCCCCAAAGGGCCATAGCTCTTCTCTCCTTCTCTTCTCTCACTGTCACTCACAGTGTGGCAAACGGGGGGTGGGGGGGCATGTTTCAGCCCTGTTTGTGTTACTGCTCTTTCAGGCCCACATTCAGCAGGTCCTGAGTTCTTGTCTCACATCCAGGAAGAATGAGGTACATGGACAACTGGAGGGTGAATAAGGCAGAGAGAAGTTTCATTGAGTGACAGAAAAGCTCTCAGGAGTCCAAAAGTGGTTAGCTCCTTTCTGCAGGCAGGTTGTCCTAATAAGTGTCCAGCTCTCAGCAGAAAGGAGACCTATAGTGGGTAGCTCCTTACCATAGGCAGGCCATCCTGATGAGTGTCCACCTCTCAGCAGAGAAGAGACCTGCTGTGGGTAGCTCCTTTCCACAGCTGGTTGTCCCAACATCTGTCTGAGTCTGGGGTTTTTATGGTCTCAGAAGGGAGGAAGTGGATGCTGACTGATCCATGACTGGCCATTGGCAGGCCAGAAAAAAAAGCACCATAAGTTCTCACCCTGGCTCACTGACTCCACCCAGAAATGGCAGCCCAGCCCCCAGGCTTTAGGCTGTCCCTCACTTGAAGGTGCTATTTCACCAGGGACCCACCCATTTTCACCCAAGACCTTGTTGGCTTCCTGGCAACATCAACATGCCATCCACAGGGCCCAAGCTGCTCATCCCAAGGGGCATCTGCAGGTTCTCGCCAAGTTGCCCTCAGAGCCCACTGGCCTCCCTCCCTGAGCTCGTCAGTGCCAAAAGTTTCAGAGGGGACTGAGACAGCAGTGGGGCTGGCATGTCAGCACAACCCAGAGTTCATGTACACTCAACCAGGTTACGACAACATCCAGGCTTAGCCGCAACTTTGCTCCACTACAGAGCAGGTTTCAGCAATGGGGAGACACCAGATCTTGGGAGCAGGGACATCCGAGCCTGTAGGGGAAGGGGCTTCTCAGGCCTGCAAGAGTGCAGGGATGCCCAAGTCTGGATCCATGGCTGGGTGGCTGCAACTGTACCCAGGATCATGGGGTTCCCACCCTGCAAACTTGGTAGGAACAGGGCTCCCACCAGCATCGCAGAGCATGAAACTCCAGCCTCGACTCCACTGCTGCAGCTGGTGTCTTCGCATCAGCTGCTCCAGATGGGCCACTGCTGCCATCAATATGTTTGTTGGCGTTTGTATATCTTATTGTGAGAATTGATGTCCTTAGTCCACTTTTTGATGGGATTGTTTGTGTTTTCTTGCTAATTTGTTTTAATTCCTTGTAGATTCTGCATACTAGTCCTTTGTCAGATATATAGATTGCAAAGATTTTTTTTTTCCCACTCTATGGGTTGTCTGTTTACTCTGCTGATTGTTTCTTTTGCTGGGCAGAAAGTTTTTGTTTTAATTAAGTCCCATCTATTTATCTTTGTTTGTTGCATTAGCTTTTGAGTTCTTGGTCATGAAGTCTTTGCCTAAGTCAATGTCTAGAAGCATTTTTGTGATGTTATTGCATAGGATTTTTATGTTTTCAGGTTTTAGATTTAAGTTCTGGATCCATCTTGAGTTGATTTTTGTGTAAGGTGAGAGATGAGGATCCAGTTCCATTCTTCTACATGTAGTTTGCCAATTGTTCCAGTACTCTTTGTTGAATAGGGTTTCCTTTCCCCATTTTATGCTTTTGTTTGCTTTGTTGAAGGTCAGTTGGCTATAAGTACTTGGCTTTATTTCTGGGTTCTGTATCCTGTTCCATTGGCCCATGTGCCTATTTTTATAGCAGTACCATATTGTTTTGGTGACTATGGGCTCATACTATAGTTTGAAGTCAGGTAATGTGATGTCTTCAGATTTGTTCTTTTTGCTTAGTCTTGCTTTGGCTATGTGGATTCTTTTCTGGTTTCATATAAATTTTAGGATTGTTTGGTTATTTTCACAATATTGATTCTACCCATACATGAGCATGGGATATGTTTCTATTTGTTTGTGTCATCTATGATTTATTTCAGCAGTATTTTGTAGTTTTCTTTTTAGACGCTTTTCACCTCCTTGGTTAGGTATATTCCTAATTATTTTGTCATTTTTTGCAGCTATTGTAAAAGGGATTGAGTTCTCTATTTGATTCTCAGCTTGGTCACCATGGGTGTATAGCAGAGCTACTGATTTGTGCACATTAATTTTGTATCCTGAAACTTCGCTGAATTCATTTATCAGTCCTAGGAGCATTTTGCATGAGTGTTTTGGGTTTTCTAGGTATATTATTTGGATGCCCTTTATTTATTTCTCTTGTCTGATTGCTCTGTAGGACTTCCAGTACTATGTTGAATAGAACTGGGGAGAGTGGGCATTCTTGTCTGGTTCAAATTCTCAGAGGGAATGCTTTCAACTTTTCTCCATTCAGTATAATGTTGGCTGTGGCTTTGTCATAGATGGCTTTTATTACATTAAAGTATATCCCTTCTATGCCAGTTTTGCTAAGGGTTTTAATCATAAAGGGATGCTAGATTTTGTTAACTGTTTTTTTCTGCATCCATTGAGATAAACATGTGATTTTTTTGCTTTTAATTCTGTTTATGTGGTGTATCACATTTATTGACTTGTGTACATGAAACCGTCCCTGCATCCCTAGTATGAAACCCACTTGATCATAGTGGGTTATCTTTTTGATATTCTACTGGATTTGGCTACCTAACACATTGTTAAGGATTTTTGCATCTATATTCATCAGGCATATTGGTCTGTGGTTTTCTTTTTGTGTTATGTCCTTTCCTAGTTTTGGTATTAGGGTAATACTAGTTTCATAGAATGATTTAGGAAGGATTCCTTCTTTTATTATCTTATGGGATAGTGTCAATACGATTGGCACCAATTCTTCTTTGAGTGTCTGATAGAATTCAGCTGTGAATCTGTCTGGTCCTGGACTCTTTTTGGTTGGCATTTTTTATTACCATTTTAATCTTGCTGATTGTTATTGATCTGTTCAGAGTTTCTATATCTTCCTGGTTTAATCTAGGAGGGTTGTATATTTCCAGGAATTTATCTATCTCTTGTAGGTTTTCTAGTTTATTCACATAAAGGTGTTCTTAGTAGCCTTGAATGATATTTTGTATTCTGTGGTATCTGTTTTAATATCCCTTGTTTCATTTCTATTTGAGCTTATTTGGATCTTCTCTCTTCTTTTCCTGGTTAATCTCAGTAATGGTCTGTCAATTTTATTTATCTTTTAAAATAACCAGCTTTTTGTTTCATTTATCTTTTGTATTTTTTTTAATTTCATTTAGTTCTGCTTTGATCTTCATTATTTCTTTTCTTCTGCTGGGTTTGTCTTTGGTTTGTTTTTATTTCTCTAGTTCCTTGAGGTGTGGCTTTAGATTGTCTGTTTGTGCTTTTTCAGACTTTTTAATGTATGCATTTAAAGCAGTGAACTTTCCTCTTAGCACCACCTTTGCTCTATCCCAGAGGTTTTGATAGGCTGTGTCACTATTGTTGCTCAATGCAAAGAATTTTTTAATTTTCATCTTGATTTCATTATTGAGACAATTATCATTCAGGAGCAGATTATTTAATTTCCATATATTTGGATTGTTTTGAGGGTACCTTTTGGAGTTGATTTCCACTTTTATTCTCCTGTGGTCTGAGAGAGTAATATAATTTCAGTTTTCTTAAATTTATTGAGGCTTATTTTATGACCTATCATATGGTCTATCTTGGAAAAAGTCCCATGTGTTGATGAATAGAATGTATATTCTGCAGTTGTTTAGTAGAATGTTCTATAAATATCTATTACGTCCATTTATTCTAGGGTATAGTTTAAATCCATTGGTTTTTTTTCATTGACTTTCTGTCTTGACGACCTGTCTAGTGATGTCAGTGAAGTACTGAAGTCCCCCACTAATATTGTGTTGCCATCTATCTCATTTCTTATGTCTAGTAGCAGTTGTTTTATAAATTTGGGAGTGCCAATGTTTAGGTGCATACATATTTAGGATTGTCATTTTGCTGTTGTTGTTGGACAAGTCCTTTTATCATTATATAATGTCTTTCGTTGTCTTTTTAACGGTTGTTGCTTTGAAGTTTGTTTTGTCTGACGTAAGAATAGCTATTCTTGCTCACTTTTGGTGTCCATTTGCATAGAATATCTTTTTCTACCCCTTAATCTTAAGTTTCTGTAAGTCCTTATGTGTTAGGTGATCCTCAAAGACAGTAGGTACTTGGTTGGTAAATTCTTATCCACTCTGCCATTCTTTATCTTTTAAGTAAATGATTTAGGTCATTTATGTTCAACTTTGAGATGTGAGGTACTATTCTATTCATCATTCTATTTCCTGAGTAACTTTTTTTTGGATTTATTTATTGTGTTTTTGTTTTATAGTTCCTGTGAGATTTATGCTTTAAAGATGTGTATTTTGGTGTATTTCAAGGATGTGTTTCAAGAATTAGAGCTCCTTTTAGCAGTTCTTGCAGTGCTGGGTGGACTATGTCAGAGGGAAGACCTGGGACTCAAGGGCTGCTCTTAAGATTCTTTTGTCCCACAGGGTGCTCCCTTGATGTGGTGTTCTCCCTCTCCCCCTAGGAATGGTGCTTCCTGAGAGCCGAACTGTAGTGATTATTTCTCTTCTGGATCTAGCTACCCAGCAGAGCTACCAGGCTCGGGGGTGGTTCTAGGGAGTGCCTGCACAGTTCTGTGATGTGAACTGTCTTCAGGTCTCTCAGCCATGGATAAGAGCATCTGCTCTGGTGGAGGTGGCAGGGGAATGAAGAAAACTCTGTGAAGGTCCTTAGCTGTAGTTTTGATTATTGCACTAGTTTTGTGCTGGTTGGCCTCCTGCCAGGAGATGCCACTTTCAAGAGTGCATTAGTTGTGGTAGCACAGGGAGGATCAGGTGGTGAGTGGGGGCTTAGAGCTCCCAAGAGAACATGACCTTTGTCTTCAACTACCAAGGTTGGTAGAGAAAGACCATCAGGTTCTGGAAGGGTTGGGCGTGTCTGAGCTCAGACTCTCCTTGGGCAGGGCTTGCTGTGGCTGCTGTGGAAGATGGAGGCCTGGTTCTCAGGCTAATGGAGTTATGTTCCCAGGGGGATTATGGCTGTGTCTGCTGTGCCATACAGGTTACCAGGAAAGTGGGGGAAAGCTGGCAGCTACAGGCCTCATCCAGCTTCTACACAGCCCAAAAGACTGGTCTCACTCCCATCATTCTCCCCACAACAGCATAGAGTTTGTTTCCGGGAATGCTGAGAACTTGCCCCAGGCCACCAGCCTCCCAGCTGTGAAAGCGAGCGGGGTTTTCAGATTTCTCACCACCCTGCCTGCAGCAGCTTCTGTGCTGCGTCTACACTCTGGATTCACACCCTCCCCTGAGTTCTGTCCAGGAATCTTTGAGTTCAGTCGAAGTTGTTACAAAGTTCAGCTGGAAGTTTCCTTTTTCCTGTGGACTTTTCCCAGTTCCTCTGGTAGCCCTCCGGGAGGACCTCTGTGAGATGAAGTCAGAAATGGCTTCCCTGGGGACTGAAAGAGCCCACAAGGGGGTTTCCCGTCCGGTCTTCTATCACTGTATTTTGCTTGGCTCTCTAAAATTGTCTCAGCTCCTGGTAAGGTCAAATCCTTTTTCCATGATCTGGACCTCCAGGTTCCGCAGTGAGGGTGTGTGTTCGGGGGTGGACAATCTCACTTTTACTTTCAAACTTTGAGCGAGCATTCAGTTTTGGGACTGTCTCCTGCAGGAGCAATCCACTTCCTTCCAAGAGTCTGTGGATTCTCTCAGCCTTCCTGGTGTGTTCCTGCAGTTCCTGGAGTAAAAGTTCATGACCTATGTGTCTCCACATGTTGCTCTATCTGTCCCAGCGGGAACTGCAGTTCAGTCCTGCCTTCTATCCGCCATTTTACTCTCTCAGTAGTCTGATAAGTTCTTTTGGATCATATTAAGATTCATATTTTTTAAAGTGTTATACTTCAGAAAAGCTATTATTTAATTATAGGAAAATGTCATTGATGTTTTAGAACAGTATCTGAAAATTTAATTCTTCTACTATATTTTTTCCTCTGGGGATGGAGTCAAATATCATTAACTTAGGCTAGGATTTTATGATATTTAATAAATAATAGATGATCTAAACACTTGAATAAATGTATGTACTTTGTCTCTAAATTTCAGTTATAATATTTATTACATATTATTAGTACAACACATGCTTATTAGTTTTACAGTGTTTTACGAATGCAACCTGCCTACAAAGAAAGAACAGAGAGATAGAGGTAACTATTTTGATTTGCTCTGCTACAAACAGGTATAAAACCACTAAAGAAGTTTTTTTCCCAAGGCTGCGGTAGTAAAGCAAACATGGAGTTTTGTCTTTGACTGAGTCTCAGGTTAAGAATTAAGTTATTCAAGGAATTAACTTTTAAGACTGGGGGCTTTATATGGGTCAATGGTGGTGAATTTAGGTGATACTTGATAAATGTAATTTTTCCAAAGAGGAAAAATTGGACAAAGTTAAAAGGGCTTCAGTCACATTATATAAATATATATATGTACACACTCACACTATATATAAACTATAGTCTATGTTATATAAATACATTCATCTGAGTGTATATTTAAATATATGATCTGGTATTCAAGAGGAAAAACTCTTAAAGTTTTAATTTTAATTAGCAAAAATAGAAAAATATTAAACTATTTCCTTTTATGGGTAAAAACTAAAAAAAAATTGAAGTAATTTTTTTTCAAGATTTCAGTGAATAGAAGGAGCTCTGCTTAAACAATAGTAAATCAAAAAGTAAACTACTGGAAAACCAGATTTTTAAGCTAAAAATCTACACATATCATATTATAATTAATGTATATATTTACCTATAATAGTATGCAATTCAAATTTATAATCATTTCACTTCAAAATTGTCTAGTTTTAAGTAGTTCTTAGGAATGAAAAATAATTTCCAGTTTTGTTTTGAGCCATCAAATAGCAAACACTTTGTAAATGAGAAGGAAACAAGAATCTATTTGGCTACTATGCCAAGAGGGACCCTAACAGCAGGTGATTACAATAAAAACCACCTTGTTATATAGTTAACATCTGTGCTTTCTAAATGGTAAAGTAAATGAACATAATGGATATAGTTTTGGATTCACATTTTGCCACCTGCCTTTACACAAGCATACGCAGGATGTCTTCAAATCACAGAGCCAAAATCTCAGACACATCCTTGCCAATTTTCCTTAAATGATTGTACGTATCAATGACAAGGAACAAACACATTTTGCAATTTTGTTTGTAAGGAAGGAACAACGCTTAAGTTTTTAACAAGGAAAGTCTAGAATCAGAACCATTTTTTGAGATGTATATACTAGAATGCAAAGATCCAAAAGAATATCAGAATCATCTTACTGTTTTTAAAATAACCGATTAAAGAAACAACAAAAAAAATATGGACTTCCTGGCTTTTGTAATAAAATTCAAAGGGATTTTTGTTAGGTAAAAATATTTGACATTGTGCAAATAAAATGTTTTATAGTTACTTAAGGTCTTCACTTATGGTATACAAAACAATTGGCCAATCACTATCAGACACATTTTTTTCTTTGCACTGCTGGAACACCTGGCATGTTATAAAGAGGGTACATTTCAACAGTCAATGATCAGGCTGCCAACAAATTCCAGAGATTTTGCTTCCTGTTATGATGTAATCTCCAAATTCTTATGTGGATAGTAAGGATTAACAGTAAACATACTTATAATTGGATTTTTAAATGAGTGTTTTTCTTTTTTTAACATTTAAGTTGATCAAATTTGCATTGCCTTGCTTAAAGATTTTGATTAAAAATGAAATTATGTTTGCAGGCATACTTTTTATTGAACGTTTTATTATGAGTAAGAAAAATCCTAGTTTCTCTGTTCATTTATGTTGTGGCCTAGGAAAGATACTCAGCATCTTGGGACTTCAGATTCTCTGTCTACCATAAGTATTACTACTATTGCAAACTGAACATGCTTTTACCTGTTTAACAAAACATACAATTAAATGAAAGGTGTCCCTTGATGAAATGCTTGTGAACGTTATTCTGTTGCCTCTCAACAAAGAGACATCATGAACCCCAGAATATTAAACATGTCACAGAATTTTGCAGCAAAACAAAAAATATGAAAACAGATAAATAAACCCAGCATTTCTTCAAATTGTTTGATCAGAATATACTAAAAACAATTGGGGGTGGAGGGTGGTAGAGTTAGAATGTATTGCCATCTCCCTGACCCCATTGTTATTTTAATAGTGATATTAAATGACGCGTGGGTCCCTATTAGTGATATTTAGCTATGATACTTAGAATACTTGAAAATTACAGCTCAGATGTTCTCCTAGAAGCTGAAATGAAACTTTCATGTCCTCACATTAGAAATATTTTTGTATTCAAGATTTTTGGTAAATGAGTAAATCATAGCTGCTCTTGCCGTGACAGTGGGGGAAATTGGTAACTATGTGAAATGATGGCTATGTTAATTCTTCCACTATAGTAACCATTTTATCATATATATATTTTATAACATCATGTTGTATACCTTAAATCTATACAATAAATTTTATTTAAAGCAATTTTTAACTCTTTTTAGTCATTCTAAAAAATCCAATTTATAGATATAATGTAAATTTTCCTTTGGATATTTAAACTTTAATTTTTTCTCATATGAAACATACCTCAAATTATGTATCTGATAGGACAAGCAAACACCATCTGCCTGGTTATTAAATTGACATTTTCATCACCCGAATGCATTTTTGTGGCATTTTTGAGGAGGCAGTAATATAAAGCTTAGAAATAAAATTGAAAGTTTTAAATATCCAAGGTTACTCGCTTGAAAAAAAAATTAAAAACATATAAAATATAAAAACATATCATGCTCATCAATTTTAATTCCCAGTTTCAAAGTGTTACATTATATGTATTTGAGATTAAATAAATTTCAATTTCTTGCTATTGAAATTAAATAGAATCTTTATTCTAACATATTTTTCCACAAGATTTTAGTTTTAAAAAGGAAGAACTTTTTAGGAATACCTCTCAAAATAATGTCACTCATTAAATAATTTCTGTTGTATTTGTAATATACCATATTTCTGAACAGCATAATAATATATAACAGCATATATATATATGCCATTATGAAAAATTTAAAGACTTTTAATTTTTTAATTTTTTCTTAGTATTTTAGAGAAAATTTGCTGAAAACTATATTTCACAAGATCAATGAAAATAATGACTTCTGGCTTTTTAACCTTATTAAGTGATTCAGATACTAGTAAGATATATTGACCAGTTAAAACCATGAATTCACTGAACAGTTTCTTGCTATGTGCTAGGGACAGGTAATACAGAGATGAGGGATGCTTGAAAGAAGGTTACAGAAAATTCTCACCTATAAACCATTTTCCTACAGCATGGTAAATGTTATGATAGTTTTATGTGTGGTGTACATTTATACGACTTAAGGACTCTTCAAATGAACAATGACTAACGAAGCTCCAAGGGAAAGGACAGGGGAAGAATTCACAGATGATATGAAAACTGAACCAAATGAATGAGCTGTACAATAGGACAGTGCAGTGGTATTTTCTGGGAGGTGAGACGATCCTTCCAGATAGCAAGAACTGCAAGAAATCGTGGAGTTCATTGTAAGTAAGAAATGTTCCTGCACCAACACACAGTGCAGCATCCCTCAGGGAGAGGCTGGTAAAGGGGCCTAGTGGTGATGAGCTGGTCATGGAGGCTCTTGCATGCTCTTTTAAAGAGTTTGGAGTGTATTAGGGAAGCTGTTTCAAGGAAGGTTATTATAAATCCAAATTTGGGTATTAGAAAGAACACTCTGAAAACAATGTTGAGGATAGGTTGTTGAAGAGCAAAATTAAAGATATTGTGAAATTTTGGATTAAAAATAAAATTTTTAAATATTAAAATAGAGGGCAAGAATGGAGATGTAAAAAAGGAGATGTATGAATAGATATTTAAGAGGGTAGAAAATATATTTTTTTAAAATCTTGACTATTTTCATATTTTATCATTTGAATAATTGAGTGGATGTTGACTTCATTCTTTGAGATAGGAACAAAAAGAGGAAGAACAGTTTTGTGAAATGGTAATGAGTTAGGCTTGGGTGTATTAAGTTTGAGACATCTATGTGCCATCCAATTGAAGGCACTAAACATGTAGTTGGACCTATGAATCTAAAAGCTCAGAACAGGTTTTTAATTTAAGAGTTTGTTAAAATGTAGTGATAGTTGAAGTCATAGAGAAAAGTATTTATATTGACAATAGGGTTTAAAAAGAATGGAAATTCTTTAGAACATCAAGACAAGTGATGTTAAGGTCATCGAAAGAGGGAGTATATTTTAGAAAAGAGCACTAAGTATGAGATTTGAAAGACACTTTCTTAAAAACAATTAAAGAGAAAGAAGATTCCATGAAATTGACTAAAGAGAAAGAGGAGTCCTTGAAATTGACTAACAAGTGTTAGGGAAATCTAGAAAACGAAACTATTGACAATTTAAAGATATATGAAAGCATGAAAATCTCAAACACTATAAAAGTTAAATGAAATAAATTCTGAAAATATGCCTATTATATTTGGTAAGTATTGGGGAGTAAATTAGGGGAAGTAAATTAGGGGAAAGTGTCTCAGTGAATTTTTTTGAGGAGAGGGCATTCCACTAGTTTGAGGTGAAAAGATAGCAAGAAAATTAAAATACTGAAATTAAGCAAGGCCTTTCAACTAGATGAAGCACTTTAAAATCATTAATAAAAGAAATGTAATATACTAGTTAATCTATGAGGTGTCTTCTATCATAACCTGTTCATGATTCATGCAAAAGGAAATCCAATTACAGAACAAACCTTAATATTTGATATACTTAAATAAAAACAAAATGCTTTATAAAGATTAGCTTTTACTAAGGCTTGGAATAAGTTCAAAAATAAAATTTATGGCCTATGAAGTGGATACATCTTCTCTATTATGCATTTAATACCCTTTACTCATAAAGGAATGCTGACTCTCTTGGAATTTTGAATACCTCTATTTATAAAATATACATACTTGACTTTCGGGATCAATAATACAAATGTTAGTAAATCATTAAGGAAATCATGTAATGATCACCATTTGACTTAATGGGTTTCTATGCTTAAAGAGCTGACTTTATTGTATTATTTTAGGGTTCTATGTATTTCTTCTATTTTGACAAGTAAAGGTGGATTCAGCAAGATATATCCAGAATTTTCACACACATATGAATAAACAATAATGATAGCTAATTATTGAAGCAAAAAGTCAAAATAAAACTAAAGCAAAATGAGACAGCAAATCAAAACACTAAAATAATACTGACTCACTGGTGTTAAAAAATAAGGACAAAGGTAAGAAATTGTATATGTTTTGGTGTTTGTACCTCTTTACCTCTATGTATTAAAAGTAAACATTTTAATTTATATTAAAATGTTTTCTGTCACCCAGGCTGGAGTGCAGTGGTGCGATCTCGGAGCACTGCAACCTCTGCCTCCCTGATTCACGCCATTCTCCTGCCTCAGCTTCCCGAGTAGCTGGGACTACAAGCGCCCGACACCACGCCCAGCTAGTTTTTTTTGTATTTTAATAGAGACGGGGTTTCACCGTGTTAGCCAAGTTAGTCTTGACCTCTTGACCTCCCAAAGTGCTGGGATTACAGGCGTGAGCCACCATGACCGGACTGGAATGTTTTCTTATTCCTAAATTTTATCCATATAAGAAAAGAGTATCAAAGATTGGCATGTATGAACATTATGATCCTTCTTTGAAACTAGCGTTACCTATATGAAATATTAGGTGCCCAAATATAAATATAAATATAATATAAAGCATAATGTTGCCTCTAATAAACACTGTAGACTTGTTAGAAAAATTAAAAATCTGCATATGAAAATTGAATTAAAAATATCAGATAAATTTAAAATGTCAGAAGAGTAGAATAGATTTTGAATTATACAGAGGTGTTTTGGAAATGCTACTCTAAAAACTGGAAGGTATTACAAATTTAATCAGAGTGATGATTATAGGAATAGAAAGTGGTAATTTATAATTAATATTAATTTCTGTAACATTTTTATAATTTCTGTATGAAAATCCTTGGCTAACTTTTATTTTCTCATCTTCACATTTCTGAAATCCAAAGATTGCTTTTATTGTGGGTTATACAAAAGACTGCAAAGTATTGTAGGTTACAATATATAAATGAATGGAACATACACATAAGGTTGCCGGATAAACAAGAGTAGTCAATTAAATCTGAATTCTAGACAATGAATACATAATTTTGTGGTGTGTGTCTCAACATTATACGTGTTTGTGTGTGTGTATGGGTTTATATATATACATAAATATATTTATATGTAATTATACAGCTATATATAGCTGTATAACATGTTAAATATAAAAATAGCTGTATATATATAGCTGTATTATTATTTACCAAATATGTCTAATTTAGTTAACATAATAATGATATAACTATAAGCAGTGAACCATTACTGTTGTACAATTTCTACATTTATACATAGTAGTATCTTATCTCTAAGTATACTGTGATAAGTTAAAGATGTATATTGAAATTCCAAGGCTAAACAGAAAATAATATACAGGTTTAGTGAAACAGCCAATAGAAGAAATAAAAAGAAATTTCAAAAAATGTCACAAAAGGATAGTAGTAAATAATATGTATGAGATATTATAAAACA
This sequence comes from Macaca thibetana thibetana, assembly GCF_024542745.1. NCBI lineage: Eukaryota > Metazoa > Chordata > Mammalia > Primates > Cercopithecidae > Macaca > Macaca thibetana. The sequence goes on along the minus strand of NC_065582.1, from coordinate 28,037,402 downwards.
AAAAACAAAATGGTAGACTTGCACACAAACTTAAAATACTATATTAAACATAAATGGGCTAAGCACTCCAATTTAAAAAACAACAACCAAAAAAGATCACTGGGTTGATTAAAGAATCAAGGCCACAGTCCTGCTATTTACAAGACAAAAACTTTAAATGCAAAGAGAAAGTTAGATTGAAAGTAAAAATATAGAAAAAGGTTGTAACATATAAGGTGTATGCATAAGAAATCTGGTGAATTTATATTTATATAAAACAAGTTGATTTCAAGACAAGGAATATTACAAGACCAAGAAGAAAAGTATAACACTACTTAATGTATATTTCACGAACAATAGTTTTAAAATATACAAAACAAAGTCTGTCAGAAACAAAGGTAAAAATAGACAACAACAATCATAGCTGGATGTTTTAACACCTTCTCTTTCAAAAACTGATAACATAGCTAGTCAAAATAATAGTTATTGAGTAATGGTATGCAATAATACAACATTTTGAAGTATATATGAAATGTGTAATAACCAAATCTACATAATTATAGATTAATAACTTTGTTTAAAATTTTAAAAGCCCCCAAATGCTGAAATATCTAAAGTTAAAAATATGTATCTTAGGTCGAGCATAGTGACTCATGCTTGTAATCCCAACACTTTGGGAGGCCGAGGCAGGTGGATCACATGAGGTTAGGAGTTCAAGATCAGCCTGGACAACATGGTAGAACCCCATCTCTACTAAAACACAAAAATTATCTGGGCGTGCTGGTGCGCATCTGTAGTCCCTAATACTAGGGAGGCAGAGGCAGGGGATTTGCTTGAGCCTGGGAGGTGAAGGTTGCAGTGAGCCGAGATCTCACCACTGCAACCCACACCCTGGGTGACAGAGCAAGACTTTATATATATATAAAATTATAGACTTTATAATATATAATGATAAATTATATATTTATATACAATTTATATCTTTTATAAATTATATTGCTGTATTTATATGAGGATATATAGATTTATATGTTATATATTTACATTATATATATAATGTATTTATATATATAGGGAGAGAGAGAGACAGTCTGACCAAATTAAACATTTTAAGAATGCTATATGTAATAAACTTATATCTAAGAGCACATAGAATATTCATCAAAAGAAACCATGTTGATCTGTAAAACAAATCTCAATCAATTTAAAAGCCAGAAATCATAGCAAGTATTTACTCTGAATGCAATGGAATTATACTGGAAAACATTAAACATAAAATATATAGAAAGACTCTTAAATAATTATAAATTAAACATTGACCTATGTTTTATATTAAAAACACAGGTCAAAAAATAAAACAAAAGCAAAATGAGAAAACTTCAAACTAAATGATAATGGAGATAAAACAAAATATGTAGGATGCAGCTAAAGTAGTGATTATGGGAGAAAACTGGATATTTAAATATTTATATGAGAATAAATGAGAGATTTAATGTAAATGATATAATTTTATTTTCTGATGCTAGAAATAAAAACGAAAAATGAATGGGTATAATAAGGACAAAAGCAAACATCAGAAATATAGACAACATGCAGTATAATTTAAAAGTCAAAAGTTATTTGAAAACATTAATGCAATGATTGATTCTGTTACAGGGTTAATGAAAGAAAGTGACCACAACTTAATAATATTTAGTAATTAAATGAAGGAAGACGCTCTACAGACTATATAGACATTTCAGATAAGGTACTATTATGAACCACTTTTTTGCCAAAGATCTTATTTCTAATCCTTTAAAATGGAAAACAACCCAATGTCTACAAATGTATGAATAGTAATAAGTTGTGGTATAATCATACAATATACTAATGTTCAGCAATAAAAGGGGGTAAAACCTACGGAAGCACTCAAAAATACGTGAATCTCACAAACATACGTGAATCTCACAAACAATACTTAAATAAAATAATTCTGACAAAAACTGTGTATTTACTGTTGGTTCCATTTATGTGAAATTCCAATACAGAAAAACATAATCTATTTTAAGTGCTCAACATTTAAAAAGTGGTGGTATTTTTGGCTGAGAAAGGAGGCTTAACTAAAAAAGGGAATGAAAGACTTTTCTGGAGTGATAGTCATATTCTATATCTTGATTGGAGTGGTGATTACATAGTGTATGCATTTGCTAAAATTCAAAGAACGAAACACTTAAAGCTAGTGTATGTGTCATTGTTAAGTTCATATAGATTAAAAGAAATTCACACAACATAAGTGTGAGTGAGTCTGATTCAGGAGAGCATGTAGAAAGAAAAGCATTAAGCGAAGACTGGAATTTTGAGTGACAGGTAGACTGTTAAAAATGTTTTAGAGTTCAAAATATACTTACAGGAAAAGTATGATGTTACTAAAGCCAGGGGATTATAGATTTTTAATACTGTTGATAATGTTGGTAGTTCTGATTGTTCACCAGTGTTACCTGTTATTTGTATAAGCCCTGTTAGGGAATGAATGAAAAGTGTTACTGCGTTTGGCAGATATGGCTGATCGAAAGGAAAGTGATTTCATGTACTCTCAGACACAGCATTGAGGTGTGACTGGGAAATGAAGGGTGAAAAGGGTGAAGATAAAAGTGGAATTTATGTTTTCAAATGACTTAATTCAAATGGGAAGAAGAGAGATGTTTTAAAAAGAAACAGACTTGAGAAAAATTTAGAAGAAATTCGATTCGATACTTTATCTGCATATCTAAAACAACCATTATACTCTGTTTAGAGGGTTATATTAGAGTGCTTATTTCTCAATGTATAATATAATTGTATTTGCATAAAAATTGAAAAGCATGAATGGCAAGATTTTCATTCTCAAGACTAATCCTCAGGTAGTAGTCCCAAACCCTGTTGATATCTATAGACGTGAACAGTAATGAAAGTGAGAACTGTTTGGGCAACCCTCAAATTTAATTTTAGCTGCTCTATCTCTTCCGGGATATTTCTCCTCAACTAATCTCACTCCAGCCTAATCTGTGATATCTGGTAAACCAAATGTTGTAAATTTCATTCAATGTATTCCTAAAATTACTGTACAGGATAAACTGGGCAATTGATGTGTTTATCCCCCAAGTTGGGGCCTTTTCCAGATCTTTTATTAACTTGTATGTATGAAATGACTTCAAGAAGCTGCCTTTTCGTTTGACTTCTGGTAGAGTTCAGCATGCAAGGAAATAAGCAAGAAATCGAAGGAGGAGGGATAGTGAGATGGGATAGATAATAGATAGCGAGAGATACAGATAGAATATGAATTAGATAGAGATAGCGCTATTTGTCCCCTCAACACCTGGAAGCATTACTGGATGTCAGCTGCATCCCTTCAACTAACATCACATTTCCTGTCAAGGGTGCTCTTCTCCTGTCTCTCTTTCTCAGTGTTCTGATAACAGCTGCTTTCCTCAGCTTTTTCAGGCCTAAAATTGAGAATAGGACCTTACTGTTAGTAGGCTCTGTTCACACCTCTAAAAACAGTTCCTTATTTAAACTCTCATGAAATTGCTCAAAGTGCATGCACCATTTATTTTTCCTGACAGAATCTGATTGATTTACCTCTTTCATTGATTAAAAATATTCTAAATGAAATAGAAAAGGAAAACTATATGTTATTGTTGCAATTTCTTAGCCATGTCTCATAAAAAGTATTGTACAAAATATATTGATAATACATATTTGTAGGGCCACAGGAAATATAGTAGAATGTACGCACCTTCGTCTGATGATATTAAAATAACTCTTCAGTCCCATTAGGTACATGCAAAAGGTGCTTTAAGGCTCCTTATGTAATATTTGGAACCAAAATCCCATAGATGGACATGTGGGATGCTATTTATTTATTTGACAAATATTTATTGGGTAGCTTTCTAGGAGATAAAAATACATTGTTAAACAGGACAGACAAAGCCACGGCTCTCACAGAGCTTATATTGAGGCAAAGGAAGGCAGGCAACAAATAGATAAAAATAAATATATAAAAATCATTGGTAGTGTTAAGTGTTTAATTAGGTAGTATTAATTGCTGATCCTAATTCTTTAAAGAAGTTATTTTAGGAGTAGAAAGGTGGCCCGTGCAGTAGTTGCATAGTGAATCAGAGCATAATTAATATTTTACTGTTTATTCCACTAGTTGGCTCTTTAACAACTGTTCTTGATGCTGATGAGGCTTTGGCATCCTCTCTATGGGCCTTAAGATCTGCTCCCAGCTGGGCTGCCTGTCTGTTCAGATCTGAGTGTGTGTTGCCATTGAAGGATGTGAGGCCGTCTTTACAGTGAGCTTCAGGGAAAACATTAGTAGGGCTTCTGCAGGGTGTTGGCTGAAGGACTCCAGCAGAGCGAGGACACCTTGTGACATCAATATAAATAGCTGCAAATTGACAGCTGGTACCGCGTAATCAAAAACAGGTGGCTAAATTTGAACTGAAATGTGATGGTGATTATTGTATTTTGAAGGTAAAGTCTGTGAACCTTTCTGTGTGTAATTAAGAAGGCTGTTTGTATTATAAATGCTATAGGCTCATTCCAGCCCATATCTATGATTGTACCAAGTTGGCCTCGTGCTTGCTTATATAATTTCAAACATCTGTTCTTCTATACAGTTCATTTTACAGTTATAGCAAACTAACTATGAAACTAAGAGTGATCTTCTAAAAGGGAACACCAGTATAATCATTCTTTCAGATTATTTTTCAAATTACAAATGATCCAATAACAAAGCACAAACACTTTCACCTAAAATTGGTATCTCTTTATATGGGATAAATATGCTACTGAACATTACACTACTTAATAATTGCCATGCATTTTATTTCAAGTCTATCATCTGTTTTAAGTCTAGCTATAAACTTACCCCTAATTAATGTCACTAAATTGAATGATTATATGTTACTGTAACAATTTCCTATGTCCCAAAAATCTTTAAAAAATAGTCTATCTTCTCTATCAAAATGTCATCCTGTCAAAACGAAACAATATGCAATCTGCTATTATTGATTTTTGGCAAATATAAGTGGCTTCTTAATATCTTTCTGTAGGCAATAAGTAGTCATTTCATTTATTCTAATAATTTTCTCTGCTCTGAAGTTCAAGTATTATTAGTATCAAACATCGACATATTTTATAAGACATGACAATCCTTTGAGATCTTCATCATGAATTCTCCAAAAGAAGTACTGGTGCTCTAAGGTAATAAATAATTTTTATTACCTTAAGGAAATGAGAAAAATTAGAAAAATTTGCTATTTTGATTATGTTTGCCCCACTATATTTTTTAACATTTGTAAATTATTTCATGTGATTTAGTATTTCTTTCTTAAATTGTTAAGCTATTGCAATATGAGACCTGTTCTTTATTGTTTGCTGAGCAGTATCATTTTTCCAGAGACTTTATTTACACATTTTGTGAATACAGGATTGAATAACCATCACATTATTCATATAAATTACTATGCTACTTATTCTCCTTGTCACAGGTTCTAAAAAGTTAGGTGATAGCATGATACCTCCAGCTTTATTCTTTTTACTTAGGATTGTCTTGGTTATATGGACTCTTTTTTAGTTCCATATGAAATTTAAAGTAGTTTTTCTAATTCTGTGAAGAAAGTCAATGGTAGCTTGATGGGGATAGCACTGAATCTATAAACTACTTTGGGCAATGTGGCCATTTTCACAGTATTGATTCTTCCTGTCCATAAACTTGGAATGTTTTTCCATTTGTGTCCTCTCTTATTTCCTTGAGCAGTAGTTTGTAGTTTTCCTTGAAGAAGTCTTTCACATCCCTTGTAAGTTGTATTCCTAGGTATTTTATTCTCTTTGTAGCAATTGTGAATCGGAGTTCAAACTACACTACAAGGCTACAGTAACCAAAACAGCATGGTACTGGTACCCAAACAGATATATAGATGGAATGGAACAAAACAGAGGCCTCAGAAATACTGTCACGCATCTACAACTATCTGATCTTTGACAAACCTGACAAAAACAAACAATGGGGAAAGGATTCCCTATTTAATAAATGATGTTGGGAAAACTGGCTAGCCATATGCAGAAAACTGAAATTGGGCCCCTTCCTTACACCTTACACAAAAATTAACTCAAGATGGATTAAAGACTTAAACGTAAGTCCTAAAATCATTAAAAAAAAAAATCTAGAAGAAAACCTAGGCAATACCATTCAGGACCCAGGCACGGGCAAAGACTTCATGACTAAAACACCAAAAGCAATTACAACAAAAGCCAAAATTGAGAAATGGGGTCTAATTAAACTAAAGAGCCTCTGCACAGGAAAAGAAACTATCATTAGAGTGAACAGGCAACCTACAGAATGGGAGAAAATTTTTGCAATCTATCCCTCTGACAAAGGGCTAATATCCAGAATCTACAAGGAACTTAAACAAATTTACAAGAAAAAAACAAACAACCCCATCAAAAAGTGGGCAAAGGATATGAACAGACACTTCTCAAAAGAAGGCATATATGCAGCCAATAAACATATGAAAAAAGTTCATCATCACTGGTCATTAGAGAAATGCAAATCAAACCCACAATGTCATACCATCTCATGCCAGTTAGAATGGCAATCATTAAAAAGTCAGGAAACAACAGACGCTGGAGAAGATGTGGAGAAATAAGAATGCCTTTACACTGTTGGTGGGAATGTAAATTAGTTCAACCACTGTGGAAGACAGTGTGGCGATTCCTCAAGGATCTAGAACCAGAAATACCATTTGACCCAGCAATCCCATCACTGGGTATATACCCAAAGGTTTATACATCATTCTACTATAAAGACACATGCACACGTATGTTTATTGCAGCACTGTTCACAAAAGCAAAGAACCAACTTGGAACCAACCCAAATGCCAATCAATGATAGACTGCCTAAACAAAATGTGGCACATATACACCATGGAATACCATGCAACCATAAAAAAGGATGAATTCATGTCATTTTGCAGGGACATGGATGAAGCTGGAAACCATCATTCTCAGCAAACTAACACAGGAGCAGAAAACCAAACACTGCACGTTCTCACTCTTAAGGGGGAGTTGAGCAAATGAGAACACATGGACACAGGGAGGGGAACATCACACACTGGGGCCTGTCGCGGGGTGAGGGGCTAGGGGAAAGATAGCATTAGGAAAAATACCTAGTGTAGATGATGGGTTGATGGGTGCAGCAAACCACTATGACATGTGTATATCTATGTAACAAACCTGCAGGTTCTACACATGTATCCCAGAACTTACAATATAATAACAATTTAAAAACTATACCAAAAAAATTAAAATCAAAATAACAAAGAGTTTTTAAAAAGTTAGGTGATACTAGTGTACCTGGGAAATTATTGCTTGATTTGGTATTAAAAATAATTAAAAAGAAACAAAACAGAACAGGAAACAACAATGTTCGATGAGTTCCACTATGCTACACTATTTCTTTCCTGAGTTGTTCAGATCTTCAAACTGCATACCCAAGAAACTTTTAAAATGTACTTTAGTATTACTGGCTGTTAGATTAATGTACTCTTCTCAATTTTCATAACTGATTGCTAAATATTTTTAAAACCAAATAAAACGTTTTTTTTCGTTTGAGTTTTGTTTCAACTAGTACTGTTGCTTCTCTCTACTTATGTTATCTCTCCTGTTGCAGAAATATAACAGGCTCTTAAAACAGGCATGGATATTGTTTTTCAGGCTTCAGAGTACTTGGGAGCTGCCTTCAGAATCAGTTTACTATCACACAGGAAAATCCATCTCACTGTTTAATAGACAACTGGATTTCTTACTGCAAGTGATATTGTCAAGGTTGATTACTCATTTTATTCATTAGATATGAAAGAGATCTGCCTTCAAAGAGAGCATATTTACAACCTCTGAATACACTGGAAACTTTTGCCTTAGAATACAAATGTAATTACAAAGAAGCTCAAGACATGTTTTCAGAAATGCCAACACCTTTAGATTTTCATTTGATATTTGATATTAGTTTATAATGTAACTCGTTACTTAATTGCTTCACAAATTTGTAATGTTATTCTTAGCAGGTATCTTTAAGTGTTTTATCTGATGTCAAGAATTGTGAATTGTGAATGTGCCAGGTGCACATCTGTAATCCCAGCACTTTGGGAGGCCAAAGCAGGCGGATCCCTTGAGGTCAGAAGTTTGAGACCAGCCTGGCCAACATGGTGAAACCCCATCTCTAATAAAAATACAAAAATTAGCTGGGCATGGTGGCAGGTGCCTGTACTCCCAGCTACAGAGGAGGCTGAGGCAGGAGAATTGCTTGAACTCGGGAGGCAGAGGTTGCAGTGAGCTGAGATGATGCCACTGTACTCCATCCTGGGCAACAGAGAAAGACTCCATCTCAAAAAAAAAAAAAAGAATTGTGAATTGTATGTGTATTTGTGTGTGTGTGTGCATGTACTGAACCAAAGGATGAGACATTTCTGGTTTATAATATTATTGTTTGGGTAATCTTTAAATTATTTTCTATAATGAAGTGAAATATTAAAAAATAAATGTATGTATTTGTATACATATTTGTATTTTCAAAATGTCTTCTTTGTTCAAAATTATGTAATTTTGCCATATATTAAAATTCTATAATCATACAATCAACAATTTAGTGCTTAGATTTGTGTTACAAATTCTTCTCATTACTAAAATAATAGACAATATATTAGTGACTTAATAATTCTTGAATGTATCTTTTAGAGTTACTAGTTAAGATAACTTCTTGAGGCATTATACAGTTTTACAGGTACCTAAATATTAGTAATGACTATTTAAAATGCTATATGTTTACATGAGAAAATACTATATGAATATTAACTCACTCCATAAATTTTTATGAAGAGAATGCACATTCGTTAACCAATCACAATCCACTCTACCAATGATTTTATTGTCATTGCTTCATTTTTGTTTTTCTTAAAACCACAGTATCAAGTAGTTTTTATGTCATTGACATTTTACAGATAAGAAAATTGAGGCACTGGGAGTTAGCGCATTTATCTAGGTCAAAAGGTTTGTCAAAGTTGAATGGAGGATTAGAACCAACATATGACCTGCTCCAGGACCATTACCACTTCTCTGTGCAACCATGCAATCATGTATTACTGACTTAAGCATTTACTATGATATCTTTTTGTAGCTGATTAGGAAAAAAAATAAATACTTTTGATAAATATGCATATGTTTGCAACTATGTAATTTGAATATAATACAAACCATATATTTAACCCTTAAGTCTAGACCACATGTGATGTTCTAATAATCTATATTTGACTTTGCTGTTATTTCCAGTAAGTGTTTGGAGTTACATGATAGTATTATAGAATTGTCTCCTTAAAATGATAGTATATAAAACTGAGAAAAATAAATAATATTTAATGTCAGAATAGTTATATTTTATTTGCGTTTAAGTCACATGTTAAATGTATTAAAATAATTTTTAGAAAAAATCAATATCAGGGTAAAATAAACCCAAATATTCCATACAAAGTTTGATCCAAAGTTTTATAAAGGATCATTATAGAAAGAAAAAGATAAATTGGTTATTCTTATAATAACACTAAATAACTTTTGTTGAGTGTTTTCAATATAAAAGCATTATCTAAGGGTTTTTAATGAATACAATGCAACAATTTGATTAGAGAGAAACCATTACTATCCCTATTTTACCTATAAGAAAGCATACATGGGTTGGTTAAGTAACTTGCTCAAAGTCACATATATATTAAAGTGGAAGAGCTGAGATTTAATGCCGGTTAACAAAGCTCCAGAGCTGGCTCTCCGGAGCACGATTTACTGCATCTTTAGAGCGAAGGCACCTTTAGAATCACCTGTAGTTGTTTTTTCAAAAGGCAAGTTTCCAGTTTTTTGTTTCTGCTTTTGTCTTTTTTCCCTCTTTCTTTGAGTGGAGTTCTAGTAAACAATAAAATAACTTTCAAGTTTACTTCAGCATTTGTAATTATAACCTTAACATTTTAATTTCAACATAATATTAAGATCACTCTCTAGTTAAAAAAATCCAAGACACTGCCGTGTGCAGTGGCTCATGCCTGTAATTCCAGGACTTTGGGAGGCCGGGGCAGGAAGATCACCTGAGGTCAGGAGTTTGAGACTAGCCTGGCCAACATGGTGAGGTCTCTCTCTACTAAAAATACAAAAATTACCGCGGGCGTGATGGTGCGTTCCTGCAATCACAGCTGCTCCGGAGACCGAGGAAGGATAATCGCTTGAACCCGGGAGGCGGCAGTTGCGGTGAGCCGGCATAGTGCCACTGCACTCCAGCCTGGGCGACAAGGGCAAGACTCCGTCTCAAAAAAAAAAAAAAAAAAATCCAACACATGAATTTTTTTCGTGATGTCTTGTTTTAAGAAAAGGTAATCATCTGAAGAATTGCAAACTTTCAGTAATTTCAGAATACTAAAATGACTTACTGTTTATCAGAAGCGTATGATTTTCCAAGAATAATCCATAAAAATCATCTCAGACATAATTAGGCTTTTCATAAATATAATAGCTACAATGAAAGGATCATCAGCCTTATAATTTTCAGGAGGCTGATTTCTTGATTATTTTAGCTTTGTTTTAGGAGAGAGATGGTTACTACTTTGGAAATTATATTGTCACTATTTAAGTCTTTTATCACTCTTCTAAACTAATAGTCTCCTAAATTCATTTTTTGTCATGAGAATTACCAAAAAAGAAGTAATGTTCTATAATGTTTTTTAAAAGATGTTGATAAACAGTGCTTAAATAATTCTTAATATTTAATATGATAACATGTAAAGTTTCAGGAAATTAATATATTATGCTGCATATTTGCATATTATATGTAGCATTATTTTTTCTTGGATTAATCAGGAAAGCATACTTTTTCTTTGCAATGCAAATAATTAAAAAAGTGTAGCCCTAGCTACACGTTTACAATGTGTTGTTTCAAACTCTACTCCACATCATTATCATTTGGGGAGTCAACCTGTTTTCATTGCCTCTACTTGGAAATTTTCTGATCCTCATGAAAGAAGGAAAAGAGTCTTGACAAACCATCAACTGGTTCTTACACTTAAAAGGGATGCACATCTCACTTCTGCTTGCATTCAATTGACCAGTGTAAGTCATATAGGCACCCTGAGTTCATTAGGGTGGGAAAATACAGCCATCTATACTTGAGGGGTCTTACAAGTCACGTGGTAAAATCTGCCATAAGTGAGGCAGGGGCGAATATGGCTCCCTTGGGGAAGGAATGAGAAAATGGGAAAAGTATTATGATCTATCATGGTCTCTACAAGGGGATTAGTGCCAATAATTTACTTTACTGAACATAGTAGTTGCTAATAAACATTTTTACATGAATTTTAAATAAAGTAAAATTACTTCAAAATTAAATAAATTTTCTTGGGCAGATCTTTAAAAAGATTGCTCACTCACTTTTAAATCTGAAACTAGGTAGAAACCAGAGTATTTCTTCAGAAAGAAGCAACAATAACCACCATTGGCATGATTGTGTTTTTGGTTTTCTGCCTCCTTGCACATCCTATGGTATCAGCCGGTACAAGGTGTGGCCTATTTGAGTCCTTATCAATACACTGAATTTTATGTGTTAGCTAGCCATAACACCACCATGGAAGCGAATCACACTGGTTAAAACTGCCAGAAAAAATAATAGCCTCTAAGGCCGGAAAAAAAAAAAAAAAGACTCTAAAGCTTTGGCATATCTTCTATGTTAGCAGTATCTGTGGCTGAGAAACACTACAGAATGGTTATTAATGGCTCAAAACCTCTTTAAATGTTTCATCAATGCCCTCGATGTACTCTCACACACACACATAGAATTCTCAAATTCTATTGGATATTTTCCCTGTCTTTTTTGTTCATCTTCTTTGCTAAAATATGAATGGCAATATTTAATGGCGCAATGTGTGAATAGATTAGATAACCTCTTTTATATAAACTTTAGGAGTAAAAATGTTCCAAGTAGAGACTGAATATGAGACAAATACTATCTACTAATAATGAAAAATATGAAGTCTTAATGTCTTTAGTGATACTGTCAATCTACTTACATTTAACTTATATAACCTATAACCTTCTAGGGCTTTTCTTGTTTAATGATTATGAAATTGGTATTGCTGTTTGCTTTGATAGCACCACTGCTGTCATAGATAATCTCTAGGCAAAATCAGATCTTCTAGGTCTTAACATGACAAAATCAAGGAAATCCATTTATGTCTTAACAAATATGTACTTTTTTGTTCCATCAAAATGGAATTGCTTGATATTACCAAGATCTCAAAGGAAATGTTAATAGTTCATGAAAGATGGTACAGTTTTATACCCTTTTGAGGACTGGGAAAAATATGTATTATCGAAATGAAGGCTCTAATTATCATTATTTTGAAGCATGTAATCACTTAGTTCCAGCAAACAAAGAGTTAAAAAGTAGCCTATAACTTAGGGAAAGGATGCTAAGGTTTAGAGGAATTTTAGCCAGAAAATGATAGAAGTTACTCTTTATACAGAATAATAACTGTGGGTTTTTAGAATCAGCACTGTTGAATCAAAATTGCAATGTCGAAAGGGAAGGAAACTAAAACTCCTTGATTGTATTACTGTGTACTGTCATGGATTTTTAAAACATTCAGCCATTTAATGATTGGAGTAGCCATTCAGCATGATAAGACAAGGTACTGAAAACTGGTTTTTAGCGTAGTTGAATTGTCTCATGCAAAAGATACATGTGTGCTTGTGCATATGCAGGTGCGCGTATGCTGGGTGAGGGCAAAGAGGTTAGCAATATTCTTAGCAATATTCTTCCCAGTGGAGAAGAATCGTGTTTCCAGCCCAGACACATTTGCAAAGTGTGGGGCATCAGGCAATTATCACTAGATAACAAAAAGGAATTGTTGTCTAAGCCTGATGGGAGCTGATTGTGCATCCCATAAAGTGACTTTTCTCTCCATTAACCTGCAGATCTTCAAGGATTAAGTTATATAAGAAAAAAAATATTTTCATTTGGAGTCAACAATTACATGGAATCAACCCAAATGCCCATCAATGATAGACTAGATAAAGAAAATGCAGTACATATACACTGTGGAATAATATGCAGCCATGAAAATGGATGAGATCATGTCTTTTGCAGAGACATGGTTGGAGCTGGGGTCTGTCGGGGTAGGTAGGAGGAGGGAGAGTATCTGCAAGAATAGCAAATGGGCTTAATACTAAGGTAATGAGTTGATCTGTGCAACAAACCACAATGGCATCTATCTACTAACGTAAAAGTAGACAAAGATGACTGTAAGCAAATAAGGTCAGAAACAAGGACAAAAATTTTGAGGTTTGATTTAAGTTTCCCCATATCTCTAAAGATAATAAGGATTTAAGCAAAATCTGGTCTTCTCTAGTAATTATTATTCCTATTAATTACACATGACAAAGTTTAGGAAACTTAAATTTTTGGGTCATGGTAATTAGCTAATACCTAATCAGAGCCAAGATTTGGAAGTTGATTATCCTGACACCACAGTTCTCTTTTAATTGAAATATATAAAGATAGAAGCTACTTTCTCCAAAAACTTTACAACATAAATCTAAATGTGTGTTTCTTTCAGGGTTTGTGTTGTTATTATAGTGCCACTACTAGACTAATCTGTTCAGTTGTTTATTCTCAGTTGTGTCTGGTTAACTACCTGACGACACAAACACAGGTGCACGTAATCATACAACCAATTTGGGAAACCATTTCAGGTATCTTTCATAATGATAAACTGCCAAAATGAAACAAAAAGTATGTGTCTACATACACTAAATATATGCACATACATATATACATACATTTAATAGATATGCATGAAATATGTGTATACATAATTTATAACATTGTTATATTTTGCCACATCTGAAATAATTTAATTCTGGATATTTAAACACTATTAGAATATTTTGTTGTTAATAGGAAATTTTATAGTAACTCTGAAAATAAATGTTAGACTCATGGATATTTCCTCTGTTATTTAGAGAATATATTTTTCTTTGCATAATATATTACTTATAACTTTGGCTTCTCTTAAAGTTATGTAAGTTAAGAATAATTTCAGTTAATTCTACAACCATCTTAAATGTTAAAGTAAAATAGAATAAAGGACTACCCAGTTGATCTCATCCCTACACACACACACACACACACACACACACACAAACACATTGTATCACATTTAATTTAATTGCATTTTGATTTAATTAGTAATTATCATCATGACAGTTTGGTTACTTTTGTAAGTCATAACATTATCAGAAAATGCATTGTAAATTAGTTTACTTATGCCATCTTCCAGAAGACTATTGTTTAAGGATCACCACAGTTCATCTTGTTAAATGAGGTTAGTGACACTGACCCTCACCCTTTCAAAGTACTAATTGAATACACTCTTTCAACATGGGTAGATATAAAATATATATATTTATTTGAAATCATACATTTAAGTTCTAAAGGAAAATGACTGCCAACTATTAAAGGATATAAAATAGCATATTTAAAGATAATGGAATTTACCGAAAAACTAACAAATAAATAACAAAAATTCAAAAAGTAAACAAACCATTGCATGCATCCTACTCTTTAGAATAAACAAGGTGAAATTAAGAATTTCTTGCCTTAATCAAAACCACAATGAGATACCATCTCACACCAGTCAGAATGGCAATTATTAACAAATATGGAAACAACTGATGCTGGTGAAGTGGTGGAGACAACGGAATGGTTTTACACTGTTGGTGGGAGTGTAAATTAGTTCAGCCATTGTGGAAGACAGTGTGGTGATTCCTCAAAGATCTAGAGGCAAAAATACCATTTGACACAGCAATCCCATTACTGCATATATACTCAAAAGAATATAAATCATTCTATTATAAAGATACGTGAATGTGTATGTTTATTACAGCACTACTCACAATAGTAAAGACATGGAACCAACCCAAATGGCCATCAATGATAGACTAGATAAAGAAAATATGGTACATATATACCATAGAATACTATGCAGCCATAAAAAGGAATGAGATCATGTCCTTTGCAGGGACATAGATGGAGCTGGCGTCTGTCGGGGTGCATGGGAGGAGAGAGAGCATCAGGAAGAATAGCTAATGGATACTGGGCTTAATAACAAGGTAATTGACTGATCTGGGCAGCAAACCACCATGGCACACATTTACCTACATAAAAAACCTGCACATCCTGCACATGTACCCCTGAACTTCAAATAAAAGTTGAAGGGAAAAAAAAAGAATTTCTTGCCTTGTTCTTCTCTCACATTTTTCATTTAGGTATTATTTTATCATTTACTTGAGCAAAAATGGTTTCCTAATAGCCTCCCTTAAGAATTACATAGAAATACTTGAGTCTTATTTTGTTGAGTTTATCTATGTTCTAAAAATAATATCAGTATTATGTAATTATCCAACAGGAAAGTTGTAATGAAAGCTGTAATCACGTAGATCATGTAGATTAATAAATGTTAAGTGACTTGGTTGTTGTTGTTGTTGTTGTTGTTGTTGTTTTGAGACGAAGTCTCACTCTGTCGCCCAGGATGGAGTGCAGTGGCATGATCTCGGCTCACTGAAACCTCCGCTTCCTGGGTTCAAGTGATTCTTGTGCCTCCGCCTCCTGAGTAGCTAAGATTACAGGCACTCACCATCACATCCAGCTAATTTTTGTATTTTTAGTAGAGACAGGGTTTCATCATGTTGGCCAGGCTGGTCTCAAACTCCTGACCTCAGGTGATATACCTGCCTTGGCCTCTCAAGTGACTTTTTTATTTATTTATTTTTTTTAATGAACATACCACTTTTAAAAGGGGAAGTTTTAAACTTTCCTAAAAGTTAGTTACTTATTTGTTGCTTTTTGTTTGGATATATGTTTGTTTCTGCTAGAATTTTCATACTATAATAGTTTGATACTACTGGCATAACCAAGAGAAAAATGTTAACCTTTCTTGGGTAGGTATTTACTCCTCTTTATCCTGATCAGAAAAAAATACAGTAAAACTGATTTCAGATGTTCTTATTTATTAAACATGGTTTACCCAGGTTCTGACAGAAAACAGACAGGGGAACATTAGCATTCCGGAATTAGATAAGACTATCTAGAGTCTACCACTCACTTGCTATGCAAAACTAGATAAGTTGTGGCTTTTAGACTCACGTGGCTTACCAAAAAAACAAAGATGATAATCTCTGTTTCATAGGCTCAGGTTCAGGGTTGACTAAAAGAATTCATCTACCACCATAGTAAATAGTAAAAGCTATCATCACAGCATCTGTTTATATATGTAGATCATAACCTATATATATTGCTTTGTAGTAATAACTTTAAAGGCAAGTTTACTCTGCAACTCAAAGTTGGAGGAGTATAGGACTGCCCAGGAGGAACAGGGAAAGCTTTCTACTGGAATCTTAGGAAGGACTTCTGGTGATGAGTTCATCGGTTATAGTTTTCATTAAGGAAAGAAAAAAGATGACTAACATCCACTTCCCAACTGAGAACCATTGCTCAGTAAAGTATATTCTGTCCTTAGAAAGGGCTTCTGCCATGCAATGAGTCCTCCAGGAGATAAACTGAGCACTCGGCATAGAGGCTGCTTACACAGGAAAGAGTAATATCAGTTATCTCAATGAGTGTTGTGAACTACTGTGAAGTCCCTACATGATAGTGCCTCTTCACAGAGGTTTTGATGGTAAGCATTCACGATCATTGGAACAATTACATATATCTTCACCAGCCCAAGAAAACAAAAGATACATTATTACATACTGGGTGATGGGGTTTTAATTATCCATAGGGATTACTGCTGTTAATCCAACAACAAGAACAAAATAATTTTGTAGATTCTTTAGTCAGAGAGTGTGACACAAATAAGAAATGTCAGGAATAAATAAGGCAGGTTAAATTACTGTGCAAAGAAGTAGCTGGCTTCATGAAAATTGAGGAGTCATGAGAAATGTACAAAATATATAATAAGGGATGAACTATATAAACTATAATGTACAAAATTCAGTATGTGTTATATAATATATATACACTTTTTTAAGGTTAAACATATATTTACTGTACATTCATACAAATATATTACCCAAACTCAGAAAGTTATTTTAATAATATTAAAAAATCATTTTTATCTAAATATAAACCTAATCATAGTATGTGTACAACAATATTGGTTAAGTCAATCTTTACATTTCTTCTGAGGAATATGGTTGAGAGGTTATTTATTTATTTATTTATTTATTGGCTTTCTAGCCTTATTACCATTAAGTTCTACAGTTTGGGAACAAAGATTGAGAATATACTCAGAAATGTGGCTCCAGGTGGTAATATTAAAGAGAAGAAAGTCTGATTAAGCTCTAATTGTGGTATTAGGGGTAAATTAATTATATTGCAATAACTATAAAAATTAAGATTAGCAAAGATTTATGCTCTGGGCTGTGTAAACATGGGGCAATACTACCATAAGGTGTCTTTGGAGCGTTTTCTAATTGGCACATTCAAAGCTACTCTGTATTCCATTGAAATTTCACAAGAAAAGAAAATTATATATTCAGGTCCATAGGAATACACGGAAACAAAATAAACTTCTCCTTTGAGCATAAAACAGACACATTTATTTCAATATAATGTCAGTGTTCTTGCTTGCAATCAGAATACTAAATAATAATTTGTTACAGAATTTATCATTAAACTGAAAATTCACATAAAGATAGAAATTTGCTATTAAGCATTCAATTATATCAACGCCCAAAATATAGGAAGTGCAGGAAACAGATAAGTAGGTATCATATTTGGTCCTTGGACTATACTTGAAATTTACAGAAAAAGTAAGAAGATCCACCTTCTCTGAATCTTGTTTAATTGTCGGCTTTTTTCCTCTTCATATGGTAGCTAAGTCATTTTATATGGAATCTAATACTGTACTATTAGAGAAACAAATCATGTTGCACTAAAGTTAATTTTATAACATTTAGCTTTCTCACTTTGACTGGTAAAATACCATACCTCAGACTTAAATGCAATCCCAGTGTTTGCATTAATTATTTTTTCTGGGATTGCAAATCTCAGAAAAAATGTTACTGGACATTTTTTCCAACCTGCATTAAAAGAGTGCATACTATTCGGGCTGAGTTGGAAAAACTGGTTCAAAGTGGGGGAGGAAAAATCACTAAAGAAACATCATCTAAATTTGAAAAAGCAATAAGGAAAAGGAATAAAACCAAGATGTTTAAAACTTTGCTCTTTATTTGTGTTTCTATTATTTTTAAGGGTTTATATGCATCATGCCATCCAGGAGCTTATAGTCATATAGGGATAAAATATAAACCATAATTAGCAATATATCAATAATATCAAGTACTAATTACCAATGGAAGCAAGAATGTAATATTTTGAAGTTGAGGAAACAGTGATCCTAGTTCAATTTTGAAAATTAGACAATTCTTGTGTACCCAAAGCAATATGACCACTTGGGCTTAATTTGTTGATATTGAACATAGAAGAAACAGCATGAGAAAAGGCATAGAGGAGGGCAAATGTGTTTGTAAAAAAGGGTAGAAAAATCACAAACAAGTAGTTTATAGTTTTCTATGATATTTTTCAAGGGAAATATTAACAATTTAATTATAAAATTAAATAAATAATGATTTCTAAGAGCATCTGTATAGCATCAAAGTGTGGTCATATTTAAAAAGCCATTTTGAAACAATACTATGGTTTACTTATATGGAACCATCAAACATTTATTGGGCATGTATTTTGCTAGGCACTCTTCTCAACCTAGAGATAAAAAAGTGAAAAACAAATGACTGTCTCTCTTTATAGAATTTCTATTTTAATAGAGAAGAATATGTATTTCTATTTACATCTGTGACTCATTTATTTGCATATTTGTGTGTGTGTGTATATATATGCATATATGTATATGTGTATGGCAAGCAAGTAAACAAATAATGTAAATATGTATAGTAATAAGCATCATAAGAAAAGGTGAGAGGTGGAAGTGACTTGGACTAGGTGATCATGGGGAAAATACTGAGAATTGATCAGATTCTCAAATCAGATATACATTTTAAAGGTGTTGACTACAGTATTTGCCGACAGATTGCATGTGAAATAGGAGGGAAAGAATGGAGAAATCAGTATTGTCTGTGATTTGGTCTGAGTAACCAAGTGAAAATGTATTTATATCCATTTGGAATTAATTTTTTTCTAACACCAAAGTACAGTTCTTGGGGATCAATTATTTGTAATATTCTTACCTGCTACCTTATACTTACCTGGCTGGAATGCTACCCCTTCCAGCTTATCACTCAGCCTTTCCATGGAGTTAACTGCTACTCATTCTTTGTTACTCAGTATAGACTATCTTTCCATCAAGCCTACATGAGTAGATTTTAACAAATTTATCTCAATTTTAATTATTTAACGTTAAGTTTATTAATTTAATTATTGCATCCCCATTAGGAAAACTCCAGAAGGGCAAAGGCTATGTCTGTTTTATTCACAGATTATTTGCACCACTACAACCTGGCAGACTATGGAAAGAGTAAGTTTTTATTGAGTAGCTAATTCTTTTCTTCTTCCTTGTGTCTTTTTTCCCCAGTCCTTTATTTGGGGGTTTATATAATCTTCTTTCGTCACCTTATGCTTTTCCCTATTTTGGTTAACTACTAGTCAGTTAATTGTGAGGGGAAGAGGCTTTTAGCCTAACTTTTGGCAAACTACCAAATTCAAAGTTGTTCTGCGCAACAATCTGAGTACCCTGCTGTTAAAATATGAATGTCAATGTCTCCCACCCTAAATTCATATGTTGAAATCCTAACCAAAAAGGTGATAATATTAGGAGGTGGGCCTTTGGGAAATGATTAGGTCATGAGACAAGAACTCTCATGGACAGGATAAGGGCCCTTATATTAATAAAAGAGGCCTCAGAGAGATCCTTATCTATCCCCTTCTACCATGTGAGGATAAAATGGGAAGTTAGCAGTCTGCAACTCAGAGTAGGGCCCTCATTAGAACTGGCCCATATTGGCACCTGATCTTGGGCTTTTCAACCTCCAGAACTGGGAGAAATACATTTCTGCTGTTTATAAGCCACCCAGGCTATAGTATTTTGCTATAGCAGCCTGAATAGATTAAGACATCCACCCTGAAGGTCCTTGACTTACTTGTATCATTAAATTCATGAAAGGTGTACTTAGAGAGCTCTTCCTATAACCAGGCACGATAATAGACACTGACGATAACGTAGTGAGCAAAAGCAGACATGATCTCTCCATTATGCAAATCAAAATCCAATGGAAGAGACAGATATCAATCCTACAATCCCATAAAATACACTTATCTTCAGTCCACTTTAGCTAACGTCTTCTAAAGATACTATTTTGAACTTCTCCACCTTTGAAATGGTAATTCTAATTCTTTTTCTCAGACTACAAATCTGACTCTTGCTCCATTCTCATTATATTAGCTCTGCACTGTGAATACAGAGACTCCAACCCATGACCATGTCTTTTATTTCTAAATGCGTGTCTGGCTTCTGCATTTACTCCTTCCTGTCTCTTTCCTTGGCATTCCATGGAGCCTCTCTCCTGCCTAGAGCTTTATCTCCCTTAACAATTCCTTTCAGCCACAAACTTTTGTTAAACTCCATTCTGTAATACATTTATGTATCTTGCATTCTCTATGCCTATGAGGATAGTTCAATATTGCTGGGGGAAAAAGAAAACTCGTATGTCTTAATTAGTGGCTTTGCAATTTATGGTTTCACACCTTCACTGGGAAAACGTCTCAGTAGACTTCTTATGTGGTCCTGGTCAGCTCTCTCTCCCATTTCCATTTTCTCCAGGCAGCTCTCTTAGTACTGTTTCCTAGTTCCTTAGCAGATGATAGTACTTCCACTTTTAGAAACATTTATTCTATCAAAAATGAAACCCTTGACTTAGTACTGTAGTGCCTGGAAAGTTACGTATAGTCACTAACTTCCCTACTTATTTGATTTCTATCTTAGAGGAATAGATGGGAACTTCTACTATGTCTCACATCCTATCACCCTCCTGTGGTTTAAACCAATGCTAATTTACAAACCTTTCCCAGCACTTGATCTTTTCTCTTAGGTTTGTTATACATTTCACCACCAGGTTAGCCTTAGAAAACCCCATTTTATTGGGTTATATCCACTTCCAAAGACTTCCAAAAATTTCTTTAAGCCGTTAGTGTATTTTCCAATTTCTTCATTTGGTTGCTAAAAGCTCTCTGAGACATAACTCAATGGTAATAACTGTTATTCTAAAATATGAACTACTTTATAGATTATTTTTCCCAACATTCTGCAGCTTTCTTTATTTAAAAAAATTATACTTGCTCAATTTCCAAATTTTTGGAAAGTGAATTCGAACTGGTCAGCTATGTAAAAGTTATAGCACTAACTGCTGGAAAAAAATAATGAATCAAGTAAGCCTGTTCCTTACCATCACTACATCCCTACTGCCTTATTTCTATCTTAGAGGAATAGAAGGGAGGTATAGCAACCCATGTGAGGGAGCAGAGAGTTGAATACCATGGATTAAGTGCTATTATGTTCATGTGCAGAGGGCAGCTGGAGGGTGGTAGAAGGAAGTGGGACTCAGAGTAAAGTGTTAAGGTGGGGTTTCAAGGAAGGCTTTGAAGATTAGGTAACAATTAAATTAAGGACTACAGTATTAAATGAATATATTAAATGGAAAGAGACATGGTAGGGAGAACACAATGCTTTTCTCAGCGGTAAAAGTGAGCATGGAATTTAAAATCTTGTTTGCCTGAAACATAGAGCTAATGATAAATATGGGTGAGAGATTCAGTTGAATTGGTAATAATGTTATCATATGCCATTTTAAGGAACTTGGGTATTATAACGGAAGCATGGAAAGCTTTGAATAATCCAAACGTAATAGGTCAGACTTAAAGTTTTCATATCAATCTGCTTCCAGGGTAGAGAAAGTTTCCAGAGGCTTAAAACTGAAAGCAAGTTGCTGAATTAGGAGGAATCTATGTACAGGTGATGGTAACACACATCTAGGTATAGACACTGGAGCTCTACAACTGTCTATCCTATGGACATATAAAAATTAATTTAACCATTTTCCTAGTTTTTTACATTTATATTCTATTTGGTGATTCTCTAAGAAGGGAGTAAAGCCTTTATTTATTTTTTAATAGATCATCTCATAACACTATACTTACATGGTCCACATTGCAAGAAATGCTGAACAAAGTGTTGATTAGTTATGGGTAAATGCCTAGGTGTATACCCTGTAATGCAAGTGCTCACCTCGTAGCCCAATAAATTTTAGAAGGATATTGGACAAGTATTACTTCCCCCCCGCCACCCTCTGTCTCTCTCCCTCTCTCTCTCTCTCACACACACACACATGCACACACACACAAAATGCACAGCATATATTTCACAAAAAAAAACCTTTATGAGAAAATACGTTGTGTTTCTTTACAAGAAAACACGTTAAAACATAATTTACATATCTTTATTCAGTGAATTGTGTGTTACATATTGTAAATATTTGTATTGATATTATTCTACTAGAGTGTATTATATCCTTTTTTTCTTGTCATAAATCCTAAATGCAGCCAGGCGTGATGGCTCACGTCTGTAATCCCAACACTTTGGGAGGTTGAGACGGAGGGATCACCTGAGGTCAGGAGTTCGACACCAGCCTGGCCAACATGACGAAACCTGGTCTCTACTAAAAATACAAAAAATAGTTAGCTCTCATGGTGCGTGCCTGCAATCCCAGCTACTCAGGAGGCTGAGTCAGGAGTATCGCTTGAACTTGGGAGGTGGAGGTTGCAGTGAGCCAAAATAGCGCCACTGCACTCCAGCCTGGGAGTGAGACTCCATCAAAGAGAAAGAAAGAAAGAGCGGGAAGGGAAGGGAAGGGAAGGGAAGGGAAGGGAAGGGAAGGGGAGGGGAGGGGAGGGGAGGGGAGGGGAGGGGAGGGGAGGGGAACTAAATGCTTGTTGAGTAATATCACTCAAATTACAGGAATTATTCTGATATTGATCCTCATTTGAATATGGTACAAAGATCCAGCAGGCCAATTTTGGGTAAAATAAAAATTCCAGGTAGCATTATATTTTTTGATAGGTAGAGGCTGACTCTCTTTCAGATTCTTGCTAGAGAAGCAGCTAAAGAGTTTACTAGGCAAGGTTCAACTTATTTCAAACAATCTTTGGAAGTTGCTTTTCCACTTTAATTCTCTGATGATAAATGTGGCATAATAATAGTTGACAGCAAGATGGAAAGAAAATATATAAATACACAGAATAAACTACTCACAGACAATCTGATCAATGCATGTGTCTGTGGCTAAGAAATCATTTTTCCCTTGATGCAAATTTAGTTCATTCCATCTCACTGAAAAGTAATGTAACATCATTACTCTTTCCTCACCTTGTAAAACTGACATAGCATAATCAAGAGACTTCAGTTTCCCTCTTTGGGAGAAACTGTAATATTGAGATCAAATTAACCCTCAATGGGAATGAATTATTTGTGCTAATACTTGCAATTTAATAAATAAACTGTAGAAAAACATTTTTAAAACTCTATAAAGTGTCTTTGATAATCTTTTAAGAAATACTTTTTACTAACTTGTGATACTTCACCATTGCTTTTTAGTTGTTAAAATAAGATGTAATAAGCCAACATAATAATTAAACCAACATAAATAATTATTGGATTTATGAGTAAATAAGAAAGACTGTGAGCCTATAATACTTCAGCAATTAATGGTTTTCCTATAGCAAAATATACAAGATTAAGCTGCTTTTACAATTTCAATTTTAAAGCAATAATAGCATCACTACCAAAATTAGGCAAGCAAAGTCCTGATATTGGAAATGATGCCATATTCAGTGTAGGCTGGAATGATCTACAAGAAGTCACTAAAAGAGAGAAAGAAGGCCGTGCGTGGTGGCTCATGCCTGTAATCCTAGCACTTTGGGAGGCTGAGGTGGGTGGATAACCAGGTCAAGAGATAGAGAACATCCCAGCCAACATGGTGAAACCCCGTCTCCACTAAAAATACAAAATTAGCTGGGTGTGGTGGTGCGCATCTGTAGTCCCAGCTACTCCTGAGGCTGAGGTTGCAGTGAGCCAAGATCGCGCCATTGCACTCCAGCACAGCGACAGAGCGAGACTCCGTCTCAAAAAAAAAAAAAAAAAAAAAAAAAAAATAGAGAAAGAAATGATAAAGAACCTAGAAATCCTCAACAGTTGTACTTTCTCTCTTTTCTAAAAGAAGGTTAAGAATTTACAAATATACTTTTGTTATAATGCAAACTATCTGAAAAATATAAGCTGTAAATGTATGAGTGAGTAAAAAATATATGTATTGCTAGTTCTCCATCAAGTATAAAATATTCTCCTCATCAAATATCAGCGATAACATTGCAGTCTGATTTGATCAAATTGGCAACAAATAATATAAAATAATACTTAAATATATGGAAAGCCCATTTTTTTGCAGAAATTTCTACTCATCAGTAACAGTGAACATTTCATTTTTCTATCAGTTATAACATTTAAGCATTCATATTTCAATGAACAAACACATTCTATTTATAGCTATCATTGTTATAGGTATAAAGGAAGAAAAATAAGAGTGTGGTGTTAGGAAATTGATGTTTCTGCTTAGGGATTGGCAAATGATCTTGTTAGATGTTAACAGTGTATAATCATGATGAACAAGGTAGGTTTAATTAAGAGGACAGATGAGCTTGTGTTGCCAACTACTTTTTACTGTATACAGTAAAATATTCGTTCTGTTTAGTTTCAGGCAAGAGAGGTTTTATCATCAAAGATATGCAGGAGGGTGAATGTTTTTATTCAGGTCATGGGGAAAGTCAACACAAAAAGGAAAATAAAGCAGCAGGAGAATCAGTTTGTTGCAATAGTTACAATAACAGAAATAGAGAACATTGACAGGCATGATGGTAGCAGAATTGACAGACTGGATATGATGTGGGCAAAAAAGAGAGAATATCTGCATCACAAACTCAACCTGTGTAAATAGCATAAAAGAGTTTGCCTTTTCCAGTTCCTGGTTTCCACAAGAAGTGATTTTCCTCACCCTCCCTCACTTGTACAAATGTTAAGTTCCACACTTAATAGTTATTTACCTTGTTTGAAAATTTGCAAAGTATAATTTGATAACCTTGCCACAACTCTGCCTAACTTTCCCTTGAGGGCTGCAGACCTGCCACCAGTGAGCCAACAGCCATTTCTCCAGGAGCCTTGTTTCTTCTAGAGAAGGACTTCAACACTGCTGGGAGGGGTCTGGCCACTTCTGCAGTCAGAGTTTTTGAGGCTGATAGGCTAAAAAATTTAGAGCCATGTCTTCCAACCTTGATTTTATCAGTGAAAAAAAAAAAAAGGTGCTTGTTTGTTCTTGTAGTTGTCTAATGTTTTTGTTGACATTTGTTATAACTCAAGGTGTTCTATTTAGTGAAACCTCCATAAAGCTCCAAGAGTAGTGTCAACTTTTGTTTCTTCTGCGGACTTGTGGATTAGTTTGGTATTGGACACTTTATTTTAAACGTATCCTTTAGAAACAGAATACATCAAGCTCGATCCTGAAATATTTTGTAATCCGAGGAGTTATACTAACATCTGGAGAGGAGCCACAAAGGATGTTATAAAGGAAGTAACATAACACATTTCAGGTTCATTCTCACAGCAATGTGTAGTGGTGGCCAGGTTTATAACTTATTCACTGGCTTTGAAGTCAGGTGGATCAGGGCTCCAACAGCATCCCTGATTCTTAAGAGCTGTGTAGTTAGAGACAATGTATCTAAATCCTGTGAAGCTCAGTTTATGAATCTGTACAATGGGAATATTATGACTAACCTCGCCAGTTGTTGCAGGGATCAAATAACATAAAAATAAATGTAGCACTTAGTCTAGAGCTGGGAAAATAGATTAAATTAAAGGCAGTTTTTAATAATGTGAGGAGCCAAGCTAAATGTAGTGGGAAAGTTGGGAAGCTGGTGCAATATTAGAGTGAAATTACTTTAAAAGCATTAATGAGGATGGGTGTGGTAGCTCACGCCTGTAATCCCAGCACTTTGGGAGACTGAGGCAAGAGGATCACGAGGTCAAGAGATTGAGATCATCTTGGTCAACATGGTAAAACCCCGTCTCTACTAAAAACACAAAAAAATTATCTGGGCGTGATGGCACGCACCTGCCATCCCAGCTATTCGGGAGGCTGAGGCAGGAGAATTGCTTGAACCCGGGAGGCAGAGGTTGCAGTGAGCTGGGATTGTGCCACTGCACTCCGGCCTGGCGACAGAGCGAGGCTTTGTCTCAAAAAAAAAAAAAAAAAAAAAAAAAAGCATTAATGATAGTGAAAAATAATGAGTGCAATTTTGACTGTATTATGTTTATAATGTTAGTGAACTATCTTGGAATAGATACCTAGCTATGGGACATAGTGTAAAGGGAGAAATGTTGTAATAATCAGAGATACACAGAGTTACATAGAAAAGCAGAGTGATAAAAAAAAAAAAACCTATACATTTATATAAATGGACCAAAGGATAGAGCACAACATGAAAACAAGGTCCGTTTTTCTTTTTTTTTCCCTAGAGAGCACTTGTAGGTATCAAGTGAAAAGAGAGGAAGAGACACCAATAAAATACACAATGTTCAGAAGACAACCACAAAATGGCAGAAAACAATCAGAGATTGTCCAGAGATAAAAAGTGACCAAGAGTTTTAAATACTTCCACAGAGAAATAATTGCAAACACTATAAGGGGAAAGTTTACATATCTCTTATCCAGTTTAAAATTAATCGTTGTTTCAAAGATTATTATTCGATGTATAAGTCAGTTGCAGAATAATTTGAAGGAAATCATAGGTTAAAGAATATCACCATGAAGTACATACAAAAGTAAATAAAAACATGCAATCAGTGATGTGCATGAAAACACATACTATTTCTTCTCATTTATTAATCATATTCCAACCACAGTATAATTTTGAAAGCTCCTACTTATAATACATTGGGATGTCAGAAAAATCAGATAAGACATAGAAGCAGTGAAATATTACCTTGTTACTATAATGTTCCAATAACGTTCCAATATTCAGATTTGCTTTATTTATAAGACATTTCCACAATCTTTCAAAAGTCTTAAAGACCTTCTGCCTTGATTTTAATTACAGTGGAAAAAAAAAATAGGCTGGTTTGGCCTATTGGGCTGCATATCCTCCTTAGATTTCTATATTATATTGAAATTTACTATCTCTAAAATAGCAATTTTTAAAAAACTTTAATTTTCTTTGCTGCTATTGCTTGAAACATGTTGGAAATGTAAACAAGAATTATTTTACAAGAATATTTAGTGGACTTTTCTTTCCAGCTGCTGGATATACTTTTCCTAGCCAGCTATGTCAAAGAAATTATCCTACACAAAATGTACAGGTCACAGAAAATATTGTAGTTAGAAAAGAGGGAGCAGAACTGCGCATTGGTGTAAATTCTTTAAGTATTATAAGTGCTTCCAGAAATTCTTCCTGGCTACTGGAGTAAGGATTTACTTCTAGCTCACATTTTACCTGGAAGGTATTTTAGGAGTTGTTATTAGTTTATCTCCAGAATGAAGGTTCCCTTTTTAAAATTACACTCCAGACCCAACATTGTCAATACAATATTCCCAAGATTTAGACAGTTTTTGTGAAATTACTTTCTGGAACTTCACCAGAAATATTTATTGATTTTTATGAAACTCAATATACATACACACACACACACACACACACACACACACACACACACACATATATATATTTTTTTTTTTTTTTTTTTTTTTTTTTTTCCTCTTCGGAAAAACTCTTTCTTCTCCTGGTGTCTGTGATACATCCCTTTCCTAATTTTCCTTTGTTATCTCTCCAGGCCTAGATGTCTGTAGAACGTGTATACCTGCTGAGACATTTCATAGGTCTTTTGATTTGATGCATCATTAGGTGTTAAATTTTTCATTTGGATGTTTCATAGTGTTCTAAGCTGTAGTGTGTGTGTGTGTGTGTGTGTGTGTGTGTGCGTGCGCGCGTGTGTGGTTTCAATTCTTCACTCAGTTCTCCAAAACTCCTGCCTCAGGTTCCTACTACAGTATCAACTCTTTAAAATAGGGACTAAGTCTTTTCAATATTTTAGCCCTCACATATTACCTAAATACTGAGTGAATTATTCAGTGTAGCCTTAACAACAATTATAAGTTTAATACAATTATATTTTATTCTGATTAAATTATCGATCAAATTAAAATACAAAATATATGAAATACATACACATTTTTCTGCATATTAAATTTTTTTCTGTAGTTTGCTTTCTAAAATAGAATTGTTATTTTCTGTCCTATAAGACTAATGAGAGATGAACTCATTTGGAAGTAAGTACCCTTGAGGAATAAGGAAATAAATGATTTTTATCATTTATTAATTTGTATCCAACAATTAAGTGATAACTTTTTCACCCTATCCTTAAGGGAAAAGCAGGAAAGACAGCATCAAATGTAATTTGTAATTGGCTAGTAAAATGATTTCTCTTTCTCACATACTTGCCTATGGAAATATTTAGGTTTATTGTTAATTCAAATAGTAAAATAGAATGATATATTTTGGAGCATCAGTTCAAATTCCAACTTCCTGCTTCATCTATTAAGGGCTTTTATCAAATTTTTTCAGTTTCATACATATACATTTTATATTCATGCACATATGTATTGCAGGTTACACAATATTATTATATTTGCATGTTTACCTACTATCTTGAAATTGTCTTTTGACTAAAATTGCTTCTTTAAATAAACTATATTACTCTCTTAAAGTTAATGCCTTAAGTAGTACAAGGTATTAATATTTTTATCAGTATCTCAAATTACTAATTAATAATTAAATAAACACTTTCTGGGTGATGGAAGTTGATATTTGAGGCAAAGCATAAATAGCCAATATAAAAACAAAGAAATGCAAATATTTAAATGTGTATGAATATTATGGTTAACTTTTGACCTAATAAAATACATCAAAATTATATGAAGGTTACGTATATAATTATTTGCATATTATATGGGCAATGAAAAATAATTGTGTTAATGTTTGACAAGATCCAAGTAAACTAGCATACTTAAATATTACTTGTGTAAAAATAATCTAGTAAAGTCCATTACGGAAGAAAGAAAGAAACACCCAAGAGGAACATTCAATATTCATAAACTTTGATTCCATAAACAAACTCACAAGAACTTATTCTCACCAAAAAATTAAATATAGAGAAAAAAATCACATTCTAAGATGGTCACTTCAGAGTTTTTTAATAAAAAATTATAGATAATTGATTATTGAGCAATAAGGGTTTAATTCAATTAAGTCAGTTTAATAGAATATTATGGAGACATTCAGTTATGTCTGTGTAAAAAGAACATAGGTGAACACATAAAAAATTAAAAATGAGAGAAGCATGATACAAATGTATCTACAGTATGCTCTCAGCTGCATTATATAGATAAAAGCTGCATCAGAAATATAAAGATAACCAATTAGGAATTTAATTAAATATTTAAATGTTTGAGGAATAGCATAATTTTAACTAAAACAGGACTTTTTAAAAAATTAGGGAAATAAATAAACATAGCTTTAAAATGAAATAGAAATACTTGTCGAATTTAGTCTACCATTTCTTCATTCTGTTCATCATCTACAATCCCTACACTCTCCTGAACCTTTCCTCCTTTTATTTTTTTCCTGACTTTCCATTTATCAGTATTGTACTAATCAAACGGCCAAGACAAAAATATGGTTGTTACCTTCCCTTTCACCATTTCAAATCAGCTAACATCTCTTGTAGATCTCATTTGCTGAATCTCTACGGAACTTGACTTTCCCTTTCAAGCTGCTGTTTTAGTTTAGGTGCGCGTCTTTCACCCAGCCTTGCCCGAGCCAACTCATCTCTCTGTCTCAAGTAATCTCCTCACCCTGTGTCAATTTGATCTCCAGAATATTATCAGAATTATCTTTCTCACAAATTTATACTACTATTAATTGTTCTGGCCACAGTTTTTCAATGACTACTTATCGTTGACTGTATATACACCCATTAGCATAAGTGATTGTACCTTCTGTCACTTCCAGCCACTTTACCCACAATAACACCTAAATCATTGTAGTTTCTTAATGCTGCATTATCTCACAGTTTTATTTGTAAAAGTTAGACCAGTTATTTGATGTGCCATCCTTGGATATGTTCCAGGCCATTCTTATTCCTCTAGTCTCATAAACTATCATCTTCTTTAACCATCTTGTTTATGCCTCTTGGGCATAGTTAGAAAGCCATATCCTTATATACTAAGTCATCTAATGCAGCAATATTGTTACTGTGAAAAGATAACAAAAGGCTGGGCTCGGTGGCTTATGCCTGTAATCCCAGCAATTTGGGAGACTGAGACAAGCAGATCACCTCAGGTCAGGAGTTCAAGACCAGCCTGGCCAACATGGTGAAACCTCGTCTCTACAAAAGTAAGCCGGGCATGGTGGGACGCACCTGTAGTCCCAGCTACTTGGGAAGCTGAGGCAGGAGAATGGCTTGAACCCAGGAGGCAGAGGTTGCAGTGAGCTGAGATCGCCACTGCACTCCAGCCTGGGCGACAAAGCGAGACTCCGTCTCAAAAAAAAAAAAAAGAAAAAAAAATAAAAAATTGCATATCTCAGGGAACATCTATGATATCTATGAGAAAAAATGTAGTAATGTAATGTAGTAATGTATGCGAATTCTTTTAAATATAAGATACTCAGTGGGTGATAGTAACTATTAAGGAGGGAAAGTATATTAAACTTGTTAGAATATTGGCTTCACATTCAGGCAGATCCAGATTCCTAGTTGTGCGACCACAAATAAGGTTCTTAATCTATATCAGATCCTTTATCAGCAAAATGAGAATAATATCACTGTTGTTGACATTACGGCTGACTCCTGCCACCCATTCTACCTTCCCCAGCTCTAGGTAGAGACTATGCTAATTTCAGCGGTTTTCAAGCAAAGGTGAGTTTTGTCCTCTAGAGATAATTCAGCTATGTCTGAATACCTTTCTGATTGTCACAACTGTGAGTGTTACTGGCATCTAATAGGTAGAGGTCGCTGTCGGATGCACATTCCACAGTGCATAGGAAAGCCCTCCAGAACAAAGAATTCTCTGGCTGAAAATATCAGTCGTGCCAATGTTGAGAAACCTTGGTCTAATAACAAATCATGAATGTCCCAGGCACTGTGCCAGTGTTAATACATTAGCATATGGCGTTCTCCTACAGACAGGTATTTGTCTGGGGTGTATGTGTCTTACATTGATATAATTGGACTTAAATGCAGAAATCATATTCAAGATTAAAATCTCTCTCTCCTTGTCTTCACCACTCTTCTCCCACCTTCAATTTCTTTACCTCTCCTTTCCTCCTCCTATCTCACTTTCCCCATTTTCTACTCTCCCACTGAAACTGAAGAAAAAAGACTGTAGCTCTGATTAATATCAACAGTCATCTTAAGACTGCAAGGTAAATCTGTTGTAATAGAGACAACAGAGAAAGTGATAGAATGAGTATTGGAACTTGATTACTGTGTTGGTTTCTTTTTCAACTATCTCCCTTGCTAGACCACAAACCGCATAAGGTAAAACATGTATAATTTGTTCACCATATGGTGCATAACACAGTATATGGCATATATAAGTGATAGTGATGTCTAAATGATAAATAATTATTCTTCTGCTTTGCTTTTGTGTCTGTCTTTTCACAAGAGTAAGTTACTTAAGAATTTTCCCTTTTCCATCACAAAGATCAAATATTTGTTCAGTCATACACACACACACACACACACACACAGAGAGAGAGAGCAGAGAAAGTAAAAAAAGACAAAACGACTATCATGGTATAGTGGAAGTTCAAAATATCTGAATAATACCCTAATTTAATCTTGGCTTCTAATCTTGACCCTGTCTATTTTATATCACATCATAGTGTCATCCATGCATGCAGGATTTGTTTTCTATTTGGCAATGCTTTCCAAGTTCCAGAATAAGGAAAGTCTGGCATATACTTAGCACTCAATATATTCTTAATGACACTCAATAAATTCTTAATGAATGAGTAAATATCACTTACCTTTTAGGAGCTACAATTTTTAATAATACTGACCTTAAGTTTGTATTAGGATTCAATTAAATAAAGTAAGCTAAGTGTTGGATGCATTACAAATGTTCAATACATATTAATTTATTTTCTTTTTTTCCCAAATAATTTTTGTGCAAGGACACATCTCAGACAGTTGGATACTAATCAAGTGTACTAAATGGGTCAAATTCTCAGCATAATGAAAACAAACCCAAAAGGAATGGCAGGTAGGGAAGAGAATAAAGTTTGTTGAGGCAAAAAGATTCCTTAATATACATAGATACATCTAAATCAGTAATTTAATTTATATATTTAAAAATATAGCCACTTCTTTGAAAACCACAGACCTAGTAAACACATTCTACTTTCATATTTTTTCCAGGTGAAGAACAATTGAATATGTGTTATATGAATATCTGATCAGTCTATTAAAGAAGTAATGCACAATTGTTTAATTCAAAAACCAAATACTTTATGACTCTATTTCAGTTTATTTGTTTTATAAAGAATTTGTATAACATGCTTTATTAGCACTGACTACTGAAGTTAATACAATTTTACCTTACATAGTTAAGACAGAACATAACATAGATAAAAGCCAATCAGTCTGTACATATTTGCACTTAGAAAAAAACTGTTCCATAGACTTATTTGCATATTTAAAATTTTCAAGATTAGAGGTAGTTTTTGAGTTTGTTTTGTAGATAAATTAATTATTAATTTGTGGAAATTTCAGCATTTCATATTTTTATTGGTCACAGATTTTATCAGAATAATTGTTGCAACCAAAATTGTTAATTTCTCTGGATTTTCAAAAAGCAACCTAGCAAACCAAATACGTACCTAGTTTCGTGTTATGGGTAACAGAAACCTACATATATTACCACATATAATATTCATGATACTTCACAATATATTAGGAGGTACATAGGAATTAATGTTCTTCATTTTCAAGGAAAGAAATCAGCTATTTAATGTCGAATAAATGCTTGTTTGATCAAAGGCTAATTTGACCATCTGCAGACAGATTATTTCTCTTCCAAACTGATTTATTTGTAAATATAATAAGCATATGTGTATTGAAGCTATGAGTAAGCAATAGATTTGAATCATAGCTCCTGCGTCTATTAACTGTGTGACTTTGGGCAGGGAATAAATTTTACCATACCTCAAGGTAGATAATTATAGTGTCTATCTCACAAGGTGTTTGCGTGAAATCTATCATTGGATTCTTGGAAAGCACAGAAATACATTTGACACATCATAAATGCATAGACATGAAAGCTATTATTAATTCAAAAATATAATAAAATATATATATACACATATTTTTTTTTTGAGACAGGGTCTTGCTCTGTCACCCAGGACTGAGTGTAATGGTGTGACCTCGGCTTAGCCTGCTCAGTAGCTGGGACTGTAGGCACACACCACCACATCCGGCTAGGCTGTTCTTCTTTTTTTTTTTTTTGAGACAAGGATTCATCATGTTGTCCAGGCTGGTCTTGAACTACTGGGCTGTACCTGCCTCGGCCTCCCAAAAGTACTGGGATTATAGGCATGAGCCATTGTGCCCAGCCTAAAGTTACCTTTTCAAGTGCTAAACTGATTTTCTTTGTAAATTTCACAACAACGTATTTTGTTTGCACCAGAATATATTGCAGTTGAAAAATAAAATGTATTGAGTTTTAGAAGTGTCTTTCACACCCTAATGCAGTAGCTTTAAAAATGCCTAATGGTCCTCTAGAGACCTTCAAAAAACGTTCACATTTCTGGACTCCTTTCCAAAAGTTTTTGATCCAGAAAGTACTGACCAAGGCTATACTAATACTATTTAACTTCCTGGTTCATTCATAACTCAGCAAATACTATGGAACATTTACTACGTGCCAGGCACTGTTTTCAGCACTTATGATAAGAGTGGCAAATAAGGAAGACAAAATGTATTGAGTATCAAGAGTGACAGATGAAGACGAATTCAGACTGAAGTTAGGTGAGAGATAAAGCGCTGAGACCAGCTTAGTAGCCATTAAACAGAGAGAATATATAGATGTCTGCTACTGTTTGCATGTAAAGTTTAATAAAAGACTTGAAGTTTGAGGGAAACTGAGGAACAAAAGCTATAAGGATTGTTTTTTATTTGACAAACAATAATTGTATGTACATGTATAAACTTTGATGATTCTGTTTTATTGACTGAAATAAAGACAAGATGGGATAGATTTGAACGAGAGGGAAAAAAGAACTCTATTTTGAACACACTATGTTTGAAACATGTGTTAGAAATTCATATAGGAATGTTAAAGACAAAAATATTCTGGAACTATAGAAAAAAGTTGGGGCTAGAGACAAAACGTGTGCTTCACCAGATTATTTTTGCAGGTTTCTAAATTTTTCTGAGAGTCTAATTGTTAAGAGGCAAAAGATAGCCACACTCATCCTTAGAAGCAACTCCAAAATAATCTACTATCAGTATGTCCTTTAGGGTTAACAGTCAAAAAGAAAAGAAATAGACATAAACAAGAGCGACATATAAAATTACCAACTCAAATATAAAATTATTGTAATAATTTTATTATAAAAATAAAATTATTTCCTTAGCTCCTTCCTTCTTTCCTTTCTTCCTTCCTTCCTTCGTTTCCTTCCTTCCTTCCGTCTTTTCTTCATTCCTTCCACCCTCCCTCCATCCCATACTCCTTCCTTCCCTTCCTCTCTTCCTCCATTTTTCCCTAACAGATATTTAAATATATATATAAAATGTACAGTCAAGTTGCCATATGTTCACTACTTATTTTAAACAACAGAACTTTAGAATATTTCCTATATTTTGAAGCATCTCAATGCCTGCATTATCAATTATTTTTAATTCATTTGCTTCTATTTATACTTTATCTTACAAAAATATAGTAGATATGTTCTAATTTTGCATTTTTAACTTTATGGAAAAGAAATCATACCACACAATATTTTTGTTGTTTGCCACTTTTTTGCTCATTCATTTATTGAATGTGGCTATAGTGCATTTATTTTCACTTCAGTATAGAGTTTTATTTGAGTGACTATATTGTAATTTATTTGTCTTTTGTGTTGTGAAATTACATTTGGATTCTTTCTAGATTGTTGTTGTTATGATACACAATTTTAGAATAAGCATTCTTCCTTATTTCTCTTAGTATATGGAAGGTATCATTCTCTGTACTGTATGCTTTGATATGGTACCGTTGTGTTATTGAGTATGAATATATTTAAATATATTAGATGATACAAACTTATGTTCTAAAGGTATTGTTTAATTTAGTCTCCTAACAGCAGTGAATATGATTTATCATTAATCTATATTGTCTCAAACATTTGCTATTTTTAATGTTATAGAGAATTGAATGCTTTGTCTATTGGCAACATCACTCTTTGTAATAGCAGTATATGTATTTCAGGGAAATATAAATTATAGATTTTATTGACACCTAAGAATGCATTCCCAGTTACCCAGCTACACTAATTTACCAACAATAAATTTAACTTTTTTACATAAATTTTTGGAATACAAGTGCAATTTTGTTACATGCATAGATTGCATAGTGGTAAAGCCAGAACTTTTAGGGTATCCAACAGCTGGAAATCTTACATTGTACTTTTAAGTAAATTTACCATTTAAAAGAGAATTCTGCCAGGTACAAGTTCTAATTTGAAATTCTCAGTTCTCTTAAGGCTTTTTAAAAATTAGCTTTACTTTTACTCTTGAGACATTAGTCTACGTATTAATAATAATTGCTGTTCTGTTTCAGTTAATAGTATGTTTTACATTTCTATCTGCATTTAGAACTTCTATATTTTCTTCTGCATTTTCACAATCATGTGTTTTGGGGCAGATCTCATTTATCAATTCTTTTGGAGGATACTGCACTACCGGAATCTGATAATTCTTGCTTTTCCTAAATTCTGGAAAAAAATTAGCCATTTTATTTCTGAATATTATATCTCCCTCATGCTTGCCACAGCTTCCTTCCAGAATATATTTTAGAATTTGTTTTACTTTTTTATTCTATTTTTCTTCTCTCAGAATCTTTGATGATTTCTCTCTCTTTGTCTGTGCTACATTCAGGGTAGTACCTTGGGGTATACATTTGAGTTGATGAATCTTCTTTTCAGCTGTGTTTAACCTGCCATTTAACCTTTTCACTAACTTTTTTATTATTTTAATTATAGTATGCATACCATAAATAATGCAAATAAATTAATGTTTTTTAGGCATGAATTCCCAGGCATGAATTCATAATTGGTGAAGCTAACTAATGAACATATTCATTATTCAAGCCAGAAAGTGTTGAATATTTGTCTATTATTTTTATATTAGCTTCTTACTATGTTATATATATATACACACACACTCGCCATCTATAAATTCTAGAGTTTCTATTTAATTTAAAACTACTGGTTTGTTTCTACAGACTTTTGTTCTTTCATCACATTTTTAAAAACCTTTTAAGTACACATGTGATATTGTATAGCTGCAGATATTATTACTTTTTCCCTTGTTTTGTTTGTTCCCATTCAGATTCTCTCATTTTAGTATTTGGAATATATATTTTTTTATTTGGAGGCAGGGAACCTAAGGTTGTTTCAGGCCAACTTCCTAGAACTAAATTGAAAGGAAAACTCTAACTTTCCACTCCTAAGTAACAAAAGGGCCAGAGTCTACTCCCTTTTACTTTTTACGCAGAGCAGATAGTAAATTGGCTGTCCCCAACAAATCAGACTGATTGCGGGTAGAGTCTTCCTTTGCAAATTTGTAACTTCACCCTAGCTTCTGGTTGGTTGCTTGCACCGGAATATGACCTTTGTAACTTCACTTCAGCTTCCGGTTGGCTGCTTTCTGCAACCCATCAGACTGATTGTGGGCTAGCTACCACTTCAGTTTCATGAGGTGAACATGAAGTGGCCAGTGGGAAACTTCTAGGGGATATTTGAACCGAAGAAGATTCTGTATCCGGGCGCTTGAGCCACTGGTCAGATTCGCTCCCACACTGTGGAGTGTACTTTTCGTTTTCAATAAATCCCTGCTTTTGTTCTTTGTTGCTTCATTCTTTCTTTGTTTGCTGGATGTTTTGACCAATTCTTAATGGTATGACTCTTGATTTTTTCTGGCTTTCCTTTTTACGTGGTCTTTTCCCCTAACTTGATTGGCTCAGTATCACCAGGCTTTGGCCAATGCTGGGGGCATCAGAGATTTTTTTACAATTTTGAATTATCACTATTACTTTGCTTTTGGTTAATGCTTTTTTATGCAATCTGATTGATCTACAAAAGTGGTTTGGGTTTTAGGTGGCATTAGGTTTTTATCTGGACTATTGTTTCTCATCAACTGCAGCATACAATCACAAATGAAAGTCATTCTTTCTAAACCTTAGAAAAATTTTAATCCATGCATATCTTCTCATTTCTAGTATAACAACACTCATAAAGCTGTAGACATATAAAATTTGTTATATATTTGTTGCAAATTAAATATGTCAATAAAAATGCATATTTATCAGACATAAATCCAAGCAAAAATATCCTTCTCATTCTTTGAATGCTATATTAAAATGTGAAAAGTGGATTACAATTTATTAAATAAATTGTCAAAAATGCCCCTAATGACATTTTTTAGGCAACCTTTATCGCTGTATTTTGAATATGTTGTAGAATATGCCTACATCATTCAAATGAATGTTTGACTGTATTTTCTACATTACAATCAAAAGGAAACATTAAATTATGTTTACAATGAAGAAACATTAAGTAAAGAAGAAAATTTCAAGTGATTATTAGATTAGCACTGTATACCTCTGTAACATACTTAAATATGTCAGGCTAATGGCACTTTTTGACAGCTATTCATATGAAAATAACTCCTCACAAAAAGTTATTTTGTTACAATGCAGTTTTTAAATTTCTTGTTTTTAAAGATGGCTAATCAAACCTTCGTATTACAGTAACTTGTGTTTTTAAAAAACAAGAGTTTTGGCTACACGCGGTGGCTCATGCCTATAGTGCCTTGGGAGGCTGAAATGGAAGAACTGCTGAAGCCCAGGGACTCAAGGCGGTGAGCTATGATCACACCACTGCACTCCAGCCTGGGTGACAGAGAAAGATCTTGTCTCTTGTAAAAAAGAGAAAAATATAGAGGATTTATTTCATTTAATTTTTTAATAATAATTTCATTATTTCCTATTATATATTACTACAGAAAGTGCACAATGTTGTTACAAACAAGAATCATATGCAATATCGTATTTATGTCTGTATTAAAAATTACTACGATAGGCCAGGCGTGGTGGCTCACACCTGTAATCCCAGCACTTTGGGAGGCCGAGGCAGGCAGATCACCTGAGGTCAGGAGTTTGAGACCAGCCTGACCAACATGGAGAAACCTCGTCTCTACTCAAAATAGAAAATTAGGCAGGTGTGGTGGCGCATGCCTGTAATCCCAGCTACTCGGGTGGCTGAGGCAGGGGAATCACTTGAACCCAGCAGGTGGAGGTTGCTGTGAGCCGAGATCGTGCCATTGCACTCCAGCCTGGGCGACAGAGCTAGACTCTGTCTCAAAAAAAAAAAAAAAAATTCCTGTGATAATATAGTAGAAAATATATAGAAAAATTACTATGATATAGTAAAAATTATTAGGATAGTACAGTAGAATATAGTATACATATAATTACTATGATAATATAAAAATTATGATAATATAATATGTTGTCATAAACAAGTACTATATGTAATATTGTATTTATATTTATATTAAAAATTACTGTGATAATATAGTAGAATATTTTACGGATAAAATAGTAGAAAAAATATTTTTACTAAGTGGAAAAATATTTTAACCATTCTTATAATATACATTTAAATTTTGCATAGTTCACAATTTTAAAAAAACTTCAGTAATATTTTTGACTTATATAACATATTAAAAATTAATCCAGTATTCTGTTAAGTGCACATATTTATATTAAAAATCTTTTTTTACTTATACAGATTTATGAATGTATTTATGTGTGTCTTAAAGCACAAATTAAAGTACAGCAAAACACTTGAATCTCTTTCACATAAATTTATTACAAAATGTTCTGCTCTTGAAAGAAAATAAACAGAGATATATTCAAACTATGGAACTAAATAACATCTGGAATAGTACTTAGATATTATTCGAATACTAACCATTTAAATGAGAAATGTTATACTTTCTAAATTGCCTTTTAAAATTATGAGTCACAGTTTATTTGTCCTTCCGTAATCACAAATAATATTATAAGTGTTTTCCTCTCTTCTCTGTTCTACTTGGGCTGTGATTATGAGAATGATAATGAATATGCACATGCATTATGGTTTGATGATTTGAGAAGCTCAAATCCAAGAGCTTTGCAAATATTGTTGGGAATTATTTTTGCTTTAATAGTGTATGTAATTTCACCAATTCTTTATTTGCTAGTTCATGTAATATCACAGATCAGATGATTATAGGACCTATTGATTTTGATAAACAGGTAATAACCTAAACTGTATAAAGGAAACCATCTTCTCTGTTTATTTACATTTAATATCCTAAAATATATATTTTTTAAAATAATAAGAAAAAAATACAAAGTTAGAATTCTGAAATTTAAGAGGAAGAAAAAATAAGGGTAAAAGGTCTGATTATGAATTGTAAAATAAAATACAATATCCCTAGTAGCCAACAGCAAAAGTGAAACACCAGGTTTAGTATATATTAGTGTTCCTGAAAAGATCACATTTCAATGAAATTAAATGCCCATTTCTATGGTTATTATATTTAAATATAATTAATGATAATGATAGCAAATTCTAGAAATTTTCTGTCTATATAAAATCACAATTTATTTTTCCATCCATTGTTTAATATGAATATTATCATTCCAAGCTTATATATGATGCTACTGGGCTCAGAAATTTCTATTTTCTGGTGATTCCCAATTTTTGTCTGCAATCATGACCTGTCCCCTAAATGTAAAATTGTCATCTTATATTTCTCACTCAAAATCTCCACTTAACTATTTAATACTCACTCCCAAAAGCAAACTGTGTCTTTCTCCCTCTCTTGAGTTTTCTCATTTTCTCACTTAGGTGAATAAATGGCCAGTTTCTAAGATCTGGAACCTTGGTGATATTACCAACATCTCTCTGTCTTATCTGTTGCCTCATTAGACCAGCAGCAAATCCTGTTGGATTTACTTTCAAATTATATCCATAAACCAAGAATTTCTTCACACCTCCACTGCTATAATGTTGCTTTAAACCAGCCTCATCTCTCACCTAGTGTCTACACCAACCGCTGTAATAGCTTCCTACCCGGGCCGTTTCACTCATTTTCCTCAATCTGCAAATCATGCATCACAGAGGATACAAACAATTGTTTTAAAGACTGAATTTCTTCACAATACTTTCCCAGGCAAAGCACTGGAATGCTTTTCCAGGCAAAGCACTCCAGTGACTTTCTTTCATAAAGAAATAAAATCCAGACTTCATACCAAAGTATGTAAATCTCCGCAAGAGCTTGTCTCTGCCTGTTCTGGAACACCATCTCCATTCAATCTCTCCTTCCTCACTCTTGTCCCACACAGACACGTAGTTATTCTCCAAATATATCCAATATGCCACCACCTCAGGACCTTTTCAAGCCCTCTGCCTTACGTCTTGAACTTTATTTTCCTGTATGTGACCTGACTAGCATCCCTCACTTCAGTCTGCTCCAGTGTCATCTTATGTGAAGGACTGTCTGAGAACTACAAACATTATCTTCCTCCTCCAACCCTGGGACACTTCCCTATCATTTCCCCTTGCTTACACTTACCGCTATCCAGCATACTTTATAGTTATCTATAGTATTTCCTTAAATCTATTCTCTCTCACTAGATTGAGAGCTCCATGGGAGCAACAGAATTTTTTCTCTCACCTGATTCACTGATTTTAGTCTCTTCAATGTCAATTTGAATTACTACTTACAGGTGATTTGTTACTCATGTCAGCAGTCATCTTTCTCAAGATGCTTAGTCACAGCAGCCAAGCCCCTTTTTTGAGATATTCCATGTTTTCCATACATTCACACTTTCCGTGATTAAGTCCTAGGTATATTTGGCTGGGTGTGGGGGAGAAAAAGAGGGCACTGGAGTGGTGGTAATGGTAAAGGTAAATTTTACTGCATGTAAATTTTAAATATATAATCCTTGGGTGTTCCATGATATACTAATTTGTGACATTTTGATGAATGAAACTTCATAAAATTTGATTTTGAAAGAAAATGATTTAGCTTTTAAAACATTTTTAATATTTTGATATTAATATTAATATGTTTAATATTTTAATAAATCTAACATTATTCCATCTATCATACTCATTAAACAGAAACCATAAATATTAAATATAACAGAACCTAGAGTTCTGTCTACATAATATTTGTCATTTATAAAAAATCAAACCGTCATATATTGTTGAAATTGAAACTGGTACAGACACTCTGGAGAACAGTTTGGCAGTTCCTCAATAAATTAAACTTGCTATGACCTTAATGTACACCTTCTTGACCTAGCATAAACATTCCAAGACATTCATCTTGGACAAATAAAAATTTATGTCCACACAAAACCATGTACATGAATGTTTATAGCTGTTTTACTCCTAATTGACAAAATAGAGAAGCAACCTAACTGTCCTTCAACAAAAGAACGGATAAACTGTACAACTTTCACAAAGTGAAATACCACTCGACAATGCAAAGAAACAAATTATTGGTAGACACACACTGTAAGTTAATCTCAAATGCATTATGCTTGGTGAAAGAAGCCGCTTTCAAATGGCCCCATACGGTAGGACTCTATCCATATGGCTTCTGGAGAAGGCAAACTTATAGGGACAGAGATTAGATCCGTGGTTGCCATGAGGTAGTAATAAAGAGAAGAAGTGACCATAAAGCCTCAGCGTAGGAAATGGTTACACAAATCTATACATATAAGAAAGCGCACTAGAGCTGTACACTGGAAGGGTGATTAAGGTAAATTTTACTGTATATAAATGTAAAAAATCATCTCCAGGTATTACATGATATAGTAATTTGTGATATTTTGATTAACAAAACTTGATTACAAGAAATTTGATTTGTGAAAGCAAATTATTTTAGTTTGTTTTCATATTTTTAATATTAATGTTTAACATTTTAATAATATTAATATATTTAATATTTTAAGAAATCTAGTTGATCATTTGATAATTGTATTTCAATTCAACATTTTGTTTTTTGAAGACACACACACACGTTTTTCCTTTTTCTTTTTTGGAGTGGATTTCAATTGGATACTACAGTTGTGTCAATGAACTTCAGGACTTGAGAATGCAAGGGTATTTGGGAAATATTCCTTAGAGTTTTAAGAACATGCCAAACTAATTACCTCTGTCACCAAGTAATACAAGAAAAAACAAATGAAAATAAAATAGGCATACACACAACTATCCCTTATTCATATTTAAATTATCGAAATCACGGTTTAAACTAACGCTGATTTTTCTTTCTTGAGATTTCAACTCCAGCACGTTTCTTGCTGATTGTTATTTTTCTTCTAACAGTCAGCATTGTCCTGATGCTCTACAAACTCCGGTGAAGAAAGTGCGTTCTACTAATAACAACAAAGGACTTAGGTCACTGCACTTTTGTTTTGTTTTGCTTTTATGGAAAAAAAAAAAAAATCTACTTTCCTTAACACAGGCTTATTTGAGGCCATCTGGCTCCATTCCAGTCCCAAGAGAAGTTACATGTGCAGCATAATACTTTGTGATCATTTACAATTTGGGCCTTAGAAGACTTTTTTCTCTATTTGAATTGTTTCTCTTGCCTGATTCCCTGATTCTCTTTCTTAAATATTAATTAGCATTAACTCTCAAAGATATTTATTAACCATGTCAGCAGGCATCCAGTGGATTTTATAAAATGACCTCAAACTGAAATTTGAGGTTAGTTCCAAAGAGGTCAGTGTTTTCTTCTGATTGCTTAAGATTTCTATTTGATGAGGCAGTTTAAGACAAAAATATACAATAGCCTTGCAAATGATCAAAATATTCTTTTAATATTTGATTGAATAATACTCAGTCTAATATATTAAAGCCCTTTTAATTTCCTCTTTCTTCCTAGTCTCTGGTTAACCACTTCCCAGATTCTGTGAGCACTACAGTGTAACATTTTTTTTTCTTCTCTAAGACCTAAGCCAGCAGTAATGGACTTTAAGCTGATCACCCGTCTTATCTTAAATTGTTTCTTTTTAATTCAGGATTTTCTCAAATCATTGCTGACCTACTACTTGAAAACCACAAATCCTCAACTAATTCCCGAC
Organism: Macaca thibetana thibetana; assembly: GCF_024542745.1. NCBI lineage: Eukaryota > Metazoa > Chordata > Mammalia > Primates > Cercopithecidae > Macaca > Macaca thibetana. Next base: position 27,993,731 of record NC_065582.1, on the reverse strand, counting down.
ACAGCAGATTATTGGGAAACTTCATCTGTTGTACCAAAGCAAAATTTTAACACTTGGAAAACTGAAACATTCAAACAGCTTTTGCCCCCTCTCTTAACTGAAAGATTTTCTGTTCTTATCTGTTTGTTATTTTACACATGGTTATTCTAATGGTATTATTTTCGAATCCAGAATAAACATTCAGAAACAATGTATTATCCATAAATTCAAAATAACCATGACAAGTTCTTTATTAAAGAAAAATAAAAACTTCAAATGATGACTAAGAATCATACATCTAGAATATGTTCCATTTAAATGGATTTTTAAAACTAACAAGTACCATGATTTTTAAAACATATTTTATCTGCATTTTTCTCTTTTACACCACATTTCCATTTCCATTTACAGTGGAATAATTATTTTACAGAACTTGAGTCGTCTTTGCAGCTGAGGAGAGAGCCACAGACCCTGTACATAGTAGACTAAGCGGCATTAGCAGTCGCATTCTCTGGTGATACATGGAGGAAAATAATTGCTAAAAGTTTCATTGAAATGTATGAATCTTTTGGATTTATTTTAGCCCCAAAAGACATTTGTCCAACATGTTCATATATTATCTCATTGGGAGTAATAGTGAATTCTTGATTTTCAGTGATCGTTGCTGAAAAATGTATATTTCGTGTAATTCTGTGTCGCGTTAGTTAAAGATATGTTTAGGATGTTTGCAAACCATATAATATTCTGGAGAGTGTGATTTTGTTTTCCTTCATAAACCAGCAGATTAAAGTATGAAAATCAGAGATAAAAAATAAACTCTAGCACAGCATCAGTGTACACACCTGTAATACTGTAATCTCTAATCCATAAACTCTTCAACTCCTGCTGAGACAGTCAGGAAGGGTTTGTTTTGATCTGAACAGAGTGAAGAACATTCGGCTGAGCAAGCCCTATTCACTCAAAACCATTCTTTAACAAAACATTCTCTACGTGCCTAACTTATCAATAATGTATGTTGTTATAATAATGATGTATAAATTATGTCTTTTATTCATCACATTTCTCAATGTCACATTAACTCTGTCAGTGTCAATCTTAGTCTCATGCAGTTCTTTACTAAGTAATTTAAAATTCAAATATAATGAAATCTCCCCTGATATGTACTCCAATACATAGGGAAAGCAAAATGAGCCCTCTGGGATAATAAAAGTGTTTCAATATGGTTAATCTCAGATTTAATAATCCTGGGCTATGTTACCATTTTATTTAAATAAAATTTTATTGGGAACCTATTTCTAATAACTAAAGTAAACTGATATAAAAATTAATGTGTAGGTTACAAAAAGTGCCAGTAAGTAAAGGAAAATATAAAGCTCCCTGAGATCAGAGACCAGAGCTTCATATGTCTGAGATTCTCCCTTAATTCATCTAATGATGTTACCGCAGAGCAGAAAACTCAAAAGTTGACAGTTTTCTAACAGGCGAGGATACATTATTCTATGTTCTTTACAAAAAATCATCTCCTCAACTCTTTGAATATTCTCTGTGAGATTTGTTTAATGCTTTCCAAAGAAAATTTTACATATTTGAGAATGTATTCAATATTTTTTTTTCTGTGAAGTTATGCTTAGGGGTCAGAATTTTATACATTCTTTTGAATTTATGATTTTTAAATCTTTTTAGTTGTTCTTTTAATTCAATTATTTTTTTTCTGATGGAGTCTCGCTGTGTTGCCCAGGCTGGAGTCAATGGCACAATCTCAGCTCACTGTAACCTCAGCCTCCCGGGTTCAAGTGATTCTCCTGCCTCAGCCTCCCGAATAGCTGGAACTATAGGGGTGCACCACCACGCCTGGCTAATTTTTTGTATTTTTAGTAGAGATATTGGCCAGAATGGTCTCAAACTCCTGGCCTCATGATCTGCCTGCCTCAGCATTTTTCAAACCTGTGTTTCCCATTTAAATTAAAAATCTCAGGAGTGCTCACTACACCACTGCTTGGGTCCTTATCAACTACATATCCTCCACTATACAAATGTAAGGAATTAATATATCTATGAAAACAGAATACTGCACGTATTAAAAGGTTAACAAAGGTCTTCCTCCCTATCTCTCATTAGGTTTCTAAGCACTTTTTTTTTTAAAGAGAAATAGTATGTTATGAAAACTACACACAAAAAAAATCTGCAAAACAACAGTGAAAAGATACAGACTTTCTATAGTGATTTACAAAGTTTCAGTTAGAAATTGAAACTAAAATTTGGGTTTATATTTCCTTTTGTTTTTTAAATTACCTTTATGCTTGAGAGCTGCTGTGATAAACAAAACAGACTGTTGATGTGAACCTATAGAGCTTTAATTTATAACTAATAATTTAATATTATGGCAGTTATATTTGTCAAAGATAGTCATAAAGACAAGAGGTCTTTAGCTCAGTTACATGAATAGGAGACTACCCAGCTTTTTAAAAATCTGAAACTGATGTTCGTCTTGCTTTGAGATCTCATAGACCAAATTCAATTTCTGCAATTGAAAATTGAGAAATATCAGGAAAATTTAGATGAATTATTCTGGTGGTAGTCATTGCTCTTCATCTCAATTTTAGATATTTAAATAGTTCCTATTATTGATAGAAAACCATCAGAGCGAATGGTGTAAATCACCATTAGGGAGACATTTCTTGGTGGACAGCTAATCCCCAAAATGATCAAAGTAAAAAGATAGATATTATCAAAAATTATTTGGTGTTAGAACTCGAAGGGTGTAGAGTAGTCTAAAAACAAAATATTTAAATATACACTAAATAACTCTTCATAAAATTTGCCACTTAAATTGTCCTGTGCCAGAAATTTTAAAAGTTAAATAAACACAAATCATATTTGATGAATATTTACATAAACTGGAGTATGAATAAAAGTAACCAAGTGAAGAGAAGATACTTAGACATTGCTTTCCTCAATACATTCTTGATGGTATACTCTGTTTTGGAAATCTAACTTTTCATTTTAAATTCTAGGAATGAATGTATGTATACAAAGAAGTGTATATATACAATGGCAAAAGAAGCCTTACTACATTCATATTTCTTAAATTTATTTATTTATTTATTTATTTATTTATTTATTTATTTATTTTGAGACAGGGCTGAGCCAGTTGCCCAGGCAGGAGTGCAGTGGCACGATCTTGGCTCACTGCAGCCTCAACCTCCCAGGCTCAGGTAATTCTCCCATCTCAGCCTCCTGAGTAGCTGAGACTATAGGCTTGTGCCAACATGCCCAGTTAATTTTTTGTATTTTTTTAGTAGAGACAGGGTTTCATCATGTTGCCCATAATGGTCTGGTAGTCCTGTATTCAAGCAGTCCACCTGCCAGCACCTCCCAAAGTGCTGGGATTACAGGCAAGAGCCACTGTGGGCAGACCCTGCATAGTAATTTCATTTTTCTTTGCCTCTTTCCTTGTTTTATGGTTTGAATGTGTGGTTTGGGAGATAGTATGTGTGTGTATGGTTTTCCTTTTGGCAGAAATCCTTACATTTGGGTTGGTTAGATAGACAACTGGCAAAACTGTATTAGAGGAATGACATGAAGAGTTACTGAAAGGAATTAAAAATAATGTAATTGATGTAGACTTAACTGACAGCAGACTTAACTAGATCTTATTTTTCTTTATTTTAATCAACAAATCAACAATTATTTGTTTAAAAAAAATAAAAAGAAGGAAAACACATTGCATATCAGATCCTGAGCCAGACACTACTGAAGCAATTAGCAATACTATCGAATTCCTCCCTACGCAGAGATTACTATCTGATTTGGGAGAGAGACAAGCAAATACAACACAATTTGAAATTGTCCTAGGGAGAAGCTTCCTGTGTCATTACAATTCACAGAAAAATTGGTTAACTCAAACCTGGGAGTTCAGTGAAGCCTTTCTCAAAGTGTGGACATTTCAAGTGAAATGAATAGCAGTTGCATAGGAAAAGCTGCTAGGAGACAGACAGCAAATTGCAGTATGTGTGTAATTTAGAATAAACTTTTACATAACATCATTCTCTAAAAGGTGATATAAACTAGAGTCTTCTTCAGTGAACTACTGTAATTTTCAGAGGCTAGAAGTCCAGCACTCTCCACACAAATTCATATTCATGAGGCGTTGATGGAAAGAGCTCTACATTAGAAGAAATGTACTTGATTTCAATAAATAAAAGGCATTAGATAAACATCTGCCATATTTCTTCAATCATATTTGGATACAAAAGGAGTCAGTACTTTCAAAGTGTTGAATAGACTACAGAGTAGACCACAGCAAAGGGTTTCATTTCCATATCATCATTACCTTTATCTGTATTAGAAAGTCAACATTAATAATTCATTTATCAGAAAGCTTAGTATATTCGGAAAGGTCCACCAGGTTTGTAATATATTCTAGTGTTGTATTCCTAATACAGAAAAACAAATAGCACACTCCTCATTTTAGAAAATGCACATGCTAAATACCATATTGAAATATATCACAAATATTTCTATAGCAATTCAAGAATCTCTGCAATGTCAACAGAATTCTGACATAAGCGATCCTCTACAAAATGATTGTAAACCTTGATTAAAAACTTCACTGTTTAAATATATTTTTCAAGCTTGGTCAACTTAAGCTTTAAAATAGCTACATTTATGACTGGTAACATTTTCTTGCTTTGGTAGTTCACAAGAAATGCAATATTTAATGGTTCTGAAGAAAGTCTGTGTAACAAATTCTCAAATCTCAAATCACATAATAGCATTGGAAGGGAACACCCATAGTATTTCAAACTAAATTAATGTTACATGTTTTCAAGGGTACCAACCAGTTATTTAAGCACAAATACATTAAATTAAATATTGAGACCTCTGCCCAGAAAAGAACAAAAATTAATAGCAGACACCATGACAGAAAAAAAGTTGTTACATCCACTAATGTTAAGTTTGTTTCATCAAAATTCAGTCACATCTCTAGGACCACTTAGAAAGCAAAATAATTCTCTATTGTTTCTGAATCTCTGTGTTGTACTATTTCTATCTATCTATCTATCTATCTATCTATCTATCTATCTATCATCTATCTACTTATCATCTATAATTTATGAGTCTATTGGTCTGTCTATCTACTTCTATCATCTATAATATTTACACCACTGAGTCTCTATACTTTCTAAATTTTCAATGGTTCTCAGCTTTTTTATATTTGTCTACAATATCCTTAATGGTACCTTTAGCATCTTATAATTTTTCTTAAATTCATCTCTCTTCCTATTTTTTAGGATTTAGTCCCGTGATTTTTCTACCGAAAATATGTAAGTATAATTCATAGATAAGCAATACATTTTGTTGATCTAATATTTTCTCTTATTCAACTGCCAGTCTTACAATTTAATTCATTTTCTCCTTAAGACTAGTCTTCTTAAGTTTAAGGAACTACAGTTAATCTTCCATAGGAAAATGTTCAGTAGAGACCACACCTAGTATAATTCATTCATTTTACAAGTAAGGACACTGAAGTCTAGAAAGAATAACACCTTGCCAAGCAAATCAGGATTCATATAGTCCCCATGTGCAATATCACTCAAGTTTATTTTCCCTTTAGCCTTTTTCCCCCATTAACACATTGATTTCACCAAAGTCCAACTGGAAGTTGTCAGAGTACTTCTCTAGGGAAATAAAGATGTATGACAGTTACAATAGAGACTAACTAAGACTCCCTGATATGGTTTGGCTCTGTGTCCCCACATATCATCTTGAATTGTAATCCCCACATGTCAGGGGAAGGACCAGGTGGGACGTGGATTGGATCATGGGGGCAGTTTCCCCCATGCCGTTCTCATGTTAGTGAGTTCGTCCTCATGAGATCTGATGACTTGATAAAGGGCTTTTCCCTTTTCACTTCCTACACATACTCTCTCTTGCCTGCCACCATGTAAGACATGTCTGCTTCCCCTTCTGCCATGATTGTAAGTTTCTTGAGGCCTCCACAGTCATGTGGGACCTCTTTTGTTTATAAATTACCCAGTCTTGGATATGTTTTTATAGCAGTGTGAAAAAAGACTAATACATTTCCCAAGCCCATGTTTTCCTCCTGTGCACAAAACTAGACTGCATTTCCCAGCCTCCCTTGAAGTTAGATATAGCCATGCGACTGAGTTTTGGCCAGTGAAAATTGATAGAGTAATGTGTGCCACTTCCAGCTTGGTTCGTAAAAGCCTTGTAGGAGTGATCCTCATTTCCCTTGCCCATTCACTTGGTGAATGGAGAAGACCCATAGTTCTTGATATGAAGCAGAGGCCCAAGACCAAGGAAGCCTGGGTTTCTGACTATAACATAGAGCCCAACCAAACCTGGAAAACAAATGCTGGACTGCAAGAAATAGCATTTTAGCTGTGTTACATCACGACTGAGTTAGGAATTGTTTGTTACAGCAAGTAGCATGCTTGACTAATAAACTTACATTGGTATTACACATATGTTATTTTGCAATTGTACCCTTGGTATTTTCAGAAGAGGGTTTTATCAGAAATTTCACTGATGTTTTCATTAATGCAAATGCTATCTTTATTCAAACATAATGAATATTCTAGTGGTAATGGGTGATAAGAACTTGAAATTATATTTAATATATATTAGATTTCAGTAATCAACTTTTGTACTTTAGGAAGTCATTATTTGATTCTGTCTCTTCCTCATTTAATTACTTTAACCAAATAATAATATTCAAAATATCATGACAGTGATGATTAATTTCAATTATTAAATTTAAAATAAATATTAATTTTAAAACTGATTCATATTTTCTTTATTAAAGAATTAACTCAAGATTTCTTCATGAGTCATCTATAGATACAACATATTATATTTTTATTTTTTAACCATTTCACAAAACATTGCAGGAGGATGGACATTCTAGTGTTATAAATTATTACTTGGATTTCTGATATCAGGTGTGTTAGGAATTAGGAATTCATTTATTGATATATATATACAAAATATATGTTACTTTATGTGTATAACTGAGAAAAATGAACAATTATTTTAGAAATGTATTCTTTTTTTCTCACAATTAGAATAGCAGTCTAAATATCCTAGAGTCAACCAAACTTTGAGTAGCAATTTATGATCATCCACAAAATAGAGAAGGCCTGAATATTCCGCTTTAAACAATATTTAGTTTTGTTTATGATAGAAGATCCTATTTTATTATAATACTATGGGATACTTTTATATGGTTTGATTGGTGAGAAGTGCAGGGTAATGTTAATCTATGTTTATCCTTGAACAGCTTGTAAATGCATAAAATAGGCCGGGTGTGGTGGCTCACACCTGTAATCTCAGAACTTTTGGAGGCCATGGTTGGGCGAATCACCTGAGGTCAGGAGTTCAAGACCAGCCTGGCCAACATGGTGAAATCCCGTCTCTACTAAAAACACAAAAATGTGCTGGGCATGGCAGCACATGCCTGTAATCCTAGCTACTCAGGAGGCTGAGGCAGGAGAATCACTTGAACCCAGGAGGCGGAGGTTGCAGTGAGCCAAGATCGTGCCATTGCACTCCAGCCTGGGCGACAAGACTGAAACTCTGTCGAATGAATGAATGAATGAATGAATGAATGAATGAATGAATAAATAAATGGCATGAATTATTATAACTTTATTGGAAATGTAAGTAAATTCACTTGCATCGTAAACAAACTGCTTCTTCTCCAGTTTCTGATATGCGTGACTATAGTCCAGCTAGTTGAAACACAATAGAAACTTGTGATTAAATGGCGAAAGAATACAGGCCATCTTTATCCACCCTCCTACAAAAATTTTTCTCTAATAAACATTCTATGTTTTATACTGCTTCTCTCCTAAAACCATAAGATTTATTGATAAGAAGAAATACAAAAGTTATTTCCATTTTAATTGTTATAATATTTTGTAATATGGTATCATAATTTTGAAAAACACTAGAAGATTAGAAAAATCAGTGCCAATAATGCAGACATTGGGAGGAGATTCCATCTGTCTGATATGGTTCTGAATCATGTAAGATTTACAAAATTAGTACATCTTTATTTTTATTCCTCTTTTCTATCTGTGTCAGTGAATGTAAATGAGTCAGTCTATATAGCATCTTTAAAATCAGTTTCAATAAACTGCAATAGGTATAAAAGAAAAGAAGTTCATATGCCATAATTTGCTTGGTTGGTACCTAATGAGTACACATGATTAAATGTTGGGTTGACGGTACATTGAATTTTAGATGCAGGATGATGTCAAATTATCCATGTTAAATTAGCACGAATCCAAATTTGGATGGACAATAGTGTAAGTCCCTTTTTCCTCTATTAATTATAGTGTAAAACAAAACATCTTAAAAATAACGTATCCATTCTCAGGCACGGTGTCTCACGCCTGTAATTCCAGCACTTTGGGAGGCCAACGCAGGTGGATCACGAGGTCAGGAGTTTGAGACCAGCCTGGCCAACATGGTGAAACCCCATCTCTAATAAAAATACAAAAAGTGGACAGGCATGGTGGTGTGTGCCTATAACACCAGCTACTCAGGAGACTGAGGCAGGAGAATCGCTTGAACCCGAGTGTCGGAGGCTACAGTGAGCCGAGATTGTGCCATTGAACTCCAGCCTGGGTGACAGAGCAAGACTCTGTCTAAAAAAAAAAAGAAAAAAGAAAACAGTGTCTATTCTCTTTTCTCTTGTAATTTTGTATAAAATGAGGGAAAATATGTGGAAATACTTTGGAACCAGTAAAAATATTCATAAAATTCAGTTAATGAAAACCATAAGAAAATCAAAGTTATAAAAAAGTGTTACTATTCACCTTCTGTGTCCATTTATCTCTTTCTCCCCATTTGCCTCTTTTAATTGAACGTTAAAATTACGTGCTGTCTCTAACTCAAAGACAACTAGTTTCAAATAAAGACACTGATATTACTGAGTTCATAAAAAAAAAAAATTAGCTGGTTCTGCCTGATTTCTTTTTCCTAGAACTCAATGTTCTTATCAGTCAAAAATTCTATAGTTTTCTAATTCCTTTAATCAATTTGACTTCTTATATTCATTAACTATTGTCACGTTATTATTTGTATTTCCAGTTGTCAACTGTGTATTTTGCTACTTCTGAAGTATTAATTTTTTTTTCTTATGTTATCCTATTGTGATCCTTATTTGTCACATTTGGTTAAAAATCTCCTGTTTTAACTCATTCATTGTTGCTTCATGTCATTCCTGAGGAAATTTACTCTTTATTTCAGAATCTTATTTCCTTACTTTTGCTATTGTTCTTTTTCATACCCAGAATAGGATCAAAAGAAAGCTCTGTCCTTTGTTCTCCTTTAAGACAAATGTTACTCTATTTGCAGGAATATTTGGACAATCAGAAAGACAATTTAGTTGGTAAAAAACATAGTCTGGTAGAATAAACAAAGATAGTTTACCCATCTGGTTTCAAATATACATTTCACTAGTTACTAGCTGATGTTCTTTTCTAATTTAAATAAAATAATATCTCATAAGTAAAATGTGGATATTAGTACCTAGTCTATTACAATGTTTTGAATTTTTGGCTAAATCACATTTACTAGCGTAGAGTTAGGAATCAGTAAGTGACGAATGTAATATTATTTACTTTGGGGAAAATTTTGAAATAAATATTGCATCTTTATACCAGTTATAACTATGATTGAATTAGCAGTAGATTAAGATTGCCTAGTACACCCGTGTCACATAATTTATCCAGTTTGGAATCTCATTATGTCCAACTTTTAAAGCATCACTTTAGGTAATGTTAGAGAAAGGCGAATAAGATGGCCTGGACTATTACAGATCTTATAATGCTCATCAAGAAGAAAACAGAGATGTGACTCTTCTATTGTTCTGTGGACTTCCTACTCATTTTCTTCACAACTATTGAGGCTTATATTAATCTTTCTCTTCAAAATAAGTTTTTGCCATCATAGAAGTCCATAAGAATGACTAGCTTTGACAGTTTTGCTTCAATTTTTTTTTTTTACTTTTTTATATATGGAAAGTTTCATTTTCAATTAATATTAGCTCTTCATGTTTATGCATAAATCTAGAATTATGTTTTCCTGATGTACTTGTTTCAAATATATTATAATACAGTATTCTATGATATAAATCATTGTGACCTCATTTAAATAATATCATATCATCCTTTGAACCATTACCAGCTTCAACCTCCATACGACAATCAATAACTTGCTTTTTTTCTGCTAACTTTTCAACTTAAACCTGCTTTCATTGGCTTCCCTTCTTAGTGACAGTTGCATATAATCCAAATGCTCATTTTGTTATTTAAGGTTAAATTGTATTAGTGATTAAAATAATCTAAGATGAAGTCATTTTTACCAAATATACTATATTTGTATTAGTTGCAGTTTCAACAAAACAGAGAAAAAGTTAGTTAATTTTATATTTTATAATTCTTCTCAGTTCACACTCACTACTATAGGAACACCACCAAAGTTCTTTGCAAAAGGCATTTTGATCCCAACTTTCTCTAAATGTGTAAACCTTGTAGAAGTCTATAGGTTCAAATATATATTGACTGTATCTCTGTAGATACTCTTCACAGGTTTTCAAACTTGAAGAATCAACTCTCAAATTAACTCAAAGTATTCCATAAAAATTCAATAATTTCCACATCATAGTTTAATCTGATGTATTAACTTTTACAAATGTAAAATATCATTAATTATATATTGGAAATTAAAGTACCTCTGAATATCATTATTTTAATTGGTAGTTTAAAAATATAGCAAGTGAATATTCTTCAGGTTCTCTTTTGAAAGAAATGTCAGAAATTGAGTATTTTACACATTAGTCAATGCTTTACTTACCTTTTAATTACAACTATCATTCAAATAGTTATAAGCACATTTCAAAAAATATTTGCCATAATGTTGTATTTTCTTAGTTTGTATGTTCATATCTTTTCCTTGCAATAAAGGAAAAATGCTACTTTTAGAATGATACAAGTGAGTGTTTTCCCACCAGAGCTAAAATTTCTGTTTTAACACTTAGTCATACAGTAAAAAAGATGGATGTATTTCCTGTGTAGCCATTTACCATCTGGTTAAGCAAATATACTTAAAGATACTTCTGCTTTTCTGATCAAGTGACAACAGATCTAAGAGCAGACAGAGCTTGGACTCTAAAATGATGATTGTACAGCTGTAGTTGGCATCATTAGGGACCAATAAAAACTTTATGTTCCATTTGGATGGCAAGGACCTTTATCAAAGAGAAGCTCAAATGGCTAAATAACAAAGAAATGATCCATTTAGCAGTTGTTTTAAATTTAAGACAGATAATGGAACTTCAAAGTCATAATTAGCTTTTAACACTAGAAAGATTGTTTTCAAGTTCTATATTCCATTCTAATATTTTAAACTTGTCATCTAACCATAATTTTTTGATTGTGGTTTTGCTTCATTTTTCTAATGTCCTCATCAATATAAACTAAAGCTATCACATTATCCTTAACAGCTAAACCACTGGCACTATCAGAATGCTTTATACTATTTCCCATCAAATAGAACGACAGAAAAAAGTCACTAAATGTCATTTGCCTAGGAAAAACGAACAGATATACTCTTTTGTTTTCTCATCAGGTAATTCAAAATGGTTTTTTGAACATTGGATATTTATTGCAGTCTCTGTTAATAGGGTAATTCCTAAATAGCTATATAAGGTCTATTAAAACAGAACAAATGAGCACAGCGCATTGCTGACTGATTTGCAGTGTCAGCAGTAATCCCTTAAAAATCACCCTTAAGAATTCTCAGTTCTCTAAATTGACATCAGCAGTTTTTATTAACTGACTTTTTCTTTCCTTTCCCTAAAGATTCAACAATCCTGGTGCCTAAATATTTTCATTGTGTTTCAGACTGGCAGGTAAAACCAAATTTTTACTCCTGCAAACTTTATTGTAAGGATTTCCGAAGGAATGCCTGAAGACCTGGAATTTTGCCCATTGTAGAAACATAGGTATGGTTTTTATCCAATTTCTATAGGTTGTTTTATAAAATGATCGAAGTTAGGGGCTGGTATACAGTTCTCGTTTTATAATTTTCAATGTAATGAGTATTATCAATTTCTCTAATTTAACATTTGTCCATAGATAAGGAAATACAAGTCTTAAATGAGAGTTTGGATGAAGTCATACAGTAAGAGGGGGAGCACAGCTCCACCTGTGCTAATGTCCGGCCTCTTTGACTCCAGAGTTTCATTTCCTTTCTATTACGTGATAATGGTATTAGTCCTGGCATGAAAAAAAGCAAGGACAAAATTTGTAAATTCAATGCTATCTAATTTTAGTTCATGCTCACATAACCTACAAGATCACCACCAATGTCCATGTCTGTGTTGTATTTGAAAACCTAAAAGCAAAACAAACAAACAAAAAACCTCTGTCGGTCATTTCTATGGGTTGACCTGTCAAAAAATATACAGATGTTTCTTTCTATATATATATATTTTTCTCGTTTCTTTCTTTTTTTTTTTTTTTTTTTTTTGAGATGGATTCTCACTCTTGTTGCCCAGGTTGGAATACAGTGGCACAATCTTGGCACACTGCAACTTCCACCTCCCAGGTTCAAGCAGTTCTGCCTTAGCCTCTCCAGTAAATGGGATTACAGGCATGCGCTGCCATGCCTGGGAAATTTTTGTATTTTTAGTAGGGACAAGGGACTCCATGTTGGCCAGGCTGACCTCAAGTGAACCACTGGCCTTGGCCTCCCAAAGTGCTGGGATTACAAGCCTGAGCCACCATGCCCTTCCCAATCAAAATGTTTTTATGTAGACACATATACACATGTTATGTTTGACGCATATTTATACCAGATCCCATATTGTACATGAAGCTTCTATAAGACGGGGAATTATTTTCTTCAAGAATGTGCACATTACTTAGTAAAGCTCTCTCAGCTATATCACACTTGTCAAAAGCAAATCAGCGCTTTGAAAAATCAATCATTATAATAGCTAACATACACATGCTACTTATTATGTCGCAGGTACTGCACTTTGGGAGTTACATTCTTTAGAACATTCAATCAACACAACAACCTTGTGGGGTAGCTATTGCTGTTATACATTTTCTAGATAAGAAAATTCAGAACTGAATGTTTGGATAACTTGCCCAAAGTCTCACAGCTAATAAGCAGCAGGAACACAATAACCAGATTTAAACTTACTCTAGTGCCCCTTGTTTTAACCAATTAACTACACTGCTTTTAATTATTATATTTCCAAATAATATGAGAAATGCCCTTTCTTCTGTATAAAGAAAAAATAATCTATGTTTACAGTTCTTTCTACCTCCCAGAAAACATTAATTTAAAAAATGCAAATGTCCTTTTTTTTAATCAAAACCACTTTTGAAATCATATTTAGGATTCACATTTAACTGATGTGCTCAATTACATTGCAAGACTTGCCATGCTGTTGGTAAATAACAGGAACAGATATTGAGGCCAGTGTTCTGATTTGAAGCCCAGAGCTATTTCAATAGGAAAAAAATGAAGCTGATTTTATACTCAGATTTTTTTGGAGTTAGGTTCAGAGTTTTTGGAATCGTCTGCTATGGCTCTATCCATAGCAGTTGTAGCTTTGATGCTATGAATGATATGTCATGGCAAAAATAGCATGGCAAGCAGTGGAAAATAAAATAATAATGTCAATGATTACAATTTATTTCAGAGTGCACTTAACTCTGCCAACCACTGTGATAAAAAAACATTTATACATGTGGCATGTCATCCTCTCAAAAAACTATTAGGATTGTTTTTTGCATATCACAATATATTTTTGCATGTGTTAATGAGTGACTAGAGGACCACTGGTTTCTAGGTGGCAGTGGTGGGATTCAAAATCAGTATTTAGGATTCTAGAGCTTACACTTTCTGTTTATTCAGCACAGACAAAAATATAGGGGGGGGCATATCTACTGCTTTACTTCGTATATTATTTTCAATTAGAAATCTGATGATATTGGGCTTTATCAAAGTCACAGGACAAAAGAGTGAGTCTCCTTTTCCACCAACGTGATCATGGAAATAGATGTTTGCTATATGGAATCAGTATATGTCTAGGTAATTAATCTATCAAATATCAGTTTAGCCTTCATACTTTTGACATGTTGTAATTATTTCTGAATTCCATAATGTTTCTAAACTCTCAAAATGACTGCCAATAACTACATAAACATTTATTGTATCTTCATTGCTTTGCTATATGAAATATTTCATTCCTTAATTAATGGTAAAAATGATGAATTGCATGTTCAAGGAAACACATGAAATAGTTGTGCTACACATGAATATGGCTAAATGCTAGCAATTTCTTATGCTCTGAACTAATAGTCTTTATTTCCAGAAATGATCATGCTATCCTTGCTTAGCAGGTCATACTTTCCTTAATTTACCTACATCAATGTATTAATACTTTAAATGGAAATTTTAACTTTAATGCTAGAGAGATGCCCCCCCTTACACACACACACACACACACACACACACACACCCCTACATTAGATATTAAAGTAGCTTAATGGAACTGAGAAAAGTTCATGTCTTCAATTTTGTTTCATATACTATTCCTCCATAAATAGCAATGATTAAAATATATAAAATGCAGTATACATCTAAAATTGCTACAGCTGTAGAAGCTGATAACAGAAACATCTTTAATATATTAAACCTGTGAAGAACTATTATATTTGTCTAATAAGACATTTACATAATTACATAGGAAAAATTCTTATACAAATTCAAAAGATGGTGTTTCTATTCCCTTAAGACTTCATGGAAAATATATCAGTTTATTGTATATACTTATATCCTACATTTTTAATTCCTTTTGAAAGCATAGATAAATAAATCTATCTTATATAGTGCAAAGTGCAGAGTTTTCTTTCCTTAGGTGACTAAAAATACCATTGGCATATATAATAAACAAGGCATTTGTTTGTTTGTTTGTTTGTTTGTATTATGAGATGAAGTCTTGCTCTGTCACCCACGCTGGAATGCAGTGGCACAATCTTGGCTCACTGCAACCTCTGCCTCCTGGGTTCAAGCGATTCTCCTGTCTCAGCCTCCCAAGTAGTTGGGATTACAGACACCCACCACACAAAATAAAAAATATATAAAATATATAATATTATTAGATATCTTTAAAAAGAAAAAGAAACCTAATATTCAAAATTAAACTAGATCATACTGTTCATGAAATTAAAAAATTATTGAGAAAATAAATTATATATTTTATTCAATTTAATTTACATATTTATAATAGGTAATTGGAGGGAATACTAAGAGATTTAAAAAATCTAATGGTACATATATTTTTTAAAGTAATTCATCACTGTTTTTATATTTATCTTTTAGGTCACTAAAATTCCTCAGTTCTCTGTGATATGATATCAACAACTTGCTATATCTCAAAAAAGGGGAGTTTTTGTTTCATAAAATTTAATTCCTAGAATATGTTTATAGAAAAATATGAGCAGATAACTCAGGAGGCTGAGGCAGGAGAATCGCTTGAACCTGCGTGGCAGAGGTTGCAGTGAGCCAAGATTGCACCATTGCACTCCAGTATGGGCAAGAAGAGCAAAACTCTGTCTCAAAATTTAAAAAAAGAAAAATTACACATATATATGCAGAGAATTCAGATAGTTTCATTCACATACAAAATCCCAGTTTCCCCTATTATTCACATCTTGAATTAATGTAGTAAATTTGTTACGAGTAATGAGCTGATGATGGTACATTATTAACTAAAGTCTGTAGTTTACGTTAAGGTCCATTATTTGTGTTGTGCATTTAGTTCTGTGGATTTTAAAAAATGTATAATGTGATATACACACCATCACAGTATCATACAGAATAGTTTCAGGTCCCTAACACTACTCTATGTTTCAGCCGTTCATTCATCCCCTTACCTAAAACCTTGAGACTCAGTGATCTCCTTACTGTCTCAATACTTTTGCCTTTTCTAAAATGTCATATAATTGGAATCAGCCTTTTCAGAATGGCTTATTTGACTTCCAACATGCATTTAAGGTCTCTCCGTGTCTATTTGTGAATTGACAGCTCATTTTTTTTTATTGTATTTACTTATATTTATATATCATATATTTATTTTATTTTATGACTGTATTAATATTATAAACATAAGGTTAAATATATTCAATATGCCAGAGGGATATTTATGTGTATATTATACATATATTTTGAAATACTAATTTATCACACATTATATTTGTATTTTATTTTAACATTCATATTGTACATGTATGTATTTATAATAAGAATATATCACTGTTTATTTACCCATTCACCTATGGAAAAACATCTTCATCTCATTCAATTTAGGATAATTTTGAATAAAGCTGCTAAAAACATTTGAGTGCAGGTTTTTTGTTTGTGCACATAAATTTTTAACTCAGTTGTGTGAAACCTGCAAGAAAAAATGATATGGTAAGATTATGCTTAGCTTCATAGGAAAGTGCCAAACTGTTGTGTCCTCACCAGCATTAGGTATTGTCCATTTATTATTATTATTTTAGCCATTCTACTAGGTGTGTTTTGGTATCTCATTGTCATTTATATATTTGCAATTTCCTAATGAAAAATTTTGAGTCTCTTTCATACATATATTTGGTATCTGTATTATATTCTTTTTTTTTTTTTTTCTTTGAGACAGAGTCTTGCTCTGTCGCCCAGGCTGGAGTGCAGTGACGCAATCTCGACTCACTGCAAGCTCTGCCTCCCAGGTTCATGCCATTCTCCTGCCTCAGCCTCCCGAGTAGCTGGGACTACAGGTGCCCGCCAGCACACCAGGCTAATTTTTTGTGTTTTTAGAAGAGACAGGGTTTCGGCGCGTTAGCCAGGATGGTCTTGATCTCCTGACCTCATGATCTGCGCTCCTTGGCTTCCCAAAGTGCTGGGATTACAGACCTGAGCCACCGTGCCCAGACTGCCATCTGTATATATTCTTTAGTGAGATGCTCACCACTCCTCTGTCTCCATCTCCTTCCTATAGGTAAGGACACTACAGTTTTCTTTCAGGAAGATGCTTCTCCCTCATACCATATCCTCTTGAATAGAGTAACTCCATCATCAATATTTGAAGGAGATCTGGGATGGGGTCGTGGGGTCAATAGGCAAAGGAATAGGAATGGACATGCTACCCAGCTGTGTCAACCATGGGATTCTAATCAGAATTTGTGTGAAAAAGAAGTTTTTCCACAAGACAGAGACATGGGAAAAAGTAAGCCACAGGGTGCTGTGGGTACATGATAAAAATATCATCCCGATGGTAGAGCTGGTGCAGAGGAGAAAAGAAGGAAAGAAGGAGAAATGTGGACAGAAGACACATTCATAGGATATTATATAGGCCCCAGTGCCCAGCTGTACTCTACCCTTGCCACTTTAATTATATGCACCAGTAACTATCCTACTTTTTGTTTAATTCAATCTATTGGACTTCATGTCACCTACAATGTCAATCTGCTGACTAATACATTTACACACAAGTATCATCAAAAGGTCTACAGTTCTTCTGCCAGTCTTAGTGAACTTCCAAGGAGCTGCTCTATTCCTACTCATTCAATAATATATTAAGCTAGTGCTTATTAACTGAATATCTGCTATGTGTCAGATATTGTTCTAGGATTTGAGAATATGGTGATGAAAAATCAAATAATAGCCCTGATCCCCTGAAATGCCATTTTGGGGGGAGGGAAGACAGAGAAAGACAGACAATATATGTTGACAAGTAAGTAAACCAAAGACAAAGTGAACTCCTTCTAGTACAGTCAGACATTTGTGAAGAAAACACCAAAGCAAACTACATCTAACAGGTTGTATTTAGTGAATATGTAACCAGCAGTATCTCTGAAGTTCTGAGCCCATGACTGGAAGACTGAGGGTGTAAAGTGAACTTAGAAAATCTTAGCTTTGACTAAGCGTGGTGGCTTACTCCTGTAATACCAGCAAAATGGGAGGCCAAGGCAGATGGATCACCTGAGGTTAGGAGTTTGAGAACAGCCTGGTCAACGTGGAGAAAACTGTCTCTACTAAAAATACAAAAATTAGCCGGGTGTGGTGGTATGCACCTGTAGTCCCAGGTACATGGAAGACTGAGGCAGGAGAATGGCTTGAACCTGGGAGGCAGCGGTTGCAGTGAGCCCAAGATCATGCCATTGCACTCCAGCCTGGGTGACAGAGCGAGGCTCCATCTCAGAAAGAAAAGAGAAGAGAAGAGAAGAGAAGAGAAGAGAAGAAGAGAAGAGAAGAGAAGACCTTAGCTTTACACAGTAGCTGAACAAGCATGTAATGTTGGAGACAAAAGACACCATCAGAACAGAAAAACTAATACTGTGAATGAAGCACAAAGAGCAACAGGAACAACCAAGGAAGTGGTTAGTAACCCGGGTTCTCAGCAAGAACAGAAACTTGTTAATAAGAATGGCAGACATGGGAGGCAGAGGTGGGGGGATCACCTGAGATCAAGAGTTCGAGACCAGCCTGACCAACGTGGTGAAACACTGTCTCTACTAAAAACACAAAAATTAGCCGGGTGTGGCAGACGCCTGTAGTCCCAGCTACTCGGGAGACTGAGGCAGGAGAATCGTTTGAACCCAGGAGGCGGAGGTTACAGTAAGTCGAGATGGTGCCACTGCACTCCAGCCTGGGCCACAGAATGAGACTCCATCTCAAAAAAAAAAAAAAAAAAAAAAAGAGAAAAGAAAAAAAAAGGAATGGCAGACCTAAAGTCATTGCCAAGGTGCCCAAGTATACCTCGAAGCATGAGAAGATTAAAGCACATCAAAACAATAGAACTGTGGCACTTATTTGGTCATACTTGGTTAGAAGACACCAACTCTTTATTGTGGAGAGATTATTACAATAGTAAAACATGTTTAATAATGTGTTGGTAAATATCAGTACTGTTTAACTTGTTTTCTTTTTTAATTTTTTTTTATTTACACTATCCACCTGGAGGTGCCATTTAACTCTTTAGTAAACTCAGTCATTTATTTGTAATCTGTGACTGTTCTTTTAAATCACTTTTATTATCATATTTTAAGATATTTTAATAGACTTTTCAACTTTTGTTTATCCATCCATTCATCACATCTTTCCTGAGCTGCCACCGCAATTCTAGATGCTGAGCTATAACAACAATGTCCTTGCCCTGCCTGAATTTACATTTTAATGGAAATCCAGACCAAAAAAAACAAAACAAAACAAAACAAAAACAGAACACCTAAATTACTAGTAGTATTTTTGGTAAGAATTTTGAAAGAGCATATAGAAGATTATTTTAAATAGGGTGAAGATGAGACATTTGAGTCCTGAGTGAAGTGAGAAGATGGACCATCTACAGACAGCACACAGGGCCTCAGGTAGGAGTGAGGTGGTTTTAGTACTGATGTAAAGGAAGATGAGCTGATTCCTATCATGCAGATTGAGCAGAGAGGGGGAGTGATAAGAGAGTGATCTAAGATACCGCTTTGGCCAGATCATATGAAACCTTCTAAGCTGTGATTAACAAAATGAATTTCGTTTTGGGTATTAAAATTTACTTTTGGTGTTTTGAGAAGGAGACTTAGATAATCGTATATGTCTTTTATAAATGGTATTCATATCCTTGAAATGTTTGCGTGGTTAGAAAAAAACAAGGGTAAGACTGGGTTTAGGCCGGGCATGGTGGCTCACACCTGTAATTCTAGCATTTTGGGAGACTGAGGCGGGCAGATTACCTGAGCTCAGGAGTTCGAGACCAGACTTGGCAACGTGGTGAAACCCTGTCTTTACTAAAATACAAAAAACTAGCCAGGCGTAGCGGTGTGCGCCTGTAGTCCCAGCTACTCGGGAGGCTGAGGCAGGAGAATTGTTTGAACCCGGGAGGCAGAGGTTGCAGTGAGCCGAGATCGCGCCACTGCGCTCCAGCCTGGGTGACAGAGCGAGTTTCCGTCTCCATAAAAATAAATAAATAAATAAATAAATAAATAAATAAATAAATAAATAAATACAAAAACGATTGGGTTTATAAAAATTAAAGCCAAACAAAGATTCGTATACATGTAGAACATTTTAGATTTTCTCTTTTTCTTTAGTTTCTTTACCTAGATATCCTTCATTACATGTATTCTGATATTTCATTGTTCCAGGTTCCTTAACATACTTACCAACTTTATATTATAAATTATCTATAATGATACTTTGCCTAGTTTTGAATTACTTTAATGAAGACTGTACCTACCCAAAAGGCAATTTGTAAAATCAGGTCAATATGTAAATTTATGTCTAATCTATCAAACAAGTATTTATTTATATTAATTCACTGAGTTGAAAATAGAGAATCTCGCTGACATGATTTTAAGTAGTAATAAGACTTATCCAAACTATCTTTCTTTTTCTGCTATAGTAGTAAAGAGAGGTGTTTAGTTTTGTAAAGTACATAATGTTTTAAATTATCAGGAAAGGGCATATGTACACATTTAATAATACAAGCAATAGGGATAACCTTAAATAAATCAGTGATTGTACTTTTTAAAAATTCTTCATTGAATATGTCTTTTTAAAGTGAGAATGAATGGATTAAAACATAATACTTATCTTTTTAAAAATAATTTCCACCGGGCACGGTGGCTCACGCCTGTAATCCCAGCACTTTGGGAGGCAGAGGCGGACGGATCACGAGATGACGAGATTGAGACCACCCTGGCTAACACGGTGAAACCCCGTCTCTACTAAAAATACAGAAAATTAGCCGGACGTGGCGACGGGTGCCTGTAGTCCCAGCTACTCGGGAGGCGGAGGCAGGAGAATGGCGTGAACCAGGGAGGCGGAGCTTGCAGTGAGAGGAGATCGCGCCACTACACTCCAGCCTGGGCGACAGAGCGAGCCTCCGTCTCAAAATAATAATAATAATTTCTAAAATAAAAACTTTTGTGGGAATGCTTAATTATTTCCTACCCTCATATCTGCTATCTTACGTTGTTAACGTACCCACCAATATTAAGATTTTCATAACTACTTTTAGATGTTTGAATGGTAAAGTCTAATTAAACAGCTCAGTAAGTCTACTCATATTAGAGACAGTTGAAGGTAGACTATATTAAACATCTTTTCAACACTTTTGAAATGGTATCCCTTTAATAGGTGCTATCCCTACAGGATGTCAAATTCTAAGCTTTAACTTTTTTTTTCATGTCATCCATTTTTTTTTTTTTTTTTTTAGCTATGTTATTAAGTCCTTTATAAATCAGTCTACATATTTTATGTGCCAACTCTTTTAGCACATTTTAAAGGACACTATCGATGTGACTGTCCCTAAGTGTTGCATTTAAATATAGTTTTCGTTTCCTTCTGGCACAAAGATATACTTTAAAAATCTTCTTTCTTTAGTCCCTATCAAAAACTATTATACTTCTCTCCCATGAAAATAAAAAGAAAATAAGAAACAGTTTTTTTCATTTATTTCTTCAAGTTTATTGCATAAAACCACTTCTTGATTTTCTTCTCTACCTATAGTGCAATTTAAATATAGTTTAATAAAATATCATTATTATAATTATATTGGAATTTTGATAAAAAGTGTTTTTTAAAAAACTATTATAGTCTTACAACATAAATTTTATGTATAAAATCCTAGACTTTGTTAAAAAATTCTTAACAAAAGTCAGACAACTATGGGAGGTCCATCAGATTTTCCCCCAAATCAGACATTCATAGGTTTTTCAATTGAGGCCCATGGAGCATTTTTCGGTATTTAGTTATAGACAGTAAGCCACTTGGAGGGATATTATATGAATTTTCCAAAGTATATTTAGTTTTTTTTTTTTTTTTCTCTCTCTCTAAAAGCATAAGATGCCTAGATCAATTATACCTGAAAGGCAAAGATTGAATGTCCTGGCCACCCTTACTCTGTTTCTTTGGGGCCCGTACCAATTTTTCAAGTCTTCAGTTCTTGTTTCAATGATATAACTGTAGCAGAAAAAAAAACCCTAAACTTATAAAAGTGACAAAAACTACACTATTAGAGAAAAAAATTAGTAAAAAGAAAAATATCCTTGAATATCCTAAAATGCCTTAAAATAGCCACACATGGAAGAAAACTTTTTTTTTCTATGGACTCAAATTCTAAAACTCTAAAGAATAGTTTTTCTCAGTTTTTCTTAGAATTCTCAGATTTAATAACAGAGATTCACAAGCAAAAAAAAAAAAAATCTCATGGATTCTAGCACTTACTTTTAAGCTCACAGGACTTGGTCCTTAAATATATATCTTAGCATGAAATTGTAGGCGCAAAATATGAATGTGATGATTTTGTATCTTGAAACAGCTAAGGACTCAAGAGGATCATTTCTTAAAATGGCTCCTAATTTCACTTAATCAACTGTTTTAGGAGTTTGCAGTTAGAAATGGAACGTTCTATTATTCTCAAAATGCAACCCAATATTGATTAGTGCTAAGAACTAATATATAAATTATCCTATTTATTTATTTTTCTCAGAATAAGAAAATGTACTATTGAAATTTATTCCAAATTGTTTATGAAAGCCACACTGGTAGTGTACAATTTCCATGAAAATTCTTTATGTATTTTTTAAGACATATTCAGCAGGAACTCAGATTATAAAAGATATTCATGTTTTTAGAAAGCAAAAACAGAAAAAAATCACAATAAACCCAAAAATATGTATACATCTTTACTTAGTTAAGAAAAAATATTAAAATTAATAATGATTGGAGAATTAACACCAATATAAATGTGCTTTCTTATTTAATTTGTTCTTTAATATTAAAATCATTGATTCCTCGGTCAGTCAACTATGAAGACATATCAGTGTAACATGAATGCCAGGCTTTTAAAAAAGTCATTGGTATGTTGTTATAATATTTGAGAAAATAAAACTTAATAATATTACTATTAAGTTTCATGTAAATCTATGTATATGTATATTTTTAAATGTATATTTATGAATTACCTAAATCTTGCCTAACATCATGAATTTATTATTATACACCTATCATATAAATGGGCAGTTGGAGACATTATGCTTTAACAAGCCTAATATCATGAATTTATCATTGTAAAACTATCATATAAAAGGGCAGTTGGAAGATATTATGCTTTAACAAACCTAATATATAAAAACACACTTTATACTAAAGTAAATTAGGAAAAATTATCAGTTTGCTAAATAATTTTATTTTATAGATGTTCTTTCGCATTATATAGCTTCTTTGAAATTTTAAAAATGATTTAATTTATATACTATTTCATAAACAATGTTGGACAAGATTGTCTTTGCTTGACAATAGACTATATCTGCAAGGAACTTCATATGTTATAGTTGATGTTTAGTTAAAAGTAACTGAACTTCTATGCTTACCTAGAGACGTTATTACCACATTGCAGATGTTCTGTGTTCAAAGAAAAGTTCCTTGAATGGCCTCTTTAAAAAATATCACTATAAAGCAGATGATGAGCCACTTTTTATTTTGGAAAACGATTATGACCAAATTTTGTGAATATGTGTTCATTTATTTATTTATTTGCTTAGAAAAAAAAATTCAAGAAACAAAATACTGGTTTTATTCTGTTGATGTGAAGACTCTGGGTACTCACAAGTAGGTAAGAATAAAGAGCATAACCTTTGCCACTGATGTTCAAAGCTAAGGAAACTCTGAGAATCAGACCAGTAGGGACCTAACTGAGATTGCTTGACAGAAGACCCTGAACATTCAAAGTGCAACTAAGCGGAAGAGAGGACAGATTCGCGAGAACGATTTCTTCTGACCAGTATGGGGCTTCTGATTCAGTACGTGGCTAAGCCTGGAAGCTTCTCTGGGCCCCACCTTTAAGCAGCAATGTTTTAATCTATGATTTTGACATACGAATTCTGAAGTTAATGTGCAATATGTTTCAATCTGTGGTAAGTTCTCAGAATCAAAACTTCCAAACTCCCAAGTGACTATAAAAGACAGAAATTTTAGGATAGAAGAGTGGGAAAGAGACTTGAGTGCCCTGAAAAAAGACACACCTAAGTCTCCCATGAAAATTACAAGAAACCAGTTGGAATCAAATTTTCACTGATATCAGGAATAATAACCATACTTTCTTTCTTTAGTACTAGTTATTGGTGGTTAAAGTAAAGAAATTCACCAGTCTCCAGAGGTAGGAACAATGGCACCATTGGAATGACCAGAACAAGATTCAGGGCAAGTAGTTTGGTGAAAAGATATGTTTTGAAATAGCTAGAGGCTCGCTAAAATTGTTCAGTTGCTCTAATTTGATTGGAAACGAGGTTGGAAAATGGCTGCTTTTTATGTGCTTAACAGTTGAGTCTTTTTTTTTTTTTTTTTTTTTTTTTTTGAGATGGAGTCTCGCTCTGTCGCCCAGCCCAGGCTGGAGTGCAGTGGCGCGATCTCGGCTCACTGCAAGCTCCGCCTCCCGGGTTCACGCCATTCTCCTGCCTCAGCCTCCCGAGTAGCTACAGGCGCCCACAACCGCGCCCGGCTAATTTTTTGTATTTTTAGTAGAGACGGGGTTTCACCGTGGTCTCGATCTCCTGACCTTGTGATCCGCCCGCCTCGGCCTCCCAAAGTGCTGGGATTACAGGCGTGAGCCACCGCGCCCGGCCAACAGTTGAGTCTTAAATTTTTCTTTAAAAAAACGAAGTCAGTAGATTTGGTTATAAATGGCATCCCTGCCCAGCCTCTTCAAAAAACCACTCTGCAAGGATGTACGTCTGTCAGGGTTACTGCTTTTAAGTCTCAAAGACGGATGAAATGGTTCCTCTTTGGTGAGGGGGAAACTGAAGTGAGGGAGGGATTTGCCTCTGAATAACAAAGGCAAGTATTTGGAAGAAAGTTTTATAAATATTTATGATGACCTGGAGTCAAATACAGCAAATATTGCTCATACAATAATGTCTAGATGTCTAGATAAGATTTGTATTTCTTTCTTCATTTATTTATTTTATGTTCCTGTTGCTGAAATAATTAGAATTACATGGAAAGGGCATGACATACTCTTTATTTTACAAATTTATAGATATATTTAAATGGAATTTGTTTCCATGCCTGCTGCTTCCAGTAGATGTAGACACAGCAGTAACAAATTTATACGGAGGTTGGTATGCATACTTACTATGGAATTAATGAACAAAGCTGTTGCTGTGTGATACACTAGTTATTTTTGAGCTACAGAGATTGTGCCAATGTGTCGTGTAAATGTTTCCACTTGTTAAAATCTTTAAAGGCCAAAACATGTGCTATGTTACTCAGGCATATTTTTCCCTAGGATTTTAAAGTAATTTTGACATAAATTTAATTAAATCCCCAAATCCCACTCTAATGTTTTGCAGACTGTCATCACAGCTAAATGCCATAGTTATTATTCTGAATATGGAAAACACTCTATACAAACTTACATGCTCTTTTATGTTTCACTAAAAGTGCAATTGATATGGGTCTATATGCCTTTTTCAAGTAAAAGTTAAACAAGAATCGGTTCTATGGCCTTATACAGGGAATTAACACACACGATTTTATTTTGAAAATATGTAAATGTGAGGATATGCAAAAGACATTATGGGTTTAATGGGCATAAAAACTCCACCTCAAGGCTACAGCTGTATGGTTAATATTCTGCCTTTGGGACTAGATAAATGCACAATGACCAGACAGATACAATGCAAATGAGAAGTTCCAGAAGTTTTCCTCCTTACAATATTCACTGTAGTCAAAATCTGCTATTCACCAGACACGGTTTTCTAAATTTTTTAATGTGTGTATAAACTTCTGTATACACGGGTGCTGATACTACCGCTTACTGTCTGAAAGTCAGAGTCAGTGAACAGCATCTCTCTAAGTTTTCAGAGTAAACTTAGTAAGGTTGATGATGAGGACTTTTTAAGGCAGACTGCCTACTTATTAAAACAATATGCAGTATCTTTCAAAGCTGCAGGAGGGTAACGTGCATGACAAAAGGTGTAATTAATTCTCCACACATTCTTTTTGAGTTCTAACATCTATGCTGTTGTTTTCTTAAGCACCTCGTTTGCTGCTATATATATGGTTCTCATGGATCTCTGCTCCATCTTTTAACATCTCACACTTAGTAATAATAAACTGGCAAAAGAAAAAAATTGGATGTCCATGAATAATGATTGGATATAACATGGCACATATATACTATGGGGAACAAGTTTCATTTACAAAAGGCAGATAGGTTTGTTTTGACATAGAATGATTTCAATGTCCCTGAATATCAGGGACCGATGTTAATCTAAACTTAAAGAATGAGAGTCTCCTGCAATGGAAAAAAATATATATCATTGGCCATGAATTGATTTATCTCACCACTCACCTCTACCAATTTGGGAAAACTAAGACCGTGTTCTATTTCTATCTTTGCAGAGAACGTTAAGAATAGATCCGCCACCTGATTAGTTCCAATGCATGATTATCAGTGAATAATTAAAAAAAACATATTTGTTCATACATATCTGTCCATGATACACATATGAACATATTTTATCTTTCTAGATATATTACATGAATTACTACCTAAAATCTTTTTGACAAGCATGTAGCATTTTGAGCATTTATAAAATAATCAATTTATAAAATTAAGATATAATATTATTTCTTTCAATTAATTCAATGTTCATCTATGTTTCTCAATTTTTTAAATAGCACTTTCTTTTATTTTAGGAAAAAATTTATTAAAAATATAAAGTAAATGCCAATGACCCTGCAAATATCACATTGACTAAGTCAATCTGTATTCCATGACTACAAGCCTGATGGATTAAAACATACACAAAATTAAAATATGCATAACTTAGAAAAATTAAGTTGAAAATGTTTTAGCTGCCCAAAACTTTATACACTTTGTTTATCTCAAAGCAGTTTCATTTGCCAAAGTTTAACCACAGAACAATCGCTAGTCTCAATAATGTTTACTTATAGCTTGCCTACTGAATTAGTGATAAAGTGATATAGTATTAGATATGTTTCAAGGTAACTGTTCATCCATACCATGTTTTGAAGAGTTGTCAATCTCCTTTTTTGTCATAAATAAACAAAGTTTGTGTAATTTGTCCTATGCCTACTTTAGTGACTGCTCATTGACCGGAAATGGAAAACACATTGAAATTCAACAGTATGTCTATATGCTTTCCAAATACCCAGGAAAGGTGTGTCCTGGTTTACCAGCCTAAGTAGAATCCATTACTAATGGTTTAACTAAGAGGTGCAGATGTAAATTGAATGCCAGCATTAAGAAGTTATCTCAAAAATATGTCATAAAATTTCCAGGATGTAGAGTTGGCTGGGGAGTTCATTTTGGTCCATACACAAGCTGAGGCTGAAGATCTCCATCAGGAGCTCTCTGGATCCTAGACTCTCTACAATAAAGCAGACATAACAAAATAATACTGCCCCTATGAGAGATGAAAAATAGGGCTTTCGATCCTTTCTTTAATTAGATTTTCTTCCTAGAAAAATAAAACTCCTGGTTAAAACGAATTCTTCAATTACTCAGTGCATTAATCTAAGCAGCTAACTCTATTTGGAGACAAGACAACCACCATGAAAGTCCATTGTGACTTTAACTTTGTGAACAGCAATATCATACTCCCTCAGCACTGCTAGAATTCCTACACTACACCAGCAGTCTTTTCTTCTTCTCTGTTATCTCGTATTTTTTTCTCTCCTAAAATTTCCCAAACCTTCTCTGTTACTTGCAACTGATGCTTCATTTCTTATTTCTTTGAGAAAAATATAAGCAATCTGATGAGAATAACATATATTTATACCATGAAATATACTCAGCTACCTGCATCCAATCTTGTTTTTCCTTTTTTTTTCTGTTTAATGAAGGAATAAGCCATGCTCTCATCGAAAGCTAAATCTGCCACTTGTGTATTGGGTCTCATCCTCTCTACCACATCCAGAGGCTCTACTCCTGCAATTGCCCTGTTCCTCTTGCTGGATAAGTTTTCCTTCTATGTTTGCTTATTCCCATCCACCTCTCCCTCCTGACAATTACACACATATATTGAATACTGAACACTGAACATTGAATATATGTGTGTAGTTATCAGGAGGAAGAGGTGGATGGGAATAATTTTTTTAGAATAAAAATTTTCTAATGATCTTGGTCTCTCATTTCCTCAGCTCTTATTTTCTGTTTTACCAAAAGTTAACCGTGGCCTTAAAGTTTCCAAATCAATGCTCATTTCTCAAATCTTCATCATACTTGATTTCAGCAGCAATTAATTCAGCCCAATCTTCCATTCTCCTTACAACTTTTTTTCCTTGCCTTGGTTCTTCTTCTGCAACACTGGTGGCTATGCATCTGTCTCCTGTGCTTGCTTCTGCTTTTCTTCATGACCTCTGAAGATTGAAGTGCACCAGAGTTCCATCCTCAACTCTTCATTCTTCTCAATCTGCACTATTTCTTTACTTTATCCTAACTATACAGTCCCTTGGCATTTTCCCTTTATTGTCATACTTACAGCTCCTAAATATATGCCTTCCTGATCCAAACTGTATTGATTTCTACACAAATATCCAACTGCACAAATGACACTTTCTTTTGCTTGTCTAAAAGACTAATCTGAAATCACCATATACCTGCATATATTCTCTCCCTGCATACATTAACAAGGAGATTCCAGTGTTTTGCATTTCAGTAAATAGCTCCCCAATCTTCTGTTTGCTTAGCTAGTTTCTTTAATTACCATGAACTCCATACTCAATCTGTGGCAAATTAGGTCAGATAGTCTGAAAACATTTTATCAGTGGCACTTCCGTCATCTTAAATGAAATTGTCATCATCTCTATATCTCTTTTGGACAATCACAAAAAGGCCCAAATCGACCTTCCCTCTTCCAGCTTGCTTCTTCATACTAATGAATTCTAATACAATCTAAACATAGAAATAATTTATGTCCAGCTTTGGCAAATTTTTTCCACTTAACCGGACTACAAGGAAAACACTTTATTTATTTTTTCTATAAATCTGCCACAATTCTTAATGTATGATTCTGAACTCAAATATAAATTATGAATTGACTGCCACATTTTGATGTTTTTCCTGATCTGTCACTTGATAGCAACCAAGTTGTTATCCTCATCCCTTAAACATTACTTACAGATGTATTTCCACACTTTTGCCTGTGAACTTCAAATCACAGTAATTGGAAAAGAAGCTTTGGAAATAAGTATCAGCTGTTTGAATCAACCATATCACTTTGTATATTACATCTCTATATAAAATTATTATGGATTTTTGAAAGTCATTATTAATTTATGTTAGAAATAAGCAAAGTGAAAATTTCCATTCAGTATCTCCACCCTTAACACAAAGTTTTATGCTAGAACTATCTGTTAATAGTCTTTTCTCTATAAATTGTTCTCTACGTGTATAATTGTGAGGAGATTTGGAGCCAAACATCTTATTCAGGGTACATATTCAAATTATAACTTAATTATGGTTCAATATTGTTTCTACATATTGAAGACTTTATTTCATCTTGGACTGGAGAGTACATCTACTCAAGAACTTTGGCAATCATTTGTGTGCTCTTTAGCTATGGTGATGAGCAAAAAGCATTGAAAAAATGTGATTACAATGCATGTTCAGGGGGGCTTTTGGAGAGATATTGTACTAACTACTAGAAATTCACATACTGACTAAAGGCACTTAAAGAAACAAGTTCTTAAAGTGATTGTCACGTAAAGAAAGAAAGACATGACATGTGAAGCTTCTGCTGGAACACACAGCAGTCAATATATGAATGCTTTATCGCAACCAGAGGGCCGATAAATAATTTCTAGCTAGATGATATGATGTCTTAAACTAAAACAGTTAGCATATTACTGCATTAAATTAAATTTTTAAAAAATTGATTTGAAGACGGTTTTTTAAACTTTGCTTAACCTGTATGAAAAGAGCAATATTGTTAATTATTAATGCTTTTTTCATCATTCTGGAAAGTCCAGAATTTCCTTTATTTAATGTAATTCCATCCAAACACTTTTTTCACATAACTATCTGGGTGATAAGATACAAAGCTTTTCACTTTTCTCATTTGGTTTTAAAATTTTTATCAATAAGTTTTCCTATGCTCTCTG
This sequence comes from Macaca thibetana thibetana, assembly GCF_024542745.1. Classification (NCBI taxonomy): domain Eukaryota; kingdom Metazoa; phylum Chordata; class Mammalia; order Primates; family Cercopithecidae; genus Macaca; species Macaca thibetana. The sequence continues at coordinate 27,963,536 of NC_065582.1, read as the reverse complement.
AAATATCTGTGGGTGCTCTTCAGAAAGAATTTCAGAAGTGAAATATAAATCAGACTAATAGAGAACACTTTTCAACTGTATTTTCTAGAACATTTTATCCTCAATTACATATTCTGAATGTAATCAATGAAAAGTTTTTTTATCACTGTGTTTTTGCACAGAAATATAGAAGAAAAATCAATTATATTGAAAAAATTGTAAAAGGCATTCTTTGCTTTTCAATATTTTATAAGTTACAGAAATATTGCATTCAGCATTTGACAAGAGGATACTGAGAAAATGAATATGATAAGTGAAATGTCTATGGGAGGTGATATGGTTTGATTGTGTCCCCATCCAAATCTCAACTTGAATTGTATCTCCCAGAATTCCCACATGTTGTTGGAGGGACCCAGAGGAAAGTAATCGAATCATGGGGGCCAGTCTTTCCTGTGCTATTCTCATGATAGTGAATAAGTCTCACAAGATCTGACGGGTTTATTAGGGGGTTGTGCTTTTGCTTCTTCCTCATTTTTCTCTTGCCACCATCATGTAAGAAGTGCCTTTTACCTCCTGCCATGATTCTGAGGCCTCCCATCCATGTGGAACTGTTAAGTCCAATTAACCTCTTTTTCTTCCCAGTCTCAGGTATGTCTTCATCAACAGTGTGAAAATGAGCTAATATGGTAAATTGGTACCAGTAGAGTAGTGCATGGCTGAAAAGCTACCTGAAAATGTGGAAATGACTTTGAAACTGGGTAACAGGCAGAGGTTGGAACAGTTTGGAGGGTTAAGAAGAAGACAGGAAAATGTGGGAAAGTTTGGAACCTCCTAAAGACTTCTGAATGGCTTTGACAAAAATGCTGATAATGATATGAACAATAAGATCCAGACTGAGGTGGTCTCAGATGGAGATGAGAAAATTCTTGGTAGTTGGAGCAAAGGTGACTCTTTTTATGTTTTAGCAAAGAGACTGGTGGCACTATGCCCCTGCCCCAGAGATTTGCAGAACTCTGAACTTGAAAGAGATGATTTAGGGTATCTGGTGGAAAAAATTTCTAAGCAGAAAAGCATTCAAGAGCTGACTTAGGTGCCATTAAAAGCATTCCATTTTAAAAGGGAAACAGAGCATAAAAGTTCAGAAAATTTTCAGCCTGACAATGCAGTAGAAAAGTAAAATGCATTTTTTAGGAGAAATTCAAGCCAGCTACAGAAATTAGCATAAGTAGCAAGCAGCCTAATGTTAAACTCCAAGACCACGGGGAAAATGTCTCTGGGCCATGTCAGAGACCTTCATGGCAGCCCCTTCCATCACAGGCCTGTAGGCCCAGGAAGAAAAAGTGGTTTGGTGGGCTGGGTCCAGGGTCACTGTGTTATGTGCAGCCTACGGACATGGTGCCCTGTGTCCCAGTCACTCCAGCCATGGCTGAAAGGGGCCAAGATACAGCTTGGACTGTGACTTCAGAGGGTAGAAGCCCCAAGCCTTGGCAGCTTCCATGTGGTATTGAGCCTGTGTGTGCACAGAAGTCAAGAATTGAGGTTTGGGAACCTCCATCTAGATTTCAGAAGATGTATGGAAACGCCTGGATGCCCAAGCAAAAGTTTGCTGCGGGGGCGGAGCCCTCATGAAGAACTTCTGCTAGTGCAGTGTGGAAGAAAACTGTGGGGTCAAAGCCCCGACATAGAGTCCCTACTGAAGCACCACCTAGTGGAGCTGTGAGAAGAGGGCCACTGTCTTCCAGACCCTCGGATGGTAGATCCACTGACAGCTTGCACTGTGCACCTGGAATAGCCACAGATACCCAATGCCAGCCATGAAAGCAGCCAGGAGGGAGTCTGTACCTTGTAAAACCACAGTGGCAGAGCTACCCAAGACCATGGGAACCTGCCTGGATGTGAGACCTGGAGTCAAAGGAGATCATTTTGGATATTTAAAATTTGTCTGCCCTGCTGGATTTTGGACTTGCTAGGGCCCTGTAACGCCTTGGTTTTGGCCAATTTCTCCCACTTGGAATGGCTGTATTTACCCCAATACCTGTACCCCCATTGTATCTAGGAAGGAACTAGCTTGCATTTGATTTCACAGGCTCATAGGTGGAAGGAATTTGCCTTGTTTCAGATGAGACTTTGGACTGTGGACTTTTGGGTTAATGCTGAAATTAGTTAAAACTTCGGGAGACTGTTGGGACAGCATGGTTCATTTTGAAATGTGAGAACATGAGATTTGGAGGGACCAAGGGTGGAATGATATGGTTTAGCTGTGTCCCCACCCAAATCACAACTTGAATTGTATCTCCCAGAATTCCATGTAAAATTCCATTCTACTTTGTGCTATGAGAGAGACAAAGTAGAAGAAAAACTATTTGAACTGACGAAATATTCTTGATTTTTTCTGTCACTTTTGACTATTGTGCCCATGACTAGTAGTGGAATATCCATACTTCCATAAAAAAACACAAAATAAAATAGTAAGCTCAAACACATATTTCACATCTTGAAACTAAGAAAAAAGAAACAGCATGAAAATGTATAAAAACAAGATAAGACTATCTAAGTATTTGAATGTTAAAGTTAATTCTTATATATACGTTACAGGGGAAAATTTGACAGAAATTAAATGCAGTAACAAACCCACTGCATAATCACTAAAATTATTTTAGGGGGGAAATGTAGTGGGGTGGTAAAATAATATTAAGTTATAGATCTGATAGATATTCTATTTGTCATAAAAGATAAACAAAATTAACCTGCAATAAATCATCAGTAAGAAAGATGACAAGGAGTTAAACTTTTACAAATGTCACTCAATAACAAATATATTTCCAAACTCACTGTAGTTATTTTTTCTTTAAATATAATTATCTAAAATCAGAAAATTGACCACCACCAATTAGCCTATTATAATCTTGTAAACTCATTTCTATGTTAATTTGACCAGATATAAGACTATAACCCAATATAAACTCAAAAGAAAATATGTATGACTTCACAAACTCAAGTCTGAAAATTTATTATAATCAAATGTGTCATTTACTAAAGTTCTAGTCTTAAACCCAATAATAATTTCTTATTATGTTCCTCTGTTGGTCACTAACTACGTTAAATGCATGATTTAATCTTCACCAATACCATAGATGGCAGGTTGCTTCTAAATGATGTCAAGTTAAAAAAGAAAAAAAAAAAGATATATATAGAGATACATCTCTATATATCTCACATGTAGACACATAGACAATTTCTATGTGGGAGAATTTTCAAACCAAGGCAAGAATAAAAACACCAGGACAATTTGCATCAAAAAAAAAAAAAAAAGAAATCACTATTAAAAGTAAAATGTATTAAGAAACATAGGCAAGTGAGATATTACAATATTGTAGCCTTAGGCAGACATATTTGGAACAAACATGCACTAAATGGGAAGCCTCCGCCCTTGGTTCCTGTCCCAGTTCAGGTTAACTTACTGTGAGAATGTTGACAGGCCATTTTTAAAACTGTAAGTTTGTTGCCTTCACTATAGTATATTGGCTTGTTAAAATGATTAATTAATAATTTAACATTTATGAAAGTGTTTTGAGATAAATAATACTCAATTTGTTATTATTATCTCTACTCCTGCTGGCATTCTTTGTATCTCTTCCCCTCATAATCCCCCTCACCTTTCCCTACCTGTCTCTCTTCTTTTCTTTTTCATTTGTCCATTTGTCTCCCTTTCTCCTACCTTCCCACTCTCTGGTAACATTTGTTGAATAGTCCTAATGTCTAATATCCCAAAATCCCAAAATGATTGACGAGTCTGCCTAAGTATTAATCACCTCTTTTAGATTATTTTATTATACATATATAAAACATTTATCATATATCTACTATGTATTTATAAATGGCAGGTAAACATATCAAATATGTAAGGTTTCACACCACCGAATTAAAAAAGGTTAACATAGATGTGCCAAACATAAAGGATTAATAAAATTGGTTTTGATGTTGTGGGTACTAAGTGAATTCAGAGGAACTGGAAACACTGTGTGCCAGTATTCTGGCCTCAAAAAAGTTTACCTACATTTCTTATTGTCCAAATCATGTATTTCATCATCAACCTGCGGTTTCAGTTGGCTAGTACTGACTAAAAAAACAGAACAAACAAACAAAAATCTGGATATCATTTTTCAGTGTATATAGATTTATTCAGGCTGCTATTTTTGTTTAAACGGTATAAAAGGCTGTGTTAACATAAAACAGAAGCTTTACAAAGGTGCCCTTACTTAAAAAAAAAAACAAAAAAAACGTGGATTAGCACATGACATTTACTAATATATTTTAAAATATATCTGGCAGCCAGTTTGTTAGCCTAAAATCTACAAATTCCTTCTTTAAAAAAAAAAGAAAGAAGAAAATAAAAAATCAGGTAAAATAACTAATGTAAATATGTAATACAAAAGTCTGTTCAGATTATGTCTCAAAAATGGAAACAATGTCAGATCTCATGCTAATCGTGCACAGATAGCTGTGACAACCATATTTCTCAAGTTGTTATTGTTTGCGATGCACATTTAAGTGCACAGAACATTTGCCTTTATGGCAGTTTTATTCTCAGCACAGTAAATAGCAGAAGGGTTTCTGTTCAATTGACGCTCGTAAAAGGTTTAAATCCCTGTTCATTTTGGCATAGGTTATATCTTGAGTTTCTTACTCCAGTTTACATCTATACTCTCAGTAGTATAGATGTTTTGTATGAGGGAATGACCAGATGCCAGGGTGAGAGGAAATTGTGCTTGCTTTAAGGGATGTTGTGAATTGCTGCAGTTAGAAAGCCCTTTGTGAGGGAAATGACTTTAAGGCAGAACTGTCTCATCACAAAAATGAACAGCTAGGCATTTTATAAAAATACAATGTTTTATGTTACGTTGAGCATCATCACAAAGTATCTGATGCCAATAAACAAATACTACAATATTCTATATCTGATTATAGCCAGCTATTTCATGATCAAATAAATGTGAATAGGAATAAATTAGAAAAATATTATATTCATAGGTATATTGTTTATTTTATCTATAGTTCTACAAATCACAAATCACTAAAAAGTTCTTGGTAAATTTACATGTATATTTAAAAGTCAATAGTGATAAAAAATGTTGAGATTACCACAGAGTCATTTCAATATGTAACTCAAGTAATAGAAAGCTGATATACAGGTATAGGTATACATAAAAATACTTTATATAGAAATGTAGATTTTTAACACAGATTTTAACTTTAAAACAATGCATCAATACACCCCATTCTACAAATATGAATTATTTTAATATTTTTTTTTTCTTGAGACAGAGTCTTGCTCTGCCACCCAGGCTGAAGTGCAGTGGCATGATCTCCGCTCACTGCAACTGCAACCTCCACCTCCCAGGTTCAACCAGTTCTCTGCCTCAGCCTCCCAAATAGCTGGGATTACAGGCGCCTGCCACCACACCCAGCAAATTTTTTTGTATTTTTTTAGTAGGCACAGGGTTTCACCAAGTTGGTCAAGCTGGTCTTGAACTCCTGACCTCGTGATCCACCCACCTCAACCTCCCAAAGTCCTGGGATTTCAGGTGTGAGCCACTGCGCCCGGCCTTAATAAGTTTAAACATAAATGCCAAATATAAATCTGATATAAACAAACAGGACTTACCTTAAAGTGCAAATCAGTAAGGAATAATGCAAATCTTGCTTTCTTTAAAAACTTTTACGTATCTTCCAATATTTTTCCAGGAATTTTTAATTAAAATTTTCTTCATGAGATGCATTTGTCAGAAATAATACAGACATATCCCATGTATCTTTACCCAGCTTCTCTTAAAGGTAATATTTTGTATTATTAGAGTACAATATCCTAACCAGGATATTGACTTTACCACTATCCCTAGGTCTTACTAAGACTTCCTGTTTTATTTCCACCATTTGCATATATATTTAATTCTACTTAATTTTACCACATATGTAGGTCTCTGTATTCATCAGGATAGTCAAGAAGATACAGAAGAGTAAAGATCTGCTACTAATTTTTTAAATGAATTTTAAAGTACCAAAAATCTTTTACAGCAGGGGGTTAGCAAACTTTTTCTGAAAAGATCCACATAAGAAGACATTTGGCATTTAGAGGTCGTAAGATCTCTATTGCAACTACTCAACTCTCCTTTCCCAATGGGTGTAGCTGTATTTCAATAAAACTTTACAGAAAAATACAGATTGTGAACTGGATTTGGCCAACAGTTTTTTAACATTCTAAGGTTTTCACAATCACTTTTTAAAAATCTAAAAGTAGCAAATATATTTTCTGTTTTTTTTAATTTACCTTTTCATTTTTTTCTTTAAAAAATATCTAAATGAATATACAGTTTTGCAGTTCTTTAAGCTAATATTTTGATTTGCTTCTCCCACTAGGCCACTATAGCAAGCAATATAACTTGTTGAAACTCCACAAAAAATATAATTCACAATTATAAGATTAATTTTAGCTATCAAATTAATATCAGGCCTCAGCTTTACAGAATCTTCTTTTACAATCAAAACTTGGCCCAATGCACACTAATAAGACAGGCAATTTATTGTTTTGGTTGATATTATTTACTTCCTTCTGATGAAATAAAGTCATTTTATGAGTTAGTTGTATATTAGGCAAAACACCAAGTTAAGTACCTAAGTGAAAAAAAGATCCATAATTTCTGAGACCTGGAAAATATGCTAACCCTTGGTAAATTACCCAGACAGTAGAAATGAAATTTTAATACTACACATGATGAGAAAGTATTTTTAAGTAACAATAGATCTAATAAATATGTTTAGTATAAGACTGAAGTTCTTCAAACCATTATTTTATATGTTTACTTTATAATAAAATCAATCTATTGTTCACCTATCTTATCCTGACATTGAATGGTATTATGCCTAAGCATACAGCTACAAAACAGAACATTAAATACACCAAACTATTTTTCCCACATGATATTTATATATGTTTATTTACTTGTTTTTTTGAGACAGAGTCTCTCTCTGTTGCCTAGGCTGAAGTGCAGTGGCACGATCTCGGCTCACTGCAAACTCCGCCTCCTGGGTTCAAGAGATTCTCCTACCTCAGCCTCCAGAGTAGCTGGGATTACAGGCACCCACCATCATGTCCAGCTAATTTTTGTATTTTTGTAGAGACGGGGTTTCATCATATTGGCCAGGCTCGTTATGAACTCCTGACCTCAGGTGATCTGCCCACCTCGGCCTCCGAAAGTGCTGGGATTACAGGCGTGAGCCACTGTGCTGACCCCCACATGATATTTAATATTATGTATTTCCATATGGATGTCAGGTGAACAAATCTTCAATTAGAGAATATGATGCTAAGTTAAAATATTTGAATAGTTACATATTATATATTATGTACATAATTTCATAGTGTCAGGTATCAGTGCAATAGTATAATTTCCACTGTACCATCTTGTGTCAAAATGACAGAAAAAAAATTCTCTAATATTTTACAAACATTAAGTATTTGTAAAATAGATTTCATAGAAAAGGGAATTGAACTAAACTTGAAATCGAAGTATCTGTTATTGTTTTGATAAAAGAAGGGAATTTACTGTCATAAAATTCTCTGCACATGTATATAAGAGGCACACAGTACACTATGGTAAGTAAATTATCCTGGTTTTACTTCAAATGTGTTAAAGGATTTCTAGCAGCAACAATAACAGAGCATTGCATCTTGCATCATCTGAAAAGCTCTACATGTCATTTTTAAATCACATCGGAAATAATATTGTGTTAGAGTAAGTTTGAAAAAGGATAATTTTTAATTATTCAATTTACCTTAAAAGGTGGATGAGTGGAGTATAATAAAAATATTTTTCAGCCATACATTTAAGCTAGGAATAAAAATATTAAATAGGTTTTTAAGTATAAATACATTTCAGAAATATTCTGAAAAACTGAGACTTGGCACTGACCAAAGATTAGAAATCAGATTAGTTATTGATGGAAGTTCTACACATTTAACTCTAGAATTTCAGACTGAGTCATGACTATAAATGAGAAAATATTTCCAACAGCATGAACAAGAAAACAACAAATAAATGTATAAAAATTGAATGATGTTAAAACTGTTCAATGATTTATTTATATGGCATGTAAAAATAATGAATTACAAATTCAGTACTTTTCTATAAATGAATGATTTTCAAATGCAGGAAAGTGAATACCAGTACTTTAATATTTTTAAACCATGGTTATCTCTGATTCACTAATGAGATTTAGCATGAGTTCTTCTAGTTATTTCAGTGGGCATCTACTGGTTCCATATAATTTGAATTACGTAGTGCAAACTGAAACCATCATTTTTAATCAGGAAGGAATGAAATGTTATCACAGCATGGCTTGGCACTCACTAGTCCCTCAATTCCACTCCAAGTGCTTTTTACTGGTTGAATTTGGCCTGTAGACTGAATTGGCCACCCTGTGTCCCTAAGATAATTCATGATTGGGAAGCCATATGGTGCAATGCTGAAATCTATATTAAATTTTGAGTCATATTTTGGCCAGCTTTATTCTTATAACTGAATATCAGAACTGTTTCCATGTAAATTTCCACACACTGCTACTTAGTGGAGTACTTAGGCTATTTTGTTTTTCTTTTCCTTTTTAGACCCTTGCTGATATACAATTGCTAGCGTTTAATCTTAAAGGCACTAGTTGAGAAAGAAAAGAAATAGAGTGGGGTGACACTTAAAGTTCACCCTGCATTTACCTTTAAAGAAGCAGTCTTCATTGTGAACAATGGTAATCTTTTCTTTTTTCAGGCAAGCAGCTCTGTGCACTTCACAGTGGTTTTCATAGAATTCTCCATCAGATCCACACACAGGTTTGTAGTGCCGTTTGCAAAGGTCCATGCAGGCACATTCTGCTTGCCCGGTCTCTCTGCCGATAACACAGTGTCTTCCCAAACCACAGTACTTATTTTCACAAGATCCAAAAGGGCCATCCTGAATCATAAATCCTGAAGAATTAAAAAAAAAAATTGAAAAACTTTTGGTTCATTTGTCCAAATAATATATGCATTTCAGAGTCTCAAATGGAAAACAAGTGTTCTAAGAAAAGCATAGTATCATGTATTCAGGGCTCAATTTTCAGTGGTGGAGATGCTTACATAAATAACTGCACACGAACTTTCTCAAAATGCTTTCAGCATTCTTCCCTTCTTCCTCTCCTCTCCTTGAGCTCTCTTCTCCCTCCCCAGAGGAGTGTAGTACTTAGTGACAAGGTCTGTAAAGCTAAACTGCCTGACACCAAATCCTGGCTTGACCATTTACTAGCTTTATGTTTTAGATAAATTCCTTCCTTGTGCCAAGTTGTCCCATCTGTAATATGGGAATAATAGTATGGACCATCTCTAGAGTTGTTCAAACTATTACACGTAATAATCCATAGAAAGCACATCCTTGGCACATGATAGATGTTTCATAAATGTTAGCTTTTACAGTAACAGAATTGTAGATAGGAGAAAGTAAATGTATATATACAAGGCAGAAAATGTAACGAGACAGGAGTGGAAAATAACTGTCTCTTGAAAACTGTTTGATATAATTATCCTTTCTTGTTTTGCCCTTTGCCACCTGACAATCACTGATGCATATCATGATTAAATCAACAAATCATGAAGAATTATATTTTCTTGTTACTTATATAGTCTAATAAACCCAATTTGCATCAGAAACGTTTAAGTGAATCCAGCAGTCTTGTACTAAGGCTGAAATTAGCAACTTCAATTCCTTATGCTTTTCTAGGCAGATTTAGCTTTGAGAATTTTAGAAAATGAAAAATGGCAGTAAATTGAATATACATATGCACATACATACACATAGATATGTATACACATATGTATACACATATACATGTATATATATATTTAGCATCAATGACACTTATGTATTGCAAAAAAGAAAGTAAATATTTGAAAGGTTACAAGCATTACTTATAGTAATTTTTTGAGTATTTAGTATATATTAATATTTTCAGCTGTTTGTTTAAGCCGTCGCTACATAACAACATCATAATAATTAAGAACATGGATTCTGATCCAGAGTTTAAATTCCTAGTTGCAAGCTTTAGGGCCCCAGGTGGCTACTTAACACATCTATAACTCAGATATAACTCAGGTTCCTCATTTGTAAAATAGGGATAACAATACTGTATCCCCATAGTTTTGTCAAGATTAGAGGGTTGCAATTGGCACATATAAAACTCCTTGTAAGTGTTACTTATTATTATTATCAGCTCTTCAAAAATTGGTTTTGATAAGAACATAAATATGTGAATGGAAATGTATTTAATCAATTTAGTTCTTTTTTAAAGGAAGCTCATACATTAATTTTATTTTCATATTTATGCATGAATTTTCTAATGGAATTTAAATCAGCAAAATTAAAATTACACAAAAAGATCAACACTACCAATGGCATATTTTTTAAAAAACTAATTTAGATTTTCTGATAGCAGTGAAAATTAGAACAAATCTACTTGTAAAAAATTTCAAACTATTTCACTCTTTGATAAAATACTATAATTATTGATGAAGCATTCCATGAAATTTAAAACAAATAGATGGAAAAATAATTTATTGAAAAGATATTTCCGATGTATCTCCAATGTTATTTTAAATGTTGATAACTCACTGAAATATTTTAATACCTGGGTGATGAAATAATCTGTATAATAAATTCTCATGACTCCCATTTGCTTATGTAACAAACCTGTACATGTACCCCTGAAATTAAAATTTAAAAAATTTGTACAAAAATCAATTTTGGAAAATTTATGTAATGCAGTAGTTCTTGAATTCTGGCATGCTTACAATCACCCAGAGAAGTTATTAATATACAAATTATTTTCTCCACCTCACCCCAGAATTTCTGATTCAGTAGATCTCGAGTCTAGTCCAAGATTTATATTTCTAACAAGTTCCCAGGTGATGATGATATTGCTGCTTCCAGGACCAAACTTTAGTGCACTGACTTACTGAAATCCTAACTCATAATTAAAATACATAACACTAAGGGAAAGACTAGGTGAATAATTTTAAAATGCTCTTAAGTGGAAAAAGATGAGAAGCTAATGCTATAATCAAAACCTTATAAAATAATGCAATTATTTGGAAGATACTAGGAAAAGAAATTTAAAAATGAACATAGTTGATTAGCAAGGTTGACATGGTATTGGGCAAGTTTTGCTATTTTTACTTGATTGCTTTTTAATGTTCGATATGCTAAATTAAATAAGCAGGAGTCCATTAGCTTGAAGCTGTCTCTGTATTTTGAGTTCCTAAGTAAGAAACTGTACCCTAACTTATCAGTATGTAAACAAGCCAAAACTAATTTTAGGAATATATTTTTGTAACAAACAACCAGGTTTCAGCCAATCACAGGAAGCCAATTTATCAGATCAGTTCCAAAAAAGGCAAATGCTTCATCCAACCATGGCCAAATAACATAGATGCCTGGTGGTAGCCAAGCAGGTCCTTCATTTACTTTGGTTCTGTGTTTGACCTATAATAGCTCACCGCTAGGTGGAGCTTTCTGAATCTCTTCTGGTCCTGAGTGCTGCCAGATTGCTGAATTGTTCTTTGTGCAAACAAACTCCGTTAAATTTAATTTATCTGAACTTTCAAAAAAAATTAATGTGCTAAAAGAAAGTCCAAAATTACATCAATTATTACTATAAAATAAAGTAGAATACTTTAATGTAAAGTATAAAAATACTGATTTTGAAATAGAAAAATATTTCCCCGTCCTTATGCCAGTATTGAATTAAGCAAATTGTTGATTTAATGTTTATAGAGTCTAAATGGGGCTGCCATTATAATAGAGAAATTTGATTCACATACTTATATTTTGTATAATTTTATGTCTTTTTTTTACTGTCAAACAATGAGTTAAGATTTTTCAAGAGAGTGTTTTGTTTATTTTAGAATTGAAGAATGTGCTAATGTTTTAAAAGTCTGATCATTTTACTTTTTAGTCACAAATTGAGGTAGCTTTCTGAATCAGTGTAATTTCCCAGTTTTAGAGGAATGCTCCACTATAACATGTCATATCTACCATACATATGTTGGTCACAATATTTCTCATATTTTCTCTTAAATCCTTTCTCTTAAAGCGTGTACTCTAGTTCAGAGATTTGAATTAGGATATTTTCCATTTTGTAGAAGTTAATGAACTATTTTACACTAGCTAGAAGCTGTGTGTTGCATGCAACTGCTACAATTAAAGGAAATTTAATTAATTCATATGCAATCCAAAGAAAGCTCATATTATGTAAATGAATAGCTAGAACATACCCTTTCTGACAGTAATTATCCATGACTAATGCCGAACTTAAGTTTCAGCTGAGATTAAATCAATTTAATCTGATCAACGTGTCAAAGATTTCTTCTAAGTACATTCAGTCAGATAACACACTGAATGAATTTTAATCAAGAACTTATATCCTGGTACCTTATAGCTTGATAAAATAGCATTTGTTCCCCAAAAGGATTATATATTCAACAAGTTCATATTTTATAAGTATTATTCCTTCAGAGCATTACAAAACTTCCACAAATTTAAAGAGAGATAAAATATTAAAAGATTAAACATATCAAGCAACAGCAAAATAATTCCCTATTATTCTAAGATGGCATTATCAGATTCTCAATAATGAATATAATTATCTTAAAATATATATTTATATTCTTGTCTATATGTATATCTAATATATCAGCTGATATGTATAGAGTGGATCTAAATGGAAATAAACTTTAATTTTAATAAAATACAATTATTTTTATGAGCAAGGTGGTATGTTGGTTGGTATAGGATACATAAAAAGAACAATCATTGACATTTGACTCTTCAAGTGGCTTACAAAGAGCATAGGACAGGACTTGAACATGCTTAAGTAGAGAGGCTAAGATATAGGGGGACATTTAAGGGCACAAAGGAGATTGAGATAATGTGAGACCTCACAAACAATGTACCATGTAATACAAACAATTGAAGTTTTGTTTAAAGAATGAGTTAAGAGTCCAATGGCTGATAAGAGGATATACAGGGCATGGAATAGAGACAGATGCAGGATTTAAAACAATAATAAAAGAGGGAGGAAAGAACCAGATTTTGAAGTTAGCTGTCTTTAAGTACTATTGTGGAATATTGATATATTGTTGTTTTTAAAGCATCAAGTTATTTGAGGTGCTCATTAGCTCATAAAATGTTTTATGTTAAAGTACAAAATGTAAGTATTATGTTCACAATTATTTGTTAAAAAGAATAACAGATTTTGGTCATAGAACAGAATTTGAGTCTTTGCTTTTCCATTACACTCTGGTGTGACCTCAGCCAGGCTTCAATCCCTTTGGGCCTTCTGTTCTAGTAGTAAAATAAGAGGTAACCGGCACTTTATCTTTGGATTTGCTCTCATCCAAAAAATCCTTTAATTTAATAATGCTCAGCAAAATGCAGTTCTAATGAAAGCTACTGTATGGTGAGTATATTTAGTAAGTTTTCTCTATAATGTCTAGTATTTATAGTTCACCTGCCTTGAACAATCATATACTTCTCTAATTTAAATCATATTTACATACTCTAGAAATAGCCTCAGCTATGCAAAATACAGGAGAATTTTGACTTTGATTTTCTAAATTACTCTTCTAAGACTTTGATTTGCTTTTTGTTTCATGCTAATATGGTGCAAAAGTAATTGTGGTTTTTGCCATTACTTCCAATGGGTTTTTACAATTTGGGTTTAAAAATCAGAATCCTCTATTTGTATTTTGACTACAAGTATAATTTTTAGGCAAGTTAGTTAAAAATCTCTGAACTTCAGTTTTCCCATTTAACTAAAACATAGTAGGAACTCAGTAACTATTACTTCCATGAATATGTAAAATGAAGATAGTAATAATTATCGTAGTAATAATATCATGTGGTTGTTAAGAATATTAAATTGAATGATGCACTGAAAATTCCTGGTATAGAATATCTGCTTAATGAATGTATTTATTACTGTTATTAAGAATTATCATTTATTACAGTTTTGGTACATAGAACATATTGACTTAGAATCACTGAATTAAATAAATGACTGCCTCTACAGCTCTTGTTATTATTATAGGCATTGGAAATGCATTTAGGGGAGTGTTACAGCATGTGTGTTCCCAAAATATACTCTAAAAATTTTCATGGACATTCACTGTATAAGAATTTCTTTCAGCTGCAAAAAGAAAAAAAGAAAGAAGGAAAAATTCAAAATTACATTATACAATTATATATTTTGATTTAGAATTAACTATAATATTTTGGTGATGTTTTGCTACCCACAAATGGAAAAATTGTGAAACTCTCTATTACATAAAAAATAACAATTTCCTGTTGCACACTGTAAATTCTAACAAAAATGCATTCAAACCTCACAAACTTTATGGCAAGGGGCAGTTCAAGTAAATACGGGAATGCCCACAGAAGATTGAGCACAGTATGATCTTTTCATGACCTGTAATAATTGGGATGTGTGTTTCCTGCTGCTGTTTTGCAAAGTCGGTCAAAAAAGGCTGCCTGACTGAAAGTTTGCCCAGTGTGCTACTCTTGAACGACAATCCTTTTGAACAGTCACATAATCTGTAGTTCAGTGAGTTTGAACCCTTCTTTTCTACCTTATTTTTGACAATCCATTGCTTCTGCAAGCTTCTTCATGTAATTCTGCAACAGATGAAGGTGTGTTTTTTTTGGTTTGTTTGTTTGTTTTTGTTTTTTTAAGAAGAGGCCAGTATGAAAATAATAAGTAGAAAAAAGCCAGAGATCCAGGTAATTTGCATCCATTCAAGTTATAATTTCTTTTCATGTTAATGAATGTTTGCTAGGGGATATAATTTTTGATGTGTCATTTCAAGAAGTTAAGTGATTTGAGATCAGTACCTAATATGGAAACAGTTATTTCTTATTTGATGTTCTCAACTGAAGTGTGATAATTCTGAAAGCAGAACAGAGTGTGATACAATCTTAACACTCTTTCCAACCTCAACGTGTAACCTTGATAACAAATTCCACAACAGTTTTTCTAATTATTAATTGTTTCCTTTCTAAGTTCTATCTAAAGTGTTGATTTCTCTAATTATCTTAATATCTCCATCCCATTGAAAAATTAGTCATACTTATCATTATACACTTTAGCTCAAAGTACTTATTTAGATGATAAGTTGGTTAGAAGCCAAAGAAATTTCACTGTTTCCCTTAGAACTATAACATTATAAATAGATTGGTAGATATAGAGACAGAAAGACACATAGACCATATGTGAATTTATGATATTTAAGGTCTTCTTTTAGATAACTAAGATTTGTGAATATTAGAAACAAAATATTTGTTCTAAAATGTTTTAATTCAGTAAATTATTTGAGTGACATTCAGAAAAAAGTAAATTGTTTTGCTCAATAGTTAGCTGCCACTCTCCTCTATAAACCATGTTGATCTAGATAATAAATAAGAAAATAAACCAATTAACATAAATAAAAATAGCATTTTATTTTATATAAATCTATGCAATGAGAGAAAAGGCATATGCTAAATCATCTGAGAGACTTAAAATATTTCAGGCTTTGGAATAAACCCAACACTTAAAAAATATCTTATTTCTTATTAAAATTTAAAATAGTAGGTAGATATTCTCAAATAAGAAAGGCATTTTATGCAATGATTTAAAAATATTAAACAGCATTTTAAAAATGTTTAAGTGAAGGTCAAGCATTGTAATAGATGCATAGATTTGTCCAGCCAAATTTCAGACTATAATGTTTATTGTTAGAGTCAGTACGGCAATATGGTTAATATATTTTTTAATGAAGATACAGTAATTTCTGTTATAATTATAAAAATAAATGGCTGCTAGAAAAGGAATATTATATTTTTAAGTTTTAACTTTAAAATCAACTCTAGTAAATTATCTTTTTACAATATATTTTTCCCTTTATTAGAGTAAAATTGAAACCAAATAGTTTATTAAATTAAAAAGTATTAGTCATTAAAACTATGATTTTCATAAAGAATTAGATTTTCCAAAGAAATTAAGTATCAAAATGCAAACATGCATTTAATTTTAGAAGAAATGTATTTTTTCTTTATGATAAAGTGTAATACAATGATATTTACTTTTTTAAATTAAGAGACTTTTTTAGAGCAATATAATGTTCACAGCCAAACTGAATGGAAAGTACAGAGATCCCATATATTCCCTTCCCACATAAACACACAACTTCCCCCATCATTAACACTCTGAATTAGTGTGGTACATCGTTAATATGCACGAATCAATTTTTCCAGATTATGAGCTCTAGTCAATCCCTCCGTTACCCTGAACCCTCAGCAATCGCTGATATATTTAATGACTCTATAATAGTTTTGCCTTTTCTAAAATATCATAAAGTTGGAATTATATAATATGTAGGCTTTTATCATGGACTTATTTCATTTAATGATATACATTTAAAATCCCTCCATGTCTATGTCTGGCTTCATAGCTAATTTCTCTTAACTGCTGGAAAATATCCCATTGTATGGATTAACATGGTTTATTTATCCATTCACCTACTGAAGGGCATCTTAGTTGCTTCTTAGATTGGCATTGTAAATAAAGTGAGTTGCTATAAATATTTATGTACAGGTTTTTGTGTAAGACATAGAGTTTCTGTTCATTTAGGTAAATACCAAAATGTACTATTGTTACTACATTTTGGTGGCAAGGTCATATTTAGTTTTATAAGAAACTGCCAAACTGTCTTCCAAAGTGACTGTTCTATTTTGCATTCCCACCAGCAATGAATGAGAGTTTTTCATTGCTCTATATCCTCATCAGTAGTTAGTGTCTGCAATGTTTTGGATTTTTACCATTCAATTAGGTAGTTGTGGTATCTTGAAGTTTTAATTTGCAATTCCATAATCATAAGATTGATTGAGCATATTTTCATGTTTGTTTACCATTTGCAAATCATCTTCACTGAGGTGTTGCTTTTAGTATTTACCCATTTTTATTGCGAAGGTTTAAGAATTTGTATGTTTTATGTACTAGTCTGTTATCAGATGTGTCTTTGCAAATATTTTCTCCCAATCTGTAGTATATCTTCTCAATCTCATGACAGTGATTTTTGCAGAGAAATTTTTAATTATAATTAAGCCCAACTCATCAATTTTTCCTTTCACTTATTGTCCTTTGTTATTGTAACTACAATGTCTTCACCAAACTCAGCCTCCTAGATGTCCTCCAAATAGATCATCTAGGAGTTTTATAGTTTTGCATATTGCATTTAAACTTGTGATTCAAGCTGAATATTTTTCTTTGAATTATGTAAGGTCTGTGACTAGATTTGTCTTCTTTCCTTTCTCTCTTTCCCTTTCTTCTCCTTTCTTTCATTTCCCTTCCCTTTCCCCTTCCTTTTCCCCTTCCCCTTCCGCTTCCCCTTCCCCTTCCCTTCCCTTTTTTTAGTATGGATATCCAGTGCTTCAGCACCATTTGTTGACAAGAATATCCTCTCTTCATTTAATTAGCTTTGCTTTTTTTGTCAGAGATCAGTAAACTCTAATGGTGTGGGTCTGTTTCTGGGCTCTGTACTCTGTTCCATCACTCTTTTTTTGTCTTTCCAGCACCATACTGTCTTGACTACTGCAGCTTTAAAGTACATATTGAAGTCAAATAGCTCAATATGCCTGACTGTCTTCTTCTTCAATATTCTATCAGATCGTCTAAATCTTTTGCTTTGCCATATAAACTTTAGAATCAGTTTGTCCATATCCAAAAAGTAAGCTGGGATTTTCAATTGAGTAATATTTATTTTTATGAATTTTTTTGTAGAATGTACATAACTGGAAGTGACTTTAAATGTTGCCAGTGAACTTAATTACTGAAACAATGCACTCAATCACAATCTTAAATGCCACTCTAGCAGATGTAGGTAGGCATGTATGCGTGTGTGTGTGTGTGTGTGTGTGTGTGTGTACATAGTTCAAACTTGAAAATTATAGCTAAGAAAAAAAATCTAGTGCAAAAGCCCAATACATAAAATAATCCAAAGTGTCACCATTCTGATTAAAGCAGGGGTGAGAGTGAGTACCAGATATGGCTTCCCTTAGTCTCTCTGACATCCAGTAAGGAAAAAGTAAAAAATCCAGGATTTCTACAGAGTGCCGGACTAAATGATGTCTCATTTTTCCCTCAAATTTATAATTTTTGATGTGTGACTGTTTATTTTTACTCCACATTTTCTTCATACCTAATGCATTGGAAACAATGTCAGATTTTTTTAAGAGCCATATTTATAATAGTTGCCTTAACATCAGTTTTTGGGAAAGATCCTTTAAATTCCTGAGTTTTTCTGGCCCTGAGCCATAATCAGTGATGTAGTGATTAGTGTGTAACAAAAGGCACTGTTTGTAGCATTCTCTGGTTTCTGTGTTGTAAAATACTCCCACTGTGTCTGATTTGAAGCTACAAACAAGACCTCACATCTGAATTTAAGAAGAGATGTGGGCAGCCAGCTCTCATAAACCAGTATAAGCCAGCTCCAGCAAAGCTAAATTCTTAGTTTTGGCATAAATCTAAACAGAGTCAATGTTTAACAATTTTTTCTTCCCAAAACCCCTCTATGGTTGAGAGTACTGACTAGTTCATTAATTTCTTCAACAAACTTTTGCATAGGAAATAAAAGAGAACCTTATTTTCTAAGAATCAACTTATTACCATATATGAAGCACGAGTCTTCCATGAGAAAGTTTAAAAATATCATATCAGTTATTTTTAAAACTTTTTTTTCTCTTTTGAGGACTTATACCAATATTAATAGCATTTTCTAAATAGCAAAGCATAAGAAGTAAATACAGTGTCTTCAGGTTCAGAACACAGGATTCACCACTGATACAATTCTGGTTGCTAGTCACATGATTACTCAAGTTCCTTGGGTAGTTAAAAAAAATTAAGATGCAAAGCACTCCGTCTATGCTCTTAAACTCATTTACTTCAACTCCCTGCCTCTCTGCTCCAACAGATGTGTTTTAAATCTATTTCATAACTAATTTCTCCAAAAACTTTGTTTATCCCTTGAATTATTTCATTTCCCCTTGCTTGGGTGTTTGGAAAAACTGCATGCTTTTTCAGATTTCCAAGTGCTTGTACTCCTTTCCTGGAGCAAAAGACACAGAATCAATCTGCTGTGTGAATTAGACACAGTCAAAGGGGGAAATAATATAATACTACCTCAAAAGTATTAACACTACTATTATAAAAGAAGAGAACTTAACTCTGTCTAGTAGGGGTCCCAGAAAGCATTCTAAAGAAGAGAAGTCTGGCACTACATAGAAATTAGGGATGTGGACAATAGATGAGTAAAAGGATATTTTCAGCAAAGGTATGAATATATGAGCAGGTTGATCTAATGCTACCAAAGGGGAGTGATTCTGATTATGATTTTTAGAAGATGTTAGAGAATTAGGGAGAAGATAATAATAGGCAGCCTTGGACAGTATGTTTAGGATGTGTCATTGGGACAGTAGAAGCTGGTCTTTAATAGTTTTAAGGAGTTTGTGGAGGATAGAAAAGAAAAAACAAGAGTCAGGAAGCTACTACCTTGGTCTAGGTGAAAATAGTGTGAGTCAAACAAGAATAGCTCTAAGAAATCAATTTATGGAGCAATATAGTATGCGTTGGAAACAGAAGAGCCAAAGAGGACAGTTTTGCACAAAAGGAAAGGAGTTAAGAGTGGTTATAAATAAAGACAGTTTTTGTAAGCAGCATTGTGAGAAGTGGAGGAAATTCTTGACCAGTAGACTCAATATTCTTGTACAATAATAACAATGTGATAACATTATTGCTTAATGAGCATTTTATGTGGGTCTACATGTATTATTTAATTTAATAGCATACCAATATGAAAATCTTATTTTCACATTTTCAAATGAATAAACTGGTGGTCAGAAATTTTAGGTTTTTGGACTGCAAAGAAAGTGGGTGCCAGATTTGAGTCTTAAAGTCAGATAGGTCTGACTGATTAAACGTGCATGTTTTCAGTCTTCATGTTGTATGCTTTCTTTGCAGTAGGTGGTAAGTTTCTCTCTCCCGTGGAAGACAAGTCATTTGTTAAGAGCAACAACATTCTAAAATAGTCGTTTTTAGTACAAAGAAGATAAATAACGGGCTATGGACTAATATGTCATACTCCCAATGGTATAGTCCAAATATCTTCAATTGCCAAGTTACAATGTTATTTTTCAGCAAAACTCAATCATTTCAAGTATGATGGTAGAGAAGTAAGGTTATGGAACTATTTAGAGTAATGGTTCTAATTGTCAGGTGTAGTGGAAGCATTTGAATAAAAGGCAGAAGCAACTAAGAAAAAATGTTTTGCAGACGGGGTACAAATAAAGGGTTCAAGTTGGGTAAAAAATGCATAGTTTTTCAAATTCTTGCATGTCAATTTGCTTTGGTATTTTAATGTCACTTGCAGTAAAAGAATTAAGTCCAACATATTCTTTTCAACTGAAGCAATAATCTGTTGTGACGGTTCTCTAATATATAAAAATAAGAAATTCTTCTTTCCACCCATAAAAAGAGACTATTTTTAAATCTAAAATTGCCAAGATCTTTAGTCTTTTGTTAGATATTGTTTATCATCTTTGTATTCGTGAGCTTTGATACTTATCTGCCTTCCTCATATGTCTAAAAATTAAGCTCCACATTGCATATATATAAGTTAATGGTCTTAAAACAAATTGTCCTAACAATAATAATGGCTATCCTATAAGAATGTGTGTATATAAATATACACACACGTATGTAAATGTATGTATGTTTGTATTTTAAAATCCCATGTAGCCCATAGACCACTGTGATTTTTCCATCTTTGTGTCTTATTGATTTATTTATATCCTATAGCTCTGTAACTTTTGTTTTTGAACTGTACCACTTGGCTTATTATTTCATACTTTTCTGATGAGCCAATATGATTTTTCAAGTTGTTCCATATTTATGTCTTTTGCATATTTGAAATCTTCACTCATTCATAAAATAAAATTAATATCTTTAAACTCATTGCTTATCCAAAGTAAAAGTTTCCCAGTTATTTTTAAATATTATTTTATTAATGTTATTGGTTAGCTGAAATTCCTAGGCTTCTAAATATTTGAATGTTCTTCCCATCACTAGCTTTTGGTCACATTCAAGCTATTGATAAATTCTCTACAAGTTATAAAATAAAACAAAGCTAAACAATACAATGCATCAATAAATTATCTTCTCATAAACATTTTAGTTTGCATATGATAATCTTCTCTACACTTGCTTTTATATCCTGTGTAAATTGCTTAGATAATAACATTGCTATTTTACTGTCCATTTTATGTTGTTGGATGACACGCATGGGGGGTTAGGTGTATATTTAGAGGAGAGCATGGCACGGTCTGGCACCTCACTCTCCCTACCCTGCCAATGTATTGGACATTGCTGGTCTTTGCAGGTTTTCTCTGATTATGCCTTTCAGATAGCACAGCCACAGGATCCCACTGGATTGCTATTTCATGGTGTGTCAACCTTGGTGACTGTCCTTGTTTCTTTCCTCTGCCCACCTTCTCCTTTCTGGCTCATGTTAAGGTTGTGTTGTAAAAGTCTCTACAGAAAAATAATCACCTAAGCACTGAAAAGGATACTAAGATGCATGTCATGTGCTTAGGCCCTGAAGAGTCTCATATTTTAGTAATGATATGAGATAGTTAAAACCTAAATATTTCATAAGTTAAAAAAGTTGTCACATGAGAGATACAGAATTACATAAATTTTTGTAGGAGAAAAACATCTATTTTGAGAGAAAAAAAATAAAGCTTCCTAATAGAACTCAGATTTGATAATAGATTTTTTTAATGATTAGGATTTTGAAGGTGGAAATTGGTTAGAAAAGAAGAGCACAGAAATACAGAAAACCAATCATCTTTGTCCCCTAACCCTCAACTCTTCTATCATTTTTATATTGCCCTTACAAGCGGTTTCAGAGTGATAATTCTCTAAATCGATAAGCCAATCTGTACAGTTGTCCCAATAAAGGAAACCTAGCAAAACTTACTGTGTCTCTTTTTAGTTGATTTTTAAATTGTTATTCACCATATGTTTGCTTACATTGAAAACAGCACTGAAATCACCTTTACTATGTAGTTGGCTGTTTAAGTGATAGTACTAAAGTAGAGACAGTAAGAAAACATATCTCCCAAACAAGTCTCTCTTCTAATACTAATAACGACCATTTTTCTATACTGACCTAAGCATTTTACCTCATTTGATCTTTGTAACAATCTTAAATGCTATTTGTTTCTTGTTTTGCAAATAAAGAAAAAACCAGCTCCAAATAGTTACTTATCATGTCCTAACTTAAGCATAGTAAGTGATGGAGCCAGGCTTCAAACTTATGCTTCCTTGAACTATTAACCTTTACATTATTCTGCCTGTGCTTTCTCCCTATCAATGTTTATAGTTCCTGAAAACAATATAGAAGATATTTATTACAGACAATTGAAATGTAAAACTTCAGCACAGTAGAAAATCAGGGGATCATAGTTTGACATCGCTGTATATAAAATTACAGGTGAAGACATGAGTGAATGTGACAGAAGAAAAGAAAGTATTTATAGAAAGAAGGTTGGGAAGTATAGCAACTGGACTTTCAAATAGTTTATCAAGAGAAATTAGACTGCCCTCAGTCACGAAATAACTCATATGTAACTTTTTAAAAACCTCATATGATCAGTAGTGGTTAGGACCATTGGATCTGACCTTCTATTGCCTGAGTTTGAAACCTGGTTCCATCAGTAACTAGCTGTGTAATCTTAGAATTTTGTAGGGGTATTTTTTTTCTTTCTTTCTTTCTTTTTTGCTTTAGTTTTCTCATCTGTAAAATGGAGATATTAATAGAACTGATTTCACAGATATAAATCAATGTATGCAAATCCCTTAAAATAGTGTCTGCCAGACATGATGACTGCTATGTTAGACATTATGACAGACTATAAAATAGTGTCTGTCAGCACCTTAATGTCTGCTATTATTAACAGGCCAAGGTAGAAGTATCACCTGAAGTCAAGCATTTGAGACCAGCCTGGCCAACATGGTGAAACCCTGTCTCTACTAAAAATAAAAAAATTAGCTGGGCCTGGCTCATACATGTAATCCCAGCTACTCAAAAGGCTGAGGCATGAGAATCACTTGAATCCGGGAGGCAGGGATTGCAATGAGTTGAGATCAACTGTTTTAGCCAATACAGAGCTTCCTTCAATGGAATAGAGATTAGTTTGTTAATAGTTGTGAATTTAGGGAATTGAAGGAATTAAGAAAGCAATGAAAGTTATTTTGCATATATCTACACATATACATAATTTACATAATCTTAGTGTGTGCAGGTATGTGTATATGCTACTATACACATGTTTTCCTCTTAAGTGAACTCCTAATTTACTATGGTATATTGAAGATATAAACATTATTTGTTATCTTCTTAAACCCTTTGAGACAACTAAAAATACTTTAAAATAGATCTGCAAGGATGAAGAGAACTGGAGGAAACAACAACAAAATATTGGAACCTTTTAAGACTATATCCAGGTGGGAACTGACTTAGTGGCACTGAGCAAGCTGAATCCCAACTTTGTGGTTGGTAAAGCTGCAAACCTTATTTATGCACAGTTTTCTCAGATAAATTAGCAATACCAAGTATTGAAATGAAAATGACAGTCATTGCTAAAATATGGATGCCTGTTGAAAATTTTGTGCAAAGTCAATAAATTGCCAGATCCCCTCCCTTATGCAACCCTGGTAGAAACCTGGAGGTTTATTCTTTCAGGACACAGCTAAACCATATGGAATCTGGAGAGTACTGGAAGCTGAATGCCATAAAAAGCAGCCCTCTACCACAGTGCATTCCACCCCAGCCCCTGGCAGGAATGTTGAAAGCCGTAATCTTAGCCATCAGGCAGATTATCCAGATTCTTCTTTGAAGAATTTTTATGTAAAATTGGGAGTTCCCTAATAATGATTCACGCGGGTCACTCACAGGAAAGGTGATGGTTGAAAAACCTTACTCAGTGCTCAGACATTCTAAGTCAGATTTTTGGTGTCCTTTTCTTAATCAAGAACAAAAAGCCAGCATTAACTGGGCATATGAGTAAACCCTCTAACATGAAAGATAAGACCAAAATAAACAAACAGACTAAAACAATGTGAAATTAGTCAATGCAGTGAAAAAATTACTGTAAAAACAAAACAGAACAAAACCTGTAATTTATATCCTCAGAGAAATGAGATAATAGCCAATATATGAAATAAAAATGAAAGGAAACTTTATAAAAATCAATGATATAACAGATAGGAGAAAAAAAATGTAAAACGACATCGATATCACTTCCAGAATTCCAAAGTCCAAATAATAGAAGGTCCAGATGGAAAGGGAAGGAAAACAGATGGTAGGAAATAATTAATAAAATTATTAAAATATTTCCCAGAACTGTAGGACATGAATTGCCAACTTGAGAGAGTTCACCCAGTGCCCAGTAAAATGAATTAGAATAGACACATACCACGACACACTGTAAAATTTAAAAATATTGAAGACAAAAAGAATTTGCTACAAGTCTCCAGAAAGAAAAATAAAATGCTCTATCACACAAAATGGATTAGGAATTAGATTTGATTCTGACTTTTCAGCAGCAACAGGGAAGTCTAGAAGGCCATAAAGCAGTACACAATTCTGAGGGAAAACATTCTGTGCCGATTATGGCCCTAACCTTGCTCTCCTTTTCATGCCCTGATTCTGAGTCAGCTACCAATACATTTTTCTCCCCAAAGAGGTATATCTGCTTTAGCATGCTCCTCAGCACTGGAGGTAAGCAATGGCAAACTTAGAAGCCAAAGATCACCATCTCTTCTTCTCCTCATATACGCGTGCTGTTCTTTTTGGTGTCTGGTCCACAATTCAGCCCTGCCAGTTGCCCTGCTTATTGAAGTATTCCTGAACTTTAAGATATTCTAATGAGGCTTTCCTCTGACATTTCTACCAATATGTCCAGTTTCTTTGTCTCACTATCACTCATCATTTGGTTCTCATCTTACATGACCTCTCATTTAAGAGACCTTCTTTTACACTTTCCTTTATACTCTTCCTTACACCACTTTAATATTAAAGTGGATCCCTTTCACCACTCCTATTCACTCTGTGTTTTTTCTGCATGACATCTAAAAAATTGTGATTAGAGAGCTACTAGTTTAAATATTTATTTACTATTAACACTCAATAAATCTGTGTTCCAAGAGAGCAAACGTTCTGTCTTTTTGTTCAAAAACTTTATCATCAGGAACTAGCAGAGTCTCTGGTGATCTTGATAAGGGCATAAGTAAATGCTTCATACATGAATTTATTTATTTTATGCAAAAACAATAAAAATGTATTATCAAATTGCACCAAAATTAAAAATATTTTATGGTTTTATATATGTATGCCATTTAAAAGTTATATATAAACATATAGGTAGATATGGATATTCAGCAAAAATGATTCTTTTAAAATACCAAAAATTGGGCAGAAAATTATTTCTATGAGAAATATTATGTAAAAAAATAAGTCATAAGAAACACTGGTGCACACCTTCATCTTTTGTGTATGATGGTTAATTAAAACAGATATAATTGGGAGGTTGGAATAGTAAAATTTCCAATGCTGAAAAATAATAAACTGGTCAAATAATATATAGTTTATAAAATTTGGCATCCTAAAGAAATATTGGAATGCATATTACATATCAAAATAATTGCCTTTGATTTCTACTTTGTCAGAGCAGTTGGTGATAAGATCCTTTTAATAATTTATTAGCTGTATTCTTACGAATAAACATTATCTTTATTTTAAACTTTCCTGTATAGGGAACTGGTTATCCTTAATTTATCCTTAACTTAGTATTTTTTTTAACTGGTGACATAAGGCATGGAACAGGTTTCCAGCATCTAATGTTAATTAGCTTATTAATCAATAATTCAAAAATCATATTTGTTGCTTTAGTCCTCAGCTAAAAGGGCAATGGGCATTAAAATGTATATAAAATGTAGTCACAGAGAAAGAGAATGACATTGAGTATAGTATATCACTTTTCTAGTTTTAACTGATACCATTAGTTACACCATCCAACAAATGCAAAAGATGTTGGTAAAATAATTTAATTACTATACTTCACTAAGTGCCACTATTTTCTATATTGGCAAGCAAATTGTAAAAACATTCAATAATAACGAAGATTAATTAAAAAAATAAGCTTCTCTGATTTTCTTAGAATAAATAATTAAAAAATATCTCCATGTATTAAATTTGGACAGTGAGCAAAAAATATAATGATTTATTAAAAGGCATATTTTTGCTTATATTATGGTACTTATGACTTGAAATCATATTGAAATATTTGTAAATATAAGAACTTTCTTTTCAGTCTCTGTATATTACATTCTTTAGAATATTTTTATTTATTTAAGTCCCAAATAATTAAAATAAGATTTATTTCTGTTTTAAGGTTATCTAGGCAATGGTTTTAGTGTTTTCTTCTTGATAACCTGTAGTTGATTCCCTTGCACTTTGTAATCAGGCTCATTAAGCTGGCTGACACACTTCATAACTCAGGCTTGAAAATGATCAAATAATGAGAAGGACTGTAGAGGAGGAGTTGAATTTTGTTACAAAAGGGAAAACTACAGGAATTCTTATTACCGATTCAGAGAGTTTAGTTCCATTTGACAGAAAATAAGGTGTCGTTCTGAATTACCAAATAAGCACTAACATGAGGATAACAGTGAATCAAAAATGTTTATTTTAAAGCTATGTCCAAAATGATATCAGTGATGTTAGTACAGGATGTAGCTCCAAGACCCTGTCTTACCACAGAAACACCAAAAAGTCAAGCATAAACTGTCAGAATAATCTCTAGATAGCTCCGAAAAATACTCAAAACTGCTAACAAACTAAGAGAATGCTAAGTCAAGAAAAAGGCAAATTAAAAATGGTAGAAAAGTGCCGGGCGCGGTGGCTCACGCCTGTAATCCCAGCACTTTGGGAGGCCGAGGCGGGCGGATCACAAGGTCAGGAGATCGAGACCACGGTGAAACCCCGTCTCTACTAAAAATACAAAAAATTAGCCGGGCGCGGTTGTGGGCGCCTGTAGTCCCAGCTACTCGGGAGGCTGAGGCAGGAGAATGGCGTGAACCCAGGAGGCGGAGCTTGCAGTGAGCCGAGATCGCGCCACTGCACTCCAGCCCGGGCGACAGAGCGAGACTCCGTCTCAAAAAAAAAAAAAAAAAAAATGGTAGAAAAACTTTGCTGCATTTTTACTTACCTTAGCACTCCGCCTTTCCCAGCTCAGCAGTGGTGCTGAAGATATGAGCCCATGATTTCAGAAATTCTGGCTCTTACAATAGCTGAAAATTATTACCAGTTATTGTAAGAGCCAGAATTTCTAAAAACTTCTATCCTCTAATAAAGTTTTCAGTAACTGAGAATTATTTTCAGGATTTTAAAAGCAGATTTTAGCAAACAGAAAACATAATTAGAAAATTTGAAGGTAAGTCAATTGAAATTATCCAAGTTATTGAATAAAAATTTTAAAAAATTGACAAAAATGAATAAGCCTTATGAGATCTGTGGAATGCCATTAAAATATGCTATCTGCATAACGGTAGCCCCAGAAGAGGAAAGAGAAAAAAGGGAGGAAAATATTTGAAAAATGAGAAGCAAAATCTCCCCAAATTTGATAAAATACATGAATTTACATGTCCAATGAACTTTAAGAAGGACACAAAAACATCTGCACTGAGCCCAATTATAATAAAACTGTTGATAAAGGAAGAATCTTGAAAGCAGAAACAACTTGCCATATATATATTTTAAAAAAAACTTCAATACAAATAACAGCTGATTTTTACGCAGAAACCATGGAGGCCAGAGGTAGCTGGAAGATAAGTTTAACGTGTTGATATAAAAATCATGTCCACCAATAATTCTATATCAGATAAAACTACCTTTCGAAAATAAAATGGAAAGGAAACATTTTCAGATAAAGGCTGTGGGAGTTTGACGCTAGTAGACCTTCACTCCAAGAAGTGCTACAGGGAGATTTTGTGGCAGAAGTGAAAGGACTCTAGACAATTACTCAAAGCAACATAAAAAAAATAATAATAAATAAAGAGAAACACTGGTAAAGGAAACTACACAGGTAAATACAAAACCAGTATTATTGTACTGAGAGTAGTAGCTTCTTTTTTGTTTTTCATTATATCTTAATGAAAAGCAAAACTCAATAATTTTAAGTCGATATTAATGTGCATCCAATATATGAAGATATAATTTGTGAAAACAACATAAAGGGAGAGGAATGAAGCTGTAAGAAAAAATATTTTGGTATACTATTAAGGCTATGATGATATTAATTCAACTAAATTGTTATAAATGCAAGAGTTTAATTTTTAAAATTGGGGAAGCACTAGGAAAGTATCTAAAAATATATATATAAGGAAATGAGAAACAAATGAAAACAGTATACACTGTAAACATTAATTGAACACAAAATAAGGCAATAATGGAGAAAGTTAAAGAACAAAAATATGTAAGATGTATGAAAAATAGAGAAGCATACTCTTCCTTACCATTAATTATTTTATATCTAAATGGATTAAAGCCTCATTCAAAAGGAAGGGATTAACAGAATGGATAAAAATGATGATTCATTTCTATACTGTCTACAAGTAGTTTGCCTTGGGTTGAAGTAAAAAATCAGCTGAAAGTGAGAATATGAGCAAACATTCTCTGTAAGTAAGCAATAATGAAAAGAGAGGTGAGATGGTTATATGATTATTAGACAAAGCAGACAATAAATCTGAAATTGTTACAAAAGACACGTAAGAACATCATATATTGGTAAAAGGATCAATTCACCAAGAAGATATAATACTTACAAACATATATAAACCAAATCTCAGAGCCCTAAAGTAGATGAAGGGGTCTTGGCAGCATTGAAGACAGAAATTTGCAGTTCTAGTTGCAGACTTCAATACCTCACTTTGAAAATTGTAATGAGCAATTATATCAAAAATAATGATGAAATAAAGAACTTTCCAAACACTATAAACCTAATAGACCTGATAGACATGTAAGAAAAACTTCACCTCAAAACAGCAGAGTATGCATTATTCTCAAGTGCATGGAAAATATTTCCCAGGATATGTTAGGCCACAAGACAAATCTCAGTACTTGTATTTTAAAATATTCAATTAAAAAATTAAATGATTCAAGGTATCTTCCTCAGCGACAATGAAATAAAATAGAAATAAATAAGAGAAAAACCTGGACTATTCAGAAATATAGGAATTTAATAGCATATTCTTAAACAATCATGGCTAAAAGAAGAAATCAAAAGAGATATTAGGAAATACTGAGAAACAAAGAAAATAAAAGCATAACATGCTGAATTTTATGAGATGAAGAGAGAGAAAACTAAGAACTCATCGCTGTAAATGCCTACATTAAAAAGGAAGAAGATCTCAAATCAATAACCTAATTATACACCTTAAGGAACTAGAAAAAGGGAAACAAAACCAAATCCAGTAGATGGGAAGAAATAATAAAGATGAGGACAGTAATAAATCAGAGAATAGAAAAAAAATAGAGAAAATCAATTAAACCCAAGTTGGTTCTTTGGAAAGATCAACATAATTGACAAAAATTTAGCTTGACTCACTAAGAGAAAAAATTAAAAAGAAGAATCCAATTATTAAATTCAAAAGTCAAAGTGGGATCATTAGTATAATCTTACTGAAATAAAAAGGATTACTGAAATCACCAAAAAAGAGATTAAATCAGTAATCAAAGACCTCACAACCAAATATAGCCCAGGAGCTCATGATTGCTCCTGGTATATCCACCAATTATGGGGAATAATTACTCAATTCTTAAACTGTTCCAAAAATGGAAAAAAAGAGAATATGCCCTAACGCATACTATGAAGCCAGAATAACTATCACACAAATTCCAGGGGGAAAAAACCCTACACACCAATATTCTTTATGAATATAAATGCACAAGTCCTAATTCTTGTTCTTGATCTCAATGTTTTTACCTAAGACATTCTTGTCCATTTTTCACCAGTTCTAGCAAACACTGCACTAAAAGATCTAGACAAAGCAATTGGGAGAGGGAAGGCATAAAAGGCACTTAAATTGGACAGGAAAAAGTAAAACTGTCATTATTCACTTATGACATGATCCTATATGTTGAAATGCTAAATAAACCATAAAAGTCAATTACTGTTAATAAGCCAATTTGGCAAAGCTGAAGAACACATTATTGACATTGAGAAGTCTATTGTATTTCTACAAACTAGCGATAAATAATACAAAATGGAAATGGAATTAAGAAAACCATCCCATTTACAGTAGCTTGGAAAAGAATAAAACATCTAGGAATAAATTTAAATGAGCAGGTACAAGTGTTGTATATTGAAAATTATAACACTGCATAAAAAAATCAAATTACCTATCAAAATGAAAGAAAATCCTATGCTAATGGATTTGAAGAGTAAATATTAAGACTGCAATACTGGGGCGCACCCAAGATGGCCGAATAGGAACAGCTCCAGCCTCCAGCTCCCAGTGTGAGCGACATAGAAGACAGGTGATTTCTGCATTTTCAACTGAAGTACTGGGTCATCTCACTGGGGCGTGTCAGACAGTTGGCACTGGTTTGTGGTTGCAGCCCGACCAGTGAGAGGTGAAGCAGGGTGAGGCATAGCCTCACCTGGGAAGCGTAAGGGGGAATGGAATTCCATTTCGTAGCCAAGGGAAACTGTGACATATAGCACCTGGAAAATGGGGTAACTCCCACCCTAATACTGCGCTTTACCAAGGGTCTTAGCAAATGGCACACCAGGAGATTATATCCCACAAATGGCCCAGAGGGTCCCACGCACACGCGGCCTCCCTCACTGCTAGTACAGCAGTCTGAGATCTAACTGCAAGGCGGCAGCGAGGCTGGAGGAGGGGCACCCGCCATTGCTGAGGCTTGAGTAGGTAAACAAAGTGGCTGAGAAGCTCAAATTGGGTGGAGCCCACCACAGCTCAAGGAGGCCTGTCTGCCTCTGTATACTCCACCTCTAGGGACAGAGGATAGTCAAACAAACGGCAGCAGAAACGTCGGCAGAAGTAAATGTCCCGTCTCACAGCTTTGAAAAGAGTAGTGGTTCTCCCAGCAAGGAGGTTGAGATCTGAGAACGGACAGACTGTCTCCTCAAGTGGGTCCCTGACCCTGGAGTAGCATAACTGGGAGACACCCCACAGTAGGTGCAGACTGACACCTCACACGGCTGGCTACCCCTCTGAGATGAAGTTTCCAGAGGAATGATCAGCCAGTAACATTTGCTGTTCAGCAATATTCACTCTTCTGCAGTCTCAGCTGCTGATACCCAGGCAAACAGGGTCTGGAGTGGACCTCCAGGAAATGCCAACAGAACTGCAGCTGAGGGTCCTGACAGTTAGAAGAAAAGCTAACAAACAGAAAGGACATCCACGCCAAAACCCCATCTGTACATCACCATCATCAAAGACCAAAGGTAGATAAACCCACAAAGATGGGGAAAAAGCAGAGCAGAAAAGCTGAAAATTCTAAAAATCAGAGTGCCTCTCCCCCTCCAAAGGAATGCAGCTCCTTGCCAGCAATGGAACAAAGCTGGATGGAGAATGACTTTGATGAGCTGAAAGAAGAAGGCTTCAGATGATCACACTTCTCCGAGCTAAAGGAGGAAGTTTGAAACCATCACAAAGAAGCTAAAAACCTTGAAAAACGATTAGATGAATGGCTAACTACAAAAACCAATGTAGAAAAGTCCTTAAATGACCTGATAGAGCTGAAAACCATGGCATGAGAACTAGGTGACAAATGCACTAGCTTCAGTAACCAATTCGATCAATTGGAAGAAAGGGTATTAGTGATTGAAGATCAAATGAACAAAATGAAGCGAGAAGAGAAGTTTAGAGAAAAAAAGAGTAAAAAGAAATGAACAAAGTCTCCAAGAAATATGGGACTATGTGAAAAGACCAAATCTACGTCTGATTGGTGTACCTGAAAGTGACGGGGAGAATAGAATCAAGTTGGAAAACACTCTGCAGGATACTATCCAGGAGAACTTCCCCAACCTAGAAAGACAGGCCAACATTCAAATTCAGGAAATATAGACAACGCTACAAAGATACTCCTCAAGAAGAGCAACTCCAAGACACATAATTGTCAGATTCACCAAAGTTGAAATGAAGAAAATAATGTTAAGGGCAGCCAGAGAGAAAGGTCGGGTAACCCACAAAGGGAAGCCCATCAGACTAACAGCAGATCTCTCGGCAGAAACGCTACAAGCCAGAAGAGAGTGGGGGCCAATATTCAACATTCTTAAAGAAAAGAATTTTCAACACAGAATTTCATATCCAGCTACACTACGGTTAATAAGTGAAGGAGAAATAAAGT
Organism: Macaca thibetana thibetana; assembly: GCF_024542745.1. Taxonomy (NCBI): domain Eukaryota; kingdom Metazoa; phylum Chordata; class Mammalia; order Primates; family Cercopithecidae; genus Macaca; species Macaca thibetana. The sequence goes on along the minus strand of NC_065582.1, from coordinate 27,930,952 downwards.
CCTTTACAGACAAGCAAATGCTTAGAGATTTTGTCACCACCAGGCCTGCGCTACAAGAGATCCTGAAGTAAGCGCTAAACATGGAAAGGAACAACAGGTACCAGCCATTGCAAAAACATGCCAAAATGTAAAGTCCATCAATGCTAGGAAGAAACTGTATCAACTAACGAGCAAAATAACCAGCTAATATCACAATGACAGGATCAAGTTCACACATAACAATATTAACCTTAAATGTAAATGGACTAAATGGTCCAATTAAAAGAAACAGACTGGCAAATTGCATAAAGAGTCAAGACCCATCAGTTTGCTATATTCAAGAGACCCATCTCACATGCAGAGACACACGTAGGCTCAAAATAAAGGGATGGAGGAAGATCTACCACGCAAATGGAAAACAAAAGAAAGCAGGGGTTGCAATCCTACTCTCTGATAAAACAGACTTTAAACCATCAAAGATCAAAAGAGACAAAGAAGGCCATTATATAATGGTAAAGGGATCAATTCACCAGGAAGAGCTAACTATCCTAAATATATATGCACCCAATACAGGAGCACCCAGATTCATAAAGCAAGTCCTTGGAGACTTACAAAGAGACTTAGACTCCCATAAAATGATAATGGGAGACTTTAACACCCTACTGTCAACATTAGACAGATCAAGACAGAAAGTTAACAAGGATATCCAGGAATTTAATTCAACTCTGCACCAAGCGGACCTAATAGACATCTACAGAACTCTCCACCCTAAAGCAACAGAATATACATTCTTCTCAGCACCTCATTGCACTTATTCCAAAATTGACCACACAGTTGGAAGTAAAGCACTCCTCAGCAAATGTAAAAGAACAGAAATTATAACAAACTCTCTCTCAGACCACAGTGCAATCAAACTAGGACTCAGGTCTAAGAGACTCAATCAAAACTGCTCAACTACATGGAAACTGAATAACCTGCTCCTGAATGACTACTGGGTACATAACGAAATGAAGGCAGAAACAAAGATGTTCTTTGAAACCAATGAGAACAAAGATACAACATACCAGAATCTCTGGGACACATTTAAAGCAGTGTGTAGAGGGAAATTTATAGCACTAAATGCCCACAAGAGAAAGCAGCAAAGATCTAAAATGGACACCCTAACATCACAATGAAAAGAACTAGAGAAGCAAGAGCAAACACATTCAAAAGCTAGCAGAAGGCAAGAAATAACTAAGATCAGAGCAGAACTGAAGGAGATAGAGATACAAAAAAAAAAAAACCCTCCAAAAAATCAATGAATCCAGGAGCTGGTTTTTTGAAAAGATCAACAAAATTGATAGACCACTAGCAAGACTAATAAAGAAGAAAACAGAGAATAATCAAATAAATGCAATAAAAATTGATAAATGGGATATCACCACCGACTCCACAGAAATACAAATTACCATCAGAGAATACTATAAACACCTCTATGCAAATAAACTAGAAAACCTAGAAGAAATGGGTAAATTCCTGGACACATACACTCTCCCAAGACTAAACCAGGAAGAAGTTGAATCCCTGAATAGACCAATAATAGGCTCTGAAATTGAGGCAATAATTAATAGCCTACCAACCAAAAATAGTCCAGGACCAGACGGACTCACAACTCGAATTCTACCAGAGGTACAAGGAGGAGCTGGTACCATTCCTTCTGAAACTGTTCCAATCAATAGAAAAAGAGGGAATCCTCCCTAACTCATTTTATGAGGCCAATATCATCCTGATACCAAAGTCTGGCAGAGACACCACAAAAAAAGAGAATTTTAGACCAATATCCCTGATGAACATCAATGCAAAAATCCTCAATAAAATACTGGCAAACCGAAACCAGCAGCACATCAAAAAGCTTATGCACTATGATCAAGTGGGCCTCATCCCTGGGATGCAAGGCTGGTTCAATATATGCAAATCAATAAACGTAATCCAGCATATAAACAGAACCAAAGACAAAAACCACATGATTGTCTCAATAGATGCAGAAAAGGCCTTTGACAAAATTCAACAGCCCTTCATGCTAAAAACTCTCAATAAATTCCATATTGATGGAATATATCTCAAAATAATAAGAGCTAATTATGACAAACCCACAGTCAATATCATACTGAAGGGGCAAAAACTGTAAGCATTCCCTTTGAAAACTGGCACAAGACAGGGATGCCCTCTCTCGCCCCTCCTATTTAACATAGTATTGGAAGTTCTGACCAGGGCAATCAGGCAGAAGAAAGAAATAAAGGGTATTCAGTTAGGAAAAGAGGAAATCAAATTGTCCCTGTTTGCAGATGACATGATTGTATATTTAGAAAACCCCATTGTCTCAGCCCAAAATGTCCTTAAGCTGATAAGCAACTTCAGCAAAGTCTCAGGATACAAAACCGATGTGCAAAAATCACAAGCATTCTTATACACCCATAACAGACAAACAGAGAGCCAAATCATGAGTGAACTCCCATTCACAATTGCTTCAAGGGATGTGAAGAACCTCTTCAAGGAGAATTACAAACCACTGCTCAAGGAATAAAAGAGGACACAAACAAATGGAAGAACATTCCATGCTCATGGATAGGAAGAATCAATATCGTGAAAATAGCCATACTGCCCAAGGTAATTTATAGATTCAATGCCATCCCCATTAAGCTACCAATGACTTTCTTCACAGAATTGGAAAAAATTGCTTTAAAGTTCATATGGAACCAAAAAAGACCCCGTGTTGCCAAAACAATCCTAAGCCAAAAGAACAAAGCTGGAGGCATCATGCTACCTGATTTCAAACTATACTACAAGGCTACGGTAACCAAAACAGCATGGTACTGGTACCAAAACAGAGATATAGACCAATGTAACAGAACACAGCCCTCAGAAATAATACCATACATTGACAACCATCTGATCTTTGACAAACCTGACGAAAACAAGAAATGGGGAAATGATTCCCTATTTAATAAATGGTGCCGGGAAAACTGGCTAGCCATATGTAGAAAGCTGAAATTGGATCCCTTCCTTACACCTTATACAAAAATTAATTCAAGATGGATTAGAGACTTAAATGTTAGACCTAAAACCAAAAAAAAAAAAGAAAAGAAAAAACAAACCTAGCAGAAAACCTAGGCGATACAATTCAGGACATTGGCATGGGCAAGGACTTCATGTCTAAAACACCAAAAGCAATGGCAACAAAAGCCAAAATTGACAAATGGGATCTAATTATACTGAAGAGCTTCTGCACAGCAAAAGAAACTACCATCAGAGTGAACAGGCAACCTACAGAATAGGAGAACATTTTTGCAATCTATTCATCTGACAAAGGGCTAATATCCAGAACCTACAAAGAACTCAAACAAATTTACAAGAAAAAAATCAACCCCATCAAAAATTGGGCAAAGGATATAAAAAGACACTTCTCAAAAGAAGACATTTATGAAGCCAACAGACACATGAAAAAATGCTCATCATCACTCGCCATCAGAGAAATGCAAATCAAAACCACAATGAGATACCATCTCACACCATTTAGAATGGCAATCATTAAAAATTCAGGAAACAACAGGTGCTGGAGAGGATGTGGAGAAATAGAAACACTTTTACACTGTTGGTAGGACTGTAAACTAGTTCAACCATTGTGGAAGACAGTGTGGTGATTCCTCAAGGATCTAGAACTAGAAATACCATTTGACCCAGCCATCCCATTACTGAGAATATACCCAAAGGATTATAAATCATGCTGCTATAAAGACACATGCACATGTAAGTTTATTGAGGCACTATTCACAATAGCAAAGACTTGGAACCAACCCACATGTCCATCAATGACAGACTGGATTAAGAAAATGTGGCACATATACACCATGGAATACTATGCGGCCATAAAAAAGGATGGGTTCATGTCCTTTGCAGGGACATGGATACAGCTGGAAACCATCATTCTCAGCAAACTATGGCAAGAACAGAAAACCAGACACCGCATGTTTTCACTCATAGGTGGGAATTGAACAATGAAAACACTTGGACACTGGAAGCGGAACATCACACACTGGGGCCTGTCATAGGGTTGGAGGAGGGGGGAGGGATAGCATTAGGAGACATACCTAATGTAAATGACGAGTCAATGGGTGCAGTACACCAACAAGTCACATGTATACATATGTAACAAACTTGCATATCGTGCACATGTACCCTAGAACTTAAAGTACAATACAGAAAAAGAAAAGAATACAAGCAGACATAAATAATATACTATACATTTTAGCCAAGCAAGGTCAAATGATGTCTAAAAATGCTATAATATTATCACAGAGTTGTACAGAGAAACTGGATAGAAAATTACATTATAAAAAGTTGCTCTCTATATATGTATATGTATATTTTAAACTCAATATCTTTATCACAGTAACTTGTATCATACATACATTTAAAGTAATTGTTTGGTTTTAGCAAAACAACACCTGTTAAGGTAAGATGATGTAATTTTTGATATTACTGGTTTTATAGTTTGGTTAGTATTTAATTTATAATTTTGTTTGTTTTTTATAAATTTAGAATAGTTATTCATATATGAAGTTTATAATTAGCTATAGATTTGTATTAAAATATGATAATTTAGGTGAACATGTATAATATTAAAAGATCCCTTAATAATTTTAATCTATAAAGTAATATTTATATTTTATATTCATTTTGGGAAAATCTACCTAGAAAATTTTTAGGAGTGCATAATCTCAAAATCCATGACAGCAGAAGATTCATACAGTGTTTTATTATCTCAGGTAGTAAATACTGGATGAATAGAAGCTAAAAATTTAGCATCTCAGTCTACTTTTAATAATTCTATGTAAGTTTTATTTGCACTGGCTATCAGCCACAAAAAAGGAAAACTTCTTCTTCCTACTGCTCTCTTTTTCCACTGTCCAGACAAATACTATTTATACAAAAGTTCAGGCTAATCATTTGTGAATTAAGCTCCACATAGATCTAACTGCAACTTCTAAAGTTGTTTCGTGAAAACGTGTTATATGTTGCATTCTATAGTTGAGAACTCTATTTATAAATAATTTAGGGATTGACCACATATAAGGATTTGATATGTTATCACAGATTTTTCTCTAGGTCCTTTTATCGAGCTAGCATGAAAGAAGATGTAGGTGACTCACACCTGTAATCCCAGCACCTTGGGAGACTGAGGCAGTCGAAGCACGAAGTCAGGAGTTCTAGACCAGCCTGGCCAATATGGTAAAACCCCATCTCTACTAAAAATACAAAAATTAGCCGGGTATGGTGGCACATGCCTGTAGTCCCAGCTACTCAGGAGGCTAAGGCAGAAGAATCTCTTGAACCCAGGAGGCGGAGATTGCAGTGAGCCAAGATCCTGCCACTGCATTCCAGCCTGGGCAACAGAGCGAAACTTAGTCTAAAATAATAATAATAATTACTAGAAGAATCTAACAACTACCTATTGGATACAGTGTTCACTACCTGCATGCAATATACCCATGTAACTTATCTGCACATGTACACCATGTTTCTAAAATAAAAGTTGAGAAAAAGATTTCAAAAATAAAAGCATTTTACTCCCTGGGTATTCTTATCAATGAGATTGGAGAAAACAACATAAACAGCACAAAACTACAGTAGATTCCTTCTTTGGGGATTTTTAGAATACAAGGGAAGGAAAGAAACTGCAATTCTCCAGAAGTTGGCATAATTGAAGATCTTTTGTAAGAAAGATATTCATACCCCATAATAGATAATAAGGTCTTCATACAATTTCCATAGTATAGGTATTCCATATGTTAAAATACAAAATTCAGTGGAGGATAATCAGTAAAGGAAAAATTACTTAGCTCAAAGGGAAAAAATGTTTAGTTTTGAAATTTTTCTTGACAAAGAATAAACAGTAAAAGCATAAAGGAGCCTAGTACAGAAGGCCATAGTTCAACAAGCCAATACGACACTAGATAACAGAGCAAAGAGGTCATACATTTCTAAGTGCTGATTTCTATGTTTAGATTGTATCAGCAGAATCAAAAATTTATTTTGGGGGACAGGCACGGTGACTCACGCCTGTAATCCCAGCCTTTGGGAGGCGGAGGGAGGTGGATCGTTTGAGGTCAGGAGTTCAAGACCAGCCTCACTAGCATGGTGAAACCTCGCCTCTACTAAAAATACAAAAACAAATTAACCGGGCGTGGTGGTGCACTCCTGTAGTCTCAGCTACTCAGGAGGCTGAGACAGGAGAATCGTTTGAACCTGGGAGGCGGAAGTTTCAGTGAGCTGGGATCAAGCCACTGCATTCAAGCCTGGGTGACAGAGGGAGACTCCATCTCAATAAATAAATAAATTATTTTTAAACAGTTTAATTTTATAATATATATTATATAAATACATCATACACATATTTAACTCAGTATTTTGTATAAGTTTTATTTCCAATTTTTCCCCCAAATTATTAACCTTAACTTTCAAATTGACTCTTTTTTATCACTCATGCTGAAAAGAATATGAAGCAATAAAGGTTTCTGCTTTCATTGCTTATTTACTTGTCTCTTAGTTTGCCATCTTGGGACCAAGTAGATAAGAAAATGTGAGTATTTTTGGAAGGTAGGTACAAGGTCAGTAGCCTGAAAATTACATAGAAAGCTCCCAAGCATTCAGTTGTAGAATTCAGAGAACTAGAACATCCTCCTCTTTAGTGTTTACTCGAGGTGATTCTTTTATTTGTATTTAGGATAACTATTCTGTATTGCATGAAAAAGTTTAGTTGTTGCTATGAAAATAACTCAGCAAAGGCTGAAGTCTTCTGATTAGCAAACTAGTGACAATGTCCTATTCTTTTCTAAAGCCAAATACTATATTCTATGTAGATCTAGAATATGTTCCTGATACAATTCACTTATGGTCAAATGATAGAATTGCACATTTTTTATCTCTTATATAAGGCTTACTTCTATTCTTATTGTTTTCTCCTTTCCCAATTCCATAAACTACAAAGAGAAATGAGAAAATCCTGGAACAGGATGACACAAAATTCTTAAGCGTTAGAGACAGAAAAAAAACAAAGAAAAAATAAACTTCTGAAAGAAGGTCTCAAAGAGGAAAAGAGAGAGAGATGGGGAAATAGCAAGAGAGAAGGAGAGGAAAACAGAGAATGCTCTGAAAACTTTTGAAAATTTGAACAAATGAAAGTGGGGAAATAAACAACAGACACTGGGACGGGTGAGTGGAAGTAACGGGATTGATGAAGAGAAGTGGGTTAAAGGGTATGAAAATACAGTAAGAAGGAAGGAAAAGGACGGGCGCAGTGGCTCACGCCTGTACTCCCAGCACTTTGGGAGGCTGAGGCGGGTGGGTCACCTGGGGTCAGGAGTTTGAGGCCAGCCTGACCAATATGGTAAAACCCCATCTCTACTAAAAATACAAAAATTAGCCGGGTGTGGTGGCATGCACTTGTAGTCCCAACTACTTAGGAAGTTGAGACAGAAGAATTGCTTGAACCTGGGAGGCAGAGGTTGCAGTGAGCCAAGATGGCGCCACTGTACTCCAGCCTGGGCGACAGAGCAAGATTCTGTCTCGAAAAATAAAGAAGGAAGGAATACATTCAATGTGTTGTAGTATAGTAGGGTGACTATACTTAAAAAATGTATTGTACTCAGGTGATGCACACCTTAAATATCCAACCTTATCACTACACATTTATATGTATATGTAAAAATTTGTCATGTATCCCATACATTTGCACAAATAAAAAATCAGAATTCTTTAGAAAACTTTCTTATTATAATGATAATTTTAAATTTTCCTAATGATCTTTTTCTGGTTCTGACCAATACCAACAATAGGCATATTCATTTGCATAAAATAACTTATTGTATATAGTTCCACAAAAAATAAGAAATAAGCTTGTCTATGGTTTCTTTATTGACTCACCACTATTGTTTCCTATACACTAGAAAGTAAACCATATTTCAAATTTCTTTGTCAGAGTAGTTATAAGCCAGTCTCATATGTTCGTTCATTAACAGTTTTAAAAGTGATGATTCTAAATTGTATGGTCTCCAGTCTTGTCTGGTGACTCGTCAGCTTTGAGTCAGAGTAATTAATTTTGTATCCATTAATTGCTGTCCTTCTCCCACCTACTTCCGTTATTATGGCTTCCGAAGATATAAACCTTTAACAAAATTATTAAGTTATGTTAAACAGTGAGCAAATCCACATCATCAATAATGTATAATATAATTATGTTTGTCATTATGCTGAAAGTCATAAATTATTCTTATTCTTATTGTTTTGCCTTTGGGGAAAGGATGCCATCAAGGCAATGATGCCAAGGGATCGCAAAGTCATAATCCAGTCCTGATTTTTGTCACCATAGAAAACTTTTGGCTGTTTTGAACTTTATGTAAATGAAATCTTTCACACAATATGTATTCTTTTGTATCTGTCACCTTTCATTCAACATCATGTGGCTAACAATCATTCATGTTGTTTTTTTATTTTTCATGGTGAGCATTATTCCATTGTATGACAACATCAACATCTGCTTACCAATTCTCCTGTAAATAATTACTTCAGTTGTTTACTGCATGGGGATAGTATGAATAAAGCTGCTAGGAACATTCATGGACACGTATTTTTGTGGAAGTATCTTCTCATTATTCTTGTGTAAACACTTTGAAGTGGAATTTCTGGGTCATAAGACAGTTAATTTATAAAATTAATTTATAAAAATACACTGTCAAACTGAAACTTTTATTTAAAGTGGCTTATTATATTACACTCCCACATATAAGTGCCACCTGTTAAATCTTAGACTTGCCATCTCTTTTGATTTTAGCCACTGGAGTGAATGTGGCATAGTATCTTACTGTTGTGTTAATTTTAATTTTCCCAGTGAACAATTATATTGAATACCTTTTAATGTAATGATTGACATTTAAATTTCCATTTTTCAAAGTTTTAGTTCAAGTCTTTTTTGTCCAGATTTATTGGGTCTGATATCGTTTTAGACTGAATTTTAGAAGTTTGTTATATAGACATTTGGCAGATATATGTTGTGCGTGTGTGTGTGTGCATCTTATTCTATTACTGCTTGTGGTTTGCCTATGCCTATTACATTCCTCAACAGAGCCTTCTGATGGGCAGAAATTTTATTTTTTAAAGTTCTTTTAGTTTTTTATTGATATTGCTTTTTGTGTGCTGTGCAAGATTTCTCTGCCTATGTCAAAATTGTGAAGCTAATTTAATGTGCTTTTTTCTAGAGTCTTTAAGATTCCACACTTTATGTTTTAAGACTATGATACATCTTGAGTTAATTTTTTTTTTTCTTTTTTTTTTTTTTTTGAGACGGAGTCTTGCTCAGTCACCCAGGCTGGAGTGCAGTGGCCGGATCTCAGCTCACTGCAAGCTCCGCCTCCCGGGTTCACGCCATTCTCCTGCCTCAGCCTCCCGAGTAGCTGGGACTACAGGCGCCCGCCACCACGTCCGGCTAGTTTTTTGTATTTTTTAGTAGAGACGGGGTTTCACCATGTTAGCCAGGATGGTCTCCATCTCCTGACCTCGTGATCCATCCGTCTCGGCCTCCCAAAGTGCTGGGATTACAGGCTTGAGCCACCGCGCCTGGCCTTTGAGTTAATTTTTATTCAAGGAGTGAGTTGAAAGGTTGAAATTTTTTTTCACCCTATAAGCATCTTACCCAGACACATGTGTTTTAAATACTTCCCTTTTCCCATGTGATTGGTTGGTGCATTGGCCCAAAGTTATGAATGTATAGCTTTATTTTCAGATTCCTCATACTGTTTCCCAAATAAATATCTATTTTTTATTACTGGAGCTTTGTAATAAGTTTTGGAGTCAGATAATATGAGGGTTAAAGCATTTTCTTTAATTTCTTCATTACTTGTTTTTCAGCATACTTTGGGCTAGTCTCCATCTGTTGAATTTCCATGGCTTTTGGAATCATATTGAAAGCTCTACAAAAAAAATGTCTTCTAGAATTTTGATTGAAATTCAGTTAAATTTATAATCAATTTGTGACAAAAGGGCAACCTAACAATATTCAGTTTTCAAATCCATGATTTGGTGTGCCTTTCTACTTATTTAGGTTTTCCATAGAGAGATCTTTTAACGACTTTTCTTATATTTAGGTATTTGATGTTAAAGCCATTTTAAATGTTATTTTACCTTATTTTATTTTCTAATCAAGAAAGAAATAGAATGCTGAGCATGGTGGCTCACACGTGTAATCCCAGAGCTTTGGGAGGCCAAGGTGGCAGAATCGCTTGAGTCCAGGAGTTCAGGGTCAGCCTGGACAACCTAGCAAGACCTGGTATCTACAGAAAATTTAAAAAAAAAAAAAAGGCCGAGACGGGCGGATCATGAGGTCAGGAAATCGAGACTATCCTGACTAACACGGTGAAACCCCGTCTCTACTAAAAAAATACAAAAAACTAGCCAGGCGAGGTGGCGGGCGCCTGTAGTCCCAGCTACTTGGGAGGCTGAGGCAGGAGAATGGCATGAACCCAGGAGGCGGAGCTTGCAGTGGGCCGAGATCCGGCCACTGCACTCCATCCCGGGCTACAGAGCGAGACTCCATCTCAAAAAAAAAAAAAAAAAAAAAAAAGCTGCTGGGTGTAGTTGTGTGCACTTATAGTCCCAGCTACTTGATAGGCTGAAGCTGGAGGATTGCTTGAGCCTGGGAGTTTGAGGCTGCAGTGAGCTGTGATCCTATCAGTGCATGCCAGCATGAGCAACAGAGCAAGATCCTGTGCCTAAAACAAATGAAAAAAAAATTGAAAAAGAGTGATGAATCCTGGCTCTGTACAGCTTTTTAAATTATTGTTATTTTAATAATATTTATAGGGCAAGTCAGGTGAAGAGAAATTTTTTCAGCTCTTGTTGTTTTGAAAGTGTGTGTGTTTTTTCATTTCCAATTTCTGACGGACATTTGCTACACTTTGAATTCTACATGAACAGAATTTTCCTTTTTCTTTTTCTTTTTTTTTTTTGGAGACAGAGTCTCATTACTTTGTCACTCAGGCTGGAGTGCAGTGGTAAGGTATGATCTCAGCTCACTGCAACCTCCACCTCCTGGGTTCAAGCCATTCTCCTGCCTCAGCCTCCCCAGTAACTGGGATTATAGACACCCGCCACCCACGCACAGCTGATTTTTCTATTATTAGTAGAGACGGGGTTTCACCATGTTGTCCAGGCTGGTTCTGAACTCCTGACTTCAGGTGATCTGCCCGTCTTGACCTGCCAAAGTGCTAGGATTACAGGAGTGAGCTACTGTGCCTGGCCCGATGAACAGAATTTAATTATTGAACTTGCATTCATGTATAATTTATTTATTCTTTAAAAGATCTTATTCCATCATATTCTGACTTCCATTCTTTCTGATGAGAATTTAGCCATTTTTTAAATTATTTTCAGTATGCCCTGTGGCTATTTTCTCTCACAGCTTGTATTAATTTCCTGTTGATGCTATGACAAATTACCACAAATGCAATGGCTTCAAACAGCACATATTGATTCTCCTACAGTTCTGGAGGTTAGAAGACTGAAATGGTCTCATTAGACTGAAATCAAGGCATTGTCAGGGCTGTGTTCTTTCTGGGAGGTTCTAGGGAAGAATCTGTTTCCTTTACTTTTTTCAGCTTCCACATGCTGCCTGCATTCCTTTGTGTGTGGTTCCTTCTCTGTCTTCAAGGAAAGCAGCATAGCACCTTCAAATGCTCTCTTTTCTTCCCCGGCTTTCATTTTCTCCTTCTTTGTCTGTCATTCTCTTGTCTCCTTCATTCCCTTATAAGGGCCTTTGTAATTACATTGGGCCCACTTGGGTAATCCAGAATAATCTCCCTATTTCCATATCCTTCGCTTAATCACATTTGCAGAGTTCCTTCAGTCACGTAAGAATTCGGAGAGGAACATCTTTGGGGAGCTACTATTAAGTCTACCACATGCTTTCAAAAAAATCTTCTCTTTATCTTTGATTTTCTTTAGTTTTACTTCAACATACCTGAGTGTGGCTTTCTTTTTTATTTTCCTCTATATAGGGTTTTCCGAACTTCTTGATTCAATAGTTTTCTGCATTTTACCAGATTTTAAAAATCTTGGCAATTATGTCTTCAATTTTTTTTCCTGGTCCAATCCCCTTATTTTCTCCTTTTTGAACTTCAGTTTACATATCGTAGAACATTTCTCATTGTGCCGTAGATTTCAAACATATTGTTTATAGTAATTATTATGTATTTTTTCTATATGTTTGTTTGCATCATTTTTATTTATCAGTATTTAATTTCAGGGAATCTTTCCTCTCCTGTGTTCATGTTTCTGATAAGCCCAAGCTAAAAGGTTTTTTTAAAAAAATAACATTTACATTTGGATTTAAAAAACAATAATTGGAATTCTCTGCTTTAATTCCTCATCTGTCCACTTAAGTTGTTTCATTTCTACCACATCTTTTAACATATTTATTACAGATATTTAAAATTCTCCATCTGATAAATCTAAGATATTTCTACATTTGCTTCTATTAATTGTTTTGTCTCTTGATGATTACAGTTTATGACTCATTCGTAGTCTCAAAATTTTTAAAAATTAATGAGATAAATAACATTATCTTCAGTTATGACACATTCATTCTTCTTTTGGGGCAATATTGTGAGTTTCTGGGTCAATACATCTGTTTTGAAATAGTTCTGAGCTGGACTACTGATTCAGTTAGAATGAATTCAGTGCTCATGAGGTACATTCTCTTCAGCTGGACCTGGGGTCTTAGTGCTCAGGGTACTCAAAGAATTTCCTTTTGCTTTACAGTACAGCTGCCAACATTCTTTAGAATGTTTTAACATGGGAGACTTAATTCTTACCTATTTTAATTCCTGAGGAATTCTATTTGCTGTCACTCTTATTCCTCAATTGATGGCATTTAGGTGCTTTCTTTTTCTGTCCTGCTGTCCTGAGCAATTATGCCTTTGAAGGACCGCAGTTCAACATTCAATGAAAGCTTTAAAAAACTTAGGAAAATTCCTCTCGACCTTCCTATCCTGCCCTTATCCTTGGTGCTGCAGTGCTTCGTACTCTGGAAAGTACCAGGTGCCTCCAGGCATCTTTCCCAGCTCATCTGCTGTGGCACAGCCTGTAGCAGCGAGGCCTTCTATTTCCCAGGGATCAGGACGTTTACCTGCCATGAGTTCTGCTCTCCCTTCAGTGTTCTGAAACCACAGCTTACTGAAGGCCCAGAATGCCTCAGTTTGGTTCCTCTCAAATATCCTGCCCTGTTCTCAGCCTACAGTGGGTTCTAAGTGCCTCAGGGAAGCTCTCTTTATCCTCTCTTCTACTTTGTCTTTTGGCCTGCTGGCTACCACCCAGGTTATTCAGTGAAGAATTTGGAAAGAGTTGTCAGGTAGATACACATCTGCTTGGAGACGGGGGTGCTTCAGGATTCTAAACAATCATGCCAGAAGATACTTGGCCATTATTATTATTGTTGTTGTTGTTATTACTACTACTTGATATGGTTTGGCTGTGTCCCCACCCAAATCACATCTTGAATTGTAGCTCCCATAATTCCCACGTGTTGTGGGAGGGACCTGGTGGGAGGTAATTGAATCATGGGGCCGGTGTTTTTGGTGCTGTTCTCACGACAGCGAATAAGTCTCATGACATCTGATGGTTTTATAAAGGGGAGTTCCCCTGCACACGCTCTCTTGCCTGCTGCCATGTGAGACACGCCTTTGCTCTTCCTTCATCTTCCACCATGATTGTGAGGCCTCCCCAGCCATGTGGAACTGTGAGTCCATTAAACCTCTTTTTCTTTATAAATCACCCAGTCTTGGGTATGTCTTTATTAGCATGTAAGAAAAGACTAATACACCACTACTACTACTGCTTCTATTTTAATTTTAACTCATTCTTCTTAACCCTATTCTCTGGTGAATTTTTCCTCCTTCAACTATTTCCCCAGGATCAAAAGCAGTCAGAAATCTCTTCTCTACTAAAAAGAGTTTCTCTCTTTAAGGATTTTAGTTCATTAAGGTGTTTTACACCCCCAAACCTCTGCTGGGTTTTCTTAACAATGATATAGTCACTTATCTGTCTTTCTATCATTATTAGAGTAAAAAGTACTATTATTTGCAATGTTCTAGATCTTAGAAGCAGAAGTCTGTAATGCTTCATGCTAAATGTGTACTAATCCTGAACTAAAGATACAGCTTTGAAATTAACCTAGTTATTAGTATTTAAATTATTTGAGCAATTACATATATTTTACATAATTGTATAAATTTTAAATGTCAAATATCAAAATGTATTAAGATCTACTACTTTTGACTAAAAAGCTTTGTATTATATTTCGCTGCAAAATTGTTGAAATGTACTTTGAGATTTTAAAGTTACCTACTTTGTACATATGAATTTCCATATATTATTATATCATTATATGAACAAATTTTTGTATGAATATCTTAGCATAATTCTCAAGTACATAGATAAAAACAGCTTCACATTTTATGAGAAAGATTTAGATGTACTATAAACAAATTCATTGATTCCTTACTCCCTTGAAATATTCTTGAAGGTATTGTGTCTTTACTCAGTGATGTTAATGGAAATGTAAGTATCTTGATACAATATGATTAAAAATAATCTCTGAAAGAAGAAAGCTTTCCAGGAATATAACTCGACAAATAACTAAGGGAGTTTAAGAGTTATAAGTGGTTAAATAATGGATCTTTCTTTTTAATGTGACACCATCTGTCTCACCAGCTTTGATCAGACTGTTAGGTGTTCTCTCTCTCTTATTGATAGAAAAAATTTTGACACTTGTCAGACACAATCAATAGCTCTATTTTTTACCTTATTGGAAAAATATGCCTCAAGGGAACTAGGGATGAAAAGTGAGAGAGAAGATAAAAATCAGGACAGGGGAAATAAAGAAGGTAGAATATGATGCAGTGGTTTTCAGGTAATCATTATAGACTAATTTGAGTTCAGCAGAAAATAGTGTAACTCATCGTATAATAGTGAGAACAATAATACTGCATGGTACCTTTAGCCAAAGCTTCAAAATATGTCTGAAACTTCTAGTTAAGCTTTAATTTAGGTATCAGATAGCTTGTTAAAAAGTGTAAGAAATCGTGTCTTCTTTGGATTCACAAAATTGTTATGTAGTGAAGGCACGCCACCTGGCTTTGAAAATAAACACGGTTAGTGTTTTACCTTAATATTTAAATTCAATACATTAATCAAATGCATTCATTTATTTAACAAATAGGTAAAGGATGCCAAAGTATGGTGCTAGACTAGAGAATAAAATAATGATTAGGGTATTAATTGAGACCTTTTAGTTTCTATCTGGCCAGGTAAGTGAAATCTCACTGTTAATTGCTTCTGAAATTATCATTATGTAACTCAACTTTAGTCATTATAGTAATAACTTTAAGAAATATCATTTTATTCTTAAAGACATAAAATTTATCATTACAAACATTCAGAAGGTACGAAAATATGATGGGTGTGTAGAGAACTAAGCATACATTAAATTATATGATCATTTACTATTGGCTCAAGGCATGGTTCCTTATCTTCATGAAGACAAGACACAATTCTTAGAAATGTTTTAGACATTTATGTTCCTGAAGGCCCTGAAGATAGATGGCTGGATCAAAGGATTATTTTAGTTCTTTTTCTCCCCTTAACAGTTATCTCAGACAATCTAAGTAGGTCTTTTCAGAGCATATTTTTAAAATATGTCTGTTTGCTCTCTGTATTACAAGATTTGTATTCTGCAATATACTATACAAGTCTGTGAATTCAACTCTCATACATAACTTCAAGAATAGTACTGAATGTCTGATTAACTTTACAATTAGCTCATCTAAATCTTAGTAAGACTAGATAACTATAAAATATTATATTATAAAACTTTTAAATGTATACCTTTAAATTTTAATTCTATATGCCATTAAGTTATAATGAGTTACGGTCAAATAACCTGGAAAAAATACTATGAAATATAGGACAACTTGCTTTATGGGCAAGATATTTGTTTCATGCATATAGAAAATACATAATAAAGATTGCTACTTTATAAGTTGTATGTAACCAAATGTAAACTTATTTCACTGATTAGTCACACATTTCATAGAATTTGCATACTTCTTTTTAGTAGATAAGCTATCTTTGCCTTGGTAAAGGCAAATAATCATTTTACATTATTTTAAATAAGATTACACAATTTTAGTTAGCCATAGAATTAGCAAGCACATATATATATATATTTTTTTGCAATGAGAACAAATATTTTAAACCCAGAGGGAACAAAAACACAAAATAGCTTCAGTTTGTATATCTCAGACCCTGCAATTATCCCACGGAGAATTTTCTTTTCAATGACTTTCAAATGTTCCTATATAATTATAAGTTAGATAACTTGGTAAATTCTGGTAACAGCTTCCAAAAAATGCATTTAAATTCGAAATTGGTTTTGCCAAAGCGTAATTTATATCCATCGTGTAAAGACACAAATGCAAATGAAACAACTTTTGATTGACTACACAACATAATATACTGAGATATTATATGCTAAATGGACCACAGAATAAGCCTTCATTATTCAACAAAGTACTATGTGTTAGAGGATAATATTGCCAAATATTGCAATATATTATAAAATTCAGCTATTATTATAGACAAACCCTAGCACAACATTTAAAACAAAAAATGAAGATGTACCAAATAAAGTTTTTAGAGGATTTGAATCACTAAGGGACACATCCACCATATACATTAATAATTAGGGTGTCATCTCAAATTCTGAAGAGAGAAAAACAAGTGGCATTTTTCTTGATGTTAGTAAGTAACTTTTTCAAATGAGAGTAAAGATATTCACACCCTAAGAATCAAAATACATATAAAACTATTAAAATGTTTTTAAGAGGCTATTTCAAAATTTCCGCAAAAAATCATGGACAAAATGCCTCCACTATTTTGCTATGTATAATTAGCACAGACAATTGTACGAACTAGTTGGAAATTAGTGCCTGTAGACTTTTATTTCTATTCATCCCTTCAGAACACACATTGCATATTGGGATATACCTGTAAAGCATGTGTGCATGTGTGTATGTTTGTAAAATATATGTTTACATTCTAAGTATGTATGTCTGTATGTATGTATTTACATACATATATATCCATCTATCACCTATCTATCTATCATCGATCATCATGCTATACTTGGTTTCATATTCCAGTAAGCAAGCTTGTCCTTTGTTCCTTCCTTCTTTTATCACATTTTTATTCACCTATATCAAACACACTGCATGCATCTCTCAGAACCAAAATCACTAAACACAGAACATTAAAATGTGTTTCAAATGCCTTAGCAAATTAAAAATAAATAACCATATAATAAACTAAATTGAAGATGGTCATAATAAACTCAGATAATGTGAAAAATAATGTGGAATTTAAAGCCAGATACTAAAGGGGAAAACAAGGAAAATTCAATGATAAAAGTTGTAATATACAATAAAGTAATACGGACAATATGTTTCTTCATTGGAAAACACAATAAAATGCCTGAGGGAAATTTACTGAGAAATATAAACATTTGAAACAACAAATTGTACCCCCAGATTTTACTCTTATAAGACTTTTGTGCCATGTTGATATAAAAATGACTTGTTATATAATTTATGAGAAAAATTATGAAATATATAATTTTCTATAGGTAATATTTATTTCTATGCTTATATAGAGACAGAGTAACTGAGGGAAAAACAATGTCCCCTACAGAGAATGGACATCCTTCTTTTCTGTTTAAGGAACAGTAACAAAAATAGATTATGTACCTAAACACAGAGGAAATTTCAATGAAGCCAGAAAACAGTACTCTTCCATACCACATACTTTGACCTTAGTGTAACAAAAAAGCAAATAAATAACAAAATAATAACTCCAAAGTGTTTAATGTGAACAAACAGAAATGTTTTAAGTAAATCTTGTGCTAAATAAAAATAAGAACTAAAATAAGAATTTTGAGAAATCAGTACAAAGCAGTATCAATATATCCAATACTTATAGATGCAGAAACGCCAATGAAGAAAAGACGTTTTTCATCTTCTCAAATGTTTCAATACTAAGCAGAACTCTTGAACTACATTAACCTTAGCATTTAGTATAACAAATAAAAAACTAAGCAACAAAATACATCAAAAGATAATAGTGGTATGATACATGACCAGCAGCCTAGTTAAAATGTATTGTCTTGTTCTTTGCAAACAGAGCCTTCCTTTGGAATGCACAAGTGAGTCTAGCCTAGTACATTCAGCATCTGTGACCCTTGAAGTTTCAGTGACCATGTGACATGGGTTTGATTAATAACAACTAACGTAAAATTAAGAGAATTAGAAGTTTTAATCAATAAAATAGAAGAGGACATTATTTTCAAAGAGAGAGGTTGTTTTTGTTTGTTTTAATTTTTGCTTTTTTGACACTTGTTCTTTACCCATCCACATACTTGGAACACTGAGACATGCCTAAACATGCAATAGTCCCGAGATTGTAAGAATGAGAATCACATGCTACTGATGGCAGAGAAAGAAAGTAAGGGCATAGGAAATTGATTGTCATAGTGAAGCTGTTGTACCAGTTACCCAATTTGCTTGTTATGATGAAAAAATCAAATTAAAAACCTAATTTTTCTTTAAATCTGTGCAGGATTTCTACTACAAGTTGTCAACTAAATACAGTAGAACTAAAGAAGAGATAAGTGCTGAAATAGCAATAAATGAATTTCAAAAGTAAATGGAATTATTACAACCAAATTTGGTTCTTTAAAAATGTAAGTAAAGAGATTACCCAATTAAGAAATAAGGATAGGCCGGGCGCGGTGGCTCAAGCCTGTAATCCCAGCACTTTCGGAGGCCGAGACGGGCGGATCACGAGGTCAGGAGATCGAGACCATCCTGGCTAACACGGTGAAACCCCGTCTCTACTAAAAAAATACAAAATCTAGCCGGGCGAGGTGGCGGGCGCCTGTAGTCCCAGCTACTCAGGAGGCTGAGGCAGGAGAATGGCGTGAACCCGGGAGGCGGAGCTTGCAGTGAGCTGAGATCCGGCCACTGCACTCCAGCCTGGGCGACAGAGCGAGACTCTGTCTCAAAAAAAAAAAAAAAAAGAAATAAGGATAAATAAATCAAAGAAAATATATGCTAATAAGTTACAGAAAAATGCATATGTGACACATAAAAATGGCTTTACACCTATTCTATAAAAATACTAAAAAGCAAATTGTGTAAAGGTATGGAAGTCTTATCCAAAGCCCCACAATTAAAAAGAACAATACCGGGAGTTTTGACTACAAATACTTTTGTCACTCTATACTTCAAAAATTGCAGAAACAGAGAGAAAATATTTGCAACACACTAAAGACACAAAAGATTAGTATCTATTACGTTGGTAAAGGCAAAAACCACAAATACTTTCGTACTGACCTAAAACAGTATATGAATGATTTCTACAAACAAATGACAGCATTTAACTTGGGGAAAATGATATAAATGTCTCTGGGAAAATACTTGATAGAGGAAGAGACACGGGTTAATGTAAAAAAAGCTGAAACTCTCTATTAAAGATACACACAAAATAATGCAAACTGATGTTTGACCTAACAGATTGGCTAAAGCTTCAAAAGTTTTAATAGTAACTGCTTTAGAAAATATATTTAAAATATCTCGGATATTGATAACACACATTTAAGTTGGTATTCTTTAATACAGTGATGTGGTACTACCTTGCAAAATTTTAAATACATAAAATTTATAAGCATACTTTTAAAAAAGCTATTGAAAGAAAAAATAGTTCAGCTACATTAGCATGGCATAGGCTATTTATTGCAGTACAGTTTTTAATACTAAACTATGGAAAAGAGGATAATTAGGTAAAACATGCAGATGTTAACAAAAATAAATTAATTTTTATATACCAATGTGCAAAGATATAAAGATCCTTGGGCTATAAAATGACAGTATTTATTTAAAACCCTGGAAACACATGGTTGGGATTGAATGGGAAGATACAGTGATTTTTTTTTTCAATGTTTGGTTATTTGGGCAAATATAATTTATATATTCTACATATAAGTACCTATCAATTCAAAGTTATAACACCATAATTTTTGAATTAATGTAAATTAAATATTACACTCCTACACAAACTTTATTATTCTCTCATTTTATAAATCACAGTTATAATAACTATACTCTAATGTCAGTCACAAAATAAGTAGGTAATATGTTTTGTTCATTGTTTTCTTTGCTTCTCTCCTTGTAAGTGGGGTGTTGTCTTTCATCTGTTATCTTCTGTAGCTAATAGAATGTTAGAAATCAGGATAGAAGAAACTTTAAAAATTCTTGTTCTCCTGCTACTCTCACTTCTTAATAAATGGAAATATGCCCAGAACAGCTTGCTGAAGGCAGGAGGCAGACATGCAGAAAGAGCCAGAGTCATCCTAGACTAGTCAAACGGAGTCCTTCTCCATTAAATAACATATTTAAGATAAGCATTATGCAAAATCCTCATTCTTCTTTTTTTAAAATTGTATTAACTTTATTTGGGCATAATTGACATATCTACACAAACTTAAAGTATACAATTTAAAGCTTTTGCAGCCTTTTAAAAATGGTAAAGTTACAATTTAAAGTGTAGTTGTTGAGATCCATATACATTTATCTTGATTCTTCTTGCTTTGGGGTATTGTTGAGCTTCATGGACATGTTGATTTATAGATTTTTCAAATTTAAAAAATAATTTTTGCTGTCCACCTTAACTTCAATTTCCAGGGTTCCTATTACATATATATATATATTAGCTGCTTGAAGTTGTCCCACAACTCACTGATACTATCTTTTTTCATTCTTATCTTTATCCTTATTTTAGGTAGTTTCTATTAGTATGTCTTCAATGTTACCAATTTTTTTCTTCTACAGTGTCTGATCTGCTATTTATTCTTCCATTGTATCTATCCTATCAGATGTGATTTTCAGCAGCAGAAGTTCAATTGGGGTTTTAGTTGTATCTTCTATATTTCTAATCAATATATTAAATTCTTTCTGTAGTTTCTTAAACATGTAAAATAAGTTATAATATTTTTAATGTCCATATCTACTAATTCTATCATTGCTGTCATGTCTATGTTCATTGTAACTACTGGTATTTCTTCGCATTGTGTGGTATACTTGCCTGATTATTTGCATGTCTGTTGAATTTTGATTTGATAGAATGAATTGAAAATTTTACATTCTTAGGTATTCCATATTTGCATACTTCTATAAATACTATTGAGGGCTTTTTCTGGAATGAAATTAAGTTGCATAGACACAATTTGGTCTCTATGTATATTACTTTTTAAGTTTTATGAATGGGAACAAGAACAATGTAAATTTGGCCCACTAATGAGGCAAGACCCTTTTGGGTACTCTCTCCAATCTTTTGCTTCTTGAATTATGAAGTATTCTATGCTGGATGCTGGAAAAAGCATTCCTAACCCTATGTGAGCTCCAGGGACCGTTCTCACTGATCTTTTTTTCTCTCACCACTGATAATTTTCTCACATGCTTATGCTGTGTAATGCAATGGAGGGGTTGACTGTAGATCAAATCCTGCAGAGGAAAAGACTGCTAACTTTAAAGCCATTGAAGACTCAGCTGAAGACTTGAGAAATAATTTCTGTAGATGTCTAGTATTTTTTGCTGTGTAGTACTCTCCTTTCCAGTATTTTGTCCTTTGAACTGTAGTCTTAGCCTTCCTAGATTTTCAGTTCTCTCTCTTCAATTCAGGGAGACTGTTGTGCTCTTTCTAGGATTCTTCTTCCTATATTATAGTCTGAAATTCCCCCGTCAATGACCTGAGGAAAGCATAGATACATACTGATGATTGTATGTTTCTCATAGATCACTGTCCATTGTTCCTTGATACCTAATGTCTTAAAAAAAATGTTTTAAGTACTTTATCCTGACATTTTAGTTGTTTCTGTTAGGAGAAAGAATATATTCCATGTTTAATAGAGTTTGACATTTTCTCATTGTAAAACCATTATTACATAAAAGGTGACACGAACATTTATTGTGCTATGATGAGCAAAATTTTATAACTTTCAAAGACATATATTTATTTTATTGATTTAAGATACATATTTTCCATGTCTTAACTTAGGTGTAACATGCTAATTTTAGGATGCTAGTTTTTATTTTGTAGTACCAAAATAAAGTCTTCCAGCTAGCATCATTTTACATTCAGTGTAATTTGTTACCTAAGATAGTTACATATGCTTTAAGTAAATAGTTTCTAATGAATTAATGCATAATGACTACATTTTCATGTTAAAAATGAAGAGCTCTTATATAACAGAAGTCCTACTAACAGTTAATTGAGATAATGGTAATGATAGCAGGACATTTAGTCATGCTTTTAAATTAATGTATTTTAATAATATAAGCAATTTTTAACTGCATGAATGAAAAATAACATATGTGTGAGAAGTATTATATATTTAGACTAGAGATTTTTTTGCTTTACAGATTTTTTTGGGCATTGTTGTGTTAATAATGTCTCTGCCCTCTAGAGTTCTGTGCTTTACAATTTATTGGGTGAGAATTGGACATCGGAGAAAGTTAATTCAGAGGTGTGCTATTGAATTAGGCTTTAATACAAACAGTAATTTACTAAGTGGTGTCTTGGTTGCCTAGAAGAATGAACTATGCTTCAAATTTATGTTCTGGGAGCAGTTTGCACAGAAGACCAATTCTGGCGTCTCCTTATCAAGACAAAGCAAGTATTTCAAAGCATTTTCAGACCTCAAACTAAAATCATGTTAAAACACCAATTCGAGCAAAATAAGATAGATACATGCTTATTATCTATACAATATTATTAAATAAAAATAAGTTCAGAACTTAACAGCTTCATTAGCTTGTTTGCTTTTTTGATATTTATTTCTATGCTGAAAATCAATAAACAGATGAAGAAAACCAGAATTTTAATATAATTCTTTTTTTTTTTTTTTTTGAGATAGAGTTTCGCTCTTGTTGCCCAGGCTGGAGTACAATGGCGCAATCTCAACTCACTGCAACCTCTGCCTCTCGGGTTCAAGAGATTGTCCTGCCTCAGCCTTCCAACAAGCTAGGATTATAGGCATGTGGCACCATGCCTGGCTAATTTTTTAAAAAAATATTTTTAGTAGAGATGAGGTTTCACCATGTTGGTCAGGCTGGTCCCGAACTCCTGATCTCAGATGATCTGCCTGCCTCGGCCTCCCAAAGTGTTGGGTGCTGGGATTACAGGCGTGAGCCACCGTACCTGGCCATTTTAATATAATTCTAACCAATGAAATTATATGTATAAATCTTACCAAATTAAAGAGTACTAAGATGTGTCTAGTTGATTGATATGCAATATGTTTGCTTGTTGTGTAGAAACATTTATATTATATAACTGGCTAAAGACAACTTATGTTAAATGTGATATATTTCATTGTTGTTTTATAATAATTTATTTCAAATTTCTTAACTATAGTTTTGATTTACTTATGTCAATTCTTACTGTTTATTTCATGACGGAAGTGAAAACCCCTATTAAACTGTTCTCCATCAATACAAGTCTGATAGCATTAAAACAGTAAGGAGACCCAAAAAAGATACTTTAAAATAATAATTACATCAAAAGGATCAGATAAAAATGGGAAAATAAATTAACATGTCAGGATTTAGAAGAATCAAGAGCCATAATGCAAATAAATTAGGAAATGCAGTGAGTTCCTTTGTAAGTGAATATGAAAAGTTTAAAATTTAAATTCTCATCCTAAATATATATCTCATTAAATATAACCATTTAAGAATTTTAATTTATACTATTTTAATTATATATGCTTTAAATTTGTTTTATTTAGATATGTATTCTCAAAAGAAGAGTAAATTTGCGAATAGATAACTTTGATTATGTCTTTCTTTCTTTTTAAAGAGAAGAGGCCTTCTCTGTCACCCACACTGGAGTGCAATGACACTGTCTCTGCACCCTTGAACTACGGGGCTCAGCTGATCCTCTCACCCCAATCTCCCTAGTAGCTGGGACTACAGGTTTGCCCACTGCACTTTGCTAAGTTTTCTTTGTTTGTTTTTGTAGAGATGATGTCTCCCTAAGTTGCCCAGGCTGGTCTCCAACTTCTGACCTCTACTGATCCTCCCACCTCAGGCACTTGTATTGCTGGGATTTCAGGCAAGGGCCCCCATGCCCAGTTTATCTTAAAATTTTAAGTATCCCTGTGTTATGACTAATTGAAATGGTATACTTGGTCCCAAAGAAGCAATTAGTAATCAAATAATGTTATATAGATCACATTACTCTAGAAAGAAAAAGGTATATATACACATATACATATATATGCATATATAAAAATAATTGAGCTCTGAAGAGCATCCTTTCTTTATATTAAACATCATTTCATAATAAATTGGAATTCTTTAAAATTAGAAATTCTCCATTTAATCCCAAAACTTACTGCTAGCACTAGATTTCTCCATAGAAAAAAAGACCAATATCAATTTCTCCAAAGTTGAAAATTTGGTGTTAGCTTTTTAAAAATTACAAATCCTAGTTAATACCTGAACAATCATTTAAATGTTCTCATTTCTACCAATGTGAGTTAATTTGAATTGTATCATTGTCCTTATATTTATTACATGACCTAAGCTATGAAAACAAAAAATTAGAAAGAAGATATTGAAATTATGAAATGTGTTTTATTGACCCAAATGGGTAAATCTATGTAAATTTAAGCAGACTAAATAGTTATCTATCAATTATTTTGACATATGCAAATATATTATGCGTTGACCATGTTATTATAAATATATTACTATCACATAATGTTGTATAACTATTATAATTTGTTAAAAAATAATTTTTTATTTCATAAAAGTTGACTCCCAAGCACTCACAGAAATGTTAAATATAAGTACAATCTAATAAAGTAAGTATTAAGTATTTTTCTACTCTATTATCACATTTAATAACTATTCCAAGTATTATTTAATATGTTAGGATTAAGAAAGGTCCAGATTTACATTTTGACTATTTATATAAACATTAGTAAGAAGATTGTAAGCGCTATAAGAATATCATTCTGGTTACCTTTTCAATTATTTTGTCCCGAACTTTGCATAGTTCTCAATGTATAATTGTTTTGATATGAATTGGAAAATAATCTCTGTTTACTACTTTAGGCAAGACAGTTCTTGTTGTGACATCTGGAAATCACTTTTCTTCTATCATAACCTTCTGGAACACTCTAATTTATACCTTCCTATGAACTTGAGAGCAATAATACTTCCTCACAGAATTTTTTTGTAGTTGCTGCTAATATATCTGTGATTCTTTTTTTTTTTAATTCCTCGGAATATTAATGAGCCCATATTGCTCATTTGAAAATGGAATTATAGGCATTGTATGATAGCATCTTCCATTACTATCTTCAGTGTTGATCTGTCATTTAATTTTCATAAGTTGATGCCCTGTCTTTTAAGTTCCTTTAGGGCAGGCACCATGAATTAAATATAATTTTGCCACTGAGGAAGCTTATTAACTTAGCTCTTAATACTGTTTAAGCCACTATATAATTACTAATTGAAGTTTCAGGCATGTTCATAGAACTAAAGAACTTTATTTTTGAAGAAACTGTAAGGACTAATTTAAATATATTCATTTTGTAGATGAGGAAAATTCATGTAAAATTTTTATATGCTCGATTCATGATTTTCAGAGCAGAATCCATGCTTCCTTTCTTCCAATCAGCCCTCTAAGCACAGGCTTTGGGGTCAGAACTAACTTTGAATTCCAGCTATGCCGCTTGCTAGCTGTATTTTGTTTAGTTCAAATTTACAACTAATACAGAATGTATATAATAGCTCACAGATTTGCTATAAATTTAAATGAAAGTATTTAAGTTAAATACTATGCAAAACACCTGGCAAAATAAGAATACCATGGATAGTAGTTATTGCTTTTTTTTTCACTTTCTTGTAATTTGATTCAAAATATCTATGAAATAATCTCCCTTTGTTCTAGCAAGTTTATGTACTCACTCTTAAGACACAAAAGTATTCTTTATTAAAATAATACATTTTTAAATCCCTCATATATTGTATATAGTTACAAGATGAGTATTTTTAAGAGTTGGTTTTGAAGTTTTAAAATCATAAATCAAAGCAATTAAAGCATTCTTAGCTAGTTTCTTCAATTGCAAGGTTATCTATTGTGCATAATGGTTGCTGCAACTGAAATACCACAGTAACCTTGGTTCCTGTATCACAGATGATGTGATTTTCCTCTAATATATCTCAGATTTCAAGAGACTCAAGACTGTGCCTGAACACTTATATAAACAAAGAAAATCGTAACAAAAATTATGGGATTTCTTTAACCTGTATGCTTCTATGTACTCTTCACTTTTAATCACTCTCTTGTTTTCTGAGTAACTGATGCAATTCAGTACAAAGAGTTCTTAAATATTTATTTTTTACAAAAGTTTGCCCAATTATTATTGCTTGCAACACAATGTACATACTTATAATTACCAATTAATGGTCTTAGATAAGTATAAATATGACACTGTGCTGTGCCAAACAAATTAAGAAGGCATCTTTCCTGCTCATGCTTGATACATGTATAATTGTAAAATACACTGAGAGGTGACCTGAGTAATTTCTTAAACTACGAAAATACTTCAGAAACTGATTCTAATAGTGATCTTATAAGAATACTTACATTTAGAAATATATCTCCATGAATTCTGAGGTTATATACAGAATTGAGTTACTGGAACAAAGATTTCAGATAATATAATACAAAGTAATTTTAAGTAATACCCTTTTTTCTCTAGATTTCTTCAGGCTTTACGAATGCTAAATACTAGCTATTCACACTTGTAATGATTTGAACCTCTGCTGAATTCTGATGTGACCCTGAAATATGACAGATGATAAATAAAGACACTAAATTGAGGTGGCTTTTATGGTAATATTAAGAATGGCTCTGAGAGTATGTTCTGGATTGGCCATCATCTGCCTGAGGTGGAAAATTTCCACTCAGATTTCACCTCTAGCAGAAAATGACATCTTCACACTTCAGCTCGCTGATACTGGTTTTAGATTATTTAATTAACAATCAGTTTGTCAAATTCTCTATTAGACTCCACAGAGCGGTGCAGCAGCTCCTTAAACATGGTTTACAAATCACCATGTAGATTCTTAAAAATTTTCTTTTCAAAATCACATAGTACAAAGAGGCTACATTCTGTTGAAGAATACAGAGTTTTAGCAGAAATACCAGGGATTAGTTGTTTATTATTTACCTCAGAAAATCTCAAGCCTTTTAAATATAGCTGAGTGGGAGATTTCATATCAAAGGTTAACTGTTTTAAAGACCACAGCTTTTCTTTTTCTGTTACCATAGGAAATCAACTATCAGATTTTTGGTCAGTTTATGGTGTTCTATGAAAACAAGTCATATTTAATTTATAATGTTTGCTTCATTCTTAGTCTATAAATATTAATAGTTTCCTGTGTTTGCCTTCTAGGACGCAGCATGATAGTAATAGAAATTTATGAAACATGATTTCTGGCTTCTATATGTAACCATTACATTTTGGAATAAAACATTTCCTAATTTTACAACACATATGGTCACAATTCCTTATTTTCTTTTTCCTGAGCTTCTTGAAAAGTACAATACTTTCTTTGTAACACATTAGACTCTCCTTCATTGTTGGTTTATCATTCCATTGCTTTATTTTATTCTAAAGCAAGATAATGCTTACCTAATTATCAAGAAAGCATCTAGAGTTGATATAAAACTATTAAGATTTCCCTAAAGCATCGT
Source organism: Macaca thibetana thibetana (assembly GCF_024542745.1). NCBI lineage: Eukaryota > Metazoa > Chordata > Mammalia > Primates > Cercopithecidae > Macaca > Macaca thibetana. Next base: position 27,903,004 of record NC_065582.1, on the reverse strand, counting down.
TACAGCTAAAAGGGAACTGATGATTCAGAAGCATACATTGTTTCAATATTTTTTCTAAGGCACATATTTATTCATGTGAATACTAAAGTTTTATTATACCTTTATATCTATATATCCTTTATATCTCCAATATTTGACCTAAACTTCCATTCAATATCCATGACTTGTTTTAAAATTCTTTTCAAAATCTCCAGCACATGACCACTCTCTGGACACTCTTACAAGTGCTCCAAATTCATAGGACTAGAGAATGTTTATACCCCTTCTACATCTTACGTACATGTATCATCCAGCAACCCCACTTTGGAAGAAGCCCAAGACAGACTCAAAGAGTTTTGGTGTCTTCACCTTGGAAAAGTAAGTGGAATTTTTTTTCTGGACTAGAGAAGGGGTGACGATTGATCTGTGTCTCCTCTCTTTTATTTTTGATGTAATTATTTATTCAGCTAAGCATTTATTGTTAGTAAACTATGTGGTGGCAGATAGTTTCCAGGAAGAGCTGACAGAATTTGACTTAACACACGGGTGTTCATGCCTAGTAGAAATGAACCAGGAAGGACTGTGACCTACAAATCTACAGTGGAGGTTATCATATTTTGGTTTCTTTCCTTCCTGTTATCCTTAGAAAGGATATTTAAATGTATCAAAAAGTGATAAATCACCACTTGTTTACTACTGGACATAGTGCTCACTGGGCCCTTGTTCATGCTGTGCTGGGCTGAGGCACTCAATGGGTGAGAAGACTGCAGGGATGTCATTATCTACTAGTGTCCCATTGTAAGTGTTTTAGAAATTCAACCTGGATTCCTTGGAAGTTTTCTCTTTTCACCATTTATCAGTAGAGTATGGGTAATCTGTCAAGGTTTATAAAGTTCCTACATACTTAGCTGATAAACTTAAGGACTATTGACTACCCAGGTAAGATAGATGATATTTAAAACAGCTGGGACTTAGTACATCAGAGTATGCATGAATATGTGTGTAAATTTCTAATTTTGTGTGAGAATATGTGAGTTTGTTTATATATCTATATTTTTCTTATTGCCACAAAGACAACTTGGCTGCAATGAAGTCTTATGGTAAGAAACACAGAGTTATAGTAAGAAAACAATGTATTTTCTTTAATTCATTGTTAGATTCTTAATAAGGCATGAGCAAGTAAGTGAGGTTGTAGAATCTAAATTTCAGTTCATACTGAAACTTGGCTTGGGACTCTACAATTGGAGGCCATCCATCCTGATTTTGTTGATCTCTCGCTGTCTATTTTCAGTTTCACTAAATTCCTACTCAGTACCGCTAACTATTAAGAAAAAAACACTAAACAAATCACTCTGGAAATCTTCTATGGGACATTTTCATGGACACTTAAGGAAATTTCTATTAAAAAGGCTTTTATTGGCTGAATTGCATCCCTCAAATATGCAGTATACAAAACCCCAGGATTGAGAAGGTGATTGTATTTGGAGATAGGGTCTTTACAGAGGTGATAAAGATAATATGAGGTCTAGAATAGATGCTAATTCTATATGATTCATGTTCTTATGAGAAGATATTTGAACACAATAATATACATAAGAAATAATGTACATATCATCTTGATGTGAAGATGCAGAGAGAACATGGCCATCTGTTAGGCAAGGAGAGAAGTCCGAAACAGATCCTTCTCTTGCTGCCCTCAAAAGGAACCAGCCCTGCTGACACATCCTTCTTGGACTTCAAACATCCAGAACTGTGAGAAAACAGATTTCTGTTGTTTAAGTTACCCCGTCTTTGGTATTTTGTTATGGTTGCCCTAGCAAACAAACATGGAGATGCTTCCTTAATCTTGCCCTCATGATTCTACTTGGGTACATCTATTCCATCTTTCTAAAATCATGCTTTAGTTAACTCGAATTAATGACCAACTTTGCTTTAAATGCAAAAAAAATCTCGATCTTTTACAGGGAACATGTTTTATGCAAGATGGACTTAGTCACAACTTAAACATAACAAACTTGGTAAACCTCTCACCATAAAGTTAACTAATTAAATAATTTGGGATTTATGTTTCACAAAAACTGTCTGATAAAAATAAAATGTTATAATAATCACAATTTGATGAAAATTTAAATTTTAGTTTAGTTTCGCTGGGATAGTAACCTTGTTATATCATCTTAAAATTGTCCAGGCTAGAGCCACAGCTGGTGAAGGGTTTGACATATCCCTGTCGAGAACTGTTGAGAAACTCCACTTCACAAAATTTTCTTTGACTCATCTGGAAGGTTTATTGAGCTGGAAACAAGAAAATAACCTACCTTCCTAAACGCTGAAAAGAACCAATATTTTACTCAATGCAAAACAAACAAAAGTAAACCACAAAAATAGAAGAAAAAAAAGGAAGGAAAGAAAGAAGTTAAAAAAAAAAAAGTGAAGAATGGAAATTAAAAAAATACTAAGCAAAATGAAACAAAACCTTATGAAGAGGAGAGTTTATAAAAGGATAGTGCCTAGATTTAAGGAAAAGAGAAAAATATTCAATAATATGAAATAACTTTGTAAGTTGTTAACTTGTCAAATGATGTAAAGATAACCTAAAACCTATTTTTTGTGTTATATTGAAAATATTCTGAAAATTAGGTGCAGACAAAAACATCCTCTGAAACTATCAATTTGGAGTGATAGTTTCTGTAGAATAAATTGGCTTTTCTTTCTAAAGTCATTTATCATTGATATTACTAGGTTTAAAGAGCCTTCTGTATTATTTAAAATAAAAGTTTACATTTTTTATGTTTTCAAGCTAATAAAAGTGATTAAAAATGCTGACTGAGGAATCCCAAACATCATATTTAAAGAACTGTCTCAATATAACTTACAAACAAATCTTGAAAGTGATAATATTTTATGTCCAAAATAAATCAGATAATTTTTCCCAAGAGTTTGCCTTTAACATCTTCTGTGCTTAAAGATATTTCAAAAAGAAAATAAATACTCGTGTATTTCCTTTGTTTTTTTTTTTAATTTGTTTATTTTAAATAGATTATAGTTGTTGAGAAAAAGAGCTTCGGTGTATTTCTGACTTTGTTAAATACTCTGGTCCTATACTTATTAACTTTGCAACTATTGGTAATCAGTTTATTATGCTACACATCAATTTCCTCACCTGTAAAACATATTGTTCTGAATGTGAAATACAAGCAAATTTGTTCTGAATGATATAATACAAGCAAAATTCAGTGTTTGGCAGAAGAATGTTAGAAAAAAAATTGGTCTTCATTATTAAAGTGGATAAAATTAAATACACATGGACAATATAAATGCAATGTCTTTGAAAAAAAAAGTCATCCTTATCTTTGTGATAAGTATGTCTATAAAAGAGATAAAAACACACAAAGTTGAAAAGCAGTAGATTTATAAATCAAATAATTGTCTTACTTTTATATGCAGTGCAGCACATTCTTATATGGAGAAACATACTATGTTATTTTTCTCATAGAAGAAATCAGGGACAGAACGCCACCATTTAATATTTAAACTAGACATTTGGAAGAAGACATTTTAAAAATGTGGTAACCTGGAGTTTAGAAGGGATCCCAGAGATGTTCTAAAACAACCATTCATTTGATATATTTTAATCTCCTCAACAGTATCCTAGCCAAGCAATCATTCCATGTATGTTTGAACACCTGTTGTGACAAGTAACACCACATATTGCCAGCCAAGATTGCCTCAAGCATCTTGATCATTCAAAGCTAATATTTGGTTTACATTGAGCCAAATATGGTCACTTTAGCCTCAACTTATTCATCTTTTTGGATATTAAAAGACAGGAAAATACCTCTTGTCATAAAAGACTTTCAGAAGCAAAGATGATTATTATCCCTGCTACTACCACCCAAGACACACACATACACACGCACACTCACACAAACACACACACACAAACACACACACACACACACATGCACGGGTGCGCGTGCGCACACACAAGGCCTTGTCCCTATTCAAAGAAATTTCCAAGGACCATGAACTTATGACCTGGCCATGAAAGTTTTTACCGTATCGACTGGATTCCACTGTACAGGTTAGAGGAGCTTTATTTTTCGGAATTATATACCCCACCTAGATGTGAAAAAGAAAAACGCACTCCATATTTAGTTGTGGTAGAGAGTACAGTTTTTAGTTGATTTATCTCTTCTGCCATATGATCTACTAACTATAGACAAGTATGTTTAATTCATACTGTCTCTATTACTTTACTATTTCCTTTCCCTACATCTTTCAAGTTATTTTATCCAACCAAGTGTTGAACATAACATATTTTATCTGGTTTATCTGATTTTCAGCATTTTAAGGAAATGAAAAGTGAAAATTAAGACAATATAGGCAAGAGCAGCGATCTGTCTATAGAACCATGTAAAAGAATTAGATGTGCAAAAATAAGTAGCAGAATTTGTTAGAAAAGATATAGAGGTCAAAATACCAATTTAGGTATTTGGTTTTTCAAAAAAATCAAGTTATCATATTTCTACCTGGCTGGGAAGTTAGTTCTTAAGAAAAAAAAAATACAATGATAAAAAATATATTTCAAAATACTAAAACAAAAACAAACTTATCCTGTATTCCACTGGACACAAAATGCAACCAGTTGTATAATACACACTTATTTCCTGTGCAAAAGAGAAAGATCAAATCTGCTTATATAGATGTATCGTGGCATGCTGCAGGGAAATAGAAGAAACAGAACTTAGGAGGAATAAGAATCTTTTTCTGGAGGAACCAATTTGTGACCCCAATCTTTAAAAAAATGAATTTAAAAAGGTGAGTAAGAAATGAGGGATGATAATAATATAGGCAGAGGAAATGAGCATTCGAGAAGATAAAAAATATGGCATGTGTTTGAAAAATGCAGTTATTTTAGTATTACTGTAGCACAGGAGTCAATGCAGAGGGTGAAAGGGTATGGGCTGAAGAGGTTGGTGAGGACCAGACTCTTGTGTTCTGGGCTAAAAAATTGAACTGGATTTGATGGGGAGTCACTAAATTTCTCGTTAAGGAAAATTATGTAATGCTTTGATTGATTTGTTTAAGAACACATCATAATAGAAGTGTCTTTCAGGAAGAAAGAGTGGAATTAAAGCCTTGTTTCCACTATTAAAATAGTCCAGATGAAGGTAATGAGGACCTGAGGTAAGATCATTGAAGTAGGAATGAAAAGGTAGAGATAGATTTTAAAATGCTAAGGATTTAAAATCACAGGACTTATTCTATATTTAGCAAGTTTATCTTGATATATCAGTAATAATATTTTCCAGGACTATAAGGGAGCCGTTGCAATATGGAAACACTTTAATTGATTCTGAATATCTGTAAGAGTTCGGGTCTATGAGGAAAAGACCTACGGGGAGGAATACAGATTTGTGACGTGTATGCAATGTTTTGAAATGCAATACTGAAAAGTGTCATTAGGGCATACTACATCTGTTAAATAATAAAATTTTTAAAAAGCCTTACTTCACTTAAAATTATATTACAAATTTCAAGAATCTGGTGTCCAGATTGAACTGAGAGAAAAAAGTAAAATGTTGCCTTATGGAAAAGACATCTGTGCAGTGGAAAACAGAGATTTTCCATCCTGCACAAAAACTCTCTGAGGTTAGAATGCTACACAGAACGTTTTCTAAAAGGTATAAAAATGTAATCCTTGTTCAAAAAAAAGGCCATTAAAAACAGAAGATTAGAAATAAAATCCCCATGGGAAAGTACACATGTATTCAGAATATAGTCTCTGAACTGCAAAAAAAAAATTTCAATAGATGATTGAAAATTAATTTGTATTCTAGGCAATTGTAACTGTATCAGTTATATTTGAACAATGAATTTCAAGTGAATCATGCAGAAATTAGAGTTCATACCTGATACGGATTCTATTTCATTTGTGTACTCTCTTTATGCGATATAATTACATAAAAGGAAACTGGGCTTATCATTAAGAAATTACTTTTTCATCTGGGTATATAAATTATTTTATTAGGAAATAATAATGATTTCCTACTTAATGCAGATGTCAGTTACTGCCATATCATAACAGCCATAGCAAATATTCAATGCTTAGTTTTGTATATTTCATTCATATAAAATGACAGATTGAAGATTTCATGAAATCAATAGAGGAGAGTTCTCAAATTAGACTTTTTATAGCAGATTGTCAGTCATCTCTGATAACGTGTTATCACATTGAACCCTATAAAACTGCCCTTTTCATTATGTCACAAACATTGATATATTCAAATTTTTATATGGTTCTACTTTAAAATATAAGAAATTTACAAGTCCCATATTAAAATATTCCTAGAACATGTTTTAAAAATTCAAACACATTTCATTTAATCCTAGACTAATATTGATTGCTTATATTCACATCTATTAATTATATTCATGTTTCCTCTCTCCAACAATCTCAGAGAATACATCTTCATACTTGAAGTTCTCCCCTCTGAAGAGGTGGATCTATTGCAAGGCATTACTACTAGGAGGCAACCAGGAATATGAAATATGAATTGTAATTACCTAAACATTCCTGGGGAAAATATTTAAATATGTAATATGGGTTAATTATTTAAAAACTATAAATTTCCTGAGCTTAAATGTCAGTACACAATGGCATCAGTCATGGTCTATCAGCTGGCATAATGCAAAAGACACTAGTTATAGACTATGTAGACATATTAATTTCAACATATCCCCACAATCCAAACAAACAATAAGATAAATAAATACTGATTTTGTGTTAGTAAATACTAACATCTTTTCTCCAGTTGATTGTAGGGTATCGAAATTATTCTCTCATTCTTACCTTATCCAGTCTGTTTCCTAGTTGATTATGCTTTCTAATTATCTCAAATGTCCATCAACTTTCTACCACCAATAACCATATGAAGTCAAAGTTACTGTGGTGTACAGACACTAAGATGGTCTTTAACGATTGCTACCTGCTGGTATTCACTCATTTGCATAATTCCTTCTGGCCACTGCTCCACTTCTCTGATTAATTTTGGGAAGAAATTGTGATATGCTTCTTTTTTTATTTTAACTTTTTTTGCTCTTATCGCCCAGGCTGGAGTGCAGTGGCGTGATCTAGGCTCACTGCAACCTCTGCTTCCCCATTCAAGCAATTCTCCTGCCTCAGCCTCATGAGTAGCTGGGATCACAGGTGTCTGCCACCACGCCTGGCTAATTTTATTTTATTTTTTGTGATGGCCAGACTGGTCTCGAACTCCTAACCTCAGGTGATCCACACACCTCAGCTTCCTAAAGTGCTGGGATTACAGGCATGAGCCATCATGCCGGCCTGACGTGATTCTTTAATAATGCAATTTAGAAAAGGTAATAGGATGCCATAATATTCTGACATCCGTCTTCCAGCAGACTTTGTCTTGCTTGCTTTGCTGGAGCAAGCTCCCATGTTGTGAGCTGCTGCATGGAGTGACTCATGTGGCAAGGAACTGAGAATGCCTCTGTCCAACAGCCAGCAAGGAACCAAGGCCCTTAGTGGAACAGGCCCCAGAGCCCTCAGGAAACTGAATTCTGTCAACAACCAACTGAGCCGCTAAGTGGAGCCTTCTTTCCTGGTTGCAGTTTCAGATAAAACCCCAGCCATGATTAACACCTTGGATGTGAGAGATCCAAAGCAAAGAGATCAGTTAAACTTTGCCACATCTTTTGATTCACAGAAACTGTTACGTATAAATGTGTTTTAAGTATCTAAGTTTATAATAATTTATTACCAGAAATAGAAAATAGAGTGCCATCACTTTCATGTGGACTACTACTGTTTTAATATAGCGTCCCCTCTGACAACCGTCTAAAACATTCACCACAATTTACACAGTTGTTTATAAAAAAATGCAAACAATCATATCGCTGCCTCTATTTTTCAACTGCAAATACTGCTTAAAATATTTCCTTGAATGGCTTCTCATTCATTCTCTCAGGAATTGATATTTTCTTACTATGACCTAAAAAATTTACATGCATGGCCCTTAACTCTCCAGTCTCCCATCATTCTCCTTAGGGAGTGTTTTTCTTAAGATTCCCTTATTATTTATGAAACCAGTATTTGGCAAAGTGTTTCATGTTTTTTGTATTACTTAGTGACAGGTATAGCATGACAGCTTTAGCTGAACAGATTTGACTCAACAAAGAAAGGTGAAATGGGTATATTTAAATAGCATCGAATGAAGCTGTGAGGTCTGTAAATATTGCTGAGCTCTATGATAGCTCCATTCTGTTAAATATTTTGATCACAAGTGTAAGAGAAACTAGAAGTAATACACATTTCAGTTGCAGAAAGCACAACATTAAGGGTAGTTAATATATGGAATAATTAAGCCTTTCAAATTATTGGACAGTTGAAACCAACAAAACTGTGCTTCAGTTTCTTCATTAACAGTGAATAATTCTTCACTAGCAATAGAAATAATGCTAACTAACTGTATTTATGCATAATGCCATAAGATTATAAGAAAGATTAAATGAGTTAAAGCAGAAAAACACTTAGTTTTATGCCTGTTACAGAGTGTTTTTTAAAATGTTCAAAATGTAATTCAGTCTCATGAGAAATTTTCCCACTTGCAGTGATGTTAGGAAAGTTACATCACTGAAGGGACAGTCAATTCTGGTGACAAGAGCATGGAAAAATCTTAACTGTGTGTGCTGCAGTGAGACCCAGCTTCTACTATTGAACAATCAGATAAAGGCAGGGGCCGAGTCAGAGTCACTTAAAGATTAACTCTAAGCATTTCATCTCCACTCATGTTTCATCTCAAGTGGGAAACTTCATAGTACAAGCCTGCTCTCCTTTGGCAGAAAGACAGTAGATTACGGAGACGGGGAATTAGTGCTGCTACATCTGACTTTCTTCACTACATCAAATCATGAAGATCTCTCCTTGATGATCCTTGTATTGAGAGTGATTAATTCAAGATATGCGTAAGAGCTGGTAAAGGAAAATTAAGATATACTTTCTCCCAATTAATAATCATCAAAATTTCTCGGTGTGGGACCCAGGCATTAGTCATTTTTAAATATTTATCAGATGATTTTAAGGTTCAGTTAAGTGTTTTTTTTTTTTTTTTCCGGAGTCTCGCTCTGTCGCCCAGGCTGGAGTGCTGTGGTGCGATCTCGGCTCACTGCAAGCTCTGCCTCCCGGGTTCACGCCATTCTCCTGCCTCAGCCTCCAGAGTAGCTGGGACTACAGGCGCCCGCCACCACGCCCAGCTAATTTTTTGTATTTTTAGTAGAGACGGGGTTTCACCTTGTTAGCCAGGATGGTCTCCATCTCCCAACCTCGTGATCCGCCTGCCTCGCCCTCCCAAAGTGCTGGGATTACAGGCGTGAGCCACCGTGCCTGGCCAGATGCAGTTAGTTTTTATAAGTCTAGGAGCCCAGCCAACCCCACCAGACCTATGGAACAGAAGAGGAAAGTATTCTATATAAATGAGAATTACAAATTCTATAAAGACTAAGTTTCTATGATTGAAACTTTGTTGATATCAAGAAAACCAATTTTCTTTGGAACTGTATGGCATCTTTTCTATTTTCCATGGTGACTATAATGGCTATCTTCATTTTATCCATTCAGATGAGAACAGTTATAAAGTAATGGGAAGAAAATTCACTGATATTGTACAAATATTTCATGACATGTTATTGTTGAAAACTGAGAAGGAATTACAATCCCTGAGAAGAAATGGGACATGATAGATCAAAATTTTATAATTGCTGCAAGTTTGTAACTGAAAATGTTATCCACCATGGTTACAAACTTTATAAAGAAAAAAAATGAATATATGTGACACTTTGGAACTCTACATTCAAAATTCATTTAAATGGTTAATTTTATGTTATGCATATTTTACCACAATTTAAAAATAATCAATTTTTTTAATTGGCTAAAAATAATTTGTTTTATCAAGTTATTTTGAGCCCATCACGGGATTGATAACAAGAAATTGGAATTCAAATCCAATTATAAGTGAACCCACTATCCCTTTATAATCAGCCATAATTCACCAAAGCAGAAGTGGACTGACCAAAAGGTTCCATTAGTGCAATATTCTATATTGATCTATATGCCAATCCAGGGACTGATAATTTATAATGCTTATGCAGCTGTTTATATTACCACAATAAATTACCATATAAAATCTGCAATTTATCTTAATGCTGTCATAGCAATGCAAAATTCATTTCTTACTCATGTCATTGTACTGACAATATCAAAATGATACTAATAGTATTGGCCTTTCCACCTTCATTTAAATTGTAAACATCCAGACGCAAGTCACTGTGCCTGGAGAGTGCAGTTTGTATATAACAGCCAAACTAATGGCTTATAAGAGTTCCTATTATTTATACACAAATCATAATAATTTTCTAGACCTAACATTATTTATGTCTCATTTAAGTAAAGTACAATATGAAATATCCAAATGCATATTTACATGTATATGTGCTTTATATATTTTGTGAACTTACTGATTATAAGATATTGATGTTTTCTAAAATGTTAAAATAACTTCAACTGGAAAAACAAAACAAAAGAAAACAAAACAAAAAACCTTTTTACCGGACATTTAGGTTATTTAGACATAACTTTTTGTTGTTGTTTAAATATTTACATTAAATTGATTAATATGCTTTATTTTTATGAAAAATATGTCACTCGTGCTGCTTTATTTATTATTTTACAACATAATAGTTTTAAATTTTACCACATTTTATATTGATTTAACAATACACTTTAAATTTCACCGTTACAGCTCCTTAGTTTCTGTAGTATAATCCCCTTGCGTTTCAGTATGTGTTTTGGAGATTATAAAGCTACTTGTCTTCTAGAATTTTCTACAGTCTAGATTTGCCTATTGTTTTCTCATCATTAAATTTAAAGTTAATTATTTTGGGGCAAGGTTACTACAGAAGTGGTATTATTGTCTCATATCAGGAGATATATAATATCATCTTTTTAATCACTATTATTCTAAGTTTTCTCACTTAAACAGTAAATACAAGATTTATTCATGGAATAAAAACATTATTTTTCTCTCTGAACCAAACAGCTCATCCATAGGGTATAATTTAAATGTGAATATCCTAATGTCCAAAACACTATCAGACTATTATACAGATTAGATCAAGCTAATGCATTAAATCATGAGAGAAGTATTTATCCCTGTTTCTTGAATCTGAATACGGCTATGTGGCTTACGTTGGTCTATGGGATGTCAGAGGCTTGAAATGGCCTTGCCCATTTTGGCTTATTCGTTTGTACTCTTTCCTTTCACCATAAGAAGAATATGACTTGATGTGATAGACACTTATTCAAGAAGAATCAGAAACATGTGGCCTAGATTTGAACACAATTTGCAGCCTGGAGTAAATCACAATCTCAGTTTACCCACAGATATATGAGAGAAAAATAAATGTGCTTTGTATATGCCACAACATAAGAATGTATAAGACTGGAATATGATACTTGATTCAGTTATTATTTTGTGATTTGCAAAATAATGATTTTCTGATATTGTCCTCTTTCCATTTATTAGCTTGTCTTAAAAACAAAATCTTCCTCCCACCTTTCCTTTATGTCTCTCTCTCTCTCTGTCTTCTCTCCCTCTCTCTCATGTCCTCATTTTTATGAGTGATACTTGAGTTTATTCAATATCTTACAGTATATTTTCATCATTATTCTTTTTGAAATGTAAATAATATCAGGTTGTACAAAGGAGTTCCCATAACACTGGTTATTATGTTCTCTTGATATAATGTCATTTTTTTCTCAGTATTTATTTACTTTCTATGATAACATATATATTGCTGCCCAAACCTGAAATCAACCATTCTTTCAATTATATCTGATACATTTTGGTGGGAATTGGTACTTAAAAACCAAGGTATGTATTCTATGCATGTTTAATTCCATAACGAGTGATGGCTTCTTGGTCTTATTGGGGGACAGACTGAACAGACTTAAGGAATATATATAATGATTTAATAGAGATGCCTCCAGTGCAAATTCAACATCATGTATCTTCTTCTATCTAAAGAACTATAATTCTCAAATCATTTCCCATGAAAAAAATTAAAAAATAAAAATACAAAATGGAAGAGAAAAAAAGAGAAAAAGAAAGAGGGAAAGAAAGAAAGAGAAAGAGAGAGAGAAAGAAAGAAAAACAAAGAAAGAAAGCGAGAAAGGAAGGAAGGAGAGAGAAAGAGAAAGAGGAAGGAAGGAGAGAGAAAGAGGGAAAGAAGAGAAAGAAAAGAAAGAAAAAGAGACAGAAAGGAAGGAGAAAGAGAGAAAAAAGAAAGAAGAAAGAAAGAAAAGAAAGAGAAAAAAGAAAGAGAAAGAAAAGAAAAAGAAAGAGAAAGAAAGAAAGAAAGAGGAGAAAGAAAGAGAAGAAAGAAAAGGAAGGAAGGAAGGAAGGAAGGAAGGAAGGAAGGAAGGAAGGAAGGAAGGAAGGAAGGAAGGAAGGAAGGAAGGAAGGAAGGACAGACAAGGAGAGGAGGACACAGAAGCAGAGAAAGGAAAAAGGAAAGGTAAGGGGAGGGGAGGAGAGGGGAGGGGAGGAGAGGGGAGGGGAAGGGAAGGGAAGGGAAGGGAAGGGAAGGGAGTAAGGAAAAAAGGAAGAAAGAGAGAGAAAGGCGGCACGGTTGGTCACGCCTGTAATCCCAGCAGTTTGGGAAGCGGAGGCAGGCGGATCAGAAGGTCAGGAGATTGAGACTATCATGGCTAACGCGGTGAAACCCCATCTCTGCTAAAAATACAAAAATTTGGCCAGGCGTGGTGGCGGGCGCCTGTAGTCCCAGCTACTTGGGAGGCTGAGGCAGGAGAAAGGCATGAGCCTGGGAGCCGAGATCGCACCACTGCACTCCAGCCTGGGTGACAGAGCGAGACTCCGTCTCAAAAAATAAAAAAAATTAAAAAAATTAAAAAACGAGAGAGAGAAAGAGAAAGAGAGAGAGAGAAAAAGGGAGGGAGGGAGGAAGGCAGGCAGGCAGGCAGGCAGGCAAAGAAAGAAGATAATTTATGGAATTGAATAAACTATCAAAAGACTGAAGGATTTGAAAAGTAAAATTGAGAAAGAAGTAGCAGCTGCTTAAGACCAAAGAACAAATGACAAATTGTATCTATGATACCCTGGCACATGTTCTTTTGTTTCCCTTATTCAGAAACACAGCAGTTTGCTTTTTTTTTTCCTTCCCAGTTGTCTGTTTTTCCTTATTGTAATTCTCTCTCTACATATTCATATTCTTTCTTCCTTGTTGTATTCCTATAATCCTCAACTTAGTCTTTTCCATCTCATTTTTAATGCATATCATGTAGAAATTAAGGGAAAGTGAGTAGTATTTTTATCTTCTAACTTGATCTAAAAATTCATCTACTAGAGAGACCAATCTCTTCTCCTAAACATAGGGAAACATAAAAAAAATTTAATAATAAATGTAACTCAGTTGTACTTTCTTCAAGTACTTTTTTTTTTTTTTTGAGACAGAGTCTCACTCTCACCCAGGCTGTAGTGCAATGGCACGATCTCGGCACACTGCAACTTCCACCTCTTGAGTTCAAGCGATTTACCTGCCTCAGTCTCTTAAGTAGCTGGGGCCATGCCTGGCTAATTTTTGTACTTTTAGTAGAGACGGGTTTCACATATTGGCCAGACTGGTCTCGAACTCCTGACCTCAGATGATCTGCCCGCCTCGGCCTCTCAAAGTGCTGGGATTACAGGCATGAGCCACTGCACCCAGCAGCTCTTCAAGTAATTTTTGCAAAACAGCATATAGGTAACCTTCATTCTTTTTTTCTGCCAAATGCAAAAGAACACTTTATGGTTCTAAGGTACCTATTGCTGAAAAGTCAGTACAGGAAAAGATTCGATGAGACAAACAAGTAAATTTCATGTGCTCCTGCCTTGCTGAAACACAGGTACAAAATCCTAGCTTTCTCAATTTAAATCCACTGGCATGCACAACACACGGTCTCTACCAGAAGTTAGATCCATTAAAAGATAATGAAAACGCTTTGCTACTATAATGATAATCATGTATTTTATACTAACTTTCCAGTCAGAAAGCAGAGTAATGAAAAGACTTCCAGGGATTATCTAGCAAAGCTCTGTGTTTTTTGATATGCTGCAACCAGATATGTAAAATTTTCACCATTTCATGACCTTAATTCTGGAGGTGTCGGTAACTGGTATAAAATACCACTTGTAATTTTGAAATTTACATGTCTATTGACCGTATTTCTCCCATATTTTCCTCTTTTACCCTAGTGAAAATGGCATTATACTTTCTTGTGTTTCTGTAATGACATATGATTATATTCTCAACACACAGCACATGCCTAGTTCAGATACTTTGCAAATGTAGGTACTTTGTAAATGTACTTTGAAATGTAAGTTTGGATTTTGCCTTTTTGGTTCTTGGACTTGCTCTTCAATTTAATATTTTAGTGTTTAAGCACAGTTCTTTCAGTTTAGCATTTATTCCAGCATATGTATTGTAAATATTGACATTAAAATAAACTCCTAAAATTAATATACTACCTTTACATGTTTAAACTGTACATTTATACAATAATGGTGAACATAATTGATTTTTATAAAAATAACTTCAGTTACCTTAAATTAATCAAAGTTCTCTTCTGTTAGGAATAGATAATATTTTGGGAAAAGTTTATTATAAAATTCTCAAAAAATCAATTTCATTAATTCTTATTTCTTCTTGATTCATGGAATCTTAGAGCCCAATTTGTTATGCTTCTGACTCTAGTGAGTCCTAAAGACTAAATTGGAGCTGCAGCAATTTACTTGAGGGTCAGGCTCTGATTTTCAAGTATGACCCATGGCTTCATAAATAACAGAAATAGCAACTTGTTGAGACCTGGTCTGTGTTATGACGGTCTGGGTTAGGAGGTCACCCTGTGAGAATGAGCTGCACAAAAGAGATACGCCCCACTGATTGTTTATTTGGGATCAAGACTTGTTTCGGGGAACTGCTGTGGACCCTCCTTGTGCCAATAGTATTCATAGGAAATTGAAACCAAACTTGTAAAAATGTATGTTGTAAGAACAAAGAGGCACTTAGCAATTAGAAAATAGAATGGTTCTCTATGTATAAGTGACATTTTTCTTAAACATATAGTTACAGGTAAGGGAAACAAAGTTATGCTTGGAAACACAAGTATTTTCCCACTCTTGTGTTTTTGCTGAATTCTACTAATTTCTTCATATATTCCTGGCCACACTTGTGTTACATATTTCCTTGTTTGGGGAAAACAAAAAACGATCTATATACATATAAAAAAATTCATCTCATGTAGTTTTGAATACATGAATAATGTTTGAATATTTGACTTAACATATGAACATTGAAGATGGTATTCATGTATATGCATAGCAATTATGTCCTTTTGACTATGGTTTATTTTAATAGTAAATTAAGAAAAGTTACAAAAGAAACTACCAGTGTTTTCACTCATTGATTTACTAAAAATATTCATGAACTCCTTGTTAGGTCTACATATTATTCTTTTGAACTTAAGATTTTGATAAGGCCTACAATATCTTAGTTATATCATGACACTGGATACAATACTACATAAACATTGAACTTAATTACCATCAAAATATACAATGCATTTCCTAGGTTTTGGAAACTTCTACAGTATTATCATATTTAAATCCAACCCACATACTATACTTCGGTATTTTAATCTTCAAAAAATGAAGTTATCATTAGAGCAAGTGATAAGTTAATCAGAGAAAGCGAGGAAAGTTCCAGTTTTTGTATGCATTGCACTGATAAATTAGGACAAACCAGGAGAAAAAAACACCGTCAAGAAGGTTTTTACAGCATAAAGAAATAGGAACTCCTAAGGAAACCATATGTCATTCACATCAATTATAAGTGGTACATTAGAACGTGATAGAATAATTTTCTGCCAAGTCAGGGTTGTGTCTATGTGAAATGTTTCGTTTCCATCTTTTATGACTTCCACTCAGGCAGGTAGCAAGCTGTGCCTACTTATCCCAGTGGACTTTTGAGGCAGTCAAGAGAGCAAAATTTGCCTGTAATATTCTTCCCTTCCTGGCTTTTGTTTCCAAAGGTAAACCAGTCAAGTTATGTAGTTAGTTTAGATGCCTCTAAGGACAAAAGCAGAAATACAGACTGCTGGCAGACAGCAAGAACAACTTGTATTTCCTGCCAACCCAATGTAACAGTTACTTTGAAGTATAAATTAGAGGAATAATTTTTTAAAGCTTATGTCTGTGGTTTGAGATTTATACTTGCTATTTTACCATTAATATGAAATATGTGTCTTCCCTTAAGAGAGTTTTAAAGATCATGCATTTCATGAAAATGACAAAGAAAGGATTAAAATAAAGCCCAGGACACTCATTTATACATCAAACATTACAGACATATCTTATGAATATATGTTTTTCAATATGTCTCTTACCAAAATAACCTTAGGGCATGCAAATAAAACTTCTTAAAACCAAATAACACAAAATTATATGATTCTTATTAAATAAAATTCTCATGATTTTGGATCCTATAAACATGATATTATACTTCTTGGTTTCCAATGTTGAATTTCTATGTTGAATTTTTAGATCCTGAAAAATATTCCATGTCTGCTCATAGGATTCCATGAAATATACAATATCAGTAAAAAACTTTCCTGAAAAAAAAATTTATACAAAATTGCTCCCTTCTATTATCTTTTACTTTTATTGAAGACAATATCTAAGTCCTAAATCTTTTAAATACTTAATCTGATAAATATATTTCTCCTGATGCTTTCATAATTAAGTTAAAATATTACAAAATACAATATTCTAACGGTTGCAAAGTGACTTTAATGTTCCTTTTATCTTTCATGTCATGCTATTTGAAATATGTGTTTCTCTATACTTTTTTATATCTATTGTCAAAATTACTAAGATTTTTTTCTAACAGAGTAATACGTAAAGTGAAATCAATTAGAAATTGATTAGCTTTCAAGTTTACCTGCTATAGATCTTTGCTTTCTTTGCTATAAGTTTTTCTGCAGCAGCTTTAAGTTTACTTTTGTAGATATGTTATATATATGTTATATTCATGTTAAAAATACTTTATCAGCACCCACTGCATGAATGTTATACATGTACTTATTTTATTCTCCAAATTGGTGCAGGTAAATCTCGATAAGAAGGTATAAAAATACATTGGAAATAATTCCATTCACTTTAAGATCAGGTTTCTATAATGCTGTTTCATTATTTATTATTATTTTTTTGAAACTTAGATTCCACTTTCTTGCGCAGGCTGGTCTCTCTAACTCCTGGGCTCAAGCAATCTTTCCCGCTTAGCTTCCCCAGTACAGTTCCATTATTTTAAATTTACTTTAGCTGACAAATAATCAGTCATTTCCAAAAGATTACAATGACGTTAACAATAATCAATGTGTGCTTATTTGAATATCTAAAATTAAGGTAAAAATATTTGTACTGTGTTTACTAGTATAGCAGTGGTACAAATTTGACTATATATTAGCATGACCAGGATAGTTTTTAAAATTCAGATTCCTTGACCCTAGTCAGAACCACTAAATCAAAATCTCTAGAAATGGGCTTTAGAATCTCTTTTTCTTATGTCTTGCTGTCTCCTGAATGTGTTATCTGAATAAGTTTTTTTTCTTTTCTTTTCTTTTTTTTTTTTTTTTTGAGATATAGTCTCACTCTGTTGCCCAGGCTAAAGTGCAGTGGTGTGATCATGGCTCACTGCAACCTCCGCCTCCCGGGTTCAAGCAATTCTCGTGCTTTAGCCTACAGAGTAGCTGGGATTAGAGGGGTGTGCCACCATGCCCAGCTAATTTTCATATTTTTAGTGAAGGCGGGGTTTTACCTCTCTGAGTAATGTTTATATTTACCCAAGATGACTTGCAAGCCAAAATGACATCAGGGTTGATTTGGTTGTTTTACATTTCATTACAAAATAAAATAAAAAAAAATTGCAAGCGTTTTCAGTCTCACTATTGAGGACATTAACATTCTTCATGAAACTTCATAAAAAACTCTATTAAAATATGTTAGTTATATCACTTTAGAGAAGCAGAATTTGTTTTTTGAAGTTTATACTATTCATAAGACAAATTTGTCATTTACCCAATTATTCCATCTATTAATATTACATAGTTTCACCACAGATTTCAGTTCTTGACACAAAGAAATCTGTTTTTAACCAAGATACATTTCTTAAAAATACAATGTCTCCAAGTTTCACTGAAATAAGGACAAGCTCAATGCCTATAGTTGAATTTAATTTTGAATTTGCCTATTTAAATATCCATATACTTATATGCATACTTATACCTTAATATACTTTGTGTATACACTTTTACTTTAAATACCCACATACTTATATGTAAATACTTAATACTACTTCATTTTTGATGAAACATTATACTTTCCTTTTTATAAATTAAATATTAAAATTAAATAAGGCAAAGTTGAACATTTACATACAAAGATATTTATCATTACTCAAATACCTATATTCCATGTATATCTAATAATTTGAATAGTACATACTTATTCATATGAAACAGGCATTGTTTTGATTGCATTCCTTGAAATGTGGAGTCCTCTATGGAACTACTTTTGGTGACCACCTGGCATAATCATGCGTAACTGTCACAATTTATATAAGCTGCACTTTTTATAAAGCTTTTGTACACTATATATAAATTCCATGTAGACATACACGGAACGAGGTACTTTCCATGGGAAATGTGACTATATTCTCCTATGTTCCCACAGACCCTTATACCTAAAGTAATTACATCACATTGTCATATCTGCACACCTCATTCTCTTAGAATGTAGTGGTTTTGAGGGTAGGGAAAGGGACCCTTGACAATTGACAATTGTAATTTCAGTATTTTCTGAAGAACATGGTATATAGTAAATAATATATATTTCTTTAAAAAATAAAATATAGGCTAGGCACGGTGGCTCATGCCTGTAATCCCAGTACTTTGGGAGACCGAGGTGGGCGGATCATTTGAGGTCAGGAGTTAGAGACCAGCCTGATCAGAAACTCTGTCTCTACTAAAAATACAAAAAAATAGCTGAGCCTGATGGCACGCGCCTGTAATCCTAGTTACTCAGGAGGCTGAGGAAGGAGAATCCCTTGAACCCTGGGGCTAGAGGTTGCAGTGAGCCGAGATTGTGCCACTGCACTCTAGCCTGGGCTACAAAGCAAAACTCTGTCTCAAAAAATAAATAAATAATAAAGTAGAGGAATAGCTATATAGATTAAATGCATTTTGTAAGAGAGATTCCGTAATTAGTTCAAATATATGCACCTTATTATTTAAATATTAGTTTCTAGAATGGGCCAATTTTTTCACCTCGTGAATTAACAGCTTTCTGAAAAGCAGGAGGCAGGAGGTGTTAGAGTCAGAGAAGCGAGGAGAGCGGGTGGCACAGATCACCATGTTTGACGCTGATGGCTCTAGTCCTTGCCATTAGGAATTCCTGCTCACATAACCGCTGAAGACAAGGATTAGGCTTAATTAGCACTTGAGGTTTAGGGAAAACTACCACAGATCGATCACAAACCTTGAAAACTAAATCCTAAAAGTATGATATTCAGAACTAGAAGTTGTGAAATTGACCACGGTGGAAGGAGAGGCCTATTGGTCATATTCATAATTTTCTCACTGTACTCTGAACCGAAGCCATAGTTTCCCCTAAATCTACAGTAGCTCCAAGACAGCCACACATTCCCTGCATTTCCCCTTCCTGTCCCAATCTAACCCTTTCTGGACCTCTAGTTTTGTCTTATCAAACCTAATCCACTTACTTTCATGGGGAGGATTTTAAAAGAATCCTGGTCCCTTTCCTTTTTTATTATGTAAGATGCCTTACTTTCTCATGGCTTATAGAGGTTTTGTTCTGTTGGTGGCTGTTTTTATTTCTTTGTTTTCAGCACAAACACTTCTATAACCCAAACAAATGTATCTCTTAAAATGGGCTTTCAAAAATAGTTAATAAGGAGGTGAGGGAAGATATTTTAGAATGATGGGCAAGGAGAAAAAACTCTTCAACTACAACTGTAAGCATGGGCTCATAACTCCTAATTAACAACTCACTTTATATATATATACACACACATAATAAATTTAAAGCAAATGCTACTTTATTGAAATATATAATTAAAGTATATATACTTTATTGAAATATATATAATGAAATATGTATATTGAAATGTATATAACGAAATATATATAATAAAATATATATAATGAAATATATATTGAAATGTATATAATGAAATATATATAATAGATGTATACAATGAAAGTATATATACACTTCATTGAAATATATACATATAATGAAATCCAGTGACCTTACCAAACTAAAAGTGGAATCCAAAATCATGAGGAGTATTCTTTACCAAATGACACTAACAAATGCTAACTTGCAGGCTGAAGGTTCTCAATGCAGGAATGCAGGACAACACCATGCCTAGGCATACCTTCAACTCAAATGTCACCTGAGTTAGAGATCTGCCATCTTATTTGACTTCAAGAGACCACTAAGACACAGTCTACCGAATAATAAAACTTAGGTTTTATCTCAGTCCAACTTCTTTATTTTACAGACTTAGAAAGTGAGTCTCAGAGAGGTAAAGAAACTTACTTTATTTCAGCTTAAAAATTCAAATTGAAAAAACAAAAAACAAAAATACAAATTTTATTGTGAGAGAATAAATGATTGGACTAAAAAATCCCCCCAAAAACAGAGAAAAGTAATGGGAGAGGAAAAATGTCTCTAATACTAGATAAGCTATAGCCTTTTCTTTGATTTTGAAAAACTGGCAAGGTAAATGGGATTTAGAAGAAGTGCAGGAGTTTTTTTGTCCCATTGTATTCAGCAAGATTTATTTGTTTTCATAGCCTGGAAATCACAAAACATGAGGGTTCAAATGGGAAAATCACAGATAGGCAATGTGATGAAAGCATCTTTGTTTGTAAGTAAGGTAACAGAATAACTGAAAACAGAAAATGGATCATTAAATAAAAGTTGATACAGGAAAGACAACTACAGCAAAGGAGAATATGTGTAAAAGTCAATACTTCTCAAAGAGATGCTAAAATTTTAAAGAGAAGAAATTTCTGTATAAAGTAAATATAGAAAATTGTTAATCAGTTAAAAACTTTCACATTAAACAATTTTCAATTGAAGCTAGTTGGATTTGATTAAAATATCAGAAACTCCCAGGGAAGATAAAATCCTTGAATGCATACACTTCAGAGATTAAATAAATCAGAAATATGATGAACAAAACTGAAAATGTATTTACACATATAATCCAATGCTTTATGAGCAAAGAAGTTATTTCTCACATATTTTAATTTTTCCCTTTTCTGGTGATTTATTTTAAGTTAAGAAATATAAGATGCTAAGTCAGTCTAATTTAAAGTTTCAGTAGAACTAATTCTAATAATGAAATAACCCCTTACAGCAAGTCTTTGAATTGTTAGAGGATTTTCAGATAATTTCTTGTGAATGCAAACAAGATAATCATAGAAGTGCATATATCAAGTAGCCCTTTCTTCAAACACTAGTGGTCATGCATATTCAACAGAATGCAAATATTGACTTTTCTGATAGCAAGTGGGGCAGATTGAAAAAGTGTCTGATGGGAAACTGTAATCATTTTGTGGAACGTGACAATGAACTTCATGCCCCCTATGTCAAGGATGTATTCTACTTAAATCTTTGATTTTGCTAACCTTTAAACAGTTTCCACAACTTGAGAAATAAAATAGACATCTGGAAAAGGGCAGCCTCTGCCAGTACAATAAAAGCTTGGAAGAAATAAACAGGCCTTGTGTCTCATAATGTTTCTCTGGAGATCCAAGGCAAGAAAGCCTCAGGTTGCAATTGACTTCTCAAAAAGACAAACTAGCACATGAAAAACTTCCTCCCTCTGAGTAAGCTGAGAGGAGAATAGGAAAGGTCAGCCCATTGTATGCCCAGTAATCAATATGCTTTGGAAATATAACACTCAATTTAGATTTAATTACTTAATATTTTAAAAATGAAAATATCTTAGTACTTTCAATTAAGATATCAAAAAATATTACAGCATCTTTTATATTTGATGAATGTAGACTAATCATGCTTCAAATACTAGACAAAGCATAGCTATGGAATCAAACCTAAATAAAAAGATGACTGACTGTAAATTGAATTCTATGCATGTATCCTAATAAATTAAAAGCAAATGCTACTTTATTGAAATATCAAATGTATTAGGTAGAGTAAAAGAAGCCAGTTCAGTCTCAAAATGTTACATACTACGTGAGTCCACTCATATGATACTCAGCAAAAGTATAGAGACAGAGAATGATGAGTGGCTGGCAGAGGTTGCAGTGGGGAGCTTTGACTATAAAGGACAGGAATTAGGGAATTTTTTCAATGATGGATCTTTAGTAACCTTATTGTATTGGTGATTACAGGATACTAAATAGGTCTTAAAACTCACAGAACTATATACAAAAATATGAAATTGAATACGTGTGTGCATGTGTGTAGATCAAAATAAATATCTGTTTGCATATCTCTTGATTATGTTGTTGGTGGTGGTTGCATGTGTGAATACATTGCTCAAACTCCTAGGACATTTACAATTTAAGTATACCTCAATAAAGTTGTTTTTTGTCTTGTGTTTAATAAATTTACATGCAAAGGAAATAACTTTGTAAAATCTATTTCCAGCATTTTAAATTAAATGTAAATTTAAACACCCAACAAGATCAAATTGAGGTACTACACAGCTTAGTAAATTCTATCTAAACCAGCTGTGCTAGGTTTTTGAATAGTCCACTCTGTTTTAGAAAATTAGACTATACAACCAATATTAAAGCAGTTTCTTTATGATTTCCCTCATATCACAATGAGACAATCAGATACACTGGAAAAATACATTAGACTCTAACAAAATGCCTTCCTTATCTAAACACCCTTGAAACAAAAGCTACTCAATTTCGATAGCTTTTCAAAAGTATTTTGTTGCATCTTCAAATAAAATGACAAATTTTATAATCTTACAAAAAGTTAAAAAAGATTTAAAGCATTTTAAAATATGAATAAATTATTAAAGAATACTACCTTTTAGATAATATGTATAAGGATAAAACTATGGTGATATATAACTGAAAATATAAAATATATCAATTATTCTCTTAAAAAGTTAACTAACTTATATGCACATAAATTATATTACCATTATATAAATTTATTTTCATTGAAAGGCATTAAGAAGATACAAGCAGACATGCAATTAGATATGAAAATTTATAGTTTGATAAGAAGAGAGACTCTACATTATAAGGATATTTGGCATTTATCTTAAGGTATAATCTTGGTGGTTTTGGGGTAAACATTTTCAGTTTAATTCTCTATGAAGCATAATAACTTTAGCTAGAAATAGATTAAAACAGTTCACTCCTGAACTCTTTCTATTAAATGAAATATATGCACTGCAACACACACAATTTTAAATTGAATTGAGGAGACCTAATCATGACTCTCTCTAGTTAGGTGTTGGGTGTGCATGTCCAAACTTGCTGTCTCCACTCACCTGGAGATTAAAACACAGCAGCTACTAGCAAGATGTTAGCAATGGAGTCCCAGAAGTAAGCAAATA
This sequence comes from Macaca thibetana thibetana, assembly GCF_024542745.1. NCBI lineage: Eukaryota > Metazoa > Chordata > Mammalia > Primates > Cercopithecidae > Macaca > Macaca thibetana. The sequence continues at coordinate 27,879,256 of NC_065582.1, read as the reverse complement.
GTAATAGACTTGGATTTTAAAAAATTCTCTAGATTTGAACCAAATCCCAACACTAATTTCCTAACACTTATTATACTACCATTGATTCAGAAATACCATCGACATAAAAATGAAAGGACTATTAAGATAGTGAAACTCAAAATACCATGTTTTAATTTCATATAACTTTGCATTTCATTTTAATGTAAATTAATTCACATAACTCATTGGTTTGTCTAGCACCTACTGAATAATTGGTGTCATTTCATGCTATGCACACAATTTTATATCTGAAATGACTAAATTTGAAAGCAAAAATAACTGAGCTTCTAGAGACTTAGGAAATAATCAAAATCATAAAGTTATTTGGTCATTGCAGCATCAACTATTTTATAGTCTTTTTTTCCTTTCACTAAGGTCAATATTTCTGCTGGAAGACAGTGCTTTGGAAGACTTTACTCACGTAGTCTATCTAACATTTTAAGATATAAATACAAGTCAAGCCTCCACATTATTAACTCATTTGAAAATATGCATTAAAGATCTATTATGTGCCAAAAAATATTCTAGGTACAGGATGTAAGGGCCAGCTGTGGGACTTGAGTATGTGTGGATTTGGGGACATGCAGGGGTCCCGGAGCCAATCCCCTGCAAATGCGGAGGGATGACTGCATATAGTTTGTTAGAAGTTGATAAGGCTATGATGAAGGAGAAAGCAAGGGTAGAGGATAGGAAGTCCTAGGAGAATGAGAGGCTTCCATTTTAAATAGGTGGGTAGGCCTTACAAAGAAGATGGCCTTTCAGAATGGATATAAGGATATAAGAGAATAAACCACGCTGACCACTGGGCAAAGAGACTTTCAGGCAGAAGGAGTCTTAAGTGCAAAAATCCCAGGAAGAGGCCACCTGCAGTGTTCCTGTTCAACAAGCATCAGGGAGGCTGTGTGGCAGGAAAAAAGTGAATGAAAAGAAAGTGGTACTGATTGAGGTCAGAAAGATTAAAAGACAGGAACACATCCTGCAGAAGCTTGCTAGTGATTTTAACATCTTCAAATTTCATGCAAGGTAAAGTAGAAGCCTTGAAAGAGAGTGGTTTGAGCAGAGGAGTGACTTTATCTGAATGGCTCTGGCTGCTGGGTGGAGAAGAATCTCCAGGGAGAAAAGTGCAGGAACAAGGAAACTACATGGGATATTCTTCTAGGCAGAGATAAAAGCAGCTTGAACTAAAGCAGCTTGAACTAAAGCGGTAGAAGCAGAAACTGTGGGACAACCTAGAGCTTTGAATACATTTTGAAGGTAGAGTCTAAGATTTCCTGGAAATGTGATGAGTGAAAGAGAGGAGTCAAAGCTGATTGCAAGAATTAACTGAGCACAAGGAAGGAAAGGAGTAACCATTAATTGAGAAGGAAAAGACAGTGGGAAGTATTCTGCTTTGGAAGGTGTGAGAGGTCTTTAGATATGCAAGTAGTGGCAGCAGGGAGCAGTGGCTGACACCTGTAATCCCAGCACTTTGGAAGGCCAAAGCAGGCAGATCACCTGAGGTCAAGAGTTTGAGACCAGCCTGACCAACATGGTGAAACCCCATCTTCACTAAAAATACAACAAATTAGCTGGGCGTGGTGGTGCGCGCCTGTAATGCCAGCTACTCAGGAGCTCAGGAGGCTGAGGCATGAGAATCACTTGAACCTGGGTGGTGGAGGTTGCAGTGAGTTGAGACCACCATGCCATTGAACTCCAGCCTGGGCAGCAAGAGCAAAACTCTGTCTCAAAACAATAATTAAATAAATAAAAAGATATGCAAGTAGTGATATGTTTCAATAGGTTGCACAAGGGGGAGGGGCTTGGCAGGGGCATATTGTTTCCTTTTGTTTTATTAACACATGATGCCTTATTTCATATTGAATGGTCACTCCATGGCTCTGAATATCAAATATAAATAAGGATTTGTAAAAATACATTTATTTGTCACTACTTATTTATCTTTTTAATAATTCAGGGATATGGTTGTATACAAATCAAAAACATCACAATACTGTCATCTAACTAAACTCATTTTCAAAGGTCATTCATAGATCGTGCTTCATTTTTAAAATGACAAGGCTTATAAATTAGTATTGTAATTGAATAACAAGATCAACTAAGAAAGAAAAAGATAAAATATTTGCAACGTTTATAAGAAATATAATAAGGGCACATAATCATTGAAAAATTAGAATGTAATAGTTTACTGGAAATGTATATCCTTTTGAAAAGTATGATTTTTACTTTTGTATGACTTTAACTATAATATAAATTACTCAAAAGTAAATGGAAAACAATGTATTTTTAATGAATATGTGATAATTGTACATATTAATAGAGCACATGTTGTATTTTGATATATGCATATAATACACTTTCATGCTTTGGGTATATATTGAAATCAAAAGTTTTAAAATATAGGACTTATCCCTTGTTACAGGCTCACAAAGAAAGACTTTCAAAAACCTTGATTTTGAATTAAAGACACGTTTCTAGCATGCTGGAGGGACGTGAAGGTTAATATAATAAAAGTAACATCAATGTTATTTTTATCTGATTTTTAGTTGTTGTCAATGTGTCTGTGTCTGTGTGTAAAAATAGTTGTCTAATGTGGAATATATGATTGACTAAAAATATTGACAATTTTCACAGAAAGATTTCAATTTGTTTTTTTAACTTTTATATTGAACTTGGGCGTACACGTGGAGGTTTGTTACATAGATAAACGTGTCATGGGGGTTTGTTGTACAGATTTTTTCATCACCCAGGTATTAAGCGTAATGCCCAATAGTTATCTTTTCTGCTCCTCTCGCTTCTCCTTGCTTTCAGCCTCAAGTAGACCACAGTGTCTGTTGTTCCCTTCTTTGTGTGCATGAGTTTTCATCATTTAGCTCCCACGTATAAGTAAGAATATGTGGTATTTGTTTTTCTGTTCCTATGTTAGTTTGCTAATGATAATGGCCTCCAACTCCATCCATGTTCCTGCAAAAGACATGCTCTCATTTTTTATGGCTGCATAGTATTCCATGGTGTATATGGTGTACCGCATTTTCTTTAACCAATCTGTTATTGATGGGCATTTAGGTTGATTCCATGTCTTTGCTATTGTGAATAGTGCTGTAATAAATATTCATGCATGTGTAGTAGAATGATTTATATTCCTCTGGGTATGCACCCCATACTGGGGTTGCTGGGTCAAATGGTAGTTTTGCTGTTAGTTTTTTGAGAAATCACCGTACTGCTTTCCACATGTTTGAACTAATTTACACTCCCACCAACAATGTATAAGTGTTCCTGTTTCTCCACATCCTTGCCAGCATCTGTTATTTTTTGACTTTTTAATAATAGCCATTCTGACTGATACGAGATGACATCTCACTGTGGTTTGGTTTGCATTTCTCTAATGATCAGTGATAGTGAGCGTTTGTTCAAATGCTTGTTGGCAGCAAGTATGTCTTCTTTTGAAAAGTGTCTGTTATGTGCTTTTCCTACTTTTTAATGAGGTGCTTTTTTCTTCCAAATGTGTTTAAGTTCCTTCTACAAGCTGGATATTAGACCTTTGTCAGATGCATAGTTTGCAAAACTTTTCTCCCATTCTGTAGGTTGTCTGTTTTATTCTCTTGATAGTTTCTTTTTCTGTGCAGAAGCTCTTAAGTTTATTTAGATCCCATTTGTCAAATTTTGCTTTTGTTGCGATTGTGCTGGTGTCTTTGTCATTTGAAATATTTGCCCATTCATATGTCCATGATTGTATTGCCTGGGTTGTCTTCCAGGGATTTTATAGTTTTAGGTTTTACATTTAAGTCTTTAATCCATTTTGAGTTGATTTTTGCATATGGTGTAAGGAAGGGTCCAGCTTAAATCTTGTGCATATGGCTAACCAGATTTCAGGTTATTAGTAGAGGTTTACTCTGATAGAATGCAAGTTTATGAAGGGGAATGAAATACTTATTTTGTAGTTAAAAAATGATAGTGTTAATATAATAATGGTGTTTTATGCCATATATTAGACAAATTGCATTAGATTATGCATGTTTGTATGTCCATAGCATTAGTTACTTAGCACTACTGTACTGGATAATCTGAAATTATACCTTTTTAAAAATAAGAAAACTGAGAAGTGCAGTAACTTGCCAAACTTTACATAGTGAAGATGCAATGGAATCAGAATTCCAAACCAGACAGTCTGACGTAAGAGCCTGCGCTTGGCTTGATATTAATATGTCAAATCTCTGTGTATCGCCTATATCCTTTGGGTGACTGACCTTCTCTGAAGAAATGCCCTTTAAGTACACAAAGGAAAAATTGTGATTGTTCTTATCAGCCTTAAGCAGATGGACCAGGGTTATTCATTTGTCGGCACCTAGGAATGCAAATAATTAGCACTCAGCATCAGTGCTTGCCTAGGATAGATACTGTATCGCATCAGAAGTATACATTAGGATATGGGTCACTAAGCTGTTAATTAATAAATAATTAATTTCTGTTCTCCAAATATGTCCCTGAATAAATTAACATTTCCCTAAAGTATCTATTAACATGTAACGAGTTTTTTTTTTTTAAATGATTGAATTTATATTCTCTTCAATGTCTAATGAAAACACACTGCTTCTCTGAGTTAACTAAGAGAACTCTCAGGGGGCCTACACACTCTTCAGATCACCCATCAGAAACTTAAGTCTTGTTATTCACCTGAAAGTACCATCAGTGTCCTAAAAAGGCCATACTCTTAAACAGCCATCACCTAAAATGATACAAAGTTCTTTATTAGCAAGATAAAAGAACACTAGAGTTAATGCAGTTACAGAACTATTTTATAAGGCCCAGACAAACCAGAGAGGTAAAGCCTGGTTCCTAGGAAAAGATAGCTTTTGTTAATGGATTCAATCTGGAGAATAATTGTATGAATTAGCTATTACAATCTCCATTCTACAACAAGAACTGAAATTCAAAGACATTAAGTAAATTGCCCAAAGAAATCTATTCTGCACATGGCAAAGCCCCATTTTAGCCATAAGCTATCTGACTCCAGCGGGTGGCTGCAGGCATCTAAAACAAAGGTTGCTCACCAGTGAAATACTCTGCTCTGCAGAACTTGCTTTTCTTTCTGTATTCTTCTAAACAACACATAACAAATATCTAGGCACTTCTGAGTCATCTACATCTCTTCCTTTCCTCTCACAACCAAATGTTCACCATCAATTCTAACTCCTTCACATATCCCAAATCTCCCCCACTACTCAAACTTCATTGTCATTGCTATAATTTTAGGCATGCATATTTCTCGTAAGCTCCCCTTGCCTGTCTTGTCTCCCTCATTCAATCCATGCTCTATATTGCTGCCAATGCATTCTTTCTGAAATATAAAACTGATCATATTTAACATCATTCAATAGCCTTTGCCTACAGCCTAATATTTTTCCTGCTTTCAGTTGTGTCGCGTTTTGCACCACCTAGTGTGCACTTTTTCCATTTTGGAACCCTTGGACCAGTGGACTGTTTGATAAGTCTCCCAACTTTATTTGCTTCCAACAGTTATTGCTCTATGTAGCTATATTTTTGCATGTCTTGAATATTTGGTTATAAATAAGGGATCCATCTGTACTTTAAGTATAATATCTATTGCTAACTAGAAAATATTTTTGAAGCTGCAAAACTCATTCTCTTGGGATAGATGTTATGACAGGGAAATCTTTTTTTATAGTTGAAAATATGTACTGCATTTTAGTGGGGGAATTATATTTGAAGTGTGAAATCACCACTCCAATGAAATTTATGTGAATATAGTCAAAACATATGCTAATTAGATATTTCATGGAATGAGACAGATGTATATTGTTTTTATTTTATTGTTTTACAACATTTTATTTAACTTTTTATTATGACCTTGGTGAGGAGCAAATGAAGTAGCTAAATTAAATGTTTAGCAACATTTTGAACTAATAAGTTCCTCAAAGGTTAGACAAATAAATACATCTAGACACACAATTTTCATCACAGAACTTAATTAAACACAATTTAATTTTTCTTATACAAATTTTATGTTTTAGCAGATTTTTCCTTATTGTTTTTCCAATATATCTTAAGATGTATATCAAAAATGGGCACAACTGACAAAAGAATGACTTATATCAAGAATTGAGGAGGAAACATGGGATACACACATAACTAGCATCACTCCTTAAAGAACGTAGGCAATCTATGCATAATACTTGACTATCTCCTCCATATGTACCAGTACTGTCTAAAATAGATTGTATATATACACCTTACAGTGCACATTCCTTTCAATCGAATACAAATCAAATACACTTTACTACAAATGACAAGTTTTAAGTCTTTATATGAAATATGAATGTGCATATGTGTGTACATGTTATATATATGAATATATAGAGGTGTGTGAATGAGAGGGTGGATTATAATGTCTGTAACCTGCTTCTGACAGTCAAGACTAAAGCCACCAGTTAGAAGAATACAAGAAATAGAGTTGTATGCCTGTAACAATACTTCATCTAAAGCTACACGGAGGAAAAGACTCTGTCTACTCTTTTCTTTAGAATTTCTACAAGGTTCTATGCATCTTAGTGACCAAGAATGCCTTAAGGTTTCCCTTAGCTTGACTAAACTTTAAACAGTTTTTTCGCCTAACTCTATACCCCCTGACCTTCTTTCTTTTCTTTTTATTTTTTACAACATTTGCTTCAACTAACTTTTTATTGTAAATACTGTCTCTTCTTCTTTGAGTTGTAACCCCACCACAAGCCAGGGATGTTTGCTCAAGGAGCTAGGAACTATTCATTTGAAATACAACCATCAAAAAAGATAGTACCCCTCCTACCTTCAAAAAACAGCAATTACCAAACACTGGGCCCAGATCATATTGACCACTCTCCCCCTTTGTGAAGACTCTCCTGTAACTTTTTCTTTAACTGATCTCAGCATTTAAAATCCTTCACCTTTGTTTTAGCTTGAGTTGAGTTTATTTGCTTCCTTATTTCAATATTTATCACTCCTATACCGACAATATTGAATGAAGTGTTCCTTGACATTTTTAACAAGTGTCTAGTACAATTTTTCTTTTACAATAGGTATTCAACATACATAGCTGAAAGAGAACTTGATTGAATTGCTTTGGGTTCAATAATCAATCAATTCAATTAAGATATTCAATATGCAGATGGAAACTTAGTTAGGTCATTGATGTCTCCTACTATAAAAAAGGAATTGCATAGAAAGATTTGATCATCTATTTGCCTTTGCATGGTGAAGTAGTTAAACACACACACAACATATACACACACACACATGCACACAAACACACGGACACACACACACACGCGCACACACACACACACTTGAGTCAGGTTGGAATTTGGTATCTTATTGCTTCAAAGTCTGTTTGTCAGTCTTAAGATCTCTGTTTCAATGTAATGCTGGTTAGTTGTGCCTAAACTCCAAAGGGAGGAGGGTCTAATAAGGCTTGTCTAAACCTCCCCACCTTCCAATCATGGTCTATACCAGTTTTTCAGGTTTCTAAGGGAAAGTAGGCCAAGGGCCAAAAGTAGGATACATTCAGTCACATGAGGAGCTTAGAATTTTATTTTTGGTTCAAAAAAGCCATTAATTTATTCTACTTCCACATTGAAAGAAATAAGAAATTAGTTATTTTAGAGAAATATTCTATGCTGCTATAAAAATATATTATAGATATTCTCTAATTATGTGGATAAATGCTATGCTATGTGAACCCAAAGTTATAAACTATCCAGTCTACTTAAAATACTAATAGAAAATAAACAACAATATCCTGAAATTAAAGTTAAACTTTAAATTAATATCATAATTTGTAAATTTGTGGTGTAAATTGAAACTGGAATATTACTTTAAACCAATAATATACGTTTATATTGATAAGAAAAGAAATTCATAGGGGCGTGCCTAAGGTGGCCAAATAGGAACAGCTCCAGCCTCTAGCTCCCAGAGTGAGTGACACAGAAGACAGGTGATTTCTGCATTTTCAACTGAGGTGCAGACCAACACCTCACACCTCACACGGCTTGATACACCCCTGAGACGAAGCTTCCAGAGCAAGAGGCAGACAGCAACACTTGCTGTTCAACAATATTCTATCTTCTGCAGCCTCCACTGCTGATACCCAGGCAAACAGGGTCTGCAGTGGACCTCAAGCAAACTCCAACAGACCTGCAGCTGAGGGTCCTGACTGTTAGAAGGAAAACTAACAAACAGAAAGGACACCCACACCAAAACCCCATCAGTACGTCACCATCATCAAAGACCAAAGGCAGATAAAACCACAAAGATGGGGAAAAAGCAGGGCAGAAAAGCTGGAAACTCAAAAAATCAGAGCACATCTCCCCCTCCAAAGGAACGCAGCTCATCGCCAGCAACGGAACAAAACTAGACAAAGAATGACTTTGAAGAGTGGAGAGAAGAAGACTTCAGGAATCAAAATTCTCAGAGCTAAAGGAAGAACTATGTAACCAGCGCAAAGAAACTAAAAACCTTGAAAAAACATTTGACGAATGGTTAACTAGAATAACCAATGTAGAGAAGTCCTTAAAAGCACTGATAGAGATGCAAACCATAACACAAGAACTACGTGACAAATGCACAAGCTTCAGTAACCGACTCGATCAACTGGAAGAAAGAGTATGAGTGATTGAAGATTAAATGAATGAAATGAAGCGAGAAGAGAAGTGTAGGGAAAAAAGAGTGAAATGAAATGAACAAAGCCTGCAAGAAATATGGAATTATGTGAAAAGACCAAATCTACGTCTGATTGGTGTGCCTGAAAGTGACGGGGAAAATGGAACAAAGTTGGAAAACACTCTGCAGGATATTATCCAGGAGAACTTCCCCAACCTAGTAAGGCAGGCCAACATTCAAATTCAGGAAATACAGAGAACGCCACAAAGGTACACCTCAAGAAGAGCAACTAGAAGACACTTAATTGTCAGATTCACCAAAGTTGAAATGAAGGAAAAAATGTAAAGGGCAGCGAGAGAGAAAAGTCAGGTTACCCACAAAGGGAAGCCCATCAGACTAACAGCAGATCTCTCGGCAGAAACTCTACAAGTCAGAAGAGAGTGGGGGCAAATATTCAACATTCTTAAAGAAAAGAATTTTCAACACAGAATTTCATATCCAGCCAAACTAAGTTTCATAAGTGAAGGAGAAATAAAGTCCTTTACAGACAAGCAAATGCTTAGAGATTTTGTCACCACCATGCCTGCACTACAAGAGATCCTGAAGGAAGCACTAAACATGGAAAGGAACAACAGGTACCAGCCATTGCAAAAACATGCCAAAATGTAAAGTCCATCGATGCTAGGAAGAAATTGCATCAACTAATGAGCAAAGTAACCAGCTAATATCATAATGACAGGATCAAGTTCACACATAACAATATTAACCTTAAATGTAAATGGACTAAATGATCCAATTAAAAGACACAGACTGGCAAATTGCTTAAAGAGTCAAGACCCATCAGTTTACTATATTCAGGAGACCCATCTCACATGCAGAGACACACATAGGCTAAAAATGAAGGGATGGAGGAAGATCTACCAAGCAAATGGAAAACAAAAAAAAAGCAGGGGTTGTAATCCTACTCTCTGATAAAACAGACTTTGAACCATCAAAGATCAAAAGAGACAAAGAAGGCCATTACATAACGGTAAAGGGATCAATTCACCAGGAAGAGCTAACTATCCTAAATATATATGCACTCAATACAGGAGCACCCAGATTCATAAAGCAAGTCCTTAGAGACTTACAAAGAGACTTAGACTCCCAAAAAATGATAATGGGAGACTTTAACACCCCACTGTCAACATTAGACAGATCAACAAGACAGAAAGTCAACAAGGATATCCAGGAATTGAATTCAACTCTGCACCAAGCAGACCTAATAGACATCTATAGAACTCTCCACCCCAAAGCAACAGAATATACATTCTTCTCAGTACTGCATCGCACTTATTCCAAAATTGACCACACAGTTGGAAGTAAAGCACTCCTCAGCAAATGTAAAAGAACAGAAATTATAACAAACTGTCTCTCAGACCACAGTGCAATCAAACTAGAACTCAGGACTAAGTAACTCAATCAAAACTGCTCAACTACATGGAAACTGAACAACCTGCTCCTGAATGACTACTGGGTACATAACGAAATGAAGGCAGAAATAAAGATGTTCTTTGAAACCAATGAGAACAAAGATACAACATACCAGAATCTCTGGGACACATTTAAAGCAGTGTGTAGAGGGAAATTTATAGCACTAAATGCCCACAAGAGAAAGCAGGAAAGATCTAAAATTGACACCCTAACATCACAATTAAAAGAACTAGAGAAGCAAGAGCAAACACATTCAAAAGCTAGCAGAAGGCAAGAAATAACAAGGATCAGAGGAGAACTGAAGGAGACAGAGACATAAAAAACCCTCCAAAAAATCAACGAATCCAGGAGCTGCTTTTTTGAAAAGATCAACAAAATTGATAGACCCCTAGCAAGACTAATAAGGAAGAAAAGAGAGAAGAATCAAATAGAGGCAATAAAAAATGATAAAGGGGATATCACCACTCACCCGACAGAAATACAAACTACCATCAGAGAATACTATAAACACCTCTACGCAAATAAACTGGAAAACCTAGAAGAAATGGATAATTTCCTTGACACTTACACTCTCCCAAGACTAAACCAGGAAGAAGTTGAATCCTTGAATAGACCAATAGCAGGCTCTGAAATTGAGGCAATAATTAATAGCCTACCAACCACAAAAAGTCCAGGACCAGATGGATTCACAGCTGAATTCTACCAGAGGTACAAGGAGGAGCTGGTACCATTCCTTCTGAAGCTATTCCAATCAATAGAAAAAGAGGGAATCCTCCCTAACTCATTTTACGAGGCCAACAAAAAAATGATACTAAAAGCCTGGCAGAAACACAACAAAAAAAAGAATTTCAGACCAATATAGCTGAAGAACATCAGCACAAAAATCCTCAATAAAATACTGGCAAACCGAATCCAGCAGCACATCAAAAACTTATCCACCATGATCAAGTGGGCTTCATCCGTGGGATGCAAGGCTGGTTCAACATATGCAAATCAATAAACATAATCCAGCATATAAACAGAACCAAAGACAAAAACCAAATGATTATCTCAATAGATGCAGAAAAGGCCTTTGACAAAATTCAACAGCCCTTCATGCTAAAAACTCTCAATAAATTCCATATTGATGGAACGTATCTCAAAATAATAAGAGCTATTTATGACAAACCCACAGGCAATATCACACTGAAGGGGCAAAAACTGGAAAAATTCCCCTTGAAAACTCGCACAAGATAGAGATGCCCTCTCTCACCCCTCCTATTTAACATAGTCTTCAAAGTTCTGGCTAGGGCAATCAGGCAAGGGGAAGAAATCAAGGGTATTCAGTTAGGAAAAGAAGAAGTCAAATTGTCCCCGTATGCAGATGACATGATTGTATATTTACAAAGCCCCATCACCTCAGCCCAAAATCTTCTTAAGCTGATAAGCAACTTCAGCAAAGTCTCAGGATACAAAATCAATGTGTGAAAATCACAAGCATTCTTATACACCAGTAACAGACAAACAGAGAGCCAAATCATGAATGAACTCCCATTCACAATAACTTCAAAGAGAATAAAATACCTAGGAATCCCACTTACAAGGGATGTAAAGGACCTCTTCAAGGAGAACTACAAACCACTGCTCAATGAAATAAAAGAGGACACAAACAAATGGAAGAACATACCATGCTCATGGAGAGGAAGAATCAATATTGTGAAAATGGCCATACTGCCCAAGGTAATTTATAGATTCAATGCCATCCCCATCAAGCTACTGATGACTTTCTTCACAGAATTGGAAAAAACTGCTTTAAAGTTCATATGGAACCAAAAAAGACCCCACATTACCAAGACAATCCTAAGCCAAAAGAACAAAGCTGGAGGCATCACGCTATGTGACTTCAAACTATACTACAAGGCTACAGTAATCAAAACAGCATGGTACTGGTACCAAAACAGAGATATAGGCCAATGGAACAGAACAGAGCCCTTAGAAATAATACCACACATCTACAGACATCTGATCTTTGACAAAACTGACCAAAACAAGAAATGGGAAAAGGATTCCCTATTTAATAAATGGTGCTGTGAAAATTGGCTAGCCATAAGTAGAAAGCTGAAACTGGATCCTTTCCTTACTCCTTATATGAAAATTAATTCAAGATGGATTAGAGAGTTAAATGCTAGACCTAAAACTATAAAAACCCTAGAAGAAAACCTAAGTAATACCATTCAGAACATAGGCATGGGCAAGGACTTATGTCTAAAACACGAAAAGCAATGGCAACAAAAACCAAAATTGACAAATAGGATCTAATTAAACTAAAGAGCAAAAGAAACTACCATCAGAGTGAACAGGCAACATACAGAATGGGAGAACATTTTTGCAATCTACTCATCTGACAAAGGGCTAATATCTAGAACCTACAAAGAACTCAAATTTACAAGAAAAAAACGAACAACCCCATCAAAAAGTGGGCAAAGGATATGAACAGACACTTTTCAAAAGAAGACATTCATACAGTCAACAGACACATGAAAAAATGCTCATCATCACTGGCCATCAGAGAAATGCATATCAAAACCACAATGAGATACCATCTCACACCAGTTAGAATGGCAATCATTAAAAAGTCAGGAAACAACAGGTGCTGGAGAGGATGTGGAGAAATAGGAACACTTTTACACTGTTGGTGGGACTGTAAACTAGTTCAACCATTGTGGAAAACAGTGTGGCGATTCCTCAAGGATCTAGAACTAGAAATACCATTTGATCCAGCCATCCCATTACTGTGTATATACCCAAAGGATTATAAGTCATGCTGCTATAAAGACCCCTGCATAGGTATGTTTATTGCAGCACTATTCATAATAGTAAAGACTTGGAATCAACCCAAACGTCCATCAGTGATAGACTGGATTAAGAAAATGTGGCACATATACACCATGGAATACTATGCAGCCATAAAATAGGATGAATTTGTGTCCTTTGTAGGGACATGGATGCAGCTGGAAACCATCATTCTCAGCAAACTATCACAAGAACAGAAAGCCAAATACCATGTGTTCTCACTCATAGGTGGGAATTGAACAATGAGATCACTTGGACACAGGAAGGAAACATCACACACCAGGTCCTATTGTGGTTAGGGAGTTGGGGGGGGGATAGCATTAGGAGATATAACTAATATAAATGACGTGTTAATGGGTGCAGCACACCAACATGGCACATGTATACATATGTAGCAAACCTGCACATTGTGCACATGTACCCTAGAACTTAAAGTATGATAAAAAAAAAAATAAAATAATGATATCCAAAAAAAAGAAAATGAATAAATACTTTATAGACAGGAAAAAACTGCAAATATTATATCTGAAAAAGGACTTGTATACAGATTATATTTTTTATAATGTTACAACCATTTCCCCCAAATGTACAATGTAAAATATTTTAACACATACTTCAACAAAGCAGATATACAAATAGCTGTATTAGAGGCTTTTTTCTATGTTTTCATTTGTTTGTTTTTAGAAATACTTGCTCAACATCATTATTCATTAGGGAAATGAAAGTTAAAACTACAAATGATATCATCACACAGTCTCCAAGAGTGGTTATTTTTAAACAGACCACCAATAACAAATGTTGAGTATGTGAGGAAATCAAAACAATCATAGGTTGATGTTGGCTGGTGTAAAATGGTACAGCTACTTTGGAAAACAGTTTAGAAATTTCTTAAAATGAAAATTTTACCATGAGAACCAGCAATCTGTACACAAACATTTGCACCAGCATTGTTCAAACAGCTAGAGACTAAAAACAATCCAAATGTACATCAATCAATGAGTGGATGAACAAAATGTGGTAACTGCTTACAATGGCATATTATTCTGCAATAAGAAGGAACAAACTACTGATATATACAAGATAGATGAACCTTGAAAACATTATGCTAAGTGAAGAAGCCAGACACAGATGGCTACATACATAATACATATTGTCTTATTCCATGTATATGAAGTTTCCAGAAAAGACAAAGATGTAGAGACCAAAAGAAGGTCCATGGTTGTCTGGGGTCAGAGCTGGAGCAGGGATTGACTGCAAATTGTAACTAGAAAACTTTTGGGGGTGGCAGAAGTGTTATAAAACTGAACTCTAGTAATTTTTGAACAACTATAAATGTTACTAAAAATAATCAAACTGTACATTTATAATGTAAATTGTATGGTACATAAACTATCCCTAAATAAAGATGTTAAAAATTTTTTTAAAATTTTTAAAAAAGAAAAAAATTCATATTAATTTATCTTGAAATATCCTTTCATGTATAGTAAATCTCTTTTTAATTAACTATGTATAATAAACACTTCATAGTGTCACTAACATGTTTGTACTCATCAGCAAATATAGTGTCTAAAAAAGTCTAATAAGAAAAGAATCACCTTCTGGAAAAATCACAATACCTTATATATATGTAAATGATCATTTAAATAAGATAGTTTGATGTGGCTAAATTGTCACCATGATAGCCAATAAATTTTGTTTATATCTCAATTATCCCTTAATTTTAGAAATAAAAAATTCAAGTACAATCTATATATTTTATAAATTGAATACACTACATGAAATCATGATATATAATGCACACTTCCCACCATGCTTCCTTGGACGATTTGCATGAAAACCATCAGAGTCATCTCTAGTCTCTTCAAAAGTTAGCAAAGACTTCAGAGGTCAAATTCAGCTCTAATTTCCCAAGTAAAACAAGCAGATTTTTAAACACAAGTAACAGTTTTTGCTGAATTCTATGGGTATCATAAGGTCAGCCTGTACTAAATGATTGAAGATTTAAATTGATTTTGATGGCCTAATCTGATATATTGGATTTGAGGTTATTTTGTTTAAGGGCTATCAGGAGAAAAGCTGTCAAGAGGTTTGACTTCTGGCAAAATCAGCCAAAAACTTTGTGCTTACACTCATGCCTGCTAGGCACAAAGATGCAGATGTCCATAAGGTTGAATAGTCTATGCTCTAAAATTGGAGATTGAATATTTTTCTTTTTTTATTAAACCACTTACAGTCTTTAAAAATTGAAAATGCTAGACTTCCTACATACACACACACACACACGCACGCACATATATATATATATATATATATCTTAGAAGTTTAAATATATATACATATATATATATAATGGGCCGGGTGCGGTGGCTCACACCTGTAATCCCAGCACTTTGGGTGGCCGAGGTGGGCGGATTGCCTGAGGTCAGGAGTTTGAGACCAGTCTGGCCAACATGGTGAAACCCCATCTCTACTAAAAATACAAAAAAAAAAAAAAAATTAGCTGGACGTGGTGGTGGGTGCCTGTAATCCCAGCTACTCGAGAGGTTGAGGCAGGGGAATTGCTTGAACCAGTGAGGTGGAGGTTGCAGTGAACCGAGATCACCCCACAACACTCAAACCTGGGCGACAGAGCGAAATTTGGTCTAAAAACAACAACAACAACAACAACAAATCTATATAATGATAAAAACGAAGGTTAAAAGGTTAAAACTTGGATAGTTGTGCAAAGTCACCTCTGTACAATGACCTTTTAATCTAATGGGAGGATTGAGAAGTTGTATTACTAAAAGAAATGCTAGTATCTTCTACAACAAGCTCATAATTATAAACTATCTCACATGGGTCGGGGAAGGAGACTTAAAATAAGAATTACAGCCCTTGGCACAAAATAAGAAAGCACCAAATGGGAGAGAGAAAAAGGGATGGAGGGAAGGAGGGAAAAAAAGAGGGAAGGAGGGAATGCTTGGCAAATTTGCCAAGGTATTAAAACTGTAAGTGTTGGCAATGCATTACTAAAAGTATCATCTAATTACATATATGAAATGGAATTTGATAACTCGCTGATCCAGATCTATTAAAAAGTATGCATCTTAAACTAAGTGGACCAGCACAAACACTTTTTAATTAGGTTTCGAAAAAAGAAGCACAATGAAACAAGAAGCCCTGTAGTTCTTGTCATTTTGATAACATTTAGTTTAATAATCGCAAACAAATAAAAATTAGCAGCTACCAGCTATGTGCCAGTAACTGAATATTGTCTTTTATATCTTTATCACATTCCATTTTTATGACAGTCTTATAAGGTAATTGGTATTATTTCCTGTTGTACAGATAGAGAAACATCATATATCTATAGCCACCTGTCTATCTCTCTCTCTCTCTCTACCTATCTATCCATCTATCTATCTGGAGAGTAAAATTGAGGAGATATTTAGCAGCTAGTAGAGACTGTGAAAAGGAGGCATCATTGAGTAGTAGTTAGTCACACAGTCATGAATTTGAATCACAACTTAATTACTTTCTGTCCATTAGATGTTAGACAACATTGTTTCTATGAGACCTAGTTCTCCTCATTGTACATGAAAGGTCTGATAGTGAGCAGATTTATATGTTGTGAGTTGTCAGTTGGATAATATACAAAAACTGCCTTCTGCTATGATACATGCATTGTCTACTTATTTATGTGTGTAAGTCTAAGAGTGTATATACATGTGTAACATTCAACTACTGATGCTATACATGTTTAGTACAGTAAAAGATGATAGTGTTATTACTATTAGTGCCACTCTTCGAACCCAGGATTTTGTTTATGCTAAAGCCAGTGCTCTCACCACATTGGGGCCAAAGTCACAAGCTCCTCATTCTCTTACTGCTTTGACACAGAGTACAAAAAAATATTTTTTTCTCCTTTTTCTTTTCTTTTTCTTTAAAATTCTATTTGTAATCAAGGATTTCATTTCAGGCATCATGATGGTTCAAAGAGTTATACAGAGAAAACCTAGTCCTACATGATACAAGGTTGCAAGGTAGGATTGAACCTGCCTACTTTTTCTTTTTAAGTATCATTATTTTGTTTGGTTAGTTGAGTTAAAAGTTTAGCATTTCACACAGGAATATTGTACCTAATTGATTACATGAAAACCCTCCAAATATGGACCTACTATATAAATATGGACTCTACTATAAACTGAAAGAGATTTATATTCTATGATTTCATATACAACCTTTATAACTAATGTGAATATATGCTTTGTAGCATAGCTACAATTAGCACACTAACACAAAAATTCTCAGTTTCAAAAAAAAAAATCAGAGAAAGGGATTTACTTCAAAATCTGTAAATGTCTTCCCCTAAACCCAGCTTTGAATCTTATGATTAACTTCCATTTATATTTCAGGTCTCAGATGAAACTTACTTTTTCTAAGCTCCCCCTGAACTGAATCTAATCACCGCACTGGGGCTCCATAGGCTAGGAACTCCTCTTAGGCTGCCCACAATATCTTGTCTTATCCTGTTATTTGTTTACAGTCATTAGTTTCAGTTTAATTGTGGGATTATATATATCTTGTTGGCAGTCCTATTGACTGAACAAATGGTTGACAATGCAAAATGGAATGTATTACTAGCTTGCTTCAGGCTAAGTTTCATGGTAGTCACATAGGGGAATACTAGTTTCTAGTTCTCTACTTACAATGAGATTCCAGTAGAGTCAGATAAAACAACAGCTGCAATCTACTACCTAGACCCAAATATATTTATTTTTGTGAATCTTTTTTCCTATCATATTAAACAACCTCTCTTCTACGTTATTGCATTTTTTAGCTACATTGGTAATGAAACACCACATTTATTATTATTATTGCTATTTGTTTTCATGTGTGACTCTGACTTTGCTTCCATAGACCTTGGGTTATTAGAAATTAGCAGAGGCCACTTATTATTTTATTTATCTCAACTTAATTCCTATCTATCATACTTTCTGACTAGAATAATAATGCATTACCCTTACATTTCCATTACATTTTCTGTGTGCCAGATGCTGATCTATGCGCATTACTCATTCCATTACCCAGTGGTACTATGAGATTAGTTGTGTCATTCCCATTGAAGAGATGGGTAACCAAGTCATAGCAACAAAAGCCGTTCCTAATGTATCCTAGATTCCTGGCTTTGAAGTTGGAACTCTCAATCATTATATTTTGGTGTCTCAGCAGAGTTTGTAATAATAAAAAAATGCTTAAATAATAATGGAAGATAGCACAGAAAGGAGGGAATAAAATAAGAAATGAAGAAAAGAAAGAACACAGCAAGGCTGCCAGGGAGAAAGGAAGGTAGAGAGGAAAGGTTAGTGTTTTACTCACAATGAATGCCATGATTAAAATTAAAAAAAAAAAAATAGTGTAATTATCATCCATAGGAATGGCCAAAGTAGTGTTATTTTTGTGTGGAAATATATATTGTAAATATGTATGTATACATAGTAGGTGGCATAAATGTAATATATTTAAGCACACAAACTATTGAATGCAATGATATATGTGCAAGTTATGTATTTTATTCACTTAACATTTTATGTGAATAAATGGCTCTTTCCCACATTGTTTCATTTTTTACTTCCTCACAAATTATACATATAGGTAGTTTGTGCATGATTGTGCTCATCTGGCAAATGAGGATAATCCTGAGTAGATGAAGGGAGTCTTCCAAAAGCATCTAGGTAGCACAATTAAGACTACTAGCATTAGACCTAATTCATAAGTCAGAAAAATGTTGTTTTCTTTATTTTTCTACCACTTAATAGATTCATAATAGGGCAAGTTAAGCAACCTCTCCATATTGTGTTCTTTTCTTTATAGAAATGAATATTTCTATTGTTTTCTAAACTCTAGGTCCAGGTATTAAATTTCCCTATTCATATGGACAGCATGCAGCACAACTTCAAACACTCCAAACTGTACTTGTGTTCTTCTCTTTAAACATTTTCCTCCTTTTGCATGGCCAATGGAGAAATGTCCTCCTACATTGTCTAGTCAAAAGTATAATAGCTATTCTTAACTATTTTCTTTCACTCATTACAACCAATCCATTACTAAGTCCCATTGGCTCTGCTTCCAAAATTCAAATCTGGCCACTGCAGTTTACTATTATGACTGCTGCCACAACTCAAGCATAATAATCTGGGCTTACTTCTTGGACCTCATTCCAACCTCCACTTTACTGAAAGTGATCCAATCACATGAGTCTTCTTTTCATCTTTTGAACACTTTAAGTTCATTCCTGCCTCAGGGTTTTTGTGCTTGCTATTATAACTGGCCACACCTCCTTCTAGATGCTTATCATTTAGAACTACTCAAATATTATCATGTCAAGTAGTTACCATCAGACCACATTCTTTAGACCACCTCAGATTTTTGCTTTCTTTCCCAGACTTTTTATTAAATAAAATTATTTTTATTTTCTGCGCTGGATACAGTACTACTTGAAGTAGACTAGTTTATTTGGGTATTTAGGTATTGATTTCAGTTTCATTACACTATAAAATAACCTCTATAAAAGCAGTAATGATCACTATGTGACTAACTTCAGTGCCTACAACAGTCCCTGGCACACAGTGGACATCGGTAAATATTTACTGATTTCCATACCAACCTCCCAACTGGTCCCCATGATTTCGTTTCTGCCCCATCCAATTCACACACTAAGGGAGGCTTTTCAAACCACGCTCCACACTCCATTGAAAGATCAGTTATGTGTTTTGTATCATCCTTATAAAATTTGTAAACTCCTCAAAATAGCCTGCCAGCTGCTGTATCTGTCTCTCTAAGATAATGTAATGTATCCCTACTAGAAATCTCTATTCTAGCTGCCTTGGCCTATTTCTCTTGCTCCATTGTGTCCCATTTTTCCTTCCTCTCTATTTTCACCTGTGTTGTTCTCTCTGCCTAAAAAAGTATTCCCAACTCCTAGCTCTGGTTCCTGTAGGCAATCGTTTGCTCATTATTTAGGACACAACTTGAAATTCAAATTGCACTTGGAAGCATTTCGTTCTCTGACTAGGTTATGCCCCTAGGTTTAATGTTCCCATAGCACCCTCTGCTTACAAGTTTATTTTCTCTCTTTCTTGCTAAACTATACTTTGAATTAGTTAAGTTGTCTCTACTCCTGTGTCTTTGGTAGTTCCCCCCACCACCTATATTATTGCGTTATTTTATGCATTATTGAATAGATAGTGGTGGAGAAAATCATGTGGTTGAATAAGAATGCCAGAGAATGTGAGTTAAATGGGAAAACCAGTGAGACGGGAATGGAATCCCAAGAAAATTTAGAGTTGGAGAGGAATGTAAAACCACTGAAAGAGACCAAGAGGAAGGAGAGAAAATAAAGGTATTAGGGGAAGAGAATACTGCAAGCCTCATGCTCCTTTCTCTTTTGTTTCCTCTATTCCATCTGTTTTGGTAAATTGAGGTACATTGATATTGGTGATGTGTCAAGAACAATTCTGACCCCTTTCTATACACCATTCCATTTCATTCTCCGTATGACACTGTGGCATAAGCACTCTTTACAACTCGACCAAGGCATAAACAGATTCAGTAGCTTTCCAAGGAAATAACTCTAGTAAGTGGCTGATTAACACAGAAATCCACTTTCTTACTCCTTTGTTTACTGCCTCTTCTGCTACTACATATTTACAAAATTCTAATTCTACCGGTGTGCTGTTTTCATGCTTTGGTCTCAAATTGTGTGTATGTACACACATTATACTACCTCACTTCTCCCCTCACCCTACAATTAACTAGTGGCAGTTATACACACATCTTAAATGTTATCAACTTTCATTGCATAAATCAAATGATAACATAGGCTTTTATTTTTAAATATTATAAATAAGAAATACAAATGATAATGAGATGCTTCAGTGTCTCGATATGAAAGCAAAAATTTAATTTGCTTATGCTTTATACTTGTTTGGGTAGATTCTTACCCTTTTATTACACATTCAAATTTATTGTTTGTTAATAACATGTATATCTTTAGTAAGTGTATAAAAGGACTTTCCCTGTTTTATTCTAAACCTAGTGACCTAGATCATTTGTGAATTCAAGAGAAAATGAGTAAAACTAGAGCTTTTAAAAATAATCACCTTCCTTTCATTTTGAAAATTGAACTGGTAAATATGCATGCCTTGTGATACTAAGGAAATGATAAACAGATAAATAAATGAGTGATATTGGAAATATAGGCAATACATGTGTTCTATGTTTCTTGTAAAGAAATTTTATATGTTGTTATACAGGTAAAACAAATTTGTCAGTAATGACAACTTTCCTACATTTCTACATTGGAATGAAGATTCAATAATTAGCATTATTATCCATTTAGTAACAAGAAAAATTTCAAATTTTCTAAATCCCCAGTATTACTCATTGCTCTAAATAGCTAAATATTTAATTAACCAACACGATTTCTTTTATTTTGCCTTATCTGCACTGTTTACCAAGTAGTATTTCCTGCTTTGACAATTCTCAGTTACAATGGAATCTATTCAATACCACAAAGAAAATATAAACCAGTTCCAAATTTACTAATTTTGTGGTAGATATTTTCAAATAATGAATATTTGCAAAAACAATAAAATAGTCACATGGTTTTGGATAGGGATTGCTCAAGTCATTAAATTGGTGGATCAGAAAATACTATTTTGTTAAGTTAAAAACTAGATGCATAAGGCATCTGCTAACGTTCTACGTTAGTTCTTGAGATATTGTGACTTTCTGATAATCAAAATCTTATTAGATGGTTGGGCACTAAGAGATTTAAGAAGTTGGTTATATTCATCTGTGACTTGTTGCCAGGTCCACAATTACCAGGAATTTATCAGTGGTTGATAAAATATAAGTTGTTATAAATAAAATTTTTAAAAGATAGCTGTTTAATTTAAAGCAAATTGCTATCCTAGAGGAGTGCTATGTTAAGCAAACCCAAATTTGGGCAATTCTTCTTTCATATTAAATATTTTTAAAGAATGACCTAAAGTTATTTATGCTAAAGGAGATCAAAGCCCAGCATTTATTTAGGTAGATGTTGAGTTGTAATTAACATTCTATGTTTAGTTATTAACATAAAAGAGCTATAAGTAATTACAGGATGTATAAGCATAACAGCAAAATATTTTAAAATCAAGTAAATGTATTTTTCAAATAAAAATGTAATAGAGAAAAGTATGATAAAAATATGTATAAACAGCAGCTATTTACATACTTGGATTTTAGAGAAAATACTAGGCCTAATACATTTTATGTCATTTGGTAAATTTTGTATTGTGCTTACATATCTCTGTTTATGTTAACTTTGCAGCAACCAGAACACAGTATTTCATCATAACCAACTTACTAAAAAAAAAAAAGCATAGTAGAAATAGTGCAGTGTCAGAAGATTAGCAAAATTTGATGTGACTCTCTGCCATGTAATAGGCAAATGCTGCACAACCATACAATGGGTAAATGTATTATGGCACATTCATACAATGGAATGCTGTCTAGCAAAACATAATGAAAAAACTACAGCTTAAAGTAATATGTGCATAAATATTATGAAATGATGAGCTTAGCATGAAAAAATCTATATTACATTATTCATATATATATATATATACAGTGAAAACTGGTCAATCTAAACTAGTTGTCAGAAGTCATGATAGTAGTTAACTTTTGAAGTTTCCAGTGATGGAGGGAATGGGTAATACTAGTAAGTATAAGAGGAACTTTGGACAGTGTGGAAATTTCTATTTAATGATATGGCATATATCAAAGTATATACTTATAATTTGTTTGTTATATAAAATATACTATGTATATTAGTATATTTGTGTATATATACATATATATATGTATGTATAAAGTTTCTGTTTTAAAAGGAATAATGAAAATTGTATATAAATGGAAAGTTGCTGTATATATATTGCTAGACATTATGAAATTTAAACTGTTTGCCCAAATTAATGTAATGACCATGAATGAGAGAACAAGTCTTGCCAACATGTCTTCATCTTG
The DNA here is from genome assembly GCF_024542745.1 of Macaca thibetana thibetana. Classification (NCBI taxonomy): domain Eukaryota; kingdom Metazoa; phylum Chordata; class Mammalia; order Primates; family Cercopithecidae; genus Macaca; species Macaca thibetana. The sequence continues at coordinate 27,856,228 of NC_065582.1, read as the reverse complement.
ATCTTTACAAAACTTAAACATACTGTATAAAATAACATAGTTATAATAATAGTTCAGTGTAAGCCAAAGAACCATAGACTTAGGCATCGTAGAAGATATTAGGAGCTAATGTTAAGATCTACTACTATACTTATTTCCAAAAGCACCTTTTACTATTTCAGATTGCTTAGGCCCATCTAATGTTGATAAGAAAGACTGCTATTTAATAAAGGATGTTTATTTGATTAAGGAGGATGCAATAGGGAAATCGCCTTATTTTAATTTTTAATCTGGAGATGGTCTATTATTCATGCACCACTCTCCTGAGGCAGCTGAAAAAATCTGATTTGATGCTCTTTTTCTGTAGAAACAATTACATAATCCCTGAGCTCATATTATTCAGGAATAAATAATTAGTTATTACATAGAGTTTTTATCTGTGTTATAGGAGATAGACACCATTATCAAAAACACAATGAAAAAACTGCTGGGCTCTGATCTCCTTTAGCATAAATGACTTTAGGTCATTCTTTTTAAATATTTAATATGAAGGATGATTGCCTAAACTTGGGCTTCATTTACATGGTACTCCTCTAGGATAGCAATTTGCTTTATGGTATTTTAAATTAAACAGACTTAGTTACTCAAGAAGCTATTAAAATGTAAGAATGTTTCTCTTCTTACTATTTAGCTTACATACAGATACTTAACTGTGTAGACAAATTAAGTTCAAAATTAAAAATAAATAAAACAAGAAATTTAAAAATTAACCTTTGATTGACATAAGTTCCTAACGTCCTACAAAAAGTATCCAATAATTACATACATTTAAACTACCAGTTAGTAATAGTTGTGTTCCCTTCTAGCAAAGTCTTCTTAGAAATGGCATTTTTTTCAACAATAATCAGAACTGACAGCCCGGTCCACCTTTTAGGATAAAGCGGCACGCAGCCTTGTTAATCTGACCCATTGAAATAAAGGGAAAATGTGCTAGTGCCCCAGTATAATGGTTAGCAGCAGCATTTTAGTAGGTTTTAACTTGCACTTCATTGTAATATGTCTTCTCAACTTTGATATAAAAGTTAACCAGAGCTGGCACTATTAATAGCAAGCTAGGATCTGGGGCAGGGGCAAAGGAGTGGTCTTACAGAGAATCAGAACATGACCTTAATTGTTAATGAAACATTGCAGTTCCATGAAAAGGCAAAAGCACAAAATGAATACAATAATTGTTTCAGTAGGAACCTGCATAATGCAAAAGGCTACAATTATAAAATATGCCACCCCAAAAAGCACTCCTTGGATTCATATTTCAAGGTTATATGAGCTCTGATTGCCCTTTAAATTACCAGTGGACAATATAAGAGAAAATAATACATCTTAATATATAATTAATAACACTTAAAGGCATTAACTCATAGACTTGAAGCTAATAGGTGGCATAAAATGAAAATAATGAAACTGCTATATAAAGAAAATAAGGATTATTAATTTTCATTCCTATATTATTCTATGAATGCATAAAGATTTCAACATCATTTAGTATTTCGTGTTTCTTCCAATGTGCATAATGTAAATAATCTTTCAACTCAATAAACTTCTAATCAATTTTCTACAAATATGTGTAGTGGCACCAAGCTATAAAGATGAAATATAACATACAATTGTTGGTGTTTTGTTGTGACATGCAATTTGAACTAAAGTCTCTTAGCTTATTTTTTGTTTGCTTTTGTTTTGTTTTGTAAAAAAAAAAAAAAAAAAAATAGAACCTATTAACCTTTACAGAATTTTCTTATCTCCTTGAACACACTATGAACATAAGTAGAGATTCTGAATGATTTCTTGATGCTTTGTTTCTACTTGTAGGTTAATTTGCTTTTTATAGAGTTCAACACACTGAACTTAGGAGTTCAGGAGACAGTACTACTTCAAAATAACAAGGTTGTATCAGGCAATATATCACAAACTCTTTTCTTTCCATTTTCTAGTGCATTGGGATACCTATGAAATTAGACATTTGTTAAAGCACTCTGAGATGATAAAATTTTAAAAATGCAGAGAAAATAAAAACAAAAAGCATGCTCACTTAAGAAAATTATTAAAAAGTAATTGAGATACATTTGATTCTTAAAGATCACAGAGAAGTTAAATATTAATAGGATGTATTGTCCTAAATAATAATTTAATTATCATGCTGAAAAGAAAAAAAATGGAGGAACATGTAATAAATAATTCACACACCATGTAGTTCACTCTTTTCCAGTGTATAGTGACTTTCACAGGATTGCACAACCATCACCACAATCTGATTTTAGAACATTTTCATAATCCCCAAAGCAACCATATACCCATTAGCAGTCTCTCTCTCTCTTCCACCTCATATCACCACTTTCAGGCCTAGTAAACACTGTTATGTTTTCTGTATTTACATATTTGCCTATTCTAATCATTTCATGTAAACAAACCCATAGAAAATGTGGCCTCTCGCATTTGGCTTCTTTCACTTCATACATTTCAAAGGTTCATCTGAGTTGTAACCTGTGTCAGTACTTCATTTTCCATTACTGAATATTATACCATTGCATTAATATGCCACATATGCTTAACTATTCACCAGTTGACAAACATTTCATTGTTTTCATTTTTTTTCTTATTACATATGCTGTTATGAACATTTATGTACAACTTTTTGTGTGGGTGTATGTTTTTATTTCTCTTATATATATATATAGATCTAAAAGTTGAATTGCTGGGCTATATGGTAATTCTGTGTTTAGGATAATTAGTTTTTGAAGAATTCTGTGTATCAAAATAAATCCAGGAACATCAGAACAGTTTATAGATGCCCCATGAAGGCAGAACACATCTGATTTTTTTTTTATTTGCCTCTAATTGTGAGGAGAAGTGTGCATGGCAGTGAAACTAGAGTGCAACGATGCCTGGAAGGTTGGAGGTTTGGAGTTAGGGGAACACTCACATATCCAGTGGCATTTTTCTGCTGAGTCATTGCTCCTTTTATCACCAAACCATTAAGATTTTCATTCCCAGGCTCATATTGAGTTATATGCCAGAAGATATTACTTGAATTTTTAGAATTCAAATTGGCCCCTACTCCCAAGATCAGATTTCCCAAAGCAAAAACCAGAGCATATGGTTTAACATATGGTCTAACAGTAACAAAAATCATATTTTTCTTAAAATTGGAAGACATACTTTTCCTGTGTTTCCTGACTCTTCTCCGTCCAGCCCTCTCAAGGAACCTGTGCTCGTTACTTTACTCTTTTTTTTTTTTTGAGACAGCATTTTGCTCTTGTCGCCCAGGCTGGAGTGCAGTGGTGCAATTTTGGATCGTTGAAAACTCTGCCTCCTAGGTTCAAGTGACTCTCCTGCCTCAGTCTCCAAAGTAACTGGAATTACAGGCGACTGCCACCATGCTCAGCTAATTATTTTTGCATTTTTAGTAGAGACGGGGATTCACCATGTTGGCCGGGTTGGTCTTGAACTCGTGACCGCAGGTGATCTGCCTGCCTCAACCTCCCAAAGTGCTGGGATTACAGGTGTCAACCACCACGCCCGGCCATCATTTTACTCTGTTAACCTTTATATTTGGATTCAGTTGTTTCATTTGTTTTCAAGTGCCACATCAAATCTCATTCATTTGAAAGTCTTCCTAAAACCTGCTATTTATTATTCTTCTCTAGAGTCTTGTTTATTCTGTCATTACATTTCTCTCTGTGTGTGTTTTTGACTTATCTAGCAATTCACAAGCTTCTAGAGAACAGGTGATGTATTTCATAATTGTATATTCTTATTATACCTAGGCAAGCACTTTGCACTGCCTTGATGTTCAGTAAGTATGTACAGCTCTAAATCTCCATGTGATGCACTATGTTCCAAGGGTGATATCCGGGAATATACTGTCTAGTTTATATCTGAAAATTAAACACAACTTTTGCAAACCCTTTGGGTGTGTATCCCTACAGGACAACAGACAGAGATGAGACATAAAGTCAAATGTCACCTTTCAGGTGAGGACAAGGAAAAAATATAGTTTATTTTGAGGAACATGCTACCACAGAAATCTTCATACTTATTCAGCAGTAAAAATGCTGAATTTTAATAATCATTATTCCAACTGTTCAGGTTATTAGAATTTTATTCTTTTGCATTGATGTAACCTTAGATATCTGAAGAGAATATATAAATTATTCAAGTAAACATGGAGAATTACTGAACAGAAAATTACAGTGAAAAATGAAATAATATAACCCAAATTTCAATTCAACCATAGTTCAAAACATTCCAATTATTTCTTCAATTAATAAAATCTATGGAAAAATTTTAAGTAAAAGTAAATAATCCTAAGCATATGAATTTTAATTGTACCCTGCCAAATGATTTTTGGTAGAAAAATATCCCCCTTTGCCAATACTTGAAATTCTCATAGAAAGCTTTAATTTATTTTATAGCTTTTAGTTAAATTATATAAGGAAGAAATTTAGACATATGAAATGGATGTTGAGAGAAAATCAAATATCTGAGTGCTTAATAGTATAATATTGAAGGAGTCTTAGAAACTTTTTTTTGCAAAATTATGTTTTTTGCCCCTTCCTCTATATATTATATTTCATTACAATTTTTGAAACTTAGAGTATTATGAAATTTACTTATTAAAATACAACTTCTCAGCCGGGCATCGTGGCTCACTTCTGTAGTTCCAGCACTTTGGGAGGCCAAGGTGGGCAGATCACATGAGGTCAGGAGGTCCAGACCAGTCTGGACAATATGGTGAAACCCTGTCTCCATTGAAAATACAAAAATTAGCCAGGCATAGTTGCATGCACCTGTAATCCCAACTACTTGGGAGGCTGAGGCAGGAGAATTGCTTGAACCCAGAAGGCGAGCTGAGATCTTGCACTGCACATTCCAGCCTGGGAAACAGAGCAAGACTCAGTCTTTAAAAAAAAAAAAAAAATTCAGTATACTTTCACAAATGTCTATTACAATTGACTAATTTCTCAAGATCATTTCAATATTCAGTCCATTCACCCAGGTTTTTGGGAATGACAGTGTTGAAGATCAGGAAGTGTAGATTAGATGGAGGAACATTCTTCCTCTCCTGATGTTTCCTTCCTTCTGTTTCCTTACAGAAAGTTTTTGAGGAATGTTATGTAGCAAAATAAAATCCAGGAACACCAAAATAGTTTATAGATGCCCCTGGGAAGGCAGAGCACATTATTTCTAAAGGAAAAAGCAGGAGTTCTCTGAGAGTATAATTTGGGAAGGAAAAATAGAAGCTAGGCTTATTCTCCATAGGTCCTTTGATGTTGTTCTAAGATTATTCTTCCCTGCCTTGATGACTTAGGTTTTACAGGTTGGGATCATGGCACATGGCTTGACTTCACACATTAGTAAGCAACACTAGTAACTCAGTCTTTTTGTTTGTTTTTTAAAGGTTTAGATTAAATTATGTAAATAAATTTGAGGCTGTCTACAACCTAAATCAAATATGTATGGTGACTTTTTTTTTTACTTCTGTTGGTAATGGTGGCATTTGAAAAACTTATCCATAGACATTTAAAAAAAAAAATGCCTGCAAACCTCAAGCCTTAAGAAAAAGTGCATTGAGCTTGATAAAGGTGCTGAACATCTAGATTTAAGCAAACTAAGAGCCTCATGGATCTCAGAAGCCAAAATGCACTGTATGAGGGCAGCCAATGTCACATCACTCACAGAGCCTTCACAGACGAGGAAAGGGGCAGGCCTGGAGGTCTGGGGTGTGCTGGCTCTCCAGTGCAGTCTGTAGAAGCTGCACTTGCGCCACCCTGCATCTGTGGAGGCAAGTGGGAGGCTCAGGAGATACCACTAGTGAGCTGCAGAGGCTGGAGTCATCAGGTTTATCTGAATCAAGAATTCATTTGTATGGAAAAGAGCATCTTCCTATATACCTACCACTTAGATTTTAAAGAACAGAACAGTTATTTGCTATTTGCAATGTGCTTTTCAGCCTTGTCTAAGAGGAATGACTTTTATACTGCAAAACAGCTGGAGTCCAAGCATGCTACATACTACTACTGAGGTTCTGGTTTTAAATGTATTATTGTCAAGCTTGAATCTGATGTTTCAAATTCCACTTTGCATTCGGGGCTAAAAAGGAAATGGTGAAAGAACTTAGCTTGTATTGAGAGATTTGAAAAATAAAAATTTAATTTAGATGATTATGTTACAGTTAATTGGCCATTAAAGAATTTCCTGTGCCATGAGAGAATATGTCAGATAAATTTGTGGAACTGACACCATAAAAGAAAGCATAACAGGCCGGGCGGGGTGGCTCACGCCTGTAATCCCAGCACTTTGGGAGGCGAGGTGTGCGGATCATGAGGTCAGGAGATCGAGACCATCCTGCCTACCACGGTGAAACCCCGTCTCTACTAAAAATGCAAAAAATTAGCTGGGTGTGGTGGCGGGCACCTGTGGTCCCAGCTACTTGGGAGGCTGAGGCAGGAGAATGGCGTGAACCCAGGAGGCGGAGCTTGCAGTGAGCAGAGATTGGGCCACTGCACTCCAGCCTGGGTGACAGAGCGAGACTTCATCTCAAAAAAAAAAAAAAAAAAGAAAGAAAGAAAGCATAACAAAAAAGGGATATGACAGAATATGGCAGCTGGGCTGATGGTAGACTGAGTCCATGCCATGGTTCTCCTGGGTGAGATTATCTACGTCAAGAAAGTGAAGGTGAACATCATTTGTTTGAATGGATGCCTTTGACAGGTTCAGAACACATTGACTCTAAAATCTTTTTTTTTAAGTCTAGATAAAAATATAAGATGGTTAAGGGAAGCAAGGCATTTAGATACAGAAAATAGCTATCTTTTTACATAGGAGAGAAGAGACTAACTTTATAAACAGGTTACTAAAGGCTTTAAAAAAAAGAAGAAGAAGAAGGAAAGTAGGAAAGTAAGATAAGTTCCTTTCCATTATTGCATTGAAAACAGCAGCTAGAAATGCTACTCAAGGTTGAAACATTCAAAATTTGAGGAGAGATAGTGGCTTGAAAAACCCACGGCAGATCGATAGCCCTCACTATGTTCCTAGTGCAAACTTTCAGAAGTATCAATGGCTCGATAAATTTAGAAATCTTCTCGGAGTGATTTTACAATCAAAAATGTCATAAAACTTTCCCACAGAGGTAGAACTTACAGACATGAACAAGTGCCCCACGATAAGGCAGTATAATGAGCTACTCTGGCAAGGGGCTATAAATGTTAGTCCACATGAAGGAAGAGAGGCTGGGTCACTGAAGAGTCATATGCATTGCAACATTAGTGTAGCAGAAACACAGAACTCAAGAAAAAAGGGAAGTGGGATGGATTCCGTTTCACTTATCATTCCAGATCTGCTTACTTGGTTTGATTCCTGACTGTATGACTCAAATCACAACTGAGCTGTTACTTCAGTCATGGAGCCAAATCAAAAAGTTTCCATCGTTTTCAAAATAGTTTCTGGAATATGCACTTCTTCTCCGATATTCATGAGTATGCCCCAGTAACATGTCACACCACATGTCACACCACGTGTCATGCCACACCACACACTGCCCACTAAAGCACAGATATAACTTAGCCTGAACCCAGACACAACCTTGTGGTGTGGGAAAGTTAGTACCTGTATTGCAAGTTTTGACTAATGGAGTATCGGGGTGGTGGATAAATTCAATTTAATTCTTCTCCCTTCCTTATGATGGATAAACTATTTGCTGACCAAGTAGCTTCAGACAGTTTTGTTAAAAATGTCCTATGAAAGCAAATAACTAACTAGTCGCAAACTGTGAGGGCCAGGTTGGTAAAGCACTGCATCTATGGCTCTTCAACTTTCTCCTCCTTTCTACTTTTTTCTTTACTCTTCAATCTCTGTGTTTGTACTTGCCATAAAATAGCACGTAAGCTTTTCCAAAGTCTCTGGTTTTAAGGAAAGTTCAGTTGAGACAGGAGATTAAAAGGAGTTTCATATGCTGGATGAGAAGGAAAACTACATAAAGAAAGATTTGGCAAGGCTGTTTTTCACTCTACTTTCTTCAATTTCAAAATAAAGTACTCAGGTTTCACTAGCCACTCTCTGAGAAAGGAGGGAATGTTCATTAGATACTACTTTTTTCACAGATACAGTAAATAGCCTGCCATAATTAACCTCTTGTTGGGAGTCTTCTGATCGACTTACTCTCAAAGCTCATGAATTTGGGTAACTGGCATCCACCTACAGGCATCCTAAAGTGTCTGAAATAAAGTATATTCTCATTCTCTAGCCTTATTTACTCAGATAGCACTGAGTTTCTGTTATGGTTTTGGTCAAAACTAAATTCTGGGTTCTAAAAGCATACTTTTGAGTGGAATAACTTTGTCTAGGTTTTGGAAATAAGCTTCTTTTCAAAACTTTCTTGATAAGAATAGACTGATAATCTTTGGATTCTCTGAAAAAGAGGCACACAAAATTTGGTACTGAAGTAATTCAAATTGTAAGGTTGTAAGAGAATCACATCAACCCTATGGAAAACAGCTGGCTGGGCTGCAGTTGCTGAAGGAAGCAACATTGCAACCAGGCTCTGATATTCCCTAGGGCTCATTCTGAGCAGGATAAGAAATGGAGAAAATTTGATTTTCTTTGGACTTAAAGGTGTTTGATAATGGATTTTTTTTTTTTTTTTTTTTTTTTTTAGTTTTAATTCCTTTGAACTTTAGTGACTTTAGATTTTAACTTACGTGGGGATTTAGTCTTCTTATTAAATTTCTGTAATGGCTTCCCCAGGCTTCAAATAAGAATGAGTTTCCTAATTACATTTGGAGTATCTCCATGTTCCTGGCATTTTTGAGCATCTTTATCATGTTATACTGCATCAGTATAGAACTTTGGATGAATTACCGTTCACAACATGACTGGGCATAATTTGGGAAGTCAAAGAAAATTAGAATAGATTTTCAAATTTGGAGGCAGTAGTCTTAGAGTTAAAGCTATCTTTTTTTCTGACCCATTTCAGCATCTTTGGAGACACACGTCCACACTAACCATCAGCATATCTGTAGTCTTGATTGAAAAGGATTTGTAAATTTACGAAGTCCTACAACTGTCTTGATAAATTCCAAGGAGGTTGATCACACTGAAGATTAAATATAGGCTTAATAATTTAGTTAAATGTTTTAAAAGTAAAGTTTTAAAAAATATGGATAAAGATCGTAGACATTCCCTCTGCACTTATTCTCCGTAATTTTCTCTTAGAGTCAGTCTTTGCAAGTACCCCCATGGTTATCCTGTGCGGGTTTGTCCTGCTGTAATTATGATCGTCGGACCTGCGGTGTGCAGACCACATAACAGATGGGCTGAATGCTATCATCATGTAGATTATCTGCCAGCATGTTCTCAGAATAACCAGAGAAAAGCCAAATTCTTTACCACATCTCTACCTAAGTTTGTTTTTCCAGATAAATTACTTGACTAATACAAGCCCCTAAAATAAAATGCATTGTTCTCTGACAAACTGGTTCTTGATATTTCTATTATATCACACTAAAATTATTATAAATGTTATCTGGTACCTATGAGATGATCATATAAGGAGGAAGATGTGTTAAATTTACAACAGAAAGTATTATGATTCAGTACAGGGTTTCCATTGCCATTTTGAAGAGTAGTTTAAAGCAGGCTAATTTTCAAACAACAATGCAGAATATTCAACTGGAAGGCATATCATTTTCTGGCTTTCATGTTGTTTGTTTATTTTCATACTTTCAGCAGACCACTAAGCAAATTAAAATCAGAGGAGAATGGGGTCAGCAGAATATTAAAATACGTTTGAGAATAAGACCACAAAATGGATGGCACTTTCTCCTAATATATAAAGGTTTGATAACAAGTTCATCACACTCAAGATTTTCAGCATGTAGTTTTATCTCGTGTAAGCCATGGTTCTTCCAGAGTCCCTTATTTAAACTTCCCTATATGCAAATTTCCCGACTCCTTTTACCTTTCTTAGATCATATTGTCCAACTCATTTTACCTTCTAATGCATTGCTGCCCGGGATTATGCTGTGGCTTCCTGTCTTGAGCCCCTTGCTTTGCTAGAACCACTCCAACCCAACTTTGTCTGTTCCCCTCCTTGCAAAGAAAGCAGTTCATGGGGCTAAGTCCAGTTCTGTGAGTTGCCCTCCTCTGGGTCTTGTTCAATGCAATTAGACCCCCGACTTCCCTAACAAATAGCCCTGTGCCTGCTTCCATGTCCTACACAGGCCCCTTCTCAGATAATGCTTGTTTTTAATTTTCCTAGGGGGTAAATGGTAGAAAAGGTCATGTGCTTAGGAGTAAGAGAAGAGAAGTAGGGCAAACCAAGGTGTGTGGGCAGGTGGAGTGCTTTATTTGTACTCTTGGTTCAGGCCTCACCACTTTTAGAGTTGGGCCTGGTTAAAGAATGTATAAAACAAGATTATGTAAGTTAGCATACTTTACCCAAACAGCATAAGTTTTACAGTGTTAGAATATTGTTTTCCATTAAATTGTCAAAAACCCTATTGATACCTAATACTGTAGTTAATTGGTAATAACACTTTGAATTTTTAAATAATTATTTCCTTATTTTGCAGCATATTGTGTAAGAGTAACTATTTAATAATTACCAAATGCTTACTGGTAATATTAGTTTAGATTCTTTCTTCCTTCACCATTGTTGGCAATAAAGCCTACTTGTCATAACTTTTTTGTCTGCCTACATAATATTTGTGTTTTGTGTCCAATAGCTTTACATTTCTTTAATTAAAAAAAAAATCAGTGCCATCTGCTAACTCAGTATTTTTTCTCAAGTTCCAGAAAACTTGAGAAAACACTGTGCCCTAAATAAGACCCAAGTCAGTTCCTGCTCTTCTGGGACGCCACAGTTAATAGTTCTATATTAAAGGAGTTACATATTTTTCTATCTTGCATTTCAGACGCCACAGTTAATAGTTTTATATTAAAGGAGTTACATATTTTTCTATCTTGCATTTCAGTCTAGACAGATCTGTCTTCTTCATTCATTATCTCCATCAATTACATGCTGCATACATTTTAATTATAAACTTTGGAAACAATATTAGAAGTCTAAATTGTCCATATATTATTTATAGTATCACTGCAGTAACCAATCCACTGATAACTAACTACATTATCCTAATAAAATACTTAATGTCATGTTGCAGGATCTGTAGCCCTTTGATAATATTATTCATGTTATTTGGGACTATACGTTTGACTTTGTCAGTCATCTATAAGAAATATTTTTTCTCCCTGCATCTGAAATGTGGTAGTTTGTGTGATACGGCACACATTTTTTCCTCAATTGAGGGAAATGAAGCTTTGGTAATACATGTGTAATTCCTAAAGCTGCTTAAGAAATAAAAATAGTTTGCACTAATCACAATATATGTATGCTACCTAATAAAACTCTAGCTAATCATATGATCTAGATACCAACTCATTTTTCAATTCATTATGAAAACGTGTACTTCCAGATTTGCAACCTCAATTCTTGAAATGTTATAGATGACAGCAAATGTAAAAAGTTAACATTAGTCTATGCTACATTGTTTTTCTGGATTATACCCTATAAAAAATGAATGAGAGAATATATTTGCTACTATTTATGCATAGAACATAGTAGAATGTAATTAATTTTGATTAAAAAATGTATCACATTTCTACTTAGAAATATCCTGTATAATTCATGGTGTGTTGTATTAAATACTTTCCTTTGATTGTATAATGGCATTTTGTACTTAAACACATCTTACTCCTTCACTCAGCAGTTACTCACAAATATATTCTCAATATCTTTTATGAAGCAGACACATGTCAGAGTGTTTATAAAGATACAAAAGTGGATTTCTTGGTTTTAGCCATTAAATAAACTGGTTCTCTCTCTTTCTCTCTCTCTCTTTCTCTCTCTGTGTGTGTGTGTGTGTGTGTGTGTGTGTGTGTTATGATATGCTTTTCAAAAGATGGAAAGTAAATTAATTTTATATATTTACAAATAGAAGCATATATAAGTATATATGCATTTATTTTTATATTTTATTTTTATAAAACTTTAGAGACATTGTGAATTTAATATGAATGTATACATATAAATTTACATATAAATGAAAGATAGATATTCACAAACTGCAATTCAATTTAGACTTAACAAGCATCTACTGAGTACCTACAAGATTCCAGGTAATATGCTAAATAATGTCTCATATATTATTACATTCATTATCTTATTTGAGCCTCACAAAAACATTTCCAAAAAATCTTCAAATTATAAATGAGAAAGTTTATAGCAAATGAAAAAATATATGATTATCCATTTGAATAAATGACACTGCACTTTCATGCCTTGATTAACCAGGGTCATGGGACACAGGCCCCACGGATAAATTTATGCTATGGACAAAATTTAAATACTTAAGTTGTTGAACAAAATGGATTCAAGGTAAGTCTGTTCGGTGACAGTTAACCTCAATATTTAAAAAAATAGATAATTAGTTTAATGTTACAAATGATATCCATTATGAAAGGTATTCATGTCCTTGCTACAGATACCTGTCTGCTACCATTCATGGAAACTCACAGCTATTTAATGATTCCCTAATAGTTATTTAATGATTCCCTCAGTCTTAGTTCACATATTAAGATACTCAATAAATTACAATAGTATTTAAGTTAGCAATTATTAAGTATTAACTATGAAACAAAAACTGCTTCAAATACTTCTGTAGACAATCATAGTTAACCCTCACCATAGCTTCAATAGATGGGGACTAATGTTTGGCTCTCAATTAGAGAAGAGAAAATGGAGTCTTAGACTAATCAGGTATCTTGCCTGTAGTCACATGGCTACAGAATGTCAAAGCCAAGTTGGCCATTTGACTACTCATCACATAGCAGAATTATTTGACTCTATTTAACCAGGCAGATGAAAATTAAGTAACCTCTCATTTAACTAAAAGAAAAAAAAACAGAAAAAAGTTACATATTTTTAATTAAAAGAAAAAACAGAAAACAACAAAAACAAGCAAAGCATTTCAAATATTAATGATTTTTCAGCAAATATCGTGTGCCTTGTGCTGATTGAACCAAATAATTATTGCATTATTAGCCACCTCATGAAAGGTCCTTTCATGTCTTAATTTTACTTTTTAAATTTTTTAAATTGCTATAAAGGTGAGTAAAATTAATCTTTTGTTTGTTTAAGTCAAATAGCAATTTTATTGCTTGTATTGTAGAAAAAGTTTAAGTCCGTCTCCCATTTTATATTATGCAAGCTGTTTACATTTTTATTTGTTGTGATGAATACATTTTTCAATTGAATTCTGGCATCTAAATTATTAACCTACTTATTCAAATGTTGAGAAGACAAAACTTCCCATATTGCAATGGATACGATATAGTCTACATTAGCTACTACTAGGCAACTGCAAATAAACATATTTTTATATATAGGTATATCTCAAAATAGAAAGATTTAAATGTATTGCATTGAAATAGGATTCATAGGGATAATTTCAAGAGTGGCAATCTCAAGTAAACACAGTACAGTTAATTACACTTAGCTCCAAGCGTTTATTAACAGCATAATCTTGGCCAAGTATTTAATCTCCAAGACTCATTTGTCTTATATGTAAAATTATCCCTCCTTCCCAGAGATATTTTTCAAGATTTAATAAGATGAAGAAATAAACAATAGGTTTGTGAAACATGGTAAGAGATTTATAAATATTAGCTCTCCTTTAAAGTCTTCATAAAACACACAATGGAAACATAAATACACACACAGGTAAATCATAACCAATGGAATACTACCCAGCCTTAGTATGAAAGAATGAAATCATGTCTTCTACAGCAACATGGATGGAATTGGAGGCCATTACCTCAAGGGAAACAACTTAGAAACAGAAAGTCAAATGCAGCATGTTCTCACTTAAAGTGGGAGCTAAATAATGTGTACACATGGACATAGAGTGTGAAATAATAGACATTGGAGATTTTGAAAGGTAGGAGGTTTCTGGGTAAGAGATAAGAAGGTACGTCTGGCCACGATGGCTCACACCTGTAATCCCAGCACTTTCGGAGGCCGAGGAAGGTGGATCATGAGGTCATGAATTCGAGACCAGCTTGGCCAACATGGTGAAACTCCTGTTTCTCCTAAAAAATACAAAAATTAGCTGGGTGTGGTGGCGGGTGCCTGTAATCCCAGCTACTTGGGAAGCTGAGGCAGGAGAATTGTTGGAACCTGGGAGGCAGAGGTTGCAGTGAGCCAAGACTGCACCACTACACTCCAGCCTGGGTGACAGAGCAATACTCTGTCTCAGAGGAAAAAAAAAGTTACTTAATGGGTACAATGTAGACTATTTAGATTAATGGCTATTCCAAAAACTCAGATTTCATCACTATGCAATATATTCATCTAACAAAACAGCATTTCTGCCTTTTACATGTAAACAAGTAATTAAAAAAACACATCATAACTTCATATTATAATTGTATTAATTACATGTTATTTCCATAATATATTAAACATGATATCTCATATAATCTATAAGATTGCATTTCATATATTAATATTTTATATTCACACTGTATATAATTTACATATAACCTCCATACCAAGAGTTTTAAAGAAACTTAAAACACAATTTATTAAAAATTATAATAGAAAATAATGTTCTACCCTGTCCATTAAAGGATAGCAATTTGTATGGCAAATTAGAAAGATTGCCATATAAAGAAAGAAAAAACTTAATGATATCTTCTAGGGTAAACCATAAGTTAGGCTCCTTTGTGTTCTAAGTCTATCCCATTAAAGTCATTGCTGCTTCATATCCCTGGGAGAATAAAATGTTTACAAACTCCAAATAGGGCCAACAGGCGACATAGAGCCCTTTCCCTTTATGAATTCATGCAAATTACATCATGACAATTATGACTTAATCTCCATGATTCTAAACCACTGGAAAGAGTTTTAGGGACAAGATTAAGAGGCAGATGGAATTGGAGGTCATATCTTAAGTGAAATAAGCCAAGCAAAGAAAGTCAAATATCACATATTCTCACTCTTAAGTAGAGCTAAAAAATGTGTACACATGGACGTAGAGAATAGAATGATTGGCGGGTAATGAAGACTCGAAAGGGTTAGAAGATGGGAGGAGGGGTATGATGAGAAATTAGTTAATGGGCACAATTTACATTATCTGAGTGGTGGGTACCCTAAAAGCCCCAACTTGGCCACTATGAAATCTGTGCCTGTAACAAAACTACACGTGTATCCCCATACATTTGTACTTTTTTTTTTTTTTTTAAAGAGACCTCTCATGTTCTCAGGATTTACAAGAAAAGCTACCTGATCTTTTTAGGTGATTTGAGTTGCTTTCTGGAAAACATTAACTCTCATATGGTATGCTAAGATTTCCTAGGACCTGCAATCTAAGACTTAGGAAGAAAGAATTTTTAAATTTTGTTCAGTAGTGTATCTCCAGTGCCCAAAACAATGGCATGTAGTTGGTGTTCAACACCTAAGTCTGAATAAGTGACTGCTTGAAGCATTACTGCATCTAAGTTAAAAACTTCCTAGAGTTATGCTTGCAAGCTAGATTGCACCCTCTGGTTTTATATGTGCCTAAACCATACATATGTTTCCTCTACCCTTTGGGCTTAACATCTTGTACCTCCTGATTGTCATTGCCTGCATCAGCCTTGCAGATGAGTTTGCTTCCCAGAATCTTCCCAAAAGAACAAGGTATTATCAATGTCTGATCATACCTTGGTACTTTATATTTCCATACCAGATCCTTAGTTGTTCTTAGTTCTAGAATGAACTGATACATTGATCAAAGATCTTTGTGCCAGACTACAGAATCTGCACTACATAATTTAAGTAAAAGAGATTTATTAAGGGTTGTAGAAAATAGCTGATAGGGTTGAAAAAAAGGTTTGTGGAGTGAGCTGTTAGAAACAGTTTTTAAAGGTCCATCATAGAACTGGGACATGAAAGGATTTGCTACCTCTGCATCATCAGAATTAACCATAGAGGAAGACTTTTCCCTACCTGCTGGCTTCGGGCTTCAGAGCCACACGGCCCTTGCCATTATCTGTGAAAGGAAAATGGGTATCCCACAAAAATGGGCTGGCCTTTCAGTAAGTCATTCCATAAAAGGCCCTGCTTGCATGAATCTGATAGGAGAAACGTCAAGCAAATCTAGAAGGCTAACTGCAAAGGGATCTGGGAAATGTAGCTTTTGATATACTAGACCCCGTAAAAAAGTCTATAAAAAGGAAAGCATGCCATTTGGTGTTTGAAATGGTTATTAAGTGAACCATTTCACAGAATCCACCACAGAGCATATGCAAACTTTATTTAAAAAAGGATATTCACTAACACTTCTAAAGCAATACTGGAAGTTTTTCACAAATACACTTGCATATGTAAAAATATTCCGAATTCACATATACCAAAATGGTAACAATTGTCATTTTTAGATGATACATAGATCATCAATATTTACCTTCTTGTGAATATATACAATTCTTCTGAGGGTTATATAAAGTAACACAGAACTTGAAAAGCACTTGGCAGAGGACCTGACAGAAATTTTATCTTTACTTTTTATTTCCCTGGCACCTAACACTGTTTCTAATATTTAAATTAACACATATTTGTTTAAATAACCTTCATTATCTGCTGCAGCTGAGCTTACCATTATCTTTTTTTTTTTTTTCCTGAATTCTTCTGGCAAGCTAACATTACCACAAAATTTGGGGCACACAGCAGTTGTTTCTAAATGTAGTAGTATTTAACTACAAACAATAGTTTAAGTTATTAAGTTTGTTTCTTGTTTTTTTTTTAAGAATTTCAGATAAATTCCTTTATTTATTTATTCATTTATTTATTTTAGAGACAGGGTCACATTCTGTTACCCAGCCTAGAATGTAGTGGCATGATCATAGTTACTGCAGCCTTGAACTCATGGGATCAAGGGATCTCCAACCTCAGCCTCCAGAGGGGCTAAACTACACACGTGCCACCATGTTAGGCTAATTCTTTTATTTATTTTGATTTTTTTAGAGGCAGGGTCTCACTACGCTTTTCAGGCTGGTGTTGAACTCCTGACCTCAAGCAATCCTCCAGCCTCCCAAAACACTGGGATTACAAGCATGAGCCACTGCAACTTGGCCCTAAATTTAAATATATGCCATTATTATAACATCAAATTCGTACTCTGAGAGAATAATGCTTTACTTCCCCCCAAATAAGGAAAGCATCTTTTATATATATTTATGGTCAAAGTACTATCTACTGTATTTTTTTCATTATGGTGCTCCATGCATCATGGGAAAAACAAGGTAAGTATAGTGTTAGTCTAAAAATAAGTATCCTCTAGACAACTAGAGGATACTAAATATCAGTAGGTCAGGTATCTTCAAGTTTGGAAAATAAGTGAATTATAACTTAAAATTTTGTAAAATAATGGTTCGACATAGAAGTCAACACTTCTTGATCTCTAATTTTAACATTATATGAAATTGAGGCTTTCGATATATATGTTTCTACCATGGATGTACTTAAAACACGATTTTTTGCATTTTACTCAAAAGGGTTATGTAGTTAACTTCATTTAATACTTCAAACAGCACTTTGTGGCATATTATATTTATATTACAGGTTAGAAAGGGAGATTAAGAAATCTTAAGTGGGGGATAAATAATTGAGCCTAGTATTCAGAGTCTGAATTCTGGGATAAAGGATTACATAGAAATTTTTCAATAGTACAGAGCATATTCGAGCAGAATTTCCATTCAAGTGTCCTATGGATAATGATTCCATGCCCCAATAATTTAAGAAGCAATGACATAAATTTTAGTAGAATGACATTATTACTATCTAAGTAATTCAAAAAAGTTATTACCCATATAATGAGCTGCAGCTGTGAAATATATCTTATAATTATTTAAGAGAGATATTATTTGATTTTGGAATAATAGGTAAAACTCTAAATAGTGTATCATATTTAAACAACAAAAAAACCCATCTATCTACTTAGTATCATAGAAGTCATTGGGTATAATACCACTTACAGAATTGCAAACCTTTTTATATGAAATTTTTATATTAATAATTCTAAAATATATTTCAAATAACATAAAAATACTTAAAATGCACTTAACTAAATGCTAGGTTCTTAGGTAAGAAAGATGAAATACATATTCTAAAAACTCCAAGCAAATATGCTCTCTTTAATAAAGCCAAATTTCATGTTTATAGTTCCTGGACAAACAAAGCAAAAAAGGAAATGTGATAGATTGTATAATTTGTATTGACAAATGAAACAGGGATTTTCGTAAGAAAAAAAGGCAATATTCATATGAACATTTCAAGAGCTGCTCTTTCATTAAAGGCCAACCATTCTAGGTAAGTGAAGTTATTCCTTCAAGCTAAATAAATTAAGCCATCAAACACATTTTGGTTAATATTACTTGATATTCTTGAAACATGACACTCAACTATTTCAGGAGACAGCTTATGTTTTTTTGTTTGTTTGTTTGTTTGTTTTTTCTGAGACAGAGTTTTCCTCTTGTCACCCAAGCTGGAGTGCAGTGGCACAATCTTGGCCACTGCAACCTACTTCTCCCGGGTTCAAGCAATTCTACTGCCTCAGCCTCCTGAGTAGCTGGAATTGCAGGCGCCCACCACCACCCCTGGCTAATTTTTGTGTTTTTAGTAGAGACGGAGTTTCACCATGTTCACTAGGCTGTTAGGAAACTCCTGACTTCAAGTGATCCACCCGCTTTGGCTTCCCAAAGTGCTGGAATAACAGGCGTGAGCTTATATGTACTTCTTTTTACGAAACTTGCACTAGAAAGCATTTAGCTCTCTGTTAAGTCTAGAATCAAGAAATCAAGAAATCTTGTTTTGGTGATTGAAAGAAAAGAACAATATTGAGATGTTAGTGTGTAGGTTAAGACAATACTGGATTATGCAAATAAAAGTTACTTAAGCTTCTGAATACCATTCATTTCATATCCAATGCAGATTTCAACAAATTCATTATTTATTATTAATACAAAAAAACCTAAATCAATTTATTCTGTGTTGTTTTCCCCAACATGGCTAATGTGTTGATATCTTTTTAACAGCACTGCCTTCTGGTGGGCAAAATGAGCTGCAAAATAAATGACTCTGAAACCCAGACAAGTGATCCATCGGATAAGAAAATGTATTGGTGGTAAACTTTTGAAAACTAGAGGATATATGCAAAATGGGGAGAGAAATATTATGTGGTTTGGCATAATATGAATTGAGCCCTTCTTAGAATAAACAAGAAACATGACCAGTTACTTTTTGAAAACTCTTCTGGTTGATGGAAACGGGATTATTAGCTAGAGAAGGATGTTCTTCTCCCTGCTTCCTGTGGCAGAAGGACATCCATCAATATCATTTTAAATTGTAACAATTTATTTCAATGAGTTTTTTAAAGGATGGAGAATAAATACTACCCTTATACTCAGAAAAAGCTACTACTTACATTGAGGTCTGTATTACAGGAAAGCAATTTAGAGAGGCATTTGATGGCATCATTTAGATTATTTATAGTGAATAAGTTAAAATTTACTTAATTTTCTTTCATAGAATTGGTTATTGTTTTATAGAATTGTTAATTTTGAATAGTCACTAATTATTCATTGTTTTATAGAATTGTTTATTAGAACTGAAATTATGCTTTTGAATGTTTTTCAAAGTAGCAATTATTATCTTATGTGCGTAATGGCTTTCAGAATTTGTACTCAGTGTTTTACTATTTCTATTTTGAAAACTTGCATTATCACAAAAACATAAATCTCACTCACATAAAGACATGACATTTTTTAAATAGTAAAGATCATAAATGGAACAGATGCCAGCTAATGACAATCAGAAAATATTTCAATGAGCTCATTATAATTGAGAATTACATTTTAATTGATTTATTAGTCAACAATTTGCATTCGTATTGTTAAGTCGAGTATAAAGTTAAGTATTTTGACATATTTTAGATTCTCTTATTGGTAATTAAAGAGTTGCCAATTAATCATCTACTATCAAGTTATGTGTATGTGACACTAATATTTTGCTGTGAGGTAACCAATACTTACTCATGAGAATGCATTCTACTCTCATTTACTTTTGAAAATTGATTTTTAATAAAATAAATCCGAGAAAATAGAATTTTTCTCATATAATGCAATTGCTATGGCATAAAAATTACAGTATAAACCATTTGTTGTCCTCACATTCTTTTACAACACTTAATTATTTTTTAAGAATTATTATTACAAGTCTACCATATATAAATTGTCTGACATTTGTTCAGCATTACTGCTTGCTAAAAACCAAGAAAATAAATCATGAATCCCTTGACTGATATTTTCAAGGAGTAAGTTTTCTTGTCTTTTAGGTACTTGAGGATTATAAGTATTGAGTATAATAGACAAAAATACTCAATTTTCATAAATTTTACAAGCAATGATTAACTCCAAAAATAACTTTCTGGACTAAATATTAACAAACATAACAATCGTAATAATGCATGTATTGGCCAGGTGTGGTGACTCATGCTTGTAATCCCAGCACTTTAGGAAACTGAGGAGGGCAGATCACCTGAGGTCAGGAGTTCAAGACCAGCCTGGCCAAAATGGCAAAACCCCGTCTCTACTAAAAATACAAAAATTAGCCAGGGGTGCTGGCATGCGTCTGTAATCCCAGCTACTCGGAAGACTGAGGCATGAGAATTGCTTGAACCCGGGAGGTGGAGTTTGCAGTGAGCCGAGATCTCACCGCTGCACTCCAGCCTGGGCAACAGAGTGAGGCTCTGTCTAAATAAATAAATAAATAAACAAACAAATAAAGCATGTACTGCAATTCACTAAAAATATAGTGACTAAGCATTTCATGAAATTGTAATAAACTCCATTTCAGGTATTACTTATGCTACTGGCTATATTGTATTTTATAAATATAAAGACATGCAATAATTATACAGAGTCTCATATAGGGCTAAAATACATGAATTACCATCTTTCAGTTTTACATGACATTTTAATCGGTCAATGTAATATAGCTAATGGCTTTCAATACTAAGAATCTGAAGGCCCATTTCTATCTATTCACCATTTCTGACTGGCTACCTCACCTTGAAGTAGTGACCAACCTCAGAAACTGTGAGATTAATCTACTAGAAAGAGCTCTGAATATTCAGGAATTCTAGATTTGGAGTTCCCTATTTCCATTCTCACAGCAACACCCCTCTGACTTGATTGATATAAATATATATCCCTGGATGCATTAGGTGATTTTCAGTGCTCTGAGGTGCCAATATACAATAAAGAAAATAAAGGAGAATCTGAACATATGGCTGCATAAAAATAAACTGAAAGTAATGTATATGTACGTAAGAGAGTGTGTGTGTGTGTGTGTGTGTATGTATGTGTGTGTGTATGTGTGTGTAGCTTGCAGGTGCCATAATACCTTTATTGTCTCAAATACACACTTTTAATTTGATTAGATATAGTCTTAGCATAATATTTTCCTGTGGTTTCATATACATAAGAACATTTGCTTTATAGGAAGAACAAGTGTGTGGCTTCCCCTTTTCATGTTCACTGATATATATGACATAATACTTGTCTCATTGAGCTTATGGAGGATTATAGAGTTTTGAAAGATAAATGTTTATAATAATACCATTGTTTAATGTCCTTTTAAAATTATAAGCCTTAGAATATCTTATATGTAAAGGACTTTTAATACCATGGGTATGTTGTGCTAATATTTACCAAAAAAGATGAATCATATCAAGGGAGGTTAAGTCATTTCTCAAAGATAAGTATTTAGTAAACAAACTGGCACAAGTCCTAGATACTTTCTTAGAACACTATTGTGACGTGTTTATCATCATCGATTTTTTTTCTTAAAGTTATGAAGCACTGAACAGTATTTATGTAAATTTGCAAGAGAGTCAATATTTATAACCACACGATTAAAGGAAAATAATACATAAATAATAAAATTCATGTCCATAAAATTTATAACAAAAAGTGTCACTAATAACAGTATGCTAAATTTACCTAATGTACAATTGGTAATTTGTTAAATAAACCATGATCTATTTTAGGAAAGAACAAAAATGGCAATATTGATCTAAATTATTTACCTTTTTATTTTTATTTTTTAAGAGAGAGAGTCTTGCTCTGTCACCCAGGCTGGAGTGCAGTGGCACGATCTCGGCTCACGGCAACCTGCTTCTGGCTTCAAGCTATTCTCCTGCGTTAGCCTCCTGATTATAGGCATGCACTATCATGCCTGGCTAATTTTTTTTTTTTTAGTAGAGATTGGTTTTCACTATGTTGGCCAGGCTGGTCTTCTGGTCTTGAACTCCTGACCTCAAGTGATCCACCCTCCTTGGTCTCCCAAAGTGCTGGAATTACAGGTGTGAGCCACTATGCCTGGTCTGAATTATATACTTTGGATATGATTTCTCAAAATTCTAGCATGTATGAATGCTAAGTCTTATTTAATAATATGTATTTGAAGATTAAAATGAGATGATATATGTAGAAAACTCAATACAATGTCTGAAATCTAATAGATATTTACAAAAATATAAGTATTAAAATATATTATATGGAAGTGCTCATTAGGGAAATAACTTTAGAGCTCAGTGTCTCTTAATTGCAAAGTCTTAACCAAAATATAACTGGAAATGAAAAAAAATCATACTTTATTTTTATCACTTCTGAATGCGTAAAGGCAAGAGTGTCCACTTGAAAAAAACAGGAGGAGATAATTTTGCAATAAAAGCAACCGAACTTTTTCGGTGGATGGACAGTCCAACATCCTTGTATTTACAGAGCAAGGGTAAGGCTGATACTGAGGAGCATGCAAGAGTGCAGTAGTACAGGCACTTTCCACAAAGGATGCTATCATTATGGTTGTCATAAATCTTTTATATTATTTTGAAAATTAAAAACTTTATTAAGTTGACAGACTCTGTAAGTTATTCGTAAACCAATAGTTACTTAAATCTCAAAGTCTATTACCATTTTCTCTGAGAACTCTAGAGACATGCTCTCAAATATAAGTGAATAAAGAAACCATAAATTTAAATACTTCCTAAAAATTATTAGGGGTGAACTAATTTATTGTGTTTCTTATTTTAGATGTGTTCCTCAAAGGAAAACATTGTCTAATAATAGTTATAAAATTCTCAAAGCATTTTAAGCACTAATGTACAATATTTAACATGTTTTATCTGTTGTATTACTGAAGAACACTTTACTAAATATGGCTGCCTGGTAGTTGATCCTTTCTTTCAAATCTGTAGGACTATCTCATTTTTCTGTTATAATCTTCAGTGCAATTTTATGGAAGGTTATCTTTAACAAACATTTTATATATTAATAAAAGTTCAGGGCACTGGTATCATTACATTGAGGTTGCTGTCATTAGCAGAAATAGGCACAGAATGCAGAAAATAAGACTTCTAGACATACTCCTCACAATGTAATAAATGTGTTTGAATAAATGAGGTTAACAATTAGTCAGGAACTTCAAAGAATTACTAGCTGATAATTGATTATTAATATCAAATGAGAACATAGCTCACATTTCAATAATTAGTAATCAATGAATATAAAATATTTGATTTTCAGAATTTTTGTCATCTGCCAATGAGTAAGCTATAGCTTTCATGGTTCGAAATGGGTTTTTATCTTTCAATATTAACATCTGAAAACATTTTTAAGAGGTCATTCTTAATTTCTAGTAAAATAACGTTTCAAGATGATTCCCATAAATAGTCAAGAAAAATGTAGTGCTATTCGAAGTAGAGACAAGCAACAAGTCCTCATGTGAACATGTATCTCTGATTTACTAGGGCCGGGAGCGGTGGCTCACGCCTGTAATCCCAGCACTTTAGGAAGCCGAGGCGAGAGGATTACAAGGTCAAGAGATCCAGACCATCCTGGCCAACACGGTGAAACTCTGTTTCTACTAAAAATACAAAAAAAATTAGCTGGGCGTGGTGGCAGGTCCCTGTAATCCCAGCTACTTGGGAGTTGAGGCAGGAGAATTCCTTGAGCCCAGGAGGCGGAGCTTGCAGTGAGCCAAGATCACACAACTGTACTCCAGCCTGGGCAACAGAGACTCTGTCTCAAAAAAAAAACAAAGTTAGTAGTCTAAAGCCACAATGTGTGTGAAATTTCTGAAGCATGTGCTAGCTACTAATAGTGAAAGGAGTGACAAACATCATCTTGAAATTGTTATTGCATTATAAAAGAAAACATGTTCCTAGAGAGTAGTTGGAAAAACGTAATTTCTACTACTTCAGATGATATGATTTATATAGCCCAAGGCAATAAATTATCAAGAAGAAAGTTACAGTACACTTATTTTACTATAAAAGCATACAAATATGATTTAAGATAAACCTGAAACCCTGAAACCCTTCATAAGAAGGAAGATGCGTACTCAGTAAACTTAAAATGCATGCATCATTTAAATGCACATCATACAGCACATCTTGAAGTAAAAATTCCCCTTTGCAACACAAAAGTATAAAACTTGGAGTTAATATGAGTGCTTGGAGGATAAATAAGTGTAATAATTTCACATATAAAATAACAAACAATACTTCAGTTTGCTGAAAATGCACACAAATAGTTTGGGAATCCCTGGAAGAACAGTCTTACATAATTCATTTGAACAAAATATATCTTGCAAAATTATTTAAAAATACAAAAGCATGTGTTTTTTATTCTTCAGCAATATAGACACACAGATGACCCAACATGGAAAAAAATACGTTGTAAAAGTCAGTCAGTTGTGGGGAAATGTGCAGAGAGGATTTTATTTGGACTTGTTATAAATAAGCAAGATTGTATTGACAATCTAGAGAGCCTCTGAAGTGTAACTACCCTTTCAGCATTTCAGAAGACCATGTAAGCTTAGTAACTACTTCATGTTCATTTTTAAATTTTTGTAGAACATTGAAAAAGGTAAAAACAGTAAACGTATCTTTCTATTCAAAAAGGAGGGAAAAAAACTGGACAACTGTGCTTCACTCCTTAGACAGGCTTGGGGTTGGGATGCCTTTGGGAAGGGAAAGGTGAGCAACGAAGCCCAAAATGTAGACTAAGAAGAGCCAACACGTGAATGGAGACGCCAGAGGGAACAACCTAAGAAAAGTCTGTGATGTGCCATCATTATGATCAGCAGAAGCACAAGTTAATGGAAGCCTTTTATTGCAGGATGACAATCTACATAGACTAATTTATTATCTCGATTAGTAAACTTCAAAATTTAAGAATGTGACTATAGAGAAAAGAGTCTTCCAACATTAGAATAATGTGGCCTATTAGCATACTGGGAGCTATCGCCAACTTTTAATGCATAAATATGTTGTAGCCTTTTTGTAGAAAATTAACTAGATGGCAGTGACTACATAGTTGGGTCTCCATGAAACACATTTTGAGGAAGTCCATTTGCCAATACATAGAGGAGACACAACACCAACTTGTAGGAAAAATGGTTGGTGGAGTAGTTCAATCACTACAATATAGGGAATAAATAAAATAAAGTTGATGTTTTCAAGAGCACTGTATGAAGGTGGAAAACATCAAGAAAGAATACCCAAAATCCTCAAAAGGCTCAAAATGGCTGTAAAATCACACTGAATATTTTTAATTATCATTATTTTCTCATTTTTGACTTTTTATTCAAAGCAGCATCACATCTCTTTTTTCTTTCTTTTATGAGTTTATGTAATTGTTATCTTAAAGCAATCATTTCTTACCTTTGACTCTTGAACTTTCTTGATTTTTTTCCTGCTGGAAATAAAACAGAAAATAGGTCAAAATATGTAAGTAAATATGTGATCAACAGTTTCATATAAAGTTTCACTATAGGAGGATCAAAATGATTTTTGTACATATTCCCAGGAACATGATTCTCACCTTTAAAAATATGTACGTATAATTTTTTTGAGAGAGCATTTTGCTCTGTTGCCTAGACTGGAGTGCAATGACATGAACATGGTTCACTGAAGCCTTGACCTCCCAGGCTGGAGTGATCCTCCCACTGCAGCCTCCTAGGTAGCTGGGACTACAGACACATACCATTATTCTAGGCTAATTTCTTTTTTATTTTTTGTAGAGACGAGGCTTCCTTATTTTGCCCAGGGTGGTCTTGAACTCCTAGGCTCAAGCAATCCTCCTGCCTCAGCCTTTCAAAGTGCTAAGATTAGAGGGGTGAGCCCCTATACCCCATCTTACGTAAAATATTTTATTGGAGAAGTAATAACTCTTGGTGGGCATATAGTTCTCTAAGAAATCACTAAATTGCATGAATATGGATTTATAAATAAATAAGCAAATGGTTAATGAATAATAAATAATCATGCTTCTCAAATGCCTTAGGCCATTCCACTTAATCATAACAGATATTAAATAATACCTTCAGAATTTGCTTTCAATGGCTCTACATTAATCATAAATTGTTGGTGAAGGAATAAGTTTAGGCACAAACATAGGGGAGAATTTTACTAAGAAAACACAAAAGACTTTTCAACTGTCTTTGCTTTAGTTTAACTTAGAATTGGACCCCATCTCACTTCTTTAAGGCTAAAGTTGACAACAATTCTATTATTTATTCAAAAGCTGCTCCAGTCAAACTTGTCTTTCAGTTTGACATTCTCCTTATTAGTTACCAAGCAACCCCAAAAGAATTAGCTTGCTTTCAACTTTTAAAGTGGATATTGTGCACTAACTTCTCAATTAATATGCAAACACAGTTTACTCTGTCTAAAAGTTTCAGGGTCTCACACTGAAAATAACTTTGAAATATGTTTCTAAGAAAAAAATGACAATGACATATAAACTGAACTGCAGAACTGTATGAATGCCAATACATTTTGGCAAAAGAGTAAGAAAATATAAAGAACTGATTTTGTTGCAAACATTAATCCAAGATTTAGAATTTGAGAATAAAATGCATAATGACAAATGTGTATTTGTTGAATCAGCTAACCTAGTGATATAATTCTGTTAGGCTTTAAAACTTGGTGTTTTAATTCTCTCATCCGAACTCACCCAACCTCTGTGTTTGAATTCTATTTAGCTCTTTATTGTTTAATTTAGAGTATCTGTTGGTCACTTAAACTAAAATTTAAATGTGCATTACTTGTATTAAAAATACTAATATAATTAGTTTTTATAATTATGTAACTAGCAGGCTTAAGTTTTCCGAAAGAACATTTGTTTTTTTTTTATTATTATTATTATTATTATTATTATTATACTTTAAGTTCTAGGGTACATGTGCATAACGTGCAGGTTTGTTACATATGTATACTTGTGCCATGTTGGTGTACTGTACCCATCAACTCGTCAGCACCCATCAACTCGTCATTTACATCAGGTATAACTCACAATGCAATCTCTCCGCCCTCCCCCCTCCCCATGATAGGCCCCGGTGTGTGATGTTCCCCTTCCCGAATCCAAGTGATCTCATTGTTCAGTTCCCACCTATGAGTGAGAACATGCGGTGTTTGGTTTTCTGTTCTTGTGATAGTTTGCTAAGAATGATGGTTTCTAGCTGCATCCATGTCTCTACAAAGGACACAAACTCATCCTTTTTTATGGCTGCATAGTATTCCATGGTGTATATGTGCCACATTTCTTAATCCAGTCTGTCACTGATGGACATTTAGGTTGATTCCAAGTCTTTGCTATTGTGAATAGTGTCGCAATAAATATACGTGTGCATGTGTCTTTATAGCAGCATGATTTATAATCCTTTGGGTATCTCCCCAGTAATGGGATGGCTGGGTCATATGGTACATCTAGTTCTAGATCTTTGAGGAATCGCCATACTGTTTTCCATAATGGTTGAACTAGTTTACAATCCCACCAACAGTGTAAAAGTGTTCCTATTTCTCCACATCCTCTCCAGCACCTGTTGTTTCCTGACTTTTTAATGATCGCCATTCTAACTGATGTGAGATGGTATCTCATTGTGGTTTTCATTTGCATTTCTCTGATGGTCAGTGATGATGAGCATTTTTTCATGTGTCTGTTGGCTGTATGAACGTCTTCTTTTGAGAAATGTCTGTTCATATCCTTTGCCCACTTTTTGATGGGGTTGTTTGTTTTTTTCTTGTAAATTTGTTTGAGTTCTTTGTAGGTTCTGGATATTAGCCCTTTGTCAGATGAGTAGATTGCAAAAATTTTCTCCCATTCTGTAGGCTGCCTGTTCACTCTGATGGTAGTTTCTTTTGCTGTGCAGAAGCTCTTTAGTTTAATGAGATCCCATTTGTCAATTTTGGCTTTTGCTGCTGTTGCTTTTGGTGTTTTAGACATGAAGTCTTTGCCCGTGCCTATGTCCTGAATGGTACTACCTAAGTTTTCCTCTAGGATTTTTATGGTATTAGGTCTAACATTTAAGTCTCTAATCCATCTTGAATTAATTTTCGTATAAGGAGTAAGGAAAGGATCCAGTTTCAGCTTTCTACTTATGGCTAGCCAATTTTCCCAGCACCATTTATTAAATAGGGAATCCTTACCCCATTTCTTGTTTCTCTCAGGTTTGTCAAAGATCAGATGGCTGTAGATGTGTGGTATTATTTCTGAGGACTCTGTTCTGTTCCATTGGTCTATATCTCTGTTTTGGTACCAGTACCATGCTGTTTTGGTTACTGTAGCCTTGTAGTATAGTTTGAAGTCAGGTAGCGTGATGCCTCCAGCTTTGTTCTTTTGACTTAGGATTGTCTTGGAGATGCGGGCTCTTTTTTGGTTCCATATGAACTTTAAAGCAGTTTTTTCCAATTCTGTGAAGAAACTCATTGGTAGCTTGATGGGGATGGCATTGAATCTATAAATAACCTTGGGCAGTATGGCCATTTTCACGATATTGATTCTTCCTATCCATCAGCATGGTATGTTCTTCCATTTGTTTGTGTCCTCTTTTATTTCACTGAGCAGTGGTTTGTAGTTCTCCTTGAAGAGGTCCTTTACATCCCTTGTAAGTTGGATTCCTAGATATTTTATTCTCTTTGAAGCAATTGTGAATGGAAGTTCATTCATGATTTGGCTCTGTGTTTGTCTGTTACTGGTGTATAAGAATGCTTGTGATTTTTGCACATTAATTTTGTATCCTGAGACTTTGCTGAAGTTGCTTATCAGCTTAAGGAGATTTTGGGCTGAGACAATGGGGTTTTCTAAATATACAATCATGTCATCTACAAACGGGGACAATTTGACTTCTTCTTTTCCTAACTGAATACCCTTGATTTCTTTCTCTTGCCTGATTGCCCTAGCCAGAATTTCCAACATTATGTTGAATAGGAGTGGTGAGAGAGGGTATCCCTGTCTTGTGCCAGTTTTCAAAGGGAATTTTTCCAGTTTTTGCCCCTTCAGTATGATATTGGCTGTGGGTTTGTCATAAATAGCTCTTATTATTTTGAGGTACGTTCCATTAATACTGAATTTATTGAGCGTTTTTAGCATGATGGGCTGTTGAATTTTGTCAAAAGCCTTTTCTGCATCTATTGAGATAATCATGTAGTTTTTGTCTTTGGTTCTGTTTATATGCTGGATTATGTTTATTGATTTGCAAATGTTGAACCAGCCTTGCATCCCAGGGATGAAGCCCACTTGATCATGGTGGATAAGCTTTTTGATGTGCTCCTGAATCCGGTTTGCCAGTATTTTATTGAGGATTTTTGCATCGATGTTCATCAGGGATATTGGTCTAAAATTCTCTTTTTTTGTTGTGTCTCTGCCAGGCTTTGGTATCAGGATGATGTTGGTCTCATAAAATGAGTTAGGGAGGATTCCCTCTTTTTCTATTGATTGGAAGAGTTTCAGAAGGAATGGTACCAGCTCCTCCTTGTACCTCTGGTAGAATTCAGCTGTGAATCCATCTGGTCCTGGACTTTTTTTGGTTGGTAGGCTATTAATTATTGCCTCAATTTCAGAGCCTGCTATTGGTCTATTCAGGGATTCAACTTCTTCCTGGTTTAGTCTTGGAAGAGTGTAAGTGTCCAGGAAATTTTCCATTTCTTCTAGATTTTCTAGTTTATTTGTGTAGAGGTGTTTATAGTATTCTCTGATGGTAGTTCGTATTTCTGCGGGGTCGGTGGTGATATCCCCTTTATCTTTTTTTATTGCGTCTATTTGATTCTTCTCTCTTTTCTTCTTTATTAGTCTTGCTAGTGGTCTGTCAATTTTGTTGATCTTTTCAAAAAACCAACTCCTGGATTCATTGATTTTTTGAAGGGTTTTTTGTGTCTCTATCTCCTTCAGTTCTGCTCTGATCTTAGTTATTTCTTGCCTTCTGCTAGCTTTCAAATGCGTTTGCTCTTGCTTCTCTAGTTCTTTTAATTGCGATGTTAGAGTGTCAATTTTAGATCTTTCCTGCTTTCTCTTGTGGGCATTTAGTGCTATAAATTTCCCTCTACACACTGCTTTAAATGTGTCCCAGAGATTCTGGTATGTTGTATCTTTGTTCTCATTGGTTTCAAAGAACATCTTTATTTCTGCCTTCATTTTGTTATGTACCCAGTAGTCATTCAGGAGCAGGTTGTTCAGTTTCCATGTAGTTGAGCGGTTTTGATTGAGTTTCTTAGTCCTGAGTTCTAGTTTGATTGCACTGTGGTCTGAGAGACAGTTTGTTATAATTTCTGTTCTTGTACATTTGCTGAGGAGTGCTTTACTTCCAATTATGTGGTCAATTTTGGAATAAGTGCGATGCAGTACTGAGAAGAATGTATATTCTGTTGATTTGGGGTGGAGAGTTCTATAGATGTCTATTAGGTCTGCTTGCTGCAGAGATGAGTTCAATTCCTGGATATCCTTGTTGACTTTCTGTCTCGTTGATCTGTCTAATGTTGACAGTGGAGTGTTGAAGTCTCCCATTATTATTGTATGGGAGTCTAAGTCTCTTTGTAAGTCTCTAAGGACTTGCTTTATGAATCTGGGTGCTCCTGTATTGGGTGCATATATATTTAGGAGAGTTAGCTCTTCCTGTTGAATTAATCCCTTTATCATTATATAATGGCCTTCTTTGTCTCTTTTGATCTTTGATGGTTTAAAGTCTATTTTATCAGAGACTAGTATTGTAACCCCTGCTTTTTTTTGTTCTCCATTTGCTTGGTAAATCTTCCTCCATCCCTTTATTTTGAGCCTATGTATGTCTCTGCATGTGAGATGGGTCTCCTGAATACAGCAGACTGATTGGTCTTGACTCTTTATCCAGTTTGCCAGTCTGTGTCTTTTAATTGGAGCATTTAGTCCATTTACATTTAAGGTTAAGATTGTTATGTGTGAACTTGATCCTGCCATTATGATACTAGCTGGTTATTTTGCTTGTTAGTTGATGCAGTTTCTTCCTAGCCTCGATGGTCTTTACATTTTGGCTTGTTTATGCAATGGCTGGTACCGGTTGTTCCTTTCCATATTTAGTGCTTCCTTCAGGGTCTCTTGTAAGGCAGGCCTAGTGGTGACAAAATCTCTAAGCATTTGCTTATCTGTAAAGGATTTTATTTCTCCTTCACTTATGAAACTTAGTTTGGCTGGATATGAAATTCTGGGTTGAAAATTCTTTCTTTAAGAATGGCACATATACACCATGGAATACTATGCAGCCATAAAAAAGGATGAGTTTGAGTCCTTTGTAGGGACTTGGATGCAGCTGGAATCCATCATTCTTAGCAAACTATCACAAGAACAGAAAACCAAACACCGCATGTTCTCACTCATAGGTGGGAACTGAACAATGAGATCCCTTGGACTCAGGAAGGGAACATCACACACCGGGGCCTATCATGGGGAGGGGGGAGGGGGGAGGGATTGCACTGGGAGTTATACCTGATGTAAATGACGAGTTGATGGGTGCAGCACAGCAACATGGCACAAGTATACATATGTAACAAACCTGCACGTTATGCACATGTACCCTACAACTTAAAGTATAATAATAATAAATAAATTAAAAAAAAAAAAAAAAAAGAATGTTGAATATTGGCCCCCACTCTCTTCTGGCTTATAAAGTTTCTGCCGAGAGATCTGCTGTTAGTCTGATGGGCTTCCCTTTGTGGGTAACCCGACCTTTCTCTCTGGCTGCCCTTAAGATTTTTTCCTTCATTTCAACTTTGGTGAATCTGGCAATTATGTGTCTTGGAGTTGCTCTTCTCGAGGAGTATCTTTGTGGCGTTCTCTGTATTTCCTGGATTTGAATGTTGGCCTGCCCTACTAGGTTGGGGAAGTTCTCCTGGATGATATCCTGAAGAGTGTTTTCCAACTTGGTTCCATTTTCCCCCTCCATTTCAGGCACCCCAATCAGACGTAGATTTGGTCTTTTTACATAATCCCATACTTCTTGCAGGCTTTGTTCATTTCTTTTTCTTCTTTTTCGAAAGAACATTTGTTAATGAGAATCTCTGTCTCCCTCCCTCTCCTCTATTAACATTCATTCAGTCAGTCAGTCAGTCATTTATTCATTCATTATTTCACCAAATATGTATGGATCACTTTTTATGTGCCAGACACTATTCCTGGTGATAAGACTATACGGGATGAACAAAATAAAAAAAAAATTGTGTCTTCATGGAGCAGACTGTATACATTTTATTCAGAAAAGATATGCTACAGAAGGTGACAGTGTTGGAGTAGAGTGACTGCAATTATACACATAGCCACAGGGATAAATTCATTTTTGAATAAAATTCTGAATGAGGTGAACATGATCCGAGCATATATATATGAAAAACAGGTCCTAGGGGAGAAAAAAATTTCTAATGTCCTCAGTCACATGCAAGAGTTCTTAGCACTGTCAAAAATATTAAGGAGACCACTGTGTGTGGACTGGATTGAAGGAAGGAAATTTAGTAGGAAATACAATCTGGGTGGTAATAGGAGCCAGACAGACAAGCACTTGGGGCATTTGGTAGGACTTTGGTTTTTACTCTGACATAGCTGAGAAAACATAAACATTTCTTCTCAGGGGGTAACATTATCTGGATTACATTTAAATAGAATCATTTTGGCTGTCTATTGAGAATAGGTTGAAAGGGCAAGGGCAAAGTCAGGGAGGCCATTAAAGAAAGTATTGCAGTAATCCAGGTCGGCTATGACAAAAACATGGAACAATGTAGTAGGAGTGTATTTGGAATACCTACTTAGAGCAAGGTTTGCTTATAGATTAAAATTTTGCTGTGAGAAAGCCAACAAGGATGACTCCAAGGGTCTGAGCTGCTAGAAGCATAGAAATACGTACTTATTCCTTCTTCACCTGTCTTGCAGCACTGCCACACTCTCTGAGATTTGCTTCTAGTTCCCTGCCTACCCCTATTGAGTCTCCTTTACTGCTTCCTCTTTTCCTAAGCACTAGCATCCTAGGCATTGAGGTCTTATCTTTTTTCCGTATAGCTCATTCTTTTAGCAACCTTATCTAATCTCCTAGCCTTAAGTTTGGTTCCACTGCTAAGGATTTATACATCTAAACCAACCTCCCCATTGAACATCAGACTCACATATTCAACTGTCTTTTTACATCCCTACTTGGATTTCCAATAACATGGCCTATCTATAATGTTTCAAACTGAATTTCTGATCTTTCCTTACTTCCTTGACCATCTTTTTCATCTTAGTTTCAGGTAACTCCATTCTTCTAGTTGTGCATATCCTTAGTGTCACCCTGTGTTACTCTGTCTCTTAAGAGATAATAAACCTCAAATTTTCATTAGTATGATTTTTAAACATATCAACTTTGAAATTAATTTGACTATAATTCCAAGGATTCAAAGTAGGTAGATAAAACTCATAGGACATATTTCAACCAGATACATAAAGTTTGAAGCCACTAGCATAGTATAAATTATCACTCTATAAATTAGAACATAGAGTAGAGCTCACTGATCTATAACAGTATTGTAAAACGTATAAGAAAAATATAGTCGAATTAGCCAACAAAAGAGGATGGAAGCATTAAAAAAAGGAGAAAAATCAAGAGATCAAGGAATTATGAAATCCCAAAGAACATATTATTTAGAAGGAAATTTTCAATAGCATAGAATTATTCTGAGAAGTCAAGTACAATTATGTCTAAGAAAATGCCCATTCATCATATTGACATAGATAGAATCACTGACTTTAGATAAAGCATTTTTTGGTGCTCATATGGGATTAAAAGTCCAATTCAAGTTATCTAAGGAAGGAGAAGAGGGTGACTGAGATATGTACAAAGTGGGAAAAATTACATGATGGAAACACGACTAGGAATAAAAAGCCTGTTATGGTGTGTAGCTGGAAACTAAAGTCCATAGAGATAATAGGTTTGTTGTTTATTGACTTTTTGCTTTATTTTGTTTAGTTTTGTAATACTACATGATTATTTATATCACTGAGATTTGAGAATATATAAACGATGGAAGATACATAGTAGAAAATGAGAGGATTAGGATAAAAAGAAGAGAGAGCATGACTGATTGTATAAGGTTATTGAAAGGGTGGATGTGATAGAATATATATAATTGGGGACAAAAATTAAGTAGAAAGACCAGTCTCTGTAATAGAACAGATGGGAACAGGAAGGCTTAGTCATAGATGCAGGAGGTGTCTAGGTTTGATATGATGAATTAAACATGTTCGATCTCTGATGATTTATTTTCTTTATGTAATAGAAGGAAAGGTGGTTGGCTAATTCTGGAAGTTTAGTGTTTTGTCTGAAATTTGAGAAGATAGAGAAGATTTTAAGTGCATTGCTTTTTGCAAGAGTAGGTGAGAAGAATCACACATATAGGTTAGTATGATTGAGCCAATCCTAGTTGAGTTTTGTCATCATAAATTTGTAACAATCTTAGGCTTAGTTTACCTATAGTGGAATAGGCATTTTATTGATATTATATTGCATTGTATTTGTTTTCTAAAATCAAGTTCTCTACTATACAGTTTTATGTAATTATAAAGTACCAAAGCAAATCTGCCTAAATATTCTATAAACAAGAAATATTTAAGAAGCATGAATTTGGAGAAGGGAAACTAGTAATTAATTAGTGGACTGGAACAAATGACAATAGATTTGCAAAGTGAGAAGGACACTTAGGGGTAAACTCCTGCAGTACTGTCGAAGTTGTATAAACCCCTTTCACTAGAGACTTATTTAGGATTTGCAAATAGTAACTGTTCCAATTTGCTTCTACTACTTTAATGTTACCTTATTTACAATGGCAATATAGATTTTCCACAATTTTATTTTACAAACTATAACTTCATGTTCAAAATATGTACTTTAAATGAAGAAACATTATAAAGAAAATTGTGATTATTTAATTGTGTGAGAACTCATGAGTGATCAGAAACATTAGTTATTCTGTCCACACAATTCATTTGAAAAACATTCTTACGTTAGGAAGACTTAGGTCTAGTCCATAATAGCAGAATGTTTATATTTCTAGTTATAACTTAATTTTAACATTCTTTCAAAATATTTTCTAATAAAGTAAATTTGACTTAAAATAAGAAATATATTTGGTTATGTGTCAAAGCTAAATAATAGCAAACTATTTATGTTTTACATTGTACTATGCTATTTCTTGGAAGAATTCCAAAGTGCTGTGTATTAATTACATCAGCATACTTCATGAAATCCAGTCCAGTAATGTAAGATGGCTAAAAGCTCTAGCAGACAGTATGATAAAGATTAGCAAAGACAACCTGGGAAGAAGTATGGCTTTACAATAAATACAAGAATCAACAATATGGTATCTTAAATATTTTTAAACAGAAATAAAGTAAATGCAATGTAACTAAACCAATGTAAAATTAAGTCAAATTGGGATACACAGTAGTTGTACAAATGAGCTATAAGTGGTTCTAAAGCATCTAAACAAACTGGGGTTTAGCAAACCACACCAAAACACCATGTTGCTAGTCTTTTAACTGGGCCAAATATTACCACACTAGGAGATATTAAGGATATTTCTTATCCAGTATCTGGATTTATGACATAAAGATTATTAACATTTGATGATGGCTATATTATAACATGAAAATGGATTTCTCCTGATGAAACACTAAGAATACCTGGCTATAATATCTTCAAACATAATTTACCTGTTTCCTTCCTTCTTACTGAGAAGCAAATGCTCTCTGGAAAGTGAAGAAATCATCTAAATGCTAAATGTTAAGTGCGTCATCTCCACTGTAACAGCATTGAGGTAGTAAACGTTAGACTATCAATGAATTGTCCTCCCTTTCCAGATTATAAGCTTAAATTATTTGAAGGGAGAGCCACCCAGATAATACCCTTGAGTACTCTTTTATAATGTATATACATATGATGTTACATGAATGAGACTAGTCATGTGCATTCTGGTCAATACCAAGAATACTATAGACTTCCTTTCACATGGAGGGACCTAAGAGCGAAGCACATGCAGACAGAATTGAGTTGGTCCCCTAAAGAGTGAAACTGACGCTCTCTGACTCTGAGAGAGTATACATAGTCCTTTTCACTATACATAAAAATAACTTGTTTATATAAAAAAGGAAGCAGAAGATATCAAGGAGATATAAGGCAAGGTTCTTTTCCCTTTTAACATGGGAGTAATGAGGAAAAAAAATCTAGTTTGCTATTGTTTTTCCTTATCCCCATGTGACTTGTTTGCATTTGGTCATTAATAAAAAACGTATAGTCAGACTATGTTATTCTAGATAATTAACAGAATAAACATGACTATTTTTAAAAACAAGTCAAAATTAAAAGGAAAATCTCTGTGAAAATTTCTTCCATCTCACTGCAGCAATATTGGAAAGTTATTTTCTTTTTAAGAAATTTCCTGTTACGCAAACATAGCATTTCCTTTAGTTGAATAGGTGGCATAAGTTGAGAAACTATGAAGTCCAAGAGAAAAAATGCACTACGTATTTATGATTTTTCTTTGACTAATATGTACAATAAAGCACATTCAAGCTGTATTTAGCTTGACTATATGCTGAAAATAAGTTAATTTCTCTCATGGGATTTGAGAAAAGTCCAATATATGGAAGACTTTTACTGGTATATCGAATGAAGCCCAAAATAAATCAATAAACATAAAATTTACAAATTAGCAAAAGACAGAAATAAATTCTGCAGTAGTCAAAAGTGATGTATTCTAGCTAAAGTAATCTTTCTATCAATCCATATTATCCATAGTTCTTCCTACATTAAACTGATGATATAATTCACCAAGTGTCCTTATGTATATATACTTCAGTGCTCAGGTGTGAGTGGGTGATTTTAAATTCATGAATAATTGTCAATAGATCCTAACACTGAAAATAGTCAATGGATAAAAATAAGTATATAAAAATATAAATTTTGTGGGAAATACACATATGAGTAAACCTTACTAATTTTAGCAGGCTGCCTAGTTGAATTTCCTTCTCAGAACTCTTCCCTTCTCTCTGATTGTAATTATTACTTCCCAGACAAATGCTACCAATTCAAAATAGTTTTAAAAGTGATAATTTGCAGCAGAGACCCACATTCATCATATATTTGTTCTCATGTGCTACATGGGAGAAGATAAAATATTTAGGTGTTTTAAAAGATATTATTAGATCTACTAAGTAATATGGATTGTAAATTCTTGGAAGTTGAGAATAGGAGAATGTCTCATAGATCCAGTCTCCAAAAATCCCACAACAAATTTATTCTGTGCTATCCTGACACATGAATACTCATGAACATGTGAGCTTTCCTCCCCAAAGTCACTTACATACACATACATATAGGTACACACACACATGCACACATTTTATCAAAACTATCTACTTTGGTGGTGGCAATTAAATTATAAAAATGCCAGGAAAATGGAGGGGAGACGGTTGGCATAGAAAAAAAATGCCTGAAAAATAGAGATATTGTCACTCATAATCCACTATATCAAGTGTACTCAAATTTGGAGTCATACCTATATTATCAGTAAACTATAAAGCTGATTTTCAGTTCTATTTTATTTAATCAAAATCTTATCGTCTTTTATTTAAAATGCTTTTTCTTAGAATTTGAATCATGTCCCTGATCCAGTCTTAACCTCCTCAACAAGGCCTTCCCTGAACATTCTATCTAAATCAGCGCCTCCATTATTATTTATCTTAACTGGTTTTTTTTTCATTTTTCACAAAAGTCACTACTTCTAAGAATAATGTATGCTTGTCCATTGTCTGTTCCTCCCACTGGATTGTATCTTCCATGAGGAAAGGTATTCTGCAGTCTCAACTGGCATATCCTCAATGTGTTAGAGGAAATGCCAGTCGACACTTTTCCAACAGAGTCTTCAAACTCCAGAATTCAATAGTCAGAGGGAGGGATAGGCAGAGACACACACAAATATATGCCATAAAATGTGATATTCAATAGTGGAATTATGTATCAAATCTAGATAATACAGTCCAGAGAGGAATGTATTCTTTCTTAGCTTGGGCAGCTGAAGGTGAGCTGTGAGAAGGCCGGGAACTAAAGAATTTACAAAGAAAGATGAGATGGTAAAAAAAAAAAAAAAAAAAAAAAAAGAAAAGTAGTTTATCTCCACAGCAAAGTGAAAAAGCACATTCTATCTAGAGGACATAGCATAGACAAAGTTATAGATTCAAAAGAGTGTGTGATAAGACTGCAAAAGAGCAAGTAGTGTTGTTGCAGTAGTGCAGAGTTGGAACAGTTAAAGTACTAAACAAGGTTGGGCAAGGAGTATGTTTCAAGGATTCATGGAGAAATGAAAGTAATTTTCTTATGTTGGTAAGAAATGTCATTAGATTTATTAGTAGCCCAATGAATATATATTTAAATACAACCTGGAAAAGTTATAGAATGTCAGTCAACAGTCAACCAACTTCTCCTTTGGTTTAATATTTTGATGTAAAGGTATTCATTCCAATGCTAACATTGTAGTTGCTTCTTATTGTATATTTATATTGTATTTGCTGTGTTTATGTAATTTTCAGTAAGAAAATCTAGAGAGAACTTGTGATTGGGTTGAGATATTCTCAGTATTGCCCCAAATTATAAAGAACGTAAACAAGATAACAATATGCACTTGACAAAAAAAAAATCAAACTAGGACAGAATTTACCACTAGAATTTTAAAAAAAAATTGTATTGTTATTTTATTGCATACATATTCTGATATTATATACTACATTTAGAAGTTATATGAAGCAGGCCGGGCTCGGTGGCTCATGCCTGTAATCCCAGCACTGTGGGAGGCCGAGGAGGACGCATCACCTGAAGTCAAGAATTCAAGACCAGCCTGACCAACATGGAGAAACCTCATCTCTACTAAAAGTACAAAATTAGCCTGGTTTGGTGGCGCATGCCTGTAATCCCAGCTACTCAGGAGACGGAGCCAGGAGAATCACCTGAACCCAGGACACGGAGGTTGTGGTTAGCTGAGATTGCACCATTGCACTCCAGCTTGAGCAACAAGAGTGAAACTCCATCTCAAAAAAAAAAAAAAAAAAAAAAAAAAAATGTTATATGAAGCAAATTCATGTGTGTCTAAATTGAAAATAATAGGAAAATATATTTCCCATTATGGGAAATATTACTCATAGTTTAGACGTACTTGTAAACATGAGAAAGTTTATTGTTGTTGTTGTTTGCTTCTTTTTCACCAAGATCATGTATGTTCAAGTCCAATGGATATGACATATACACTTAATCACATCAATACACGTGGTGTCAAATAAAGTCTTTAAGAATTTTCCCAGTGTCATAATGGACATCTTCGATTCATGGACTCATGAAAGACATAAACACACTGACTTTCACACAGTGAGAAGCATGGGCTGGGTTAAGGAATTGCAGCCATTTAGGGCAGAAAATATAGCATGGATAAGGGATGGATCAGGTAGTGAGATATGTTAGAAAATAACACATAGTCTCATATTAAGCATAATAGATAACTGAAATAGTGAAAAGGGCAATTATATAATATACTTTTACAAACCTCCCCATGGTACCCACACATCTAGGCACTCCTCTCCATAATAAATTAGAAACTTATTTACTTCTCGATGTATGCTAATTTGAGGATTTGAAAAATACTATGGAAAAGAAAATGTTCTTTTATCTAATGTGTGATAGAAGATTTTAAAAGTTATGTACATCCTTCTTACAACATCATTGTTTTGTACTACTAAGCTTTGAGATGAACTATTGGGGAAATCTAAAATTAATATACAATCATACCCCAAACATATTGCCGGTTCAGTTCCAGACCACTGCCATGAAGTAAATATTGCAGTAAAGTGAGTCACCTGAATTTTGCAGTTTCCCAGTGCATGTTATGTTTACACTGTACTGTAGTCTATTAAGTGTGTAGGAGCATTATGTGTAAAAATCAATGCCCGTACTTTAATCAAAAGTATTTTACTGCTAAAAAATGCTAATGATCATATCAGCCTTCAGTGAGTCACAATTTTTTGCTGTTGGTGGGTCTTGCTTCAGTGTTGATAGCTGTCAACTGATCAGAGTGGTGGTTGTTGAAGGTTAGGGTGGATGTGGTAATTTCTTAAAATTAAAAAAAATGAAGTTTGCTGCATTAATTCTTTCTTTCATGAAAGATTTCTCTGTAGCATGTAATGCATTTCATGGATTTTATCTAGAGTAGAACTTCTTTCAAAATTAGAGTCAATTCTCTCAAAGCCTGCCACTGCTTTGTCAACTAAGTTTATGTAATATTCTAAACCCTTTGTTGTCATTTCAACAACGTTGACAGCATCTTCACAAGGAGTAGATTCCATTTCAAGCAATCACTTTCTTTGCTCATTCATAGAAGCAACTCTTTATCTATTCAAATTTTACTGTAAGATTGTGGCAATTTAGTCACATTTTCAAGCTTCACTTCTAGTTCTAGTTCTTTTGCTATTTCCACAACATCTGCAGTTACTTCCTTCAGTGAAGGGTGGAATCATGGGAAGTAATCTATGAGGCTGCAATCACCTTCTCCAAAACTCCTGTTAAAGTTGATATTTTGACCTCCTTCCATGAATCATGAATGTTCTTAATGAGATCTGGAATGGTGAATCCTTTCCAGAAGGTTTTAAATTTACTTCGCCCAGAGCCAGATCCATCAGAGGAATCACTGTCTATGACAGCTAAAGTTTTACAAAATATATTTCTTAGATAATAAGAACGGAATGTCAAAATTATTTCTTGCTTTATGTGCTACAGAATGAATGTTTTGTTAGCAGGCATGAAAGCACATTAGTCTCCTTATAAATCTACATCAGCCCTTATGGGATGACCAGGTACATTGTGAAAGAGGAGTAATATTTGAAAAGGGATCTTTTTTCTGAGCAGTCGTTCTCAATAATGAGCTTAAAATATTCAGTAAACCATGCTGTAAACAGGTGTGCTATCATACAGGCTTTCTTCTTTCATTTATAGAGCAGAGGCAGAGTAATTTACCATAATTCTTAAGGACCTCAGGGTTTTCAGAATGGTAAATGAGCATTTGTTTCAACTTGAATGCTGCTTCCCCAGCAGCATTAGCCCCTACCAAGAGAGTGAACCTGTTTTTTCAAGGTTTGAAGTCAGATATTGACTTCTTTCTTGCTAAGAAAGTGGTGAATGGCATATTTTTTTTTTCATAGGAGGTTGTTTCATCCACATTGAAAATCTCTTGTTCAGTATAGCCACCTTCATGAACTATCTTAGGTTTTCTTGATAACTTTCTGCAATTTCTGCATCAGCACTTGGTGCTTTGTCTTGCACTCTTATGTTATAGAGACAGCTTCTTTCCTTAAACCACGTGAACCAACGTCTGCTAGCTTCCAGCTTCTCTTCTGCAGCTTTCTCGCCTCTCTCAACCTTCACAGAATTGAAAACTGAGAATTTTGCTCCGAATTATGCTTTGGCTTGGGGGCAGATTGTGCTTGTTTTGATTTTTTAGCCAGACTATTGAAACTTTCCTCATATCAGAAATAAAGCTGTTTCACTTTCTCATTACTCACATATTCACTAAAGTAGCACTTTTAATTTCCTTCGAGAACATTTCCTTTGTACTCACAACTTGGCTAAATATTTGGTGCAAGAAGCTTAGCTTTCAGCCTGTCTCAGCTTTTGTTATAACTTTCTTAGTAAGCTTAATCATTTCTAGCCTTTGATTTAAAGTGAGAGACATGCAATTCTTCCTTTCACTTGAACACTTAGAGGCCATTGCAGGGTTATTAATTGGCCTAATTTCAGTATTATTGCATCTCAGGGAATAGGGAGGCCTGAGGAGAGGGAGACAGACATGGTAACAGTTGGTCTGGTGGAGCAGTCAGAACATACACATTTACAGATTAATTTCAATATACTATAAAGGTGCAGTTCATGGTGCTCCGAAACAGTAACAATGGTAACATCAAGCTCTCTTCTTGATTTGATCATCACAATTTCATGTTTCTGTCAAAATATCACATGTATTCCATAAATATACACAAACATTATGTACCTGTAATAATTTAAAATTTTAAAAATGTTTAAAAAGATCACTGATCACTAGAACAGATATAATAATAATGAAAAAGTTCAAAATATTGTGGGAATTATCAAAATGTGACACGGTGATATAAAATAAGCACATGCTGTTTTTAAAAAATGACACCGACAGACTTGCTTAAAACCAGGCTACCACGAACCTTCCATTTGTAAAAAATGCAGTGTCTGCAAAGTGCAATCAGATAAGGTACAGTATAAAGAGGTGTGCTTGTTGCTAATAGGCCTCTTTTCCAGTTATTAACTGAAATGGAAATTAAATAATTTTTTAAACGACTGGACAATTTTTGTTAGTATTCTTAGGCAATATTCCCTAGTGAAAGAATTAACTTGGAAACATTTAAAGGGTATACCTATTTAATTTTACAATATTTTATGAGTTTTTTAAGAGGATAATGAGGAAGGCAGCATTTTTCATATATATAAAACATTCTGACTAACTCACTTTTAGACATTCTATCTCATTTTTGTCTGAAGAAATTTGAAATATCATTGGAACACATTAAGTTTCTTATTATCATCTTGCCATTTCAGTAGGCTATTGACACACTAAATATCCACTCACTGTTTGAACACGGGTTTTTTTTTATTTGGAATGTACATGTCTAGCACTGTGCTAGAAAATAGGGGTTAACTAAAAATAGCATAGATGTCTGATCTCTGAAGTTCATATTCTATCTGGAAAGACAAACAGCTTTTACTTACAACACAATGTTAAAGAATTTATAGGGTGATGTGGAAACAAGGATGTGAGGAGCAATTGCATTTGCTGAGTTACCGGGGCAAAGGGAGAGTCTCCAAGTGAAACTGTTACTTGAGCTAAGAATTAAAGGATGGCAAAGTAATTTACTGGGGGAAAAGAGCATTAAGCTGCTCAAAGGCACAGAGTTGTAAACTCTTTAATCTTTTGGGAGGAACTGTGAACAGTTAAGCATAGCCAACTGCATACTTCTTTGGACATGAGGATTATATAAAAATACATTCAAGACAGTTTTCTCCTAGTTCCAGGAGAAAATTTATGCCTGGCTAAATATTATAGCTGAAGCTATTTGGTAAAGAGCCACATAAATTAAATAAACATGCCAATTATTATGACAGCTTTTTCAGTGTATTTTTAGAGTGTGATAAATAATGATGATTTTTAAAAACAAATCACTAATTAAAATATTTGTAATTAATGGAAATATAAATCATGAATTAATGATTTGGTTGTGAAAATTAGTGAATTTGTATGATTTAAAATGTAGACATGTACACATATGTAGGAATTCCTTCTATAATATGTTTATCCCTTAATAGATTTGGGTTTCTAATTTATTAGGTCTGCAAACAGTCCATAAGTAAGAGTTGTCGTAGGAATCTAATCATTTGGTTTATGAATCCCCAGTGACCGAGAGTAGAGTATGCCTTATCTAGTAATATAAATTTTAGACAGACAACAAATAAATAAGACTTATTATCGAAAATACGTTTTACACAAAAATAACTATACTCTGTGATATAGAAAATATAAAGACTTATTTCCGGATACCCTTAGGTAAGCCCAAACTAACACAAGACACTCTGGGCACAGGCAACTCAGCTTCTTCATAAAGAGATAAGCACAAAGTAGGTCAATGGCATGGAGTCTCAGTACAGACACACAACCAGGGCTTACCCTGGGAGACCAAGAATTGGTTGTAGATCTATGAAAATAATGTTGTGACTAGTTGGGAAATAATAAAAATGATAATGATAAGATGAAAACACATATCATTCTTACTATGTAGCATGCAATTTTTAAGTTCTTTACCTATATCTCCTTTAACGTGCCCAAAAATCATGTCTAGTTTTCCCTGCTTTCGCCCTCACAGCTGGAGGGTTCATGGAGTTCTTCAGGGGATGACAATTGTGCTATGGCAGAGCAGCATTTCTAAGCCAAGTGTGAGTTCATGTGAGTAGAGCGAAACACGAGTCAAATTTCCATTAAAAGACTATGAGTTCCA
Organism: Macaca thibetana thibetana; assembly: GCF_024542745.1. Taxonomy (NCBI): domain Eukaryota; kingdom Metazoa; phylum Chordata; class Mammalia; order Primates; family Cercopithecidae; genus Macaca; species Macaca thibetana. Next base: position 27,811,654 of record NC_065582.1, on the reverse strand, counting down.
CCAGGCGCGGTGGCTCACACCTGTAATCCCAGCACTTTCGGAGGCTGAGGCAGGTGGATCACCTGAGGTCAGGAGTTTGAAACGAGTCTGGCCAACATGGTGAAGCCCCGTCTCTACTAAAAATACAAAAATTAGCCGGACATGATAGTGGGGGCCTGCAATCCCAGCTTTTTGGGAGACTGAGGCAGGAGAATTGCTTGAATCTGGGAGGTGGATGTTGCAGTGAGCCAAGATTGCACCACTGCACTCCAGCCTGGGCAACAAGAGAGAAACTCCGTCTCAAAGACAAAAACAAAAACAAAAGCAAACAACGAAAAACTATGAGTTCGCCATATAGTATGTCCTTAAAATAAGTAAAAGAGTATTTGTCAGGATTTTCATTCCTGCTTTGGCAGGTATGTAGTAAAGGTTATCATATAACCTTTTTAACTCAGCCTAATTTTAACTAAAAGTTGAGCGAGCCTGGAGCATTATGTTTACAATTGTTCATGTTAAAGCCTATTCCCAGCCAGGCGCAGTGGCTCACGCCTGTAATCCCAGAAGTTTAGGAGGCTGAAGCAGGACTATCACTTGGGGTCAGGAGATCGAGACTAGTCTGGTCAATATGGTGAAAACCCATCTCTACTGAAAATACAAAAATTAGCTGGGTGTGGTGGCGCGCGCTTGTATTCTCAGCTACTAGGGAGGCTGAGGCAGAAGAATTGCTCGAACCCGGGAGGCAGAGGTTGCCGTGAGTGGAGATGGTGACATTGCACTCCAGCCTCCAGCCTGGGCGACAAAGCAAGACTCAGTGTCAAAAACAGAAACAAACAAGCAGAAAAAAACACCTTTTCCTTTGAAAAACATACAATGTGCTCTAAGGACTAAAATATATTTCAAGATATAGAAAAAACAAAACCCTAGAATAATTTACATTGGTAACACTCAAGAACCTGTTATAAACAAAGATATAATTATGGTGGTAAACCAGTCATCTAAGATCTTCACTATTATCAGTATTATTTCTTCCTCTTTAGGAAAATGCTGACTTACTGCACATGTACCTTTAATACCATTATACACACACACACACACATGAATGAGACAAATCTGATTGAATTTATATTATTATTCCAGAGCTTTTGTTGCTTTCAAGTAGAATAAAGTCATCAAAAAAATGGATGCAAAGATGTCAATAAGAAATAATAATAAATGATGGAAAGCGTCGGAGCTGTTGGCTTATGGTAATATTATAAATTAGATATTCTGAAGAAGATATTCTCTTGGAGTTCTGGGGTTCCAAATTAAAAGAGGTAGCTGAAAATTGAAGCAGTCAGATGATGCTGAAACTTTGGACATTTTTAACTCAGTATATCCTATAAAGTGAGGGTAAACAAAGGGTCTTAAGAGAGTGCAAACTGAAGTTTTGGAGCTGAGATGTTGGCATAATGCTGAAACTCTTCAAGTGGTATATTTGGATCATATGGTAATTTCTTGAAAATCTACAAATTTATATCTCTGGGGAAATATACACACACACACACACACACACACATATATATATATATGGTCAATAAATGAGTAAAAAGAATATAGATATGTGTTTCCATGCAAGTAAGGGGATTATCATAAATTCAGTGATAAACTTATGGGAAGATAAAAGATCTTCGCAAGTGGTGTTGCTAGCCAATGGGAAGTGGTTGAACACCAGAGTGAGAGAAAGCTTTGAAGATTTGCTTTTGACTCAACATCTACCCAACTCTAAATGCTTTACCAATGGATGCTCTTTACATCAGGAATGTAACATATATGTTTGCAAAAGAAAGCCCACTATTAGCAAGAGAATTTTAGTGTAACCCGAATCCCTAGCTGGAGTGAACTGGCTGATTACATATACGTGCTCATGTATTCTTCCACCTACCCTATTTCAAAATAACAAAAGTGTATGGATTACAAACTAAAAGCATTACATCTTCACAATGTTGTTTGTTTGAGAGAATTCAAAGGTAAACTTCTCAGTAGGAGAGTTGCATTATGTGGGAGATCAGAGGTGGTTCTGTGGTGCCTTTGAGTCTCAACCCTGTAGTCTCTTCTTTTCCTTTCTCTTGAATTAAGTTAAGATTAACAAGGAACACTGGTTGACTATCTGCCATGCCGCTACAAAGGAAGAATAGCTAATCTTTCTGTGAAACATGACCTTGCAGATGAAAATAACTAGACCAATCAGAAGTACAATTTCCATACTAGAGAAATCAAAGGCAACATGAACAACATAAAGCATCTGAAACAATTACGATTTTAAAATAAGCATGATGACTATACTTCAGAAAAGAGTTTAGCAAAATAAAATAAGACCAAGAAAAACTAAAGAAAACCTAAGTGAAAATATCAGGCAAGAGAAAATGATAGTTGACATAATGAATATGAGATAGGAGTTAAATAGCAGGATAAATGAAGCTGAATTATTAGTAAAGAAGAAGATTGAATTAAGGCAAATAATTCTGGAAAGAAAGAACATATATCAAAAATGTTAAGTGATATAGGTTTTTAAGTAGCAGATCCATTAACAGTTCATAAGAACTCCAGAAAAATAGAAACATAAAAATAGAAAGTAGAAAAGAGTTAAGTAAGTTGTAAAATAAATTTTCCACAAGTGAATACACAATCTAGAATTGAAAAGTTTTTTTAAATGGCAAATAGGGTAGAAGAATAAATTCACAAATACTTGCACAGAACAAAATTTAAAGGGACTAATTAAAAATACATATGTATATTTAATTCTGGAAAAAATAATACTCATACAGGAAAAATAATTATATTGACATCAGATTCTCAAAAGCAAAATGCTTATAATGACAACTGAATATTTTAAGATTAGCAGTTAAATGTTACAACTTTCATATGCCATTTTATAATATAAATATCCTTAGTAATAAAAGGATTAAGAAAAAGCTTCAATGTTATGGACTGTCAATAATTCAGGATAGTTCTGAACTATTTCTATTTAAATAATTTAATAATAATTTAATTAGTAAATGTAATAACTTGGTATTTAATTATTACATAACCATTTTTGCCTTTCGCCTTGAAAATCACCCTTGGAAAAAAGACTTTATTAAAAAAAAACTCCAGAAGAATTTGACAAGAAAATAATTTTATGACTTCAGATATATTTTACTTAAACAGAAAGCATAAAAACAAAAAGAGCAAGAGACAAACTAGTTCCATAAGAAGGGAATTGGAAAGGCATGTTTGGGGTTGAGGGAGTAGAAAACAAAGGAATTTGAATTTTATCTAAAACTTTGTCCTTTGATGGGAAGATATAAATGTTAATGAAGTTAATAAACTAATAAAGAGAAAAACTGTATTTGTAGATTAACTGGAAGAAATTAGGTCTATAAAATGAGAGCAGGAAATAGAAAAAAAAGAGTATAGTAAAAATATACATGGTAGAGGAGATAAATAAAACCTAATGTAACAATAATAATAATTGCAAATGGCTTAAATTTACCATTTAAACCTCCTATATGGGTCAAAAATATGGTCTAGAAATGTGTTGTCTTCAAGAAATACTTAAAAGGACAACAATGTATGCGTGTTGGGCGGGGAAGGCGTGTATGTGTATTTAGTTTAAATAGGAAACAAAATAAATTTGGTGTAGCAATACTAAAATCTCAGAAAAAATGTTGATTTAAAATATTGTAGAAAATTAGGGTGAAAATATATTTGTAACAGGTATCATAGAACAGAAAGATATAAGCATCATCAACATATAATCATCTAATAAGAGATTTAACATTGAATTAATATATAAGTTAATTATATAAATTAAATTAATGGAGAGATATGCAGATAGATATACAAATAGATCAACAAATGGTGTTGTAATCTAACATATCTCACAAAAAAACAAAAAGTTCAAGAGAAGAATCACTTGAAATATAAACAATATGAAAAGGAAGTAGCTTGAATTATTTGAAATATTAAAAAAAATGTAGAAAACCCTACTAGACATATAAAGAATAACTAGAAAAATAACATTCTTTTAAACACACATTAACAAAAAATGAATGCATTAGGCCATAAAGAGAGCTTCATAAAAACCTTTGGAGAAATTATACATATAATTTTACCAGATATCAATCAGTAATATTAGAATAAATATCAGTAGGCTGCTGAGAGTAGCACACTACAAACAGAAACTAAATAATATTACTCAATAACCTTAAAAGGAAATCATAACGTGATTATGAAATATTTAGATTGAACCAAAGGAAAGCACCACATGATGAAATTCATGGAGCCCTGAAAAAAACAGTATTTGTGGGAAATTTATAGCTTTAATTATGATGAAACAAGAAAGGTTATAGAACAGAAACTATTCATCTGGCATAAGAGGTTTCAAGATAGTAACAACATTAGCAAAAGAAAAACAAAAAGGATAGACGTCAGGAAAAGAGTGAACAAAAAGAAATAAAAATATAAACAAAATTTGAATTAGAATTTATTGTCATTAACATTAATAAAATCTCCTAGCCAAAACTTTTGCAAGTCTGAATTTAAAAAATAAAAGTAGAATTTTAAAATAAAGAAAATGCAGAATGAATACAACTGGAAATACAAACAATGGAGACTTGATTTAAAGAGTAGTTATTACATTCTAGTAAGTCTAGGCTAGTAATTCTACATGTAAAATGATACATTTCTGGAAAAACACAAAATGCCAACATAGGACAAGAAGAAAAATAAAACTTACATAGGTGAGTAAAATTTGAAAAAATAAAAAATAAACAAAAAAAACAAAAAACAAAAATAACAAAAAAAGTCTTAAATGGCTATCTTTCATGGCCATACCCAAATACTTTCGTAGATGATTTCAGAAAATAAACGGTTTCTATATTATAAAATATAATCAGAAAGTCAGAAAATAAATGGTTTCTATATTATAGTATTTTTTGAGAAAACATAAAATAGCAAAATATATGTTCCTGTTTGTGTGAGACTAGAGCATTTGAGTAGGAATAATCCTCTGCAACCCATTATTATGAAAGCTTAGAAATTCTTGTAAGTTCCGTAAGGGATCCAGAGAGAGGATGATCATCAGAGTTTTCTGTGGCAATTCACGTAGTCATTGATTTGTAACAATGGAAAATTCAACAATTAGAAGCACAAATCAAATGACATAGAAAGATCTCAAGAACACATTGCTGAGTGAAAAATTAAGCAAAGGCATGTGATAAAAACCATGATATTATGTGAATTAACAGCATAAAAGCACACACGATTTTGTGGTGAGTACACTTAAAATCTACCCTCTTAGTTTTCAAGTAAACAACATATTGTTTCTAACTATAGTCATTGTGTTGTACAGTAGATCTCTTGAATTTATTCACCCTAATTGTTGTTAAAAAGCACACATACAGAACAAGAAAATATGTTTTATAATAGTACTAATGAAAATAAGTCACGAAACAAAATAATGGAGTTGACAATGGGAAGAAGAGTTACATAGGGAATTGTGATAAAAAGTAATAAATAGATGGGCGGAATGGTTGATAAATAGTTACAAATAAAGTAAAAAAATAATTTTGAAAGGCTAATTATTATAGGCACTTATCTATGTCTGGGATTTGAATGGGAGATATATATAGAGATACACATGTATAAAATTGTTTAAAAATAATTTTTTGGCAAATAGAAACAACACGGGAATGTATATTTTCAACTTGTGCTCTAGGTGTAGTATTTCCTGAGTATTTTTCAGAGTATCCGTAACCACAAGTATGTCCTCTTAAGCGCTGCAGTGCAAATTTATACTGCTGATATAGTCACAAAAACTCAAGAAATAAGTTAAAATTGTCTTATTCTGGTAGTGCCTTAAGGTCTTTTGCAGCAGAGAAGCACTTCATCTTTGAGAATCTGTGTTCAGGACTCATGCCTCACAAAATTCTCAAAGAGAAATAGAAAAACACATTTTCAGAGTCCAAATGTATAAAACATATGTGCATAACAAGTTACTAGAATGAATGACAGTGGACTCAACAACAGACTATGTTCCCCCAAATTTCAAACACTGAAATTCCTGAATATAGAATATGAATTGATAAGATGAAAAATGTTTAAGGAGATACAGAGGATTACTAACCTATATACAAGGTGTAAAATCTTTTTATATGAATGATTAGGATAGTTTGAAAATAAACACATTTTAAAATTCATTTTAAAAGATATATTCTAGAAAAATATATATAACATCAAATCCAACTTTAGAAGATATAGATTATCAATATAACTTTATCTTTAATTTTTAACAGTGAACATTCTTTTAAAATTCTATCCAAAAATCCAAAAATACCTAAGATGTACCCAAGATAATTCAATAAATCATTGAAAAAATAGTTCCTGTTCTATGCAAATTTTTTTTCAGAGAAAAAAACAAGAAGGCCAAATTTTCCTCATGTCATTTGATGAATCTAGTATTTAGTATTAAAGTAACAAAACCCAACATAAAATATTAATGGATCAATTTACTTATAAAATAGATGCAAAATTGATAAAATATTTAGCAAAATAAATGCACTGATATACACATTTGAGCACAATATGCATACACACCTACATCAATCTTAGGTTAACTGTAAGTATTCAGGATACATTTATATTAGAAAATTTAGTATTACTATTCACCATGTAAAAAAGAAATTGATCATATTAATATATGCCCAAATATGCATAAGTAAATATCTGCTCACTGAAAAATATGAACAAATTAACAAACTAGTAACACTCTATTGAGAACATTTGTCAACTAGTGAATAGAATCCTGCAGAAAACACTTCACTTTGTGATGAAACATTAGATGCATTCCACTTAAAATCAAGAATCTGGTCATGATATTCACAATCCATATTTCCATTAACAACTTGCTGGCAATTTCAAACATTACAATGATAATAAATAAATAAATAGTGTAAGGACAGAGAAGAAAATGAATGACACTATCACTATTTGAGAAAGTATATACTCGTTAATATAGAAAATAAGTTAAACTTTAAGTGTAAGAGTAAAAGTGAAAAATGAAAACAAGAGGCTTAATTCTCACTGTTGTAAATAAGGTACAGATTTCCCATCACTCTCTTTTGTTAGAGCATTTACTTTAAAGAAACTTGTAATCATAAGTTCTTTTTGTGTCTCTTTGAAGTGTGTACCACCCTTATTAAAAGCCAAATAAGTCATTTGCCAGCTTGAAGACAAAGGAGTATCTTTTTCAAGGACCTGGGTAACATGTGTCTGAAATGTAATGGTTAGGGCAGAGAGTGTACCTGTATCCCAGTTTCTCTGGGAGAGGAGGAGTCTAACTTCATTACAAGTTGCAAAACTACCTTTTCTCATAAAGACATAAGAAATTAATGTTTCCTTTTAGTAAAGCCAATTAGTTAACACAGGTAGTCACCAATTGAATTGTGGATTAACTCTGTGACAAATGGTGCTGTCAAATCCAATCACTTGAGAACTAGTTATTGTTTTTGTGGAGAGCATGTGTGAGATGGGCTGTATCTGCTTGGTTATAGAAAAGGGTAAATTTTATTTCTGCATTTTCATGTCTTAGTGGATTGCCTATGATGTGCATCAAATTGTTGTTTAATGCTTATTTAATAATAAAACCACTTATCTTTCTCCTAATTTTTATAGAGCTTTGCTAGGTTATGATATTTAAAAATATATATATTTCCTTAACAATTATCATAATTAGTACTATAATTCAAAGAGCAATTTCATCAATATATGCAAATGAATTACATGGTTATATACAAAGTATATATTTAATACAATTCAATACCATTAAAATAGTAATACTATATACAGGAATACATTTAGCAAATTATCTATAATATCACTGTGAAAATGTTCTTTATGGAAAGTATAGCAAATGGCATTGAAAGACTTTTAAAAATGAATCTATTGACTCATATATAAATAGAGGATAGACACAGGATGATAGATAGATAGATAGATAGATAGATAGATAGATAGATAGATAGATAAATTGATAGACAATATAATACCATTACAATAGTAATACTATATACAAGAATATATTTGGCAAATTATCTGTAATATCACTGTGAAAATATTCTTTATGGAAAGTATAATAAATGGTATTGAAAGATATTTAAAAATGTGTCTATTGACCCATATATATAAATAGATAGACAGAGGATAGAGGATGATTGATAGATTGATAGATAGATAGATAGATAGATAGATAGATAGATAGATAGATAGACAAATTGTAAGGAAATCAATATAAGCATCTTAATTCTCCTTAAATCCAACTCTATTTCAATCAGAATGTTAATTTTTTCATTGAAACATTTGGAAGTGTGATGACTAAGAACTGACAAAACAATTTTGAAGAAAAAAGGTGGAGAAATTTACTTTACTACGTATCAAAACTTCTTATAGTTTTTACTACAATTAATAGGCAGATAGATTGCTAAAATTGAGACACAAGAAATACAATATGGCATATGCAAGTTACAAATGTGGCACTGCAAGTCACTGGGGAAAGAATAAATTATATAATAAATGGCACTTGAACTTTTATATATTCATATAGATAAAAATAAAATAGACTTCTGCATAACCCAATAGAGAATAGTAATTATATTTAGTTCAAAGATTCAAATATAAAACACAAAACTCTTAATTTTTTTGAAAGATAATATATGCTTCTATATGACCAAAGAGGAAGAAATAATTTTGTAAGCAAATGCTAAAAACAAAACCATGTAGAAATATTGATAGTTACCAAATTTAAAAATATGTGTGAATTCATTATGTGAAAAGACAAGCATACATTGGGAAAAAAATTTGCAATGAATGTCACTAATAAAGCTTTAGTTCTCAGAATATATAAAGCACTAAAAATCAATTTAGAAACAAAGAATCCAATGGTAACAAAAATGGGTTACATACACGAATAGAACCAAGAAAGAAACTAGAATCAACGCTGATGATTTTCATCAGATGTGAGTAATAGTTTTGTTGGAGAAAATCAGTAACCCATTTCTAGAGTAATTTGTAAGCACTAACTATATGTTAGCATGCAGGTATTCTTGGAGATAGCAAATCCACTTTTGAGGGTGTGTCCTAGGGTAATTTCTGTACACTTGAGAAAATGTATAAGAATGTTCCTGGCAGCATTGTATGAACATTCTGTCCTTCATATGATGAATGTGGTATGTTTGTAAATGGGATATTATAGAGGAAATACATGAATTAAAGCTATTGGAATCAATATGCATAAATATGTTCCTATTATACAACATTTTATATCATGCAAAATCACTATTCATTGTTTATTGGCATTTGCATATGTATCAAACATACAAAGAATATAATGGGAATGCTTAACAAAAAATTTTTTAAAAGTTTTATTTTTGAACAGTGGTCAAGTAAGGAATATAACTGGAGAGAGATAGAGACTTAAACAACATTGTCAACATTTTATTTCTTACTTTTCTATTGGATTCACAAGGTTTTATTAAATTTTTCTTCTTCTTCTTTTTTTTTTTTTTTTTTTTTTTGAGACAGAGTCTTGCTCAGTTGCCCAGCCTGGAGTGCAGTGGCACCATCTCTGCTCACTGCAAGCTCCGCCTCCCGGGTTCAGGCCATTCTCCTGCCTCAGCCTCCCAAGTAGCTGGGACTACAGGCGCCCGCCACTACGCCCAGCTATTTTTTTTTTTTTTTTTTTTTTGTATTTTTAGTAGAGACGGGGTTTCACCTTGTTAGCCAGGATGGTCTTGATCTCCTGACCTCGTGATCCGCCCATCTCGGCCTCCCAAAGTGCTGGGATTACAGGCGTGAGCCACCGCGCCCGGCCGGTTTTATTAAATTCTTTATGCATATTATTGCATATCTGAAATATTTTACAGTAAATGGAAGGAAAAGGAAGTATACATAAATGCCAAATTCCAACCTTAAACTAATAAAAATACTATTATTTAACTTCAGACATCTGTTGTGAATTTCATTATCACAGAGGAGAATGTGTTGCTACATGGAGACATTTGATTTTGTGTGTCTTCACAGGAGTGTGATTGAAACTGCTGTTTCACACAGAAAGGCCTGCGTGCAGCAGGTTGAAAACAGGTCCTGAGGGGACGGCACATCCCAGCTGGAGTATGTGGCCCATCTGCCCGATTAGCACTGTGGCTGAAAGGAGCTGACAAGCAGCTTCTATTTTTATCTAATCTTTAAATTCCAGGAACCTCATTTCACTAAATCATAGCTTTCGAGTAGGATTGTAAAAGCTTTCCCTCTGCTCATTCCTTTTTAATCTAGGTTTCTCTCAAGAGCTCTACTCATGGAAGGCTCTATTCTGATAAACTCTCCGTCTCCCTGCCATTACAACATTGAAATGAAAATCCCCTGAGCTAAAAGTAAAACAAAACAGTGTCTAAGGATAACTTAGCAATTACTCATACAGCTAAAGGTATTTTAACAGATTTAAGAATTAATATTTCCTGTTTTTATACAGTTTTTGCATTGGGCATAATGCAGTACAGTATGCAAAGATAAGTATACTTACAATTGCTTTCACTACTTTTCTTAGAGACAATAAAAATTCACCTGTGAATTTATTAAGCATTCCTATCATTGCTCTTTAAAAGTTAGTTTTAATTTAACTATATATTTAATGCATGTTTATATTTGAAAGATATATTTCAGCCAGGCGTGGTGGCTAATGCCCGTAATCCCAACACTTTGGGAGGCCGAGGTGGGCAGATCGCTTGAGGTCAGGAGTTCAAGACCAGCCTGGCCAACATGGTGAAACCCCATCTCTATTAAAAATGCAAAAATTGGCCGGGCGCGGTGGCTCAAGCCTGTAATCCCAGCACTTTGGGAGGCCGAGACGGGCGGATCACGAGGTCAGGAGATCGAGACCATCCTGGCTAACACAGTGAAACCCCGTCTCTACTAAAAAATACAAAAAACTAGCCGGGCGAGGTGGCGGGCGCCTGTAGTCCCAGCTACTCGGGAGGCTGAGGCAGGAGAATGGCGTAAACCCGGGAGGCGGAGCTTGCAGTGAGCCGAGATCCGGCCACTGCGCTCCAGCCTGGGCGACAGAGCAAGACTCTGTCTCAAAAAAAAAAAAAAAAAAAAAAAAAAATGCAAAAATTAGTTGGGTGTGGTGGCACACGTCTGTAGTCCCAGCTACTTGGGAGGCTGAGGCAAGAGAACCACTTGAATCTGGGAGGCAGAGGTTGCAGTGAGCTGAGATCACATCATTGCACTCCAGCCTGGGTGACAGAGTGAGACTCCATCTCAAAATAATAATAATAATAATAATAAGAAGAAGAAGAAGAAGAAGAAGAAGAAGAAGAAGACGACGAAGACATAATTCTGGGGTACTGGACAATGGCAAGATAGTATGCCACACACATTCTGAAGGATAGTGTAATATGTTAAAAGGAAATGTTAGTATCTAATTTATTTATTTAATTGATTCCATTTGTAGTTATGGGCTAGTAAGATGCATGTACATGGTTATGAGGGTGAGTGTGGGTAATGAAATACTTGAAGATGAGTATGATATTAGAGGCAAATCCAAATGATCTGTTCTTTGACATCAGTGATGAGGAAGCAAACTCAATTTCCAAGAGGTAGGGACAAGGCTGGAACGGGAATAGAAGGTTTCAACTGGAAACCACTATATCTGGCCATATAGGAAAGCAAGGATATCAAATGACAAGAAATAGATTAGCCTGTGATGTTAGCTTTTTTAAAGGGAGAATAATTCTGATCAATGTTACACTTTCAACTAATCAATTCCTCTTTATTTTATTTTATTTTTTTTGAGACAGGGTCTCGCTCTGCCCCCAGGCTAGAGTGCAGTGGCATGATCTCTGGCTCACTGCAACGTCTGCCTCCCAGGTTCAAGCAATTCTGCTGCCTCAGCCTCCCAAGTAGCTGGGATTATAGGCACACACCATCATGCCCAGCTAATTTTGCATATTTTTAGTAGAGACGGAGTTTCACCATGCTGGCCAGGCTGGTTTCGAACTTCTGACCTCAAGTGATATGCCTGCGTCAGCCTCCTAAAGTGTCAGGATTACAGGCGTGCGCCACCGTGCCTGGCAGCAACTGATCTATTCAATTAGAAATTTTTATGGTTGACGTGCAATTAAAGTGGAGTTAGATTTCAAAATTAAAACAAGGAGGATATAGTACTTGCTCTGAATCAAAGATGAACCATACTTAAATTATTCACACAATTAGTAAAAAAAAAATCAATGAACTAAAGACTTTCAACTGTACAATTCATAATTGCATCTAAAGCAATGGCATAATTGTATTGAAAATGCAAATTCACTAATTCTTTACTCTTGGACTAGTGTAATTCAATTAATTTCAAATTTTAGAAAAGAAATACCATTTCAAAATAATGGAGAGAACTTCAATAAATACGGCAGAAATCTCACAACATTTAAAATGATTAATAGTTAAAGGGCCACAGGCATATTTTTTAAATAATACAAATTCCTAAAAGTCTGAGTATGTATCAAAATAAGTTTGAGATAACCTAAAATTATGTGATATTTCTATCCCAACAAGTGTTAAGTGGCTGATATTTTTGATACAATACAAGTGAAAAAGAAAAACACGGCAATCATGTACTAATTTCTCATACCTATTGATAGTCCAAATTTTTCAGTTCTTGAAACTGAAATATTAGCCATAGGACATCATGCATGGTAGAAAGCATACATTTTAACATGTTAATATTGTGGTTAGGTTAAAGCACTCAAATTTTAAACTTATTTCAGAGTCAAATAAAAATTAGATTGCAACAGACGTTAGGTCTGAGGCTCTAAATTATACCATCCTACTGAGAATTGAGAAGAAAATTGAAATAAATCTAATATCAGTTTTTGTTTATCAAAACTACGTAATATCATCAATAGTTTCAAGGATGATATGAAAGCCACGTTGCATTTCATTCCTTTCAGAACACGGTAATATCACAGTAGTCTGCTAAGCCAGTGCACAATCACAAAGGTCAGGAAAGTCCAAAGGCACAGTGGAATAGAAATGTTAATAATAGTCTATAAATAGCATAATCTATAACTCATACAAATGAGAAACAGTTATGTTTATAAGCATGAAGGAGATAGGGCAGGATCATGCTCAAAATTTAAGTGGACTCTGTGGGAAAAGATGGACTGCAAAGAAGATCAAGGTTATGAGATCAGAAACTGACACACAGATGTCTGACTTTTGGATAAAGGTCGCAGGTCTGGAAAAAATCTTTCAGAATTTCTCAAATGTTAGTGTGCATAAGAATCACCAGGGAACTTGTTAAACTGCCGACTTGGATTCTACTTGAAGAGAAATGAGTTGATTCAATGTTCTGTCCAAAATATCTTAAAAATAAACACATCATGGGAGCCCTTTATTATAACTGATCTCAAAATTATATTGAAAATAAGGAATCAAAAACACACATCACAATTGAAGTTTATAATCAGTTAGTTTGCGTTTATTTGGGATTAAATTAGTTTCATATTTTCAGTTCTGCCATTTCTCTTATCTCTACACTTCTATCTTCCATAATATGACACAATAACTCTCTTAAAAATTATAGTTGAGATATATTATTGTAAAATTTTAGAAATAATAGCAGTCTCAGGTTTATACTCAAATCAGTGACTCAATGGTGAAACTAAAGCCAACATAGCATAGTAGAGCTTCTATAAATCACAGTATTTCCTCTGAGATGTGAAATGGTGATTGTATTTCTCCAATATAATTTTAGAGCATTTTGCTTAGTTTTTATGATTAGAATAAAGTTTGTTTAATAAAGTATGAGTCTATCTGAGCTTCAAAATTAAAAATTAAAACTTTTTAACCAACTTATTTACTTCAGTTTTCATATTCTAATATTGTTCCTCTATAATATATTCTACGTATTATATTCTGATATTGGTTACTTTTGTCCGTTTTGATCTAGCTTTCCTCTTACTCCATTGTTGAACTTCTCTGGATTGTTATTTGATTTTTATTATTTTCAGAAACTTTTATTATTTCACTTTTATTGCTTGGTTTTGTAATTTATGAGATACTCTACCAAGTGATATATCATGTATCCTGTTTAAAATCTTTGACATAATTTTTGAGAAAGATTTATTTAAAAATATTTTTCAACATATTGCACCACACTTTGACATCATGAAAAAAACCAAGGGTTATTCTATTGACAACTGTCTTAATATAGGGAAGTTTCTGCAAAAGATACTTTTCTCTCAATATAACCAAATTCAGTTTCTCAAAATCAAAATTATGAATCAGATACCAGAAAGGCAAAACATTTGACGCTATATTTGTAAACCTCTACTTCTTTTTACCCATGATTTATTTTAAAATAAGGGCAAGTCCACATCCTAATAAGGTATTAAAATGTATTTTTAACTTTTTTCAATTTCTTCCTTCTTTATGTATGTTGGCTGTGTTATTCATTGTATTGTGTGCCCCCCAAAAAAGATGAGTTATAGTGCTAAGCCAGTACCTCGGAATGTGATATTAATAGGAGATAGGTTGAGAGACAAACAAGGAGCCACTAAGACAATGGAAGAGATGTAAAGACAGTCACTTCCCTACCAAGCCTTGCCAGTGGAGACATAGGGAATGATGAAGACAAAGGGAATGTTGAATCTAAAGAAGCTGCTCTGAGGAGCAACTCTCTGAGACTCTGATGTCCTTTGGAATACAAGTGACGTGTGCAATGACTCATTCTCTCCATTCCAGGTCAGCGGATAAGATGCCTCATACACCCAAAGTGTTGGAAATGGTGTTAGGAGTATCAAGCGACAATACTTTTAGTATCTTCATTTCTATTTTCATGCAAAGGCAAAAGCGGCAGACACTACTCCCACTCTGATGACTCTCAGAAATAACCGAAGGCAGTATTTGTGGCTTGGAAACAGGGCCAGCTACATAACATGCAGGACCCAGTGCAGCATGAAAATGCAACACATTTTGTTCAAAAATTAAAACTTTTAAGATGATGACAGCAGGGTTTTCAACCAAAGCATGCAGCCCTTCTAAACTCAGGTCCTCATGCAAATGCATGAGTTACATATGCATAAAGGCAGCCCTACCTGAAGATGATTCATGCTTAAGCACACAGGGACATATATGATATAGTACTACTAGCATAATGAAATTGTCGTTAAATATGTAATCACTTTTCTGTAACTCCTATATTTACTAAGTATGATAGCTTTTTGAAAGTTTAATTTTTAAATTTTCTGTCTTGAACTTCGTTTTATGTAAAAAATGTAAATAGTGCATGTACTAAGAGCATCTCTCTTATTAAATATGTTTTAAAGTGTTAAATAAATGACTCATAATTTTAAGATCTTATTCTTTAGTTTAATTATCAAAAGGACTACTTATTCAAGAAATGTTTTCCAAGCGATCTGAATTGTATCCATGATGTCAAAATTTACATATAACATATATGACAATAATTTATGTATGACAAACATTTCTGATTAGCAACATTAATACAAAGTTGGTGATGTTTTATTAGAGATTAATAAAATTAAAACAAAGTTTGTACCTTATTATGAGTTTACTCTTTTCCATGGGATGGATTTCTAAACAGCAGTTGAATAGTCACATTTTGAATATGAACACATACTAGCCAGTCCATCTGTATATACAGAAAAAGAAAATCCTAACATTGTGTACTTGTTGGGAGGTTCAGGATACTTATGCTGCTTTCTTCTTAGTTCAGTTTCTATTGGAATTTCCTGAAAATAAATTAAAATAATTCTAGTCTTTCCTATTCAATAGAGTACCTGCTTTCCTGCCTTAGAAAAGGTAACAAATGAACCCTTTACTTATCTTCCCTCTTACATTTCTTCTTGGAACAATTTACATTCACAGGCCTGACATTTCCCATTCTCATATCCCTATAGAACATCTTGTAAATGAGAATCCAATTTAGGATTGATTTAGTCATTATACTTATTTAATAATATTTTAAATATCTTTCTCATATTTCTAGTTGAAATTAAAGAGTAAGATAAAATTTACTTTAAAAATGTTAAATATATATATATATATTTACACACACTTTTTGCTCACTCTGAGCAATACTTTCAAATTTTTTCATTATGTTTTATTTTTTAAAAACCCAGAATAATAAGTCATATGATTCTCTTCTCAAAGATATTGCAAAGGGCCCTGAAATCAAATTTCTATATAAACAAAATATTGTGTTTTCTGAAATATATCCAGTATTTTATAAACAATATTCATGGTTTCTTGCCTTAGGTTCAAAAATTCATTTATTTATTATTTGTATTATATGCTACTGTTTTCAATTGTGCTTTTTTCCTCTGTCCTTCAAGGTATTTTCTGAATACCTTATCTCAATATCCTGTTCACTTCTTCAATCTATTGTGACATCTCAACATTATTTAATCAATTCAGTACCTTACCCTTCTGAGTTTAGCCTTTTAATTATTATGTTTATTATTATTATTTGTGGTTATTGTCTCATTTCATTAGATTTTCCCTCTTCCCTGTTTCGTCTCATCTGTGACATTCTAAACTATTTTTGAAGTACTTGTTTTCCATCTGTTTTTATTCAAAAATATACATAGTTTTAAATAATAAAGCCCCTTTCCAATGAAGTTTTTATAAACTTCTCTTATACAAAAGAAATTGGCATATTCATTTTCCACATACAAAACAGTGATTCAATTTTAATTTCAAAAGACCTATTGTAATTACTTCCTAAGTTTTATTGATAGCTTGTATTGATCAATATGCTGTATCAACTAAAATTATTTGTACTGAAATGAAAGCTCATGGTAAAATCCATTCTTTCAAATCTTACATTGTATAGTGAAAATTCCTAAATTCATATGATTATTTCTAAAAGAAAATCAGCATACATTATTACATATAAGAATGTGCTATCTTAAATTTGACCTGGACAGTTAAATCATTGATTTGTTTTCCATAAATTCCTGCTGATTTATAATTGCTTGATCAAAGCTACCTTAGAAATTCAATTTTTGTGCTTCCCTAAAACATACAACAAACTCCTTATTTTGAGCGATTTGAATTATGACAATAATGCTTCTTGAGATCATTTCCCTTGAATTAATAAAGGTCTCCATCTCCTAATACTTTTCTAGCAAGATATTCCTGCTACTTATAAAGCAAATTCTTAAAAGTAAGCTCTCCTTGAAAATGTTTCATTCTCTCCTATAGGAATTCTATCAGAGACTTGTGTAAATTTTCTAAATCCATCTTTTATTTGGTATGGATGATTTTAAAAAATAGACAAACATATGAAGAAATACACTTTACTCCTGTTTCTTCTCTTGGCCAGAAGTT
This sequence comes from Macaca thibetana thibetana, assembly GCF_024542745.1. Lineage (NCBI taxonomy): Eukaryota > Metazoa > Chordata > Mammalia > Primates > Cercopithecidae > Macaca > Macaca thibetana. The sequence continues at coordinate 27,794,254 of NC_065582.1, read as the reverse complement.
GCCTTAATTACATTTTTTTCTGGCTTCTCTCTTGATTATTTAGCTGCTTCTCCTTTGGTATATTCATCTACCTTCTCTCAGTCTCCCTGATTAAATTTCTTCAACAGTTTGTACTATGCTTGTATGCATTTCTGCTCATCCTTAAAACCATTTGTTACCTTATTAGAATAGTGTTAATATTTACTGATAAGAATTTTTACCAAAAATAACCTTTGGTACCTGCATTATATTTTGCTAATTGCATCTGTGGCGACTTGCTAGGAGGGATGTGAAATTTTTTGTCAAAAACGATATATGCAATGATTCATTTTATGCATCAGCTTGACTGGGCCTTGGAGTACTGAAACATTTAGTCAAACATTTTCTGTGTGTCTGTGAGAACTGGTAGACTGAATAAAGCAGATAGTTCTCTCTAACATCGATGGACCTCATCCAATTAATTGAAGACATGAATGGAAGAAAAAAGCTAAAAAGTAGTTTCTTTCGCCTTACTATTTGAACAAGGATATTGGTCTTTTCCTGCCTTCAACCTCCTACCGAAACATTGGCTTCTCTTGGGTCTTGAACCTGCCAACTTTCAGACTACAACTACAGACCAGCAATTCTGGTTTTCAGCTTGCCAACAACAGATCTTAGGGAATCTCAGCCTTTATAATTGTGTGAGCCAATTTCATATATACACACGAGCTGTATCTATGGGTACACCATCCAGGCCATACTTTAAATCCCAAGAACTTGTTCATCATATAACTGAAATTATGTACTCTTTGACCAATATTTCCAATTTCCTTCACCTCCCACCTCCTGGAAACCATCATTCTACTCTGTTATTATAGTAATCAAAATAGTATGGCATAAAATGGCATAAAAAACAGACCTCTAGGCTAAATAAACACAATAGAGATCCCAGAAATAAGCCCATGAATATATAGTTAACTAATCTTTGGGAAGAGTGCCATGCATACACGATTGGGAAAGGAACATCTCTTCAATAAATGATGATGAAAAAATTGGACATCCACATGCAAAAGAATGAAATTTGGCCCATGTCTTACACTATATACAAAAATTAACTTAACATGGAATAAAGACTTACTTGTAAGATCTGAAACTATAAAACTTCTAGAAAAACAAAAGCTTAGGAAAAAAAATCTCTTTGACATTAATCTTGGCAATAATTTTTTAGGGTATCATACCAAATGCACAGGCAACAAAAGCAAAAATAAACAAGTGTAACTATATCAAATTAAAAATCTTCTGCACAGCAAAGGAAACAACGACATGCAAATTCAACCTACATAATGGGGAAAAATATGTACAAACCATATATCTGATAAAAAGTTAACGACCAAAATGTATAAGTAACTCACAAAACTCAATAGCAAGAAAGACTCCCAAAAACCTTAATAAATATGGGAAAATGACCTGAATAGACATGTTTTCCAATAAAAACGTACAAATAGCCAATAGGTATATGAAAAGGTACTCGACATCACTAATCATCAGATAAATATAATTCAAAACCAAAATGAGATATCACCTAGTACATGCTAACATGGCAATTATCAAAAGGACAAGAGATAATACATTTGCAAGGGTATGGAGAAAAGGGTGTAAAGAAAAGGTATACACTGTTGATGTGAATGTAATTTGGTACAGCCATTACAGAAAACGGTGTGAAGATTCCTCAACAAATTAAAAATAGAACTACCATACAATCCAGCAACTCCACTTCTGGGTACATAGCGAAAATAAATGAAATCTATATCTAAAAGAGGTATCTTCAACTCTATGTTCCATGTAGCATTATTCACAACAGCCAAAGTATAAAAATAACCCAAAATTGATTATGTTATCGTTATGAAATCACTGTCTTTATCCTTTGTAATATGCTTTACTCTGAAATTAGCTTTGTCTGATAGTGACATTGCTAATCTAATTTTTTTAAAAATTAGGGTTACCATCTTATAACTTTTCCTTGCAAACTTTTCTTGTATTTGAATATATTTTTATAGGCAGCATATTATTATTGGCTTCTTACAATCTCTGCCTTTTAATTACAAGATTTAGAATATTTATATTAATGTGATTACTAACATATTTATTTTTAATCTATTATCTTGCTATCTTTTTGCATTTGTGTTTCCTGTTATTTGATTCCTTTCCACTCTTTTATCCCTTCTGAATTTATTGAATGTATTTCTGTAAGCTCATTTGTCATGTGTTGACTTTCTCTGGTTAGTATCTATTAAGAATTTTGCCTATTTTTAATTGGGTTCCTCCTCCTCCTCCTCCTTTACTACTACTACTACTATCTTCTTCTTCTTCTTTTTTTTTTCCTTTTTTCATCTTTTAACTTTTTTTTTTTAAATTTTACTTTAAGTTCTGGGATACATGTGCAGAACTAGCAGGTTTGCTACATAGGTATACATGTGCCACAGTGGTTTGCTGCACCTATCAACCCATCATCTAGGTTTTAAGCCCCACATGCATTAGGTATTTGTCCTAACGCTCTCCCTCCCCTTGCCCCGCACCACAACAGGCCACGTTGTGTGATATCTTCCCTCCTTGTGTCCATGTGTTCTCATCGTTCAACTCCCACCTATGAGTGAGAACATGCGGTGTTCGGTTTTCTGTTCCTGTGTTAGACTGCTAAGAATGATGGCTTCCTGTTTCATCCATGTCCCTGCAAAGGACATGAACTAATTCTTTTTTATGACTGCATAGTATTCCATGGTGTATATGTGCCACACTTTCTTTTTCCAGTCTATCATTGATGGACATTTGGGTTGGTTCCAAGTCTTTGCTATTGTAAATAGTGCTGCAATAAACATACATGTACAGGTGTTTTTATAGTAGAATGATTTATAATCCTTTGGGTATACACCCAGAAATGGGATTGCTGGGTCAAATGGTATTTCTAGTTCTAGATCCTTGAGGAATTGCCACACTGTCTTCCACAATGGTTGAACTAATTCCTTTGTTTGTTTGTTTGTTTGTTTGTTTGAGACAAGATCTTGTGCTGTCACCCAGGCTGGAGTGCACTGTTGCGATCATGGCTCACTGCAGCCTCCACCTTTGTGTCCTACACGCTCAAGCAGTCCTTTCACCTCACCTGCCGAAATAGGTGGGCCTACAGGTGACTATGAGGCCATGTCCCCACACCCAACAAATTTTTGTATTCTTTTGTAGAGAGGGTTGCACCATGTTGCTCAGACTGGTCTCAGAGTCCTGGGCTCAAGTGATCTGCCTGCTTTGGCCTCCAAAGTGCTAGGATTACAGGTATGAGTCACCACACTTGGCCTATTCTTTGTTTTCTTATTGTTGAGTTTTAAAAGATGGACTTTTGGGTTGATTCCATGTTTTTGCTATTGTGAATAATGCTTCAATGAACACATGTATGCAGCATGTATCTTTATAATAGAATGACTTATATTCCTTTGGGTATATACCCAGTGATGGGATTGCTGGGTCAACTCTCAATCAACTCGGTATTTAAGGAAAATCTCTCAAAATAAGAACCATTTATGACAAACTCACAGCCAATATCATACTGAATGGGCAAAATCTGGAAGCATTCCCCTTAAAAACCAGCACAAGACAAAGATGACCTCTCTTACCACTCCTATTCAACAGAATATTGGAAGTTCTGGCCAGGGCAACCAGGCAAAAGAAAGAGATAAAGGGTATTCAAATAGGAAGAGAGGAAGTCAAATTGCCTCTGTTTGTAGATGACATGATCCTATGTCTAGAAAACCCCATTGTCTTAGCCCAAAAGCATTTAAGCTGATAAGTGACTTCAGCAAAGTCTCAGGATAAAAATCGATGTGGACAAATTGCAAGCATTCCTATACACCAACAACAGACAAGCAGAGAGCCAAATCATGAATGAACTCCCATTCACAAGTCCTAAAAGAGAATAAAATACCTAGGAATACAGTTAACAAGGGAAGAGAAGGACCTCTTCAAGAAGAACTATGAACCAGTGCTCAAGGAAATAATAAAAAAGGACACAAAATTGGAAAAACAGTCCATGCTCATGAATAAGAAGAATCAATATCATGAAAATGACCATACTACCCAAAGTAGTTTATAGATTCAATGCTATTCCCATTAAACTACTATTGATTTTCTTCACAGAATTAGAAAAAAGCTATTTTAAATTTTATATGGAAACAAAAGAGAACCTATATAGCCAAGGTAATCCTAAGCAAAAAGAATAAAGCTGGGGACATTATGGTACCTGACTTCAAACTACATTACAAGCTACAGTAACCAAAACAGCATTATACTGGTACAAAAACAGACACATAGACAAATGGAACAGAATAGAGAACCCAGAAATAAGATCACACCTCTACAACCATCTAATCTTTGACAAACCTAACAAAAGCAAGCAATGGGGAAACAGCCTCCTATATAATAAATGTTGCTGTGAGAACTGGCTAGCCATATGCAGAACATTGAAACTGGACCCCTTCCTTACATTATACACAAAAATTAACTCAAGATGGATTAAAGACTTAAATGTAAAACCAAAAACTATACAAACCCAGATGAAAACCTAGGCAATACCATTCAGGACATAGGCACAGGCAAAGATATCATAACGAAACCACCAAAAGCAATTGCAACAAAAGCAAAAATTGGCAAATGGGATCTAATTAAACTAAGGAGCTTTTGTACAGTAAAAGAAACCCTCATCAGAGCAAACAGGCAACCTACAGAGTGGGAGAAAATTTTTACAATCTATCCATCTGACAAAGGTCTAATATATAGAATCTATGAGGAACTTAATTAAATTTACAAGAAAACAAACAAACAACCCCATTAAAAAGTGGGCAAAAGACATGAACATACACTTTTCAAAAGAAGACACATGGCCAACAAGCATTTGAAAAAAAGCTCAACATCACTGATCATTAGAAAAATGGGAATCAAAACCACAACAAGATATCATCTCACGCCAGTCAAAATGGTGATTATTAAAAGGTCAAGAAACAACAGATGCTGGTGAGGCTGCGGAAAAATAAGAGTCCTTTTACACTGTTGGTGGGAATGCAAATTAGTTTAAACATTGTGGAAGACAGTGTGGTAATTCCTCAAAGACCTAGGATCATTAGTCCTTTGATTTTCTGTAACACATCTAAACTGAACTGTACTCATTAAAGCATCATCCCTTGATATTCTATTTTTAAATTTCCTTTTAATTATTTTTAAATTGGCACATAATAATTGTACATATTTATTGGGTATAGAGTAACAGTTTAATATATGTATACAACATATAACAACCAAATCAGTGTAATTAGCATATCTTTCCCTTTAAACATGTATTATTTCTTTGTATTATTAACATTAAACTCTTTTCTTTGAGGTATTTAAAAATATACAATAAATTATTAACTATAGTCAACCCACAGTTCTGAAGAACACTGGAAGTTATCCCTCCTAACTAGCTGTAATTTTTGGTTTGTTAACTAACCTCTGCTTATCCACCCCTTCCCCTGACCGTTTCCAGCCTCTAATAACCACAATTCTGCTCTCTACTTCCATGAGCTCAACATACTAAGCTCTTCTATGTAAGTTAGAGCAAGTGGTATTTATCCTTCTGTGTCTGACTCATTTCACTTACTCTAATGTCCTCTAGGCTTAACCATGTTGTCAAGAATGACAAGATTTCATTCCTGTTTGTTGCTAAATAGTATTCCAATATGCATATATGTCACTTTTTCATTATCCATTTATCTACTGACAGATACTCTGGTTGACTGTATCTTAGCCTTTGTCGATGATGCCGTAATAAACATGGGAATGCAGATGGCCGAATAGGAACAGCTCCAGTCTCCAACTCCCAGCGCGAGCAACACAGAAGACCGGTGATTTCTGCATTTTCAACTGAGGTACTGGGTTCATCTCACTGGGGAGTGCCGGACAATCGGTGCTGGTCAGCTGCTGCAGCCCAACCAGCGAGAGCTGAAGCAGGGCGAGGCATTGCCTCACCTGGGAAGCGCAAGGGGGAAGGAAATCCCTTTTCCTAGCCAGGGGAACTGAGACACACAACACCTGGAAAATCGGGTAACTCCCACCCCAATACTGCGCTTTAAGCAAACAGGCACACCAGGAGATCATATCCCACACCTGGCCGGGAGGGTCCCACACCCACGGAGCCTCCCTCATTGCTAGCACAGCAGTCTGCGATCTCGCGGCAAGGCAGCAGCGAGGCTGGGGGAGGGGCGCCCGCCATTGCTGAGGCTTAAGTAGGTAAACAAAGCTGCTGGGAAGCTCGAACTGGGTGGAGCTCACAGCAGCTCAAGGAAACCTGCCTGTCTCTGTAGACTCCACCTCTGGGGACAGGGCACAGTAAACAATAACAAATGCAACAGAAACCTCTGCAGACACAAGCGACTCTGTCTGACAGCTTTGAAGAGAGCAGTGGATCTCCCAACACGGAGGTTGAGATCTGAGAAGGGACAGACTCCCTGCTCAAGTGGGTCCCTGACCCCTGAGTAGCCTAACTGGGAGACATCCCCCACTAGGGGCAGTCTGAAACCCCACACCTCACAGGGTGGAGTACACCCCTGAGTGGGAGCTTCCAAAGCAAGAATCAGACAGGTACACTCGCTGTTCAGAAATATTCTATCTTCTGCAGCCTCTGCTGCTGATACCCAGGCAAACAGGGTCTGGAGTGGACCTCAAGCAATCTCCAACAGACCTACAGCTGAGGGTCCTGACTGTTAGAAGGAAAACTGTCAAACAGGAAGGACACCTACACCAAAACCCCATCAGTACATCACCATCATCAAAGACCAGAGGCAGATAAAACCACAAAGATGGGGAAAAAGCAGGGCAGAAAAGCTGGAAATTCAAAAAAAATAAGAGCGCATTTCCCCCGGCAAAGGAGCGCAGCTCATCGCCAGCAACGGATCAAAGCTGGACGGAGAATGACTTTGATGAGATGAGAGAAGAAGGCTTCAGTCCATCAAATTTCTCAGAGCTAAAGGAGGAATTACATACCCAGCGCAAAGAAACTAAAAATCTTGAAAAAAAAGTGGAAGAATTGATGGCTAGAGTAATTAATGCAGAGAAGGTCCTAAACGAAATGAAAGAGATGAAAACCATGACACGAGAAATACGTGACAAATGCACAAGCTTCAGTAACCGACTCGATCAACTGGAAGAAAGAGTGTCAGCGATTGAGGATCAAATGAATGAAATGAAGCGAGAAGAGAAACAAAAACAAAAAGAAGAAAAAGAAATGAACAAAGCCTGCAAGAAGTATGGGATTATGTAAAAAGACCAAATCTATGTCTGATTGGGGTGCCTGAAAGTGAGGGGGAAAATGGAACCAAGTTGGAAAACACTCTTCAGGATATCATCCAGGAGAACTTCCCCAACCTAGTAGGGCAGGCCAACATTCAAATCCAGGAAATACAGAGAACGCCACAAAGATACTCCTCGAGAAGAGCAACTCCAAGACACATAATTGCCAGATTCACCAAAGTTGAAATGAAGGAAAAAATCTTAAGGGCAGCCAGAGAGAAAGGTCAGGTTACCCACAAAGGGAAGCCCATCAGACTAACAGCAGATCTCTCGGCAGAAACTCTACAAGCCAGAAGAGAGTGGGGGCCAATATTCAACATTCTTAAAGATAATAATTTTCAACCCAGAATTTCATATCCAGCCAAACTAAGTTTCATAAGTGAAGGAGAAATAAAATCCTTTACAGATAAGCAAATGCTTAGAGATTTTGTCACCACTAGGCCTGCCTTACAAGAGACCCTGAAGGAAGCACTCAACATGGAAAGGAACAACTGGTACAAGCCATTGCAAAAACAAGCCAAAATGTAAAGTCCATCGAGGCTAGGAAGAAACTGCATCAACTAACGAGCAAAATAACCACTTAATATCATAATGGCAGGATCAAGTTCACACATAACAATATTAACCTTAAATGTAAATGGACTAAATGCTCCAATTAAAAGACACAGACTGGCAAACTGGATAAAGAGTCAAGACCCATCAGTCTGCTGTATTCAAGAGACCCATCTCACATGCAGAGACATAAATAGGCTCAAAATAAAGGGATGGAGGAAGATTTACCAAGCAAATGGAGAACAAAAAAAAGCAGGGGTTGCAATACGAGTCTCTGATAAAACAGACTTTAAACTATCAAAGATCAAAAGAGACAAAGAAGGCCATTACATAATGGTAAAGAGATCAATTCAACAGGAAGAGCTAACTCTCCTAAATATATATGCACCCAATACAGGAGCACCCAGATTCATAAAGCAAGTCCTTAGAGACTTACAAAGAGACTTAGACTCCTATACAATAATAATGGGAGACTTCAACACTCCACTGTCAACATTAGACAGATCAACGAGACAGAAAGTTAACAAGGATATCCAGGAATTGAACTCATCTCTGCAGCAAGCAGACCTAATAGACATCTATAGAACTCTCCACCCCAAATCAACAGAATATACATTCTTCTCAGCACCACATCGTACTTACTCCAAAATTGACCACATAATTGGAAGTAAAGCACTCCTCAGCAAATGTACAAGAACAGAAATTATAACAAACTGTCTCTCAGACCACAGTGCAATCAAACTAGAACTCAGGACTAAGAAACTCAATCAAAACCGCTCAACTACATGGAAGCTGAACAACCTGCTCCTGAATGACTACTGGGTACATAACGAAATGAAGGCAGAAATAAAGATGTTCTTTGAGGCCGGGCGCGGTGGCTCAAGCCTGTAATCCCAGCACTTGTGAGGCCGAGGCGGGTGGATCACGAGGTCAGGAGATCGAGACTATCCTGGCTAACATGGTGAAACTCCGTCTCTACTAAAAATACAAAAAAACTAGCCGGGCGTGGTGGCGGGCGCCTGTAGTCTCAGCTACTTGGGAGGCTGAGGCGGGAGAATGGCGTGAACCCGGGAGGCGGAGTTTGCAGTGAGCCGAGATCACGCCACTGCACTCCAGCCTGGGAGACACAGCGAGACGCCGTCTCAAAAAAAAAAAGATGTTCTTTGAAACCAATGAGAACAAAGATACAACATACCAGAATCTCTGGGACACATTTAAAGCAGTGTGTAGAGGGAAATTTATAGCACTAAATGCCCACAAGAGAAAGCAGGAAAGATCTAAAATTGACACTCTAACATCGCAATTAAAAGAACTAGAGAAGCAAGAGCAAACACATTCGAAAGCTAGCAGAAGGCAAGAAATAACTAAGATCAGAGCAGAACTGAAGGAGATAGAGACACAAAAAACCCTTCAAAAAATCAATGAATCCAGGAGTTGGTTTTTTGAAAAGATCAACAAAATTGACAGACCACTAGCAAGACTAATAAAGAAGAAAAGAGAGAAGAATCAAATCGACCCAATTAAAAATGATAAAGGGGATATCACCACCGAACCCACAGAAATACAAACTACCATCAGAGAATACTATAAACACCTCTATGCAAATAAACTGGAAAATCTAGAAGAAATGGAAAATTTCCTGGACACGTACACTCTTCCAAGACTAAACCAGGAAAAAGTTGAATCCCTGAATAGACCAAGAGCAGGCTCTGAAATTGAGGCAATAATTAATAGCCTGCCAACCAAAAAAAGTCCAGGACCAGATGTATTCACAGCTGAATTCTACCAGAGGTACAAGGAGGAGTTGGTACCATTCCTTCTGAAACTATTCCAATCAATAGAAAAAGAGGGAATCCTCCCTAACTCATTTTATGAGGCCAACATCATCCTGATACCAAAGCCTGGCAGAGACACAACAAAAAAAGAGAATTTTAGACCAATATCCCTGATGAACATCGATGCAAAAATCCTCAATAAAATACTGGCAAACCGGATTCAGCAACACATCAAAAAGCTTATCCACCATGATCAAGTGGGCTTCATCCCTGGGATGCAAGGCTGGTTCAACATTCGCAAATCAATAAACATAATCCAGCATATAAACAGAACCAAAGACAAGAACCACATGATTATCTCAATTGATGCAGAAAAGGCTTTTGACAAAATTCAACAGCCCTTCATGCTAAAAACGCTCAATAAATTCGGTATTGATGGAATGTACCTCAAAATAATAAGAGCTATTTATGACAAACCCACAGCCAATATCATACTGAATGGGCAAAAACTGGAAAAATTCCCTTTGAAAACTGGCACAAGACAGGGATGCCCTCTCTCACCACTCCTATTCAACATAGTGTTGGAAGTTCTGGCTAGGGCAATTAGGCAAGAGAAAGATATCAAGGGTATTCAGTTAGGAAAAGAAGAAGTCAAATTGTCCCTGTTTGCAGATGACATGATTGTATATTTAGAAAACCCCATTGTCTCAGCCCAAAATCTCCTTAAGCTGATAAGCAACTTCAGCAAAGTCTCAGGATACAAAATTAATGTGCAAAAATCACAAGCATTCTTATACACCAGTAACAGACAAACACAGAGCCAAATCAGGAATGAACTTCCATTCACAATTGCTTCAAAGAGAATCAAATACCTAGGAATCCAACTTACAAGGGATGTAAAGGACCTCTTCAAGGAGAACTACAAACCACTGCTCAGTGAAATAAAAGAGGACACAAACATATGGAAGAACATACCATGCTCATGGATAGGAAGAATCAATATCGTGAAAATGGCCATATTGCCCAAGGTTATTTATAGATTCAATGCCATCCCCATCAAGCTACCAATGAGTTTCTTCACAGAATTGGAAAAAACTGCTTTAAAGTTCATATGGAACCAAAAAAGAGCCCGCATCTCCAAGACAATCCTACGTCAAAAGAACAAAGCTGGAGGCATCACGCTACCTGACTTCAAACTATACTACAAGGCTACAGTAACCAAAACAGCATGGTACTGGTACCAAAACAGAGATATAGACCAATGGAACAGAACAGAGTCCTCAGAAATAATACCACACATCTACAGCCATCTGATCTTTGACAAACCTGAGAGAAACAAGAAATGGGGTAAGGATGCCCTATTTAATAAATGGTGCTGGGAAAATTGGCTAGCCATAAGTAGAAAGCTGACACTGGATCCTTTCCTTACTCCTTATACGAAAATTAATTCAAGATGGATTAGAGACTTAAATGTTAGACCTGATACCATAAAAATCCTAGAGGAAAACCTAGGTAGTACCATTCAGGACATAGGCATGGGCAAAGACTTCATGTCTAAAACACCAAAAGCAACAGCAGCAAAAGCCAAAATTGACAAATGGGATCTAATTAAACTAAAGAGCTTCTGCACAGCAAAAGAAACTACCATCAGAGTGAACAGGCAACCTACAGAATGGGAGAAAATTTTTGCAATCTACTCATCTGACAAAGGGCTAATATCCAGAACCTACAAAGAACTCAAATAAATTTACAAGAAAAAAACAAACAACCACATTAAAAAGTGGGCAAAGGATATGAACAGACATTTCTCAAAAGAAGACATTCATACAGCCAACAGACACATGAAAAAATGCTCATCATCACTGGCCATCAGAGAAATGCAAATCAAAACCACAATGAGATACCATCTCACACCAGTTAGAATGGCAATCATTAAAAACTCAGGAAACAACAGGTGCTGGAGAGGATGTGGAGAAATAGGAACACTTTTACACTGTTGGTGGGATTGTAAACTAGTTCAACCATTATGGAAAACAGTATGGCGATTCCTCAAGGATCTAAAACTAGATGTACCATATGACCCAGCCATCCCATTACTGGGGATATACCCAAAGGATTATAAATTATGCTGCTATAAAGACACATGCACACGTATGTTTATTGCAGCACTATTCACAATAGCAAAGACTTGGAATCAACCCAAATGTCCATCAGTGACAGACTGGATTAAGAAAATGTGGCACATATACACCATGGAATACTATGCAGCCATAAAAAAGGATGAGTTTGTGTCCTTTGTAGGGACATGGATGCATCTGGAAACCATCATTCTTAGCAAACTATCACAAGAACAGAAAACCAAACACCGCATGTTCTCACTCATAGGTGGGAACTGAACAATGAGATCACTTGGACTCAGGAAGGGGAACATCACACACCGGGGCCTATCATGGGGAGGGGGGAGGGGGGAGGGATTGCATTGGGAGTTATACCTGATGTAAATGACGAGTTGATGGGTGCAGCACACCAACATGGCACAAGTATACATATGTAACAAACCTGCACGTTATGCACATGTACCCTACAACTTAAAGTATAATAATAATAAATAAATTAAAAAATAAAAATAAAAATAAATAAAAATAAATAAATAAACATGGGAATGCAGATATCTATTTGATATACTATTTTTTTTCTTGGAGTCAATATCTAGTAGGGGATTGATGAATCATATCATATTCCTATACTAATTTTTAAAGAAGCTACCATAATATTTTCCATAATGGCTGTACTAATTTACATTTCCACTGACACTCTGTGAGTTTCTTTTCTGCACATCCTTACCAGCTCTTCTTATTTTTGGTCTTTTTTATAATAGCTATTCTGTCTTGGGCGAGGTAATATCTCATGTGGTTTTGGTTTGCATTTTCCTAATGATAAGTGATACTGGGAATTTGTATGTTTTCTTTTAAGAAATGACTATGCATATCTTTTGCCCACTTTTTAATGGCATTTTTGTTTGTTTGTTTGTTGTTTCTGTTTGCTGTTGCATTAAGTTCCTTAGATATTCTGGATATTAATTTGTTATTAGATAAACTCTTTGCAAGTGCTTTCTCCTATTTTACATGTTATCTCCTTAATCAATTCATAGTTTCTGTGCAAAAGATTTTAGTTTGATATAGTACCTTTTGTCTATTTTTGCCTATTCATCTGAAGCCTTACTCATAAAATCTTCTCACAGACCAATGTCCTGAAAAATGTTCTCTGTTTTCTTCTACAAGTTGCATAGTTCTCAACTTTACATGTAAGTGTTTAAAGTTGATTTTTGTATGTTGTGGGATATAGGAGTTTAGTTTTATTCTTTGTCATATATATGTCCAGTTTTCCTAGGACCATTTACTGAAGAGACTGTTCTTTCTCCAATGTATATTCTTGGCACCTTTATGGAAAATCAGTTGCCTGAAAATACAAGTATAAGGAAATCTCTGAAGGATTAACATTAGATTTATCAGCAGAAACCTTACAGGCCAAAAAAGAATGGGATAATGTATTCAAGTTCTGAAGGAAAAAGAAAACAACCTGCTAGCCAAGAATTCTATACCCATCAAGGTTATCAATTAGGAATAAAAGATAAATAAAGTATTTCTCAGGCATGCAAACCTGAGGAAATTGAAAATCCCTAGACTAACCCTACACAAAATTTTAAGTGAGTTTTATATCTAGAAGAAAAAGGATAATACATACTGTCATGAAAACATACAAAAAAAAACTACTAATAGAGTTGTTACACAAATGAGAAAGAGAAAGGAATCTAATCTTACAACTATAGAAATCCATCAACTTACAAAAATAAATTAAAAGAGGAAACGAAGGCTGTATGAAACAACCAGAACACAATTAACAGAATGAAACATGTAAATTTTCAACTATGAATAAAAATTTTGAATTCAAATGATTTAAATTCCTCCAATTAAAAAATATAGACTGGCTGAATTAATAAAAGTGAAATAAAATACAACAAGATCCAACTGCATGCTGCCTATAAGAAATTCTCTTCCCAGAAAGACACTCTTAGACTAAAAGTAAAGAGAGGAAAAAAGACATTCCATGCAAATATAAATGAAAACCAAGCAGGAGTAGCTGTATTCATATCACATAAAATAGACTTTAAGTAAAAAAACACAAATGCAGACAAAAAGGTAGTATATAATACTATAGGAATCACTTCAGCAAGACTATATAACAATTGCAAATATATAGGCACTCAATACCAAAGCACCCAGCTATATAAAGCAAATGTTATTAGAGCTAAAGGAAGAAATAGACTCTAGTACAATAACAGTTCAGGACTTCAACACCCCACATTCAGCACTGGGCAGGTCATCTAGACAGATAATCAGCATAGAAACCTTGAACTTAACTGCACTATAGACCAAACAGACCCCATAGACATTTAGAAAACATTTCATCCAACAGCTGATGAATACACATTCTTTTCATCAGCACATGGAATATTCTCCAGGATAGATCGTATGTTAGGCCACAACAGAAGTTTCAACACATTTTAAAAGATCAAAATTATATCAAGCATCTTCAGACCACAATAGAATAAAACTAGAAATCAATAATAAAAAATTTGAAAACTGTGCAATACATACACAAACACATGAAAATTAAACAACAAGCTCCTTAATAATGAATGGGTCAGTGAAGAAATTAATAGGAAAATAAAAAATTCCTTAATATTAGATTTTTAATACAAAGATTATGTGCTAATTGGCATCAGTTATGATAAAATGATATCATTGCTTATATATTAGATGTGTCATTGAGATATAACATAAATATCTACAGTAAGTGATCAGTGAAAGTTTGATGCAAAGAGATACTAATAGATAATATGCCAGAGTTTTAAATCAAATGGCAGGCATATATAATTATTTGTTATCCATTGATGAAAGTCAGTTTAATTGACATTAGTTTAATGTACAAAACAATACACTATTAATAAAGGAATATCTAATCAGAGTTCACAATTTTCCTTCACATTTGCAAAGCCAAAGTGTGTTTATTTACTAAGCATATCTTTCCTTTCCACCACCAACACACAGAACAAAGATAAAATCATATCAAGAGAATTCTCATTTTGTTATTCTTCCAAACTATAAAGGTGAAATGAAATATAAAACAAAGTAATTTTAAAGGAAAATAACAAGGTTCTGAAATCTATTAGGAATACTATAAGGGAAAACTTATCAACAAATGAATTCACAAGTAATTATTTATCTACCACTACTTTAATAAATAAATATACTACATTAATTTGTTTCTAAGTATGAGAATAGTTATTCGAACAAAGTTTTATAGTTAGGTAACAAATACAGGCACCACTCAGTGAAAATAATATTAACAAAGTAGTTTCATTCTATTACAATAGTAAACACTTAAAATCTAAGATATATTTAATTATAGCCTACTTAGCATTTCAAAATTTAAATGTGTGATGGTTAATTTTATGTGTTCTAACTAACTGGGTCACATGGTGCTAAACTATATAGTCAAATATCAGTCTGGGTAGTGTTTCTGTGAGGGTGTATTTGAATGAGACTGACATATAAATCGGTAGACCAAGTAAAGCAGATTACTCTCCTGAATGGGGGTGGACCTCAAGCAAACACTAAATCCTCAATACAACAAAAAAGGCTGATCTTCCCCTGAGTAAGAGAATTTCTTCTGCCTAACTGCCTTTCAACTAGGAAATTGACTATTGCCTTTGACCTTGAACTGAAGCACAGACTCTTCCTGGGTCTCAAGCAAGACAGCCTTCAGAATAAACCTACACCGTCAGCAACCCTTGGTGTCCAGTTTGGTGATTCATCTTATTGCACTTAGGATGGTTGGCCTCTAATCTGTGTGAGCCAATTCTTACAATAAATATTTTTATATATCTACATATGTATATAGACATACATATACATACATATTTACATCCCATTATCTTATTATATATGTTTCACTATAGAACTATATGTTTTTAGTAAATTGTGCTATCGTGTGTGTGTGTGTTTGTATATTTTTATGGGTATGAACTCAATATAATATTATTTTGATTTAAAAGATAACTGCTTTTAAATTGACCAGTATAGGAAACATCTGTTTCTTATTAATATGTGTCTTGCAATAAATTATCTGATTGATAAATTGCTAACACCACAGTTAAGTTTTTTATAAGTCAAACACATATCAATAAGGAACAGATATCATAAAATATCACATATTTTGTGATATACCTTTAATCTTTGCAAAAAACAGGAAAACTTTACATCAAAAAATGTCTCAAGAAGCAGAAAATTGTAGGTTCTATGCAGCTATATTTTGAAAATATGCTTCTGAGTAAAAATAACATAGATAATGTTTAACTATAACAGCAAGTATAAAAAATATCTACTGTACAGTGATTATAGTTCACTTCAGTGAGTTAATTTTTGTCAGGGTAATATTTAATTCGTAAAATTGTAGGGAAATTAATAGTTCTAAATCGGAATATCTACTTATTCTGGTATAATTGCATATAAAATGGAATATTCTTAGAGTACTCTTCCTTTTCAGAAATAAGGTAGCATTGATAAGAAAATGTTTGTATTGTTCACAAGTGATTCCCACAGCAATACAGATGCTGTCATTAACATCTTCAGGCCAATACATTTTAAAAGTAAATTAAATATGGTGCATTTTATACTTTTTTTCTTTTTCTTTCTTTCTTTTTTTTTTTTTTTTTTTGAGACGGAGTCTCGCTCTGTCGCCCAGGCTGGAGTGCAGTGGCGCGATCTCAGCTCCCTGCAAGCTCCGCCTCCCGGGTTCACACCATTCTCCTGCCTCAGCCTCCCGAGTAGCTGGGACTACAGGTGCCCGCCACCTCGCCCGGCTAGTTTTTTGTATTTTTAGTAGAGACGGGGATTCACTGTGTTATCCAGGATGGTCTCGATCTCCTGACCTCATGATCCGCCCGTCTCGGACTCCCAAAGTGCTGGGATTACAGGCGGGAGCCACCGCACCCGGCGCACTTTATACTTTTAAGCTTGGCAATGAGGAAGTAATACATGTAAAAACCAAATTTTTTTCCTTGTATTTTCACATCTCTCAGTTGTTTCACTGTTCATGAAAACTTATTCTACTATAAAAAGAAATTAAATTAGTTCAGCACAATTAGCCCTTCACAAAGTCAGCTGGATTATATATAGCCACTTTCCAATTTCAGGTTATTTTGAATTCTGCTTTTAGTGACCTAGTAATTCCCAAGACAGAAGTATTTTGCTCACCACTTAGTAACTTACAGATTTGTCATTTCCCCTTTTCTGAAAAAAAGTCTTAAAATTTTTTACTGTTAGATACAGTTATTTTTTTACAATCATGGATATGCATTTTTCTTTGAATATTTATTATTATTTAAATTATGACATGCTTAATAATGTTTGCCAGGTTTTTATTTTTTTTTAATTTGAGTCTTTTGTTTCTTCCTAAGTTTATCAGTTTTAAACTTATAACTTTGATCAAAGAATTTTTTCACTAAAGACTATATTTCAAAATGGGATACCAGTGGTACTATGTACCAAGAATTTAATAATCATCTTGAATTGACATTAGTAAATATATTATCAAATTTATTAACATATTAAATTTCAAGAATATAGCAGACGTAATTGTTCCACTTACTATGCACTCACTGTGGAACTGTTCCACAATCATACGAACTTTCTGTAAGCAAGTCTCAGACCTTTCTTTTTCTACTACTTCAATTTACAAATAAAAATTATATGTATTTAAGGTATACAACATGATGTTTTGATATATGTATACATTGTGGGATGGTTGAATCAAGCTAATTAACATATGCATTACCTCACATACAGATGCTCCTTACCTTACGATGAGATTATATACTGATAAATATATGCTGAAAATATCATAATTGAAAATGTGTTTAATACCGAACATTTAGCCTACTAAACATCATAGTTTAGCCTAGCCCACCTTAGATGTGCTAAGAACACTTTCATTAGCCTACAACTGGCCCAAATCATCTAACACAAAGCCCATTTTATAATAAAGTGTTAAATATCTCATGGCATTTATTGAATACTGTTTTTTACTGAAAGTGAAAAACACAACTTATAACCACAACCCCAAGCCCACAAGGGTAGTTTTAAATATGCAGTATCTGTGCCACAGGAAAACCCAGGGGAAGTTATTAATATACAATTTGGCCAACTGGATGTACAGCTGAAGCCCCATGTAGACTCAAAGCCAAAGCTTTCCCTAGGATGTGTCCCATCAATGGCATTTCTCAACTTCCTGATTTCTTAACCCCTTGTCCATTCTGTTGTTTGGATAGACAGAGGATAAAATTCACATTTCCCAAACTTCCTTTTTTTCCTCAAGGGTTTGGATGTGAGTTGAGTTTCTCCAATTAGATGAATTTGCATAAGATTTGGAGTCACTGAGACAGAGGCCATCTTCCTGATGCTACTGCTGTCAGAAAACAATGCAGTAACAATGAGTGTTAGAGATAGTTGTGGCTTGAATTAGCATTCCAGTGTCCAGGTGTCAGCTCCATGAGGATCTGAGGCAGGGGTAGAGACAGATGCTATGTTCCAGTGTTTGGTCATCATGTTCATGAGTATGAGAGTCAGCTGCGATGGAGCACCAATACCTTCCTGATGTTAAGTGGAGGATCTGAAGATTTACACTACTTACACACTAGCGAATTAGTCTGCACAGTTTCATGGATGCTGATAGAGGACACCAGTCTCCTGGATCATAGGCAAATGACTGTACTACTAATAGTGGAGCAGAAAGCTTAATTTTCTCCTTTGAGGTAATGTCTCATCATTACACCAAGGCAGTGAAGACACACCCATATAGATGCTGCCCACTTTCCTTAGGGACAGCCACAAGCGGTGATCAGTTAAAAACTGAGTACAAAGGCTGTCACAATTGTGTCAGTTGAGTCATTCTGGAAAGATCATCCCAGCTTCAGAACTCCCTGTGGGGGCGGCTGGAATCTCTGTTGCAACCGCATTGTAACTTAATTCCTTCCTCCAAACTCTCCTGCTTCTCTCATTATATAAAAGTGATTTCCTCAGAGTATTCCCAAAAAGACATCTGAATCCAAATCTCTTTCTCAGCTTCTGTTTCTGAGAAACCAATTTAAGGCATATACTACAGATGGAAGAAAATAGAAACGATTCTTGGAATCTCAAGCACAAATACTTGAATACTGGTATCCGATGCTTACAAAATCTTTGAGGTGGCTAAAGGAGTAAAAGTCTGAGGCCACAACTGAACTACCAGCTCAGAACTATCATGGCGCTATAGCTATAGCTAAGATTTCAGAGTCTGTTTTTGGGACACAGTTCTCCAAGTGTTTCTTACGTTTCTGCACATTTTTCTGAGCAAAGCATTAATTGCCTTCTTTTTCCCAAACTGTCTTGTCAAGAATCTTTGCATACTGCACAATTGTGGAAGATAAAGATACTATATACATCTGGGGGAGAGTGCATGTTTGTTTGATTTTCCGTATAATAAAGATAATGTGCATTACATTTATTTAGGTAAAGCTTCAATAGGTTTGCTACAGCTTATTTCAAAATTTGATTTGGGATTTCTGAGCTCTGAGTAATTCAGCTGTGAGACAAACCCACAATTAATCAATGAAATATGGTTACATAGATTATCATCTGAGGTTATTTAGGATAATGTACTGGTGAAGGCAAGACTTCTGTGGATAAAGTGGATGCTGGGATCCAACATTGTGATGTGAAAGAATACAAAGATGAGGGTGGGGCAATGGTTGCTTCAATCGGCACTGTAATACAGAAAATTATAAGCTAAGGGCTTCATATGCTCAGATGAGAGGTCCAAACAGGTTCTGTAATGGCCCTAAAATTATGTCTTATAGTTTACAGACACAGGATTCATGTATCAAAAAAATCACTTGTACAATTCAACCATATAGGTTGCTGAAACTGAACATAAATTAAATTTATAACTTAGGTATTTCTCTTACATACGAGTTAGTGTACCACTTGGGGAAAAATGAGTCTCTGAAAATTAGAATGGATCTAATTGCATTCCTTGAAATATAGCATACAGAGCCTCCATCGCCAGTAGAACCAGTTGCATGTACATGTGTCTGAATCCATTTTGTGTTGTTAAAAACTGAATACCTGTAACTAGGTAATTTATAACAAAATATGTTTGTTGGCTTATGGTTCTGAAGGTTAGAAGGTCCATTACCAAGGGGCTGGCAGCTTTCAAGGGCCTTCTTGCTGTGGTTTTCCCTGGGAGAAAAGCACGAGAGGGCAAGAGAGTGAGGGAGAGAGAAAGAAAGAGGGAGTCCAATTGGTCCTGTTATAATGAGCCCACTCCTACTGCTACGATGTTGGCATTAATCCATTCATGAGGGTGGTGCTCCCATTACCCAAATACCTCCTCAGAAAATTGCATTGTATATCAAATTTCCAACACATAAACTTTGGGGACCACATTCAAACCATAGTAATATGTCTAATCAAACTACTTCTGTCTTGCTTAGACACACTGTAATAACCTCACTTAATGTGGATATCTTACAATCATATGCTGATATTTGTTCTGCCCCATTCTTATTCCTCAGTGTCAGATTCAGCATGGCCTGTGGGGAAAATACAAATCCTGACTAAGGAGAAGGTAACTAACACACCAAAATACTTGTAAGATTTTGATAATTTGTACCAATAAAACCTAGAAGAACATATGTGGTGATAACTTAAAAAATAACTATAGAGGAAGAAAAATAACTTTAGATTAGACCATAGTTATCAATATAGGTATAATTATGAGCATTCTGGATTTATAAGGCTAATTTCAGAATATAACAATGGATTCTTTTGCTTGATTTATTAACCAAAATAAAACTCAACAGTGCCCTAAATTAATTAATATTGAGAGTTCTAAACTTTCTTAATATACTACAATATATTAAATAAACCACTCAAGTTGACAGTCAAGTTAGAATAGATTCACCTTTAGCTACATACTCAAGTTCTTTAATAATGTCTCTTGAAATACTAGACAGTAAAATCTTTATAAAGGCATAGGTGCATTGATCACCAGCATCCCTGAAAACCATGGTGGTTATGTTAACAGGATAAATCAACTCTAAATGTTTGATTTAGCACCTGTACATAGATGGACCAGCCAATTCCTAGGCAGGTTGATTACATGGGTCACATTCCATCATGCATTTGGTAGAAATTTTCCACACTGGAACAGACAGTAATCTGCATGTGGATATACCTTTCCTGTTGGTAACATTTCTGAAGCTGTCTCCTTTTTGGGATTTACCAAGTGCTTCATGTACAGCTATATATACCATAAAATACTGCTTCTGGAGGAAATAACTCATTTTTAGGTAAGATAAGTGGTTTATATGACAATGAAATTCACTGGTTTATATGACAATGAAATTCACTGTTCTTACCATGAATCCCAATACCTAGAAGCGGCTGACTTTACCAATAAGTGGAATGGTTTAATTTATTTAGGATTCAGTTATGTTGCCATCTAGAAGGAAATAATTGCTTGTAAGTTCATGGTATGAGATAGATATTATAAACAGGTAACCAATACATGATGCTGTTCTCCCTTCTCCCAGAGTGCCAGGAAACAGAGAGAAGTGGTAGAAGTGGAGGAAGTATTTCTCATTACTACATTAATAAACTATTCTCAAATTTTGCTCATTTTTCCTTCAGCTTCAAATTTTGTTACTTTAGTATCCAAAGGAGGAATGCTCCCACTTAGGGATCAAATAAACTTTCCACTGACCTGGATGCTGAAACAGCCACTTGACAATTTTACACCTTTAAGCAGTTGAAACTGGAAGTAGATAAGGAAACTGACTATGAGTGTCAAGGGAACCAAGTCACAGGCACAAAACATCTGTCTGAAACTCAAGAGGTTCTCTGGACTAACTCATGACACTTTTGCATGTGTTGGTAAATATTGATGGACGGTTAGAGAAACTTAATACAAGCAAAATCACTAAACACCCAGGACAAATTTCAGGAGAGAAATTTGTTCGTGCTCTACTGCAGAAAACATCAGTAACAACAATAAGAAAACTCCAATGGTTGAGGTATTCTCTCACATGTAATGGTTAGTGGAGGAAGGGTGTTTTATGATCCCATTGAGAGTTATAAATTATGGAGACCACCTGGATTTCCGCTTTCCTCTACTCTATACCTGTTGCAAATATCAACCATTTGAAAAATATTAATCTACTTTTCTCCTATGGGTTTACATAAGATATGTAGGTGGTGGTTAGCTTTCTAATTTAGTTTTCAGGTTAGAGCATATCAGGTAGAATTTATTTAACAAAATTAGTGCAATGAATATCCTGTCGAGACGCATTCCGTGAGTGATATAGCTCAGCATGTCTACAAGTCTACTTCTGGGCATATCATTATGGAAACATGACTTCTGGAGACAGAGTAGAGAGGGGAAGAGGAAAGGACAGAAGGTTTTAGCTGTATCTCTTTCTTTTTCATGTTTTACAAAAAGAAAGACACGAGAAATGTTAATATTTATAAAATGGTTATGAGCATGTGGGTTTCTATTGTACATTTTTCTGTATGTTTTATGTGTTAAAAGTTTTAAAAACTCAATAACAAATACATAAGGAAGGATTTTTATATATTGCCCTTAAACTCGCATATGTAAATATTTGATTATAGTAAAAATCCCTTGAATTTGACAAAATATGATACAATTCTTCAGGGTAGGATCAGAGCAACTTCAAAGTACTTTAATTTCCAAAATGAAAAAAATCATATAATGAGAATAGGAGAAGGATTTAGGAAGGCTCAATTCACTCAAGAAAAATGAAATAGAAGAAAAAAACTACATAATCAGAATATTCAATCACATCAAACTGGAAAGAGTTTTTGGGATAATAAAGTGGAATTTGGATTCAAGGTAATGCTAGCATGTGGTATGAGGAGCAAGAAACTATTGTTTGTTATAGGAACATATTAGATTGGTCAAGTGTATACTACAGGAAAATAGTATACACATCAGGAAAACAACAATGAAGGGATTATGGCAAGCCAAAGCTAATATTAGTTGGCAGAAAAGGCAATTGAGTACTTGCCTGAAGGTACTATAAATTTTTCCAAAATACTATGATACCTACTGCAATCAGGAAAAGTGTATCAGCATCCCCAGAATGATATTTTTTTGTGTTACTTACATAACCTTTAACGATTCTGCCTTTTCTATCACACAATGAGCAACGTCCCTTGAAACAACATAGTAGTGAGATTATTGTATGTTTGATGGATGCCTAGTGCCTCTTTCAATATAATTTATTTCAATCAGCTTTGGAAATAATTTCACTTACATTTTTATAACATTTACTTTTCTATGACAAATTGTGTAAGGATTTATTCTGGCTTAATGTATTAAATGTGTGTTCTAACACTGATATGAATAATTAAGCCTCATGCTGCAGGGCGTAAGCTGATTGCTAGAGGGTTTTAAGGAGGTATGCTCCTTCTGTGCACAAAACTGTGTAATGACAAATTAAAACACAGAGAAAGAAAGAATCTGATGTCCATTACTCAGTAGGTACTTACATAAAAACTTCTCTGGAAATTTCTAAGTGAGAAGTTAATCCTAGAAATACTTGCAAAGTTTTATAAACTGTGCCATTTATAAATGTACCATAGATTGGTATTTTCCTTAAAATTAGTGGTAAAGCAATCCATTTTTAAAGTTTTACTATTTTCTTGTATGATGTATTTCTGATTTCATTATCTCATCTCTAAAATGTTGCTTTTCAGTTTGAGTATCAGTATTTTGAAACTAAATCTGGACAAAAGCCCCCATACCCTCAAATTTGCTCATGTGTTCTTTTTCTTATCGAAGTTATTGATGTGAGTTTGAGAAGCAAACTAGGCAGTAGATTAAATACAGGTGCTTCTAAAGCACAATTTCATAACAGACAAATCCTCAATAAATGGACTAAAAGGATCCTAGTATATTTAAATTGATGAAGTTTAAAATTATTGCTGTGAACTAAGCATTAATAAGCTGTGTTGGTTTTAAAAGTATTATTCTATGCAAATTATTCTCTAGGGATTTATTTTTTCCAAAAATAATAATTGAAATTTCCAAGTTTGAAATAGACCCTTCAGTTAACTGAGCAGAAAAGTTCATTTTAGGGCATATTTTTATCCACGCCCTCTAAATAAACTCTACTTTAGGAAGCATTCTAATTATTTAATGAAGACTATTTAATCACTCTTCATATAATACCACTCTCTCAAAAACTAGCAATATTGGGATTTATACAAAATCAGAGTTTTCCAGAGTCAGTAGCACCAAAATGCTCTTAACAAGCAGTCCTCATTAGAGTTGATCAGAACGGACACAATACAATGGATCGCAGTGAAACTAGGGGTTCAAGGGGCACTAGGGGAGGGCCCTTTGCTAATGAAGCAGATCAAAGGCAAAAGTTTGGTCAGAATTATTTAATTCTCATTTATTTCTGGCCTGGCATTTGGTTACTCAAAGGCCAATTTGCAAAGTGATTCTGTTTGTGAGCAAAGCCCTGATAAATTAAACAATATATGTATATAAAATAATTAGCACAGTCAAATTTTTGTCTTCAAAGACAAGATAGACATAGGTAAGAAAGAAAGAGCTCATGCTTTTGCCATTGGAATCAAGCCATAGAAAAATGGTTAGTGTATTCCTTTATTTCTAAAGAGGGCATTGCAAAAAGTATTCCAGTTATTATTTAACACCAACATACAGTTTATATAGTAATTTGGCAAACAAAAGCTCATCTATAGTATGACATCCTGTTCAAAGATATTGTAAAATAAAGAATATATATAATATGAAAATAGAACCAGAAAGAAAATTAGAAAACTACTTCTCTCTCTCTCCCTCTCTCTCTCTCTCTCTCTCTCACACACACACACACACCCCTTCTTAAGCTGACAAAATTTATAAGAATGTTTACTTCCATGATTTCTAAACAGAGCTCAGAAACCAAAAATCAGCCCTTAATCCTAATAAAACATCTTAAACAAGTGACCAATGGATTCTTCAAAATCACCTAGAGCACATAGGATTTTAAACGTGCAGTGATTCCAACGTTTAAAAATTAAGGTATTTCATACCAATATGAAAATGTTGGCTTCTCTTTTAAAAATAAAATTATTTTAATACAATTGGCATTATCTGATTTTTAGGATTTAGACAGATAACACTCAGCTGTGGAATCATTTGATTGTTGTGCCTTTATCGGTGTTGATCTCTAATCTCCTTTCCAATAGCTTTTATAGTAGTTGGAGAATAACATTTCCACTTTCGTTTGGTTTGATTTTGAGAGTTTGCATTTTTCTAGGAAATTACTCATTCTGTCTAAATTTTGAAATTGCTGCAATTGAATTGCTATAAGAATTGCTTATGATTGTTTTCCCCTTTGCCGGTTTTTCCTATTATTGTTCACATATATTATTGGTTAGGCTTAAAAGAAGATTACATATTTTATTGGTAATTTAACAAAAGAGTTTTGGGATTTATTTACCTGTTCAATTAATGTTTATTGTCTGCTTTTATTTTATTAGTTCCTTTTTCCTGATTTTATTTGATTTATTCTTTGTTCAATTTGAGAATAAACAAATTCTTATTTTTTTTTCAAATTCTTTGATGATGAAGATATTTAAGTGTATATCTTTTTCTCTATGTTTTCTAGTTTCTCACAGCATTCACTAGACCCAATTCATTTATTTATGTTTCTTGGTTCTTAAATTTATTGCATTTATAACTTCTAAATATCAACACATCAAATAAATATAAATATTATATGTTTATATATTAAATATAAACATACACATCTTCTGATGTCAGGATCATACTAAATTTAACCCACAAATACAAGTACTTAATTAAGGAAGGACATCAAACTTTATCTTTTCTTTTTTCTTTTTTTTTTTTTTTGCAGATGAGGTATAAAATAAATACTCTTACCTGTTCAATCTCAAGGGGCATCCAAACACATTCAGAAACTAATCACAGAAAAAAATGCTTCCATACATACTAAATCAATATCAAATACAAATTTGAATGGTAATTTTGAAGCCACTTCATACTGAGATTTTATAAGCTTGCTAAATGAATGATATCAGTAAAACCAGCTGCCAGTATTTAGCACTTACTCAGAGGCAAGTGCTTTGAGAGGCATTTTTTTGGAAAATAGTTTAGAAGAAGAATATTCATGCCAGAGACAATATACTATTTTATCCATTGTTACACTTTGAACAAAATGGCTGAACATTTTCTTTTACAATATTGATTTAACATAGTTTTATTGGAAACATGCAGAGAACATACAAGGGCTAATACTTTGTGATTGTTTTGTGTTTAATGGCTAAGAAAATGTAATGAAAGTATTCACAAGGTTAAATTCATAAAAACTAATGAGCAATCATTACCACATGCTATGCTCTAATTCTCACAGGGATGAATGATATGTACATGCTTTATTAAAGTATGAAAAAAATAGATAGTTCAACTTTAGGGTATAAAATATTGACTCTCTTTAAGAATACAGAGTTTTGGGTTAGATAAATATATGTTTTCATTCAAAAAGTTTTTGCGAAATTAAACAGCTTTATTAAAAGAAAATGAAATAATGTAGAAAAATCCCTTCTTTTGGAAGAGATCTTCTCCCTGGAAAACAAGATTTTCAACTGAAAATATATAATTTTTCAATAGGAAAATCCATGTTGCTAACTGGTTACAAAATCTAGGGACTTTTATTATACTTGCAAGGAATAATTTCATATATTATCAAAACATCAATTTATATAATAGTAGAACATGTAAAACTTTAAGAAATAAACCTAACAAAATAGGCAGCATCAATATTAGGGAAGGTATGAAACACTACTGAAAAACATAAAGAAAACATTAATTGAAAGACTTCTTTAAGGGAAAAATTAAATTCATTATTATAAGATGATTCTTCTTAATGTAAAATTGACTGGCATGACTGCCAATGAATATTTGATGCAAGAACAAGTTAATAATTTTAATGCAATGCAACAATAAATCATTTTATAATTTAGACATTATCTCCATGTATATTTTTGGGAAAAAAAGAGTATCAAATAGGCAGAATGAATTTAGAGAATATAACTAACAGGGATGATACATGCCCATTAAAATATTAAAATATATTTTAAAGTTATAACAAATAAAATTATAGCCTTTATGCTAGAATGAACAGATGCATCAGTGGTGTAAATTATAAATTACAGAACCAGAGTTTCGTAGAGCTGATTGTTAGCTGATATAAACACAAAATAATCCTGATTGGTCAATGTCTATACTATACTTATTGTTAAACATTCAGAATATCATCTCCTGGAGTCAGGTTTATTTAATTGATGATTAAATAGTATTTTAAAAGGTTGAAAAAAATTACAACCCACTTATAAATAACATTTGAAAAACAGTCAATCATTTGGAAAAAAGAAATAAAGAAATAAAGATTCATGACCCAAATATCAGTATAAAAATACAACAACAAAATGTATTACAAACTTTTGCATGTGTATGTGCAGATGGGCATACACAGCTGCCAGTATTTAGTGCATACTCAGTGGCAAGTGCTTTGAGAGAAAAGTTTGGTTTTTTTGGAAAATAGTTTATAGTAAGAATATTCATGTCAGGAACAATATACTATTTTATCCATTGTTACACTTTGAACAAATTTCACAAAACTTTTTGAATGAAAACATATATTTTCAATCAAATGTTTGTGGCACTATTCACAATAGTAAAGATTTGGAATCAACCCAAATGCCCATCAATGATAGAATGGATAAAGAAAATGTGACACATATACACCATGGAATACTATGCAGCCATAAAAATGAATTAGTTCATGTCCTTTGTAGGGACATGAATGAAGTTGGAAACCATCATTCTTGGCAAACTAACACAAGAACAGAAAATCAAACACTACATGTTCTCACTTATAAATGGGAGTTGAACAATGAGAACACATGGAAACAGGGAGGGGAACATCACACACCAGCACCTGTTGGGGGGCATGTGGCTAGAGGAGGGATAGCATTAGGAGAAATACCTAATGTAGATGACGGGTTGATGGGTGTAGCAAACCACCATGGCGGGTGTATACCTATGTAACAAACCTGCACATTCTGCACATGTACCCCAGAACTTAAAGTATAATAGAATGCATATTTAAACTTTTAAATGCAAAGGTAAATTACTAAACCGTATCACTTCTAGGATAAATATTCTAGAATAGAATTTTGTCCTTAGCACATTTCCAGTATAGGGAGGGGAAAAAAATCAATACTAAATAACAGCTGTTACAAGTTGTTTAAAAAATTGGGAAACTTTCCTATACAAATAAGACAAAATATTTTTAAAGATATAAAATAATTTATTCTGTCCCAACAAATATTTTACATTTTCATCCTGAATATTCTATTTACTAAAATCTTTTGAGGCTATGGAATAGTCTGCTAAAAAATTTCTAATAACTAGAACTAAAATGTTAATGTGTTCAATATATTATCAAGTACTGTTATATACTTATAAAAGATAATATTCCCACAGTTAAAAATCACAAAGAAAATTCAATTACCCAACAAATATAAATTCTTTAAATCACTAAAAAAGTACTTTACAATCAGGAATTTTTTTCTATTTCAGTATAAGGAAGTTTGAGTGAAATAAATTTTAATTATAATAATTTTTCAAAAAAACCAAATATATATTTCTCAGTTGCTTACAATCATCCAGTATTTCAAATATACGTGTGTATATATGTTTATGTGTTTATATACACACACTTATATGTATGAAGACACCTCCAGCATCCAATACATATCTGGTGCATGCATATCTAATCATTAGCCAGGTGTTAAATAACCAGTTTCATTAACAAGAAATGTTATTGAGATGGATGTGAAAAATAAAGATAATGATACTTGAAGAAGTATGAACTTGGACACCCAGAATTCCTTCCTTGTCATGGTAGCCCTGCCATTTAATAGTTCTGTCACTTGCATGGTGCTTCACTATACCTACAAGAATTCAGTCTCTTAGATACTAAAATGCAGAGCTTTGGATTTGATACCTTTGAGATATCCAACTATTATGCTATGTGATTTTATTCCAAACCAATGTCACAATTTAATTTACATCACAAACTGCCACAGTTACATTAAGTAGGGACTCCTGAGCAAGGTAAAACAAATGTAAATATAGTCAGCGTTTTAAAAATTTACAGCACATGAAGCAGGTAGTCTCTGAAGTTGAATTTGTTGGTAGCCACAGGGCATTGTCAATGTGGGAGCTACATGTAATATTTAATATTCTTTCCCTTAATATTTAATACATTTAATGTGTTGTTTAATCAGCCATTATTAGAATGCATTCTTTAAATATCTAATTTCCACAGGCACCAGGCTAAATCCAAAATTTCTGTAACTTAGATTAGAAAAAAATACACTCTCTTAATGTCTTTATTTATGTAATTTCCACCCCACATATTATTGCCATTGCATTTATATTATCTCTCATGCTCATTACCCCCTCCTTTATCCCTTTTCCTATCTTTCTTTATTTCATTCTCTTCCTCCCTCCTTTATTTTTGCTATTCTTCCACAAACTTCAATTTTGATAATAAATTTATTTTCTTGATTATGTCTTGACCTAGTATGCCATGGCAAGATTAACAATATATATGATATTTATAAAACCTTCAGTTCTAGCATAATGCATATGTGATGTGCTACCATTACTTTTTAATCATCAAGGCTTACACCTCTGTGGGATGCATTGGAAAATGGATGCCATCTAAAATGTTTTTCCTTTTTTATGACTCTTTTAATGCCGAATTTATAGTTTATTTCAAATGTACTTTGCCAGGGGAATTTATTTTTCCTCTTCTGGTTTCTCTACGTCTTTCATACTGTTTATTGATCTGAGAGCTATAGGTTTGTATATTTTTAGAAAGAGCTTAAAACTTCATTTCTAGATACTCAACAAACTTCTATTGAACTGCTATTTAGGAAAAGAACAAAATTTTAGATTTAGAAAGAAGTTAAGGCTTCGGTAATATTCAATAGTTAAGGAAAATGAAATCAAGCATATCTGATTCTTTGGTTAAATCCAAGTGTGTAAATAATATTTTACAATTACGTATGATCTTGTGAATATTAATATGACTATTTGAATATTTAAAAGAGATAACCTTCACCTGATGATAAACATTTTCTTTTATTTATAGCCATAAATCTTAATTTACTGATGAGTCAAATTTGAGAAAATCTATAAAGCAATGCAAGCAAATTCAGTCATTGAGAGAGATGCCAGAAACCTTCTCTAGATTTTCAGTGTTTTTCACGAACACGACTACCTTATCTCCGCCAAAAGGAAATAAAGCAAACTTTAATTATTTTTGAAAAAGTTAATTAAAAAAAAAGTAATTCAAATTTCACC
Organism: Macaca thibetana thibetana; assembly: GCF_024542745.1. Taxonomy (NCBI): domain Eukaryota; kingdom Metazoa; phylum Chordata; class Mammalia; order Primates; family Cercopithecidae; genus Macaca; species Macaca thibetana. Next base: position 27,764,009 of record NC_065582.1, on the reverse strand, counting down.
CAAATGAAACACTGCAATTTATCTGAGTGGGGCTTACATAAGGTTACTTCAATTAATGAAAGTTAGTTTGAACAAAGAAATGTTTAATGATTTATGGGTTTATAATTTTCTGTATCAAACTATACAGCACAGGAAACTTAATTTTGGTGTTATGTAAATATTCTCAATTCTTATAATGACAGAGAGAATAAAGAGGAAAGAGGAGAAAACATACAGGGGTGAATATATCTTATACTTAAAAATGATTTTTAAAAATACAGTGTATTTAATGGAAAAAGAAAGAAAAGTACCAATAGAGGTTCTCTAACACTCTGATTACAAAGTTAACTAATCTTCTAACCCTCTGCCCTCACTTACTGTAGAAATCATGAGAGCCACTGGAATTCTGGGGCATTTGTGTAATAAGCACAAGTTAAATATGCCAACATCATTCAGCTTTGTAGATAGTTGTCGACATACTCTAACCAAGGCTTTCAGAGTTACTATGGACCTTCCTACCACAATGCTGCTTTGGAGGTGACAAAATACCACTGCACTGTTCAAACCCACAATCCCAGAGCTCACATTACCTATGAATCAACTGTGTACTTGACAGAATCACTATTTAAATGTATGAATCAATGAGATACAGTCAGTTGAGGTTACAGCCATTTTGAGTACGAAAACAAATTGCTTTGTCATAGTTCTTGTAGTTGTTCTTGGATTATGGATTATGATACACTTCAGTGATCAGTTTCTTTATTGTGAATGGATTAGGGAAATACTCAAAAAATAATACTTAGTTTTTAAAAAGCCTTGAAGACATGAGTAGCACTTTTGATTAACTTCTAGATTATTTTTCTTCTTCCACCCCCATTTTTTGTGAATTACCCAAATTATGATATTTAAATAACATTTGTGCCATTACAAGCAAGTTAAAGTTTAGCAACAAGATTCTAATCACAAGATATATCAAATGTGGCAAATTGTGAATTAATAATATATAATTTTTTAAATCTAGATTTTTTTGGTGCGTAATAGAATATTAGGTTACCTTGTGTGCCCCACTCATCTTTTTTATAAAGAAATGTATAGAATTATAACTCAAGTATTCACTTTTCAAGATTTTTGAAGTTACTTAATTATAAATTTTCTTTCAAATGTCATTTTGTATCTATATATATCTAAATATTTCTCAAAAAAGCCATTGACTTAGGATCAGAAAAATGACACAAAACTGCCACATTTTTACTTCATCCTCAATAAGTTACTCAAAGTAATTTACTATAAGCTGACTATTTTCCACGCATATTTGAGAGTATTCAGTCAAAATAGAAATAATCATCTCATAGACTAGATGATTTTTAACACACTCAAAATACATAACTGTAAGTTAGCTACTTAAGAGAGAAGGAAGAATTATGATATAGACACTTAGATATTTATTAGAAACAGACTTAATTTTGTAGAAAGTAAAGTAACTACTTGTGATGTTAAAATCTCTAAGTAAGGAAAACTGAAACATTTTGTCTGATGCTTTCTCCCATAAGGCAGCGGTTCTCAAATGTTTAAGTGGTTCTCAAATTTACTCAGAATTACTAGGAAGACTGATTTTAGTAGGTATAATATGCATTTCCAACAACTTCCCAAATGCTATGGTCTGAATGTATCCCCATGAAAGCATGTGTAGGACACTTGATCCCCAATACATCAGTGTTGGGAAGTGGGATCTAAGGAGAGATGATTAGGCCATGAGAGCTCTGCCCTCATGAATAGATCAATGTTATCACAGGAGTGGGTTCATTATTGTGAGACTGGGTTTCCTATTAAGGGAATAGTGGCATATCTCTTTCTCTCTCACCCTCTCATGCTCTCTTGCCTTCCATGGGATAATGCAGCAAGAAGCCGTTGCTAGTTGCTGGCACCTTAATAGTGTACTTCCCAGTATCTAGAAATGTGAGAAATTTGTTTCAAGTTACTTAGTCTCTGGTAATCTGTTATAGCAAAACAGAACCAACTAAGACACCAAGGGATGCTGATGGAGCTTTTTCTGGGACCACATTTTCTGAACCACTGCTTTAAGAAATTGAGTTTGTAGGCCAAGTGTGATGGCTCACGCCTGTAATCTCAGCACTTTGGGAGGCCGAGGTGGGTAGATCTCTTGAGGTCAGGAGATCGAGACCAGCCTGGCCAATATGGTGAAACCCCATCTCTACTAAAAATAAAAAATAGCCGGATGTGGTGATGCGTACCTGTAATCCCAGTTACTCGGGAAACTGAGGCAGGAGAATCGCTTGAACCCAGGAGGCAGAGGTTGCAGTGAGCTGAGATTAAGTCACTGAACTCCACCCTTGGCGACAGAGCAAGACTGTCTCAAAAACACAGAAACCGGGTTTGTAGTATCATTGCTATACTTAAAAATCAAGTTAAACTTCTGCCTACAGAACAGTACAATTTGAATTCCAGATTATTGTGCAAAATGACTAGTCTTTCCAAAGTATTATTAACTAATGCTTGATAAAAATTTGCTTCTTTATAAAATTACATTTCATGAAAAATCAGCAACATATGTTATTAAACTTCAAAGTTTATAAAATTACCAATGTCTTTTTAAAAAATATTTGTGGATACATATTTTATTTTTATTATTATATATTTTTTCCCTCTGATTTTCAATAAAACTGACAAAAAAACAAGCAATGGGGAAAAGACTCTCTCTTTAGTCAATGGTGCTGGGATAACTGGCTAGCCATATGCAGATGATTAAAGCGAGACCCCTTCCTTACACCATATACAAAAGTCAACTGAAGATGGATTAAATACTTAAAAGTAAAACCTAAAACTATGAAAACCTTAGGAAACAACATAGGCAATACCATCCTGCACATAGGAAAAGGCAAAAATTTCATGACAGATACCAAAAGCAATCACAACAAAAGCAAAAATTAACAAGTGGGATCCAATTAAAATGAGGCTGTTTGTTTTTCTACACAGCAAAAGAGTCTATCAGCGGAGTAAATAGACAACCTACAAAATGTGAGAAAACTTCTGCAAACTATGCATCTGACAAAGTTCTGGTATACAGCATCTATAAGGAACTTAAACAAATTTACAAAAGAAAAACGAACAACCTCATTAGAAAGCGGGAAAAGGACATTAATAGACATTTCTCAAAAAAAGACGTGGATGTACCCAACAAGCATCTGAAATAAAAGCTCAAAATCACTAAGCATTAGAGGAATGCCCATTAAAACCACAATGAAGGCCAGGCGCGGTGACTCACGTCTATAATCCCATCACTTTTGGAGGTCGAGGCAGGTGGATCACTTGAGGCCAGGAGTTCCAGACCAGCCTGGCCAACAGTGTGAAATCCCGTCTCTGCTAAAAATACAAAAATTAGCTGGGCGTGGTGGTGCACGCCTGTAATCCCAACTACTCAGGAGGCTGAGGCACGGATCCCTTGAACCCGGGAGGCAGAGGTTCCAGTGAGCCGAGATTGCACCACTACATTCCAACCACAGCAACAAAGCCAGAAACACACACACACAGACAGACAGACACACACACACACACACACACACACACGAGATACCATACATTTTAATAGCAGTATTAAAAAACTTTACCAACATCTTTACATTCGTTTGTCTTAAAAACTTTCCATAGATTCCTTGTCAATCGTAGATAAGATCTAAAAGTTGTACTCTTGTTTACTGTACCCTCCATCACCTTTCTGCTCCTTATGTTTTTAAACTGAGTCACTGCCTCTGCCTTCTTCTTCTATGTTAAATACTTTTAATCATTGATGATATTGAAGTGATTATTCAGTTTGTGAATATAAGTCTTGCCTTCCACTTAGAATACATTTACTCCTTCTTCTTAGTAACTCCAAAATTATTTCTTTCAGGTTTCAGCTACATTGTCATTTCAGCCATTCTGCTCCCTAAGACCAGATTGAAGATCATCCTATATGCTCCACTGCACTCTGCAATGACTTCAAGATTCTTGCTTGATAGATTATCCATTTTCCTGACTAATATACTGTTGAAATCTCTGCACTACTACAGACTTAAATGTATTTTAGTATTGGGAGATTTTAAATATCTAAACTTCAGATAGGCATCTCACTTCATAATCTTCATTTACTATCAGTTGTGATTTAAACTAAAATATTTTCTCTTAGGAGTAGACCCAACCTAGTCTGAACAAGTGTCTTGGGTTTTGGGGTGGGGGGTTACTTCAAGTTTTCATTAAACATTTCCAACCCTCCTTCCCCAGTTAACCTGGCAAACAGTTATGCTAATGAAAGACACGATTCAAACATTCTCTCTGGAAGTTCTGTTCTTATTACTTGTTGGACTTCATCCTCCAAGGCTTTATTTGTGGCCTGATGAGTTTTAAGTTTGTTTGTCCTCTGCTAAAGTAAGTACATATTGTAGTCATCCCGTCTCATATACCGCAAGTTGACTCTCTCTCTACTCAACGTTGTTGCACTATTATTTTCTTTGGTCTTCCAACAACTACATCAATAAAAAAAAATTATAATCAACACAAAGTTCTCATAAAAGTGGGTTTCCTTTTATATGGAACTACTTTTATTAGTTATATTTATATAGAGAGAGAAATTATATATAAGATAATCTATAAGGTTATCTATAAGGTAATCTATAGAATATATGTATATTTTATATGATATTTTAGACAATATATGTATATTTGTAGATCACCTTATAGAAGAATATATATAATATCTATATAGAGGAATATAGAATTCTATATTATATATAAAATGTGTAATGTTTCCACATTTAAAACACACACAAATCAATATTTTCATGACTTTTTAATATTCAAACCTGAGGTACATTAATACAATGGTTGTCTATTCTGATAGCTCTTTAATCTAGGAACTTTTATAAAATACCCATGCTGGATTCCAGTTCCAGAAGTGTTTATATAATTTTTTATTGAAATGTACCAGGCATCTTCATGTTTATATGTTTCCAGGTGATGCTAATGTCTAGTCAAGATTGATAACCACTGTGTTAGAAGCCCTTAAAGTCATTTTATACCTGGAATTCCTTCCTTGAAATATTCTTAAATCATTAAAAAGAAACAAGTTTGAAAGAAAATAGTTTTCTACAAGTTTACATAATGTTTAACCATAAGGATACTAAATAAAATTTTTCTGTTGGGAGCCAGCAGTATTTGTTATTATTTATAACTGGTAAGAGATAAATTTCCCAACAGATGATCATTTTGCTGCTAGAAATTATTTCACCTGACTTACATTCCTCAGAATAGCAATAATATAACACTGAAAGTAACTCATTTTGAGATCCTTTTCCTAAAATTTGATAAGTAGAAGAAGTAAGCTACATTAGCTTTATCTAGAAACTCAAAAATTCTAACAACGGGAAAAGATAGCTGAGGCTGGGCACAGTGGCTCATGTCTGCAATCCCAGCACTTGGGGAGGCTGAGGCAGGTGGATTACCAGGTCAGGAATTTGAGATCAGCCTGACCAACATGGTGAAACCCCGTCTCTACTAAAACTGCAAAAATTAGCCAGACGTGGTGGTGCACACCTGTTATCCCAGCTACTCAGGAGGCTGAGGCAGGAGAATCACTTGTACCCGGGAGGCAGATGTTGCAGTGAGCCAAGATCATGCTGCTGTGTTTCAACCAGGGTGACAGAGCGAGACTCTGTCTTCAAAAAAAAAAAAAAAAAAAAAAAAAAAGATAGCTGAGGCTATGTCTTCCAGTGGTGTAGGGGTTTATACCTTATAAGCATAGGTAATTGAAATGAACTCCTAGATTCAGCAAGTGTCTGTAATTAATAATGATGAAATTACAAGAAAAGTACAGGACCAAGTGAATTTCAAGTGTCATTAAACACTGAGATAAACTAGAATGGAAAATGAGAAGAGTGGTGATAGTATAAGACTAGTGTTCCAACAGATACAAAGAAAAACCACTGAAGTACAGCAGTGCTCATTTTTGTGTGTTATACTTTCTTTACATCTTAAATGCTATACTAATCTCGAATTTTCAGGAATTTTTCACTTCCAGAAAATTTTAACTAATTTAAAAAATACTAGATAACAGGTCAAATGTTTGTTGGCAAATCCCAACACTTCTCTGAAATAAAGTTACTATGTTTTCCAGTGGTATAATCTCTACCAGAAGGAATAAATGTTTCCACAGTAAAATATTATTTTACCAATTACCAGAAAATATTGCAAAAACACAATATTGGAGTCAATCCTGATAGGGATTAAGGAGAGATAAAATCTGGTTCACATTCCTTCTTTAAAAAAAATACAAATATGAAATGCCATACCTGAGAGACTATTTTTATATAAAATAATTAGATGTTAGGTACTTTGGTGTGTATTTTTTTATACAAAAGCTATAAGAAGCTTAAACTGATAATCACTATGTTTCCTCACATATCAAAAGATGGGAATGTCTTTAAGAAAAAAAAATCACAAATTTCTGTGATTTGTTTATCATTTTGTGCAAATTCACAATTGAAGAATGACTCTTGTTCTAAATTAGATATTGCATACTAATTTGCATTTTATAAACCATCCAAAAAAGACCTTTATAAGAAATTTTAGGGAGTCAATATTAGTATTTTTTCACTTGGATTATAAACATTCAATCATGAATCATTCTGTGTCTTGTTCAACATTTGACCACAGCAGCAATAATATATCATTTGCTCACATCTCATCTTTTCTAGGTAGACAAAATAAAGCTCAAATTAAAATAATTATTAAGAACCATTTTGATAAATTTTATAAAAACAAGTACGCTGGCACAAACACTTTGTTAAATTCTTAAGAATTATCTGCTAAAGGCTGGGCACGGTGGCTCATGCCTGCAATCCCAGCACTTTGGGAGGTCAAGGGAGGCAGATCACAAGATCAAGAGATCAAGACCATCCTAGCTAACACAGGGAACCCCATCTCTACTAAAAATACAAAAAAATTAGTTGGACGTGGTGGCAGGTGCCTGTAATCCCAGCTACTCGGGATGCTGAGGCAGGAGAATCGCTTGAACTCGGGAGGCGGAGGTTGCTGTAAGCCGAGATTTCACCAGTGCACTCCAGCCTGGGCAACAGAGCCAGACTCTGTCTCAAAAAAAAAAAAAAAAGAAAAGAAAAAGAAAAAGAAAAAAAAATTATCTGCTAAAGCTAAACATGTCAGCTTTACGACCTAAAATTAACTCCAAGAGAAATGAGTACATAATACCCAACAGAAGGTATACACGAGAATGTCATAATAGCACCAAACCAGAAACAACCCAAACTTCCATCCATAGTGGAGTGGATAATAAATTGCATACTGAATTTTGTATAATGGGACACTGCAGAGTAACAAAAACAATAGGCTTCTGCAACATTCAGACATAATATTAAGCAAAAAATTAAAAAAATAAAATAAAACCAACAGACATGAAAGAATACCTACTGTAGGACTCTACTTATTCTATTCATATAAATTTCAAAGGCAAAACTAATTCATAGTGAAATATACAAGAGTAGTTGCCATCAGAAGATGGTATTTCAACAGTATATAGTAATTAGTCAGAAGTGGCAAGAGTAAACTTCTGAAGTTCAGGAGATACTTTGTGTCATAATCTGAGTGGTAGTACTGTAAGTATATACAAATCGAAATATGGATTGAAGTACACAATGAAGCACTTTATATCACTTCAATTTTACCTCAGAGGAAGGAGCAGGAAATAAATAAATAAATAAATAAATTCAATTAAAACTTAAAAATTGATATGTTTTAACATTTTTCTTTAGTCATACAATCTGGGTACTGATAGCAATATTTTCAGAAATGGCATTTCATATACATGGTCAGCACATGATTTAAATTCTCTATTACAATTCTTCAAAAAAACCGGCATCAACATTCTCTTACCAGAAAAAAATACTTTAAAATATAGATTAATAACAAAAGAAAAAATGAGTTTATTATACTTCATTATTTATAACTAAAAATGACAGTTAATAAGATCTTTAACATTGTGCATTTCAAGACAGGCCAAGTTGGCTGATATGTACAGCAACAGTTAATTCTAAAGCCTAGAGCAGATTTTCCCAAATTGTGTTTCCCAGAATGTAAGAAGGTATTCAAAAATTTCTCTAGTCCATTTAGCTGGGAAATTCTAGGTTAAGCAAAGTTGATAATGTTTCTCAGACTTTAATACGCTCTTGTGCATTGTGGATTTCCACAGAAGCATAATATGCAGTTTTCTCCAAATGACTTAGTCATTAGAATTCTTTTTCAGTAGAATATTTCACAGAAATAATGTTCTCTGGAGCAATGAATGTCGACTCCTAGGAGGTGAATAAGGGACTTTATTGTATCAATCAAAAGAAAAATTCATAAAATCTTGAGGAACAGTTTTTCAAAGAGAGGGACACTGGGCACAAAAATGGGTTTTTAACTGTAGCAACATAAACCAATTTTATTTATGTTCTTAAAGAGGGTGTTTTTCATTATAGCGATGGACTTAAACAATGGCTGAAATTTCATGGGGAGAATTAAAGATACTGTAATTACTTTTGGAGAACACACACTTATTTAGAACATCAAGTTTTGAAAATATAGGAACTGAAATTCTAGTAGAATTGATAGAAATATGCTTGCAGTAGAAATGTATGTATTTAAAATACACACAAATGTTACATGTATAAGTATGACAATCGAGCATTTTAAACAAATACATTAGAAAAATATATCTCTAATATGTGGAATCTCTATCTATCCTTTGTTAGAAGACCAGAGTTTTATTCCCAAGTCTACTACTATCTGATTGTAGCAACCCAGACATGTGCATATAAGGACTTAAATTTTTCATTAGTAAAATGAAGCTATTACCCTTGTAGTCAGATAAGCTACATTTCAACTTTAACTTTCAGTGATGCTTTTGTAGTGGTTTTATAAATTAATGCAATAGTGCTTCCAAATATTTAATTTGCTATACAGAAAATAATTTCTGAATCATCCTCAATTTTTAAAAATATGTTTCTTTGTTGTAAGTCTCCATCCTTCAAAGACAAACTTGATTTATGGAACTAGCTAAAAACCATTTGAAATCAAAATTCACAAATCACTAGGTTGTTGTAGGAGAACCTTAAGACCAATCATCCAATAATTCAACTTTTCTTAAGCAATGAAAACATTCTCCTCCAACAAAACTCATGAGTCACAATATATAAATATAAATAATATATTTATTACATATATATTATAATAGACATATAATCAGAAAAGCTTTAAGTGAAATGGGAGTAGGCAATCAAAAGGGCTTGCTGCTCAACCTTCTGTTTGTCTTGCATTTTCCTGTATCATTTCTTGGTCATACCCAAGTAACCTTAAAGCTCAACATAAAACAGAATGAAAACTAGAAATCTGGTGCAGTGACTCATAGATGCCTACATACCCTTTCCCTTAGTATCTCTACAACTTGACTAATGTGTGTTCTCCATTCAAAGGAAAGAAATAGTTTTTGTGGACAAGTAATGTAGCTTTAATTTTTTTCCAAAATAATATTGCTTAAGTATGAACAAGTTTACTATAGGTTATAAAAGATATTCACATGTATCTCCTATATAACTATAAATAAAAAATAAAGTTATAGGATTAATACAAAATTTTTTTAAAGTTAACAACATTCAATTGATGAAATGAAAGTGATACAATGAGTGATACATGATTGAATCTATATTAACACTTGCCACCCATCATACCTACAGAAATGTAGAACTCAGTAGGATTGGTTATCCTTTGTTGTTTTATTCTTTAAGATGAAATAGCAGTTCGTTTTTAAGACTTGTTAAAATCTAAAATACAAGATGATAAAGCAAGAGATATCTTCTCATTACAACAGTTACATCTTTTTTTTACTATTGCTTTTCCTAGAGATTTAATTTACTTTTTTCAACGTTATTTCTGCCATTTCTAGTTTGCGTATAGTTAATCTTCTCAGATAAATGAGTTATAGCGATAATATATCAGGGAAGTATGTTTTAAATCTTAAATTGGGTGTAACTGATTATCCTTAGTGGCTGATAAATTGACTGCAATAGAGAAGAGGAATTTCTACTTTTTTAAGCAATGAAACATTAGTGAAATAAATATGGTGTGTGTATATCTATGTGTGTATATGTATATATTTGTGTGTATATGTAATATTTAAGTGATTTCAATAAGATATACAATTATTTTAATCATATGTAACTTGTATCAAGTTATAACTTTCAATTAATTTATTATTAAATATTTAACATTTCTGTCCAAGTATGGACCTTTTATTGTCATAATCAACACTGTTTTCTATAAAATTATATTAAACTGGAAAACAGTAGCTTTAATTAGCTTAAAATTTTACAATGATATAAAATAAGCATTTCTATAAATAATTATATATACTTTGTAGTGTTAATAAAATGTAAAGCACTTCAACAAGTTAAAAATGAAAAGGAAAACAACTTACAACAATGGCAAAAGATTCGAGCAGACACTTCACAAAAGAAAATTTATGAAAAATCAGAATGCAAAAGAAAAAAGCTTGAAGTTACTAGTTAACAAGGAAGTTAAATTAAAACTACAATGGATAACACTATACAATCTCCAGAATGTCTGAAATTAAAAAGACCGAAACAGTAAATATTGCCAAAACTGTGGACCACCTGGAAATTTCATACATTGCTATTGGGTATGTAAAATTGTACATCTATAGAAAAAGTTCTGGTAGTTTCTTATTAGTAAAAATGCCTGCACTATGAGTCAGCAATCCACTCCTAGTATTGACCCAAGGGAAACTGCAATAACCACAAAAATATTGCATAAGGATGTTCATAGCAGCTTTATTTATAAGAATCCCAATCCGGTTTCCAACATAGTAAAAGGAACTGAAGACAAAAATAACCAAAAAACAAAAAGTGCAGTTATCTACACTGGGTAGTAGTCCTCTAACTGGATATATAAAAAGGAATGCACTACTGATAATCAAAATGGCATAGATGAATCTCAATATTATTCTGAGTGAAAAATATATTACATCAATCTGCTATATGGTATGATCCCATTTACATGAAAATCTTAAAACAGATAAAATTTTATCATAGTTAAAAAAAAAATCAGAACATGGGTTGCCTTAGAAGAAATGGAAGCAGGGATTGACAGAGAAAAGGCCTGAGAGAAATGTTTGAGGGGATGATGATATTCTGTATCTTCATGCATCTATATATTGATGTATTTTGCAAAAATATACACTTTTGCTCAAGACTGAGAGAATATTCATGTCACATCTGGGCTGTCCATTGTATGAAAAATGATTGGGATGCAATGAGTCAATGCAAAATGATTCAATGAAATCCCAGTCAAAACCCCAGAAAGTTATCTGTGGATATCAATAAACTGATTCTAAGGTTAGGCAGGCAAAACCCCCAGAATAATCAACTCAATATTGAAAGAAAAGAACAAGATCAGAGGACTAGCAATACTCTCCTTCAAGACTTACTATTATATAAAGTTATAGTAAATAAGACTGTCTGGTATTGGTGAAAGAACGGACAAACATATCAATAGAACATAATGAGAGGTCAGAAATAAAATCACATAAATATAACCAACTGATCTTGGAAAAAATTGCAAAAGCAATACAATCGAGCAAAGATAGTATTTTCAACAAATGTTTCTGGAACAACTGCACATCTACATGCAAAAACAGCAACAAAAAGAATCCACACACAGACTTTAAATACTTCACAAAAATTAATTCAAAAAGGGTCATAGAACTAAAAGCAAAAAACAAAACTATAAAACTTAAAGATGATAAAATAGAAGATCTTTTGCTTCTTTTTCTCTTTATTAGGACATGATTATACAATTTTTTAGGTACATATTATAGTTTGATACATGCATACAACACTTAATCAAATCAGGATAACTGGGATAGTTATCATCTCGAACATGTATCATTTCTTTGTAGTAGTAGCATTCTAAATATTTTCTTTCAGCTATTTTGAAACATACAATAAGTTATTGTTAACTATAGCACACTAAGCGTCTACATAAATCCAAAGGATTTAAGAAAAGGAAAATAATTGAATTGAAGAAATATTAAAGTGTATAAAATGTCCAATTGTATAAAACTACTGTTTCAGGCAGAATCAAATTTGAAGTTCTCAGCATTAATTTAAATGAATTATTCATAGTTTGTATTGTTAAAATAGAATACAAACACTTTTCAATAAAAATGTTATGCCTGCCCTGGCAAGAATGTATTCACAACAAATTTATGATCCACAAAAAATAAGATAACGTAGGAGCAAATCTACATAACCATTGGTATGGTAACAACCTTTTAAATATAACACTAAAGGCACAGTCCATGAAAGAAATAATTGATAAGCTAGACTTCATTAAAATTAAAAATTTCTTCTATAGAAATAAACACTGACAAAAGAATGAGAAGACAAACTACGGTCTGAGAAAAAATATTTGCAAAAGATATATCTGATAAAGGGCTGTTACCCAAAATATACAATGAACTTGATAAACACAACAAAAAGAAAACTGACAACCCAATTATAAAATGGGCAAAAGAGCTGAACAGACACTATCATTAAAGATACACAATTGACAAAATACATTTTCTGTTTTCATAGATATTAAACATCCTATGTCACTAGGGAATAGAAAATTAAAACTATAGCATCCACTATTTGGATAGCCAAAACGCAAAATACTGACAACATCAAATGTTGGTGAGGATAGTGGAGCAATAAGAACTCTCATTCATTGCTAGTAGGAATGAAAAATTGTACAGCCACTGTAGAATACAGTTTGGCAGTTTCTTAGAAAACTAAACGTATGTTGACCATATGATCCAGCGATCATGTTCCTTGGTATTTACACAAAAGAGTTAAAAACGTATGTCCACAGAAAAATCTGCATGGGAATGTTTATAGCAGCTTTACTTATAATTGGCAAAACTTGGAAGTAAACAAGATGTCCTTCAGTAGTGAATGTAAAAACAAACTGCGGTACATTCAGAAAATAGAGTATTATTCAGCACTAAAAATAAATGAGCTATTGCACTATGAAAATACATAGAGAAAACTTCAATGCATATTACTAAATGAAAGAAGACAGTCTCAGAAGGTATATACTGTATGATTCCAACTATATGATGTTTGGTGAAAACGAAAGATGAAGAGGCAAAGCACAGATATTTAGGGCAATGAAACTATTTTGTATGATACTATAGTGGTGGATACATGTCATTATACATTTGTCAAAATCCTTAGAATATAAAACACAAAGAGTGACCCTATTACAAGCTATGGACTTTGGGTGATGATAATGTGTATTCAATGTAGATTCATTGACTGTAAATGTGCCACTCTGATACAGGATGTTAATAATGAGAGGGCTGTGTACGTGTGGGGGAGTGGGTATAGAGTGACTCTTTGTACTCTGCTCAATTTAGCTGTGAACCTAAAATTCTCTAAAAACAATGTTTGTTTTAGAAAAAACAGTGAGAAAGAGCAAAGAGGCCCTTAACTCAAGAGAAAACAAGCCAAACTGCTGGCATTTCCGATAACAGATGAGAGCATGATTTTGACAGCCTGTTGGAAATAGATATTTATTGTCGGGTGTTTCTACTTACTGACTGTATTATGAGTAACAGACTCACCTTTGAAAGGGGCCATGGTTTTAACCCACACAGCTGATAAACACACAATCGCCTTCAGACAGCCAGGTGGCTAGTTCAACGTCTTAAGACTAAGCATGCTTTTCTTGTACCAGTCTGGCAAACATACTTAATCACTGGCATTTATTTTCTTGTAGACTACCTCGTATAAAGCAAACTTTGCATTGGCTCCCCCTGAAGAACTATCCCTCTGTTGCACATCTAAATAAGGTTTTGAAGTATGCTTTCAGTCAATTCATTGGAGATGTTTGTTTCAACAGCAATCAGTGCAAGTCAAGCTGTGTATTTAAGAACTGGATTTGAACTGTTTTATTCAGTACTTCATGAGTAGTAGGTACTTAATAAATATTTGCTGAAATAATGAGTGAATGCGCATTTTTCATTGTTAAAAGCTGAACTTAAAGAAAAGCGTTAATTTGGGGAGAGAGCTTTAAAGGAAAACAACGGTTCTGGGAGACAGAAAATCTGGGGTTCTATTCTCAGCTGAAAAGTATCTGGCTGTGTCATCATCAACTTAAAAATCTCTGTCTCTCAGGCTCTTGGTTTTCCCATCTGTATTACATTTTTTTTTAAAGGAATATTTCTACTATTTTATAAAACTCAGTTCATATGCAAAGGAACTAAGGTAAGAAATAATGGAATAAGTCATATTAGTTACAAATAAAACCCTTTCAGTTTGGCTTGTGTACTATAATCTCTTAAACATGCTGAATGTCAAGCTCATAAACCAGAATATTTCTTTTCATTTGTAACACAGAGCTTTGCTAATTGAAGTCACAATGGAATTTTTAATAATAAAACATGCAGAAAATAACTTATCAATTCACACATTGAAGGAGTGACAGCGAATGCCAACTTGCCAATGGATCAATATCAATGATTAGAAAACGTATCTTTATTCATTCACCTATTTTTAACTCATAACCCTTTTTCCTACATATACATGTTTGGAGTATCCACATAGAGGCCTCTTGAAAACAATCACACCTATATTTTATTTTTTGAATAAGTGGAAGCACTTTGCAAAGTGCTTAATTAATGCAGATTTGGGTGTGTTGATTGTTTTTCTTTAGCTAATCATTATGATCTAGCACTACTGTTTCCACAGAAATTGTGAGAAAAGACAAAGAGATCTAATGGTAAAAAGACTTTGGAAGTCCAACAGAAAAAAAATAATTAAACAGTAACCTACTTAACTCACCTACGTCCTAATATTCTGATGCTTCTTTATATGTAAAAGGATCAGTGACTCTTCCTGGAAACAAGGGTAAATCCACATAGTTTTTCAACTATTGAAACAATTATGTATGTTTTGTTTATATATATATATATATATATATAAAATATAGAAAGAGGGAGTGGGGTAAGAGAAAGTGTTGTGTTTCAGGTCACTTGAAAATTTGTATTTGGGTGGTAGAAAACATGGTATGTGCCAAAGGCTGGCACATAATTAGAGTGTTCTGGACTCCTGAGAAGCTTGGCTTCAATATACTATACACATTTGACTTTATTTGCCTACTTTGACTTATTTGTGTTGAATAGATGTAAATAGAATGATAATGCAACACTTTTTTAGCATTTCAAAACTTCAAACTTGCAAAAGAAAGCAGCTCTATTTGTCAAGTTATGGTTACTTTTAAAGCTTTAAGCAAAATATTTAACGTAGGGTTATAAAGGTGTAAAAGAGCAACTGTTTTTGCATACCACCTACAGAACTATAATAATAATATTGTTTTGGGAACGCATTGTCAAAGATCAAAAGACCATTTTCTGTAGTAGGTCTTTATCTTGAGAATTTTAGAAGTCAGATATATCCCTTTATTTACTTGCTTTAGTTAAGCAAAGCAGTTCAGTCCACTGAATGCCAGTTTTCTCTAGAATAGCAAATAAAGTTGTCCTGAAGGAATAAACATGCAAACAACACATTCAAAGGTCAACAAAACTTAGCATTTTCTTAAAACTCTTAAAAGGACAAAACTAGGTAAAAAGTAGAATGAAGCTGTAAACAAATACCTGGTTTTCAGATTAACTCTGTGCACACAGCGTTTAGCTTTGGCCTTAAGCAAATGTATTTCGTGGCAATTGTGACCTCCAGTATGTAATAGGTGGTGCTCTCAATGTGTATTGGTAGCCACTTCTCTATGGGTCTCTAATGTTTCTGCACATCTTGTGAGCAGAGACAGTAACCTCCATTTGTTCTGGACCATCTCTCTGTTCCAGGATGCTTATATAGCAAAGTCTTAGAACATACAGAAAATGTCTCTCTCTTAAGCAAAAGGCTACTGTATTCACAGCCTTGTAAGATGGAAATTGTATCTCCACTTGGAACAAAGGAAATGACCACTTACTGTCCCCTATAATAAAGAGAATGTTTTTCTCTAGAGCAAAGAACAAACAGGCTGATACAACAAACCTGGTGTTCTTCAACTCACAGATCTTCTCGTATAACATACTCTATGGTGTGCACTAGTGTAACCTGCATTGCCCTGTGGAAACTGGGCTTACAAAACTAGCCCAAATGATGACACTGGCTACCGCTACTACTGTGAAGAATGAACTGCCCTTTGTCTTTGACCCAGGAGTCTTTTGTTTTCTATCACTACTGATGAAACTATGTGTGACAGGCTCTTTTAAGAGCTTGCAAAGAGGATTAAAATCTCAGACCTTTCACAATTCTTGATATTATTCAGTCACTCACTGAAGTAAAGCTTGCTTAAGTGTTTCCCTTCCTGACTAGAGCTTGAAAGGTGAAAAGAGGACAGAGGAGCTCAGTTAAAAAACAATACTACCCCTTGTCAACGGAATCATCATTATAATACAGAGTTCCTTTCAGGCAATTAGCATGATAATTTTAACAGTAAAAAAGCATCTAGCCTATGGATAATCCAGGTAGAGAGCATTTCTAATAAAACGAGTTGCTTTTAATATTTTCTCCCCTCCCCAGATTTATTTAAGTAAAACTGACAGAAAATTGTATATATTTATTTATTTTTATTTTTATTTTTATTTTTTTTTGAGACGGAGTCTCGCTCTGCCGCCCAGGCTGGAGTGCAGTGGCCGGATCTCAGCTCACTGCAAGCTCCGCCTCCCGGGTTCACGCCATTCTCCTGCCTCAGCCTCCCGAGTAGCTGGGATTACAGGCGCCCGCCACCTCGCCCGGCTAGTTTTTTGTATTTTTTAGTAGAGACGGGGTTTCACCGTGTCAGCCAGGATGGTCTCGATCTCCTGATCTCGTGATCCGCCCGTCTCGGCCTCCCAAAGTGCTGGGATTACAGGCTTGAGCCACCGCGCCCGGCCTAGAAAATTGTATATATTTAAAATGTACAACTTGATGTTTCGTATGGATTCTGAAATGATCATCACCATCAATTAACATATCCATTACCTCACGTATTTACCATTTATTTTCTTTCTGTATGCTTGTGTGGTGAGAACACTTAAGATCTACCCTATTAAGAAATTTCAAGTATACAGTAGTGTTGATAGCCTCCATACTGTATATTAGATATCCAGAACTTATTCATCTTGCATAACTGAAACTTTTTCAAACATCCTCATGATTAGATTTTTGCCTAGGCCTCTTAAATGACCGTGAAAGCATTCTTGCTGAAACTCAAATATTTCTTAGATTCATTTTTCCCATCTATAAAAAATATGGGACTATTATGTGCACTTTGATCTTGTTAACCTAGGACTCTGATTTTTTCATTATTCTTCAATAGTTCTTGCACAATCACAAAAATAGGGATAGGATGGTGTCATTTAATAATGAGATATAATTTGTCAGAAAAAAATAAATTTTTCAAACATAATTTATTTTATCAGAAAAAATTATGAGATTCATCAATAATATTCAGCCTTTTTGGTATATACAGAATAAACATATCAATGTATTAATTGGTATAATCCTTACTATTTAGTTAATTAATTCTTTAACTAATATTCTTTTAACTCCTCTCACCATGGACATATTTGCTCTCAGATGGTGGTCCACATTGCTTCCCGACCTCTGCAAAATACATTAACATTTTAAAGACCTTTCTTGAATATGCTGCCAGCAATCACATATTTCAGAAGGGATAGCAAATTTTTTTTCTGTCAGGAATTAATGCTCCTGAATCGGCTTGAAGGTTCACAGCCTCTAAGCAGTCCAAGTTTTGATGTTTTCTTTAATGTTTGTCTCTTTCCCTAGAGTTCTCTAGTGCCAGTTTTCAACAATCCACATCTATCACTCTTTTAATACCAAAAGTTAAAAAAGTCACATCCCACAAAGGAATTCTTTGAATTATACTATACTATCATAAATAGCAACCCTCTTAGGAATTACTAAACCATGTACACTCTTTGCCCCTTTTACTCAGTAGCTACCCTCACAGATAAACATTTTGATTTAGTAAGTCAGGGAACCATAAGTCAATTTAGATTTGCAGGGGTAGCTCTGCACTACAAAGTTGGACATAGTAGTGTCTGGTTAAATAGAGATAAAAACATTTTAAGGACTTTAACTGGTGCCACTAGGTATACTCAAAGAACACTCTTGTCTGTCCTCATAAGATCTTCCCTCAAGCCTGACTTTGATTATAATCATCAGCAAACAATGCAGCAGTATGATCAGCACTGTAGGTAAGAGAAAAGGTTGTAAGCTATGTTACTGACCCCAGAAGGATTTACCAGCAACCAATTAGATACATGTTAATACACTGAACTATTAATACATACATATTACATCATTATAAATATAGCCAGAGATTAAACTGGGATGGAAAATTACAACCAATCAAGTAGTGAGAAGAAAGGGATAATGGAGAAATGAGAAGAAGAAAAGGCCAAGAGTAGAAATGAAACAGGGACCCCAAATGGTAAAGAAAAAAGGAACACAGGGTTTGTAATAAGGTGATGTGAGTTTAAGTTCTAGTTCTGTCTTGATTGCAGACAAAGCTAAGGTTTTAAAGAAATAACCAACAACTCCCAAATCTCAATGATGTACAAAGTGAAGTGATTTAAAACCCTTCACTTCTTATTCCACGACAATCTCCAATTGTCAGGATATTTTACTCATAATAGTTATTTAGGCAGTTTGGAATAATTAAGTAGCCCCCACCTTGACCAGATGCTGTTTGCAATGCTTCAGAAAAAAAGAGAGTTCTAGAAGATTTTACAATTGTGATCCAATGTGAATTATGATATAATTCAGCCCAGAAGCACTTCATGGCACTTCTGTTTCCAACTCATTGGCCAGAACTAGACACATGGTCCTATCCAAGCACAAAAGTGCCAAGACATGGAAGCCTATGTTACTATCACATGAATGTGGGGAGAACAGGAAATACATTGCGTACAGGCCATATTACTACAAACATACTCATTCTGTAACCTCGATTAAGTTATTGAGACTGTGTATTTCCAGATACTGCTGTCTGGCTTTCCAGCTGTGACATTAAGTAATTAGTAAATATCTGTGAACTCCAGTTTCCCCATTTACAAAAATAGCCATGAAATCACTTATGCCATGAGAATATTCACATAATTAAGTAACCTAATATATGGAATATAGCTAACAGAGTACCTGCTCTACAGTCAGTGCCTGGCACCATGTTAAGTCAAGTTCATCATGGCTGCTCTGAGTACACTCATTCTAAAGACGGCTCAAAATTTGTGGGTGTCCAAGGAACTTTCTCACAAATGCACAAGACTGTCAATAGTTACTATACTGTGCTCACACACAGAGTTTGGGTCACAGACTTGCAATGAGGATAGTTAAGTATTGCTTCCCAGTGAGTCTTCATTGGGAGGTTGGCCTAAATGAGGACTGCACAACCATCAGGAGAAGACATTCATTTCAGAAATGGACATGGGGATTCTATGGTTGTGCTTATGGAGGAACAAGAGAAACAAACTGAAAGAACATAAGATATTTCTCCTGAGGTCAATGTCATTTTGCTTTACTATCATCATTATCTTTATTTCTTTTCTGGCCTTTTCTTCCCTATGTCTGTCCTACCTTTGCTTTTACCTGCCTTTAATGATCTCATTAGTTCTGTCGTTTTCTCTTGTCCTTGGGAAAGTTACTTTACCTCTCTGGGTTTTAATAATGTCATGTGAATAAACAGGAATAATATTCCCTACATCCCAGGATTATTACATAAATTATAACAATTAATGTATATAAAACCACCTAGCATGATATGAGTATGCAATGTTTAAGTTAAAGTGGTAAATAAAATCCTCTTTTGGAATTTGGATTTGGTAATTGCATTTTACAAATCTAGAGAGTGAATGAATTCCAACATACGACATTCCATACATGCTTGTTGAGTAAACACATGGGATAAAACATATGATCGGCTTCCTCTCTTATCTGTGGATTATAAGTAAGACTTCTATAATTAGCATGATACATTGTTGTGTCATTCATTTTTATTTCAAGATACAAATTTTCAATTACATTTATGTTTATAGTTGTAAATGATATGCCTGCATATGTTTATGTTTGTATCTACAATATTTCAATGTAATCTGACAAACAGGTCTCATATTTTCCTTTTCGATTCCAAAATTGGATTCATTATATGGCTGCCACACAAGTATTTGGTAAAAATGAGCTCTCTTTCTATTCGTTTAGATTCAAAGTACTTACATTCTTCTAGGAAAAATGTAAAACATGATTTATCAGACCTGGAGATCTATTTTGTGTATTATTTATTTCATACTTTTCTAGTCTATAAGTAATATTTAACATTAGCAAAATCTAATCCAAATGGATTTTGTATTATTTGTCTTAAAAATATAAATATGTACATTTTTGCAATTTAAATAAATCATACAGGTTAAAAATAATGAATAGGAGAAAATTAATTTATATGATGCTATTAAAATAATTTATTTTAAAAATTTGAAGTATTCTGTTGACTTTATTCTGATAAATAAGAAATTTTACTTATTTTAATTAATAACTATATAAATAAAAAATATATATGTATATATGATACACATGTTATCTTGTTTGCAGTCTTATTATAGCCATCTGATAAAGTCATTCATTCGCCATATATTTATTGAACCTATACCATGTGCCCAATACTATCCTTGTTCTGGAGCAAGATGAAAAGTAGTTCACATCCTAATGAAAGAAAACATCCAACAAACTAAAAAATAAGTAAAATATATGTCTTGACAAATGGCGTTGAGTTTTGTGGACGAAAACAAATCAAAGAAATTGATAGGGAATGTTTTTGGCTTTCCATTTTCAATCAGAGTTTGGTAAGGTCTCACCAATAAGGTGATGTATGAACCCAGTGGGTTCATAATGGGAATCAGTGGGAAAAGGAAGGCCAGAAATTTCTGGGATCCTAGTCTTGACTGACACAAACAAAAATAAAAGCTCTAATAGAATCCTCAAGGTGTCAGGGAAAAGAAGGTAATTCCTGAGGGTTGAATATGAGGGTTGACAATGAGTACAAAGTATAAGATGGGGTTTTTACAGGGACTTCTACAACCCAGGATTCCTAGTCATTCCTGTGAAACATCCACTTTCTCACACAAACAGACACACACACATTCACCAAATCTCATCTCTGTTCAAAGTTGTTTGAAAGTTAGGTATGACCAGGCATACTCTGTCTCTGCTTTTAAAGCCAACAGTCATATATTATTTCTAACGATTTAGTGGTAAAGACATGCAGATATACAAAGGAGTAGAAGGTGACTTACATGATTTTTGGTAGGTATTACCACTTCTCAAACAAGTTTAACTCAGTGTGTTATTTCTTTAAAGCTTTACTAAATCTCAACACTTAAGTTTTTCTTTAGCATCCAAACTCAATAGAAAATAGTTTGTTTATAAATGTATATACTAACACATTAAAACCAGTGGTATGATATTTAGCAAGAGAATAATCAGAAAAGCATCATCATGCATTCTACCTGTCATTTTTCCGCCATTGATTTAATTAAACAGTGTCTTTTATGTTCATGGCACCAGAAATAAAAGGATGTGAAAGTAAAGCATAATTCCTCATTTCAAGACATATAACTTAGGGCAGACAAACAGCACAGAATAAACATTTATGGGTACATAAAAATATGTACCAAATTGCTGTATTGATAATGTGTTCTGAGAACATTAAGTTATTTATTTCTAAACTTCGGCTGGGGATAAAACTGATTATTAGTCCATGAGGTAGGAGAAAGCAATGATAATTGAAAAGTGGTAGGTCAAGGGCAATTCTCCAATTGCATATGTCAAGACTAGAAACTTTAAAAACTTATTTATTTTCACATGTAACTGAATTTTTACAAGGATTTTGACATTAAAGTATATTTTTACATTATACTTCCTTTTTTGTTGGCTATCGAATCTATCCTTCATTTTGTACCAATTAATATACTTAATAAATGTGTGCATTTAGAAAATTCCTTCACCCTTCTATGACTTAATTTATTGCCTATAAAATGAAAATAGTTACTTCTTCATAAGATTGTTTTGAAGATTAAATCAGATAATACATTGAAGAGCTTAGCTTAATGTCTGGTACACAAAAGTCCCAGTAAAGATTGGCTATTTTATCAAAATATTTGATACTTACAAAATAATTTCAGCAAAAATATATGCAGCGTAAATGCATATATTAATTCCAAAGGAAAAAAAAAATCTATTTGTTTATTTCAAAAGTCTTTCTTATAGACAAGTTGAATAAGAAATGTTACTGATATATAAAGTTTTCTCCCATAATTAGTATGTTATTTTTGATTTTTTTTCCTACTTTCTTAAAACTCAAAAATGTATTATAAAATGTTACGTGATTTAATAAAAAGTTTAGAATATTATTTTCAGTATCATGGACTGCTATTAAAATAAAACACTAGCTTAATTTATCATAAGTATTTAATGTTTATAATTTATTATATGCCTAAATATCAGTTTATTTTATACTTCAAAACATTTAACATAAAAAGTGGAGTATTTGTCCAACATTAGAAAACCCCATATTATGAAATTTTCTAATAATTTCTATGGAAACAAATCCTTTGCCAACCTATATATCTTCAGACAGTGTAGATAACTTTGTGTTTATCTTATAACAAAGCGAAACATAGGACATAACATTTATTTAGTTTAAAATCTTCTAAAATCACAATTAATATGGGAGTAATATAAATTATCTGGTAGATTGGGTTTTATATTTACTTCTTTATAAATTTATTAGTATTATTCTATGTAAATTCTAATAATTATGTTTTTAATGGTCCATCTCTATTATTTGTTAAGAAGTAGATCTCGAAATTGTAAATTTCCAAATTTACTGCTATTTCATGTATTAAAATGTGCATTTTAAAAATCATATGGAAACTACTGAAAGTATATTCTCAAATAAGTGCACCTAAGTGAATAATAAACCAGAAAACGAATAGCTTAGTTTATAATTGGCAGGCACTATGAGCAGATGCAGAATATTGACTGTACCTTATGTCGCAATCTCATTAGAGGCTGATAGGATTTAAGGCCATATCCTCCTTCTTTTGTTGGCCTTCCTTCCGATTCCAGAAAAATGAATCCAAGAACCAAGACAACTGAGCAGCACTTAAACATCCTTACTGCTTTTCACCTGTCAAAATTAAAATTGCAAGGAATCAGAGAAAATGAATTATATATTGAAAAACATGTATCATGAAATATTTAATATCACATATAAATCTCCATTAACCTACTGAAAACTTGCTGGTAGTTGCCAAGGGAAATGAGAAGTAAGTATCTCCAAATACAGATTATTCCTTTGATCATAACAAATACTTTTTTTATTCAGACAAAATATGAAATAAGAAGAAATATAGGGACTGATAAAAATGTGGTAAGAAAAGAGTTAATTAAAAAGGTTGAAAGAAAAGGGGAAATAGAGAAAATATTGTATTATACTTAATTTTCTAATTATCTGTACAGAATACAATTATTAATATATAAATATTGAACTTTTATTTGAGTATGTTTGATGAACAAATATTAATAGACATAGTTATTATAATTCACCGGTAAATATTGATGAGAAGTTAATAAGATAGTCTATGATAGGCAGTACTTAATAAATTAACTGAGTACAATAGAAGCTATGCAGGTGGATTATATTTAGTTACTAATGTACTTTTTCAGTATTTAAAAAGGCATTTCTTAGAAAATTGCTTTACAAGCACTTTAAACTAAAAGCGTTATGTCTACTTCAGCCTTTCTATATTTTTGTATATAAATAAGTTGTAAAATGGCATGAACTTATTATTGTATAAATACTAAGTCCTTTCCAAACATACAAATCTAAACTTTGAGTTCAAGTATTTCCTGCTTTATCACTTTCGCCAGCACACCTCCTTCCCTACTGTGACAGAGGAGTTTTTCTTCTGTCAAAGTCAATCTGTTATGTCTGACTCCTTGAGAAACGTAATCAATTGATTAACATTGCTCTATGCTGTATTTCGGGTTTGTTTTAGAGACAGGGTCTTACTTTCTTCAAAGGCTTGAGTGCAATGGCACCATAAATGACCCTCCTATCTCAGCCTCCCCAGTAGGTAGAATGGCAAGTGTGTACCATCAGACCCAGTTAATGTTTTATTTTTACTTTTCAGAGACAGGGTCTCACTATCTTGTCCAGGCTAGTCTTGAACTCCTGGTGTGTCAAGTGCTTCTCCTGCCGTGGCCTCCCAAAGCACTGAGGTGACAGGCATGAGCCACTGAGTCTGGTTCTTGACTGAATTTTCAACTCCCTTTCTCAATTATTTTCTTCCATCTTTAGACAAATGTAAATGGCCTATGTTTTAAGGTAATTTCTCTCCTCTACTTTTTGAATTTCTGGAATAGTTATATACATCCTTCCATCCATTTTTTTACCCTAGTCCACTCAGTTATGCTTCTGACCTCATCAGGCCGTTAAACTGACTTTTAGCTTTCTCAAAGCTAACCAGCACAATCACACACACACACACACATACACACACACACACATACACCCACCAGTGGGCATTCCTAATGCACTCTTACAAGACATATGCTGGCCATTCCTTTTTTTTTTTTTTTTTTTTTTTTGGAAGAAATTGTCACTTTCTTTGGTATTTATAACATTTCTCTCTTCTATTTCTGTAGATTTTGTGAAAATTCCTCAGTCCTTTAGTAGGTTCAGCCTACTGCTTTATTTTGCCATTAAATATTGTGGCTTATCAAATCTCATTGCTAGCCACCTATATTCCTGTTTCATTCATTCAGCCCAGGTTATCTTAACATCATCTCTGGTCTTAATTATATTTATATTGCTTCACATTCAACCTCTAGAATGGTATAGCTTGCTTACTCAACAGTTCCACCTTCATGTTTCAAAAACAGCCCTTCATAGTACGCACACCCTCCCGTAACACCACACTTTCCCAAATTTTCATTCATCTGTGTACTTAAATCAGAAACCAAGGAAACCTCTTTGATAACTCTTGTTTACCCTCTAAACTCGTCACTAAATTCTTTTATATCTACCTTCTAAATATATTCCTAAACTTTGCTTCCTCTCCATATTGACTGTCCTCACTCTATTGCAAGCTGTCAAGACACTTCTCACCTAAACTGCCCTAACCACATCCTTGTTAGTCTTCCAAATTTCTATATATGCATCTTAAGTCCACTTTCCACACGAGAGCCTGAGTGATCATGTTAATTGTACTCAATAATAACTTTAGCATATTTTCATGTACTTTTAAGATAAAAACCAAAATCCCTGACCTAGCTGACAAGTTCCCAGTGTCGGGGCTCTATGTTTTTCTCTCTCCCTCTAGATATCCCCTCCTGCGACACTAAACTTCATTCAGTTTTTTTAACTTATTTTGCCTGTCTCTGTTATAAGGCTTTGGTAAGGTATTTTCTCCACTGGAAATAATGCCCTTTCCCCCTGCCCCATTTATCACCAAAAAACTTTCACACATCAGACATCTCTCTCAAGAATCTCTTCCCTGAGTGACTTGTTCTAGTTACTTATTCCCATAGATCAATCTTCCTTCATTTCAGGGATGTAATTATAAATCATAACCATGATTATTTGAAAAATGTTGGTCTTCTCCATTAGATTATATATCTTTTTTTTTCTCCAAACTTTGTTAATGCAGGAAATCGTTTGCTTTTATTTTTGTTTTCTTCAGCATTATATCTCCTGGGCCTAGCAAACAGCCTGGCACCTACTGAACAATAAACGAATGCATAAATGTTCTGCACTCAAGGATAAAATAAAGATCACGTTTCCTTACATTCTGATAATGTTTAATGCAATTCCTATTTCCAGTGATGCCACAAAGCTTCTGAAAACTAACCTGAGCAAACTAAATATTTTCATTTGCAACCTGTCCTCCCCCCGCTTTTTTTTGTCATTTTGATGTATAGCCTAATCCTTTTCTCAGAGGTGAATATTTGTTTATAAGACATCTGGATGGAAGATATTAAATCCAAGATAGAGCCAAGAATAAAGGAAAAAGGACCAGCTCAAGTTAGGAGATATTTTCCACAAGGTTCTGAATACATCTGCTGCTTCTGTTGTCCACCAGGAGAGTCAAGAAAGAGGCATGAAAACAACTTCCTTCCATGCGGACTCTGCGTACAAGTGAGGTCAGAAATCTCTTTAAAGTGCTCACTTAAGATTTCTTTTTCTCTGCCCTCCCTCTCATTTTCTCTTTCTCTTCTTCCCTCTCCTCTTTCTCTTTGTGTGTGGACACAGACACACACACACAGACGCGCACACACACACATATTCTATATGACTACAAATATTTCACGCATTATAAAATATAGAGCAAATTAACAATGAATTTTAATAGGTTACTAAAAATCTTATAAAGCTTCTGTTAGATCCAATGCATTCAGACTTAGATCAACATTATCCTGAAATATTTTATCTGCCCAAAGGCAATCAGCTAGAAATATCTGCCTTACATTTCACTAAAAGTCAATAAAAATAAGTCAGTATGTGAATCTTCAAGGCCGTATATGCAACCTATTTGTGCTATTTTCATCTACATTTCTTATATGATTAACCATAATTAATTGTTTTCATTGATAATCCTGATTTCCAAGTCCCAAATCTCTCAGTAATACAAAGTTACACAAAAATAAATATACATATATGCTTTGCCTCAGCAAAATTTATCACACCGCTGGATTGATTTACTGATATCACAAATAAAACTAAACAGAACTAATACTAAAAGTCAAACTAAACAGAACTAATACTAAAAGTCAGATAGTCAGAAGTCAGTTTTCCTTAGGAAAACTCTGATTTCTATTACACATAGGCATTTGAGCTCAGTAGTATAGAGGTAACAGCCAAAAAAGACCAGAGAAAGAACAAAACCTAGTTTCTGTGCTCATCTTTTATAAACAACGACCTTGTAATTTTTTTCTTCTTTGAAATATCACTAAGAAAACCAATTGAATCCAATTATATAGTTATCAAACAGTAACCAAAATAAAAAGAATGGCTCTTCTCGATGTATGCTCAGAGAATCATGATCATCTTTTTATTTCTCTTTAGAAACAGAATCCAAAGATATCATTATTATATCTTTAAAAGTTCACTCATCCACAGAAAGTATTCTGGAAATTGTTTGTAAATCAGCAGTAATCAATCCCATGATAAACAGTGTCGTAATCTCACTTTTTCAGTATAGTAACCTCTGACAACCTGTTAGGTTTTCAGAATTAATTGGCAGTTTGTTGACAGCTCACTGAGAACACTGAAAAGCACGTGACTAAAACAAACCAGCTGGAACAGATGGTGCAATAATGATCCTGTGACTTTTCCTTGTAACCCCCATGTTCACAGGAAAGCATCAGAAAACAACCTCATTATTAACTTGAAGAAAACAAAATGCATGCGTATCTAAAAAATATCTGCCTAACTTCAGATCTAACAAAGTGAGACTTTAAAATAGTGAGGGGGTGGGCAGAAATCTCTCGTCTTCAAAATATAATATGTTTCTTTGAATCAAGCCATTTGTATTTTCTCCGCCTGGCAAATCATGCCATGCTGCTTGCAGGGGGTAGGATTTAGAGTAATTACGTTATTTAGTAGATTCAAATTTGAGGGATTTTGATTTGTTTACCTATTCTCCAGAATGTCACTTCTAATCACTTGGAAAACTAAGACCATCGAAGCTTTGCCTTAAGAATAAAATGCAGCATTTGAGATGGAGATTTGAGATGGAAAACCGTCGTAGCATGCCTTTGAATGAAAAGAGTGTCAAGATGAAGCAAAATCTCCAACATCATCAATCGTTGCAGAGAGGTTAAGTATCCTCACCTGCCTCTCACTCTGTTGCGAGTGGGCCATCTCGGGTTCTTGACTTCATGGCACAAAAGACTTTGAGAGCAAGTTCAAAGTAAGAGTATGCAAAGAAGTTTATTGCAAAGCAGCAGTGCACTGTGAGATGCAGAGCAGGCTGCTCGAAGCGTGAGGCTGCATCTAGTGCCTTAGAAGGAATTTCTTGTATGGGGGCTGTACGTGAATATTCATAAAATACTGGTGAGGCAACGTGTGCAAAGGCTGACCTCTAATTGGCTCCTGCGCTCAGTATCTACATGCTCTAACACAGTTCGCATGTACCATTAGCATATAAAATCTCCACGTAGGTGTGGGCTTTTTACTACTAAAATGAGGAAAGGGTTACTATAAGTTAAATCTTGAGCTTAGCTGTGCATGCAAGACCTCAGAGAAGTCCCTGCCCCCTGCCACCCAACTCCCACCCCCAGGCAGGAATTTGTGACTAATAGCTTCTTGGGCTTTTGGTGCTAATTGGCTGGAGATTGGGGGTGGAGGTGGGGGGGGGGGTGCTACGTCAGAAATAAGGGACTTTTGTTCTCTTTTCCAGGTAGTACTAGATATCAGGAACTTGTAGCCATCTGGTGGTCTGCTGCTATCCTGTAGGACCACTTGCTTGTAAGAGGGGCTGATGCAGGAACCTGCAAGGGAAGAGGGCCCGCAGGGCTTCACACAAGGGAGACATCAGTATGCCAGGCCTCGCAGCCTTACTTACCCTGCCCCAACTCCGTAATGGAAAACTCCTCACCCCGTCCTAGAAAACTCCTGTGGGTCTTTCCAGAGGTAACTCCAACCCAATTCTTTGTGAGACCTTCCTTGACATTACCCAGGCTTTCTGTTCTCTGCTACAATTCTTCTGCATCTCCCTTATGACTGCACCTTGCACCGTGGCTATTGTTTTTAGGAAGGCTATCATTCTTACAAAGATGTAGAAGAAAGTAGTTTAGATGTACTAAACTAGTACCCACAGTCTAGCAAGTTTCTTACATTCCACAGACTTCTAGCTCTATTATGTAGCAGAAAAGAGCTATAAATGCTCACTAGTGCCTTTTTTCTTTTCTGGTATCCTAGAATTCTATGAGACAGGAAAACTGACTTCTAACTTGCCTTGGGTCTTACTGTGCAACCTAAGTAAAACCGATTAGCCTGGGTGGGTCCCATCTGTAAGAGGGAATTTACAAGCCAATATAGTGTAGCACCTGTACTGGATTATTCCATCTGATTAGGTTTATCAAGCTGGAGAAGAGAAAGGAGGAAGAACAGGTTTGAGAGAGCAAATGGCATTTTCCTTTTGGAGGTGCCTTTTGATAGACCAAATGGAGATATTAACTAAGCATTGGGATATAGGAACCTGCAATTTAGCAAAGAGATATGGGCTAGAGATACCTGTTTGGGGTTCTTAGCATTTATAAATCACCCAATCTAGGTGTGAGATAGGAGGAGGATGTGATTAGAGAGGAGAAGAGGTTCAAAGACTATGCCGTCAGGCAAGTTTAGTTAAAACACGGTATGTATTTCTATAAAATAAAAATAGTGAAATGGTAAATTTGGAAAAATAATAGATGAAAAATTTTATTCAAATGGAATGACTGGAAGCCATAGCTCTCCTCATCATCTGAATTGCTACATGGCTTTTGGCTTACTTGTTTATTCTCTGTATCCAACCACAAAATTAACTCAGTGAAGACAGAACTATGTTAATCATTTCTGTAAATTAAAGTGGTACTTGGCCCACAGTATAATCTCAATAAATATTTTTGGGTAAATAAAATGATGAATAAATTAATGATAAAAATTAATTTGAAATAGTAGGTATACATTAAGTGATTTTTATTATTCTTTATGTAATTGAAAATGTTTGAATTGACTGTGAAGTGAGTCGAAAAATTAAGTTGCAATTATCACAGAAAGCTTTTTCTTTTACACTTCGATCAAAACTAGTCTTTAAATGGGAAGTTCTTTTGGAAAACCTCCCTTGTCAGGACAGAAAAACTTTTTATTCCTTATCTTAACCGGAATTGGAAGGACCAGAGTGGCTTCTCTAACATCTATCAGGCAAGTCTGTTTGTTGTAGCAGTTATTTTCATCTATTGAGACACTTTAATTTCACACCTACTACTGTGAACTCTGTGGTTGAATTCTAATTTAATATTTTTCTTAGGAAAAAGCATTCTCCAAAGAGTCTAGTTTTTTTTTTTTTTTTTTTTTTTTTTTTGAGACGGAGTCTCACTCTGTTGCCCAGGCTGGAGTGCAGTGGTGCAATCTCCACTCACTACAAGCTCAGCCTGCCGTGTTCACGTCATTCTCCTGCCTCAGCCTCCAGAGTAGCTGGGACTACAGGCGCCCGCCATCATACCTGGCTAATTTTTTGTATTTTTAGTAGAGACGGGGTTGGCCAGAATGGTCTTTATCTCCTGACCTCGTGATCTGCCTGCCTCGGCCTCCCAAAGTGCATGAGAAGAGTCCAGTTTTATAAGAGTAATGGATTCCCTCTTTCAGAGAAGTGGATTTTCTCCATTCAGCAGCACATTCTCCTCATCAGAGCAATGGATGTGCCACGTCATTGTACCAGGTGCAAATACTTTTTTCTAACCAGCATGATTTACAACAAAAACAAGGAATTACTCCCTTTCATGTTGTATATCCATAAGGAAGAGCAAGAAAGGAAAAACAGATCCTATATATCCTATTAGATATAGTAGGATGGTACCAGATGGTATTTAATTCTCCAAAAATATTTTCAATAAGTATTATTGCCTATATATGACTACCATAAAGAAAAATAAAAGCTTATAGAGATATGAAATGTCCAATTTTTAAAAGTTAATAGCAAGGCTGACTATAATAAAATCTGATTCATTCTGGTTATTTAATACTACTTTTAAGTCACACATACAAGGTGAGAGAAACTCCTGAGGCCAGAAGTTCAAGTTAAAGACCAGCCTGGACAATATAGCAAGACCCCCTCTCTAAAAAATACATTAAAATTAGCCAGACATGTAGGTGTGCACCTATAGTCCTAGCTACTCTACTTGGGAGACTTAGGTGGGTAGATTGCTTGAGCCCAGAAGTTTGAGGCTGCAGTGAGCCATGATCATACCATTGCACTCCAGCCTGGGCAACAGAGTGAGATCCTCTCTCTCTTAAAAAAAAAAAAGGAAAAAAAGGTGCACACAATGATGCAGTTAAAAAGATACTTCCTGTACAAGAACTATCTACACAGGAAAAAACAACTAATTATTCATACCAAATACTTCTGGAAGAGGGAACATTTCACTTACATTTGCTTTAGATCAAGGTAAGTGAAGACACAAGATAAACAAATGCTGTGATGATGAATGCAAATAGCTATGTGACTGCTATGTCCAGATTGTATGTGAAAGGCCTTCCAAATCTATATGAAAACACAGGCAAACATGGTAATTTTTTCAGTTCTTTTTTACAGAGGACTTTTTGCTTTAAATTAGGACAATAATTGTACCCATTTATTGGGTACATTTTTAATGTATAGGCATAATATTAATATCAATGTAGAATGATTAGATCAGGGTGAGTTGCATATCCATCACCTTAAACATTCATTTCCTTGTGTTGAGAACATTCAATAACTTCCTTGTAGCTGTTTGAAACTATGTAATATATTACTGTTAACTGTAATCATCTTACAGTGCTATAGTACACTAGAACTTATGCCTCCCACCTGGCTCTAATTTTATGTCCTTTACCAAATCTCTTCCTGTCCCAGCTTACCCCTACCTTTCCCAGGCTCTAGTATCCTCTGTCTTTAGTTTTAAATTATTTGTCTTCTTGGTCCATACTGTGAAAATATCCAACATTTTTCAATGCAGTGCTCTATGTTGAAAGATTACAACATACTCAGTATACTTTTTTTCTTAGTATGTGGGATAAGAATAGAATTTTAAATGATAAATAAAAAGAATTATGACTGTTAATTTTACCCTTTCAAAAAAGGAGAAACTTTTTTTCAGTTGCATCTCAGTCATTAATTTGGAGGAAAAAACTTTCCAAATTGTAATCAATTATACCTTTCAATCACCAGCTTAATTTGAGGCTAAATGTAGATAAAATAATTACATTGCTATTTTAGAAATACTGAGATGTAAAATGTATAGGAATTTGAGCTTGCATTAGGAGACAGTATCACTGTTAGTTTCATTATTTTTGTTTAGAAAAGAAATTTTGTTTGTTTGTTTGTTTTGTTTTGTTTGAGATGGAGTCTCTGTCACCCAGGCTGGAGTGCCCTGGTGTGATCTTGGCTCACTGCATGCTCCGCCTCTTGGGTTCACGCCATTCTCCTGCCTCAGCCTCCTGCTTCGGCGCCTGCGACTACAGGCGCCCACCACTACGCCTGGCTAATTTTTTTTTGTATTTTTAGTAGAGACAGGATCTCACTGCATTAGCCAGGATGGTCTCAAACTCCTGGCCTCGTGATCTGCCCGCCTCAGCCTCCCAAAGTGCTGGGATTACAGGCGTGAGCCACCATGCCCGGCCAAAAGGAAATGTTTATACTCTGCTTTAAACAAATGGTACTTACGGAAGCCCCACATTATTAGAAGCATGTTACGTGGTAAATATTTGTTGTCCAAAACCATACACGCCTTGAAAAACTATTTTGTAGTTATATTAACTCCTCTGGTACACAAAAACACATTTTAAAGCAAAATGTTTAAGAACAACATAATACAACATAGAACACAAGAGAACAGAACTGAAAACCATACTAGAGACCTAGTCCAACCCCTTCTTTTAATATTTGAAGTAAATGAGAACCAGTGAAATTAATTTGAAATAATAGGTATACATTAAGTGATTTTTGTTATTCTTTATATAATAGAAAATATTTGAATTGACTGTGAAGTGAGTCGAAAAATTAAGTTGTAGTTATCACAAAACGTGAGGTTAACAGTATGCTCATGATCAAATGTGGGTCTAGAATACAGCTGTCTCTTATTCCTAGCGTAGTATTTTTAAAAATACTACAGCATATCTAATTGTAACCTCTTCACTATGGAAAGAAAGAACACACACGTACAAGTGCTTAGTGTCTAAGAAATTTTTTAACAGCTATGTCTCTGTGAAGCATAGTAAAATTCTTTTTACTATTCACTGGAATTTCTATAGTCAACTGAAAGGACATCATAGTAACCATCTTTATAGAATCATTTATTTGAGTACCAGTTTTGGAGTTTTTGGTTCATACATTTGATTTCTCACAATGATGTTCACTGAGAGTATGGTTATATATAGTTATGGTTCTAATTATATATAGAGATGGTTACAGTTACAGTTATATATGAATATATAAATTTGAATTTGTATATAAATATACATTTAGTTATTGATATATAGTTATATAAACATATAGATGTTTTTAATTATAGCTATACAGAGATGGTTATATATAGTATAGCATATATATTTTAAAGCATTTTTGACAACTTTGAAACAGAATAAAACTTTAATAAAACTTAGCCAAATATACTAATGTCTCAAATTTAGGTCCAAAAAAGCAATACAACATATAGTGACTCATTTTTTACCTCTCAAAACAGGTCCCTGGACTTCATTGTAATATATTCATGATTCAATAGTGAAAAGGTACATTATATATTGCCTCAATTGAAATTAATTGTACATGTCCATTTTCAAAACTAAAAAATAATAATATTGTCTACACACAGAATGGACTATCAGTCTCCCACCTTGCTGAAAGCTGAGGTCTGTATCATGGTGTAAAATGACTGGTTAAAATGATGTCCTAAGATGGCCAAAATAATGTGATATATCTCAGTATGCTGCACTTAGCTCTTCTGTACTGTGTATCAGCTTTGTTTATATATGACAGTATCTAAAAAAAATAGTGACTTCAATATTGACCCTGGAACAAGACTGGTGTGAACTGCATGGTTCCATTTATACACAAATTTTCTTCCACCTCTGCTACCCTTGAGAAAGCAAAATGAACTTCTCTTCTTCTCCTTCCTCCTCAGCCTACTCAACATGAAGATGATGAAGATGAAGACCTTTATAATGATCCTCTTCCACTTAATGAATAGTAAATATATTTTTCTTCCTTATGGTTTTCTTAATAACATTTCTTTTTCCAGCTTACTTTACTGTAAGAATATAGCATATAATAATATACAAAGTACATGCTAATTGACTTTATGGTTCTGGTCAGTAGCACATTATTAATAGTTAAGTTTGAGGGAGTCAAAAGTTATATTTGAATTTTAGACTGTTCACAGGGTTGGCACCCTACCCCTGTGTCATTCAAGGGCTAACTTTATTTCTCAAAACTGTACCAATTCAGAAAAAGTTCTTTTAATACTCAGCAGCGACATGCTATAGTAGAAAGAACAATAGGTTAAAAGTCAAAAGACATGATTCTACTTGTGGCTGGGCTCATAAACTGATTTTCTTAACACTTGCATTAACATTCTCTACCCACTGCTCCCTGCTTCTACCACTAACTAATCCACCTGAATTCTTTGGAGGTCACTGCTGTACTTGATCTTTCCTCCCTTTAGCTTCAAACACAAACAATATTCTCATGATTTCATTTCATTTTGTAGTCATGGTTTTGTAGTTTCTTTTTCCACTTTCCTTTACTCACCTTCCCCCTTAAAACTACAGTTTTCTTACGTTAAATTTCTGAAAACAGAAATAATCAGACTGATAATGTTTAATTTTTTTATATTATTTTCAAAACTATCTTCAATAAAAATTTAAGGAACAGCATTTATATGTCATAGTAATACAAGCTGAAAGTTAAGAAAACATATTTTATTACTTCTCAAAGTAGGTAGCAACTGGATGTTATCATGCAAACTAAAACTACCAGATCACATGGATCCAACTTTACTTTTTCTCCTAAACACTCTTTATGTACTTTATTGCACATTTCGTATGTGTAAGCCATGAAAGGCCTATTGCCTTGCTTTGTATGTAAGCTACACCTAAGTTTGCATAGTGTAATGTGGAAAAAATGATGTTTTAAAAGTTTGAAAGTAATAATACATGATATGACCTTGAAGATCTTTCCCTGGTTCAAGAGAAGGGAAAATTATTATAGGCTCTGTCTTCTGAATTCATTGCCTTCTACCTTGATGAGCACTTAAAATGTAAATTAAGGAAGAATACAACTCTTAGGACTGACTTTGCTTAAAATCCCAAAGGTACTATGTTACACATTTTATTTGCTATTAAAAAAAAAATCATTGCGATTTTGTCAATGTCAGACAGATTTTAAATTCAACCTGTTCGTTCCATACCAAGGTCTCCAGCAGCCCGTGTTCTTTAAATCTGGAACTACATTTATTGTACAAGAAAAAAAATCTGTCACAGTTTAACAATGAAGTGCTGCACAGGGAACAACTTAATTTCCTCTGTATTTAAAACTGAAATGCCATGGGGAAAACTTGCCCATTCATTGGGGTCAGCTAAGTTTCAGAGGAATTCTAGTTCATTCTCAGAATACTATGGAGAGTCTGAGAATAGTCCACAGTTAGTAGAAGTAATTGAGGCCCAAGATATTTTCTGGAGAGATCCCGGAAGGAGAGATATGACCACCCTAGCGTGCAGGGGAAAGAAGGAAGATAGGTTAATGCTTACTTGCTCCATAACGATTCTCACAAAGTTTCTCAGAATCAAAATCTCCATGTTTTCTTAGAACATATAGAAAGTGGAGAGTAAACTATCCTTTTAGATGAACGTTACCTCAGTCAACTGAAGACCTGAGCACATTCCTAGTGGTTTAAACCAAAGCAGACAGGAAGAGCTGAAACCCTGCAAGAAAACTCTAAAGCTATTGGAAATACTTCATCTGGTTATGTGGCCAATCATAGCCAGTGGTCAGAACCCAAGTCATGAGCAAATAACATAGCAGATATTGAGTTTGTTTTCATCAAGAGACATATAACTTACATTTTACTTTAGACCAGTGTCTCAAGTTTGAAAAAGAGGCAACAGGTAAAAATTTTTTTTAACTAAATTGTATCAGATTTTGAAAGAAGAAAAAAAACTGAAGAAAGGTGAAAATAAAGCAGTAACATAGTGTTTTAAAACAATAAAAAGTGCTTATTGAATATATAATGTGTACCAGGCATAGTTACACCATGAGCTTTCAAATTCTTGATAATCTGTCAACACAAAATACCGTAATTTAGGTAGAGTACTCAGATGAGTTCAGAAAATATATCTATAACAACACTTAAAATTATGTCTTTTGAAATAAATGCTTTTAACAGATAATAAAGACAAGGCATTGGTACTAGTATGATATCTGAGAATCTTACACAAGTGAACTTTTGAAATGACACCTCTAATTAAATTTAGAGATAGCTATTACATTGAATTTAACCAACATAGAATTAGAATTTATATGCAACTCCATCAAGATGCTGTTTCTAGACTGATGGTAGGTATAAAAAATTTAGTAGCATCATCCAACCCATTTATGGCCTGCTTCAGAACCGCTGTAATTCTGTAAAATCCACAGTAACCCTGACCACCAATAATTTTTAGCAACTTTCTTTCTCCATTCTCTCCTCTTCTCTAGGTAATGAATATAAAATTCCCAATATAACTGGTTGGGCCCAGACTGAGAGCGAAGTGTACCTCCCTTCCTCTATTCAAGCACTAGAACCAGAAAGCATAATGACTACTTCTGGGTGGAGGCTGAGAGAAATGTCCCTTTAATGAGATAATCTATTGCAAAATGAGCCTTTGAACAGTCAGAGAGCAGTCAAAATAATACTGAGCGCTGGCTGGAGAATCTATGAAAACATACTCAAAAGCTTCTTTTATTTCACTATTTTTTTTTTTTTTTTTTTTTTTTTTTTTTGAGACGGAGTCTGGCTCTGTCACCCAGGCTGGAGTGCAATGTCGGGATCTCGGCTCACTGCAAGCTCCGCCTCCCGGGTTCACGCCATTCTCCTGCCTCAGCCTCCAGTAGCTGGGACTACAGGCGCCCGCCACTTCACCCGGCTAATTTTTCTGTATTTTTAGTAGAGACGGGGTTTCACTGTGTTAGCCAGGATGGTCTCGATCTCCTGACCTCGTGATCCGCCCGCCTCAGCCTCCCAGAGTACGAGGATTACAGGCGTGAACCACCGTGCCCGACCTTCACTACTTTTCTTTAAAAAGCAAGTTTGATTCAGCCCACTGATTGTCCTATGGCAAACAAAAACAGCTAAGGCCAACCCTTAAGGAGTAGAATTGCATATAAAGCATGTAGGACGCTAGCCCAGGGGACACAGCTTTCTATCAATTTGGTTTCTGAACATTTTTTTATCTTATAAAAAAGAAATTTTAATTATATTTCTAATTTTTACTTTATAATATATACAACTTTTAAGTATAATGCATCAATTCATTGAATTGTTTAATGGTTTGTGATAAAGCTGTCATGTTTGAGAAAAACTACTTTTTCAGTTTACAAAAATGTTATTGTATATTTGTAACTAAAGTTTTTCATTTGAATTTTTAATTGATCTGATATTAATTTTGAGGCACAGTACAATGACAAGATTTTATTTTATTCTTGTAGAAAGTAAACTATGGTTTTGGGAAAATTTATATGATTTATAATTCTATTTTGGTTAGATGTGGGATTTACCTGTATCTGTGGTTATGTTTCTAAATTCTCTGTTTCCATTAAATTATCTATTCCTATGCAGATACCACAGCTTTTAACTACTAGAGTTTGATAATAATTCTTGATATTCAATAAGAAAATTCTTGGTTCTTTTCTCTTCCATATTCATTTTAGAATGAACACATACAGTTCTTCATCAGACATTGTAATTCATATTCGATTTGCATTTATTTTTAATCCTTCATGTAATTTACTTTAGGTGTTTATTATTTAAGCAGTATATAAAGTTGGTTTTTTACTATAGCAAAAATTTATCTTTAAGAGATAAATTTAGTATATTTACATTTATTAAGTTTGCTAATATATTTGGACATATTTCTACAAGTACTTTTGTGCCTGTGTAAGTGTGTTTACCATTGTATATATTTGATTCTTTTGTTTTCTTTCATACTTTATATTGGCTTGTTAACATTTTCAGTATATCTCTTTTTTTCTCTTTGTAGAGGCCTACAAAGTCTAAAATATTCAATGTATCTTTCTTTAGAAGAAGACAAAATGTTAAGCTTTAAAAATGTTTTACAAATATATGAAATTAATAAGAATAATACTTCTACCTTTAAAATATAAGAAATCAATGTTTATTACAATTAAAGTCAACAGTTACTTAACTGCTGTGCTTACCATTTTTCCTTGTATTCCATACATTTCTGATAGGTTATTTCTATGCTGAAATAAACCTTTCTATGGTTTTTCAATGTGGGCCAATAAGAGGCAACATGTCTTGTTCTTTGTATCTTAAAGTCTTTGACTAGCCCTTAATATTAAAATTCTTAGTTGAAATAATAACTTTATTAAAATCTTGGCTATGTAAATAATTCTAGAACTTTCTCCCAACACTTTTAAATGTCTTGTGGCATTTACAACATGATGAGATGTCTCCTGTTAATCTAATTATTATTCTTTTGAAGGCAATATGTCTTTTATTTGGTAGTTTTTAATACCCTTTTTATTAAACTTTTTCTCTTCGGAGTCTAGCACGTTATTTTGATGAAATTTCCAGTAGTATTTACAATTCTTCATTTTTTCCTTTTATAATCTAATGTGTAGCCTCTCCATTTAACTTTTACTTAAATGTCTACAGATGTTTTTTGTCAAGATTTTACATCATTTTGTCTTTTAAAAGTATCAACTTATTTTATATTTAACTTATTCTGATTCATTTTTTAATTTCTTGTGATTTTTGGAAATTATGCATTTTTTTAAAATTCAGGCTTTTACAAAATTTTATTTCTTCTGGAATATAATCTTACACACTTATATATTTACTTGGTGGTTGTGGATGTGCATGTGTGCCAGACAGAGGATACGTGTTTGTCTGTGTTTTTAAGTCTACTTCCCATGCTGACACTGGCGACTTTTGTCTTCCACCATCTGACTATGCTGAGAGCACTGCAGATTCAGTCACCAGCCTAGTGGTCAGTTTGCCTGATTGCCATGATTTTTTTAAGCATCCACCTCTCTCAACACACAGCTTTAGCTAAGCCACACCATTGACCAGCTTCTTACCCCACCTCAAATCAGTACTATCCCAGTCCCTGGATTGAGGGACTGGTTTGATTGTGGCAGCTTCCAAGAACTTGCAATGGAAAGTTTTCTTTCCCATTTTCCCCTAAGAGCTAAATCTCCAGGCTACCTTTCCTACTTTCTCGGAAACCCTTGACTTTTGCCAGTTACGCCTTGCACACCCCTACAAAGCTATGCCTTTTTCATTTCCCCTTTTATATTTTATTTATTACTGTTTTATATTTTATGCTTTGTAATAGCCTCAAAGTCTAAGTAAAGTAACTAGTACGTTTTGTTCTGTTATAAAATTGCTGGTGTACCTGAGGCATGCTCACATTGTAATTCATTTGTATCTATTAGACTGGCAAGAATGAATGACATATTAACTATTTACTGGGTAGAGCCCAAAAATAAATGTCATTCAAGCCTTTTTTTTAGTTTCCCAGAAATACCATTTGTAAGGCATTTAGTGACAACATATACGTTGTGACCTTTGTTTCTTCGAAGTTACTTAGATGATAGGATTCTCATAAATTTTTCTTATGATAAAAGTGAAGTAGGTAATTTTTTATGTGCATTCATGAGTTTTGTTACATGCAAATTTGAACTGAAAATACTAATTATATATACAGTTTAAGGATAGAACTGAGACATTACTATGAAAATCTGGAAGACAGAAAAGAAAAAAAATGCCAATCTGAATGGGATCTTTTATAAACAAGGGTTGACTTGATTATTTTAAATATACACTAACAGAAACCCTTGGGTGAAGAAAATTGATGATAACATTGGAAGATCATTAATTTATGGAATACACAGCCTATAAATACTTCAAATTATTCAGTAAGGGAATTATTATTAAAGACATTTCTTTTTAAAAGAAATCTCACTATTTGTACAGATTTTCAAAAACTGTGGTGCAAATAATTAATATGCTAAACTTAATTTGGTGTCAACATAAATCCAATTCATGAAACATGTAAAACTAGAATTTTACATGTATTTGAAAGACACCTTAGAATTTATAGAGTCAAAAGACCTTTCTCAAAGATAAATAAAAAGAATCAGCATGATGAACTAAACTCTGATTGTATATAATTACTTCTGGTAATATGTCTGTAGTATTTTTAGATATTTGTAGAGTAATATGTCTAGCTTTCTAGACACTAGAAATTTCACTAGAAATTTTGCTGTGGTCTGAATGTTTCTGTCTCATGCAAATTCATACTTTGAAATCCTAACAATCAAGGTGATAATATTAGGAGGTGGGTTTGGGATGAGGTGATTAGGTCCTGAGAGCAGAGCTCTCAGAATGGGAACAGTACCCTTATGAAAAAGGGTTAAGAATGATGTCTTGCCCCTTCCACCATGTGAGTACATAGGGAGAAGGCACCTTCTCTGAACTACAAAGTAGGCCCTCACCAGACAACAGATCTGCATTAATCGTAGGTCTCCCAACCTCCAGAAATAAATTCTTGACATTTATAAGCTTCCCAGCTTATGACATTTTGTTATACTAGCCTAAGTGGACTGAGACAGATTCTAATAGAATAATTCCACCTGATTATTCCAATATCAAAGATGTAGAAGAAAGCTTAAGAAAATAGAAAAAAGCTGTTGTTATTTTCTTTTTCTCAATCTTCCTATGTATTTCGTTATTTAGTATGCATATGTCTACAATGATGTTTGCAAATTACATATTTTTCTTAAAATGACTCTCATTGTAAAAGATTTTATATAAAACATATTGGTCACATATTGGCAGTATGTTATCTTAAGTTAATTTCAGCTATAATACCTTACTGTTTGAGACTATCAATTTTTATGATTAATTAACTTGTTAGTTTTGTTCAAATCCACACCTTACCTAAAGTGTAATCCTTCAAATATTATAGTGATAACCTACTGCATATCATTTGTGTTTTAAGCTTTAAAACAATATCTCCCAGAAAACTCATCTGGAATTTAATATCTCCAAACAAATCTCTGCAAATTGTCATATTCTTTACAAAAAGATAACGTGAGAAAGAACTTTGATAATATACTTGATGTTACATAGCAAGTTCTTAATTAAAGCACAGTAATCAATAAACACATATTAATCAAAAATAGCAAGAGAACATTGTTTACAATCTGTGCCAGGGAAAGGACTTAAGCCTTGCTGTGAAATGGTGAAACTTTCCAAAACTGTCACCAAATTATATTATGGCAGTATTAATAAGAGAAGGCATCTCACAGCTCCATGTTGAAAACAAAACAAAATGAAAAAATAATCCTCTCAAATTTGTCTTACACAATAATTCAACGTAAATTAAACGATTTTGTTCTGTCTATTGTATGCAGATGCTAAATGTAAATAAGTAATCAAAACAATTTTCCAAATTGTATAGCTTTAGAGATAGTAGTCAGAAATATCTATAATATGAAAGAAGGATAGGAAAGATTTAATCCAAGAGAGGCATCATTTCTTTTAGATTTACTCATCACAAGATTTTAAATGTGCCCTTTTTAAAGAAGCAACATGCTAGCACTATAAATATATCCTAGGAAGACAACACAGTGAGATTACAAATATAAAGCAATGGAATTCTAAAAAGCCTAGAGGGATAAAGTCCACACAGATATTGAGCATTTTTCATTTTCTGAAATCACCCTGCCATTTTAAGCAACGAAGTGAAGGTCTTGTAAAATGATTGTAGTCTGCCATCCCTGAACACTTGATGAAGAGTTTAGGAAAAAAATCCTGTGTCTGAAAGTGGAAAAACTTTCTTTTTTGTTTTCACTGTCTATGTGGGTTCATTCTTAGGAGCGAGGAATATTCCTAAACCCATAGGTTTAGTAATACGGCATTAAATGTTTCATTATAACTATACATTTAACCCTTATCACATGCATAATAAAGAGGTTCATGAGTTTGAAAATTGCATATAGTCTTTTAAAACAAGCTCAAACAAGAATGTTGTGTTTCCTATGCAAGTGATTAGAAAGGTGTATGAACTAAATATCCATGCCTTATGTGAACAAAAGCTTATCCTTACAGCTGTATTTTTTCAAATGACTATTAGTCTATATTAAATAAGAAAAAACTTCAAGTACAAGTGATTTTTTTATTCCTAGTTTTTTTGTGTTTATATAAGCTGCATTAGGTCAAAGAAAACTGTAGGAAAATCTTTTCCAAATATGTCAAGCCCTGTAGAGTAAAAACAATATAATAATGACAAT
Source organism: Macaca thibetana thibetana (assembly GCF_024542745.1). NCBI lineage: Eukaryota > Metazoa > Chordata > Mammalia > Primates > Cercopithecidae > Macaca > Macaca thibetana. The sequence continues at coordinate 27,721,549 of NC_065582.1, read as the reverse complement.
AGCAAACATTTTTGTGAGTGATTACCTTATTTGGGGCTCTATATTACATAGCTTATATGAATAATTCAACTTAAACTTATAACAGCAACAAAAAAAGCTGAGGCTTAGGAATGTGCAGTGATTTGCCCAAGATTAACTCAATTACAAAATATTTAGATCATTGTTATTCACGACGACCAAAAATCAAGAGGTTCTAATTAACTACAATTCACAATGGAATAGGTACTGGCTATATAGTTTTTAAATGTTAACTTTATCAATATTTTTATAATATATTAAATATGGCCAGTAATAATAGATTGAACATATTAGATATGTGAATAATATTAAATGAAAATAAAAATTACTTTTAATCACATATTATTTTAGAGAGTCACATTTTCTGGCCCAAATACTTATAGCCTATGTACACATGTCATTTGAATTAGAACACAACTTAAATTATGCTCGTTGCAAATGTGGTGGGCCTATGGGTTTCTAGATCATTGTCTGCTCTGTAAGCTGTAATATAATCCCTTTAGAAGATTTAAGAATATATTTAAAGCAAAAATACTTTTCTAAAACAGTCACCCTTAAATTGAATAGAATTAGAATCTCAGATATTATCTAATTTGAGTGCCCATAGGACATGCTTTCTCATTGGAGGACATCTTGTCACTTATGAGCCACTAATAAAGCCCTATACATATTTTATATTAAATAAATGAATATATTTGTTTATACTCACATGGTGACAAAGTATGGATTGTGAGTATAAAAGTATCAAAGTTGCTTAATATAAAAAAATAAATTTTATTTTTATTTATTTATTTAATTAATTAATTAATTTATTTATTTTTTTTTTTTTGAGACGGAGTCTCGCTGTGTCGCCCAGGGTGGAGTGCAGTGGCCGGATCTCAGCTCACTGCAAGCTCCGCCTCCCGGGTTTTTACGCCATTCTCCTGCCTCAGCTTCCCGAGTAGCCGGGACTACAGGCGCCCACCACCTCGCCCGGCTAGTTTTTTGTATTTTTTAGTACAGACGGGGTTTCACCATGTTAGCCAGGATGGTCTCGAACTCCTGACCTCGTGATCCGCCCGTCTCGGCCTCCCAAAGTGCTGGGATTACAGGCTTGAGCCACCGCGCCCGGCCAAAAAATAAATTTTAAAGTGTGTGGACCTGTTGTCCACTTAGGAACAAGTTCATTGATCATTTCTAAAATTGGCCATCTGGTGGTTTCATTTCAAATTGCATTCACGTTCCAAAAGATATACTTTGGATCTCTGGAGGATGTGGCTAAACGATTCAACTCTATTTACAGAGATTATAGTAATCAAATGGCACAATGATATAAAATTACTCCATGCAATTGGAGAGTACCTACTGCTGCAGGGGCTTCTCACTGAGAGAAGATTCCCTGGGCTGGAAAGACGTAAGAAGCATGAGAATGAGTCAGAAGCCTCAGCCACAAAGTGAGAGCCCACTGGTGTCTGAAATGACACTGCTCGATGCTAGTTTCCATCTCACTGACTTTCCTAGCTTGCCTTCTTTTTTTCTGCAGTCATAGACCAGCATATCTTATACCATATTTACAGTTATCAGATTTTGGTGGGCAAGAAAATTATGGGTAGAGAGTGTTTGATAAAAGTTCCTAGGCCAGACCAAAGATATTCTGATTCTAGGGGTCTTCGATGAGATTCAAGAATCTACAATTTAAACAGGGATCTCAGGTGATTGCCATATAGGTGGAGCAAGCCTCACACTTGTGAAACACTGCTCTATCATATCTGCTATACTCAGGTGAATAATAGATTAATCTCAAAACGTTTGAATTAAAATTTCTATACCAAAGTCTAGCAGATTATCTGTGGGTGACTATGCAGCATTCTTAGAACATTAAGAAATAAACAGTGTGATTTCGGTATTTAAGTTTAGGTTTTCTTCCCTCCTTAAACAGGGGCAGGCAGAATTGTTATCTATATAAATACCCTCATTTATAGGGCTGAGGCCAGAAAAAAAATGTAGGCACTACAGTACTCCATCAGAGTCAAAATATTGCACAATTGAGAATTTTAAAAATCCATTCTTTCTAAACTGAGATGCAATTGTCAGTGGCATTAAAAATACTTACATTTCACATTGTTCCTCAGAGTCTGGCAATAGGACATCTATGCCTATTGAATAGATGTGCAAACTGTCTGCCTTTTGAAATAATCTTCAGAGCATGAAGAAGAAGCTGCACTCAAAAAAATTGCAGATAATTCGAATTTCTCTTTGAATTTTTACCATCTGCTCTCCGGGTGGAGCTACCTCCATTTTATCTTCTACAGGAGGAGGTTGTTTGGCTCCCAAGATTGTCAGCCTGGAAACTACAAACTCTTACATGGTATTAGGTGATTATAACTGATTTTTAGAAGTTGAACCTTTGTTAATTATTAGAAATAGATAAAAATCATTTCAAAGTTTAGCAGAAAAAGTGGTAGTTATTATTATTATTATTATTGTTATTATTTTTGAGACAGAGCCTTGCTCTGTCGCCCAGGCTGCAGTGCAGTGGCGCGATCTCGGCTCACTGCAAGCTCCGCCTCCCGGGTTCCCGCCATTCTTCTGCCTCAGGCTCCGTAGTAGCTGGGACTACAGGCGCCCGCCATCACGCCCGGCTAATTTTTTTTTTTTTTTTTTTTGGTAGAGAGGGAGTTTCACCGCGTTAGCCAGGATGGTTCTAATATTGTTCAGATGGTTGTAGTGTTGAACTCAATCAAGTATTTTCATATTCATTTAAACTTCTAACTATTCTGAGTCTAAATGGCATTGAAAATGAGGGAGGACCAAAAAGTCCAGTCTGCAGTAAATGATTGCACCAGTGAGGCTGAAGTCGGTGAGTACCTTCTCCACCGTCACACAGACAGTATGTTACAAGGTCACCCTAAAACTCAGCTCTTTTGGTTCCTACTCATGTGTTTACAGCACACCAAGTAGGACAGGCAGTCATTGTTAACTAATGGCTTTTTCTTTAACTTTCAATGCTTGCTTTCTCTTCACGCCTAAGTCTTGTTTTTCATTTTGTTTTGTTTTTGTTTAGTTTTGGCATTCTATGTAAGATTTTTGTTTAATATAAATACTGGTAACATTCAGACACCTTAAAATATAGCTCTTATTGTACGTGAGGTGAGTGTTTCAGCTGGTGACAGTCATATGGTAGACTCTTGATATATATTTAATAAGTGAATGAATGAAAGTCTATCATAAAATGACAAAACTTCCTAAATGTGTTATTATTGGAGCCATAAAATGATGCTTCATGTCTTCTGTTTCTGTTTTTAAAGAACATTAAGAAAGCAGCTTTATAATGATAAAGGATAGAGATCTTAGCATATATTTAGAGAAATTCAACTTCTTTTCTTCTCAGTAAGGATTCTCTCTTACCTGGATAGCCAATAACAACCAGTTGTTCTCTGAGATTCTCTGATGACCTTGCCTCTCTCAACAACTACAGTCATGGTGCTCCCATTGGAAGGGCAATTAGTGTTAGAGCTGAAGGACTTGTGATCTGGCCCCAACTTTGTGCTTCACTGGGTAAATCACTGAAATTGTTTTGGTGTTTGTCTGTCAACTTTAAAACCTGGAATGGATGATCGCCATGGTTTCTTAGAGCTCTGATTTCTAGATGACACTTCCCATGATTCTTCCTTTTTACTATATCCAGTTTATTTTCTTTCACCTCCATCTCTGGGCTACTGCATTGAAAAATGTTGAGGAGTAAGACTCATCCTGAATATTTTAAGCACAGTGGTATCTCAGGCCATGGAGGCTTAGTGGAAGTGACCTGGGGGAGAATAATTTTTGTCAGAGGGACCTAGAGGTGTACTGAGTAACTCAAAGTAATCAGTTTTAAAATATGTGATTTCACTGCCCCTGCGGTCTTATATATTAGAAGCTGCATATTAATGTGTAATTGGTTGATGAGCTTCAGGCTAGCAATTACACACTATTTTCTGTTAAATGACATGGGAGACCACCTGAGAATATTTCAAAAATATTTTCATTTGTTTATGAAATATATCTGGAAAACAAAACAAAACAACTTAATAACTCATTGGTTTCCAAGGTATATTTTTTAAACAGTACAATACCATTGGAAGAAAAATTAACCATTTAACCCTTTCTCATTTAGCTCATGGAGATAGTAATTTCGTAGTCCCATTCATTTGCTAGAGGGAAGAGAGAACAACAAAGGTATTATCTTACATAGTTCCCGGAGGAGTTGTTTTAATAGAATGGAATCATGGCTGCGGATCTCATTTTCCCATAAATGCTCACAACTCAATCTCATGCAATGGCTGTGTTTACCACCACCGATGTTTATAATCAGTGTTAACATAGGAGACTTATACAGTCAGTCAGGCAGTCCTTTTCTTCTCTTGTTAACTAGGGTTGTTATTACTGTTTCCTCAATTTCCTAGAGGATTCATGAACATAATCATGTCAGCTGCTAAACTGGTGGGAATTGAAGCTTTTCTACATTTTGAAAGCATTTGCATGTGCTAACTTGGAAACTACATAAATCAGTGCTTTGATTACTACTTTTTAAAAACTTCTACCAGCTCTTAGTTTGGTAGATGTGAATTGTCAGCATAGTACCAGTGGAGTTTCTGCAATTATCCACTTAATTAGCTCATTACGGAGCCAGTCAGAACAATGAGGTCCTCAAAATGGGTTTACTCAAGTTTTCTCATTGTTATTATTTGTTTGAATACACTTGTTAAACTCATTATGTTTATCAAACTATTAATCTATAATGTTATACCTCAATTTTATTTATATTTAAAACAATAATTTATTTCAATAAAGTAGTTTTTCTTTTTTCTTTTGTTAATATAATAGATTATTTATTTTTCTTTTTATGCAAAGGGTATGCCTTCATTGTAGGAATTTATAAAATACATGTGAGAAAAATACAGATAAGAAAAACTATAATAACTTGCAGTCTCACAGCCTAGAGGCAATGAAAGTTCATAGTTTAGTATATTTACATCTTTTCTTCATACATATAACCTAAAATAAAAATGCCTTACTGTTCAATCAATTTCAATATGGCTTATTCCACCTCTGCTCCATAAAAAGTTATCTCCCTGGGTCCATTATAGCCTCATTGTTGTTAAGGTTAATGAATGCCCCCTCTTAGTACTTTCTCATTTGTCTTGGCTTTTCCCAAATATTTGGGTATGCTGTATTTTCAGCTCCATGAGGTCAGAGATTGTAACTGTATTGTTTATCTTTGTAGTCGAGCACCAGTGTAGTACCTGGCAGATAAAATGGCTTTCCAGATATTTTGTTGAATAAATGATCAAGTCTTTAATTTTAAAACAATATCTGAATTTCATTTCATGGCAATAAAATTTTTGGATTTTTTACTACTTATCAGAAGGATGTTCAAAATATCTTTCATTTTTCTTTTGTTCTCTATACACATTTTATGCTAATGAGTTTCTGTTTTAGATCTTCATCTTTCACATTCTATCTGGCTTTTCATGCACTCTTGTGGCTCTGGTTGCCATATAGATTATCTTTCCTAAATCAAAATCCTTTACAGATCTTCTCTCCCCAGATTCAGAAATGTGACTGAGTCTGTAGTTTTCCACTGTGATACACCCATATCTCAGAAACATGTCTTAGGTCAAAAAATACACTCTCTCCCACACCCCAAAATTCCCCTAGCAAGAAATAAAAATGGATAAATATTTTCTACATAATGAATATTTTTAATATGTGCCCAAACATCTCAACATGCATATTTAACATCTTGTTGTGAGATCTTTAGGAATAGTCATACCAAAGTGGGCAAGACTGTAAGGGATGATGAGAACCCGGTTATCAGAGGAAAAGGAGAGGAATTGAAGAGCAGTCTGAAGGATTCACAGGGTCATGATAAATACTTTGGAGGTAAATGCACAAGAAAACCAAACTACTTACTGAGAGTGTGTCAAATTTCGATTTTACATCTTTAGAAGGGGGGGAGTTGTAGACATAAGGGTTCCTGCAAAATTAATTGGAATAGAGATGGGGACTTGGTTGGAGTATTAACCCAGAAACCTAGACAGAACTCTATAGTAGTGGATCATTGAGCCCAAAACATGAGAAAAAGGCTGTAAATCCATGCCAAAAACCCAGTTTGTAAATATAGCCATTCATATACCAAAAGAAAGTAATTCAATTTAAAGTATTATTGCAATAGTATACATTTCTTACCTATAACTATATTATCCAAAGTGTATTCTGCAGAACACTAGTGATGTATTAGTTGGGTGTTTATATAGAAAGAAAACAGACTTAGATGGTTAAATAAGGATTGGAAATGCTGAGATTAAAAGAAAAATCCTGAAACATTTCTCAGAGACTTTAGTATGATAATATGTTTTGGAAACACCAAAAGGAAGCTGTTGTATGCAGAGTTTCTTAAACATATTTAACACAAATTTCTCTTTTTTAAAAGAAGAACAAATTAAGGGATAAATAGACCTGTGATTAAACTTTGAGATTGTTATAAATATATGCAGGCAACCCAGTTTCATATAGTGAGTATGAAGCAAAACAAAACTTAACAAAATGAACCATACTAAACAAGAGAGAATACATGTTTCAAATATTCTTTAACTTTTTCTCAGCTATTTTCCTACGTTGGCTATAAATCAATAGTCATCATCATAATTCTCTGAGCAAGAAATAAACAAAAACTGATAAATATTTTCCACAAAATAAATACTTTTAATATGTACCAAAATATCTCAACATGCACATTTAATAGTTTATTAACGTCAAATCTCTATCAGCCATTTCCTAGGTCACATCTTAGCAAAGTCCACAAATTAAAAATCTAAAGACTGCTTAGTTACCCAGTATGCCAGGACCTGGGGGATTATTTACAGAGATTATAGTTAGAAGGTAATATTCACTTTAGGAACAAGGAATTTCAGCTACACGTGAACAAAGTGACTAGTGGCCACATACCACACACACACATATATATACCAAAATCTGTCTTAACATTTGGAATTTGTCCCCTGAACACATCTGAAACTTGTCCCCTCACTACATTAGGATTTCTTTATAAGAGACTGTGTTCTTCGCCTTTTTTGTCTGAATGACTAGTTCAGTTTGTCACAACAAATGTTCATTAACTGATGGATTGAATACATTGTCCTTCTTTGGCAGTAGACATCTGCATTATTTACAAATTTACAAAAAAGAAAAAGTTGGAACAAATAGCATTTGGAAAAGGTTTAACTTGTCTACCAACATGTTCACAACTTACAGAAAAAAAAAATGCTTTTGTTTTCCAGAGGTGTTGCTAATAATAACTGTATGATACTATTATATTTCTATCAAAAAGCAATATAATAGCTAGCATATCATAAACTAATACATTCATTAACAAAGTAAGGTCAATTAACCTAAGCTTTTAGGGAGGATGAAAAGTACATTTAGAGGTAATGGAAGTGTGAAACATATGTCAGTGACTATAGTGTCCTGGCAAGCAGGGGACTCCTGTGTTCCGAGGGGTACTCAGAGAGCTGGTGGAAAGGTGGGGTATGAGAAACAGAAGCCAAAGATAAGACCTGCAGCAAGCTTTAAAAATTTTGCTTAAGTCATTGATAGCTGAAAAGCAACATTATGAAAGTAGAAATAAGAAAGTAAAATATATATAAATGTAATATTACTTATATTTATATCTACATAAGCCTCCTTGCTCTTCAAAGTACTAGGTAATATGTGAAGTTCAATAATTCAGCTCCATTCTGAATTTCAAGCAGTTTTGGAGAAATTACAGTGTGATGGAGAAAACTCTTCAGAGTTACAGAACTTCCATTAGGTAATTAGCTGAATTAATTAATTTGATTGATAGTTATTGTAATTTACCACATTTACAGATTAAAGGACAGTGAATCTGATACTAGAGCACATCTCAGTACATGCAGATACTATTCATTTAATAAAATTAAGGTCAACGTATGATAGACACTCTTAGCAAACTAGAAGGAAAATGCTTAATCTTTAAAAAGACATCTATTTTTCTTAATGTAAAAAGAAAAAATATCAAGGCTCTCATACTTACTGAGATAAATTTTAATAAGACCAGCAGCAAACGAAAATGCTTGCTATTACCCATTCTGTTTAGGATTGTACTGGAGTCCTAATCAGTGCAGTTAAAAAAATAATAAAATCAAATCTGTAATAATTGAAAAGTTGAGACAAAACCCTGTATATTTTTAATAAAGTGCTTGTTTACAAAGAAAATCCTAAATGTATTTTTGTTATTAGAATAAGAAAGATTTGATGAAACAAAAGAAGAGAAATCTGACATGCAGCACAAAATCAAAAATCTTTACCATATTCCATCAGAAAATGTATTTGATATATTTTCAATTGACAGAGTGCCAATAAAAAATACATAGAAGCCCTTTATGCAAAAAATTAAGTATTTTATTGAAAACATTAAATAATACTTAAATAAATGGAAATATTTGGAAATAACTCTCTGTAATAAATTTATCAATATTCCTCAAACTGAGTTATAGAATTAGTGCAATTCCAATTAAAATCTTAATAGGTTTCTTTTTTCCCCATATCTTTTCAGCTACTTGCTTTTTAAATTTTAGATTCCAGGGTACATGTGCATGTTTATTACATGAATATATTGTGTAATGGTGAGGTCTGGGTTTCTAGTGTACTCATCAGAAAAAGAATGAACATTGTACCCAGGTGATAATTCTTAACGCTCCCCTCCCTTCCAACTCCTGGAAACCATTTTGGAGTGCCCAATATCCATTATCTCTATCTTTATGGCCACATATGCCTTAATGGAGTTCTTTGTAGGATATGATATGCAGATTTTAATTGCAAAGACAATTGGAAGGGCCAAGAACATCTGAGAAATTCCTGAAGAAGGAATAGGGAAAGGATTTTTCAAACCATATTTCAAGACATATCATGAGAGTATACACACACACCCATACACACACATAAACACACACAGAGATGCACATACACGTATACACCACATTAGGCAAAAGTTAGAGGCAGCATACATAAAATTTTATCTTTTTCCGAGCAGACTTTGCACAAAAATGTCAGAAGATGAATTATGTGATTGACAAATTGTGCAAGGAATATTGAATAGCTATACGAAAAAACACTAATTTCTCTCTGACACAAGGTATAAAATCTAGTCTTCATCTATTAAATATGAAAAGCCATACTATGAAACTTTTAAAACATAATGCAGCAAAATTTCCTTATAATGTATGTAAGGAGGGAATTCTCAAACAAGGAACAAAAGCCACACATCATAAAAGATTGATTGCAAATTATATTGTGACAAAAATAAGAATGTCACTACATCAAAGGATGCACGAAGAGAGTAAAAAGACATGGTACAACTGGAAGATCTTTGTTTTATCTTTGTCATCAGCAAAGAATTTGTATCAACAGCATGAGATCACAAAGCTCCATGAGGAATTGGACAACAGACATAAGTAGGAATTTTATAAAAAAGAAAATGATAAAAAAAACCTCATTGATATCTAAAAATATGTTCACTTTTGCTATTTTTAGGTAAATGCCAATAAATATTAGAAATATATTACTACACTCTAACCAGTTGGCATTTGTTTTTCAAAAAGCATGATAATATCAAGTACTAGTGGGAATAGGAAGCAACCAAAAAACTACATATTGCTGATGGGACTGTAAATAAGCACAATCACTTTAAAATGCTACTTACTATGTCTAGTAAAGTTGAACATTCACCTACTTTGCAATTTCACTCCTGTGGGAATACCCTAGAGAAATTCTCACATGCATTCAAGGAAATATATGCACAAATATTTATAGTAGCATTGTTTTTTAATAGTAAATTGCTAGTAACAACCCAAGAGCCCATCACTAATTTAGTGGATAAGGAAACTTTGATTTTTTTTGTTACAATGGAATCTTTACAACAGTAAAAACTAATGTATGAAAACTACAAGAGTCATCATAAGGAAAGAATCCATTGAGGTCAGAGAGTTAACAGGGGTGAGGACCAGTTTGAGCAAGTCATTGCGGCTCATTTTAATAACATTGGCTTTTACTCTAAATAAAATAGGAAGACATTGGAGGATCTGACACATGAATGAAATTACCTGACTTAGGTTTCATAAGATCATTCTGAAACCTAAGTTTCAGACTGTTGTACTGATAATACATTAAGGACAGAGATAAAAAGCAAGGAGATTAGTCTTAAGAGTAACATAATCGATGTAGAAATAGCACTGACATGCTCAAAGGTAACAGCAGTGGAGGTGATAAAACAATGTCCAGGTTTGACATGTATTCTGATATTAACCTTAAAGAATTGCTGAAGAATCTGATGAGGAGTAGAAGAAAGAAAGGAGGTTAATATGACCCCAAGATGTTAACGTAAGTATTTATATAGTTCCGATTTGTCTCCTTCAAATCTGAGATTGAAAAAATTTGATCCCTGGTGAGAGGTGTTTGGGTCATGGGGGTAGATCTCTTAAGAATGGCCATTCAAATTGGAAGTCAATGGGAGTAATGAGTGAATTCTAGCTATATTAGTTCACTCAAGAGTTGGTTGCTTAAGACTGTGGCACCTCCCTCCCTTATCTCTTTTGGTCCCTCTTTTACTATGTGATGCATCTGCTCTGTCTTTGTCTTCTGCCATGATTATATGCTTCCTTAGATAATTCCCAGAAGCAGATGCTAGCACCATGCTTCTTGTATAGCCTGTAGAACCATGAGCCAAATAAACCTTATTTCTTCGTATTATCCAGACTCGGATATTCCTTTAGATCAATGCAAATGAACTAAGACAAGTATTTAGAAAAGCAGAGAATTCTGCAGGGCAAGCATGTTTTTTTTTTGGTGGTGATGGGAAGAGGAGAAGATAACCAGTTCAGATTGTGATACTTAAGTTCCAGGGCCTTCATATATATTCAAATATATATGTAAAGAAAGCAGTTCCATATATAAATATGGAAGTGCAGAGGGAGGTCAAGTCCCAAATAGCAGGTATTGAAAGCCATGAATGGGAGTACTGAGGAAGTATACACAGGTAGAAAGAAGAGCTTGAGAGTATTCCACCACTGAGAACAGTGGCTCTCCACCAAAGGTGATTTTGTCCTGAATATTTGGTTGTTCCAATGGGAAATGAGGGTGCTATTGTATCTAATGGGTGGAGGTCAGAAATTCTGTCTAATGTCCTACAATGTGTAGAGCAACCCCCACAATAAAGAATTACCCACCCAAAATCTCAGTGGTGCCAAATTTAGAAACCTTGCTAAGAAACCTGGCTTTGAAGTTGGGGCAAAGATCTTGCAAAGAAGATTGAATTGATGTGGACTGAGTCAGGAGGAAATGAGATTGTGGTGTCCTGAAAGGCAAGTAAAGGAAATGTTTGAAGGATGAGAAAGTTATCTCAACTATGGCAAATCATCTAATAGTTCAAGCATTATTGAGAGCTAACAATTGACCCCAAGGTATTTAATAATCTGTAGATTATTGCTGACCTTGATGGAAATAGAGTTCAGGAAATGGTCTAGTGGAGTTGAGAGAGAATATATAAAGAGAAATTTGAGACAGTGGATAAAGACAGCTCTTCAATAAATTTTGGCATAAAATAAAGAAGAGAAAAGGAATGACAGATGAAGAATAATCATGATCAAGAGAGTTTTGCTAGTTCGTTGAGCTTAAAGACAGGGAAAATAGCACCATTCTTTCATACTGATAAAAATGACCCAGGATAGTGATACAAATTGATAAGGAAGAAAGAGAATGGGGGACCCTTGGAGCAATGCCTTTGAGTAGCTAAGAGAAGATGTAATACAGGTATTGATATACTCCAATTTTTATGAAAGGTAAAAGATGAAAGAATAAGCATTCTCAGTCATAAACATGCATACCTGCATGAATTTTATTGGCTGTCAATTATTAGCTATGTGACTGTAGTCAAATTATTTAGTCTTTCTACTTCAGCTTTCATCTGTGTAATCTCTCCTTCATATGAAGCTGTTTTAAGAATTAAACAGGATTATGCATGCATAATACCTAATACATCACTTTGACACACACCAGGCTCTCAAATAATGACAACTATTACTATCATTCTTATTTAATGATAAAATCAACTATTTCGTTCTTGGGATATTTCTGATTGTCATCATCACTTAACGCTTTAAATGTTATGTCTGTAGTTGTGTAGCAATATCTTAAGAGAGATACCTCCTGCTAAAAATGCTGATATCTGATTATAGATAACATTAGAAAAATTCACTCAAACAATACCTCTACTTTTTTCATAATTAGCCATTTTTATTTACTTAGGTCATTTTGTTTCTTGTACAGATATTAAATTACAATGATAAAAACTAACTTTTAAAGATTATTGACTTTACCTTGATTTATATTTCGGCATTGGAATATGTGTTCTAAATTTAAATAAATTCCATTTGATTTAATTGAATTTTGTTTTATTTTAATATTTAATTATGGATGTATGCTATCACTTACCAGTGTTTCTTATATAATTTAAAGTTGAAAGCAAATGATTGTTTTCCAAGACCAAAGGAAATCCTTCATATGTTTAGGGTTGAATATCATTGTTAATGCTCCATGCTAATTGCATATAAAATTAGCATCATTATGAATTTAAATGTCCAAAGCATATTATTTTCTGTTTTTCTCTTTTTACTGCAATATTAATTGCCCTCCGTAATTGTTATAAGCTGAATATTTTAGGGCATCTGGATCTTTAAATCATTACAAACTGTTTAAAACACTAAGGCTTAGAATCCTAAATCCTAAAACCTAAGGTTACATTATATCTGATTTTACACACACACACACACACACACACACACACACACACACACACACACACACCAGGAAAAATTCTACCTTTGCAGAGTTTCCAAGCGGAACTATCTTTCAAGTTTTTTGTTTTTTCCCTCCAAGATTATATAACTAAAGTACAAACATTATTGTTCTCATGATTATGCATATTTTAGAGCCAGAATTATTTACTGAAAAAGCTCGACATTGAACCTCCCAGGGTGATGGCCCAATTAAAGAGCTTCCATAATTATGTCTAAAGCAAAACCTGCTGTCAGAGTCTAAAGCTTTAGTTGTAGCACAGCAAATGCTGTGAAGAACAGGGAAGAGCCTTCATTGGCCTCGGTGGAGAAAAGAGCTTGCCTAGAGACTGGTCTGCGGGAGATAAACAAAGCATATTCTAATGTGATCCAAAGTTAGTGAACTTTCAAGGATGCACGCAAGGAACAAAATTCAAATGCACACATCAGTGATTTATATAGCTATAACTTAATTATTTGGGAGGAATTTCCATTTGTGTTATATGTTCTATTATCGATGTAACTCAATTGGATTGCCTTCTTATATTTGCATTTTAATGCACTAAGAGGATTTAATTTGAACTCTTCTCGTTCACGGCTATTCCAAATGGAAATTTATTTCTAAGTTACTATTTGAGCTTCTTTCCATTCACTACAGTCAAACATGTCAGAGTATGCTATGGTGCATGCAATCGCTCAAATACCGAATGTGTGATTAGTATGGAATCAAACTCAACTTACTATTTTAAACCACCTTGTCAGCTCTGCGTGATGACACCAAATACAAAAGCAGTGCTTCTTGGTGATGAGGTTGTAAACATCAAGAATGTCATGGTTCTTTTGAAAAATTGATTAGACAAATATAATGATCCATAAAAAAGTGAATACATATTACAGTAAGATACCAACACAGAAGAGCAAAGAGAATTAGGTGAAATATGGTGTATATATATAATTATAATGTGGTTCATTAAATTTTTTAAATTTGTTTTTTGTTTGGAATTTTCTTATGTAAATTTTTATAAAAACATATGCTGTCTAATGTAAAACTACTTTTAAATGGTAAACATTCACATAAAATTATTCCTGTAGGTGGCAAATTAAGAAGTGAGACTCCCCCCTAAATTAAAAAAAAAACTAGTTTCCATATTTTACAATAGCATGCTGAATACACACATATTTATTACCAGTACACACACACATACACAAATATAACTCTCTATAGGCATGCATATGTTTATGCATAAAGATAGCCATAAACACATAAAATATGAGAATTTATTTTTTAAGTAGTGAAAAGGAAATATCTAAATTATCTCAACATGATGAGCGTTAAGAAATAAGAATCAAAATATATATCTAAAAACACACAAAGTGTCAGTGGGATGTTACTGACAGGTATGATACAAATACAATTCTATTTTCAAAATATCTACAAAATGCAAGTTTAAAGAGGTTTCCATAAAATATTTATAGTGATAATTTTCTATTTTATACAACAAGCAGTTCCCAAATCTCAGGGACCTAAAAGTGTATTTCTCGCTTTCCCTACATATGCACTGAAGGTTGGCAAGGAAAAATCTTTCCATGAAGTTATTAAAAACAAAGTGATGAAGAGTAGCCTATCTCATGACAGCCCTGTCTCAACATGGACATGAGGATATGCCATAATAAGGGAAACAAACAGAAAATCATGCATCAGCTCTTAAATACTCTCTGTCTTTTCGATTCTTTTACTGAACAAACAAGTCGCATGGCCATACCTAACACTGGAATAATTAGAAAGGATAGCATTTCCATATGCTTAGTTTAAAGAATCAAAAACATTGGTGAGTATTAATAATTGCTACCAAACTTTAGGAAGTTTAATGTGGTAAAGCTTAGACTATCCTGATGTGTATGATGATTCTTCAAGGCCAGTGGTGAGACTATTTTGAATTTCCTAAACTTTTTTTGAAAAAGTGATTTGTTTAAGTGGGAATGTGTTTCACTTAATCTCTGTGACCAGATCATGAAATAGTAGTTTATACAATATTTTTACTTAGGAGGAGATAGACCAAAAATATATCACAGTTTCATAATACTAGTTAAGATTTTGATTTTTTGTAACTAAAAGATTCCTGTTTTGATCATTTCTTATTTATATGCATGATAATAAAGGAAATAATAGTGATTTTTGTGGAACCTAAAGCTTCACCTATTAAGCACCCAGTGTTGTTTTCTTTCTAACACTTGAATGGAGATATCTTTATAAATATAACATCCATATGTATGTATTTATATATCTATCTGTGAATCTATGCATCTATCTGTCTATCCATCTGAAGAATATTTCCCTTTTAACTGAAATACCCATGTCACTTTGGAGTGAATCTATTCTAACAGAAGGATCAAATATAGAATTTCCTCTCTAGAGTAAATTCCTTAATACCGTACTGACTTATCACTGTATCTATAGCTAAAAAAGCCTTTTTATAACATACTTTTATATCTCACTCATTTTTTAAATTTTATAATAGTTTTAGATTTACAGAAAAGTTGCAAAGATGGTACATATACTATATATCAGTTATCATATAGCCAACAACTAGTATCTCCTATTGTTAATATATTAGTAGGATACATTTGTCACAACTAATAAGCCAATGCTAATACCTTATTATTAACTGAGGCACACCTTATTCTGAGTTTCTGTGTTTACCTAATGTCCTCTTTCTTTCTTTCTTTCTTTCTTTCTTTCTTTCTTTCTTTCTTTCTTTCTTTCTGTCTGTCTGTCTCTCTCTCTCTCTCTCTCTTTTGTGTGTGTGAGACAGAGTCTTGCTCTGTTGCCCAGGTATGCCGTGTGGGATATTGACTTACTGCAACCTCCACCTCCCAAGTTCAAGTGATTTTCCTGCCTCACCCTCCCAAGTAGCAGGGACTACAGGCATATGCCATCATGCCCAGCTAATTTTTGTATTTTAATAGAGACGAGGTTTCACCATGTTGGCCAGGCTGGTCTTGAACTCCTGACCTCAAGTGATCTGCCCACCTTGGCCCCGCAAAGCACTGAGATTACAAGCATGAGCCACCGCGCCTGGCCCTAACATCCTTTCTGAAGATCCCATTCAGGACATAACATGAAATTTAGTTATCATATTTCTGTAGGCTCTTCTTAACTATGATTTCACTTGTTTTCTTATTTTTATTTCCTTCAAAATTTTATAAATATTCTTATCTGGGAATTAGTTTCTAAGTTTAGTTCCTATTTCTCTTTAGTTAACATTCCCTAACTTAACGTAAAGGTACTGCTTTTCAAAAAAACGTCAAACAAGTTCAACATTAAGAAGAATTTCACAAGAAGCTGTCTTTACAACAGGCAAAAGGCAGATTTTAAATCTACAATTGTTCTTTCATGCTTGATTTTTTAAAGTATGGCCAATAACAAAAGCTGTATGATTTATTTGTAGTACAGAATTATACAATCACTCTATTGCTATAAGAAAATACAAAATAGAGTGATAAATCCTCATAAAAGTCACATTTTTATATACTCTGTAGGTTACAGTTCTCCTTGAGATCAGCTTACTGTCTTTTCTTTGAAGAGACTTTCCAGAAACATTTTTTATTGTTTGAATTGTTTCCTTAGTTTTTCTACTTATTATTCATTTGTATCTATAAAATTAATGTTTGGGGCAGGAGCAGTGGCTCATGCCTGTAATCCCAGCACTTTGGGTGGCCGAGGTGGGTGGATCACGAGGTCAGGAGTTCGAGATCAGACGTTGGTGAAACCTCGTCTGTACTAAAAATACAAAAAATTAACTGGGCGTGGTGGCAGTTGCCTGTAATCCCAGCTACTCGGGAGGGTGAGGCAGGAGAATCACTTGAACCCAGGAGACAGAGGTTGCAGTGAACTGAGATTGCGCCATTGCACTCCAGCCTGGGCAACAAGAGTGAAACTCCACCTCCAAAAAAACAAAGTTTGAAATATGAAGATTACTCAGGTAAATGAAAGACATTTATACCTAGCCAACCAACCCACCTTTACTTAAGCTGCAATCTGATTTACCTTGAATCTGGCAGATCACTAGTCAATATTTAGTGAAATTTCATATCTCCAACTAATAAATAAATACATTAACATTGAAGCTATTTGAACCTTCCCATATTAGGTGAGTTGGTGAATAAATTAGATGATTCCAAACTGGTTGACCAAATCTTCCTTCTGAATATCTCAACTAGTCTGTCATTGAAAAATCGCTGAACACAATCCAAAATAAACTGAGAAGAAAATGCACTATTCATATTTTCTAGTGCGATAATTATTGTGTCACCCTAAATTCCTTCTATGTCTTGAATTTGACCTTTAATGCATTTTCAATCATTATATCTAATGTATTTGTGATTCCAGTGGGTCCTCAAATTTTAATATATCAACATAATGCTTTATTGAAAATGTACTTATCTGCATATTAATAGGTCTAAAAACACCTATTGATTTAATTAAAAGTTTTAAAGGTGATGTATATATACATTTATACATTATAAAAATCGGTTTTCAAAATAAACATGATTAGAGTGTCCACTGTCAATAATAAATTATCATCTTTGTAGTTCATATCCTCAAAAAGATTATTGTGTTAATCTTGCACATGTAACATTATTTTATAATGCCTTCTAAATATGATATGAAATGTTCCAAAGTGCATGTGATTTATTACTATACTTTGTATTTTCTGAGTCAGGCATTATTAACCTGTATTGCAATAAGAAGTGATCAATCAAACCATTTTTCAATGAATGCAGCATCTATAATTCTAAATGAATTTTAAGTGCTATAGTGATTTCAATGGGTAAACTCTTCAGAAACACCAGACTTAGTAGGCAGCCTGAAAGGAATATACATAAAACAAGCCAAGCAATCAAATAAAACAATGTGAGATTACTCTAGCCAAACTTGTTTGAGGAAAAATACTGCAAGCTCAAAACCAAAATCTTTTGTATGTGTGTGTCATTTACCATGTGATCATGGCTCTGTGGCCCACGGAGTTCTAATATTCAAAAATTATTTTGAAAACACTCCCAAAACCATAGTGTCTGTATGTTATCTGTTTAGAATTATCAACAAATCTGGAAATGTTGAGTAATTGAAATGAAACCCATACAAAAGATTCTTCCCACTAAAAGTCTATGTGTGCTGGGTGCGTTGGCTCATGCCTGTAATCCCAGCACTTCGATGGCTCAAGCCTGTAATCCAGGCTGAGTCAGGAGTTTGAGATCACCCTGGGCAACATAGAGAGACTGCCCCCCACCCCCCACCAACCATCTCTCCAAAATATAAAAATATTAAAAAAAAAAATTAGCCAGTTGTGGTGGCTCACAAGCCTAGAGTTCAAGAACAGCATGGGCAACATAGAGAGACCCCCATCTCTACAAAGAAATCTAAAATTAAAAAAAAAAAAAAATTAGCTCTGTGTGTTGTTGCATCTCTGTGGTTCCAGCTACTTGAAGGGCTAATGTGGATCAGCACCCCCAAGCATCACTAGAGCCCAGTAGTTGGAGGCTGCAGTGAGCTGTGATCATGCCACGGCACTCCAGCCTGGGTGACAGAGTAAGACCCTGTCTCTCAAAAAATAAAAAATAAAAAAGTCAATGTAGTTTCAATTTGTCTATATATTTGTATCTGTGTGTGTATATGCATATGTGTGTGTATGTATATATGTGTGTATAAGTATATGTGTGTATCTGTATATGTGTGTGTATCTGTATATGTATATATATGTATATAACAGGCTTCTGAAAAATATTTTTGTTCCTGGTAGAAATGCTACCTTATGATTTCACTTACTTTGTAACTTAGTTTCAATACTATGTTCAGTTTGACATCTGTTAGTAAGATAAAACATGTGGAGTATGCCTGAAATAGAAGTTTGACTATTCCTCTATTTAGTGGTAAGACTTGAATGAAAAACAGATACATAACCACATTAATAAAATTTGTTTTATTTTTCCTCTAAATTAAGGAAATTTTTAATTAGTGGTGCTTTTGGTTTTTGGTAACAGTTTAGAACTTCTTAAAGAATATTGGCTAATCAGGATTATATCAGAATAATATATTTTGTTTGGAATCCTAGATATTTAAGAGATAAGTTATTTTGAAGAAATATTACATACTTGAGAAGGCCAAGTGCTTCCTAGAAAGACACACTGGGCCTAATGTGTTTAAAGGAAGACTTTAGACATGGAGGAAAAATCAGTTTACATGGAACATATAACAGTAAAGCCACAGAGTTCTTAATATAAGACAGAGATCATTGGGGCCTTTTGAACCAGAGAGAAACATGTGTGCTTCCTGTCTGAGACAGTATGGGCTGTACCTCCCAAAAACCTTGATGTCAGCATGGTTCTACCTTAAAAGCTCTTCTAAAGTTTTATCAAAATAAATGAATAGTGTCTAGAAATGTGTCTGAGACACAATAATTGTTCAGTAAACAATTATTATTATTCTATGGCATCTAGTTTCATTGACTCTGTACAATCGAGTTGAGATTCTTTTAAGTTAATGTTCAAAGACATAAAGAAATGTTACAATAGAAGAATTACTACCATAAAAAATCATTAAAACAATACATTCACTAATAAGCAAATGTAAATAAAAATCCAGAGTGCATGTTTACTCTTAACAAAATTAAGGCACCAAACTCTATGGTTAAATAATATTTCAACCATTTCTAGTCTGAATGTATTGATGTAATCATCATAGAAAATAATATGACAATGCCTATTCCTTTTACTTAAAAGTGATCATGTGATTTTACCAAGTAATTCAACTTCTGGGGAAATGTTATAGAAATAAAAGCATAATTGAATTTCAAATATACATTTCAAAAGTTTGTGGATCACTAGACATTTACATAAACACTGCATGCCAAATAACAGCAAATTTTACTAAAATTTGGCTTTAATGTGTTCTCAATAAATCACATGTGCTACTATTAAACTTAAATTTCATATAGGAAAAATCAACTAATTACAAAAATGCCATTATAGAGAAATCAATTAATTTAGTATGAAATCAGGAATGAATAACACTATCACATGAAGCTATGTTAAATCATTAGAAATACAGTTTTGTTTCTTTTTCCAGAATGCTCCAATGGAGGTTTTCAACTGAATCATTAGGGCATATATGATACTCTTTCTTTCTGATAAAAAGAAAAAAGAAAAAAAAATCAATTGGAAAAAGTTTTTAAATTAGCCGTTTTATATTTTGAGCAGGATGTTTAAAAATCATGTAGCAACATCCCAATCAAAATAACTTGAGATAGTTTTTATTTTCAAATATGTAAGGTATATAAATATGGGACATGGTCCTTGGTATGAAGTTGCTAACTGAAAACATGCTGTCTGTTTAACAGTTGCTGAAGACTGATATGCTCTAACTTTGTGCCAGTTTTAAAAGTTTGAAAGGTTCTGAAATAAAACAAAATGGGATGTTTAAGTTCATTGTAGTTGAGCTAAACAGAAAAAATTTAGGATATGACCTGCCATATTCTAATAACTATCACAGATTAATTTAAGCCTGCTGGTGCTTTACAGAAGCCTCTTGTATACTCGGCATCTTGTCATATTCTATTTTCTAGATCAAGAACACAGTGTTAAGATCTAAAAACTGGGGCAGTAAAAGCCTGAGTATCACACAGCAGGGTTTCCATAGTGTCCTAACCATTTATAAATCAAATCCATTTAAGGCCAGTAATAAATAGGACACAGCAATTTCAAGAGAAACTGTGTGACTTCTTCAAATATTTAAACAATTCCAAATTTTGCAACTTCAAAAAGTTATTTTGCATTTAAAAATACCTTTATTTGCTCTACCTGAAGACTATTTTTGGGACAAAACAAAGTGGCACTAGAAGGCCAGAATCAGAATATTCTTAATGCCTTCTTGAGCTCCCTCTACTGATTTTTAGACAGTTTTTAGCTTAACCGAGATGTTCAGCAAAACATGTATAATTAACTAGAAGTCCAGTAGAGTAGCATCCGGAGCAGTTTTCACAGCTGGGCACACAGTCTTACTACAGACATTATCAATTAAATTGTACTACTTGTGCACAGACAGGGAAACAAACTGAATGAAAGCCCTTCGACTTTCTCAGGCCTCAGGACATGTAGAGAAATAAGGCACTGGCTAAAAGAAAATAAACAGTTGCAGAGGGTATTAATTTGAAATTGTTGTTGTCATGAATTGTAAATAAGTGGAATTTAAATGCAAAGCATTTTCTAGAAACTTTCTCTTCAGTTTTTAATTATTTTTACTCCTATTAATTATAGCTCTATGAGAAATCTCACTGAGGAAATAATTCAGGAAAATCTTTGGCACAATTCATGCACTTCTTTCAAGTCTTATTTTCTTTGTAAGCGCACTAACTCTTGATATTCTGCCAAAGGATTGAGATATTGTGCATATAATTTTTGCATTTATTTTCTAAATGTATAGATGTATTTTTATTACTATTATTTTCTTTTGCTTTTTTTCCTACATGGTCCCATGATGTCACACTATTTGAATAAAGAATGCAATTTCATAATAACAAACAATCACTGTAGTTTTTCAAGCATGTGCACAAACCCAAAAAGCATTCTAAGCATTTATCTTTCCCTAATAATGCCATAGTGTCTGGGATAATGAATCATTGACATAAATACCAGCTCACTCAATCATTGCCTTAAAGGAACATACATTTTAGAGAACTTAAATTTTCTATGAAAAAAATGTGAAGTTCTGAACAAATAAAGTGCACAGTGCTAAAAGGGTCTAAATTTATACTCAGAAATTAGATTTATGTCCCAGAATTTAGTTGCAACATGCTCTGTCTAGTATGTTTAAAAGTGGAAAGAAAAAAAAGTAACCGAATTAACATATTTCAAATACATTGTAGTGCCAAACAAAAATGAAAGCTAATTTTCATTAACAAGCAAACCACAAAAGGTAATTACTTTTTTCATGATATGTGCCTTCTGGTTTTTGCCAAGAATTTGACATTTAAGACTGAATAGAATTTAACAAATTGAAGTTCATTCAAGAGGATTTTAAGGTATTATATCAAATCAATACTTGATAATCATAAAGTTCTATTTTGTGAGTAGATGTTCCAGTATTCAACATTCTTCCACCCTAAATGTACTGACTTCTTACTGGATGATAAGCTCTTTCTTAAAGTCCCCGGGGCTTACTGATATCATGTTTTCTCCATTATAATTATGGATAAAAACATTCACACTTTTTAGAATGATAAGGAATATTAACTTTAATCAGAAACTACTTATTGAGTTCCTCAGAATGGCATGAAGTTGGAACCTATGATAATTCCTATCTTAGGTAGTACTCTTGTCCCTTAGTAATACTTTACCTGTTTTACTTTTTACCTGAACACTTATCAACACCAGACATTATATTATACTTTGGCCTTATTACTTTGCTTATTGTCTACCCTGTCACAGAGAGGGTAGGGCAGGTACTCTCTCTCTTATTGCTACTCAACCCCAGTACCTGAAAGGGTACCTGAAACATAGTAGGTTTTTAATATATTTATTGAATTAATTTATTTCTCTTAAAATAACTATAACTTTTTTTAGATGGAATTTCACTCTTGTTGCACAGGCTGAGTGCAGTAGCATGATCTCAGCTCATCACAACCACTACCTCCTGGGTTCAAGTGATTCTCCTGTTTGAGTCTCCCAAGTAGCTGGGATTACAGGCACCTGCCACCATGCCCAGCTAATTTTTTGTATTTTTAGTAGAGATAGGGTTTCACCATGTTGGCCAGGCTCGTCTTGAACTCCTGACCTTAGGTGATACACCAGCCTCAGCCTCCCAAAATGCTGGGATTACAGGCTTGAGCCACTGCATCCAGCCAAAATAGCTATTATCTTAATAATATTTTTTAAAGTATTGTTTATAAAAGAATGAAAAATTGAATTTACCTACTAGTTAGTTATCTTTAGTTTTTGTCAAGATAAAATTGTTTTAATTGTATATAAAAGATATAAGTGAAATGGCTTTTTTCTGTACAATTAATGTTAGTAAAAGCAATTGCCCAATAATTTACTAATCTTTAGACGCATAAACAAGAAAAAATGATCCATAGCACATAAATCTTTTTTGAAGATCTTTTGAACATGGCATTTTTTTCACATGTTGAAGTTTTTCTTTTAAAGTGAATCTAAAGTATATTTCTTACACTTTTCCTAAATAGCAAGTGTAAAATGTCATGTTCACTTTCTATGTAATTACTATATTATCTGTAAAGGAGCATAAATATAATATTAAATACAAGTTTCTGATTTGCATGAAAATAGTTCATGTTGCATGCAGTAAGGTCATAATAAAATATCCTTTGTGTGGTTCTCAATTAGTCAGAGACCAAAGTTAAAAATGAGAAAACACAGCAGACGACCAAACTCTAATATCAAAAAACATTAACCAAATCCATCATCATAGATCTATTATAGTTCAAAATGTACAAAGCATTATGTAATAAATGCAAGCATAAAAAGAGAGTAAAATCCAATGAGGATCAATTAATTTTTATATATATGAAGTAATCGTAAACTATGCAGGTTTTTTTTTACACACAGAAGAAGTTTCTAGGCTTCTTCCTATAAAAGGATTAATTAGGAAGAAGAGCCTATGACACATTAACAAATCTAAAAGCAACTCCAGACTGTCTACTACATAGTTTAGATGATAAATTTAGGGTTAGAAAGAAGAGCCCAGTGGCATTCAAGCAATAAAGACTAAGGTTTAAGTAAAACTTCAACCAGGTACAGTAGGCAGAATGCTTCCTGAATCCCAGTGACACACACTCTTGTACAATCACCTCACCTTGTGTGTAGGTGGGACCTATAACTTGCTTTTGACCAATAGACCATGGCAAAGGTAATGTGCTATTGCTCTTGTGGTCACATTATATGACAAAAAGGAAGGGATTTAAAGATGTAATTAAATGTATATCAGAAGGGAAATTACCCTAGCTGGGCCTGACTGGATGAGTGAGTCTTTAAAAGCGGGGTTAGAGGTCAGAAACAGAAGTAGTCAGATTAATTCTTGTGCCAGCCTTGAAGCAACAAGTCTCCATGAGTTCTGAGCTGAAAAGAAACAACTCTAGCCAACTGTTAGGTGATCTTGGAGAATCCCAAGCCTCAAATAAAAACCCAGGGCTGGCAGAAACCTTGACAGTGAGGTCCTGAGCAGAGGAGTCAGCTAACCTGTACCCAGACTCATAGTTCATGGAAACTGGGAGATAATAAATGTTTACATGGCTAAGTCTGTGATAATTTGTATGTCACAACAGAAAACATACATATGTTTTAAAAACATGAACATTTTGGTGAGATCCAGAGTGATACTGACATGACATTTACTGCAACAAAAACTACAACAACTCTGAAAATCACATGGGAGCACAATATGCTCTTAAACTATAAAAACATTTGACTGGATGCAGAGGAGTGGGACCTAAACTGGGATTCTTGAAAGTACAACAGTCCAGACAGGACATTGTGTTTATACAGAGGTAAGGAACTGTGTAATGGTTTAGATTTTAACTTATCTTTGTTTTGTATGCGTGCATTTCACATATCAGAAAATGGGAAAGCAGGTTGACTACTTGCAGTGCGTAGAACCAATTAGAAGAATCTTTAAAGCAGCAGTGTCAACTTAATGTGAAAATTGGAGATCTAATGATGATTTTTGAACATGGTGGCATTATAAAGCATATTTTAATCAAGAGAAATCCAGAGAAGATATGAAATCTGTAACAGCAGGACATAAAGAGTAGGACCTGATCATGCGGTTGACTTCAGACAAAACTTGGTCTGAGTCTCAGCTCTGTAAGTAATACCTTAAGATTTGGTTTCAGAAGACATACAAACATGAAAAAAATGCTCCACATCACAAACCATCAGAAACATGCAAATCAAACCACAATAAGACACCATCTTGCACCAGTCAGAATGGTTATGATTAAGAAGTCAAAAAACAACAGATGCTGGTATGGCTGCAGAGAAAAGGGAAGTCTTATATGCTATCAGTGGGAATACAGACTACTTCAGCCACTGAAGAAAGCAGTTTGGAGATTTCTCAAAGAACTTAAAACTGAAATACCATTTGACCCAATAATGCAATTGCTGGGTAGATAGCCACAGGAAAATTAATCATTCTACAAAAAACATACATGCACTTGCACGCTCATTGCAGCACCATTCAGTATAGCAAAGACATGGATTCAACCTAGGTGTTCATCAATGGTAGATTGGATAAAGAAAATGTGGTACACATACACCATGTAATACTACACAGCCATAAAAAAAGATACGGTCGTGTCCTGTGCAGCAATGTGGATGCAGCTGGAGACCATTATCCGAAGCAAATTAACACAGGAACAGAAAATCAAGTATCCCATGTTCTCAGTTATAAGTGGGAGCTAAGTATTGTAAACACATGGACATAAGGATGACAATAACAAACACTGGAGTCTACAAGAGTGGAGTGGTGGGAGGGGAGGCAAGGGCTGAAAAACTAATTATTGGATATTATGCTTAGTATCTGGGTGATGGGATCACTCATACCCCAAACCTCAGCATCAGGGAATATATTCAGGTAACAAACATGCACATATATCCCCTGGATCTAAAATGACAGTTGAAAAATAATTCAACTTTTTTTTTTTAAAAGATGGTTTCCCTATATCTATTTTATAAGGTGTTGTGCATATAAAAATGAAACTGTGTTTATAAATGCTTAAGACTATGCATGGGATATTATGAATCATCAGAAATTTTGTCTCAGTTATTATTACAGCAGGAAGAAACAAGAATAAAGAGACTAGTGTAAAGAATATCAGAATAATTCTGTCTCAGTTTGGACAGTCTGAGTCAAGGTAAATACGATGAGAAAAGTAGAGAATCAGATAAAGCTACATGATAAAGTGAGGGATGTAAAACTTGTGTACCTGATGCATATTGTATAGGAAGAACGATGCAATTTTTAAACATCTATAAATTTTTAGACCAAAGTAAATTGAAAGAGAATTTGTCATTAACTGACTGGCAGAAAAAGTAGAATAGGGGATCATGTCAGGGATGAGATCATGAGTTCATGGGGTTTGTGCTGTCACCATGAAATCAAAGTTAAAATGTCCAGCAGACCTTTGTAAATACATTAATGGACTTCAAATCTGGGTCAGAGCTAAAGATTTGGAGGATATCTGTGAAGAGATGATAATTGTAGCTGCTGGAGTGAATGGACTTCCTAGGGCTCCACAGAGAATGAGGAACAATGAGTTACATGAATAGTATATACAATCTCGTAAACATTTCAAGATTAAAATCGTTTATGCCAGACTTCGTGTCAAAAGTGAAACATTGATTATTGCTAACCGATATGTAAAATATAGAATCAAAGGCCCTATATGTTTTCCGCTTTAAAGTTAAACTTTCTTAAGAAAATCAAACTTTTCTATCTCCTTTGGGATCCACTTAATAAAGACAACCAAAAACTTGTCTAATGGGGATTCAGTAGGGAGTCTGATCAACTTTCTGGCTCACCTGGGAGCTGTGTTATAATTATTGCAAACAGCAGTCACCGCTTCTCTTTCTCAGTCACCCTAAATGCTATATGAAAACGAAGAGCAACAGCTAGTGGCCACTACTCCCCTTTACATCAAATATAATTAGATAGAAACAATAGAATAAAGTATTTAATGTTTCCAAAGTTTTCAAGAGCCCACCTTAGATTACCTCCTTGGTATTGTGCTTCAAAGCTAGTCATTTGTTTTGATTATTTTATTTAATCTTGATTTAACCTCACGGACTATTCAAAACTTTAGTAACTAACTAATCTGAAGGATTACGTGTGAGTAGCAGTTGATACCACAAATGCTGATTGCTTGAAATGGTCTAAATGTCAACAAGTATTTGAATTTCATCTCCAGTAGGACTTTTAAGGGAAAAAGAAAAACAACTTGAATTCCTAAGAAACATTATCTACCCTATTCTATTGTTTCCTATGCTGTTTGAAGCACCAAGGAAAACATTGGCTGCTGCTAATATTTTGAATATTCTATGAGATTAATTAATGTAGCATCTTTATAACATGAAATACAGAGGAAAAACTCCTTAAGGTCTTTGGTATTATGCATTCTAAAGTGTGTATACTAAAGAATATATGCCATAAAATAATTTCAATGACCTAACAATTAAGGAATAGTCTTGGGGAAATAATAAGAGGCATTTACATGTAGTAAAGAGATTATCATAGTAAAAAAGCTGAGTTTTGAAAAGGACATAGCTAGTTGGACTTCTGACCTAAATAGAGGTACTAAACATGTAAACTTGGTTTGATTCCCTAATTCACCTATTCCTAGTTGCGTGACCTTAGGATACAGTGGTATGGAGATTTGATGTGAATTTCTGCTTTCTCGTATTAATATGAATAATTAAGAAATGAATAACATCAATCTTTACAAAGTCATGCAAACGTTACATTACTTAATGTGGGTGTATGGCCTGATATCAATAAAATATTGTGAATACCTATTAATACTTTGAATGGTATCTATGTCTATCTTATTGCTCTTCCCAGATGAAAAAGCAAATCCAGGGTCCAAGACAAAATGATATCAACAGGCACTCCATTATGAAGCAACAAATGTTTTTACTAGCACCAACTCACTGGCTCTTTTCCTTTAGAAATATGAAGGGCCAGATTCCATAAACCTAAGTGAGGCAGCTCAGAGTCTGATTGACAGTAGAGTCACAGCAATTACTGGGGCTTTGAGAAAAGGGGCATGTAACTACAGAGGGCAGGTAGGCATTTGTGGTTTCATGTAAGTACCTTTACTTTTAGGGTTTTGGAATTTTAAAAATAATAATAACTCCAGAGACAATAAAGCAATATCTAATATGTTTTGTGGAAGTGGTCCAACTACAAAAGGTAAATTATTTCCATTTCATCATCATCTTTGGGGAATATAGTTCAGGTGTGTGTTTTAATTGCTACTGTATGTATGTCTTAATTGCCACCTTGGTGCTATATTCACAGAGAAAATACATCAGTAAAGTAAGTTTCTCTATTACAATATACATTTAAACACTACTCAATGAAGAAGTATTTTAAAATATTTTGCTTTAGAATTGTTACTTGTGCAATGAACTAGTTATGAGTTGAAATAATATCCTGTGTATTGACATGCAAATGAACTCACTAAGCAACCACTTTGCTTTACAGATTTGTATAATTTGATACCAAAAGCCACATTAAATTAATATTAATTACTTGATTTTAAACCAAGAAAGTTCAGAGTGAAGCTGTTCTCCTATTTCACCACATTTATGCATGAAAACATTAATACACAAGGAATAAAAATATGTTATGGGCAGGGATATCCAGGCTCTGTTCTACAGAGGTGTATGGCTTATTATCTGAAGATTTGTAGGAAGTAAACTTGATGTTTTACTTTTATAGACTGTAATTTCCAAATCCTTTATCAGAACTCATATTTTTTCATAATTAATGTGGTGCTATAAACTCTTCATTATGCACACATCTATTTTGTTTTTTTATTCCTGGCAAATATTCATTTTCAATTGTTCCTTGCCTTGCCAATCAGCATGAGAGGTTCTAAATGTCATTTTAATGCCAAAAAAAAAAAAAACTGGTATGTGCACAAGCATTCTAGTCGAAATAAAAAATAACAATAATTAGAAGCCAAATTTGCCACTAAAAGTTATATATTGTATTACAGTTTATTATCTAAGTTATTTTGTACTAGCTAGCATGTCTTTAACTTGCATGTTCTAGGTCATCCCCCTTGCATGTTTATTGTAAAGTAGAATTTATATATATATGTGTATATACATATATGTGTAAATATGTGTGTACATACATACATTCATACACACACTCTAATTGTCTCAATACTTATACTATTATTTAATTCATCCTCTTTCAGAAAACTCATTGGAACTCTGAGTTTATCAAAACATGGTCCCATCCATTATAATAATATCAATTCCTCAATACTAAGGTGATTTAAAACACAGAGGGACCAATTGCTTTGCTTTGTGGTTACCAATTTAATTGGAAAATTAGGGTATTTCTACAAGCTATTCTACAGCTAATCTGAAGTAGGCTATACCCCAAAGACTTTGGAGGTGTTGAAGCAGAAGGTGATTAACTCTGTTTGGTAAAGGATAATTGGTCACTTGACTCTTAGAATAATGCTAACAACAGGAAGTATTTTTTCTAGCTTATTAGTTCACAAGAGTCTTTTGAGCTTCATAATATATAAAGTACTAAAAAATACAAGAGATACGATGGCAATTTTGGGCAAATATGAAGAACTAATGGAAAGATGTCATTCAAGGCCTTTGGGTCTCATTGATAAATGAGCTTTAAATATTATTTTTTAAATGGTCATTATTCAAAGAAAATTATCAATAAATTATTAGGCAAATAACTTCTTAAATATCATTTAAAAGGGTATTTTTATTTTTTTCAAACTTTTTAGAGTATTTCAGATTTATTATGACTTGTATTTCTCTATTGCCCATCTTAGTAACTAGAAAAAAAAGAAAGAAAGAAAGAAAGAAAGAAAGCAATATACAGCCTTGATAATAAAAATTCCAAGTTGATTCACCCTTATCTTAAATCTCACAAAACATATACAGGAATGCATTTTATTTGTAAGGAGAAACAATCTATCTATAAATTTCATTTTTGACTCAATTTTTAGTTTGATTGATGACCCTTAAGAGGCTGAGAAACAAGAAAGACAAACTGAGCATGTCATGTAATATATAATTACATTATTTTAATAATTTTCTATAGACTTTATGAAGTTCGTCACTTTTCTGCAAACAGTGCTGCATATATTTGCCGTGTGTCTGTAATGAAATGAGTTAATGTCTTAACAAGCCATCCAGTGTTGTGTTACTGAATAATCCTTTACGTTTTACATGAATTCATTATAACTCCAAAATATGGTCATTTCTTTGTGGATCAAAGACTTAATAAAGGGCCACCACATTTGAATATCTTTCATATGTGTCTTCAAAGTTGGCACTTTTATTAGTTCCAGTGGAAATGTTATTCTGTATTTAAATAGTGTCCCCTATATGCTAAATTTGGGCTTATGATGGGAATCTAATTTTACCTTATTTCAGGACTAAGATACAAAAGCTAAAAGTGTAGAAAAATCAGAAAAAAAAATGCTTCTAATATTTTAAATTTGCAATCTCATCGACTCAACCTTTGGTTATTATTGCTAGTAGCATAGTTTGACTTCAGTGTTTAACTATGTTATTGTTAGATGAAACACTAAATTTCATCTTAAAGAATTCCATATTTTGGCAGTTCAAGGTAAATGTTTATACTTGAATAAAGACATACATCTTGGAAAACTTTGTGCAAATGGAAGTCAATGACACATTCAGGTACATTTTGAGTAAATGTAATGTTTATATATAGTACTGCCTTTCAAATAAGTTATAAAATTAAGATATATGTTAATGTTTCAAGATAATAAAATTGAAAATAAAATAAGCCGTA
Organism: Macaca thibetana thibetana; assembly: GCF_024542745.1. Classification (NCBI taxonomy): domain Eukaryota; kingdom Metazoa; phylum Chordata; class Mammalia; order Primates; family Cercopithecidae; genus Macaca; species Macaca thibetana. Next base: position 27,691,069 of record NC_065582.1, on the reverse strand, counting down.
ATTCTGTTAGAAATTTCACAGCCTAAATATTTATATCAATACAATTAGTTTTAACAAGAAAATTTCATAATTTGTAGTGGAAAGAATGATTCCTTGTGTATTTAAAGGAGATTATGTTGCATAAACTTCCTAGCTCAGTGTTTTATATATTCTTTTTTGCCCCTCTACCCAATCCGGGCTTTCAAAATTTGTATGAATATTTAATTTAAGATCACATGACTGATGTGAATCTTACAAAGAATATCTGTTTAGGGTAAAACATGTGAACAACTTCAAAAGATTTACATTTGACCTCTAGTATTTGCAACAATATGCATTTCTTGTGGTAATCACTCTCTTGTAGGGCTGTGTAGTAAATACAATGAAAAATCTCTACCTAGAGGATTTAGTTTAAATCATAAAATTCTAAAGCTAAACTTCATCCTAGTAACTCTAATACAACTAGAGTAGAAATTTTATATTTTAAAATATACAAATATTTAAACCTAACTTAGTGTACTCCTGCTGAAAAGCATAGCTCTCTTCAGTGAATAATACTTATTAAGTATGAAACAGCTTTATATTTAACTCATTCCTATTAATATTGGACGTCTACTTTGCAACCTAAACTCTCTCTCTCTCTCTCTCTCTCTCTGGAATGTAAAGGAAATATCCCCCACCCCCATGCTTTTCCAGCCATCATTTATACTTAATCTAATGTCACTAAATGACATAAATGAGAGACCACAATTCCATTTATCAAGCAAACCATCACACCTGTCAAAGTTATGAATAGTAATAAGAAATGCAAAGAGCACAAGATAACTTCTATCATTTAATAATTGCTCAGTATGAGAAGTACTGTTCGGTCGTTTTCCACACTGAATTATTTCTCTGGACACACTCAGAACACACTGCCAATTGACAAAAGGAACATAGCTTCAAAAGAAAATCTTCTAAGTAGAGAAAAGCTCTCTGTTAAGCATGCAAGAGGTTAAACATTGCTGAAATAGTGAGACATTTTCTCAGCCCACGCTTCCCAGTTCCATTCAATTACCAACAGCACAAGTGACTATAATACAAGCTAATACTGTATTATTAAATCAGAGCTTCCCATTTACATCCACCTCTAACCTGAGGGGGTGGCAAGGGGATGACATTTGCTAGTCAACAGCAGAACAAACAGCCCCCAACTTGGAAATACACATGACCTTGGGGTGTGGAATGCTCAGAGACTGAGTTTCACAAGTTTTATTTGGATCTACTGCATAACAACACATCTAAATGGACCCAGCATGATATAAATGTTTCTATCCCTACCTCCTCCCTTCCAAAAAATGTTAAGAGAGCTCTGCACTTTGAAATCTATGCTTTAGATATAGAAAATAATATTGTTGATTAACCAGGGATTAGTCCATTCAGATAATTATTTGATTATATTTGTTCTAAACAACTTGTTGGTTGATTTATTTAATATCATTTGCTAATATATTTGGAGGGTTTTCTGGAATGGTTCCTTTGAACCCTGCTGAAAGCATTGCTCTAAAATATTTATATTTATAAAGCAAGATATAACATAATGACATTAACTTCACAAAAAGCAAAGCTCTCAACTTCCCCTCTAGAATTTAGTGCATAATCACTAACAGATGATCTTGTAATAATGATAATAGTAATTATTAAAATATTTTTGCAATCATTGCCAAAAGTCCAGTTTTCAAATTGTAAAAATAAACAGAACTTGTTTTTAAATTTTTGTGTAGCAGTCCTTATGTCTCCCCCACTTGTAATCATTTATAACAATATTATTTTTCTTACCTTATTTTAACAGTCACAAAAGTCCCCCAGAAAGATTCCTAAACGCTGTGGAAATACAAATCACAATTAAAAAAGAAAGAAAGAAAGAAAGAAAACCACTAAGAAGATCGTCTTAGCTGGGAAAAAAATAAATAAATAAAATAGTTTCGTCTAAAACTATAGAAATCTCCAAAGTCACGCCTGAATGAGCGCCCAGGTGGCAAACAGAGGAGTCTCTCCCACGTCCGATACCACACTCCTTTGTCAAGTTGATATGGGTCCTGTTGGTGAAGCGGGTCCCACAGGGCACAGAGGGTGCAAGAGGGCGTTGCCTCCAGGTGCTGGAGCAACTGGTCCGCTCGCGTCTCAGTTTCAGCACCGACAGCACAGTGGACAGTACCAGCTCCTCTCACCTCCAGTTTGTCTCAGTCACTGAACCAGGCTGATTCTCGCTCCTCCTCCCTAGGCAGGAGCTGCTGCCACTCAACCCGGGGGTGCCCCGCCCCCACCATCTGACGTAACTATTTTGCATATCAACTCGCCGAGAAGTGAGGGGCCGCCCCCTTGACTGGGCTTCTGCTAGGGTCAGCTGCGGCAATCGAGGCTACAAAATCCAGGTTTAAGGTCAGCGTGGGCATCTTTGGACTTCAAGATGTATTCTCAACCAGTCCAGTGGAAATTAAACGCTTTGGCGGTGCTGGAGCCTTTGCCTTCGCTGGGACTGCCGTTTCTGCGCACTCTAAGATCTCTGCGGGCACAGCTCTGGAAGGAAGACGGGGCGGAGAGAGGGGGCAGTGGAGCGCGGAGAGGACCGAGTGGGAGGCGGGTGGGGAGGAGACGGAGAAATAGAATGAATCGATTCAACCGTTCTTGAAAACATCTCCCATCCTTTTGATCTTCCTGGCCAAACTTTGCTGCCTCTCACTGCTATTTGGTTATTTGAACGCATACGTATGTGGTGTTCCTACTCCTTTCCCTCGGTTCACGGAGCCGCTGGAGGGAGTCGCTGCTGCAGAAACTTGCCTGGAAGAAAAAAAAAAAAATCTTGAGCAGCGAGAGGAAACGTGAAAGCTTGCAGCGCTAGCCATCATTTCTAAACAGAATCTTAAAAATAAAAACAAAAAGAATTACGAGTGCTCCATAGTATATATTATACTTCATATTCGTTCCAATAAAACCTACAGAACCTTCCCTATTCATTATCATGATTTAAATATATCCTCAAACTGTATAGACTTGGAGATTCCACAGTAAAAAAATAAATAATAAAAAGTGAAAGTTCTCAGCTTCAACTTCCACTGCCAAAATTCTGAAGGTTATGCAATATTTATTATGTCTACTATATCAATTGTTCTATGAAAGATGGAGTATGCTGGAAGCATTACATAGCCTTTAGCAATTCTCTCAGTATTTGTGATATTTCTTGTCCCAGTGAAGCTCTAGCGGCCTTAAAGGCAAGAGAAAGGGGGCCTGTCATGCCAAATTCCAGGGACTGCTTAAACTTGTAAACAAACACTTTCAGTGAACTGAAGTAATCAATCATCCAGAAGGGTGATTATTCACATTCCATGCATGTATCCCACCTACAGTTAACATGACTTACTTGGACAGAAAAGTGGGTATCTAAAACTAAGCTTAATTTTCTTAAGTCGGATAAAGCATGTTTAATAAAAAAGATTGTTTACTCAAAAAATGTCATAGCATTTCACACATCGTTTTCCATCAGAATGCCTACATACTGATATGTGTCATCATATTCCAGGAGTCTGATAGCATCTAGCAGTGGATCCACTCACAAGCCTTTTCAGGGACTCTAATAAAATGAATACATTTGTTTATTCCTCCATCAGGAAAAATAAGAAATTTTATTTTCTGTGATATTAAGAAGTTTTTTGAGGAAGTCTATTTACTTTGTGGGCCCATACCCCCAAACTCCTTCTTTCTAGTTACTTAAAAAATAAAAGATAACAGAGGAAAAAAACTATGGTATTTTTGCTTGAAGGAAGGAACATTTTTTTTATTCTGATTCACACCCGCATAAACCTTTCTCTATGGCTTTATTCCAGAAATTGCCCGTTTCTTTTCTGAACGTACAATCCCTAGTACTATTTCTCCAACACACCTTGACCGTAAGTTTCACATTTTGGGTAATCTGCAATGTTTTTGTTTTCTCAGACAACTACTGATTTTACATTTATAAGTGTCAAGTGCCATGACTTTTTGCACAGATACACACGCATGTATTATGAGTTCTTCAGTTCTCAAAGTCATTTTAATAATGGTGGCAGACACCATGATATGACAGGAAAGATGATCTGTGGGGGCAGATGGGTGTTGCACAATTGTAATTACAATGGTGCCAACTGAATAACTTAGGCTGGCTATGGCGCGCATGATATGCTTCTTTTGGGAACATCACATAGCACACTTTGGTCTGCTTCATGCCCATGTGCTGAAATGTCAGAGAAATCTTGATAGTTCATTTTAGCAATGTAGAGAGTACATGATGTATGCTTATAAAATTCCACCAAGACCTATGTTGTTTGGATAATGGACACTATTTTTCAGTTTACTCCAGTGATCATAATGTTTTGGGCTATGAATTCAATTAAAGCAGTCATAATATTATTGAAAAGCCTGAGGGAATAAAACTGGAAAACAAATCTTCCTTTCAAAGATGGAAAGGAAAACCAAATCATTTTCTCATTGTCTTTAAAAAGAGAGAGAGAGAAGAAAGAAATAAAGAAAACAAAACAAAAGGAAAATAGCTATTTTGGCGAGCATGAACAAAGATGAACATATGCAGAAAGCATTGAGAATATTCTCCTAGGGGATTCTTGATTTTGTACTGCCCTAAATGGCAGTGTGACTGAGGGCAAGCTATTTAAACCTTTTCATCACATTCATCATTTTTAAAATATGTAGGTTATCCTGCTATCTCCAAAACTCATTACATGCTTGTCATTCTGTACTTTTATGTTAGACTTCAAAAATTTTTATATTACAATTCAAAATTTTATATTATAATTTAAAATTTTAAGAACTTTTCCTTAAGTGAAATAAACTGGCACCTGGTTACTAAGTCTGTGAAAAGAATATCTTCATATAATTAGGTTGGGAGGTGTGGAGAGGCTAAGACCAACTATGAGGCTAAGAGAGGCCAAAAAAATAAATTTTGTCCACTCAGGCTGGAACTGAAAGAAGGCAAAATAGGCCTGTTAAAGCATTCATTTATTATATAAGCATATTGCAATAATCTCTCATCTAGTTGCAGATATAATTACTCTTCAGGATATTTAAAGTAATTGTAAAGCAACAATAAAATTTAAGGCATGCGGAAGAGGTTAGATGGATTTTCAGTTGCAAACTGGCACTGGAAAGATGACTACAAATTAAGCAAATATGCTTAAGGAAAATTTATTTAAAGCTGGATGACCAAAATCTACTGAAGGATTTTAATTTAGTTAATTTACATGAACATATTAGAATGTAATACACAGATATTATGAAGCACATTATAATGTCTTGCGAATGTGGATATTTGGGACTTCTGTAGTATCATCAAATTTTACAAGCTCCTTTTCAAATTATTTTAATGTATTTTTAGTACATTAGAATTATAAATACTCTAAGGATAATAACAGTGTATGTTTTGTTAATATTTCTTTTTGAATCAATTATAAGAGATTTGCTAGTAATTGAGAACATACTTATTTTGAAAAGCAAAGATGCACTTTTTTCTAGGTAATTTTCATGCTTACATTTTGGGGATCAAAATAAAGCAGGGCCAGAAAAAAAGCAGATAGCTATAAATAACCTTTTTTTTTTTTTAAATAAAAGAGAGTGAAATGATTCAACATAAGCATTCGTGTGAATTAAGATAGAGATCCCAACATCCCTGAAATGTGAGCTTATACATGATTGTGCTTTCTCCTGATAATGCATATGTACATAAGGTTTTTTAAAGAGTAGATGCTGCATTTAACCATTAGACCTTATGAACCAATCGTGTGGCTAAAAACTAATTTATGCTCTTTCTTTTTAACCTTTATTATAGTGATTCCAAATTTTATATACATATATGTTTCTTCTTTACTTCCATTACTTTCTTACTTTCCTACTTTCTATCTCTTGCTCCCTTGGGGCCTGTTGTGCTCTCCACCTACGTTTTATTTCATTTTAATGTTCTATTTAAAATGTCTATTAGGCATATGTCTACTGTGGTAAAGGACATTTAAATATAGTATTTTGTTATTGAATGAAATGTTGATACAATACATTTATATTAAATTTCTTAGCTAATTCCAAACTATGACCTTAAACACATTATATGTGTGTGTGTGTGTGTGTGCATGTAGGTAGGATATACTAAATAGAATTTTCAAATATGTTTTCTTAAAATTATGGAAATAAAATTTAAAATATATGAATTAAAAACTCACTACTAATAAATAAAGCTGCAAATTACAGAACGCTATTTCCTCATGCACACACATGTATTTGATCTAAGCAGTAATTACAATTTTCATGAGATTATATCAGTTTAATTTTAAATCTCAATCTCAATTAGTTTAATTGGGATTATTTGAAATCTCAATATATGCTAAAATTCAGATTGTGTTGTTTTTCATTTTCTCTATTATATATAACAACATAGGCATTTTGGTGACTTTGGATAAGATTGTTAAATTTAATCAAGACTACTGTGAAAGGTCTTTTCTTGCTAGAATTTACATTAACACACAGAAACATACACTAAGAGAGACAGTTTTTATCATTTGTAATTATAAATTCACCATCAAAATGGCACATTTCATAATGGTAGTGAACTTTTTCAGAAATACCGCCTAAAAGTTGACTTTAAACTCTTTGATATTCAACTCCTCACATTATCAGATTAATGCGCATATAAATTTTAATTCTCACTGTGTAAACAGGCTTCTCAAATTCTACAAGAACCAGGACAAATGTGTAGTATGAATAAAAGTTATAGGTTTAAGAAATAGTTTGATGTCAATATTTATTGAGGTAATATTAATTGGAGAAAGATAGAACATGGTTTAATAAATGCTGCTTAACTGGAAAGCTGAAGCCCACCACATTTAATACAGAAACCTAGGTTTGGCTTTAAGTAATAGATTTGCTCATTGTCATCAATAATTTGGGGTGAAAATGAATTCAGAATTATAGTAACTGGCCACTTAAAGAACCACTGCATAATCAAAGGATGTACCATGAATCCTGAGGGTGCAAAGACAAATAAATCTGTTTTATTCTCCATGATAAATATAGATTCTTAATGTTATAAGTTTCATCTTCTCAATTGAAGGGAATTAAAACCCGCTCTTTATATAGCCACATCGTGGGGAATGAACATTAAGATACAGATTTAGCAGACTCAGGTTTGTGTTAACTATTCTAGTTTTTATGTATTTTCATATTTTTTTATTTAGTTGTCAATTTCATAGACACACTCATCCTGGTTTCCAAGTAATACTACTGTGAGTTTCCCCCTAAAGCTGTATTTTGCCTTTCTGTTTTGGCTTGGTAAAAATGTTTGCTTTTCCCACACTAGTAAACAATGAGAACTAACTTTCAATAAGAGCGAGCATCTATCAACGTGTCCATGCACAGAGTTTTTGAGCTCATATGAATGGATTAAAAAATTGCTTTATAAAGGTATAGATTGAAATGATGAATTGATTAAAAAATTTAATAAGTATAATTAAATAGGAATTAAAAATTATTATTATAGAGCGATGTATCTTCACAATTTGAGATATCCTCTTTAGGGATGTTAGATGTGGACATAAACCTATAAGTAAATCATTTGTTCCTTGGCTTAGGAAAAAGCATCTGAGTGTAATTTTTTATAAACTAAACTTGGCCAGATGAGAACATAGTTTTATTTTGCTAGATTTATATAACAAACATATTTAAGTATCCTTTATTTTCTATGAATTAAGTTAACTGTTAAAAAAATCTAGAAGTGGTAACCATAATTAAAATATAATCCATTAATAGGCCTTTAAGTACACTCTACTAATAGCAATATTGTAGAAAAAAGATTGAAATTACAGTAAAAGCAGGAAACCCTAAAAGTATTAGCTAATTCAAGAAATACTTTACAACACAATTTTATCTGCTTCTGTGATTAAATTAACCTTAGAATTACATTTATGTACTGTACCACAGTAATAAATAATATTATTGACTGCATTTATAAAATTAGAAATAATCAATTATGTGAATCAGATGTATTGTTACCTTCATTGTATTAATAGATTTTCAACTCAATTTCTCAGTTTTCCTTTCTTTTTTCTATTACTTTAATAGAATAGAAATTAGTACTTCGTGAGGCAGTTTAAAGTTCAGTAATATCAAGAGTCTTTGGAATCTAAAACTATGTGCTATCTCTTAATTGAACCACGAAAAAAAAGCATGAGACTTGCTGATGTTCAGATAGTTCTTGTGTTTAAGAGGGCTCTTAGGGCATCTATTGGCCTATGTTGGTATTGCATATGAGAATTTCAGTTCTCACAACTTGAGTTATATTTGCCCACAAAGATTAAAATACGTCTGCTGATGAATACATTTATGTTGGAAAACCGTAATATCTATTGTTGAATTTAAAGTATTAAGCAAATGCATAAAACACTTATGGCATGGAAGGTGGTCTTACAAGCGTTTCGATATCGGCTATTTCAACATTTAAAAATTGTATGTTAATTATTTTTTAGAATCTAATATGTCACTGCTCATATTAGTTGCTTCACCATTTTACATACACGTTTGAATTTTTTTTTTTTTTTTTTTTTTTTTTTTTTTTTTTTTAGACGGAATCTCTCTCTGTCGCCCAGGCTGGAGTACAGTGGCGCCATCTTGGCTCACTTTGCAAGCTCCGCCTCCAGGGTTCACGCCATTCTCCCTTCTCAGCCTCCCGAGTAGCTGGGACTACAGGCGCCCGCCACCAAGCCCGGCTAATTTTGTTTTTGTATTTTTAGTACAGACGGGGTTTCACCATGTTAGCCAGGGTGGTCTCGCTCTCCTGACCTGTTGATCCACCCGCCTCGGCCTCCCAAAGGGCTGGGATTCCAGGCGTGAGCCACCGCGCCCGGCCACACTTCTGAATTTTTATAGGAGAGACAAAATATCTGTTCTTTCAGCTTTCAAAAGAAGCACACATAGTAACATGCTTTACATTATAATCTTTGACAGCAAAATGTAAAAGGACATAGAGAACATAGCTTTAAGTCTTGTGTTCAGAAATATCATAATGTGTAAGGAAATATAATGTTACTAATGAAAATAATCTGCATATTTGTCCACACAGAGAAGTAATATGTCCCCAAGTATCACAGGTACTTTCTGGGGGCGGGGGTGGAACCACAGCTATGAAAAAGGATGGAGAAAAATCTGAAATTTAAGTTCTTGCATCCGTATGTGAAAAATAAACAAATATTGTAGGCATGTAATAATACATAAATTAATAATTCTATGAGTAAAATTATATTATAGGATAAGTAAGTTATAAATGAAAAGTATTAGAAATATACAGAAAGTATAGCAGGTCAAAATTAGTAAAATCTCAGGTACGAAGTGATACATTCTCAAAGTGAAGTAAACAAAAGTTTGCCAAAGTGAGAAATTACTACCAATTTTCCCTTATACTTTTTAACCTTTCCTATACAGAAGATCCTTCCAAACCAAATGACTCAAAGTAACTGTTCCAGTTTTTGAACCCAAGAATAGCACTAGAACTGTTTGGGAGGAAATGTGGTAAGGGACTCAACAGAAATGTTTATGTTACTTTCCTTAAAATCTCACTTTTAAAATGTTGATTGCTGTTGTTTGTTGATACTATGCAGAAATTATTTGAACTTAAATAAGCAAACACTGTTGAAAAAGAAACATGAAAACAATTCTATGTAGCAGATTAGCATTTCACAATATACTTCTGTATTTATCACGGCTGCTTACCGCGTCATGGCCACTCTACACCTGTGCACATATTTGAATAATGCTTTGGTCTCCAGTAGTTGAGTAAGTCATGTGCCCACTTCTGTACAAAGAATTGTGAGTGGAAGTGACACAAGTCACTTTTGGGTTGAGAATTTAGCTGTTAATGCAAGATCCTGCAACTCCTATCTCTGTCAAAGTAATTGGCAACAATTGAAATAGTGACTGCTTAGACAGAATGGGCTCCTGAAGGACAACTATGAACCAAGAGGCTTTTGCTGACCCATTATAAACACAAAGCATGAGCAAGAAATAAACCTTGATGGTTTTAGGTCACTGAAATGTGAAATTTGTTTTAGGCCACTGAGATTTGAAGTTGGTTGGTCTGTTGCCACAGCATAAATAGATTAAAGACATTGATACGTTTCAACAACAGCACTAATTTTGAAATAGTTGTGTATGCACTAGTCGTTCACCAACACCTTAGTTTCACATTTTCTGAGTTCTGTAGCTTCTTACATGATAGATCACACTGATCTCCTAAGACAAAGGCTTATTTATTCTATACGTTTCATATTTACCTGGAATCAGATAAAATGAATCTCATCTTTTAACTACCCTCTTTCCTCCTGTGCATGTTTGAATCACATTCTCTTTGGAACATGGTGATTATCCAGATGACTGAATTCAGCAATTAGCCTCAATTGCTTTTTCTTTAAAAATTTTTATTTCCATGGATTATTGGAGAACAGGTGGTGTTTGGTTACATGAGCAAGTTTTTTAGTGGCGATCTGTGAAATTTTGGTGCTCCCATCACTCAAGCAGTATACATTGCCCCCTATTTGTAGTCTTTTATTCCTCATCCCCTTCCTGCTTTCACCCTGAATCCCCAAAGTCCACTGTGTCATTCTTATGCCCTCGCATCCTCATAGCTTAGCTCATACTTATGAGTGAGAACATATGATACTTGGTTTTCCATTCCTGAGTTACTTAACTTAGAATAATAGTCTCCAATCTCATCCAGGTTGCTGCAAATGCCATTAATTCATTCATTGTTATGGCTGAGCAGTATTCCATCATATATCTGTATGTATATAAATATATATAAAAATATATATGCTTATATACTTATATAAATATATGTATATATATAAATATATACATACACACACAGCAGTGTCTTTATCCACTCGTTGATCGATAGGCATTTGTGTTGGTTGCACATTTTTGCAATTGTGAATTTTGCTTCTATAAACATACATGCACAAGTATTTTTTTTTATTATAATAACTTATTTTCCTCTGGGTAGATACCCAGTAGTGGGATAGCTGGATCCAATGGTAGTTCTACTTTTAGTTCCTTAAGAAATCTACACACTGTTTTCCATTGCTTCTTTAGGGTAGTGAGTTGATCCAATTTTGTCGAATCCTACTGCTCTTTTCCAAGACTTGTACTAGTCCTAAATTGTTATGACAAACTATTTAACAGATATATAAGGAATTTCATTCAGAGTTCTAAGAAAAGTTATAAAGAAGGGAACTAGCTTTAAATGAGAAAATATGTGGCATCAGACACTACTAGGTCCTTTAAATCTGTTATTTCTTTTATAACTCACTATGATTTCATGAGCTTTTTATTGCTATTATTGGTTTACAGTTGAAGGAATGCAGAGAAGTTAATTAACTTACCCAATGTGGAGGATCAAGAAAGTGAAAGACACCAGGATTAATCCCAGCCTTTCTAATTCAAAACATCTTTTCACTTACCAACATAATATGTCTCTATAACCCTTTGTATTTTAAAGTTGTTTGTTGAGATATAATAAAAAGAGTAAGAAGACTACCAATTTTATTTACAGAAACAAGGGATTACTTTACAAAAGAGAAAATGTCCTTACAGGCACAGGAAAAAATAAAAAAGAAATGGACTATGGAAGAGCTAGTTTTATGGTTTATAAAGTAATCCAGTATATAAAACATAAGCTCCATGAGGTTCATGGAAGAGAGTCAAAAGAAACAACAAGAGTTTCTTTTTAAAACATTGTCTCCAATAATTATCTTCATTTTCTCCTCTGGCATTTACTTCTCTATATATTCTCCCTTTAAAGTGTCTGCTCCAAGCATTCTTTAGAATCTGCTCTAGTCAAATAGTTCTGTTTCAATAAATCTCAAGGACACCTTTTCTTTCTTGAGTTCTCAGAATCACTTAACACTGTTGACCACTTCTGCTTTGAAACACATTGTTCATTTGGCATCTGTGATATTACACCTCCTGCTTTGACTAAATTGCCTGATTATTATCAGTTTTGTTTCTTTATTTTTTTCTTTACTTTCTCTTCTTTCCCTTTTTTCTTTCTTTCTTTCTTTCTTTCTTTCTCTTTTTCTTTCTTTCGTTCTTTCTTTCTTTTGTTCTTTCTGTCTGTCTGTCTTGACACATTTGCCTCTGCCTTCTGATACATTGTTTCTCAGAGATTGGATCACAACTCTTACTTTATTCTACATATTGCCTTGGAATTCTCGTCTTCTCATTTCACAACTGTCTATATTTTGTTGACCTTTTTTGGTGCTACATACTCATATGCCTCATTGACCAACTTCAATGAAATTATTCTCAGGCACCTCCAACCTAACATGTCTGTCCCAAATTGAATCCATGTATCTTACTGAAATATTTGCCTTTCAGATTCCTTTTCTTATTGAATGACACCTCCATCTATTAGAATTAAAGTTTAAGACCTTACTGTATTTTTAATTTTTTTTTTGCATTTTGGCTTAGATGTCACATTTTAGAACTCCTGACCTAAATTCTGGATGCTTAATAATGTATTCCAATATTATGGTCAATTATACCTTCAATTTTCCCCAAATTATCATATTCATTTTATTATATAATTACATATTTAAGCATGTAGCCTGTTTCCTACACTGTAAGCTCCATGAAAGTAGGTATCATGAGAAATTTCATTATTGGATCTTGAACATTAACTTACACTGATCTCACAGCATAGAGCCAATAGTTAATGATAGTTGTATTAAATATACTGGATTAGACAAGTTCAAGAATTTGAGAGTTTCCACATGATGACGTTTAACAGAGGAGTCATGATGTGCACATTGAAGATGGGGTAGAAGGACAGGATGAAATAATAGGTATGGAGCTGAAGTAAAAATATAGTAGTCACTCTGAAGATAATAAGAGAGATGACAAAGGCAGTGATTATCACCAGTATATATAAACAAAGAACAATTCAGGAAAAACAACAGCAATTCCTCACTAAAGTTTCAAAACAATCACACAACTCCATGGAAATTAATTTTAATAAGGTTAATAATGTCCCTCATGATTTTTTTTTTTAAATCAAGAGTTATTGTATTGAGTATTTTATGTAGTAGGATGATCTGTTAAGTGGTGAAATTATGACTAAACAACAATCTGGAAGAAGTCTTGGGAAAGGAACAGGGAAGAAGCAGGAGGAAAGCAAAGTTTCTGATGATAACGAGGAGGAGGAGAAATAAGGGAAAACAGGTATAAAAAAGAACAAGAAGAAGAAGGAGGAGCAGGAGGAGGAGGAAAGAAGAAGAAGGAGGAGGAGGAAAGAATAAGAAGGAGAAGGAGAGGAGGAAAAGGAGAGGAGGAGAGGAAGAGGAGGAGGAGAGGAAGAGGAGAAGGAAGAGGAAGAAGAAGGGAGGAGGAGGAGAGGAAGAGGAGGAGAAGGAAGAGGAAGAAGAAGAGGAAGAGGGAAGAAGAGGAAGTGGAAGAAGGAAGGAAGAAGAAGAAGAGAAGAAGAGGAAGAAGAAGAAAGAAGAGGAAGAGGAAGAAGGAAGAAAGAAGAAGAAGAAAAAAGAGAGAAGAAGAGGAAGAGGAAGAAGGAAGAAAGAAGAGGAAGAGGAAGAAAGAAGAAGAAAGAAGAAGAGGAAGAAGAAGAAGAAGAAGAAGAAGAGGAAGAAGAAAGAAGAAGAAGAAGAGGAAGAGGAAGGAGAGGAAGAGGAAGAAGAGGAAGAGGAAGAGGAAGAAGAGGAAGAGGAAGAAGAGGAAGAGGAAGAAGAGGAAGAGGAAGAAGAGGAAGAGGAAGAAGAAGAAGAAGAAGAGGAAGAAGAGGAAGAGGAAGAAGAGGAAGAGGAAGGAGAGGAAGAGGAAGAAGAGGAAGAGGAAGAAGAGGAAGAGGAAGAAGAGGAAGAAGAAGAAGAAGAAGAAGAAGAAGAAGAAGAAGAAGAAGAAGAAGAAGAAGAAGAAGAAGGAAGGAGAAGAAGGAAGGAGAAGAAGGAAGGAGAAGGAGAAGGAGAAAAGAAATGCTATTCCATAAATGGTACTGGGAAACCTGGCTCACCATATGCAGGAGAATGAAACTGGACCACTATCTCTCATCGTATTCAAAAATTAACTCAAGATGGATTAAAGATCTAAATGTGAGACCTAAATATTAAAATCCTGGAAGAAAACCTGGGAGCAACTCATCTGGATATCAGCCTATACAAAGAATTTATGATGAATACCCCAAAAGCAAATGCAACAAAACCAGAAATAGACAAATGAAATTTAATTAAACTAAAAAGTTTCCTCACAACAAAGAAATACTTAACAGAGCAAACAGACGACACACAGAACAAGAGAAAAATTTTCCAATAATACATCTGTAAAAGGACTAATATTTACAATCTATAAGTAACTCAAACAACTCGACATAAAAATCAAACAACCTCGTTAAAAACTGGACAAAGCAGGAATTTGAAACCAGCCTGGCCAACATAGTGAAACCCCGTCTTTACTAAAAATACAAAAATTAGCCTGGCATGGTGGCACGTGCCTGTAGTTCCTCCTACTCGGGAGACTGAGGCAGGATAATCACTTGTACCCGGGAGGTGGAGGTTGCAGTGAGCTGAGATCAGCCATTGCACTCCAGCTTGGGCAACAGAGTGAGACTTTGTCTAAAAAACAAACAAACAAAACAAAACAAAACCTGGACAAAGGACATAAACAGACATTTATCAAAAGAATTACAAGTGGTCAACAAACACATGAAAAAATGCTCAGCATTATTAATCATTAGAAAAATGCAAATTAAAGCCACACTGAGATACCATCTTATACCAGTCAGAATGGCTATTATCAAAAAGACAAAACATAACAGATGTTGGCATGGATTTGGAGAAAAGAGAATGCTTGTTCACTTTTAGTGAAGTGTAGATTTGTTCAATGTCTATGAGAGAACACTATGGAGATATCTCAAGGGACTAAAAATAGAGCCACCATTCAACCCAGCAATCCAACTACTGGGTGTCTACTCAAAGTAAAATAAGTTATTATATAAAAGAGACACCTGCATTCATATGTTTATCAAAGCAGTATTCACTTTTATAACAAAGCACTATAACTTTTATAACAAAGTTATAAAACCAAGCCAAGTGTCCATCAGTGGTTGATTGGATAAAGAAAACATTGTGTATATACTCCACGAAATGCTATGTAGCCATGAAAAGAATGAAATTATGTCCTTTGCAGCAACATAGATGGAGCTGGAGCCATGATTCTAAACGAAATAACTTAGAAGCAGAAAATCCAAAACCCACATCTTCTCACTGATATGTGGGAGCTAAACAATGGGTGCACATTGACATGAAGATGAAAATAATACACACTAGAGACTCCGAAGTGTGGGAGGCTCGGAGGAGGGTGAGGATTGAAAGACTAACTTGGATACAATATTTGGGCGATGTGTACACTAGAAGCCCAATCCTCACTATTATGCAATATACCAAGCTAACAAAAATGCATATGATGTAACCCCTGAATTAAAACAAACAAACAAACAAACAAAAACTCCACTACCACCAAGAACAGAATAATGTTTAAGGACTTACTATTTTCTACTAAGTTAAGGAAAAACTCCTGGTGTTGCCCCAAGTTCTCACTAACTTCTCACGCAATTAAAATTGGACAGCACAAATTTGGCTAAACTTTGTAAGCTTATTTTCTCACTGTTACACACCTTAGTCCAACCTACCATCATCTATGGCCTCATCTACTATATTAGTAATTTAATTGATCTCTTTGCTTTCTTTATTACTTCCATTAAACTGTTTTCTACACATCAGCTATAGTTTCTTAAATGTCAAATTATGTCCTTTCTTTGCTAAAATTTGACATTTCATTTGGTATTTTTACCATTTTTCCATATCCTTTTACTATGAGATATTCATATCTTTAATATCATATTCCATTCATTCTGTCTCTTCACTGGATTCCAATCATTGTAATCCTCTTTGAACACATTCTTGATGTTTCTTCTTCCAAAATTGTTTCCACAGACTTCCCCATGGATAACACCATAGCATTTAGTTCTCTGAAGTGGCTTTTCCTGCCTGCTGATACATCGTACCACAAATTCTTAGCCATTATGTTCATGCTGCTTCTTCAGCTAATGATACATGAATGTGTGTGGCTGATGCAAAAGTAATTGCGGTTTTTGCCATTACTTTCAAAGGCAAAAACTGCAATTACTTTTGCACCAACTTAATATTATTTATTTATTCATTTGTCAAATGCTACGTCATTGAGTGTAAGGCCCAACTTCTTCACACCTGTATTCTGAATGCTTAGAGAACTGTCCATAATATAAGTGATCAATATATATTTACTGAATAAATACATTTATTAACTTGGAAATGCATTAATTTACTATTCCTTTTAGCCTTTTAAGATTCTATTCATTTTTTAAAGAGTACATTGAATGTTATTTCTTTCGCAGAGCTTTATCTATCTGCAAACTGATTGTGACACTTTCTTTTAATCAATGTAGAATTATATCATTATGTTAATTCTGATTTTAAAGATTTTTTTCAATTCCTCTGTCTAATCACTAGATAGTGATAACTTCAGAGAAAACAGCTAAAGTTTATGAGCTTAATATCTATAATGTAATGTGAATTTCTGGCTCACAGTAAATACATAATCTAGAAGCATGTATATTTACTTATTTATGTCTTTGCTCTCTATCTACTTATTTATGTTTGTTGTCTATCTCAGAATGAGAGTTTGGGCTTATTTTTTATTCAATCCTATATCCTCATCTCCTACTCAGAAACTGGCAAGTAGAAGAAACCCAATAAATAACTACTGAAAGAAAGAATATCTAAATATTGTTTCACTAAATATAACATTCCGTAAAATATTCCTAAACCTTGTCAGTGAGAATCTTAGTATTATCATTTGTTAAATTTGTTCTAAGCTTGTTATATCTTCACTAGTCATTTTAAATGTCTGTTCTATCAAGCAATGTCTTAGCATTACTAGAATTTTAATTAT
This sequence comes from Macaca thibetana thibetana, assembly GCF_024542745.1. Lineage (NCBI taxonomy): Eukaryota > Metazoa > Chordata > Mammalia > Primates > Cercopithecidae > Macaca > Macaca thibetana. Next base: position 27,674,032 of record NC_065582.1, on the reverse strand, counting down.
TCCTAATTTTATCTGAAAATAGTTAATTTAATATTTTATAAATATTTACAAAAATATATATGTCAAGTTCTAGGTATAGTGTGATTAGAAAATTTGTTATCTGAGAGTAAGCAATGTATACTCTGATTTATATGTTTCAACTTTCTAACAGTGACTTAGGTGTCTCAGCTTACTCTGTAAAGCACTTGGTAGATTCTTAGTCTATACTTATCCTTGCCAAATGTAGGAGAGAGATGTAAACAAGGGTAACTTAGGGATAGGTTGGTGCAAAAGTAATTGTGGTTTTTGCCTAATATTTCTACCTAATATTTTACCTAAGTAAACCAGTGGCAAATAGGATAAATATTTTGTACCATAGGGTTTAAATACTACGTACAAATTCCACTTATTTCACCTGAAAATAGAGATCAAAGTAATGTAATTATTGTAGAAAAAGATTTTAGAACAAATATAATATAGGTGGGATACATTAAAAACAATCATATCTAAATTATCCTCAATGGTACATAGCAATTATGAGTAACAATACAGTGTTACTAAATTGTTTCATAAAACCTTAGCCCAAAGAGTTTTATAGCCTCACTTATTTTACAGAATGCTGCTTAAATTACTGAAAATAGTTCTATGAGTACATTTTATACTGAATAAATAAAAGCATTTTGTTAGCCAGTGAAATATAAGAAAGAAATTAAAAGTTATAAACAAAGAGAAATAACACATTTTAAAATTCATCTTGAAGATTAATATGTTCTATTGGCTATGTTTACTATTTGAGCATAAAATATCAAGACTAGTAAAGAATATTTATGAAAAACATTAAAATAATCAGATGCCTTAGACTTATGCAACAACTCAGTGCACACATAATGCAATGTTTGGTTATTTATGTATTTTTACTTAAAATCATGCCCTGCTACTGGCACACTGTTTTATGCTGACTCTGATCAAGTGACACTTAGCTACACACTTAGCTACACAATAGATGTCCCAGAATAATCGTAGGTGACTTCACAAAGCTGCTTCCTCAGTTTCAGTTCAAAGATAACCTGCCTTATTACCTATCTTCATGTTCAATTAATGGTTCCAGTTCCCTTGTTTCATTATCATTTTAACATTTAATCAATCCTAATTAAACCAGAGCTGAAGATTCTCAACATACTCCACCTCATCTATTACAGAAGTTCATATTTTTTTCCTACAAATGTTCATTGCATTTGCTCCAACTTAACACTTTCATAAAATTCTTTGACAAAGATGGATTATTGGATAGTAATTCAACTTTAACTGTGTTTCAAGTCCATTTTTCTAAATATAAAAAGAAGATATTGCCAATGGATTTGCTTCTAAATTAAACGTGTATATCTTCCTGATACAGACACACAAATTAGATTAACTAATATAGTCATGTAAGTTAAGCTAAAATAAGCAAGTTGTAGATTTTAGTGGAAGAGGTTGATATGAAATGTATAGAAGAAATTTCATGTATTTATCACCTTAATCATTAAAGAAATATGTATTGAGAATCTCCTTTGGGTTGGATGTTGTAATAGTTACTGGGAATACAGTAGACAAATATAAAAGAAAGCAAGTGATGGCTAGAACGTGGATAAATTGGAACCCTTGTGCACTGTTGGCGGAAACGTAAAATGGTGCAGCTGCTATGGAAAACACTATGGAGATTCCCCAAAAAATTAAAAATAGAATTACTGTATGATCCAGCAATTCTATTTTAAAGTATATACTAAAAAGAATTGAAAGCAGATCTCAAAGAAATAATTGCATACTCATGTTTATTACAGCACTATTCACATAGCCAAGAGGTGGAAATAAACCCAATGGCCATCAATGGATGAATCAATTTTTTAAAAGTAGCATGTACATACAATGGAATATTATTCAGTGTTTAAAATAAAGGAAATCCTGTCAAACATTACAGCATAGATGAACTGTGAGGACATTATGCTAAGTGAAATTCATTATACTGAGTGAAATAAGTCACTCGCAGAGAGACATAGACTGTATGATTCCATTTATATGAGGTATCTAAACTACTTAAACTCAGAGAAACAGAAGGTAGAATGATGGTTGCCAATGGCTGGGGGAAGAGAAAATGGAGCGTTGCTATTCAATGAGTGCAGTTTCAGATTTTCAAGATGGAAAAGTTTCAAAGATCTGCTACACAACCATGTACATAGAGTTAACGCTACTGTATCACAAATTAAAATGATTCAAAGGATAATTTTTGCATAGTTTTCTTTAACCTATAATTTTAAAGAGGTTCATGCTCAAGTTTATCCCCATCTTAGAGATGCAAACTGATATTTTAAAGTATAGTACCTAGGAATGGGCAAAACTGGAATTCACATCCGCCTACCACAATCTAACAACTTTGATTTTTCCACCTTCCATACTGGTAGCTTCAATCTTTTTTCTCCAAGAAAAAAGTCCAGGTTTATAGGTACCTGTATTGTAGCAGAAACTTTTGCAGATGGCAAATATATGCTTATTAGTGATGAATCACCGGCACATAGATTTGAGGATCACAAGTAATTTTCAACCTCGTAAGTTGAAGAAGCTGGTGACATTGGTACATTCTCTGCTCTGGTGAAGACTGATTCCTAAATACAGGCAAATAGATGTAAGATTTTGATGGATCTGTGTATGAGGACTTAACAATATAAGCAACTATAAGATCAAAGCAACTCCTAATTTAAATTATTGGGTAATAAAAAGTCATGTATCCGAAGTTTAGCATCATCTTCCTCATATCAGACTCTGTTTTGTCAATTTAGCATTCATTCTTTCCGTTAAATTTTTCTCAATCTAACATATAATTTATCTGATTCTCCAACTTACCTATCTTCATTTCTTCTCTCTTTTGCTCCATAAAGTTATAAAGTTATATTTTCCTTTTTGTCCAAGATTGTAGCTTTCTCTGTCTCTCCTGATTCAACCATGACTTTGATGGACTCCTGACCTTCATTTTAGCATCCCACTGTTGCTCACACAACCTTGTTATCTGGAGATTTCCCCCTCTGCATTCACACATGCTCATTCTCCTGTTTCCCTGAGCATGTATTGAAACAAGCAAACATAGGAAATGGCATTATAATGATGGGTATCCTCTAGGAATTAGGACACTCCTATTGTCATTGCAAATATTTAGGCTGCAAACACCCTTCCTTTTTCATAATGCCAAAAAATGATACGTAGCATCAACATTTTTGGCAAAACCGAGTCTGAAGCTAACACCTCTTTCTTCTTTTTATTACTCCTAAGTATACAACTATAATGCAATTTAGTATTTATTTTTAAGATATTGAATGTCCTGGAAGAACAATATTATACAACATGTATTATCATCTATTTAATCCCCCAAGAAATCTTATTACCAAAAAATGGAAAAGAGTATGCATTGGGGTGCTAGCTTGTTTCTTCTCTTTCTTCCTTCCTTCCTTCCTTCCTTCCTTCCTTCCTTCCTTCCTTCCTTCCTTCCTTCCTTCCTTCCTTCCTTCCTTCCTTCCTTTCCTTTTTTCTTTCTTGCGTTAGGATGATTTTTACTTCTACTTCTACTCCACACACATTTCTGTCAGTATAAGTCACCTCTTCTACTCTCTGATGCAGTTCTCCTTTTTAAAACCTAACTGGAACAATTACTTACCCTTTGAGAAGTATAATATTCCATCAAAACTCTTGGCATTGCCCTCCTTCTCATATTTGTCAGACTACTGCCATGTTAAAACTGAATTATACAATTGTTAGCACATGTTTTATGTTTGCTAAATGATTGATTCTCTGTTTAATGTATTTTGCAAGGAATGTCTTAATAATGAGAAAGGTGGATAAGAATTGTAACACTGATATTACATGGATGCTTCCCATTAGTCCATCAGTGTATGGTTATGCAAAAATAACTGAGGAATGGAATTTATGTAATATAAATATATCTAAGACAGAAGAATTTTTATTCATGTGGCTAAAATCACACTTCTTTGTCTACTCCAAAATTGCATAAATTTTGTTTTGGGAATTCATAAAATTTGGTTAAGCAATTTAGAACTTAAACCAAGGGAAATTCTTTTATATCTTGACTTGTGTAAAATATCGTGATCTGTGTTCTAAATTCATATTGCACATAAGAAATAAATAATTTAGCATTTAAAGTCCTAGATTTAAAAATAGGTATTTCTTATATTCAAAACTGTTTGAAGAGAAAGAATGTCATGTGAACATGATCCGAAACGTAGGCTGCCTTGTCTGCAAGGTAACAAATGCTAGGGATTGCTGGCAAATCATCAGAAGCGTGGCCCAGATCCTCCCTCACAGCCTCAGAAGAAACCTACCTTGCCAACACCTTGATCTCAGACTTCTAGCCTCTAGAACTCGAACACAATACAAGTTTGTTGTTTAAGACACCCAATGTGCATTATTTTGTTATGACAGCCCTAGCAAACTAAGACAAACAATGTAGGAAAAGCACAAGAGACACTGCTGCCTGGATTCCTAGAACCTGAAGGGTCAGAGGGATGAGGAAAAGTTACTGGTTCCTACAGAAAAAAAAGACTATAGGGAGGTGACACTTTTCTTAGAGGGATGCAGCCAGTCCAGGAAACCTCTCAAGTCGAATGGGGAAAAAATACCTTAAATTGGCTTTGCCAGTTCCCATTTACAGGTGTCTTTTCTGAGTCACCTACTTGATGAATTCAACTGAAAAGCCAGTGATATTATCCTCTCATGTTTCACCCTCGGGAGGCACAGAGTGGAGTGGAGATGGCTAGAGATGCATCTGGAGGGGCAGAAAAAAATATTCACCACACTCTCAGTAGCCTTTAAAGTATTTATTTATTTATTAACTGATTACTAATTTTCTATCATAGAGGTTTATTTAGAGTTAGAGTAATTTGAATTAAAAGGTACTTCTAAAAAATATCTTTGGAGTCTAGTCATATTCTATTTCTCTAAGAAAGATTTCCACAGAATGTTTTTATCTAAAAGGATAGTAAGCATAGAAGGTGGAGAAAAAGGTGCTGGAAAGTGACATTCATTACTTATAACTTTCGTTATATAGAATGTTGATTGTATAGGAAAATATGATAGACACCATAATAATTAATGTTTTAAAAACTATAATATTGCTTGTGCTAGGTTGAGGTGTTGTTACACAGGATAATATACACAAAGAGGAAAGCATGATCAATTGTGAAAATTTTGGAAAATATGGGTTTTTATGTTAACAGTTTTTAAAATCAACTATACACATAAGTGGCCTACATAGATGGAAATTTTGCAGATAAATGTATATTGGCATCTTAATGTTTAAAGTGGAATAATTTCCCAAAAAGCATTAAATCACAGAAGCCATAATAATTGAAGCAGCTTTCTCAAAAAAAAAAAATAATAATAATTCCAGGCCAAGAACGCAATCACAACACTTTCCACATGTTATTGGCATTGTGACATTCTCGGTCATTCAGAATTCAAACCGTGCAATCAGCACAAATTCTTCAATCTTCCTAATAAAAAGTTTTTAATACCCAAGCTCTTTTTATTACATATCTGTAACATTGCTCTGATCAGCTTGTCAAATATATATTTCTTTCCTTTCCATTGTACCTGTCCTAGTGCAGATTTTCAGTACATTTCCTGGGATGATTGAGGTAGACACTTAATTGGTTTCTCTGCTTCAGGTCTTTCTTATCTTCATTCCTTTCTACACATTTCTTCCAGATTAATCTTTCTAAAGGATTGCCCACATCATGTCATTATCCACTAAACAGCCTGTCATGGTTTTCCGTTGCTCCAGTGACCATATAATTTGTCATCCAAACTGGAAGACATTTGAGAGTGAAAGAGGCATGATTAATAATCACTCTCAGTCAACGGTAACCAGGATTCTCCTGGCTTCCACCCATTCCTGCAACTTTTCTTTGATTTCTTCCAAAATTTTCATGAATCCCATTCATACAAACAGAATTACTATATGTCTGGACTGCTCCCTTCAGTTTTTCCATCATTTAATTGTGGATTCATAGCTTTCAGGTTTTTTGAGGATAAAATTAGATAATATAAATACACGGAACACACTGGGCACTCAAAGAACATTTCTGATCATCTTATTTAATCAATGTCATTAAAATACATGCAGAATATCCACTCCTAACATAGAACACTGGCAATAAATATCAGGCTGGTAGTCTTGCATCTGTTGACATTGTTAAACACTGATTAATCAAAATGTTTCTTATAGTTTTTTGGATAAGTCTCTGCAAAAAAATTATTATTTACTTTTCCCTGCTAGCATTGATAAATATAAATTTGGATTGATAAAACAGTAACATTGGGTTAATGCACACATAATCCTATTATAAAGCATTCTGAATGTTTTGTTATATTTTGGAACACACACACATACACACACACACACACAATCATTATTTTAACAGTGTTATATGCATAAGGTAAAACTAATTTTTCATTTAAATTGTTATATCATGTTTTCTGTAACAATTTAGAATTTTAGTTTTTTGAAGGATTACTGTATAATTTGAAATGACATTTGACGTCCCCTTCATTGAACAACTCAAGAATGTTAAATTATGTCTCAATTAGGATGTAGAAAGTAAACTCTGTCTTCAAGAATGTCTCAGGCATATGTCAGAAGGATATTCTTCTATATAAACTATAAGCAATTCATTATTCATGAATAAATATATGTAAAATGGTCTTCAATGAGATAAATTTGATCTCTTGGAGTCAGTGTATTATGAATGTGGCCTATATTAAGATATAATTCTCCATAGATTAAAATAAAATTAACAAGAATCTGTTTCCTGTATTACAATTTATCAAAATAAATTTTGTGATACTAATGGTGAGTTTTTCATGTTTGTTTCTTCCTTTAAATATTTAATCTAGCAGAATAAACTTTACTTCTAGCATCTTATTTTCAGTCTTTTAATTTTTGCCATATGATGTACATATTACTGGAGCATTAATCCCCAATGATATTACATTCTATGTATTTTCAACAAAGAGATTTTTATGGATTTTATTATGTTTAATAAAAATAGTTAAATTCTTTTATTTTTGTGGTTCAACTTCAATTATTCAATATTTTTAACTTAAGAGTTATTATTATTGATTCCATGATGGATATTTTTCCTCAAATATACTTTCAGAATTATAAATAAATTTTGTATATATTGTTTAAAATAATGCTAATTTTTATAATTCACTCACAATGTACTTTGCTTCCCAAAGAAAAGTGTAATCAGTTATAAATTCTTGCCAAATGTTATGTTGATATTTTAAAAATCTAAAATGTTCTTAACCATGTATAGTTGAACTATTTGAATACTGCATACAGTAATTTTGGAATATTATTAATTTGTTTAGAATTTTCTTTGAGTGGCTAAGCAACTTTAACCCACTTCTGTCTGCAGTATCACAAGTTATTAGTGATGCTTTAAATATTGATTAGATCCTTGTAATCTTATTTTTAAAAAGTCTAAAATCCCTTGAGTCAAACTGTATACCTGAAACCTCACCTTCACTAAGCCATAGTCTAATTTAGTATAAAAAACTGTATTAGTGTAATACAAATATTTACTTCCTGGAAATTTATTAGTTAGAACTATATATGAGAATTCTGTACTTACATCTTTTCAGACTAAGAATTTTTGACACTTATACTTTCTGAACCAGAATTTATCATCATTACAATAAATATTTACATAATAATGTAGTTTCTGGCCAAAACATAAATGTGAAGTTTTGTTCTAAAAATTTATTTTAATTAAACTATAGAATTCCAGGTTTAGTAGGTGCCTTAAAGATGCTTTGTTGAAGAAGTTTTCCTACCACATCCTTGAGGTATGGCCATCCAATCTTCTACTTAAACATCCAAGGAGCAAGGTCACACGAGGTAGTTTATTGTTGGATAATTCTCAATGTAATTATTGAAGTAACCAGAAAAAGTAACTGAAATGACTTGGAGCTCAAAAGTAACACCTGACTTGACTATTCAGAATGTCAAAGAATATGGGCATATACTGATTTCACTTATAAAATAATAAAAAGACATTTAACTTTTATTTCTTTTATTCTCAATTTTTATACATTAGACGGCATTCATCACACAAAACACACATAGATCATTGAATTGTAACTCAGGATGTTAAGGATTATACAAGACACATGTTTTTTACCTGAAAATAAAATAAGATTTTTAAATGGGCCAACAACACTGAAGAAAAATTAGTGTTCTTTTTGCTTTCAGTATGTCCATTCTATTACTGATTTGATTAGTGTAGGTTGATTTTTCACTCAAGTGTAAAGAATTATTGATATTTCAACTCATTTTTATGTCTATTGTGTGAGATTTAATTAATTTTGATGATCTCATGGTGTTTTATTGAAATGTGTAGAAATCCTTGTGATTTGTCTAGCAAGGTGATTATTAAAAGTTTTGACTTGGGAAGGGAATGACCTTTGTCTGCACTTTGCTGATGTTAACATATTCTTATTCTGAGTTAATGTTTACTTAGAGCAGAAATGTGTCACGGTAGGTATACATTGTTGTGTGCATGGAATCACACTTTCAAGCCTGCCACACTTGAGAGTAGTACTGAGTAGGAAGGTCATACCTTGCATTTAAACATTAGCTTTATGTTAATTCAAAATTTTCTGAGAGCTGTTATCACTGTCCTTAGTATCTAATATTCAGAGCCCAAATGATGACATTTTTCTTTGTGTTAAGAACAAATATACTCAGAAAAGATGATAAATCATTTATTAGACACACATTAAACAAAGTCATTTCATTTTCTAAGCATTGTGCTAAGCTAAGAAGGTATAATTTTTCCCTCACTCAAAGAAAAGAACAAAGAATAACAATAATGCAATATTTTAATAAAATTATAAAGGTGTACAATTAAACCTAGAAAGAACGAATGCTTTTTTGGTGGTCATTGGTATATTCTAGTTACACAGATGAAGAAATTGAGGTCAGATAACCTTTAATTTGTCCAAGGTCAGTCAGTGTGGAGCTGAGATTTGAGTCCATGGACTATGGCTCCATGTACTATGCTACTTACAGTTAACCAGACAGCAAAGACCATGTTATGACAGAAAAAAAATTTCATGTTCATGGGTAATGAAAAAAAAATCTCATTTATATATGGTAGTAAATTTAACCTAAATTAATTTAAACTCAAGTAAATGCAAACTTTAAATGATTTTTTGACCCATAAAGTTAATAGGAAACTGTACTTCTTCAAATCTGAGTCTATGTGTGTTTGTGTATGCATATATACATATGTGTGTATGTGTGCGAATACACACACACATATGAAAACTTGAGGCAAATTAAATTTAGCAAAGTTAATTTGATCAAAGAACTACTCATGAGTCAGACAGTACTCAGAACCAGAAAAGGTTCAGAGAGCTCCACCTAGCAAGGTGAGAAGTACCTGTATAGGGTGAACACAGAAGCAAAGTAGAGAAATCATCAGATTGGCTATAGCTAAGCATTTGTTTTATTTCCGTATGGTTTGATTAACTGGCTACCTATGATTGGATGAATCTTGACTGTTTGTGACTGAGTGAAGCCCACATATTCATTATAAAAAATTTATACACTCCTAAGTAAGGTTTCAGCAGCCTGAGACTAAGAGCCTCCTGCCTATTTACACACAAACACACACACACACACACACACACACACACACACAAATGTTTCCTCTACATAATCTGGAAATGAGAAGCATGTGGACTATATTCTTCCAAATATTATTGCCTTTAAACTCTGAATTGCCAAAAATGAAAATATTTTCCTGAGATGTGTGCGTATTTTAAATTTAATCACTCATGACTCTGTGCTTTAATGGTCATTTAAAAAAATTTATTTCTAATTAGGTTGAATGTACTGGTTACACTTTATCAAACAACTCATATATTTTAAGGAATAAGTTATTTCTTATTTCTTCTTCTGCCCCTTTCATGTTGTAGTTATATATATGTGTGTGTGTGTATATATATGTCAAATCACTATATACATGTATGTATATATGTGTGTCAAATCACATGTTCTTTAATTTTTCTATTAGCAATGTTGGAACACTAAGAATATGAGGTAAATAGAATTAATGTTGCTATCCTCTTGAAAACAATGTTATTAAAATTGCATGACATAGGCAAGTTCAAAGCAATGATTTTTAAAAGTATAAAATCATATATTAAGTGAAAAGTTTTAGCTTGGTCGAATTTTACTGTTTTAAAATCTATTAATATTTTTCTTCGCAAGGTTATTGAGTGTCTTAAAGCAATCAAAATTATCAGATTAATTATTCATAATTAGTATTTCTGCTCCTGCTTATTTTTTATTGTGATATATATCACAATAAAAAAAAATATATATATATATATATATTTTTTTCTTTTGGTATGAGGAATCAAATAAACTTTTTTTCCAGGCCTCTATTTAATGAATTTTAATTAAATTTAATTTTCATGTGAGATGTGTTATTTTCATTTTGATGAGCTAAGTTATGTATCTACATTCAAGAAGGTGCTACTTTTGGTTTAAAAAAAAAAGAATAAAACAAAATAATTTGTTTCATTTTCACGTGATTCCTTGTGGTTTCTAAATAAACACCATAACCTAGAAGGTTTTAAAGGCTGATTACTTTACAGCAAGTGAATGAACCGAAAAGCTAAACATATTTTCTCTGTTTCTCTAGAAGTTAATCACTGAAGTGAGCTTATTCATTTGTTTAGTCATTCAAATAAATATTGACAACTTATTGTGTGACAGGCAGAGAAAAACAGAAAGAGTTATACGAATTATTATTTTTGACAGAGTAATGAGGGAAGATGTCTTGAATATTAAACATTTCAGTAGACACCCAAAAGCTGTGAATGAGGGAGCCACATGATTTCTTGAGGGCAAGGGTTCCATGCAGAAAGAATGGTGAGTGCAGAGGGTCTGAGGAAGAGTCTGCTTAGTAAGTTTCAGAAACAGAAGAGGCTGGTATGATGGGAGTATAGGAAGTGAGTATAGTGAAGGAGATAACTGAGATGCACTGGGAAGTGGGAGGATGGGAGATGAAGCAGAAACACTCAAGACAGAAACCTTTTTTAAAAAAAATTTACTTTAAGTTCTGGGATACAAGTGCAAAACGTACAGGTTTGTTACATAGGTATACATGTGCCATGGTGGTTTGCTGCACCTATCAACCTGTCATCTAGGTTTTAAGCCCCACATGCATTAGGTATTTGTGCTAATGCTCTCCCTTTTTTACCATGTCAGAAAGTTCCCTTAGGCGTGGTATTAAAGTGCATATCAATGAGATCATAAATTATTTAATCCTTTTTGCCTGCCTTCTTTTTATCACCATCTTTGTGAGATTAGCCCATGTTGATTAGTGTTTTTGTAATTCATTCTTTGTTATTGAGGGGTAAGTATTCAATTGCAGGTGTATTATCTTAATTTGTTTTCCATTCTTCTGTTCATTACCTTTGTATATTGTTTCCCCTCTGAAATTTACCATGAATAAAGCTGATATATTCTTCTTCGAGTCTGTTTGTTGACATATATTTTTATTTTTTTCTTGACATATTTGTATTAGTTTTCTAGGGTTAAACTTGTAACAAAGTTGTAACAAACTAAGTGGCTCAAAACAATGGAAATATTGTATCACAGTTTTAGAGACTAGGAGCCTGAAATCAAGGTTCTGTCAGCTGGGCTATGGTCTCTCTGAACCCTGTAGCGGAATCATAGCTTGCCCCTTCCTAGTTTCTGGTAGTTTGCTGGCAATTGTTGGCAGTCCTTGATGTATGGCTGCATAACTCCAACCTCTGCCTTTATTAACACATGATGTTTCCCTTGTGTGTATTTATTGTTGCAAGCAGTTATCTTATAAGGACAACAATCATATTGGATCAGAGGCCCACCCTCCTCCAGTAGGATCTCATCTTGGCTTAACTAATTACATCTGCAAGAACCACATTTCCAAATAAAGTCAAATTCTGAAGTACTGGGGGTTAGGACCTTAACATATATTTTTTTTGGAGTGGCACAATTCGACCTATAAAAAATACCCAGGAGTGGAATTGCTGGCTCATATGGTAGAAGTGTGTGTGTGTGTGTGTGTGCGTGTGTGTGTATGTGTGACTTTACAATCCCACTCCCATGAAAAATGAATGAGAACTCCAATTTCACAAAGCTGGTATAGCAAGTTGGAGGTGACATCTAAATTTAGTTCTCTCTATTTACTGATGTATTAATTTCTTGAAACAATATTTTGTAGTTTTCAGTATAAAATTATGCTTAAATTGTATTAGATTTCAGCTAAGTGTGGATACATTTTAGCGTTGCTACTATACCTATATTTTTTATTCGATTTTATTTTTCAAATGTTTGTTGTTAATATATAAATATGTAATAGATGTTTGCATATTGACTTAGTATCCTAAGAACTTGATAAACTCACTTATTACTTTTAGCACATTTGTGTATATATTTAGAATTATCTATGTAAACAACCATGTCATCTGCAATTTCTTTATATTCTGATATTCTACTTACTTTTCTGATTAATCATTGAATATGAGATGTGAAGATAAACATCACTGCATTTTTTTAGCTTATGAGGAAAGAATTCAACTTGTACCATTAAGCATGTTGTTAGTTGTAGGACATTTGTAAATGTCCTTTGGAAAATTAAGAATGTATTTTTCTATTACTACTTTGTTGAAAGTTTTTTAAAGTAGTAAGTGAAAGTATGATTTTGTCACAAGATACCTCTCAATCCGTGAATAAACCCCATTTTACCATGTTGTATAATGCTTTTGTGTATTGCTAAATTTTATTTGTTATAACATAGTGAAAGATTCTGTATTGGTGTTCATAAAAGATACCTATCTTCCTTCTTTTTTTTTTGTAATGTTGTTTGCAGCATTGAAAAAAGGATAATTCTGGGCTTTAAAATATGGCTTTAGTATTCTTTTCTTTCTACTTTAAGAGTTTGACCAAGGATAATGTTTTGACAACCTGAAATATTGACCAGAACTCAACAATGAAATCTTCTTTTTCTGAAGTCTTCATTGTAAGAAATATTCTGAGTACAAATGCAATTATTAAATAGAGTTCTAATTATGTTATCATTGCTTACTTCTAATTACATTTATCATCTCTACCCTTATTTTTCAGTTTTTATAAAAACTTTTTTCTCCTCATGATAAAATCTTTGGATATGTCCTTTTTCTTGTGCAGTTTAAAATTAAGTGTGACAATATGATCACAATGAAGCAACGGTTTTTGCAACCTATGCTGATGATCTTGACTTCTTTGACTCTTTAGGATTGACTGCATCCTTTTTAGGCATGTTGAAGTGCACTAGAGTTTTATCTGCATTTCCTTTTTGACTAAATTGTAATTTTGTTTTTTCTTCATTTGGATCATGTATTGCTGGAAGTTAAGTAGTCTCTGTTCAAAATGAGCAGGATGTTTCTAACAACATGATATTTGTTTCCTTGATGAGAGTCATGCACAAATCATAAATTGGTCAAATCAGCCTTTCATTGCTTCAAACTTATTTTCATCTATTCCAAGGACTTGGCAATTTCTCTGGCCACAGTGGCATTACATGGTTTGTAATAGAAAATATTTTGTCCACACATAAATGACAAAATATAACATAGCTTTGAGTATTTCTGTGTCTTTTTTTCTGAGACCCCATAAGCCATTGTGTTTCTCCTTTACAAGAAAACATGATATTGTAAACATTTCTCAAATAACAAATATTTGTTTTACTATATTAACTGTCCATCACCACTACTGTTTCCAAGCCTTTTTGTGTACAAGATAACTTCTGTGTCAATGTCAAATCCTAGTATAGTCTTTTTTTCAAGGTATATTAAACGACAATTAAACTCGGTATGCATGGTTCCAAAAGCATCACTCAGATAAAGACAGTTCTGGACATGATGTATACATAAGCATTTGCAATTGCATTATGACTGCTGTTTAGCTGACTGATTAGAAAAGTCCATTATTATAATGTGCAATCAGATTTTAATCTACTGCTTCACAGCATACACATTCAAAAATATTTTATGAAAGTTCTAGCTAAGTCCTCCAAAATACTGCTGAAAAGATTAATGAAAACTGTTATTAGTATCTTTTTCTTGAATGTAAAGGAAATTAATTCAGGGTTATAATATTCAATATAATGTTTTCTGTTGTTTGGAGTAATGGACTTTATTATATAGAACTAGCTTTCTGAATTGATGGTTTGTTTTTATTTTTATCAAATTGTAACGTATTTACTATAAACTGCTAAATAATTCAGTAAGGTACATCCACTGTATCCCTTCTACTTATAATTTATCAAATATATTTTATTTCTTTTTTAAAAAATCTGATGTTTTGCTATTGATTTCTACATCTCTACACAGGTTTATATTGTTATTTATTGAATTTCTTTCTGTTTTAGTTTTTTAAAATTTTACCTTTTCCTTTGGAAGCTGAAGATTTAGCTTACTATTGCTCACCCTATAACCTATACATATACACACACACACAAGTTTCTATGCTTTCAATATATTTTAATTATAGTATTGATTAGATTAAAATTCAGTGATTAAATACTCTTGAGATAAGTCAGGATTTCAAAGACATATCCCTTGGAGAAGGGGTTTATACATCTGAAAGGAGAACACCAACCATGGTCCTTCTGAAGGCTATTGGAACCCTAGTTCTTGGCATTCTAAATGAAGCTGGATGCTGAGTAAAATGATGGTGCTGGAGTGATGCTAACAGGGACACAAAATAAAAAATAAAAGAAGGGAATTGCTCCTGCCTTTCAGTTTCCTTTGTGCCTCCATTTACAAAAACAGCTGGAACTACCCCGCCCCACCAATTTTCCACCAGAATAAGATGCAGTCAACTCATCCCATAGGGCCACTGGTTCATTCTCACAGGCCATGGAGGCTGTAATTTCTCCCAGACATTAAAGGTGCTGGGAAGCTGTGATTCCCAGGAAAATACTCCAAACAGGTGTCTTCTAAACCCTGACTGTCTAGCCCCAGTAGTGTACATATAACCTGCTGACAAAGTTCCTCTTCTCTAAGAAGGTAGAACAAAAGGGTTCATTTCTGCAAGTCTGTTGAGTGTACAATGGCAATTCTTGACACTTGCACATCTTTTGTGTTATAATTAAAAAGTTAAAAAACTTTGCATTCTTGTATTGACTTTCAGCTTCCTTATTTTCTCTATAAATATTATTTGCAATCTCATATTATGTTTTCAACCCAAACCCCAGTCCATAACACATGGTTTTCACATGTTTGATTCTACTATATTTAAATGAAACACTGTCTTTATTGAACAATATTTTAATATATTGTTTTATACTTGTTATCATTCATCATTTTTTGTTAGCCATGCTAACAGGTACTACATTATATATCACTATGGTTTTAATTTGCATTTCTCTGATGATTAGAGATGTTGAACATTTTGTCATATATTGGCCATTTGCATGTCTTCACTTCGAAATGTCTATTCAGGTCCTTTGCCTATTTTAATGGGGTTATTTGTTTTCCCATTATTGAGTAGTTTGAGTTCTCTGCACATTTTGGATTTTAACCCCTTCCCAATGTACGATTTATGAATATTTTCTCTCAATCTGTGGGCTATCTCTTTACACTATTAATTGTTTTCTTTGCTCTGAAAAAAATCTTTTAGTTGGACGCAGTTCCATTTGTCTATTTTTGCTTAGGTTGCCTGTGCCTTTGGGATCATGATCAAGAGATCACTGCCCAGAGCAATGTCATGGAAGTTCCCTCCTATATTTTCTTCTTGTCATTTTATAGGTTTACATTTTATGTTTAAATGTTTAATCCATTTCAGTTGATTCTTATAAAAGGGGTGAGACAAGGGCTTATTATCATTGTTCTGTATGTGGATATCCGGTTTCCCCAACACTATTTTTTGAAAAGACTTCCTTTTCTCATTGCGTGTTCTTTGCAGTTTTGTCAAACATCACTTGACCATAGCATGTGAGTTTACTTCTGTGTTCTTACTGTTTTGTTCTACTGTTTGATGCATCTGTTTTTATGCCAGTACCATAATGTTTTGATTAATATAGCTTTGTAATATATTTTGAAATCTGATAGTGTGAATCCTCCAGCTTTGTTCTATTTGGTCATAATCGTTTTGGTTATTCAAGAACTTATATGGTTCTATAAAAATTTTAGGATATTTTTTCTATTTCTTTAAAAAATGACATTGAAATTTGATAGGGATTGCATTGAATCTACAGATCATCTTGGGTAGTATGAACATTTTAACAATATTAATCCTTTCAACCCATGAAAATAGGATATCTTTTTATTGACTTCTGTCTTCTTTAGTGTCTGTCAGCAAGGTTTTACAGTTTTCAGTATATAGATTTTTTACCTCTTTGGTTAAATTTTCTCCCAAGTATTTTATTCATTTTAATGATATTTTAAGTGGGATTGTTTTCCTATTGCTTTTTCTGATAGTTTGTTGTTAATGTGTAGTAATGTTACTTATTTCTGTAAGTTGATTTTGTATCTGGCAACTTTACTGAATTTATTAATTCAAACAGGTTTTGATGGAGTTTTCAGCATTTTTTTCATTTTTTTAATTTTAATTTTTTTTATTATTATACTTTAAGTTCTAGGGTACATGTGCATAATGTGCAGGTTTGTTACATATGTATACTTGTGCCATGTTGGTGTGCTGCACCCATCAACTCGTCAGTACCCATCAACTCATCATTTACATCAGGTATAACTCCCAATGCAATCCCTCCCCCCTCCCCCCACCCCCCTCCCTGTGATAGGCCCCGGTGTGTGATGTTCCCCTTCCCGAGTGCAAGTGATCTCATTGTTCAGTTCCCACCTATGAGTGAGAACATGCGGTGTTTGGTTTTCTGTTCTTGCGATAGTTTGCTGAGAATGATGGTTTCCAGCTGCATCCATGTCCCTACAAAGGACACAAACTCATCCTTTTCAGCATTTTATACATATCAGATCGTGTTGTCACTTCTCTTTCTTTCCTAATTGGATGCCTTTAATTTCTTTCTTTTTTTTTTTTTTTTTTTTTTTTCCTAATTGCTCTCTCTACAACCTCTAGTAGTATGTTGAACAGCTATGGTAAGAGTGGGCGTCCTTGTCTTTTTCCTGATCTTAAAGGAAAAGTCTTTTAACTTTTCACTGTTGAATATAAAGTTAGCTATGGGCCTGTCATATTTGCTATTTATTGTGGTTAGGAACATATTTTATACATAATTTGTTGAGAGTTTTTATCATAAAAGGATGTTGGATTTTGTTAAATGCTTTTCCTATGCCTGCTGAGATGGTCATATGGTTTTGACCTTCCTTATTTTAATATGGTGAATCACATTTATTGATTTGTGACTATCAGACTTGTATTACAGAGATAAATCTCAATTATGTTGAATAACCCTTTGAATGTTCTGTTGAATATGGTTTGATAGTATTTTGTGAGGATTTTCACATATATATTTATCAGTAACATTAACCTGTAGTTTTATTTTCTTGTACTGCTTTTGTCTGACTTTGGGATCAGGCTAATGCTGGACTCATAAAATCTGTTTGAAATTATTTTCTCATCTTCAATCCTTTGGAAGAGTTTGAGAATAATGAATATTAATTATTTTTTAAACATTTTATAAAATTCTGTCTTGAAGCCATGTGGCCCTGGGCTTTTCTTTGATGAAAGATCTAAATTACTGATTTAATCTCTTTATTATTGATATATTCAGATTTCCAATGTCTTCGTGATTCAGTTTTGGTGCATTATATGCTTTAAATAATTTTATCCATTTCTTTTAGATTGTTCAATTTGTTGTCAAATAATTGTTCACAGTATTCTATTTTTTTAAATTTCTATTACCAGCTGTAATTTTTCCTCCTTTTCTTCTGATTGTATTTTTGAAATCTACTCTCATTTTTTCCTTAATTAATCTAGTAAGGGTTTAACACTTTTTTTTGTTTTTGTTTTTGTTTTTGAGAGAGTCTCGCTTTGTCACCCAGGCTGGAGTGCAATGGTGTGATCTCAGCTCACTGCAGCCTCCGCCTTTCTGATTCAAGCAATTCTCCTGCCTCAGCCTCCCAAGTAGCTGGGACTACAGACACACGCCACCACACCCAACTAATTTTTGTATTTTTAGTAGAGACAGGGTTTCACCATGTTGATCAGGCTGGTCTCAAAGTCCTGACATCAAGTGATCTGCCTGCCTTGACCTCCCAAATTGCTAGGATTACAGGCATGACAATTTTTTTTTAGATTTTGCAAAAAGCCAACTCTTAGTTTTGTTGATCTTTTCTATTGTTTTCTAATCATTATTTTATTTATTTCTGCTCTGATTTGTATTTTCTTCCTTCTGCTAACTTCGGGCTTAGTTTGTTCTTCCCTTTTTAATTCCATGAGCTCTAGTATTTGGTTGTTTACTTGAGGTATCTTCGTTTCTATCATAGACATTTAATGTTATGAATTTCTCTTTTAGAACTGCTTTTTTGATTCACATAAATTCGTGTTTGCTATGTTTCCATATTAATTTGCTAAAGATAAATATTTTTAAAATTTTCCTTTTAATTTCTTCTTTGACCTAATAGTTGTTCAGGTGCGTATTGTTTCATTTCCACATATTTGTTAACATTCTATAATTTTTCTTGTTATTGACTTCTAGTTTCATATTATTATAGTCAGAAAATATACTTGATATTATTTATATCTTCTTAAACTTATTAAGACTTGTTTTCTGGCCTAACATATGATCCATCTTATGGAATATTTCACATGCACTTGAGGAGAATGTGTGTTTTGTTGCTGTTTGATGTAAAATTTAAAAAATACAAATAATAAAATGTTGTAAACTGTGACATCAAGTCGTAAAGTGTGGGAAGAGAATGAGTAACAATGTAAATTTTGTGTATGTGATCAAAATTAATTTGTTATCGATCTATACTAGCCTGTTATAAGTCTAAGATATTTTATGTAATTCTCAAGCTAATCAACAAATAAAAGCTCAAAAAAAACCACAAAAAAGATAAAAAGATACAAAGCTTACCATTATGGAAAGTCATTACACTATGAAGAATGAAGGCAAGAGAGAAACAATGGATCTACAAAACAATCAGAAAGCAATTAATGAAATGGCACTAGTAAGTACTTATCTATTGATAATTTATTTGAATAGAAATAAGTTCTCCAATAAAATGCATAGAGTGGCTGAAAGAACTATTTTTTCTAAAGACCCAACTATATGTTTTCTATAAGAGATTCACTTTACCAAGGGTCACTCATAGAATGAGAGTAAATGGATGGAAAATAATATTACATGCAAATAAAAACCAAAATAAAATAAGGGTAGCTGCATGTATTTCAAACAAAATGGAATTTAGTTTAAAAACTTAAAGTAGGTCGGGTGCTGTGGCTCACGCCTATAATCCCAGCACTTTGGAAGGCCAAGGGGGGTGGATCACCCAAGGTCAGGAGTTTGAGGCCAACCTGACCAACATAGGGAAACGCCATCTCTACTAAAAATACAAAAATTAGCCAGGCGTGGTGGTGGGAACCTGTAATTCCAGCTACTCTGGAGGCTGAGACATGAGAATAGCTTGAACTCGGGAGGCAGAGATTGCAGTGAGCTGAGATTGTGCCACTGTACTACAGCCTGGGTAACAGAGCAAGACTCTGTCTCAAAAAACAAACAAACAAACAAAAACTCTTAAGGTCATAATAGTGATAAAGTGGTCAATTCTTCCAAAGGATTTAACAGTTGTAAATATGTATGAATGCAACATCAGAACACAAAAATATATAATGCAAACATTAAGAAATCTGAAGTGAGATATAGACTACAACACAATAATTTTAGGCAATTTTAATACCCAACTTTAGATCATCCAGAAAGAAAATCAATAAGGATTTCAAACCACTACAATTGGGTTTGAACTATATTTTAGACCAAATGGACCCAACAGCCAAGTGCAGAACATTCCATGCAATAGCAACAGATTACACATTTTTGTCAAGTTAAGTTGTTTAAAAACAAGAATTTTAACTTTTAGGATTCAAAACCATATTATTTTAGGATTCAAAACCATATTATTTTTAGTAATATTTCACCGATAGGAATCACAGTAATATTTTACATCAAAAGTCAAATAATCAAAAGATATAATGTTGATTATATCAAGGCTTCAAAATCACTATTCTGAGCTCTACAGGCACAGAAGATCACATGTTTAAAGCTATGTCACCAAGACTTACAGATATATTGCTTATTAACCTCTATTAGAAAATGTTCATCAAAAATAACACTTTTATTGTATCTCATATACTTTTCTGTTGTAGAAATTGCAAGCAGCACTTACTTTAAATGATTCTGATCTGCATGAATTTTAACTACCATGGTTTGTTTAAATAATACTAGTTCCTAACAAGATGATTCAATTTTCAGTTATTATGGTCTGTTTACTGTGATTAAGAAAGTAAAGTGCAAAATTTTCTGCTAGTTCTTCAGTACACAATCTCTAAGCAAATAATAGCTGTATATAATTATCTGTGACCAGTTGAGTCACTTTTTTTCAAAGTCTGAGACTGTTCTCTGTGCATCTGTTATTCAGTTCTCACACAGACAGCAAAGCATTTAGTTGGGTTGTCTCCTACCCACCGGATGAAAAGCCCATGTAACATTTTCCTAAAATGAATAATAAAAAAGGGAATTGGCCAATAGAGATAAAGGTGCAGCAAAACAATAAAAAGTGATAATACTGGCATCTTTGTCATGAAATCTTTGTCCATGCCTGTGTCCTGAATGGTATTGCCTAGGTTGTCTTCTAGGGTTTTTATAGCTTTTGGTTTCACATTTGAGTCTTTAATTCATCTTGAGTTAATTTTTGTATATGGTCTTCTGCATATGGCTATCAGTCTTCTGCATATGGCTATCCAGTTATCCCAGCACCATTAATTGAACAGGGAATCCTTTCCCCATTGCCTGTTTTTGTCAGATTTGTCAAACGTCAGATAGTTGTAGGTGTGTGGTCTTATTTCTGGGTTCTCTATTCTGTTCCATTGGTCTATGTATCTGTTCTTGTACCAGTATTATGCTGTTTTGGTTACTGTAGCCCTATAGTATAGTTTAAAGTTGGGTAGTGTGATGTCTTCACCTTTGTTCTTTTCGCTTTTTGCTTTTGCTACTGGCTCCTTTTTGGGTTCCACATGAATTGCAATAGCAACAAAAGCAAAAACTTGACAAATGGAATCTAATTAAACTAAGGAACTCTGTATCCAGCATCTGTAAGGAAATTAAACAAATTTACAAGAAAACAAATAACCCCATTAAAAAGTAAGAAAATGGTATGAACAAACATTTTCTCCCTTTTTCTTATTTCCATAGATTTTTGGGGATCAGGTGGTGTTTGGTCACATGAGTAAGTCCTTCAGTGGTGGTTTGTAAAATTTTGGTGTGCCCATTACCTGAGCATTATACACTATACCCAGTGTATAGTCTTTTACCCCTCACCCCCTCCCACCCTTTTCCCCAAGTCTCCAAAGTCCATTGTGTCATTCTTATGCCTTTGCATCCTCATAGCTTAGCTCCCACTTATGAGTGTAAACATACGATGTTTGGTTTTCCATTCCTGAGTTACTTAGAATAATGATCTCTGATTCCATCCAGGTAGCCATTATTCTACTCCTTTTTATGACTGAGTAATATATATATATGTGTATATATATACACACACACACACACATATATATGTGTGTGTATATATATATCTCACAATTTCTTTATCCACTCATTGACTAATGAGCATTTGGGCTGGTTCCATATTGTTACAATTGCAAATGGTGCTGCTATAAACATTTATGTGCAAGTATCTTTTTTTGTATAATGACTTCTTTTCCTCTGGGTAGACACCCAGAGGTGGGATTGCTGGATCAAATGGTAGTTCTACTTTTAGTTCTTTGAAGAATTTCCACACTGTTTTCCATAATGGTTGTACTAGTCTACATTCCCACCAGCAGCGTGAAAGTGTTTCCTTTCCATCACATCCCTGCCAACATCTATTAGTTTTTAATTTTATGATTATGGCCATTCTTGCAGGAGTAAGGTGTTATGGCATTGTGGCTTTGATTTGTATTTCTCTGATCATTAGTGATGTTGAGCAATTTTTCTTTTGTTCATTGACCATTTATATATCTTGTTTTGAGAATTGTCTATTCATGTCCTTAGCCCACTTTTTATGGGACTGTTTGTTTTTTTCTTACTAATTTATTTGAGTTCTTTGCAGATTCTGAATATTAGTCCTTTGTCAGATGTATAGATTATGAAGATTTCCTCTGACTCTGTGGGTTGTTGAACAGACACTTTTCAAAAGAAGACATACATTCAGCCAACAATCATAAGAAAAAAAGCTCAGCATCATTGATTACTACAGAAATGCAAATCAAAACCACAATGAGATACCATCTCACACTAGTCAAGATGGCTATTGCCAAAAAGTCAAAAAATAACAGATGCTGGCAAGGTTATGGAAAAACAGGAACACTAATACACTGTTATTGCGAGTGTAAATTAGTTCAGCCCTTGTGTAAGACAGGTGTGGTGATTCGTCAGAGACCTAAAGACAGAAACATCATTCAACCCAGCAATCCCATACTGAGTATATACCAAAAGGTATATAAATCATTCTAGTATAAAGACAAATGCCCATAAATGTTCATTGCAGCATTATTCACAATAGCAAAAACATAAAATCAACCTAAATGCCCATCGGTGATAGACCAGATAAAGAAAATGTGGTACCTATACACCATGGAATACTATGCAACCATAAAAAAGAATGAGATTACATCCTATAAAAGGAGCTGGAGGCCATTGTCCTTAGCAAACTGCTGTAGGAGCAGAAACCCAAATACTGCATGTTTTCGCTTATAAGTGGGAGCTAAATGATGGAAACACATACACACACACACACACACACATATATATATATACACACACACACACACACAGAGAGAGAGAGAGGAGAACAATACACAGTGGGGCCTATGGTAGGATAAAGGGTGAAAGGAGAAAAAAAATCAGGAAAAATAACCAATGAGTACTGGGCTTAATACCTGGGTGATGAAATAATCTGTACAACAAACCCCCATGACACAAGTGTACTTATGTGACAAACCTGCACGTGTATCTTTGAACTTAAAATAAAAGTTAAAAAATTGGAAGAGTGATAATAGTGGTAGTGATATTTGAATCAAACCTAAATGGAGTTATACAAGATAAAGACCTGGGTGTGGAGATGTTGGCAGTGCCACTTTTCAAGAAAATCTAGATATGCAGCCAGAGGAACTTAGTCAAGGTGATCATGTTGACATTATGAGGAAAGCGATGGTGATGAAAATGATGAGTATTTCCCAGAGGAAGTGACACTGGCAAAAGCTTCACATTAAGGGAACTTCAGAAGATATTTTGCCACTTTGAAAGCACAAAAGATAGTGTTGAAAACTGATAAAAAGTTAGACATATGAAAGATACTTGCTTCATGGTGCATTTTGCAATGAAAAGAAGGCAAATACTGTTGATGCTATACTTTATAAGTATTTTACAAAGAAAGCTTTAATTCTCAATGTTTGTAATATTTTAAAGAATATTAAATAATTTATTTTTATATTTATTTAGTTTATCATTAGTGAAAGTAAGAATTTTTAAGATTTTGATGAAAAATATATAAAGGTCATTAAAGAGTCATATTTTGTCCCATTGTTTATTAAGATTCCTTTGTATGGCTTTAATTTGATGGTCACTTTTTTTTATTATACTTTAAGTTCTAGGGTCCATGTGCACAACGTGCAGGTTTGTTACATATGTATACATGTGCCATGTTGGTGTGCTGCACCCATTAACTCATCATTTACATTAGGTATATCTCCTAATGCTATCCCTCCCCCCTCCCCCCACCCCACAACAGGCCCTGGTGTGTGATGTTCCCCTTCCTGTGTCCAAGTGTTCTCATTGTTCAATTCCCACCTATGAGTGAGAACGTGTGGTGTTTGGTTTTCTGTTCTTGCGATAGTTTGCTGACAGTGATGATTTCCAGCTGCATCCATGTCCCTACAAAGGACATGAACTCATCCTTTTTCTATGACTGCATAGTATTCCATGGTGTATGTGTGCCACATTTTCTTAATCCAGTCTGTCGTCACTTTTACAGTCCATTACTAATGTGCAAAATGGAGATTGCCTATAATGAACATGTCTTATACATTAATGTATTTTTTAAAAATTGCATTTATTTGAAAAACAAATCAAATTTTTAAAAGAAATCTATAAAAAGTGGGCTAGCCTCTAAAAGCCTGTTTTTGTCCATATAGCACCTCTATGATACATGTACAATATAAAATCTATGCTATTTCACCTTAGTAAAACTAACAATGAAGTGAGTTTCAGGAATGCTTGAAATAAAAATGTTTATTTTTAGTATTATTTGGTAACATAAAAGAAAATACAGGTTTTGGTAGTTTATATACAGATCCTCAGCCAGGTGCGGTGGCTCAAGACTGTAATCTCAGCACTTTGGGAGGCCGAGGCGGGTGGATCATGAGGTCAGGAGTTGGAGACTACCCTGGACAACGTGGTGAAGCACTGACTCTACTAAAAATACAAAAAAAAAAAAAAAAAATGCTGGGCGCGATGGTGGGAGCCTGTAATCCCAGCTACTTGGGAGGCTGAGGCAGGAGAATCTCTTGAACCCAGGAGGTGGAGGTTGCAGTGAGCCGAGATGGCATCACAGCACTCTAGACTGGGCAACAGAGGAATACTCCATTTCAAAAAAAAAAAAAAAGAATCCTCACGTGCATGTAGCTTTTTTTGTGTGATTTATTTGCTCTATTTGCGATATTTTGCTATTTAATTCCATTCGTCCTTTTTATATTACAACTATTTTTTCTTTATCTGTTAGGTCAATTTTCTAATTTTATTTTTTTCTTGTATTCCCAGGGTATTTATTAAGAACCTATCAAAAAAAAAACTATATCCCAAATTATAAATTTATATGAAACATGATGGATAATAATGTTTCTCTGGGTTTTGTTTTTGTTTTTGTTTTCTGTTTTTGGATATTTTATAAACCCTTTTTGTAACCTTTCAATATACCATGATTGGTTTCCCATTATTTATTTTTCCAAAAATAATTATGAATGATGACAAAATATTTTAAAGCTTTTGACACATATTACTTATTTGCTTTCCAAAAAAGAGATGACAGTGTACACTCTGACCAGTATTATATAAGAGTATCATCACTGTTTTCCTTGCATTCTTATCAACATAACGACTTAAAATTTTCTTCCCCTCGTGTAGGTAAAAACTGGTGTTTTTTGTGTTATAATTTTCATTCCTTTGTTTACTAATAAGACAACATTATTTATGCTTATGGCTACTTACAGTTTTTACTTTTCATGAGTTCGTTGTTTGTATCTTGGCACAAATTTATAATTTGGGATATAGTTTTTTGATAAGTTCTTAATAAATACCCTGGGAATGCAAGAAAAAAATAAATTTAGAAAATTGACCTAATAGATAAAGAAAAACTAGTTGTAATATAAAAAGGACTGAAATAGGTGAAAGCATTTTCCAACCTTGAACCATATGATGTGTTTAAGTATTCCAAATGAATTCACTGTGAAATACATGCGCATTACTGACCCTGGATAAAACGAAAAAGCTAGTTTGGGAAATGATTTGTTTGTTGTTGTTGTTGTTGTTGTTTTTGAGACGGAGTCTTGCTTGTTGCCCAGGCTGGAGTGCAGTGACGCGATCTGGGCTCACTGCCTCCCAGGTTCAAGTGATTCTCCTGCCTCAGTCTCAGAGTAGCTGGGACTACAGGCATGTGCCACCATGCCTGGCTAGTTTTTTTGTATATTTTATGGAGAAAGGGTCTCACCACGTTGGCTAGGCTGGTCTTGAACTCCTGACCTCAGGTGATCCACCTGTCTTGGCTTCCCAAAGTGCTGGGATTACAGGCATGAGCCACCGTGCAAGGCCTGGGAACTAATTTTGAATGGCCATACATTGGATGCTGTATATTAATTCACTGACAAAATGTAACCATTTAGTTTTCTTCCCTTTTGAAGAGTGTTAAAAGAGGCTTTGTTATTCTGAAGTATAATTTTTTATGTTCTACATTTGAAATTAAATTTAAGTTAAATGAAATTGTGCTTGACATTTCAAGCCTATTAGAACACAATGAGAACAAACATGAAATGTAGATTTATCCTCTAAGTATAAATTTAGCTGTGATTTGGTCAAATTTCCAGAGGGGCAAAATCATCCGGTGACAATAATACAGTTTCATGCCATTTTAAGATTTTTTAAATCCTTATTTTACCACTTTTTATTTCTGTGATCCTAAGAAAGTTATGTAGAGTCTGTGGTTGGAGAATAACCATGTAATCAGGATTTTCCTCTATTCTCACACCAGCACCACAACAATCACCTACACAGAAGACTTCTATGGCCAAATCCATGGGGGTTTCTCCCCACCACCATGCAGTGCATGCCAGCTGGTTGTCCTCCAATTCGATGCTGACACTATCGACCTGGAGATAGCATCAGATCTCACTGGTTGGGGACTCAGTCCCCAAGACTGACTCCCACCCCACCCATGACACCAGTCTCAAATCAAGGCTTCTGGAACTTCTGACCAATGGCTTCAGGTTGAGGTTCCTACAACCCCCATTTTGGGTTCGATTAATTTCCTGGAGCGGCTCACAGAGCCCAGGGGAACACTTACTTACATTTACTGGTTTATTATAAAGGATACTGTGAAGGCTACAGATGAAGAGATATGTGGGGCAAAATATGAGGGAAAGGGTAGGGAGCTTCCTTGCCTGGGTTCTCCCCACTCCAGGAGCAATCTGGAAGCTCTTCAAACTCAGTTTGTTTGGGTTTTAATTTTTTCACTGCAATTTCTGCCTCCTGGGTTCAAGGGGTTCTCCTGCCTCAGGCTCCCAAATAGCCGGGATTACAGACATGTGCCACCACGCTTAGCTAATTTTCGCAATTTAATAGAGATGGGATTTCGCCATGTTGGCCAGGTTGGTCTCGAACTCCTGACCTCAGTTGATCTGCCCGTCTCGGCCTCTCAAAGTGCTAGGATTACAGGCATGATACACTGCGCCTGGCCTCACTTGGGTTTTTATGGAAGCTTCATGACATTAGCATTCCTTACCTCCACCCCCGGAGTATAAGGTAGGACTCTCTCTGGGAAGGGTCTTAAGACTAACAATCATAAAGGGGGAGAAAGATGAAAGTCCTGCCTTGGGTCAGGTGAAAGGATGGCAGGAGAGAGATTCTGTTTCCTGAAGCCTGCTCCTGAGGCCTAACACACCCAACATTATAACAAAATACTGTAAAGGGATATGGGAGTTATGAACTAGGAACCCTGGATGAAAACCAGCACATATCATAACACCACAGTCTGTAACCCAGACTGTGTCAAGGGTGCCTTCCAACTATTATATTCCATTCCACAATAAAGAAGTCAACCAATGTTTAACCTACGCTGAATACATACTTGATAGTTTTCAGAAAACTGATTTTTGTTTTTACTTCTGATTATAAATAGGACTTTGCTTTATCTTCCAAATGGAAAAATAAACTTGTTTCCAAACTGTATTCCAAACACCACACAGAGTACATTGTTCAGCTAAAATGTATTAGTGCTGTTTATTTGAGTATTTGTATCTTAATGGTTGAATTGTTTAAACTTCCCTTGTTGGAATGTGTGATTTTCCTATTTCTCCGAACATCAACAAAATTATGTATGCATCCTGGAAATGCTGCAGAGACCAAATTAAATGGCATAGTATCTGCATTTTAACAAGACAATCATATCGAATTAGGCAAATTACATTCTTAAAAGTCTGGTTGTTAAAATACAATCGAATATGATTTAAAATATTTTTAGTTTCAAAAAATGTCCACTAAGTTTTTCTATTTTCATTAATACAGATGATTAATCTGAAGGAAATGCTGAAAACCTTATCAAAAAACCGTCATGTAACGTGTCTTTTTCAAAATGGCTTTGCTTTCTTTTTATTCATCCCATCTCCATGGTCACTACACTAATGTACGCCTTCATTACCTCCGGTTTGCATTACTGTGGTAGACCACAAGAAGTAGGACTCCATTTGCTATTTTTACCCTCCAATATAACCGCATATGACAGCTACACTGGAGTTCCTGGAGCATTATTTTTCATAAACTGTGAAAAATTTTTCGTGGCTTTGACTTAAATGTTTATTTTTTAACATGAATAAATTACATCACCTTCTTCCTGTGCAATTTCTACCAGCTCACTAATTTTCTCTTCCTGTTTATCTAGTCTATTGGTTTTCCAATTTCAAGAAATTATTTTCATTCCTGCTACAATTTACTATAGTTGGATTTTGTTATTTTTTTAATTCTCTTGTCATTTTTGATATCTATTTCCTCCTTCATAATACTTTTCATACTATCTTTCCAGTGTTTAAATGTATTAAATATACGTGTACATTTTAAGATATATTCTACTTGTGTATTGGCTGACTTTCATTAAAGAATGTTCATTTCCAAGTTCGTCTGTGAATTTTGCTTCATTTTGTTTTGGTTGGTGTGATCTCTATACATTTATCTGTAATAAATCTTTCAGACTTATTTTTCTTAAATATTTGGTTGTACCATAAACTTTGCATAATGTCAACCTGAGACCACTTTAAATTTCTGCTTTGTTATTTCTCTGTTAGTAGGAGAGTGGCCACGAAATAAGAAATCTTTTTTTCCCTTTTTTCTATTTTTTTTTTTATTGTTTTGCTTTTCAATCCACCCCCAAACAAAAAAGAGACAGCCAAGTATCACCATCTTCCTATGTACTGTGGAAAATAACCTAGTGTTCCCATTTCAGGTATAGACCTTTATTAATTATATAATATCTGATCTGTCCCCTGTTTTGAAGGTTTACCAGGCCATTTTGTGCCTTTTAAGTAAAACCTCATTAAAGACATGGCTTTAGGACACCTGGAGACAGCAACAAATACCCATGGCAAATGGCAGTTTCCTCCCTAGATTTGTGTTGTCTCCTTTCTGGCTGCCACAGATTTCCATTATTTTACCAATGGCTTAGCTGTGCCATTTAGTTTATTGATTTTATCTTTTTTGGGTTTACATTTCGAAGCTGGGAGTATCTGAGGGCAGGTCTGCGTGGGCCTGCAGGTGCCCTTTGGCATGAATAGCCTGGGCACTGTGGACACATGTTGATGGTGGGAGGCAGAAACGTTCCTGGTTGGAAAGGGGCAGGTCCCCTTTGAAACCTCACCTTCAAGCTAGGAATGGCCTGAAGTCCGGGGACTGGGCTACCAGTTCTGGGTGGAGTCCACAGTCCAGAGTGAGAACTCACGGCACTTTTTCCAAACCCCTCCCATGGTCACTCATGGACCAATCCACACGCACTGCCTCCCTACTGAGCCCATAAAAACCCCGGATTCAGCTAGAGTCACACAGACAAAGGAGTGACCTGCCTGTGGAAAAGAGCTACCCACTGCCGGTCTCCTCTCCACTGAGAACTGGAGCTGGACACTCGTTGAGATGACCTACCTGTAATACAAAGAGGGCTGAAACACACCCTCCTACCCCAACTCACCACGTTGTGAGTGAGAGGAAGGAGAGAAGAGCTGCAGCCCTTCAGGGAGCCCAGAACTAGGGGCAGCCCAAGCCAGGGCCGTGACACCCTCTTTGGGGTTCTGCAGTTCCTGGGGTCTCTAAGCTTTCTGGGTGTTCCCCTCCTCCAGATGTGGATGCCCGCAGTAGAAGCAGCATGCAGTACATCTGGTCCAGTTGCAGCCTTGCATGGAGCTGGCACCTGTGCTGATGCCTAGAGCAACCTACCTTGCTGCAGCAGCCAGCTGCCTGGCTGTGTGCAGTGGCCGGACCCCAAGCTCACTCTCCCACACACCCCTCATTGCTCCACACCTGGCTCACCCTTGGCATGTGTGGGATCCAGGCTGATAGCGTAAGCCGAGTGCAGCCTGTCGGGCCGAGTGGGTGGAACAAGCCCCGAAAGTGCAAGCAATACTAAGGCAAAAGGCACTGCCAGCCACAGAGGTTTCTGGCTGGTGAAGCAGCACTCTAAGGGTCCTGTGACATTTGTATCCATAACTTGATCTTGTCTGCAATATTATTACTGAGGTGTTTGCCCAACAAAAATTTTTTATTTCTCTATTTTCTTCTACATTTGGTAACTAGAATTCTACTGCATGTGAGAGCTGTCCTTCTCCTGTGCCTTTATTTAAGTAACTATGTGTATGTGTATGGGCTCATGGATTTTCATTCTATGGATATAATCCCAAACCATTAGTATTTAATTATTTTAGAGGGTCAAACTCTTCCATCTTTGGTCATGAAGGGTTTGAGGTTAGCTCCTGTTTTCTTTCAGCGACTTCCTTCCACTGTCCCTCCTTCCTTCATTTGCCTTCCTTTCTTCTTTTCTTGTACTTTCTTTTTTTGTGGCACTGCAACATATTTCATGTTCAACTTGTATTTTTCCTGCCCAGGCTTGTACTTAATTACGTCTGCCAGATGTTCATTTTTTCTTTTTTGAAGAATAGTATTTATAACCAGAAATGGCCCTTAAACATGACTTTTGTTATGAGAAATTATCACTTCCAATTCCTCTCGGTGTTTAGAATAGGAATTATATGTATATATGCTAACTTACATGTATATACACGTCTATATTTCTGTACTTGTGTGTGTAGATATATATGGATATTTAGTCTGTCTGCCTAACAATCTATCTATCTGAAACCATCAACACATATTGACACCTTGGATACCAATTTAATGCCACAGGGTGAATTTTAGCCCCAATATCCCTTTTTAAATGTGCAACTTCTTGATATTGTAAAATCAATTTCTTATTATCTACAATTATATATTTATGTATTTGTTCAATTCTAGTATATACAGATTATTATTTCAGAACTATGGACATATTTACCTATAGATTGCAGTATTTATTATTCGTTTTTGTTTTAGTTTTAATGCATTCACTCAAGGCCCATTTTCCAAAGTTCCTTACAGTAGTTTTCTCCTTTCCCAACTCCTTCATTGTGGATATTTTATTTATTTATTATAAAGTTAGGTTCAATTGTTAGGGATTATATTTCATTTTGAATTCTTGCTGTATTCTGGTTGGTTTAAATTGTTTAGTTTTTGCAGTATGTGTAGTGTACATAAAGCATTACTATGATTCTCAGAGGAGGAACTATGGAAAAAGTTTTACTGAGAAAAGTATTATTCCCCACTCATCCCTGCTATTAGGTTCCTATTCTCCCTTTTTTCTATCCCTTTCTGATGACCAAGCCCACATAGGTAAAAATTTCTCCTTAGTTTCTGATTTATACTGCCCTTTGATTATTTTGCACAATAAGTAAATACATACTTTTTGTAGTATTAAGAACAGTTAACGTGAGATCCATCCTTATCAAATTTTTAAGTGCACAGTTACAGTATTAACTGTGGACACAATACTGTACAGCAGTTCTCTATAACTGATTCATCTTGTAGAACTAAAACTTTATAATATTCATCGGGCAACAACTCCCCATTTCTCCCTCCCCCAGATCCTGGAAATCGCTATTCCACTCTCTGTTTCTACACTGCCTTATTTCACTTAGCCTAATATCCTCCAAGTTCATCCATGTTATCACATATGGCAAAATTTTATATACTACATTTTCTTTATTCATTCATCTGTCAGACATTTAGGTTGCTCCTATATCATGTCATCTGTGAAATCGTTTCTTGGACATGACACCAAATGCACAGGTAATAAATGCAAAATTAGAAAGTGGGACCACATCAAACTAAATAGCTTCTGCACAGCAACAGAAATAATCAGCAGGTAAAAAGGCAACCTACGGAATGGTAGAAAATATTTACAAGCAATATATTTGATAAAGGGCTAATATCCAAAATATATAAGGAAGCCCTATAAGTCAATAGCATTAAATCCCATATAACTGACTAATGGGCAAAGGACTTGAATAGACATTTCTGTAAAAGGCATACCAATGGCCAATAGGTACATGAAAAAATGTTCAGCATCACTAATTATGAGGGAAAAGCAAATTAAATCTACAAGTGAGATATTGCCTCACATCTGTTAATTTGCATAATATAAAAAGACAAATTTTAGTAAGGCTGTGGAGAAATTGGAAACTTTATACACTGCTGGTGAGAATGTAAAGTGATGCATTTGTTATGGAAAACAGTATATATTTTTTAAAAAATTAAAAATAAAATTACCATATGATCAATTTCATACTTGGTTTTATATCAAAAAAATAGAAATCAGGATCTTGAAGAGATACATGTAGTCCCATGTTTATTGCAGAATTATTCACAATATCCAAGCTGTGAAAACCACCTAACTGTCCATTGACATGTTTTCTTCACATCCTTTTTTATTTTCCTTACATGGACAGTAATAGATTATAGATATTTTTTGTGATCTGCTCTTTTTCATCTAACCATGTATCCTACAAATCATTGGAAATCTGTTCACAGAAATCTTCCTCTTTCTGTTTTACAGCTACATAATACTCCATTGTGTAAAAGTTGCATGGTTTGCACAACCATTTTCCTATGAATGGGCATTTAGAATGTTTCCCATATTTTGTAATCCCAAACAGTATGCCAAAGAATAATCATGTTCATCTTCATTTTTGTAATTTTAGAGGCATATCTTCAATATATATTGCTAGAAGTGGGATTAATAGATCAAAAGTAAATAAATAAAATATCACTGAACATTATTACAATATTCTGTATAAGGTGTTTCTTTCTGGATAATAAGTAAGCCACTTGAGATGAATTAAACATTTAATATAATGCTTTAAAAAATGTCATTTCTATTTGGAGAATTCTGCTAAACAGCTTTCAGGACAAGCTTCTCAAGTATGATAATAATAATTTTTCAACACAAAATCCTGTCTATCAAAAGCATCAACCAAACAGTGATGCAGCTATTTTTATAGATGCAACAGATATCATAAAATAGATTTGTTCTTTTGATTGTGAACTAAGCATATTCTACTCTAAAAAATAATGTGGAAATAAATATTTTTTAGTTATTTTAAATCTAAGTGTGATTCTCAGTTTCATGCTTTGTTAAAACCATGAAGAGTTAAAAAGGTGATGGCCTCAATGTTTTGCAAGACTTTTTTTTCATTTAACTCTATTTCTTTGTAGAATAGTGAAGCTATTCATCTTTTTTTCTGAAATTTGTCATTGAAAATATTTCCACCAAGTTGTCCAGATGAAAAAGTCTAAGGAGCAAGATTTTCAATATTTTCACTATGTATTTACTCTAGTATTTCTACTTCTCAACCCCAATTCTGTGACCATATTCTCAATTACAATGAATGATATGAAGATTCAAAAAATGTAGAATTAATATACATTAGTAGGACCCGAAGTTGACAGGTTTAAAGGGGTTATAAAAGAGAACCAGTTCTCCTAAATTAGATCAAGCCTCTAGACTTACAAAATCACACTGTAGTATTCTTAAAAAGAAGTTGCAAGTGATATTTATCATTTAATGGATGTTCATCATTTTGAGGCAATGTGGAGGGCTAGAAGAAAAATTATGTCAGGCAAATATAATACAACTTCTTAAAAAGGACGTGAGAACAATTGACATTGTCATAAATGTAACTATCTCAAAATCGAGTTGGAAGTTTAGAATTATTTCTGTGAGAATCAAAAAAATGTTGCTGTTTTGGGAAAGAAAAATGACTGTTGAGTGATTATTAAGTTCTAGCAAATATTACAAATATATTTTTAAATGAATAAAAAATCATGGTTACATGTTTTGGGAGTTTTGTTTGTTTTCTTAGATAGTATGGTGTTATAATAGCCTTATTAAAAATAGATATATAATTTTTATAAATGAGGTTTATGCCACAACAGTTATAGATTTATATGATCAGTGTATTGTCAAACTGATAAACATAGGGTTAAAATGACAAAGTGTATCAAATGTTTTAGAGAATTATTTTTTAAAATGCATGCAGAAAATCTTCTGAAAAGAGTTGCCTGGTCCTACAAAAGAAGTATAGTAATATCTCAATATCAATAATTGCTTATTTTTCTGATTCATTATGAAGTATCATCATTTCAGCTTTAATACTTATTGAAGAGAGAAATATATGATTTAGTAATAATAGATACTTAGATACCTCATGTCTTAGTCCATTTTGTGTTGCTATAATAGAATACCTGTGGCTGGGTAATTTACAAAGAAAAGAGGTTTAGAAACCTACAGAGTATTCCAAATACTTTGATTATTTAGCTTAGTGTTCTACAGGCTGGGAAGTTCAAGGTCATGGCCCTAGCTTCAGCAAGGGCTTTCATGCTGCTTCATAACATGGTGGAGAATGTCAAAGAGGAAGCAGACACATGCGAAGGGCAAACCCTGAGGAGCATCCTTACTTTATACCTACCCACTTTCATGGGAACTAATCCTTTCCTGTAAGAACTAACCCAGTCTCACCAGAGCAAGAACTCACTCACTGTTATGAGAACAGCATCAAGCCATTTTTGTGAGATCTCCCCTCTTGACCAAAACACCTCCCACTTGGACTATAACCCCAATACCACCATATTGGAAATCAAGTTTCAAAATGAGTTTTAATGGGGACAAATTCAAACCATAGCACCTTATGTTCAATAGTGGATAGAACAACCAGACAGAAATGTAACAAGGAAATAGAAAACATAAGGAACTTTATAAAGCAACTAGATTTAACAGAAATCTATGGAACAATTAACCTAGAAGCAGCAGAATACAAATTGTTCCCAAATACACGTAAAATACAAATTGTTCCCAAATACACATGAAACATTCTCAGAGATAGACCAGATTGTTAGGCATTTAAAAAGCCATATTAAAAGGAATGTGTTAAATCACAGAAAGGTTATTTTCTGACCATAATCAAATTAAATTAAAATCAGTAATAGAAGTAAATTTTGGAAACTCTAAATATATGAAAATGACATGACACTCCTATTTAATCAATAGATTTTTAAAAAGTTACAAAGGATATTGTGAAATACTTTTTTATGAGTGGAAAATACAACATGATATGCCTATAGGCTGCAGTTAAGGCAGGGGTTATAAAGGAATTTACAGCTGTAATGACCAACCTTAAGAAACTAGAAAAGGAGGAGTACACCAAAATCAAAACAAGAAGAATGAAGGGAGAAGGGCCGGGCGCGGTGGCTCACGCCTGTAATCCCAGCACTTTGGGAGGCCGAGGCGGGCGGATCACAAGGTCAGGAGATCGAGACCCACGGTGAAACCCCGTCTCTACTAAAAATACAAAAAATTAGCCGGGCGCGGTTGTGGGCGCCTGTAGTCCCAGCTACTCGGGAGGCTGAGGCAGGAGAATGGCGTGAACCCGGGAGGCGGAGCTTGCAGTGAGCCGAGATCGCGCCACTGCACTCCAGCCTGGGCGACAGAGCCAGACTCCGTCTCAAAAAAAAAAAAAAAAAAAAAAAAAAAAAAAAAAAAAAAAAAAAATGAAGGGAGAAGGTAAAAAATGAAACAGAGCAAAGAAAAATAATAAAGACAATTGACAAAACTCAAAGTTTGTTTTTTGAACAGAAAAAAAATAGCCAACTTTTAGTTGGACTAATCAAGAAAAGAAAGAAGACTTAAATTACTAAAACCAAGAATGAAAGAGAGGACATGACTGTTGACTTTACTGAAATTAAAGGGATTATAAATAAGATAAGGCTATAAACAATTGTATGCCAGTATAGTAAATAACCCAGCCAAACTAAACAAATTCCTAGAAGGACACACTCCAAAACTGACTCAAGAAGAGATAAAGAATCTGAATGCAACTACAAGCAAAGAGAGTGCATTAATTAAAAACATAAAACTTGTCACAAATAAAAGTTCAGGCACAGATGACTTCACTGGTGGCTTCCACCAAATGTTTAAAGATGAACATAAATCCTTAACAAACTCATGCACAAAAACAGAAAAATACAACAGAAGAGAATACTTTCCAATTCGTTCCATGATGCCAATTTCACCTGGATTCTTATACCGGACAAAGATTTCACAAGAAATACAAACAACAACTAAAAACAAGTAGACAATATAAATACAGACACTGACATCCACAACCAAATACTAATGAAGTGGATTGCCTAATATAAAAGGATTATAAAAAGGATTATATAACATGAGCAAGAAGGATTTATCCCAGTAATGCAACAGGTTTAATGTATAAAAGTTCAGTCAAGGTAATACATCCTACGAATAGAACAAAAGGCAAACACAACATGGTCATCTCAATAGAGTCAGAAACAATCATTTGGCAAAATTCAACACCCCTTTTATGATAGAAACACTCAGTAAACTAGGAATGTAAAGGAGCTTCTTCAATCTGATAATAGTAATCTGTAAAATGATAACATCTTACTTAATATGAAAGATTGAATGTATTACTATTAAAGTAAGGAATCATACAATGATATCTGCTTTCATCAGTTCTATTCAATGTCGTCCTGGTGGTGACAATGTTGTCTTGGAGACATGAGCCACCACACCCAGCCCTGGATTATTTAAAAACACTGACCACATGACAATAAAAAGACAAACCAATTCAAACATGGGCAAAAGGTTTAAATGGACTTTCCTCCAAAGTAGATATACAAATAATCTTTAAGCACATGAAAAGATGTTCAATGTATTTAGTCATTAGTGAAATGTAAATCAAAACTTCATTGAGGTACCACTTCACACCCACTAGGATGAATTTAAAGAAGAAAACTAGGCAACAAGTGCTGTTGCTGGTGTGGAAAAATTTGAACCCTCATGCATGGCTGATGGGAATGTTAAGTGCACAATCGCTTTGGAAAATACATTGTCAGTTACTCAAAAAGCTAACTAAGTATAGCATTGCCATATGACCCAGCAATTCTACCTCTAAGAACATAACCAAGAGAACTGAAAACCTATGCCCAGCAAAAAATTTGACACAATTGTTCAAATCAGCATATTTATTATTTATAGTAACTGAAAAGTGGAATAAGCCAAATGTTTGTAACTTATGAATGTTTAAACAAAATATGACATATCCATATGATAGAATAATATTTGACAATAAAAATAAATTAAGGACTAATACATTCTACAATGAGGAAGAACCTGGAAAATGTTATAAGTGAAAGAAACCAGCCATGTACAACACATATTGTGCTATTATATGGTAAATCTAGACTAGGTGAATTTATCAAGACAAAATAGATTAGTGGTTGCCAGTGGTCGGGAGAGGGAAAAAATGGAGAGGGATTGCTTTTATGTACAAGGTTTCTTTTTGGAGTAAAGAAAATGTCTAAAATTAGATAGTGATGATGGTTGCACAGTTCTGTGAATTGTACACTTTAAGAGAGTGTGTTTTCTAATATGTAAATGGTATCTCAATAAAGTTGTTAGAAAAAAAGAAGTTATAATCAAAGAACTGCTGACCCTGGGAAATGAAGAGGATTTGGAAAATGAAGCATATCTTACTGCTTATGTGAACACATTTTTCAAAGAGAAGAAAAAATAAAAAGACATATTTACTCATTTTGATCAGGAAGAAATTAGAATCATAGTGATCCATATAAGACAGTGATGGAACTTTTCTTTCTTTGTTTTTTGATGCCCCTTTCTGTTTTATTTAAAGCTGTTTACACTAGGATTTTGTTCCTGCTAATGAGTGTTTTGCTCATATTGATCTTTCGGAGATGGTATTTTATTTGACATATTAAAGGCCTTATTTCAGCTTCTCATGCTCCCAGGGTTGTTGTAATGAAAGCTTGAAGCCAGGGCGTCTTCTATCAGTCTCTTTTTTGCCCCCTTTCTTTGATATAATGTGAATTAGCCTTCTTAGTGAATTACCTGTATACATTCTCAGGCTACAAATGTTGGCATGTTCAAATTTATCAAAGATTAAAAATGAGGTTGTTGAATTTTAAAAATGCACACATTCAGTTTTAAAAACACAGACACAATAAGTCTGAAGGAATTAAATCAGTGTGCAAAAGTGCAGGAGCAATCATTTAAGTCTTGTGATTACATTTTTAAAATGTTTAAGTACTTAGAAATTTAAGGATTGGCCCCGGGGCTCACACCTGTAATCCTAGCTCTTTGGGAGGTCAAGGCGGGCAGATCATGAGGTCAGGAGTTCAAGACCAGCCAGACAATATAGTGAAACCTCGTCTCTACTAAAAATACAAATATTAGTCGGGTGTGGTGGCGCACGCCTGTAATCCCAGTTACTCTGGAGGCTGAGGTAGAAGAATCGCTTGAACCTGGGAGGCAGAGTTTGCAGTGAGCCGAGATTGTGCCACTGCACTCTAGCCTGGCCGACAAAGTGAGACTTTGTCTCAAAAAAGAAAAAAAAAAAAAAGAATTTAATATATTGTAATGGGTGATGCAGTGCTTGAATGGAGATATTTTCTTCAGTTAAAAACAGGGAAGTTAACGTTTGGAACCTACTCAATGGTATACTTACATAATAAAGTAAATATCCATAAAATTCATATCAAAATCCATATCAGGGAATAAATAAATTCATGTACATCAATGATTGCCAAGTTTTAATCCTTTTTATGCACTTAATATGATTAATGCTTCTATTTACCTTTGGTGAATATATATGACCCTCAAAATATTTGTTCTGTGGGAAGTTTAAACACTTCTCTCCACAAGCAGGCATCATCTCTGCCTATCTGCTCCCCATCTCTCCTATTCCAAACAAGATACCATTTGTTTATTCATTCTCTCATGTAATAATACTTCACATATGTTGCTGCAATGGTTTCTAATCTTTTCTGGGTCATAATTGCTCGTGAAAAAATAATGGAACTTACAGACATTTCTCCAAAAATAGAAAGCTATTGCATTCATGTACACATGTCTAAGCCCATATAGAGGTACCCGGGTGCCTCCGTTTGTCCCTTATGTAGACCTAGGTTAAGAGCTCTGATCTATTAATCTGGCAAACTTCTCCCCCTTTCTTTTTTTTATCATATCTAATATTTAATAATCCAATAAAGTAAATTTTACCTCCAAATTATCTTAAGTCCTCCCATTTCACAGCTGTTGAAATCATGTTTGCATTATCTGATAAGGTCTTATTATCCTGATTTATTATAATAACCTCCTGATTTTCTTGTCTGCTATCTCATTCTCTTCTCTTCCAGTCATTTTACATTTTGCTACCAATTTAAAATTTAAATGTTCATACCAGACAATATCACTGCACTTACAACCTCCAATGGCTGGTCATTGTTATGTCTACTAAATAAAGACCGAAAACATATCAAGATTTGTTTTTTAGTTTCCAGATGCATATTAATCTCCAGAATTTCTCTTCTACAAAGTTCATATTGAGGTCCTTAAGTCATTTCGCATATATGATGTCCTCTACCTAAAAGATCTTTCCCCAATTTCAGATTATAATTTTTTTTTTTTTTTTTTTTTTTGAGACGGAGTCTTGCTGTGTCGCTCAGGCTGGAGTGTAGTGGCCGGATCTCAGCTCACTGCAAGCTCCGCCTCCCGGGTTTACGCCATTCTCCTGCCTCAGCCTCCCGAGTAGCTGGGACTACAGGCGCCCGCCACCTCGCCCGGCTAGTTTTTTGTATTTTTTAGTAGAGACGGGGTTTCACCGTGTTAGCCAGGATGGTCTCGATCTCCTGACCTCGTGATCCACCCGTCTCGGCCTCCCAGAGTGCTGGGATTACAGGCTTGAGCCACCGCGCCCGGCTCAGATTATAATTTTTAACATCTTTCACAAACAAGTTCAAACATCACTTCTCTTAAACGTCTCTTCCTCATTTTCCACAGCTTGCTTCTTCGCCCTCACTCTCTTCTCCTCCCAAAAAAGTTAAGTCACTTGCCCTTGTGTGTTTACAAAGAAATGGAAGCATTTGCATCTGCCAATTCAATTATTTATTTACAGTCTTTTTTCATCACTGAACAACACATTCTTCAAGAACAGTGATCATGTCTATTTTTATCTTTGTATCATCCTCTGTGTGTATCATAGTTCCTGTATATGGCAGTTATAAAATACTAAATTGAATGAAGAAAAAATATGCACAATACTCTTCTGACACTACTTGGAGTTAGTGCAGACTTCAAAAGGGCACAGTCTTTGTATAAGATTCTCCTCACTTCAGACAACCTGCAAGCTCCAGAGATTTTTAAATACCTGCACTCCTGACCAATTGGCTACAAATCCGGGGTTCTCACTACCCCCACGGATTCAGTAATTAACAAGAGCAAGTCACAGAATTCAGAAAAGTGCTATACTTTGTATTACACTTTTACTGCAAAGGATGCAAATTAGAACCACTTGAAAGAAGAGACCCATGGCATGAGATCTAAGAGAGCCCCAAACACAGAACTTCTGCGTCATCTACTCATGGAATCAGGATGCTTTGCTCTGCTGGCACATCAATGCCTTCACCACCCAGACAAGTCAAGTGAGCTTCAGTTTCCAATGTGTTTCTTGGCTTTTTTTTTTTTTTTTTTTTTTTTTTTTTTTTTTTTTGGTGTAGGCTTGATTGACGAAATAATTGACCAAGCCCTCATTTCCTCACCAAATGTCAAGCTCCTATCATCTTGTCATCTTGCTCAAAGCTCCAACCCACTAATCATACACTTTCTCCTTCCAGCATAGCTAGCCGTAGCCCCCATCCTGAAACTACTTAGGGGCCCCTGACTCATTTTAGTAGCGTAAACTGAAGCATATCTCTAGGCATCCACTATCAATAACAAAGTCACTCTTATTACTGGAGAAACGCAAAAAGTTTAGAAGCTCCATTCTAGGAATGCTGAAAAAGGTAAGACAAATGTTTTATTTTACAATATAAAAATATGGATATTTAAAATGCTAGATTTATTGTCACAGTAAATATTATTATGATTATTAAATTGATAATTTCATATGTTTACACTTCCAAACCTAAAGCAGCAGCCTTGATTTATTTCTAATGTCTTAAGTCACGATTTTTATGGGGTAAATTTTCTTTGTCATGCCTCCACAGATGCTGTACTACCTTCCATTCTAAATTTTCAGAGATGTCTCTAAAATAATTCTATAAAACTACAAAAAACTAAATTATAGCATAATTTATAACAGCCTATTAAAACTTGTATTTACTTTGAGCTTTTTGACACTCTAATTTCAAAATTAATATAATCCTGATTAAAGGCCTATCATTGTTCAAATGATCACAGACATGGGCAGTGATGTAGGAAAGTAACGATCTTAACCTCCTGAAATTTACAATTGTGATTAAGTCTCAGAGAAAAAAAGTCCTACTCACTATTTTCTTTTAACACATCTTTATTAAACACCTACTTTTTGCTCAGCACTGTTCTCAGCATTAAGTTTATCAACAAGCAAGACAGACAAAAATCACTGCCTTCACAAAAATTAGCATATAGTACA
The DNA here is from genome assembly GCF_024542745.1 of Macaca thibetana thibetana. NCBI lineage: Eukaryota > Metazoa > Chordata > Mammalia > Primates > Cercopithecidae > Macaca > Macaca thibetana. The sequence continues at coordinate 27,632,406 of NC_065582.1, read as the reverse complement.
ATTGAGCAGGCAATACACAGAGGAAATATATAAAATATATAGTAACCAGATTGTGTACTGTTCTCAAGAAAAAAATATGGCAAAAATGTGAGATAGAGAATATGTTTAGGGTGGGATTTGCAATGTTAAAACAATGTCAAAATGAAAGCAGCCCAAAGAATGTGACCTTTAAAAGGATCTGAAGATGGAGAAGAAGTGAACCCATTCATGTATCTTAAAGAAAATCATTCTAGGCAGAAGAGGATCAAGTGTAAAGTCCCTGGATGAAATGTACCTGGTTGTTGAAAAACAAAAAGTGAAACAAAACACAGAGAAACAAGTGTGTACAGAAAACAGTGAGTAAAGTAGTATGAATAAATAAGGTCAGAGAGGTGTGATAAAATTTAATGGGGCCTTGTAGCTCACTGGGATAATACTGTTTTCTTTCTTTCCTTCCTTCCTTCCTTCCTTCCTTCCTTCCTTCCTTCCTTCCTTCCTTCCTTCCTTCCTTCCTTCCTTCCTTCCTTCTTTCTTCTTTCTTCTTTTTCCTAAAATGAGTAGATGGTACATACATGAGCTCTGAGAAGGTGAAAATGAGTCCTACTGGTAATCAGTCTGCATTTACTTATCACAACACCAACAAAGTTTCTAAAAGGACACAGCCAGGGCTACATCACAGCTGCAACATAACTAGTGGCTTTCTTTATTTGTGACTGCTGCTCCTTTTAAGCCTCACACTATTCTTGCCTTCTGAACAATTATACCAAGCTGCCTAATTGCTAACTGCCCTGCTTACTAACAATATATCTCCAAAACAGACTTTTGCTTTCCCAATTCTTCTGTATAATTTTATAATAAGGTCCTCCCTTTAAGTCCTGTCTTATTGAGATTCCCTTGGTTTCCTCTGATGTGAACTTTCTCTTGCTGCAACAAACTAGATAAACCTAATACTGACTAAAAATATGTCACTGGTGGGATTAGGCAGTGTTGAACAGAGAAGTTATAATTTACATTTAACAGGGTAATCCAGGCTATTATGCTAAGAGTAGACCGGAGTAATACAGGCAGAAGAAGACAAACCAATTAGAAAACTAATGCAATAATTCAGAGAAAAGATAATATGACTTTGACTGTAGTGCTGGTGCCAAAGGGTTGGGAAGTGGTTGGATAGCAGACATATCTAAAGGCAGGGCTGTCAGCCTTTCTTAATGGGTTGCGTATGAACATACAGAAAGAAGAGTCAAAGATGAGTCAAAAGAGTGGGCCTAAACTGCTGGAAGGACAATATTGCCTCTTACTTGAAAAGAATGTAGGATAAGAAGGTTTAAAATGAGTTCTGCTTTATTTATTTTTTATTTATTTATTTATTTATTTTTGCTAGTTATCATTTTATTCTTGATTTAAGTCCAGTCTTCTAGAATCTATTAATAGCTGTTTTTTCTGGTTGATGTCATTTAGTCTAAAGATCGTCTATATGCTGATGACTTCCCACTAATACTTCTGTTCCTAACCTCACTTTTTCCTAAGCTCCAGACTTGCAGGTCTGACTGCTACTATATTATCTACACTTAAATGTCAGATGCATACTTCAAATATAACATGTCTTAAAACAACTTTTGATCTCTATCACCCGCCCCTGCTCGTTTCCCCAATCTTTTCCTCCCCATTCTTTTCTTTTTTTTTTTTTTGTTTGTTTGTTTAATTTATTTTTTATTATTATTATACTTTAAGTTCTAGGGTACATGTGCATAACGTGCAGGTTTGTTACATATGTATACTTGTGCCATGTTGCTGTGCTGTACCCATCAACTCGTCAGCACCCATCAACTCGTCATTTACATCAGTTATAACTCCCAGTGCAATCCCTCCCCCCTCCCCCCCTCCCCATGATAGGCCCCGGTGTGTGATGTTCCCCTCCCGAGTCCAAGTGATCTCATTGTTCAGTTCCCACCTATGAGTGAGAACATGCGGTGTTTGGTTTTCTGTTCTTGTGATAGTTTGCTAAGAATGATGGTTTCCAGCTGCATCCATGTCCCTACAAAGGACACAAACTCATCCTTTTTGATGGCTGCATAGTATTCCATGGTGTATATGTGCCACATTTTCTTAATCCAGTCTGTCACAGATGGACATTTGGGTTGATTCCAAGTCTTTGCTATTGTGAATGGTGCCGCAATAAACACACGTGTGCATGTGTCTTTATAGCAGCATGATTTATAATCCTTTGGGTATCTCCCCAGTAATGGGATGGCTGGGTCATATGGTACATCTAGTTCTAGATCCTTGAGGAATCCCAATTCCTTGAGTTCTGCTTTAATCTGACAAAGCGTCTAGGTGAAGATATTAAGTAAGCAGTTAATATGTGAGTACAGAGTTCAGAAGAAAGTTTGAGCTGGAGAGGTACATTATGAGTTCTCCTAGTATAGATGGTATTTAAAGTCATGAGACTGAAGGACGTCAATGAGGGAGTGACTGTATTTTTCTTGTATCCGTATTTTCCAACTGGATTTGCTATGATTTTATAGCTCTAGTTAGATTGGGTCTGTATACTATAGATGTTATGGTCTCTGTAATATATATCTTCCTGAGAATATCTAGAATTTTACTAATATCATGAAATTACTTTTACATGTCCAAAGTATTAGTTTAGAATTTTTAAAAAGTCAACAACACAAAGTTCAATTTCAGCATAATTGTCACTTATTTTTCTCTTAATATTTAACTGCATGAATCATGGTGACGTAGCTGTTCAATCATCTATTACTAGGACTATAATTGAAAAAGTCTAGGATAGAAGAAAAATAAATTTAGCTTTGAAATCTGATGTTTTAATCTAATGTTTTTGTTAACAAAATAATCAACCACTTTTAATGGGTTATTTTATGGCATAATAATATGATATAATTTTATCACTCCTAACTGCAGATATCTGTCACACTATATTGATATTGACCGTGATGAAAATAATCTCTTTTTTTGTTAGTTTTTCACTTTTTAATATAATTAAGTCCCATTTGGACTCATACCTTGCATATAATTTTGATAAATGTGAATTGGAGCCTAGTAGAAATTTGGATGCCAGTAATTTACCCTGGATACAAGTACTGACTATCTTTATTATGTTCTTGATAGTCAAATATGCCCAACATGCCTGCTGATTTTGCTTGGTCATTTACTTAAATAGTTTTATACTAATTTAAAGTTAAATGAAGTTTTTTAAACAAATGATGTTTCTGTAACTTGCAAAAATATTGATGTATCAAATTCTAAGATAAAAAAAATTGATATCTAAGGATTTGTTTGGCTGATAGTTTTCCATGGTTATGGGACTTATATACAGATCTCATCATTATTTAAATCTTTTAGAAAATAATTAAACTTCAAATTAATCATATGAAGAATATAATTATTATTCACAATATTTCTTGCATTTAGTAGGGACTATTTTTGTCATTTATTTTGTTCAAACTTCTTAATAATAGGATATACAGCTATATTTATTCAATTATTTAAAATAAAAAAAAAAACTAAGTCTCATAAAATGTAAGCAATTTAAGGTCAATCTACTCATAAAAGGCCATAACCAAGATTAATCAAATTCAGCTGAATCAGAAGTTAATTTCCTTTGCTTTTCTTGTAGGGGTCTGTTTTAACTTTAAAATATTAGGTAAATTGCAAATGACTATATTCATAAACCTGGTAGGCCTATTATGAATGTTTAAAAATATATTTTAAGAAAATTAAGAGTGACTTTTCACGACTCAGTCAGGAGGCATCTCCTGAGTGACTACCCCATTTAGTTAGATGTTACTAATGTCAAATAACATAAGACATTGTCCTTGGTCTTAAAGAAAGTACAATCCAAAAGGGAGAAACCTAGTAACTCAACAATACAAACTGCAGTGCATACAACTATGCATAAAATTTGACTTTGGAATCAGGAAATGAACAACTATGTTAAACTCTAAAAAGTAGGGAGATTCAGAAAATGCGTGAGTCTGTTAAGTGTTCAGAAATAAATGGAAAATAGAACACAGAATGAAATGGAAATTACATTGAGAAGAATAGCATGCATGAAGATATACTAGATGCATTAGATGGAAGATCGCATTTGGGCATCTACAAGTAGTCGGCAGGGGCTGTAGCATGGATGACTATAAGGAAGAGTGGGCCACGAGCCTCAAGATATAGACATGGACCAGTTGCTAAGCAAGGGGGTATAAATATTTTCTATGTAATTAAGTGTTGAAGAGTGAGAATACTCTATATTTTCAAACTACAGTTTGTAAAAAGCTGACTCGAAAGCAAATCCTATGTGTCGGGAGCAGAATCGTCAATGATTTTTTGAGACGCTTCTCACTAAATTGCTCTGAAACTCTTGCCTACTATTTCCAAACACCTTTATGAAGTACATGTATACTGGTGAAAGAAGAGTCATCCCAGTAAGACATGTTTGGGTTGCTGGGGTTGCCTCAGCTATGGATAAGATTTTGATTAATGATAAGATCCATATTCAGAACTAGTCCTTTTGTAGGTTTTTGATAAAATTTCAGGAACAATAATTTTAAAATGAAACAGATTATTAGTTTTTTTTTTTTCAGTTGCTTTCTACATTATTTGTTTCTGGGAAGCCACGCTATAGGTTATGTACATTTACAGGTATGGCTAGAGGGATCAGGAATGTCATATGTGATTTTTTTTAATAGAAAATCATTTTATATTAAAGCTAGAGGATTCATTGAAGTATATCTAAGCAAATAAACTTTTAAATAAAGAAATAGAAAAGAGATAAAGGGGAGCACTCAAGATCACAAGGAATTTTATTAAAACTCTAGGTCTGGGACACATATCTTTCCAACTAAAGATAAATGGTTTTATGTTTCTTCCTACACTTTGGTTCGATTCCTCAGTATCATACCATGGATGTTGTTTTTGCAGGATTTCAAAAGCATATGTCAAAGATGGTCACTGATGAGAAAGAATGTTATGCTACTGAAGCCAACAAATTTCTTTATGTGTTCAGGTGCCTAGATAGTTATTATACTTGGTTTCAAAGTAGTCTTGAAAGATAAGTTAAAGATATAAAATGGTACAATATTTAATTGTTGCTCTTCTCAACTTTAGGACTATGCTAACAGTTTAGGAGGAGAGATCTTTGTACACATAGAGCTATTCTTTAATTAAATTTGCTAATGTAATCTCAGAAGATTCCAAGTTGGTTTAGTTTGTACAAAATGCTGACTGGTAATCTAAACAAATGGGATATGTAAAATTTGCCTGGAGACATCACAAATTGGTTTGCTTTTCTCAAGATAGTTGGCATTTCATTTTCAGCTGTAAAAAACTTTAGAAATAGAATTGTATAAAAATTTTAACATAAGTATTAAATCCCTATTGCATTCCCTAAATTTTTGAAAAATAATGTGGATAAATCCTACCTAGTACAGTATTTACAACATTATTTCTTACCCTGTCAAAGATAATTTCAAAATAATACTAAATAAGCACCTTATAGGAACAGTTAAAAAGTATCTTTTGCCTTCAAAAAAAAGGATCATTTTATTATGGCAGTCATTCTAACTTACTGAGAATTAATAAATGTGGCCAGGGTTCTTTTTTTCTGTAAAAAATTCTTTTTTCTGTAAAAATACAAAATCTTTATATATGAATTTAATAATTGTTTTATTATAATTTTTGTTAAAATGTTAAAGTCTGTACAAGTGTATTAAAGGACTTCACTGAGGGGGCATGGGGAAAAGGTACTAACCTAAGTAACTTCAAATATGACTGAAGTCTGTACTCTAGTTGATACAATGGCTTTCAGTTAGATATTGGTTAACAATTCTGAAACAATGATACATATATACTGAAATTGAACTACCAAGTAAATGTATGGTAAAGAGTGGGAGCTAGGTCACTCACTGTTAAATTGGAAGATTACAGGAAAACAAGGGGAGGTGGCTAAAATAATATATTTGGTTTGGGGTATAAATTCATGTTTAGCTTAATATAGATTCCCATAATTACATAAATAATGCTTATAGGTATGTGTATATACACAGGTCAGTACACACACATATATTTTGTTGCTATGTCATCAGAGAGGTCCTAAAAGCAGTGACACTTCATAGTGATGAGCATACTTAGCTACAAGAACTGGTTTCTAATACTATTCTTAAGTAATAGGAATGAAAGCTCCTTAGGAAATGGTTGATTTTAGGACTAAGGAAGGAAATATATGATGAACCTGCAGCACCTTGTACTGCTAGAAGGTATGAGTGTTCTCAAAAATACCCACAACTGAGTCCGTATCGATATAAATAATGATTAAATAAGAAGGGGAGAAGAGATAAATGTCCCATATGGAAGAATTACGTATAAATTTCACATAGATATTCTGCTCTCAAGGAGAGAGAGCAGAACTGTATACTTCTTAAATGTAGCGTGTATATATGAGTTTCTTACAAAGTTTTTACAGGGGGAAAAAAGTAACTTTACAGTGTTGTAACTCTGCAAACACTACACAGAAAGGCAATCAAAGTCAATCACAACAGTGAACATCGTTTTGATAGCATGGACCTTTGATATGATGCAATGAAAATGGCAATTTATCTCTGAGGTCTTCCTCCCCAAAACCTGTAACTGCAGTTTAATCATGAGAAATATATCGGAGAAATCCTAATTGATGGTAGTCTATAAACTATCTTACTAGCATTCTTCAAGATGGCCAAAATAATAAAAAATAATCAAAGTCTGAGAACGTGTTAGAGTTAGAGCAGCTCAAGGAAACATAACCATCAAATATTATTTAATATTATGGATGGGACCCTGAAACAATAAAACTATGTTAGAGGAAGGCTGAGGAAATCATATATATATATATATATGATTATATGTGTGACTATGTATAGTTACATGATTGTCAATTAAAGCCCATATTTAATATTTAATATATGGGCTTTAATATTTAATAAAACCCATATTTAATATTTAATACATAAGCCTCAAATGATATTTAATATGTAGGCCTTAATTAATGTATCATGTCACAACTATACATATATTTGGGATATTGGTTGTCAATTCTGAAACCATTACACATGTATACTGAAATTGAATTACCACGTAAGTGGATGGTGGATTCTGGGAGCTATATATAGTAAATATATATACATGTATCTTATTACATGATATATTAATATGTCATAATACATTAATTAAGGCCCATATTTAATATATATAACTATATACATGTATATTGAGTTATATATTTAATTAAATAAATCATATTTAATTAATATTAACATATGGCCTAATTATATATATGCAGCTTATGTACAATTACACATGCAACATAACAATTAAAGTGATGCAGCTGGAAGTCAAGGAAAGCCAAGGATTGCCAGCAACCTTCAGAAGCTAGAAGCGGCAAGGAAGGATTCTTCCCTAAAATCTTCTGTAGAGGCATGGCCATGCCTTGATTTCAGACTTCTAGATTCCAGAACTGTAAAATAAAATAAATTTTGTGGTTTTGAAACCACTTAGTTTTTTATGCTTTGTTATGGCAACCCTAGAATGTTAGTATAGATTTTCTTTCCTACTCCTAAGCCAACCGTGTGCTTTACATGTCTTTGATTCTGGCTCACTGTTTGAAATTGTTCAAACTGTTGTCATTGTTCACATTTGTCATTGTTCACTGTTGTCATTGTTCACATTCTCTATGTCATAGCTCAACTATTAACCCTGGCCGAATTTCCATGACTTTCTTAGGGGGTATTATTCACTCATACATGCATTTCTTTGAAAATATATGCAATCATTTATGAAAACAATCGAAAGCTATTAAGTTGTTTATGCATTTTGCTGTTAAATTATCTTCTCAAGAAAATATTCTTATGACAACAATGCAGTAAGTTCTAGTAAATGACTGAATGAATGTCATTTCCCAATTCTCATGTTTTCAGTATTTGAATTTACCATGTAAACAGACTTGTAGTATTTTGAAGTTAATAGTCATGGTATAATTTTTAAAACATCCATTTTAACATATGTTCAAAGGTTTATATGCTAATTATATGAAATAGTATAATATTCTGTAATTTAATATTTAAGTAGGAAAACATCTTCATTTTAATATTTACAGCATCAGCTATATCTATCTCATTAAAATGAATGATTCTTGAATAGTGAAATGTTGAATATTTTTCTCATTGTAAACATGAATTGACATATATTTGCATAAATAATATTGAACTTCTTATTCAAATTGTCAAGAGAAGTAAAAAGCTTTCCAATCTAAATAGGATATATTAATGTACAACTGTAAACAGATGTTAAGAGAGATCACAGAAAGATAATTGCAGTTGTTACCAGTTTAAAAATATTTTCTTTCCTAATTAAAGGAAGAATAAATGATCCCATGAAACAATTACCCAAAGTATTAATAGTGCAAATGCCTAACTGAAATTATTTACATGTATCCTTTTTTCCATATTACATTAAACAATTATCACAAGTAAAGACAGAGTCTAAATACATCTATAAAAAACCTTCCAACCAAAAGGAAAAAGATCATTTGCTATTTATATTAAAGAGGAAAATCAAGGGAGGAGTAAATTACATAACAAATTTAAGTTATCTCCTGTTTCTAATCAAAATAATAAGAAGAAAAAGGATGAAACAAATGGAACAGGGACACAATGTGTCTAACGTTTTATCAACAGGAATAGAAAGTGATACAAGGACATTCTTGAGATAATCAAGTGAATGTCAGATATGGGAGGAGTATTGCTAGTCTCACTGCTGTGATATACAATTGATTGTTCAGGACTCTGCAGGGAATTGCTCAGCACAAAAGGAATACAAATTAGCTCTCCGCATAGTTCAGACATGTGCAGGTCCCTCTCTCACATGAAGGAGCAAGCTGAGAATTTGGAAATATCTTTAACTTTGTTATTTTATCCGATGCCCAATAAAGCAAAGAAGGGAACAATCTGCAACACCTGGAGTAGTATATTAAATTGTATTAAATAGTATCAGTGGGTGATGGTTAGATAATAAATTAGAATGAGGAGAGGGATGCTGGTAAACAGTGCATAACAGGGATATGAATCACTAGAATTTTAGGAAAATAAACCCTAATTGGAAGAAAATGCAGAACTCTAATGTGAGTTTGATGTTTACAGATCCAGTTGTTTTCCCTCTAGTCTAAAAGTAAGATATATGAGTAAAAGACCAATAAAAAATAATTGGCACTCTCCTGTGTGGCTGTTCTTTTCATTGCAGTAAACTACAAATAGACAAAAAAAAAAAATCAGGGAAAGTATGCCACAAGGTGATTCCATTGGTGCAATAAAGACAATGCTGTGACAAAACTTGTAATGAAAAGCAATTTGGACTGTTGGACTCTGATGATCTAGGGAAGGAGTCAGGGTTTGTGAAAGTCACCAATGGCTTTCTGCACACACTTGGGGAAAGTTTTGTTTCTCTCGAAGGCATTCATAATAGTAGACAAACCAAGGGAAATTCTTTTTTAAAAATCTGCACATTGTTTTGACTCTTGTATACATATTCCTTCTATATATGACATAGAATAGTAGCAGAAAAAATATTTGGATTAAAGCAGGATTTGAATAGTAATTCTATTAATAACTGGCTGTGGCCCTAGTCATTTCTTCTAATTTTGTCCAACACAATGTGTTTATTTATAAATCAAGGGTGATATGACCCTGCTTCATAACTGCATTAGCTTAAATGAAGAGTATCTGTAAATGACAATATCATGCCTGGGGTTTTGCTTGCCATCAAAAAATATCAGATTCCTTTGTGGCTACACCTAAACCACGGGGGTGCACATGGTCACCTGTAGGCAATAGATCACTCACTATTCAAAATAAATTTGGTATGTTTTATTATATTCAAAGAACACTACATAACACAGTAGGTAGAAAAGAAAAAAAATATGTATATATAAAAGAAAAATATGTATATATAAATATATATGAAAGAAAAAAGTATGTGTGTTTATGTATATATCTTTATTTTTTTATATATATATATATATATATATATATATATATATATATATTTTTTTTTTTTTTAAACAAAGTCTTGCTCTTTCACCCAGGCTGGAGTGCAGTGGTGCAATCTCAGCTCACTGCAACCTCGACCTCCTGGGTTCAAGCCTTTCTCCTACCTCAACCTCCTGAGTAGCTGGGATTACAAGCATGTGCCACCATGCCTGGCTAAATTTTGTATTTTTAGTAGAGACGGCATTTCGCCATGTACAGCAGGCTGGTCTCTAACTCCAGACCTCAAGTGATCCCCCGCCTCAGCCTCCAAAATTGCTAGGATAACAGGAGTGGGCCACCGCACCTGGCTATGTGTATATCTCTAGAAAGAAGGCTACCAAGAGACCAGACCAAAATCCCTGAGGCTAGTACCTACTTACCATGAACTGAGGAAAGCAATAATGTAGGTGGGTAAGCTAGCATGCTGCGGTGGTGAATAAGACCACTGATTTTGGAGGCTGAGAAATCTGGGATTAATATCTTTGGCACTTGAGAACTTTGCAATCTTAGGTGTGTTAACTATTCTTCTAGCGACACAGCTTTCTCATTAAATGTGGATATTACTAATACAAATCTCAGAGTCAATGAAATAATTAAATGTGGAAAAGCTTAACTTAAATAGTGAAAATGATAATAATATCTACCTCATACTTGTCTTAGTATATTTCCTGTCAAGTTGTAAATGTTCTATAATTATAATTATGCTGTTATTGCTATCTAGTAATATTGATTTTAATTTGGAGATAGTATTTATATTTATTAATGATATTCACTCCATGTGAACCCAGTAATAATAAAATACATTTATACCTCCCAAATAACATATACTTAAATATAACACTGAGCCTTTATTAGAGCCTGGCCTAGAATGCTGTGCTTCTTAATTTAGACCTATAGCATCCTTATGTGAATATGAATTTTCTTCTTAAAGTCTGGGGAGTGGGAGGGATTGGGAAGTATTTTTGTGAGTTTCCTTTATCTCAGGTCATAAAATGACGCCAAGTTGCATTCACCATGATGCCATTTAAATCTTGAATTTTCTTTGCAAGAAATTACGTATTGTTTATGTGTGTGCATTCAGCCTTTATTTTTGTGTCACTTTTAAAATTGTTTTTCTTAGAACATGTTCATTGTATTTATATTGCTCAAATTTATTTCATAATGTTGGTTTTAGAACTATTTTATTAACATTGCAATAAACATAGGTTCTATATTAGTGCTAACATTTTAAATACTAATATTGTTTATGTATTAGTTTATGTATAACTACTTTATACATTTCTTGATTTGTTTCTATAGATATATCAATTTTATGAGTCTCATAGCCAGTTTTTGGTTTAATAACTTTCTGTGGTATGTTTCCTTATTAATTTCTGCTGTTTCCTTTATTATTTCATGTTTCACACTTTTACTTTAATTTGCTGTTTTTGTTCTAAAATCTAAAGAAGAAAGCTTAGTACATTGATTTTCAGCCTTGCTTTCTATTACACACATTTAAAGAGATTATCTTTCCATTAAGTATTATTCAGCTGCAACAGCCAAGTTTTGGAATGAAGCACTTTTATTAACATTCACTTCAAAGTATTATTTAATACCCACTGTGATTTGTTCATTGACCCATCAGGGTATATTACTTAGTTTCTAAGCATTGAATATTTTCTAGCTACCTTTCTGTCACTGCCTTCCAGTTTAATTCTATTGCAGTCAAAGGTGTATCCATATGCTTTATACCCTTTGAAATTTGTGAAGTAAATAAATTTGGAAGAATAAAATTCCTTGTAAACAATTAGCTTGAATCTGATTTCTCAACCAAAGAAAACAAAGCATAACGTTTTCAAAATACTGAAAGAAGGATCATCTTGGAACTCTAGTTCCAATGAAAATATCCCTTAGACAGACAAAAGCAGAAAATTCATCAGCAATAGGCCCACACTGAAGTAAATTCTAGAGGGAGTACTTGAAGTAGAAGAAAATCCTATGCCTCGCAGACCTCCTGATATGTTGCATGTTTTCCAAGTATTTCTTGTTGTGCCTGTGTCTATCCTATGGAAGGATAGGACTTGGGGCTTCTTAACCTTTCAGGTAACAACCTTTTTTAGTTTTGGCCAAGGATTGTGAATGAAAATAATGTGTGTCACTTTCTGAACAGAGCATTTATTTAATATCCAATAACTACCTATATGGCATTTTATAATACATTTTGGAAACTACTGAAAGATCAAATAAAATGGTGGAAGATCAATCAGCTCAGACTTGAATGATTTGTCTGAGCAGAACTTTCTATGATGATGTTGTCTTAAATATATGTTTTATTTTGTTTTTAATTGACACATAATTATATATGTTTATAAGGTACAATGTGATGTTTTGATACATACATAAATTGTGTAATAATCAAATCAGGGTAGTATCTTTGACAGTTGTGTGTCTTTCCCTGAAAAGTGCTGATATGTTCTTAAGTTAATAAAGTAAGGAATAAAATCAGTGATGCTATGTTTTCTGTTTCTTTAATTAGAAAATTAGAAAACAAATTTTGCACTTAATATTATATTCCTCAGTCCCATCCATGTTGCTGCAAATGAAAGAATTTCATTCTTTATAGTTGAATAATATTCCATTGTGCATATATATATATATATATATATATATATTTTCTTGATTCATTCATCTGTTCATGGACAGTTAGGTTGATTTCATATCTTGACTACTGTGAAGAGTGCAGTAACAAACATGAAAATGCACATATCTCTTCAATATAATGCTTTCTTTCTTTTGGATACATACCCAGAAGTAGGATGTTTGAATTATATAGTAGTTCTATTTTTAGTTTTTTTGAGGAACCTCCATACTGTTCTCCACAGTTTCTGTACTAATTTACATTCCCCTTAAAGTGTTTCAGGGTTCTCCTTTCTCCTTACCCTTGCCAGCATTTGTCATTGCCAGTTTTTTTGGATACAAGTTATTTTAACTGAGATAAGCTGGGCACAGAAAGACAAATACTGTATCTTCTCATTCATATGTGGTAGCTAAACAAAATGAAGTCATGAATATAGAGAGTAGAATGGTGCTTACCAGAGGCTGGAAAGGGTACTGGGGAAGAGGAAATAAATGGGATGATTAACGGATACCGAAATACAATTAGATAGACTAAATAAGATCTAGTATTTAATAGCACAATTGGGTAATTATAGTTAATATAATTAATATCGTTATATATTTAAATATAAATATATAAATAATATATCCTATATTGTTAGATAACAAAAAGTGGAATTAGAATGTTCCTAACACAAAGAAATGATAAATGCTTGAGGTGATGGATGCACCAATTACTCTGATTTTATCATTACACATTGTATGCTTCTTTCAATATGTCACATATGTCCCGTCAATATGTACAACTATTATGTATCTGTAATCACTAAAAATAAAAAAATTTAAAAATAATTTTTCAGTGGTGCATACATCATACATTTTTTCTCTGAAATGTTTAAATAACCGCTTATTTTCTTTTGCTGATCCTTAGAGAATGGATCTCGCGGGATGTGATGTTGAAGGCATTTTCCAAATGTTCACTCAATGATTAAGACATTTCAGATTTAATGTTTACATAGGGAATTCATCAATCATAGTTGTCACTTTGGAAGATGATGAGACCAGGACATTGAAGAAAGGCTTTTTCCTTTGTGTTACATTCTGATACCTATGCCTTACTATTGCTTTGGACATAAGAAACAAACTAATCTCTTTTCCCCATCTCTACTTTCTATTGCTTACAACAGCTACATTTTGTCCCAAAAATTGAAACCCCTCTAGCTATTTTAAACAGAAAGGCAGTTGCTGCAACAATTTTATAAAGTATTGGAAAGGCTAGATGAGTGAGAATCACATGGCCAATGCTGAAGCTATTGATCTAAGGATAAGAAAACTAGGATCAGGGAGCTGCAACTGAATCCGTGATATTGCCTTACACATCCATGAGGCTGTTGACTGAAATAGAGAGACACCTAGGTCCTCACAGGCTTGGCTTTTCTTGTTAAAAAAAGGAAAAAAGCACCAGTAAATTGGCGATGGCTTCTCTTTTATCTTGTAAACCTTTTAAGTTCCTATAATCGATAAAACTTAATTTGCATCTAGAACATCTAGCAAGAGATTCTTGGAAATATAGGTTTCAGCTTTGCCATTACTGCAAAATAGCAAGGCACGTAGGAGGTACAAATGGATGTTAAGAACTAAGCAACCCTAACTAACATGATCAAAATGTCTCAATTTTAATTTAATGGAAAATGCTTTCCCTTTCACAAATCCTGTTGGAGGAAGACTAACAGCAAAGTGTTGTTAGTGTTTCTCTCCATTTTAGAGGGAAAAAACATACTTAGAATAATTTCTTTATTTTGTTAATCAAAACTAATAAAGACACTGGCAACAATCTTGCCTTGGGTTCACACTGGACTTTGGTCTAATTGTCTGGTACATTCCAGTTATATCCCAGTTGCAATATCATTGACTATGTACTCCTCTCAGGTCAGGAGCTTGTGATTAATCTCATGTTTTGATGTATACACAACACTGTTACCATCTCCATGCAAGCAACCAATGACTAAGAGTCTATATAATTGAGACAATTCGATCTGTTTTTACTTTCTTTTTTTTTAAATTTATTTATTATTATTATACTTTAAGTTGTAGGGTACATGTGCATAACGTGCAGGTTTGTTACATATGTATACTTGTGCCATGTTGGTGTGCTGCACCCATCAACTTGTCATTTACATCAGGTATAACTCCCAATGCAATCCCTCCCCCCTCCCCGCTCCCCATGATAGGCCCCGGCGTGTGATGTTCCCCTTCCTGAGTCCAAGTGATCTCATTGTTCAGTTCCCACCTATGAGTGAGAACATGCGGTGTTTGGTTTTCTGTTCTTGTGATAGTTTGCTAAGAATGATGGTTTCCAGCTGCATCCATGTCCCTCCAAAGACACAAACTCATCCTTTTTGATGGCTGCATAGTATTCCATGGTGTATATGTGCCACATTTTCTTAATCCAATCTGTCACTGATGGACATTTGGGTTGATTCCAAGTCTTTGCTATTGTGAATAGTGCTGCAATAAACATACGTGTGCATGTGTCTTTATAGCAGCATGATTTATAATCCTTTGGGTATATACCCAGTAATGGGATGGCTGGGTCATATGGTACTTCTAGTTCTAGATCCTTGAGGAATCGCCATACTGTTTTCCATAATGGTTGAACTAGTTTACAATCCCACCAACAGTGTAAAAGTGTTCCTATTTCTCCACATCCTCTCCAGCACCTGTTGTTTCCTGACTTTTTAATGATCGCCATTCTAACTGGTGTGAGATGGTATCTCATTGTGGTAAAAACGCTCAATAAATTCGGTATTGATGGAACGTACCTCAAAATAATAAGAGCTATTTATGACAAACCCACAGCCAATATCATACTGAATGGGCAAAAACTGGAAAAATTCCCTTTGAAAACTGGCACAAGACAGGGATGCCCTCTCTCACCACTCCTATTCAACATAGTGTTGGAAGTTCTGGCTAGGGCAATTAGGCAAGAGAAAGAAATCAAGGGTATTCAGTTAGGAAAAGAAGAAGTCAAATTGTCCCTGTTTGCAGATGACATGATTGTATATTTAGAAAACCCCATTGTCTCAGCCCAAAATCTCCTTAAGCTGGTAAGCAACTTCAGCAAAGTCTCAGGATACAAAATTAATGTGCAAAAATCACAAGCATTCTTATACACCAGTAACAGACAAACACAGAGCCAAATCAGGAATGAACTTCCATTCACAATTGCTTCAAAGAGAATCAAATACCTAGGAATCCAACTTACAAGGGATGTAAAGGACCTCTTCAAGGAGAACTACAAAGCACTGCTCAGTAAAATAAAAGAGGACACAAACAAATGGAAGAACATACCATGTTCATGGATAGGAAGAATCAATATCGTGAAAATGGCCATACTGCCCAAGGTAATTTATAGATTCAGTGCCATCCCCATCAAGCTACCAATGAGTTTCTTCACAGAATTGGAAAAAACTGCTTTAAAGTTCATATGTTTTTACTTTCATTATATGCCCATCTTACTTATGTAGAATTGATTTTTTCTGATAATCTAATGGACATTTTTTGTCAACTCTAAGGAGAGGATCTATGTGATTCATTGCCTTACTTTACTGTTTTTCCAGCAAATCCAGTTTGCTGGTTTTGCAGCAATTGTTTGCATGGTTCTGTGAATTGACAGCTAAACGTGCGGAAATGCAGAGCATTTCATTGGGAGGACAGATTGGTTCAACATGCCTGATGATGATAGACCACTTCCAAGAGCTTACAGTGTTAACTAGTCTTTTGATATATTTATATATTCAGAAAATATTTCTACATTTCAGTTTTTCAATAATTAGTTTTGAACCAGGTAGGAAGTTAATAAACTGAAAGGATTCACTCTTGGTATCATGGGTCTCATCAATGGACAGTGGCATAGGTCTAGCTGAAATTCCCCATATTGTAATCTAACAAAACCTTGAATTATAATTCTGTGCTTTTCGCCTTCTTCATGAAGTATGAGAAGGAAACTGGGATGAGAAGACAACTGTTAATTTACTTCACTAATTTATAAATTTCTGCATACTTGTTGTTTAATCATATATCATTAGCATATTTCCCATATATGTTATATAACAATATTAGAAAGGGAACAAATACAAAAATAATATTACTTCTCTAACTTGCAATGTACAAGACTATGCAAAGAATATTATTTGGATCACTTCATTTTATTTGCCACATTTCTTTTGTATATTCTGTATCACGTTAAGTTTCTTCTTGACTTTCTATCCTACACTAATGATAAATGACAGGGAAGGTGGTAATGGGAGTGTGGCAATGACTGTGAACACACACATCAACCTGAGCAAAAAGTAATGTGAAGTGACTGACTTAGGACAGTAATGAGGATGGTAACATTTAATGCTATTTTCTAGACTTGTTAAAAGAAATAGATATTGTATCACACTTAGCTTATTATAATTTTTGTCATAAAAATATTCACTGAACAGTAGTGCCTAAAAACACACTTAAAAATATTACTGTATACTGTCCAATCTTCAAATTTAAAATAAACTAGCTGGTTGATCTGCAAATAAGTCTATTCATTCAGAAAACTGAGAGTTTCCTGGACATATAATTTCAACTTAAATATTTTCTTCAAGGAATATTCATGATTTTTAAAAATTAAATTTGATTGAGATGACGTGAAGTTTAGTTTTTCACCTGATTTTCTGAATTTATTTTAAAATATGTACTACTAGATAGGGGTTGATCTGAAAATAATTCTATTCATTCAGATAACTGAGAGTTTTGTGGAAGTATAATTTCAACTTAAATATTTTGTTTAAGAAATATTCATGATTTTTAAAAATTAAATTTGATTGAAGTGACGTGAAGTTTTGTTTATCACTTGATTTTCTGAATTTATTTTAAAATATGTACTGCTAGATAATTTTTCAAGGGCTGCATGTATATTGAGTTATTGTATTCTTCATATTTTTCTATTTTTATGTTTGACAGATGTCGATCTTTGATATTTCGAAAAAATGATACATTTTATTATTCTCTCACTCAAAATATAAGAAGAGTGAAGAATGGCTCAGTACATGCCTTTGAAGAATGTGCTAGCAGGGCTGTAGAGATGATTTTAACATGTATCCTGTCCTGAAGGAGTTTACAGTTCAGGAAATAACTTACAGCTATAAATAGTACGGTTTAAGTAAGTTTCAAGTATATGATCCAAAACATGGATAAAATATTTTTGCAAGTTGTATAGATAACCAACCTCTTATAAAAAATTCTTCCCATGGGTTAGGTAATTTTTAATATTTGACTACATTCCTTAGGTATATTTCAAAACTATTATAAATTTAATTCAAATATGCCATAAGTATAAAGTAGAAAATATAAAAATATAAACTAATAAAAGAGTGATGGTTTTCTATCTTAGCATGCCATATTTTTTTCTTAAGCAAATCAATTTGCTTTCTACTCATTTTCACACAATCTCAGGACCAAACATCATTTTCTCTTTACCTTTCAAACAAATGAATTGCAATTTATTATAATAATGTTTTGCATCCTAACTCCAAAAATGACTTACCTAGTATAAGGAAGTATGAAAAGCAATCTGTTCCTCTGAAATAGGAGTTTATTTTTCCTCAAATCTGTTCTTCCTATCCCCCTCAATGTAGGGATGCCACGGTGTGGCACCCTTATAACCTCTCAGTGCCTAGGTCTTCCTTCTTCCAATTCTTGAGACTGTTGGCTTTTGATGACTCACATTCTAGTCATTCTCTAAAAATTTATTTTTTTGAAAGAGACCTGCCTCATCAAAGATTATACTTCTCTCTGTGAGAAGCCAAAATGCATCACTAATACAAAGGTTAAAAGACTTGCCCTGATTCAGAAAATCTCTGGAGAGTCATTCCAGCTCCAGAGCTCCCTGTGGAATTGGCTGGTTTGTGTTGTGAAAGGCTTCCAGGCACACTTTTTACTCTGACCAGTCCTTTTCCCTCATTGTTACGTGAGTCTTATTCGTTATAGAACTCTCTTCCAAACAAATACTGTTTCATAAATTGGGAAACACAATATTCTTGGAAACAATTTTAAACACTTGGTATCAAAACAGGTCCTAAGAAAGTTTCTAAAATAGGATCTGTAGCTGTGTTATCCACCGCGCGTGCAGCAAGCAAGATCCCTTTACTGGTGGAAGGTGGGTGCTGATGGCATGCTGTACTCTTGACACAATAAACTATCTACTTGTGGTGGTATACAGGATGTCATAAGGAGGAAGTGTCCTAAGAAGTACAATATCTCATGTCTTTCAGGGAATTGAGGGAAATAGTAATTATAATGACTATGAAATTAAATGGCTTTTTGTGGGTGTTAGTGATGCACTGGAGAAGGACGATGAAAAGCTTGGGGTAATTAAATATTAATTTAATGTGAGTGAAAGCAGAAGATGTCTTAAGTGCTTAAGTGATATATAAGGAGATTCTTATATATTGCCTTGCAGGGTTAAAAACAACAACTGTAGATTAAGCCCAAGACTTAATTATTAAGGTAGCATTTTACCAGAGAAATTTTAGTTCTCCAGCCAAACAGTCTGTTACATCATGGCTGAGCTCCTGTTTGATAAGGCATGAGGCTCTAAACTTGCATGGGTACATATGCACTTCAACTCTTGAATACTTAGACTGCCCTGAACGTTCTGGATCTACATAAGTAGACTACCCATTCCCATTACAGGTTAGTGGATCCCCTCATGTAAGAAGATGAATTGTAAGAAAACATATGATCTCCCCCTCAGTATGTGCCCTTACTTCCCATTCCTGGCTGCCAGACCAATAAAGGCATCTTACAATTTAACCTGGTCACAGAAGTGTTGACTCTACAAGAGACAAATGGCTCTACACAAAGGACTTGTATGACCTAGCCAATGTAGGAATGAGAGCCAGGGAAACATAAATAAAACTGAATTTTCAGGATATTGGATTGAAGAAGTTATGATTTAAAATTCATAAAATGATAGTGTATCCATATGGAAGCATTCTTCATTGATATATAATTTACCATCATGACAATAGCCCAGAAGTAGCAGACATTCTAGGATGGCTCTTGAAATCTTGAAGAAGTAATGGTCACGCCTAAGGAAGTAAAAATGGCAGAACTGCTGAGACAGATGATAGAGGAAGAAATCAAAAGACGTATAAGCGGACAGAAAATATATACTTATACTATATGTTTAAATATAAATATTTAAACACATAAGGCTAGAAAAACAACTAAATAAGTTGGTTATGTTCCATAATATATCCAGAAAGACACCTGTATTAGTTCATTTTCAGCATGACATACTAATACTAATGAAGTACTATTACTTCTACTAATGAAGAACTGCCCAAGACTGAGTAATTTATAAAGGAAAGGAGTTTAATTGATGCATCGCTGGGGAGGCCTCAGGAAACTTAAAATCATGGTGGAAGGCAAAGGAGAAGTAAGCACTTTCTTCACAGGGCAGAAGGATGGAGTGAGAACAAACAGGGGAAATGCCAGGTGCTCATAAAACCATCAGATCTCATGAGACTCACTCATTATCACAAGAACAGCAAGGGGGATACTGCTGAATGATCCATTTACCTCCACCTCATCCCACCCTTGACACTTGAGGATTACAATTCAAGATGAGATTTTGGGTGGAAACACAGCCAAACCACATCATTCCAACCCCAGCCCCTCCCAAATCTCATGTCTTCACATTTCAAAACACAATCATGCTTTTTTAACAGTCCCCCAAAGTCTTAACTGATTCCAACATTAACCCAAAAAGTCCAAGTCCCCAAAGTCTCATCTAAGACAAAGGAAATCCCTTATACCTATGGGCTTGTAAAATTGAAAACCAGTTAATTACTTCCTAGATACAAGGGAGGTACAGGCATTGAGTAAATACAGCAGTTCCAAATGGGAGACATTGGCCAAAATAAAGGGGCTTCAGACCCTATGCAACTCTGAAATCCAGTGGGCAGTCAAATCTTAAAGCACCAAAATGATCTCTTTTGACTCCATGTCTCACATCCAGGTCACACCAATGCAAGAGGTAGGTTCCCACTCCTTTGGGCAGCTCTACCCCTATGATTTTGCAGGATACAGACCCTCTCCCAGCTGCTTTCATAGGCTAGTGTTGAGTGTCTGTGGCTTTTCCAGGTACATGGTGCAAGCTGTTGGTGAATCTACCATTCTGGGGTCTGGAAGACAGTGGCCCTCTTCTCACAGTTCCACTAGTCAGTGACCCAGTGGGGGCTCTGTGTCAGGGTTCCAACTACATTTCCCTTCTGCACTTCCCTAACAGAGGTTCTCCATGAGGGCTCTGCCCCTGCAACAAACTTCTGACTGGACATCCAGGCATTTCCATACATTCTCTGAACTCCTTCAGTTCTTGACTTCTGTGCACCTACAGGCCCAATACCACATGTAAGCCACCAAGGTTTGGGGCTTGCACTCTCTGAAGCAATGGCCTGAGCAATACATTGGCCCCTTTTAGCCATGACTGGAATGCAGGGCACCAAGACTTGAGACTGCAAAAAGCAGTAACGCCCTGGGGCTGACTCTCAAAACCATATTTTTCTCCTAGGCCTCAGGGCCTGTGATAGGAGATGCTGCTGGGAAGATCTCTAACATGCCCTGGAGACATTTTTCCCAATGTCTTGGAGATTAACATTTGGCTCCTTATTACTTATGCACATTCTTGCAGCCCACTTGAATTTCTCCTCAGAAAATGGGTTTTTCTTTTCTAACACATTGTCAAGCTGCCAATTTTCTGAACTTTTATGCTCTTCTTCCCTTTTAAACATAAGTTCTAATTCCAAACAATATCGTTGTGAATGCATAAAACTGAATGCTTTTAAGAGCATCCAAGCCACATTTTGAATGGTTTGGTACTTAGAAATTTCTTCCACCATATACCCTAAATCATTCTCTCAAGTTCAAAGTTCTACAGATCTCTAGGTCAGGGGCAAAATGCTGCCATTCTCTTTGCTAAAGCACAGCAAGAGTGACCTTTACTCCAGTTCCCAACAAGTTCCTCATCTTCATCTGAGCCCACCTCAGCCTGAACTTAATGTTCCATATCACAATGAGTGTTTTGGTCAAAGCCATTCAACAAGTCTCTAGGAAGTTCCACTTTCCCACACCTTCCTGTCTTCTGAGCCCTCCAAGTCTCTAGGAAGTTCCAAACTTTCCCATATTTTCCTGTCTTCTTCTGAGCCCTCCAAACTCTTCCAGCTTTTGCCTGTTACCTAATTCTGAAGTCACTTCCACATTTTCAGGCATCCTTATAGCAGTGCCCCACTCTTGGTACAAATTTACTGTATTAGTCCATTCTCATGTTGCCATAAAGAACTGTCCAAAACTTGGTAACTTATAAAGGAAAGAGGTTTAATTTATGCATTGCTGGGGAGGCCTCAGGAAACTTACAATCATAGTGGAAGGCAAAGGAGGAGCAGGTACCTTCCTCACAGGGCAGCAGGATGGAGTGAAAGCAAGCGGGGGAAATGCCAGATGCTTATAAAACCATCAGATCTCATGAGACTCATTCATTATCAGGAGAACAGCATGGGGAAAAATGTCCCCATGATCCAATTACCTCCACCTGGTCCTGCCCTTGACAAATGAAGATTACAATTCAAGATGAGATTTTGGGTGGGGTCACAGCCAAACCTTAACTACACCCCATTTATAAAGCAATGGGGGAATGTGTTAATGAGAGGGACAAATATATCATTAAGAAACTCAGTGATGGCTGTCCTATGTAGATGATAGGAAATATTATAAAACTTGTTATATCATAACAATGGGAAAAATAGCACCCTGAAATAATAGCAGCCAGGGAACAGGGTGTACATATTAAAAACAAGGTGGGCCCATGCATAGCCTGTGTTCCCACACAGCAACATTACTCTAACTACAGTCACTGTTGTATATCAAGTCTACCAGCAAAAGGATTCAACACTGCGTAGTCGCTAGAGCACCACACCTCGAGACATTCCACCTTCCTCTTTGTAACAAGTACCGACATTGATCATTTTACACCACGATAGGGCCAGCATTTTGTCTTGACTGGAATCAGTGTATATAGCAGAATTGAGTTTGCTTTTCCTGCCTGTATGTCCTTTAATAATATTATCCGAGCATTAAAGGATGTATAAAACACTGTAAAGGTTAAATTCATAGACTAGACTTGAAACAAAATACTCACTCTACAATAAAAGACGGGAGTCAGTATATGACAATAGAATCTGGCAATTGTATCATATTCTGCACCACTGCATCATAATTCGCCAACCTGACAGAGAATAAATGTAGATCCAAGGAACCAGTTTGCAGATGATATAATCCTTTAGTGATGGGATTCTCATCCTTTAAGATGTGGTATACATCCTAATTTAATTATTATTACCTACTGTTTTGCCTCCAATAAATAGAATGCATAGATCTGAAAGTAGAAGTAGTCACAATTACAATCACTCCAGTAAGCCATCTTGGTGACATGTGCTTTCTACTCCTACACGCTTATTCTCTTTATGTCTAAAAACCATGGTTTCCAGACGGGAGTGACTTTACTTATACCTGGAGATACAGAAATATCGTATTGAATGTTAAGCTGTGACTACCACCTTTTCACTCCAGGATTCTTATACCAAGAGGTCACCATGTAAGAAGAGGAGTCACCAAATTTTCTAGGAAAATTGGCTCCTATCATCATGAGATGAGAGGGCTCTGGTAACCCAGACAACAGAAAAGAAGGCACTTGGCAGCCAACTGATCTCTTGAATAGTCTCTGCCTTCTTCTTTACCTTCATTCCCAACCCTCTCTTTCTTGGGCTGGGCAATTACTGCCTGTGATTATAGACTCACTCAAGGTGATGACTTCTACAGGAAGCCTTTCATGATAATTCATGCTGCATGAATTGACCTGTTTTCTGGCTATTTTCTCTTAGCAAGTGTCCTGTTACACTGAAATGGCCTGTCAATGTTTGTATCTTTCTCACCAATACCAGGAATTAGAGCTATTCATCTGTTTCCCCTCTTCCCTCCTCAAGTTTAGCATGATCATGGGCATAGAATAGATGTCAATATAGCTTAGATAGAAATGACCCAATTTTAACTCAAGTGATATAAAATTATCATGGACTGAAGTTACAGAAGACCTTATAAAATATTTTTCCCATTGTTTTCCTGCATTACACTTGTCAATTTGGATTTCTTAAATTAATAAATAGATCCACTCCAAGAAAACCTGTACCCTTAGTATCTTTGAACTTTTTCACTTTTTCTTAGGTGTTACAAAGATTTGTATTTGTGAGAATTTTTCTGAGTTATCGATCTTGGACCCAGGGGAGGAAAACAAGTGCTAAGATGTTGAGCTGAAATTATGAGATGTTCACAAGGAGAAAAAATAAAATAGAAAAGAAAGAAAATCTACAACAGATATCTCTAAGTACAGGTGAAAGTTTTTCAGATGGTTAACCTTCTCCCTGACTAGACTCCTGGTTGTTATGGTGATGAAAAAGTGCTAAATCCTTTGAGGTTTATAAATTAGAATAACAGGATAAGTTATTTTTGAATTTATATAAAAATCATAAAAAAGATATACTTTATAGTGAAGCTAGGGAAGTTAAAGAACTCCCACTAGCTAAGGAAGAGGTCCCAAATAAAAAAAAAACAAAAACAGATGTTGTTCAAGTAATACTAGGGTGTTATTAAGGCATAAAATTAAGAAATATTATGAAGTATTAAAGGGCCAGAAAATTCAGGAATCCCTAAACCTAAGTTGGTCCAATCACCTCCCAACCCAATGTTGTTCCCAAATGAATGGGAACAAACTACAGAAAAGCAGAAAGGCGATAGTTTGTTAGCTGAGGATCCAGCACCAAACCTCAATACCAAAATACCAAAACAACTAACCCATGTATATAATTTACTCAGCTCTCCTTGGAGCATCCATAACCCATCACCACCACAGTGCAATTTTGTCTATAAAGTATTACAATTCGCGATGCAAAATATGCAATGTGATAAGAACAGCGTGTTGGTAAAATTTTAGATAGTACAATTTACCATGTTATTTCCAATAAAAATTTCTTTTTTAGCATTTTTACAGTCAAATTATTTGGTCCCATTTATTTAAAGGCACAGAACACATAACTATTCAATTCAAAATACTAAATTATGTTTTTATATGCCATCATCAATATAGAAATTCATATAATAGAAATTAACAGTTTAGCAGCATGAAAATGTACATCCTCTAGTAGTTGGCAAAAAAATCAAGCAACAATAACAGCACAATTTGTCCTTGATGCCTACCACTAAATAGGCTGAAGCTGCACACTGTAGCCTTTAGACCTTCTCAGGTCACAGCAGAATTTCTGTGTCTACGTCTTGATGCTGAGAGTGAGAATAAAATATGTATATATTGAGAAATCACCCTGGTCTATGAGTAGTGCTGGTACTCACAATTTTGCTCAGATAGAAACAAAACGGTGAAAGGAAACAATTTCATGAACACTGATAGTCTAACCCTGTTAAAAGTTTTAATACTCTAATGTTAGCCTGACAGAATGTCCTTTAATCACTCCACGATAAACCCTCTTTATTGTGTATGCAAGAGCAGTATAGCAAGAGACACAAAGGATCCCTTTTCTCTAGGTACAATTATTGAGTACTCAATATTTGTTAGCTAAGTGGAACAAATATACTATTATTAGGTCCTCCAACTCTATTAAGGAAAACAGGCACATATATAATTATAAAACAAGGCACATTACAGCGAGTGCTTGGTAGAAATAACATAAAAACAATGCTAGGTTTTCTATTCCAGTTCAATATTGTTGTGTAACTTGTGATGTGGACACATACTAATACTGCAGGAACTGCATCTATTGAAGGTAATAATAATGACCTTAATATCAAAATTAGATTTTCAGCTGATGATGCTCTTCCAGCAGTTTCTACCCTGAAAATTTTATTTGGACAGTGGTCACTTGTCAGAAGTCTGAGGTACTTTATTTGCCAACTGTCAAAATCCAATTGTCCATCGCAGCACTCATCTCCAAAGACCATTTATTTAGTGACCTTGACCAATTTTAAGCTTGTTGAGTACATCACACATTGGCATTGGAGGTGGAAATCAAGAAGACTAGTGGTAGGCAGGAACTTACTGAAGCTGATAGGAATCATTTATCTTACCAGCATGATAGAATAATCACATCCTGATAGGGCATATGAGATTCTGGAAGATGATTTTTAAGGACAAAGTCCAGGAAGATTTACAATTTTCAAACTCAGGGATGCTTTCAAACTTGTATGTATTTTCTCTACATAGTTGATGTTCCCTCTTTGGAAATATATAAACATTACTTTGTGTCCAACAATGTTCGGGCATAGAGTATTGCACAAAAGGTAACTATAATATGAGGTATTGAAGATTATAAGCAATTAATGTTCTTCCAAGATAAGATATGTGGGGTATAGAGTCTCTTTCTTCATATTTCCATGTTTTCACTAGTATTTTATACTAAAAGTTTATACTGTTTTTCTTTTATTTCATGTTTTCTTTTAAAAAGTTTGCAATTTTTGTCTATAAATTATTACAATTCATATTGCAAAATGTGCAATGTGATAAGAACAGCATATTGGTAAAATTTTAGGTAGTACAATTTACCATGTTATTTCCAAAAAAAATTCTTTTTTAACATTCTTACAGTCAAATTATTCAGTCCCATTTATTTAACACATAACTATTTCATTTCAAATATTAAATTATGTTTTTATATACCAAAGGGCAAATGAATATTTTGAGAAATAGGTAAACATTTAATGTATAATTAAGTCAGCAGAAATAATCATTTAAAAGGTTAAATATTAGAATTGCTTTACACATTATTTCATGAATTATTTGTGGGTGAGCAAGGTTCATTCATGCTTTTTATAACTTTTCTTGTGAGAGCTTTATTTTCCAATCTCATGTTCCTTAGTGGTATCAGTTATTTTATGCAGTTGTAAATTGGATAATATGGCATCATCACCCTTTAGAAAACATCCTTACTTAAATTTCTATTTTTTTGAACAAACAATTTAGAGTATACAATCAGAAAGCATTTTTTGGTCTCCTACTCTAACTTTCAATGCAGCAAGTTCTTCCTCTTTTCTTGGGTGAAGTCTCATACCTTCTCTGGTCACATTTGTATAATACAAGGTGGTCTGTAACTGCTTAAAACATAGAAATGAAACTGATTTTGTACTTAGAGTTCAGTTGCACTTAGTATTCAAGAATTTTCAACCTTATACAATGCTGTAGCTACTCCTTACGCAAATGGAGCTTGCTTCAGGCAAGAAAAATCTACAAGACTGCTTTGGTCAGTCTAGTTTCCCTACTGTCTCGCTTCCATCCCTCCTCCCTCATTTGGTTTCTCATGATCTCTGACCATCTGGGATGGAGCAAGGGAGAAGGACAGGTAAGGGGAATAGGGAAGTTCTTAACCAGTTCTTTCCTGTACTGAATGGTTATTCTTTGATCTAGCAGAATAGTAAAGCTGACACTTCCCTTCAAAGGGCTTGTTCCTGGATAACATCAGCAAGGATTTTCATCTGGCTTCCTGCTCCTTTTCAATTATTGCTTCATTTGGTAATTCACTTTACCCAGAAATTATGTTACAGTCCTATGGTCACTCCAGGTGATACTCTTGGGTACAGTTTTAAGAAATTTCAGCCAGCCTTTCACTCATGAGAGACTATATCTTGCTGCTATTTTGAAAATACCCAAATTCCTTCCAGGGATAAACTCTGGAAGTGCAGGCTGCCCAATACATGCAAATCTCCTTTGAACATGCTGAGAGAAGTAGACTTTGGTTTTAAGATTTTCTTGATTGAGGTCTGTTATGTTTAATGTTATGTGTCAACTCAGCTAGGTGACCCAGATGTTTCACAAAACATCAGTCTAGACATTGCTTTTTAAATAAGAGGAACATTTAAATTAGTGGGCTTTGAAGAAAGTGGATTACCTTTCATAATGTGGGGTGCCTCATCCAATCAGTTGAAGGCCTAAAGAGTGTGAAAACT
The DNA here is from genome assembly GCF_024542745.1 of Macaca thibetana thibetana. Taxonomy (NCBI): domain Eukaryota; kingdom Metazoa; phylum Chordata; class Mammalia; order Primates; family Cercopithecidae; genus Macaca; species Macaca thibetana. The sequence continues at coordinate 27,604,660 of NC_065582.1, read as the reverse complement.
AGTTCAACCTTTGTGGAAGGCAGTGTGTCGATTCCTCAAGGATCTAGAACCAAAAATGCCATTTGCCCCAGCAATTCCATTAATGAGTATATACACAAATAATTGTAAATCATTCTACTATAAAGACACATGCACAAGTATGTTTATTGCAGCACTATTTACAATAGCAAAGACTTGGAACCAACACAAATGCCCATCAATGTTAGACTGGATAAAGAAAATCTGGCACATATATACCATGAAATACTGTGCAGCCTAAAAAAGAATGAGTTCATTTCCTTTGCAGGGACATGGATGAAGCTGGAATCCATCATCCTAGCAAGCTGACACAGAAACAGAAAACCAAACACCACATGTTCTCTCTCATAAGTGGGAGTTGAACAGTGACAACACATGCACACAGAGAGGGAAACATCACACACAGGGGCCTGTCGGGGGGTGGGGAGCAAGGGGAGGGAGAGCATTAGGACAAATACCTAATGCATGTGGGGCTTAAAACCTAGATGACAGGTTGATAGGTTCAGCAAACCGCCATGGCACATGTATACCTATGTAACAAACCTGCACATTCTGCACATGTATCCCACAACTTAAAGTAAAATAAAAATAATAAAAGAAAAGAAAAAGAAAAATACTGAGGTCAGAGTTCCTCTGAAGAAGGCATTCTACTTCCAACCTACCTTGGAAATTGAGCTGAAGCATCCGTTCTCCCCTGAGTCTCCAGGTTACAGGCCTTCTCTGCAGTCTCTCTTTCTCTGTTGGTTTTGTTTCTCTGGTGAGTTTTGACAAGAACTTCATGACATTCACATTACATTCTCCAAAGTAGTCCCAATAAATCATTCTCTTACTGGAAGGCCCAGAAAAAGCAGTTCTAATTTCTCCCTATTGAAGGGAACTCTTCTAGGCCTAAGTTTCTTCAGAGAGGCTCTCTTCACAAATCTTTCTCTTGGTACATATCCATCCGCTTTGTGCTTGTGCTAAATAGCATGTTTTCAGGTGCCTGATTTGTAACTTCTCCAGGGTTTTCTCTATCACTTCATATTTGATTGTATTTTGCGTTGACTGAACAAGTGTTTCGTGGCAGTTCTTCAATTGGAGCCTGAAATTTCTGCTGCATTTGCATTTTATTATCTTAATTTTAAAAATCATATAATTTGTACTTAAGAACCTGTGAAGACACAGTACTTGTAAAGTTTTATTTTGTCACTGATTTTAATTTTGTTTATCTCAGCTGAAAGGTTATTTGATTTACAGTGTATGTTAGTTAATCATTCTTATATTGGCAACACCTTATTTAAAGGCTATGTGATTAAAAGGGCTTACTGGTAAAGACGTCACATCAATTCAATGTGAAGCTCTCAGTATCACTCCTGTTTGTCAACCTCAACTCACAAGTAAAGCTATATGTCTCATCCACCCACCCATATTTTAGGCTGCCCACTGAAATGTGTGAGTTATTCTTAGCAAATAAATAAATAAATAAAATAGTTTTCTATTTCATAGGCAGATAAGTGGAGGCAAACTGTCTCATGGTGCAATATATGAACCAAGCAGTGATGTGTTGAAACCAGTTATACAGTTCATGAGAACAGATAGTTAATTTTTCAGAAATTTTTCAAGCTGGTTGTTAAGTATAGTAATTATTAAAATTGATGATAGCTATGCTAATTATCCTATTTTAATTACTATATACCATATGCATCAAAATATTACTATCTTACTCCATGAATATGCACAATTATTATTTCTCAGTTTTAAAAAATATTTTTAAAAAATTTAATAGAAACAATTTTAAAATTATAACTAAATAAGTGATGTTAAATGCAAAACTAAATACTCAAAATACATCACCTCCTTTTTAATGTAACATTTCACTGTATCACTGGGAAGCTCTTGAGGTCATTCCAGTCCATTATTATCTATAAAGTGAAGTGCTGTATAATGGAGAACTGCTTTACATTTCTCAACAACTTCTCATTTAGTGGCTTAAAATTGGTTATGATAGGAGTATTTACACCATGCAAAGCACTAAAAATAGGCTCTTTTATAGGAGTGAGCATTATTTTTAATGTACGAGCACATCACTTCCCTTGTTTTGTCTTTTACACCTTGTTTATAATAATCTTTATTTAATTTCAAGGTGAAATCAGATTCTATAATCTGTGTAAACCAATTGACATAGGGCCAGGTTTGATGCCGTATTGGTTTCTTAGGTAACTGCAACCTAGGATATATTCACAGCAACCTTCTGTAAACTTTCTTCTGACATATCTTTGATACATTATAGGGAAGAGCACATGAATTACATAGTCTCTCAGACCTACAGCCCTTATAAATCACCGTTTCAATTATCTGCCATTGAGGTGCCAGAGTCACTTGAACTCTTCTCATTAGTATACCTTGTTTTCACTCAACTTACAGGTATTAATTTAATTAATTCAGCATGGAGTATAAGATATTTTACAAAGGTATTATAATTTTGCATCCATTCAGCAACTGGAAAGCTGCATGATCCTGTTTTGTACAGTACTGTGGTTGAATGTAGTCTAGGTTTAGATGAAGAATTAAGCATATGTAATAATTATCTTAAAAAACTATAAAAAATCAGTTATTCTATTGATAATAAACAGATAACATTTCTAATCCAGATACAACTCTAATTTAGTTTTACTTTAAAATATGAGTTATCTTCAAATCCTAAGGATTTAGAAACCTTTATACAGAAATTTATTTAACATCATGTGCATTTGTATTAAAATTTAGTTTTGATAAAATGGGTAGTGTATGTAAATATATAAAGATTTTTAATTATATTCAAATTAAATTGTTGGTGTACTTTAATTTTTTTTTGTTTTGAAACAAAATCAGTTAAAAAATAGGACAGACTGTACACATTTGCTAAGGTAAGACAAATATGAATTTTAATCCTAGCTTCAACCCTTGCTCTCTTTGTGAATTTAGGCAACTTGGCAAGTTGCATAACTTCTCTAACTAACCCCTTATCTAAAAAGCAGCATATTTTACATCTTAGAGTTGGTCTGATAATTCGAAGAAATTACACAAGTAAATACATAACTCTGTCATTTAGTAAACGAAGTTCAGTTATCGTTTTAATATGCTAAATTTGGGGTATAATTATAGTCCAGAGGGAAAACAAAATACAATTTTAGAAGGAAGCATTTTAAATAGAATTAAAATTGCTCATGGTAGTGTAAATTTAAAACATACATTGGATATGTTATATGCACTGATCCTTGCTTTTGGGCTTGCAAAGGCATGAAGGTACACACAAACCTTCCAGAGTGTATACAGCTTATCTTAAGATAATCAGTTTCCAGATTCCGGACTTTATCTGTCTTTCAAAGTTGCCTGGCTGATAATATGCCCACTCTACTATTTGTGTTTTCTTTGCTCCCCCACTTTTTACAGTAGGTACTCCCCCACTTTTCAGAAGAAGAGGTTTATATTTTAGCCATCCAGAAGCTTGCTCAAATGCATTATGCAGGTCAAAAGTTCCAGTCACAAAACTAAAAGCCAACTCAGAGCAAAAGAGTACTTGGAGGTTTTAGAAAGCATTCGTGCTGGGTATGTGACCTATTTCATGCAATTTACATACTTAAGATGAGGCATATATTAGAAATAATTCAGAAATGAGATGATTGTTTAAGGGGAAGCCTATTAGCAAGATTATTTGGATTGAAAATGAGTTCAGATTATTTTTTTTTCATGAAGAAAAGTAAGTCTGATTTGGCTGATTTGTTTGACAATAAGCACTGACTTTGCCAATTAAATCACACTGGGACATTATCTATAAGGTGTATAAGATAAATTTGCAGCTTCACAGCTTCAAAGAAGATACATTCAATGCATATATGTGACAGAAAGTATGCTAGAAAAAATGTTGCAACTATTTAAACTTATGATGAAAAATACAGATGTCAGTTTAAAACTGTGTGACAGGCTTTATAGATTTACAAAATTATTTTAAGTTGTCAGTAGAAAAAATATTCGAAGACCAATCTCATAATACATAAACAGTTAAATATTAGATGAAAACTAATAGTTTGGTGTTTAATGTAACTGTACATACACGTAATATTTTATTATTCATCTCAGATAAGAATTTATATTATGAGTATCATCATTATGTACCAGTAATAGTCATAATTTTCTATGACTTTTCAGGAAATTAGTTAAAAGTACCAATGCCATGTCTGTAAAATTGATATGGTAACATTTATTTACTGACAAGGGATCCTCTGAGAGTTATCATTTTATTTTTTTTGTTTTGTTTTAAATCTTTTTGAGCTTTCTCTATTGGACAGAAATGATTCTAGCTGCTGGGGTTCAGAAATGAGATTTATGTTTTCTTTTGTTAAGTGTTGCTCCATTTATCTCACGTTCCAGGGGAACAGCAGGATACAAGTCTCCTGAATATGTTCGGGATCAGGTCAGTTGAAGTCAAAAACAAAACCCACCCGGTGGTCTCCCCACGCTAGGAGATTTGTGTAGTATCTCCCAGTGAAAGCCTCACTGACACAAGAGTGGACCCCAGCACTATTGCCTAGAGTGATTCTGATTGGTGAATATTTTTATTGTGGGGTCTTGATGGAAATGGTGCTCCCTAACTTAAGTAAAGATATAGTCATTAAAAGATATACTATAAAAAAATTATGATGTTACAGTAAGTAATCAGGTAGACATGAGCAGGGCAAGAGAGGGCCCCTCACCCACCAAGAATGTCAGGCAACCATTAGGGGATGGTCAGGTGATTGTTAAACTGCCTCTCTAAAATAATAATTGGTCACAATTGGCACCAGGGAAAGGCAGTCTCCTAATAGATAGAAACACCTCATGATGGTGGTCAGCAACTTCCCTACAAGAACCCAGGAATGGGCGAGTGGGCTCAAGCATGCATACTCTGAGGCAAAATGGCAGAGTTTAGCTTGTGTATGACCTTCCTCTAGGAACACGCAACTGGTAAGAGAAGAATGGCCTCCAGTGAGCATGCGCACAACTTCAGTAAACACACTGTGAACCCAGCCCCTCCCAAGTGCTGACAGACCCCTGAGCTTGCAGACAGTCCACCCCTAGGGAATAATCGGGGAGAAGGGAGGCAACCTCCCACGAAGGCATGCCAACATATAAAACCCCCAGTCAAAGGCCAAATAGCGCGCTTGATCTCTCAAGTCGCCCACTTAACCCTCTTCCAAGTGTATTTCACTTCCTTTGGTTCCTGCTCTAAAGCTTTTTAATAAACGTTCACTCCTGCTCTAAAACTTGCCTCCATCTCTCACTCTGCCTTATGACCCTCAGTCAAAGAAGGCAAGAATTGAGAAGGCAAGTGTTGAGGTTGCCGAGGACCTCTATGGATTCAACGACACTAGAGCAATGGGGTCATTTACTGTAAATGTAAGGGTCAGAAGGGCAGAAAGGGAGAAAAAATGATGTTGTCATAGTTGATATAGAAAGAATCAACTACCTAAACTGCCTGGTAAACAGATCTGGATTCTAGAGAAATAAATGTTGGTTTCACGTTGATAGAGCTCCTGAATGGCTTTTAGGAGAAAACAGGGTGATTTTAGATGACATTGGTATCAATTTGTTCACTACTATTACTTTTTATAATTTACTTGTTCAACCATGTCTTAATAAAACACAACTAGTGTTATGAAATAATATCACTGATATCGTATCCACTCTGAATATTGAAAATAGATGATGACAAATCATCGAAGTATTGCATTGCTATCAAAGGGTGCAGATCTCAATAGAGAACTAGAAAAACTGTACAATTTAAATGGGCTTTTTTTCTAACAATCTCCTTACAAAAAACACTGAAGTGGACTTTCCTAATGCAGTTTTAGGGGTTATGCTTTTTGTATATGTTTTAAAAAAGTGAATTATTTGGATATAAAATACAAACCATACTTATTTCAACATAATGAAAATAAAGAGAGTGGGATTAAAAAATGAGTTTTTTCCTAACAACTTTCAATATATGTTTACCGTTTGGGGAAAGTAGGCAAAACATGTACAATATTGTTGAGAAATAGGGAAAAGAAACAATCTATTTAATTAAATGTTAAAAAATGTTTAAATATACTTTAAGTTCTGTGATACATGTGTAGAACATGCAGTTTGTTACATAGGTATACACATGCCATGGTGGTTTGCTGCACCCATCAACCCACCATCTACATTAGATATTTCTCCTAATGCTATCCCTCCCCTAGCCCCCCACCTCCTGACAGGCCCTGGTGTGTGATGTTGCCACCCCCGTGTCCATGTGTTCTCATTGTTACACTCCCACTTATGAATGAGAACATGCGGTATTAGGTTTTCTGTTTCTGTGTTAGTTTGATGAGGATGATGGATTTCATCGTTATCCATGTCCTTGCAAAGGTCATGAATTCATCTTTTTTTATGGCAGCATAGTATTTCATGGTGTATATATGCCACATTTTTTTATGCAGTCTATCAATGATGGGCATTTGAATTGGTTCCAAGTCTTTGCTATTGTGGATAGTGCTGCAATAAACATATGTGTGCATGTGTCTTTACAGGAGAATGATTTATAATCCTTTGGGTATATACCCAATAAAGAGATTGCTGGGTCAAATGGTATTTCTGGTTCTAGATCCTTAAGGAATCTCCACACTGTCTTCCACAATGTTTGAACTAATTTACACTCCCACCAACAGCGTAAAAGTGTTCCTATTTCTCCACATCCTCTCCAGCTTCTGTTGTTTCTTGACTTTTTAATGTTCGCCATTCTAACTGGCGTGAGATAGTATCTCATTGTGGTTTTGATTTTCATTTCTCTAATGACCAGTGATGATGACCTTTTTTTCCATATGTTTGTTGGCCGCATAAATGTCTTCTTTTGAGAAGTGTCTGTTCATATCCTTTGCCCACTTTTTAAGTTGGGTTTTTTTTTTTTCTTGTAAATTTGTTTAAGTTCCTTGTAGATTCTGGATATTAGCCCTTTGTTAGATGAATAGATTGCAAAAATTTTCTCCCATTCTGTAGGTTGCCTATTCACTCTAATCATAGTTTCTTTTGCTGTGCAGAAGCTCTTTAGTTTAATTAGATCCCATTTGTCAACTTTGGCTTTTGTTGCCATTGCTTGGTGTTTTAGTCATAAAGTCTTTGCCCATGCCTATGTCCTGAATGGTATTGCCTACATTTTCTTCTGGGGTTTTTATGGTTTTAGGTCTTGCACTTAAGTCTTTATTACATGTATCTTTGGGTTTCTTTAACGAAGAAATTTTCAGGATCACTATAAAACCCACTTTCTTAATTATCTGTACAGACATATTGACTAAGCTTGAAATTAGGAAATTATGTTTACTATTTTTTAAGTTCGGTTTTTGTTAGTTTGAGGCAGAAAGGGCACACCTCCCCATTTGTATCTCTATCCATTTGATCTTTGCAGTAGCAGATGCAATCCAGATTTATAAAATGAAACATTGGAGAAAAAATTCAGTGAAATGTGTGTATTATGACACCGTTAAAATAAAAGTTAAAGGCTACTTCCCCAAAGTCTCTAAAAACTAATCCTGAAGGCCTGAGTCTGACAGATATGTATTCATATAAAATAAACAGAACATAACTGACAGTTAAGTAGATCTTAAATACTTTTTTTATGACTCTAAATATGCACAATGTCATCAGGTCTAAAAATTGCTTAGACCTTGAGAATGATTAGTCCTACTTTGTTTTCAAATCACAAGCAATTATACTCCAAAGAATAATTTCAAGGTTGTATATTATTTTGCTGCTACCTATATATTTTGTTTAATTTCTAGTTCTAGTAAAGGTAATATTCAGTTTCAGAACTTAGAAATAAAGCAGAAACATTTATACTATCTATGTTTCTATGGCTACCAATGCATTTATAAACACTTAGCTATTCTTAAAATTTAGAAATGAAGTGTCAGTGACTTTATTTTATTCTGCATTTAATGAGGCACTAGGAACATTTCTTGGAATAAGCAGGAACATAGGAAGGAAAGAGGGATACCAGTAAAACATTCCTGTATTCCATTAGCCAAGCTTTACAACAAAAAACTTCATAACAATATTTAAAGTTTGCTATTTCATTCTGGGTGACTTCATAGCAATAGGCTTCACTCAATTTTATAATGCTTCCCAGAAAATGTCTTTACTTAGATTGAGTGCTATGGATTTCTTTTGCAGATACGCATTTAATGTTCCATTTAAGACATAAACAGAATGAAGTCTGCCCTGGGATAGCATACTTGGGATTTGTGAGCATTTTCTTTGATTTTATCTTTTGAAGTGCAGTAACTCTAAGTTGTATTGTACTAGGTTGTCATTTTAGGAGAGCTGTTTTGTGGTAGATTTTGATATTATACAACTAAAAGGCCTTTTGTTGTTAAATAATAGATAACACAAAACTCCCACTTTTATCATACTACATTTTTTCTCTCATTAATAGCTCATTTAAAAATGTAATGGAGAGTCCTATGTCAGAATCATGAAAAATTATCTATGAGTAACAATTTGTTAAAATATATCTTGTTACTATTCTAGTGGAAATCTACTTTGAGAGCATGTAGGATATACTGGCTTTGTTCTTGAAGTAGAAAGAAATAATTCAAATAAAAACATATGAGAAAAATTATTACACACTATATTGGATGACTCATTAATTTTTCTTTAAATAATAATGCAGTCCTTTATTGAGCTATAATCTGACTTTTACAGAAATGTGCCCTTTTTATGTCATTAAAGAGGAATTTAAATTGCAGCAATATTATTAAGGGGGATAAATCTATTATCTATTTTATTGTGTTTTATGATATACATGAAGACATTGGGGTATATTAGTCATTGCGATAATGAGTAGATACTGTGCTGTGTAGAATTTTAATGCATAAATGGCATTTACATTGGTCATTTATCTTTTATCTTAAAAAGTGTGCTTGTAGTGGTTATCAAAGGCTAGGCTAATGCTGTATCTCCTCTATACAGACACAGGGAAGGCACTGGCAGGTTAATAGGACAAATCAGAACTCTTATTTTTAATTTTTTTTTTGAGATGGAGTCTCACTCTGTTGCCCAGGCTGGGCTAGAGTGCAGTGGCGCAAACTTGGCTCACTGCAACGTCTGCCTCCCAGGTCAAGCGATTCTCCTGCCCCAGCCTCCCAAGTAGCTAAGACTACAGGTGCCCACTGCCACGGCTGGCTAAATTTTTTTGTATTTTTAGTAGAGATGGGATTTCACCATGTTGGCCAGGCTGATCTCAAACACCTGACCTCAAATGATCCACCTGCTTCAGCCTCCCAAGAAAAATCAGAACTCTAATACTAACCTCTCTCTACCTTACTCATGAAAGTTTAGAGGATTAGAGATATTGTTGCTATATTTGTGACAAATCAAAGAAAGATAACTCCTAATCATGCATATTTACTCCACAGTGTAATTACTTTGGTTCAAAATCTCACTTTGATTTTAATAGCTAACAGTTTTGGGGCAAGTTACTTGGTATTGCAGTCTCTCTGTTTCTGCCTCTTTAAGAAGTGAATAATAAAAACTAAACAATGGGATCGTTATGAAGATTAAAGTGTTAATATGCATAGGAACCACTTAGAAAGGGCCTGGTACATGGTATACGTTGCATAGGAGATTATTATTATTATTATCAGTATTGGCTATAGTACTAAGCAAGAAAATTGTTGTAGAAAGCCCCAGAATTTCCATGTCCTGATTCTGCGTATACTTGATTCTTTGCAGCTTACTCCATCAAAATTATTCCAAGTCAGCCCGACCAAGATAATTTCTGCAGCATGCGGTGGGTCCTGTCAGAGCTCCTTTCCTCCTGTGGTGACTCTTTGAGTCCAGTTACTCATTGCCATATTGTTCCCTTTTGCTATTCTGTCTCACTCCATATGCCAACAGCAAATCTTAGGAGAAGCCCTAACTGTAAGTGATCCAAAGCACAAAACGCATTTACCTAAGTTGTTATGAGGAAAGAGGGACACAAGTAAAATATGAGTGTAGCCCAACATATGGCCTAATGTTGTGTATAAAGAAACATAAAATCTAACTTGCTTTATAAGGAAGCAAATTATAAGTGTCATGAGAAAGAGGTGGCAGGGGCGATAGGAACTTAGAGGAAAGCTAAGTTCCTCTTCTCAGGCAGAAAAAAAAAATAATATTGAAAAAGGTAATAGAAAAAACACAGAAGTAAAAGGCACTTATTGCAAGGGGAATAGCTTTTATGAGGGAGAACAGCATATAAAGAGGCTAATATGTAGACTGCTTTATATGGAATAATGTTGTCATTGGACATTATGGATTTGTTTATTTACCCACTTACATAGCATTCACACCAGGCACTTTGGTAAGCACTTTCCAATTATAGACAAATATATTCTTTCACAATAAACATGAGAAGGCTGGTGTGATAATGTTGATGTCAGACAAAATAGACTTCAAGACAAGACATATTAAAGAGGGGCCAGGCGGTGGCTCACGCCTGTAATCCCAGCATTTTGGGAGGCCAAGGTGGGCGGATCACGAAGTCAGGAGATCGAGACCATCCTGGCTAACACAGTGAAACCCTGTCTCTACTAAAAAATACAAAAAAATTAACCAGGTGTGGTGGCATGCCTCTGTAGTCCCAGCTACTTGGGAGGCTGAGGCAGGAGAATTGCTTGAACCCTGGAAGCAGAGGTTACAGTGAGCCAAGATGGCACCACTGCACTCCAGGCTGGGCGACAGAGCAAAACTTTGTCTCAAAAAAAAAAAAAGAGGAAAATTTTATAACATTAAAATGTAGTCCATTAGGCAGAGATAATCCTTAATATAAATGTCAATAATAACAGAAAATCTAAATAAATGGAGACACATATCTATAAGACTTAAAGATTGAAATAAGTAAATCCACAATTACAATTTCAGATTTTTAACACCTTTCTCTCATTAATTGATAGACCGAGTAGAAAAAAATTCACTAGAGATGTAGACATTGAACAACATTAGCTACTGAAACTTAATCTAATTGATATTTATGGAACATAACATGCAATAATTACAGAATATACATGTTTTCCAAGTGCACTCTGCAATCATATTCCTTAAGATATACCATATGTTAGGCTATTTAATAACCCTCCATAAATTTTAGATTGAAATCTTACAGGGCATATTCTCTGAGCAGAACACAATTAATTAGAAATCAATCACAATAAAATATCTTTAAAAATTACCAAAAGTATTTGGAAATTAACCACATACTTCTCTATAAATAAAACGTCAAAGGAGAAGATCACAAGGAAAAACAGAAATTATTTCAAAGTGGACAGATATTTAAACAAAAACAACAAAATTTATGGAATGTAGTAAGGCAGAGCTTAAAGGAAAGTGTTTAGTTTTAAATGCAATTCTCATATTAAAAAAAAGTCAAAGACAAAAATTAATTATCTAAACCTCGACTTTAAGATTCTGAAAAAAAGAAGAATGAATTCAACTCAGAGAAATTAGAAGGAAGAAAATGAAGATAAGGGTTGAAATCAATGAAACATAAAAGGGAAAAAACAAGGAAAAAATAAAGCAAAAAGAGACAAAAACACCTAACCTATTCATAAAGGAGTAGCAAATTTGAACTTATCATGAATCTACAGTAGATAAAACAGTGCATTATTGGCATAGATCAATGGAACAAAACAGAATGTCCAAAATAGCCTTACACATTCAAAGCCAGGGTTTTCTCAACAACAACTACAAAGTGGAAATCAAACAAACAAAAAACTCTTGGAGAAGTTGAATAAAAATATGTAAAACAGGTACCTTAACTTCTGCTTCACGCTATACACCAAGTTTATTCAAGATGGATCTTTATGCTAAACATAAAACTGGAACTATAAAAATTATAGCAGAAAACCTAAGAAAATATTTTTCAGCCTTGGTGTAGGCAAGATATTTTAGAGTGAATATAAAAAGCACTAACCATAAAATATAAATTTAAAAAATTTACCTCATTCTAATTAAAAACCCCTCACCATAAAAAGTTACTACATAAAAACAGGGAAGCCATTAATGGGATAAATTATTTGTAATTTGAAATTTACAAAACACTATTGTGATGTATAATGTATTGTGATGTATAATGTCTTTAATCATCAGGCAAATGACTGCTAAAAATAATCGCACGGGTACTCCCATGGTGTGTCTAATATTGAAAAAACTGAGGTCAAATGTTGGTAAACATGTGGAGAACTTCAATTCTGATACAATGTAGGTGGGAATATCAAATGGTTCAATAACTCTTAACAACTATTGGGCAGATTCTTATATAGTAAAACACAAACACACACTTACTCTGTACTCCAGCGATTATACTCCTAGGTTTTTACTCAAGAGAAATGAAAATATGTGTCCACAAAAGACTCACATACTCACACACAAATGTTTACAGCAGCTTTATTTTTAAGAACCCCAATCTGAAAACAGCCCAAATGTTTTTCTACAGAAGAAGAGATAAACAAATTTAAGCATATTCATACAATAAATACTACACAACAATCAAAATAAATGGAGTTCTAATAAATGAAACCACATGGATCAATCTCAGAAATATGGGCAGGGGAGAGGTTAGATACTTGTCTGTAAAAAAAATGCTAGGAATTCTGTCAAACTAGATTCCCCTGGTTGGCACAAGCTATGCCATTATACAAATTTAATAATTGTGTCCTATCCCAGAGATAAGTAATAATTAGCACCCTTTCCCAAGTTGTTAGATAAAAGTACCCCTTTTGCACAGACGAATTAGCAAAAGTTATTCTTCTCAGATGACCACTCTAAGCTGCGCTTTTACCCGCTCCATTTTAGGCAGACGCTTTTGTGCAGAGCATAATCTGTAAGACTTTTACGCTACTGTCTTGGACCAAGGTCAAGGTCACAAAGCAATGAGTTTAAGTCTCATTAGAGATGATTTTAGAGTCAAGATAGACACAAATAGTATTAATTAGTCTAACAATATTGTGGAGGAGGTTAGAAGCTAAAGAGGACTGGAATAAGGGAGACAAGTTGGGGACTAAATGAGGGTGCTGGCATTGGGAACGAAAAATGGGATATATACATATTATGAAAAATTACCAAAAGTTGCAACCTAATCCCACAGGGGACAGGGGAAGCCTGGGATCAGCATTTGCATGTGGGGGCAAGTTAAGGCTACTCTAAGGATGGTAGCATTTCTATGCCTTTATTCCATGCTCAAGCATCATAGCGAATCTGCTTCCTTTTATCAGGATGAGCATTTCTTCTCTATATGATGTTATTTGAAAGTTAGGAAATAAAGATGAATGAATACAGCAGGTTTCTGTCTCGAAGTGTATTCATCCTCCAACGAAGTTAACATTCAATTGTTCTTCAAATAAATGCTGTTATATAATAGAGCTTTCTAGAAAATTATCTTAGGAACACAGAAAAATAGCTGGTTAACACAGCTACCAGGAGACTATCATTGATATCAATCTTAATATATTAGAGGGAATTCTTCAGTGAGTAATACATTATAGACAAAAAGATCAATATGTATAAATATCATATATCTGCAAGTAGTTATGGGAACAGGAAATGACTGAGTTGAACCATGATGTGTAGAATATACGTTAGGAATAGATAGGTTTGGGAAATATAGATTAAAACAAAGTTAATGAATAATGCCTCAAATGGCAGGTTAAATGATTAAATCTTTTTTTCTGTATATTAGATTTTTGACAACTGCTTATCCTTGAGTTGAATTTTAGCTACAGACAGTTCATTGACTTACCAAAGGTGTCCAACAATTTTTGAATTTATTGCAAATATTTAAGAATTAGAAATTATTTCAAAAAATCAGAATGCCAATCTTAATCTTGAAAAATCAAAAGGTCTAGTAACATTGTTTTCTCATAATATTTCAGCAGAAGCTGTATGATGTTTACTCTGTTAGGTGAAGTGTGCATTCCTCATTCTCTATTACATGGATCTCATCACTCATTTATGTTACTAGCCTGGCACTTATTGGCATTTGTGTCAGTTTTCCCTGCTGTACATGATAGGGTGTTAAGTCAGTTAATAAACACATTGTTCAGTAGGCAGAGACATTGGAAGTAAGGGGGATTGGTGGCAATAGAGTGAGTGCAATATTATAGTTAAGATCTAACTCAGGTTTGTGACATAGCAATGAAAATGTGAGCAGAATGAAGCAAATGGAGTGCAAAGACATATGTGATATGGAATAAATAGGATACTGTGCCTTCTGTATAAAAAAGGATTGCCCAGTGAAGACTATTTCAGAGGTATCTTGAGTATCAGAGACAACTATGACCAAGTTAAAGCTATGTTTAGATATATCCTTACGTGTTCATTAGCCACTCTGCCATTAAATATAAACTATGTCTTAACAACCCAAGAACGAAGGACTAGATGACGGAGAAGTACTTTCCAAAAAGGGAAAATAAATATTAGTTACATCCTGAAGAAGAAATAAAGGTGTTACAGAAATAAAAGGTGTCAATTTCTTCACCACCAACAACCTACTTCTTGGTCACTCCACTAGGGTGCAAATATTGGAAATGATTACTTTGGAAATAGAGAAAAAAATATATTGAGAATACACTTCTGCTTTCTAACTCATAGAAATGATTGCAAAGCCTCTCCAAGAGTGTTGGCGTTGGCTGTGCTAATAGTCTCTATGTGTCAGGTAAGCATAAGCACAAGATTGATTAAAGTTTTAAATAGTCTGTGTATGATGTTCAGGGGATCTGGAGTTCCAGATTGCCTTTCTATGAGGATGTGAAGATGTCCTGAATGCCTGTGGACTTGTAAATGGCTAGGCACACTGGGGCTAAGAAAGAGACAATGTCTCTTCTTGTGGGCATTAGCACAGCACTCTAAAACCATGTGGAAACAGTTGTACCTTAGCACCTTAGAGCTAACAATTCAGAGAGATGATCACAGATAAGACACTTGTCAAAAGATAACAGTACAAAATCCTGCACAATCAGAATCTCTCTCTCTCTCTCTCTCTCTCTCCTTTGCTACCAGAATAAATACTTCATATACTCACCTTCCATTCAGGGAAGGGGAGAGAAGAGGGAAGAAGAAGAAAATAATCTGTGGAGAAAAAACGAAACTGATATTTTAAAGATATTTAGCTCCTTAAATAAGCCCATCTGAGGTCATAAAAGACTAAGAAAACATTAATATCTACAGTTAATTAAGAAACAACACATTCATATATTTATTTCTGTTTTTCCTACAATTACAATTACAATAGGGGATTGTGAGGGCGTTACATGAGAAAAATAAGATTAGGTTTAGAAAATAAAAAAGCTGTAATTTTTTTGCACAGTTTTCATGTAAAATCTACATTTATAATCCCATAGGGCAAATGGGTTGATATTAATGCTGCATATTTACTGAATGCTTCCTATGTCCTGGAAACTGCCTACGTGCATTATATTAATTAACTTACTTCTCATGGGGGAAGAAATCCACAAGCTTTGAAGTCGATCTTGTCATTATCACTGTTTGTGGATAAGAAAATTGGAGCAAAAAGTTAATAAGTAACTCGTCCACACACAGATAGCTATTGAGTGGAAAAACAGCAAAGCTAAGGTTTGAATTTCAACAGCTTGAGTGCCTACTTTCCTGTTCAGTCTGTTACTTCATTCCTCTAGACATTGAACGTAATAGGAGTATCACATTATAAGGCACCAGAAATGAATCTGGTTTTAACTTCTTGGGTTTTAAATAATTCCTTTATGTACAAATGGGAATGTGGAATACGGATTTCCAAAATGTTTCACTCCTTAGAATACAAATGGGGCTGCAGCAATGAAGAAAAATATAGGCAGGCAAAAGAGTTTCTCTTCCTTGCCCCTGTGTAGGATGGCAATCCTATATTAGGGGTATCAGATTGAGCAAAAAGGTGTTCACGAATAATGATCAACAACATTGATATTAAGCAGCGATATTTTTCTACTTTTGGAACTTAGATAAATGAATGGTGTCCCCCTAAAAACACATTAATGAACAGTATAATTTCACGAGAAGACATTTCTTTAACCATTAAAAACTATGGTATAGTTTACAGTAATACATATTTTTTCTGTTCCAATAAAATAATATTAAAAATCAGAATTATACAATGTTAGTACTCGAATAGATTTTAAAGACCACCTAGTCCAATTTTATCATTCATTTTAAGTGTAGGCCTTAAAAATGCAAAATATAAACCTATTTCGGAATCCTCAGAGGAAATTTCACCAAGTAATTAAAAACTAAACAAGGAACTACAAAGATATCCAGATGAAACAAGGAAAATTTGTCCCTGATTAGAGATTTACAGTGTACGCAGGAAGAGAATAATTTGTTTTTCAGGAATACAAGATGAGAAGGCAAGATTTATTGCCTTATCCTTTAAGGCAGAATAATGATCTGAAAAACTTACCAGTTAACAAACATTCTTAACTCACGCAAGCCAGAATCATCTCAGAAATCCAAGACAGAAATTCAAGAGTGCGTAAGTCTGAAAATTTGTGTTCCTGTGTGTGTGTGTGTGTGTTTGAAAAGTTGAAAAGATGTAAATAGCCATTCAAGACTTAAAATAATAGACCAGAATCTCTCTTGTAGACTACAGTAAAAATATTTGGAAGAGAACTTTACGAAAAAGTGATCAGAAATTACACTAATTTATTTATTTTTTGTTCTAACGTTCGCTGTAATTCAGAATCATTCTACTTTCTGAACAGCTAATTTCAGTTAAGTCCCAGTTTCTGTGTTTGCAGATAGACATGTGTAGCTGGAAAAAGAGGAGACAGAAAGGATGAGAAGATGACAGAGGAGCTTCCTCCCTAACCATATCAATCCCGCCTTAAATCATTAGAGTCTCAAGTTTATCTCATTTTATGTTTATGATTTTTGTATAATATTTAATTCACACAAAGGTTTCATGAACTTAAAAATTAAGAAAAAAATTACTATCTAATTTTTACAGCTGTCCTCCCCTACTTTTTTAAAATAACAGTATCTGTCTTACATTTCAAGTAACAGCATCTTGAAAAAAAGATAACCCCCAACCACACACCATCACCACAAACACGCACCATATTTTTTACCACTCAGGGACATCTGAAGATCTCTGATTTCTTGTTTTTGGAAATGCAAAAATAGATTTTTCCTTGTATTTATCATTCTTTATCCTTCAAATTAATATTAGCTTTCAGTTTGAAAAGTCCTTTAAAAAGTATGATGATTTTTTTTTTCTTTTCATAGCAATCTGTTGGTTAGGTAATTACTTCTTAGGATAAGTATCTACAAAAATATATGAGAAATTTAATTTCATGTGCAGTTTGTCCCATTATTAAATGGAAACATCATTATTAAATGTTATTAAACCAAACCCATTTCTTTCCTCAAATCATATGTAATATAATCAGATTTATATGTGATTTAATATTATAATATGAAATATTAGACATAAATACATAATTTCTATAACACCATAAATACATGATAGAAATTTATTGTTGGAGAAGGACAAGAGGTTTTTATCAATATCATTTTCTGTAACATTTATTTATATTATTATATTTTATATATAATATAAATAGTGGTAGAAAATGATATTTACATAAAATATATAAATATATATTCTATATAAAATATAGAATATGTAATAGTATAATCTTAATAGTAATGTATCCTAAACTATTGAATATCCCAATTACCCTGATTTGATCATTGCACATTGCATGTGTCTATCAAAATAGCACATGTACTCCATAAATATGTACAACCATTGTCTATCCATAATAATTTAAATTTTTTTTAAAGAAATAAATTTTGTCCGCTTATTTCATGCCAGGCTTTATGTCTCAGAGATTTAAATATACTGTTTTAAAAAAATACTTATAATATCACCATAAGATAGGTTTTACTTATTTCTCTTCTACCTGTCAACTAAGACAGAAAATTTAAGAAATTCACTCAGCTAGTTGCCGTGCCTCCTACTATCTTACAAAACTAGCTAAGATAATGGTTGTCTCAGTCTCTTCACAGTCACTTCAATAGATTTTTAAAGAACCTAGAATTTTCAGAGTGAGACAGTAATCTCACTGCACAAATTCACTTTCTCAGAGTGAAACAATAATTAAGATTCTATTTTAATTAGAAAATAGCCAGTGTCTATTATAATACTGTAATACGTATTTAAATATCACTACATATATTATCATTTTGTGAAAGTTATAGCCTCCCAGTTTCAGAAATGGACATTACTATAATAGCTCGTGAATAGGAAATGTTGGGAAAGTGAAAGGGTTATGAACAACAATGAAAAAAGGGGTGTAGAATTTATGTAATGTTCTATTTGTGCATGAAATGCTTTTAGCTAAAGGAGCTAATTAATTGAGGAATAGTAAAATGAAACAGCTTTTACAAGCAAGTTTTAAGACCAATAGTAAATGGCAACAATTAGATTCTTGATAAACAAAGGTATTATTTACAATACCTCATTTTTATGCCACCTGTAGTATTCAATTCAATGCATAAAAATGTGAAAATATATAACACTAATTAATTGTGTTTATACAGATCTAATGTGTAATTCACAGAAATATATTCTAAACAATGATATCTGTTATAGAAAGTTGCATATATCTTCCAGGCTTTTAAAAATATGATTTAAAAGGTTATGTTATAGTTTTTCGATTTTCTAACAGAAAAGTTCTCATTAGTACTAAGAGACTTGTAAAGTAAGTCGTGTTTACAAGACATGAAGGAAACAAATTTCAATAATTATTGCCTAGAGCGAAGAATCCTGTAATCTATTGGAATTGGAGAATAATACTGAACAACTACTCTCTGTAGTACAAATTTTTTCTAAAATAAAATATGTATTAAAGTATATTGACCAAAAAGCTCTTGTCTGTCTCTGACATCTTATTCTAGAGTTAATGTTGTATTGTTCCTACAGTTGCTAAATGTGGTACAGTAAATGACAGTTAGGGAAAGTTAATTTTGTTTATTTCATACTTTTTCCTCCACTTCCTCAAACCTTTCTTTTTTCTTATTGATAGAATCATTATTCATTACAGAAACTTCCACAGAAATAACTAAAATTATAAATGTAAACAGGATGACATTCAGATTAGCCTACATCTTCAGGCAAAGAAAATTTTAAAATAGTCTATTTTAGGGATTTTCCAGAAAAAAAGAAATGGACTGACAGAAAATGATTACCATAACATATAGATAGATTTACTGATGAATAACTAGATATAACAACCAATGAATCAATGGCAGGTGTAATCAACACCCCACTCTTAACTCTGGAATATACACTCTGCTCATTGTGTTGAAGAGAGAAGATAATGATTGTAGTGAAAAGATCCTTTTGGGAAGGAAAAAACCAAATGGGAAGCAACACAGTGATCACTGTCATGTCTTTCAAGACATTTTCTTTCAGATTTTGTAGATCTGCTCTCTGAGAATTTCTCTGTTATTCACTTTACTTCAGGAACAGATATGAGCTGGTAACAGAAAGATGACTCTTCAAATTCCGACCCATTTTTCAGTGTACTTTTTAATCCATATGGTTAGAGATTGTTTGAATGATTTTTAGGATTTTCAAATTGTGGAGAACTGCTGACAAAGTCTGGGTCTCTTTTCCTTCAACTAAAATTTAACACACATTGCATTTTACTGAAAGGCACAATAAGCAGACAATACAATATATCTTGATTTTATCTTTCATGTCTGCTATGGCTGCCACCTGGGTAGACAGACAGTTTGATTCTCAAGTCATTTAGTTCGAATTTTAACCACCTGTTTTTCACCAACTCCCGGGACTGCTCTCTCACAAATCTTTCACTCAGCCAATTCCACAAATTGGGGCCTCTCACAAAATAATGACAATTTGTTTCAGTGAGGATATATTTGGTTCCTTACAAACTTACATCCTCCTTTCAGTGAGGATATATTTGGTTACAAAGAAACCTTACACCACAAAGCCAACACCATTCTGAGGGTGAAACAACAGAAGATTTCCATTAAGGACTGTAAAATAAAAACTTGTGTTTTACGATGAATTCCTCCAGAAGTAATGCGTGAGACATGAGTTTAGGTGCAAGTAGTTTATTTAGAAGATAACCCTGGAAAGCATTGATAGTGCAGAATGGAAATACAGCTGCAAAGAGAAGGGAGCTAATAGAGGGTGAGGAAATGAGCAAGTTTACCCAATGGAACTAATAGGAGATATTTGTAAGCCTTGGAAGTTGTCATGCTGTTGGGAGCCAAAAAGACCAAAGAGATCATGACCAACTCATCATTCCACTGGAGGCCATATGATCGAACAGCAAACTGTTTATCATGAATGCAGGATGTGGGCAAACTCACACTGCGCCTGCCACCAGATGGTTTGCTGAGGGCAGTCACTCCCTGGTGCCAGGCTCCTTGAGGCTATCTACTGGAATATCTAAAGCCTATTGTTAGAGGAATGCAGTCTTGCAAACCTACTCTAGACCGAGCAATTGACTTATTCTTCCACTCCCCCTTCTTGCTCTCTCTTTTACCAATAAATACAAAGAGCTGTAGAAAGTGTGGGTCCTTATCCACTAGAGGCAAAGTGCCCCCAACCCCTTCCTCCAAATATACTCTTTTGTCTTTTTCTTTATTCCCACGTTCACCCCTCTTTGTTCAGTCCACCAGGGATCGAGGATGGTAACAAGTGGTGCCTCAGAACAGGGACTCCAAGGACATCAACGTCCTACAAAAGGGGTGAGTGTATTAGTTTCTTATTGCTGCCATAATGTGTTACCATGAATTTAGTGATTAAAGAAAACACAAACGTACTCTCTTACAGTTCTGGAGGTTGCATGTCCAAAATGGGTTTCAATGGACAACAATCAAGATATTGTGTTCCCAATTAGGGATGCTATTGGGGATAATTGATTTCTTACCTTTTCCAGCTTCTGAGGCTGCCCCCATTTCTTTGTTTTCTCCCCCTTCTACCCCCAAAGGCAGCAAGGAGTGTTTTGTTTATATCTAATCACTCTGACACTCACCCTTCTGCCATCCTCCTTAAAGTACTTTTGTGATTACCTTGGCCTACTTGGATAATTCAGAATAATCTCCTTATTGTAAGGTCAGCTACTTAGCAACCTAAATTGATGCCCTGAATTTCCCCCTGCCATGTACTTAACACATTCACAGTTTCCTAGGATTAGAATATGGACATCTCTGGGCTGTTAGTGGCTAATTATTTGGGGACTTCTCTTAAATATAATGACTCATTGGCAATTTTATGCTGGCCCATCTGTATCTAAATGTACCCTGTAGCAAGATTAATATTTTGTGTAAAGTCTCAGATGCCTGCATTAAAAAGAAGAGGCATGAAAGAAACTATTTAGTTCTGATATCATCCATTACATTCCATTCTTTGCATATCTCAGATCCCCTTTTGGCCCCACAATATGTTTATTCTATTCTATCACTGATCTGTCAGTATCCAGTAATAATATATCGGCAGTTCTAAGACAAAAAGAACACAGCCCAAGGCATCACATTACTCGATGTCAAACAATACTACAAACCTATAGTAACGAAAACAGCATGGTACAGGTACAAAAATAGACATACCAACCAATGGAACAGAATGGAGAACCCAGAAATAAAGCTCCACACTTAAAGCCATCTAAACTTCAAAAAACTCAACAAACTAAGCAATGAAGAAGGGACTTCCTATTCCATAAATTGTTCTGGGATATCTGGCTAATCATATGCAGAAGAATAAAACTGAAACTTTAGTGTTCACACTGTACCACCTAACTCAAGGTGAATTAAAGATTTAAATATAAGACCTCAAACCATAAAAATCCTAGAAGAAAACCTGGGAAACAGCATTCTGGACATCAGTCTTAGAAAGAATTTATGCCTATAGTCTCAAAAGTAATTGCAACAAAACCAAAAACTGACAGGTAGGACATAGTTAAACTAACAAGCTTCTGCACAGGAAAAGAAACTGTCAAGAGAGTAAACAGATGACCTACAGAATGGGAGAAAATATTTACAAACTATGCATCCAAAAAAGTTTTAATATGCAGAATCTATAAGGAACATAAAAAAGTAAAAAAAAAAAATTAAAATGGGCAAAAAACATGAACAGACACTTCTCAAAAGAAGACATGCAACCAGCCAGCAAACATGAAAAAACAAAAAAGGCTCAACATCACTAATTATCAGAGAGAGGAAAATCAAAATCACGATGAGATATCATCTCATATCAGTCAGAATGGCTATTGTTAAAAAGTCAAAAAACAATGGATGCTGGCAAGGCTGCAGAGAAAAGAGAACACTTAGACATTTTTGGTGAGAGTGCAAATTAGCTCAGACCAAAGCTGTTGGAGATATCTCAAAGAACCTAAAACAGAAGTACCAATTGACCTAGAAATCCTATTCCTGGGTGTATATCCAAAAGAAAATAAATCAGTCTACCAAAAAGACATATGCACTTGCATGTTCATTGCAGCACTATTCAAAATAGCAAAGACATGGAATCAACCTAATTGCCCATCAATGGTGAATTAGATAAAGAAAATGTGGTACATATACACCATAGAGCACTATGCAGCCATAAGAAATAACAAAATCATGCCCTTTGCAGTGACATGGATGCAGCTGGAGGCCATTATTCTAAGTGAATTGATGCAGGAACAGAAAGCCAAATACTGCAAATTCTCACTTATAAATGGGAGCTGAATATTGTGTACTTGTGAACATAAAGATGGCAATAATAGGCACTGGAGACTACTGGGAGTGAGGAAAGTGGGGGCCAAGGGTTGAAAAGTAACTGTTGGACACTGTGCTCAGGGCCTGGGGGCTGGGATCATTCATACCCCAAACCTCAGCATCGTGCAATATACCCAGGTAACAAACATGCACCAGGACATTCTGAATCTAAAATAAAAGTTGTAAAAGAAAAAAGAAGACTTACAAAAGAAGAATAAGAGATAAAAGTTACAGCTATAGACACCATTGATCTAGTTGTTTCCAAAAACTAGCACTTATAAACACCCTTCTCTACAACACATTTTAGATTTCCACTCACACCACTACTTTTTCTAATATAGATTGGTCATGTAAGTAACCCAGAATTCTATCCCTGAGGTATTTGGCCTGTGACTATTGTTTGCTTGTCAGGATGTGGCTGCTTCATTTGCCTGTTAATGATTGTTCTTGGACACAAAACACCAGGAGGCATGTACTTAGTGAATGCCCTGAATTTTAGAGTTCACCATTCTGCTCCCATTATGAGCTCACTACTATCTCCTTATGAAACTCACATTTGATTTTTCCTGCCTCTACAGTGACAGGTTTCAATCCTTGCTGGTCCATAGGCATAAAAACTGCAAAATGATCAGGCGGTAGTCTTAGCTTTAGATTTGGTGGAAACTTTACTGCTAACCAATGGTGCACCAAGGAGAAGGATGTAGAGTGCTCTTGTTTATTTCTAGGTTCAGGCAATAAGAGGGCGCACTGTATAGAATTAAAAAACAATAATAAACTATCTACATTTAGTCTACTTTTATTATCAAAATGTACCAGCATTTCTAAGCAATATCAGTGATAAAATACGCCTTCCTTTCAGGAATGAAAGCTTCTACCACTCTCCCCCAACCTTCTACCCCATCCTTCTGCAACCACTTCTGTTGCAGGGTTGAAGCTTCTATACCCCAGCTCCTAATCCCCTCTCCAAGATCCAGAACATATAATTCAATAAATTTGATTCTAGTACAAATTGTCTAAGTGGGTTATTGAGATTGATGTTTAAGAGAGCCACACAAAATTCTACCTTTTAATGTTTTTTCTGGTCAAGTATATTTTAGTTGGTGGATTCATAGCACCATATACTAGACATTCTCTCTCTCTCTCTCTCTCTCTCTCTATATATATCTCTCTATATATATATATATATATATATACACCTTCTCATTCATGAAAAGTGTCACCCGCTTGTGCATCAGTTGCCTGCCCCTTTACGTGTCCATTAGAATGTTTCTTCAGGCTTTCATCTTCCAGATGAAGCAAATTGCAGTCTACTTAAATGAAAAAATAATTAATTTTTGTACATTGATTTTATATTCTTAACCTTTGCTGAAGTTGTTTCTCAGTTCCTGCTGCGTTTTGGTGAAATCCTTAGGGTTTTCTAGATATAAAATTATATTGTACGTAAAGAGAGATAGTTTGACTTCTTTTGTTCCTATTTGTTTACTTTTTATTTCTTTTGCTTGCCCTGGCTAGCACTTCCAGTACTACGTTGAATAGAAGTGTCGAGAGTGAACATTCTTGTCTCGTTCCAGTTCTCAAGGAGAATGCTTTCAGATTTTGCCTGTTGAGTATGAGGTTTGCTGTGGGTTTGTCATAGAAAGTTTTTATTATTCAGAGGTATGCTCCTTCAATGCCTAGTTTGTTGACTTTTTTTTTTAATATCTTGAAGAGATGTTGGATTTTTTTTGAAAGCTTTTTCTTTGTATATTGAGATGATCATACAGTTTTGTAATTAATTCTATTTGTGTGATGAATCACATTTATTGATTTGTATATATTGAACAAACCTTGAATCCCAAGAATAAAACTTACTTAATCATAGTGAATTATCTTTTTGATATGTTATAGGATTTTGTTGGCTAGTATTTTGTTGATGATTTTTGTATGTACTCATAAAGAATACTGGCCTATAGTTTTCTTTCTTTATTGTGTCCTTGCCAGGTTTGGTATTGGGGTGATACAGTTTCTTTAGAACAAGATAGAAAGTAGTCCCGCCTTGATTTTTGGAATTGTTTCAGTAGAATTGGTACCAACTCTTCCTTGTACATCTTACAGAATTTGGCTGTGAATTAGTCTGGTCTAGGGCCCTCTTTGGTTGATAGGTTTTCTAGTACTGTTTCAGTTTTTTAACTTGATATTCATCTGTTCAGTTTCACTTTATTCCTTATTCAATCTTGGAAGATTGTATGTTACCAGGAATTTATTCAATTCTTCTAGGTTTTCTAGTTTGTGTGCATAGAAGGTTCATAGTTATTTCTGAGGACCTTTTGTTTGTCTGTGAAATTGGTTATAATGTCATCTTTGTCATTTCTGATGCTTATTTGGATTTTCTCGCTTTATTTTCTTTGTTAATTTATAGATCTTATTTATCTTTCCATACACCAATAACATTCAAGCTGAGAATAACATCAAGAATGCAATCCCATTCACAATAGCTACGAAAATAAAATATTAGAAATATATCTAACCAAGGATGTGAAAGATCTTTAAAGGAGAAATATGAAACACTGCTGAAAGAAATAACAGATGACACAAACAAATGAAGAAAGTATTTCCTGCTCGTGGACTGGAAGAATCAATATCATTAAAAGGTTCTTAATGCCCAATCTACAGATTTAGTGCAATCCCTATCAAAATACCAATGTGATTTCTCACAGAATTAGAACAAACTTTTCTAAAATGGGAGAAAATATTCACAAACCATGCATCCAAAAAAGGTCTAATATCTAGAAACTGTAAGGAACCTGAACAATTAAGCAAGAAAAAAACAAATAACCCCATTCATAAATGGGAAAAAACATGAACAAACAATTCTCGTTAAAATTCTCGTGGATGAAGCTGGAAGCCATTATCCTCAGCAAAGTGACGTGAAAACAGAAAACCAAACACGGCATGTTCTCACTTATAAGCAGGAGCTAAACAATGAGAACACATAGACACAGGGAGGGGAACAGCACACGCTGGAGCCTGACGGGGGAGAATGGGGGCAGGGGAGAGAGTATCAGGAAAAATAGCTAATGCATGCCAGGCTTAATACCTAGGTGACTGGCTGATAGGTGCGGCAAACCATCATGGCATACATTTACCTATGTAATAAATCTGTGTATCCTGCACTCGTACCCCAGAAGTTAAATTAAATTTAAAAAGTCATACCAGTAGCCAGTAAACATATGAGAAAAATGCTCAGCATTACTAATTATCAGAGAGAGGCAAATCAAAACCACAATGAGATGTCATCTTACACCAGTCAGAATGGCTATTATAAAAAGGAAAAACAACAGGTGCTGGCAAGTGTATGGAGAAAAGGGAATGACCGTACACTGTTGGTGGAAATGTAAATTAATTCAGTCACTGTGGAAAGCAGTTTGAAGATTTCTCAAAGAACCTAAAACAGAACTATTGCTCAATGCAGCAATCCCATTTCTGGGTATACGTGCAAAAGAAAATAAACTTTTCTGCCAAAAAGACATGTGCACTTGCATATTCATTGCAGAACTCTTTATGATAGCGAAGATATGGAATAAACATAGGCACCCATCACTGGTGGACTGGATAAAGAAAATGTGGTACATATACACCATGGACCACTATGCAGCCATAAAAAAAAATAATGAAATAACCCATCAACATGGATGCAGCTGGAGGCCATTATCCTAAGCAAATTGACACAGGAATAGAAAACCAAATACCGCATGCTCTCACTTATAATTGGGAGCTAAACACTGGGTACTCATGAACATAAAGATGAAAATAATAGAAACTGGGGACTGCTAGTGGGGGTGGGGGCCAGCAATGATACCATTGAAAAACTACTGGGTACTATGCTCAGTACCTGGGTGATGGGATCAGTATACCCCAAACCTCAGCACCATGCAATATACCCAGGTAACCATCCTGCATATGTACCCACTGAATCTAAAAGTTGGAATTATATACATATACATATATATATAGAAATCCAGATGACATAAGCCAATTGTCACATTTCCTCTGTCTTATTCCCTTTATTCAAAGTGTTTTTATGTAGCATTCTGTCATTAAATAAGACACTCTAAGAGTTTCATAAAATGCTTAAGCCAAATAAGAAGGAAAAGCTAAATCTAGAATATCCTAGTAAAGATGAATCCCTGCTTTCTCCATGATAGACAAGGTATAGTAAAATCAACTTCACACCAAGAGCTGATTGGTCTCCTAAGAAATGATACCACAGCAAAGGCTCAGCAGTAGCTTCTGGTCCCGACAGAAGGTGATGGATTTGCTGTGGCTCTCTAGCATGAAAACGGACTTAGCTACCGTCACAGCTGAAAAAGCAATGCCTCATGGACTCTGATGAGTGACACAGGAGTTTACTATATTTGTGCTAATTTCTATGAGTCCATCCTCAAAACTCCTCCCAGACCTCTTTGCTTTTGGATCCCTGACAATCTAAAAAGGCAACATCCCCCTAATCAGTAGTTAACATACATACTTCTTCTAGACTACTCCTCTCTCCCTATAAATATGATGACCTACTGTAGCTGAAAGATTTGGAGAAGTTTTCCCTCATACTTAACCTTTTGGGGCCAAACACCGAGTGAAGGGTATAAAAGAACAGCAATCCATTTTCAGTTCATTTTGGTATATTGAGAACCAAACTCTCCTTTTCTGGTTATAGGAAATTCTACAAAGACAACAGGTACCACTAGAATAGAGGCATTTGTTCAACAGGGATAGGCATCGTGGGATCTGGGCTTCTTATTTCTGAAGCTTAATTATGTCTTTGAACCTGCTTGATTTCTACTCTGAATACACCAATTCCATTTTGCAAGAAATTGATGCTATTTGTACTCTATTTTATGAAATGGTGTGTCTTACAATATGCAACTCACGATGGCCAACTCTGGAACATTGTCAAATGACCTGTGAAGATCAAAGTCTCCACTCTGGCCAAATGTTAGGTTGGTGAGAAAGTAATTGCAGTTTTTGCCGTTCCAGTTGGCCTTTTTTTATTGTGATAGGTTTTAGTTCACAGGTCAGGGAACTCATGTAAGAAATCTATTGTTAAGTATAAATATTCCTATTATAAAATCAGGGTCTGGAGAAATAATTACCAGGTGTTTCAGTAAACCCATAGGCTCTATGGTGAGATCAATGTGTGTATTGACTCTATCACCTGGATTTTATAGGGAAGGGGCATCGTGTGATTTTTGTCCCTCTGTTAAGATTGTCAACGCATATTCTGCATCTAATAATGCATGAAAATTCTGAATATTTTCCTTTCCCAATGGATAGCTACTCTTAAAAATAGGCTTATCTCCCTTTGAGGGATAGTTTATAAGAGTAGTGATTATATATACTTGCTGTGACATGTTCGTATTAATATTTCCTCAAAAGTACCTGGGTTCCAGTTCAATCAATGGATTCTAGGCTGAAAAACGGTTTAAGTCTGGAAAACATTTGATAAATTGTGATTTTTTTATTATGACATTTAAACATCAGCCTTCACTCTTCATTCACTTTCCTCACATTCATTCACCTGTCATCTTTTATGGTTGTTTATGTCAAGCAATAATTTCATTGAATTCCCATCTATTTTGCCACTAGAAGAAACAGCATAGTCTCTCAGCTTGTGTCAGTAATGCCTATAGTTAAAGTCTGCATGATTGTCATTCTGGTCTTGCTGATGATTATTTTATTAAGTTCATCTTACTCCTAGTGAGCTTATATACTGACCCCTAACTTCTGTTTTCCCAGAATCCTAATATCTTTGTAGACATTAGGTAGACACATTTCAGGCTGTATATCTTACCATCAATCTTTGCCCAATAGGACAGCCCCACTAAGTTTCTCAGATATATCAATATCTCCCTTACTAGTGCATTTCTTGTCTTGTTGTGAAGGAGTGCTTTCTGGGTCATCTTAAACATCATTCTCAGCCACTAGGTTCTCTCGTCTTACATAACAAATTTGCTCCACATGCCACACCTCAAAGGCATTTGAACCCCTAATTATCCACCTATTTTTTTTTTATTATACTTTATGTTCTAGGGTACATGTGCACAACCTGCAGGTTTGTTACATATGTATACATGTGCCATGTTGGTGAGTTGCCCCCATTAACTCGTCATTTACATTAGGTATATCTTCTAATGCTATCCCTCCCCTCTCCCCGCTCCCCACAATAGGCCCCGGTGTGTGATGTTCCCCTTCCTGTGTCCAAGTGATCTCATTGTTCAGTTCCCACCTATGAGTCAGAACATGCGGTGTTTGATTTTCTGTTCTTGTGATAGTTTGCTGAGAATGATGGTTTCCAGCTGCATCCATGTCCCTACAAAGGACATGAACTCATCCTTTTTTATGGCTGCATAGCATTCCATGGTGTATATGTGCCACATTTTCTTAATCCAGTCTGTCACTGATGGACATTTTATTCACCTATTTTGTTCTGACAGCTCCAACTCATTTACTGTAAACCATCATGTTTCCCAAAATTCAAATAGTTATTCCAGATACATATTCCAGATACTTCAGGTCTTGCCAATAAGTTAAATTTTGAGTCATGGGAAAGTGGTCCCGTATTGATAAACTTTCTCTCTTTCAGTCTTACATTCTTGCTTCTCCGGTCTAGCCCCATTAAGATTCTTACCCAGGCATTATCTTGCAGTTCCTGTCTGTACCTATTAACCACACTCTGAAGCTCTTTTTAAACGGTTTTCTCTTCTTATAACTGGGACAGTACTTTGGGGCCTGATGATTCTGAAGTTTCATTCTTCATTAATGAAGAAATAATGAAGGAAGGCAGTGGAAAATCTTGAAGAGGATAAACATAGTCATGCAAGGCATCTTTCTCAGATGAAAATTTTGCATAGTCTTCAGGCAATGAGAGGCTTCCTCTAGCAAGGGGGAAAGAGTTATTTCTGCTAATTCAGAAGATTCAGAGAATTTGTGAGTTCGAGATCCTCAAGCACTTCCCACAAAATACCAATTCTAGGTCTCTGAGTTTCCCTCTTTTCTATGAGATGTTAGCATGAAAATCTTGCCAGAGATTTGACTTTAGCTTCCTTTATAATTCCACAACTTTCACTATCAAATCCCGGGCCAGATTTCCATCATAGTCTCCCACCTGCCTCCAGGAGATGAGTGTCATTTTAGACAGTGCAATCATGACCTTTTAACTTTCACAGTGCATCCTGGACGGATAGTTTGCTGACTGCAGACTGTTACTTTCTTCCTTTGAAGTTTAAAAACCTGGCCATTAACAACTGTCAAACAATTTCTCAATGCTTATAATTACAAGTCGCCCATAACTGTCAAGTTCTCAATCTATTGCATAAAACAGTGCATCCTCTTTTATCTTTAATCCTCTCCTCAAGCAAAAATCTTAATAAATGGTGATGCTTATGTATATTAGGGATTATCATCAACCCAGTTATAAAATAAATGGGTTTGTTATTATCATTTGATGAGTAAGTAATCTAGTTCTACAATTTCTTTGTAAGATTCTAGCTCCTAAAGCCACTTCTATTCTTAAGCGTTTTAGGCAAATCCTTCAATCCCAGTAAAGGGAAAAAAAAGAGAAAGATCTTAAACACTTATCTGAAAACACTGAGTACATGAATAAATGCAACTGAGGCTCAGTCCTACTTGTACCTTATGAGAGACAGCAAATTACACCTCTGAGTTGTGTATCTAAGTGGTGAGGAGGCTGGGATATATTCCTCTTCTAGGCAGAATAATGACCCCCAAAACCAATAAAAAAAAAAGTCCAAGTCATAACCCTCTAATCTGGGAATATTGTAAGTTATATGAAAAATAATTAAAATTGCAGATGAAATTAAGTCACATTACTTTAAATTAGGAAGATTGTTTTGGATTATGCAGATGTGTCCAGTGTAACCAATTAGCAGGATTCTTAGAAGTAGTAGAGGCAGGCGGAAGAGGACAGTCAGGTCAGAGTTATGAGATGTAATAAGGACATAATCCAGTCTTACTAGATGTGAAGATGGGGCACAGAGGGCATGAGCTGAGGAATGTAGGCAACCATAGAAACTGGAAAGGCAAGGAAATAGATTAGCCCCAGAGTCTCCAGAAAGGATCATAATACTGCCGGCACATTGATTTTAAAACAGTGAGACTGTGTCAGACTTCTGACCTGCATAAGTGTAAAATAATATATTTGTATTGTTTAAGCCACTACATTTGAAGTATTTTGATATAGAAGCAATAGGAAAATAATACAATGCCCCATACTTGCGTTCTTCTCTGCACCATTACTGTACTGATTTCTGCAGCCAGAGAAAGCTCCCAAGCAGAGTTTCAGGTGCTTCCAGAAAAAAAAAAAGCTTATCATAGATACTGTGACAACAGTATCTGCTATAATATGAATGTCTGTAATTATTTTTATGAGGTAACGTTATTTTGTAATAACAGTCAAAATGGTTAAACAGGAGGAAAAAATGAAAAAACAAACTCATTAGTTTTTGACTGTTAGATAATAATTGCGCATCTCTATGGGGTGCGTATTATATTTTTATATATGCATAAAATGTATAATAATCAAACCTTTGTTATTTAGCATATCTATCACTTCGAACATTTATTATTGCTTTATGTTTGGAATATTTTGAATCTTCTTTTCTAGCTATTTTGAAGTATGCAATATATTTTAAACTATAGTCACCCTACTGTGATATTGAATGCTAGAACTTATTCCTTCTAACTGTATGTTTTAATCTAACATTAGATTAATGTATAATCTAACCATAATGTTTAATTTAACACCAACCAATCTCTTTTCGTTCCTTTCCCCTGAGTCTTTGGTAGCCATCATTCTACTCTTCACCTTCATGGGATCAAATATTTTTAGCTCACATATGTGAGTGAGAACATGTGGCAAACTCATTCTTATCTGCAGATGATATGTTTGTGTACCTGAAAATCTAAAGAAAAAGAAATTTAATTGTTTTTGCTCATTATAAGGTGATTAAGAGAAATAATTGGGTACGAATGGTCCCTGGAAATATGTAACAAATAACCACCTCTTCAAAGATAAAATGGATGGACATTCTTGTGTTAGTTTTCTACTGCTGCATAACAAATTAACACAAACTTTATGGCTAATGATGACACCCACTTATTAGTTCGCACTTTTCTTTGTTAGTCCAGCACAGCATGACTGGCTTCCCTGCTCAGACTAAAATCAAGAGGTCAGCTATCTCCATTCTCATTTAAAGCTCAGGATCCTTGTGCAAGCTTATTCCTGTTATTGGTAGAGTTCAGTTCCTTGGAGTTGACTTATAAAAGTCCCTCTGTTCCTCCTGGCTTTTGGCCAGAAACCATTTTCAGTTCCTCATAATTATCTGAGGAGCCATTTCATCTTGAAACCAGCAACACAGTGCCAAATCCTGATACTTCAAATGTCTGCCTTCCGCTTCTGTGACCAGCTAGAGAAAACTCTCTGCTTTTCAAGGGCTCATCTGATCAGTCAGGCCTTCTCTCCTAGGTTAATCTCTCTTTTGCCATATAATGTAATAAAATCATGATGGTAACGATTCATCATACTCACATGCTCCACACAGGAGGTGAGAAGGGATTATACAAAGTATAAGATAATTGTGATCATCTTAGAATGCTGTTTACCACAATGCTTATTTACAAGAGGAAACGTTAAAATTTCTAAGAATAACTTTAAGACATTTGTAATAGCATTATAAAGAATCTTTAACTTGCTACTGTGTAGAGATTCCAATAAAAACACGTATACTCTTTCTGCCTCGGAGCACGTAAAGTCTCATGGGCTTTGGTTTGGAAACATGCCTGTTCCTGCACCTCCCTTCTTAGCTAAAGGAATGTGAACATTGACTGGTTAAAACCAATCACTGCTCTCCAGAGAAATGGCGGAGTTGGAAGACATCACCAAGTCATGTGGACACTTTTCCAAAGGCACTTCGGGAATGACTTAACCAACGTTAGGTCAGAAAACTAAGAAAAGTGGGTTAAAGGATGTGAAAGTTTTGAAAAATAGCCCTGGTTATGAAGAAATGCTTCATGGATGTAAACTGGAAGTCTACATCAGAACTTAGCCAGGCTAGCAGACAGTTTCAGATTTCGTAGTGTATGATTGCCCTTTGGAAAAGTTTTTATTGAATAAAATATGAACCTCCTTAACATTTTATTGAGAGAAGTTAGAAGAAAAGCAACAGTATTTATTGTAGTCCTGCTGTTAAAGACATTGCTAATTAAAAGCATCTTTTTTTGTAGGTAACTTTGAGAAAAAGATAATTTCTCACCTTGGTTTATGTTTTACAGTTGTTGGACACTATCAGTCTGCTCAGTTTCTCATTTTGCAGTGATTTCTAAAACCTACAGGCAAATCTGTGGTCCATTTTATATACTGCATTTATATTATGCATTTGTTACTGTCCTGATGGATGCCCCACTTTTTAAAACACCTCCTTTTCTTTGTGTGATGATCTTATGTTAGCTTAAATATTTTATGATCAACCTTATAGGGGAATGCAAGATGTAAGAACACAGTTAAAGTATAGGCTGTCAGAAATATAAGATATTCTATTGAATTTGGACTAATTTTTGGGGATATTTTAATATTCTATCACCCTTGGTCATGTGCATCTCACCTTCCATTGTAACTC
The DNA here is from genome assembly GCF_024542745.1 of Macaca thibetana thibetana. Lineage (NCBI taxonomy): Eukaryota > Metazoa > Chordata > Mammalia > Primates > Cercopithecidae > Macaca > Macaca thibetana. Next base: position 27,571,181 of record NC_065582.1, on the reverse strand, counting down.
AGAAGGCTAGACTATTACTCAAGGTCTCTGTGTCTAACCCAAGATTATTGAACTGAATTAGCAATAATGATAGATTTTTCTCATCGATCAAGACATTCTAAAAGTCTGACAATATGTTTTTTCTACAGTAATTTCACAAAAGACAAAGGCTAAAATAATAAAAAATCCAGGGCCTTCAAATTTATTTCCAAACTAACATTATTTACTTTTCACAGATCCAGTATTTTATGAGATATATAAAAACACACCTTCAATTCAGTGATAAATACTAAGGTACATACAAACACACATGTATATATACGTTTGTATTTGGGCTGATTGTGTGTGTGTGTGCGCGTGTGTGTGTATGTATATGAAATTTCAATTAGAATGTTTTTGTAAGCATCATAAAATCAGGTATGTAAGTGGCAGAATTTAAAGTACTTCAGTGCAAATTATACCAATCTCATCTTATTTTAGATGATAGAAAATACTACTACTATTCATCAAATAGTAGTAGTTAACTGAGATATAATTACACATCTTCACATTTAGTTAGCTATCAAAATACCTATGGCTGCATTATACAATTTGCAAGTGTAAAGAGAAAGCATATGAAAAGGGGTTGCACAACACAGTTGTAGAGTAGGTGCTGTGCTTGTTTTTGCTATTTAACTTTCGGGTTCTTAACAATAAAATTAAAATATAGGAAGCTTATTACTGCTATGTTTTGTCCCAAAACATAAATAACATACTATATTGTAATTGCTAGAGATTGGGAGAAGAACAATGATCAAGATAAAGCAATAATAGATTAATTGTTGTCTCTATTTCAAAAACTTTTCTTATGTATTCCATGGCATGAATAAGCAAAAACAGAAAAAAATTAAGGAAGTGAAGTGCAGAGGATTTAGATTTCTAACACAGTGAATAATGGTAAGAGCTTTATACAGAACTAATTCAATCTTTAGAATTAATTTACTTAGATCCTACATTACTGTGTCTCAACCATTTTCTAAATAGTAGCTTCCAAAAACTGAAGTAAATGCAAAGGCACACAGTAGTAAAATAAGTGGGAAAGAGAATGCCGTCATATGGTACTGTGTAAGCATTGTCAAATGAGGTATTTCTTGTTAAATATCATCAACTTTAATGAATGATTTCATTGTATGAAAATTCAAGTTACTTTTCATAATCTAAGTGTATACAAATGATTATTTTGTATGAACTACAATTTGTGATTATTTAATTACTTAAACTTTCTCAGTTCATCGTCTCCTTGACAGTGTCTAATGAAATTTCTTATTTAAACCATTTCATTATGGTATTTTGTTTGTTTGTTTCATCATTATAGAGAAACTCCTTAAAATAGTGGCTATACTTTTGACCATGTTTGAGGAATTGAAAAGAGATTTAAACTAGTAACCTAGAAAAGTATATTAATAAAACTGTTCTCAAATCCAAAGTGTATTGGTGTGTGTATATATATATATACACACACACACACAAATATATATATACACAAATATACAAAAATATATACAAAAAATATACATATATATTTGTATTTGTATATGGTATACAAATATATATATATATTTGTATTTATATAAATAAGAATGTAATAATAAAGCTTGTTCAATGAAAAGACATAAAGTTATAGACTTTTTGAGCCAGAAGAGACCTTAGACATTATGAAATGATGATTACTTTCTTTTCTGGAAGTACTCTCTAAGTCATAGTGCATTTTAAAGTGATATATTTTAATAGAATACACCAAACTTCATAAAATTAGAAATATACTGTCTCTCTTTCTTTCTAATTCCTGTACACACACACACACACACACACACACACACAGAGTGCTTGTTAAAATTCTTTGATGCCAGCTGGTCATTTGCCGCCTTCTTCTCCAGGAAGAATAAAAACAAGTCCGGCCCCTTGATGTCCCCAGTAAAGTGACACCAATGCTGTCTTCACATCAAATCATCAGTTTATAGACTATAATCACATTGCCCAGCAGTTTTATTAACTTTTCTTTCTCTACGGATATTAGTGTCCTTAAATTTTTCTACTCTAAGTAAAACATGACCTCTAATTTCTACTTTATTTTATTTATTTATTTTATTTATTTATTTTTGAGATGGAGTCTAGCTCTGTCATCCAGGTTGGGGTGCAGTGGTGCCATCTCAGCTTATCACAACCTCCGCCTCCCGGTTTCAAGCGATTCTCCTGCCACAGCCTCCTGAGTAGCTAATTTCTACTTTATTAACAGAATGCTTTTACAAAACGGCCTTCCTAAGTGTGTGGAAACTGTTGTAATTGTGTTGCCATTATGTGCAAAACAGCCCTCGCTACTGCAGCATTAAATTGCATTATGAGATAATTCATAAATTTAAAAAATCATTGAAAATTCTACAAGCATGATATCTGGCAACATATATTCTCTAAGTTCTACTCAAAATTAAATATAATAGAGTACGAGTTACAAATTTTAAAAATCACTCTGTTAATATTATAAAAATTGTTTGGTAATGTTTGGCCTTTCTTATGAAATTTTTGTGCAAGACTAGGCTCTATTTTAAGACCCCAGTTTCGATCATGTCCAGCCTGTAACGTAGTATTTGGATCACTCTGTGTTCTACTTAGACTAGATAGTGGGAGACATGTGGAGGAAATGAAGGGGCAAAGCCATGGCTACAGTACAGATTATCTAAAATCTTTGAAACCTCCAGCTTAAATCTTTCCTGCATCTAACTATAATAAAACAACCTCTCCTTCATGCTATTTGAGTTCCATTTTTAAAAATCCCTTATTTTAGCCTAGGGAGGATCCAGGAAGCAGGATGTGAAAAGGAAGTCAAACTCAGGTTGACGAATTAAGTTTTATTACTGTAAAATATTCATAACTTACAATGTCACATTTTATCCATTTTAAGTATACGGTTCATTGATATGCAGTGCATTCTCATTGGTGTGCAATCATTACCACTATACATTTCCAGACATTTTTCATAATTGCACACTAACACTCTGTACCCATTAAACAATAACTCCTCATATCCCTCCCTCTAGCCACTGGTAACCACTGTTCTCTCTGTCTCTATGAATTCCATTATTCTGGGTATCTCATATAAATGGAATCACATAATATCTTTTAGTGTCTTGTTTATTTTAAATGTCTTCAAGTTTTACCTGTGTTGTAGCATGTATTAGAAATGTATTGCTTCCTAAGGCTGAATAATAATCAATTGTAGGTACATACCGTATTTTGTATGTCTTTTTATTTGGGAATAGACATTTGGATTGTTTCCACCTTATGGTTATTGTGCATAGATACTCTGTACATGGGTGTACAAATATCTGTTTTAGTCCCTTTTTCAATTCTTTTGTCTACATGCCCAGAAGTGGAATTGCTGAATAATATGGTAATTCTGTGTTTATGTTTTTTAAGGAACCACTTTTTTAACAATAGAAGCTTGTTTATTTTATTTCATACTATGAATTCTGATTGAAATGCTTAAAATGCTGTCATACAATTGAGTTTCCTAAAAATAATCATATACAGTGCCAGCACATTAATATTATGTGGCCAATGTATATCTTTACAAAACTGAATTGAGTTTTTACTGCAATGGACTAATACAGGCATGTGTATTGTGTATTAATATAGCTAAAATATAGAGTTGAAGGGCATGCCTTGATAGAGTGAAATTTGTATTTGGGTCCAATTTATAGATTGCATTCGAAGAAGATGATTGTTAAAAGTAAGCAAGAATCAAGAAGCTATTTTGAAGAACAGCCGCATATCATATAAACAAGACCGAAAGGCAAAGGATATTGAGATTTTATGCAAATTATGCTGCATATTTAACACTGATAACCTGAAGGAACCCATTTCTGTTTGTCTAGCTGACTTGTTGTGTGATTACTTTTACCACTCAGAGCAGTCTCCTCACATGTCGCAGATTTTATTATGCTCCAGATTTTTCAGCAAATAAGCATATAATAAATGGAAGGCCTCTGTCCAAAATAATAAAAATGGCTAAAATATTCTCTTGATTTCTCTTTGTTTTGAAAGCTATAAAAGTCATTTCATAATTTTTTCACAAGTATATTTAAATATTGTTTAACTTACTGCCTATATTTGCATCTTTTATGTAAATCCTACACAAAACCATATGTAATAGTAATTTGGTAGTACCTGAAAATAATGTTTTTTCATTTTTAAGATAAAACACTGAACACGAAAACATATAATTTTTAGTTTGTATCCTGCAAGTTTTCATCCAAAAAATTGTGTTATAATATAAGTCTTGCTTAGATTGCTTATAAATCGTTTTATGTATACAGATTAATCAGGGCCCTTACTTGCATTCATACATTTGAAAATGTATATACTAAACATATATGCAGTTAGTTATGTTTATTAGTTAAAATATATTAATAAACAGATTCTGTAATTTTGTTCGTCCAAGTTTGTTGCCAGTACTGTATTTATTGCTCATCAATTCTATTCTCTTTCTGTATATGTTCAACACACTTGATGTATTAAATAATGTATGAATATGTATCAAATGATTCCGTGACATTCCTACATTTAGTATTATCAGGAGCAAGCAAAACCTCTGCAGATAACCATCATTCCTTTTGTGGTTATTAACTGACACTCTGAAGAATACAGAAGATGGTTTAAATTAAGAAGATATCAAATACAAGAAACAAAACAAACAAACAAGAACTTCAAATATTTCTATTAAAGAAAAATTATAAAACTTACATTGAAACTCACTAGAAATGGTACATAACTTCTGAGATCTCTTGACTTCTGGGAGATCTTTCTTTCTCATGAAAAAAATTTCTTCTTTCTCCATAAGAAAAATTTTGAAAAATGAAATATGTAAATAAAAGTTGAGCCAATGGTTCCTGATCTAGTTTGGCTCTGTGTCCCCACTCAAATCTCACGTTGAATTATAAGCCACACATGTTGCAGGAGGGGCCTGGTAGAAGGTGAATTGAATCATGGGGGCAGACTTCCCCCTTGCTGTTTTTGTGGTAGAGTTCTCAGGAGATCTGGTTGTTTAAAAGTGTGTAGCACTTTCCCCTTTGCTCTCTCTCTCTCTTTCTCCTGCCACCATGTGAAAATGTGCTTGCTTCCCCTTTTCCTTTCTGCTGTGATTGTAAGTTTCCTGAGGCTTCCCAACGATGCTTTCTATATAGCCTGCAGAACTGTAAGTCAATTAAACCTCTTTTCCTTATAAATTGCCCAGTCTCAGGTAGTTTTTATAGCAATGTGAGAACAAACTAATTTCAAATTATTTACCATCATAAGCTCTGTTCCATTATTCTAATATAAGATATTAGGTACTATAGCATATCTTTTATTGACAATAGCATGTGCCAAGTAATAATTTAATAATTTTCTGTGAATCATAGCATATGTCATATGGAAACTCTGATCACCAAAAAAATGTGTCTCAGCATGAAATAAATATAATTGCAATCAAAAGTAAATAAATATGTAAAAGTGAAGCACAAAATGTGACCTTTATAACAACCTTGTTATTTCTATTATGCTTATTGAAATGAAAGTGCTTTGAGAATATCCATTATTCTTTTAAATGCACTACAGGAACCTGAGGCCTCTGGGATAGAAATCATTGGAATTCGAGTTATGTGCTCACATAAGCAGATTCAGACATGTAATTGCTTTTAAATAATTCTCCAATTTATTGCACCTATTATAGGATGCATATAAAAAAACCATATATATACGTGTGTGTGTGTGTGTGTGTATATATATATATATATATATTTTTTTTAGATGGAGTCTTGCATTGTCACCCAGGCTTGAGTGCAGTGGCACAATTTCGACTCACTGCAAGCTCCGCCTCCCAGGTTCAAAGCAATACTCCTTCCTCAGTATCCCAAGTAGCTGGGACTACAGGCACCTGCCACCATGTCCGGCTAATTTTTTGTATTTTTAGTAGAGATGGGGTTTCACCGTTTTAGCCAGGATGGTCTCGATCTCCTGACCTCATGATCCACCTGCCTTGGCCTCCCAAAGTGCTGGGATTACAGGCGTGAGCCACTGTGCCTGGCCAACAAAATGTATTTTTAAAGATAAAGAATAAAACCAGAAACTATGTTCATGATAAAAAGTGTGGATTTTCATATTCTTTTTTTTTCTGAATCCATTGCTAATGTTTGCATTCTTGAGGGCTACAAGAAGTTCACTTGAATTGCTTCCATCACCCTTCTTCACAACATCATTTTTCTTTTTATTAAAAAGAATTTTATTAAAGTATAATAAACACACAATAAAATTTACTCATTTTAGTATACTATTCAACAATTATTAGTAAATTTACAGAGTTGTACAATCATCAGAACAATCTAGTTGGAAAATATTTCCATTACATCAGATAACATTTTGCTGACCATTTGTAGACAATCCTTCTTCTCACTGACAACCCCGGGAAAACACTAATCCTCTTTCTGCCTCTAGCAGCAGATGTTTCGTGTAAATAGAATCATGGAATATATGATCTCTTGAGTCTGGCTTCTATTAGCATTATACTTTGGAATCATCCATGGTTTCTTATATATCAGTAGTGTATTCCTTCTTATGCTCAATAGCATTCCATTGTATTCCATTTTGTTAGTTTTCTAAGGCTGCCATAAAAATGTACCAAAAACTTGGTGGCTTAAGAAAACAGAACTTTATTCTCTCACAGTTTCTGAAAGCTAAATGTTTGAAATCATAGCATCAGTAGAATCATACTCTCTTTGATCGTCTAAGGGGAAAATCCTTCCTTACTCCTTCCTAGCTTCTTCTAGTTTCTGGCAATCCTTGGGCATTCCTTGGCTTGCAAAGGCATCATTCCAATCACTATCTCCATCATCATATGGCAATTCTTCCTGTTTGTCTCTGTGTCTCTTGTGTTTGCTCTTCTTATAAAGAGACCAGTCATTAGATTAGGGCCTACTTTAATCGAGTATGACTTCATTTTAAGTAATTACATATGCAAAGACCCAATTTCCAAATGAAATCACATTCAAAGTTTCCAAATTAAGACGGATTTTTGAGGAGACAGTATTCAACCCAGTACATGTATTTTGTTTATGCATTCACCAGTTGATGTACAAGTGTATTATTTCCAGCTTTTGGCTATTATCAATAACGTGGCTGTAAATACTTGCATGTATGTGGTTGTGCAGACTATATTTTCTTTTCCCTTGAGTAAATACCTAGGAGTGAGATCACAAGGTGGCATGATAAACACGTTTTTTTTTTTTTACAAAACTGTCAAATACTTTCCCAAAATGGCTGTACCATGTTGCATTCCTAAGAAGCGGATGAGTTCCAGCTTTTCCCCCTCTTCACCACACCTGTTATTGTTTGTCCTCGTTATTACTGCCATTGGAGTGGTATGAAATAGTAATTGTTTTCCTTACAATGTGCATTTTCCTAATGAATAATAATGTTGAACATCTTTTTAAGTGTTTATCAAACATACATATATTTTCTGTGGTGAAATGCCTGTTCAAGTATTTGGTTAATTTTTAATTGTATTATTAATCTTTTTACTATTAATATCCAGATAAATTATTTTCTCAAATATTCAACTTGCAAATGTTTCTCCTAGTTTATGGCTTGTATTTTTATTTCCTTATTGGTGTTCTTTCAAGCAGAAAAGTTGTTTGTTTTTTTTTTAAAGGCCCATGTGTGTTTTATTAATAAATCTAACAGTGCCAATTTAAACAAGTCAGACAATTAAAGTCTCTTTATATTCCATAAAATACTACAGAAAAGTTTATTTGTGTTTCAATAAAAATACTATCATTTTAGAACAGGCAGCTAATAGCAAAGTGCAGTTAAAGGGTTTTGCAAATAAATTTTAAAAGGGACTACTGCCTGTTCTTCAATTTCTTTTTTCTTTTTATAAAAAAGACCTATTAAAACTGTTTGACAGATTTTGAGTTAAAAAATTGTTAAAACATTCTCTATATTTAATTTCAATTTTATAGTGGATTGTAGGAAGATGCTTATGAAACAAATACAACATTTGTTTCAAGTACATGTCTTTAAATTATAGACTTATAAGTATGTAAACAACTGCATAATAAAAGGTTTCCAAAAGCTGCCTATAAGAAATCAGGCAAATTTTACCATAAGCAATAAACCATTCTAAGCCATCCAGACAGTCTCCATAGCCTCACCAGCATGATAACAAGCTTTAACCAAACAAAACAAAAACGAACAAACAAAAGCATTTTGCAATTTGTTGCTGCAAAATAGGGAGAGAAAAGAGTGTTTAAATCTTATGGACTCACAACAGTCAATATAATTTAAGGGAAAATAAAATCAATAAGGTTGATGTTGTTTATTGTTTAGAAAGTCTAATTCTTTCTTTGGGAAGCCGAGGCGGGCAAATCACGAAGTTAGGAGTTTGAGGCCAGCCCAACCAACATGGTGGAACCCCATCTCTACTAAAAATACAAAAAATTAGCTGGGTGTGGTGGCGGGCACCTGTAATCCCAGCTACTCAGGAGGTTGAGGCAGGAGAATTGCTTGAACCCAGAAGGCAGAGGTTGCAGGGAGCTGCGATCATACAACTGCACTCCAGCCCTGGTGACAAAGTGAGACTCCGTCTCAAAATAAAAAAAAACAAAAAAGAAAAAAGGAAGGAAGGAAGGGAGGGAGGGAGGGAGGGACGGAAAGAAAGAAAGAGAAAGAAAGAAAGAAAGAAAGAAAGAAAGAAAGAAAGAAAGAAAGAAAGAAAGAAAAGAAAGAAAGAAAGAAAGAGAAAGAAAGAAAAGAAAGAGAAAGAAAGAAAAAAGAAAGAAAGAAAGAAAGAAAGAAAGAAAGAAAGAAAGAAAGAAAGAAAGAAAGAAAGAAAGAAAGAAAGAGAAAGTTGAATTCTGCTGTTTTCTTGGGACTCTGGACACCATATCACTGAACAAATGGAAAACTCCACAGTGTTGCTATACACCAGCCGGGGTGTCATCCAAACTCACAGCAAATAAACGGCATCCGGTGCTCACCATCCATACCACAACAGGAGGCCATTTTATTTTCATGGATGTGGATGAAATATAATTTCTTCAGCAAACTCAGCAAAAGTTTTTCAAAAATGAACTCAGCACTTAAAGAAAAATAGAAAATGAAAACACAAAATCCTAAGAAGTAAATAAATGCTCTGCATCAGCACACTGGTATCAAAAGTTGTTAACATGTAATAAAGTCAAATGTATTCTTTAAAAATTAGATCATGCTCTAGCATTTTTGATTCAGAAATTCTAATATTTATAATAATCTGTGAGAAAAATAAATACTGTTTACCACTTTGTACAAATGATAGATAACCTCATTCATATTTTTAAAAACTACTATATAATATTGTGTGATGAAAGAAAGTTAATACTTAGCTAGTTTCTACTTAGCTACACATTTTGCATATTTTCATTTTTTATTTAACCTTTGAACATTGTGCTTTTAGGACAGTTTTCCATACACCACAGACTTGTGTGTAATTTTTGTGCATGTGGTTGTGGTTGTGGTTGTGTGTGTGTGTATTCACCTGCATTACAGATAAATAACTCACTTGTTAAAGATTACAGTTTTAAAGATATATATGTGTGTCTACATATATGTATGTATTGTGTGAGAATGTGTGTGTGTATGTGTGTGTTTGGGTAATTCATTCACCAACTCTGTAAACATTATTGAGCACCTACTGTGAGACAGATGCTATGCCTAGTACTGGAGATTCACCAGTAAACAAAGCAGATAATTTTATTTATGGAATGTAAATTCTAATCTAAAAACGTGGAATCAGGGGTTAAGATGGCAGATAGGAGGCAGGACTAGCTTGCAGCTCCCGCTTGTATGGACAGAGCAGTGTGTGGAGACTCACATCATGCATCTTTGCTCCAAGAACTACCACAGGAACATACCAGGAAGGCCAAGAGAATCCACAGACCCTTCGAAGGAACTGGATCACCACTTCAGGCTTCCTGAGATGCTGAAAAACTGAGTTTGCTTACTTTCTCAACAGAGGGGCTCATGGTCTGGAGTCAGTTCTCAGCCTTGGTCACTGGCTTCTGGAAATAGACTCAGTGCTGTTGGGAGGGCATGATGGGAGGGAGTTCGGCCGTTAGCACTGCGGGCTGTATGGAAGCCGTGTGAAGCCTGTGATTGTCAGCTTTCCCCCACTTCCCTGGCCACCTGTATAACTCAGCAGAGGCAGCCATAATCCCCCTGGGAATATGACTCCATCGGACTCAGAACAACACCTCCATCCCCCATAGCAGTCGCAGCAAGCCCTGCCCAAGGAGAGGTTGAGCTCAGACGCACCTATCCCTGACCTCATCTTGTGGTCTTTCTCTACCTGCCCTGGTAGCTGAAGACAAAGGCCATAATCTCTTAGGAAATCTATGTCCTTGCTCACTGCCTGAGAAACTTCAATACTTAACCAAGTGTTCCTAGGACAAGTTTGCGTCCTGCCTATAGGACCACAGCTTATGCGTTCTTGAAAACACTACTTCCTGGCTGGAGACCAACCAACACAAAACGAGTACACTAAACAAACAAAACCAAGGACCCTCACAGAGTGCCCTTCATTCCTCTGCTACCTCCACCAGAGAAGATGCTGGTATCCACAGCTACAAGATCTCAAGACAGATCACATCGCAGGTCTCTTTGCAGACACTCCCCAGTAACAGCCAGGACTCCAGTATCTCTGCTGGGTGGCTAGACTCAGAAGAGCAAAAACGATCACAACAGTTTGGCTTTCAGAAAGCTCCATTTCTAGGGGTAACGTGAGAGCACCACATCAAGGGAGCATGCCGTGGGATGAAAGAACCTGAACAGCAGCCCTTGAATTCCAGATCTTCCCTCTGACCTAGTCTACCCAAATAAGAAGGAACCAGAAAAACAATTCTGGTGATGTGAGAAAACAAGGTTCTTTAACAACCCCAAAAGATCATACCAGCTCACCAACAATGGATCCACGCCAAGATAAAAAGCTCTGAAGTACCAGAAAAAGAATTCAGAAGGTTGATTATTAAGCTAATCAAGGAGGCACCAGAGACATGTGAAGTCCAACTTAAAGGAATCAAAAACATGATACAGGATATGAAAGGAAAATTCTTCAGTGAAATAGATAGCATAAATTAAAAAATCACAATTTCTGGAAATAAAGGACACACTTAGAGAAATGCAAAATGTACTGGAAAGTTTCAGCAATAGAATTGAACAAGCAGAAGAAGGAACTTCAGAACGCAAAGACAAGGCATTTGAATTAACCCAATGTGTCAAAGACAAATAAAAAATAGATTTTAAAAAAATGAACGAAGTCTCCAAGAAGTTTGGGACTGTGTTAGATGTCCAAACCTGAGGATAATTTGTGTTCCCAAGGAAGAAGAGAAATCTAAAAGTTTGGAAAACGTATTCAAGGAAATAATTGAAGGAGACTTTCCTGGCCTTGCTAGACGTCTAGACAACCAAATAAAAGAAGTTCAAAGAACACCTGGGAAATTCATTGCAAGAACATCATCACTTAGGCAGTCATCAGGTTATCTAAAGTCAAGATGAAGGAAAGAATCTTAAGAACTGTGAGGCAAAAACATCAGATAATCTATAAAAGAAAACCTATCAGATTAAGTGCAGGTTTCTCAGCAGAAACCCTACAAGCTAGAAGGGATCAGGGTCCTATTTTTAGCTTCCTTAAATAAAACAATTATTAGCCAAGAGTTTTGTATCCAGTGAAACTAAGCTTCATAAGTGAAAAAAAGATAGTCTTTTCCAGACAAACAAATGCTGAGATAAATTGTCACTACCCATCAGCACCACAAGAACTGCTAAAAGAGCTCTAAATCTTGAAGCAAATCCTCAAAATATACCAAAAATAGAACCTCTTTAAAGTATAAATCTCACAGGACCTATATAACAATAACACAATTAAATATAAAACAAAGTATTCAGGCAAACAATAGCATAATGAATAGAATCCTACTTCAAATCTCAATGCTAACATTGAATGTAAATGGCCTTAATGCTCCACTCAAATGATACAGAATGGCAAAATGGATAAGAATTCTCCAATCAAGTTTCTGCTGTCTTCAAGACTCACCTAACACATAAGGACTCACATAAACTTAAGGTAAATGGGTGGAAAATGATATTCCATGCAAATAGACACCAAAAGTGAACATGAGTAGCTATTCTTATACCAGACAAAACTAACTTTAAAGCAACAGCAGTTAAAAAAAAACACAAAGAGATACATTATATAATGGTAAAAGGACTAGTTCAACAGTAAAATATCACAATTCAGAATATATATGCACCTAACACTGGAGCCCCAAATTTACAAAACAATTACTACCAGACCTAAGAAATGAGAGAGATGGCAACACAATAGTAGTGGGGGACTTTAATTCTTCACTGACAGCACTAGACAGGTCATCAAGACAGAAAGTCAACAAAGAAACAATGAACTTAAACAACACCCTACGACAAATGAACTTAACAGATATTTACAGAACATTCTACCCAACAATTGCAGAATATACCTTCTATTTATGAGCACATGGAACATTCTTTAAGATAGACCGTATGATAGGCTACAAAATAAGTCTCAGTAAATTTAAGTAAATTAAAATGAATTAAATACTCTCTCCGGCCACAGTGGAAAAAAATTGGAAATCAACTCCAAAAGGAACCCTTAAAACCATGCAAATACATGGAAACCAAATAACCTCCTCCTATGATCATTGGGTAAACAATGAAATCAAGATGAAAGCTTAAAAATTCTTTGAACTGAACAATAATAGTGAAACAACCTACTGAAATCCCTGGGATACAGCACAAGCAGTACTAAGAAGAAACTTCATAGCAATAAATGCCTACATCAAAAAGTCTGAAAGAGCATGAATAGAAATGTAAGGCCACACTTCATGGAACTGGAAAAACAAGAACAATCCAATCCCAAACCCAGCAGAAGAAAAGAAATAATGAAGATCAGAGCAGAACTAAATGAAATTCAAACAAACAAACAAACAAAATACAAAAGATAAATAAAACAAAAAGCTAGTACTTTGAAAACACAAATAAAGTTGATGGACCATCAGTGAGATTAACCAAGAAAAGAGAGAAGATCCAAATAAGCTTAGTTAGAAATAAATGAGAGATATTACAACTGATATGACAATGATACAAAAGATTATTCAAGGCTTCTATGAACATCTTTATGGACATAAACTAGAAAACATGGAAGAGACAGATAAATTCCTGGAAATACACAATCCTCCTAGATTAAACCAGGAAAATATAGAAACTCTGAACTGACCAATATCAAACAGTGAGACTGAAATAGTAATAAAAAAATGCCAATGAAAAAAGTGCAAAACCAGGCAGATCTGTTGAACTCTATCTGACATTCAAGCAGTCCTATTGACACCATTCCAGAAGACAGAAAAAGAGAGAATTCTTCCTGAATCATTCTATGAAGCCAGTGTCACTCTAATACTAAAACCAGGGAAGGACATAACAAAAAAAGAAAACTACAGGCCAATATCTCTGATGAACATAGATGCAAAAATTCTCATCAAAATACTAGCAAACCAAATCCAACAGCATATCAAAAAGATAATCAACCATGATCAAGTGGGTTTCATAACAGGGATGCAAGGATGGTTTAACATACATAAGTCAATAAATGTGATATGCCACATAAACAGAATTAAAAACAAAAATCACATGATCATCTCAAAAGACACAGAAAAAGCATTTGGCAAAAATTCAGCATCCCTTTATGATATAAAACTCTCAGCAAAATTGGCATAGAAGAGACATACCTTAAGGTAATAAAAGCTATATGACAAACCCACAGCCAACATTATACTGAATAGGGAAAAGGTGAAAGCATTCCCCCTGAGAGTAGAACAAGACAAGGAATTACTTTTACCACTTCTGTTCAACATACTAATAGTATTGGAAGTGCCAGCCAGAACAATCAGACAAGAGAAATAAATAAAGGGCATCTGCATCAGTAAAGAGGAAGTCAAACTGTCACTGTTTGCTGATGATATGATTGTATACCAAGAAAAGCCTAAAGACTCAACCAAAAAGCTGCTAGAAATGGTAAAGGAATTAAGTAATTTCAGGACACAAATTAATATACACAAACCAGTAGCTCTGCTTTACACCAACAGTGGCCAAGCTGAGAATGAAATCAAGAACACAACCCCTTTTTAAATAGCTGCAAAAAAATAAAATAAAACACTTAGGAATATACCTAGCCAAGGATGTGAAAGCACTCTACAAGGAAAACTACTAAACACTGCTGAAAGAAATCACAGACGACAAGAAAAAATGGAAACACATCCTATGCTCATGGATGGGTAGATCAATATTGTGAAAATGACCATACTGTCAAAAGCAATATATAAATTTAATGCAATTCCAATAAAAATATCACCATAATTCTTCACAGAACTAGAAACAACAATCCTAAAATTAATATGGAACCAAAAAAGAGCCCACATAGCCAAAGCAAGACTAAGCCAAAAGAAAAAATCTGGAGACATCACCTTACCCAACTTCAAACTATACTATAAGGCCATAGTCACCAAAATAGGATGGTACTGGTCTAGGACACAGTCATATAGGCCAATGGAACAGAATAGAGAACCAAGAACTAAAGCTAAATACTTACAGCCAATGGATATTTGACAAAGCAAACAAAAACATAAAGTGCGGAAAGGATACCCTATTCAACAAATGATTCTTTGATAATTGGCAAGCCACATGTAGAAGAATGAAATGGGATCCTTTTCTCTTACCTTATACAACAGTCAACTCAAGATGGATCAAGGACTTAAATCTAAGGTCTGAAACCATAAAGATTATAGAAGATAACATTGGAAAAACCCTTCTAGACATTGACTTAAGCAAGATGTCTTCATCATGACCAAGAACCCAAAAGCAAATGCAACAAAAACAATGATAAATAGATGGGACAATTAAACTAAAAAGCTTCTGCATAGCAAAAAAAAATAATCAGCGGAGTTAACAGACAACCCACAGGGTGGGAAAAAAATCTTCACAATCTGTACATCTGAAAAAGGACTAATATCCAGAATCTACAAATAACTCAAACAAATCAGCAAGAAATAAAACAAACAATCCCATCAAAAAGTGGTCTAAGGACAGGAATAAACAATTCTCAAAAGGAGATGTGCAAATGGCCAACAAGCATATGGAAAAATGCCCAGCATCACTAATTGTCAGGGAAATACAAATCAAAACCACAATGTGATACCACTTCATGCCTGCAAGAATGGCCATAATCAAAAAATCAAAAAGTAATAGATGTTGGTGGGAATACAGTGAACAGGGAACACTTCTACACTGCTGATGGGAATGTAAACTAGTACAACCACTATGAAAAGCAGTGTAGAGATTCCTTAAAGAACTAAAAGTAGATCCACGGTTTGATCCAACAATCCCACTACCTGGAGGAAAAGAAGTCATTATATCGAAAAGATACAGGCCGGACGCGGTGGCTCAAGCCTGTAATCCCAGCACTTTGGGAGGCCGAGACAGGCGGATCACGAGGTCAGGAGATCGAGACCATCCTGGCTAACACAGTGAAACCCCGTCTCTACTAAAAAACATACCAAGAAAACTAGCCAGGCGTAGTGGCGGGCGCCTGTAGTCCCAGCTACTCGGGAGGCTGAGGCAGGAGAATGGTGTAAACCCGGGAGGCGGAGCTTGCAGTGAGCTGAGATCCGGCCACTGCACTCCAGCCTGGGTGACAAAGCGAGACTCCGTCTCAAAAAAAAAAAAAAGAAAAGATACTTGCACATGCATGTTTATAGTGGGACAATTTGGAATTGCAAAAATATGGAATCAGCCCAAATGTCCATCAGTCAATGAGTGGATAAACAAAAGGTGATATACATATGTGTGTGTGTGTGAAAATGTGGTATACATAAAATATATATTTTATATATATCATATCATATATGTATGAGTATATACATGTATATGTATGTGTATATACATATATACACATGTATATAGGTACATGTATTTGTATATATGTACATACACACACGCATACCATGGAACATGACTCAGCCATTAAAAGGAATGAAAAAATGGCAACCTGGATGGACTTGGAGAATATTATTCTAAGTGAAGTAACTCAGGAATGGGAAGCCAAACATTGTATGTTCTCACTCATATGTGAGAGTTAAGCTATGAGGATGCAAAAGCATAAGAATGATACATTGGACTTTGGGAACTGGGGGAAAAGGTGCAGGTGGTGAGGGATAAAAGATTGCATTGGATACAGTGTACACTTCTTGGGTGATGAGTGCACCAAAATCTCAGAAATCACCACTAAAGAACTTATTCATGTAATCACACACCACTTGTTCCCCAAAAACCTACTGAAATACAAAAATAATTTTTTAAAAATGTGAAATCAGTGATGATTACAGTAGAAAGAAGAAAAACTATGCCGTGTAATGTTAAGGGGAGTAGTGGGAAAGGACAGAATATTGGAAATGGACTGAGAGATGTTTGGTATTACAGATGAAGTAATTTGTGAAAATCTTCTGTAATGATTGGACATTTTAGCAAAGATGTGAATAATGTGAATAGCAACTTATGTAAAGAAAAATCTGAGGGGAGGGCGGAGTGGGGAGGGATAGCGTTAGGAGATATACCTAACGTAAATGACGAGTTAATGGGCGCAGCACACCAACATGGCTCATGTATACTTATGTAACAAACCTGCATGTTGTGCACATGTACCCTAGAACTAGAAGTATAGTTCAAAAAAAAAAAAAAAAGAAAAGAAAAATCAGAAGAAAGAGTATTCTAAACTGAGGAAATAGTAAGTTAAGGTATTGAGATGGTAAAAATTTAACGTATTTGAAAAGAAGGAAGAAAGGCAGTGTGCCTGGAGAAATACAGACAGAAAGGAAAGTCACAGGTGATCAGTTAAGAAATTAACAGGAGTCAGTCAATGTAAAACTTTGAATGTAATGATATAATTCTTACACTTTCATCTCAGAGTGATAAGAGTCATTTGAAAAGATATAGCATTTTAGTGATGTGATTCAAAAAATGAGTATTTGGTGATAGCAGGAAATTCAGATCCATATACCTTTGCAGCTGTGCTATCTAATATGGTAGGCTCAAACCACCTGTGAATATTAAATACTTGAAATGATACTGCTCTGAATTGAGATATTCTGTAAGTGTTAAAAACACAGTGGATTTGAAGACTTAGCAAAAATAAGTAAAATAGCTCATTTATTTTTTCATATTGATTAAATGCTGAAATAATTATATTTTGGATATACTGTGTTTAGTTAAGACAAATAGATCATTAAATGGATTTCACCTTCTTATGTACATGTTCTTAATATTATGAACAAAAATTAAAGTTACATATGTGACACATTAGATTTATTATGGACAGTTCTAGTATAAAACTTTATGTTACAGGAAGAGTGTTAACATATTTCCTGGTACCAAGATAACTATAATAGATATCTATGCCCCTAACTGCATTCTCATTTAATGTTCATAGAAATGACATGAGGTAGACTGTTGATTAATAAAAGATATCACCAAGTTAGATTACTCTAGGTTGTAGAATGCAAGAAGGAGAACTAATCAATTGAGAAAGACTGTAGTCCTGGGATCATAACAGGGTAACTGAAAAGACAGCCTTAGTAGATTTGATGTAGTGTAACCAAGTCAAAAATCAAACTGAAAAAATATAGTCTGCCAGTGGCACATCAAAGGTACTCAGTTTTAGGAAGCAGAAATGGTATAGCTGCTGGAAATGAGTGAGGCTGCACCATGGAGAGACAGCTAAGGCAGGAAGGTCAGGTAACTTTCACAGGTTTGGACAAGCTGGGATAGCGGTTCACATATAACACAACAGTCTGAAGGAGGGAGCAAAGCCAGCTTTGACTCAAGGAAAGTGAATGAATGTTTCTTTTTATTCTCTTTAAAAAGACCCAGATCCCAGAAGTTTGTTTACTTCATTCGTAACAGGCTTCCTATGAATAGCTTTTTATATGTGTCTAAGCTTCCTGAAGACTGGCAGCAAAATAGAGGAAAAAATGTTATAAACAATGGGTACAGTCTGGGTCCACAGGATATTTCCCACATACCTGATTCACAATACCCTTTTTCCTAACACATGATGTCTGGGTTCCCACTCTGTTAAATGAGCAGTTATATCGTATGATGGCCTTTTATGCTGCTGTTCTGATTTGCATTTTATTGCATAACCCACCTACCATTTCAGCATCTTGATTTCTTATTGACATAGACTATCTTCATGCCAAAAAGCATTGGTGGAAAACAAAAGCAAATAAGAAATTAAGTTATAAATTTAAAATCACAAACAGTATGACTTTAAGTTTCTTTTATACTGAGAAAGTTTCTTTTTTTTTAATTTAATTCCCAAATTCACTATGATAAGTAGATAGATTAAAATTACAATTTGTGTGCTAAGAGGTGGCTTTCCTCCTTTTATGAATAGAACATTGATAAGCAGCAAAATGTCTTCTTAAAAAATTTAAAAATGACAACAGTGTCTAGTAATACTCTCTTTCCAAGTAGCCATGGATTCCCTAGAGTCACAAATGTTACTTTGATTAATATGATAAAAAATTAAGCAAAATTTTACTTTAAAATTTTAATTTCAATTTAGCTTGTGGTAAAAAACAACAGTAACAACCACATAGAAATCTCCATGTCTGTCTGTCTGGGCCTCTTTTTTTTTTTTTTTTTTTTTTTTTTTGAGATGAAGTCTCACTGTGTCACAATCTCAGCTCACTGCAACCTCCGCCTCCCGGGCTTAAGCGATTCTCCTGCCTCAGCCTCCTGAGTAGCTGGGATTACAGGCACGTGCCACTGCACCCAGCTAATCTTTGTATTTTTAGTAGAGATGGGGTTTCACCATGTTGCCCAGACTGGTCTTGAACTCCTGACCTCAGGTGATCCACCCACCTTAGCCTCTAAAAGTGCTGGGATTACAGGCGTGAGCCACTGCACCCGACTGGACCTCTTAATTCTAGCACCTTAAACCCTATATATCATTTATTTTCTGGGCTCGTTTCCTGTCTAGAAAAAAGCAAATCTGTATGATACTCTAACGTAGCTCTAACACTTTAGCCCTTATCTACGCTTCTCTTTCCGAGAAGCAATGCGTCCAAGACTGTAGTGTTTTTGATCAGCACTTGTAGTTGACTCAGCTTCACTTCTACTATCAAACCACGAGTTGGTTTTCTATTATAAAATGCCTTTTTCATTCTCAACATTTCCGGATGGCTTTTACATGACCACCCTTTAAATCATTACACAGAATTCTCCCACCATCCACTCATACTCTAATCCAATACACAACCTATTGACTGTTAGTGTAAGTAATGCCAAAATAGAATAACATAGACAGTTTCTTAAAGGTCAAAGTCAATTAATGTGCATTCTACGGCATGTATAGAGGCTAATATATGATCTTTATCTTCTGGAAAATTGTGTGTAAAAGAACTCCACAAATCAAAATAATCAATTTTTTCATCGGGTGTAAAAATAAATAGAATAGTAATGGTATATTTCACCAGGCAGAAAACATACTGAATGAAGCCAGTGACATTTGGTTCCACTTCAACACATTCTGGAAAATTACATTATAGAGCTGTCAAACACAAATTCCAACCAAAATGTCATTTTTGTACAAAAGAAACAATCTGAAGGGCAAAGTGAATCTTGCCTTACCTTGAAACCTCCAAGGCAGAGCTTCTTTAACTGTGATCGTTTAGGGATTATTCTGCTTTCTTAGTGCTTTTAGACTTCTCTGACATAAGGCAGAAATAAATGCCAGTACTCTGTCACTTATAGCTTAATAGAGAAACTACATTTGACAAATTCTGCTAATTTCTAAAATTGTTGTTAAAATTAAACCAAAAGTTTATTCTCTTAAATGAACACTGTCCAGATTAATGGATTTTTTAAAGTTGGCTTAAAAGAAATATGTCTGTCACTTGTCATATTCTACTTTTCAGCATTGCAAGCTGATTTTGTCTTTGGTCAAATAGCCATTTCAGTTGTCTAGGAAGCTTAATGGTAAGCCACACTTTATTCTGAATTATCATCCGCCTAGGGAGAGTAAGATCAATGCACAGGTTATGGAGCATTCCATATTCTCCATCAGTTCATTATTCCTTTTTTGAACAGGACCCATTTCCCTTTTATCCCGTTCCAGCATTTTTAGCCTAGTAGTAATTCTTACCTTGTAATATTTGTTTGGGTTGGATTTTTCTTTGTCCCATCCTGCATAAACCCTTGCTCCATAAAATTGGTTTAAATTTCCTAAAACTCCCTTAGACTTTCTACTTCCCATCTCTTGATTTCCTGTTACCTTGTGAACCTGGATTTAGAAAACAATAAAAGTAAAATAACTTTGTGGCATCATAAAGACACAAATTTTTGTGTATTTCATTTCCTGTTTATTCCTAGCATCCAGAAAAATACCTGATACATGGATACCTGTCTATAAATGGTTGTTTAGTAAATTCATTAATCATTTTTCTAGATTTAATTAGTGCCCACTGTTGAATACATACCTGCCCATCATGATATGTGCAAGATTTATCCAATAATATTTCTTTCTTGCCTCAATTACACTTGCTCTGACCCACCTAGTAGTCCCATGCCGTCTGATATGGAGAAAGTGGGAGAAAATTATTTTCTAAGGGGTGAATATTAGTTTAAGAAGTATGAAAGCCAATACAATTTCCAAACTTTGACTGTCAAACTAGTAAATGAAGAAAATAAAACAAATCACCCAAGAGCAATTTCTGACTAAGACTCAAGGTATTTAGCTCTAGCAAGGAGTATGAATGTATTAATTGAAAATAAAAACAATTCAATTTAATATGAAAGAAACTGAAATAAATATGAAAATTATTTTCTCTGAAAACAGAATTATGAGTTTTCTACGGATTTTTAACTATTCATCTTTTCCATATCAATTATGATATTGATAACGTGTTTTAAAAGGGGAGAAGGATATTTTCCAGAGAAAAGTATCTAAAAAGAGGTCTATGATATTTAACTCTATGTATTTAAGATAATGGATGCTCACAATGATTTGAAAGTTTTGACATACACTGGTTAAACTTAGGTAAAGTTTTCTTAGCTCAACTTAATAAAGCCCTCGTTTTGTATATCTAGGGAATTTTTCTAACTCCTCTTCTCAATACCTATGACTTTAATCATAATTATTTCCAAATCAGGGAAAATACACAAAACAAACTAACAAAATACCAGAGCAATTCAAGCTGACTCCCACAGTTCCCTCAGAACTATCAAAAATGTATTCTTAAAGACCAATTGTTTTCCCACCTCCTCTTATTTGCACCTCTACCAATCTTGGATACGTTTGCAATTGCCCTTATTTATCTCTCATTTACCATTTCTCTCATTTACCATTTCTCTCTATGCCTTTACCTGCAATAATCATCATTAAAAAAAAAAAAAAACCCGTCCGGGTGCGACGGTTCATGCCTGTAATGGCTGAGGCAGGTGGCTCACGAGGGCAGAAGTTCGAGAACAGCCTGGCCACCATGGTGAAACCCCGTTTCAACTATATATATATATAAAATATAGTATATATATATATAGTATATATATTAGTAGTATATATATATTAGTATTTTATATATTATATATTAGTATATATATTAGTATTATATATATAATATATATGTGTGTGTGTATATATATACACACAAAGAAAAAAATTAACTGAGCATGGTGTCACGTGCCTGTAATCTCAGTTACTTGGGAGGCCGAGGCAGGAGAATTGCTTGAACCTGGGAGGCCAAGGTTGCAGTGAGCCCAGATCGTGCCACTGCACTCCAGCCTGGATGACAGAGCAAGACTCCATCTCAAAACAAAAAACAGAAAACCACCTTAGTGTGTTTCTAAAAACAGGTTATTGCTAGCAATTATTTAAATTAATATTTGTGAGTGTTTCATCCCTACACTAACCTGTTTTGTTTTCATCACATCTGTCTATACCTTTTTACCTTAGAGAAGAAAACATTGAAGATTGGAAAAAAAAAAGTGATTTTTTTCTAGGTCATTAAGCTAATAAGTGTATATATTTGCAGAGATGCATTAAATGTATAAGTGGTCAATTTAGTTAATGGTCTAGTGGAATTGGAAAAGTCATAGAAACTCTCAAAAACAGTTTCAACTCAAAAGACATTCCCATATTTACCACTAATTATTTACTATTTGACTGATATTTGCTGTTGACATTCTCTAGGTCATACAAGGTGGTTCTCTAGTATATTCATGAACAAGTGCTCTATCTGTCTAATGAAATATATGATTCAATTTTGTTTGATCAGATTAGTATTTTTTTAACTCATTCTTAAAGAACTCACCTTGATATTATAAATGGCATTTCATAGGTGCACTTTATAAATTAAAGATGAAAAATAATAGCTATTATTAAGACCAGATCTAAGTGAAAATTAGCTCTATATAAAAGATTATTGAATGAATGAGTTTTTAACATTTGAATTAAAAAATATTTACACTGTATGGCATAATATTGTTAATGATTCACTGCTCTAATCAATGTTTCAGACAAATATTAATATCGACGCACATGAAGTGACAATTCCTAAAACATACATAAGGTAGAAAATGAGAGGATAGTTTTAAAATAAAACAGAGTAATGGAAATAGGGAGCCCTTCTAGGAGACTTGACTATTACAGAATAAGGTTAGAGTTGTGTGTGAAAAATGTCATGGAATCAGGTGTATGATATAAAAATGTTAGATTACATTGGATGATTTCTTGAGGACAGTTAGGATTTTGTTACTCCAGAATAGCAAACGATTTGTCTACTTTAGTACATAAAATAACATGTAACAGAGTGATACATATTTTTGGTCTGAGTAAACTAATATAAAAAACCTAGAAATATAAGGCTGCCTATAAGAACGGAATAAGCTCTAAAGAAGGACAACTAGAAAGCAAGGCACTTGTGCATAAATTTGTAAATCAGATGTTGTGCTATTAAATGTCTATCTCTTCTGTTTATGGCAATACTATAAATAAATAACTGTATTAGCAGTCTATTTTCCTTTAACATGAGATTTGAAAGGGATAAATATTTAAACTACATCAAGAACTAAGACTGGCTGTTAATCAATTAAGATAAAGTTCTCATGTAAGATAAAATTGAACTGTGTTTTTTTAATCACACAATTGGCATAATACTCTATTGTCTATCTAGGTCAGAAAATTCTTGTCGTCAGATTGTTGTTCTATAAGATCTTGTTCTATAAGATCCCACTGCTCTTTCTGTATAACTGCTACTGCTGTATTACTTTGAGTCTCTTTGTCCTTGTAACAAATTACATTGCTAGTTAATAATAGTCCAATTTCCTGTTACAACCTAAATATTCTTTATATTAAATGTTCCTTTTCCAAATTAGTCAACCACCTCTATTTCTGGGTTCTGTATCTATAAATTCAACTATGTGTCAAAAGCATTCAGAAAAAATATGGATAGTTGTATATGTACTAAACATGGACAAACTTTATTTCTCTTGCCATTATTTCCTAAACAATAGAGTGTAATGACTATTTACATAGCACATACATTGTATTAGGTAGTATAAGTAATCTAGAAGTGATTTAAAATATATAGGAGAATGTGCATAGGTTATATGCAAATACTACACTATTTTATAGAAGGGATTGAGGATCCATGGATTTTGATAATCATGAGGTATCCTAGAACCAATCCCCTGTGAATACCATGGGAAGATTATGCTCAGATTTGTTTCCTGAATTTGTTTCCTGGACACATACTGTTATACAAATGGACCTTCTTTATTACCAATGATATCAATAAAGTCCAGACTCACAATTTTAGCACAACAAATTTTATTCCACTATGAATTGTTGGATTGCTACTCAAGAGCTCTTTCAAATACTACCTTAGATATAACTGCAAAAATGTTTATCTATGTTGCATCAAATTACATTATTACCATATTCCTAAACTATATTTGCATAGAAATAATATTATGGAAGCTACATCGACTTAAAATGAAAAATGTGAGGAATTTTACTTTTGTTTACTACTATAAAACCACCACCACACAAGATGTAGAAGATGTCCTGTACCCCTAAAAAATCCCTTATTTCTCATTGCAAACCACCCTCCTTCTAGCCTGAGTCATAAGCAACTGCTTGTCCTTCTGTCACTATAGATCACATCACATTTTCTAGAAATTTATATGCATCTGGCTTCTTTCAGTCAGTGTAATGGTTTTGACATTCATCCCTATTGTGCTTGTTTCAGAGCTTTTCTATGTCCCTTGAGTAAGTAGCTAGGTGTAGAATTGCTAGCTTATACAGTAGGTCTTTAGTTAATATTTTAAGAAATTGCCAAAACATTTTTTAAAACAGTCAATAGCTTACATTCCTACCATCAATGTGTAGAGTTTCAGTTGCTCCATATCTACATCAAATATGTAAAAAGACTTGTCAGACTCTAAATTTTCACCAAGAAAATAGTTCTGACCAGATATTTCAATAAAGTCCTTGAAAGACAAGTGACGTTCAACACCATTACTTAGGAAAAGCAAATATAACTACATAGAGACATTACTACCAAATGTTTACCAATAAATTGCTTTAGTGTCTGTGTTGAAAATTAGCTGACTATATATGAGTGGGTCTATTCTGGAGTCTGTACATTTTTTACCAACTTTTGTCAATTCCACAGTCTTAAGAGCAGCAAACTATGGCCCATAGGCAAATTGGGTCTGCTGCCAATTTTTGTAAATAAAGTTGTATTAGAAAATAAGCTTATTTGTTTATGCATTTGTCCATGTTGCTTTCCTACTACAATGACAGAATTGAGTAACTATGAAGAGACTGTATAGATGATGAAAAAAATCTAAAGTATTTATTATATGCTTCCTTTCAGAAAACCTCTGTGAACCTAGAGCCTTGATTACTGTAACTTTCAATCTTAAACTCAAACGTAGTGTTTTTTTCTCCAACTTCGTTCTTGTATTCTAAATTCATTTTCTTGATTTTAAGTTGTAAGTTTATGTGTTTCCATATCAATTTTTGAATTTACCTATCACTTTTAAAAAGTGTGTTTTATTAAAAGATTCTGTGGGTTTTGGAGGAAAAAGGAAGATATATATTTTCTATAACAAAAAAAATCTGCAGATTGAAGAGGATGAAGACAAGTGAAAGTGTGCTCTCCAACGAACAAAGTCTGGCCTAAATAGAGAAAGTTTCTACCATTGCTCTTAATCAGATCTGTTTATGCAAATAAAGGATTCAAATTAGTCACAGTAGTTGAGCCCTGATTGGGTGGTTTCCAAGTCCCAAACCAGAGGTCGCTGTCAGATGTTTCTTCCTAACAACTTGCTGTGGGGAGTGGGGATTTCTTGCTGGTTTATCTTAGCTTTGGTTACAAGAACTGTTCTGACCCAGGAGCATAAAGCAGAAAGTTTGTCCAGAGATGCCTTTCTGAGAACAAAGGTCATGCAACTGCTCAACTGCTCTTGTCTCAACATGCCACCCCCATGTCCACTTGGTTCTGTTCCGTAAATTTGGGTGGCTTCACCAATGACAGGTAGTCCATCTCATCTGGAGTGCTTTGGGTCTTATTTACAGTTTCACTACGTAAGATTTTATATATTTTTTTTATATATAATCCATATATATTTATATATATTCCATATATATGTATGCATATATTTATATATATTCCATACATATTTATATATATATTCCATATATGTATATATAGATATATAAAACAAGTCATGTTCATTGGTCATTCCTGAAGATAATAATTTTCCTCTGGAATAGTTAATTCAGTGTCAAGAAGTTTAACTTTTTTTCTCATAGTGTATGTATGGTAGCAATAAGTTATCTTAGACATTCTTTATTCAAATTTGCCTATTTCATTTTATTTATTTATTTATTTATTTATTTATTTATTTATTTGAGATGGAGTCTCGCTTTGTCGCCCAGGCTGGAGTGCAGTGGCACTATCTCTGTTCACTGCAAGCTCCGCCTCCTGGGTTCACACCATCCTCCTGCCTCAGCCTCCCAAGTAGCTGGGACTACAGGCGCCCGCCACCACGCCAGGCTAATATTTTTTGTATTTTTAGTAGAGACAGGGTTTCACTGTGTTCGCCGGGATGGTCTCGATCTCCTGACCTCGTGATCTGCCCACCTTGGCCTCCCAAAGTGCTGGGATTATAGGCATGAGCCACCACCCCTAGCCTCCACTTTATTTATTTTTTTAAAAACTTCAAATGTTTTTTCCCTCTCTTTTGGCCTACGTAGTTTCTTCAGAGAACTCAGAGATCAATAGAATCATTGCTTCTTTATATTTAACATGTATTGTTTTCTCCAATTGATTTCAAGAATTGTTGGTTTTTAGTAGTTTAACCTTATGTGTTGGGGGGGGGGTGTGTGTGTGTGTGTAGGGGTGTGTGTGTGTAGGTGTGTGTGTGTTCCTAATTATTTCTGTTTAGACTTAATTGAGATTCTTGAGTCTGTAAGTCTGTTTTTGTTCATATATTGGAATATTCAGCAATTGTTTACAGAAACATTTAATTTGTTCAATTCTCTCATTTTTCTTTTTGTTGCCCTTCAGTGGCCTATTTATAGATTAAATGAATGAATGCAATAATCAAAACCTACAGGAGACAAAATATTCACAGGTTCCAGGGAATCCAACTATTTTATTAATTTTTCTCTCTCGTTTTTAGATTGGATATTATCATAAATAATCTATGTTCAAACTCACTGAAACTCTTGTCTGACATATCTTTCTCCCATTACACTCTGACTCTAAAGATTTTATTTCAGAAATTTCATTTTTACATTTAAAATTTTCAATTGTAAAATATTTTAAATTGTTTCTATTTCTTTGATAATATTTTTCAATATTTAATTTATGTTCCTTGATGACAAATATTAGGATCTCCTTTAAAGTCCTCGTCTGGATAACATCAACATAGGTCATTTTGAAGTCTGTTGATTTTTTTTCCCCCTTGATAATGATTCTACTTATCTGGCTTTTCTTCTGTTGGGTAATTTGGGATTATATCCTCAACTTTGTGACTTGCATTGTGGGTATTCTGATATGTTTTCTGTTTTTCTGAAGGAAGTTGATGTTTTTGTCTAGTGAAATCTACAGTAGAGAAAATATCCTGCCATAACTTTGGTAGGTAGGAACTCAGATCTCAAATCGGACTGTTTTCTGTTTACCCTGCATATGCATACAATCTGGGCAAACTTGCTGGGGTTTCTTCCTTGGGGCTTTCTCCTTTCCGGGGTTTCATGATCATTTTAGTGACCTTGGTTCTCCGGGCTCCTTTCTCTGGTTCTTCCAGTCGGAAATACAGCTTGACTCTACTGTTATTTAGGACATCCAGTCACCCGTGTCCTAAAACGGGAAACATATTCATGCGATTTTTCATGTGATTTTATTTAAGGTTTAACTTTTCTCCAAAATCACATTTCATGTGATTTTATTTAAGGTTTAACTTTTCTCCAAAATCGGTGTTTATTCTTTCTTCAGAGCCCTCAATTAGTTTTATTTTACATTTTTTCCAGAGTTTATAATTAGTATTATCATCCAAAATGATTGTAATATTTTAAATATCGGAATAATTTACTATTATTTTAGACAGGAGTAGAGTTACAGTTTAAAATAAGTGATAAGTGATCACTGATTTCTTAAAAATCAATAAAGGATATTGACTCCAAAATTAATATTCTTGTGTAATGATAGAAACCTAATGAATGCTGGCAATAACAAAATATTACATATAGACTGCCATCTTGATGTACCTCTTGAAATTATATAGAAACAATGTAAGTCTGCCTCTTGTATGTTTATTGTTCATTAAGTCAAATAGATTACCAAGATCCTTCAGAACATTATATGATTCTAGATTTTTAAGTCTAAACTGTATTTTCCTTGAGATGTCAAAAGTTACTTGTTAAAAATCCTTGAAGTTTATTATTTAGTAACATTAGATTATACAAATACATTTCATTGAGGATTACTTACAAATTAAACTTGAATCTATCTTTGAGACTCTTGACTTCATATCAGAATAATGTTCCGGTAAGTAAAATAATTAGCAAAATATCTAATATACATCAAATGGTATAAAATACATACATTTTCACTTCAATACTTTTTTTGAAAGCCCATAATAACATGAAACTGCCTCATTTACTGTATTCTCCTTAGAGAGAGACCCTTAAGATTCTTTCTTGATAATGTTTCTAGAAAGTATCCTCATTTCCATAGCCTTCCATATTTTATTATTGCTCTGACATCTATAATCTTTGTTAAATACCAAGCTCAGTTCAACCCCTCGCAGTGGTAATACAAAACTCTCTCTCTTCCTGATTCCTTAAACTGTAATTTAATATCTTTATTGTCTTGCTTCCTTGTGCCTGTTGGTAATTTCCAAACATTCAAATGTCAGGTGGTTGGGTTTCCTAGCTGGGAGGGCTTTTCATCTTACTGTAGGTAGTTTTTTGCCCATTACTAGGTGTGCTTCTTTTTATGAGCAGGATAATGATATTCATTGGAAACTGTCTGCTAGAGAACTAGGGTGAATGTTGCAGCAAATCTGCATCACAATGCACTGCCCTTCCTTTACTACTGTGAGATAGGAGTAGAGCTTTGAGGACATTTCTTATGACCTTTGCTGTGTAGTTCATGTAGAAAATTGGTTTGGGATCTGATTATCGAGGAGAATATCTCACAAGAATATTAATCAAGTAATAGAATACAAAACTTGTAGCGTGCATTTAAAAAATTCCTTCTCAACTCCCCATCTTCTTTCCCTCTTCTTTTTTAAACAAAGTATTTCCCTTTTGAAAATTAAATAGAAGAAATAGATCAGATATAAAATAAGTTTTACAGAACCATATAAGCACATATGGTTCTATGCTGATATAACAAGAGATAAAGCAGCGATTTTAGGAAGAAACAATATGAGAGAAAAGAGGAAATCACTTTATTATATTCTGACCTGGCACAATCACAAGTGAGTAATCTAATAATCCTCATTTTGTAGGTCATTTGGGGGTCCACATGCCTAATTTCAGGACCGCAGTCATTAATTTTACGAATACTATGTCATGTAAGTAGCTGTGAACAGGTTCCAAGGCAATAACCGTTCAATAATTTTTTTCAGGCAAAATATTTATCAATGAACACATATTCGTTGATTCTAGGCAATTAATTGGAGTCAAAAATTCAACGGTGGATACAACAGATAGAATCCCAGGTCTCAGAAAATTTAAAGCCACATATAATAAACAGAGTTATTTAAAAATGCCAAGTTTAAATTGTAAACTATGATGAGAGCTAGGAAGAAAAACCATAGGAAGCTATGTAGCCATGTAACTAGAGCACCTGCTTCAGTCCTAAGTTTAATGAAGACCCATTTGAGGATGCAACACTTGAGCTGTGAACTGAAGGCTGGATAAAATTACCAGAGGGAGAAACTATAGATTACAGCCATGGAGGTAAAGAATGTGTTTGTAAAGACTTGAAGTTGCACTGGTCACAGCATTTTTGAGAAATTTCTAAGAGGTTTTTGTAAATTAAAAAAAAAAAAAGAGAGAGAGCATATGGAAAATAAACTCAAATTGGCCACATGATATAGAGTTCTGAATAAAGATAATGGTTTGCATTTTTATTCTGTAAGTCATGAGAAAGCTTTGAGAGTTAAAAGAAGAACATTGACGTGTTCAGATTCACATTTTCATTTGATCTCTATGGCATGAGTGTAATGATGATATTGGTTAAAACAGATAATGATATGTTCAGTAACCTATTAGGAGGTTACATAAAGATATGTGTTGTAACGTCCTAAACTAGGTAGGAGGTTAATAGCATTAAGAGGAGATCTGCCTTGATGAAACTTTTGAACTAGCTCTCCATAAGGAGAGCAAAGTTGATTAATTTCAGAGGCATTTAATAAATGTGATAGAGTGGACTTGATGAGGGCAGCTCATTTTATAAGCAGACCATCATCAAGATTATAAGTTTTCTAGCTTGAGAAACAGTTGGCTAAGGAAACATTCACTGAGGTGAGAAGCACTCTCTTGGTGTTCCTGATTCATTGGTATAGTTTTTGCTATGGTGAAGCCATAGAATTTGGTTAGAATTATTGAGATATTCTAGAGATAAGTTTATGGAGCCATTGGCTATATAGGTATTATATTCAGAAGAGGGATCTGGGGTGGAGTTATAAATACAAAAGTCATTCATCTGTAGGTGATAAATGAAGTCGTGACTATAAATCTATAAATAAAATATTCTACAACACCCTGTCTCAATTTCTAAAATAAACCAAACCTTGAGAGGAATTTAAAGAAAGGAACCAGTGAAGAGCAATGAGTCCTGTGATATATAACAAATACCATTATTTTCTTGCAACTATCTGCAGGGCCCTGAAGAAGCCGATGCTAGGAACATAAAACTCAGTAACAATGTAACATGTAATTATAAATATGGGTCTCTGCCTGACCACAGACCTAATTAGGCTAAATACCACTCTATCCCATTATCAGAAAACCAGTGGAAACCTGAAATTGTCCTAACTTTGATAGAAATAGATAAAATGTATAGAAATATGTAAACTCAGTCTTAGCAGTTTTATATAACTCTGATCTGAATACAGTTTACCGTATTGCAACAGGATATATACTTCCCGGTACTTTAGGTTTAATGTATTAATTAAAAACAACACAAAAAAGTTTGGATCCTACCTTCTTCATTGCTGTTACCAATGTCAGCAGTAATGAAATATTACTTGTGGACCAATTTTAAGTTACAACAGAAACAAACCAGAATTAAACTATCACATTTAAATCACGGGGGAAAACAGCCACACTTTATTTAAAAACATCAATCACCAAGTATTTCTTTAGGTGTGTGCACAACACTGTGAGAAGAGCAAACCAAAAATGACATTCTTGAGAATACTGTAGGCAAGATTTTGATCAGTCTAGCTTCTTCCTCCGGGAAAAGTAAAATATGCAACTAAGTATATCTCATATCACAAAATAAAACCCCCTAGAAAGTGAAGAATCATGTTTTCCCAGAGTCACAGATAAATAAATAAATGGATAGATAGATGGAATGCTGATGTTACTAGCCCCAGTAGAGTAGTCTAAGGGATATTTGAGTTGAAGTGCTGAATTTCTGCTATGACTTGTTATATTCAGTAGACTGAAACTGGAATATGAGTACATGTAGATTTAAATGCATCCTGATAATTGATAAAAACAATTTCTCCATGTTGCACAAAACTTCCATTATGTTAATATTCCTTTTTGGATTAAAAATGGCCAACAGTGGCTCATGCCTAAAATCTCAGAACTTGGGGAGCCTGAGGCGGGCAGATTGCTTAAGTCCGGAAGTTCAAGACCAGCCTGGGCAATATAGCAAAACTCTGTCTCTACTAAAAATAGAAAAATTAGCCGGGTGTTGTGGCATGCATCTGTAATCTTAGCTGCTGGAAGGCTGAGGTTGGAGAATCACCTGAGCCTGGGAGATGAAGGCCACAGTGTGCCAAGATCATGCCAATGCACTCCAGCTAATATCCTTTTATAAAAATAAGAATAAAATTCCATGATAAATGAATACATCAATATTACAGCCTTAAATCCTCTGATCATTCCTTCTATTATCCAAAACACTTTCATAATTCCCACCATAAGTAATTGACAATTATAAAATCTAATCCTTATTTTCAAAATTAGTATAAACTGACAGATTATCTGGGTCAAAATTTTTAAATAGGTCAGTAATATGCCACAAAAAATCAAGAAAAAAGTATAATTTGATTATTTTCCTTAAAAGTATTTAAATAGTGGTTCACACCTGTATCCCAGCACTCTGGGAGGCCGAGGCAGGCAGATGATGAGGTCAGGAGATCGAGACCATATTGGCTAATGTGGTGAAACCCCGTCCCTATAAAAATACAAAACATTAGACGGGTGTGGTGGCGGGCATCTGTAGTCCCAGCTACTAGGGAGGCTGAGGCAGGAGAATGGTGTGAACCCGGGAGGCGGAGCTTGCAGTGAGCCGTGAGTGCACCACTGCACTCCAGCCTGAGCAGCAGAGCAAGACTCTGTCTCAAAAAAACAAACAAACAAACCAAAAAAGGTATTTAAATAACTACAGGATTAATGTTACACAAGTATTTGTATGCTAGGAACATAAAGAATTTAAAACTATTTTTAAACTATAAGGTATATTTGCTATAAATATTTGACTTGATTGCAAGAAAAAAACCAGTGGTCATGCCAGGCAAATGTTTCATACTTGTCAAATTTCCAAATGTTTGTTATAAAAAAAAGATTGTCTTTTTTGATATCATACAAAGAGTTAGATACAAAGGCATTTGTTTTATTAATGTAGACTTGCTTTACCATACTGGTATTTTCTCAAATACAGGCAAATACTTTAAAATCAATACTATGCTCCTGAAAACAAATGTACCGCAAAAAATACCAACCAGATATTATTCATCATTATTTTAAGTGGAGGAAATTATAAAGTGTTATATTTTAACCCCAAAGCCTCCAATAATTTACTAGAGTGAGTAAAACACAGAACATATAAGTATAAAATCTCTCATGCTAGGATGAAAAACATTTTCACAAATAATCATTTTCCGTTCATTAACCATTTGGTACAATTGCTTTTTAGGCAGTAACACTGTGATACTTCTCTGAGAGCCAGCAATGTCAGAATATAAACAAGTAAATTACATAAAGTAAATGATTACAATTACATAAATTAAATAGTTATGGCAGGCAGAATTAGTCAATGAAAGAAGAAATACGAAGCAGAGCTGAAGTACGAGAAAGACAAGTTAGTGCATTTTAGGACTTTAATGGAATACATTTTAGGAATTTAATCAGAATCAGATGCTTTCTCTATGGTTTATGTTACAGCTTTATACATACTACCTTTTTAGGTTATAAAACATTTGGAGAAGGAGCATTACTTTACAGATGAGGAAACTGAGGTAAGGAGAGTTAATGAGTCTTCTCCCTGTGAAAGTTTCTCTGATCTTAAATGTGAGGTTTGCTGTGGATAAGATATTGAAAGCACTAAAAGAATAGCAGAATATGTTTGAAGTTTATTATTCCAGGGGCAGCAATGGAGGAAACAACTAAGGTCCAGAGTAGAATTTTTGAGGTATGTAATAGAGTGAATTAGATGTAAAAATTACTGCTATTGAAAAAATGTCAATGGACGCTATTCTAGTGTTTTTGATGAGTTGTCCTGTATATTTTGAAATTTATGTTACTATGGCAGAAGTTGGTTTTAAAAGGAAAGTGATTAACTGGAAAGCTAAATATCAAATTAATATTGGAGATCAAAAAATGTAGAATGTGAAGTAGTAAATCTCATAGGATAGTTATCATAAGGTTGGGCTCTGAAGTCAGATCTCTAGATTCAAATGTTAAATTTATCATTTACTCATTTTATCACCTACTCTATAGCTCAGATTTTTTATTATTGCAATGAACATAATAATAGTAATTATTTCCTAGGATTAAGTGAATCAGTATGTGCAATGTACTTAATTTCACCTAAGTTCGTATTAGGGACTGAATATATTATTATTAATAATAATACTGCTTCATTGTCAAGGTTGGATGGGCTCCAAGAAGAGAGCTTTTAATAGGAAGTTGTAAAAGTAGTGATTAGGAAGCAGGTTAAAAAGGAAAAATGAATGAATTTTTTTCTTGTGACTCTAAATCAAGATATGTTAAAATGAATAAAAATTTGTGCTACAGCAAGCTGGCAGGCAAGTGAATTCATTAGGAGAGATCCAGTTATCAGCTAAGAATGTATCCAAACACTTCGGAAACTATTAAAAATATACGGCAAACACTATTTTAGATGGTAGGATATCTAAAGAAGTGAAATTCCCGAAATCAAAAATAAAAAAGCTGCTAAGATTATAGAGGTGAATCCTTGACAATATTTTAACTGCCTCTTGGGGACCGTGTGAAAAATGTAATGGCCACGTAGGTATGGAAGACAATGCTTTGGAACCACTTGAACCAAAGCTAAGCTCCTCAACAGCTACTGGGTCAGTGAAAGAGGGAATAGAAATTAAACTTGCTTACAAAGAAAAGGGAAGTGGAATTAAAGCAAGTCTATCTTGACCTGAGATCTTAGTGAGAAAAAGAAAAAAAAAAAGACTTAGTAAGAATTCAAAATCACAGAGCCTATCATCAAATGAGTTTTGGATTACAAATTATATCACCCATGTCATCAATCAAATAAAAAGCTAGAAAATTAACATAAAAATGTAGTAAGAAACCAGTTGATCCCTAGATCACCTGGTAGAAGCAAGCAAACATCTATACTGGACCTCACAGGATTTCCGCAGATTAAAGCAACAAAATATAAGATCACAGTTCTGAATTACAAAATGAACAAGAAAACATACCACTATGAAAGGGAGTCAGAGTAAACATGAAATAGCTGAATTATAAATGTCAAAGTCCAGAAAATAAAAATACTGGCTATAGATGAAAAAGATAAATATACAAAATAATTTTTAAACATTAGTAATATATAAAACATGACAAAGTAAAATACTATATAAAGTACAGACATTTAAAAAACATATCTGTACCTATAAAACATATAATTATTGAAATTCAAAAAATGAATGCAGGGATTAAGCACCTGTTTAGACATAACTGATGAGATAATTAAGGAAATTATTTTAATTATTCCTGTACATTAGAAAATAGATATAAAAGCTTTTTTTTTCAAAATAGAAAATAAAGGAATTAAGAATTGGAAAAATTTAAGAGAGCAGGGAATTAACTATTCAGGAGAAAACTGGCATATATCACCAGATACTAGGAACTTTTATAAATTCCAAATATGATAAAGGAAAAAATCAAATCTAAACAAATTGAAATGAAACTGCTAAATACCCAAAAGAAATAAAATATTTAAAATAAAATTAGAGGCACACAAATAATTGCTGTTATACAGTGTAGAAAACTTTTAAAAGAGAAAATATTGAAGTTAGAGTTGAGTAGATAAAGTTTTTCAAAGTTCTGAGAAAATTTGGCAAACTGGAATTTTGAATTGACCAAAGTATCATTCAGCTACAAGAAATGGGCTGAAGGCGTGCTTGGACAAATAGTATTTTTGTTCAAATAACTTCTAAAGAATGTTCTAGAAGAAGAAAACGGAACACAGATAATACGTAAGATAAAAAATGACTAAACTACTCAAAACAATTTGGAATTCAATGCTGGAAAACCCTAACATTTGAATGGCAATGAGTGGTCTCATTTAAATGATTCTAAGGTATGTATTTTACTCAGATGGAAGAAAAAAATTGTGATTAACTTTTAAGTATAGAAATCTTATACATATTTTAAGATGTAAAATCTAAGAGAAAGATAATGGATATCTTCCAGAAAGGTAAATCAGGTAAACAGAAAGCACAAAAGAAATCTAAGAATTACAAGAGACAAACTATACTAGAAATGGTCTAAATGTCTGTCTTAAAGATCAAAATTATTACAATTGAATAAATTTTAAAAGAGGGAGAAATAGCAATGCATTTTACTAGGTGCACTCAGTCTATATAAGGAAGAAGATTGGCCAGGCACGGTGGCTTATGCCTGTAATCCCAGCACTTTGGGAGGCCGAGGTGGGTGGATCACTAGGTGAGGAGATCGAGGCCATCCTGGCCAACATGGTGAAAACCCGTCTCTATCAAAAATACAAAAATTAGCCGGGTGTGGTGGCGGGCACCTTTAGTCCCAGCTACTTGGGAGGCTGAGGCAGGAGAATTACTTGAATCCAGGAGTCGGAGGTTACGATGAGCCAAGAGCATGCCACTGCACTCCAGCCTGGGCAACAGAGTGAGACTCCATCTCAAAAAAAAGAAAGAAAGAAAAGAAAGAAAGAAAGAAAGAAAGAAAGAAAGAAAGAAAGAAAGAAAGAAAGAAAGAAAGAAAGAAAGAAAGAAAGAAAGAAAGAAAGAAAAGAAAGAAAGAAGGAAGGAAGGAAGGAAGGAAGGAAGGAAGGAAGGAAGAAGGAAGAAAAGAAGGAAAGAAAGAGGAAAGAAAGAAAGAAAGAAAGAAAGAAAGAAAAGAAAGAAAGAAAGAAAGAAAGAAAGAAAGAAAGAAAGAAAGAAAGAAAGAAAGAAAGAAAGAAAGAAAGAAAGAAAGAAAGAAAGAGAAAAAATATTTAGCTGGGGAACAAACAAAATCCAAAAATGAGCATGAATTGATACATTAGACAAATTTAGATTTAAAGAAAAGTGAACATTTTTAGGTATATCAAGCTTTACATGATAACCAATTATATTGTTAACTAATATTTGTGTTTCAAAACAGGTAAAGTAACAAAGGAAAAAATACCACTAAAAATCAAATTCCCCTTCATAATGAAAGATATCAGTACACTGCTCTCTTTAAGTGATAGATCAAATAAGCAAAAATGTAAATTTAATTTAGACATTTTTAAAAACAAAAATTAAACAAACTTGATCACCCAAAAGTTAAATATAAAAAATTAAATCATAAAATTAGAAAATATACAAGCTTTTCAAGCACATGCAACTTTAGTAGATATTGACTATGTACTAGGACTCAAAATATATTAAAACTGGAGATTTTAGACTAAGACTTTTGTTACAGTTATGCCTTTAAATTAGAATTTGAGGACAAAAATGTGACAAGTGAAAAGAAAATTCTATAATTGAGACCTTTGAAAACATCTAAATATTTTGTGAGTCAAATTAGTAATAAAGATGTAGCTTATAAAATAATCAGAAGTGAATATTTGTAATATGAAATGTCAAAACATTTGTGAGATTAGTAAATTGTTTGGTACAGAAAGTAAAATGCGTAGTGCCCAAGGCTAAGATTTAAAAATATGTATGTTTAGTGAACTAAGCTAAGCATGCAGCTTAATCAATTTCTAAAACTCTAATGTGATATATTCAAATAAATAAAATATATGAAAATATTTTTGAGACTATAAATTAGTAAATCCTAAGATCTAGCTAGAATACAGAATATCAACAAAGGTAAAAGATGTTTCATGGAAACAAATGAAAAAAATAAGCTTTATAAGTCATTAATCAAGAAAAAAATAAAAGAAAAAGGATAAATAGAAATTAAGAAAGGAAAGACGCCATTACTGTAAAACCATGGTGAGTAGAAATATAACTAGAGTTCAAGATAAACTTATTGCCCAGTTATAAAATCATTCAGTCTAATAGATAATTTTCTTTAAAAATAATTCATAAAACTGTAAAAGTTATTTATCAAACTGACAAAGGAAGAAATAGAACACAAAATGACATTTGCCTGTTGGTTTCTCCAATTTTGGAAGCAATTGTTTGCCTTGTGACCCTACCTCTCCAACAGGAAAAGAGTTGTTGATTTTTCAGTTTGTTCAACTTTTTGTTTGCTGTTAGGACACAATGGTGATTTCTAGCTTTTTACATGTCAGGCTAGAATAAAAATTGTTATTATAACAATTATTTCAGAATAGGGAAAATTTGAAAATGACCTATATGTTCACCAAAACAAGAATGAATAAAAGAAATACTTATACAATAAAAAAAAATTAATTTGATTGAACTCTCCTTAACATACAGGTGGGAAAGATCTCAAACTTATAAGTGGAGTGTGACATAGTTTATTTATATCTCAAAAGCATTCAAAACAATATTGCATATTACATAGTTGATACGCATGGGAATCCTAAGTGTAAAATGTGTATAATTATGATAAAAACTAAA
Source organism: Macaca thibetana thibetana (assembly GCF_024542745.1). Taxonomy (NCBI): domain Eukaryota; kingdom Metazoa; phylum Chordata; class Mammalia; order Primates; family Cercopithecidae; genus Macaca; species Macaca thibetana. The sequence goes on along the minus strand of NC_065582.1, from coordinate 27,533,243 downwards.
TTAACGTTTGTGATGTCCTTTGTGAGAGAGAAAGAAAAATTCAGAAAACTTCAACTAATAATTGTAATATTTTATCATTAACTTGGTTGGTAAATATGCAGGTACTCACTATATTATTATCTATTCCTTTTACTTTATATAATTTCTCAAATAAAACAAAAAAAGTATAAATCCTCTACAAATTGCTCTTTAATAAAATTAATTATTAAATGAATTTTTAGTACATATTTACTATTTCACTGGTAAATAGAAAAGGAATAGATTTGTATTAGAAAATACAGAGTTACAACAAACAGACGATAAACATATCAGAACACTAGAAAAAGGAGGAAACTAATGTGTTTGCCTTTAGGAAGTGACAAAATATTACAAGGTAAGAAACCTAGGTAGAGATGTTTAGTTTCAAACATCCTAGGTTCACTATAGACTATTTGGTATCAGAAGTGACTGCTGGATCTGGACAATATCTAGGATAATTTTTCTGACTACTGATTTTCTTGTATAGAGTAGTGACAGGAGATAGCATGTGAAGTACAGAACTCATCTAAAATGTCACATTTTAAAATATGAGTTGTTGATGCATGAAACTGACAAACATGGAAGGTATATTTTGGGGTACATACACTGTGAGCATTATGGCCTCAATAGGCCATCTCTTAGTAGGTGAATTGAAGAGTCATAAGGCCATTTTCCTATTCATCATTGAGTTTTGGATTTTCAGAAATTAGGATTTTTCTTTCCCCAATCCCATTATTTTGCACTAAAAGTTCGATAAATTTCACATATTCCTAGGGCACATAACCAAATTCAGAATCAATTTTATATTTCCTTGATGACAATTTATCATCTAACTATTTTCTAGTCCTACTCTTCTTGCTATGTTTTAAGACTGTTCTTTTACTATCTCAGATTTTTATGTACATATAAATAGAAAGCACATAAGGTATCCTATTACGTAAAATTTACCTACTACCTGAGCAAGCACAAACTATCTAATTCTGAAAGTATTTTTTGTTTGTTTGCTTCTATTTTAGTTTCAGGAGATACACGTACAGGTTTGTTACATGAGTATATTGCATACTGGTGGGGATTGGGCTTCAAGTGTACCCATCACCCAAATACTGAACATGGTACTCAACAGGTAATTTTTCAATTCATCCCTTTCCCATCCTTCCCTCTTTTGGAATGCTTAACATCTATTATTTCCATCTTTATGTCCACATGTACTCATTGTTTATTCCCCATGTATGAGAATGTGCAGTATTTGACTTTCTGTTTCATTTGTTGATCCTTTATATCATTTTTTGTTTTAATTTTGTTTAGTTATGCTCTGATCTTTATTATTTTTTTCTTCTAAATTTGGGTATAGTTTGTTTTTATAGTTTGTTGAGGTATGACACAACATTGTTAATTTGAGTTCTTTCTTTCATTTCGATGTAGGTGTTTAGTGCTATAAACTTTCCTGTTAGCCCTGCTTTTGTTGAATCTCAGTTTTAGTATGTTGTGTCTCTATTTTCATTCATTTAATTTATTTTTAAATTGCTGCTTTATTTATTTTATTTCATTTTTTTGCCAAAAAGTCATTCAGGAGCAAGTTGTTTAGTTTCCATGTACTTGTGTTGTTTTGACAGTTAATCTTGCTGTTCATTTCTAATTTTATTCTACTGTGGTCCAAGAAAATACTGCATGACTAAGTTTTTTTAATTTCTTAAAACTCGCTTTGTGGCCAAGCATATGGTCAATTTTTGAGAATGTTCCATGCACAGATGAGAAAAATGTACTTGCTTCAGTTTGGGGGCCCATTTGTTTTATAGCCCACTTTAATTCCAGACTTTCTTTGTTGATTTTGTGGCTCAATGACCTGTTTAGTGTTGTCAGTGATGTGCTGAAATCTCCCACTGTTACATTCCTATCAATTTGTTTTCATCAGTCTGGTAGTATTTGGTGCATAAATCCAGGTGCTCTGGTGTTGGGTTCATATACATTTAGAATAGTTAAATCTTCTTATTGTATTGAAAGATTTATCATTACATAATGGTCTTGTTTTTCTTTTTAACTGTTGTTTGTTTGAAGTCTGTTTTGTTTTATAAAAGAATAGCTACTTCAGCCCATTTTTGTTTTCCTTTTGCATTATATATCTTTATTCATCCCTTTGAATCTGTAAAGTTTTTTTAGCCATTAGATAGGTCTATTTTAGGCAGCAGATCATTAGGTCTTGTTTTCTATTCCAATTTGGCACTCTATATTTACTACATTGAGCATTTAGACCATTAAATTCAGGGTTAATAATGATATGTGAGGTTTTGTTACTTTGATAGTTTTGTTAGCTAGTTGCGTTGGAGTCTCAGTGATGTTATTACTTCATAGGATCTGTTAGTTTTGTACTTGTGTATTCTTTCATGATAGCAAGCATTATCCTTTTGTTTCCATGTTTAGAACTCCTTTGAGTATTTCTTGTAGGGATGGTCTAGTCATGACGACTTCCATTAGCATTGGTTTGTCTGGGGAAAACTTTACTTATCTTCAGTTATTAAGCTTAGTTTGACAGGATATAAAATTCTTGTCTGACATTTTTGTTTCTTTAAGGAAGCTAAACATAAGCACTCAAACTCTTCTGGTTTGTGATACTTCTTCTGAAAAGTCCACTGTTAGTCTGATGGAATTCTCTTTATAGATGAATTGATGCTTCTCTCTAGCTTCCTTTAAGACTTATTCTTTCATGTAGACCTTGCACAGTGTATTAGGCTGTTTTCATGCTGCTGATAAAGACATATCTGAGACTGGGCAATTTACAAAAGAAAGAGGCTTATTGTGCTTACAGTTTCACATGACTGGGAAGGCCTAACAATCATGGCAGAAGGCAAGGACAATCAAGTCATATCTTACATGGATGGCAGCTGGCAAAGAGAGAGAGCTTGTGCAGGGAAACTCTCCCTTATATTACCATCAGACCTCATGAGACTTATTTATATGAAAACAGCAGGGGAAAGACCTGCCTCCATGACTCTGTTACCACCCACCAGGACCCTCCTAAAACATGTGGAAATTCAAGATGAGATTTAGATGGGGACACAGCCAAACCATATCAGATAGTCTGATGACTATTATCCTTGGTAATGTTCATATTACGTAGTATCTCTCAGGTGTTTTCTGAATTTCTTATATCTGATGTTTACATCTCTAGCAAGATCAGGAAACTTCATCCATTACTCTCTTACATATGTTTTGAAAATGTCTTACTTTTTCTTATCCCCAAGAAATGCCTCTAAGTCATAGGTTTGGTTACTTTATATAATTCCATATTTCTTGAAGGCATTGTTTGCTTTTAAAAATTTTTTTTATTGTTTTCCTGACTAGGTTAATTTAAGAGATCAGTCTTAAAGCTCTAAAATTCTTTCTCCTGCTCAGTCTAGTCTATCAGTAAAGCTTTCAACTGTACCTTGAAATTTCATAAGTGAATTCTTCATTTCCAAAAGTTCTGTTTGTTTGTTTTTAAGATAGCTCTCTCTTTATTTCCTGATTTGCTTTTGTGGTTTCTTTGTGTTGGTTTTGAAACTTCTCCTGAACCCTGTTGATGTTTATTACAATCCACACTTTGAATCCCTTATCTGTTATTTTTGAATTTCCTTTTTGATTAAGGTTCATTATTAGAGAACTATTGTGGTCCTTTAGTTGGGTCACAGCTTTCAGATTTTTCATGGTGCTAAGAATTCTTACACTGGTTCCTTTTTATTTGGCTTGCATTTCTTGCTGGTGAATTTACATTCACGTGGTTGGTTTTGTTCCTCCCTTCTTATTTTATTTTATTTTGCTTTATTTTATTTTATTTTATTTCAACCCTCCATAAAGTTGTGACTGTAGAGTAGATTATATTGGATAGAGTATTTTGACTTTGCTTCTATAGCCCTCTGCTTGTCTGTTGGGCAGTTTTGTATTGGGTTGTGCTATTCAGCCGACAAACTAGTAGGTGGTGCTTGTGGGTAACAGCCAGCTATAGAAAAAACAGATTAATATATACTAGATCTTTGTTAGTCATGAGGTGCTCTCTGTTCTTTCAGATAATAGGCTGGACAGTAGAATGACTGGTGCCCTGAGCTTCATTTTCAGTGATGGGGTTGTAGGGATGGTTTTGCAGAGCTGGGCCACCTGGTTTGCATATGAATACCCAAATGATGAGCACAGTCACCAACCCTGACAGGGCAGCTGGGAAAGCTACTGAAAAAAATGTGCTAAGGTCTCTGGGGAGGTTGAGGTGGCAGTGCCAGCTCCACATCCTAGATTGTCAGGAACATGATCTGTTTTCATAACACACCCTTGTCCCAGGGCTCTTGGCTCTTGGTTCAGACACACACTGTTGTCTACTTCCAGGCTACAGTGTAGATGAGAGCCATAGGAAATGACTGCCCTGAGGCACTCTGCAGAAATGATTTTGGGACAAGGACCTCTTCACTCAGCCCCATACAGGCATATTTGTGACTTCCTGTTCTCCAATGAAGTAACACTGCTACTTTGTGTAAAGAAGTGAAGAAGCTCTACCTTTTGGCATGTGCAGGTGGGTGTCAGGTGTGATGATTTCAGCTGATTGGGTTGGCCCATCCTCAAGCCCCAGGGACTGATCAGGTGCAAGCAACCTTGGACTGAGCTAGGTGATACTCCAATTCTCAGGCCCCTAGATGGCCAACTGAACAGCATGTGCAAGTCCTGAAGGGACTAGACAAATATCAGGATAGTGGACTTGTTCTCAGGGCCCAAGAATTCAGGTACTGGCTTGATAGGTAGGGTTGGGCTATTCCTCAGGTAACCAACAGAACTCTTAGGCAGGGGCAGGCAGAATGCTTAGCTGGTGGCAGAATGACACAACACTCAGGTGACAACAGGCCTGTGTGGGCTGGGCTCTCAGAAGTGCTTTGGGCCACAGCTGAAATGGTCAGGTAGGAGCAAGGTAGCTGCATTATAGGTCTTTCATTGGGAAAGTCAGGGTCACCTCAACTGGAACTATGGAGTCTGGAAGCTGCAAGGTAAATGTATTGCTCACACTCACTCCCCCCGACATAAGTAGCAATGCATTGTGCTGTTAGGGCTACATTTAGGTGCCCGGCCTACCAACTAACTCCCTCCTTGGCCCAGGGTTGGCAGGGACCATTGAAGCAGTGGCAGCAGGCACCATGGGAGCCTAAGGGCATATCACCAGCTTCTGGGAGCTGAACTTTCAGAATAATATTGGCCCACAGCACTACTTCTCACATGGGGCAAGGTGGCTATGCTGGGGACTTGAGGCTGAAGTGGGCAGACATTATTTAGTGAGGAGCAGGGAGGCAGAGCTTTGTGTGGTATGTAGTCTGTGTACTCTTCCATACGATGGCTGCAGTATCTCTTTTTGTGGCACATGAAAGCTCCCAGCTTCCTTGCTCCATCCCTGGCAGGGTGGCAGCAGCTGGCCCCAGGCTGCTCAGGAATCAGATTACTGTGGAATTCAACAAAGGCTGTAGCAGTGCCTCTGAAGAGTCTCCAAGCAGCTATCTGTTGGTCTGGAGGCCTGTGAGGTCCAAGGGGTCTACTCTGTGTCTGGGATTGTAAATGTCCATGGTGGAAGTGTGGAACCCTAGAGATCTCTTCATTGCTCACCCCTTCTCCACATTAGGAAGCCTCTCCGAGCTCCATGCTGGTCCCAGCTCAGCAGGCTACCAGGCTTCACTTTCCTCTGCTTTCCATGTTCTTGTCACTTCTCCAATTGATTCCAATGTACTTTTTAAGATGATCTCCTTGAAGTGCTAATATTTACTTGCTGTTTCGATTCATCTCCAGGAGAGAGGTGCCCATTAACTGCTTCTAGTCAGTTTCTAGTCAGAAAGGAAAGTGTTTTTTATAGCAGATCAAATTTATAGCAAACATATATATTTATTATGTATAAAATTGATAGGTAATAATCAGAATTTCAAACAAAACAACCCTATTTTACAGCAAACAATATTAGAACCCAGCACTCCCAGATCATTCTGTCATACATCATTTCCTAAAAGAAACAATAAAAATAAAAGATCACTCCTGGGCACACACAACACATCGAATTGAAAAGTTCTTGTGACATATTTAAACCCAAATACATAGCACAGCACATCAGCTGTACATGCTCGAATACAACATAAACAATATCTAATAATGAAACTTAAAGTTTAGCCCTTGAGAGATCATTTATTTTATGGTTTTTTTAGAAAAGAAATTCACTTAGATATGGTATTTCTAATAAATGGCAGTAATACATTTGAAATTATATGTTTTAATTTCTCCACATTAAATTATAAATTAATGTCTTTATATAAAGGCAAAAATACTTTCTGTAATTAACATATTTAATAACTTAAAATTTCATTTTAATTGCCTGATTTATAGTTATTTCCATAAATCCTGGCTTGTTGGAAATGGATAGTTAAATTTTTACTGTAAAACCTGAAATTAGTGTCTTATAAACTGATTTCACAAATTTAAAATATTATAAAAACCTTTAGGATAGATAAAATTATTAATTATGTATATTAATATTTTTCAAAGTAATTGTTCATTTAAAAGTATATGTTATTTTAAAAATTGGGAGGGTTGAGGGTAAAAAATTTACTAAATGATGTAGGATTGGAGGCAGGAGTCATAAATAAGAAAATATTTCACCAATAGTAATGAAAAATAATGCTTTTAATTTAAAATTAACACAACACCTGGACAACTTTAAGGGTAAATATATAGCAAAAGTGGATTTTTAAAATATATTTATTATTTAGAGAGTCAGCATAGTACAGTTTGTTAAGGAATTCAGGACCTCGCATATTCTGACAATTCACTCATCAATATACTGACTGTTAAATGGGAGTATAATATTTACTTCATAGGATTTTTATAAGTATTAAAAAACTTAACGTCTGGAAAGCACTAAATGGTTTTTAGAAAATAGTGCACGCTTCAGTTAATGTCAGATGTAATGCAGAATGTGTTGTTCTGATTTGGTAAATGAAGTCATGTCTTTAAAATAATACCTCTTCCTATAAAGGTACCCCTTTATAGGGTACAAGGAGGCTATTTTTTGATGCTTAAATAGTTCTGCATTTTTATTGTGGTGGTGGCCACGTGAACCTTGAGTGATAAAATTATATAAAACTATAGACACACACACACAATTGAGTGTATATAAAAACTGTTAAAATGTGGATAATGTCTACAGATTGTATCAATGTCCATTTCTTTGTTTTGATATTGCACTATAGTTGTGTGATTTTATCACTGGGGGAAGTTGGGTGAATAGTATATGTCAGGTCTCTGAGCCCAAGCCTGTACGTATTTATCCAGATGGCCTGAAGCAAGTGAAGAATCACAAAAGAGGTGAAAATGGCCTTAACTGATGATATTACCTTGTGAAATTCCTTCTCCTGGCTCATCCTGGTTCAAAAGCTCCCCCACTGAGCACCTTGTGACTGCCACCCCTGCCAGCCAGAGAACAACCCCCCTTTGACTGTAATTTTCCACTACCTACCCAAATCCCATAAAATGCCCCCACCCCATCTCCTTTTGCTGACTCTCTTTTCGGACTCAGCCCGCCTGAATCCAGGTGATTACAAAGCTTTATTGCTCACACAAAGCCTGTTTGGCTGTCTCTTCACATGGACGCGAGTGAACTTTGGTGCTGTGACTTGAATCAGGGGACCTCCCTTGGGAGATCAATCCCCTGTCCTCCTACTCTTTGCTCCATGAGAAAGATCCACCTACCACCTCGGGTCCTCAGACCAACCAGCCCAAGGAATATCTCACCAATTTTAAATCGGGTAAGCAGCCTCTTTTTACTCTGTTCTCCAACCTCTCTCACTATCCCTCAACCTCTTTCTCCTTTCAGTCTTGGAGTCATCTTTCAGTCTCTCCCTTCTCTTAATTTCAGTTCCTTTCCTTTTCTGGTAGAGACAGAGGAAACGCGTTTAATCCATGAACCCAAAACTCTGAAGCTGGTTACGGACTCCGGAAGACAGTCTTCCCTTGGTGTTTAATCACTGTGGGGACACCTGTTTGATTATTCACCCACGTTTCAGAGGTGTCTGATAACCATGGGGATGCCTGCCTTGATCCTACACCCTTAGTTACAAGCACCACCTTTTTGGGGGGCAAGCACCCCCCACCCCTTCTCTCCATGTCTCTACCCTCTCTTTTCTCTGGGCTTGCCTCCTTCACTATAGGCAAACTTCCACCCTCCATTCCTCCTTTTCTCCCTTAGCCTGTGTTCCCAAGAACTTAAAACCTCTCCAACTCACGCCTGACCTAAAACCTAAATGCCTTATTTTCTTCTGCAATGCTGCTTGACCCCAATACAAACTCAACAATGGTTCTAAATGGCCAGAAAATGGCACTTTCTATTTCTCCATCCTACAAGACCTAGATAATTTTTGTCATAAAATGGGCAAACGGTCTGAGGTGCCTGACGTCCAGGCATTCTTTTACATATTGGTCCCTCCCTAGTCTCTGTTCCCAGTGCAACTCATCCCAAATCTTCCTTCTTTCCCTCCCGCCTGTCCCCTCAGTCCCAACCCCAAGTGTTGCTGAGTCTTTCCAATCTTCCTTTTTTACAGACCCATCTGACCTCTCCCCTCCTCCCCAGGCTGCTCCTCGCCAGGCCGAGCCAGATCCTGATTCTTCCTCAGCCTCCGCTCCCCAACCTTATAATCATTTTATCATCTCTCCTCTTCACACCCAGTCTGGCTTACAGTTTCATTCTGTGACTAGCCCTCCCCAACCTGTCCAGCAATTTCTTCTTAAAAAGGTGGCTGGAACTAAAGGCATAGTCAAGGTTAATGCTCCTTTTTGTTTATCCAACCTCTCCCAAATCAGTTAGCTTTTAGGCTCTTTTTCATCAAATATAAAAACCCAGCCCAGTTCATGACCCGTTTGGCAACAACCCTTAGATGCTTCACAGCCCTAGACCCTGAAGTGTCAGAAAGCCGTTTTATTCTCAATATGAATTTTGTTACCCAATCCACTCCCAACATTAAATAAACCTTCAAAAATTAGAATCCAGCCCTCAAACCCCACAATAGGAATTAATCAACCTCGCCTTCAAGGTGTACAATAATAGGGAGGAGGCAGCCAGATGGCAACGCATTTCTGAGTTACAATTACTTGCCTCTGCTGTGAGATAAAACCCAGCTGCACCTCCAGCACACAAGAACTTCAAAATGCCTAAGCCACACATGCCTAAGCCACAGCAGTGAAGCATTCCTGCAGGACTTCTTCCATCAGGATCTTGCTTCAAGTTCCAGAAAGTTGGCCACTGGGCCAAGATTGCCCGCAGCCTGGGATTCCTCCCAAGCCATGTCCCATCTGTGCAGGGACCCACTGAAAATCTGATTGCCCAGCTCACCCGGCAGCCACTCCTAGAGCCCCTAAAGCTCTAGCCCAAGGCTCTCTGACTGACTCCTTCCCAGATCTGCTCCGCATAGCGGCTGAAGACTGACATTGCCTGATTGCTTCGGAAGTCCCCTGGACTATCACAGATGCCAAGCTTCATGTAACTCTCACAGTGGAGGATAAGTCCATTCCCTGTTTAATTGATATGGGGGCTACCCACTCCACATTACCTTCTTTTCAAGGGCCTGTTTCCCTTGCCCCCATAGCTGTTGTGGGTATTGACAGTCAGGCTTCTAAACCTCTTAAAACTCCCCAACTCTGGTGCCAACTTGGACAACATTCTTTTATGCACTTGTTTTTAGTTATCCCCACCTGCTCAGATCCCATATTAGGTAGAGACATTTTAACTAAATTATCTGCTTCCCTGACTATTCCTAGGCTACAACCACACCTCATTACCACCTTTTTCCCCAGTTCAAAGCCTCATTCACATCCTCCCCTTGTTATCTCCCCACCTTAATCCACAAATACAGAACACCTCTATTCCCTCTTTGGTGACCGATCATGTACCCCTTACTATCTCATTAAAACCTAGTCACTCTTACCCAGCTCAATGCCAATATCCCATCCCATAGCATGCTTTAAAATAATTAAAGCCTGTTATCACTTGCTTGTTACAGCATGGTCTTTTAAAGCCTATAAACTGTCCCTTCAATTCCCTCATTTTACCTGTCCAAAAACCAGGCAAGCCTTCAGGTTAGTTCAGGATCTGCGACTTATCAACCAAACTGTCTTGCCTATCCACCACGTGTTGCCAAAGCCATATACTCTCCTATCCTCAATACCTCCCTCCAAAACCCAGTATTCTGTTCTGGATCTCAAACATTCTTTCTCTACTGTTCCTTTGCACCCTTCATCCCAGCCTCTTTTTGCTTTCACTTGGACTAACCCTGACACCCATCAGGCTCAGCAAATTACCTGGGCTGTACTGCCCCAAAGCTTCCTGGACAGCCCCCATTACTTCAATGAAGCCCAAATTTCTTCCTCATCTGTTACCTATCTCGGCACAATTCTCATGAAAACACACATGCTCTCCCTGGTGATCATGTCTGGCTAATCTCCTAAACCCCAAACGCTTCTACACAACAACAACTCCTTTCCTTCCTAGGCATGGTTAGGTACTTCCGCCTTTGGATACCTAGTTTTACCATCCTGACTAAACCATCATGTAAACTCACAAAAGCAAACCTAGCTGACCCCACAGATCTTAAAATCTTTTGTCACTCCTTTCCATTCCTTAAAAACAGGCCTAGAAGCTGCTCTCACACTAGCTCTCCCTAACTCATCCCAACCCTTTTTCATCACACACAGCCACAGTACGGGGGTGTGCAGTTGAAATTCTTACACAAGGACCGGGACCATGCCCTGTGGCTTTTCTATCCAAACAACTTGACCTTTCTGTTTTAGCCTAGCCCTCGTGTCTGTGTGCGGCATCTGCTACTGCCTTAATACTTTCAGAGGCCCTCAAAATCACAAACTATGCTTAACTCATTCTCTATAGTTCTCATAACTTCCAAAATCTATTTTCTTCCTCACACCTGATGCATATACTTTCTGCCCCCCTCCACTACCTCTCAGCAAGCCGAACTCATTGCCTTAACTCAGGCCCTCATTCTTGCAAAAGGACTATTCATCAATATTTATACTGACTCTAAATATGCCTTCCGTATCGCACACCACCATGCTGTTATATGGGCAAAAAGAGGTTTTCTCACTACACAAGGGTCCTCCATCATTAATTCCTCTTTAATAAAAACTCTTCTCAAGGCTGTTTTACTTCCAAAGGAAGCTGGAGTCATTCACTGCAAGGACCATCAAAAGGCATCAGATCCCATTGCTCTAGGCAATGCTTATGCTTATAAGGTAGCTAAAGAAGCAGCTAGAGTTCCAACTTCTGTCCCTCACAGCTGGTCTTTCTCCTTCTCATGGGTCACTCCCACCTATTCCCCCACTGAAACCTCCACCTATCAATCTCTTCCCAAACAAGGCAAATAGTTCTTGGACCAAGGAAAATATCTCCTTCCAGCCTCACAGGCCCATTGTATTCTGTCGTCATTTCGTAACTTCTTCTGTGTAAGTTATAAGGCGCTAGTCCATCTCTTAGAACCTCTCATTTCCTTTCCATCATGGAAATCTATTGTCAAGGAAATCACTTCTCAGTGTTCCACCTTCTATTTTACTACCCCTTAGGGATTGTTCAGACCCCTCCCTTCCCTACACATCAAGCTCGGGTATTTGCCCCTGCCCTGGACTGGCAAATTGACTTTACTCACATGACCCAAGTCAGGAACCTAAAATACCTCTTGATCTGGGTAGACGCTTTCACTGGATGAGTAGAGGCCTTTCCCACAGGGTCTGAAAAGGTCACCATGATCATTTCTTCCCTTCTGTCAGACATAATTCCTCAGTTTGGCCTTCCCACCTCTATACAGTCCAATAACGGACCGGCCTTTATTCAAATCACCCAAGCAGTTTTTCAGGCTCTTGTTATTCAGTAGAAACTTCATACCCCTTACTGTTCTCAATCTTCAGGAAAGGTAGAACGGACTAATGGTCTTTTAAAAACACACCCCACCAAACTCGGCCTCCAACTTAAAAAGAGAACTCTGTCGAGGATAGAGCCTCACAACTCACCAACCAAGCAAGTAATTATGCTGAACCCCCTTGGTCACTCTCTCATTGGATGTCCTGGGTCCTCCCAATTCTTAGTCCTTTAATACCTGTTTTTCTCCTTCTCTTATTCGGACCTTGTGTCTTCCATTTAGTTTTTCAATTCATACAAAACCGCATCCAGGGCATCACCAATCATTTTACATGACAAATGTTTCTTCTAACAACTCCACAATATCACCCCTTACCACAAAATCTTCCTTCAGCTTAACGTCTCCTACTCTAGGTTCCCATGCCACCCCGATCCCACTCGAAGCAGCCCTGAGAAACATCACCCATTATCTCTCCATGCCACCCCCCAAATTTTTGCTGCCCCAACACTTCCACTCTATTTTATGTTATTTTTCTTATTAATATAAGAAGACAGGAATGTCAGGCCTCTGAGCCCAAACTTGTACATATTCATCCAGATGGTCTAAAGCAAGTGAAGAATCATAAAAGAAGTGAAAATGGCCAGTTCCTGCCTTAACTGATGACATTACCTTGTGAAATTCCTTCTCCTGGCTCATCCTGGCTCAAAAGCTCCCCCACTGAGCACCTTGTGACTGCCACCCCTGCCAGCCAGAGGACAACACCCCTTTAACTAATTTTCCACTAACTACCCAAATCCTATAAAATGCCCCACCCCTATCTCCCTTCACTGACTCTCTTTTTGGACTCAGTCCACCCACACCTAAGTGATTAAAAAGCTTTATTGCTCACACAAAGCCTGTTTGGTGGTCTCTTCACACGGACATGCGTGAAAGTATACATTACCTCTCTGTACTAATTTTGTAAACCCCTGTGAGTCTATACTTGTATTAGTCCATTTTTTTGTTGCTACAATAGACTGTCACAGGCTGGATAACCTCTAAAGGATAGAGGTTTACTTCGCTTATGGTTCTAAAGACAGGGAAGTTGAAGACTGTGCAGTCACATCTAGTGAGGGCCTTCTTGCTGTGTTATCTTATGGCAGAAGGATGGAAAGATAAGTGAGCACATGCAAAAGAGAGAGACACCAGGAGCCCACTCTTGCTATAACTAACCTACTCTTGCAATAATAATATTAATCTAATCATAAGGACTTGACCATAATATACCAATTACCCCTTATTAGTCCCCACCCCTCAACATTGTTGCACTGGAGATTGAGTTTCCAACACATGAACTTTGGGGGAACTCATTCAAATCACTGATATAATGTTTTCAAAACAATAAGTTAAAAACAGAGTCTAGAAAGGTCACAAACACAATTCCAGTTTTCGGCGTCATTCATTATATTTGATACCTTATAGGAACACGCCAGATGGGCTACTTAATTTTGAGAGCCCAGTGAAAAATGAAACTTCAGAGGCCCGTGCACAAAACAATTAAGATTTTTAGGATAGCAACAGCAAGTACTTAACCAAATGTAGTATCATTCCAAAGGTAGAGTTGTGTGAAATTGACTATACAGGTCACATGACTGTAAAGCAGCCCCTGGCAGCATTTTGTTAAATAAGAAAACCAAAAAGTTCATCTGGAGATGTGGATAAAATGAAAATATCTGAGATCATCAGAAACTTACCAGGAGATCTAGCTAAATCTGAGAACCAGTGTTCATCCAGAAGATAAAGACAGACATCAAGTGCCGAAAACCTCCTTTGTGCTATGTAAATGACGATGTTTTGTAAACATTAACCGAAGTGGCTTTGACAACAGTGTCACTGATGCTCCATTTTACCTACAAGGACTATATTGAAAGATAAAGGACATGGTAATTGCAGTCCCTTTGAAAAATTTCAATACCTTAAATTAGAGCAGATTTAGATAATATTTGATAACTTTTAAGACAAGTAATAATAATGCAATAAAGCCTATTTTATGTAGTTTTCCTAGGGTTTTTTCCTCACTTTGCTTTTTGCATCTTGAAAGAAACTAATCTTGGATGTCTCTAATCATGAACTCATACACTTATCACTTTTCTTGCCATCAAATTATCTTATAAAGCTTACTCAGTAACCTGTTATATGATCAAAGTTAATGGTTAATAAATAATACATATTTCAAACATATATCAAAAACTTCCAGATATACAAAGCCTAATCAGAATCTATTTAATAATGGAATATACGTGCAAACCAATGATATGTGTGAATATATTTTTAAATATCAATATTAGTGAAGGAAGGCTGTGAAGCAATGTGAGAATGAGTAACTCCAACTCAAACCTTTTTTTTTCCCTTTTCTGAGCAGTAATGAATTTCAAATTCATTTCAGAAATACTGTTTTTAAAGATACAAACTTTACATCACCATACAGGATCTAATGAAATGTCACAAGGCATGAAAATGGATATACAATCACTTAACTAATTTACACTGTGAAATTCACTACAAAGGTAGCTTACTGTGAACATTAAGGGATACTTAGTCCCAAAAACATCAGAAAAGTCATGTTAATTCAAGTTCAAGGACCACGTGTTAACAGACTGAAGTATGTAAAAGTTAACATCTATAGGCCTACATATTAAATAGGTAAGGAATACAGAATATATTGGTCAACATTTCAAAGTTATTTTTAGCCAAAATTGTAAATATTTTTATTAAATTATATAAGTGACTTTACTAGTTTATAACAAAGTATTTTATAATGTTATTTTATATCAAGTTATGATTTACAACATTTGTTAATATTACTTACTTTTAACATGACCTTCTCTAGCTTCTTTGCTGGTCATTTTAGTGCTGGCTTAAAATCTGGATGATGAAATACTATGTACAACAAACCGCCACCATACATACATGTTTACCTCGGTAACAAACCTTCACATGTACACCCAAATCTAAAATAAAAGTTTAAAAAAAGAAACTTATTCACAGAAAAACGAATGTTGTGAACTATTTAAATTGTAAAAATAAACAGGCTATGTTTATAATTTTTTACTTGTGTATGTGTATAAATTGAGTGTTTCTGACAATGGCATTTTTAGCAATGTCATTTAGGGGAAAACAGATGGATCTACCACTGGGCTCTTTAAAATTACAGACAATAGTTTCCCAGCAACTGCTCTAATGCCTGCCTCCTCCACCACTCTGCTGCTCAGGCGGTGCAGACCTGTCATCTCCTCCATCTTCCCTTCCACCTCGCAGGAATTCACAAGTTGGCCTAACACGCAGAACATGTGTTTGGAAGCAAAGACTGAGACTTGGAACGCTGGCTTCTCCCAGAATGCCATGCTTTAACATTAGTATATAATTTGTATCTGAATGTGCAGCTACCATTTTCTCTAAGTGTATTGCTTTCAAAGGGAACGTTTTATTAAGTGCAAGTTAAGTCCCTCTCTCTGAGTGTTTATATATACAGTATATATACATACATAAGTATGTATATATATGTATATACCTATATATGTATATGTAGTCTTATGGCTATGTGTAAATATATCTATTATATATCAAGGATGATTATGTGTAAATATATTTATTATGCATCAAGGATGTGTGTGTGTGTGTTTGCATAAAACCAAGAGAAATGAGTAAGAAAGCTATCGTCATTTCTTAAAGGAAAATGGTTCAGCAGATCAAGCCGGAAGTGGAAAAGTGGGTGCCTTCTGGCAACAAAGGACCACACCTGAGCCTGATTCTGGTGGATAATAATCCTGCAAGTCATTCCTGTGTCCTCAACAAAACCAGGGCAGCTGAAGATGTAAAAATTAACAGTGAGACAGTTGTAAAACCAGCTTCAATTTCAGAGGAGGTATTGTTGAATTTAATCAATAAACTGAAAAATGATGATAACGTAGATAGCCTCCTTATTCAGGGGCCCATTCCAGATCACATCGATGAGAGAAAGATCCCTAATGCTGTTTCTCCAGACAGGGATGTAGATTGCTTTCATGTACTTAATGTTGGGCAAATGTGTTCTCACCAGTATTCCATGCTACCAGCTCCCCCAGAGGGTATGTGGGAAACGATGAAGTGAACTGGCATTCCAGCTCTAGAGAAGAATGTGATTGTAGTTGGGAAATTAAAAAAATGTTAGGATGCTCATTTTAATGTTATTAAACACAGATGGGGCACATGAAAATCCTGGAAGTGATGCCACTGTTACAATATCTCATCAGTACACTCCCACAGAGTAGTTGAAGAAAAATATAATTCTTGCAGATATTGTAGTATCTGCCTCAGGCATTCCAAATCTGATCACAGCAGATATCAAAGGAGGAGCAGCAATCATTGACATGAGAATATATAGAGTTCAAGGTCACATAATTGCTAAACTCAAGTTGGTTGGAGATACGGACTTTGAAGGAATCACGAAAAAGCTGATTACATCACTCCAGTTCCTTGGGGTTTTGGTCCCAGGACAATTATGATGTTAATGAAGAATATGATTATTACTGCCAAAATATTGCTGAAGGTTGGAGAGCAGTAAATGCTGAAGTCTAAAGAGCTTGTAGTAACCACTCATTAACTATTGTGTCTTCTATGTCATGAACAGCACTCTAAGTCAGTTCAAGAAGCAAAGCAGGTCAGCAGTATTTTTTGCTTCTTTTATATTAAAATAGGTTAAAATGATGCTTTGTATTTATTGAAACTGTAAGTGCTTGAGTGTTTGTGCACATAACTCTGCAATACCTCACCAGGGAACATTCCAGTATCATGCAGGGTTATGTGATCTAGTCAAGAGCAGCCGTTGACCTAGTTAGTAACATGGGAGTCACTGTCACATTGAGAATGGATGCTTAACTTTGTCAAGCCACTTCAGTTAAAAATTGGCCTTTTCTAGGATTACATTTTTCAAGTGCTATTCCAATAAGAGCCAATACTGATTCTACTTTCCAAACCTTTTCAGTTCAACTGCTCAAACCAAAAGAAAAATGTTTCTGGAGAAAATTAGGGAAAAGGTGTAAAGAAAAAAAATGGTAGTAACTGAGTAGAAACACATTAATTTATATATATATATATGTTATATATATATAAGTTATAGATAGATAGATAGATAGATAGATAGATAGATAGATAGATAGATATAAAGATAGATAACCAGATTTATCTAAGTAGAACTGAATTGGCTAGGGAAGAAGTTGAAATCAACGCTTGCAAGTTGAAAAAATGTTGGTAATTTTCCTAAGCTGTCTTTTTGTAACTTAGTCATTGGGGAAATGTTTAGAGTTGTTTTATTTGCTATTAGTCCTCATTTAGGTATATTTCTCTTAAGTGTGTGATCTCTCCATTTCAGTTTTCTAGGATTAAAAGGCTTGCTTCATAAATTATTCGTGTTTATTATCCTATTTGGTTTTTGCTATATATTTAAACTTCGTTGTTAAATTTTTGTATGATTAGGGGAAATTTGTATAGCTTCTTTGAAATTTTTGAAACCTATTTCTGAAAAACAAACTCAGCTCGATAATCATTTGGGCAACTTGTGTAAGTCTGCAACTTATTTTTCCACCGAAGAGTTATCAGCACCCATCTGTTTTACAGTGATGTACCCCACTGCCTTTCCCAGAAGACTTTTAAAAGCTGGAATATTGAATTCTTTTCCGACTTTCTGAGTAGGGGGCTTTTTTAAATGTTTTAATACACACACACACACACACACACACACACACACGAACAAATGAAGTGCAGACAATACATTAAACAATAAATAAAAGTACTATAAATACATATTGTATACATCTTTGCCTGTTAATGAATATATAAATTAATTGCCATTATTTTGACCAACATAGCTTTCCTTTTAGAAATATACCATGATTAATTTAATAAGTCTCCTGTTGAAAGACATTTCAGTTGCTTTTGGTTTTTCGCTGATATAAGTTATTCCAATATATCCTTTTAACAACACCTTTACACACTTGTCCATTTTTAACTTGAGATAAATTGCTGGAAGCACATTTCTAGAATGAAAGACATGAACTTTGAAAGCTTTTGACACTAAATGGGGGTAAGAAAGTTTATGCTTCTGCACCATAATCTATGATAGTGTGTTACATTATTTATAACAGAAACTTTGCGGACAAAACTTTTTTTTCTTTGCTTTATTTTGTTTACAAATGTGGCCAAATATACGAGCTTACAAGCGTGGTCAAATATATCATATGTGTTTATTTGCCTTTTGTATGTTTTCTTTTTTTCCTAATCCATACAGTTTCTATGTCATTTCCCTCTTATCCCATGTAAAATTTTTATATTGACTTATAAAATCTCCTTATTTGTTAAAGACAGTAAGTAATGCTTTTCCTGTGGTACTGGCTTTGATGCAGTTGCATTCTTCAGTTTTTGTTGTTTTATCTTTATTTTCTTTCTTGCATTTTGGTTACAGTGGCTTTTGCTGTCACGTTTGCTATTTTTTCTATGCAGATTTTTATTTTCCATGTTTTGCTAAAAAAATTTTATATGGTAGTAATAGTAATAAAAATACATTAAACTTTATTCTATTAATTATGGTGTTTTATTTTAGGTTACATAAATAGCTTTGTTTTGACTTTGATTCATATCAAATTCGTTTTGGTTAAATTGTGAAGTAAAGCACATAACTTTTAGATGCGATGCCTAATGAGTGCCCTAATCTCACTTTTGAGTATTTAATTTTTTTCTTTTAATGTTGGTCTTTTTTTGGTTGTTAGATTTTGATTTCTGTTTCTTTGGTTTCAGTTTTTTTCCAGGGTCAATATCAGTCTTAGTAATACAGCCTTTTCGTATATTTTAATATCTGTTAGGACAGTTTCCCTTTCACTTCACTGCTCATACACAATAAGCTGAGCTAGTTTTATCCATTTATTTTTCCAAGCCACACTGGCAGAACGAGCCTCTTCATGCTTAGCATATCTTGTGAGAAATGAAAATATCAGATATTAGGAGATGCTTTTTTCCAGAGCAATTTTAAAATCTCATCCTTATGAGCCTGAGTGTTACAACAATATACATTTTTTCCAACGCAATTTCTAATTTAAATACACTTTTCACCAATAAAATGGACCTTTTTAGAGATAAAAATATAAATCTAATGTTCATACGAAAACTAATGTTAAGATTTATTATAGACTTTACAACAAATATGTTGAGGTGAATGGAGGGGTAAAAAAGTTAATTGTAGAAAAACAACATTTAGAAAAATGCTCTGAACTCTAACCACATGTGACAATAAATGATCCCAAATAACTCAGACTCTAATTATAAAAGCCTCAGTGGTAAACTTAGCCAAGTATATAGAATTAATTTGTATAATTTTTTACCTGACTTCAGACATATCACCTGCAAATTAGATTGCATCTATTGAGACATTTATTTCCTCTAAGGAAACATTTAAAAATTCCACAGTCAAAAATTACTATTTGAGATAAATTATCAACTGAGGAGTCAAAGGTCTAGAAAATTTAAGTGACTTTCCCAAGGGCACAAAAATATCTGAGTTCTCAACAGGCAGTAGAAACCAATCTCCTAAATCTAGGTGCAATTTCTATTGCACTTCGCAGGGACTTTCTACTTGATTTTTATATCACTTTTTTTTCCACTAGTTTTACTGCAACCACGTGGAGAATAACGATTTTTTTCTCTCCAAGATAATTCACATATAGTTGGGCAAAGAAGGGAGAATCACGTATGATTAAATGCCTCAGGTACAGTGATAGTGCCATTATAATTGGTAGCTAGATATTAAAACATTTCCAAGTGAAAAATAGAACCTTTGGGATGTAGAAGGCCAATCTTAAAGAAGGCTGATGAATTCTCTTGAGGAATATATTAAGAAGACATCCCACCACATTCATATATCAACACTTTGAATTCTTTTAAAATATATTTCCAATATGTTTAAAGTGATCAAGTTTCATCACTTATAATTTCAACCATAGAAAAAGAATAAAATAAAATGCAGTATATATGTTTTTAAGAATGCTGTATAGGTTTTTAAATTGTGTTTTGAAAAAATATTTAGTGGTACAGGGGAATATTTTAGATAACAACCTTAAGTGAAATAATTTTACATTGTATGATTTTATTTTTAAAATAGTTATATATTAGTGTGTATGTATATATGTATATATTTGAAAATATGTGTTTAGATATGGATGTAACTAAAAAGTTAGTGGATATGTTGGGCGCGGTGGCTCACGCCTGTAATCCCAGCACTTTGGGAGGCCGAGGCGGGCGGATCACGAGGTCAGGAGATCGAGACCATCCTGGCTAACACGGTGAAACTCGGTCTCTACTAAAAATACAAAAAACTAGCCGAGAGAGGTAGTGGGCGCCTGTAGTTCCAGCTACTTGGAGGCTGAGGCGGAAGAATGGCTTGAACCCGGAAGGCAGAGCTTGGAGTGAGCCGAGATCACGCCACTGCACTCTAGCCTGGGCAACAGAGTGAGACTCCGTCTCGAACAACAACAACAACAAAAACTTATTGGATATAGTTAACCATGTTAATATGTAGATATTTTATTGTTGAGATCCTTTTAAAATATTTTCTGAAGTCTATAATAATACATATTTTCCATTCATGAGAAAAATAATATTGAAATCATATTTCCCCACTTGTGTCACAGCAGGACTAGAATAATACCTTGATAATGCTTTATATTTGAATACTGTCTTAAAGTTTATGAACTTTTTCATATATGCTATATATTCTATAATTGAAAAACATCATTATTTTCAAGATTTCACTGGAATTGTTCGAGATAAATCAGCTAAGCTTTAGTCAATGAATTAAAAATAATAAGAACAATAAAATTAATTGACATTGGGAAAACTAGATATGAATTTAGAGAGAGATGAATAAACCACATAGTTCAAGCACTAGAAAAGTAAAATTTGTTCTCAATTGTATAAAAATTTTGCATAATTGTTTCAGTTTTAAGGGCCTGAAACTGGAGAAAACTGTTTGTTTTTAAAACATGGGAGATTTAGTGAATGCAAAAGCATGATAATGTGTAATAATAATAACAATAATCATCATGATAATCAGCAGACCTTGAGTGAATTAACACTTCAATAAGAAGATGCAGTGTAAGTAAGAAAACCCAGTACTTCCACAAGCTTCAGAGAAGTTGGATTCATAGCCATGTATATTAATATAGAACGTAATTCTCCTAGGAAAATAATTTCTTCCTTGTTCCATCTATCTCATATGATTTTGGAGATAATTAAATGAGACAATGCATATAAACTGCTTACCAGAGTGCTTAGCACATAAGTATTCAGCTCAGTACATTAGGCTATCTTTGGTGCTATCATCATTATTATTTTCCCTATGTATGGATAATGTTTGTACAGTCTTTGCTCAAACCATAATAATCTTATTTATTTCACTGTTCATAGACTTATTGAAGAAGTGTAAGACAGTTTATAGCAAAATACACCTTATATATCCCAACTGATTTTGTTTCTGAAATGTCATTGTCTATGTGTTTTACTCTTTTATTCAATAATACATTTAAACTTAAGAAAAATCTAATATGGAAACAGAGAAAATGTATATTCCTCTTGGCCACAAGCTGACTATTTCCTAACACAAACAAGTTGAAATGATCTCAGGGATTTGAAATCTTTTTAAGAACTTGAATTACAATAAATAATGTTTATTATTTAATGTCCTTTTACATTTCTTAACACAAAAATCTCCTAATTTCCAAGTCCGTATCCATCAATATTGCCACCTCGTAAACTAATTAACTCTTGTTTATATGATCATGACACTATAATCAGTTATATCCCTGAAATCTCTGCCATAGCATTCAATATATGCAGTGCATGTAAAATATTCCTTCTGCCTTGCAGTTATCTGAAATACGTCCACAAATTCTTTGATGCTGTACCTATTGATAAGTGAAGCTTAACATCTTCCCTTTCAGTGTGGACTGGACTCAATGACTTATTTTTAATGAACAAATATGGTTGAAGTCACAGTGTATCACTTCCAAAACTAAGTCATGAAAGGGACTATGGCGTCCACCTTTATTTCTCTCAGATCACTCACTTTGTGGGAAGACAGCTGTCTGGTCATGAGAGCGACCTGTCAGACCCGTGGAGAGTCCTGCATGGCTGGAAAGAAACTAAGGTTTCCTGCCGACTACCGTTGAGTACTTGGGAGATAATCCTCCAGTCCTAGTCTACTCTTCAGATGACTGCCGCCCTGATCAACAGCTTAGCTGCAGCCAGATGTGAGACTCTGAGCCAAAATTACTCAGGTAAGCTTCTTCTAAATAGTTGACCCACAGAAATCTTCGTGTATTTTTTTTTAACTTTTATTTTAAGTTCAGGGGTACAAGTATAGGTTTGTTACATAGGTAAACTTGTGCCACGGGGGTGTGTTGTATAGATTGTTTCATGACCCAGGTATTAAACCTAGTAGTCATGAGTTGTTTTTCCTGATCCTCTCCCTCCTTTCACCCTCCAGCCTCTGACAGGTCCCAATGTGAGTTGTTTCATTTCATGTGTCCATGTGTTCTCATCATTTACCCCCCACTTATAAGTGAGAACATGCAGTATTTAGTTTTCTATTCCTGTTAGTTTGCTAAGGATAATGTCCTCGAGCTCCATCCATTGTTCCTGCAAAGGACATGATCTCACTCTTTTTTTTATGACTGCATAGTATTCTATAGCGTACATGTACCACATTTGCTTTATCCAGTCTATCATTGATGGGCATTTAGATTCATTCTATGTCCTTGCTATCATGAATAGTACTGCAGTGAACATAAGTGTGCATGTGTCTTTATAACAGAATGATTTATATTCCTTTGGCTATATACCCAGTAACGGGATTGCCGAGTTTACTGCTATTTTTGTCTTTAGGTCTTTGAGGAATCAACACATTGCCTTCCACAATGGTTGAACTAATTTACACTCCCCAGCAACAGTGTATAAGCATTCTTTTATCTCCAAAACCTCACCAACATCTGTGTTTTTTTGACTTTTTAATAGTAGCCATTCTGACTTTGTGTGAGATGGTATCTCATTGTGGTTTTCATTTGCATTTCTCTAATGATCAATGATATTGAGCTTTTTTTCATATGATCATTGGCCACATATATGTCAGCTTTTGAGAAGAGTCTGTTCGTGTCTTTTGCCCACTTTTTAATGGGGTTGCTTTTTATTGTAAATTTGTTTAATAATTTGTTTTATAGATGCTGGATATTAGGCCTTTCTCAGATGCATAATTTGCAAATATTATCTCTCATTCTGTAGTTTGTCTGTTCACTCTGATGATAGTTTCTTTTGCTGTGCAGAAGCTCTTTCATTTAATTAGACTCTATTTACCAATTTTTGCTTTTGTTGTAATTGGTTTTTGGCGTCTTTTTCATAAAATCTTTGCCCATGCCTATGTCCTGAATGGTATTGCCTAGGTTGTCTTCCAAGGTTTTTATAGTTTTGAGTTTTGCATCTTTAATCCATCTTGAGTTAATTTTTGTACATGGTGTAAGGCAGGGGTTTGGTTTCAGTCTTCTGCATATGGCTAGCCAGTTATCCCAGCATTATTTACTAAACAGGGAGTCTTTTCTCATTGCTTGTTTTCGTCAGCTTTGTCGAAGATCAGATAGTTGTAGGTGTGTGGTCTTATTTCTGGGTTCTCTATTCTGTTCCATTGGTTTATTTGTCTATTTTTGTACCTGTACCCTGCTTTTTTAGTTACTGTAACCATGTACTATAATAGCTACTATACCACATGAAGTCCGGTAGCATGATGCCTCCAGCTTTGTTCTTTTTGCTTAGAAAAATTTTAGATAAAATGGCCTAGGTCATTCAGGCTCTTTTTTTGTTCCATATGAATTTTAGAGTAGTTTTCTCTAGTTCTGTGAAGAATGTCAATGATAGTTTAAGAGGTGTAGCATTGAATCCATAAATTGCTCTGAGCAGTATGGCCATTTTAATGATATTGATTTTTCTATCCATGAGCATCGAATGTTTTTCCATTTGTTTTTGTCATCTCTGATTTCTTGCAGCAGCAGTTTGTAGTCTCCTTATAGAGCTCTTTCACTTCCCTAGTTAGCTTTATTCCTAGGTACTTCATTCTTTTTACAGCAATTATGAATGGGAGTTCATTTGTGATTTGGCTCTCAACTTGCCAATATGCAAAAATCATGTTTTCTATTTCAAGTCACTATGTTTTAAGGCACTTGTTTACACAGCTTTAGATAATAGTTATTTTTATCCTGGGAGTGGGTGTTAGGGCAACAAAACACATACCTAAACAAAGAAATCCAAATCCAGCAATATTGGAGTGGATTTAGAAACCAAAAAGAGTTTGAAGGAAGTATATGTGAAAGCATCAAGATCCTTGAAGAAGCTGAAAATTTTGTAAGCTTTGAGAATACTGCAGATGAGGGCTTATAAAAGTATGAAAAATCTTACTGGAAACTGTAGGAAATTGGATTTTTTAAATATAGTTAAGGATGTTTGCCAACAATGTCACCTATGGTAAGGTGGAAAGTAGAAAACTCACTTATCTGAGTGATCTAGCTAAAAATATTTCTTAACAAGGTGTTAAAGTGTCACTTGGTTTTGTCTTAATGCTTATAAAGCATGATCAAAGAGAGATCAAGAAGGACAGGAGCCAAAGAGAGACTCACACCAGATATATACCCACATGTATAATTACTTTAACTAATTTTTGACAAATGTGTCCAGGTTATTCAATGGATAATGGAATGACTTTTCTAAGACTGGTTCTGAAATATGAGGGTGTTAATATGAAAAATAATAACACTGTACCCATACATTATATTACTTTAAAAAATTAACATGAATTCATAGACCTAAATGTTAGACTGCAAGTATTAAAAAAAAGAATACTCTTGCAGTTTTTGGTTAGGCAAAAAGGCGTTAGGATGCAAAACATATAAATCACAGAAGATAAACTTAATAAATTGGACTTTATCAAATTTAACTTATATCAAAGTTAAAATTTAAAAATGTCATGAAAATATATACCTAAAATAACTCAATTCTACTGTATTTAATTATACCAAAATAAACCTAACCTAATAAAAATAATTAAATTCCATGTTAAGAATCTTTTCAATGTTGTTATTGATTTCTAGTTTTATTACATTCTGATTGGAAATTTTTTTTTTCTTCTTTTTTTTAAATTTATTTATTATTATTATACTTTAAGTTGTAGGGTACATGTGCATAACGTGCAGGTTTGTTACATATGTATACTTGTGCCATGTTGGTGTGCTGCACCCATCAACTCGTCATTTACATCAGGTATAACTCCCAATGCAATCCCTCCCCCCTACCCCCTCCCCATGATAGGCCCGGTGTGTGATGTTCCCCTTCCTGAGTCCAAGTGATCTCATTGTTCAGTTCCCACCTATGAGTGAGAACATGGGGTGTTTGGTTTTCTGTTCTTGGATAGTTTGCTAAGAATGATGGTTTCCAGCTGCATCCATGTCCCTACAAAGGACACAAACTCATCCTTTTTTATGGCTGCATAGTATTCCATGGTGTATATGTGCCACATTTTCTTAATCCAATCTGTCACTGATGGACATTTGGGTTGATTCCAAGTCTTTGCTATTGTGAATAGTGCTGCAATAAACATACGTGTGCATGTGTCTTTATAGCAGCATAATTTATAATCCTTTGGGTATATCCCCAGTAATGGGATGGCTGGGTCATATGGTACATCTAGTTCTAGATCCTTGAGGAATCGCCATACTGTTTTCCATAATGGTTGAACTAGTTTACAATCCCACCAACAGTGTAAAAGCGTTCCTATTTCTCCACATCCTCTCCAGCACCTGTTGTTTCCTGACTTTTTAATGATCGCCATTCTAACTGGTGTGAGATGGTATCTCATTGTGGTTTTGATTTGCATTTCTCTGATGGCCAGTGATGATGAGCATTTTTTCATGTGTCTGTTGGCTGTATGAATGTCTTCTTTTGAGAAATGTCTGTTCATATCCTTTGCCCACTTTTTGATGGGGTTGTTTGTTTTTTTCTTGTAAATTTGTTTGAGTTCTTTGTAGGTTCTGGATATTAGCCCTTTGTCAGATGAGTAGATTGCAAAAATTTTCTCCCATTCTGTAGGTTGCCTGTTCACTCTGATGGTAGTTTCTTTTGCTGTGCAGAAGCTCTTTAGTTTAATTAGATCCCATTTGTCAATTTTGGCTTTTGCTGCCGTTGCTTTTGGTGTTTTAGACATGAAATCTTTGCCCATGCCTATGTCCTGAATGGTACTACCTAGGTTTTCCTCTAGGATTTTTGTGGTATTAGGTCTAACATTTAAGAATCTAATCCATCTTGAATTAATTTTCGTATAAGGAGTAAGGAAAGGATCCAGTTTCAGCTTTCTACTTATGGCTAGCCAATTTTCCCAGCACCATTTATTAAATAGGGAATCCTTTCCCCATTTCTTGTTTCTCTCAGGTTTGTCAAAGATCAGATGGCTGTAGATGTGTGGTATTATTTCTGAGGACTCTGTTCTTTTCCATTGGTCTATATCTCTGTTTTGGTACCAGTACCATGCTGTTTTGGTTACTGTAGCCTTGTAGTATAGTTTGAAGTCAGGTAGCTTGATGCCTCCAGCTTTGTTCTTTTGACTTAGGATTGTCTTGGAGACGCGGGCTCTTTTTTGGTTCCATATGAACCTTAAAGCAGTTTTTTCCAATTCTGTGAAGAAACTCATTGGTAGCTTGATGGGGATGGCATTGAATCTATAAATTACCTTGGGCAGTGTGGCCATTTTCACGATATTGATTCTTCCTATCCATGAACATGGTATGTTCTTCCATTTGTTTGTGTCCTCTTTGATTTCACTGAGCAGTGGTTTGTAGTTCTCCTTGAAGAGGTCCTTTACATCCCTTGTAAGTTGGATTCCTAGGTATTTTATTCTCTTTGAAGCAATTGTGAATGGAAGTTCATTCCTGATTTGGCTCTCTGTTTGTCTGTTACTGGTGTATAAGAATGCTTGTGATTTTTGCACATTAATTTTGTATCCTGAGACTTTGCTGAAGTGGCTTATCAGCTTAAGGAGATTTTGGGCTGACACAATGGGGTTTTCTAAATATACAATCATGTCATCTGCAAACAGGGACAATTTGACTTCTTCTTTTCCTAACTGAATACCCTTGATTTCTTTCTCTTGCCTAATTGCCCTAGCCAGAACTTCCAACACTATGTTGAATAGGAGTGGTGAGAGAGGGCATCCCTGTCTTGTGCCAGTTTTCAAAGGGAATTTTTCCAGTTTTTGCCCATTCAGTATGATATTGGCTGTGGGTTTGTCATAAATAGCTCTTATTATTTTGAGGTACGTTCCATCAATACTGAATTTATTGAGCGTTTTTAGCATGAAGGGCTGTTGAATTTTGTCAAAAGCCTTTTCTGCATCAATTGAGATAATCATGTGGTTCTTGTCTTTGGTTCTGTTTATATGCTGGATTATGTTTATTGATTTGCGAATGTTGAACCAGCCTTGCATCCCAGGGATGAAGCCCACTTGATCATGGTGGATAAGCTTTTTGATGTGTTGCTGAATCCGTTTGCCAGTATTTTATTGAGGTTTTTGCATCGATGTTCATCAGGGATATTGGTCTAAAATTCTCTTTTTTTGTTGTGTCTCTGCCAGGCTTTGGTATCAGGATGATGTTGGCCTCATAAAATGAGTTAGGGAGGATTCCCTCTTTTTCTATTGATTGGAATAGTTTCAGAAGGAATGGTACCAACTCCTCCTTGTACCTCTGGTAGAATTCAGCTGTGAATCCATCTGGTCCTGGACTTTTTTTGGTTGGCAGGCTATTAATTATTGCCTCAATTTCAGAGCCTGCTATTGGTCTATTCAGGGATTCAACTTTTTCCTGGTTTAGTCTTGGAAGAGTGTACGTGTCCAGGAAATTTTCCATTTCTTCTAGATTTTCCAGTTTATTTGCATAGAGGTGTTTATAATATTCTGTGATGGTAGTTTGTATTTCTGTGGGGTCGGTGGTGATATCCCCTTTATCATTTTTAATTGCGTCGATTTGATTCTTCTCTCTTTTCTTCTTTATTAGTCTGGCTAGTGGTCTGTCAATTTTGTTGATCTTTTCAAAAAACCAACTCCTGGATTCATTGATTTTTTGGAGGGTTTTTTGTGTCTCTATCTCCTTCAGTTCTGCTCTGATCTTAGTTATTTCTTGCCTTCTGCTAGCTTTCGAATGTGTTTGCTCTTGCTTCTCTAGTTCTTTTAATTGTGATGTTAGGGTGTCAATTTTAGATCTTTCCTGCTTTCTCTTGTGGGCATTTAGTGCTATAAATTTCCCTCTACACACTGCTTTAAATGTGTCCCAGAGATTCTGGTATGTTGTATCTTTGTTCTCATTGGTTTCAAAGAACATCTTTTTTTTTTTTTTTTTTTTTTTTAGTCATTCAGACGGAGTCTCGCTGTGTCTCAAAGGCTGGAGTGCAGTGGCGTGATCTCGGCTCACTGCAAACTCCGCCTCCCGGGTTCACGCCATTCTCCCGCCTCAGCCTCCCAAGTAGCTGAGACTACTTGTAGGCGCCCGCCACCACTTTACCGGCTAGTTTTTTTGTATTTTTAGTAGAGTACGGGGTTTCACCATGTTAGCCAGGTATAGTCTCAATCTCCTGACCTCGTGATCCACCCGCCTCGGCCTCCCAAAGTGCTGGGATTACAGCTTGAGCCACCACGCCCGGTTCCTCAAAGAACATCTTTATTTCTGCCTTTGATTTCGTTATGTACCCAGTAGTCATTCAGGAGCAGGTTGTTCAGTTTCCATGTAGTTGAGCGGTTTTTTTTGAGTTTTTTTAGTCCTGAGTTCTAGTTTCATTGCACTGTGGTCTGAGAGACAGTTTGTTATAATTTCTGTTCTTGTACATTTGCTGAGGAGGCTTTACTTCCAATTATGTGGTCAATTTTGGAGTAAGTACGATGTGGTGCTGAGAAGAATGTATATTCTGTTGATTTGGGGTGGAGAGTTCTATAGATGTCTATTAGGTCTGCTTGCTGCAGAGATGAGTTCAATTCCTGGATATCCTTGTTAACTTTCTGTCTCGTTGATCTGTCTAATGTTGGGACAGTGGAGTGTTGAAGTCTCCCATTATTATTTTATGGGAGTTAAGTCTCTTTGTAAGTCTCTAAGGACTTGCTTTATGAATCTGTGTGCTCCTGTATTGGGTGCATATATATTTAGGAGAGTTAGCTCTTCCTGTTGAATTGATCCTTTTACCATTATGTAATGGCCTTCTTTGTCTCTTTTGATCTTTGATGGTTTAAAGTCTGTTTTATCAGAGACTAGTATTGCAACCCCTGCTTTTTTTTTGTTCTCCATTTGCTTGGTAAATCTTCCTCCATCCCTTTATTTTGAGCCTATGTATGTCTCTGCATGTGAGATGGGTCTCCTGAATACAGCAGACTGATGGGTCTTGACTCTTTATCCAGTTTGCCAGTCTGTGTGTTTTAATTGGAGCATTTAGTCCATTTACATTTAAGGTTAAGATTGTTATGTGTGAACTTGATCCTGCCATTATGATATTAACTGGTTATTTTGCTCGTTAGTTGATGCAGTTTCTTCCTAGCCTCGATGGACTTTACATTTTGGCTTGTTTTTGCAATGGCTGGTACCAGTTGTTCCTTTCCATGTTTAGTGCTTCCTTCAGGGTCTCTTGTAAGGCAGGCCTAGTGGTGACAAAATCTCTAAGCATTTGCTTATCTGTAAAGGATTTTATTTCTCCTTCACTTATGAAACTTAGTTTGGCTGGATATGAAATTCTGGGTTGAAAATTATTTTCTTTAAGAATGTTGAATATTGGCCCCACTCTCTTCTGGCTTGTAGCGTTTCTGCCGAGAGATCTGCTGTTAGTCTGATGGGCTTCCCTTTGTGGGTAACCCGACCTTTCTCTCTGGCTGCCCTTAAGATTTTTTCCTTCATTTCAACTTTGGTGAATCTGGCAATTATGTGTCTTGGAGTTGCTCTTCTCGAGGAGTATCTTTGTGGCGTTCTCTGTATTTCCTGGATTTGAATGTTGGCCTGCCCTACTAGGTTGGGGAAGTTCTCCTGGATGATATCCTGAAGAGTGTTTTCCAACTTGGTTCCATTTTCCCCCTCACTTTCAGGCACCCCAATCAGATGTAGATTTGGTCTTTTTACATAATCCCATACTTCTTGCAGGCTTTGTTCATTTCTTTTTCTTCTTTTTTCTTTTGGTTTCTCTTCTCGCTTCATTTCATTCATTTGATCCTCAATCGCTGACACTCTTTCTTCCAGTTGATCGAGTCGGTTACCGAAGCTTGTGCATTTGTCACGTATTTCTTGTGTCATGGTTTTCATCTCTTTCATTTTGTTTAGGACCTTCTCTGCATTAATTACTCTCGCCATCAATTCTTCCACTTTTTTTTCAAGATTTTTAGTTTCTTTGCGCTGGGTACGTAATTCCTCCTTTAGCTCTGAGAAATTTGATGGACTGAAGACTTCTTCTCTCATCTCGTCAAAGTCATTCTCCGTCCAGCTTTGATCCGTTGCTGGCGATGAGCTGTGTTCCTTTGCCGGGGGAGATGCACTCTTATTTTTTGAATTTCCAGCTTTTCTGCCCTGCTTTTTCCCCATCTTTGTGGTTTTATCTGCCTCTGGTCTTTGATGATGGTGATGTACTGATGGGGTTTTGGTATAGGTGTCCTTCCTGTTTGATAGTTTTCCTTCTAACAGTCAGGACCGTCAGCTGTAGGTCTGCTGGAGATTGCTTGAGGTCCACTCCAGACCCTGTTTGCCTGGGTATCAGCAGCAGAGGCTGCAGAAGATAGAATATTTCTGAACAGCGAATGTACCTGTCTGATTCTTGCTTTGGAAGCTTCCTCTCAGGGGTGTACTCCACCCTGTGAGGTGTGGGGTGTCAGACTGCCCCTAGTGGGGGATGTCTCCCAGTTAGGCTGCTCAGGGGTCAGGGACCCACTTGAGCAGGGAGTCTGTCCCTTCTCAGATCTCAACCTCCGTGTTGGGAGATCCACTGCTCTCTTCAAAGCTGTCAGACAGAGTCCTGTTTGCGTCTGCAGAGGCTTCTGCTGTGTTTGTTATTGTTTACTGTGCCCTGTCCCCAGAGGTGGAGTCTACAGAGACAGGCAGGTTTCCTTGAGCTGCTGTGAGCTCCACCCAGTTCGAGCTTCCCAGCAGCTTTGTTTACCTACTTAAGCCTCAGCAATGGTGGGCGCCCCTCCCCCAGCCTCGCTGCTGCCTTGCCGGTAGATCACAGACTGCTGTGCTAGCAATGAGGGAGGCTCCGTGGGCGTGGGACCCTCCCGGCCAGGTGTGGGATATGATCTCCTGGTGTGCCTGTTTGCTTAAAGCGCAGTATTGGGGTGGGAGTTACCCATTTTCCAGGTGTTGTGTGTCTCAGTTCCCCTGGCTAGGAAAAGTGATTCCCTTCCCCCTTGCGCTTCCCAGGTGAGGCGATGCCTCGCCCTGCTTCAGCTCTCGCTGGTCGGGCTGCAGCAGCTGACCAGCACCGATCGTCCGGCACTCCCCAGTGAGATGAACCCAGTACCTCAGTTGAAAATGCAGAAATCACCGGTCTTCTGTGTCGCTCAAGCTGGGAGTTGGAGACTGGAGCTGTTCCTATTCGGCCATCTTGCTCCGCCCCCTCTGATTGGAGATTATTTACAAAAATTCCATCTTGTTAAATTTGTTTGCCTTCTTGCTGCATTTTAATATATAGGACATTTCATGTATGTTTCATTTGCTCTTGAAAAGGAATATTCTTTATTATCAGAATGTAATATTTGATATTTCTCTATATTATCTACCTTATTGATATTGATTATATGTTCTATATGCTTGCTTACTTATTTGTCCTCTTCAGCTATTTTCACACAAACTTGAAAAGAATGATAAACTTTCCTAGTGTTTTTTTTCTATTAATCTTTCTGTATCCTTTAGGTTCTATAGTATAAAGGTGGTTTGTATTTTACTTACTATGAAGTTATCTATGTCTAATAGATTTTGATTGTTAATTGTATCATTTTGCATCATAAATAAATTTTGTTGCCTAATGTAAGGAGACCTGAGGGCTTCCTGGTTTGGTGAAAGACTTCAAACTTGCCTGCTTAGTAGTATTTCCATTTGCCTGATAACTTGTTGTTCCTCTTTCTCCTTTCCTCTTACTTTCCTTTCCTTCCTTCCTCTCTCTCATTTCTGAATCACCTTTTTTAGATAGATGTTTCTCATGTGTCTTAGTTCTGGTTGCTATACCAAATTACCATAGATTCAGTGGTTTAACAATCAATTATTTTTTACAATCTGGGAGGCTAGAAGTGCAAGATCTAGGTGCCAGCATGGTGCAGGGTTGGGTTCTGATGAGGGGTCTCTTCCAAGTTGCAGGCAGTGACTTCTAGTATCTTCAGATGGTGAAAAGAAGACAAGAGAGCCTTCTGAGGTCCTTTTTATTTTCTACATACTATGCCTGTTATTTTATATTTATTGCATGTCTCCGTGTGTGTGTGTGTGTGTGTGTGTGTGTGTTTGTGATAGAGAAAGAGATACAGGTGGGTTTTTCTTTAGGTGGTATATCTTTTTTGCTATTTTTTGATATTTATTTTAGAAGTAATGAAAAGCTTAATTATATTTAGCAGTTACTTTCTTATTAACATCTTTATAATATCCTTATTTTTTCCTTTCAATTAGTTTGTTTTCAGCTTTAAAACATGTGATTTAACTCTTATTTATTCACTAATTTCTTTTTTGTTCTCTGTAGCTAAACTTCTACTTACTGATTGACCCACTTATTTGACATTCAATAAGTTTTTCCATTTTCCCACTTAATATTTAATTTCTGTTCTCACTTTTTGACATAATATATGGCATTTTTCTTTTGCTTTTTTCCATCCTTGTCACATCTTTGCTTTTGTCTTTATTTATTTATTTATTTCAAAGACAAGGTCTCACTCTGTTGCCCAGGCTCAAATGCAGTCTTCCTCAGCCTCCCAAATCACTTGAAGGGCAGCTAGGCTCTGCCAGGCTTTTGTCTTAGAATAAAATTACTGGCAATCCTTTGTCTAGTACTTACCTAATTACTAGTTAGATGAAATTCATCCTCTAGTACATTGCTGAAGGAAATTCCGTGCTTACATCACTGAAATTGTTTTTGAATGTATAGAATTTTTTCTACAGCTTCTTATTGCTTTGTTATAATATGATGGATTCGAACTTCCTTTCCTTGTGTTTCTTGAATGATGCTCCACTGTTTTTGTTATTGTTTTGTTTTGTTTTGTTTTTCATTACTTTTCAGATGGCTAATTCCAACAAGTGTTATCTTTTTTCTTTGGTAAGCAACTTGTGTTTTTGTTGTTTTGTTTTGGTTTGGTTTGGTGAAGGAGCCTCTTAGATATTTTTAATATCTTTAAGGTCTGAAGAATTCCTAGAATATGTCACAAAGTTGATTGTTCTATGTCAACTTATCTGGGTATACATTCATCCTGTTCAACTAGTCATTTCGGGACTTTTATCCCCAGAATTTTTTTTCTTTTTCTTCTTCTTGCCATTATCAACAGAAAAAAAAGAAAAAAAAAAAAACTTTTAATTAACAGGAAGACAAGTCTACAACTATTTACCCACCTATCCTGAAGCTATGGAAGATACAGAGAGCCTGAAAATTTGAGAAATGACTGACCAGATTGTGAATTATTTTCAAGAACGGTCAGTAATTTCATTGCCATGTCAAAAGGCCCACGAGCATATGATTGACTCTATTTTTCTTGATAGTTATGAAATTCTCAGGATGAAAGACTTGGCACTAACTCCCAGCTTTCAGATGCCTAATTCCAACAAATGTTATCTTGTCTTAGAATAAAATTACTGGCAATCCTTTGTCTAGTACTTACCAGTGTGAGCTTCATTAGCATTTGTGAGTTGTGTAAAAGACCCTGGATAAATGCTTTTCAGAAGCAGCCTCCCTACAAACTGTATTAAAGATTTTGTCTTTTTTTCACAATGGTTTTGCAATTCGCCTCTGACCATGAAGATGGAAGCTCTGTTTCGGTTTGTAGAGCTCACTGCTGTCTCCCAAGTTTAGTCAATCTGGACAGAGGGCTGGCAATGTGGATGGGAAGGCACTCCTACAGACAAAGATTTTAAGGGATTTGTAGGTGTACAACAGGTCAAGGGTTAGCAACAATTACCATCTCTTACGATAGACTATTTAATAGTTGTGAACAAATAATTACTTCCAATTTGCATTTTTCTAAATTTCCCAGGTAATTTTTGTGCATTCTGATGCCTAAACTAAGGTATTTTAGCAACTGATATCTGAAGGCAAGTTGTTCCTCAATTGTTTAACTCATTTCATAAGGACTGTATGAAATCCTTTTTGACCATGTTGGTATCGACACATAATACTTGATGTATTCTCGGGGTTCATGAAGTTCTCATTGCAAGGCTATGTATCATACACTATC
This sequence comes from Macaca thibetana thibetana, assembly GCF_024542745.1. Lineage (NCBI taxonomy): Eukaryota > Metazoa > Chordata > Mammalia > Primates > Cercopithecidae > Macaca > Macaca thibetana. Next base: position 27,498,791 of record NC_065582.1, on the reverse strand, counting down.
TTTGTAAATTCTAATTGTACCACTAGAAAAAGTATGGGTTTTGTGAATAGGCAGATCTGGCTTTGAATGAATGGTATGGCTCACTGTGTTATTTAGAACAACTTATGTATTCTCTATGATAAGTACTCTTCAATTTAAAATTAAGTTAAAATAGTCACGTTCAGTTTTGAGATCTATATACAATGGTTTTACATATTTCATTGGTGGAAACTGAGTAAAGCATACACAGAATTGTGTTGTACTTTGAACTTCTTACAACTGCATGTGAATCTACAATATTCTTAGTAAAAATTTCAATTAAAAAGTATATATTTTGTCTTTTTTTTTTTTTTTTTTTAGACAGAGTCTCTGTCACCCAGGCTGAAGTGCAGTGGCATGAAGCCTCACTGAAGCCTCTACTTACCAGGTTCAAGGGATTCTCCTGCCTCAATCTTGCTAGTAGCTGAGATTACAGGTTTACACCACTATGCTCAGCTAATTGTTTTTTGTATTTTTAGTAGAGATGGGGATTCTTCATGTTGACCAGAGTGGTCTCGAACTCATGGTCTCCAGTGATCTACACGCCTGGGCCTCCCAAGGGCTGGGATTACAGTAGTGAGCCACCATGCCTAGCCTATATATTGTCTTAATGTATCAAAAATAGTCAATGAAATGCTGATTCTTTCTCCAAAAATCAACACCTTTTGATTAAAACCCATATGTGTTAATTTTTTTGTACAGTTACCCAAGAAAAATATTTTATAATAAACAAGGAAAATATAGGACCACATGTTATCTTAATTTTAAAGAAAGTGTGCATACATGTACATATATAGTCAGTTTGAGCATTCAACTTGGAAATTCTTCTCCTGTTAAAATTTTACAACAAATTTTGATAAAAATGAGCTACAAAAAAGTAAAGGCATGAATGGTCTTTGCTACAATTTATTTTAGCAATGGCAAAAATTACTAAGAAATATGCAACTATCTCTATTAAACCACATTCTTGTCTAGGCTCTAGTTTAGAAAAATGCTTTTAAAAGACTGGGTTTACCCTGGATTGAGAGGAAAGAATGGTGATTTATTGATTTTTACTCAGAGTAAGTTATGTAATCATGTTAGTTTTCCTTTGCAGTTTAGTCACTGCCTAATCCTCCAGTTGTTTCTGTGAGCTACCTAATAGCCACTAATAAATCCTTACTGGGGTCAGGCACGATGACTCAAGCCTGTAATCCCAGCACTTTGGGAGGCCGAGGAAGGCAGATCACCTGAGGTCAGCAGTTCAAGACCAGTCTGGCAAGCATGGTGAAACCCCATCTCTACTAAAAATACAAAAATTAGCTGGGCGAGGTGGCAGGGACTTGTTAGCTGAGCTACTCAGGAGGCTGAGGCAGGAGGATTGCTTGGACCCAGGAGACGCGAGTTGCAGTGAGACAAGACTGCACCACTGCACTTCAGCCTAGGCGATAGACACTCCGTCTTAAAAAACAAACAGATAAAAAATATAAAATAAATAAATAAATCTTTACTGAGTGCTGGCCTGGTTGCTTTATTTGAAAACATACATAGAAAAAATAACCTCAATACACATACGCGAGAACTAGAGAGCATCTTTAGCTTCTCTCATTTTTTTTTCATCTTTTTTCATTTATTTTCCTACAGGTTCAGGGTCAATATAGCCAACAGGGCCAAATTTAAAATAGTCCATTCCTACAGTTTGCTGAATTTAAAAACTCTGTCCCCGGAGTGTACATTTTCTAATTAGTAAATTAAAAACAATGAATTTTACAGTTTAGATCAGCTTCTCACATATTTTCCTTTTGGAAGGGTGTAGTATTACTTTCACAAAGTAAAAGTTCCCTTTGCTCCTCAAGTTAAGGCATCTGATATGGGGAAACTGATTGTGTTTCTGACTAATGATGGGAGTTAATAGTTAGAATCTTAATTGGCTTCCACAATTTTAAAGAAAACATCTTGTTCCATCTAACTTATTCATTATTTTAATTCAAAAGAGTTTCAGAATTCAAGAAAAGAGGCATGCTATTTATTTGATACCTCTCAAAATGCTCAAACACATGTCAAACAACCCCAAGTATTTTAGAGTACATACGGACAATATATATGAAGACTATATTTTTGTATGTATTCTGAGAGTAGTATTATACATCAGGACATATTTGTGGATAGTCAGTAAAATAAACCTTGAATTCCTAATTCAAGGTCTGGTATTAATTTGTTTGGTTTACTAGAACTTGAGTTTCATTGTGGCCTCTGGTAAAATTGAAACTTGGATGCTAAAAATTAATTCATATTACATAAGTGAATTAATTAAAGAAGTTAAAAGTGTTAGAGGAACTGTGTCCTGTATCATTGTATTTTATTCAACCGTAGCCTTCCATGTCCCCTGAGTATTTTCGTGGAATACCACTTCCAGGATCCTATTGGAGAGGCAAATAGCAATATGACGAAACATACTTTTACTGGTTGCTGTGTGTAGCCTGAGGATGTAGGGGGGAGATTAGGCTACTGAACAGGGTTTCCTGAGTTCAATGAAGTTGGTAAGATTCTTAGGTAGCAGAGGCTAAACGTGTCAGCTGTCTGTCAGAGGCAATGTAGAATGGAAAAATGGCAATACAAATTGTCTAATTATAAAACCTTTTAAGAGAGTGTTGATGGCATCCAAAGGACATTTACTACTACATTTTTAAATCATAGGCCTGGATACCTGATTAAGGCTATGATGATAAATAGTTGAGTCCTTCTGTTAGAAATAAAGTTCAGAGTCATAAAAAAAAAAAAACAGCAAATAAAGGATTTCTCAGCAAAGCAAATTTACTTTCGCACAGAAGGGTGCTTCTCATCGGGCTGGCTGCCACGAGAGCATCCTGAACAAAGGAGAGTAGAAGCTTTTATTTTTTTAAATATTTATTTATTTATTTGAGGGAGTTTCGCTCTTGTTGCACAGGCTGAAGTACTATGACACGATCTCGGTTCACCACAACCTCCGCCTCCTGTGTTCAAGCGATTCTCCTGCCTCAGCCTCCTGAGTAGCTGGGATTACAGGCATGCACCACCATGCATGACTAATTTTTATTTTTAGTACAGACGGGGTTTCTTCATGTTGGTCAGGCGGGTCTTGAACTCCCGACCTCAGGTGGTTCGCCCTCCTCAGCCTCCCAAAGTGCTGGGATTACAGGCGTGAGCCACCGCGACTGGCCTGAAGCTTTTATTTTTAACTCGACTCTTGACCCTGTGTCCTTCTCTCATTGGCTGGGGTTGGACTGCACAATCTAAAGTAGACTCGAATGGCTAAACATTTAAACTTTTTTAGACAAGGTGGGCGTGTAATGGGAGACAGGGGAGAAGAGGAAGGGTCATCTACAGAAGACTAGAGAGACAGTTTATTTTCAAATAAGGAAAAGAATGTGAGTTGGGACTGTGGCATGTCTGGGCGTGTAGTAAAATCAGAAGAAAAGGAGAAGAAAGGTGGTGGGGGAGGTGGTACTTGGAATTAGAGAATAAGAAGTTGATTAGGCTGTTTGAAGAGAAACCTTGCCATATCTCACACCCTCTCTTTTCCACTTGTGAACCACTAACACTGAGTGTTCTTTGAGGGAACTGGAGTCTGCATACTTCTGAGAAGGATCCTGCTATCGAGTTTAATGTAGAAATATTGGTATGCTAATAAGTGGATTTTTAGCGTGAATCTGCCTCTTGATCAATACGTTGGGACCCCAAATTCATACAACGGTTAATTTTCAACTGAGCATGTAGTTGGAATAGATATTTACAAAAATGTAAAATTCATTCGTTGGTTCCATGATCCACGGCATAAAGAAACTTTTGGTATAAAGAGCCAAGAATACGTGCTTAGAAATTCCTTATCAAACAAGCAAGCAGGCATGGTGCCCTACCCTGGGGCAATCATAGTGTCAGAATCACATCCAAGATTTAAAAGTTTTAGAGTGGTTATGCCTATAATACCATCATTTAATCTACCTATTTGGATTCTGAAAGAGATTGATAGGTCTTAAAAGATAAAAGTGGATTATCATAAACTTAATAAAGTGGTATTTCAAATAGCAAATTTGTCAAGTGTCAGTTCTCTTGCATACTGTAATTCAGTCTAGATAGACACTCATTATCATAATTTCATAGGACTTCAGAACGTGTCGCTACAGAGAGGATTCTATAAAAACAAGCCGGGCTTTCGCAGTAACATATTTGATTATAAAACAGAAGTGGTAGAGAAAAGAATTATCTTTACATGGGTCCTAAAGGAACACTTAAATTGCATATATTCCCAGTGTGTCTATTCCTACCTCACCACTATACTTCTCATTTCACCAGAAGAAATTACTTTAGATCTGTTGACTGAAAATGTGTATAATTGATGATGGTTTACAGGCAGCTCTACTCATGGTTGTCAGCAACCAGAAAGGATAGCCCCCAGTTCAGTGGTGGCCTGAAGGAAAATGAAGAAAGGTAAATTCCCATAGGAAATTTAGTTCCATTTCATCGTCTATTTCATTTGGAAATTATAAGCACCTAAATTATTTTAAATACTAAGCTTCACTCCCATTGGGGATTTTCATAAAAATATTGATGTGACCATCTCATCAAAATTTGTTGATAGAAATAATGCTAAATATAGTTAATTTATAGATTGAGTTGATGTTATACAGTGAATTGGAGGCAGTTAAATCCATGGCTTTATTTACTTTTTATGATTCCAGCAGTTATTTTAATCTTGGAATTCACTGAAAAAAATTAAAATTAACCATTATGTTTAATTTTAACAATTTTATTGAAGGTGTAGGTGAGTATAATGTTACTTTAAAACTTTTGCCTTTATATGCATCATTAAAATAATCTATACTAGAAAAAGATTAAATATTACTTACATCTCAGCTATGTTTTCAAATATTTGACATTATAGCGAGAAGTGCAAGTATAATATAAACAAAAGCCAGATTATGAGGGTTAATAAAGGTATAACTTTACCTGATAAAAATATTGTAGTTTTAAAAGATTACCAGAGAACAATTGTTTTTCAAAAGATGACCCATCATAGAAAAAGAAGTACCTCAATCCATTACTTAGTTTTAATATCATTCTCTTTTGTTCAATATAGAAAGCCATTTTTAGAATGTTAGACCAAAGAACATTCTTTCAATTCTCAACATGAAAAAAAGAATGATTTGTTCTTATGAAACTTGGGTTGTTAAGACAGAATTATTCATAGTGCATTATTATAAGGCACCTCAGGGGCATTTGCAACATACAAGCAACAGAATAAACTTATTTTGCTTGCTTCTGGCTTCTGTGTTATGTTCCCATAGAAGCAAATAAAAAGCTTTCAAATCACTTGTTTTTCGTAATTCATTCAGCCTATTTTCATAAATCACATATAAATAAGAAGTCAGGTACCTTTAAACTCATGAAGAAAAATCCTTCCATAGGTTTATATAGGGCCCAGAAGGAAGGCAATCTATTTGTGCCCTAAGTGAACAATTGTTTTGTTCCTTTCATATAACTCGGCTCTTACACTCATGGTGTGCAGTAAGCTCTGCAGCTAAACACAGATTTCAGTCACTGGCACATATACTAATAGTCCACATTTAAGGGCTACATTTGGTCAAGACATAACCACAATTCAAGCAGAGAATAAAGAAAACCTCTGAGCGATGATACTGTTGTCTAGTTGTTAAGTGAGCAAGCCTTGGAGCTAGAATTTCTGAGATTCGTTCTCTCCCCACTGCCAACCAGTTTCTTTAACCCAGGCAAGTTATTTACCCTCTCAGACTTAATCTTCTCTTCTGTAAAGTAGGAAAAATAATAGCCCCTACCTCAAAAGGTTTTGGTGAGGATTCAGTGGGTTAATGTATATTAGGAAGTTGAGACAGAGATCAATACATATTAGAAGCCTGTTTGATTTTCTATTAAATTCTGTAGAATGAGATTTAAAAGAAGAAACCAAGCTATCATTTTAAAAATCAGTATGTGTGTCAGCATGCTATCTGAAGACCCTGATGTAAATATTGTATAATAATAAATGTATACCCTCTTATTTATGAAATTTTCTGCAAAAAAAATTAAGAGTTTAAGTCCTTGTGGTGTCATGAGCATGCTTAGTTTAAAATGTTGCTGAATTATTCATGATAATTGAAATTGTTGATGCTTTGTTAAAATAAGAATGCATCCTAGTTTTACAGTAATCAGTACAGTTTTTGTTATTTATTAATAAGCCTCATTGAGTCAATAACCAAAACAAGGAAAATTAAATGATAGACTTACTGCAGGTTTTATCATCCTCAAGATTGCGCCGTAATTGCCAAAATATTACTATAGAGATGAGAATGATTTCACATAGGTCTGCTTTTAATGATCTGGATATGCTCTTTACTGAGAATTCTATTGGTTTTGTAGATGTCTGATTATACTCATTTTATATGCATACATATGTATATATACATTTATATTTATATATAAACAGTCGCTAATTGCTTAAGGTTGAGGATATGTTTTGAGAAATGCATCATTAGGTGGTTTCATCATTATACAAACATCACAGAGTATATTTACACAAACCTAGATGTCACAGCCTACTACACACCTGGGCTATATGGTAGAGCCTATTGCTCCTAGGCTACAAACCTGTACAGATTACTGCACTTAATACTATAGGAAATTGGAACACAATACTAAACATTTGTTTATCTAAGCATACACAGTAAGAGTATGGTATTATAATCTTTAGGGACTACTGTCGTTCATGCAGCCCATCCTTGACCAAACATCATTATGTGGTGCATGACTGTATATACGAAGGCAATATCTGTCCTATACATATCTTTCCCAAGAGTACATGTTTATTTAGTTTTGTGGGTACAAAGAGGGCAGCGTAATTTCAGTGGGAGGGAAGGAGGTTAATAAAGAACTCATGCTTGCCAATGATCATTGATAAACAATATTCTAGAGTGGATAATAAATACATTCTTATCTTCTCAACTACCATTGTGTGAAGTCTATCAGCACTCACAGTGTCAATGCTGCAATAATTGGGGACACTTGGGAGGTGTTAGCATTCTGTAATAGCTGACCTCTAAGAACAATGGCCAAAGTAGGCTATATTGTTTTAGGGATAATTTGGAGATATCAGCTTGTGGAGAGAAAATTATTCTAGAGTCTAACTTAGTCAAGTGGGGAAATAATTGGAGGATGGCTTTGAGGACTAACAGGGCTCACTGTGAATTGTGACTGGACTAGAATTCTGTCTGTCTTCTATATGCTCCCACTGGAATTTATGAGAAGATTAGCTTTTATTAGTCCCTTGATATAATAATTAGTTTAGAAGTATAATCTAATTACTTTTTATTTTCTATTTGTACTATTTTATAGGCCAAGGAAAAAGGCTTTATATGTAAAATATAGTACATAGTGGCATGTTACCTTGTCTGTTCCTTTAATGAGAAAAATTGCAATATTTCACCAATAAGTATCTTTCTTAAAGGTTTTTAGTAGATATCATTTGCGATAAGATTGTATTTGTCTATTCTAAAAGTGTTACACTGCTGGGTAATTTTACAAACATTATTTCACTTACTTGTCACAGCAATCTGTATAATTACCCCTAATTTCCAGAAGAAATAAATGAGACTCCGAAAGATTTGATGAACATCAAGATTATGAAACTATTAGTGGGGTTTGAAATCAAACCAAGGGGCAAAAAGTTCATGAACTTTTTCTATAATACAAAACTTCTTACTCCATTTTTCTATTTGCTATTATCATTCATTATTAGAATTTTAGATCTGCCCATGGTGCTGCATGTCCTTTAGTCCCTTGCTTCTTACTGCTTCTAGCTTTCAATGGTATTTACCCATCAGTTATCTATGTTATCTAGAGATAGACACTGCCATGAAATCCTGTTCATGTCTTCTCAGGTCTTTTGAAAATTCCCTCACCCCCAACTGTATTAGTCTGTTCTCAGGCTGCTGAAAAAGACATACCCCAGACTGGATAATATATAAAGAAAAAGAGGTTTAATGGATTCACGGTTTCCATGTGGCTGGGGAGGCCTCATAATCATGGCAGAAGGTGAAAGGCGCATCTTACATGGTGGCAGACAAAAGAATGAGAACCAAAGTGAAAGGGGTTTCCCCTTATAAAACCATTAGATCTCGTGAGACTTATTCACTACCACGAGAACAGTATGGAAGAGGCTGCCCTTGTGATTCAGTTATCTCCCGCTGGGTCCTTCCCACTACATGTGAGAATTATGGGAGCTACAATTCAAGATGAAATTTGGGTGGGGACACAGCCAAACCATATCACCACCCAACGGAAACAATACTCAGGAGTAGTATCCCAGAATTGTAAAGTATATACATGCTTAGCTTCCCTAAATATTGTCAAAGTTTCATTTTCTTCACAGTCTTGTCATCAGTAGGTTGTATCCACATTACTTTGACATATTAACTTACACTTTGGTCTGATCACTTAGAAAGTTTGCACGGCTATTTGGATTATAATTTTGTAAACTTCCTGTTCATCTCTTTGCCAGTTTTACTATTGCAATATGTTTCTTTCCACTGTTCATTAACTAGGAAGTGTCAAAATTTATACCATTAATCTTTTGTCAGTTTATATATTTAGAAATATCTTTCACTGGTTATTTATTTATCTGTAAACTTTGGTGATGACTGTTTATAAAGACACGGTTTTTATTTTTTTGTATGTAGTCAATCTGCCTTTTTATTTTCTTGTTTGTGCTTTATAGGTCTCATTTAAGAGGTTTCTTGAGCGCTTGTTGAGAAAAAAATTCTTCCCTATTGTTTTCTATCGTCTTATGCTTATTATTTCTTGCATCTTCATGGCATTAATACATGTCAAGTGCAACATTATTTGGAATAAATTGGTAACATAGCTGTACTTTTCTCTGTAGAAAGAGTTGTTATTTTTCTCAACACTACTTTCTATGCAGCACAGTCTTTCCCTATTTGTTATAAACCATTTTCTATTATTTCTCTCTCTCATACGACATATATTTTTGTGCCTTCTATTTCATTATCTTAGTCAAGTTTTTTCTTCTTGCACCAGTACTAAACTGTGCAAGTACTACGGTTTCTTAGTACTTTCAGTATCTGTCAGTGAAATTACCCTAAACCTCTTTTTGAAAGTTGATTTATATGTAGTTTCAAACAAGAAACTGCTATATTAAGATGCATTGGCAAGACTGCAACACCTGCATCAGAATACTTTCACGTCCAAGTTAGCATAAGATTACCAAATTGTCTCAGAATACACAGCTGAAAAACTTACTTTGATTGTATGAATAATATGAATTATTTTGGAGACAGTGAAAAGGTTGGATATAAAATGTGGTTATCCATCCTGTACTTGGTATGCTTTTCCGTTTACTTAAATCTATTTTTGTTACCTTTTTATAATTTTAATTTTCTCTATAACAATGCTAGCTCTTTATTTTGGTTCCTAAGTATGTTAATTTTTGATGTTAATATGAGTAATATTTCTTTTATGTAACATTTATGAGTTGACTATTGCTGCTATAGCAAAATGCTATTGATGGCCATAAGCTGGTGTTTCATCTAGGCACATTCATGAACTTTCTCATCCTATTATTCTCTCGAGTTCTCTTTTTAGATTGTCATATTGCATTTAAAAATTTTCTTCTCTTGTTATCCTCATGCTTCTTATGCATTTTTGTTATAGCTTTATCCTTCCCCTTCAATAATCTGTTAAACATTAGAGGGAATAGTAAAGTTTCACTGATAATGTATTAAATTAAATATATTAATAGAAATTTTCCCGTAGTCTTTCCATTATGTATATTATTGGCTGTATCAATCAGTAATATACATTTAGCAAAATTATATACCACATATTCCTAGTATTCATAAATTAAATAGTAGTTTATTTCATTATATTTAACAAGTTAACAAAATTAGTTGAATAGTTTTCCACTTTTTATTTTTTCCCCATGGTTACTTAAACTCTTATTGAGATAATGTTTACTTGTTCATCATACATTTGATAGAGGTCACCTCTAATGTCATGTACAAGAAATAAAATAGCTTCAAAATATTAAAGCAATAATAAAATATTAAATTGAACTTGTTACTACTTTTCTTAAAAGTTATGTAAAGAACACAATAAATAAGCCAAAATAAATAATTGAATAATCCAGGTATAAAACTTTAAGCAATGGGTATATAGAGAACTATATATATATCTAGCCGGGCATGGTGGGTCATGCCTGTAATCCCAGCACTTTGGGATGCCGAGGCGGGCAGATGAGGAGGCCAGGAGATCGAGATCTTCCTGGCTCAGAGATGGTCACTAGAGACGGTGAAACCCCGTCTCTACTAAAAATACAAAAAATTAGCCGGGTGTGGTGGCGGGCGCCTGTAGTCCCAGCTACTCCGGAGGCTGAGGCAGGAGAATGGCGTGAACCTGGGAGGCGGAGCTTGCAGTGAGCCAAGGTTGTGCCACTGCACTCCAGCCTGGGTGACAGAGTGAGACTCTGTCTCAAAAAAAAAAAAAAAAAAAAAAAAAAAAAAAAAAGGAGATATATATATATATGCAGAAAATGCACATTTGGATTTGCATTATGTCCCAATCAAAATTTTAATGTTTACCACAAAATAATCTACAAAACAAGTCTTATTTTTCTCAAAGAATCAACATATGCCCTTTATTTACAATGTAATAAATATAGATGTTAGCAAGTTTTTAAAATATTGCAAAGAATATAACATATCTGCAAACTAAATGAAATACAATTTACTATTTGGTTAAAAAAAGCAAATTATAAGGGAAATTAAAAATATAGCTAAATGGCAATGAAAACATGAGATGTCAAAATCTGCATTAAAATAGTACATAGAATTTTGTAGCTTAGACACATGAGAAAACAAATTAGAGAAATAAAATAATAAATTGGCAAGCATTCAAGGTGAAAGAAAAATGGAGAAAGTTAAAACAAGGAATAAAATAATGAAAATTATAAACATGAATGTTATAAAAACCAACAATATGTAAATGAGACTTACAGCAGTTTTTTCTAAAAGTTAATGAGAAGGATAAACTTCTAGCGATGTTGACGAAGAATAAGGAAGGGGAAAATATATTAATGAAAAGAACTAAATACTTACTAATAATAAATATTTAAAACAATAATTACAAAATAGTATAAATGTCTACGTGCTAGTTTTGTAACATAAAGAAAATGGAAGAGTTTTTAGAAAAAATATAATATGCTAAAACAGCACGAAGAGAATTAGGAAACTTGAATAGGCAGATGTACACTAAGCAATATAAAATGAAATAAAAGATCCTTCTCTTCATTTTCTTCAAACTAATTTGACACATGCAACTTATGGTAGACAGAATAATGGCTCCCAAAGATGTCCAAGACCTAAGTACCAGAACCTGTGAATTTGTAACTTTATATTGCAAAAGAGCGCTGCTTAATAATCAGCTGACCTTCAGATATGGAGATTATCCTCCATCATCCAGTGGATCCAGTGAAATAAAATGGGCCTATGAAAGAGGAAGAGGAAGAATAGGACTTAATTAGAGAGAAACAACAATGAAAGAAAAGGCAGAAGAAGTTCTGAATTTGGCAGGGACTTGACCCACCATTGCTGGCTTTGAAGCTGGAGAAAGATCACGAGCCAAGGACTGTCAGTAGCCTCTAGAACTGACAGGAAGTCAGGAAACAGGGAACACAGTTCCACAACTGCAAGAAACTGCTATCTGCCAGCAGTCCAAACTAACAAGGCTACCCCAGAGCTTCTACAAAAGAAAGTAACCCAGCCAAAACCGTGAAGTTAGCTTCGTGGAAACTCTGTTGGATTTCTGAACCACAAAATTCTACGACAGTAAGTTCGTATTGTTTCATTAAGTTTATAATAATATTTTATAGTGGCAATAACAAACTAATACATGATCTAAACTTCTTTCAGCCTTTATTTCCTGCCTTTCCTTAAAAGTCCTGTGCTCCAGCTATATAACGTACTCTCAGTCTCACAGGGGCCTCAGAGAGCACACACTTTTAAGACTGAATATATTTTTCAAATTTCCCTTTTTTTTTTTTTTAAGTAGAGATACTTTTTCCTTCTCTTCCTAATGAGTCCTACTTAATTATTAAAACAGGACAAAAAAGAGTCTTCTCTGTAAAGACTCTCTTCTCTAGAACTTTACTGAATACTCTTTAGTAAAAATACTTAGATTGATTTCCAGAAGACAAGGACTGTATTTTACCATCTTTATATTTCTGGCCCAGCATCACATAGAGAAAGAAATAACAAGTACTTGTTTTGTGAATGAATGGCACGTTGGCAGGAAATTCTTGATCTGAAAAATTTAAAAAGTCAACCAGCATACAAAACAGGAAATAAATTTAGGATACTTTGAAACTGAAAGAAATATAGAAATAAAGCTTTAGAAATTGTGTATAACTATCCAACACTGAAAAAAAGAAGGAACAGATACTACTTGAATGTGCATTCCCCTCCTAGAAATTGTCTTTTTGTTGATCCATGCTTCTGTCAATTCACTTTGACTAATAACCTACTACATCAACAGTGACATATCACTAAACTCTGGTGCACATTTTGGGCCAGAGGAAACGTCTTTGAAATTATCTCTAGGATTGCCTGACTGCCTACCTGTCCTCATCTTTTAAGTATTTTATTTTTGGTGTCTGCACAAATGTTATCTATCTTACAAAGGAAAATTCTCAAGGGTAAACATCAGGTCTATATTTGATTTACCTCACAATACTTCTTTCTTTAGAGCATATAGCAGAGTATTCTGCACCTTATATACATTCAAATGTTCTAAATCTTTTTTAAAAATTAGAAAATGAAATAAACATGATTTCACTCCTCACTCGATTTTCTATTATTAGCCAGCTGGGTCAATCTGCCTATCTCTGTGCAGTGCACCTGTGTACACAGACCAACAATCATTGTTCAGGACTCAGAGCACTCCGGATGGCTTTCCAATTGTGAACCTGCAACCAGAAGAGTAGGCTTGCGCTTATCTCTCAGTTACACTTGATTCTGGGCGCTGAGATATTCAAATGACTGAGTGTTGCATACTACCACCTTGATATATATCATGAACTTTATTTTTAATAATTCTGTACTATTTTTTGAAAGTAATACTTTGGTTGGAAAACAGATGAATTAATATTATGCTGAAAATTATCTAAATTTTTTCCTCCAAGTAATTTTTTCCTCATCTTAAAGATTCGAATGTATTCAATACATCACTAAAGAATAAACTGACAAATAAGAAATCCATTTTTAATTTGTCAAATATGCAAAAATGAAAACAAAGTACTATTGATTTCGGGTGAAAGTGTTCATCCATCTTAAACAATCTATCACATTAAAAAATTATATTGTTTAACTTTCCATGACCAGATCAAGCTTAAAATTTGGTACAACAGCACAGCACTGATTAATCTTTGATTTTTTCCAAATTGTCTCAAAGTGTGGAGCCTAAACAATACCTCAATTTGTATAACGTACAAGTAGTTATTTTAAGTCTTTATGATAATATGAAAAAGCAATATTATAAGACTCATTCAACATGCTTAGTGCTGTTGTTATTCATCTTTTGGAAATGGGAAAATTGAGGCTTAATTTAGTTGAGGTTAATTTACTGACTACTAGAATTGCTATGTAGTTAGCATCTCTATTTTAGAGATTTAAGAACATTGTACTGAAAAAACTAAGTTCCCCTAAGGTCATACAGATGGTAAATGGCTGAGGAAGAAATTGAAAGGAAATTTGTTTCTTGCTCTATTTAGTAGCGTTACCAAACCAAATCTGCCACTATCTGCGTCCATGTTCAAAATGATAGCATCCAGAAACATTCATCTCAGATCTTCAGCACCCTCATAGCAAAATACACAGTCACATTCATGATGCTTTGGTGCTTAATGAAATCACCTTGATAGTATTAAAACAAATTTCTCCCTCTGAATAGATTGCACATCTAATCTACTAACCCCAGCCACTTTGTGCCAGAACATATGATTTACTTTTGTGTATTTGTCATGTCACCAGTATTACATAAGATTAAAATCAAAATGTTAATTTTTATTTGTGCAAAACACTGTGTAGCTTTCAAAATTTGTTAACATTTTCATATAATTTCTTATTGAATCCATACAGCAACCATGTACAAAACCTTGTGAGATGGGATAAAAAATATTTTGTTGAATTTGGTAATTAAATAAAATAAATTGAGAGAAGATAGACAATATGCACAGTTACAGCAACTAAGAAGTGGCAGAATAGCAATTGTATCGAGTCTGCCATGTGTGGTTCTCCTGGTTTTGTTTCACCACTTTCTCCTGACCACCTTCTCCTCACGCATCTCAATTCACTCCTCCTTAGTTTACAGCTGCACAAAATGCACTAAACATGCTCTTAAAAGATGATTGAACTCTATCAGGTATTTCACACTGTCTTCTTCTCAAATTTTTAACTTTTCTTTTTATATAGAACATCATATTATAAGAGAGAAAGAATAAGACATTTTCAAAATCTTTTTGTCATTAATCATTCCATACTCATTACAAAATAAATATTTGGTAAAGCATGCTTAAATTTTGATAGGAAAAATCTCTTCTATGAAGTAATAATGGCAACTGTGGACACTGCTGGTATAGTTTCCATTTATTGTAAAATATTTTCCAACTATAATATTAAATATGGAAGCATACTATTTTATTCATTTCATAGCAGCATTAAAAGTGAAATTGCTTAGGAAAATGGCATCCAATTTTCATATCCTAGCTTGTGGTCTGATAGCCTTCTTGTCTTGCTATCATTTAATTGATTAATCTTACTTTCAGAATTATCGACATTTTCAGCCTTGAATTTAGGTACACTGAAAGTCTTTATCTTCAAAAGAAAGACGTATGATTTAAACTTAGTGTGATGCCATTTGACTTTTATATTGATACTCATATTACACCACATTTGTAAGGACTGAGAAAAATACTGTGTGTGTCAATGGGCTACTGTTTTATTAAATTTCACTCATTTAAAATGTCAAAAATAAAAGAAGTAGTTAATCTAAAGCATGAAGTTAAATTCAAAAACCTAATGAGACGTGATGTGATATTATTTAGAAAAAAGTTTTATTATATATATCTATATAATATTATATATATATAAGTATTATATAAATCTATCAACATGATTTTAGAAGCTTTATTTTAAAATGTATAATGCTTTAATTTTATTAATTCTAAGGTGGTAAATTTAAAGAAGACACAATATCTTGTTCTAATAATAAAAAAGCGTATCCTTTTAACTTAAAAGTTTTCTTTTTCCCAGCCTCTATAATGAAGTCTCCAAGACAGTACATAGGCCCGTGTAGATTGACTACATGTTCTTTACCATTTGAATCAGCCATTTAATGATGGAAACGTGTTCTGAGAAATGCATCCTTAGGTGATTTCATCATTGTTCAAAAATCATAGAGTGCACTTACACAAACCTAGATGATGATGCCTACTATATACCCAGGAGAAATGCCATAACCTATTGCTTCTAGGCTACAAACCTGTACAGCAGGTTATACTCTACTGAATACTGCAGACAATTGAAACAAATGGTAAGTATTTGCATATCTAAACACATCTAAATATAGAAAAGTTGCAGTAAAAACATAGTATAAAAGATTAAATATGTAGTTCTAGATCCTTGAGGAATCGCCATACTGTTTTCCATAATGGTTGAACTAGCTTACAGTCCCACCAACAGTGTAAAAGTGTTCCTATTTCTCCACATCCTCTCCAGCACCTGTTGTTTCCTGACTTTTTAATGATCGCCATTCTAACTGGTGTGAGATGGTATCTCATTGTGGTTTTGATTTGCATTTCTCTGATGGCCAGTGATGATGAACATTTTTTCATGTGTCTGTTGGCTGTATGAATGTCTTCTTTTGAGAAATGTCTGTTCATATCCTTTGCCTACTTTTTGATGGGGTTGTTTGTTTTTTTCTTGTAAATTTGTTTGAGTTCTTTGTAGGTTCTGGATATTAGCCCTTTGTCAGATGAGTAGATTGCAAAAATTTTCTCCCATTCTGTAGGTTGCCTGTTCACTCTGATGGTAGTTTCTTTTGCTGTGCAGAAGCTCTTTAGTTTAATGAGATCCCATTTGTCAATTTTGGCTTTTGCTGCCATTGCTTTTGGTGTTTTAGACATGAAGTCTTTGCCCATGCCTATGTCCTGAATGGTACTACCTAGGTTTTCCTCTAGGATTTTTGTGGTATTAGGTCTAACATTTAAGTCTCTAATCCATCTTGAATTAATTTTCGTATAAGGAGTAAGGAAAGGATCCAGTTTCAGCTTTCTACTTATGGCTAGCCAATTTTCCCAGCACCATTTATTAAATAGGGAATCCTTTCCCCATTTCTTGTTTCTCTCAGGTTTGTCAAAGATCAGATGGCTGTAGATGTGTGGTATTATTTCTGAGGACTCTGCTCTGTTCCATTGGTCTATATCTCTGTTTTGGTACCAGTACCATGCTGTTTTGGTTACTGTAGCCTTGTAGTATAGTTTGAAGTCAGGTAGCGTGATGCCTCCAGCTTTGTTCTTTTGACTTAGGATTGTCTTGGAGATGCGGGCTCTTTTTTGGTTCCATATGAACTTTAAAGCAGTTTTTTCCAATTCTGTGAAGAAACTCATTGGTAGCTTGATGGGGATGGCATTGAATCTATAAATAACCTTGGGCAGTATGGCCATTTTCACGATATTGATTCTTCCTATCCATGAGCATGGTATGTTCTTCCATTTGTTTGTGTCCTCTTTGATTTCACTGAGCAGTGGTTTATAGTTCTCCTTGAAGAAGTCCTTTGCATCCCTTGTAAGTTGGATTCCTAGGTATTTTATTCTCTTTGAAGCAATTGTGAATGGAAGTTCATTCCTGATTTGGCTCTCTGTTTGTCTGTTACTGGTGTATACGAATGCTTGTGATTTTAGCCATCACATTACTGGGTATATACCCAAAGGATTATAAATCATGCTGCTATAAAGACACATGCACACGTATGTTTATTGCGGCACTATTCACAATAGCAAAGACTTGGAATCAACCCAAATGTCCATCAGTGACAGACTGGATTAAGAAAATGTGGCACATATACACCATGGAATACTATGCAGCCATCAAAAAGGATGAGTTTGTGTCCTTTGTAGGGACATAGATGCAGCTGGAAACCATCATTCTTAGCAAACTACCACAAGAAAAGAAAACCAAACACCGCATGTTCTGACTCATAGGTGGGAACTGAACAATGAGATCACTTGGACTCGGGAAGAGGAACATCACACACCAGGGCCTATCATGGGGAGGGGGGGAGAGGGGGGGGGGAGGGATTGCATTGGGAGTTATACCTGATGTAAATGACGAGTTGATGGGTGCTGACGAGTTGATGGGTGCAGCACAGCAACATGGCACAAGTATACATATGTAACAAACCTGCACGTTATGCACATGTACCCTAGAACTTAAAGTATAATAATAATAATAAATAAAAAATAAAAAAAAGATGAAATATGGTGCACCTGTATGCAGAACTTACCATGAATGGACCTTGGGGGAATGGAAGTTGCTCAGGATGACAGTGAGTGAGTGGTGAACGAATGTGAAGGCTTTGGGCATTACTGTTCACTACTGCACAATTTATATACACTGTACATGTAGGCTACACTACATTTATAAAGAAATATTTGTCTTCAGTAATAGGTTAACCTTAGCTCACTGTAACTTTTTGACTTTATAAATTTTTATTTTTTTAAACTTTTTGACTCCTCTCTAATAGCATATAGCCTAAAACAAAAACACACTGAACAGCTTTACAAAAGGATTTTATTTCTTTATATCCTCGTTCTATAAGCTTTTTTTGTATTTTTAATTTTTTTTTTGCTTTTTAAACTTTTGCTATAAATGAAGACACAAACACCCGCATTAACCTAGGCCCATAGAGTATCAGCATTATCAACACCACCGTCTTTCACCTCCACGTCTTGTCATATTGGAAAGTTTTTATGGGCAAAGCATGCATGCAGCTGTCATCTCTTATTATAACAATGCCTTTTTCTGAAATACCTCTTGAAGGAACTGCCTGAGGCTGTTATACGATTAGCTGCTTTTGCAAGTAGTAGGAGTAGACCCTGAAATAAAAATTTAAAAATATAGTACAGTAAGTACATAAACCAGTAGCACAGGCATTCATTGTCAAGTGTTATGTACTGCACATAATAGTATGCGCTACACTTTTATGGAACTAGCAGCATAATAGGTTTGTTTACACCAGCATCACCACAAACATGTGAGTAATGTGTTGTGCTAATATGTCACTAGCTGATAGGAATTTTTCAGTTCCATTATAACCTTCTGGGATCACTATCTTACATGTAGGTCACCATTGACTGAAACGTCATTATATGGCCCATGACTGTATCTGTTCTTCCAGTTCTTGTTATGGTTGCCCAAGGTCTAAGCATGTATTTGATTCTCAAGTTTCTCATTAAATGTAATTCAAGATTGAAGTTTAAAATGTTATGGGATGTTCATTGGGTTGTAGTATTTTAAAAATTTTGTTGTATTTTGTTTCTCATACAATTTTTTTTTCTTTTTGAGACGGTGTCTCCCACTATCACCCAAACTGGAGTGCAGTGGCATCATCACAGATCACTGCAGCCTCGACCTTCCTGGCTGAAGCAATCCTCCAGCCTCAGCCTCCTGAGTAGCTGGGACTACAGGCACATTCCATCATGCCTGGCTTATATATAGATATCTGAGATGAAGTCTCACTGTGTTGTCCAAGCTAATCTCAAACTCCTGAGCTCAAGTAATCCTCCAGCCTCAGCCAACCAAAGTGCTGTAGTTACAGATGTGAGCCACCACACCTCATCCTCATATAATTTTAAAAGAAATATTTGATCTATACATAATACAAGGTAGAGTAACAAAGCCCCAGGTACCTACATCCAGGTTTATTAAACATTTCTCATATTTGGTCAAAACTCCTTCACAAAAAAATTTACTGACATAGTCAAATTCCTGTGTAATGATTCATAACAAACTTATTCTTGCTAATTTTTTATTTACAGTAACAAGTACTTCCCAGAAGATGGTGCTTTTTTCTATTTATGTATTTTATAATCATATTACGTATGTGTGAACTCACCAAGAGAATATGTCATTATTAGTGTGTTTTCAAAGTTTGCATATATTGAATCTGTGATATTATGTTACAATTTGCTCCTTTTCTAAAAGCATTGCTTCAGATTTATCCATTTGTTATATATAGCACTAATTCATTCTTTCCCACTTTTTTGTGTATTCAATCATACAAAATATATGCTCAGAACTAAGCTACTCCTTTATCACTTTGCTTAGAAATTTCCTCGACCAAATAGTCAATTTCATTGTTCACAAGTTCTACCTTTCAGAAAAGCTCCAAAGCTACTTGTGGATTTTCAGGTGTTTGTTACAGCAGCACTCCATTTCTCAGTACCAAATTCTGTTTAGTTAGCTCAAGCTGACACAGTAAAATACCATAGACTGGGTGACTTAAACAAGATACATTTATTTCCTCGCAGACTGGAAGGTTCTGGCAAAAGCTATCTTTCTGGCTTGTAGACAATGGCCTTCTCACAGTGTCCTCATTTGACAGAGACAGAAAGAGAGAGAGAGAGAGCGTGCAAGAGAGCACCCTCAAGCTCTACTGATGTCTTTTATGAGAGTAGGATTCTCCGCTAAACATAATTATCTCCTATAGAGATAATTATTCCCCATTTCCAAATACCGTCACATTGGGGGTTAGGTCTTCAATGTATGAATTTTGGTGTGAGACAATTTGGTCCATAGCACTGAGAACTGAGTAATGAAAAATAATTAGACTTTTTGGGGGTTGTTGTATATTTTCTGTATATTTACACTAATTTTGGAAGACCAAGACACTACCTTGGTGTACTTGCCAGAGGAGGGACAGATGACATTTAAGAGATCAAATGAGTTTTAGTTAAGATTTCTCTCCCTTGCACCCCTTGATCTATCCTGTGATTATCAGTTCTGAAATGCTTAATAGAAATAGATATACACATTAACTGTCAGGATTCTTATATTTATTCCTCGATGTATAGCATGAGGATTAATATTGTGGCAAAAAACACAAGGAAACCATAAGATCTTCCTTAATCTACCAAAATAGTAAATCTTAGCACTTGCATTTCTGGGAAACAATGTAGATATTAGTGCTCCTACTAAAACTTAAAAGAAGTAGGTGATAGTGATTCCTATCACATTCACACTTAATATCCCTTTTTGAACAATGAAAAAGAGAGATGTATCTTGCATAATGAGAGTGAATTATTGTAAACTTAAATAGGTGATGACTTCAATTGCAGTTGTTGTGCCAGATAGAGTTTCATTGCTGGAAAAAATAAATACATTATTTTGCACATATATGCAACTTCTAAATAGAAAAACATTTTTTCCTATAGCTGTTAGTAAATGTCATGAGACAATTTTCTTTCAGCTGACGTGGTCAGCGATACACCCTCATTGTTCTGTCTCAGGGTTGTGTCAACAGCCCAGGCCACTGACATAATTTAGTCATAAGAATAAATATTGTATCTCCATTCTAGAAGATATCAAGTTGCTTCATTAAATTAATGATATGCTTATTCATCTGGTGAGCAGAAAGTAGCAACTACATAGATACATTGGTAAGACATGTGAATGTCAGAAGGTATAAAATAAGTCCCAAAAAATTCAATGGCTTGTCACTGGGTGAAATTCTAGATGTCCAGTGGTGTAGGGCAGGGTTTGGCAAACAATTTTTAAAGAGACAGGTAGTAAACATTTTAGGTTGTATCATACGTTTCTATCACAGCAACTCAAATGGTGTCATTGCAACACGAAATAACCACAGTCAACATGTAAACAAATACATGCGGCTGTTTTCCAGTAAAACTTTATCTATGAAATAGGCAATGAAGTGGGTTTGGCCCACAGGCTACAGTTTACTGAGATTTGATATAGGGCATATTGTCATATCCCTTCTAAATTAAAGGAAAAGTTGTTAAATCTTGTGCTTCCTACATCTAAGAAAGAAGTACAAGGACATATGGCCTCTTTGCAATTTTGGGGGCAAGCCTCGACTTACTTTGGCAAATTTCCATGACCATTTTGTTGAGTAACCTGAGAAGCATCTAGTTTTGAGTAGGCCACACAGTAAGACAGTTTTGCTTTAGTTCCGCACTGCCATGAAAGCTGCTTGGCCACTTGGACCATGTGACCCAGTAGATTCAATGCTGCCTAAAGTTTATACAGCAAATAAGAATGCTGTACAGCCTTTGGAAGTACACTGTAGCGAATCACAGCTCAGCACAACTTCTTAAGGTTTTGGAATAAGGCAATTCTATCTTCTGCAGTTAACTCTTCTCCTTTAGAGAAGGCTCACTACCTTGGTAGAGACTGAAGACATGGCCAGGTGACAACAGACCATATGCAACCCGAGTTGGTCATCACTAATTAAGTGATATCTTACCCACCAAGCCATAAATCTGGGCATAAACCACAGCATACCATTATTAAATGGATGTAGATATATGAGAATGGCATCAAGTACGTCCTAAATAAATGCGCTTCATGACCAAGTAACACAGATGAGATTCAACAGGTAAGAAACCCTCCTAGACCAAAAAAAAAAAAATCACATATTTGATTCTGATACTGGTGGTAGTGATTATGATATTTTGTGATAATTTACTACAACAGAATGAGATCATGTCCTTTGCAGGGATATGGATTAAGTTGGAAGCCATTATCCTTAGCAAACTAACATGGGAACAGGAAACTAAATAACTCATGGTATCACTTACAAGTGGGAGCTAAATGAGGAGAACACATGGACACATAGAGGGGAACAACACACATTGGGGCCTATCGGAGGATGGAGGGTCGGAGGAGGGAGAGGATCAGGAAAAATAATGAATGGGTACTAGGCTTAATTCTGGGCGATGAAATAATCAGTACAACAAATACCCATGACAAAAGTTTACGTATGCAACAAACCTGCACATGTACCCCTGAACTTAAAATTATAGTTTTAAAAAAAGAATTTAATGACTAAGTTTACATGATATCTTATAATACATACATAGCAGGTGGTAGAGTTGGAATTTCAAACAGTTTTTTCTCACTTGAGATCTTTTATTATTATCATTGTACCAAAACTATATCTGTGCTAATGTAAGTTTAGAGAAGAGATCATTGTTATCACACTCTCAAAACTTACGTTTTAGGCTTTATTTCAAAGATTATTTTGATATTTGTGTTTAGTTGTAAAAACATATTGAGAATTAACTGAGCTATATTGCTCACTATCAATTTATTTTATTATTTTTTTTTTTTTTTGCAGTGACCCCACCAATCTTAAAGTGTAAATTTCAATCCAGCTCTCAGCTACCTGGGATGTGTACGTGTGTGTGTGTGTGTGTGTGTGTGTGTGTGTCTACATGCATATATATATATATAATTGATTTATATATACCTGCTTTTTAAAATAATAATTAAGGCATGTATGGTAAAATTTCTGAGTCATTAAACATCTGAGTCTGCATTTACATTCTATGAAAACAATTTAGTTACACAAAATTCTCGGACTCAAATTTATTTCCCTTAAAAGTCTGCAATGATTTTGCTAACATAGAAAGACTTCTCTAAATTTATTATATGTCTGTTTAGCAGCTGTTCTTTTGAGAGTTTAGTGATTATATAATTTGTTATTCATTATTAATTTTGAAAGTCTTCTTTATAGGACAGTTCTGATTGCATCCACCTTTCCATTTATTTTTGTTGTAACATGGTGACCTTTGCTATTTTCTCCATTTTCTTTTTTAGCACTATCAATATATGTTTCCCATTTACATTTGTATTGTTTATTCAAATTTTCTGTTTGTAACCCTTATATCATTTAATTTTTTTACATATAATCTTGAGCTTTCACTACCCTTATAATTTTCTGCTTTTATTTAAAACAAAGATCAAGTCATTTTGTTTTTGGTTCCTACTGTTGATCATTTCCAGAGTTACGTCTTTCCCATCGAGTCCACTGTGCCTTCGGAATGACTTGCTGATCATTCCGAAGCATTTTTCCCCCATAAACCACATGCTTGGAAGCAATCTACCCAGAATCAGTGTTTCAACTGAAAAGGAATGTGGACATTTCTTGGCTTCATTACCTATCTGCTTGAGTGATGTTTTAATTCACTTCTTAGATTTAAAGTTTGATATATACAATTCTCAGTACAATTCTCATTAACCAGTCACCATTTATCAGGCACTGACTGATTTTACTGACATTCCTGGGATCTTTGCATCTTCACAATATTTGGATCTCTGTCAGAGAGAAGTGATAGATTTTATGTGGATTTTAACAACCCTGAATTTTGTGGATATTTATGTTTTTTTTTTCTCTTTAAAGCTTGCTTCCAACATTTCACTTAGGTGGAAGGAATGTGGAATATCAAATGGAAAGCACTGTGTCTTTGACTACCCCTTGCTTTTGTTTATTGTACTATTGGTTTGTGAAGTTTGATCTTCAAAAGTTTCTTAATATAGCACAGCTGATATGATTATATTTACTTCAGATGCAACACCTACGAATTAAGGAGAGTTTTGTGCTTTTCTGGTTGATTACATGCAAGATTTGAAAGCCTAGAAACAGAGTATGTATGAAGTGAAGGTGGGGATGTAGATAGAAAATATCTTTACCTCCTTTATCTCCTTTCAGGTGTGTGGTGTTTCATATGTCTTTATCAAGATAGAAACTAGCATTTAATCTTTACTGACATCTCATGAGATTTATGGGCATTGAAATTACTCTTAGATCCTGACAAAGATGCATGACCAATGTAATTGCCAAGTCTCGGTCATGATCTGATTTGAGCTTTCAGCAGCATTTGTCACAGTGGGTTAACCACTTACCTCTAGAGCTTTTTTTTTTTTTTTTTTAAGCTAAGATTCCAGACATATGTATTTCAGTTTTTTCTGCCTTATTTGTTGTTCCTTCTCAGTGTGTTTTGCTGGTTTATCCTCATATTCATGACTTCTTAATTTTGATTTCACCAGGATTAGTTCACATGCCATTCCTCTTCTCTCTGTACCTTACATCTTAATGTGATTTTATCCTGTCTAATGATTTTAATAGTATCCATACGTATTTCCAATGTAAAATAATTTTGTCCTGATTTTTTTCGTGGAGTTTCTCTATTTCCATGAAGCCAACTGCAAATTTTGGTTCATCCTTATCCCTTTTTATAAAGTCACATCACCATCCAATAAGTTAACAAACATTGACAGTTTTACCTTCAAGACATACCAGAATTTAAAGAAAATGTGACACGTATACACAATAGAATGCTATTCAGCCATAAAAAAATGCAATGCTATCATTCACGGCAGCATGGATGAGCCTGAAGGAGATTATGTCACAGAAAGACAAATACCATATGTTCTCACTTATATGCAGAAGCTAAAAATGCTGATCCCATAGAGAAGTAGAGAGTAGAATAGTGGTTACTAGAGACTAGGAAAGGTAGTGGAGAGAAATAGGGAGAAATTGGTTAAAGAATACAAAACTACAGGTAAGTGGGAAGAATTAGTTCTAGCATTATATAGCACTGCAGGGTGACTATAGTTAACAATAAGTTATTGTAAATTGTCAAGTAGCTAGAAGGGAGAACTTTGAATGTTTCTGTTACAAGAACTGATAAATATTTGAGGTAATGGATATGTTAATTACCCTGATCTGATCACATCATTATCTTTAACACGATTACTCTATGCCAAGCCTTTCACTTGAATTAACGTAATAACTTCCTAACTAGTCATCCTTATCCTCATGGAAATACTTCTCCATCCAGTAGCATAAGCATTTTATTTTTTTAATGTAAGCCATAATACATCCCTTCTCTGACAAAACCCTCCAATTATTTTCCATCTCATTCAGTATAATATAATGTATATATCTGATTTTTAACAGTCTATTAGTACTAATATTTTACCACTTCAAGTGAAGTGTAGAAACCTCACCTCCATTTAGGTACCTATACTTTATCAAATTTTAAATATCACTGGCTTGAGGATCATATTATCTAATTTTTATTTCAATAATTAAGATTTATAAATAATATATTTATTTTTTATTTTATTTATTTTTTCTTTAAGGCAGGGTCTTGTTCTGTCACCGAGGTTGGAGTCTAGTGGTGCAATCTCAACTCACTGCAATCTCTGCCTCCTGGGCTCAAAAGACCCTCTGACCTCAGCCTCCCTGTAACTTGGGCTCAAGCGATCCTCTGCCTTGGCCTCATAAGGTGCTGGGCTTACAGGTGTGAGCCACTGCACCTGGCCAATATATTTACACACTCATATATAAACTCATAGGATTATATTATATAAGTACTCATGTAAAAACTCAAAAGGAAAAGAATAGTATATTGTATGTATCCATATTTCTGCTCTTTCCATTGTTCATTCTTTCTTCCTGATGCTCCAAGATCTAGTCTTTTATCATTTTATTTCTGTTTGAAGAACTTCCTTTAGTAAATTTGTAAGAGTAGGTCCATTCATTATGAAATTATCTTAATTTTCCTTTGTGTGTGAATGTTCTTTACTTTTCATTCCTGAAAGATAATCTCACCAGGTATAAAATTCATGGTTGATAAATCTTTCATTTCAGCACTTTAAAAATGTATCATACCACTTTCTTCTGACCTTCATAGTTTTAGATGAGAAACCAGATTTCATTTGAATTGGTGTTTCCCTGAGGTAATTTGTCATTTCTCCTGAACTGCTGGCAAGATTTTATTTTTTTCTTTAGTTTTCAAAAGTGTAATTATGATGTATTTTGGCATGGACTTTGGGGACTTATCCTGTTTGTTGCATAAGTGATGAAGATGTTATTGTCTATCAATTTATAATATGGTAGCACAATTGGTTTGATAGGAAAAGGGAAATGATAGTAGAAAGATCAAAAAGGGTCTTCAAGAGGCAATTTAATATATTAAAAATATAATAAACTTTATAGGAATGAAATAGTTCATCACAGAGCAAGGGGTACTTCAAAATTACTGGCTAAAAGACAAATGTGAAAAGGAAAGTCTAAAAAGAAATTGATGGCATGGACAGATTTTTCTATCCTATAGTAAACAAGTTGTTTGATGATCCTCCCTCATTCTTGGGAAGAAAGCCTCTAAACCTTTGGAATTTTAAAATTATTAGTACTGTCTTCGTTAGTCATAATGTGCCCTAATGGTTTACGCTACTAAAGTGACTCCTGGTGGGCCCTTAGGTAGTTTATGCTAATGAGACTCAGGACTGGGGCTGACCATGTCAGAAAGACCAACCAAATGATTAGACAGTTGGGGCTTTCAGACATGAAATTATCAGTCTCACCTCGGAGTGAAGAAGGCTAGAGATTGAGTCAAATCTTGTGGCCAACAACTCAGTCAGTCATGCCTGCATGATGAAACCCCAACAAAATCTCTGGACACTGAAACTTGGGTGAGCTTTGCTGGAAACAATATTTTGTGAGTATTGGCTTGAAGATGTAGAAGCCTCACATTTGGGACCCTCCTAGACCTCTCCCTCTCTACCTCTTCTTTTGACTTGTTGTAATTTGTAACCTTTTGTTACAATGAAACTGCATTCATAAGTATAATATTTTCAGTGACCTCTGTGAGTCTTTCTAGCAAGTAATTAAACCAAAACTGGTAGTGGGAGCCCTGAAATGTGTAGCCAGAAGATCAGAAGCGTGGGTACCCCAGAATCCCTGAGCGTGCAGCTATTGTCTGAAGTGACAGCAGTCTTAAAGAAGAATGTGCCCTTAACTGGTGAAGTTTGGCCTAACTCCAAGTAGGCAGAATCCAAAATTATTGCATTTCTAAAAGTGCTTTGGTTGAAGCTATTTTTGTCAATGCTATTAAAATAAATCCTGAGGTTATTTTTTTCCATATTACTATCTGCAAGTCCAGAAAGATCTTTTCGTAATTAGATTTTTAAAATTTATTTTACATTATAGTGTGGTGCTTTTTATATTTTTAAGGAAATGCATATGACTTTAAAATGCTGCTTGTGAATAGAACAATCAATGAATAAATTGCAATTGTTGCAGTGTTGCAATTATTACATTTTGTAATTTATATAACATGTTATTTTTCTGTGTTCAGGTAAGCCAGAGTTTTTAATGGTGGCAAATGGACAATAGACACAGCAGTCTTTATTTGATTTTCAAGACTTGTTTGTGTAAATTAAATTGCATTATAAGAGCTTTTGATTTCATTTTTATCTATCTATTTATTTTGCATGAGATTTTATATTATAATATGTCCTTTTAAAAAATCAATAAAGTATTTTTTGGGAGAGGACTCTTCAGTCCAGTACCCTCATCATCAGAATCTGGAAGTAAGAGAATGTTCTAAAACTTGTTGTTGCTGCAAACTAATAGTAATTGGGGTTCGAGGAATCCACTGATTGATTCAAAGTAGAATTTGAACCTTTGCTATGATCTGCTAAGACCAAAAGCTTTTTGCATTAAAAGCACAATCATAGCTAGCATTACTTTCCATAAATGCCAAGATTTATATCGCAGCATAATGTCTAATGCATTCATGGCTGAGAACTATAAAAAATAGGTAGATGACAAATAAAGTACATTCGGTCCTCCAAATTTGTGAGTTCCACATCTGTGGATTCAACAAACCTCAGATTAAAATATTTGAGGATAAAAAAGGATGATCGCATCTGTACTGAACAGATATAGACATTTGTTCTTGTCATTATTTCCTAAATGTTATAGTACAACAACTATTTACATAGCAATTACATTGTATTAGGTATTAGAAGTCACCTTGAGAATCTCGAGTTGATTTAAAGTATGCCAGAGGATGTGCTAGGTAATGTGCAAATACTCTGCCGTTTTACACAAAGGCATCCTCCATTTTATATAAGAACATCTGTGAATTTTGGTATTTATGGGGGGTCCTGGAACCAATCCCACATGGATACCAAGGAATGACTATGAGAAAAATAAACACAGGAAAAACAATGTTTGCCTAACTATGTAAGACAGGGCACAACGAGTTCTGCATGTGTATCTTTCTGAGTCTAAGAGAAGTATCACCAAAAAGAGCCATGCATTGTTCTGTACTTTACCAGCAGTTAGTGAAGCAGCTTTGGAACCACTACTAATTCCAGGCATTTCTGGGAGCATGAAAAGGAACAATGGCTGCAGAGGCCAGAGTATTCAGGGGAGCAGTGGCATCACCTGTTAGAGTCCATACTTCCTACAGGAGTGTAATAGTGCCTGACAATATGGGGGGATGTTGAGAGGGATGAAAATACTTCAAAGGGGCCCACTTTGGCCAGATAGAACACTGTAGTACCTGCTGAAGATGGTGAAACTACCAAGGAACTGGAAGAATAGAACCAAGCAGAATGAACACCCTTATAAAAGACAAATGGGACAGCTCCCGGGGCCTCCAAAATTTTTTTGAGCAAGAATAATAAAAGAATATTTGGGTACTATCCATGGGTAAATGCCCATGGTTTTGTGATAAAATTGCTAATGAAATTACAGGCAGCTGAGGTCTGGGCAAATTCAGGGTATGTGTAGGTAACTTTTTTTAAATAATCTTTTTTGTAACTAGATAATAAAATTATAATTGTAAAAGAATGGATGACTTGTTATCAGAATATATTTTGGTAGTCCCATAGTTATCTGAGTTGCTGTTATTGCTGACTCATTAATGCTGAAATAAATTTTTAAAAGCATAACTGGAAGTATTTTAAAAGTTACATTATGGAGATGAAGCAAAAACATGGCCATTATTTTAAAATCTTAACATTGCCCAGGAAAAGTGATGAATAATTTATATGGAATAAATCCAACAATTTTCAGTAATGTATATAAAGCACTATTTTATAGTGCCTCTTCTTCAAAAGTAATATATTTTCTTTGCTCATTCAAAAACAGATGTTTCTGAGATATAATGCTGAAAACTGTTGTCAAGTAACTTGTCTTCGATATATGTAGTCTTCAGGCTGTGAATGAGCTGTGTACCAGGAGTTCTTGGTTAGTCAGTTTATTCAATTTAAAGTCTGAAATACATGCTCCTGTAGAATCAATGTTATAAGAAGTGTCTAGGTCCTCAGTGCAGACCAATCACTTCTGCCTGATTTTCACAATCTCTGAGAGGAGTTAACAGCTACTTGTTGGTAGCAGAAGAGAGGTAAGGTTAAGGAGAGAAAAAAAAAAAAAGAGACTAAAACACCATCATATTACTTTCTTTTATTAACTCCATGGGCCACCACATTGATGATTGCTTATGAGATATCATATTCCTTTATTCTTTAGATTTAATATCCTTATTTCAGCCTGTCACATTCTCTAAAACCTGGACTCACTTGAGCACTGTTTCAAGTTTCAGAGACCTGTGGTTACAATACTCTGAAAACTTACCTTACTACTTCCTGATAAGTGTGGAGCAAAAACAGGGAGAAAAATTCTCAATCTTGCTTTCAAAGTTTAAGTGAAGCATAGAAGTGAGAGCATATATTCATATCTGCCATTCCAAGATGAAACTTAGTAGTTAGTAGGCAATGTATTTATTCAACAAATGTGTATTGAAGAAACTTTTGTTGAATAAATATGGAATATTTTGTTGAATAAATGTGGAAAGTCCTGGGAATACAATGTTGAACCTAGCCTTTAACCACACAGAACTGAGAGGTAAACAATCCTACAAAAATGAAATAAATAAAGCGACAAAGCTATGGTAGCATAAGTGGGCACTGCAGAGAAGGCTCGCTTGTATGTTTGACAATTGACTGAGACCTGTACAATAAATAGAAGGTAATTTCAGGTGGAGAGTGGGGGAAAGCATTGTAAGTAGAGGAGCTATCAAGTGTGAAAAATTATGGAGAGCACCAGGTGCTGAAAGCACGAAAGACTAAGCACTGTGCAGAGCCCATGGAATGATTTGTGTGTGAATGAATGTGGTAGGAGGGGAGGAAGACTAACATCATTGCATTTATGTTTCAAAAATGGCATCCGGCTACTAATGAGTGGATGCAGATAAGAATGGGGGCAGAAAGGCAGGGTATTAAGGAGATGATGGTAGCTTGGATTCAGATGATGGTGCGAGGGATTGAGGTGGGTGAATTCTAGAGGTTTTAAGAGATTTCTGATTAAGTCTTGCAATGGATCAAATAAAGGTATTGAGAAAGAAAACTGTACCAACTCAGTATCAAATTTAAAACCTCCTTGAACAGGCTGTGACAATTGCATAGGTACATTTACATATGTGAGAAAAAGCAGAGAGCTCTCTTGAATCTTTTATGACTTACATGTGACATAGACCTGATCCATATGACACCATTGGCCGAAGACAAAAACAAAAACTTTTCTGAAAATGAGAACCAGAGTGTTAGCCAATTATTCACAAACCACAGGGTGCAGAATATACAGCCAAAGTCTGGGACAATGAAGCAAGACAGTTGAAACACCAGGAAATGTCCTACAATACAGGGCAAACTGAGGTCAAGAATGTAGAAAGACACTGCTAAACTAGCCATTGTCAAGTATGCTTAGTGTCCCCAACTGTCACTCAGATATAATTAATCTGGAGGCATGTAGCACCCAGAGTCTATATCCTGGTGGATCATCTTTATATGTTTCTCAACTCCATTATGCTTTGAAGTATTAAAATAGAAACTTCAATATCTCAAACTGAGATACTTTGCTGCTTATTTACTTTAGAAAATGAATTTAATTATCTTGAGAAATGTTTGTAATTAAATACAGAGGTGGAGAAGTGAATCAAATAAATAGAATACTCAATAAATTAAAAAATAATTTGTGTGGATTAAAATGTGTGTGGTATTTTAAAAAATATAACATTAGGAAATCTCATAACTAAGTCTAATACATTTATTTTGAAATTCATAACTGATGCTCTCGGAATTAAAATCTATAATATTTGAGAAAATGTGTTTGGGTTTTAAAACAGTACTGCCATATAAAAGAGAATGAAAAGTTCACTCTATTTCATTCTTTATCATGTTTTCAAGAATTTGATATTTCTGCCTATGATTCTTAAACTTCTAGGCATCCTCCACAGTCTCATAAGTCCTCAAGCAAGAAGCCACAGAATTTTTAAGTGGAAAGCAAGCATTATTCACAGGAACCCTCTGAAGCTTCAGTTGAATCCAGAACAGACAGGGAATATAGTTCAGGTAACAGGCCTAGGTTGTGCCAGTGCCTTGCTGTGTTAGGCCGTTCTTGCACTGCTATAAAGAAATAGCCAAGGCTGGTCAATTTATAAAGAAAAGATGCTTAATTGTCTGAGGGTTCTGCAGTCTGCACAGGAAGCATAGCAGCATCTGCCCCTGGGGAGGCCTCAGGAAGCTTAAATGATAACAGAAGATGAAGTAAGAAGAGGGACATCTCATGGCGAAAGCAGGAGTAAGATGAAGGTAAGGAGAGGTGCCATACACTTTACAATGACCAGATACCACAAGAACTCACTATCACAAAGACAGTGCCAAGCCATGAGGCATCTGTCATCACGATCCAAACAACTCCCACCAGACCCCAGGCCCAGCAGTGAGGACTACAGTTCACCATGAGATCTGAGTGGAATCAAATATCCAAACTATACCACTTGCCTGACTCAGTTTTACTGCTTTGCCACATTAAGTCCGATGTGTCCTTTCTTGAGAAACTACAAATGAACAGCTATTTCCTACTAGGATCTTTGAAAATTCTACTATGTCAACTGGTGGAATAATTTCATTCTCAGAACCAAGATATTGGTCCAATTGAACTAAACATTGTGGCTGGAAATACAAATTTCTCCCAAGTGTCTTTAAGAATAATAATGAGAGAAACCAATTTTACTTTCACCCTTTGTTTCACAGACTCATATTCTTTTATTTTAAAAATTGTTTTCTTTTTTCTTAATTTTAGATTCAGGGTGTAGGCACACAGGTTTGTTACATAAGAATACTATGGGATGCTGAAGTTTGGGCTTCTAATGATCCTGTTGTCCAAGTAGTAAGCAAAGTACCCTCCTTCTCCTTTTGCAATCCCCATGACTGTTGTTCCCATTTTATGTTCACGCATTCTCAATTTTCAGCTCCTACTTAAAAGTGAGAACATGCAATATTTGGTTTTCTTTTCCTGCATTAATTCACTTAGAATAATTATCTTCAGCTGCATCCACATTGCTGCAAAGGACATGATCTTATTGTTTCCTATGGCTGCATAGTATTCCATGGTGTATAATTACATTTTCTTTATCCAGTCCATGGCTGATGGGCACCTGGGTTGATTCCATGTCTTTGCTACTGTGAATAGTTCTGTGATGGACATGTGACTGAATGTGTCTTTTTGGTAGAATGAGTAATTTTCCTTTGGGTATATACTCAATAATGCGACTGTTGGATCAAATGGTAGCTCTATTTTTAGTTATTTGAGAAATGTCATGGACTCATATTCTACATTTTGGGGACATAACATCTTGTAATGTCTATTCATTCAATGTATGTATGTCATCTGGGAGTATACAACAACCTTCTACAGGGTGTTATCCTAGTGTTGTTGCCATATTTACACATCTAAAAGGCTACTCCAGTATTCTCTAAGGCCTGTAACTTCTGAGTAACATGGTATATAATAGGGTGAATGTATCTCTATCATGGGTTCAACATTGGTTCCTGCTGATGACAAGTCAGACATTCAATAGCTGAGTTAATATGGGACACAAAGATCTGCTTCCTTTGAACCCACTAGCAGAGATCCATCCATAAGTACATCCTTCAGAATTTCTTGAAGTTTTTCTTCTACCCTTCCACCTTCCAAGACTGTAATTATCTTTCCAAGCCATTTGTGGCTGCCCCAAAGTCCTTATACACCATTGCATTTACAACGTTTTCCTCCACTCAAAGTGAATGCTCACGGGTATGGCTCCACACTAGCTGATGAAAATATTTCTATTTATTACTATTTTTCAGGACCACCTGTAATTCAGATTGGAAAGTATCAGAATTCTATTTCTTGTTCAAACCAACCTATCTAGCTAATTTTTTCTTTATTTAGACCTAAGATTCTTCCTTTACATTAGCTAGTCATAAGGATCAGTCTTTAACCTAAACATTTTAGGTTCTTTTGAGGGAAAACTGGGCTACTATTTATTTTAAACACTTGTTGTGGCATTGAAGGGTTCTTTATCAAGAGACCTGAAGTCCTTTTCAATCAATGAGCTCTAGGTCTGAGAACGAGTTAGGTCTGGAAACTGTCTGAGACAATATGAATTAGCATTACAGCAGCTGACCTCAGTATTTTGCTCACTAACTCTGACTTTTTGGTTTTATAAATCAAGTGATATCTTCATGAGCTGCCTACTGTGGGTTCCCACTGTATCCTAGGAACACCATGGTTTATTAACAATTTTTCTAGATCCTTGCAGGTGAGTAAACCCAGTTTTGCCAATCTTTCAGAATGGCATCCTCCCACTAACTCTAGTAGGTCCATTTCTGCAGCAGTCCTGGCCTCTATAGTTGTATAAGCAGCCCAATGGTAGACTTAAAATTATTTAATTTTTTTTCCATGTTATACTTTGTCCCCTTCCTCAACATACATGAACTTTTAGAAAGAAGACAAGAGTCCAATATGGTTGTTTGTCATCTGTCCATAGAACATATAACCTTACCTTAGAGTCTTCTTGATGCCCTTCATAACCAGTTGCTGTAGCACAACCACAGACTTCAGTGCAGAGGTGCCCTCAACTATAGTTTCTGAGCAAAATGAAGTCAAAGTATGTACTGAAAGACATATGACATTGGAATTGTCTAAAATTTCTCAATATATTGCCTGGAAATTAACACAGAAGCTCCCCTCCATCAAAATTTTAATGGCCTTCAATATTTTAAATTTTAAGCAATGACTGCAACTTCTACTGGATTTTTGTAAGTTCAAAAATTGAGCATCAGGTTCAATTTAGTTATTTTTTCCCAATATACTCAATTATGAATTGAGCATTTTATGGTCTCTATCTCATCTTTGGAGCACATACAAAATCAATTATTAAATTGAAATAATATATCTATGACAAGTTACAAGATCTCCACAAAAAGAAGCAAGAACCCTGATTAGACAATCTTCTGCCTAGTGAAGAGATTCCAATTGCTGTTTTTGAATCATATACCATACATACATTGGAAAACTGGTTGTGGTGTTAATCGGTCTCAAACTCTAGAGAGATATATAATTTCCAGCATACTCCTCTCATTATATAATCGTATAATTGTGGCTGAGAATCAGCAGAAAGTAAGGACACCTTATCTATTGTCACAAATGTTGACAAACAGAATAAATTGTAGGATATATGTTATATATTGGGAGTGGAGAAAACAAGCAAACAAAAGGAATTGCATAATAGAAGTAATAATTTTCTACATACTGAGATGTAGACAAAGTGATGGTAGATTAATTCCTTAAAACGGCCTGTTAAACAACAACAACAACAAAGTGATGGGAGAGTTCTAGAGAACATGGAAATGCCTTGGTTGGTAGATTGGGAACCATGAGACAGTAAGTATTTCCTCTGACACAAGTTAGCTGTAAATTATGTCTGTAAAAATCAAGCAGACAGGCAAACATCTTAGTGGCCAATAACAATAAAAGCTCATTTCTCACTTGTACTACATTCTCGTCTTTAGTACTGTGAGCATAAGAGGAACCAAATCCTCTTGGTTATCTTCTCTTGGGGGCCCACGCCAACATCATCTCTGTTTCTAGAGTGCTGCAGTCTGTAACAGCACAGAGAAGGAGAGAATGCCCAACTTCTTCCAGGAACTGATTGTTACATTTCATTGACCAAACACAGTCATATGACCAAGCTTGGTTCCAGCAAGGGAAGGGAAATAAAAACCTTCCTTAGAGAAGGGAACTAGGTTTTATAAACAGCATACCATCTACTACAGTGGACACTGGAACACATTTCCTTGTTGCCATCAGTCCCAGAATGACAGGCTCCCCTGAGTGTAAGAGTTGTATCAGTTGTGGAGAATTACTGTAAAATTCACTCGGTGAAATCACACTTTTAGAAATATACATTTTTAAAATTTTTTTGCACATCAGAGGTACAGTGGTGTGGAAGTGAGTAAATGAACAGTTTTGAACCTCTCTTCTTGAGCTCAGGATTTGTTGCATCCTGAGAGGAATGGATAACCTTATAAATTTGAGTCAATATTTCTTCTAATATGAGATACAGGGGAAGCAACAATAGTCCTCTCAGTATATTGCATCATGAACAAAGATGTTATTTTTCATCTGTAACTTCAGAAAAAAAGGACATGTGTTTTTGTATCTACAGTGAAGGATTTGAAAAGTAAATGCAAAAAAAATGCATATTAGATTATCTAAAAATTAGCAAATATTGAAGATAAACAATAGGAAGATCATGAAAATGGTAATTGATACACAAATTACCCCTACTGCTAACTTCATGAACTTGGAATTCTGAGCTGAAAGACAGTCAGAGGATCATCTTATTAGCAATTTATGGAAATAATTCAAAATACATTTTTTTCAGCATCTACTTTCCTTAATTGTAGGCAGACTGTAGGAAGAATGAGGTCCTCCTCTTTATAAAAGCAATTGTTCAACAGTTTTTCTCGTTTATACCTACTCATAGAAGGGCATTAAGTTCCCAGTGCATTCAAGAATTGCCAACCATTTCACTAGGAACTAGTGAAACCTGACATTATGTCCATCAGTAACAGGGTAAGAGGATAAAGCATTATGAAAACAAATGCCATGGAGCTTGAGCTATTTTGAAGCAAGCCCATGGGGTGCCAACTCCTCTAGTAACTTTTGTCTTAGGACAAGAATCCTCATTCTTGTGTGCTTAAGATACTGATACAACAATTTCTTTGTGGAAAAGACCCCAAACGACTTTTGTTTGATACCGAAAACAGAAACTTACAAATTGGTGGAAAGCTAAAATTGGCAGATTCTGATAAGATTGCTAGATGTGGAAATTAACTGGCAAAATGACAAGTAGAGTCAGTTTTATATGACTGATAAGTTGATAATTATTTTGAAATGAACAGAGAAATGAGGTTCCATTCGAGAGCTAAAGTAAAAGTAGTTACGTTTAAAATAAGAATGTTCTTGTTCATAAACCCTCCAGCATCTGACCTGATTTGGTTTGTGGGTGAAAGATCTATATCAAGAAGAGATTTTTGCAAACCTAAGCCAGTAAAGTCTTCAGTGATATGGTCAAAGCAAAAGGAGACTCAGAAGTTGTATGAGTTATAATTTAAACTATCATACAACGATAGGAACATTTAGGGTTCTTTTCAGGCTCAATGTTTCAGCATCTTATTGCACCCAGAATGTCCTTGCACAACATAAATACCAGTCCTATCATGGAATGATGGTTGGCTTTTGAGCCACAAAAATACATAAGATCATACCCTGGACAATAAAGCAGAAATATATTTAT
The DNA here is from genome assembly GCF_024542745.1 of Macaca thibetana thibetana. NCBI lineage: Eukaryota > Metazoa > Chordata > Mammalia > Primates > Cercopithecidae > Macaca > Macaca thibetana. Next base: position 27,462,172 of record NC_065582.1, on the reverse strand, counting down.
TGTGAAATAGTTATTATTTGGTGTAAACTGCTCTTTTGTTTTTTAATCAATTTTTCAGTCCAAGGAAATATGTGATTACAGTCATGAACTTTATCAAAAACATGGCAATATTGCTTACAAACGTCATTCTTTAATAATATGAAAAAGCATCACACCTCCCCATTTCAGTACTCAATATAAATCCTCAAGAAAATGAGAACTTTAGCTTGCAACAAAGCTAAACATATTTAAAAATATATTTATACAAAACTTATGTGACATACATTTCACTTTTCCATAGATACTATACTATATTCTTCTGTATATCATTATTGTTCTATACATCCAAATCATGTATTAATCACAATATATTGCAACGTCAAATGCTATGTCCACTTTTCTTTCTAAAGAAGAGGTTGGTGGAGAGAAGTCATATGTCAGAAATAACTATTCAGTAACTATTTCTGGAGCTATTTATTTATATATGTTCCAGATGCTGTTTTTGGAGCTCGATATAATTAGTGAGAAAAACAAAAAAGCATTCCTTCCCTTGTGGAGATAGAGGAATACTTGTGCTTGTGTATGTTGTTCTATAGGCAAATATGGAATATATGTGTACAAGGACATCTGTTTGTATTTGTATGTAAACAAACTCAATATACAAACATCAGTAAGAGGTTTTCATGATGTAATACAACTTAGACTGAAAAAAGAGAGAAAACAAATATTTTATTTTTGATGAAAGAATATTGAACTAAATAAAAGTCTTTTCACATTATAATTAAACTGACAAGCCAGTCGTAGATGTGTTTTTCACAGAAAGATGTAAAATATTACTGTAGGGAATACAATTCTAATTTATATTTAATCATTCTTCTCCTCTTTGTTTGTATTAAGGAGTATCCTGCCGTTTTACATTTTTTGTGTTATGTATGAAATATTAGCAAAGCAATGGAATCCAGGTAGGCATTGTTTTTCTAACTTAATTTAAAACAGTGATGAGATCAGAAATAATAACAATTAAAAAACAGTGTATTAGCTGGAACTGCCTTCAGCTAAAGCATTTTTTTTCTTTAAACAGGTGATGAACAGACCATGTTTGATAGATAAAAGATATGGAGAGATAGAGAACTCCATGGAGAAAATACTCATCACTGTTTCTGTTCCCTTTACTTGTTATGTGACTTAAAACTACCCGGAGTATCAGAGATATTTCATACATATTTTAAAGCAATTTTTTTCCTGAAGGATGTATAAGACAAATGCTCTCTCCAATCCTCCCCCTTATAAAATCTTAAATGAATTCTGCTTGTATGGATTTGATTATTTAGTTTTTCTTCTTTTTGGGGAATGGGAGAAGTGGGCGTATATGCAGGACAGCTTAGAATAATTCAAACCAAGATACAGAACCTATTTATAGATGGTATTAAAGAAGCTCCCTAGCAATGAACTAGGGATCACCTGCATCAATAGTGTCAAATTGAATGTGTGGTTTTGGAGAAAAGAACTTAACTAGGAAACTTAATACAATGAAGTATAGAACAACATTGCTATATATAAGAAAAACTTTCCGGGATGATAATATCACAAAACAGATTAGCATTATTGCAACATGAAGCAGTGTGTATTTTTAAATAATACAAGATTTGACAAAACAACATTGTTTAAAAATGAGAATTAGAAACTCTGAAGTGATTTAAATAAAAAGAAAACATTATTTGAGAAATGAAGACCAAACTAGAAGCAAAATAGGTATAAATAGGCATACATGTGTCTTAAGAGAAGTAGAAAGTAAAAATGGAAAAGAAATCCAAAAGAAATGAGGACAAAGATTGGACAAAAGAATAGGATATTAATATCAATATGATTAAATATTAATAAGATCAGTATGATTAAAATTAAAATCAATAGGATAAAATAAATAAGGATAAAAATTTGTATCCATAGAATACATACCAAGTTTAGAAGTTCAGCAAAAATGATAAAACACATTTATAATAAGAGTCTCTAAAGAACAAAACAAAATGAAGTCAGCAAAAATAAGTTCTAAAAGGATTTGAAGATTCATTTGGTTTGTGAAATATTTTCTGAGATTATTGACTCAGAACAACTAACACCGAGATAAATTCAAGTATAATTATTAGATTTTAAAGCGGAGGGGGAGAGAGAGAGAGAAGAAGAGAGAAACTTAGTCAGTAAAAAATCAAATAACTTATGAGAGGAAGAACAAAACAAACAGCAACAAATAATACAAGATTAAATATTTTAAGAACAATGCATTATGCTGGAATAAATATAATATTTTATATTAAATGAATTTTAATGTGGTTAATATTACCAAATAGCTACTAGTTTAACTTTGTGTCAGCTAGGAACCTAATTCGTAAGCTATATGAAATTATCTATAAGAAATTATCTATAAGAAATGAAAATGTGAACCAAGCATTTTATTAGGCCAAATGGACTTTCAAAGCATGTAAGCTTCAGACTATTTGGGAGAGATGTCTAGTAGAGATTAGAGAAACAATACCTCTGTTGGACACTGACAAAAAAAACCTTATTGTGAACAATCAATATAAATTTGCACTTAGTATATAAACTAAAGGAGGGCTATAAAAGAGAAGAACTGTCATGTAAAGATAAGGCTCTGATAAGTAGATAATATAACTACTTAAAACAGGGTGAAATGGGAAGTGTGTAGGAAAAAAATGCTTTATTTCTTTTTTATAATCGTAATGGTAAATATAATGTTGAATGAGAATATTGTACATAAATTGTAAGTTTAAGCCAGTGAATAATTATGTGAAATTTTAATTCTATTATCCATGTGTCCGTGAAAATGAGACTCGTTGGTGTACAGAAAGAGAGGTAGAAGTGTCTCTACATCTTGCTATCCAGCAGGATATCCAGCAGTCCTTGCTATCCAGCAGGACTTACATGATGGGGAGAGCCCAAATGCAGAAGATTCAGGTCTGAGCCACTTGTCAGACCACACAGAAAGAAAACTATCAAAAAGGACTATTGTATCAAAAGGTTTCTGAAGTCAATGTGAAGAGGTGTGCTAAAGGTTTGGGAACAAATTATATGTCTGAATCTCATAACTCTTCAGCTTGAGCTTAAGCAGTCAAGGAGTAAAATGTTGGAAAATTAAGTTAGGGTGGACAGCCTACAGGGTCTGTCATAGTTAGTCAGGAAAGATACAGAATACAAACATGAATAAAGAATCACATTTTAGAAAAATATTTTTAATTTTTGTTTTATAATACAATTTAGAGAAGCTAACAGATTTCTTCTTAATATCATCTTCTTCTTGTATGACCACAGGGATATAAAAAATATTTAACCATCAATAGAACAGAGACTCAAAACCATCAGGAAGAAAACCAAATGTAATTGTCAGGTAATTTCTCAAAGACTTAAGAAAGTAATTCATTTATATCAAGTAATATATAATTTTGTGAGCCACATATTCAGCCCAAGACACTGTGATAATCATTTGAAATATATCACCTCTAACCTGACAATCAATCCTATAACATAAATTGTATCTTTCTGATGCTACATCCAAGGGAGGAAACCCAGTCAGAGGGTTGAAATAATTTACCCAAAGCCACACAGCGAAAAGTAGAAAGACAGCTATCAATTCAGATTTGACTGCCTCTGAGGTCTACATGTGTTTCACTATAAAATATCGTATCCCAAATATCGTTAACTTGAATGCAACCATTTATTAGAGTTGACAAAGATATCTTGTTTTTTTTTTTAGTATAAGTTATAACTTACTAACCTTTCCCCTTTTTGAATATTTAAATGATATTTTTTTCTTAATATTTATATTGAATGGATTTTAATGTGGTTAATGTTACCAAATAGTTACTAATTTAACTTTGCGTCAGCTAGGAACCTAATTTGTAAGCTACATGAAATTATCTCTCGCTGGAAGTAAAATGGTAAGAATATTAGCAGTGGATTGTAACTATGCCTTTCAAACTTGTCTGAAGACAAACTTGTCTTCCAAGTGGAATCATTCTTACCAGCAGCCCCTTCCCTGCTCCTTCTTTACCCCTCCTTTCCATATGTAGAAGACACTCTCCCCTTCCCAAGGTGCATCTCTGCCCATCCAAAAGTATCAAGATCTGCTGTCTGAATGGTTTAAATATTCATCTTATAGGTAACAGATGTATGTTATTCACCTTTACTTAGCATGGTGCCTGGTACATAAGAGGTGATCAATAGGTGCTTATGGAAGAAAGGAAGGGAGGGAGGGACGGAGGGAGGAAGGAAGGGAGGGAGGGAGGGAGGGAGGAAGGGAGGGAGGGAGGGAGGGAGGGAGGGAGGGAGGGAGGGAAGGAGGAAGGGAGGGAAAAAGGGACAAGAGAAGATTCTCATACACAACATAGTTAGAACTCAACAATCTTTTTGAAAGATCATTCTTCCAACTGAAAAGTATGACTGGTGAAATTTGGTAGTATGACTGAATGCAGAGCTGGCTAATATATGTCACATATCCTTAGTGTGCATGAGAAGTGGGTAATTGTGGGTGAATTCCTTTTCCTTTGTAGTGGGATTCCTCAAGGAGAGGTCTTAGTTAAGATTCTATGTCGTCTTTGTGTTGATGAGAATTATTGTGATTATTTTATGTTTCTCTCAGTTTACTATATCCTCCTTGTCAATTCTGATGAAGAAAAAAAAAGAGATGTTTAGAAATAAATTCCTTTTTTTTTTTTTTTTTTTTTTTGCCTTTCTTGGCAGGGGAAGGAGAGAAAATATTAGTTTAAGGCATTTCAGTTTGATGGCGATTTACTAATTGTAGAAATTACTCTTTTCTTTTTCTTGTTAATAAATTCTGAAACAAATATCCATGAAACCAGTGGTATCATTATTTTCTCCTTTTTTCAAATTGGCCTTGAGTAGCAGAAATAAAGGGGAAATCCTATGTACTAATTCCTAAGAGGTAATAAGTAAACCACAACCACCAAACATGAAGAAAAAAAAAAAAAAAGAAAAAGAAATTATCTCTCTCTGATTATAGAAGAAACATTTCTAAAAAATGGATTTAGTTCATTCACATAACTGGTAGAAGAACTAGAAATTTAAGTTTGGGACTACACAAACAAGAACAATACATCCGAATTTGCACCATGATTAGTCGTATGCATACATGGTCTGCCGCTGGTAACAGGATGTTAAATATTGTAACTGGCATGCTCAGTTCTATGCTACAGGACACCAGGACTGTAGTTGATGCCCAAGAAACTACTCTTCAGACAGAGCACCTTCAGTCACAGCATGTGTGGCTGATCAGATTCCCACTAATTCTGGGGTCTACATAGTTCAGTGACACAGCGTGCATCATGTGCTTGTGTCTTTGCTACAAGGGACACTGGACAAGTAAGTTCTGTTGTTTCAACTTCTCCAGTAGTGGGTATACCTTGCTATCCGGCAGGACTTACGTGATGGGGAGAGCCCAAAATGCCAAAAAAGATTCAGGTGCTTTGCCACCAAAACAAGGAATAATCACCACCATAGCCGTGGTTTCCACATAATAAATAATAATGACCTTCCTAATGCTTCTACATTTTTTTTCCTTAGTCAGTTTATTGTGGGTAACTATAACTAAATTGGTTTAAAAATAATTCGTTAGTTCCTTGCTTTTATCATGTGTTTGCAGAAAGATATACTTTGTAACCAAATAAAATGTTTCTTCCTTTCAATTAGTAGAATATTTCCTTCCTTCCTTCCTTCCTTCCTTCCTTTCTTCCTTCCTTCCTTCCTCCCATTCTTTCTTTCTTTCCTTCCTTCCTTCCTTCCTTCCTTCCTTTCTTTCTTTCTTTCTTTCTTTCTTTCTCTCTCTCTTTCTTTCCTCCTTCCTTCCTTCCTTCCTTCCTTCCTTCCTTCCTTCCTTCCTTCCTTCCTTCCTTCCTTTCTCTCTTTCTTCTTTCTAATGCTGTAGGGCCAGAGTATTTAACTGCAAAGGAATGTTAATCTCACAAATACAGTATGAGTAGCAGGGAACTGAGTACTGTTTCCCTTCATAAACTCTAGGAGATTAATTCTATGTATGCTGTAGGGTGACCTTGTCTTTTCATATCTTGCAAAGCAATTTCAAGTAGAAGGGACCACTGTGCTAATGAGATTATTTTGTATTTATAACAAATAGCAAGTGATGAGTTACAATTGCCTTAGATATAATGCACATCTTACTCAACTTAATTTATAAAAATAAAACTACTTTATATTTATGAAGCACCTTTGATCCAGAGAGATCAAAATGTTTTAAGGTTTTCATCTCATGAACTTTTATAACACTCTTTAAGTTAGGCCGGTAGTAATTATGACTTTTTCATCTTATAGTAGAAGAGTATGAAATATAGAGAAGGTAAGTATAAGAGCTTGTCTTAACCATCAATAAATATCAGTTTAGTATCAGGGTAGAGGCAAGATCATCTCACTGCCATTGGCCTTTCTCTAATTGAAATGATTTTGAAGAGGGATATTTCCTCACATTAACAAATAAAATAAAATCCAGAGACATGTCTTGAACTTATATAAGCTAATTTTCAATAATATGATACTGATGCATGGCTGATGCAAAATAACTCCTTGCTGGGTGTATAATTTAATGAATAGATAAATATTAAGGAGAAAACCATTTTCTAAAAGTGGGACATACTTAAATCATGAGAAATATAATTGATGAAAAGAAAATCACCTTCTTCTTTCAAAATATAAGAGCTAAAAACAGGAATGCACATTATCTTCTGGCATTCTGATTCAGAAGTGGTTGAAGCTGAGCTACCAAGCTCAAATGTCTGAATGGAGTAGGAGTATTTTTTTCCTACATTTTTTATACTATACTTTAAGTTCTGGGATACATGTGCACAATGTGCAGATTTGCTACATAGGTATACACGTGCCATGGTAGTTTGCTGCACCAATCAACCCATCATCTACGTTAGGTATTTTCTTCTAATGCTAGTTTAATCCATGTTTGAAATACCAAGTAACACAGCAGCCACAGCCCGTGATATGAAAAAGCAAAACAACAATTTAGTTACTGCTTTTTTTTTAATGTAAGGCAAATAACTGGTGAAACAGAAATTTTTATGGACTACAAGTTAGTCATTTTTCTCTCCAGAGTTCAGTCCATTGCCATACGGATACTACGATGCCACCAAATGGTATATATGATTATTGTAGCAATTCTGTGTTCATGTTCCTTGTGTTATACAAAGAACGTCTATATTTTCTTTGTCCTGTGCTACAGAAACTACATTTTCTCCTACACATATGTACTTTAAAAATATTTTCTATAATAATTTTTTGAAAGCCCAACACATGAATAAGGGATAAGGTTTACTGTAATCATTGTCTTATGATTTAATTGTAATATATAATTTTAAATGGCTCTGAATAGCTTGCTTTACTTTACAATGCTCAGTATTTCAAGATGCATCTCTATTCTTGAAACAAATTCAGTTTATTTGTCATTGTTAGAATAACAGCTCTTCTCATAAGGCACTTTTAGCTGATATGTACTTGGATATGAAATAGAACTAATGACTTCAGGCTAATACAGATCCAAATTAAAAAAATAATAATAATTCTAGCACTAGTCAACCTTTTTCAAAGAGGCATTTTGGATTTAATAGAGGCATGTTTCATTTCATCTAACATTAGTTCCATTTTCTATGCCATGGCTCAGGTGCCATCAAATAGGAAGATGACCAACAGGCAGACAGAAAGAGAGAGAAGGAGGGAGGAGGAATGGACAAATCATAAAATGGATAATTAACCCTTGAATTAATCCAAAATTGACAGCTGTGAATAAATGATAGTGCCTTGTTACAGTCAGAGACACTAAACACTTCAAGAGTTCAATAAATAATTTAGGTGCCTTTTTTTGCATAATGTTTCAGTAATAACTATTCAAGCACACTGCAGGTGGTATTTGATGTAAGTAAAATATTCATATCTACTCAGTTGTGACTTAATAATTGCACATACTTTAACACTGTAATTAGGAAAGAAGCAATTCAGCTTCTACACTTAAAAGATTCTAATTCTGCTACCAGACACAGTATGTATTTCTGATTTTCCCACTTTGAAAGAACTTTTTCACTTATTTAAACTGTAATATTGGCATTCTGCCCACTAGAAAGTCAAGGGGAAATTCATAAAGAATGTAATTTACTTTAATCAAAATTGCACAAAGACAGAAAATGAGAAAAAAAGAGAATGAATGAAAATGTGACATTGTGTTCATACATTTTAAATGCCAACAGTATAAAATCATACATTATAAGCATTGTATATTCTATTACATGTGTTTTTGGATGCACAATACAGTGGTTTATGAAGAATTTTCAAGCTGAGGAACTATTTCTATTTAATTTTTTTACATCAAGTAAGTTGAGGAAGTTAAGGGATAAGAACTTCTTACCTCCTTATATCTGCCTTCCAAGTGACTCAGCTGTAATACATTAGCAACATGGAAAAAGACTGAGTTTTAGAATAAAATAGGATTACATTGAATTTAATTGATGCATTATATAGGATCGATTATAGAAAATGAATAGGCACATTTTAGGGTAATAATTTGGGGATACTGATGGAGTATGCTCTTCTCACTCCAGGCTCTTCTTTCAGATTTTTAAAGATGTAACTTTCAGAGAACTCTCAAAATTAACCAGACCAGTCAAATGCCAAATAATTGGTTTCTAAGTTAAAACAAAACAACCTGGCCAGGCGCGGTGGCTCACGCCTGTAATCCTAACACTTTGGGAGGCCGAGGCGGGCGGATCACGAGGTCAGGAGATTGAGACCATCCTGGCTAACATGGTGAAACACCGTCTCTACTAAAAATATAAAAAATTAGCCGGGCATGGTGGCGGGTGCCTGTAGTCCCAGCTACTCGGCAGGCTGAGGCAGGAGAATGGTGTGAACCCAGGAGGCGGAGGTGGAAGTGAGCCGAGATCCGGCCACTGCACTCCAGCCTGGGCGACAGAGCGAGATGCTTTCTCAAAAAAAAAAAAAAAAAAAAAGTGTGTGTGTATATATATTGCAGAATGTTTTTGCTTCACCCCTTTCATGCCTTCAACCCCCGCCAACCCCCTCTCCAACTAAACAAAACAAAGCACAAAAACAAAAAGAATGGCGAGTTCTCATGGGCAGGGAGACTACCAACACTTTAACATTAAGGGGAATAGGAAAGCAAGCATCCATGAATTATTGAGTTGTTAAGGAAGGCAATATATGCTCACAGCTTGTCCTGATTCTCATGTAGCATTTAGGATAATGCAGGAGAACAGCTGACTTCATGAGGAGAATGTAACAGTAATTTATTTTGTTATTTTATATTATTTTATTTTATTCTTTTACAGTCTTTCACTTCTCTTATCTACTAATATAGGACTCGACAACTCAGAAGAACAAATTATTGTTACAGTTTGATGGAATGCAACATATGATGTATGAGAGGCATCTAACCGAAAACATTAAAAAAGAGAAATAGACATTTGTCCACTACTGATCAATAGATCAAGGAATAGTATTATAAGGAGGTGAGATATCAGGTTCCTGATTCCACTATCAGGTGTGAAGGAAAAGAATGAGTTTTTCTAACTTGCTTTTTTTTTTTTTTTTTTTTTTGAGACAGAGATTTGCTCTTGTTGTACAGGCCAGAGTGCAATGGTGCAATCTTGGCTCATGAAAACCCTCTGCCTCCGGGGTTCAAGTGATTCTCCTGCCTCAGCCTCCCAAGTAGCTGGGATTACAGGCACACGCCACCACGCCAGGCTAATTTTGTATTTTTAGTAGAGACGGGGTTTCTCCATGTTGGTCAGACTGGTCTTGAACTCCTGACCTCGGGTGATCTGCCCGCCTCAGCCTCCCAAAGTGCTGGGATTACAGGCTTGAACCACCATGCCCGGCCACTCTTGAAACTTTCTATTTGGAATTGTAGGTGGAAACTGCCGCCCATGGCCCACAAATACCAAGATGTGGCATTGACAGCCACCTAGAAATGTGAGGTGATGTGGGTGGGGTAGGGCCTCCATGATCCCAGTGGTGGTGATGCAGAAAGGGAACTGAGGACAATCCCAATGTCATCTGCTTTGACTTCAGCAGTATTTGGATGCACAATTGATATTAACAAATTTTTAACTAGGTCCAGAAATCATAACACAACAAAATGGACACTAACTGCATAGGTCTTGCCCTTAGTTTCCTTACATCCATGTTGTCTGATGAAATAAGAATAAAGAGAAAAATTCTGTAAGATTGCACATTTATCCAGAAGAGACTGAGTTGGCCTAAAGTGGAAATAATTATGGACAGGAAGAAAAATTTACCTGTTCAGATTAACCGTTGTTCTATTCAGCCCTTGTTCTATTCCCTTTCCACTGCTCTTGAGAATAAATAACACTGCAGAACAGTGTATTACAGTGAATAAAATAATGGGCTCTGGGACTTCCGACTGCACAAGGAAGATTATCCATGTGCATTTACCTTTGCCTCCCCAAACCTTCATGAAACAGCAAAATAGAATTTAAAAGGTATAAAATTACAAATTCAGATAAAATAGGAGAGGTAAATATAAGACGTTAGTTGTATTTCAGAAGACAAAAAGAAGATGGGGCTGAGTGTGGTGGCTCAGACCTCTAATCCCAGCACTTTGGGAGGCCAAGGCAGGAAAATCACTGGAGCCCAAGAGTTCAAGACCAGCCTGGGCAACACGGCAAGACTGTCTCTACGAAAAATATTTTTTAGAAAAGTAGCCAGGTGTGGTAGTGGGTGCCTGCCTGTGGTCCCAGCCACTTTTGAGGCTGAAGCAAGAAGATCCCTTGAGCCCAGGAGTTGGAGGTTGCAGTGAGCTATGATCACACCAGTGACACCACTGCACCACTGCACTACAGCACTCCAGTCTGAGAGCCAGAGCAAGAGCCTGTCCAAAAAAAAAAAAAGAGATTTTAAAGAAAATAATCAGATTCAGATGAGACCCATTAATCGCAAATGTCAGACCAAGGCATTGTAGGAGTTTGGGTTGAAGTGTCACATATTCAGGCATAGGATTAGGAGTTTATTCTCTGCAGAAACTGAACAATACTTGCTTCTCTCTCATCGACATCAGCCATGCCAGATGGAAGGAGTGAGTTATGGAGTGAAAAACGGAGATTGGAGGCTTCTTCCTTCCAATCCACAGAATATTTCTAGCGAAGTATTGGCTCCTAGGGGAGGATGGAAAATTAGTCTTTAGCAAAGATGAGAGGCACCACAAAAGCTCTTTGGATATTAGCAAAGAAATGTTCTTTCAAAAATAGCTAGCTCTTTAACTCAGCAACGTCTCATCAAAATCCATCCATTTGCCTTGCCTCAGCAATGCAGCTTCCACTGAGCTGTTTTGATTTTTTGCACTTTACTTCTTAATGTGAATCTAAAGGTCACCATACATTTGTAGAACACATCTATTACTATAGAAACTGTGGGGTGGGGTGGGGGAGATAAGAGAATAAAAAGAAACAGTGCAGGAAACAGGAGGTAAACTCAAATAAAAGCTATAACAATTGAATTTCCTGAAAAGGATTTGACACTCATAAAATAATAGGAAATTAATAAGGAAACCAATCTGAGATCAGGAAATAACTACTATTAGAAATGAAAAACAAAATCACTAAATAAAGCAAGCAGTGAAATGTTTAAAGACAAAATCAAGAAAACCTCTGAAAAAAATAAGAGATAAAGAAACAAAAATAGTTCAGAGAGCAAAATAAAAAGGAAAGAACATCAATATAAGAATTCCATTAATAGAATAGCAGAAGTTCTAGAAAGTGTAGACAGAGAGAGTTAAAAAGAGGACATTATCAAGGAAATAAAAGAAGGTGGCTGTGCCAAGTTCATTAGGATAAAAGAAGTCTTTCTTGGTATTCCATGTGGGAAGATTTTCAATACAGGAAATCTGAGATGTGCACAACCCTTGAAAGGGATGAATACACAAAGGTAGATGGAGGAAAGTGGCCTAGAAGGAGGTGATACTCAGTAGCTGTCCAGGCATCCATTTTGAGTTTCCAGATTCTCCTGACCACCAACCACTTTTACTATCCACTGCTCAAAGCTGGAAATTTCCAGAGAATATCTGGCACCTGAAAGGTTTTAACAAGTCTCTGTTGAGTCTCAGCTGTGGAAGTTAGTCATCCTCAGAAGCTTTTCCAGGCAGCAAAGTCAAGTCCTCAGGGAGGTGCATTATTACTGCTGTTTTCTGTGCCTTACAATCTTGAATGAGGTTCGTCTCAAGATGACCGACTACCAAATGTGTGAATGTAACTGTCCTTGAAATATTGCTCACTGACAATTTCTGAATGACAACCACCTGGGGAAGGGGATTTTGGTAAATGGATTCCAGGCTTCTCTTCTGCAAAACAGAGGAGACCGTAAAAGATGGATGTGATGACATTACTTTGACTGTAGAGTGGCTCAAGCCTGTAATCCCAGCACTTTGGGAGGCCGAGGCGGGTGGATCACGAGGTCAGGAGATCGAGACTATCCTGGCTAATATGGTGAAACCCCGTCTCTACTAAAAATACAAAAAACTAGCCGGGCGTGGTGGCGGGCGCCTGTGGTTCCAGCTACTTGGGAGGCTGAGGCGGGAGAATGGCATGAACCTGGGAGGCGGAGCTTGCAGTGAGCCGAGATCAGGCCACTGCACTCCAGCCTGGGAGACACAGCGAGACTCCGTCTCAAAAAAAAAAAAAAAAAAAAAAAAAAAGAAAATCCAGCACAGAAGTACCCAGAACTGAAGCACTTCTTTCTCCAATTTCAAAGTGCCCAAGCATTTTTTCAGCACCACAAATGAAAAAGGCCCACACCAAACCACACCAATCATACCAAAAGAAAATATTAGAACTTCAAAATAAAAAGAAGATACAAAAAGTTTCTAAAGAGGGGGAAAGAAACCTATCTTAAAACAATAGCAACACGAAAGAATCAGAATGATATTGGATTTCTTAAAGGCAGCAACACATGATGAAGGATAAGGCAGCACTGCCTTTAAAATTCTGGTATAAAGTGAATGTAACCTGGAAAGATACACTCGATCAAGATGTCAACCACGGAGAAAATTAAATTAAAGATATTCTCAGTTAGCAAGTACTCAGATAAACTGTATGCTTTTTACTCTATTAATTTCCTGGTAGTCCCTTGGGAAATACTCTTGAAAAATGAAGAGCTAAGAAAAACAGAAAAAAAATGTATGATATTTAAGAAGCAACACATACATCGTAGGAGAGTCTGCGGATACTTGTGTAATAGTGCTTGGGACAAAACAGTCCAGAGTGGAGCAGAAAGATAGAAAGATAAATTATCGAGGGAAGGATATTTCTGGGGGAATGGGAATGCACAATTAATAAATCAAGAAAAATAAGTTTAGACACACAGATTACAAAATAAGGGAAAGATTTTAAAAGTTTAACAAGTTTAAAATAAAAGAAAAGCAATTGTTCGTAGTATATCACTGTTTGTGAGAATGTAAATTAGTACAGACACTATAAAAAAAACAGTATGGAAATTTCTCAGAAAAATCAAAAAAGAACTACTATACTATCCAGCAGTTCTACTACTGGGTACTTAGCCAAAGGAAAAGAAATCAGTATATCAAAATGATATTTGCCCTACCATGTTAATCACAGCACTATTCACAATGGCAAAGCTGTGGAATCAACCTAAGTGTTCATCAAGGGATGAATGTATAAAGAAAATGTGTCATACAATTTCCATTCTGTTTACACAATGGAATACTATTCAGCCACATAAAAGAATGAAATTCTGTCATTTGCAGCAACCTGGATGTACCTGGGGGACATTATTTTAAGTGGAATAAGCTAAGCACAGAAAGACAAATATTGCATGTTCTCACTCACAAATGTGAGCAAAAGGTGGATCTTATACGGAGGTAGAGAGTAGAATAATAGATACTTGAGGCTTGAAAGGAGGTATGTGTGTTGGGGGTTGTTAGGGGAGGGAATAAAGAGACATCGATTAATGGGAATAAACACACAGTTAAATGGAAGGAGTAAATTCTAATGTTCAATACCACAGTAGAATGAATATAGTTAGCAACAATGTATTGTGTATTTACACATGAGGAAACAAAGGCACAGAATTTAAGAGACTTGACCACGGTCTCATAAACAATAAGTAAGTGGTGGAGCCAGGATTCAAATCTTGGGAGTCTAGATGAAGAAGAGACAATCCAATACACTGTGCACTGTGCTTTGAACTCAGTATTAATCTGAACATCTCTTCTCTGAAGACTTTTTCCTCTATGTTCTTTACCTGCACAGTCCTGCAGGACAAGGGTACTGACTGATTTCAGACTCATTCTCTCTTTCCTCCTTGCTCCTCCGGATACTGACAATCTTCAGCTTGTCCTCATTCCCATTGCCATTGCATCATTTTTCACCTTCACTTCGGAGCTACCTCATATTCATTCCTTATCTCTCCATTTCCAACCCAGCCTCTTTGCTGACACCAGAATTAGCCCCTTCATGTGATCTCATTTCTCACGTTGTCTTTGCTTTTAATATTATTATTATTATTTTGAGATGGCGTCTCGCCCTGCCGGCCAACCTGGAGTGCAGTGGTGTGAACTTGGCTCATTGCAACCTCTATCTCACAAGTTCAAAGAGATCCTCCTGCCTCAGCCTCCCAAGTAGCTGGGATTACAGGCATATGCCACAACTCCTGGCTAATTTTTGTATTTTTAGTAGAGATGGGGTCTCACCATGTTGGCCAAGCTGGTCTCAAACTCCTGATCTCAAATGATCCACCAGCTCTAAGTCCTTGCTGAAACCTTATTTCCCCCAGATCGTTAACAGCCAGTGACTGAGTACACAGGCCAGTTCCTCGGAGATGAGGGATTTGTTTAATGAACAGCTTTGGGCTGGCCACGGTCTGTAACTGTTCTTCCTGGATCTCTCTTCCTTCTCTCTCAACGTCACAGGGAGGTCAGATGTACATTTCCTTTCTTCTCTGAATCTCTCTCCACTTTCCTGCCTGGGCGTTTCCTCCAAATGATCTTTTTCAGGTCTAATTCTATTATGTCATCTGTTTCTTGGAGGACTCAAATAGTACACTGTTATCTTGAGAAAAAATGTTTTTTATTTAAATGTTTGTTCCCTAGGACAAATTATGGTAGTTTGCCTTTAAGGAGCAGTTGACAAATCAATCATGGTCTCTTAGAAAACTTGAGTACAGGGTAATTATTATTGAAATTTAGATTTATTTAGGTATTTATTGGGTATGTTGTAGACCATTTGTACTGTAACAACAAAACACCTGAGACTAGGTATTTTTTGTAAGAGATAGGGTTTTGCTCTGTCACCCAGGCTGGAGTGCATTGGTGCCATCATGACTCACTGTAACCTTGACCTCCTGGGCTTAGGTGATCCTCCCACTTCAGGTTCCCAAGTAGCTGGGACAATAAGCACACACCACCATGCCTTGTTAATGTTTTAACTTTTTGTAGAGATGGGATCTTACTGTGTTACTTAGGGTGGTCTTGACCTCCTGGGCTCAAGCGATCCTTTCACTTTGACTTTCCAAGATTCTGGGATTATAGATGTGAGGCACCATGCCTGGACTTGGGTAAATTTTAAAGAACTGGAATGGAATGTAACTTTGGACTTTGGAAAGTCCAAATTCAAGTCACTGGTAAATTCAGTGTCTGGTGAGGGATCTTGTGTCTCCTTCTGAGAAGGTTCCTTGTTGCTGCATCCCCCAGAGAGGACAAACACTGTGCGCTCACATGGCAGGAGGGACAGAAGGGTATGGGGGCACTAACTTCAACATCAAACTCTTTCATAAGTGTGCTCATCCCACTCAAGAAAGTGGAACCCTTATGACCTAATCACTGCTGAAAGGCCACATTCCTTAATCCTGTTGCATTGGGGATTCAGTTTCAACATGAGTTTTGGACACAATATCCTCATTCAAACCATATCATGAACCAAAGTATTTTAGTCTTCTCTTAAAAGTATTTGTTTTGTGTCTGTGTGAAAAGACAATCATCATAAACATAAGTAATTATCTAATGCTCTTAATTTATTGTTTCCAGTGAGTAGTATTCTTTCTGATATAAAGAAAAGAAAATCTAATTTAAAGCAGCTGTTTCAAAATTATTAAATAAATGTTTTAACTCATGCACCTGAAAAATCTAGATTTGTCATTAGACATAGCTGGATTCAGAAACTCAAAAAATTCATCTAGGCCTAGTCTTCAAGTTTTCATATGCAAATTCTATTTTCTTACTGGTTCTGATATTTCCTCTGGTCCTTGGTGTGTTTTTACGCATATCGTGGACATGCATCACCAGCAGATCTGGGCTAACATCCTTTCTTCTGAACAACTATCAGAGGCAGGAAGCAAAGGGGAATCATAGGGTTGGTGAGATAGAGAGATAAAGAGGGAGAAAAATTAAAAAAAACAGATATCAGGCAAATCTTAGTATGGCTAAGGATTAGTTCTGATTGAGCCAACTTGGGTTACCCACCAAATGTGCAGACCAGCAGCTGTGGCTGGGGGAATTAAATGTTCTGTGTTTCTGGGTCTGATTTTTATGCCATCTGAATATGTCAGTTAATTGAATTTCTTAAGGAATAGATAGCCCTTACGTCAGAAAAATCAATCAAATAAAAATTAGCAAAAAATAGGTAAATCAGATTTTTCACTTTTGGTAGTAACAGCATCAGCAACATTTAATAAATAAAAATAAAATATATGTGAAATTGTAGTGCTTATATTCATTACTATAGCAATCTTACACATTATATGCTTAAAATATTATACTGGAATAATTTCATGTAAATAATGTATTTCCACCACATTACATAACATACATTATATTACTTGAGTGAATATGTATATATGGAGAATTAATGATACTGTTCTAGACATAGAAAAGTTAATTTTATTCACATTAGAATAGTTTTGATATAGATGCCTAGTAACACCCAACTGAAATATGGATCATCCTAATCTTTATGATATACCTGCATCTTGTAATTTAAACAGAGAATAATAATGTGGAGTTTCCATATTGTCCAAACAAAGCTTTAAAAAAATGTATGGGTGGACAAATAAATCAACAATTTATTGCTATATATACCTATTCTCATCTATGTAGCTAAATAGCTGCCTCAAACACTAGAAAAGTCTTATAATATCAAGGATTAGAGCCATCAAACTTGGGAATATTTGAAGCAAATTTATTCACAAGACATAAAAAAGGAATCATTCATAGGAATCTGAACACAACAATAAAATGGACTGTTACGCTTTGTTTAGTCACTGCTTAATACATGACAAGTTTTGTAAGGTCAGCAGTATGTTGCTGACTTTCATCCGTGTCTTATGTTGGCTACGGACTGTCCTCTGACCCATGGAGCTTAGGGCTCCACTGAGCATCTACCTGTTATTCATTCCACTGTTATTGATTCCACTCATCTATTTGCTCTTCCAAGAAACCATAAGTGTTCATAGTTTAGTGTGTTCTCCTTCTTCTGTGTTCATAACCTTGTTTTTCTATGTTTGTCCTTATATCTTAATTTAAAAAATTAAAATTCTGAATGGTATAGGTCAAAATTAGCTTGAGAATTTAGTCAACTGACATGTTATTATGATTTGGTATAAAGTTAATATTATAAATCAATACAAGAAAGACTTGTTTTGATGCCTGCCAAATCTCTGGCTATGAAGGCTGATCATTCAGCCACAGTTGTTCTTGTTCTTCAGAGCCAAAAATAAATCCTACTTTCGGGACCAAAATGAACCTTCTGATTCCATTCTAATCAACTACCATTGTCCTGGATTCTCCAGAGCTCCATCAGAATTTGGAGGAAAGAACAAAAAGCATACTGGTGGGTCATCTACTTTGCTTTGAAAGAATGAAGTAAACCTGGGGAGAATTGTGCATTTAATTTTAATTCTCTCTCTCAACAAAGAAAGAAACAAATAAAGGAAGGTAGAAAAGAGAAAAGAAAAAAGAAAGAATAAAAGAGAGAAAAAAAGAGAGAAAGAAAGAGAAAAAAGAGAGAAAGAAAGGGAAAAGGAAGGAAGGAAGGAAGGAAGGAAGGAAGGAAGGAAGGAAGGAAGGAAGGAAGGAAGGGGGAAAGAGAGGAAAGGAAAAAAGGAAGGAGGAAACAATTGTTGTGCTGTCATCAGGAGATCAGTTAGCTTTGGGATGCATGTTTTTATAATTCCTTTGAATAAGAAAGTTTTCCTTTGGAAAAATACTCAGTGTAACAAAGATAGTGACTTTTAGAACCATTATTTCAAATGCTGAAAAAAAGAGCAAGCAACACACAAAAAAAGCAAATGAAAATTTCCCCAAATTTAATTACTTATACTGAGATAGAGTTAGTATTAGAGTTTTTGCAAAAGTCTAAATTTCATGTAGAAAAATTTGTTGCCTAAATTAAAGTATGTACAAGTTTCAACTGTCAAAGAAGAAAAAAACCAGTTCTTATATGCAGGAAAATTATTCTTTAAAATTACAATCTGTTTATTAGAAAAAATGTATGGTAGATGAGTGCACAAGATATAAGACAGGCCTTGGCATCATTCATAATGAGTTAAAATCATTATAAATGCATAAATGCCATGATTTATTAGTATGAAATTTTTGGGTAATTGAGAAGAGCATTTTGTACAGAAAGGTATATTTTGCATTTTGGCTACTTTAGACTTTTAGAATAATTATTGATATTTTTGTAATTCTTCCTTAATTTTTAAATTAATTTATACATTTAATGTTAGACTAGCATATTTTACATGTAAATATTAAGAAAGTCTTGGATGCATGGTTAGTTTTATTTTGAAGGATAATTAAGTATTGTGACAGTAAAAACTAATCTGGGACTTAGAGTAAAAAACATCAACTTGGGCCTGCAAACATAAAAATCAAGCATGGCGTTAATAAGAATGTGATAATGAACAAAGATAAAGTCAGCTGCGAAATTAACAGGAAACTTCTCCTCCCAAGGTTATGCTACAGTTTTAAAATGTCATAGCAACCCTTATCTTTGAGGCACTTACACTGCCCTCACACTGACATATCCAGTTACAATTCATTGATCATGACTTTTGAGCACAAATCAGAAATATCCTGTTGCTAAACTGCCCTCACCTGATGACAACAATCAATCCAGAACTGTTTTCTCATCTTGCCTCAGAAAAACCAACTATTCCAGTGTGAATTCCCACCTTCACATCCTACTCAGAGTGATTCAACTCAAGTCTATGTTTTGCAAAAAAATCTCCCTAGCTCATCTTTCTGAGAGGCATCCTCCAGTTAGTTCGGAGTTACCTGCCATGTTAAAGAAAACTAGTAAACCTCACTTCGTTGAACTACTGGTTTAATCCTTGGCTCCCTTTAACTCTCTCACACCAACAATTCACAACTCTATTAATTTGCTGTATTTTATTTGCTTTATAAGTACTCTAAGTTGACTAATAAAGCCTATCAAAAAAAGTCTTATAAAACTAATAACATTATACTGATGATTCAGGCCTCTTAAATGTTTATAATGACTGCTTACAGCATTTTTAGAATTACTATATAAAATCACATTTTAAATCAGTTTCTCAATTAAGCATTTTAAATTGGAATCATAACATTAATCTCTTTTCCTTTTTAGGTGAATTATTTTTAAATATTGCAAATACTTTTAGAAGAACATATTTTTCTGTAATACAATCATCACTACTATTGATTTGTTTATTTTTCTATTTAAATGCAGTTTTTTTGTGCTAAAATATTCATGCAACAAAGAAATTGCTGAGTTATAAGAAGACTAATTTTGAGTGAATAAAGATAGTCAGATGATATGTTTGTGGTTATTGTTGAAAGCAACTTTCCTCCACTTCTTTATTGATGTATGTCAAACATAAAGACAATTGTGTGGATCCTAAGTACACAACTTAATGAATTCTCACAAAATCCATGTGCCCATATAACCAGCACACAGAACAAGAAATAGTATTATCAGCACCAAGTGGAAGGTGCTTTATAAACTTCCCAGTCAATATTCTTCAGAAGAAACAATTATATTGACGACCGTTATCATAGTTTTTTTGTTTGTTTGTTTTTGTTTTTCTGGTTTTGAACTTAAATAGAATCATGCAGTATGAGGTCACCCTCTCTATTAGCTTAGGTTTCCTATTGACCACAAAATTTGCTTAAGTTGCAGAAGTACACGATTGCCTTCAATACTGATTGGACCCACTGAGCCCTGTTTGCAGCTGTAATAATAGGAATTTCATAACTTTGAAACCTTTGGTCAGCTTTGCTCTCAAATATCACATAAGTCATATCACTATGAAATGCTTTTCTACTATGAGAAGCATGCAATTCTGCTGATTAGACTGTACATAAATTTTCATGTGGCATCAGTTGGACTTGCATTTTACAATTCCTTTTGATATACTTAAATATCTTCTAATTGGATTCTCTGTAGTTCTCGAAACTTTATCCATCCTGGGGCCATAGTTCTAATATTAGTCTACTGAGTTTCTTTTTTTTTTTTTTTTTTTTTTTTTTTTTTTTTTGAGACGGAGTCTTGCTCTGTAGCCCGGGCTGGAGTGCAGTGGCCAGATCTCAGCTCACTGCAAGCTCCGCCTCCCGGGTTTACGCCATTCTCCTGCCTCAGCCTCCGGAGTAGCTGGGACTACAGGCGCCCGCCACCTCGCCCGGCTAGTTTTTTGTATTTTTAGGCAAGTTTTCTTCTCTAACTTTCAGTTTCTTTCTCTGTAAAAACAGTTAAAAATAGTACAATAGGGTGGCTGTTTGATTAATATTGAAAAAGCGAATTTACATAAGCACTTATTACAGTGCCTAGCCCACCACATACACTCAGCAAATAGTTTTGTTATTGAGAATGATATCCTTCATTCCCTCATTAAAACATTAAGAAATTTTGTATTTTCGGTAGAGATGGGGTTTCGCCATGTTGGCCAGGATGGTCTCAATCTCCTGACCTCAGGTGATCCACCTGGCCCAGCTACTCAGGAGGCTGAGGCAGGAGAATCGCTTGAATCTGGGAGGTGGAAGTTGCAGTGAGCTGAGATCATGCCATTGCACTCCAGCCTGGGTGACAGAGTGAGACTCTGTCTAAAGAAAAAAAATTAAGAATTTATTATTGAATTAAGAGATAATTATGCATTCCCAAATGTAACGTTAATTATCTTATTTTTTCTAATAGCTTTAATTAAAATTGCCTAAGCAAGTATATATAATTTACATATGTCCTGATATTTTGCTGACATAGAAATTAAAGTTGTACCTTATTCCATTGTTAAGGGAAAATTACATAGAAAGTAGAGATAATTTTTGTATGTATTGCTTAACTGAATAGCATTGTGCAAACATTGTGCTTTGTTTAAAGCTCTTTATCCAAAGCTACAGCCCAAAGTAAAAAGATTTGTAGTTTTGAATATATTTCTTTGAGTCATAAAAAAGATTAAATGCAAAAAAATGAGCAAATCACTTACTAAAATAAATTATAAACAGAAAATAAATGAAAATTATGCACCCAACTAACAGTGAAGCAACTAAATATATAAAACAAATATTAAAGAATGAGAAGGAAGAGACAGATTGCAATACAATAATCACAGGGGACTTCGATTTACCACTTTCGATAATGGACAGACTAGCCAGACAAAAATTAATAAGAAAACATTAGACTAGAAGAATACTTTAGATCAAATGCACCTCACAGACATAAACAGAACATTCATTCCAACAGCAAAATTCTTCTCAAGAGCAGACAAAAAAAGTTTCCAGGAAAGATCATGTTAGGACAGAAGTCAAGTCTTAACAAATTTAATAAGATTAAATTCATATCAAGTAAATGGTGTTGAGAAAACTGGATATCAGTATGAAAGGAATAAAACTGGACTTTTATCTAATACCATATACTCACAAATTTTAAAGAATCAACTCAAAATATATTAAGGACTTAATTAAACATTAGACTTCAAGCTATAAGAGTACTAGAAGGAAACATAGGGGGAAAAAATACATGAAATTGGTCTGAGCAATGAGTTTTTAGGTTTGACCCCAAAAGTGCAGGCAATAAAAACAAAAATAGACAAATGAGATTACAACAAAACCAGAAACTTCTACATAACAAAGGAAACAACTCCGCCAATTGTTGAAGAGACAACCTACAGAGTGGGAGAAAATATTTGCAAGCTGTATATCTGATAAGAGATTAACATCCAAAATGTATAAAAAACTCAAACTATTCTATAGAAATAAACAAATAATCTGATTTAGAAATGGAGATGCTGTTATACTTAGAAAATGCTAAAGACTCTTCTGAAAAAGACTTATGTTTGATAAATTAATTTAGTAAACTTTCAGGATATAAAATCAACCTGCAAAAATCAGTGGTATTTCTCTATTCCAATAACAATCAAGCTAAGCTTAGAACCAAATTAAGATGGCAATTCCATTTACAGTAGCTAAAAAGAAATTATATACCTAGGAATATATGTAACTAAGAAGATGAAAAATTTCTACTAGGAAAACTGCAAAATGCTGATGGAAGAAAGTGTACATGCCAAATAAATGAACAAACATCCCATGCTCATGAATTAAGATAATTAATATCATTAAAATAACCAAACTGCTCAAAGAAATCTACAGATGCAATACAATCTTTATTAAAATACCAACATCATTTTTCACAGAATTAGAAAAAACGATTCTAAAATTCATATAGAACCAAAAAGGGACCCAAATAGCCAAAGCTATTCTAAGCAAAAGAACAAAGCTGGAGGCATCATATTACCTGACCTCAAGTTACACTACAAAGCTATAGTAACCAAAACAGCATGACACTGGCAAAAAAAAAAAAAAAAAAGCAAAGTCGAATAGAACAGAATAAAGAACCCGGGGGGGGGTGGGGGGGATGCTGATTATCTATCTACAACCAACTATTCTTTAAGAAAGTGAACAAGACTATCTACTGGGGCAAGAGCATGCTTTTGAATACATGGTACTGGGAAAATTTAATTGCCGTATACAGAAGAACAACACTGGACTCCTATCTCTCACCACATACAAGTATCAACTCAAGATGTATAAGACTTAAATGTAAGACCTGAATTTGTAAAAATACTAGAAGAAAATCTTGTGGACATTGGTCTAAGCAAAGAATTTATAGCTAAAACCTCAAAAGCACAAGCAATGAAAATGAAAATAGACAAGTGAGGCTTAATTAAACTAAAAGGCTTCTGCACAGCAAAAGACATAATTAACAGAGTAAACAGGCAACCTACAGAAAGGGAGAAACTATGTTCAAACTATGCTTCCAACAGAAAACTGACATTCAGAATTTACAAGCAACTCCAATAATTCAAGAGCAACAACAACAAAAATTCAATAATTGCATTAAAAAGCGAGCAAAGGACATGAATAGACATATTTCACAAGAAGACATACAAATGGCTAAGTATTTGTAAAACTGCTCCAGATCACTAATCATCAGAGATATGCAAATTAAAAACACAATGAGACAACGTTATACACCAGTCCGAATGCATATTATCAAGAACACAAAAAATAACAGACGTTGGTCAGGATGTGGTGAAAAGGGAATGCTTATACACTGTTGGTGGAAAGTAAATTAGAAAAACTCTATAAAAAACAATTTAAAAATTTCTCGAAGAACTAAAAATAGAACTAGCATCCAACCCAGCAATCCTGCCACTGGGTATCTATCTAAAGGCTAATAAATCTTTATATCAAAAAGATACCTACACTGGTATGTTTATCGCAGCAGTGTTCACAATAGCAAAGGTAGGGAATTAACCTAAGTGTCCATTAATGGATGACTGGAAATAGAAAATATAAATACTAGTCAAAAATAAAAAAGAATGAAATAATGTCTTTTGCAGCAACATGGATGGAACTGAAGGCCATTATCTTTAGTGAAATTACTCAGAATCAGAAAGTCAAATACAGCATATGGTCACTTATAAGTGGTAGCCAAGTAATGTGTACACATGAACATAAGGTGTGGAATAATAGTTGTTGGAGATTCGGAATGGTGGACGCAGGGGAGGAACGTGAGGGATGAGAAATTACCCAATGAGTAAAATGTATGTCATTTGGGTGACTGTTACACTAAAAACTCAGACTTCACCACTGCAGAATATGCCTATGTAACAAAACTGTACTTGTACCCCTAAAATTTATACAAATAAATAAATACTTTTAAAAGGGCAAGAAAAGAATAGATATTTCTCAAAAGAAGACATAGAAATGGCTAATATACATACAAAATGCTCAACATTGCTATTCTTTGGAGAGAGGCAAATTAAAAGCAGAATGAAATATCACTTCACACCTATTAGAATGACTATTATCAAGAAAATAAAAAAATAACAAGTGTTGGTGAGGATGTAAAAAAAGGGGAACTTTTGTATACTGTTGGTCAAAATGAAAATTGGGACAGCCATTATTGACAACAGTATGGAATTTCCTCCAAAAATTAAAATATAATTACTGTAAGAGCCAACAATTCAGTTTCTGGGTATTTTACCAAAAGATCTGAAATCAGTATGTCAAAGAGATACTTGCACTCCCATGTTAATTGCAGCACTATTCACAGCAGCGAAGTTATGAAATCAACCAAAGTGTCCGTCAATGAATAAATACTTAAACCTAAGACCTGAAATGATAACAATTCTAGAAGATAACATTGGAAAAACCCTTCTAGACATTGGCTTAGGCAAGGATTTCATGACCAAGAACCCAAAAGTAAATGCAATAAAAACAAACTAATTAAACTAAAGAGATTTTGCACGGCAAAAGGAACAGTCCACAGAGTAAACTGGCCACCCACTGAGTGGGAAAAAATCTTCACAATCTATATATCTTACAAAGGACTAATATCCACAATCTATAACAAACTCAAACAAATCAGTAAAAAAACCCACAAACAATCCCATCAAAAAGTGGGCTAAGGACATGAATAGACAATTCTCAAAAGAAAATATACAAATGGACAACAAACACAGAAAAAACGCTCAGCATCAGTAATGATCAGGGAAATGCAAATCAAAACCACAATCCAATAGCATTTCACTCCTGCAAGAATGACCATAATCAAAAAATCTGAAAACAGTAGGTGTTGGTGTGGATGTGGTAAACAGGGAACAATTCTACAGTGCTGCTGGGAATGTAAACTAGTACAGTCACTATGGAAAACAGTGTGGAGATTCCTTAAAGAACTAAAAGTAGAACTACAATTTGATCCAGCAATCCCACTATTGGGTACCTACTCAGAAGAAAATAAGTCATTATTCAAAAAAGATGCTTGCACACGCATGTTTACAGCAGCACGATTTACAATTGCAAAATCTTGGAACCAACCAAAGTGCCCATCAATCAATGAGTGAATAAAGAAACTGGTGTGTATATATATGAGATGAAATATTACACAGCCATAAAAAGAAATGAATTAACAGCATTTGCAGTGACCTGGATGAGACTGGAGACTATTACTGTAACTGAAGTAACCCAGGAATGGAAAACCAAACATCGTATGCTCTCACTGATATGTGGGAGCTAAGCTATGAGGACACAAAGGCATAAGAATGACACAGTGGACTTTGGGGACTTATCGAGGAAGACTGGGAGGGGGACAAGGGATAAAAGACTACAAATATGGTGCAGTATATACTGTTCGGGTGATGGGTGCACTAAAATCTCACAAATCAGCCGGGCATGGGATTACGCCTGTGATCTCAGCACTTTGGGAGGCCGAGGCGGACAGATCACCTGAGGTCAGGAGTTCGAGACCAGCCTGGCCAACAAGGCGAAACCCTGCCTTTACTGAAAATACAAAAATTAGCCAGGCGTGGTGGCGGGTGCCTGTAATCCCAGCTACTCGGGAGGCTGAGGTGGGAGAATCACTGAACCCAGGAAGCCAAGGATGCAGTGAGCCGAGATCACGCCACTGCACTCCAGCCTGGGCAACAGAGTGAGACTCCATCTCAAAAAAATAAATAAATAAATAAAAATAAAATCGCACAAATAACTGCAAAAGAACTTACTCATGTAACCAAATATTTCCTGTACCGTGATAACCAAAGGAATACTAAAATAAAATAATAAAATAAAATAAAATAGTGAACTTTAAAATAGATGTATAATTTTAAGTATCTGATTTCAGTCCTCTTTCTTAAATTGAGTTTTCTGTTTAGGAGCACATAGGCAAGATAAACATATCCCTGTGAAACAATGTGACTGTTATCCTCCATCATGGTCCGCTCCTAGTTCCATGGTTCTTTGGACAATCTCTAAATTACATGCTCTTAGAAATACTCAAAATATTTCTGAGATCCTCTTCATGGAGAGCATTCAATTCCTCATTAAATAATTATTAATATTTATTAATAATCATTAACTAATATTTAATTAATAATGTAATTAAATAAATAAAATATATTTGGTAAGTCTCAAAATATGTGCATTAGTCTGTGTTCTCCAGAGAAAAAGAACATATATATCTCTCTCTATATGAGAGAGAGAAAAATATTTGTTATAAGGTATTAGAATACACTATAATCTGTAATGCAGGCTGTCCTAAGATGCACAGTCATGAAGCTGGACATGTAAGAGAACAGATGGTATAGTTCCAGTTCAAGTTCAAAGGACTGAGAACCATCATAGCTGGTGTCCAGAGCCACCCACATTGAGAAAGATAATATGCTTTACTCAATATACTGATAACAGTATACAGTGTTAATCTCATCCAGAAACACGCTAATGGACATACTCAGAATAACCTTTAACCAAATATCTGGCCCTTCTATGGCCCAGTCAAATTGACACATAAACTTATCCATCACAATAGGTATGTTTTTGATTCCTCTAAAATTCCTATCACTCAAATTTTTTGTTTGTGTACGTAATATATGGCCCAAAATGTTTATGGCATATTGTAGCAAGCAGGTTATGCTAAACAAAAGTTAAGTCTTTCCCCAAAATTAATAATATTTGTGTTTTTTAAAATTAGACCTAAGAGATTAAACAGGTTTGAATTTAACATTAAGAGCCCTGATCTTATAAACAAAAGTTAAGTCTTTACCAAAAAATAATATTTGTTTTATTAAATTAGACCTAAGAGATTAAACAGGTTGAATTTAAGAGCCTGCTTTTATAAAAATATCCAGCCTTAATGTAAAAGCACAGTACCTCTTATGAGGCATGAATGGTTTCTCTCTTAAGGGTAGTGAGGATATTCTATAATTTTGTCTGCCTCCTAGATGTTTGGTCTTGTAATAGATCAAATGAAACCTTCCCATACTTATTTTTGTTTGATATTTTGGTAACTGATGAAGTGCATTTAGTATAATAAAGCTGGATATTGCTAATCTTCTCATCTCAAGGAATTTAAAATATAATAACAAGATAATTTGGGATAACAAATATTAATTATATTTATAAGAAATATATAGTAAATCCTTCCTTAAAAATCTATTGATTTTTGACCTGGCACGGTGGCTCATGCCTGTAATCCCAGCACTTTGGGAAGCCGAGGAGGGCGGATCACTAGCTCAGGAGATCGAAACCATCCTGGCTAACACGGTGAAATCCCGTCTCTACTAAAAATACAAAATATTAGCCTGGCGTGGTGTTGAGAGCCTGTAGTTCCAGCTACTCAGGAGGCTGAGGCAGGAGAATAGCGTGAACCCAGAAAGCGGAGCTTGCAGTGAGCCAAGATCACGTCACTGCACTCCAGCCTGGGCAACAGAGTGGGACTCCATCTCAAACATACATACATACATACATACATACATACATACATACATACATAATATCTGTAGTTTTTTTGTTGGAAACCAACTGTTTTGTGGGAATTTTTAAACAAATAAATCCTTTATCCATATTGGCAATTAATTAATCCAAATTTATTAAAAACTGTTTTACTTAGAATATGTCCTAAGCTTCTCTTTCAAATGTGCTTCAAAGAAAGAGAGGCTTTTAGGTGGTAACAAAAGGTTTATATCAAAGTGAGATGAAACAATGATGATTTAAATTTACAAAAGGAAACATGTGGTATACCAGAAAAGGATTTATTTGTTAGCTAAATAATTTTTTAAAATTATATATATAATATTATCATTATATATATTATATATATAAAATATATTTTTTTTTCTTTTTATTTGTGCTTTCTTTGGCAACTGAAGTGAGAGCCTCTTTCCAATTAGGCATAAATCAGACTTCATTGGCTCAACTCCACAGACTGCAAACCCAGAATCATGACTTGGTCATGATTCTCAGCCAAAGGTGTTGGTGTCAGTGTGGATTTATATTGAGGTCTTCAAGAGAACTACTAAATTTTCTACAAGATATAATGTCCCAATAGTGCAAGAGTCAGGGAAGATTAGAAATATGGCATCAGGGTTTTTACAGATGGTGTGGTCTTTACAAGAAGTTGCATTCGTGATAGACTTAAAGCTCACAGTGACCTTTGGCAAGAAAGATATAATTAGGCCTCAAGTCACAACTATCACTTCAGTCATCATTTGTACAGAGATGACTGCAGAATGTATTATGTAAATCTTAAGTAACATGTAGAGTTTTAAAACTTGGTGTTTCTGACTTTTTAAGTGGGAGATGATTTTCTCGTAATTATATTTAAGTCAGTCTTAAAAGTAACTGTAAGTTAGTAATGGGCTTTATAAGAATTCTGTTGAATTTTTAATTTTTAACATTGGTTTTACTCAAATTTTCATTGTATACTCTTTTCCATTCATCTTCTCCATTATTTTCCAAAACTACTTCAGAAGGGGAAAACACATCTAAAAAGATGGGATGAATATAAAATATTTTACTTTTACCTCTGACGCTGGTAGCTCTCAGCCAAGAAAAGATTCTTAGAAATTCAGACTTTTATATCACTTTTCTACTGGCCTTCAGTTAAACTCGGGGTGACAGAGGTTACTGGTTATTTAAGAGGAGTGAGTGTATGTACTAACCAGCAGGGCCACAACCTCTACAATGTTAGATCAGCATTAATGAGTACTGTTTACAGATTTATAAACAATTTATATATTGAGAAAGAGGGAGAAGGGCATGTCTAAAATGACTACAAAATTGAATAAACATCATGAACAAATAATAGTACTTTCAGATAACATTGAATAAGCAATTATATGATAATAAAGAATATCACAAAAAAATTTAATAAACCAATAATTTAAAAATTGTACAGGCATCTATGCGGAAATAATGAGAAATATTAGGATGGAAATGATGTCCTCAAAAATATAGTAAAGAGTTAACTGATTCTTTTTCAGAAATACTTTATGATATGCTAGATTTTCTCAATTTTATTCTAAGGTCTAAAATATAGATCAGAGTGCTCAGCAGCCCATGGTGATGCTGTTTTTCCCTCTCTTTTGATGTTTTTGATGTCTTTTCATGTGGCACTCTGAGAGGTTGAAAGCGAAAAATAACATGAATTTAAAATTGTGTTAAATAGTATTGATCTCTGAGTGAATTGCTTGATATCAAATTATATGTCTTACTTTCAAAAATTATTTTTTCTTCTCTATAAAACATTAGCCTGATTTTTCCTTCCCTGGGATCTATTTTGATTTTAATTGGAATGCAAATCAGTTGGTTTTCTAAGTTCTAGTGAAAATTTAAGTCCCAGTACTCAGCTGCTCTCTTTCTTTGTCTGTACTTAACCTCCTTTTCTGTGTTTGGAACACTTCTGTGCTTTATTTCTAACTCTACATGTGTAACCCCAAATCCTGTCCCTTCCTCCTCTGCTTCTACTCTTCCAAATGTTTTCTAGACAAGAGTGTCCTACAGCATTCAAACTCCTTCTGAGCTAAATCAAACTTCTCATGCGGAATGCAGAATCCAGGTTATCACACTAGCGCTGCCTGCTAAATCCATCCCACTTCCTGCTTTTTAGTGGCCTGTGGGCTAACAGAGTTTTTGTGTATTTTTAACTGGTTGAGAGAAAAAAAATCAACAGAGGAATAGTATTTCATGGTATATTCATGAAAATTATATACAACTAAATTTTAGTGTCTATAAACAAAAGTTTAATTGAAAAATCTACATGCTGAATTGTCAGCTGATTTAGTGCTACAAAGGTAGAGACCTATGCCCATGGAAACCTAACTATCTGCTATCTGGCCCTTTACAATAGATGTTTGAGGACCCCTGACATTGAATACAAGGTACATGAAGGCAAGGATTTCTTTGCCTTATTTATTATTGTCTCCCAGTAGCATGGAGAGGGGGCATTGTACATGTTGACGCTAAAAAATATTTGTTCAAAGGAAAACGTAGAGACAACAAGTCTTGTTTTCTCTCTAATCTCTATTTTGTATTCCTTATCTAAACAGTATTCTAAATTATAGAACCTTTCTCTTGTTAAACTTGAAGCCTTGCTAGTTTTAGCTCTGCATTTTGTCTCACAGTTTTCCCTTCAGCCTTCCATTTCCATTGCCCTTGCTGTAGCCAGGCCTTCATTACCTCACACCAATAATGTAGTCGCTAAACACCACTGCAACCGTTTGCTATTGCCATCAATCCGTGCTTCATTCTGCAGCTCTCTAATGTTCTTGTGCTAATTACTGCACAACTCACTGCACTCAGAAAGCACAAGTAAATACATTAAAAAGGGGGCGGGGGGAAGTCAGCAATGGGAGAAGAACAGGGGACAGAGACAGAGATCTGCTAGTCTTTGAGCCCTGGCTGAGTGCTGTTCATTGTCTCTGTTCTTCATAAAGGTGTACATGGTAAACTCTCTAATCCCTATTTTTCAGGTGGTAAAAACTTTGGTCCAGAAAATGTGCTCCTTGCAAAACACTGTATATCATATAAACAGATAATTTTATAATTTAAAACTAATCCTTGCTAAGGCTTTTACTTATTTTTAGTTTCTCAGAAGACAGAAATTAATGGGGACACACTCCTGATATGTGAACTACACCAATTACTGGAAGAATTACTGGCATCAGTGTGCAGAGCGATGGCTGTCAGGGGACACAGAGTTAGCAACAAACCCAGAGGGACATTGAGACATGACCTCTGGGAGGAGTGGATTGGAATATGTGTTGTGTCACACAAAGACATTCAAATCAAATGTTACACTACTGCCAGCAAAAGTCCGCCACTGCATATTCATGGACAGGACAAGTGGAAGGAAGGAAAACATGATTACACAGTCATAGGGAACCTAGAGAAAAGGTTAAAGCATTTGCCAAATGTATAAAATACCCTGTAATTCCAATAAACAAAAATACCAAACTAATGGGAAAAGCAAACAGATACTTTCAAATAATTATGACAATCTCCTCCCTTACTTTTTATGTTCCAAATTATATTATATGTCGTTCAAGTTCTAATACATATGATTACTGTCCATTAAATTACAGTTGATTTGGTCATGTGGCCAACTTCCTTAACATCTCTATATACCTTTCAACATCAATAAAATGCTGGTGTTTAATTAGCTGTTTTATAAGACATCTCCCAGTTTTTAATTCAATGATTTTGTGGGTTTTGAAGTTCTGATGTTAATGACTACTTTGATAAGAAAACAATTGTTATGGATGTGATAATGTTGGAATTCTGCATGTGAGTGTGTGTGAGTAAAAATAGCAATTAGATTATGATACATATGTATTATATTTAACATAGAACTTATTTTATCAGTTACATACACTATAATAGCATGTGATCTGTCAACCTAACTATTCTGTCAAATTCCTTCATAGTCACTTTTTCTTCTCAAATGACCAGTATTAGCAGCATTATAAGTTAATTCCTTCTGCCCACAAGATTACAGTTTAGTATATTGTAGTTGCTTTACTCCATTTAGGCTGCTTTAAAAAAATAATAAACTAGGTAACTAATAAATGACAGAAAATCTCTGTGTCACAGTTCTGGAGACTGGGAAGTCCAAGAGCAAGGTACTAGCAGATTCAATGTCTGGCGAGGGCTCACTTTCTGTTTCACAGGTAGCAACTTCAAACTGTTCTCACATGGTGGAAGGGGCAAGACAGCTCTCTGGGGTCTGCTTAATAAGGAAACTAATCTTACTTATGAGGGTTCCACCCTCCTAGGGGCTCTACCTCCTAATACTGTCACATTAATGATTACATTTCAACATATAAATTTTGGAGGTACACAAACTTTCAGACTATAGCAGTAGTCTAACCTCAGCAGATTTAACAAACACATGTAATAAAATTACTTTGTTTTTATAACATGAACAACTTTGTTTCTCCTAAGTATTCTTACTTATGCTCCTAAACAAAGTAATTATAGATAAGATTACAAATATTTAATATAATCTTCTCCTCAATATCCTGAGGGGTAGACATTTGACTGAAATATAAGATGCTTTATTTATTCTTTTGTGGTTAGGGTAGAGTCCCTTGCCTGAGTTCATGTCTAGTTTGATTCTGATGAGGTTGTAAAAGTGCTAGATTATTTATTTGTGAAACAGTTTTTAGAATAAACCCTAAAATTAATGTAATTATTCTTACCTTAGAAAAAAGCAAGCAATTTTAAAGTCACTTCTATATGTATTGTAAGTGGATAGTCTGGAAAAAGTATAAAAGATAAAAAGCCAGCAATCATCAAATACAAACATAAAATTATGTACAGCATTTTGATTAATAACAAATTCTGGTTTACATTGAAAGCAGCACTTTTTTAAAAACTACATTCTATAAACTGTTTAATAGCTATGCACATATCAAAAATGGTAAATGCATTATGAATTATTTACCTCTCTGTATCTAAATGCCACCTCTTAAGAGGTAAGCACTTTTGAATTAAGTTATGTCAACTTTTTACCCCTCAGAAGTAAATGCTTTAAAACAAAAAATTTAATGAGATGTTTTATGGGGCTTATTTAGTTTATTAATGGATTCTGGTTTTGTGTGTGAGCTGAACACTTGCAGTTTAGTCTAAGAGGCAGACATAATAAAAAATTTCAAATCAGCAGGGTAGGTGCTGTCATAAGCCCAGTTCTCTAAAGGCACAGTGAGGCACACCAAAACCAGCTGAAAGAAAAGTTGGTTTGCTATGTGTTGTTTGTCTGTTTTTCAGATTCTAATTTATTCCTAAAGATAGAATGTTGTCTGAAGCTATCTTGTTTAATCAAGCATTCCCACCAGTGAGGCTGTGTGAACAGAAGGTGGGTATCAGAATAACTGCTACATTTTTCATTCCACAAACAACTGGCCTCTTCGCAACTTCTAATCCAGTCGATCCTAACTCACTCCAGGGATATGCACTTTGCCAAAATCTTTCTATGTGTTTTTAATAGGATAGCCCCTAGCTGAGAATCGTTACCCTATACTTGAAATGCAGAAAGAAAATGCCTTGGATTTGAAGGATAGAAAATTATTTGCTGTTTATGCTCTAAGGCATAAAGCTAATAGTATCCATTCATTTATCCTTTCTTTTAATACACTATGTGCTGGAAACTATGCTCTGGCCTCATTTTGTGCTGTCTTACACAGCACTTACCTAGAAGGGGAAAGCTAATTATTTGCCTACCTCTCTCCTCAAGTTGTCTTTGCTGGTGTCACTTTTCTCCAACATTTGCACACTTTCTGTTCAAATAGTGCTTATTTACCTAGTACACAAGCAAGTTTAAGAAAAGATAAACATTCAATAGTGAGATTAAACCTGTAGTCATAAGGTACTCATATGACTCCCACCCCTGACTGTGGATGCAGCGACAAAGCGGCAAAGAGGCTGGCTCAGGCCGTATGGCAATTTGCAGAATGTCACCATAGCCTCTGTGCACACCACGCACTGTCCATACTCAGGAAGCCAACTGATCTCAACTCCACAACCACCTTGACTCTCTGGGGAATAGTGAGTGACAGCCCTCAAAAATATGGAGATTTCACATTCTGTGCACGTCCCCACCTTCAATTATTTAGTGAGATCATTTGCCATCCAAACAACAACAACAACAAAATCACTTTTATTTTCCACCAATATGGAAAAACTTCAGGTTTTCGTATTAAACTCATCATTCCTGCTCAAAGGACAAAGGTTGGAAATTTTTGTTTTGTGTACACAGGGTATTTGTAAAGGGTGAGGTGCATATACTTTTGCATTATGACCTGGTTTTGCCAGTTAACACACTAACAACCCTGCCCAGAGTTTAATGCAAATTTTCCTCTTATGAACTCATTTGTTGTCAGTTAAGATAAAATATCTCTTAGAACCTGTAGAAAAGAAAAGTAGATTCTCAATTATTGGGCCCATATTAAATAATTCCGCTAATTAATAGTAGTTTCCTAAAGTGTTAATTGCATTACAATAAACATGTCATGTACTACAGTTACTAGAAAGATCTCTGCCTCAAGAATAAGAGAAATATATTAGATCATATTGCTATGCAATTTTTCTTGCTGACAGGGGCCATTTTTCAGGCACAGTACTACATATAGAACAGCAACATAATGGGAGGAGAGAACAGATGCTAAAATTCAGTCAGACATAAATCTCTTTCACTTTATCTTCTTTACAATACAGAGATGACAAGAAGAAAAACAAATAGGTAAGAGAATAAACATAAATGATGGGTGTTTCAAGGGAATTTAATACCCCAATATTGAGATCATATATATGTTACAAGATTGACACCTGGGAAAACAAATGGTGTTTAGTGTAATAAGATGACAATAATTAAATATCTGGCCTTTTCTTTCTCCAAATATCAACATGTAACAAGCACAGGAATAAAATGATACTTTTCTATTTCTGTTAACGTCTTTAGACATGCAATTATTCAAGTTCCTGTCTAGATATTCACTCATGTAATTGATGCACTGGAAAATCTTTTCATTCAGTATATCAGTTGGAATTTATCATATACTTCATACTGGACTATTAGATCACAATACCAAAGGTCACAAGATATAACCTTGCTTTCTGCATGAACCCTTGTTTCAATACCCTGTTCTACACTGATCTTTCTCTCCTCTGAATTCTGATTAAAATTATAATCATTAATCACACAACTGAGCCCAAGTTAATTCCTATTTTATTTGGATGTAGCTTTCACTCTCCAACAACCTTTAACTTCCCATGCTGTTGGAAGCAGGTATTCATTTCAAACCATTTTTTAATTTAATACTTCCTTAATATCTAAAACAATGGAGAATGCATGTCAATGTGATGGCATCCTTAAGGTGTCATTGCACCAGCCAGAAACCTCTGTGGCCAGTGGCACCTTTGCCTGAATTTTGCTGTGGATCACTGGGTTCATTCCGCCCACTCAGCCTGGCAGGCTGCACTGGGCTCCCACTATTGGCCCAGATCGACACCTGCCAAGGGCAAGCCAGGAGCAGAGTGGCAAGGGGTGTGTGGGCAAACAAGGGGTCCAGCCACTGCATGCAGCCAGGCATGCCAGCTGTAGTGCGGTGGGCACCTTCAGGCCACAGCATGGGGCAAAGGCATGGGGCACCAGCTCCCTGCAAAGCTGTGGCTGGATCAGGTAATAAGCAGCTTCTATGACTGGCACCGGGAAACGCAGTGGCGTCCAGAGTCTTGGAGATGTCAAGGACTGCAGAGCCGTACAGAGGGTGTCACAGCCATGACTTGAGGAGCTCCTAGGTCTGGGCTCCTTGAAGGGCTACAGCTCTTCTGGCCTTCTCTCTTCTCTCCTTCTTGTCACCCGCAACATGGCAAGCCAGGGGCCTGCTTCAGCCCTGTTTGTATTCAGCTCTTTTAGCCCTGCCGTTTGGTGGGTCCCAAGTTCTTGCTTCCAGGAGGAATGAGGTATGCAGACAAGTGGAGGGTGGGCAAGACGAAGAGGAGCTTTACTGAGCCATAGAACAGCTCAGAGGAGACCCACAGTGGGTAGCTCCTCTCCATAACCAGGATGTCCTGAAGAGTGTTCAGCTCTTAGCAAAAAGGATAGCTCCTGTCTGCTTGTCCCCGGCTCCCATCAGCTCTGGGGAAGATGGCACCATCTGGGCCCAGCTCCACCTCAGAGCCCCTCTCCACCTGCTCTTCCGTGCCCAACTGTGCTGCTCTCTCTCCCGTGGGAACTCGCCCCAGCCCCATTGTAGCAGCTCCCAGGGCAGCGGGCCCTGGGGACTGCCGATCTCCTCTCTGCATTTTCCTTGCAGCAACAGTGGGCGAGATTCAGGTGACACAGCTGTCGGGGTCGATACCACGAGTCCTGGCTGCGCCTTCTGCCAGGTGCTTGTGGGCTCTAAGGCAGGTGGGGAGGGAGGTTGAGGCCGCGGCGGAGGCTCTGGGCCTAGAAACAGGTCTTGCCCAGCTGTGCTAAGGTTGGGGTAGCGCAGTTGGCTGTCTTAGGGAAACAGGGCGCAGACGTCCCACCAGCGCCCCTGCTGCTACCGCCGTCACTCCTGCCATGATCGCCTGTGCCTCCCTGAGCCAGCCAGCATGATGCTACCATCAGTAAG
Organism: Macaca thibetana thibetana; assembly: GCF_024542745.1. Classification (NCBI taxonomy): domain Eukaryota; kingdom Metazoa; phylum Chordata; class Mammalia; order Primates; family Cercopithecidae; genus Macaca; species Macaca thibetana. The sequence continues at coordinate 27,425,686 of NC_065582.1, read as the reverse complement.
ATTATTTTCTTTTAAAAATAACTTCATTCCATTTATGAAAATAATACTTGCTTATTCTGAATTTAGGAAAGAAAAAAAAAAAAACCTCTCCCAATAGAAAAGCATACAAAAAAGAAAGTAAAAATCACCCTGAACTCTACTACACAAACCAAATAATAAAAGATATTACTTTTAATATCATAGTAAACAACTGCTTAATCCAGCTGTGCTCTCTGCCCCTCATGTACCTGTTTATACTTTCACATAAACAGGATAAAATGATGTTTATATGATTAATGCTTATTGGATATTGGTCACATCTAGAACATTTTTCTTTCTTCTTTCTTTTTTTTTTTTTTTTTTTTTTTTTTTTTTTTGAGACAGAGTCTCACTCTGTCACCCAGGCTGGAGTGCAGTGGCACGATCTTAGCTCTGCAACCTCTGCTTCCCAGGTTCAAGCGATTCTGTTGCCTTGGCCTCCTTAAGAGCTTGGATTATAGGAATATGCCAACAAACCCGGCTACTTTTCATATTTTTAGTAGAGAGGGGTTTTTGACATGTTGACCAGGTTGGTCTCAAACTCCTGGGCTCAAGTGATCCTCCCACCTCGGCCTCTCAAAGTGCTGGAATTACAGACATAAGCCACCTTGCCTGGCCACATCTACTTAATTATTTCAGTATTGGCTCTCTCGCTCTCTGTTTCTCTCTCTCTCTCTCTATATATATATATATATACACACACATACACACACATATCTGCATATATACACACAAACATACACATATTTATATGTGTACACATACATATTTATATATACACATATATATTTACATATATACATATATATCTACAAGGGAAGTAAATATATGTGTGTGTATATATACACACATAAATATATACACACATAAATACACACATATATATTTATAATGTGTTGATATATATAATTGTTCATAGGTCAATGTGATTAAAATTATATCCTGTATCTAGAGACTCAGAGTTTCAGTTCTGCAAGAAGAAGAGTTCTGGAGATGGATGATGGTGATCTTTGTACAACGATGTAAACACATTTAATGCTACTGAACTATACACTTAGAATGATTACGTGGTATATTTTATATTATATGTACTTTATCACAATTAAAGACAAACAATAAATGATGAGTTTAGACATTTCAATTCAGGGGTATCTAAAAGTCTGGTCTCTCTCACACAGCTCTATAATACCTGGCTTTGAAGAAAGACTGCATCAGGCTCCAAATGAGTTTAAGTTATGTGTATCTCAGTATCTCCAATATGTTAAGAATTTTGAACATCATTTTGTTTGACTGAGGAAACACAATTAAACATGGTTATTAGAACAGACAGACCCCACAATTGTTCCGCTTACAGTTTTTTGACTTTACCATGGACTGAAAGCCACATGCATTCAGTAGAAACTCTACTATGATGTTAGATAGGTTAGGTATATTACATGCATTATAACTTATTTTTAATTTATAATGAGTTCATCAAAATGCAATCTCATCAAAAATTGAGGAGCATCTGTATCTGTATACAATGTCTATAATTATTTTTGGAAAAAGTCAATCAAATTGGTTGTAAATTAAGTTTCTAATCTTTTCTTCCTTGGAAAATTTCTAAAAAAGGCTATGATATAATAGCTAGATTCCTTTTCATTTTGAAGGACATTAAATCCAAAATTTTAATTTCTGTATATCATGATCCCTTGGAAAGTCTCCATTTTCTTCCCTCCCCTCCCGTCCCCTCCTATACCCTCTCCTCCGGTCCTCTACCTTCCCCTCCCCTCCCCTCCCCTCCTCTCCCCTCTCCTCCCTTCTATTTCCCTCTCTTCCCTTCTGTTTCCCTCTTTTCCTTCCAAATAGCCTTAACATGAGTTGTTATTGTTTTTCCTGGACATGCTTGGCCAGGAATAGCAGTTGGCTTCTAAATTGCCAGTTACAATAGTTACATGCCCTTGAGTAGTCTGAAATTAATAAGAGTATATTTTAATATGATTTTTTAGCAGAAAATAATATAGTAATAATAACAAAACAAAACATAAAACAACCTGGTTTTTGCTTAAGTATTCAGGGAGACTCATTTCATCAAGGAACTGAAAATTCAAGTTTAGTTGGCTCCTTTCTTCAGCATTCCAGTTTTTTCTCATTTGCTAATTTCATCATTTGGTTGTATTTCCCAGGCGTGTACTAAAAGACAGCAGTAGTAGCAGACTTCATCAACATCAACCACATTATGCAGAAGGAGACTGTCTATATGCCTAAATCTTTAGACAATATCCTAAACTTCATTCTGAAATGATCATCGCTGCTTTGTAAATGCTGTGAGCATAACAACTTAGCCCTGCATTAACTGCAGCAATCACAGTGGCCATCTAAATAATCTTATAATGGTTATCTTTGACCAGTTTAGACTTACTCCTGTAGTTATGTATGAAGTCAGTAGCTGTTAATAGGGAAGCAGTGAAATCTTATTAGTAGATAGCCATTAAGGCCATTACAGATGATTCCATGTCACAGTATTTGTGGCACAGAGTGTAATACCAGAGAAGTGATGGAAAAAACGAGTCCAAGAATGGAATCAGAATTACAATATATTTGGCCAAAAATAAGATATAGGAGCAGATTCGAATTAACAGGGAGCAACCTAGGGACCAGCCCAAAGCGTCTATATCTAAGGCGATCAGGTGATTGCTTGAGCTTCACTGAAGGCCCACTCTTGTATTTTATTTTATTTTATTTTATTTTATTTTATTTTATTTTACTTTACTATTTTATTTTATTTTATTTTATTTTATTTTATTTTATGAGACAGAGTCTCGCTTTGTCGCCCAGGCTGGAGTGCAGTGGCATGATCTCGGCTCACTACAAGCTCCGCCTCCTGTGTTCACACCATTCTCCTGCCTCAGCCTCCCCAGTAGCTGGGACTACAGGCACCTGTCACCACGTCCAACTATTTTTTTGTTTATTTAGTAGAGACAGAGTTTCACCGTGTAAGCCAGGATGATCTCGATCTCCTGACCTCCTAATCCACCTGCCTCGGCCTCCCAAAGTGCTGGGATTACAGGCGTGAGTCACTGCACCCGGCCTGAAGGCCCACTCTTTGACAGTGCAGAGCAGAAGAACATTATACATGGGAGTCACTGTATTCATTCATTCATTCATTCATTCAGGCAGCAAATATTTATGGAGTTCTCACTATGATCCAGTCCTTAGTGATAAAACAGCAAATAAAACAAGTTCCCTGCCTTTGGCACATACACAAGAAAACACAAAATAAGAAAGAAAGAACAAAAGTGGCTGTCAGGAATGTACCTTGCTATATTTTATGTGGGACGGTTTGGTATGGCTTTACTAAGAAAAATATATTTGCACAAAAACATGATGAAAGCACTCAAAACAGTGTGAGTATCAGATACAAAAACCACTATAGTGGGAGCTTGCTGAACATTCCAAAAAATTAGCAAGGTCACACTATGGCTGAGAGAAGATTGGGTAAGGGAAAAAACAGTAGTAAACCATGCCATAGAGGTAGCATGGCCAGAACTCACAGTGTTTTCTAGGCTGTAGCAAAGACTTTGGCTTTTACTTTTTGGGTGACATGGTCAGTCTTTGAAGGCTTTCCAGCAAGAAGAGCAATGTCATCTGATTTATGTATAAAATAATATTTTCACAGATGGGTTGAGAATATATTATAAGAAGCAAAGAAATAAGGTAGGAGCCTGTGTAAGTAATCTAGGTGAAAGATGAATGAAGATGGTGTGGATAAGAGTGGTAACCATGAAGATAATAAAGAAAAAGTTGAATTTTGCCTATTGGTGATAGAATAGACAGAATTTGCTATTGGATTTGGATGTGGAATATGAGAGCAAAATGGTATGAAGGAAAACTCCAAGTGTGGCCTGAGCAACTAAAAGATCAAGTTCAGTATAGGATATGTCAAGTTTGTCATAAGTGTTAGATATATGCATGAAAATATTAATTAGTCAGTTGGATAAACACATTTGTGGAGCTCACAATAATCAAGTAGAGACTTTGAAGGCATAGACATGGGGTTGGCATATAGAGCTGTTATTTTGCATGACAGTACCAAGTGCATAATTGTAGGAGGAACAAAAAAGGTAACCAGAGTCCTGAGTCTGAGACTCTTCAACTTGCACAGCTCTGGGAGATGAAAAGCAATTGGCAGAGGAGGAGGGGTAGAGCATGGGGAAGACTGAAACAAAAATACAATGAAAATAATATCTCAATAAGGAAAGGTCATCCATTTCAAATACTACTGATGGTTCAACTAGGATGAGAACTGGGACTCGATCAATGGATTTTGCCATGTAGAAATCATTGTAGACTTTGATAAAAGTGCTTCATTAGAGCAGTGGTAGTGGTAAAAACCTAGTTGGGATGGCTTTCAAGTGAGAATTATAAGCAAAGTTGGAAATATTAAGTATTAATAATACATACATGGATTTTTTCAGTAAAAAGAAGAAAGAGGATGTGAGGCCAATATAAAATTGTGTTTGTTTTTATATGACATATAATAGGATATTTGTATGCCAATACAATAGTAAAGGATTAATGTAGAGAGAAAAAGAGAGAGGGAGAGAGAAGAGGAAGAGAGAGGGGGGAGTATTAAATATTGCTGAAACAATGTCCTTCTATACTTGGATGACAAGAGGAATGTGTTGTAGAAAGCAAGGAAAGGGCATGCACTTGGCTAGAAGCTCGTGGGACTCATCCATCAGTGTGTTTTTAATTTAAGAAACATGCAGCCATTCACATTAAATGTTAGAATATAAAGATGACCTCCATTACAAAGAGCTTTTAATTTATAATTTAATACATTCAATACAAAAATATTTCATAATGTAATTTATTCAACACAAATGGTAAAATGCCTGAGTGTAAGAAGCTATTTTTAAGGGGATAAAATTAAATATGAGTGACATATACTCATACAATACTGAAAGAATAAAACATAAAATGATTAATTAATAAAAACAAATCCAACAGGATTTGAACAAAGCTAAATAGACCGTTAAATGTTCAATCAAAAAAGGAAACTGACATTATTTTATTCATGTGGGAGACTCCTCATGAATAACAGAAAAGATTTTGTATATTAGGCATAAAAAATGGTACATATAAAAGCTATTGAACTCAAGCTAGTTCCCATTTGGTCCTTTGACCTACTTGAAAGAAAATATAGGCATTAGCTTTGCCACATATTCTTGAATACCAAGGCACAGCAAAATAAAATACACTAAAAATTTAGCCCTTTAATTACCCACAGCTACTGTCATTAGTCACTTACTTGGCTTGTAGCTACACAATACATGCCTACAAAGTAGAGTAAAATACATAAAAAATACAGTATAGTTTGTTTACAATACAATTCCAATAGACAGAATTTAGAGTGAACTTAGAATAAGATAATGGTGATTGTAGCAATAGCACAAGTTTAAAATTAAAAAGATCTAGATTTGAATTCAGGTTCTACCCCTTACTAGTTATGTGGTCTTATACAATGTCCTTTAACAAACTTTTAGAATCTTTTGCTTCTTTAACTTTAAAAGAGAAATAAAACTACCTCACAGAGTGGTTGTAAAAATTAAATAGGATGAAATGATGGACTAAGTACAAGCACTAGCATATACTAAGAAATACATTAATGCTAGCCATGTTATGGACAACGGGGAGCTATTACTCTGAGTACTTAGCCATAGATCCATTATTACCCTCCATGCATAGTAGAAAAACTGGAGCATAGCTTTTAAATTTTGTTCCAACTCTGAAAGTACATAAACCTCCTACATTAGAAAGTACTTCATGAAGAAATATATTGGCCAATTTTCCCTATGGCTCCTGATAGACAGTAAATCCCACAAATCTAATGTACTGCTTGAAGACTGTGAATGTTTTTTTTAAAAGATGTTCTATATTCAAGATAGAAAATTATCTACTAAGTAACATGACAGTCAAAGGACCACATTAAATTTATAAATTAACTTAAAAGGACAAATTCCCAAAGAAAACAATACAGACTATATTTTCATTCCAGCCAAGGATTATATGGATAAACAAGGCCTACACTTACTAGACATCAGGAAAAAGAAAAAAAAAAAACAAAAAAAAAACCTCTTTGACTCTGTTTTATAATAAAGAGAAAAAGGATTTATTGGTATTTCACACAGAAATAATCAGTTTAGCGAGCGTTCTCAAAATTTAAATAAAGACACGAAATATGCCTAAGTGTCTTTACTAAGCTAATCCTTAAAACCAGTAAAAAATTGGTTGAAAAATCTTCTAACAATTTGAATCCTTATTCTAAATAAATTACTATGTTTTATCTTATGTCATTACAAATTTAAGAAAAATGAGATTTTTTATTTGAGAATCTTGAATTCTCAAGATTATTATTTCTCTTAAATTTATAATGACATAAAAAATATAGGGGAGAAACTGAGGAATTAATATTAATTGAGTTCCTACTTTGTAATCCTCATAATTATTAATAGAATTATGAATTTCATTGTAAGAATTAAGGAATTGGACCTAGAGTGGTTAAGCCATTGCTGCTGAGTAAACATGTGACCTGCCCAGGCTCATCTCCTGATGTGCATGGCTATAAATTTTGTGCTCCTTCTGTTGCACCAGCTACCTCTCAATAGTAAAAGTAACAACGAATGTTGGCAACTTCTAGCACTGCATGAAGCAGTTGTTAATATTCCATGGAAGTGATCAGGGACTAGTTTAAGAATTTAGTTAACTCTTTGTACAGGAAAATGCACAAAAACTTGCAATTTTGCATAAGATATCATGAACCCCTTGATGCTCTAAAACGCATGACATGAACCCCTTGATGCTCTAAAATGCATGATAGGTGAGAAATCACAGTTTTAAGGATTGTTTTATAAGTCTGATTCTCTTTACTCTTTTCAACAACGCTGTGAGGAAGGAACATGCTATTATGCTTATCTACCAATGAGGAAACTGAGGCAAAATATTAAGTGATTGACTTACCTTCTTCACACAGTAGAAACTTGTTGAGCCAGGACCTTAACACGAGTACTATGACTACACATCCTTTGCTCTTTCATGCACATCAGGGTATCTGGCATGCATTAAATTAATTTATTAGTAACTACCTTTTACTGTAAGAAGATTATCAGGATTATTTTTCCAAGATTTTCTAGAAAGAAATATCTTCAAAAGTCTTTTTTGTTCTTTCATTACATATTTCTGCCTGGATGGTGAAATGTTTTCTAAATGAGCCAATTGTCTGCAGCTAGCTAAATGGGGCAGTAGCCATCCAAATGTAGACAGAGCAATGCACACTCCATCTTCATCCTATAAGAGGAAAATTGCATGGGCTATGAAGTGGTAAATGTTGCAGTAAAATGAAAAGAAAGTGATGACAAAAGAAGGAGTGACAACAGTTTTCAGCAAAACATTTATTATTTTCAGAAGAAAAATTTCAGGGGTCTAGAAATATTTCATCAACTAAGTTGACTACATTTCATTTAAATAAAATATTTAGTTTCCAATATGAAATAGCTGTTGTGTCAGTCACATCCCAGCATGTGTAATAGGGAAGAATATTGGGAAAATTTGAATGTGTACAAAAATTAAACAAGAAAAATTAACGATCAAGAAATATCTGCAAAAGACATATAACTGATATTACCATGAATAAAATAGTGTAGTTTTACTTTGATTCCATGACAATATCACTGCAATTTAATTGTGCTATTGTGGAAAGAGAAATTATCTAAATAAGCAAGAAAAAATACACTTATAAGAAAAGTTCAAATTATTAATATTTTAAAGTACTGAAGTGCTACAGATACTATTTGCAAGAGTTTTAATGGAATTCAGAATGCCAGTTCTTGTTGACATATCTCAAATTATCCAATTATCTCTATCATTTCTGCCAACTCAGAGGTCCAAGTTACTATCATCTTTGGCCCAGGCTAGGCAATATCATCCTAATTAGTCTCCTGGCCTCCAACTTCAGCATCCTTCAATTTATACTGCAGACAGTTATCTTTTCAAAATGCAAATATAATCAGATCTGTTCATTCTAAAACCCTAAACTGGTTTCCAACTCTTGAAGAAAAAGACCTAAATCCTCAACATGGCCTATCAGGCTCTGCAGCTTCCCTCTATCTTCCCATTCTCATCTCAGACACACCCTGTTCATTGCTAGCTAGAATTGCCTTTTTCAAGGGCCTAAGATGTCATGTTCCTTCCCATTCCAGGACCGATGAAGAGTCTGTGCCCTTTTCTTGACACACTGTTTCATGACTTCCCTCCAGCCACTATACGTAATTAACAATTATTGGGCCAGACGTGGTGGCTCACTCCTGCAATCCCAGCATTTTGGGAAGCCAAGGCAGGCAGATAACTTGAGCTCAGGAGTTCAAGACTAGCCCGGCCAATATGGTGAAACCCTGTCTCTACTAAAAGACAAACAAACTTTAGCCAGTGTGGTGGCACGCTTGTAATCCTAACTATTCAGGAAGCTGAGGCAGGAGAATTGCTTGACTCCTCCGAGACACGGAGGTTGCAGTGAGCAGAGATCGCACCACTGCACTCCAGCCTGGGAGACAGAGCAAACCTCCGTCTAAAAAACAAGCAAACGACAAACAAACAAAAAACCAAAACCCCACAAAACAATTATTGATCCTTCAGATCTCACAAGAAACATAATTCTCCTAGGGACGTTTTCGTTTCACCCCAGAATAACCACTTTCTTGTTGTTATTTCTGTTGTTACATGCTGCTATAGATTCATGTTCTTCTCCACCATGCTCCTATGGATTCATGTTCTTCTCCACCAAGTGTGCACTTCAGTTTGTAATTTTCACTTGAAGATTATTTTACTAATGCCTGTCTCCCATCTCTTCAGCAAATTAAAAGCCTCCTAAGATCCTAACACCTGTGACTATGTCTATGTTTGTTCACCATTATATGCACACCTTGAGTCATAATATTGGGCACACTGCAGGCATTCAGGAGATAGTTGATTGAAAAATGATAGAAAATTTTAACAAAAAATGATATTAGATACAAAATGTCGTAAATAATATTTTTGTTTGTTTTTAAAATGTGGGTTTATATTTATATAAATATCTCTGTATTCCTTACTCTATTGTGATTATATTCCAAGAAATGTGGGAAATATTTTTCCAGTGTCTCTCATAAACAGATGCCACTACCAACTGGGAATTCCTGAATGCACAGACTGAGTCACAAAACTCCCCTTTGTAGGGAAAAGAAAGAGAGATCAGACTGTTACTGTGTCTATGTAGAAAAGGAAGACATAAGAAACTCCATTTTGACCTGTACCCTAAACAATTGTTTTGCCCTGAGATGCTGTTAATCTGTAACTTTAGCCCCAACCTTGAGCTCACAGAAACATGTGTTGTATGGAATCAAGTTTAAGGGATCTAAGACTGTGCAAGATGTGCCTTGCTAACAAAATGTTTACGGGCAGTATGTTTGGTAAAAGTCATCGCCATTCTCCATTCTTGATAAACCAGGGGCACAACGCACTGAGGAAAGCTGCAGGGACGTCTGCACTGGAAATCCAGGTATTGTCCAAAGTTTCTCCCCATGTGATAGCCTGAGATATGGCCTCGTGGGACGGGAAAGACCTGACTGTCCCCCAGCCCCACACCCTGAAGGGTCTGTGCTGAGGAGGATTAGTAAAAGAGGAAAGCCTCTCGCAGTTGAGATAAGAGGAAGGCCTCTTTCTCCTGCCTGCCCCTGGGAACTGAATGTCTCAGTATAAAACCCGATTGCACATTTGTTCTATTCTGAAATAGGAGGAAAATCCGCCCTGTGGCGGGAGGTGAGACATATTGTCAGCAATGCTGCTCTGTTACTCTTTACTCCACTGAGATGTTTGGGTGGAGAGAAGCATAAATCTGGCCTATGTGCACATCCAGGCATAGTAACTTCCCTTGAACTTATTTGTGACACAGATTCCTTTGCTCACATGTTTTCTTGCTGACCTTCTCCCCACTATCACCCTGCTTTCCTATTGCATCCCTCTTGCTGAGATAGTGAAAATAGTAACCAATAAATACCGAGGGAACTCAGAGACTGGTGCCGGTGCAGGTCCTCTGTATGCTGAGCACTGGTCTCCTGGGCCCACTGTTCTTTCTTTCTCCTTCGTCTCTGTGTCTTATTTCTTTTCTTAGTCTCTCGTCGCACCTGATGAGATATACCCCCAGGTGTGGAGGGGCAGGCCACCCCTTCACCCTTATCACAGGCAAAGTGAACAGAGAATTCAGACTTTGCTTTGTACCTCTTCAGGAATGAAACTGAGTGAGACGTTTCCTCTGGTCGTTAAATCCAGTGCCCCTTTTCCTTAAAGAAACTGCTGATGCTAAACTTGGGATGTCATTTATCTTTGTTTTCAAAAGTCAGCCCTCAAAATTCAGAGCCCCTGGTATCCTTCATGTCTTGTTCCCAAGTGTCTTGGCATGTTCTTGAGCCCGGTCTATCCCAACCATTTTTATTCTCTCAACTCCACTCTCCACAGTTGTGTCTCTCCATCATCTATCACCTCCATTATGTCAGAGAATTTTTTCTTTACATCTATTTATTAACTGAAGACTGGCTCCATTCAAAAAATAATAACTTTTCTCCAGGACTTTCAGGCTCCCCACTTATGCTAATTCAAACAGTATGATATACTAAGTCATAGATTTTTCCTTCAGTCTACTGGGGTTTTAAACCAAATACACTTAATAAATCCTTCACCTTGAGAACCTGAATGAGGTAATCTATGTACAGTTTTTAGCACAGTTCCTAGAACATAGGATTAGCAATCAAACATTGTGGAATAATACTATTATTCCAGACCATTACTACCCCTCCCTTTCTATTATCAATGTAAAAATGAAAGATAAAACCTGATCCATTAAAGTCCACATAATTTGGATATAATATACTGTTTCTTCTCTCTTTGCTTTCAGCCGCAGGTGTTGTGATCATTATCTCATTTATTGAACACTTAGCATATGCCTCTGTCTACCTCCTACCTTTATTTGTTAAATGACTTCGATATCCCATTGGTTAATCCAGCCCAATAATTTAGCTTCTCATTTCATTGATGTATTCATCTTTAGGATTTATTCTTCCTCAAATTATACTTCATTCCTGTTTTCATGCAGGAATTCACTCCTGGCATTTATCAGAGAATTAATATTTTACTACATCTCTCAATGAATTTAAAAAATGGGAAAATGTAATCTCTTGAAAAGATTAAAACATATTAGTCAACCTAGAAATATTTCTCTTTGAAGATATTCACGGACATAAGGGCAAATGCAAACATAGGAAACACTAACACATGGAATCCAACTTTCACGTTTTCAGGAACCGGTATAAAAGCATGTAGGGGAGAAATGATCATGATCAAATCATTTGGTCTAGTTTGTAAGTGTTGTCATGTTGTAATTGTGCTTCATGGCAGTGTCTACTACATGGCACTGCTACTTCATGGCAATGAGTCATCTCTGCAAAGAAAATACATATTAATGGATTTCTGACTACTTTTTATGACGTAGAAAGCAGAAATAGCATCATATCAATTCCAATAACAAGAAAAAATGAACAACTTAAAAATCATAACATTGTTAATTCATCTGACCTGAGTTTGCAGGTTACTAAAATTCTACCAGAACATTCCTGATACACTCGTTAATGACATTTATTATATATACATCACCATTGCCTTTGTTAAACCTCTTTAAAATCTGTTTTGAGACAGTTTCCTTTTGGCTTCATGACAGTAAACTCTTCTTTTAGTACTTTCATCTCTTCTGACACTTGTTCTCAATTCCCATGCAGAGGCATTCTCCTTTACCCATGCCACTAAATATTAGATTTTTTTTCAAGGTTTATACCAGGGTCTCTTCCCTTCTCATTGTACACATTCTCCTTAATCTATTTTGTTTTTCTCATAGGTGACTTCTAATCTCTCTAGTTCTTTATTTAATAGTACCATACTTCATGTTAAATTCCTACTTGGCATGTCCTCGTAATGATCTCAACTTTAATATGTGCAAAATCAAACATCCTCTATCAATCTTCTGAACTTCTTGCAAAACTTGCCTTTCTTTGTCACCACCATCTGTTCAGTTGTGAATTCTAGAAATGTAAGATTTTTTATTAATCATCTAAACTATCTCATTTAGTAGTTTTTTACCTCTGAGATATATCTAAATTCACTCTTTGCACTATAGTTTATACCACACCACTTAATCTTGATTCAATACTACAATACTTCAAAATCGAATGTGTCCTTCTCCTAAGCACCTAGTATTCATGATGGCATCAGACATTCCGGAATACATACACTGTACATTGAAAATAGGCATTAAAAACTCAGTAGTAAAAAACAGGGTTATACTGAAGACTGGTAAACAGAGGTCCCTCATAGTAACAACCCAATTCAATTTAAAGCAATATCCTTTAAAGAGGTAAGATAATTATTTCAATTTGAAACAATGTAAGTCATAAATTTCTAATTAAGTAACAGGCTTGGGAAAGGATGAGGAAACTAACTTTTAACAATATAAATTGGAACACATTTTCTATAGTATAAAATTAATATTCTTCACCAGATTATCACTTATGTCACCACATCTTGTTCCCCTCTCCCTTTTTAAAGTTGGTGTATAATTTACACACAATAAAATGAATTAGTCTTAAGTACATAGCTCAATAATTTTTGTTGAATGTACACATTCATCAAAATATAGAAGAATTCCAACATCCCATAAATGTCTGAGTGCCCTTTCCTATTGATTATGCCACTCCCAGGTGCAACTACAAATCTGATTTCAATCATCATCATTTGGTTTTTCCTGTTCTAGAGTTTATATAAATGGAATCATACAGTATGTACTTTTTTGTATCTGACTTCTTTGCTCAATACAGTATTTATTGCTCAGTAGTATATCAACATATGAATACCCACATCATGTGCATTTATTCATCCAAGAAAATAAATTCTATTGTCTCAAATCTTGTCACTGTTAAGTCTTATGTATCTGTTTTCTTAAAAGTCTTTCTAACGACGTATGCTAGCATTACTCATTTTATTGCTCAAAGATCAGATTATTTTTAACTTTACGCAAAGCTTGCAAAAAGTTTTCCAAGGTAGTTTCACTATTTCACCTACTCATGAACATTATGTCAGAGCTCCAATCTCTTCATATCCTTAGCATCTCTTGCTATTGTCTTCCTTTTGTTTAGGCATTGTTATGCATGCGTAGTGATATTACGTATCACCTTTAGTAATGTGCCTTCTTTTAAATTCAACTTTTATTTTAGATACAGGGGTACATGTACAGGTTTGTTACATGGGATATTTCATGATACTGAGGTTTGGGGTACAGATCCAATCATCCAGGCAGTGAGTAAAGTACCTGATAGGTAGTTTTTCAACCTTCACCCTCCTCTCTCACTTTCCTCTGTAGTAATCTGCAAAGTCTATTCCCATATTTATGTCCATGCATGTTCAATATATAGCTCCCACTTATAAGGGAGAATATGCAGTATTTGGTTGTCTGTTTCTTTTCTGTTTCTTTGTTATATGTTTAGGATTATGGCCTCCAGTTGCAACCATGTGACTGCAAAGGACGTGATTTCATTCTTTTTATGGCTACATAGTATTCAATAGTGTATATTTACCACATTTTCTTTATCCAGTCCACTGTTGATGGGCACTTAAGTTGATTCCATCTCTTTGCTGCTGTGAAGAGCACAGTGATGAACGAACAAGTGCATGTGTTTTTTTTTTAGGAGAATGATTTATTTTTCTTTGAGTATACACTGAGTAATGGAACTGCTGAATCAAATGGTAGCTCTGTTTTAAGTTCTTTGAGAAATCTCCAGACTGTTTCCCACAGTGGATGGACTAATTTATATTCCCACCAACAATGTATAAGCATTTCCTTTTCTCTGCAACTTCATCAGCATCTGTTGTTTTTGACATTTTTAATAATAGCCATCGTGACTGGTGTGAGATAGTATCTCATTGCAGTTTTGATTTGCATGTCTCTGGTGATGCTGAGCATTATTTCTTATGCTTTTCGGCTACTTGCTTGTTTTCTTTTGAAAAGTGTTTGTTCATGTCCTTTGCCCATTTTTAATCGGGTTGTTTTTTGCTTGCTTACTTCTGTAAGTTCCTTATAGATTCTGGATATTAGACATTTATTGGACGCATGGTTTATAAACATCTTCTCCTATTCTGTAGGTTGTCTGTTTTTTCTGTTGCTAGTTTCTTTTGTTTTGCAGGAGGTCTTTAGTTTAATTAGGTCCCACTTGTCTATTTTTCATTTTGTTGCAATTGCTTTTAGGGACTTAGCCAAAAATTATTTGCCAAAGTTGATGTCAAGAAGAGTATTTCTGGCCAGGTGCAGTGGCTCATGCCTGCAATCCCAGCACTTTGGGAGACTGAAATGGATAGATCACCTGAGGTCAGGAGCTCAAGACCATCCTGGCCAACATTACAAAACACCATCTCTACTAAAAATACAAAAACTAGCTGGGTATGGTGGCGTGTGCCTGTAATCCCAGCTACTAAGGAGGCTGAGGCAAGAGAATCACTTGAACCCAGGAGGCGGAGGTGGCACTGAGCCAAGATTGTACCATTGCACTCCACCCTGGGTAACAAGGGTGATACTCCTTCTCAAAAAAAAAAAAACACACACACACACACACACACACATATACACACATATATACATATATATATAGCATCTCTCTATGATTTTTGTAATTGGAGATCTTACATTTAAATATTTAATCCACCTTGAGTTATTTTTTGTTTATGTTGAAAGGTAAGGATCCAGCTTCAATTTTCTGCATATGGCTAGCCAGTTATCCCAGCACCATTTATTGAATAGGGAGTATTTAATAAAATTAATAAAGAAAATTCAATTCCTTTCCCCATTGCTTGCTTTTGCCAGCCATATTAAAGATCAGATGGTTGTAACTATGCAGTTTTATTTCTGAGTTTTCTATTCTGTTTCACTATGTATTTGTCTTTGTACCAATAGTATGTTGTTTTGGTTACTGTAGCCTTAAGTATAGTTTGAAATCAGATAGTATTATGTCTCTGGATTTGTTCTTTTTGCTTAGAATTGCTTTGTCTATTGAGGCTCTTTTTTGGTTCCATATGAGTTTTAGAATAGTATTTTACAGTGGTGTGAAGAATGGCATTGGTAGTTTGATAGGAATAGCATTGAGTCTGTAAATTCAGATTCAGTTCAGGCCATTTTTTTGATATTGGTTGTTCCAATTCATGAGCATGAATAGTTTTTCCATTTACTTGTGTCATCTCTGATTTCTTTTAGCAGTGTTTGGTAGTTCTTCTTGTAGAGCTCTTCCATTTCCTTAGTTAGCTGGACTCCTAGGCATTTCATTTTCTTTGTGGCTATTGTAGGTAAGATTCTTTGTTTCACTCTCAGCCTTGATGTTGTTGGTGTATGGAAATGCCACTGATCATTGTACTTTGATTTTGTATCCTGAAACTGTACTAAAGTTCTTTTTCAGTTCTAGGAGTCTTTTGGTAGAGTGTTTAGGATTTTCTGAGTATACAATCATATCATCAATGAAAAGAGATAACTCAGCTTCCTCATTTCCTATTTGGATGCCTTTTACTTCTTTCTCTTGCCTGATTTATCTGGCTAGGACATACAGTACAATAATGAGTGGGAGTGATGAAAGTGGTCATCCTTGTCTTGTTCCAGTTCTCAGGGGGAATGATTTGAGCTTTTGCC
Source organism: Macaca thibetana thibetana (assembly GCF_024542745.1). NCBI lineage: Eukaryota > Metazoa > Chordata > Mammalia > Primates > Cercopithecidae > Macaca > Macaca thibetana. The sequence continues at coordinate 27,409,884 of NC_065582.1, read as the reverse complement.
CATAGAGTGATATTAGCTGTAGGATTGTTTTAGATGGCTCTTACTATCTTGAGGTATGTTCCTTCAATGCCTAGTTTTATGTGTCATTTGACATTTTTCGTATTTTGAAACTTCAGTTAATTGTTCTTGTATTGTTGAACAATAGACACCTAAAAGGCTTTCGATAGAATTTAACATTCCTTCATGAAAAAAAAAAACCCTTAACAATGTAGGCATCAAAGGAACATATCTCAAAATAATAAGAGCCATCTACGACAAAGCCACAGTCAACATCATACTGAATGAGCAAAAGCCCACATTTCCCACTCCTACTCAACATAGTACCAGAAGCCCCAGTCAAAGCAAGCAGGCAAGATAAAAATAAAAAAAAAATGAAAATAAAATAAAAATTTTAAAAAGGCATACAAATAGGAAAAGAAGTCAAACTATCTTTGTTGACAATATAATTCTGTACCTAGAAAACCCTTAAGATTCCCCCAAAAGGAGGACTACAAAATGCTGCTGAAAGAAATCAGAGATGACACAAATAAATGAAAACACATTCCAAACTCATGGAATGAGCTTGTATAATGTAGAATCAATATTATAGAAAGCAATTTGAAGATTCAACATTATTCCTATCAAACCACCAATGTCATTTGTCACAGAAATAGAAATATTTTCTAAATTATGAATACATATACTTTAACAATTTTCAAATATCTACTCTTGGTCTTGTAAGAAACTTTGATTAACACAAGTTAACATAGATGATACACCATATTTTTTGCTTTCTCCTACAAACTTTAAAATTTTAACTTTTACATTTAGGTCTATGATTCATTTAGTATTAATATTATTTATTTATTTAGTTAGTTAGTTTGCACTAGGGAGTTGGGGATTGATTTTGTTCTGTTGTTTTTTGTCTGATTTTGTTTCCCCCTCCTTTTGGTTAATGAGTTGTTGCAAGCTGTATTAGTCTGTTTTTACACTGCTGATAAAGACAAATCTGTGACTGGGCAATTTACAGAAGAAAGAGTTTTAATGGGCATACAGTTCCACATGGCTAGGGAGGCCTCACAATTATGGTGGAAGGCAAGGAGGAGCAAGTCACGTCTTACATGAATGGCAGCAGGCAAATAGAGAGCTTGTGCAGGGAAACTCCCATTTCTAAAACCATCAGGTCTCATGAGACTTATTCACTATGAGGAGAACAGCATGATTCAATTACCTCCCACCAGGTCCCTCCCACAACATATGGGAATTCAAGATGAGATTTTGGTAGGGACACAGCTAAATCATATCACAAGTCATGTATTAATTTTTTCCCCATTTCGTTAAATTTGTAGCCTGGTTAAAAATGAATTGAAAATGTATACATAGGTCTATTATTTCTGTACACCTTATTTGGTTTCACTGAAATATTTTTTACTATAAGCCAGTGTAACTCTATCTTGATTATTTTAATGTTATAATAATTCTTTCAATATGATAGTAAATATCCTTTAATGTTATTTTAATTTTAATGTTAAATTACTATTTGAATATTATTTTTTTGCATCTCTCTTTGTTTCTCTCTTTTGAAATAGTCTTGCTCTGTTGCCCAGGCTGGTGTGCAGTTCTGCGATCACCTCCCAGGCTCAAGTGATCCACCCATCTCAGCCTCCCAAGTAGCTGGGCCTGCAAGTGCACACCACCACACTGACTAATTGTTTAATCTTTTGTAGAGACAGGGTCTCCTTATGTTGCCCAGGATGGGCTCAAGCAATCCTCCTACCGCAGCCTCCCAAAGCACTGGGATTATTGGCATGAGCCACTTAAGAATTATTATACCCTTATATATTTTAGATTCATCTTGTCAAATTCTACTGAAATAAAAACACATAGGAAATTTAACTGGGATTGAATGAGATCTATAGATAAATTTGAAGAGGACTGACATCTTAGCAATACTGTTTCTTACTATATAAATGAGGATACTTTATAGTTCTAAGTCCTCTAGCAGTAAATTATTAAAGTCACTGTTAGAGAAACAAAAAGGTGGTGGTATCTAATAAGCTAAATATGTACACAACTAATGACCTCATAGATACTCTCCTAGGAATGTAACACAAATGTATAATATGCTCCCCAAAGTTATGTCCTGGAAATTTCTTTGTTGCATTATCTGTAATAGCTACTAAGGTGAATACCCTAATTATTTCAACCATAAAATGCACATTTATCTTGTGGAATATTCTTTAAATGGAATATTACATAATTATATACTGATTTAATAATGAGCTACTGCTCCATTTAAGAGCATTGCTGAATCTCTCAAAACTAATGTTAAGTGAAAGAAGTCAACCATAAGGGGTTCATATTATACAACACAATTTTTTGAATTCAAAAACAGGCAAAAAAGTTATCCTCGATCTTAGAAGTCAAGACAATGTTACCTATTGGAAGGATGGTGATCTTGAGGAGACATGGATGTTTCAAGCGTTGATAATATTTTACTTTTGGATTTGGGGAGTGGTTAAAAGAATGGGTTAAATTTTGTGATAATCCATCACTATCTCCACTTTGGAAAAAAGAAAAGAAATAGTATTCATTTTTTTTTAACTCTCAAGCTCTCCTCTTATCTTCTCCCTAGCAACTTTGTAATTATTAAGAAGAATAATCTTCAAGCTTTTCTGCACACAATTCCTCAATATAAATAATTTACATGTATATGTCATATACTATTAAAGTGAATATTATGTATAATATAAAACATACTAAAGAAGTAGACATATTTTTATTTATTTTCTTTTACTTTAAGTTCTGGTATACATGTGTGAAATATGCAGGTTTGTTACATAAGTATACATGTGCCATGGTGTGTTTTAAAAAACTGTCCATTGTGGACACTTACGCAATCTTCTTGGAGTAGGGCATTGCTCCCATCAGATTTGGCTCTATAATCCTACACCTCCCTAGCCCATCCTATCTTGCTTATGCAAGGCCTTATTTTCTTCAACACATAAAATATTTGCAAACCAGAAAAGTATTTTCCCGCAAGTTTTTGGTACTTGGATTTTCTTTCCTTTGTGGAAATGAGATTTGATATCATCTGTATGAGGAGTTCTTAGAATATGATAGGCTGTATAGATTATTTACAAAGAAGGAATCATTTGAGGTTTTAGATTCTTGCTGTTTTCTATCTCTTCCTTATAGTTCTTTGTAAAAACTCATGTATATTTCATACAGTTGTTTATTTTCTCTCCCTACTCATAGAATGAACTCAATCTCAAATTTATTCCTCTCTCTGTTTTCCACTTTCTCATCTTCAGGATTATCTTCCTTTGATATTACCGTACTGTTTTTCTCTCTTTTATACACAAAATTTCTATCTCTTTCTAAATCTATTATTCTTATTTTGGCACTCATGCTAACCCTTCTAATTTAATTCCTTTATTTCTCTCATGTTTCCTTGTCATTCTTGAAATTCATTTTCTCTTTATTGGGTCCTGATTTATCTGCTAGTGAATCTTCAATTATGCATAAGTTTATTTCTAACAATTAATAATTTCCCTACACTTGGCCAGATCTGGTACATAGCAGAGATGCTGGTTTCCTACAAGTTCGAATTATGCGTGAAAATCTCTTGTCACACACACAAACATTGCATCATGCTGTGCTGGCAATATGACCATTTTCACTTCATCTCTGGGCATTATCCCAATCTTCCACCCTGAGTTACCAGGGCCCTCAAGCCTATCAAATATCTTTCTTTCTTGGCAATTCCCTAATATTAAATTTTCATACTCTGGAGTATATCATCCTAACCATTGCAGGCTATTTTAGTAGGTTTAATAATATGGATACTTGCTTATGGTTTTACTTGTCATTGATACACTTCTTGAGGAAGTTTATCATGTCTTAATAGAACTTCTCATTGTATACTCAGTTATCACACGTGTGTGCACACACAGACACTACTAGGAAAGGTACTCTTTTTTTTTTTTTATCGTTGCTACCCATGTTCAGGTTGTTGCATCCTATACCCACAGCCTAGTTGCTATCTTAATAATGTATGCTAACTTTCTTCTACCTTTTTGAATTTGTATGATTATTCAGGCAGTAATTCAACTCTGAAATATTTGTTATATGGTTCACTCAATTTCTGCTTATGATTCAGTTATCATTTCTTATTATTCTCTGAAAGTTTATGACTTTAGTAAATGTAACTCCAGTTACTTTCTTTTTCATTTCTCTTTAATGTATTTTCATCTCTCATTTCATATCCTTCCCACCTTGAAATCCCACTAAAGTTGTAATTTTCCCATTTACTGCTACTTTCTTCTTTTCCTGAACTAGAGAATAAAATTAAACAGCTTGTAGATAATTATCTGATGCTTTTTGTTTTTAATACTCAATCCCAGCAATAAACTTGTTCTATTTTTATTTTGCGTCCTTTGTTATTTTTCTTTCTCCCTGATATCTCTCCTGCTGAATGAGCCTCTTCTTTTATTGTTTATACCGATAATCCTGGAATATATTCCCTTTTTCATTCACATGTCTACCTGTAATATGTTATTTGTATATTTTCAGTGTTATCTATACATAGTACATGCATCACTGTTTTGAAGTCAATGAAAGCAGAATCCTGCTTCTGTAAGTTAAAATTGCCCTGACTTTAATATATTATTTAGTCCTTCAATTGTGCTCTTTAACAAAATGAGATAATGCCACTTTCACAAGGTGGTGACATGATGTGAGGATTAAATATGTTAACATATATGAAGTGTTTAGCACTGTATATGACTTATTTTTACACTAACATTTTGCCATAAAAGATTAAACAATTTAGCATTTTTAAGAGGTAGGATTGGTACAAAATTATCAACATAATTTTACATTTGTTTTTTTAAATGTATTTTATAATTATTAAATTATTATTAAAATAATATGTATACATGATGTTTAACAATTCAAATGTTCAAAAGAGTAGTCTGTGAATACTAAAAATCGGTATTTATTTCCACTGTTTTTCCCTTCATAGAGCAATAACTCTTATCAGTTCCCGTTGTGTCCCATCAGAGATGTACTATGTGTACACAAGTATATGTATTTATATTGTCTCATGTAACTGGTTATACACATGGTATTATATGCTATATGTTATATATTTATGTAACATATTTACATAGATATATATGGTATATATATGCTAATGTATAGAATAACTCTGCTCTTTGGAATGCAGGTGCAAGTGTTTCCAAATAATCCTATAGGTACATCTTACTAATTTACATTTAGAAGGTGATTCATGGGTCTAGGTGTAGTCTTAAGGTCTATTAACACTTTCATATGTACATTTTTGAAACAGTTTTAAGAAATAAGTGCAACATTTATAAATATTAATCAATAAAAAATAAATATGCTAAGACTAAAAGAATAAGATATTCTGCACAAAGCATCATAATCAGTCATAATGCTTTTTATTTTTACAGAAAATGCCAGAAAGTTATAATGGAGGAACACACACATGTGCACACACACACTTAGATAAATAAGCACCACATAAAAAGCTTAAAAGTAATAGATTTCAGAAACTGACATTAGTTCAATCCACCTTTCACCAGTGTTACAAATATATATGCAAACTGCTTGTTATATCATTTTTTGTAGTAGCAACTCTGGCAATTATTTAGATATTCAAATACAGGAACACATATAAATAAAATCTAGTGTATTCATGTTATAGATACCATAGAACCATTACAATAATGAAGTGGATCTTACATACTGAGAAAAATTGGTAAAATAAAGGGATACCAAGAAAAATAGATAACTCTTTTTGTGAAAGAAATTCAAAATGGAAAGAGAAAGAGAGAATGTACATTTTTATACACTTATGTCTCAATGTGTTTACAGAAAAAAATTGCAAATGCCACAACATACAAACTATTAACAGTAGCTGGGTGGCTATAAGGGAAGTTATCCGAGTACAATGAGAAGTGGACTTCGGAGTATGGGACACTATAAACTTTATGTACTACTTATAATTTTAATAAGCATTACAACTTCTAGAAAAACAAGGTATTTTGAGTTTTTCCTCATACCATTTTATATGCTTTTCTCATGGCATTGGATATCACTTTTTAAATGGCACCTTATTAAATTTCCACTCCTTTCTCGAACAATTTTCACCTTTATCCTCACTCTTCGTACATTCCTCATTTCTTATCATGATGAAGTGCAGTCTGAGCTGATAATTACCTCATATTTATTGAGAAAATAGACACTGTCAGATAGATATGTTTCAATCTTCCTGAGACTAATTCTATAAGCATATCAGTGCTTTTATTTTTTTGTTCTTTACTATTTCTGTGTGAGAGACACTCCTTACCTTTATAATGATCATTTTTTCTACATGGAGACTGAAATTCCCGTTTTCTTTATCAATAATTTACAATTGCATTACCCTTTGTGATCCTTTATCAATAATCTCATCTTCTTGAAGACAACATATTTTAGCATAGAAAAATACAGTGTCGTTGTACTTCTTATACGAATAGAAAAAAAGAAGGCTCCCTGATGTCCAATAATACTACTAGAACATATCTTGATTTTCATTGTTCAGAATCAGTTCTCCTGGATAGATACTATGCTTTTAGCTATTATCTCTAGTTTTCTTACTCTCTCTCATACAGACTCTTTTCACTCTTTTAGTGTCTTTGTATGGATGTTATGCCAATTATTTTTGCTATGCATATTTGTGAGAATCGGATTTTGTTGAATATTCTTAAGAGTCTCTGTTTGAAGTGGAATTGAGCCAAATTAGTCTTCATGCCAAGGACTGTTATCTCCAGGTCTAGGCCATCCCTTCTCTTTTACTCTTTCATATTCTTTCATTAATAATTGGCATATCTGAGAGGTCATATCTCTTATGTTCCTATGAACTTATTAGGTTTAAAAAATTCTACTGCCAACTATGAGTTCCTGCCATTCCTTCAAGGGACAAAGCCCCTCAAGTGGCACTGCCCTGCCTTACAAAGTAACACATTGTCTTTTAGAAAATGTTTTTTCATTTGTTTGTTTGTTTGCTTGCTGGTGTTTCCTCTGTTCTTTTCCTCTGAGGTCCTCTAAGCACTTTTTGCACCTGCTCTCTTCCCCCTAATCATAGAAATTTCCACTCAGCATGATTTCTTCTTATAGAAGACAGTTTCAGAGAATTGACAACATTAGAACCCTCTGCAATGTCTGCGATATTTGATATTTTATTCCAGTTTTTTGTGGGACTTGCTGCATAATCGGATTTTCTGAATTTATTTGGCAACACATAAATAAGTTATAATGTGAGATTTCCTCAAACTTCCTTTTTTTCTAAAAACTACATCGATATAGATAAATAGATGATAGATAGATAGATAGATAGATAGAGAGATAGATAGATAGATAGATAGATAGATAGATAGATAGATAGATAGATAGAGCTATAGATATATATATAGTTGTTTTGATGTCCTTGGGTTGTTTACAGGAAAAAAAAATTGGGAGAAATCAGGACTAGTTGGCCACTGTTTTCAGTGGTAATGCATTAGTATAAATTTGAACACAATCCTGCATGAGAGCAGCTCAGCACTTATAAAACTTTGGAAAAGACTGTTTTGTTTTGTTGTTGTTGTTGTTTCACCTAGAGAAGGAGCCAAGGCTAAGAAATTTCTGTTTTTTGTTGTTTTTTTTTTTTTTAACTTTTTGAAACATTCTTTTAAGAATGTGCTTTTTCTTCCTGTTTTGACTTGACAGTTAGTGTCCCATTTTCTGAAGGATCTTAGTTCCACCCCCGTTCTTTTGATAGGTCAAGGTAATGAGCCCTGTCACTGGTGTCCATGAAAACCAAATCTCCTGGATATAGGGTCTAAAAGGGCCTCCAGGACAATGAAAATTTTAATATTGGCAAACTGCTATGTGTTTCAACTTTGCCTTTATTTTTGACCCTTAATGACATCCCTACTTTTGTGTAAGTTCGTGTATTTATTAGAGAAATGTTATTGCTGTTGTTTGAGCTTTTCAAACTATTTTGTAGCCATGTGTTAACATAATTCTCCATATTACCCAAATGAAAATCTCCATATCCTTTGCAGCCTATTTTAATCTGAATTATTCAATCTCAGTCACTGGAAATGTGACATGGTACTTTCACAATTGTTAATGATTTCCATTATGTTAAATCAAATACTTAAACTTAAGATATCCTTCATCCTCTTAATTGCAACTCTCTTTTTGCTAGGCGGTAGGGAGTAGGGAGAGAACTTTATGATTTTTCTAATACACTGATGGCCAATCCTCAGTTTTTTTTTTTTAAAGAAGATAAAAAATCTTCTTTAACCTAGAACTTTTAGGGCTAAGAGATAAATCATATTATTTTCTGCTTTTATTTTGTCTTGTATACTGTTTCTAGTGGTAATCACTCATTTTCCACAAATAAAAATAACTTACTTTAATCTATGTATTTGCTACATTTTCTAAAATTCTCAGAAATAATATATATTTTGTGTAGATGGACAATATCATTTTTATAATTTTTAAATATTTAATAAATGCCATTTTTATATTCTACCTCTAATTTTTGCCTTTCCTTTAACAATCTATAAGATATATTGCTTCTTTTATTTTCTGCAAATTTTATCATGTGTTTGCTATTGTCTGCAAAAATAATCCAATATGGCAGTTGTTTTACCTTAAATATAAGAACACGTATGACCAAATCTATTGACTCAGTGTTTTGTTCTGGCCCACCTTGGTCTCTACTGAAAGTATCTATATATTTCCCTATAGTCATTCTGTGTTTCATTTACACATGTAAAAGCAAACATAACCTAATCTCTGAGCAGCCTTAGATGCATTCAGCATTGGAAAGGAAAACTTTTAACTAAATAGGTAAACACAATACAGGTGCTCCTCCGCTTACAATGGAGTTACGTCCTGATAAAACCATCATAAGTTGAAAATGTATTTAATGCACCTAACCTATATTCCAGCTTAGCCTAGCCTACCTTGAACATGCTCAGGACACTGACATCAGCCTACAATTGGGCAGAATCATCTAAAAGGAAGACTGTGTTATAATAAAGTGTTGAATATGCCATGTAATGTATTGAATACTGTACTAACAGTGAAAAACAGAATCGTTGTATGCCTACTTGAAGTACCATTTCTACTGAATATTTATCACTTTCCCAGCATTGTAAAGTAGAAAAATTGTAAGTTGAACCATCAGAAGTCAGGGAACATCTGTACTATTTAAAGTATGTTTTGATTGTTTTTTCCCATGCTATTCTGATTATTAAATATCTTGAAACTTACCCTGAAGAATAAATTAACCTCATAACAGATAACAAGTTCTTTAAAGGCTATGTGTGTGCAACAAAATAAAATTAAATGATTTACTTGAGTGCAAATGGATTGCAGTTAATATAATGTACTTAGCTTAGCTAATTGCTATAATATAGTGATCTGACACTTGCCCAAATTCAGCAATCATGTAACTATCTAAATAGGAGAAACTCAAATGTGTCACATATTTAAGGTCTAGTATTTATTCACACACAATTTATTGCCAGGGCTCTTGATCCAGATTCAGTTTATCTTATGAAAAAGAAGTACATAGAAGTCTTCTCAGGTGTATATAAACATTGGAAAAGACAAACTAAAAAGGCAATGGTGTGCTCAATATTTAGTTTCTGCTTATAAGTGAGACCATGTGGTATTTGGCTGTTTCTGTGTTGGCTCACTTAAAATAATGCCTCCATCTCCATCCATGTTGCTGCAAAGGACATGATTTGATTATTTTTATGACTGTATAGTATTCCATGGTGTATATGTACCACATTTTCTTCATTTATTTCCCCACTGATAGGCACCTAGGTTGGTTCCATGCCTTTGCTTTTGTGAACAGTGCAGCAATAATCATACCAGTGTGTGTCTATTTTTGGTATAATGATCTATTTTCCTTTGGGTATATAATCAGCAATGGGATTATTGAGTCAAATGGTAGCTCTCTTTTAAGTTCATTGAGGAATCCTCAGTGCTTTCCACAGTAGCTGAATGAATTTACATTTTCACCAACAGGGTATAAACATTCCCCTTCCTCTAATGCCTTGCCATAATCTGTTTTTCGTTTGTTTGTTTGTTTGTTTGTTTTTAACTTTTAAATAGCAGCCATTCAGACTGGTGTAAGCTGATATCTCATTGTGGTTTTGACTTACATTTCTCTGATATGGTGACGCTGAGCATTATTTCATATATTTGTTGGTTTCTTGTATGTCTTCTTTTGAGAAGTGTCTGTTCAAGTCTTTTGCTCATTTTTAATGGAGTTCTTTGTTTTTTGCTTGTTTAATTGTTTAAGATTCCTATAGATCTGGATGTATTAATGTGTTCTCATACTGCTCTAAAGAACTATGTGAGACTGGGTAAATTATGAAGAAATTGACTCACAGTTCTGCAGCCCATACAGGAAGCATGGCTAGGAGACCTTAGGAAACGTACGAGCATGGTGGAAGGCAAAGGGGAAACAAGTATGCCTGACTATGGCAGAACAGGAGAGAGACAAAAATGGGGGAAGAGTCACATACTTTTAAATCATCAGATCTCATGAGAGTTCACTCAATATCATGAGAACAGCAAGGAGCAAATCCACCCCATTATCCAATCACTTGCTACCAGGTCCCTCCTCCAATTTGACATGAGATTTGGGTAGGGACTCAAATTCAAAATATATTAATGAATATTAGGAGTTTGTAGAATGCATAGTTTGTGAACAGTCTCTCGCATTCTGTAGGTTGCCTTTTTTTCTGTCAATAATAATAGTCTGTTTATTTTGTGCTGTGCAGAAGCTCTTTAGTTTAATTAGATCCCACTTGTCTATTTTTGTTTTTATTGAAATTGTTTTGGAGACAGCCAAAAATTCTTTGCCAAGGCCAATATTGAGAAGAGTATTTACTAGGTTGTCTTATAGGATTTTTAACGGTTGAGGTCTTACATTTAAATCTTTCATCTATCTGAAGTTAATTTTTGTATATCACAAAAGGTAAGCGTCCAGTTTCATTTGTCTGCATATGTCTAACCAGTTATCCCAGCACCATTTATTTGAATAGGGAGTCTTTTCCCCATTGCTTGCCTTTGCTGGCCTTATTGAAGATCAGATGGTTGTAAGTCTGCATCTTTATTTCTGAGTTTTCTATTCTGTTGCATTGATCCATGTGTCTGTGTACCATGCTGTTTTGGTTACAGCCTTAAAGTATAGTTTGAAGTCAAGTTGTGTGATACCTCTGATTTTGTTCTTTTTTCTTGGGATTGCTTTAGCTATATGGGCTCTTCTTTGGTTCTATATGAATTTTTAAATAGTTTGTTCTAGTTTAGTGAAGAATAATGTTGGTACTTTGATAGAAATAGCATTGAGTCTATAAATTGCTTTCGGCAGTAAGACCATTTTTTAACATATTGATTCTTCCAATCCATGAGCCTTGAATATTTTTCCATTTATTTGTGTCATCTCTGATTTCATTCAGCAGTGTTTAGCAGAGATCTTTTACTTCTTGTTTAGCTGTGTTCATAGGTGTTTTGTTTTATTTTTGGGTCCTGAATGTGTTATTATGTTCTTGATTTGACTCTCAGACTTGACATTGTTGATATATAAAAATGCAACTGATTTTTGTATGTTGCTGTTGTACTCTGAAACCTTACTAAAATCATTTATCCGTTCTACTAGCCTTCTGGGAGAATTTTTAGGGTTTTCTAGATATAGAATCATAGTTTTGGGAAAAACAGATAATTTGACATTTTATTTTCCTACCCAGATGCCTTTTATTTCTTTCTCTTGCCTGATTGCTCTTGCTAGTACTTACAGTACTATGTTGAATGAGAGTGGTGAGAGTGGGCATCCTTGTCTTGTTCCAGTTCTCAAAGGGAATGCCTCCAGCTTTTGCCTGTTCAGTATGATGTTGGCTGTGGGTTTGTCATATACTGCTCTTGTTATTTTAAGCCATGTTCCCTTGATGTCTACTCTTTAGAGGGTTTTTATCATGCATGGATGTTGGATTTCATCAAAAGCTTTTTCTGTGGCTATTGAGACGATCATGTGGTTTTTGCTTTTGATTCTGTTTATGTGGTGAATCACATTTATTGATTTGTGTATGTTGAAGCAGCCTTGCATCCCTAGAATAAAGCCTACTTGATTATGGTGTATTATTAACTTTTTAATGGGCTGCTGGATTCAGTTTGCTAGCATTATTGTGTTGAGGATTTTTACATCTATGTTCATCAGGGGCATTGGCCTGAAGTTTCCTTTCTTCGTTATGTCTCTGCCAGGTTTTGGTATTAGGCTGATGTTGGTTTCACAGGATGAGTTAAGGAGGAGTCCCTCTACCTCATTTTTTTAAGAATAATTTCAGTAAGATTTAGAATAGTTTCAGTAAGATTGATGTCTAGTAGAATTTAGCTCTTTATTCATCTGGTCCAGAGCTTTTTTCAGTTGGTAGGTTTTGTGTTACTGGTTCAATTTCAGAGCTCCATATTGATCTATTCAGGGTTTCAATCTTTTCCTGATTCAATCTTGAGAGACTGTATGTTTCCAGGAATTTATTAATTTCCTCTAGATTTTTCAATTTGTGTGCATGGAGTTGTTCATAGTATTATCTAAAGGTCTTTTGTATTTCTGTGGGACTAGTTGTAATGTCATCTTTGTCATTTCTGATTGTACTTATTTGAATATTCTCTCTTTTTCTTTGTTAAACTAGCTAGCAGTCAGTCAATGTTCTTTATATTTTCAAAGAACCAATGCTTCAATTCATTGATCCTTTTATGAATTTTTGCAACGATTTCATTTAGTTCTTCTTTCATTTTAGTTATTTATTTTATTCTGTGGACTTTGGGGTTGATTGGTTCTTTTTTATTTCCTAGTTCTTTTAGGTGCAAAGTTAGATTGTGAAATTGAGATTTTTTTTTCAAACTTTTTGATGATGGTGTTTATGGCTATAAACTCTTAACACTGCTTTAACTGTATCCCAGAGATTTTTGTATTTTGTGTCTCTATTTTCATTAATTTCATTTTTTTAAATTAATTCATTATTATTATTATACTTTAAGTTCTAGGGTACATGTGCATAATGTGCAGGTTTGTTACATATGTATACTTGTGCCATGTTGGTGTGCTGCACCCATCAACTCGTCAGCACCCATCAACTCTCATTTACATCAGGTATAACTCCCAATGCAATCCCTCCCCCCTCCCCCCTCCCCATGATAGGCCCCGGTGTGTGACGTTCAAAGAATTTTTTGAATTTCTGCCTTCATTTTGATGTTCACACAGGAGTCATTCAGGAACAAGTTGTTTAATTTCAATGTATTTATGTAGTTTCAAGAAATCTTCTTGATATAGATTTCTATTTTTATTGCACTGTGGTCCAAGTGTGTTTTGGGTATGATTTCCATTTGTTTGAATTCATTGAGATTTGCCTTATGATTGAGCATGTGGTTGATCTCAGAAAATACTCCATTTGCAGATGAGTAGAATGTACATTCTGTAATTTTTGGGTAGAGTGTTCTATAGGTATCTATTTTGTCCAACTGGCCAAATGTCAAGTTTAAATCTAGAGTTTCTCTGTTAGTTTTCTGCCTTGATGATCTGTCTAATGCTGTCAGTGGCATGTTGAAATCTCCCATTATTATTGTTTGATTGTCTATGTCTTTTCGTAAGCCAAGAAGAACTTGACTTACAAATCTGAGTGCTCCAATATTGGATGCATATATATGTAGTATAGTTAGATCTTCTTGTTGGATTGTGACATTCATCATTATGTAATGATACTCTTTGTCCTTATTTTTTATTGGGTTAAAATCTGTTTTATCTGTTATAATAGCACAATCTTATTTTCTACAACTCAACTTGATTTCTCACTATGAGTCTACATTCTTAAGACTAAAAAGTAAAATAGTAAACTTTTACTATTAAAATCTAGTAAACTTTTACTAGATTTAAACATGCTTGTTCATTTGCCACCATTATGGTATCTTTTGAAATTTCAACTCTTCAGCAGTGGTGGTGGAAGTAGAAAGGGTGGTCCTTTATTTTTATTTTTATATCTTTCCAGTCAAGTTATTTTCTAATGCTTTCATCTGATTCTTCAGACACAGTGTCTTTACCTTTGTAATTTCATACATGGTCCTGTATGCCTTGAGACAGCAACCAGTTATTTGTCACAAGAGTCATCCTGCTGCTTAGGAGTGGTGTTGTGAAAATAACAGTGCTTGTCTGCCTGTGAACCTGTAGCTTATTTTTTTTCCTCTTTATTCACCCATGATTCTCTATTCCTTAATGTGAAGAAATATATTAATATTATGGGAAATCTGCCTTTTCCAAGACCACTGTTCTTGATCCTAGACATGCCCAATCACTCATGAGAGCAAAACCTAGAAAAGACATATCTACTGCACTTGTTCTTTCTGTTGAGTGTGTCATACACTTGCAAGAAGCTAACAGGACTTAACCATTTTGGATATATTGGAAGAGAGAAGGGAAGAATGGGACAGAAATTAGATTGCTTAATTGAGGGTATCATTTGAACTCCAAAGCCCTCCTTCTCCTCCTGAGCTTGCAGAACGTGTGATGAACATTCTCTGCACCTAATAGCAAAAGCTCTGTCCTTTGAAGTAATTACTGACAATGATGTAAATATGTTCAGAGGAATGGAGGACAGGATAAAATAAATAGTATAAAATTGCCAAATCCTTAAAAAATGTGAATAAACATGTTAGAGATATGGGAGAAACTAACAGAATAAACAAGAGGGCTATGAAATTTTGCATGAGGGAAGCAGGATTTGGTGTTAGGTGTGAGAGAAAAATAAGATATATAAGAAATTAATATAATTTAATAGAAAACAAGCCCACGTGGCCCAGTTTTTACACTGGAAAAAAACTCTTTTTCAAAGAAGATATACAAATAGCCAACGGGTATATGAAAAGATGCTCAACATCACTAATCACTGCGGACATGCAAATCAAAACCTCAAGGAGATAACACCTCATACATGTTAAGCTGGCTATTATTAGAAAGCCAAAACAGTGTCGTTGAGGTTTGGATATGGCCAGGACGTTGAGAAAAGAGAAATTTTAAATGCTGCTGGTTGTATTGTAAATTAGTCTAGCCATTATTAAAACTACACAAAACCAGAATGGAGGTTCCTGAAAAATTTAAAAATAGAATTACCACATGATCCAGATGCCACTTCTGGGTATAAAACCAAAGAAAATAAAATCACTATCTCAAAAAGATAACTGCATTTTCATGTTCATTTCAACATTACTCTTTTTAGTGAATTTTCTGGAAAGAGATAATACAGACATTCGATCAATCTGACTTTTTGAACTACCATAACTCTTTAAACATTTATTTAGCCGTCTCCATTTTACCTTCCATCTGCTCTCCTCCATTACTGACATCTTAAATAACTTATAAATAAGAATATATTGACATTTGAGATGACTTACAAATAAGCATACTTATTTTATTATTTTATTCTTATATGTCTATTACAACATGCTTTTAATGACTTAACATGGAACTGCATGCTCTAACATCAATTAAAGCAATCATTCAGAAAAAACTGTGTAAACAATAACAAGTGAAATATTTTATTTTATTATTATTTTTAATTTATTTATTATTATTATACTTTAAGTTGTAGGGTACATGTGCATAACGTGCAGGTTTGTTACATATGTATACTTGTGCCATGTTGGTGTGCTGCACCCATCAACTCGTCATTTACATCAGGTATAACTATAAAAAATCTTTGTTTTGGAAAAAATGAAAATTTAGAAAAAAATTTGTATGTAGTTTCAACTTCTACTCAAGGCTATAATTAATTCAAGGGGCACTATATTTCATATTCTTATAGAGTACAACCCAGAGGCTTGCTAATTATTTCCATCCATACCACAGAAGTTCTGATTTGGACTGCACAGTTCTTTTTGATTTTTAAGCAGGTGTATCCAGATTTATGAATTCTGTAGGAAAATAAGAAACTCTAAAAATTTTGCACCAGCATTTCCCCTTCAATATTTGTCACAATAAATTGGAGTTCATTAGAGGTAATCTACATCATGTTGCCAATGTTCCCACATAATCTATTTTTCAATTCGATATTCAAAAGAGTGGTACTTAATTTTATTTTATACCTGGTTTCTAGGGTCATTTAAATTTAATATGGGTATATGTATATAGATATATAAGTCTCATATATATTTTTTAAAAAGAAAAGTATTGGCATGGTAGTGCTGAATTCATACAAATGTTTCTTTGGAAATATTTTGGCATTCAAACTTTTTATCCATTATCTTAAATTGAGAATTGGGCTGCTATTAAATGATGGGTTCTATGCAGCCCCACAAGCTGATCACATAGGCCAACCTGATTGATCCATATGGTTGGAAACACCATTGACCATTCTTTTGTTGAGCAGTATGGATGGGTTCACATGCAGACCCCCTCACACAGCATAGTTAATATTAACATATAGAGCAGTATAAAAAGCCCTACTCACTCATTAGCTTCAGGTAATCTAGTTTCAGGAAGAGAATTACAAATGTAGATTACCACAATAGTGATGATATAAGCTGCAGAAATATAAGATTTCATTTTAGATATCTATGTGTACAAGGTAAAGACTTGGAAAAGAAAATGAATTTTGCTGTCAGAGGTTTTCTTTTCTCTTTTCCTTTTTTTCTTCCTACTGTAAGTGAAAATAACATTAGGTCTTCTAAATCAGAACATGTATAACCTTTGCTTTGTTTGTTTCTCTTTTTTCTTTAGAATATTTCATCTCAAAATTAATTTGTCAATTTTAAACCTACTAAATGGGCTATACAATGCTGCATTCTTTCTTAAAATAAACAATTTAAAGTTAATTGATCTTTTAAAAAGTCTAATTTAGGCACAATCTCTTGGAATTACAAGGAGATATAATAAATAGAAATATAAATAAGAATTTGTCTTTTTGAATTTGTAGTTTTTTTTTTGTAGACTTATAATTTAATTTTTTTTTCTTTTTTTAGATATGAGATCTCTCTATGTTGCCCAGGATGGTTTCAACTTTCTGGGCTCAAGCAACCCTCCCAAACAGCTGAAACTACAGGTTCTAATTTCTTTTTGATTGGAATACTGACTTCCATACTTACCTCTCCCCCACTTCAATCCTCACCATCAGCTCTACTTCTAGAAATGCAAACCGCTTTACAGCAACTAATATAAAGCTAGGCACTCAGTGGACACTCCATAATATTTGTTGATGATTATAAATTTGTCTTGACCAGATTGCTCAGATAATTGCTTTAAATCTCCTGTGGCAGTCGAGTTACACTGTGTGAAATTTGGCATGTCAATTAGCAACATTCTCAGATTTGCATACGGGCAGATGATGCTTTCATCAAATTAATTTAGGTCCTTCTATAAAAGACCATGACAATATTGTGAGATCCAAAATGAATCCAGTGCTAAGGACTAAAGTATTTCAATATATCATTACTGATCCTAACTATGCCATAAGCCCTTATTATGTTACATCTGCATCTGGAGTACTTCAGATATTTTTATATTTGAGAATATTAAATCAATAAATTTATGATTCCATCTGTCAAGTCTATAAGGCCTAAAATAACCTTCTAACTTCCACCAGCTATGTTATCAAAAATAGACTACCAAATTTGTTCCATATTAATGAGATAAATGAACACAAAATGTAAAGTCACACACAATTCAGTTTTCCTTCAGTGAATTTTGTTCATTCTTTAAACATATACATTATATATTTATTTACATCAAAATACTCCATATCATCTGGTGATTTTTGTAGCAAATAATATAATCTGTGACATTACAGTTTCTTATTCCTCCTAGAGACATGTTTACAATCTTTTTTCTGCTTTCCTTTTTTTGAAAACCCAAGGAGAGTATTCAAGTAGGTGTAATTGCACTTTTAAAAAGCCAAGGAAACAACTGGGTATAAAGGTAATAAAATAAACATTTAAAAAACACGACTGTTTGCAGACTCCTTTGATTTCACTTGCTCTTTTGTTATTGTCAAACTGTCAAATATGGGATAATTTTACAAACCTTTATTAATGCTTATAGAGTGCCGTTAATCGAAATCTTTTTTTTCCCCCTAAGAATCCTTCAGGTGTTTCCATTACCTCACTCAAGAAATTATAAGTAATTTCATGAGTTTTATTTTTCTTCTTTATTGGTTTTCTGGAAGGCCACCTCTGAGATATACCTTTCCTGAGAGAACAAACCTTCTCTAGAGGTCAAATTAATTCTGTTATCAAAGCAGCCCAGCCACTGAGCAGGAATATCTGTATACTGAAACCTCACAGCTTCTCAGAGGGCCATTTCAGAAGTCTAGTCACACTGAAATCATTCCTCATTCTGTCCTGGATGCAAAGGAGTACAGACCAGATCTGCATTATCCACTGGAGTGCACTCAGAAGGCCAGAATGTGCTGCTTCTGAATGAACTCATTCTTCTGCAGTACTGCATGCATTGTAAATACCAAAACATATTTGAGCATGTAAACTACCATAGAATTTGTCTGTTTGTATAGTTAGCATTAATAGATTCCATGAGTACATTTTCCCAAAAAATCTTCATATATAGATATATCTATATATGTATGTATATGTATATAAAATATATATATTTCAAACTGTATTGCCTGTGTCAAAAATTTGGAAACCTTTATCTGGAAACTGGGGAGAAATATTTTCTTTATCAGACGTTGCCTTTATTTGAAAGTTCCTTGTTTTTAAAATATTTTTATTCTTCACTTCTTTTCTGATCTCTCCCTTTAAAATGAAATTACTAATCTTTATAGAATTGCAATAATGTTTAGTTTTACTTAAAAGTGTTAAAACAAAATCATATTAGCTGTATTTTAATCTTATATCATTGCAAATATCAGACTACTTTGATCTCTGTTTTTATTTCTATCATTCTGGTTGAGAGGGATATGTTCTAAGTTTCCTGTACTTTTCTAATGAACTTTCAAGGAATTTCTTTCGTTTGCTCTGCATTTCTCTATTAGATGCTGACTCAATTACCTGTGTCATCCTACAGTTGTTTTTAGTTTTTGTTCATCGTAGATATGAAATCTGACAATGACATAATTCTATTTCTTTCGTAATGTCCTAAAGGAAGTACTGGTCACAGCTCTACAGTTTCTTGAAATTAAATTAAAGTGAAATGATACATTCATTTTATTCTACCTGTTGGTTCTTTCTGTAGCTATCACTCATCAGATATTTAATTCATGTTCATTATATGCAGCAGTTAAAGGTGATGGACTCTGGAAATAAACAAATTCGGAGTAGAGATTTCCCCCAAAACATATGGACATACTTTATTTATAAAATTAAATGACTTATGTCTATTTTTACGCATTAGGTCCACACAGTGAAGGAACCTGGGATCTGCCACTAACTGAATTTGTGTTTCCAGACCTTAGTATCCCCTCTAAAATGAGAGAATTGACTCTAGCATAAAGTCCATTTTCACAAATTAATGTTTTCTATTCCTGCTATCAATATTATCCATCCACATTCTCCTTGATGCTTATCTACATAGAATTTATAAAACTCATCAAAATAATTCTTAAATTAAGAATACCAATACATCATTATGCATATATTCTAATGCATAATATATCAAAATGCATATATTCTAATGTATTTCTCATACTAAATTACTTCTATGATTGACAGCAAAATGCTCTGTCACCAAATGCTGTCAATTCTCCCTCAAACATGTCTCTCAAATTCAGCCTTTCCTCTAAACCAACTGTCACTGCCTAAGTCTGGGTCATCATCATTTCTCCCTTGGACTATTACAATAATAGCCTCATAACTCTCTTAACTGACACCCTGTTCCTCCTTCACTCTCGCTCATCCCCCATATAACTGTCACAGTTCTCTTTCTAAAAGTAAAATGGCTCATGCCACCTAGCTGCTGAAGAACTTTATTATATGCAATATAAACTTCAAATTCTATACGTTAGCACAATCTTCCCTTAACCTATTTGCCCATTCTCATTTTATATTCACACCTTTCCCACTCAACTCCCAACTTAATTGCTCATAGTGAAGTAACCTTTGAATTTTCTTGACTTTCTATCCCTTTTTGCAACTCTCTGCCTTACTCATGCCTGTATATGATAGACACCCAATAACGACTTTTTGATGGAACAAATGAATACATTAACATGCTGTTGTTTTCACTTGGTGTACGTGTCCTTTAAGCAGAGTATGCATTACTCTGTTCTCTCAACTCTCCACAGCAAAGGAAGTTATTCCATTTTTCTGTGCTTTCACAATATTTATACATTGTCTTCAATGGTACTGTCTAGTATATATTCCTATTTATCTGTATAGGTTTAAATCAGAAATTACTATGGCAGATAGAATATTTTATTACTAATTTTATTTTCACCATTTGCTCCCAAGAGCATAGGAAGAACTCAGTAAATGTGGTTGGATCAGTAAAACACATACAAATACTATAACAAATACTTTATTTCATTATAACTCACAGAGTGGTTTCCCGTTTATGAGAAAATATAAGAAATGGCTATTTCAAATACGGAATTAAAATATTTAATTTAAGGACATTATTCTATAATGATTAATCTCTTATAAAGGACAGATAGAATCAGTGCCCACATGATATGAGAAAAAAAAATGCATGTAAATCTCTGCAGGAAACTTGCATTAAAGTAGGTCGAAACTGTGATTCTGATAATTATGACTTCAAAGTTTTCCCAACATTAATATTTAAGATTATTTAAATAAATTTAAAATACATTTATAAAAATGTGTACTTACTTAATAGGTTTAAAAATTACAGCGTTTTGACATTAGACCATTATTTTAATTATAATAAAGGTAGGATATATTTTTGCTAGACAAGATTGAAAATTAAAGTAGCAGCCACATCCAACATGAAATTTATGAGAGTGGAATTATTTTAAAAAGTATTCAAGTTCATGGTTTTGAAGATGTCTTGTGTTTTAACAAAGGTATTAGTAACTCGTTCTCAATTTTACTATCTATGGCCATTTAAAATAAACTTACCATGCTGCCTCAATAGGTCACAAGTTTCTTTAAAACTTACGCTTAAATTATTCTTCAATTCAGAAATAAATGTCTTTTTGAAATTATGAGTTACACCAAAATGAGAAAAGGACATTTCACTAAAACTGTTTGTATTAATAGTTCCTTAGCTTCTGCTTCTTGTGTTCCTGAAATCATACAAATGTCAGAAATCGTGTTTTACAGAGTATTTTGTATAATAAAGAGTTTTAATATTACTTCACAAATCAACAAATCTTAACCTTTTAAAAAATATCCTGATATGATTTGTGGATTAAGTTTTTGTTAAAGATTACTATATATTTGGCTTTAAAGTCAAATTATTCATGCATAAAAAACTGAATGAGTCTAATATTAGCAGCACCTTTTTTAATGATTTGGGGTGTGTATGGTTTTGTTCTGCACATATTGTTACCAAGTTCAGTAAGTGTTAATAAAAATGAAAAAGAAAAATTATAGTTAATCTTCTGCTCACTGAATGTAATAAGCCTTTGGTGAGGGCTACGCTACATGCTGTGAGGATGACCCTCAAGTAGCTTTCAGTACAGAAAGTGAATGAAAAATAAATGTAATGCAGAAACATCAAACCATGTTTTAATAAGGATTCAAATGAGAGATTATATCTAATTGGAGAGAAAGAAAGAGTTTCAGAATTAGGGGGCAAAGAAAGACCTACAAGGATAAAAAGATTTCTTGAAATAAATGTGAAGAAAGAGATCATGCTCAATATAAGTAGCAGGATTAATAAGAACATGGAATGCAAATGTCTTCTTAAAATGCCTACACTGATATAGTTTACCTACATAGTCACCAAAGGGAAGAATTTAAAACATCGGTGTTTTCAGTAACATTGGGTACATGCAAAGGGTATCTTCAGTTATCTAATCAAAGATATATCAAAAATGACCGTCCAACATAGGACAGACCTTCAGTTTCCTTCATTGCCTGTATGAAAGTCAGTAAGAGACATTTTCATGTGTTGGTTTAGTTTGATAATGAAGTCCTTACATTTGGAATTCCTGTTGATGCTTGGATTTCTCACACTACATTTGCACCCCCTTATTCACGAAGAATATATTCCCAGATGGGGATGCCTAAAACTGTGGATACTACAAAACCTCATATACACTATACACACATACACATAAGTTGAATTTATACATTATACACAATAATATACTAACACCAATAACTAATAATAAAATTGGACAATTATAAAATATATTATAATAAAAGTTACTTAAAATTTATATATTGTTTATTTTTGAAATTTTTTGTTTAATATTTCAGGATCACAGTTGATCCATGTAAGTGAAACCATTAATAAGGGGAGAAGTGCTGTTAAGTATTTGATAAGCAATTTGTTCTCAGGAGCGGTTAGGTTGGACGGCATTGTGTTGCAATTTACTTATCTTTTATGGTATTGACTTCTTTTTCAAAACCAGTATTGGAGGTAATTTTGGTGATGTTGTTCATTCTAGTTTTGGGAGAGGAGAGTCCAGGTAACAAGATAAAGGAATGGAGAAATCATTTTTGTTCTTTTTCCACTTTGCCTTTAAAAACTCTGGATGCAAGAAAAATGTGAGAAAGCAAGTAATAAATATTAATAATAATAATAGGTGTCAGCAATTAGCTATGTGTCATCCCTCTCTCCTTAAATATGTTACAAGAACAAGGAAGAATTCTCTAATAGCCACAACAGTTGAATTAAGACATGGATAGCTTTGAGAACCAAGGAGGCTTAATTATCTGAAATGTGCAGACAGAGGCTCAATAACCACATGGTAAGGATGGTATGGGAGGAAGTCAAGCATTAGTTAGATGGGCTTCATGTGTATGAACTGGCTGGTCTCAGAGGACCCCATCCTCAGAAAGGTCCTATGATTAGTTTCATGCTTTACAGTCACTGCCTTGAAAATTTAGGACAAGAAGCCTCACTTTCATTTACATGGGAGTATACAAATTCTGCTGCACGGTGCTGAGTATCAGACCACTAGTATCCCTAGTAGACACTTAAAGATCCTTTTGATGCCGAATTCCTTTGCTACTCGGTATTTATTTGGCAATCTAGAGTGAGAAACAACCTTTGAATAATAATTTTTGAGATCATATAGGGATTAGCAGCAAGAAATATGAAAAGATAATTAAATCAACCTGTGCTTATACAATTAATTATATTAACTAAATAGAGGAGTGCGACTTGGGCAAATAGGATAGTCCTAAATTCTTACATTAGAGTTAAAGACATAAAAGGGATGGTTGTTGAGGAAACTAGGCAGAATAGCCAGTTACTGTTATGACATCAGTACAAATTCAAAAAGCCAAATAGGCAATTAATGATTCTAATTGTAGTAACAATACAGGACATTACGAGATAGGTGAAGCAAACAATTACTTGTGCAAATGCTGGAGGCTAGGTAGGCTGTTACCATATACATGGCCCACCTGAAACAGTTAATTGTATTAGCTGTTGCTTTTTTATCTTATCAAAATTGGAACTTTTACTCTACTGCTAAATCAAATGCTTCAAAAATCTCATTCATGTAAAATAAAGTTTCTTAAAAATTCAGTAAAATAAGTTGCATATTTCACATGTTTTTTTCACGTATCTTCAGCACAAATCTAAAGATCTCTGAAAGAGAAAACACTGACATAAATATTGTCTTGATCTTCCTCCTTAGATGTCTCAAATATTCTCCATTATGGGTGTGAGTAGTTTATTTCCCTTGAACCTTCTAAAATCCCCATTTGTAATACAGTGAAATCTGGACAGCCCATACGGCTCAATGCAATTTTCTCATAGAAAACTCCTGCTAATAACAATTTCTATCGAGTCCCTTGGTGAAATGCAAAGCTCCTTTATCATCAGAGGTTTAGAAAAATGAATCAAAAGACGGGAGCAAAGCTATTTAAGGACTAAGGAGGATTCTACACAAATACCTTGATTTTCACCTTTGAATTTAAACTTTTAGTTTAAATGAAGTCGCATGTCACATTTACAGCTCAAATAAAAATAATTGAATACTTACCTGTGTTTGAGATATTGCGTCTCATTAAATATATGAAGATTAAAAAAAACTCAGCTTTAAGGAAAGTGTTAATATAGTCAACACTTTTTTTTAATGAGTAATTGTGAAATGTACTTATTGTGTTTGGGTTCTACAGAGGAACAGAACTAACAGAACCTGTGTTTTGTGTGTGTGTGTGTGTGTGTGTGTGAAAGGATTGATTCAAGTAATTATTGTAAAGCTTTGTAAGGCCAAAATCTCCCTGGAAGGCAACAGGGTAAGCTGCAGGCTGGAGACCCAGGGAAGAGTCAGAGTTCAAGTCCAAAGGCAGTCTGATGGCAGAAGTTCTTGTTTCTCAG
Source organism: Macaca thibetana thibetana (assembly GCF_024542745.1). Classification (NCBI taxonomy): domain Eukaryota; kingdom Metazoa; phylum Chordata; class Mammalia; order Primates; family Cercopithecidae; genus Macaca; species Macaca thibetana. Next base: position 27,385,370 of record NC_065582.1, on the reverse strand, counting down.
GGAGGTCAATCTTTTTCTATTAAGGCCTTAAATTGATTGGATGAGGCCCACCCACCTTATGGAGGCTAAACTCCTTTACTGAAAGTTCACCAATTTAGATACTAATCTCATCCAAAAAAATACCTTAACAGAAACATCCAGAATAATATTTGATCAAACATCTGGGCACTGTGACCCAGCCAAGTTGATATACAAAATTAACTATCATACTTTCTTAGAGTTTGTGGCTACTGGCACAAGTATTTAAATGGAATTAATATATAAATATTCAAGATAAGTCACAGCATGCATAACAGTATACATATAGCAGCAGCTACATTTCTGCATAATTTACCTTCTTAGAGAGCTAGATGGAGAAAATCACCAGTAACTTCTCAACTCAAAAAAACCCTTTATATTAAGGAAAAAAGTTATGTGACTGCTCCAATTCCTTTCTTTAAATTTTCTCTGAAGAAAAAACTGATTGTTCAGATTCTGCTTTTTTGTGCTTGAAGTATTTTTATTTCAAGAATAAGTGGGCTCATTTAACCAAGGAAAGAGAATGCAGAATTGAAGAAGAAAAAAATAAACAAACATATATCTCATTATACCAGAAAAAGAACAAATTATGTATCACTTAACAGGACACAGCCTGTAAAAAGTAACATTAAAGAATATTTAATGGTACATGTAATTGAACAAATATCATGCAAAATAACTTGAGTTCCAATTGATGGGTGTTGAATAAAATATTGTCTTCATCTAACGGTAAGAAATGTTTGTCTCAGTAAATAGCCTAAGGAAGACATCAATGACTGCGCCTGGATTATGGAAGTGCAGTGGCCTATAGATGAGGGCCTAAGTCTTGACTCTCAAAGGATAAATGCATGCAGGTTGTCTCCAGTAATTTAAATTTTTGAAAGAAACAGAAATATTATCCCCAAACACCTTGCTTAACTGGTAAAAACAGGAGAGGACCCATTAAATTTCGCTTCAAATACAAAATCATTGATGTATGTTTTTTCAGTCTAAACATACCATAATTTAGAAGAATTACCTGATCACTACTGAAAAATAAAAATTGTAAGAAGTGTGTTATGGCGAGTAAAGTGAAGATGATTTGAATAACATTTTGGAATGCTCATGCTAAGTGTATCTAAAAACACTAAAGTTTGCAATTTGAAAGCTCTGTGTTGCTGGCAATAGAACTAGGTCTGCAGATAGATATTAAAATAAAAAATGTTTTCCTATTAGAAAAGAGTCTTTGATCAAATAATACAATAATCGGTTTACTAAAGCAAAGGAAATATTTCTAGATGCATCTCTATTTAAATTTCATGCAGCATAAACCATGTCCAACTGTTTCTGTCTTTTATCTAAGAAGATAACGTTCCAGATCAAAATATTGACCTGCATAAGTAAATTCGTTCTAGATTTATGCTGATGCTTGGATTTACCTGGAGAAATTCATATGAAAGACAAGACCTGAAGCGTGGAGAATCACACAAGAAAACGCTTAACCGTTCAGCGCCTAAGATATGTCGTTGGAATGTGCTATTTGAGCTCTTGGTTTTACTCTGCTTAACTAGTTGTGAGCTGACAGTTTACTTCACCACTTTGGGTTACTGTATCTAGTTTCTTATACAATTAAGGCCTTGTATACATCATCTCCAAAGTTCCGTAATTTATAAAAGACAGCAAAAATCATGAAAGATTTTTCAGGTTCAAAATGCATTTTAATTCTAAGGAAGAGGGGTGTCAAGAAACTAAAATCATTCACGTGTGCCCAGAAGTTTTCTACCCCAGTAGATCTGTGTCAAAAGAAAAGATTTATAAATATATGCACACCAATGTACTTTTACCAAAAGTTCTGTAATGTTTCATTTCGGAGAGGGACACAGGATGATGAAACAATTTGTTACTCCTTATAGCTTTTATATTAAAATAAAAATTATCAAAAGATGATCTACATATAGATTAGGCATTTGATATGAAACTGTAAAGTATGATTAAAGAGACAAATTCTGTTATGTGACATACAACTTGAATTTCTCTTTAAACATCAAACTCAGTGTTTCTGTTTACTGAAGGAAAGCCCTAAAGTTCCTCAATCAAAGTAAAATATGTAAATCAAAGTGCATGGTTTATTCTGAAGGGTTTTTGCTTGGATGTGAAAACCATCCTGCTGCTTTTTTTAATGAGAAGAAAATTGTGTGTTTTTTTTCTTCTCCTTTTTAAAATGGAGGATTTAATTCTACAGGGTTGCCTGTAGAAAATGATACATTTTATGAACTCTGTATAATTCCATGTATGTGCTCGGCTGGAATAGGTTTAATTTCTATCATTGCTGTGTAGGAGATAGGGCTTGAAGACTGAGAAATGAAGCAGAAGGTAGTTTATTGTGAAATTGATGCTTAGTAGTTCAGTGATCCACAGTGCAGCATGTGTGAGAATCAGTGGCTTACCGATCCATAATATATTTATCGGCAGACCTTCATGCTACTTGTACATAAATCAAGGAGAGAAGATGGTGATTGTACTCTATATTAGAAGAAAATAATATTAAAGGCAAAAAATGCCTAATTGGAATTTGGAATTCTTTGAGAATTATGTGTGTATAACATTAGAAAAAGAAACATACACATATAATAAGAAAGAAACATATACATACATATAAATTTTGACTATCATTGCATAAATTATTGTAATTTTAGCTATTTTTCTCATTTATATGCAAGGAATATGCAAGATTCTTTTTACATGTTATTCAAAAACCATAGGAAATTATACTTTTATTTATTTGTTTAATTATTTTAAATATGATTACACATAATTGAATTCATATTTTAGGCTATAAAGTTTGATGAATTTTGACAAATGCATATATGTATGTAACCAATTCCCAAATTAATATAAAGACTGTCACCATTATCACCTCAAATTCTCTTTCACTCTTTTCTAATTAATAATCCCCCTTGCCTAGGAAACTACTGTTCTAATTTCCATCACTGTAGCTTAGTTTTTACCAGTTCTACAACTTTATATAAATACAAACCTGGACATTGCAAAAGACACATTAAAAATATGTTTATTTTTGTTAACATCTTCATAAAGTGTTAAGTTTTGTTCCACCAAACAAATTATCAATAGTCTTGAACTTGCAGACGCTGTTTTGTTGAGTCTATTTCATTTATGTCATTAAGTTTTTCAGTCTTTTATTCTCAAAAAGTAATCCAAGCTCTGTACCAGTCCCCTCTAATTTAGTAGATGGGAAAACACTGTGTCTTCTCCATTGAGCAGCAGCTGAAACATCAGCTTTTCTCTTTGAACATTCTGTTTTCTCCCACCCCTGGATTCCTGGAATTCTTCCACGCATGGATACTCCATTGCTCAGCTAAGATTTGAGGTGAGGTTATACACAGATTTTGGATTCCCATTCTATTTCTTCCTCCTTTTTAGATCTCCCTCAATTTCCAAATTGAGGACTATGGGTCCCAAACTTTTGAATCCTTCACACCATATGACTATGGCTTTCTGCTTAAGTTCCTGTGGATTGAGATGTGTCCTTAGGAGAAAACTATGTCCTTGCATAAATGATACAGTTTGCACTGCTCCTTTAGCAGATAGATTCACTTAGATCTCTCTTGCTGTTGTTCGCTTCCTAGTGCCTTCGAATAGTTCTTTCAGAAAACTGCCGAGACTTTATAATGATTGACTTTTGAAGAATTATGTCTATAAAAACTATTCTACTCTTCTAGATCCAAAACTCATGTTCTTTCATAATTTGAAATATTTATTGCTTAGAAGTGCTGTGCTAACTCATGTTGTACCAAGCCCCTAACATACGCATTTGACTAAACAGTTATATATATATACACATATACATACATATATATATATACACACACATATAATTTGTCTTTCTCTGTCACCAGGCTGGAGTGCAGTGGCACAATCTTGGCTCACTGCAACCTCTAAATCCCTGGTTCAAGCAATTCTGCCTCAGCCTCAACCTCCTGAGTAACTGGGATTACAGGCATGCACCACAATGTCCAACTAATTTTTGTATTTTTAGTACAGACAGGGTTTCGCCATGTTGGCCAGGATTTTCTTGATCTCCTGACCTCGTGATCCACATGCCTTGGCCTCCCAAAGTGCTAGGATTACAGGCGTAAGTCACCACGCCCGGCCTCACAAATATATTTTAATTTATTAATTAACGTGACATATGACACATTATTTCTTAAAAATTTACAGCTATCAACATAATCTTAGAGGACACCTAGTCTAATTTTCTCTCCAAATTATAATTCCTATATACATTTTTTCTACTAGTTCTCATTGATGTTATTTAAAAAAAAAATCTGGCCCATTATATTAAAATGAGCCTATTTAAATCTGGAGAATTTCAGCTCCCTGAAATTTCTGACTTTTAATAGTATAAAATCTGCCCTTTAACTTTTACTTCAAATTACTTAATTAACAAACTGCCAGTGACAAATTCTTGCTTCACATTAACGAAACACCTAAAATCCTAAATTATTAGTTACGTTTGAACAAGGTTTAGTATTCTCTTAATGTTTTTGTATTCTGTTAACATGACAACCTAGTATAGTATTCTAAATTTCTAAGCATTGTGTCACTTCTCCCTTCACTTTGATCCTTCTTTTGAGGACTTCATACAAAGTTATATCCACTTGACTCACCTGCTTCTTAGATAACTTAAGACTCTTTCTAGATATTATCACTTTAGTAACATTAATAGATGACTTCACATTTCGTGTTAGTGTTTGTTGTATTTAAACAGCAACATCTTTTTGTTTGTGTTTTCTGTCATGTTCTTTTTTAATTTCAATCTTAACCCATGTGATTTTTCACTTAAATTCTTCCTTAAAGTATCTATTTCTAATACCAATATATACTCAAGAAATAAAGAAATATCATATTATGCCAATACCTAGTTCATTATATATGTTGATTATGCACAGCCCTATCAATGTTAATTACAATATGTTCTTCAGCACTATATTCAATGGTTTAGCCATGCTTGTCAGTATTTTTTTCTTAGAATATACTTGACTGTCTATTGCTGCATGTTAAAGCCATTTCACTTTTGCATTCTTCAATATAAATGAAGGAAAATTAGTTCCCTAAAAACTTTAAGATTATAATTTGTTTTTATTTATTTATTTATTTCGAGACAGAGTCTCACTCTGTTGTCCAGGCTGGAGTGAAGTGGCGTGATCTTGGCTCACTGCAACTTCCACCTCCTGGGTTCAAGTGATTCTCCTGCCTCAGCCTCACAAATAGCTGGGATAACAGGTGCGTGGCACCACGCCCGGCTAATTTTTGAATTTTTATAAGAGATGGGGTTTTGCCATGTTGGCCAGACTGGTCTTGAACTCCTGAACTCAGATGATTCACCTTCCTCGGCCTCCCAAAGTGCTGGGATTACAGGCTTGAGCCACTGCACCTGGCCTAAGATTATAATTTGTGCTATTAATTTATTGAAAACAATTTTCATTTTCAAAGTAGTTAAATACATTTCTAAATTGTTCAAATGTTTCCTCCTTAGCCCTACTTTATTTACAAACATGTATATGTATGTTCATGTAATATGTATGTATACGTAATATGTGGCATTTAAAAAGCAGGCACATAGCTTAGTTATTATAGTGCTTCCATATCTATTTTTGCATCATCTTTGATGTTTGGAGTGACTATATGACCTGATTTGGACAATGAAATGTGTGGAGTAATGAAGTGCATCATTTCTGGGTGAAAGATTTAATAGCCAGTGTATTAATCAATGTGTTCCCATCCACTACCTACAGCTAATATCGAAACTTGTTCTGACATGGAGCCCTTAATGCTTAACTGGTTTTCACTGAAAAACAAATTATTTCCTTTATATTAAAGAAATTGTTTACATAATTTACAAATAAGTGTCAATAAAATGTATATAACAGAACATGGACTATTAGCACTTTTTAAAACACAATTATCAGAATGGGGGTTTGGATATGGCATTTTATGGTATTTGATAGTGGTTATTTTTGGCCCTAATTGGAGTATTAAATACTAATACTGTATTAATAATTGCACTTTGGGGTCATCTTGATACTACAAGAGTTTTATAGATATTGCTACTAGCCTTACCAAAATCTGTTTTCTCTTTTGTCTTATTATAAAAACCTTCATATTTATAGAGTAGAAACATAGCACATTAAAATATTCAGGAAACTAAGGTCCTAGAAAGCTGCCTACTTAACATTTTAGGATAATCATTTTTGTTATAATTTGGTAAATAATATTCATTTTACACCAAATAACACTCATTTGTGAAAGTTTCTTAGGTGTTTCCTCACTGTATTTTTCCACATGTAATATGCAGCCATGACATGCCGTCCTGGAGAACAAAGCACAGTCGTGCTTAACAACAGGAAGACATTCTGAGAAATGTGTCTGCTAATTTTGTCTTTGTGTGAACATTATACAGTATACTTTCACACACCCAGATGGCACAATCTACTACACACCTAGGCTACAAGATGCAGCCTATTGATCCTAGGCTACAAACCTGGACAGCATGTTACTGTACTGAATACTGTAGGCAATTGGAACACAATGGTAAGTACTTGTGTATTTAAACATAGAAAAGGCACAGTAAAAATACCGTATAAAACAAAAAATGGTACACCTTTTTTTATGGTGTGGGACACTTACCATGAATGGAGCTTGCAGGATAGAACGTGCTCTGGGTGAGTCAGTGAGTGAGTGGCGAGTGAATGGGAAGTCCTAGGACGAGATTGTACACTAACTGTAGACTTTATCACCACTGTACACTTAGCCTACACTAAGTGTCTTTAAAATGTCTCTTTTATCAATAATAAATTAACCTTTGCTACTATACTATTTTTATTTTATAAGTATTTTAATTTTTCACGTTTTTTGCTCCTTTGTAATAACGCTTAGCTTAAAAGACAAACACATTGTACAGCTGTGCAAAAATGTTGTCTGTCTTTATACCTTTATTCTATAAGCTTTGATCTATTTTAAATTTTTTAACTTTTTTGTTAACGAGTAAAACACAAACCCACCCATTAGCCTAGGCCAGTGCAGGGTCAGGATCATCAATAGCACTGTCTTCCACCACCACATCTTGTCACACTGGGAGGTTCAATTGCCTACTTTAAGGGCAATAACATGTATGGAGCTGTCATCGCTTATGATAACAATATCTCCCTGTGGAACCTCTTGAAGGACTTGCTTGAAGCTATTCTACAGTTAATTTTTTGAAAAACTAAGTACAAGGAGTGCACTCAAAAATAATGATAAAACATGTAGTAAATACATAAACCAATAACATAGTTGTTTATCATCATGATTAAGTATTATGTAGTGTACATAGTTGTATTTGCTCTCCTTGTATGTGACTGGCAGCACAATAGGTTTGTTCACACCAGCTTCATCACAAGCCAGTGAGTAATGAGTCATGCTATGATCTAACAATGGCTACAGCATCACAAAGCAATAGGGATTTTTCAGCTCCAATTTAATCTTATGGGACCACCATCGTATATACAAGAAGTCAGTGACTGATATGTCATCATGCAGCTCATGACTGTGTTAGAAAAGGTTTCTGGGTAGGACTTTTGGACAAGCTATTTAAAAGAGGTCAGGTTCAGCTGCCTTTTCTCCTTACCTCCTCCACTTTGCTCTTCATCATTTGGCCTTTTTCTGGCTTACCGCCTGGAGGACAGATGGGATAAGCAGAAGAGGAGCAGCTAGATAACAACTGTGAGGGAAAAAAAATAATACACTAAAAATGGCAGAGAAGGATGGAGACACCACCCCTGAATGATTTTCCTTGCAATTATTATTACATGAGAAAAACAACCGCTTATGTAGCTAAATTAACAAAATTGTTGAATATCTGTTACACAAAGCCAAAAGCAATGACTGACTTACTAACTATTCTCTGCATGGTTTGGGAGAAAATCAATACTTTAAATCTGCTAAATATACAATATATCTTAAACACAAATTGATAAAATTAATAAAACAACAACAAATCTGTGCTTTCCACCCCTCCACCTCTCCACTCCCCTTTTCATTTTTCACCCTTTGCAAATGAAAGTTTAATCACAGAAAGTAGTTCCAGTTTAGAACAAAGTTCAAGATTCCATAAAAACACAAACAATATTTTAATATATATTAAATAATTTAAATTTATCAATATGATACAAAGTTTCTAGCTAGAATGCACAGTGATAATCATGCTGCTGAAGGAAAACTGGATTATGGTGCTGATTCTCAGTTTGATTAATGTATACTATTAGGCAAGTTATTTTATGTCTCTAAACTTCCGTTTCTTCATCTGTCAAATGCTAATACAATATTTATTTATTTTAAACTCTTATTTTAAGTTTAGAGGTACACGTTCAGGTTTGTTATATAGGTAACTTGTGTTATGGGGAGGTTTGTTGTACAGATTAGTTCATCACCCATGTATAAGTGTAGTATCCTTTAGTTACTATTTCCTTATCCTCTCGCTCTTTCTACCCTCCACCCTCTGATAGGTGCTAGTGTGTATGTGTGTATCTATATGGTTTCATGTATCTATATGGTCTCATCATTTAGCACCCACTTATAAGTGAGAACATGCAGCATTTAATGTTCTGTCCCTGCATTAGTTTGCTAAGGATAATGGCTTTCAGCTTCATCCATGTTCCTGCAAAGGTCATGATCTGATTCTTGTTTACAGCTGCATAGTATTCCATGGTGTATATGTATGTACCACATTTTTTTATTCTGTCTACGATTATTGGGGCATTTAGGTTGATTCCATGTCTTTGCTATTGTGAATAGTGCTGCAATGAACATTCATGTGCATGTGTCTTTATGACAGAATGATTTATATTCCTTTGGGTATATACCTAGTAGTAGAATTGCTAAGTCAAATGCTATTTCCGTTTTTAGGTCTTTGAGGAATTACCACACTGTTTTCCACAATGGTTGAACTAACTTACACTCACAGCAACAGTGTATAAGCATTCCTTTTACTCCACAACCTCACCAGCATCCCTTATTTTTTGACTTTTTATTAATAGTCATTCTGACAGGTATGAAATGGTATCACATTGTGGCTTTGATTTACATTTCTCTAATGATCAGTCATGTTGAATTTTTTTTTCACTATTGTTGGCCGCATGTATGTCTTCTTTTGAAAAGTGTCTGTTCATGTCCTTTGCCCACTTTTTAATGAGGTCGTTTGCTTTTTGCTTGCTAATACAGTATTTATGTCAGAAAGTTTTTATAATGATGACCATAATTCCATAATACATGCTCAGTAACTGATGTATGTTTATTATTTTTTTCTCTTATGTCTTGAGGTATAGCTATTGTTAAAGAGAGAATCTCTGCTGTGGAACTGAGCTTCTTCCTGGGCATAGAGGATTGATTTGATATTTGTGTCATTTTCTCATTTTAGGGAGTTGATAATTCTTCAGAAACAAAGATTATTATTTTCCAGTGGAGAATATTAAAATTTATTTTTATTCTGAGTAGGTTTTATTTGAGTACAATGCTACAAAAGGGTGTTACAAAGACATGGAGTATGTTTTCCTTAACTCTAAAATCTAGAGTAGATATCAACATATGAATTTAGGGGAGGGAAAGACATAAATATTTAGTCCATAAAAGTAGGATTCTTTATGTATATTAGGAACTTCTCTCTGTGCACACTGAAATGAGATTTAAAATGTGGAAAGAAAGCAGAAATTGCCTCTATTTTTAGATACCTTCTACCTCCAATATTGTGCAGATACAGGGAGTTTCTACCATATCACTGAAGTGTCCAGTCTCTCGCTTAATAGATGTTTAGAGGCAATTTTATTTACAGCTACAATCATTTCATATTGTTGAATCAAAAATTCAGTGGTGAATTTTTAAACTTGGAAGTTCCTGTGGTAGCTTTCTGATACCTTCTTAGTGGCTCCCCAGGTGTTCACCTCTCCGCTGGGTCAGTTTTAAAAGATTCTGGGAACCCTTCTGGGGAGACCAAAGAAGACCATACTGCAAGAATTCTCTCTCTCTATGACAAATTACAATGGATTCTTAAGCACCAAATTTCATGAGCTAAATTTTTTTGTGGTTGAATTATGTAGAGTGGTTTGGTTATCGCTATTGAACCCTCATGAAGAGTACCTGCAAACCAGAAAGATATTTCAAATTCAATTTATGTATTTATTTTAAATGTTAAGGTCTTTCTTCTTCTCCATTTTCTCTGCTCCTTATGTTTCTAATTACTGCTCCTTCAACTTCATAGTTCTGTTTTAAAAACATTGTTAAAACTATTTTTACATTAGTGGATGCTTTAAAAAAGCTTTGCATCTCTGTCCCTACACTCCTAATTCTCACACGCTGACTTTACCTATAAAAATGACTTTATCTCTAACAAACAAACTTATCCTCAGTCTAAAGTGACCCTGTCCAACATGTCCAGACACTTAGCAGGTGAAGATCATCATGAATTTACCGGAAGTAAATTAGAAATCCAGGAAGCCTTTTATATTAAATATTGTCCTTGGTAATGAGAAGAGCCCATTTGTATCCATGAATAATAAACAATGTTCCCTCTGACATTCCATTCTCAAAAGTTTTAAAAATGTTCAATTCAAGAAATCAGGATTTTTCTTACATGTTTATGCTTATGTGCTCATTTCACCTTTGTTGGTCATGGCAGGTGTTGATCAAAAGGAAGAAAGGAAAGGAGAAAGAAAGGAATGATCAATGTAAGAAAAGAACAGAAAAAATATCTAGTGAGTAGAAAGATGAAAAAGGATATTTTCAATTACAGAAAGAGAAATATTGAATGCGGTATAAGAATAGCAAAACTGATCATGAAGAAGACATAGAGATAGATATGAATATAGATATCTATTAGCACGGAAGATGCATCTCTCCACTGACACCTTGTATTTGTAAAATTCCTCTTCCAAATTTTACACAGAGTAAGTCTGTGCAACCAGTAGAGTAAGCAGAAGTTATGCTGCGTAATTTACAAGTTAGGTAATAAACACTGAGCAGAGATTGTCACTGGGCTCTTGCTTGCTTAGGCTGTCATTCTCTTCCTCTTTCTTTCATCCCTCACTCTGGGTGAGGTCAGCATCCGTGTGGTGTCTACAGCCTATAAGGAGGCCCACCTAGCTGGGAACTGAAGCCTCTTTCTATCAGCCACAAGAATGGGTTTGAAAATAGATTGCCCAGTCTCTTCAGATGACTGCAGCCATGACGGACAACTTGGTGCAACTTTGTGAGAGATGCTGAGCCACAACCTCCCAGCTAAGTCATGTGCCCATTCCTAACCCTCAGAAACTGTGTGAAATAATAAGTGTTTAAATGTTTGTTGTTGTAAGCTCTGAAGTTTTGAAGTAATTTGTTACACAGCAATGCAGAGATAATACATGAATATATAAATAGATACATTGATGTATAGGTATATGTGTGTATATATATTTACAATTAACTTTGGTGAATGTTGCTGACTAAAGTTAAATATAACAATTTAAAGTCAACATTGTTTTCGGTGCATTATTGGAATAGCTTAGCAAAGTCCTTAAAGTAACTCAAAATATAAACTCCTTCTGCCATCTATTGGTGACTTGAATAACTTCTCAGATTACTTTGTAGTTTCATTCTTTTTAGGATGAGCTATATTTGAAATGTACACAGATATATTCTAAGCTCTTGGATATTAGCTGTTTAATATTGACAAAATTTTTTTGTCATTCCTATTATCTCACTAGATAACCACTTATCCTAGAGAAAACATGTTTATTTTAATATGAAAAGTTCTTAAAAATCTTTTCTTGCTACATTATTTCTAAGCTTAAAGTGTCCTTTAATAAAATATTTAATATTATGCATTTCAAATTTTATTTTAAAAATTTTATAAATTCTTAATAAGAGCAAAACTTACTTTCAGCATAGTTTTATTGTAAAGTGCATTGCATTTTTTCACCTCATAGGCTCCCCATGATATTCCCTGCTTCAACTGTCTTAACTGAGCAAAAGAAATAGGAGGTAATCAGCAACGCTCACACAAAATTTTATGCAAAATTATTTTCTTTCAGAACAACTAATCTGGTGCCACCTTATAAATGTTTACATTCCACAGTTTCAAATTACTGTAGGTTTTTGTGTTTTCCCCATACTTCATATCATATATTACTTTTATTATGTACATTATAACATTTAAAGTAATTTTGGAGTGTTAAATAATGATGACAATGAATACCTCTAAAAGAAGAAAGCAAGATATATTAGCTCAACAGAAATATATCAAATAGAAGGATAAACAGATGGATGGATTGATATAGATCTCATTTGTAAAGATTAGAATAAAAACTCTGTAAGTCCAACTCAGACAAACCAAATTTATTCTTTTGTTATACTGGTTTCTCCTGACTATAAATTGTTCTGTCCCGGTGGGTTAGTCATTATAGATAATTGGTTAGTGTGTTATTTCCATGCTGAGTAGAATAGTTATGTTACTAAAAGCATTTTTTTCCATAGGCAGTGTATTGACACTTGCATAATTTAAGAAAAAAAATGAATCTCATCAAACACCTGGTATTCATTAGTACTTTTCATCCACATGGTATTCATTAGTACTTTTTATCCATGTGTTTCCTGCTCAAAATTTTAATCACTTACTCTCCTCTATGTAGATGACACAAACAAAGCTCTCTTATGTGAGAATTTATTTTCATAAGCCAAGATACAGCACAACACAGCACATTTATTTTCCTACTATTTCCCTTTAATGTTGAAGATGAGACAGAGTTAGTGAAGTATTTACGAAAGAGTTGATTGAAAAGAAATTTATGAGAACACAACTGACATTATCTCATTTTGACTTACCTTTTCTGACATCTTATGGGAACTGTGACTGAACCTGTCAAGAAAAAATTAACAAGGACTCAGGGGATAATTTCTTCATGTACAATTAGTGAGCAGTTTTCTTTAATGGCTCCTTTACAAGTAGGATAATATAGAAAATCATCTACAAAGGAAACTCTATTCTCTTGTTTATAATTAATTTTGACGTTGTTAGCAAATGTTTTCTTGAGACCATACTGACCTTACAAATTTGTGTATGAAAACCATGAAGAAAATATTTTTAAAGAGTTCATTCTAAAATCATTAGTAGCTGAATGATGCAATATTTTATAAAATTTTTCATGTTAAATTGAGATGTATAGATAAATTACTACAGTGTACATTTCATTGAAAATTTTATAGAGTAAATTTACATAATCAGAAATTAATAGTAATTATATCTGCATATTTTGCCATACTCCTTATGTAGTTATTGAAATTTACTAACTACCTTGGTACCTGTAATGCATATATGCATTAAATATTTACAAACAATATTTTAGTTTACTGAATTGTTCATTATTATTGTGTTTTATTGACTCATGTATTTAGAATTTTTTAAAATTATAGGAATTACTGTTGATTGTGGAAGCTACAACTTTAATCTAACCCATATAAGTGTTTTCAAAGCTAATGCATCAGTGTTTTGAATACATGGCCCAGTATTGCTTAGTACCTGATGAGTCTGTTGAACTTCGTATATTATTCAAAAAAACGGAATCTGGTGTCCTGTAGAAACAGACTCAGTCAAAACAAGGAGATTGAGAGGGTCTTTGAAATTATATCCACACATGAAGGAATGAAATACTGCCTGTGATCTTAAAATGACAGCAAAAAAGAAAAAGACATGCGAAATGGAAGAAAAAAGAAGACAACGAAAAAACACTCATATTTAGAAAGGGGCAATGAAAAAAGATATTCCCAAATATATTGGTATAACCTATAGCATTTTGTGAATCCTAGAGGGTAAGGATTTGTTAAGTGAGTAAAAGGACCAAAGAATGTCCTTGGAATCAGTTTAGGAACTGAGTCCTTTGGAAATGGACTGAGTTTCTTGGCACTTGCTTGTTCATTCTCTTCTTCATTTGTTCATTCAGTAATCAGGTATTTAGCGTTTTCTGTATACTGAAAACTGTTCTAGACATTGAGTAGTTTTCAGCGAACAAAATGAGATAAACACTTGCCTTCACTGAGCTTTCAGTTTATCCTAGTGTCTTTGATGCTGCAAGAGTTTCACTTATCAGGTATGATTAAATGTTTACACTAAGAAAAGTAATGAAGAAGAATTTCCCTAAGGGTGTGAGAGTAGAGACATTATCATCACAACAATCTACTCCTGACTGGTATTTGAAGATTCACTTCCAAATGGGTTAGTTACATTAATTGCAATACTTTGTTTTATTATTTTGGAATTTCTGATAATGCAGCTCCCTTGGTAAATGGCTTATCGATTCAGTTTGGGGTCTCTCTTGGTGTAAGTCATCTTCAAACAGACTGCTCCCCAAATCACCAAATCTGATACATTTTACTGGGTTTCTGTTGCCCATTATTTTTCTCCTGGTGAAAGCATTAATCTCAGCACAGAAAGAGTAATGGCTTTCAGTATTGGAGATGTAACTTTCGTCATAATCTTGAAAAGTTACTCTGTCCATGGTACATAAGAATTCCAACCTCAAAGTGGAGGAATCTTCACATTGAGGAAATAGAGAGAGATTCATTGCAGATATTTTGAAAAGACCTAGGGGTATATGTTCCCCTGTTGTCCAAGCCTACTCCCATGTCCCCATTTCCCTTACCTAAGGACAAGGTCAGAAAGAGGCCAGCAAATTCCCTTTTCTTTAATTTGTAATTTTTTTAGTTGAGATTAGAACTGTATCCCCTGAAACTAGACATATAGGTAAGCATCTCTGCTGCAAAATGACTGAGACCTCCTCTTATTGCAAAATAATACCAAATGATATGGACTGAATGTTTTTGCACCTCCAAAATTTGTATGTTGAAGCCTAATCCCTAATGCAATGGAATTTGGAGATGTGAGCTTTGGGAAGTGATTAGGTCAGGGCCCTAATGAATGGGATTAGCGCCTTTTGAAGAAGAGGCACAGAGAGCTTGCTTCACGAATAGGATCAATACATTTAAAAGAAGAGACATGGAGCTCACTTCCTGTCTCTGTTCTTTGCCATGTGAGGGTGCAAGAAGAAGACAGCCATCTGCAAACCAGGAAGTGGGCCCTCACTGGACACTAAATCTGCCAGCACATTGATCTTGGACTTCCCAGCCTCCAGAACTGTGAATGTTTCTTGTTTAAGTCACACGATCTCTGGTAAATTGTTATACTAGACAGAACTAAGACAATAATTGTAATGCATCCTACCTGTAACTTCTTCACTCCTCCTTATAAAATCTAAGATAAAACCTCTTTGCTGAGATACTGTGATTTTTTAATTTAATGGACTTTCCCTATTGCAATAACCTCTCTGAAATAAATTTCATTACCTAGCTGATTTTTGTATTTGAAAAGATACTTAAACAGAGCTTTATTAGCCTACAGAAGCTGTGGATGCTAGTTAAAATAATCTTTTAGTACTAAATGTATTGTACACCAATAATCACATTTTTCCTTGTGGAACTCCAAGAATGATGAGGTGCACCTGACCCAATGAGGTGATCTGCAACTTGTATCCAGGCAGAACTATGTGTTTAAAGCTAGTCCTTATACCTGGAAAAGAACAGTTATACTTCTAAGACTTCTGATTAGGCTTATATTTAAACATTATCACCCACTATTATTTACCCTTTAGAATGTTACCAGTCTCTCTATTGGATATCCTAGTTGTGATGATTTCCTACTACAGTGCTCAGATAACTTTCCTTGTTCAAGAACTCTTGTATGTCTGAATTTTACCTTAATTGACAACTACCATTGGCATATATCAATTTAGTAGTTGAATCCCATTCTTAGGCAGTATCTAGTGGGAAAACTGACAATAGAGAAGCAATCCTTTGTTTCTAAAAGCTACACAAACAATTCGCCTCTCTGGCCATTAGCAACCTGAGACTAAATGCAGAAAATGATTTAAGCAAGAGAGATACAGAATTGCTTCTTTTGTCCTAACAGCTCTGAGCTTGGTGACCCAGAAACAGGACGTCTCTGTTTTCTGTTTTATCATCATGACAAAAAGAAATAAACAATATACATGTTTACATTTGGTTGTCATCAGGTCTCTACAAAGACCCTCCTCTCCTCTGTGTTAGTCTGTTCTAGGTTCTGAGAGACAATAGGAAAGGTGTTATAGCTGCTTTATACCTACAAATAATAAATATCTTCCCATTCCACACATTCTGCCTCCAGGTCTAAGTGCACGTTTTCTTTGAGGATCTGCTTCTTTTAATCACACTTCTTAGAGAGATGACTATGTGGGTTACATGGTAAAATAAAAGATAAAATAAAAGTACATTATACACAGGAATAGTGTCTGGCACAGGATACTTTCCCAGAAAATGTTAGTTCTGTATATATATATACACACACACACACACACACACGCACATGCACACACGTACACACACACACACTTTTTACTTCCTAACTTTGCATTCTAAAGCAAAATAATATGTTTCCTGTCATTAGCTTTACCTTCTTTATCATGCTTTTAAATGTTCCATGTGGCATCTGTTTTCCTCTACTTATGTCCTCTAAATATAAAAGGTCATTTAATACTGATAAATTATGTCTAGAGAGTAAAAGTAAAGACATTTGCTTTGGGTTACTAGCTCATGTTTATCCAAGTCACACTGAGATGCAGTCCCTTCTGCAAGTCATTGACATATTTAGATAAACAGGATAACACATTTCAACGAATACGGGAAAAGCCAATTCACCAGAGGCAAGAGTGAAGGATTATGGGGAAATTCATTTACCTTGCCTTTTGCCCTTCATTAACAAAAATTGAATGAGGAACTGAGATCATTAAAGAGCTGGTTGAAAATTAAAGAGCGAAATAACAGTGTTACCAATAAAGAAAGTCTTAAGAATAACAGGATAAATAATGTAATACTCAATAGGCCTGTTTCTGCTAATCCCCATTAAAGAACGAATCTTAGCACTGAGAATTCTAGCAAGATATTTGACAGGACAAGTACTGATTGAGATTTTAGTTAAAATTTCTTTTGAGTTTAGATTTATATCTGTCTTATATCTTAAAGAACATGATGGGAAACTACAGTAAAATATGTATTCTTTTTCAGGGAGTGGACTCCAGAGAAAGGGCTTATCAGAATACTTTACAATAATACCACTCCATCTTAAATAATATAATCCTGTAAAGGTAGTACATAGGGAGAAAGGCCTAGTGAATATAATACACTTTGTTTCTTCAAGTTACAAGAAAATAACTTATTTTTGCCACTTGATTGAGATCTTTCCTGGTAAATTGCAAATCCTTCACTCTGTAATATTCTTTCAGGTCTACAAGAAAGGGTAAAAGAATTGAAAGCTTCAGTATTGTCCCTAAACCATAAAACCTACTGAATTCTTGCTGGTAGCTTCAAGTCACTGTAATAGAAATTGAGTGACAGGTTTTAGACAGGTCTATAAATCAAATTAATGAGCAAATTTTAGCATACTTTTAAAGCATAATAAGACCTTATAACATCGTGTTAATTGCTAAATAATCGTCATATTCTGCACATGTTGTATATTTCCTGTTCTTCAAGTATTACTAGCCGATGTTCCTGTTCAAGTTCCCTCATATTAATAAATATGTCTATAGAGTTTGGAAATAAAGATAATCTTTAAGAAAGAAACAATTAAGTAGCAACGCATAATAGAGGAAATTAGTTATTTTGGTAAGTTACCCTCCTAATGCTTGTAAGTGTGTTATTGGGTAGTTTAATAAAACAGCAAATAAACATACATACAATAATCAGAGTGACTAAACAAAGTATGAAAAATTAAATGAAGTCAAAATAGTTATTTTAAAAATAAGATTATTTGATGAAAAACAATTTTAAAAAGAGCATATTATCAACATATAGTACAGAAAATGAAGGACCTAAAATCCTTGCACTTAGCAAAATTTGTCTAACACTTTTCAGGGAAAAGAATGAGAAATAGGCAGTTGAGTAATTAGACGCTGAGCACTCCATAATGCAGGAGGGAGAGTCCATCAGTCTCTTTGAAAACCTGGGCAGAATTATTATCTCCTCAACTACCACATCCTTCTCATTGATTCATGTCCTTTCACATCATCTACTTAGAGTGATGAGAATTCCTAAGCAAAGGATGCTAGAATTGATGGTTTCTAATTTGTTCAAAGGGACTTTGCTGAACACCTACTATAGGGCAGGCAGCGATGACATAAAAAATAATCAAAATTAATCCATATTATTTAAGGGATTTCTTTAAAATTTAATTATTATGATTTATCAGACCAGTGTTCCTATAAAGCTTTAATTAATTAATTTTCATAATTATTAAACATAAACTGTATAACTGGAGTTCTGTACTTAGTAAGTACAAATAAGTTTACACCAGATTGACTTTTTCCACACATACCAACTAAAAATGGACAAAATAAAAAATACCAAAAGCAAATAAAATGTGAACACATGCTGGCAAAATGTGGAAGGAAAATGACCCTTGGTAGAAAAAAATGCATGAGTTAACTGTCCTATATGTTTTGACCTTCAGCTTCAGAATGGGCTGGAGTTGGCATCGTGTCTACAGAAAGCCCAGATTATTTTTGACTTGAAGAAATACAGGCCATATTTTCTTTTCTTTTTTTCTTTTTTTTCTTTTTTTTTTTTTTTTTGAGACTGAGTCTCGCTCTGTCGCCCAGGCTGGAGTGCAGTGGTGCAACCTCCGGTCACTGAAAGCTCCGCCTCCCGGGTTCACGCCATTCTCCTGCCTCAGCCTCCGGAATAGCCGGGTCTAAAGGCGCCCGCCACCACGCCCAGCTAATTTTTTGTATTTTTAGTAGAGACAGGGTTTCACCGTGTTGGCCAGACTGGTCTTGATCTTCTGACCACGTGATCCACCCACCTCGGTCTCCCAAAGTGCGTGATTACAGGTGTGCACCACCGCACCTGGCCGGAAATACAGGACATATTTAGGGAAATCCACAGCCATTGGCAAATGTGATAGGTTGGGTGGGAGGGGAAGTCTATCAAGCAGAGAGCAAGGATAAGTGCCCCCAAATTTGCTAATAAACCCTGTCATTTTTCCCTTTTGACTCCAAAATCACACTTAACAGCCCAGGTAAAATTTAAAATAAAAAACAAAAATTTGAGATCTGAGGTGCCATCCTCAAAATGCCAGAGTTATTTATAAAAATATAAAAAAACCTATAGTCCTTACAAAATAACATTCACAGTGTTCATGATACAAACCAATATTGCTTAATAAATAAAGAAATGTAAAAAGTGCCACATTCTAAAAAGAAAAGATAATAAAGTGGAAACCAATCTGAGATCATGTAAATAGCAGACTATGATATTAAAATAGCTGTTATAACGATCTTCAATGAGGTAAAAAATTTCTAGCAATAAATGAAACCATAGAAAATCTTAGGGAAACAAACTACAAACAATAGAAACCCTAATATTAAAGAAAAATATATGTTAATTAAAATGGTGGGATAACTTGAGAGTATAATAGTGATAAAAGAGAAAAATCAATAAACTTGGAAGTGATAGTAAATACACCTCTGATTAGATTGTTATGTTGCCATTTTCATGCTCTTCAAAATATATTCTAATTTCTCTTGTGATATGTTTTTGATGTATGGATTATTTTAAAAGGTGTTATTTAATTTCAAAACATTGGATATTTTCCAGATCTCTTTATATTACTGATTTTTAATTTAGAGAACATACTTTATATAATTTTAAATCTCCCTAAT
Organism: Macaca thibetana thibetana; assembly: GCF_024542745.1. Taxonomy (NCBI): domain Eukaryota; kingdom Metazoa; phylum Chordata; class Mammalia; order Primates; family Cercopithecidae; genus Macaca; species Macaca thibetana. The sequence continues at coordinate 27,365,544 of NC_065582.1, read as the reverse complement.
TTCATATGTGTTACTTTTATTGCCTAAATATGGTCGATTTTGGCGAATATCTTTGTGGACTGAAAAAAAACACAAAGAATTCTGTTGGCCGGGCGCGGTGGCTCAAGCCTGTAATCCCAGCACTTTGGGAGACCGAGACGGGCGGATCACGAGGTCAGGAGATCAAGACCATCCTGGCTAACACGGTGAAACCCGTCTCTACTAAAAAATACAAAAAACTAGCCGGGCGAGGTGGCGGGCGCCTGTAGTCCCAGCTACTCGGGAGGCTGAGGCAGGAGAATGGCGTGAACCCGGGAGGCGGAGCTTGCAGTGAGCTGAGATCCGGCCACTGCACTCTAGCTTGGGCGACAGAGCGAGACTCCGTCTCAAAATAAAAAAAAAAAAAAAAAAAAAGAATTCTGTTACTGGTCAGAGGTTCCTATAGTTTTTGATTAGGTGTATTTATTTGATAGTGTTGTTGAAGGTTCCTATATACTTTCTTTTTTTCCTATCCACTTGTGTTAACAATTACACATGTAATTGGGTAAAGAGTGTTGAAATACCTAATTACAATTATGGAGATATCTGTTTCCCATTTTGATAAAAATGTTGAAATATTCGATTATAATTATGAAGATACCTATTTCTCATTTTAGTTTTATTAGCTTTTTCACATTTTAAAACTTCAATACCTGAATATATAGGCTTCCTATGTTGTTACGTTTCTTTGATTATTGATCACTTTATTATTATGAACTATGTTTCTTAATCCCAGTATTTCTTGTATTGATGTCAATTTTATTTAGTGTTTGTATAATCATTCCAGACCTCTTTTGATTAGAGTTTGGTTAGTATTTGCATGTATATCTTTTACCATTCTTTCACTACTAGTCTATGTATATAGGTATATTTAAAGAGGGTTTCATGTTGAAAGCAATAGTAGGTTCTTAAATTTTTATTTAATAATATAATCTCTTATTTTTTGTTAAGGCATTTAGACCATTTGCATTTGCTATAATTAAGAAGAAAGCTGAAAGCAGTGGTTCACACTGGTAATTGCAGTACTTTTTGGAGGCTGTGGTAGGAGGATTTCTTGAGACCAGGTTTTCAAGACCAGCCTGGGCAACAGAGCAAGACCCTGTCTCTACAAAAAGTTAAAAAATTGGCTGAATTTGATGGTGTATGCCTATGGTCTTAGCTACTCAGGAGGCTAGGATGGGAGGATCACTTGAGCCTAGGAGTTTGAGGCTGCACTGGGTGACAGAGAAAGAAGAAAGTAGTGTGTAAGTCTACTATCTAGCTATTTGTGTTTCATTTGTTCCATTTGCCTTTTCCTCTTTTTTTCTCCCCCCTATTCCTTAGCATTATTTTGGGTTAACTGAGTTTGACTGTGATCCAGTTTTATTAATTACCTATTACCTTTTATTTTTCACTCTTTTTTATTTTTAGTGATTGAACAGGGGTTTAAAATATGCATCTTTAGTAATCATAGTCTTTATTCAAATAATATGATATTATTTTACCTTACAATAAAAATTCATTATCTACCCCTTTTACTTTGTAAATATTGTCATTCATTTTCCCGTTACATATGCTGTAAATCAGACAAGGCATCATTATTATTTTTATGTTAAAGAGCTAATTTTCACTAGATGAAAAAACAAGACATGAATTTCTTTGCTACATATCCACATATTTACCCACATATTCATAATTTTCAGCACTTATATGTATAGGTGTGAATTTCCATTTGGTATTATTTCCTCCCACCTTTCCAGTGTTTCTTAACATTTTTCATAATGCATTCCTGGTTTTAATGAGTTATCTTGGCTTTGGTTTAAACTAAGAAAAATAAAAAATATAAAAAAACCTCTTATTTATATGTAATTATTTCAAGACTTTTTTTTTCTTTTTCTGGACAAAACTACCTACCACTGAAGAAATTCTTGGCACTCTGTCAGCATGCCAGGGACTGTGTTTACTCCACTCAACACCAGAGAAGTCTGCAGCGTTATTCAGCCAGTGAGTGATGACTTCATAGTCCTATGCTTAGCATCTGCTTCCTGGTCTACTGGTAACAAAATAAGGTTAGGTTTACTGGAAGCAGTGCATTTACTTTGTGAGCACTCTCAGAAGGTGGTGTCTTGGGGTGGGTAACAGTAAAAATGAAGTCTCAACTGGAGACTTTTTTGTGTCTGGTCCCACCGAGAGACTCCAGAACACAAAATGCCCCACAGATTTAGTGTCGTCTTGAAGCAGTGAAACTGGCCATAATAGCTCCATGTCAGTTACTCCTTGGCTGAGGTTGGAGGGTAGGTGACAGTGTGAGTGATGTGGGTGATAAGGAATAGCCTCCAGGAAGACGGAGTCCCTGTTTGGTTGAAGAAAATTCTCCAGAGAATAGGTCAACCATGGTTCAGTGCGGCTTTTGTATAAAAACCTATGTGCGACTTTTCAGGCCCTACTATAGGCAATTACAAAGGATTTATGTGGCAATCCTCCCAGCATGAGCCTTGGTGCACAGCCAATGCATCACACTGTCCGAGTCAAGGACTCAGGCCCCACTGGCTGGTCATGCACTCATATATACATGCACTCTCAGTCCAGAGGCCTTCAATCCTAGGTCTCTTTAAGTGGGGCCCTTTGCCACGTTCTTCAAACACTTTTGCTGAGGCTGCTTTATCTAGAAAAGTAGAAAGAGACTTTGCAGACATTTTTCCCCATTCTGCCTCAATACTCAATGCATTTTCACTAGCAGATATTTTGTTTGCATTTCCCCCACGCCTAAGGTCCTTAAAAATTCAGAAGCCTTTGGTTCAGGGCTCCCTCAATAAAGATATGAAATTGCACATCTGCCCTGACCCCTTCACCATGAACATTTTCAAGGAGAAAAATGAAACAGAAGTCAACACTTTCTCCAGTTTAGACTCTTGCTTATTCCATTGTGGTAACTGATTAAAGGTTTTACTATCACTTCCATTTTTGGCTTGTTGCTTGAACTGGGTGTTCTGACACCTGGAAGCTCAGTTCCCTCACCAGCTCAGCTGAGCAGCTGACAGTGGGTAGGGCCACCAGCAGCTGGAGGGGATCTGAGTGTGATACTTGGAGCATCTACCATAACCACTTTCTGTTTTGTTTATTCACTCTAGTTTACTCTTCATATTTTAAACATTAATTCCTTCATTTTAAATTGATATACAATAATTGTGTATGAGGTATAATGTGCTCTATGTATACATTGTAGAAAGATTTGGTCAAGCTAATTAACATATTCATCACCTCACCAAATTTTTTGCATTGGGAATGTTAAAAACCTATTCTAGCAATTTTGTAATTGTAATATATTATTATTAATGTGGTCACTATGCAGCACAAGAGATCACTAAAATATATTCCTCCAGTCTAACTAAAACTTTGCATCCTTTGATCAATATATTTCTTTTCCCCATCTCTCCTTCTCCTCTAGCTTTTGGGAACCATCTTTCTACTCTCTGTTTCTATGAGACAAACTTTTCCAAATTCCACAGATATTTGTGAGATCATAAAGTATTTGTCTTTCTGTGCCTGCCTATTTCCCTTGGCATAATGGTCCTCCAGGTACATCCGTGTTGTCACAAATGACAGGGTTTTTTTCTTCTTTTTTAAGGTTGTATAGTATTCCTGTGTGTATATATACCATCTTTTCCTGATCCATTCATTTGTTCATGGTCATGGAGATGTTTCCTTTTTTTTGTTTGTTTGTTTTTTTGGCTACTGTGAAAAATGCAAGAATGAATATGGAAATGCAGATATCTATTTGTGATACTGATTTCATTTTCTTTGGATATATACACAGTAGTAGGATTGCTGGATCATATGGTAATTCTATTTTTACTTTTTTGTAGAACCTCCATACAACTTATCATAATGGCTATCCTAATTTGTATTCCCACCAACAGTGTTCAAGGGTTCCCATTTCTCCACATTCTCACCAAAATTGGTTATCATTTTTCTTTCTGATTATAGCCATTCCATTCTAACAGGAGTAAATTATGTCTCATTGTGGTTTTAATTTAATTTCCCTAATGGTTAGTGATGTTGAGCACATTTTATTTTATTTATTTATTTATTTATTTATATTATTATTATACTTTAAGTTCTGGGATACATGTGTAGAACGTGCAAGTTTGTTACATAGGTGTGCATGTGTCATGGTGGTTTGCTGCACCCATCAACACATCATCTACATTAGGTATTTCTTCTAATGCTATCCCTCCCCTTATCCCCACTCCCTAAAAGGCCCCAGTGTGTGATATTCCCCTCTCTATGTCCATATGTTCTCACTGTTCAGATCCCACTTATGAGTGAGAACACGCAGTGTTTGGTTTTCTGTTTTTGTGTTAGTTTGCTGAGAATGATGGTTTCCGGCTTCATCTATGTCCCTGCAAAGGACATAAACTCATTCGTTTTTATGGCTGCGTAGTATTCCATAGTGTATATGTGCCATATTTTATTTATCCAGTCTAACATTGATGGGCATTTGGGTTGGTTCAAAGTTTTTGCTATTGTAAATAGTGCTGCAACAAACATACATGTGCATGTGTTTTTATAGTAGAATGATTTATAATCCTTTGTGTACATACCCATTAATGGGATTGCTGGGTCAAATGGTATTTCTGGTTCTAGATCCTTGAGCAATCGCCACACTGTCTTCCACAATGGTTGAACTAATTTACACTCCCATCAACAGCATAAAGCATTCCTATTTCTCCACATCCTCTCCAGCATCTGTTGTATCCTGACTTTTTAATGATCGTCATTTTAACTGGCATGAAATGGTATCTCATTGTGGTTTTGATTTGCATTTCTCTGATGACCAGTGATGATGAGCTTTTTTTTCATATGCTTGTTGGCCGCATAAATGTCTTCTTTTGAAAAGTGTCTGTTCATATCCTTTGCCCACTTTTTGATGGGGTTGTTTATTTGTTTGTTTTCTTGTAAATTTGTTTAAGTTCTTTGTAGATTCTGGATATTAGCAATTTGTCAGATGGATCAATTACAAAAATTTTCCCTCATTCTGTAGATTGGCTGTTTACTCTGATGATAGTTTCTTTTGCTGTGCAGAAGCTCTTTAGTTTAGTTAGATCTCATTTGTCAAGTTTAGCTTTTATTGCAATTGCTTATGGTGTTTTAGTCATGAAGTCTTTGCCCATGCCTATGTCCTGAATGGTGTTGCTTGGTTTTCTTCTAGGGTTTTTATGGTTTAGGCCTTATCTTTAAATCTTCAATCCATGTTGAGTTAATTTTTGTATAAGGTGTAAGGAAGGGGTCCAGTTTCAGTTTTCTGCATGTGGCTAGCCAATTTTTCCAACACCATTTATTGAACAGGGAATCCTTTCCCCATTGCACGTTTTTGTCAGGTTTGTCCAAGATTAGGTGGTTGTAGATGTATGGTGTGGTTTCTGAGGCCTCTGTTCTGATTCATTGGTCTATATATCTGTTTTGGTACCAGTACCATGCTGTTTTTGTTACTGTATCCTTACAGTATAGTTTGAGATCAGGTAGCGTGGTGCCACCAGCTTTGTTCTTTTTGCTTAGGATTGTCTTGGCTACACGGGCTCTTTTTGGTTCCATATGAAATTTAAAGTAGTTTCTTTTAATTCTGTGAAGAAAGTCAATGGTAGCTTGATGGGAATATCATTAAATCTATAAAATACTTTGGGCAGTAAGGCCATTTTCACGATATTGATTCTTCCTATCCATGACCATGGAATATTCTTCAATTTGTTTGTTTCCTGTCTTATTTCCTTGAGCAGTGGTTTGTAGTTCTCCTTAAAAAAAGTCCTTCACATCCCTTGTAAGTTGGATTCCCAAGTATTTTATTCTCTTTGTAGCAATTGTGAATGGGATTTTGCTCATGATTTGGCTCTCTGTTTGCCTATCATTGGTGCATAGGACTGCTTGTGATTTTTGCACATCGATTTTATATCCTGAGACTTTGCTGAAGTTGCTTATCAGCTTAAGGAGTTTTTGGGCTTAGACGATGGGTTTTTCTAAATATACAATGGGGTCATCTGCAAACAGAGACAATTTGATTTACTGTCTTCCTATTTGAATTCCCTTTATTTCTTTCTCTTGCCTGATTGCCCTGGCCAGAACTTCCAATACTATGTCGGATAGGAGTGGTGAGAGAGGGAAATCTTTGACTTGTGCTGGTGTTCAAAGGGTGTGCTTCCAGTTTTTGCCCATTCAGTATGATATTGGCTGTAGGTTTGCCATAAATAGCTCTTATTATTTTGAGATATGTTCCATCAATACCTAGTTTATTGAGTGTTCTTAGCATTAAGGGGTGTTGAATTTTATTGAAGGTCTTTTCTTCATCTATTGAGATAATCGTGTGGGTTTTATCATTGGTTCTGTTTATGTGATGGATTACATTTATTGATTCGCATATGGTGAACCAGTCTTGCATCCCAGGGATGAAGCCAATTTGATCGTGGTGGATTAGCTTTTTAATGTGCTGCTGGATTTGGTTTACCAGTATTTTATTGAAGATTTTTGCATCAATGTTCATCAGGGATATTGGCCTGAAATTTTCTTTTTTTGTTGTGTCTCTGCCAGATTTTGGTATCAGGGTAATGCTAGCCTCATAAAATGAGTTAGTTAGGAGTCTCTCTTTTTCTATTCTTTAGAATAGTTTCAGAATGAATGGTACCAGCTCCTTTTTGTACTTCTGGTAAAATTCAGCTGTGAATCCATCTGGTCCTAGGAGGATTTTACTTTAGGAATACTATTCTTCTACTTCATTCAGTTTATCTAATTTTATAATACCGTTTTTTGAAATTCAAGAACAATACTTTTACATCTCATACTTATATGGAAACAAGTTTATATTATTTTAGGAGGCAGGTTTATTAGAATAAATTTTTGAGCTTCATAATCATAAAGATTCCTCTTTGATTATTTACATAAAGAGTTAAAAAATAGGCAATTTTTGGCTTTGTCTCCCTGCTCACAACTACAATATGAACTTCTTTTCTCTGAACTCCTATTATTCTTGTGCTGCTCAGTGTGACTTATATTGCCCACTCTTTTAACTCAGTAGTAGTGTTGCCTGGAGAGAGAATGTTATTGGTCTGTTATGAGAAGTCATGTGATGAAGGTATCTCAAGACTCTTCAGAATGTCATCGGTAGCTCATATTTCCCTATGAATTTTTGTGTGCACACTCTTCCCAGTTTCAGCTGCGATCAACAACTTGCCTTACTACCAATTCCAGTGAATATTTGTTGGCTATTTTGTAGTTGTCCTGTTTTCAGATTCCCTGTCTGTTTCCTCAGCTTTCTTCCAAATGGATTCTCATGCTATGAATATCTGGTAGCTCTCAGAAGTTTGTCTTCATTTTTTGATTTTCTGGGGAAATGTTATCACTTACCTTTTTTGTAGACGTCATGGAGTATTAGTTTCACTGCCCTAGTTACTCTGTCAGCTTGTATGGGGAACTTGGAGTAATTTTAAAATATTGAATTTTTCCCTGTGTTTTCTTATATCTTTTTTAATCCTTGAGAGTAAAACAAAACACACTAAGGGTATTAATAGGCCAATATTCATAGCTTAATTTTCCAAATTAAAAATCAATATCCATAGACAGCAAAAGTGAAAATAAACATATGGGGCTATATCAAACTAAAAAGCTTCTTTACAGCAAAGGAACAATCAAAAGAGTGAAGACATAAACTATGGAATGGCAAAAACTGTTTCCTAACCGTACATCTAATAAGGGGTTAATATCCAAATTCCGTAAGGAACTCAAACAACTCAATAGCAAGAAAATAAACAACAGTTAATGAATCGTCAAAGTAGAAGAAAAGACATTTTTCCAAAAAAGAAACACAAATGGCCAACAGGTGTAGAAAAAAATTGCTCAACATCCTTCATCATCAGGAAGACACAAATTAAAATCAGGAGATATCACTTTACTTCTGTTAGAATAGCTATTAACAAAAAGACAATTGATAATAAATGTTGGTGAGAATGTGGAGAGGAAGGAACCCTTGTACACTGGCGATGGGAATGAAAATTAGGACAACCATTATGAAAAACTGTATGAAAGTTCCTCAAAAAACTAAACATAGAACTACCACATGAGTTGGCAATTCCACTACCAGTTTTATATCCAAAGGAAATGAAATTAGTACCTCAAAAAGGTATCTGTATTCCCATGTTCATTTCAGCATTACTCACAACAGTCAAGATATTGAATCAACATAAGTGTCCATCAACAGATGAATACATAAAGACAATGTAGTACACATACACAATTAAACAATGTTCACCCATAGTAAAAGAAAATTCTGTCATCTGCAATGACATGGACATACCTGGTGGACACTATGCTAAGTGAAATAAGCCAGGCACAGAAAGATAAACACTTTATGGTCTCCCTTGTATGTGGAATCTAAACAATCAAACTCATAGAAGCAGACAGTGGAATAGTGGTCACAGAAGCTGCGGTATGTTGGCAATGGGGAGATGATGGTCAAAAGGTACAAAATTTCAGGTACTGAGAAGGAGCCAGTTCAAGAGATCTATTGTACAACAAGGTGACTATGGTTAATAACAATGAATTGTATTCTTGAAAATTGCTAAGGAGTATATTTTAGGTTTTCTTACAAAGGTTAATAAGTATGGGTAGCAACATACATGTTAATTAGCTCAATTTAGTCATTCCAAAATGTGTACATTTTCAAAACATATGCACTATATATATATATATGTATGTATACACACACACAGTATTTGTCAACTTAAAAATGTATGAATAAATTTTAGAAAAAGATTTTAGAAAAAAACTTAAATTTTCTAATTTTAGAAAAAAAAAGGGGGGGAGGAATTTCATAAGTTCCAAATATCATAATTTCAAATATAAGATAAAAGTGACATCACACATCAGAGTGGAAAAGGTGTACAATTCAATAAGAAGGCTACTGGATTGCCATCTGAAAAATAAAATAAATTGGATTAAAATGTTAATATTTACCACTGGAGCTCTATGGATAGAATAGGTACATATACTTCAAAACATTGTACATATATATATATATATGTAAATGCCTGAGACATCTGTACTTTGCTTAGTTTATTGCACTCTTCTTGAAAAAGGCAGACATCCTCTATTCTAATTCTAGATCTAGTTTCTGTCCATGCAACCAGTGTTTGAGAACAATACATTTATTTTTGTTTCTCAAATGCACCCCCGTCTCTCTGATCTTCAGGCCTTGTCATGTGTTGCTTCCTCTGTCTGAAGCATCATAATATCCCCCTTTGCTAAGGATCTCATATAAAATACAGGACGGACAGTTTAATTCAGACAAATAATAAATATTTTTAGTATAAAAATACCAATAAAATGGCTCACGCCTGTAATCCCAGCACTTTGGGAGGCTGAGGCGGGCGGATCACGAGGTCAGGAGATCGAGACCATCCTGGCTGACATGGTAAAACCCCATCTCTACTAAATATACAAAAAAAATAAAAATAAAAACAAATTCGCCAGGCATGGTTGGTGGTGGGCGCCTGTAGTCCCAGCTACTCAGGAGGCTGAGGCGGGAGAGTGACGTGAACCCGGGAGGCAGAGCTTGCAGTGAGCTGAGATCGGGCCACTGCACTCCAGCCTGGGCGACAGACCGAGACTCCATTTCAAATAAATAAATAAATAAAACCAATAAAATATTTTGGATGAACTGATTCTTAAATTTACTTTTTTTGCCTGAAATTCAAATTTAACTGAGCAACCTGCATTGCCATTGCTATATTTAGCAGCCTTTCTATTTTCCTTATCACTGAAAACGGCTTTCAAATCCAGCTTAGAACTCACTCTCAAAGAAGTCTCATTTATGTATAACTTAAACTCCTAATGTATACCAAAATCACAGCAGGATAGATTTACTGAGTAAATCTGAATATGTTTATATAGATTTTTTTTTCATGCAAAAGCCCAAGATTTTGAATATACAGCTATACTTTTGATAAGGGATAATGCAGTGTCTCATATAATGTCTTATAAAATAGGCTTTAATTTTAAAGTTTTTAAAATAACCACACTTACTCTTTAAGTTAGAAACATACTGTTTGTTATGTTTTGTACCAGAGCTGAACACAGTCAAATCTAAAGGCAATTTTCCTTGGTAAGACAATTATTATTTTTCGCCAGCTGACATATTTTAATACATGTATTCCTGATATCTTACATGCTGTGTTTTCACAAGAATTTATTCTCATTCATAAGCAGAAAATGGCCATGAACTCTATAAGACATTTTCTAAAAGCTAATGCAATGAGAACAGAAAGGCGCCACAAATACCGATATTGGCAAGATATTACTATTCTATAATTATTTTAGAGTAATCGCTGATGTTTAGGTTGTTTACATTTTAATTGAATAATATTTTTCTATCATAGCAGAAAATGTTCAAGGTGCAACTATTTCTTTAAAAGTAAGGCCTAGCCAGTTTTCCCTGAAGCTTGATCTTTTAATAAGCTTATTTTCCCTTATGCACACTATACCATCAACATATTTACACACAGATAAAAGAAAATGTAGGCTGGGCCTGGTGGCTTACATCTGTAATCCTAGCACTTTGGGTGGCCAAGGCCGGCGGATCGCTTGAAGTTGGGAGTTTGAGACCAGGCTGGCCAACATGGTGAAACCCGTCTCTACTAAAAATACAAAAGTTAGTTGGGCATGGTGGCGCACACTTGTAATCCCAGCTACTTGGGAGGTTGAGGCCCTAGAATCTCTGAAACCCAGGAGGCGGAGGTTGCAGTGAGCCGAGATGGAGAGCCACTGCACTCCAGCCTGGGCGACAGGTCAAAGCTGCCTCTCAAAAAAAAAAAAAAAAAAAAAAAAAAAAAAAAAAAAAAAGAAAAAGAGAGAGAGATTTATGTTGACACACAAGCAAAAACAAACCAACCAACAAACAAAACAAAACTAAGAAAAATCCAACTCTTTTAAATGTTGATTTTTATTTTTTATTTTTATTTTTTATTTTTTGAGACGGAGTCTCGCTCTGTCGCCCAGGCTGGAGTGTAGGGGCACAATCTCGGCTCACTGCAAGCTCCGCCTCCCGGGTTCACGCCATTCTCCTGCCTCAGCCGCCCGGGTAGCTGGGACTTGGCGCGTGTCACCACGCTTGGCTAATTTTTTATATTTTTAGTAGAGATGGGGTTTCACCGTGTTAGCCAGGATGGTCTCGGTCTCCTGACCTCATGATCCGCCCGTCTCAGACTCCCAAAGTGTTGGGATTATAGGTGTGAGCCACTGCGCCCCGGCCCTCAAGTTCGTTTTTAATTCGGCTTTCCAAACACTCTTTCCGGAAGAGAAAAGCTATGAGCTGAGTAATGTTACAAAAAGTTGTTACATGATGTTGGCTGTGAAATAAAGTACCTTGATTGTATCCAAATGACAACGATAAGTTTAGGAGGAAAAAAAAAAACCCATCAAAATAAATTCTGTTAAAATGTTTCTGAGTTTGATTTTCCACCTAATGCTAAGTAGAGTTTTTTGTTTGTTTTTTTGTTTTGTTTTTTTTTTTTAAGTTCGCAGTTTTGGGGGAAGATTGCTCTAATGCTCAAAACGAATTCCAGAATAAGATATATAACTACTTATTCTTCCATGGGATAAATGATACTGTCAAACGATGAAGAAATCACCACTCAATATTTGAAAGAAAAAAAAAATGTTGTGCTTATTGCTTCCTATAGCAAAGAGAGCTATGCTGGTCAGGTATAGCCTCTCCAAAAAGAGCAAGCTGCTGGATTTATACTGGAATTTTTGGAAGCTTAAAAGTCAGAGATTGGTGACCTTTCAGAGGTTTAAGTAGGTTGACATTCGCTGCCAAAATGTGATTACTCCAATAAAATTGTACTCATTTGGTTGACACTCAGAATTGTGTTTATGGGAGTGAGTCCATATAAATTGCTTGGCTTTCTGAAGTGAAAGCTGTTAATAATTGGTTTTCCAACAAAAAAAAAAAAAAGAAAGAAAGAAAATAGTCATCAATCAAAAGGATAGGTTAAAATCCAATTCAAGTGATTACCTGATAAATGCATCATAAGCCTTTTATAAGTCTGTTTTATTAATAATAATTATTATTATTCTCAGTATCCCCTTTGGTTTTCATGTAGCCAAAGCTGCAGAAGAGACTATCAGTGACTGTGCTTATCTTCACTACTATTCTTGAAATGACATTTCATTTACTGATATCTAATTTTCAGGCTGAGTATCAATCAGTGTGATTGCATGATGGTTTTGCCTTTGAATCACGTTTTGAGTCACTTGTTAAGACAATGTCTATCTAGAAAGCATTTATGACTTTGGACAACAAGTATGAAATAATTCTAAGAAAAACAAGCCTAACTAGAAGCATTATAAGAAGAGAAGACAAGACATTTTGGAAAAATGACCTAAGATTTTCCTTGCCTAACAGAGAAAGTAAGTCCCCAAGGTGTGCTGTCTTATCTAGCCAGGTTTTCTTTTTCTGTTAGCTTACATATAGATTATTTTCATATTTCCTGTTCACACGAATTCTCAGCAATGGCACAGACTCTCTTTCAGAGGCAAAAAATAAAAAACCCAAGGCTAATCCACTGTTTATAACTACTTAAGAGGCTTACGTTGGTTTATGCTGTTTCTAGAACTTGGGCTGTATTATTTACTATGTGAGCCAAAGTAATGGATGGACAAGTTATAGATAACCACTTCAAATTCTCCAACACTTAAGGAATTATTATACCTAGAACTTTGTTTCATTCAGTGATACCCATACAGTTTAGACAGGGTGATAGCCTTTCAGACCCTTAGTAATGAGACATTATCTACTTAGGGTAGTGGAAAGTCATTCACTTAGAATAGTCTTGTTAGTCACACAAAATAATTAGCCATAGGTCTGAGTCATCATTGAAAAGCTTTATTTATTTATTTATTTATTTATTTATTTATTTTTGAAACAGAGTCTCATTTTGTCACCAGGCTCAAGGGCAGTGGTGCAGTTTTGGCTCACTGCAATCTCTGCCTCCTGGGTTCAAGCGATTCTTCTGCCACAATTTCTTGAGTACCTGGGACTACAGGCATGCACCACCATGTTGGACTAATTTTTTGCATGTTTAGTGGAGATGAGGTTTCACCATATTGGCCAGGCTGGTCTCGAACTCCTGACCTCTTGATCCGCCCACCTCAACCTCCCAAAGTGCTGGGATTACAGGCGTGAGCCACGGTGCCCTGCAGAAAAGTTTTATTTCTATACAGGAGAGAGACCACAGAAAGTATGCAGGAGATGTTATTATCTTTAGTGCAGTTGTCGGTGTGCTGTCTCTGGGCCTTGCCATGACAGCGTTGATCACGTCTGTCTTCTTTTATGTATCATTCACCAAGATTATCATTATTGGTAGTGTTAGGGTAACTTTCTATCAATTTATAGGAGTAACTTGGGATTTAAGATGGCTCATTCTTTGGGGTAATCTACTTACAGTTACAGAAACATCATGAACAACTGTTAAAAGCGTCTAATACTTGTTGGCAGATTGATTAAGCTTGCTTTGTTTCACCTTATTGACTAAAATTTTCTAAATTAAGTTCTCTAAAGAAAAAATGGGAGTTTATCAGTCTAGACTCAATCAGAAGACAGAATCACACAGTATTTACACAGGGGAAGCTTAATGTAAATAATTATATAGTTGGGCACGGTGGTTTATGCCTGTAATCCCAGCACTTTGGGAGGCTGAGGCAGATGAATCACTTCAGGTCAGGAGTTCAAGACTAGCCTGACCAACATGGTGAAACCTTGTCTCTACAAAAAATACAAAAATTAGCCAAGCATGGTGGCAGGCACCTGTAATCCTAGCTACTCAGGAGGTTGAGGCAGGAGAATCACTTGAACTCAGGAGGTGGAGGTTGCAGTGATCATGTCATTGCACTCCAGCCCCTGGGCAACAGAGCAAGACTAAGTCTCCAAAAAAATTAATAATAATTATAAAACATAGAATAGGAGAGTAACTGTAAAGATAGGCAGATGTGGTATAAAGTACCCTGGGACTGAGGGAGAGCACCTATAGAAGGACAAACAGAGAAAAGTAGACCTTCACCAGGATCAGGGCCGGATCTTGTTGGGGATGTAGTTGTAGCCCACAAGAAGGCTAAATTTCCTGAGTCTGGGTCAGAGCTGTTCCACAGTCACCTTGCAAGCTGGAATCACTCTCTAGCATCCAGGTGAACCAAGAGAATAGTGAGCAAAGGATGAGAGCTATGTGGTAAGAGGTGTGGAATGCACAGTCCCAGCAAGATAGTCATTGTAATGAGGCCGGGGATCCAAGATCACAAAGGGATGGTGCACTCTGTGTTCCAATGCCATACATGGCATACCACACATGGACCATGCAGCAGCACCAAGAAAAATAAAGAGATTGTTTTAAATATTAATATTGTCCATCAAAATGTTTGCATTTATTTGATATGTTTTACTGTATTATTGTTGTATTAATACCATAAAGCATATCAAAGATTTTTTGCATGTCTATGTTTATATTTTATAAAGAAAAATATTCCTGTCCAATCATAAAAGCATTCGTCAATATTTTCTTCCAATATTTTTGGAGTCTAGATTTTCACATATATTTCTTTATCTATCCACAGGTATCCTTTTTTGAGTAAATAAATACCTAACTCAATGTCATCTTTTTTCCCATGCAGATCATTCATTAAAGCAGAAATAACATTTACTTTTCCCATCGATAAGTAATGCTATACATGCCATGTACCAAGTTTCAAATTTATGGATGTATTCTGTATCTGAGTTATTTGCAGTGTTCCATTGATCTATTTTTTATTCCTGTACAAATAACTCCCTGTGCATTCACCACACTGTCTAAATTACTGTCATTTTCATACGTCTTGACATTTGATTCAGCAAGTTCTTACTTTGTTCTCTATAATTATCTCTACTATTCTAGGCAATTAGTTTTTTTCATACATATTTTTAATCGAGGTCTATGAAAATTCCTTAGAAGTGTTGATTAGAAATTAATTTAAATTATGAAATATATTAAAGAGAGTACTGATATATCAGTGTTAGTGAGTTTTTGAATTATAATTATACCTTTCCATTTAATTATATTTTTTTCCTAACATTCATTAAAATTTTATAATTTTTTCCTAAAAATTTATAAACTGTTTTTGAAAAAAATTATAAAAAGTTTTCACAATTTGTTAGAGTGATGTTTAGATGTCAAGTTTTTGGTTGCTTTTAAATTCTGTTTTGGTAAAATTTACACATGCTTTTCTTTGCTGGTATAAATAAATACAACAATTCTGTATACATTGATCATAAATCCAAAAACTTGTGGTACCCTTTTTAATTACAGAATTTTTTCTGTATGTTTCCATCATGATAACCACAACAATCATACATAGTTGTGTTATTTTTTAAGTTTTTTGAAACATTTTCATTTTTTACCTATTTGAAAATGTTTAACCTTTGGTGATTAGGTGGTTTCATAATAAATGGATTTCTAATATAGTTTGTTTTATATTAACTTAGAGCCTCTATTGTCTGTCAGCTAAATTATCCCTTCCTTATCTGCTGTGATAATGGACCTTAAGCATTTCCTCTCTACAGTGAGCCTGGTGTTTTATTTTGTCAGTTGAGGGTGCAGGAGGAACATTGCAGGCAAAAGAGGACTTTATTTTGTGATTCCATATGAATTTTATATACTTTTTGCTATTTCTCTAAAAAATGACTTTAAATTTTTGATAGGAATAACATTAAATATGTATGGAACTTTGGGTTATATGGACATTTTAGCAAAATTAATTCTTCCAATCCATAAACTTGAGGTATTTTTCCATTTACTTGTGTCTTCCTCAATTTCTTTCATCAGTGTTTCATGGTTTTTAGTGTGCAGATCTTTCAACTCCATGGCTAAATTTATTTTCAAATATTTTATTGATTTGGATGCTGTTCTAAATGTGATAATTTTCCTGATTTTCTTTTCAGATAATTCATTGTTAGTTTATAACAATGTTACTAATTTATTACGTTGATTTAGTAGTCTGAAACTTTACTGAATCGATTTATTTTAAAAGTTTGTGTGTTTGTGTGTGTGTAGTGTTTAGGACAATCACTTTGCATTATTTACAAAAGTCAACTCAAAATGAATGAAAGACTTAAATTAGAGACCTGGAACTACAAAAGTTCTAGAGGAAAACACAGAGGCAATCTCCCTGACCCTGTTCTTCAGAGTAACTTTTGCGTATGACACCAAAAGCACAAGCAACTAAAAAAAATAAATACATAAACAAGGAGAAGTACATCAAACTAAAAAGCTTTTATATAGCAAAGATGATTTGATTTGGCTATGTCCCCACCCAAACTCATCTTGAATTATACTTCCCATAATCCCCACATGTCATGGGAGGGATCCAGTGGCAAGTAAATTAATCATGGTGGCTGTTACCCTCATGCTGGTTTTGTAATAGTGAGCTCTCTGGAGATTTGAGGGTTTTATAAGGGGATTTTCCCCTTTTGCTTGGCACTTCTCCTTGATGCCACCATGTGAAGAAAGACATGCTTTCTTCCCCTTCCACCATAACTGTAAGTTTCCTGAGGACCCACCAGCCAGATGGAACTGTGAGTCTATTAAACCTCTTTCCTTCATAAATTACCCAGTTTCATGCATGTCTTTATTAGCAGCATGAGAATGAACTAATACAGTAAATTGGTACTGCAGCGAGTGGAGTGCTGCTGTAAGAATACCCAAGAATGGAAGCAACTTTGGAACTGGGTAACAGGCAGAGGTTGGAACAGTTTGGAGGGCTCAGAAGATGATAGGAAAATGTGGGAAAGTATGGAACTTTCTGGACACCTGGGGGACTTAGAAAACAGGAAGATGTAAGAAAGATCGGAACTTCCTAGGGATTTATTGAATGGCTTTGACCAAAATGCTGACAGTGATATGGACAATAAGGTCCAGGCTGAGGTAGTCTCAGATGGGGCTGAGGAACTTGTTGGCAACTGGAGTAAAGGTCATTTTAGCTATAAGTCTTTAGCAGAGAGACGATTAGCTTTTTGTTCCTGCCCTAGAGATCTGTGGAACTGTAAATTTGAGAGAGATGATTTAGGGTACCTAGTGGTAGAAATTTCTAAGCAGCACAACTTTCAAGAGGAAGCAGAGCATAAAAGTTTGAAAAATTTGCAGCCTGATGATACAGTAGAAAATAAAGACCCATTTTCTGGGGAGAAATTTCAGCCTGCTGCAAACATTGGCCTATGTAACAAGGAGGCAAATGCTAATCACCAAAACAGTGGGGAAAATGTCTCTAGGGTATGTCAGAGACTCCCATCACAGGCCTGGAGGCCTAGGAGGGACTAATGGTTTCATGGGCCCAGCCCAAGGCCCCCCTGCTCTTTGCAGCCTTGGGACATGGTGCCCTGCATTCCAGCTGCTTCAGCTCCCACCCAAGACTAAAAGGGGTCAGCATACAGATCAGGGTATTGATTCAGAGAGGGCAATCCCCCAGCCTTGGCAGCTTACACATGGTGTGGGTCTGTGGGTGCACAGAAGTCAAGAATGAAGGTTTGGGAAAACTCTACCTAGATTTCAGAAGATGTATGGAAACACCTGGATGTCCAGGCAGAAGTTTGCTGCAGGGGCTGGGCCTTCATGGAGAATCCCTGCTATGGCAGTGTAGAAGGAAAATGTGGGGTTGGAGCCCCCAAAGAGAGTCCCTACTAGGGCACTGCCTAATGAAGCTGTGAGAAGAGGGCCACCATTATTCAGACCCCAGAATGGTAGATCTATAGACAGCTTGCACTGTGTGCCTGGAAAAGCCACAAACACTCAACTCCAGCCCTTGAAAGCAGCCAGGAGAGTGACTGTAGTCTGCAAAGCCATAAGGGTGGAGCTGCTCAAGGCTGTGGGAATCCACCTCTTGCATCAGCATGATCTGGCTGCGAGACATGAGGACAAAGAAGATCATGTTGGAACTTTAAGGTTTATGACTGTCTTAGTGGATTTAGAAGTTGCATGACCCCTATAACTCTTTCATTTTGGCCAATTTCTCCCATTTGGATTGGGTGTATTTGCCCAATTCCTGTATCCCTATTGTATTTGGGAAGTAACTAACTTGCTTTTGATTTTGCAGACTCATAGACAGAAGGGACTTGAATTGTCGGAGATGTAACCTTGGACTTGGACTTTTGGGTTAATGCTGGAATGAACTGAGACTTTGGGCAACTGTTGGAAAGGGATGATTATGTTTTGCAACATAGGGACATGAGATTTGAGAGGGGTCAGGTGTGGAATAATATGGTTTGGCTGTGTCCCCAACCAAATCTCATCTTGAATTGTAGTTCCCATAATCCCCATATGTCATGGTAGAGACCTGGTGAGAGGTAATGCAATCATGGGGGTGGTTACCCTCATGCTGTTCTCATGATAGTGAGTAGGTTCTCAGGAGATCTGATTGTTTTATAAGAAGCTTTTACCCCTTTTACTTGACACTTTTCCTTGCTGCTGCCATGAAAAGAAGGATGTGGTTGGTTCCCTTTCCTCCATGATTGTAAGTTTCCTGAGATCTCCCCAGTCATGCAGAACTATGAGTCAATTAAACCTCATTCCTTTGTAAATCACCCAGTCTTGGGTATGTCTTTATTAGCAGCATGAGAACTGATTAATACATAAGGAAACAATCAACAAAATGAAAAAGTTACCTATGGACTGGGAGAAAATATTTGCAAACTATATGTATATTAAGGGGTTGACATTTAAAATTTATAAGGAACTCACACAACTCAATAGCAAGAAAACAAATATATAAACAAAATCCTAATTAAAGAATAGATAAAATGAGTAAGCATTTTTACAATGAAAACAGACAAATGGCCAATCAGTATACAAAATGTTGTTCAACATCACTAATCATTAGAAAAATGCAAATTAAAACCCCAATGAGATATCATCTCACACTTGATAGAATGGCTATTATCAAAAAGATGATTGTCAAGAAAGTAATAATCATTGACGAGGATTAGAGAAAAACAATTCATTGTACATAGTTGGTGGGAATGTAAACTGGTAAAGCTATTATATGAAATAATGTTATGGTGGTTCCTCAAAAAATTAAAAATAGAATTACCATATGATCCAGCATTCTCATTTCTGGATATGTATCCAAAGGAAAGATAACTGATACCTTGAAGAGATATCTGCACTGGGATGTTCATTGCAGCTTTGGTCACAATAGTAAATATATGGAAACAATCCAAGTGCCTATGAATGGATTAACAGATAAGGAAATCATATATAAAATACATATAAAGAAATCATATTAGTATAATTTGGTTGTCTCTGCACCCAAATCTCATCTTAAATTGTAGCTCCCATAATTCCCACGTATCATGAGAAGGACCTAGTGGGAGGTAATTGAATCATGGGGGCAGGTCTTTTCCATGCTATTCTCATGATAGTGAATAAGTCTCATGAGATCTGATGGTTTCATAAAGAGGACTTCCCCTGTACATGCCCTGTTGCCCGCTGCCATGTAAGATGCTCCTCATTCACCTTCAGCAATGATTGTAGGGCCTCCCTAGCCATGTGGAACTGTCAGTTGATTAAACCTCTTTCCTTATAAATCACCCAGTCTCATGTATATCTTTGTTAGCAGCATGAGAACTGACTAATACAGTTAATTGGTAACAGGAGTGGGGTGCTGCTGTAAAAATACCTGAAAATTTGTGAGCAAACTGGGTAACAGACAGAGGTTAAAACTGTTTGGAGGGCTCAGAACAAGATAGGAAAATGTGGAGACGTTTGGAACTTCCTGGAGACATGGAGGGCTCAAAAGACAGATGTGGGAATGTTTGGAGCTTCCTAGAGACTTGCTGAATGGCTTTGACCAAAATGCTGACAGTGATATGGACAATAAAATTCAAGCTGAGGTGGTCTCAGATGGGGTTGAGGAACTTGTTGGGAACTAGAGTAAAGGTCATTCTTGCTATGTAAAGATGCTGGCAGAATTTTGCTCCTGGCCTAGAGATCTGTGGAACTTTGAACTTGAGAGAGATGATTTGGGGTATCTGGTGGAATAAATTTCTAAGTGGCAAAGCATTTGAGAGGTGACAGAGCATAAAAGTCTGGAAAATTTGCAACCTGACAATGCAGTAAAAAAGAAATAAAAATTTTTTTAGGAAGAAATTCAAGCCTGTTGCCAAAATTTGCATAAGTAATGAGGAGTCAAATGCTAATCACCAAGGTAACAGGGAAAACGTCCCCAGGGTATGTCAGAGACCTTTGTGGCAGCCCCTTCCATCACACACCTGAAGGCCTAAGAGGGAAAAATGGTTTCATGGGCTCAGCCCAGGGCCCCCGCTGCTTTATGCAGTCTCTGAACATGGTGCCCTGCATCCCAGCCTGCTTCAGCTCCCAGCCATGAACAAAAGGGGCCAACATACAGCTCAGGCTATTGATTTGGAGGGTGCAAGCCCCAAGCCTTGGTGGGTTATGTGTGGTGTTGGGCCTTTGGGTACACAAAAGTCAAGAATGGAGGTTTGGGAACCTCCACCTAGATTTCAGAGGATATATGGAAACACTTGGATGTCCAGGCAGAAGTTTGCTGCAGGGGTGGGGCCTTCATGGAGAACCTCTACTAGGGCAGTATAGAAGGGAAATGTGGGTGGAAGCCCCTAAACAGATTCCCAACTGGGGCACTGCCTGGTGGAGCTGTGAGAGGAGGTCATCAACCTCTAGACTCCAGAATGGTAGATCCATTGATAGCTTGAACCATCTGCCTGGAAAAGCTACAGACACTCATCACCAGCCCATGAAAGCATCCAGGAGAGGAGTGATACCCTGCAATGCCACAAGGGTGGAGCTTCTCAAGGCCATGGGAGTCTATCTCTTGCATCAGTGTGACCTGGATGTGAGAAATGGAGTCAAAGGAAATCATGTTTGAACGTTAAGGTTTAATGATTGCTTTAATGGATTTTGAAGTTTCATGGGCCCTGCAGTTCCTTTGTTTTGGCCAATTTCTCCCATATGGAACGGCTGTATTTACCCAATATCTGTACCCCCACTGTATCTAGGAAGTAACTCACTTGTTTTGTTTTGTTTTGTTTTTCTTTTTTTTTTTTTACAGGCTCATAGGTGGAAGAAACTTGCCTTGTCTCAGATGAAACTTTGGACTTGTACTTCTGAGTTAATTTGGAATGAGTTGAGACTTTGGGGGACTGTTGGGAAGGCATTATTGTGCTTTTGAAATGTGAGGACATAAAATTTGGGAGGGGCTGGGGTCAAATGATATGATTTGGCTGTGTTCTCACCCAAATCTCATGTTGAATTGTCATTCCCGTAATACCTACATATCGTGAGAGGGACCTGGTGGGAGGTAATTGAATCATGGGAGCAGGTCTTTCAGTGCTGTTCTTGTGAAAGTGAGTAAGTGTCATGAGATATGGTGGTGTTGTAAGGGAGAGTTGCCTTGCACATACCCTCTTTCCTGTTTCCATGTAAGATGCTTGGTCAGGTGCGGTGGCTCACACCTGTAATCCCAGCACTTTGGGAGGCAGAGGTGGGCGGATCACGAGGTCAGGAGATTGATACCATCCTGGCTAACATGGTGAAACCCCATCTCTACTAAAAATACACACACAAAAAAAATTAGCCAGGCATGGTGGTGGGCGCCTGTAGTCCCGACTACTCAGGAGGCTGAAGCAGGAGAATGGCATGAACCTGGGAGGTAGAGTTTGCAGTGAGCAGAGATCGTGCTACTGCACTCCAGCCTGGGTGACAGAGTGAGACTCTGTCTCAAAAAAAAAAAAAAAATTGCTCCTCATCCACCTTCAGCCATCACTGTGAGGCCTCCCCTGCCATGTGGAACTGTGAGTCAATTAAACCTCTTTCCTTTATAAATTACCCAGTCTTGTGTATGTATATATTAACTGCATGAGAACAGACATATATATAAATGTATAAAGAAATAATACATATATAAAATACATATTATATATTGTATATTATATAATGGTGTTATATAATATACTATATAGCATACATAGTATATATAAACTATGTTTGTATTATATATATGTATATATACATAGAATATTATTTTGCCTTTACAAAGAAGGAGATGCTGCCATTTTTGACAACCTGGATGAGCCAGGAAGACATTGTGCTAGATGAAATAAGCCAGAAATAGAAAGAAAACTGCTTCCTGATCTCATTTATATGTGAACTCTGTAAGAGTTGGACTCACAGAAGCAGAGTAAAAGGGTGGCTATCAGGGGATGGGAGGAAAGGGAAATGGGGCAGTGTTTGTCAAGGGTACAAGGTTGCAGTTATGTAGGACAAATAAGTCTAGATATGTAAGGTGCAGCATGATGACTGCAATTAATAATACTGTATTGCATATTGAAATTTGCTAAGGGGTAGATTTTAGCTGCTCTCAACACACACACACATGTGCACACACACACATACACGGTAACTGTGTGAGGAGATGGATATGTTAATGTGCTTGACTGTAGTAATCATTTCTTTATAAAATAATTTCTAATAAGAAAAATCTCCATTCAAATTGTATTTCTTTTTTTTTTTAAGAGATGATGTTTTGTCACCCAGGCTGGAGTGCCACGGTGTGACCTCGGCTCACTGCCACCTTGAATTCCAGGGCTCAAGCAATCCTCCCGCCTCAGCTTCCTGAGTAGCAGGGACTACAGGTGTGAGCCACTACATCTGGCTAATTTTTCAATTTTTCATAGAAATGGGGTTTTACCGTCTTGCCCAGGCTGGTCTCAAACTCCTGGCCTCAAATGATCCTCTTGCCTCAGTCTCTCAGAGTGCTGGGATTACAGGCATGAACCACCATGCCTGGCCAGTAATCATTTCACTATGTATATGTATGTCAACATATCATGTTACATACCTCAAATACATACAATATTTATTATTTTAACATTTAAAAACCATAATATAAGCATATTATCTTAAAGTAAGTTAACATGGTTTAATTCATCTAAAATGAACAGGGTTTCATTAATAAGACAAGAATGAGTATTAGTAACACTGGTTAACTAACTGGCAACTAATACTGCTAAAAGTAGGGAGTTAATCTTGGTTTTTACTTGTTGAACCATTTAATACAATTTATATTTTTTTCTCAGTTCTAAGACACTTGAAATAATTATTTCTTTAAGTTTTTTTACTCCATTTTATCTTTTGACATTTTCTGGGATTTTAGTAAGAAAATATTAACCTTTCTGAATTAATCTTTCATTTTCTTACACGTTCTCAAAATAAGATCTCCACATAGGTAAGTAGGATACATCAAGGGATGGGCCTTAATTTGGGTGCACAGACAAGAAATTAGAAGGTTATCACTATGCATGCTCTGTAATACAAAATACAGGGGGCTTTATTTTGGGTCATCAAAACCTGCACAATTTATAGTTCTGCCCCCAAAGGGGTTTCATTTAAAAAATAGAAGATAAGAATAAAATGCTTGACTACATGTTGCCTGGCATTTTCAGAGCTGGGGAGGAGTTCCGGGCTGGTGTTCCTATCAATGGCTCCTTAACTAATTGTCCTCTGTCTTGCCTCCCTCTCCACAGCTCTATGACTGCAGTGTCTCCTGTGTCCTCAGAGAGGCTGCCCTCCTCACCTAGACTCACCCCCAGCCTCTTCCCACATGAGAAGGCTGTGCACTCTCAGCATTGTTTCTTCTCTTCACAAAACTTCCATCCATTGCTCATGACCCAAGTTCCTCCATAATACCCTTACACTGGTGAGCCCTTATCTTGATCTTTATGACAGGTAGCTGTTTTTTGTGTTTTTTTTTTAACTGAAAATTTGATAAAAATCTGGAAAGGGTAATAAATGGGTGTGCTTATATTTCATAATGAGTTGGAAGTGCATATTAATTTCACATCTTCTAGATACTGTTATGCCCACTTGGCTCAGTATCATGGGTGGTCACGTAAAGAATTTTTACAATCAGTGTTATTCATTTAGAAATTAGGTTGGAATATTTAATATAAAAATATGTTGACCACGTCAACATTTTTTGTATAAAGGCGGTGTTCACATTGCATGGTAGTGCAGAACCATAGAAGTAGTCATGCGAGTTTAAAATGTACAGGGCTATTCTAATCATTGGGAAAACGTACCTCCAGTTTGCTTTCACTAAGTTCCTCTGGTTGTGTATCTGAAGTCTTGTAATTGAGACAATGTGAACATTTCCAAGTTAAGCTCTTTCTTGTATAAGTCAATTTATGCTTGATTTGGATTTCATTTCATTAATTACTTTTTGTTTCTTTGCTGCACTTTTATTTTTGTTGGCTGATTCTCTCTTTCAATTTTCTATTTTAAATATTTCATGCATTTACGCCTGTAATCCCAGCTCTTTGGGAGGCCGAGGCGGGTGGATCACGAGGTCAGGAGATGGAGACCATCTTGGCTAACACGGTGAAACCCCGTCTCTACTAAAAATACAAGGCGTGGTGGCAGGCACCTGTAGTCCCAGCTACTCGGGAGGCTGAGGCAGGAGAATGGCGCGAACCCGGGGGGCGGAGCTGGCAGTGAGCCGAGATCGCGCCACTGCGCTCCAGCCTGGGTGACAGAGCGAGACTCTGTCTCAAAAAAAAAAAAAAAAAAAAAAGAAAAAAGAAAAAAAAAAAAAATCTCATGCATTGATCACTGGAAGACTATGAGAACGTCGAGGGGGCATCTCCTTGTTTAAAGCTATGGCTCACTCTTGTGAATGAAAAAAAAGGAGAGTCAATGATCCCTTTATTAAAAAAAAGTATGTTCTTTTCACTCTTCTGCTCTCAATCATTTACAAAAAGCCTAGAGGAACTGAATTTATTAACAAATGGCAAGGTAACATGCCCTCCCTCCATATATATATGTTCGTATGTGTATTTTAGTACAAGAATATATATTTGAGACTCGTTATTTGTACTCGAATTTATTTTTTAGAATTGGAATCTAATATTTAATTTTAAAATATCTGCTTTTCTAAATTTTCCTTCATGATTAACCCTCCCAAAATTATGAGGGGTAAGGCTGGCAGATAAAAATGTTTCTGTTATTTCTTCATGTAACCACATGATGGCAGCAAAGGATAAGCGCCCAGGCATACAGCTATTGCGCAATAAAAAGCAAAAACGCAGGTATAGAATAAATACACAATTACGGAACAGTCCCAACGTAGAAAACTAATTTATATTATATAAGCCCTCAAAAACATTCAGCTTGTTATTAAAATGTAAAAGTCTTGTTATTTCTAATTCCAATGGGTGAATAATGTAGCCACCAGTGGTTATTTTGTTGACTCTAATAATCACCTTCTTAACCATACGTTTGGATTGTAGTTTCCCATTCTTAGTTATCTAACTTATCATTTTCAACTTTTCTCCACCTAAAGTTTATTTTTCCCACTTATTATCATTGTAGTCATGAGCACAAAGACCATATGTATACATATATGTGTGTGTGTGTGTGTATACACACACACACGGTTTATGAATGTTATCTTCCTGTTTGTGCTGCCTTCAATTGCTTTTAAAACACATTTAATTTCTTCCCATAAGTTGTACACTCACATTTGTGACCTAGATGCCAGAATCTGTGGCTACTGCAAAGAAGGTCAGGAACTTTAAGAGCTGCCGCCAGCTGTCAGTATCACAGCTGCCCAATACCATGAAGTTAGTGACAGAAATGGAGGGCTAGTATCCAGCCACGGCAAACATGCACACATGATGTTTGATGTTTTATCCCCTTCAATGGGATAAAAATGGCCTCCAGTTACTTTCTGCCTTCAAAAACTTGTAGGACTATATTCAACTGATGGAATTTAAATTCATTCAGACGATAATAGCAAGCAAGACATGGCCATGTAATTTTATCATTCCAGTCCCTAAAAAGGGATGGAGACACGAATGGCAGAAATTGATTCTCATTGTCAATAACAATAATCCACGTTTCCCTTTAAGGATAGTCTCAATATCCTTAAACCTTTTCTATCAATTATTGAAACCCATGACTTGGTTATTGCAAAAAATATCATGATAACTTTCAGTTTTTGGTGATTAAGGATAAAGCTTCTTTTAAGAAGTCAATTCCACTTCTGATCTTTTAATACTATAAAAAGATCTAAGCAAGTAAGTAAATATGTACACAAGTATTTTGCACTTCTGTTTACAATAGCAAAGTACTGAAAAATTCCAAACATTCATCAATTCAGAATTGGTTAAATAAACTCATGGTACAGCTATGAGTACATGGTACAGCTATTCTTCATTCAAAAGAATGAAAAATTCTATATATTGCCAATGAAAGATGGTTAAAATATATTAAATGAACAATAAAGCTAATATAATACATTATGATTATAATTTTTGTGAAAAATTCAATATATACATATTAAAATAATCTGAAAGAACAACATAAAATAAAGCTTCTGGTAAATCAAACTATATAATTAACAAACGTCGCAGAAGGTTGGTTTGAATTACATCCTCGATGTGGACTGTCAATAAGAATAAAATGTGCTATATATATGTTTGTGACTAGACCATAATTTGTTCATAAAATTCAATATATTTTACTCATAATATTTAAAGCAATGTCCTTTCCTACACTACTTTATATATTAAAGAATGCTCATTTTCCCACCTCAATAAAGTTAAACTCCCTTGAAAATGGAAGTTCGAATATGCAGTTTATAAATTAATATACTGTGAAAATGATGAGAAGTGGGTAAGCAATTTTAACATGGTATTAGCAGGATGTGGAATAAATCGGATAGATCAGGGGAACTGATTCTTTAAAATCACATGTTGGCATCCTTTTCTTTCTTTTTTTTATTTTTAAATTTATTTATTATTATTATACTTTAAGTTCTAGGGTACATGTGCATAACGTGCAGGTTTGTTACATATGTATACTTGTGCCATGTTGGTGTGCTGCACCCATCAACTCGTCAGCACCCATCAACTCGTCATTTACATCAGGTATAACTCCCAATGCAATCCCTCCCCCCTCCCCCCTCCCCATGATAGGCCCCGGTGTGTGATGTTCCCCTTCCTGAGTCCAAGTGATCTCATTGTTCAGTTCCCACCTATGAGTGAGAACATGCGGTGTTTGGTTTTCTGTTCTTGTGATAGTTTGCTAAGAATGATGGTTTCCAGCTGCATCCATGTCCCTACAAAGGACACAAACTCCTTCTTTTTTATGGCTGCATAGTATTCCATGGTGTATATGTGCCACATTTTCTTAATCCAATCTGTCACTGATGGACATTTGGGTTGATTCCAAGTTTTTGCTATTGTGAATAGTGCCGCAATAAACATACGTGTGCATGTGTCTTTATAGCAGCATAATTTATAATCCTTTGGGTATATACCCAGTAATGGGACGGCTGGGTCATATGGTACATCTAGTTCTAGATCCTTGAGGAATCGCCATACTGTTTTCCATAATGGTTGAACTAGTTTACAATCCCACCAACAGTGTAAAAGTGTTCCTATTTCTCCACATCCTCTCCAGCACCTGTTGTTTCCTGACTTTTTAATGATCGCCATTCTAACTGGTGTGAGATGGTATCTCATTGTGGTTTTGATTTGCATTTCTCTGATGGCCAGTGATGATGAGCATTTTTTCATGTGTCTGTTGGCTGTATGAATGTCTTCTTTTGAGAAATGTCTGTTCATATCCCTTGCCCACTTTTTGATGGGGTTGTTTGTTTTTTTCTTGTAAATTTGTTTGAGTTCTTTGTAGGTTCTGGATATTAGCCCTTTGTCAGATGAGTAGATTGCAAACATTTTCTCCCATTCTGTAGGTTGCCTGTTCACTCTGATGGTAGTTTCTTTTGCTGTGCAGAAGCTCTTTAGTTTAATTAGATCCCATTTGTCAATTTTGGCTTTTGCTGCCGTTGCTTTTGGTGTTTTAGACATGAAGTCTTTGCCCATGCCTATGTCCTGAATGGTACTACCTAGGTTTTCCTCTAGGATTTTTATGGTATTAGGTCTAACATTTAAGTCTCTAATCCATCTTGAATTAATTTTCGTATAAGGAGTAAGGAAAGGATCCAGTTTCAGCTTTCTACTTATGGCTAGCCAATTTTCCCAGCACCATTTATTAAATAGGGAATCCTTTCCCCATTTCTTGTTTCTCTCAGGTTTGTCAAAGATCAGATGGCTGTAGATGTGTGGTATTATTTCTGAGGACTCTGTTCTGTTCCATTGGTCTATATCTCTGTTTTGGTACCAGTACCATGCTGTTTTGGTTACTGTAGCCTTGTAGTATAGTTTGAAGTCAGGTAGTGTGATGCCTCCAGCTTTGTTCTTTTGACTTAGGATTGTCTTGGAGATGCGGGCTCTTTTTTGGTTCCACATGAACTTTAAAGCAGTTTTTTCCAATTCTGTGAAGAAACTCATTGGTAGCTTGATGGGGATGGCATTGAATCTATAAATAACCTTGGGCAGTATGGCCATTTTCACGATATTGATTCTTCCTATCCATGAGCATGATATGTTCTTCCATTTGTTTGTGTCCTCTTTGATTTCACTGAGCAGTGGTTTGTAGTTCTCCTTGAAGAGGTCCTTTACATCCCTTGTAAGTTGGATTCCTAGGTATTTTATTCTCTTTGAAGCAATTGTGAATGGAAGTTCATTCATGATTTGGCTCTCTGTTTGTCTGTTACTGGTGTATAAGAATGCTTGTGATTTTTGCACATTAATTTTGTATCCTGAGACTTTGCTGAAGTTGCTTATCAGCTTAAGGAGATTTTGGGCTGAGACAATGGGGTTTTCTAAATATACAATCATGTCATCTGCAAACAGGGACAATTTGACTTCTTCTTTTCCTAACTGAATACCCTTGATTTCTTTCTCTTGCCTGATTGCCCTAGCCAGAACTTCCAACACTATGTTGAATAGGAGTGGTGAGAGAGGGCATCCCTGTCTTGTGCCAGTTTTCAAAGGGAATTTTTCCAGTTTTTGCCCATTCAGTATGATATTGGCTGTGGGTTTGTCATAAATAGCTCTTATTATTTTGAGGTATGTTCCATCAATACCGAATTTATTGAGCATTTTTAGCATGAAGGGCTGTTGAATTTTGTCAAAAGCCTTTTCTGCATCTATTGAGATAATCATGTGGTTCTTGTCTTTGGTTCTGTTTATATGCTGGATTATGTTTATTGATTTGCAAATGTTGAACCAGCCTTGCATCCCAGGGATGAAGCCCACTTGATCATGGTGGATAAGCTTTTTGATGTGTTGCTGAATCCAGTTTGCCAGTATTTTATTCAGGATTTTTGCATTGATGTTCATCAGGGATATTGGTCTAAAATTCTCTTTTTTTGTTGTGTCTCTGCCAGGCTTTGGTATCAGGATGATGTTGGCCTCATAAAATGAGTTAGGGAGGATTCCCTCTTTTTCTATTGATTGGAAAAGTTTCAGAAGGAATGGTACCAACTCCTCCTTGTACCTCTGGTAGAATTCAGCTGTAAATCCATCTGGTCCTGGACTTTTTTTGGTTGGTAGGCTATTAATTATTGCCTCAATTTCAGAGCCTGCTATTGTTCTATTCAGGGATTCAACTTCTTCCTGGTTTAGTCTTGGAAGAGTGTAAGTGTCCAGGAAATTATCCATTTCTTCTAGATTTTCCAGTTTATTTGCGTAGAGGTGTTTATAGTATTCTCTGATGGTAGTTTGTATTTCTGTGGGGTCGGTGGTGATATCCCCTTTATCATTTTTAATTGCATCGATTTGATTCTTCTCTCTTTTCTTCTTTATTAGTCTTGCTAGTGGTCTGTCAATTTTGTTGATCTTTTCAAAAAACCAACTCCTGGATTCGTTGATGTTTTGGAGGGTTTTTTGTGTCTCTATCACCTTCAGTTCTGCTCTGATCTTAGTTATTTCTTGCCTTCTGCTAGCTTTCGAATGTGTTTGCTCTTGCTTCTCTAGTTCTTTTAATTGCGATGTTAGAGTGTCAATTTTAGATCTTTCCTGCTTTCTCTTGTGGGCATTTAGTGCTATAAATTTCCCTCTACACACTGCTTTAAATGTGTCCCAGAGATTCTGGTACATTGTATGTTTGTTCTCATTGGTTTCAAAGAACATCTTTATTTCTGCCTTCATTTTGTTATGTACCCAGTAGTCATTCAGGAGCAGGTTGTTCAGTTTCCATGTAGTTGAGCGGTTTTGATTGAGTTTCTTAGTCCTGAGTTCTAGTTTGATTGCACTGTGGTCTGAGAGACAGTTTGTTATAATTTCTGTTCTTGTACATTTGCTGAGGAGTGCTTTACTTCCAATTACGTGGTCAATTTTGGAGTAAGTACGATGTGGTGCTGAGAAGAATGTATATTCTATTGATTTGGGGTGGAGAGTTCTATAGATGTCTATTAGGTCTGCTTGCTGCAGAGATGAGTTCAATTCCTGGATATCCTTGTTAACTTTCTGTCTCGTTGATCTGTCTAATGTTGACAGTGGAGTGTTGAAGTCTCCCATTATTATTGTATGGGAGTCTAAGTCTCTTTGTAAGTCTCTAAGGACTTGCTTTATGAATCTGGGTGCTCCTGTATTGGGTGCATATATATTTAGGATAGTTAGCTCTTCCTGTTGAATTGATCCCTTTACCATTATGTAATGGCCTTCTTTGTCTCTTTGTCTCTGATGGGTCTTGACTCTTTATCCAGTTTGCCAGTCTGTGTCTTTTAATTGGAGCATTTAGTCCATTTACATTTAAGGTTAATATTGTTATGTGTGAACTTGATCCTGCCATTATGATATTAACTGGTTATTTTGCTCGTTAGTTGATGCAGTTTCTTCCTAGCCTCGATGGTCTTTACATTTTGGCATGTTTTTGCAATGGCTGGTACCGGTTGTTCCTTTCCATGTTTAGTGCTTCCTTCAGGGTCTCTTGTAAGGCAGGCCTAGTGGTGACAAAATCTCTAAGCATTTGCTTATCTGTAAAGGATTTTATTTCTCCTTCACTTATGAAACTTAGTTTGGCTGGATATGAAATTCTGGGTTTAAAATTCTTTTCTTTAAGAATGTTGAATATTGGCCCCCACTCTCTTCTGGCTTGGAGAGTTTCTGCCGAGAGATCTGCTGTTAGTCTGATGGGCTTCCCTTTGTGGGTAACCCGACCTTTCTCTCTGGCTGCCCTTAAGATTTTTTCCTTCATTTCAACTTTGGTGAATCTGGCAATTATGTGTCTTGGAGTTGCTCTTCTCGAGGAGTATCTTTGTGGCGTTCTCTGTATTTCCTGGATTTGAATGTTGGCCTGCCCTACTAGGTTGGGGAAGTTCTCCTGGATGATATCCTGAAGAGTGTTTTCCAACTTGGTTCCATTTTCCCCCTCACTTTCAGGCACCCCAATCAGACGTAGATTTGGTCTTTTTACATAATCCCATACTTCTTGCAGGCTTTGTTCATTTCTTTTTCTTCTTTTTTCTTTTGGTTTCTCTTCTCGCTTCATTTCATTCATTTGATCCTCAATCGCTGATACTCTTTCTTCCAGTTGATCGAGTCGGTTATTGAAGCTTGTGCATTTGTCACGTATTTCTCGTGTCATGGTTTTCATCTCTTTCATTTCATTTATGACCTTCTCTGCATTAATTACTCTAGCCATCAATTCTTCCACTTTTTTTTCAAGATTTTTAGTTTCTTTGCGCTGGGTACATAATTCCTCCTTTAGCTCTGAGAAATTTGATGGACTGAAGCCTTCTTCTCTCATCTCGTCAAAGTCATTCTCCGTCCAGCTTTGATCCGTTGCTGGCGATGAGCTGCGTTCCTTTGCCGGGGGAGATGTGCTCTTATTTTTTGAATTTCCAGCTTTTCTGCCCTGCTTTTTCCCCATCTTTGTGGTTTTATCTGCCTCTGGTCTTTGATGATGGTGATGTACTGATGGGGTTTTGGTGTAGGTGTCCTTCTTGTTTGATAGTTTTCCTTGTAACAGTCAGCACCCTCAGCTGTAGGTCTGTTGGAGATTGCTTGAGGTCCACTCCAGACCCTGTTTGCCTGGGTATCAGCAGCAGAGGCTGCAGAAGATAGAATATTTCTGAACAGCGAGTGTACCTGTCTGATTCTTGCTTTGGAGGCTTCCTCTCAGGGGTGTACTCCACCCTGTGAGGTGTGGGGTGTCAGACTGCCCCTAGTGGGGGATGTCTCCCAGTTAGGCTACTCAGGGGTCAGGGACCCACTTGAGCAGGGAGTCTGTCCCTTCTCAGATCTCAACCTCCGTGTTGGGAGATCCACTGCTCTCTTCAAAGCTGTCAGACAGAGTCATTTGCGTCTGCAGAGGTTTCTGCTGCTTTTGTTATTGTTTACTGTGCCCTGTCCCCAGAGGTGGAGTCTACAGAGACAGGCAGGTTTCCTTGAGCTGCTGTGAGCTCCACCCAGTTCGAGCTTCCCAGCAGCTTTGTTTACCTACTTAAGCCTCAGCAATGGCGGGCGCCCCTCCCCCAGCCTCGCTGCTGCCTTGCCGGTAGATCACAGACTGCTGTGCTAGCAATGAGGGAGGGTGGGACCCACCCGGCCAGGTGTGGGATATGATCTCCTGGTGTGCCTGTTTGCTTAAAGCACAGTAGTGGGGTGGGAGTTTCCCAATTTTCCAGGTGTTGTGTGTCTCAGTTCCCCTGGCTAGGAAAAGGGATTCCCTTCCCCCTTGTGCTTCCCAGGTGAGGCGATGCCTCGCCCTGCTTCAGCTCTCGCTGGTCGGGCTGCAGCAGCTGACCAGCACCGATCGTCCAGCACTCCCCAGTGAGATGAACCCAGTACCTCAGTTGAAAATGCAGAAATCACCGGTCTTCTGTGTCGCTCAAGCTGGGAGTTGGAGCCTGGAGCTGTTCCTATTCGGCCATCTTGCTCCGCCGGCATCCTTTTCAAAAGGGTGATGCCTCATTAAACCTAGTCCCAGTGCCAACAGGACAACAAACATTTGTTTATTGTGAGACTCTTAGAGTCTTTGGTGAAAATCAGTGTTACTAAATTTGATAGAATTATATTTAGAATTTATTAGAAATGCTTTGACTAGCCCTTTATCCACTAGAGGCAGTATAATAAAATCTTGGGTTTGTATTTCACTGGCGCTCTCTGGGTCAAATACCAACTCCACCTCAAGGGCTATGGGACTGTCAACATATCGCTTCTTTACACCTCAGTTTACTCATATGTTACAGATTTTTCTGGACACAAATCTTAGGAAACAGTACAATGTATACATACAATAAACATGCATGACCCTCAATTTTAAAATATATGTATAGTATCCTAGGCACCTAGGCACGAATCAGTACTTATCAATCAAGTCATTCTAGTCATTGAGTGAATTTGTGGGACATGACTATTTTACTGAAGCTGTAACATGAATAAGTATATTTCAAAGTTTACAATCATAGTCACCTTAATTTGTAGACCTGGGGATCATGTTTCTAATTAATGTTGTGCTCAGTGCTAGACATTTGGGGTTTGTGTATGTTCATGATGGAATATAAACCTAAGAGTAAATATAATAAATTTGGGACAGAAATTTTAATCATATCAAATCATAGGATTAAAATCCTTCCAATTATAGGATAACTGTTTATAGCTAGATGTTTTTCATCTTTATTTTACTCAAATTGTATTTCCTGAACTAATTCTCCTTGGAGGGTGTGCAGGAGTTGAGTGCTAAGAGAACTGGAGGAACAATTAAAGTATAATTATTTATATTCAAGCATGAGCTCTTGTAAAGTGAATATTAAGTCCCCTTCTCAATATCAGTAGTCTTTGCATAGTTTAGTACTTGTAGTCAATAATCATCTAAGTAAGAGGCCAAGCACAAAGGCTCTGATATGGTATCCTAGCAGATAACTGGAAACTATTTGAAAAAAACCTCTGTTGTTTAAATTGCTATAAAAATAATTTTTAAGTCATGGCCCAATAATACAAGAATGCTTTCATAATCAATGAAAAATGAAGTGCCTAATAAAATTGTTAAATTTTATTTCTTTAAATTTCTGAAAGTAAAATAAAAACAGGAAAAAACATTTCCTTCCTCCCACCCCTCCAGGGGCTGGTGGAGCGCCAGGGGGTTGGGAGGGCAAGCGAGGAGAGATGCAATGGGCAGGGCCCGTTTGGTGGTAAGAAATCAAGATCTAGTTCACAATGGCTTATCCAATGAAAAGGGAAATCATTGGATTCTCCTAACTGAAAAGTCAAAGCTGTGTGGCTTTAAGCACAACTAGACCCAATTATTAAAACATGCATCAAATCTATACCTTTTCAACTTTGGACATTGCTTTCCCCTATGGGCTTTCTTTTAAGATACACTTTCCCCAGTGTTACATTTTGCTTTGTATCCATGAATGTAAATATATTTTTAGCTTCCCAGTCTGGTTTTCCTGGGTTTGGCTTGAATCATTGCCTTTCTGTGAACCAATTCCTGTAATCCTAAGTATCTCCACTGGATCACATAACTAGGTTTAGAATTAGGAGGTGAAACCAAAGCCACCTAAATCACACTGCCTGAAAGTGAGAAATAGTTGGTCCTTCACATGTAAATAAGCACTTGCATTCCCCAGTAGAAGGGGAAAGCACTGTTGATCCAATAACAAGAAGTGTGGAGAAGAGGCGATTCTCAAATTGGAAATCTAATTATATATTTGCCCAGGCATCAGGGAAGGGAGGGTGGATTACAATCTCCTGCATATGTATGATTTTATATTTTGACCAGGTGATTAGACAATCATCTGTTACGAGTGATTCTTAAATAATGACAACACGAACATAATTGTCATCATAATGCCACATTATATCCACAGGCCTTGGAACATAGAAGAATTATTGGTTATATTTGAAAGAATAATGCTTAGTCCACCCAAGGTATTGCATTTATAAATGATTTGTATTTTACACCATGATGTGGAACACTATGACTGAACATTTAAGGAGTGGAGAGTTACGTTCCTCTTCCTTGAGGGCAGAGTATCTACCTAAGATATTTGAAATTCTTCTGCATGGGAGAATCACTATTTCTCTTCCATTTATTTATTTATTCAATCATTTATTTACGTAAATATTGGCTCATGAATATTTATTTTATATTTTGATATGTCATCTAGTACTACTTTACTTTTACCTTCTTGCTCAAATTGTCCCAGCTTCAGCCATTAGAGGCTCTTTTAATTGCATCCTGTGTCACTTTGACATACTTTCATCATTTATTGTGTGTGTGTGTATGTGCATGTGTGTTTGTGTGCTTTGGGCACCTATCTTTCGACACTACAAGTGTTCCAGTGAAGGAGTAAAATTATTGGAGAATGGTATTAAAAACCAAAGTCTGGACACTAGGTGTGCTCATTGCTGCTGGGGTGTCATTATTTCCAGAGATGTTCAGTTAATAGAGCAGGAAATACAGATATATACTATCCTATGACTACATATATATAGTAAATGTTTCTACATATGACCATTGTATCTGTATTATACTAAATATGAGGTCATTTTGATGTCTTCAACTCTAATCCTTCATCAGAAATCATATGACTATCAGTGTGTGAATCTCCTTCTGGTCTACCTAGTTTGTTCTACAGATCTCTCTGTCTATTCTATGTCAATAAGACATTGCCTTGATTACTGTTTCTCTATAAAAAGTCTCTATATCAGGCATTAACAACATTCCAACTGTGCTCATCTTTTTGATTTTGCTGGTTATTCTAAGGCTTTTGTCTTTCCATGAAAAATTTAGAATCAGTTTGTCAATATCTACCAAATACCTTCCTTGGATTTTGATTAGAATTTTCTTGAATGTATAGATCAGCTGGGACAAATTGACATCTTAACAATGTTAAGTCTTCCAATTTGTGACCACAATATATCTTTTCATTCATTTAGATCTTTTTTTCTTTCATTACATTTCTATAGTTTTCCACTTACCAACATTATGTATTTTCTTAGATTTATGGTGAAATATTTCATATTTTTGTGATATTGCTAATCTTATTTAAATTTTAAATTTCACTTGCTTATTGCTGGTATACAGAAAAGCAATTGACTTTTGCATAGTGATTGTGTGTTGTTTAACCTTGCGATACTTGCCTATTAGTTTTCTAATATATTAGAAAAATTAGAAAAATATGTATTATGAAACTAATATATTAGTTTCATATTAATATATTAGTTTCATAATATATAATGTTGAAGACAGCAGTTACAGGATTTGCTGATGGATTGATTGTTTTAAGACAAAGAAAATTCGAAGCTTTTGACTTGGATAAATGAGGTGGTGCTTATTACAATGGAAGAGAAAACCAGAATGGGAAGCTTAGGAAAGTACAATTTCAGAAATCCAGTATTGAGATACCAAATATTCAAGTGGAAATGTCAAGAAGCCTGGAGTTTATGAAAGGAATCTGGTTTAGAGACAGACATTTGTATTGACTGGCATGTGGGTATACATATATAAATTTTTTAAAAGTATACACATTCTCTATATATGTATATATAGTATAGTATATACATAAAAAGTATATCCCATAGTTTAATATATATATGCTATATTACATATACAGAAAGAGTACTATAGTATATATAGTAGTATTATACTGTATATATATAAAAGTTTATATATAGTGTATATATATGTATGTATACAGAGATTGAATGAGAAAATTTAGGTAATAAGAGAAGTTAGAAAACACCTATGTCATGGCTTGAGGCCTGAAATATGTAAAAGTTTAAACAACTAGGAGAGGAGCAGAAATCATCAGAGGAGCTGAAAATGAGTTTCCAAATATGCAGATCCAGAATTAAAAGAGAGAAGGACCTCTAAAATCAAGTGAAAAGAGGGCTTCAATAAAAGGCAGTGACCAACTACATCTAATACGGCTGGTAAGACATTTATGCTCAGAGAAATGAGCATTGAATTTGGCAACACTGATTACCTTAACAAGAGCTATTTTACTGGAGCAATGGGGTAGAGGGGGAAGACGGAAGAACCTTCAAGAAAAATATTAAAAGATACAACAAGGATGCAGTTTGACTCATTAAGAAAAATTTGTTATAAAGAGAAGCAGAGACATGTAGGGTAGATGCATTGTGCCTAAAGAAGGATGGTATTTTGACGTATGTACATTGATGGAAATAATCTAGTGATTTGATAACACAGGAGAAAAAGAGAAGACACTTAAGATCATTTTGGTAAAATTAAGAAGGAATTGGATGGTACGTGACTAAAGGTGATTTGCAGTGAGGGGAATATCACATAAGCTCATATCATAGCAAAAAATGGTAAAACATATAGGTAGAGGCTCAGTACAGTAGGTAGAGATTCTTTATGGTGTATGTGAATAATAAATATCAAATATACATTTAGATTATTTCATACACATAACTGTCATATCATTACCCTCTAAAAACATAAAAGGAAATCTAAATTCTATTTTATGCTGACAATGGAATTATACAACAATGCCTCTGCTTTCTTGCCTGTGTGACTTCATGAGCACATTGTATTATCTAAACATTTAGAAATAAGACACCAATAAGGATACATAGTTGCCATTAGGTCATAGTTAAACATATTTGATTTTAAAAATAACTCTAAAAGAACACATATGCATTTGTGTACATACACAAGTAGAGAAAGGGAACAGTCCCTAGTTAATAAAATATTAAACATATTCACCGTCACAATGGTCAAGAAAATGAGAAAAATATAAAAACGAATTGATGAGCAAAATTTAATTAACACATTCAATGTTTATTAAATGGTTATTTAATACCACTGACTTTTTAAAAAATCTATTTAGTAATAAGTATCCAAAGTGTTAGATATAATTTTAATTAAAGTAGTAGGATGCAAATTAGTGCAAAGCATTTTGTGAAGTTTGTTAATAGCTGAGATAGAATCTCATTAAATTGTGAGCTATTATTATTTATAGACAACAGGATAAGTGACTAATTTTGTTTTGCTTCCTGACTTTTCAGGTTTTTTTAAATGAACATATTTTAGTCATCAATAAATTCATTAGATAAACATGAATATCTGAGGAATTTTCATCGTTACAATGGTAATATAATATAAATCAGAATGAGAATCTCCAATGATAAGAGAATGTTCTACGATGGTTTGAACACTCCATGACAATTATTTAGCAAGAGGGCAATACTCAAAGTATAATTCTAAGAAATGAAAGTATACCCTACATATATTTCTATATACCTATCTATGTCTATTTGTATTGAAGAGAGAGAAAGCAAGAAAAAGTTGGTGAATTGTGTTTAATGAAGACAGTGGCCCTATCTTGTACTCTCTGTAGGCTTACAGCCAAAGTCAATATCTGGCACAAAGTAGATGCCCAATTATTATGTGTGGAAAGAATGCATGCATGTAAGATTGATACATCAAGGCTGAAAGTAATATGCTAAAATATTATACATACCAAGGTTGACTTTGGGTAATACAATTATGGAAGTTTTTTTTAATGTTAAAATTCTTTATATATCTGTATTATTGAATGTTCCTATGATAAAAAGGCATTTATTACCCTGATCTAACATACTCAAAGAGAGTATCAAACACATGTCAAAGTAACCTTAGGCATGTTTTTAAAAAATAGATTGAAAAAGATTTTCATTCTTACCAAAAAATACTGTAATTTTTTTGGAAATCACAGAGAAATGGCTGCTTTGATTAAAATTAAACTTAAAATATCTCTAGTTCTGTAGCAACTTTTTGTACAATGCAACTATAAAAATATCTGCTGATGGTTAATTATTGTTAGAGTTGAAATTAGTATTCCAGCTACCAACTCTTCAGAGAAACCTTAGTGTAACAGAAAAGAAGCACCAGATGTTCAGATGGCTGCAATTTTGTCCTCAGCAAAGGTTATAATAAGGTTCACAATATAAGGCTCAATGAAGAAGCAGCATAATATAGAAGAAAAGTATATTGAGCAAAAACTCACAAAAATGAACTCAAAATTAGTCTCCATCACTTAATAATTATGAGTTTGATTCATCCTTAACTGTTGCAAGCTTCAATTGCTTCAACTATATAATAGAGATCATAATAACGGCTTACTTGCTAATTTCAAACATATTTTAGTATATTTGTCAGGTTTCAAAGAATCTCTCTTGTGCATTTTTCTTTTTGCAGCAAATCAGTCTCTTATTTTTCCTCCCTCCTTGTCAAATATATGCCTTCAAAATATTTTTTTCAATAAAACAAATATTAATCATGTTGTAGCAAGTGACCAACTTTTATTGACTTAACGGCCATGGGACAATTATTTGGGGAAATGTTTCTATAGATTTTTTTACTTAAAATACAGATTTCATTGCATTTGGTTCAATAGCACCAAGCAAAAATGTGATTTTCTTCACATTGTTTACATAATTCTACTTTAAAGCTGCTGGAGCTAAAAATAGTGCAAGATTATAGATCTTGCTATTTCCACATGGCCAGAGTAGGAGGCTCCTGTAGGCTGTAGAATCTGCAGCTTCTGAGTCAGCCACCCCTTCAGCCAAAGTTTCCTCTGGATGTTAGGCACAGTGCCCACATTTTTCAAAGAGACTTCCAAACTATTTCCCCAGGTCACTTCTGTAAGCTCTCTTTCCTGTGGATTCTCCATCATCCCATCATTACAGAAAAGCCTGAACTTGCTTGCGTTCACCTGTATCCCTCTTCATCTTCCCTTCTACTGGCCCTTTGTAACTATATCACTAAAATCAGTACATTTCTTATATTTTTGTCTTCTCCGAAGGATTTGCTCTCCTTCCTGACTGTAATTAACCAGATTACTCACTGAGAGTTTTGGTTTGCTTTCATCTCTGTTGTTTTTTGGCTGCTCTCTTGCCAGAAGCCTATAAATTGGCAAGTACACACACATATAACCCTGGTCCCTTCAAGACTAATATTTCTTCACCTTCTTTCAAAAATTACTGTTCTGATTTTTGAAAAGAAACCTCACTTCCTATACAAAATTATTTTCAGTTGTTAGTCCTATGTGTCTTCCCATTTATATATGAATTCCTCAGAATTATTTTCCATATCTACTAATACCTTTTCCCTGCTACCTGCTTTACACACCAACATGACTGTCACCAATATCACTTCTTCATAAGGCTACAAAGGCTTATATTTCTATACATCCAACTGATATATTAAATTCCTCTATGTACTTGATTACTCAGAAGCGTTCAGTACCAATAACTACGCTCAACTTCTTAAAATTCTCCAGTCCTGGGCTGGGTGCAGTGGCTCATGCCTG
Organism: Macaca thibetana thibetana; assembly: GCF_024542745.1. Lineage (NCBI taxonomy): Eukaryota > Metazoa > Chordata > Mammalia > Primates > Cercopithecidae > Macaca > Macaca thibetana. Next base: position 27,325,278 of record NC_065582.1, on the reverse strand, counting down.
TAATCTCAGCCCTTTGGGAGGCCAAGGTGGGTGGATCACCTGAGGTTGGGAGTTCAAGACCAGCCTGAGCAACATGGAGAAACCCCTTCTCTACTAAAAATTCAAAATTAACTGGGCATGGTGGTGCATGTCTGTAATCCCAGTTGCTCGAGAGGTTTAGGCAGAAGAATCGCTTGAACCTGGGAGGCAGAGGTTTTGATGAGCCGAGATTGTGCCATTGCATTCCAATCTGGGCAACAAGAGCGAAACTCCGTCTCCAAAAAAATAAAAATAAATAAATAAATTCTCCAGTTGTTTCTTTGTCAATGTCCCCACAGTCTCCTGAGTTCCTACCACATCCTTTATCTCCTAGTTTGCTTGCCAACTAATTTCTCTACATTGATTTCATGTTGAATTTATTCATGACCCAGCAGAGATTTCTCCTTTCCTCTTCTATGCACTCTTCCCCTAGGATCTCATTTGTGTCCATGACTATAATTCTCCACAGAAGATTCTCAAATATATACTTCTGCTCCATGAATAATAATAAGTCTTCCACATTTGGAAGAAAAAATTGGGTAATATATGAAAGACTAAGAGATAGAGGCAGGTTATTGGGGAAGGGGTCTCTGAGAAGCTGACATTTGAGTTGAAACTGGGATCACGGAAAAGGCTGTGGTAAGGATACATGAGAAGGGGCCTTCAACAGAGAGAGCATCAGCTGCCAATCATCATAGAGAGTGCAGAGGGAGATTGGCAGGATAAGCAGAGACCAAATGTCATAGGGCTTTGAAAGCCACCAAAAGAGTTTTGATTCTCTACATGTGATGAGAAGACATTGGAGAACATTAAGCAAGAGAGAGACAAGATTTGACTTAGGCTTTAATCAACTTGGCTGCTGTGCAGAATAGGTGGATAAGTTCAAGAGGGAATGCAGCAAGGTCAGTTCACAGGCTTATGTAGAGATCAGGTTAAGCCATACTGGTGGCATGAGCAAGGGGTGTAGAGAAGGAAAAGATGAGAACTTATCGTTTTCTTTTACATATATATACATGATATCATTATATAATATATATTTCTTACATATGTATTTCAGGGAGTTCATAAATCTTTGTTGAATTAGATATAGTATATGGGTTGTCAGGAGGAAAAGAAAGTCAAGAATGTCTTCTACAGTTTTGCCTTTAAAAAAAAGAGAAGATTTGGTGCTCCATAGTAGAATGGGAAAGGTTTTTGAGGTGCGAACGGGGGAGGCAAATCAGTAGTTTTATTCTTTCCTGTATTATATTGAAAGGCTATAATATATCTGAGTGAATAAGTCATAAAGGCAGTTGGACATGTGAATCTGAAGCTCAGGGATAATGCCTAGGTTGAGATAATGTTCGATACTATTATATAAAAACCAATATGATGGTAATATTTTAATCCGATGGCAAAATGTGATCACATAGGAGAACTGAAGTAAAAAGAAAGCAAAAGAGGTGGAGGATAGGACCCAAGGGTTCTCCAGTGTTTAGAGTCCAGTGTTTACAGTGTTTAGAGTCCAGTGTTCGCCAGTGTTTACAAAGTAGTAAGGAGACAAGGAAGAGAAGCTACTGAGGTATAAGTAAAATCTAATGCACTAGAGGTTTTGGAAGCACAGAACAGAAATTGTATTCAAGGAGGTTGTGGTAAACTGTGTTGAACGTTATTGAAGTTTATTAGATTAATACAGATATCTGACCATTGGCATATACACCACTGCCAACTTTGGTTAGAACTCCTGTTAAGCGTGAAAGCCAGATTGAAACTGGTTGAGGAAAAATCTGGAAATATGGAAAGAGAGACACCAATAGACAAAGACAATTTTTTTCCTAGGAGTTTTAGTCTTGTGGGAAGGAAAGAAACATATGAGGAGTAGCTGAAAAACAAATCTGAGCTCAAAGGAGATTTTTTAAAGATATTTATGTTAAAATATGTTTGTGTGTTGATTAGAGTACTTCAAAAGAGATAAGACAAATTTGATGCAGAAGACAGAACGCAAGGTAGAAGTCTTAGGAATGTGATAGTAATCTAAGTCTAATTCAAAATTAAATTAGCCCTACAGAGAGGGGAGAAATATTTCATTGTCATGTCAATCCCTACAAGGACTATCTTATTACAGATGCAGGTAGGTTGGCGGAGTTGGTGGTAGAAGGATGATTTTTTTTTTCACTGATCTTACTTACTTTTTAGTGAAATGTGAAAAAGGCAACACTTCAAATTGAGAAATGTGGAGAATTTTAGGAAACTTGAGGAAAGAGGATATGGTGTAAAAAAGCCATTTTAGGAAAAGAGAAAATGAATTTACTGAGAAAGTAAAGTACTCTGTATTTGCTGAGTATTCGGTTTTAAGTTTTGTTCATGAAGTTTAAATGAGTCCAGTGAACCTGGTGTGGTGTGTTTCTGTCAGTGCTCAGCTGCTTCAGCTGAGTTATAATATAGATAGGTAGTTGGGTTTGGCCAAAGGCCTTATGGGTGTGAATAGCAGAAGGAAAAAAGAAGAGAAAATGTTCCATGATATTATTATAGTGCTGGACCATGAAATCTCAGTTGGGTGACAAATACGAAGCCATAAAATGGCTAATAGATTATGAATTATAGTGAAAAAATGGTAAGTTCACTGAATTGGAGGTCTTAATGAGGTCAAATAATTTTGGAGTGGGATCACAAGAATAGGAAGAGATAATACATCGCAAGATTTGGGATCAAGGTCATGACAAGGTCTAGGGTGCGCACATTTGAGTTCACAGCTGTAGTGGCTTTTCTTTTATGGTGATAGAGAGCAAAGAAGGCAGGCAGCAGTGTTGTATCATCAGCACAGCAAGAGCATCAAAACCAGCCTTATTGCTTTCACTCTTTTCCTCCAAAATTTAACCCTAATCCTCACATGAAGAATGAGTGTTGGGCACTCATTGTAATAATACAATACTAATAAAAGCATAATTCTGGTACATATTGCTGAAAAGTGAATAAATATATACCTAAAAGAGTAAGAACCACTATTATAACTGTATGTTTCAGTCAGTGGTAATATAACACGTACTCAGAAAATATGCACTTTAAATACCATGATCTATTAAGGCAATACAATCCATTCTTAAAATAATTTCAAAATTCACCAAAATGCTTAAAGACCTCTGTAGGTTATGTTTGGATAGAGAAACTTCAAATTAGTTTCTGGAAAATGAATTTTATGTGTTGAGTAGAATTAGAGAACAGACTCTCACTAAAAGCCTAGACCTATTTTCTGGAAATTTCCGTTGACTGTAACTAATGCAGCCACTTACTCTAATGCTATGTTTAGTTGTACTCTGCCACCACTCAGTTGTTTTTTATCCGGCATATCATGTGTGCTTACCCTCTCAGAGCTGGGCTATTCCAGGAAATTGTCTGTCAGACGTCTGAACATGTACTGTTCTGGCGGTAATCAGGCTTTTTCCTATATTATTAGGTGATTTCGGCAAAGAGATTTGTGCCTTAAGAAAGAAAACTCAATCGGATTTTAAAAATATATAAAACCATTTTTATCTATGAAAACAGAAGAGATGGATAGAATTAAACTCTAATTATAGACATCGTCATATAAAGAAACATGCAAAATTAGAAAACGAGAATAAATTAGCATTTTGTGTTTTAATTTTTACCTAGAAGAAGAATTGATAAAAGTATGTTTAGTTTTAAGGGAGAAAAATAAAAACAAAGCACTAATAAAAGTCAGGAAAAGGAAAAAACAAACATACCTGACTTTTCTCATTGTGTTCTATTTTAGATCCTAAGAGCAACTTATTTACTTTTTTTTAGACTTGAGTGTGGAGAGTAAAGAGAAGGGACCGTAATATATAAGAAATAGCTCTTGGAATTTATCATCAGTCACCCTGGGGTCATATTCTTATCAATCATGTAATCTCAGATAGATTACTTCCCATACGTAAATTTTTGTTTTCCATGCATATAAGATGGAGATAATGAACATTCTTGCCCTATATGTTTCCTGGGGTTGAGTCTATGATAAAATGTGGTAATAAATGTAGCAATTCTTTATAAATTACTAGGCAAATAATAATTATATTATCATTGTGCTAGTTCTGAGTTTGGTACGGGATCCTCCAATTCTCTGCAAATACTGAGGCCATAAAAATTTATGAAGAGCATTAAGTCTTATTCACTGCTTTGTGGAACAGGAAATGGAAAGAACACATGACATACTATACTAGTGGACGTTTCTTGAGAATTGTCCTTGATGGCAATTTTGATTCCAAGTGGCTACTTCACCACTGTGCTGTGAATGCGAGAACTGAAGCCTGCACAATGAAGGCCCGGCCTTTGAGGTGAATCTTATCTTGTTAGGATGAGATAGAAAAAGAATGATATCAAAAGTATATTTCTAAAAGACAGGACATGCAAGATCTTTAATGTCAGTCTCTTATGGGAAGTATCATATTTTTATTCTGTATAAAAATTGTGTTTTCATTACATCTCCCCATGTTAAAATATAGAGAAATATGGCCAACAAGTGTGGAAATTCACTGAATCTATTGGCCATCAACTTTAGCTGTGGATTTTAGCCATGTTTGGCTATTTGCCACATTCCAGTGAAGGAATCTTACAGGGAATAGCTTTAGCAGGGCTGTAAGGAAAGGCTTAGGAATAGTTTAAGGAATAAAGCTCTTAGGTTGGTCAAGATGTATCTAAACTTAAGGATCTAGGATGCAGGACTTTATTTACTAGAGATGGAATAACAGAAAAGAATAAGAAAATAAAAACGTTAAAAATAGTAGAGAGAAGAAACAATGGGCAGTGTATATCTGTCCCATAAGAAAATGCCGAACTCCAATCATCCTCTGGAGTTACGTTGCCCTTTTCTCCTATCCTGCCTCCCACAGGAATGAAATGGACACAGAGTTTCATTTTAAGTGGGAGAGTACATTTGCAATATCTCAGTGGATTATAAATGAGCTTCATATAAAGGTAGTGAAATGTATTATTAACCCCTAAAGATATAATTGCCTTGTACATAAGGCAGTGATGATAGCATAGAAATGAAAATATTCAAAAACTCTCATTTCATGCTCAGGTGATGCAAGTAACCATGGTAACATTTCCTGACAGCCTTAATTTAAATAGCAGATTCCAAAGAAAAAATTCCAAATGGACTCCAGAAAGGAAATGGATTATTCAAGGTCCACATAAATCTAATTTAAATAAGTGCTTTACACAAAAATGGAAAGTCTTTGTTTAAATTACAACGTCTTTAGCTTTGTGTTCAACTTTGACAATGATTTATTTTCTTTTGAATGTATTTATTCACAATGATTCTTAAGTAGCAATCAAAAGCTTTTTATTGCTTTCCTGGTCACTACAATGTATGGAATGATGCTATGCCAATGTGACAGAGAACAATATATTAAAAATAGAAGCAGCATCCCAATTCACAAGAGTTTTGATATGAGAATTTTGAGTAAACCAAATAGCTAGTTAACACAGCTATTGCTTTCCAGTTCCCTATGTCCACAAAGAGATACACTTTGGAGTGATACATTTACAAGAAGGACATTTCTACAAATACCTACGTATTACTTCTATGTAGAAGTTTGTCTTCAATTTCTTATAGGTTCTCTCACCCCATTGAGCTGGACTCATGCATCATGCATAAGCCATTCTGACTTTTTAGAAACAAATTAGGTTTGAGCCACACATAAACCTGTTCCTCCATGTTTTCTTTCTGTTTTTGTTCCTACTTGTCTTTCTAAGGCAGAGAGCACATTCTTAGCTGAATCTTATTATGGCTCCAAAATAGGAAAAGCACAATCGAAGAGGAGAGAGAATTTTCCCAAGCACATTCAATTTTAATCTTTTTTTTCAGACTTTCAACCACTACTGATGACCATATCCTATCACTGATGAGTCTATGTCTGTTAAAACTTTGTATATTGTATCAGTGTTCTCTTTTCTGGAAGAGAGAAGTGGCAAAAATAATCCTTGGAAGTCTCTTGACAGTGATGATATATTACTAAATATATGGATGATTGCACCTTGTGAACTAATATTTGCAATGAGGTTTTATTTTAATTCATTGTATAGATTAATAGCATCTTTCAGTCAGGGACTAGGGATATTTTTTTTTTAAAGTATGAAAAATGTGACACTATATGTTTCCAAAGCATAACATAGTATTTGTTAAAAAAAAAAAAATGGGTGGGAAATAAATGTCAGGTTTGATGAAGTTCTTCGGAATCTCTCAGGCTTGTTCTTGATGAATAAAGAGTGAAGAAAAAAGAAATTCTGAGATGTCTTCTTCCTTACCTCACACACATTGGCCAAAACTTCCTGATATCACTTCAAGCAGCAAATCTGAGCAGGGGTGTCAATGACTCAACTACTTTCAGAACTTAATAGAAATGACCTTGCGTAGGCAACTCATCTAACTCTTTGAGGATAACTCATCAATTTAAGTTCATTTCACTTAATTTCAATGGGTATTTGGCATTCTCTTGCTTTAATCAATCCCATGGTTCAAAAGCAGCTATCAAACCCCCTGTGATTTATTTTCAAATTTCTCAAAATTTGAAAGTCTGCATGTAAACCTTCACAACAATACTTTATAAATAAAACAACAGAAAATTAAATATGAATATTTCATGCAACTCGGCCTATGTTATTACTACAGCACTATATTCAAATATTCAAAGTCCATTATGCAAGTATGTTACGAGTTTGTAGAGTCATTTTTGTATATTTTTCTGTGTGGCTTATTTATTTTTTATAGTATGGTGATATGTAAGTGTATTATCATTCTCTAAAACTGTTTTACATGATTACACATTTTCAAGGTAACTCAAAAAAAGTTCCTAAAACACTGATTTGTCATGGAATCTCACAGGTATTTTAACACCAGAGAAAGACCATTCATTCTACTCTACAAAAGGTGTGGTCTCTAACCCATGTTTAATTTAGTTAAAAAAATCGGACGTATGTATATTACATTTTCTTTTGTGTCAAATACAAATTCTTAGAACGTGTTTTAGTTCACATCTATTATGTATGAAAGTGCAAGAAGTCCTGGAATTTTCTGAGAATAGGGCATCCAGAATTTGAGACATTTGCAAATTTGTACTAGAAGCATAATTACAAGCCTTCTATTTTTGTCAGTGTTTTGACATTTCTAGTGGTTATCTTGCTATGTGCCGCATGTGTAATAAAGGGTTTTTTTTTTTTCGCCTTTTTTTTCAGTTAGGCTATCATAGCTAAAAAATTTAAATAAGAGTGTTAGTAGAGATTTTACTTAGATACCCAAGTTATTCCAGGAAATAGGCCACTTGATGATGATAGTCCAACTATCACTCAGATGATATTAAAGGACTGCAAGTTGAGTGTATTACTGTCTAGATGAATAATGCTTGCCCAAGGTTCAAAGAAAAGACATAAGAAAAAATTAAATTTCAGTTTAAGTGGTCATTTTTAATGCTGGTAATCATCACTCCATAATTTTTCCAAACTTTCATTATTTGCACCGAAATTACAAAGCTGTGATTGGTAAACACAGATTAGTTAGGAAAGTATGTGTAATATTTGAGCATAAAATCCTTATACTGATGTAAACACCAAATTCTATAAACGGTAGGTCCTGTCACAGGTTTACTTCCCCAAAAAGAAACGGAGCAGGCTTAGCCTTCCTGGAGGCAGTTTCCAAATTTCAGCCGACACACTCTAATCCCTGTACCCTGACCGATTTTATAGGAATTCCGATGTTTAATTCTGTGTATGGTCTTATATGGCCTATGCACAGTTATTTTTAAATGTGAAATGAAGGGTATACTTTTTGAAAGAAAATAAAAATTAATGACTGCTTGAGGTTGGCCAGGCCCTACCATAGTCCAACTAATCCACATAGTGACTTTGGGAAAAAATAGAAAAAAATGTCCCTTAAGAGTAAAATGCAGGCCAGTAGGCCCAGAGGAGGGCTGGTTGGGGTGGGGTTGGCTTTCTAGGGATGTTGCGTGTTCTTTCTGTGGTAGGTAGACCTTGCATAATCTCAGACTGTCTTTGTAGGCAATTTGGAGTTTGTAACAGCCATCTCCCAGACTAAGATCTCCCAGCTATGGGGGACAAGGGGGACTTCTTTAATCTCCTCAGGGATTGTACTAGATGCTTAACCTAGGAAAGGACAGAGTGCACGGATGTGTGAACACAGACAGACCAGATTAGGGTGTATGGGATGGAAATGGAAACAGTGTAGGCTACTGGGGAAAAAAAAAAAACAAAAAAACCCAGAAGGTAAGTGGGTTTTCATTGTTGACCTGAACAAGAGACTCACTGGAGAAGAGAAGAGGGAAAAGCAATTCCTGCCGAGAACAGAACTGATGGCGACGGCTGCACGTGAAGGACCAGGTAGTCAAGTGTGTAGATCCATAAGGAGAAACAAGAAGTATGATCACTGCTTCACTTGGAACCCAGGAGGCCATATAGGATTAGGGTGGAAAATGGAATGTACCAAAAGCCCCAGGTTTTGAACTATAGGGTTTGGCACAAGTTCCACTGATACAGCTGATGCAGAAGAATAGAAAACAATATATTTTTTATTGTTTTATTATTTGTATGGTTCTATAATGTTAGGAAATGATAATCTAACAAATAACATTTACACTGTAATTCCTGCTACTGTGGTGAGGATGATTGTATTGATTTGGAATAGGTTTATTCCTGATACATCGATTGAAGAGTAAGAAAACTCATAAGAAAAGTTTAAATTTCATTTAAGTGGTCACTTTTCATGCAATTATACCAGCATAAAACACATCAATTATTTCCAATAGTCCATGACCACAGCTTTATCTATGTATGTGTCTATGTATCTAGAGACTAAGGGTGTTATTCAACTCTGCTCAGGTTTGGAGGAATGGCTTTCATAGCTATTATAATTCATGGATCTCCTTCATAAAATAACTAAGTTTAAAATACATGCATACATCTTTTTAAAAGCATATAAACTTTCTCTCTTGTCCTTATTCATCACTTTAGTATTTTTATATATCCTCAAGTTAGTTAAATATGTCCAAGGCCTTTAATTACCAGAAGAAATTGTGTTATTTGATATGCATTCTGTTGCAAATCCCTGAATAGACTCTATAATCTAAGTATGAATTGTAAGAGATAATGCTTCAGGCCTTGTATTTTTTCTTTTTTGGTATAGAAAATTTTACCTGAACATCCAGTCCTACTCATAACTTCAAATGACTTCTCTGAGACAAAATTTCTTTAAGGAAACTTTAGACAGTCATTTCCATTTTAATAGACAGATAAAGTTTGTAGCTTTCAATCTCTAAAGTCATCAGCTTGAATGAAAGTCACTCAATTATATAAACTTTTTGAGAGATTTTCAACTGTAGAAAAATAGTTCTCCTTCTCTCAATAAACTGAAATTCCAGGAGCTAGTTATGCTTCAGGTAAATGTGACATCTTCCAAGGTACGCACAAGGTACGCACCTGGCTTCATGCCTGTGGTGTGTGTGATTATACGGGTGAGTAGAAATAAAGCTATTAAAATATAGTTGAGTGAGCTATGTTTGCTTTAGTGAAAATATTTAATTTAATCTTAATTTTCTATTCATTCCTTAGCTCTCTAAACCTCCCTGGAATACTGTCACCACAACATTTGCCTAGAATTCCCTGTCCCGAACATACACTGGGATTACTGCCTCACTCACCTTAGACTTTGACACAAATAGTCACTCTCAATGAGGTTTTCATGAGTACCCTAATTAAAAGTCAATTTTATTTCTCAACTCTCATCTTCTTGTTTTTTTCCTGCTTTAATTTTCTACATGGCAATTCTTACCATGTAACACATTATGTGTCTTATTTTTTATTAGTCTTTCATTTAAAATGTAGGCCGCCTAAAGACATCCTACGGGATATAAAAACATAAATTGTACTTAACTGCAGAATATCGCTGGAGATATTATCATACCTCTCAACAAAATAATCCATGATCTGCCAGCGAGGCTTGCTGATAGGAATGTGCGTGGGATGTACTAGCCTACTGGAATTCTCAAATTCTCATTCAATCTCTTTAGAACAGGACAGGATCGACTTTGCCTTTTATTTTCGACAACATCTAGCTCAGAGTAGCAATTCAAGACTGGAATTGGAACAACCAGCATGTAGACGTTAAGTGATAAGCACGAGATTCAAGCCACATGGTAAGAGTGAGCAGAAAGATAGAGTCTAAATCCCTCACTGATGGCACTGGCACTAGACTTCATACCTCTAGACTCCCTCGCTTTGTGAGAAAAACAGTCCCTCAAGTGATGAAGCCATTGTTATTTGGGTATTCTATCAGGTAGTCGAATACAAACCCCAGTGGATGTAAATCTAAAAAACTCACAAAGCTCTACCCTCTTCCTGAATTCCAGTGATCCCCCACCTGAGAATTGTGCTCTCTAATTGTAAACTGTGCTACAAACATTTAAGCAAAAGGTTTACATATAAAATAGACTTCAGGATGGGTTTAATGTTCTGATCAATATTTTTAACTGTGGAGATTGTAGGGAAGTTGCATAACATGGTGTGAAAAATGAGAGACAGGTATTAGAATTCCAACATTTTTCACAAGATTTGCTATAGGGTAGCCTTGAACTACAAGGATATCATTCAATTGCTCCGGGTCTCAGTTTCCTCATCTGTAAAAGATAGTATTGTACTTAAAGTTCTCTGAAGTCTTACTTATTTCTAATACTATATGATTGTTTCCATGCTGTTTAATACCTTGTACTGTAGATTATTATTATATTTAAAAACATGATTATTATAAAAGATTATTCTTCATTAGATGAAGAATACATACAGGTCACACATAGTATACACATAGGTCAGCAACAGGGATTCAGCTCAAATATGGGAAAGCAGGGCTGAAGGGTGTGAAGAAGAGCAGGACCTGACTCACCAGTGTCACAGACAGCAAGGGCAGCATTGCTGTGACCATGCTACAAGTTGCTTTCATTAATTAATCTGGATGAGAGAGGCATACCTGGTGAGAATCTATTACTGAGACACAAAATAGTCCAGCCACCTCTGAGGGTTGCCTGTAATCCCAGCACTTTTGGAGGCCAAGGCGGGTGTATCACCTGAGGTCAGGAGTTCGAGACCAGCTTGACCAACTTGGTGAAACCCTGTCTCTATTAAAAATACAAAAATTAGCCAGGCATGGTGACCAGCGTCTGCAGTCCCAGCTACTCAGGAAGCGGAGGCAGGAGAATTGCATGAACATGAAAGGTGGAGGTTTCAGTGAGTCAGGATCGCGCCACTACACTCAAGCCTGGATGACAGAGTGAGACTCAGTCTCAAAAAAAAAAAAAAAAAAAAAAAAAAAAAAAAAAAAAAAAAAAAGGCAGGGAAGTAAGAATACTGACTAGGAGTATTTCTTCTTTCAAATTAAGCCATTATTATAAAAAACATCTGGCAGTGAAATAATGCTGTGCTAAGTTGAAATTTAGCAAAATAAACATAAAAGGGAGCTATTACAGGCTGCATTTTCCCATTATTCCAGGGGACATTAACTAAGATTAAAACATGGTTTAATACATTATTAATTCTAGAGGAGTTACACTTAAATTACCTGCTCTGTAATGGAAGTGGATTAAATTTGCTGACTGTAAGTACTTAAAAATCTTCATACATAGATATTCTAGTAGATATTTTATGATCATGTCCACAGCCTTTTAATAAAATCTTATCTTTAACTCTTAAAAAATAGTACACACCGGCCCGGCGCGGTGGCTCACGCCTGTAATCCCGCAGTTTGGGAGGCCAAGGCGGGCGGATCACAAGGTCAGGAGATCAAGACCATCCTGCCTAACACAGTGAAACATTGTTTCTACTAAATATACAAAAAATTAGCTGGGTGTGGTGGCGGATGCCTGTAGTCCCAGCTACTCGGGAGGCTGAGGCAGGAGAATGGCGTGAACCCAGGAGGCGGAGCTTGCAGTGAGCCCAGATCGTGCCACTGCACTCCAGCCTGGGTGACAGAGCGAGACTCTTATCTCAAAAACACACACACCCCTACACATATATATGATACATATGACATAAATTTTAGACCTTAATGCTATTGGTTAGGACAAGGGATGGACCACTGTTATTTTTTAGCAGAAATTTGAAAATAGGTAACAACAAAAATGTAGTTGTCTAAAATCTTTTGCAGGAAATGTTCCCTTTATTAGCCTTATTAAGTTGCTATGGCCAATACTCCCTTACTTAATCTGGTCCCCACTTAACCCTCTGCCTTTCTCTCCCCTATCTCTACTCCTCCAATCACAGCACCATGTTTCAGCTTTTGGACTCACAATCAGATTTGATGGTGTTTTTACTTGCCTTTCTCTGTTTGGACATCTGTCTTCATAGCTTACTTCTCCATGTAATGTTGGCCTATCTTTAAATATCACCAAATTCATGTGAAGCTTTCACCAACCACCATATCGTAAGTAGGATTATCTCTCACTTTTGATCTCTTGATATGGCTTTGTTATTTTTTCAGTGCACTTATCAATACCTTATATTATGTATTAACTTGCTTCTGACTGTTTTTGCCCCTAGCATAAAAGCTCCATGAGCATTACATTCTGTTGTCTCCACTGCATATCCCCAGCAGCCGCCATGGTGCATGGTATATAGCAGCTGTTCATGAAATGTTTCTTGAATAAATAGATCATTTTGAACTTCAATGTCAACTTACTCATACCATTTTATACTTCTGAGAGTAAATCCTTAATTCCCAGAGTGCTAGCTGACTCTCCATGACTTTTCCAATTAAAATATCTCTGTTTTAGACAGTTCTCTCCCATTGCAATGTCTCCATCAATCATCCTCTCTCTCTACGTTTTGGCATTCCAGTCCAGTGCCATGAAGAACTCGTGTTCAAAGGACAGTTCTATAAGATGTGCTGGAGGGTACATAAGTAAATGGAGTCTTGAGGCTGCGAAACAAAGAGTATAACGTGATTAGGTTCTATTCTAAATTTATTTCAACTCTATTTTGAAAACCATATCTCACTCTCAATCTCTGCTGCTGGGTAACTCCCTTGCCTGTAGACCCTAATTATCTCTTGCAGGATTTCTTCTCAAATGATACATCTCCTGATCCCCATCTTTGTCTCCAGACACCTACAGTTCTAGAGAATGGTCTTGTCAGATACTTGGATTAAGTATCTGACAATACCTCAATATAATACTTGGATTAAGTATCTGACTAGACCATTTTCTAGAATCGTAGGTGTCTGGGGACAGAGAAAAGATAAGAAGGTTGTTAGGGTTCTGTCCCAAATAAATGTTTGCAATCTATCACACTCTTCTGACGATTTTTTTTTTCTCGATAGCTAGGATAAGAGAATAATATTTGCTGTTGATCTTAAAATGATTTAGGGATCTGTATATCAAAAGATAAAATATATTTTTGAATAATGCAATACACGAGTGATTTCTGCTTCCTCTAATAGTCGAGAGTTTTTTGAGCAAATCATTTAACTTCTTTGAAAACTTTGCTTTGTTTTGTTTTTTAACCTGCTAAATTCTGGCCATAGTTTCATAGGAATATCATGACAATCATATGAAATGAACTATGTCAAGTGCCCAGAACATATTTGATGCCAGGTGAACCATTATCTATTAATAACATGTTAGTTCAACTAGGAGGGTTATTAAGTGTGATGAAAATGAGGAGAAAACAGAAGAGGAGGTACAAAAGATAGAATGACAGTAAACGAAAAAAAAAAAAAAGGAGGACAAAAAAATAAAAGGAGGAAGGCAAATTGACATATATAGATTAAAGCCCTGAGCAAGACAATGGGCTGGGGAAGTCACGCAATCTTGGCCGCCACCTGGCCAGGAAACCCCTGTTTGGGGAATTGCTTCCCAAAGCCAACGCAAGAGGAAGAGAGAGGGGAGCTATGGATGATACCTTAATGTAAAGACTATGGGTGGGGCCTGATGGAGATGTTTCCGGAGAGGGCCAGCTCTGCCATCGCAGGTGCTTTTCATCTCTCACTCTTTGTGGCTCAAAAAATGTACAGGTTTTCCAGGACAACCTCATGGATTGGGACCACTTCCTTTATGATGTGGTTCCTCCTGTTGTTTTTGAAACTGAGAAGTTGCAAATGGAGCAACCAGGACCGAAACGTTGCCAGAAGGAATGCCAGGGGCTCACCCTTCACTTCCTGGAAAGATCCAGAAGATTACTGCTATCTTTGAGCTGTCTGTGGGCGACATTTGAAATTCCATAGTGTTTGAACGACTGATTATTTGGAGATTATATATATATTTAACATTGGCACATTAATCTGTTGAAACCTTGTGGAGAGAATTCACTCCACATCGTCTCACGGAGAGACTCTCAACTTGCAACTGGGCCCTCCATGCTATCCTGATTTACTTCTGTCTTTCACTCTAATACCACAGTGTAGTCATTCCAGCTCTGGCCACCCCACTCCTTTCACCAAATTGCTCCTAATTGGAAGATTTTACTCTCCTATTGTGGGGTAAGAACTGATGCCAGTAGAGAAGGATGTGTCCTGAACCATTAATGACTGCTCTTTCGTTTTTCTTTTTTTAAAGAATGGAGCTTTCTGGAAGGGACATGCCCTCAATATTAAACAGACAACATGCATTACAACTGTAGTGCAAAGTGGCCACTGTGACTCTGTGTAGGTTTAAGAGGAGGAGGGCCAGCTACAACTTCTAGGATGGGGACTGTGGAGGACAAACCAGGAACTCATTTCCTCTGCATATTTTGGCTATTCGAATCTCTCTCTCTCTCTCTGTGTGTGTGTGTGTGTTTTTTAAGCCAATGCTCACTCTCTGTATTTAAATATTAAAAATGATTCCAACTTAAACGAAAAAACAAAGTATGTTAGCATTCTTACATTCTCTGACTCAAAAATTCAAGCATTCTGCATGATAGTTGCCTTTTGGGGGAGATTAGAGTATAGGAAAACATGTTCTTAGACACATAATTAAATTTACAAAGTCACTTGTGGGAATCATTAAGCAAATAACTATGAATTATCATTATTATGAATTATTATGATGAAATAATTGTGAATCAATCTACACTTATTAAATTAGAAATTGTACAAATAATTATTACATGGGGATAATTATTAGTCCCTGATGTATCTGTAAAATTCTCAAAGGAGGAAAACGTTATCCCCTCAGAGATCTAATAATACATTTATGAGATAAATTTTATCAAAGCAAATTTTTAAACAACACACTTAAAAAGACATTGCTTCTGTAAAAGAAAACAAAAATACACAATAATTTATTAATCCTCTTGAACCGTACATTAATCTTTCTGAACCTGTTCATTGACCCTTGGTTACTTTTTCCACCTCATTTACCTCGATCACTTCTCATTACAAAACAGGTTCTATGTACACTGAACTTCTTTCTGTTTCTCCAATGGACCATTCACTCTTTCACCATTATGTAGGAAAGTTCTTGGATCTTGTCCTAAACACATTCTTCAGGATGCCTCACTTGATATCTGTAGATTGGATTACATGCCTTCTCTAATCTTCAGACCACCAACATTCAGGACTTCCTCAATCAAGTACTTATAGTTGCTTAATTAGTAGACTCCTTCTACCCAATAATACAACAAACTATATGAAACAAAGGACCACAACTGTGTAGTTCACACTTAGCTTGCTCAATGAATATCAAAAAGACGAATTTGGAAAAGAAAAGGAATTATACTGATACGCTTATAAAATAAGAATTTCTAAGACACACACACACTGGCCTACAAATTTATAAATGTGTTTTTGATAATGTGATAAAAATAAATTTGCCATCTAGGTTTGCCTCTTTTTCTTTTATTACTTTAAGTTTCGGGATACGTGATAGATGTATAGAACATGCAAGTTTGTTACATAGGTAAACATGTGCCATGGTGGTTTGCTGCACCTATCGAACCCTCACCTTGGTATTCACTATTTGTGCTGATGCTCTTCCTCCCCTAGCCGCCACCAACAGGCCCTGGTGTGTGTTGCTCCTCTCCCTGTGTCCATGTGTTCTCATTGTTCAGCTCCCACTTATGAGTGAGAGCCTGTGGTATTTGTTTTTCTGTTCCTGTGATGGTTTGCTGAGGATGATGGCTTCCAGCTTTATCCATGTCCCTTCAAAGGACATGATCTCATTCCTTCTTCTGACTGCATAGTATTCCGTAGTGTATATGTATCACATTTTCTTTATCCAGTCTATCATTGATGGGCATATGTGTTGGTTCCATGGCTTGCCTCTTGCTGAAGCTCAAGGAGCTTTCTCTCAGAAGACCTGTAGGGAAAGCAGCAGTACTGTAATTGCTATTTCTGTTACAATTATATTACCAGAAGAGAATACTATTTTATTTTAATTTGTATAGTCTTTCCATAAATACCCTCATGAATTGGTAGGGGAAGGCACAGCCCTTGTTTATCTACAAAGGTGAAGTTACTTGAAATCAGTTATCAAGATAAATAGCAAGTGAACATATCAATAGAGTGCAGAATTGAATTTCTACATTTTAAAGAAGTGTGCTACATGATAGGGTATTCATCTGAGTGATGTGAGATTAGCCTTATTTTGTTCAAAAGTATTAATTGAGCATATACTCTGTGCAAGGTATGCTATTAGAGTTGTGCAGAGGAACTTCCAAGCTTTTAATGAGAACATAACTATATTTACACACATAAACAACACGCACACATACACACATATATTGCCAAGTAGAAGGAAATAAATTTCATAAGTATTTTGAGTTCAGAGAATGGGATAATCCTTTTTTGCTGAAAAGATCAAAATAGACGCATCCTATGAAATGTGGCATTTAATCTCAGCCTTAATGGGAAAGAGTGATGATAGAACAAAATTAGTGTTGTATGAAATGTGCAGTTAAAGTAGAGATTGTTGTGAGGGAAAAACAGAAGATAGGAGACACATCTAAGAAATCTGAGTAGTATTTAGAGTGCATGCATAAAAAAGAAAAAAAATAAGCTATAAAGAACAGCTTGATCTGAAGCAATGACAGTTTTGAATTACGGGGTAAGAATTTTGGATATTCTTCAGTATGCAGTGGGATAGTTTGAACAAAGAAGAAATGTAAATGGAGATTTCTTAATTAGAGATGTTTTTAAAAAAATTGTTTTGAGGCAGAAAAAGAATTAGACTAATTAGAAGATGTTAAACTAGTACTTCTAATAAATATCCGTGGCTTGTAGTGACATGCTCAATAAAGTTGTCAAAAATTAAAAGCTTGTTAAAATGCAATTAAATGCCAACCATTTCAGATATATAACCATTTAATAAAGGCTAACAATAAAAGAAATTATATTATGGTGAAAAATGGAAAATGAGTTAGAATGCTTATTAAGTTAAAATCTCAAGGAGATCAATATCAGATTTAAAGACATCATCATTAGAGTCAGTAAGAAGTAAAGAAAATAAAAAGAACATACCATTCAATTTAGGAAAATTTCCATGATTCGCACATATAACTTTCATGTAAATTGCAACCGCCAAAATCTAGTCATGTGGATGCATTTAACTTCATGTGATAGAATATTGAAACATTTCTTTATTCAAAATAGAATAAAGAAATATGTTGAAATTGTTCAATATAGATATTTCAATATATTATTGAATAATTTCAATATATTATTGAATATAATCAATATATGTTGAATTATGTATTCAATATAGAATTGAAAATAGTCAATTATATTTAAAATGTAATCTTTATCTTTGTTATCCATGTTCCTGGCTAAAATTTGAGGAATATAATACTACCGAAGGAGGAAACAATGGCTGCTATGGAATATTTCTGATCTAGTTTTGTGCATATGACCAGTGAAATGTGTAAAGAAATAGTGTATAAAACTCCTGGGAAAACGTTATTTATTTATTTATTTTTACTGGTGGCCAGAATATAAACAGAATGACTGAAGCTGGTGAAAATAAATTTGTCTATAAGTGGAATTTAGGAGGAGAAGCTATTGTGATAACTTCTAAGAGATACAGGATAACATCATGAGTCACAAAGAGTCAGGCTATGATTTTTGCCTTCAGGCTTCCTCATGAGAGAGAAATTAACTGCTGTCTTTTCTAATGCTGCTATTACTTTATGTTTTCTGTCAAAGGCAAACCTGATCCTAAATAACACAGAAGAAAATCAGTTGTCTCTCTACCAACAACTCCATTTAAATTGCTACCACAATAAGATAAAATTGTTCTGAAAGTTTTCAAGGATAAAATTAACTGGTGAATTTACAGGTAAACAGGTATCATTTCATAGACTGTTTATTGCATGTCTACTATGTATCAGACACTGTACTAGGCACCGCAAATACAGTGTGAGCTAAACCAAAAGTGCCCCCACCTTTATGCAATTTTCTGTGTAAAGGGTAAATATTTTAATAAGGTAATTTCACCTCAAAAATGTTAATCTATAATTTGAGAAAATTCTATGATGAAAAAGAAAAGAATGAACTTCCAGGCAGTTGGACATATCTTGTGTGTGTTACATATATGGAACAAGCTACTTTCATCATTTCTTACGCTTGATTTTCAGTCACAGACTGGATGACAGCTTGGGAATGTGGTAGAAAAAATTTCAGTGTGCAGAATGGACTCTTTGATATTGAAAGTCTTGCACACATCCTATGGTCTGATAATCTTACAGAAATTATTCTATAAATCTTAAAATTGTTAAGGAGTAAATTCTAAATGATCTGTTTCAAATATTCTCATATGTGTCTCATCGTGTTTTGTATTTTAGTAGATAATAGATCTCATGCTATTAAAAGGAGTATATTAAATTCCACATTTATACCTCTGCCCTCTCAGGAGTTAGGATGCCTTTTCTATTCTTCCATGATATTTAATGCAGGTGTTAGATATATTAGCTGCTTTAGAAATATGTGTTGTTGAGTAAGTTATCTTGTCTCAAGCTGATGCTCGATTAATTCCCTAGGAAGTCAGAAAATTCCAAAAAGACATTAGTTCCAGGTTCATAGTGTAAATAATTTAAGGAACTCAAAGAAACCAGCATAACCACTGATAATGTAATTGCCTTATTAATCCTGTAAGCCTTTTTGTTCTATTGAAAATAGCAGTGTCTCACAAATAGCTATTGTTAATGGCTTTTTTTAAAGCCTCCCTTTGCAAGATTAAGATGAAGATGTATCCTGATATGTTCTCATTAATTCTGAAGCTGCTCTGTTTGCTTTCTTTAGGCACTCTAGTTACTCCACATTATAAAGCTATATGAAATTTAACTTGGCAAATTCAGAGCTGGCAATCAAATGTAGCTTAAAAGTGATCTCTGGTTTTACTTCTTAGAAGCAGTTTTCATCTTGAAATGCCTTCCTGTGGCATTTTATATTATCCCCAAGTGGCATTAGTGTCATTTCACTAACAACTCAAAATAATGCAACAACATAACTTAATTAACTTAAAAAAGAATTGCTAATGCTTAAAAAATGGCACAATTATATTAAAGCTTGAGGGTACCTAACAGCATAGATATTTCTGAAAGCAAACATGTAATCTACCCTTCCCAACCACCATTCTACTCTCTACCTCCATGAGATCCACTTTTTTAGCTCCCATATATGAGTGAGAACATATGTAACATTTGTTTTTCCGTGCCTAGCTTATTCCATTCAACATAATAACCTGTAGTTCTTTCCTTGTTACTGGAAATGACAGGATTTCATTTTTTAATGGCTATTTCAAAATAGCTAGAGGAGAGATATTGTGTTAAGAATGTTCCTGACACAAAGAAAAGGCAAATGTTTGAGGTAAGGGTTGTCCCAATTAATCTGATTTGATCATTATCATGTATCAAAAATCACATATACCTCAAAAATATATACAACTATTATATATCCATAAAAACATATAATCTAAAATTAAAATATAGTAAGTTTTTAAGAGTCGTTAAGGTATTATTTTTAACTACAGCTCCTAAAAGAGGAATGTGTTGGTGAACACTATAGAAGCCATATTAATAGACAGAAACTCAAGATGAGGGATTTTTCAGTAGAGGTTATAGATGACTGATACTTTCCAGTGTTTTCTAGGGAATTCTACCTACTTGGAGTACTGGTTTGAGAAACTCACATACACATAAACGTTTTGTGATTACATCACATTGTAATCACAAGTGCTGGGTGATAAGAGTATAAAATATTTTTCTAATATAAACATTAGTTTTCTCTATTTGCTTTTGCAGAACATTTCATGTGACTCATTTTGAATGATTTCGGCAAAATGAAGCAAGTCTTACCTCATTTTAGCAATTCGGGGCCTGGATTTATGGGTTTGAGCAACTTCATTAGTTCCATTACACTGAGTATTATGTGTACAGCTAGCATGTTATCACAGAAAGATCCCTGTAATGAACTAGCCCCGAGGTCAAAACTTTTATCATCATTTACTAGTTACATGATTCTGGAGCCGTACACTTAAACTTTATGAATTTTAATTATATCACTGGCAATAAAAACAAAGACAAAATAGTGATACTATTTACCTAATAGAATTTATGTGCCTTTTAAATGAGTCTATGCATGCCATGAATAGTTTTCATAAATTATAAAATAAATTATTATCATTGTAACTGTTATTTGTTTTACATTTAAGTTTATAAATCTTTAGTTAAACATATATTTAAAAAATAATATGGACTTTTCTCTCTCGTATACTTTATCAAAAATTTAACTTTCAGAAGACAAAAAGAATCCCATGATTGTGATGAAACTGTCAAAGTATAGGTACTGACATATATACAAAATACTTATGTAGTTTCAATGATTAGGTATAAATCAGAGTGGAAACCTCCAGCTCTTGGCAGGATACACTATACCAAAATTCTTAGTATTTCATGTCCAAGTTTGATGAGTAATATAAAAACTTCTACCAATATTTCTGGCTTCTGACTCTATAAAAGAGTTTATATGTAAATCAATACGTGTGTAGATTAGGAGTGAGATTAAGTGGTGATGATGTGAATACAGTTGAAAAGGACTTCACATTTGATTCTTAAAAAATATATTAAAAGTTTATAGAATTATAATGCCATAAGTTTATAAATCCATTCTAAATGAATTATCATAGGCATTTTAGGTTTTTTTTTTTTTTTGAGACGGAGTCTCGCTCAGTTGCCCAGGCTGGAGTGCAGTGGCACGATCTTGGCTCACTGCAAGCTCCGCCTCCCGGGTTCACGCCATTCTCCTGCCTCAGCCTCCCAAGTAGCTGGGACTACAGGTGCCCGCCACCACGCCCAGCTAATTTTTTGCATTTTTAGTAGAGACAGGGTTTCACCGTGTTAGCCAAGATGGTCTCGATCTCCTGACCTCGTGATCCTCCCGCCTCAGCCTCCCAAAGTGCTGGGATTACAGGCGTGAGCCACCGCGCCTGGCCATCATAGGCTTTTTAATACTCAAAAGTTATGACTTGTCTTTGAGTAAAATATACAGTAAGATATATACTAATCAGACATTAACATGTTATAAGACAAAACATGTACTTAAGAAGCTTTTGAGTATTAAAAAAACAGGTTGATATAGAGATGATCTTGGCCAGAACATGATGCAACGTATGAAAATATGAAGCACACAATTTTTAAAATAGGCTTTATATTTTAGAGCAGTTTTAGGTTAATAGAGCAGAAGGAACAGAGACGTCCCATACACTCTTTTCCCCCAGTTATGAACACCTCACCCCCAAGAGTGGTTCATTTGTCATAATTGATTATTCCACATTGACATGTCATTATCATCAGAGTCCATAGTTTAGGGTTTCCTCTTGGTGTTGTATATTCCATGGATTTGGACAAATGCATTATGTATTCACCATTATACTATCATGCAGAATAGGTCCACTACCTCACAAATCCTAGGTTGAAGCAAAAATTTTTAAAATAATTTTTCAGGTTTAATTTAGAGAGAAAAAAATGAGGAGGCACTGGTCAACAGAGAGTAAAGACTGAGAGAAGAACAGCAATTCGGAGATATTATAAAGAAAAAATATAATGGTTTTGAGCCATTTGGGGGAAAAATGATCTTAGCTTTTATAAACCAAAAGCAATTCTGAAAATTGAGAGGCTTAAAAGGAATATTTTATAAAATGACTGTAGCTGCTCATAGTGACATTATTCTGATAATGGAATCAACTGCAGATTCTCACAAATGACTCTTACCAAGAATGCATTT
The DNA here is from genome assembly GCF_024542745.1 of Macaca thibetana thibetana. Classification (NCBI taxonomy): domain Eukaryota; kingdom Metazoa; phylum Chordata; class Mammalia; order Primates; family Cercopithecidae; genus Macaca; species Macaca thibetana. The sequence continues at coordinate 27,303,035 of NC_065582.1, read as the reverse complement.
ATAGCAAGAACATATTCATAGTTTTACTTAAAAAAACATAGCTTTAAGACATCTATTTAACTTGCTTGGGTGGTAGTGAGTAGAGAAGATTCTTAGAAATAAAACATCTACTTCTGGAGAAAGATCATGATTACAACAAAATTTCACCCCTTGCCAAATGCCTATTGATTATTTCAAGATTTCAAGTTCCAGATCAAATGTTACTTTCTTGTTACATTTTCTTTTCAGGATAAAATTATTTATTATTTTCTGATTTTTAATACAACTTTATCTATTAAATCATTTATCTAGTAGATATTTATCAACAGGTATGTAGCACACATTTTATTGTGATAGAGATGCAGAAAAAATTTTAAATCTGCCTTTAAAAAAATAAATTCTAAGGGTGAAAAAATAGTATGGATAGAAAAAAAAAAAGTGAATAGAGGCCTAACTATGAAGTGTACCTTTTAGGATGGTGTAATGAGGTCTAGAAGAAAGGGTTGCAAAGACATTTTCAGAGGAAAATTTGTTTCTGAAACAAGCCTTGAAGAAAGAGGAGTTAATTAGGCAAAGTAAAAAAAAAAAAAAAAAACCTGTGTGCATTTATCATATTACATGAAAACTATTTCTTCATATATCTAACCCATATTTCCTCAATCTGAGAGCAAAGATAGGTATCACAATTTACTTCTTTATTCTGCTAGTGCTTAGAAAGAGTACTTGGGTTTTAGGTGTCACTCACTCAACAAATTAATAATATGTAACATATAGACATGGAAAAGATAAAATAGTGACTCTGAGGTAAGTGCTGTTTTGCACTACAGGAACATCAAGAACAGAGATGGAGGACTTTATTTTTATTTTTTATTTTTGAGATGGAGTCTTGCTTTGTTGCTCAGGCTGGAGTCCAGTGTTGCCATCTTGGCCCACTGCAAGCTCCGTCTCCCGGGTTCACACCATTCTGCTGCCTCAGCCTCCCGAGTAGCTGGGACTATAGGGCCCCGCCACCTCGCCTGGCCAATTTTATTTATTTATTTATTTATTTTTTTAGTAGAGACGGGGTTTCACCGCATTAGCCAGGATGGTCTCGAGCTGCTGACCTCGTGATCCACCAGCCTCAGCTTCCCAAAGTGCTGAGATTACAGGCGTGAGCCACTGCCGTGCCTAGCCGAGATGGAGGACTTAAAAAAAAAAAAAAAAGAAAAAAGAAAAAAAAACTGCTTGGAATTAGGATTTTGGTAAGGAAGCAATGGTGGCAGAACAGTTCTTGAAATTTTTTTACATTTTTCTCATAAAATTAAACAGAACAGCTAAGAGAGAAACAAACAAACAAACAAAAAACACACAGGACAATGAAACTAAAAAGTCATGGAAAATGAATTTAATAGTTAGGTGGAAAATATTCTCATGTAACTCAACATCTGAGTGGAAAGGGATGAACTATCAACTACAAAACCTACATAGAATCGGTATTTGTTCATGAGGAAGTAGGGGGAAGTAATGGAATATCAAATGGACCTAAAATCACCAGAATAACTATTAGCTGTTCACTCGAAATCAGAAGGAGCTGGTTTGAGAACAGTGAGTACAAAGGTAAAGGGTTAGCATACTCTAGTGGGTAAGTGCAAAGAACTGTGATAAGGTTTAAAAGAGATAAAATATTAATAATTTGAGCTCATGAGCCCTCAAAACTAACCAGCTACATTTCACTCTTAGGACAGTCCATTCTGGGAAAAAAAAAAAAAGAAAAAGTTAAAAATAGACTCTGAGGGGAAAAGGACAGGGACAATGAAGATAAAGAAAAAAAGAAGGTCCAGATAAAATGTGGGAGGGAACAGCGCCAAAGTCTGAAAAACCAAGGCATGTATATTTAAAACTTGACAGATGAAAAACCTCTAGAGTTTTTATATTGTCTGTTAGGAATTAGAGTTTAATTCCTAATGAAATTAGGAAACAATCTCATCATGTCTCCCATCTAAAAGTTCAGGAAAATACTTTTGCATACAAATGAAAAACGGAAATAGATAAACCCAAATTTTATGCAATGTTCGTATACTTAAAAAGGGCAAAAGTCTAAAGTAGAACATAAGAACAAATACACATACAATTTATGCATGAAGAGAAAACAAGAAATTTTTAAGATGTGACAAAAATGACACAAAAGAATTAGATAAAAATATAGAACAAAAGCAAAGTAGATCCAACTAACATATAGTAGAAATATCTGAGCAAAAAAGAAATTGCAAGTAATCATAACTATAACTTTAGAAAGCATATTAAAATAACATTAAATAAAATTTGAAATTCTATGTTGAATGAAGAAATGTACCACATTCCTGGAAAAGATCTGTTCATTCTTGGAAAAACTTACCCATAATGCCCAACAAGAAACTGTTACAGGTGGTTAGACAGGCATGAGAGGGGGCAAGAGAGGGCTCTCTCTCACCCACTGGGAATGTCGAGTGATGGTTCGGCAATTATCAGATTTTCTCTATATAAATAATAAATTGGCAGCCAGTGCCAGGGAGGGGCCATTTTTTGATGGTCCACACCTGTTGCACTAAAATGTTAATTGACCACAGATGCCAGGGAGAAGCAACTTCCTGGGCATGCACATTATCCTGCCATTGCACTCCAACCTGGGTGACAGAGAAAGACTCCATCTTACACACACACACAAAGAGACAAAATGGTGAAGTATGACTTTCCAGGGAGCACATCACCAGGAGAGGGAAGAAACCCTCAGATGGGCATGGATACAAATTCCTGAACATACTGTGCATGCTCACTTCCCAAGCATAAGGACGGCACTCATGCAGGCGGCCCGCCCTAAGGAAAGAATCATGGGAAAGGGGCCAGCCTCTAAAGTCCTAGGATCAAAGTTTAACACTGCACCTGTTCTTCAAGTTGCCCGCTTGGGTCTTCCAAGCATACATTCCTTTCTTTCCTGTTGTAACCCCTGTTTAAATAAACTTCCACTTCTGCTCTGAAACTTGCCTCAGTCTCTTTTTCTGTCTTATGCCCCTCAGTCAAATTCTTTCTTCTGAGGTGGCAGGAACTGAGGTTGCTGCAGACCCATATGGACTCACTGCCGATAGCTCAGATACTGTTCACTGGTAACATATTTGGCGCCAGGAGACTCAGATATTTGCTACCCCAAGCAAAACATCCTAATAAATTATGGATGTTACAGGAAAAGAAAAAAAAAAAAAAACTGTCATGCAGACAGGTGAATGAAAGGGCTAGTAGAGATAAGAGAATCCAATTGTCATTAACTTTCAAAAGCTGAATAAGAATAACATTATGAACATTTTTATAATACAAAAGAACAATTGGTCAAGATTTTTATTTCCTCCTAACCTGCTTTTCAAGTACAAACACTACAGATACCCTACCATCAAAATGAAAATTTTCCAGGAATATATTTCCCGGAATTCTTCTAGAGAATGAGTATTTTATAATTAAAATTATTGGAGAAATATTGAGATATAGTAGTTATCTTTTAAATATATATTTAAGTGTAGAGTAGAATAAATTAGGAATAAAAAGGAGAGTGGAAATTATATAATATCTATTATCTTCTCAAATGTTGATACAGTTAAAAAAACAGAAAAAGTATAATCAAAATATTTTTTAAAATACTTTCTTCAATCAAATGTTTGAATGCTGTATTGACATTCTGAGAATGTTCTATGTGTAATGTCGAATGATGCAAAAAAAAAGTCATACTTTAACTTCACCTTCCCTTTTGTCCTTGAGAACCATGATTCTTTGTGAGGAAAAAAAAGGAATAATAAATGTGAGTTGAAGAATTTTGTAAATACTAAATAGACTATAATTTAAACTGAGAGTATCAATTTAAGCTCAATGTATCAAACTCAAAAAACAATGTATTTCATTTTAAAGACAAAAAAGCTCTTCTAGCTCTGACTATATCAAAGGCCTAGAAACAATGACAAATACAGTAACAGTGATTGTCTGTAGCAGCCAGATTGAAATACCATTTACTTCTAAAACAAAACAAGCTTTCTTGGAGAAAATGCTGACTTCAAGTCTGGAACAAGAAAAAGGAACAGGAAGAGCTCAGAAAATCTTGTTTTATAATGTATGGCTGTACGGGTAATTTCTTTTTCTCATTAAGCAGTTGTTTTCTAAAGGTGTAATATTTTTGTTTTATTTTTAAATTATTATACATCAAAATGTTTTCGTTTATCTTATTTTTTTGTGGACAGTTCCAACAGTCCACAATTTTAGATTCATGTAACCACTTCCACAATCAGGATACAGTATGCGTCCATAATTTCTTCCAAATTCCTCATTTTATTTCCCTATAATAACATCTATCCACCCATAATGTTGGCAACCACTGGCCTGCTCTCTGACACAGCAGATTTGTCTTTGAAGAATGTCATATACAGTAAATGTATTTATAGAGTATACAACTCATTAAGACTGGCTTCTATCACCAAATGTAACATATTTGAAATTTCTCCAAGTTATTGCACTCATCTATAGTTTGTTCTTTTTTATTGTTGAGTGTTATCACATTGACTAGATTATAACGTATTGTCTATCCACTCACTTACTGAAGAACTTTAAGTCATTTTCAGTTTTGGTACATTAATGAGAAAGTTGCTATCAACATTCATAAACAGGTTTTTGTATGCAGATAAACCTTGTTTCTCTAGAATAAATACCCAGGAGTGGAATTGTTGGTTTATTAAAAATTGGTAAATAGTTGCTCTTTATGGTAGGCAAAATTATAAGATGGTCTCTTATAACATTTCAATCCACTTCTATACACATTCTCTATAATTCCCTCTCTTTAGGTATATACAGGGCTGGTGAATAGTATTTGATGTCACTTACATGATTAAGTTATCTTACATGACAGCCGAAACTTTGCCTTTGTAATTAAAATGCCTAGTAAGTTGACTTTGTGTTAAAAAAATGGAGATTATTTTGTGCAGACCGAACAATCAGGTGAGATGTAATCATGGTCAGAGAGTGTGCACAGGGAGAGAGAGAAATTCTTCTCTTGGGCTTGAAGGAGCAAACTGCCTCGTTCTGGCAGGGTTACACGTCAGGAAAATGCAGGTGGTCTTGAAGAGTTCAGGATCTCAGTTCTCTAACTACAGAACCTGCATCTGTCAATAATCAAAACCTAACATTATCAATACAGAATTCTAGATCCAGGAAAAATATATCTTTCAGAAATGAAAGCAAAATAGACAAGCCCAAATAAAGAAAAATTAAGAATTTTTACCTGTCAGACCTGCTTAAAAAGAATTGCTAATAAAAGGCCTTCAGAAAAAGGTAAATCATACCAGAAGGTAATTTTAAAGGTCAGAAATTAATAAAGAGTAAAAGAAATAGCAATTATCTGGATTAACGTAATTGCCCATTTTATGCTTGGGTTCTTTAAAATATGATTGAGGGATGATGGCCTAAACATATAACCCTGTCAGATGGGGGTTTCAGTGTATGCACATTTGATAGATAAGGTAACTATAGCATAGAGGAGAAAGAGTAATGGGATCTTTATGATAAGAAGTTTTTGTAATATAACTGAAGATGTTAAGTGGCATTTTTAATATATAAAACAACCACTAGAAATGTATGTACATACAATGAGATATAGTCAAAAATCATAGTAGATAAATTAAAATGGAATCCTAAAAATGTTCAAATAGCCCAGGGAACATATGGTATAGAAAGGGAGTGACAAAAAGGAGAGGGAAAAACAGAAAACAAATAATGACCAAAGTTCAAATATATAAATAATAGCATTAAATGTAAATAACTAAATAAACAAACAATAAGAGAGATTTTCATATGGGATGAATGTTATCTTAACTATATTATTTCTATAAAATACAAATTGCCAGTATAAGAAATTTAAAAAGGTATCTCACTATAGCCTTGATAGACATTTGAATAATAATAAGGGGACACATATTTTAAAAGCTTTGATAAAATGAATTAACTACTATAAAAGGACAAGCTAAAAGAAAACCCACCGAAGGTGAAATAGTCTGAGTACTTCTCTAATTATTAAATAAATTTAATTTGTAATAAATCTTTTTCATAAAAGAAATCTCCGTGTTCAGAAGTTTTCATTGTCAACCTAGCAAACATTTAAAGAAATAACAAAAACAAATCATCATCTTTTCCCTAAAATGGAAGAGAAGTATGTTAGTTTTCCATTGCTCTGTGAGAATCATCAAAAAGTTATTGGCTTAAAACAACAGCTGTTTATTATCTTACAGTTTCTGTAGGTCAGAAGTCCAAGTACTGCTCAACCAAGTTCATTGCTCAGTGTCTCAAAAGGCTGAAATCAAGGTGTCACCTGGGACTGCTATATCATCTGAGGATCAGAGTTGTTTCCAAAAAGAACTTCTGTTAATGAATCATGTGGGTGCTTCCCACAAAAGGCCTTCTGAAATGTGTTGGAAGAGAAAAGAGAGGGAATCTAAAAGGTCCAGGCAGTAGTGAGAGAGTTCAGAGTTGGATTTATAGGGAGGAGGGTAGCCAGGTTGAGAGCTTTACATTTCTGGAAGGTGATTAGAGGGTTGCCTATGAATAAGGCATGTACCTGCTATAAGTGGGATGGTGGGAGAGACAGAGGAGATTGAAAGCTCATGAGGTCCTGTAGGTTATGGGAAGATGCAATAGTAATGTTTTGGTAGCGAGTGAGTTTTTGTGCCTCTGAGGCCAACAATGTGGCTGCACCTAAGATTTTTAGGCAGGGTGGCCAGCCTTGAATGACAGAGTCCAGTTGTTTCGAGAGGTATGCAACAGCTTGTGGGGCATTGCTGAATGTTTGGCAGAGGAGTCCGAGAGAGGCCTTGGTTAGAATGTACATACAGAGTAAAGGGCTTAGTGGGGTTGGGCAGTCACAGCACTGGGACCATTTAAAGGACATTTTTTAGTTTTTTAAGGTAGGAGTTGATGGAGCAAGCTGGGTCCAGGGGTTCTAGAATGAACCCATGTTGAGGCCGTGTAGAGCAGCTTAGCCAGGAAGCTGAAGTTGGGAATCCATACTCAGAAGTACCCCATGAGGCCCAAGAAGGAGAGGAGATCCTTTTTGTGTGGGGAAGGTGCATGTCCCGAATTAGCTCCTTTTGGGTTGGGATGGCCTCAGAATTAGGGGTTAGAACAAGCCCAAGGTAAGTGACCTGGGTTTGGGCTGAGCCTTGTGGGTGAGACTCGATATCCTCAACTATGGTAGAAGTTTACAAGCTGAGTGGTGTGTTAGATGGAAAGGTTAAGGGAGGGACTTCATCAATGTACTGGAAGAGGTTGCTAGGAGCAAGAGGAAGTTCAGTTAGGTCCTTGGTGAGGGCCTGTCCAAATAGGTGGGGGCTATCCTAGAACCCTTTTTGGAGTATGGTCCATGTTAGTTGGGTGGACGTGTGAGTATTAGGATTTGACCGAGTGAAAGCAAAAAGACTTTGGGAAGCTGGATTCAAGGAAATAGTTAAAAAGGCATCCTTTAGATTCATTACAGAAAAGTATGTGGTAGATGGGGGAATATGGAAGAGTAGAGTATATGAGTTGGGGACCACTGGATGTATTTGCACCACCTGGTTAACAGCTCAGAGATCCTGGACCAAGCAGTAGGACCCATCTGTCTTTTTGACAGCCAGGATAGGGGTGCTGTGGGAAGAGTTGATAGGCTTGAGAACATGAGCTTGTAAAAGTTTACAGATAATAGGTTTGAGGCTGGCTAGGTTAAGGGAATATTGAGACTAATGAAGGAAAATGGAGAGATTTGGGGTGGGGGGGTTACTTTGACTGGGATGTCATATGTGGCTGTTGTGGGTTTAGAAATGTTTTAAACTTCAGGATTAACAGAAGGTAATAGGACAGATAATGAGGATGGGGGAAGGAGAGGGAAGCATCTGGGCGGCAGAGTAAAATAAAAGGGATAGAATTGCAGGAGGCAAATTTTGTGCAGGCCTGGAATTAACTTAGTATGTCCCACCCCAAGATAGGGGTAGGGCACTGAGGGATAACCTGGAAGGAGTGGGTGAAGGTGGTGTTGAATAGGTTGCATAATTGAGGACCAGTTTCTTTATGCCTAGAGGGGATTCCATTGACTCCCACAATAGAGATAGAACTGAGGAGGGGTCCAGAGTATTCTGGCAAAACTGAATAAGTAGCTTCATATTTAATAGGATAGAGCTGGGCTTACCAGAGACTGACAGAACTACCCTGCATTCTGAGGTGGTGATGATCGTGGGCAGTGGATCCAGAGCCCTATTAGTTTTCAGTTAGAGGTGGCGACATGGGACCAAGGATTTCGCTGAGCATAGTCCAACTTCCGGTGTTTCTTGATACCCCAGGTGGGGCAATATTTTGAGGGTGGCCTGGGATTAGAACACGGTTTTGTCCAGTGCCTTGTTGGCCACACTTATAGCAGGCTCCTGACGGTCACTGTTGCAAAGTTGAGGACTTCTGTATGCATTGGGAACCCTGTTGAATGGCAGCTGCCAGTATCCGGTATTTAGCCTGGTTTTCTTAAGCCTTTGGGTAATCTATTTTTTTTCTCTCTCTTTTTTTTTTTGAAATGGAGTTTCACTATTTTGCCCAGGCTGGAGTGAAGTGGCGCCATCTTGGCTCACTGCAACCTCTGCCTCCTGGGTTCAAGCAGTACCCCTGCCTCAGTCCCCCAAGTAGCTGGTATTACAGGTGTGTGCCACCACACCTGACTAATTTTTTTTCTGTATTTTTAGTAGAGATGGGGTTTCGACATGTTGGCCAGGCTGATCTCAAACTCTGGACCTCAGGTGATCCACCCGCCTCGGCCTCCCAAAGTGCTAGGATTACAGATGTGAGCCACCACGCCAGGCCTTATTTCTCTATTTTTTAAAGACCTTAAAGGCCACTTTAATTAAGTTTCTTTGGGAGTTTTGAGGGCCATCCTCCAGTTTTTTAAGTTTCTTTTGATTGTCAGGGGTTAACTGGGAAATGAGGTATAAATGCAAGTAGATTCTGCCCTTACTGGTATTAGAGCGTAAGGTGATACATTTTGTTATGGCCTCTCAAACATGGGAGAGAAGAAGAGCAGGGTGACTTTATCCATGCCAGGTAGAAGGCATGCTATCATACGGCCTTGTTTCTGTTTGTCTGCAGAAGCTGCTGAAAATCCCAGCTGGGGTCAGTCTGGGGGACAACCAGGGTCTCTACCGGGTTATGGGCAGTATCTTGTTGGTGGAGTGTGTCTGCATGGGCCTGGGCAGCTGTCCAGACACATTCCCTGTCCTCCAGGGTGTGTAGAGAAGAGGATGACATATATATCATGCCAGGTAAGGTTATAAGATTGAGTGACACCGGCCAGGTGAGGTGGCTCATGCCTGTAATCGCAGCACTTTGGGAGGCTGAGGCAGGCGGATGATTTGAGGTCAGGAGTTCAAGACCAGCTTGACCTACATAGTGAAACCCCATTTCTACTAAAATACAAAAATTATCGGGGTGGTTGTGGGTGCCTGTAATCCCAGCTACTCAGGTGACTTGAATCACTTGAACCCAGGAGGAAAAGGTTGCAGTAAGCTGGGATCGTGTTACTGCACTCCAGCCTGGATGACAAAGCAAGATTCCCTCTCAAATAAAAAAAAAAAAAAAAAACGTTGAGGAAGTGAGGAAGAGGAAGGAGGTGGCATCCATGGAAAGGAGCCAGGAGAAGTCAGCTAAGGAGAAAGGAACATTTACTGGAATTATGCCTTCGGCCCCCTGTGACCTCTCACCAGGGGAGGACTTTGGAGGGCTTTTGGGGGTGTGCCTGGTTTTTGGTGGAAGAGGATTGGGTGTGAGACCTGGTATGCAGTGAAAAAGGAAGGGGGGCCAGAGTGCGACATCCAGTGGGTGATGGAGCCAAAGATGGAGGAGGAGGAGTGCATGGTGTTGGAGGGGGAACCGAGGAAGGGGTTTTGTTGGCTGGGATGAAATTAGAGGAGGAAGACTTGTCCAGAGGAGGAGGCATTTTTGTGGGTTCTGCATTGAGGAGGAGGATTTGATAAGGTAAACAGGATTGTCAGAGAGAAAGAGAGAGAGAGAGAGAGAGAGAGAGAGGAGAGGGGACTGCGAATGGAGATGAGCAAGGCACCTCGGATCATTTACCATTGCATTGAAGGAAGTTTTCTAGATTACATTGAATTTGGAAGCTGAATGTTCCGTTTTTGGCTATTGATTATTATTGTTCAGTTTATACTGGGGCTAGGCCACAATACGGAGGAAAGCAAGGCATTCAGTTTAAATGGAGTGTGCCAAGCCCTGGGCTTGGAGGTTTTGGTTGAGACATGTGATAGTGACGTCTTGAGGAGGCTTTAAGGAGCCTTGCCCCATACTTGTGGCCAGGAGGGTGAAAACTATAGAAGAGGGGAGTGAGTACCCTGGAAGTGAGTGAGTACTCCAGAGGGGAGTGAGTACCCCAATTCCTCCCCAGAGAAGGGACGGAGGAGAGCCAGGTGTTCCCTCAGCTCTTCACTGTGCCCTGGAGGTTGGAGTGGCTGAAGTGGCGAGTGTTCTGAGGGCATCCCTTTAGAAGGCAGAACGTGGTCACCTGATGACCATGGAGACCTCTCACCCAGCTCTGAGATTTTCTGGCAAACCGGCAGAACTATGAGAAAATATGGAAAGGAGGAAAAGGGAGACTCACCTAGTAATTGGAGACCAGTCTTGGATGTGATGTCCAGCAATGGGATTGATCCTTGCCAGAGCTGCCCACAAAGGGGAAGGAAGGAAAAAGAGGACGGAGAGTTTGATCAGGATCTGGAGGTTGCCTAGGGCCAGAGAAGAAGAGTGAATACAGGATATGGGGCTGGGAACAGAAAGACCACTCAGGATCTGAAAGCAGTTCTGGGTCTAGTTTTTGCTGCTTGCTGCTTTCCAGGTTGCAAGAGAAGACTTACCTGTTTAGAACCCAATTTCTGTTCTTAGGTTTCAGCACCAAAATGTTAGGTTTAGAAGGGAAAATGAGAATTAAAGAAAAACACAGAGCGAGAGAGAGTAGTGTCTCTACAGCAAATGCAGGTATGTTGCAAAAACCTGCAGAGGTGCCAGAGCCCACCACTGCTTACAGGCTGGGTTACTTATAGGTTTGGGCGGGAGGGGTCTGAGCAGTATGGCTGGCTTGTTGCCTGGCAGATATTTATAAGACGTTCATATGGTCAGGCAGTTTGGCCCTTTTTTTGGTGGGATGTGATAGGATGTTCCTTGGACCTTTGCCCAGCAGGATATCACAGGGATGCTCCTTTGGTTGGCCCTTTGCCTGGCAGGGTAGGATAAGAAAGTCAGGTGGTTGGGCGGATATTTCTCACGGCTCATACCCCCATGGAATCTTTCACCTTGACCAAGGTCTGCAAAATGGTGGTGGGGGGAGGGGCTTACAAAATGATGCAGTTTGCACTAACAGATAGTAATTTTCTTACAACAACAACAAAAACGCTTTGCCACTTCTTCTAACCTTCATGGCCTCTGATGAGCAATCTGCACTGTACTCTTATGAGAAGTCATTTTTAAAGTTTCTGGTTGCTGTTGAGATTTTTTTTGTTTGTCTTTAGTTCTGATCAATTTTGAGTAATGTGTCCAGGCATAGAATTCTTTGGATCTATCCTTTTACGTTTTGTTCAGCCTTTTGAATTTGTTGGCTTATGTCTTATGACAAACTGGGGAAATTTTCAGTTATTATTCTTTCAAATATTTTTCTGTAAGTCATTGTGTCAGTTCTAAAATTTTCATTTGTTTTTTTCTTTATTTTATACCTTTTCCTGATATTTTGTTTTAATACTTGCTTCAAGAGTTTTCTTTTTTTTTTTTCTTTTTTTTTTTTTTTTTTTTTTTTTTAGACAGAATCTCACTCTGTGGTCCAGCCTGGAGTGCAGTGGTGTGACCTTGGCTCACTCAAGCTCTACCTCCTGGGTTTACGCCATTCTCCTGCCTCAGCCTCCCGAGTAGCTGGGACTACAGGCGCCCACCACCACGCCCAGCTAATTTTTTTGTATTTTTAGTAGAGAAGGGGTTTCACCATGTTGGCCAGGATGGTCTCGATTTCCTGACCTTGTGATCCGCCTGCCTCGGCCTCCCAAAGTGCTGGGATTACAGGCATGAGCCACCATGCCCAGCCATTTCAAGAATATTTTAAAACCCTTTTATAATACCTTCATTAAAATCCTTGTCAGATGATTTCAACATCCATGTCATCTCATCTTTGGTGTCTTTTGATTTCATTTTTTCTCTTGGTTGAGGTTTCCATGCTTATATGGATGTTGAGTAACTTTAGTTTGCTTTGGGAATTTTGATTGTTGCATTTTTAGACTCTGGGTCCTATCTACATCCCAGGGAGAATGTTGATACTTTTGTGTTAAACATCTGTGGGCTGTGGGTCCAATTTCAACCACATGTTCAAAGACTTTGCAGTGCTATTTGGATTTGTTACATATTTGAGCACCCCGTACAGCTCAGTCTGTAACCAGTCAGAATTCTACCCATTAGGTCAATGTTTAAAGTCTTAGGTAATTAGAATAATCCATGTATTACAATTTAGTAGTGAGCCCCAGAGTTGAAAATCATTTTCTCACACTCCTTCTTCTTACTATGTCTCCAATACATTCCAGTTCCGTAGGTTTTGTATCAGTCCATTCTTGCATGGCTATACAGAAATACTTGAGATTGGGTAATTTGTAAAGAAGGAGGTTAAATTGGCTAATGGTTCTGCAGGCTGTACAGGGAGCATGGCAGCCTCTGCTTCTGGGGAAGCCTCAGGAAGCTTGGCAGAAGGCAAAGGAGGACAAGGCATCTTATGTCACAGGAGCAGGAGCAAAAGAGAGAAAAGGGAGAGGTGTGCTACACACTTTTAAACAACCAGATCTCCTGAGAATTCACTATCATGAGAACAGTACCAAGAGGTACGGTTTAAGCCATTCATGAGAAACCCTCTTCTATGATCTAATCACCTCACACTAGACCCCACTTCCACCACTGGAAATTACAACTGAACATGAGATTTGGGTGGGGACTCAGATCCAAACCATAGCAAGTTCTTCTTTTGATCCTCTAGGCAAACACTCCTAAAGAATAAAAAACAAAACAAAATAAACAAAACAAGACAAAAGCACAACAACAATGAGTTTTGGCCCTATCTTTTTGTAGTCTCAAGAAGAGATAGGAATGCTCTCTACTTTCACAGTTATCACCACCTAGCTAGAGCAATATAAAAAGGAATATTAATTGTATCTTTGAAATTTAAGTAAAAGACAGGATGTTATACTAGAAAGCTTATAATACTGGAATTCACAATCCCTTAAGTTCAAATCATGCTCTAGTCATTTAAAAGTGTATTACTTTGGTCTGGATACTTTATTCATCTAATTTTCAAGGATGTCACTTGCCAGAAGTCAAAGTAATATATAAGAACTAACCATAAAGTGTATACATTTGGATCCAAACAACCTGCAATTTCAAACAGTGTATGGTGGTCATGTCAATCTATCTTTTCTCTAATAAGGTCATAATTTCATGCCTCAAATAGTTTGGAATCAATCACAGACAATTACATGAATTCTAATATTTCTCATATTTTTATTCATGGCAGTGATTATGTAGTTACTTTACTGATTCTTGCTCTTACTGTGACACAGAGGTAAGGGGGGAAACATTGAAATGAAAGTCTTCCTGAATCATTAGTACTACTTTTTTTTAAGACAGAAATTATTAGAAATAAAAACATGTGTCTAAATAAAAACATATTTCCTCTCATTGGGACAGGTTGCTTTTGTGTGTGTAAGTAGGTACAAAGTATGCTCAAATGTAGAAGGAACATAAGACAATTAAAATAGTACAATTTTGCTATGATAATTGTGTATGAAGATGATGGATACTGATAAAAAAATAAAGATCACATTCACATAAAATAATTGCTAGTATACAAATATAAAATGACATGGGTTGGTCTATATAGCTCTTAATACTGATACAATTTATCTGTGGTTTTGTCATAAAGAGGACCATTCAAACAACAATATTTTTTCCATAATTATGACCACATGATGATATTATATTATCCTCAAACTCCTCCCATTCTCAATCTACTACTACCAAGTTCCTCTCCCTGGTAGCAAAGTTCTATTTATTAAACAGTATTGCAAGCTGAGGATTTCCATTAACTCATTTCCGTTGATCCAGTGTTTCTGATTGCTCATTCTGGAAGTCCGATTTCTCTATAGATAACAATACAAAATAATATAATTCCTCTGATCTTTGCTGTGACATTCAAGAGAAGAAAAATAATTCACAAATCCAATTATAAAATATATAATGTTAAAGAAAAATAAAGTTAGAAACTAATTTGCATCATAAATATTAGATACATAATATTTATTATTTAAATTACCATTTATGCCTTTATAATAACAAGAGTTAAGCAAATCTTATTTAATCCTATATTTTATTCATATTCAGAATTGGGTACACTTTTACTATGTAAGTAAAAAGTACCACTTCTCATATTCATTTCCCAAGCCATTCTCAGGAGTGCATTATTTATGAATATAGATGTTCATCTGCATTGCTCCTTTCTAAAAGATTGTTATTGTGTCTAGATTAGACAATGTGTTCAAAACTCAAAGTAGTGTCTGGCACATTGTAAGTCTCGGTAAATCTTGCTTCAGTTCTCTCCTGGTCCTGAGAAATTAACAATCACATTATCAAAAAGTTCATTATCATTTCTGACATAATCTACTTATTGAAATAGAGCTGTTTTCATTCTTTCATTGTAACTAAAATACCTTAAGATAGCAGATAATTTACATTTTAATTTTTCTTCCAATGCTAAAAGCTATTTGACTACAGTCACTTATGAAAAAAAAGCATAAAGCTTTTAGCATTATCATTAGATTATGAGAAAAAAAGTATTTTAAAAACTTAAAATAATTACACAATTTTAATGTTTGAAATTAGAACCCATTAATTTTTCTTTCACGGTTACCCTAAAAACACATGCATTTCCATGGCAATAATACTGGAGCTTTTGTAAAAGAGCATAACTATTGCCCAAAAAAATTAGTGTTCACTAAGATTTCCCTTTTCTGTTCTGAATTCTTTATTCCCAATGATATAATTCTAAGAAATGGTTGTTAAATATGTATTAAGATATTTTGAAAGGAGTAGGAGAGTTTATGTGGTTTAAATTTTATCATTAGTTAGCAAAGTATATTTATATACCTTTTACTTTGCAGCTGTTAAAATAATAGTGATGATAGTGTTTAAAATACATACATTTGAAATTATAGATATAATGTGTGTGTATACATAAAATGTGTGTTTGTGTGTGGAGATACATATATGTGTGTTTGTGTGTGTACATATGTGTATATAAATATGCAATATATAAGAAGTAACTGTAAAGTTTATACATTTGGATCCAAACTACCTGCAATTTCAAACAGTATGTGGTGGTCATGCCAATCTTTCTTTTCTCTAATAAGGTCATAATTTCATGCCTCAGATAGTTTGTAATCAACCACAATTACATGAATTCTTATATATATATATAAGAATATATAATATATATAATTATTTTATGTGTGTGTGTATGTGTATATATATACACATACACACACACCTCACATGCAAAGAGAGAAAAAGAAACATGATGACATATTGGTAATGCAATATTAAATGAATAAAAGAAGTTGTGGAGTAAATTTCCTATTAAAAAACAATAAGTAAAACCCTACATGTAATAAATATATTACAATAAGTTTATTTAAACACAGAGATAATTGTTCAAAGTTGTACAACTACCTGATAAAGTTTGGTACTTTGGGGGAGAATAATATGGAGGGGAAGAATGGAGAGATAATTCACTTTTCTACATGCAATTTGTATTGTTTGAATAGTTAAATCCACAGTTTTCCATTGTGGTTGTACTAGTTTACATTCCCACCAGCAGTGTAAAAGTTTTCCCTTTTCACTGTATCCATGCCAACATCTATTATTTTTTGACTTTTAAATTATGGCTATTCTTGCAGGAGTAAGGTGATATTGCATTGTTGGTTTGATTTCCATTTCTCTGATAATTAGTAATATTGAGCATTTTTTCATATGTTCACTCGCCATTTTAATATCTTTTATGAGAATTGTTTGTTCATCTCCTTGGCCCACTTTTTGATGGAATTTTTTTTCTTGCTGATATGTTGAATAGGTTGTCCTTTCCCCACCTTATGTTTTGTTTGCTTTGTCAAAGATCAGTTGGCTGTAAGTATTTGCGTTTATTTCTGGGTTCTCTATTCTACTCCATTGGTCTATGTGCCTATTTTTATGCCAGTACCATGCTGTTTTGGTGACTATAGCCTTGTAGTGTAGTTTGAAGTCAGGTAATATGATGCCTCCCAATTTATTCCTTTTGCTTAGATTTGCATTGGCATGCAAACTCTTTTTGATTCCATATGAATTTTAGGATTGTTTTTTCTAGTGCTGTGAAGAATGACGGTGGTATTTTGATGGGAATTGCATGGAATTTGTAGATTGCTTTTGGCAGTATGGTCATTTTCACAGTATTGATTCTACCAAACCATGAGCATGGGAAGTGTTTCCATTTCTTTGTGTCATCTGTGATTTCTTCCAATGGTGCTTTGTAGTTTTCCTTGTAGCTAGGTAGGTTTTTTAATCCGCATCCTCCTCCCACTGTCCACCGTCAAGTAGGCCCTGTTGTTTGTTGTTCCCTTCTTTGTGTCCATAGTACTCAATGTTTAGCTCTCATTTATAAGTAAGAACATGTGGCATTTAGTTTTCTGTTCCTGTGTTAGTTGACTTAGGATAATGGCCTCCAGCTCCATCCACATTGCTGCAATGGACAAGATTTCATTCTTTTCATGGCTGCATAATATTCTATGGTGTATATGTACCATATTTTCTTTATCCAGTCTACTTTTGATAGGCATTTAAGTTGATTTCGTATCTATGCTATTATGAATAGTACTGAAATAAACACACACATGCATGTGTCTTTATGGTGCAATGATTTCTATTCCTTTGGATATATACCTAATAATGGGATTGCTGTGTCAAATGGTAATTCTCTTTTAAGTTTATTGAGAAATCACCAAACTGCTTTCCATAATGACTGAAATAATTTACATTCCTACCAGCAGTGTTGAGCATTTTTTCATATGCTTGTTGGAAGCATACACATCTTCTTTTAAAAGGTATCTGTTCATGTTCTTTGCCTACCTTTTCATAGGGTTTTTTGTTGCTTGTAAAGTTAAGTTCCTTATAGGGTATAGATATTAGACCTCTGTTGGATCCACAGTTTGCAAAAGTTTTCTCCCATTGTTTGTTTACTCTGATGATTTTGTCTGTTGCTGTGAAGAAGTTATTGTAATTTTATTTCATTTATCCACTTTTGTTTTTATTAGAATTGCTTTTGGTGTCTTAATTATGAAATCATTGTTGAACTAATGAATGAAATTTCCTGAGTTATAATGCAGGATTTTTACAGTTTCAGGATTTGCATTTTCTCCATCTTTAATACATCTTGAGTTGACTTTAGGGGTCTACTTTCAATCTGCATATGGCAAACCAGTTATCCCAGTACTATTTATTGAATAGGGAGTATTTTCCCCATTGCTTGTTTTTGTTGATTTTGTCAAAGATGAGATGGTTGTAGGTGTGTCCATTATTTCTGGGCTCTCTATTATGTTCCATTGGTCTATATGTCTGTTTTTGCAGCAGTACCATGCTGTTTTGGTTACTGTAGCCTTGTGGTATAGTTTGAAGGCAGGTAATGTAATGCCTCCAGCTTTGTTCTTATTGCTTAAGATTGCCTTGGCTATTCAGCTTTTCTTTGGTTGCATGTGAATTTTAAAATAGTTGTTTTCTAGTTCTATGAAGAATGTCATTAGTAGTTTGATAGGAATAACACTAAACCTATAAATTGCTTTGGGAAATATGGCCATTTTAACTATATTGATTCTTTCTAACCATGAGCATGGAATTTTGTTCCATTTGTTTATGTCATGTGATTTATTAGAGCCGTGTTTTATAATTCTCATTGTAGAGATCTTTCACCTCCCTGGTTAGCTGTATTCCTAGTTATTTAATTCCTTTCTTGACTGTTGTGAATGACATTTTGTTCTTGGTTTGGCTCTCAGCTTGGATGTTGTTTGTGTCTAAGAATGGTACTGACTTTTGTACACTGATTTTGTATCCTGAAACTTTGCTGAAGTTGTTTATCAGAACAAAGAAGTTTTGCGCCAAGACTATGGGGTTTTCTAAGTATAGAACCATATTGTTTGCAAACAGGGATACCTTGACTTTATCTCTTCCTCTTTGATGTATTTTATTTCTTTTGCTTGCCTGGTTGCTCTGGCTAGCAATTCCAGTACTATGTTGAATAAGAGTGGTGAGAGAGGGCATCCTTGTCCTGGTTTTCGAGGGGAATGTTTCCCACTTTTGCCAATTGATTTTGATATTGACTATGGGTTTTTCATAGATGGCTCTTATTATTTTGAAGTTTGTTTCTTCAATGCCTAGTTTGTTGAGGGTTTTAAACATGAAGGTATGTCAAACTTTACCGAAAGTCTTTCTACATTTATTGAGATGGTCATGTGTTGTTTGTTTTTAGTTCTGTTTACACGGTGAATCACATTTATTGATTTACATATATCAAACCAAACTTGCATCTCAGGGATAAAGCCTACTTGATTATAGTGGATTAGCTTTTTGATGTGCCATTGGATTTGACTTGCAAGTATTTTGTTAAGGATTTTTGCAACAAAGTTCATCGAGGATATTGGCCTTAGTTTTCTTTTCTAGTGTTGTCTCTGCTAGGTTTTTGTATCAGGATTATGCTGGCCTCACGGAACAAGTTAAGGAACAGTCCCTCCTCCTCAATTTTTTAAGAATAGTTTAAATAGGAATGGTACCAGATCTTCTTTATACACCTGGTAAAATTCAGCTATGAATCTTTCTGATTCTGGGCTTTTTCTGGTTGGTAGGCTTTTAATTACAGATTCAGTTCCAGAACTCATTATTGGTCTGTTCAGGAATTCAATTCCTTCCTGGTTCAAACTTGAGAGGTTGTATGTTTCCAGAAATGTATCCATTTCTTCTAGGATTTCTAGTGTGTGTACATAGAGGTGTTTGTGGTAGTTTCTTAGAGATTTTTGGATTTATGTTGGGTCAGGGGTAATGTCCTCTTTGTCATTTCTGATCATGTGTATTTTGAGATCTAGGTGCTTACCAGAATGTCAATTAAGCTACAAATGCTAAAAAGCAATTGCATCTATTTTTCTCTTTAAGAAAATGTTGATGTTTAAGACAACCGTGGTGAGGAAAGTAAAAAATTTAGTATTATCAAGAGGCATTTTTTGCATTATAAATTTAGATATTCTTTAAATAGATTTATATATTCCTATCATATTGAAAAAGTTTTAAGAATATAAATTTCTTGTGCTCTTTAATAAGTTCTACTTTTGGCTCTAAGTTTGGCAGTTTCTTGGAAATATTTATGTTTAAACTCAAATGCAATATAATTATTGATTAAGAAATAATTATATTTCTGATCTTATCCAGATTTAGAGTATGTATTTTTAAATGAGCAGAAGAAATTATTGGTACCAATATATCAATGATGGTTATTTCTGGGTGGTAAGATTTTTTCCTATTATTCTTAAGATTTTCTACATTTTCCAAAATGAAAACTTCTTTCTCTTTATTCAGTAACAACATTGCTATACATTTTTAACTGTGGTATTATTTAATTCACTTAATCTCATTTTAACTATCTAAATGTTATGATGTGAAAATACAACTTTCAAAATATATTTTTGATAGAAACTTGAGTATTAGCTAAATGCCTTTTTTTTTTTTGAGGCGGAGTCTTGCTCTGTTGCCCAGGTTGGAGTGCAGTGGCGAGATCTCAGCTCACTGCAAGCTCTGCCTCCTGGGTTCATGCCATTCTCCTGCCTCAGCCTCCAGAGTAGCTGCAATGACAGATGCCTGCCACTATGCCCGGACAATTAACTAAATGCCCATTTTATAAAACTTATTTGAAAAAGGGAATTAATTTTCAAGATTCAAGCAGATAAACCTACTTAAAATAATGTCTTAAATATAAATAAAATAAGCAAATCTATGGATGTATTTATACATTACAGTATATAATATATAAATTATTACATAATAATATATAATACAGTAATACTACATAATATTTTTATTAATATATAAACTTAATTGTTCTGACATTTTTTCACACTCTGTCCCTCACTTCTATAAAATATGCTTAAGAATTCTCACTTTGTGGTTATTACAGAGAAGATTCTAAAGAAATAAAATTGTAGAAATTAAAATTAGATGTTAGGTTGTCTATTTTGAAAACAAATAAATTAATTAGTTGTAAAATGAACTGAACAACAAACAAAAAAGATCACAACATTTTGCAGTTGGATTTTGGCTTACAAGGTTGTGGTCAGTAACCTTTGGATGTTGGTAAAGAAATAGTAATAAGGTAAAATAACTAAATATTTACAGTATATATTAATAAGAAACTATTGAGTAAAAATGTGCAAATGAAAATAAATATTAAAGATTTTAATTTTTCAGTTAAGGGTAAATACAAGAAGATGGAATAATAATAAATATCCAATATTCAAAATGAGTAAAGTTAAGAGATAGTTTTATAATTTGTCAATCACATCAGAACAAAATATATAGAAAGCTATATTTTATAGGGAATGTCACACGTTTTGGAAAACTTTGTAAGTTGGGGACAACTAAAATCTTTGATTCTAGAAGATTTGGGTTTCTGCTGTCTCTACTCTCTCACTTGTCAGCTGGGTAACTTTAGTGGCAATAACGAAGAAAAAAGTTACAAACATATAGACCCACCAAAAAGGAGAAAGCAGCTCTTCTTCATACTCTATCTGAATCAGCATACTATTAACATGTTTGATCTTTGCCTATACGATAAATTTTAAAACTAGCATAGGGTTAACATTTTTATTTACACACATCTTTTAAAGATTGACATTAAGAATTTTTGCAAACATTTGAAATAATTATTATTTCCTTTTCTATAAGCTGCCTATTCTTGTGTTTTGCCCATTTTTACATCAGATTGTTTTTTAAATTGCAGGACACTAGCAAGTGCATGACCTTCCAGGGACTGAAGCTGCCTTATCTCTCCGCAGCTGCCTTTCTGGTTCAAGCTTGAAAAAATCCATCCCAACACCTTTGTTGGGCTGCTGTGGCTCCGTCTGTGAAATGGGCTGAAACTTCTGGCTGGTCTGACACCAAGGCAGAGACAGAACCACGTGGTCCCACCCCCACAGGCACTGGCAGTCCATGGAACTTGGATTAAAACTACTGAGGTGACACAAATAAAGACCCAAACTGAAGGATTGGTGAGGAATATCCCCACCACCTCAGATGAGCAGACACTACCATCCACCTCAGTGGATTAATTTAAATTAATTACATATTATAGCCCCCCTTCTCTCTTTTTCTCTATCTTTTGCTCTTTCTCTCTCTCTACATATGTGTATTCTCTCTCTCTCTCTCTCTATATATATACACACACACACACACAGGATATGTATATACATACACACACATATATAATATGTATATACTACATATATATATATATAGAGAGAGAGAGAGAGAGAGAGAGATAATATCTTCTTCCAGAAACTTGCCATTGCTCCATCAAGAGGTAGAGATATTATTCTTGTGAAACTGGTTGGGTCCTTATAACTGCTTCAATTAAATGTAACATGGCAGAAATAACACGGCACAACTTACAAGATTATGTTAAAAAGTACAGTTCCTGCCAGGTTCTGTTTCCTGGGACACTTACCATTGGAACCTGATTACCTGGTAGTAGGAAAATTCAGACTCGTTGAAACACTACATGCACTGTCGTTATTGGGAGAAGGCCAAGCTAAGGTATCAGCCCACTGCAAGTATTAATTACCACACCTGATAGTGAAAAGCCTTAGATAAGTTCAGCCTATGTGTAGAATCAACTTAAGCTTTTACTTTGTTAGTTGAGTCTCCAAGCATCATTGATTGGATATAACCATTACCCTTCTGTCACCTGAATTTCAGACTGCCCCATTAGATTTGTGAACATACCAAATATATGTTTTGTACTGCTGAATTTTAGGGTAATTTTTGACATAACAACTAGAATAGTAAGAATCGCCATAAGCAAATTAAATATATGGAATTAATTAATAGCAATAATATTGAAATGGAATATAATTGGCTCACTCATATAGTCAATTTTCTTAAGATGACCAATGTATTACTTGACAAAAATAATATAGCATAATTAGATGAAATATACTTTTTTATGGAATCATAGCTAAAAGAAACAATGTACAAGTTGACAATTTTGGTCTCTCATGAGGCCAAATGTTTCTTGAGAGTGGAGATCATGTCTAATTCAAATTTTGGCATAGGAGCTTAATGTGATTAATTAATGAATTAATCATTAAAACAAGCACTGATGGAATGATGTAATGGCATTCTCTGTACTGATTGAAATTAGTATTGGACATTTATACTTCTAAAAGACAATAATTATAGAAATTGCTAACTACTTCTACCCTCCAAATACATATACATACAAACACTAGATTAATGAAATCTTAAAGTCATCATGTAAGGAATATAAATGTAGATTCATTTCTAGTTCATGATTTTAAAAATTAGTCTTCTCAATGAATGGCAGGACTAGAATATAATAGTAGTATAAGTAATTACTAGTAATACGATTTTTAATGTTAATTACACTACCTTTTTTTAACCAGTTTTCAACCTATGAGAACACCAGTTCTCCATAAATAGAATTCAAATAGTAAGCAAAATATCTGTGAGTTAGTTTTTTGACCAGTAATAATGTAGCAAAATCTGTCTACATTGTACTTGTTCCTCTGTAAAGACATGTTTCAAATTACCCACAATTTGAACAATTTGACACTACACACTACACATTTATATGCCATCTGAAAATACTGTTTGTGCCTGAATTGCTTGAAATAGTTAAATCAATCTCTTAAACTAAAAAAAAAATTTGTTTATAAAACTATTGGTGTGATGCATCTGACATCTGGACCAATTGTCAGCTATAGATAATTAGGTCTCTTAATGGTTCCATGTATCTATTTTCAATCTAGATCAGACCTTGTAATTAAAACGTCTTTAAATAGGATACAGCTTTTTTAGATAATGCAAAATTCTGATTGAATTCAATAGAAGGCTGCTATATCACATAACCTTTGTCTTTAGACAATCATTACATTTTTAAAGTTTTCATGCTTGACTGCCTAAAAGCAATGTGAGGTATTCTATATAGACCTACGAGAGTAGCAGTTTTGTAAGACTTGAACACTGCTACTGAATCTATAGATATCTCTGCTATATAAAACGTCCTACCTGGCATGCAACTAAGTATACCCTAAATATTTAAGAGGTTCTTTATTAGATTGATGATAAAACTTACTGTGTTGATTATGGATAGAAAACAATAAACTCCTGTTGAGGTTTACAGGTTGGGCCATTGGTGAAGTTTCTTCATGATATAAATAATTCCAGCCTCTCATCTATTTCATTCTCAGGCACATTACAAATGACAGCATGCCATGGATCATCAGATTCATTTGTGAATAGTTTAAAATCAGCATTTTGATTTTCAACTACATTCTACCAATGCTGTTTAGGCTTTTACATCACATGTTTCATTAAGAATTGCAAATAATTTGCATTCTCTACCAGGGAAATATGTAATAGGAATATAGGCTCAGTATTCCTTTCCTCTTCTATTAGAAACATGATCCTAATATTTCCATTACCCCTTCCTTAATATACTCCTCGTTGAAGGGACAGTCAATTAAAGTATTTTCTAACTCCAGGAAAGTGGCAAGCTCCTAATTCCAATGAGTGGCTCCTCTGGGATTTAAAATCTTGGATAGAGTGGCATAAAGAAAATTAAGAGTGCATTTGTTAGTTGCTAGTATGTACAACAGGTTTCAGAAAATGAAAATCAGCTCTCTGTTTTTATAAAAAGTTTTAATGGAACATAGCCATACTCACTTATTGATGCATTGTGTTTGGTGGGTTTCATGCTATAATAGCAGAAGTGCATAGTTGCAACAAAAATCAGATAGTCCACAAGTATAAAATATTTACTACTTGGCCCTATAATAAAAAGGTTTGCTGCTCCCTGACCTACAACATCAGAGCTGCTATAATTTCTACTTTTCCTGAGCCAATTTGTTCAGTTATTATTTGGGGTTTGTAAAATACCTAGAATCCCATCAAAAGTTCATTTGTTCTCAATTTGATTAGAGTCAGTTTCTTCAGCTTATATTCAAAGAGCATCAGTTGACCTAAAAATTGTTTTCACTGGGGTGGGAGTGGGAGCAGCAACAGATCTCTGCATTTGAGTATTTGGAATTATTTACCCACACTAAAATGGGTAAACAAACAGAAGTGAGACTGTAGTTTAAAGACTGAGATGAGAAAAAAGTAACTCCCCCAGATATGAATTATCAGAGCAGTTCATGAACTTGTCAACTATGGCTCCTGGATCCTTTGAATTAACTGATAATTCTAACTGCTACTGTAGAATAAGTTAAATATCACAAAGAATGCATACACTACAAAGTGGAATGCTTACTTGTGACCACACTGTATTACATAAAATTTTTAAAAATGTTTTCTGAATTAGGTTGAAGTTGTTTTCTCCTTTCTTTTTAGACAGAGTTTCACTCTGTCAACCAGGCTGCAGCACAGCGGCACTATTTTGGCACACTGCAACCTCTGCCTTCTAGGTTCAAGCTATTCTCCTGCCTCAGCCTCTTGAGTAACTGGGATTATAGTCACGCTCCACCATGCCTAGGTAATTTTTTGCATTTTTAGTAGAGATGGGGTTTCACCTTGCTGAAACCTTGAGGGATTCACCCACCATGGCCTCCCAAAGCATTGGGATTACAGGCGTGAGACACTACACCTGGCCTGTTTTCTCTTGCTTACAACCAGAGAAACATACTGAGCCACCCTTAATTGGGACAGATGAATTTATGATCCTTCACAGCCCAAAGCTGATATGTTTTTCCCTGCATCAATGTCTCCAAATGACCATTGTTTGCTGCTAATATGTGAAGTAACAAATATATGGAGACACTCTCTGATACGGTCTGGCTGTGTCTCCACTCAAATCTCATCGTGAATTGTAGTTCCCATAATTCCCATGTGTCATGGGAGGGACTCGGTGGGAGGTAGCTGAATCACGGAGGTGGGTCTTTCTCATGCTGTTCTCTTGCTAGTGAATAAGTCAAGTCTCAAATGATGGTTTTATAAAGGGGCGGCCCTCTACACAAGCTCTCCTGCCTGCTGCCACCTAAGACGTGACTTTGCTCTTCATTCGCCTTCCACCATGATTGTGAGGCCTCCTCAGACATGTGGAACTGTGAGTCAATTAAATCTCTTTCCCTTATAAATTAACCAGTTTTGGGTATGTCTTTATTAGCAGCATGAGAACAGAATAATACACTCTTCAATTTGCTATATTAAAAAGTATCCATTTTACCTATAAAAAACTATAGCAGCTGTAAGAAGACTTCTCTAAATAATATAGATTAATAAATGTCACTATCACAAGAACAGCATAAGCCCCACCTCCATGATTCAACTACCTCCCACCGGGCCCCTCCCATGACACATGGGAATCATGGGAACTACAATTCAAGATGAGATTTGAGTGGGGATACAGCCAAACCACATGTGACATTATTAAGTACAGAGAGGCAGCCAAAGAATATGAGTCATTGCAGGTATCCAGCACAATGATGCCTCATATCTATGTCAGGAAGAATATTAACATAATAGCTTATTTTCTGTTTCCACTGCTATATTTCTTTTCTTACTCCATCTCTAGAATTGTCCGAGGCATTGTTTCTGATAAAAGGATCGAGTTATGTTCTTAGAGTTTAGGAGGCAAAAAAATAGCTATATCCAGTAGTAACAAGATATATTACCAAAATAGGAAAGAGCAGAATTTTTGGAATAGGTTCATAAGGAAAATTGGAATTTTTTAAAGTTGAGAGATGAAGGACACATTTTTTTTCCCTTCTTTCTTTTTTTTTTTTTTTTTTTTTTGTTTTTTGACAGAGTTTCACTCTTTGTTGCCTAGGCTAGAGTGCAGTGGCACGATCTCGGCTCACTACAACCTCCACCTCCTGGGTTCAAGCAATTCTCCTGTCTCAGCCTCCCGAGTAGGTGGGATTACAGGCACCCGCCACCATGTCCAGTTAATTTTTGTATTTTTAATAGAGACGGGGTATCACCATTTTGGCCAGACTGGTCTGAAACTCCTGACTTCAGGTGATCCACCAGCCTCGGCCTCCCAAAGTACTGGGATTACAAGCTTGAGCCACCATACCCGCCCAAAGGACACATTTTCATACACGCCCTAAACGAAGGATTGTTATAAGATGTGGCTTGAGCACCTTATAAGTAATGCTCTCATCTTGAATGTTTCAGAAAAAGAGCTCATTCTTGTGCTTGACATAGAAGTCAAGCAGCTCCCAGACTTTAAAGGATGATTTTGGTCTACAAAATGCACATGTCTATAGCATCTGATATGAATCAAAGATGAAAGAACCCTTTTCTAAATATGCTGGATTACTTCAAACACTTAAAGCCATTTTTTTTAAATGATGATGATGGTGCAAGAGTTGTCAGTATTGATGAGATTGAATTATTTTACCAATATAGATGACTGGGAATCAGAAAATTAGATTTGTTTTAAGAACTAAAGAAGTGTAAAATTCCTTGCACCCTGTTATAATCTGCAATATAACTGATATATAGGTCCTGTAATATACAATATTAAAACTGTTAAATTATCACATTAGGCAAGACTAGAATTTAACAGGTGTACCATAGTTTTTGAAACAAAATTTTTCTCTCTCCATTTTCCCATTTTCATTAAAAGATAAATCATGGTAGGACTGGTTTGGTTTATTATATTTGGCCTAGTTATTTGTATACAGTGCAGCAAAAATATGTTTTCAATAGGCCTTTGAAATTGGCTTTGATGGAACTTTGTTCCATAGAAGGAATCTCAGATAAGACTTTTTAAAGCCCAGCCTAGCCATGGATTGTGCCATCAAATACCTATGAGTTAGGTGAAACTTCCTTTCCTCTTGTGGTTCCAGGATACACCTGGGGCTTCTGCACCTGTCAGAAAGTGATATTCTTTACTTACCACAGGTCAGAGTCCCTGTACATGGACTGCATACACAAAATGAGAGGGCAGTTTTCCCAAGGGCTTTCTTGGCTCCATAAGTTAAGTTTGATTCCTTAAAGGAGAGCACACTATTCCAGTCAAAGCCTTGGTAAAATAACCAGTTTCTCCAATTGTGTCCAGTTACAAATGAAAACAGATTCTTATTGCACTTACACAAATAACTGTATTGCCGTAAGTTAAGCATACTCACAAGTAGTTTCTAATTCTGGAGAAATCAGGTAGAGAGAAACAAATATGCTCCAGATTTTGTGCATAGTTGTATACCAAATTGTTAAAAGCTGTTAATAGCTCAAAAGCAAAGTTTCCTTGACTCTGAAAAGCAAAACAAAGGATTAGCAACATTTTAACCAAAAATTCCAAAAGATCACTTCAGTCTCCTATTAATTCAGTTTATGCAGTTAATTCCTATCCTGCTTGACATTAATAAACATTTTAGCTCTGTAAAAATCTTGCACATTTTTCCTCTATTCTGATGTAACAATCTCCAAAGATATTAGGAACCTGCATTCCAGAGCACCTGTTGGAGCTTTACAGCTGATTATAAAACTACCTTTTAAAGAAGACCAAAACAAGACATAAATTGTTTATTTATGGGTGACAAAAAGTTCTAGGGTAGCCATAGTTAAAGACACAATTGAAAAGGAAATCCATTACCTCTGTGGCTCACAATAATTTTAATATAACAATTACAATTATTACTGATAACATACACTAAGGTATATCAGATTGATGGGAGTTTCACATGATTTGGAATACATATCAATGACATATTTATGCAAATATAGGCCAAAGAAAGCCAAACACCATTTAATATTTGACAATGCTTCCTGTTTAGTTTTTATACCAAATAAGCCAAATTTTACCTTTACATTAGGGTACTATTAATGTTAAACCCAATTCTTAATAAACTTTATAGACATATTTACCCAATTTTAATGTTTGACCATAAGGCAAGACTTTTATAGACTTTTTATAACCCTTTACAATTTTTGTTAAAGAGCAGATTAGTGCTCTTTGACTTTTATTGAAAATACCTTTTTAGTAGGCAACTTGTACAGCTAAACATAGTTTTCATTTTATAAAACATTTAGCAATCCCTAATCACCTCTTTAAACTGTACAACATTTCTTGCATAAATTCCATTTCATAAATTCTTTCATGACTATACAGACAAGGTATGACATGCCTTGACTTTCTGCACTTGTCCTAAACATCCCTCTTTTAAAGTCAACAGTTACACTGTTTACTTACGAGCAAGACTTTTACCATTTGGTAAAATCCTTTTTATTTGGGAATTTTTTTCTGTAATATCTTTTTGCATAGCTAGGGACATGGCTAGAAGTTTCACATGTCCCCAGGCCTTCCACCTCTAACTGCAGGCTTTAACACTCCAAAATAAATTGAACAGCTAAGAGTCAAAGAAGCATTTATGACATACAGCATTTAGCAAACCTTGTATTTGACCTGCATAATTTAGACCAACATGTTTTGCATATTTTTGTTTTTTTAAATTTTTTTTTTTTTATACAGACGGAGTCTCGCTCTGTAGCCCAGGCTGGAGTGCAGTGGCCTGACTTGTCCTAAACATCCCTCTCTTTATTATCAGCTCACTGCAAGCTTTTACCTCCCTTATATCAAATCATTCTCCTGCCTCAGCTTTTTGCATAGCTAGGGGACATGGCGCCCGCCACATGCCCCAGGTTTTTTGTATTTCTTAGTAGAGACGGGGTTTCACCGTGTTATCAGGATGGTCTCGATCTCCTGACCTCGTGATCCACCCAATTTCGGTCAAAAAGTGCTGGGATTACAGCTTTAGCAAACCACCGCGACCTGCCCAAATGTTTATATTTTTGAAGATTTTTATTTTACCAATAATCTTTAAGACTCTCTTTATTTTTATAACTTTCTTTGTGTCACTGTTTTTTTCCTGGCTTCTTTTACCTTGTTTTGTATATAACCTTTAAATAATCTTTGAATTAGATAAAAATTAGTTCCCCTTTAAAAAGGACACAATCTTTAGAAAGAATGTTTTCCTAGAATATATATTTTATTGGAAAATAATAATGAAATATCTGTTGTTTAATTTAACTTTAGATTCTAAATTACGGCAATTTTGTTTATGAGTATTTATCCCATTACATTTATTTATTTATTTTAATCATTTACCTAGATTATTTATGAAAACTGAAATAGTCATCATTTAAAGTTATGAAGCCACCAGTGCGAAACTATAACTGAGACAGCGAAAATGATCTGACCTAACCAACTCCACTTTGCTTTTAACCTCCACGTTATTATTATTCATTAACTTAGTTTATAGTTTAGCTTTGAAAGAAAGATGATAACAGTCCTTTCCCAGAACAAACTTCCTTCATCTCTGTGGACTAGACTGCCTAAGGAAGTTAGGATATTTTACGTAATCATTCAAGATGAAGCTATCTTCATTAAACCAATGTTAATGTTTTATTCATTAAAAAGTACACAAGCAAAGATTATTCTGTTTGGGGCTGAGTTATAGTTTTGTAGCCTCTGTGCCAGATTTGGACACCTTATAGTATTTGGTAGCGATAAGTATGAAATTGCTTAATTGATAAATACAAACTAAATATGTATGCTGGCAACTCTTAAGATATTTCTAATATTAGAAATGTCTTCTAATATTACTTTATCAATAATTTTTAAAGCTAACTTATTTATTGAAGATGCTAATTAAGTCACATAAACTTGAAAAAGCATTTGACTAGTCTTCCTTTTTTTCTGTTAAAGTATTTAAGCAATTTTATTCTTCTCTCAGCCAATTAATTAGAACTTTTTTATATTTTTCAGTAGTGAAACATGGTGTACACAAGAGATAAATACATAGACATACTAGGCATGCCAATGGAAGTGCATTTTATAGGTTTATAACACCTCCTTTTCCTATTTTTTAACTGGATCTTTGAGCTCTGGGCTGAGCTCACACTGAATCCTGGGTTTTCAGAAAGTGAGAATTACTATGAGACTAGACAGTGTGATACTTTTATGGTGCACTGTAAAAACATTTTTTTTCCCCAAACAAAAACATTTCTAAGTGTCTAAATTACACTTTTCCTTAAAAACCGCAGAGTAGTTTCTGTTGTAACAGCCATTAATGAAGAAAACAGAATTCAGTAAACTGGGAAGAAAAAACTTTTGCTTAAAATGACAAGGTCTTAGGAGAGAAATGTACGAAAACAAAAACATGAAGGCTTTTTAAACAAACAAGCGGACACACACGTATACGCATACACATTTTGGATGTTAGCTTATTAATTAAGCTGACTTTCGACCACTGAGCTTCTACAAACTTCTTTCTCCTTCCCAGAGGCCTCTCTGCAGGAATGGACCCAAAGCGTCCCATTTTCAAGTTTACATGGTATCCAAAAGAACAAGAGAGACACACAAAACAAGTGGAGGCAGATTTCAGACAAACACAAGGGGGGGGCGCACTCCGGCAAAACAGACTCAAAACGAACTCAAAACCTGATCCCAACCCAAATGTAAAGCGGGTGAATGAGCCCTGTTGCTTCCCTTGGTGGTACCCTATTGCTTCCTTGGCAGTACCAGACAAATGGCTTAACAAGCCCACATAGGAAAATAATAGGCTTCCAGCAAAGGATCCAGTTAACTCACCCTTTGAGCGCATCCGCTCCTGATCTCCATTCTTCCCCAGCAGTGAAAGCGACATGCGGATTTGCCCAGGGAACAGCCCTCTGGAGGGTCCCGTGGGGAAACCTCACCTGGCAGCTGGGAGATCCTCCTGAAGACTGGCTCCTCACAAGCTGCCAGCGGCTGAAAACAGCACCGTCCTTACCGCCTGGCTGGTGTACCAAATTTTGTTCCAAGACCAAACGAAAGTCGGGATGCTATTTCTCACGGCCCAGTAACGAGATGCAGATGAACTGGGGAGAAAGTGAGTTTTTTTTTCTGTAAACTGTTACAGGGAGAAGGTCTGGAAATTATTGCCAGACCAACTAAAATTAGAAAGTTTTTTAGGGCTTATATACTTTCTACGCCGTATATCTATATGTAAGTGTGCATGCATCTAAAGACATAAGTGATTAACTTCTTTTAATCTATAACTAAGTCTGAGTCCTGAAGACCTTCTTGTGGAGCCTCAGTAAGTTTACTTAATCTAAATGGGTCTAGGTGCTGGGGTGATTACCCTTATCTTGTCTCCTGCTAAATCTTGGAGGTTTGGGGAGTTCTTTCAGACCTCCAGTAAACTTGTTTGTGGAGGCCTGGGGAGTTTCTTCAGACTCCCAGTGAATCTTGTTTAATCCTAAATGGGTCCTGTTAAGAATTCCTTTGTTATTTTTGTTATGCTTTAAGGCCCAGGAAAGGCCTAGGCAAAACTCTTGATTGGCTTTTGTTACATTCCAGCCTTCGTATAAGGGAACTGGCTGTTTTAAGCTTTTAATATTTAACTTAACCACTCTGTCAGTACAGATACAGTTGTGATGGAGGCCTGTGTTAGTGCAACATGGCCTGCCATACTATTTTTCATAATAGGGAATACAAAAAGAAAATACTAATATTAGAATAGGGATCCTGATTTCCAATTTAATGTATTCAAATTCAAATCACTTGAGTATTCATTTACAGATATAAGATGTACAGTAGTATGGATCTATTCAGGCAACAGAAACTCTATATTAATTTGAATGGAAATGCTAAATAGAAAAAAAGTTAAGCCATAATAGGACAGTAACTACCAAGCTGTAAAAAGAACTCTAAAGAGTACCATGGGTCTGAAGGATAACATCCGAGGAACTACAAACTTGGAAGGAGGGCCCGAGGCAGGATGAGCCCTCAATTGGAGAGCCTCAATTGATGAGCCTCAATTGCAGAATATGTGATTGCAGCCCACTGGATAGGGGAGAGATTTGTTGCGTTAGAGCTGGTCTGTATTCAATAGGCAATGAGAAATAATCCTCCAGGAATCAGGAACCTGTGGGCTGATATATAGGCACACAGATGGGCTTGGAATGCTTCTGTAGGGCAAGAGGCCTAGAGTCTGTGATATTTGCATCACTAGCCTCTCAGAAAGAGGGTCCCCATATCCAAGCGAGAGCTACACAGTTATTGGTGGACTGTATGCTTTGGAAATGCAGCTGAGATAGAGCAAGGCCACATGTCTTGCACACTCATTCCACTGACCAGCCATTCAACAGGAGAGAGGAAGTGCAAAATTAGCACCCTGGAACCTGGAAGAGAAGCCCTCTCCTTCTGGCAGTGTCTCTCTTGTGCACTCTACTGACAAACCTTTAACATCTTGCTAATATTTAGTGAGAAAGACTTAAAGGGTCCATTTTATGGCAGGTGCTGAAGGGCGAATTTGTAACAGAGAAGCAATGAATTGAAAATGGGCAGAGTATGAGAGGACATGAGCCAAGATTAAAGACATAGATTTGAGTGTTGTCAACTAAATAGTGATTCTCTTTAAGCATAGTGTTTGCAGATAAAGCCTATAGACAGTGTGTAGAGTAAGAAAAGTGGACTAATGTCCATAGACATCAACATGTAGTGGGTGGGAAAAGGGAAAAGAACAAATAAAGGATACTGTTCCGTGGCAGGGCTGTATATGCAGTGACTCCTAAATGCTGAAGGAGCCAAGAAACAAAGAAGGAGACAGACAAATCCAGGTTTTTCTTTTCTTTCTTTTTTTTTTTTTTTTTTTTGTATGAGATAACTGGAAATTCTGTAGATCACTGCACCTCAACCCGCAGACCCAGGGCTTCTACCTTGAGGAATGTATCCTTGCTCTAGAAGGAACATGTAAGTGGCCACAGGCATCACAGCCTACAATTTCTGCAATAGCATTGAGGGTTGTTTTGGATGAAACGTAGAGTAAGTGTTTCTACAGAAAAAGAGTAATACATGAAGTAATGTTTTGGAGGCATTCCTGGACTTAGGACTAGTCAGAAGTCACATGGAGGATTAGAATTTAAAATAAAGCCTCTCTTATGAGAACAAATGGACACAGGGAGGAGAACATCCACATCTGGGCCTGTGGTGGGCAAGGGAAGGGACAGCATTAGGACAAATATCTAATGCCTGGAGGGCTTAAAACCTAGATGACAGGCTGATGGGTGCAGCAAACCACCATGGCCCATGTATACCTATGTAACAAACTTGCACATCCCTCACATGTATCCCAGAATAGAAAGAAAGAAAAAGAAAGGAGGAAGGAAGGAAGGAAGGAAGGAAGGAAGGAAGGAAGGAAGGAAGGAAGGAAGGAAGGAAGGAAGGAAGGAAGGAAAAAAACAAAACAAAACACTCTTTTCCCTACAAATACTAAGAAGCCAGAGAAAAGTCAAAAAGAACCAATAGGGCAAAACGTTTCCACAATACCTTTCATGAGCTTTCTTTCTGTTTGCCTTTCTTTCTCGTCCTTCCCCTGACGTATACTATCTGCCCCACATGGTAGCCATATTGGACTTCTCTCAGTTTTCAAATAAGCATTGATGTCTGTCTTTGGTATGTACATTTCTCTTTTTTTGTTCCATGAATTTTCTTCTTTACACCACACCACAGTTCACACTCTTTTCCATTGCTTGTCTACTAACTTCTACTTGTGTTTATTATTTTTTAATGTATTACATTTTTCATTTTTATTTTGAAAATTGCATTCTGCTTTATTCCTGAGAGTTCAGAGCAAATTTAGGAAATACTCACATTTTGCAACCTGAGCAAAGGAAAATTTAAGTGTTTGCCTGATAGTGTTCAGGTGGAATTGAACACTTTTTTTTTTTTTTAGTATTATACTTTAAGTCCTGTGGTACATGTGCACACCATGCAGGTTTGTTACATATGTATACATGTGTCATGTTGGTGTGCTGCACCTGTTAACTCACCATTTACATTAGGTATATCTTCCAATGCTATGCCTCCCTCCTCCCCCCACCCCACAACAGGCCCCAGTGTGTGATGTTTCCCACCCTGTGTCCAAGTGTTCTCATTGTTCAATTCCCACCTATGAGTGAGAACATGCAGTGTTTGGTTTTCGGTTCTTGCAATAGTGTGCTCACAATGATGGTTTCCAGCTTCATCCACATACCTATAAAGGACATGAACTCATCCTTTTTCATGGCTACATAGTATTCCATGGTGTATATGTGCCACATTTTCTAAATCCAGTCTATCATTGATGGACATTTGGGTTGGTTCCAAGTCTTTGCTATTGTGAATAGTGCCTCAATAAACATACGTGTGCATGTATCTTTATAGCAGCATGATTTATAGTCCTTTGGGTATATGCCCAGTAATAGGATTGCTGGGTCAAATGGTATTTCTAGTTCTAGATCCTTGAGGAATCGCCACACTGTCTTCCACAATGGTTGAACTAGTTTACAGTCCCACCAACAGTGTAAAAGTGTTCCCATTTCTCCACATCCTCTCCAGCACCTGTTGTTTCCTGACTTTTTAATGATCGCCATTCTAACTGGTGTGAGATGGTATCTCATTGTGGTTTTGATTTGCATTTCTCTAATGGCCAGTGATGATGAGCATTTTTTCATGTGTCTGTTGGCTGCATAAATGTCTTCTTTTGAGAAGTGTCTGTTCTTACCCTTTACCCACTTTTTGATGGAGTTATTTGATTTTTTCTTATAAATTTGTAGATTCTGGATATTAGCCCTGTATCAGATGGATAGATTGTAAACATTTTCTCCAAAAAACCTTTCAAAAAATCAATGAATCCAGAAGCTTATTTTTTGAAAAGATCAACAAAATTGATAGACTGCTAGCAAGACTAATAACGAAGAAAATAGAGAAGGATCAAATAGACACAATAAAAAATGGTAAAGAGGGTATCACCACCAATCCCATGGAAATACAAACTACCATCAAAAAATACTATAAACAGCTCTACACAAATACACTAGAAAATCTAGAAGAAATGGATACCTGTGTTTATTGTGTCAGTTTAAATGTCATGAGATTTAGAGGAACTTCCATACCTCTACCTGGTCCTGGTTGTATGAGTTACTCTTGAAATGTGCTCCCACAGCCCCCATTGTTTTCTTCATCATTAATGCATTGCTGTCTTTTGTATATGATTGTTAGACTCTCTTCCTAAACTGAAATCTCTGGGGGAGAGGGCTTATGTTCGTAAAACTTAGGATTTTGCCCCTAGGAGAGTAAAACTTTGTGAAAACACAGATAAATACATGTTGATTTAATAATAAATAAAATAGTAAATAAATAGAACAAAGGAGAACAGAGTTTCAAAAGTAAGCCACTTTAGAAAGTTAAGGCATGTACATTAAGATGTAAATTATGTTTGCTCATTGAATGTTATGTTAGGAGATAACTGATAAATTTGGCAATGTATTCTTCATTTCTTTACTTCATTTATAGGAAAACTCTTAAAAAGCATTGTCTCTACAGACTGTAACATGCTAAATAATGCCCATTCCCCAAAATGTCTACATCCAAATCCTTATAATATATGTGCCTATTATCTTAAATGGCAAAAAGACTTTGAAGATGTGAATAAGTGAAGACTCTTGAGAGGCAGAGATTATCCTGGGTTACTGGGTAGACCCAAAATAATCACAAATCCCTACTGATGTCAGATATGGCCTTTCGTCTGACTCCAATTCTTCCCTCTTGTATCCCTTAAGGATGTGACAAAAAAAGGGAGTGAGAAAGAGAAACAGATAGAGAGAGAGAGAGAGAGGGATTAAAAATGTAGCCTGCTGTCTTTTAAGATGGAGGAAGTCACAAGCCAAGTACTATAGGAGGAGTCTAGAAGCTAGAAAAGTCAAGGAAATGGATTCTTCCCTAGAATACTCAGAAGGAATATAGCATTACTGAACCATGTTGGGACTTCTGATCTCATATAACTGTAAAAGAACACATTTATGTCACTTTAGGCCAAATTAGCAAATTTGTCATAATTTCTTATGGCAGAAATGCACAACTAAGACACAAATCCTCTGTAACTCTCTACTTCTGATTTCTCTTAAAGTCATTGTGATCAAGCTTTTGCCTTAATGATTCTGTCACAAATATTTTGTCAAAGACACCACTTACTTTTGCTTTGTTAAATCTAATGATTATGTTAGTCCTTATTGTACTTTACCTATTAGTAGCAGAAACCATATTTAGTTACTATCATTACTAATGCAGAAATAGCAAAAGTGTTTCATTTAGAATCAAAAACAATACAGTAATTGTTTTAGTGAACATTGCACTAAAATTTTAAGTTGTCACAATGGACTTTTAAAATAATAGCAATAAATAAAATTTTGAATAAAAGACACAAATTTGTATCTACATGGAATACACACAATAATAGCCAAAGGACTATGAATAAATTTCTGGATGTAATTTTAATATACAATATAAAATTTTACTTCTATATTGAAGAATAATCTGTTAGAAAATGTAATTAAAATAACAATTATGATACAACAAAAAGTACCTGGAAAAAATCAAAATAAGATATACATTTCATTTTATTAAAAAGTACAGCTATTTCTTATGGGACATTAACAAAGATACAAATAAATGTAAAGCTATGGATGCTTATGAATTGAATAGAAGGATTCAATATTATACCAACAAGAAAAACAAGTTGGGCGAAATGCCATACCAGGTGACAGCACTTATTAGAAATGTTGGTCTATGTAGGAATAGGTAAAAGCAGTCACCAGATAGAAAACTGGCATATGTACTCACCATACATTGAAACTTGATGTTTCAGAGGAGGCATCACGGATCAGTGGGAAAAAGTTGGCTATTCAAAATGTGACTGGAAAAAAACAAATCTGAAAAACTGAACAATAAGTTTTTAATAATATATGTGATAAAACATATAAGGCATGCAAGAGTGATGAAACATAAAATACAGGATCATGGGTACAAATGAGGGAGAAAAGAAGGCAGACTGGTTTGAGAAGGAGCCCTATATAGACTTTCAAAAACATACCAGTGATCCATTGTCTTGAGCTAGGTGATGAGCAAGAACTGTTTGACAATAATTCTTTTGATTGTGTGTGTGCACGTGTGTGTGTGTATATATATATGTATGAAGATTTCATGTATCCTCATCACTGTGAAACCCTAGTGTGTATATATATGTATATATGTGTGTGTATATATAGACCTGCAAACACACACACACAATTCCACCATCTTATCCCTCTGTCCACATTTACAAAAGCTCTAACAACAAATTAGAAAGTATAACACACTCAAATATAAAGATAACACACACCTGTCTATGTGTGCACACACATATCAAACAGAAGAAACAAAAAAACAATACAAGCTATACAATACACACACATATACACACATGCATGCACATATATAACAGTATGCTATTTGGCTTTTATATGTACAATGGTTTCCATGATAGTAACTATATAAAAACTAATAAAATTTGAAAGATACACCTAAATGAGAAGAAAGTGTTTTAGGTGATAAATTTAGAGACAAATACACGGTGGTAGCAATAGTGACCTCATAGGAGTAAAGGACTAAATGAAGAATTTATTATAGCAAGAAGGCGTATTTGAACTTTGTACATGTTGTACAGAAGTTTAATGAAGGAGAGTTTAAAAACAGAACAAAGTGGGTAAATTCAAGTTTCTTAAAGATACAACAAGCATTGGTATACATAGATACAACTTTCAAATTCCCTAGGGAAAAGGTTTTCGTCTATCCTCATCACTATGAAACCCTAGTGTTTAAAACACTGCCTGTCATATATTAGGTACACAATTAATATTTGTGGAATCTACATTTAATAAATTAATAAAGATAATAAACAACAACAAAAGAATACATGGTTTGGGGGTTGTCTTAGTGATTGGGCTACATTTTGAGGCTATATATGTAATTGTGGACTTTTCTCTCTGTAGTGTTTCTTCTGTTTGATATGTGTGTGCACACATGGACATGTGTGTGTTTTCTTTATATCTGAACCTGTTATACTCTCTAATTTGTTGTTAGAGCCTTTTAATTCTGGACACAGAGATAAGATGGTGGAGAATGGTACGTAGCAGAAGAGACAGAGAACTAAATACTAAGGAATTTGTTATAGACTTAAAGAGATGAGTAAAAGCAATGTCAATGGTCCAATTTGTCTTATTCAAAATATGAGCAATGCAAATGACACAGTCCGCTTCCAACCTAATTGGCTTCCTAACCGTTACATTTATAGCAACAAGCATCTAGTTCCATTAACAATTAAGACATCTTGTATCAATCATATAATTACCTAAGAAAGGCACACACAAGTAGGATATTTCTTTAATCAGGTGAAAGCATCCTTATTTCAAGCACTAAAACATTCTAAAATTACAGCTTTTTACTTTATCCCCAGACTGAATAGGTTTAAGACTGAAAGGATGTTAATTTCAAATCCTTATTTCTGGTTGTTTGGTGTTTTTTGTTTTCCCAAGATGAAGTCCATCCTGAGATAGGACAACGATAATTTAGCAGGTAAAAAAAGATTGAGTGTAAAAGAAAAATTATATAATTATTTCAGAAAAAATATTCTCAAGTTAAAAATCAAAATAGTTGGATTTCTTTTTTACATATGGGTCTTGCTATATTGTCCAGACTGGAGTACAGTAGGTATTCACTGGAGCAGTTGTTGCACACTGCAGTCTCACACTACAGTTTCAAGCTCAAGAGGTTCTCTGCCTCAGCTTCCTGTAGTTCCTGAGTAGCTGGAACTACAAGTGCTTTCCACAGTACCCAGCTAAATAAATGAATATTTAAAAAATTATAGTATTGTAGGAGATCAGAAAATTAACAAAAAAATTATGTCAACTCCTTGATAGGTTAATTGGCTCTTTTTCTTCATAGAAGGACATGTTCTTTCATAAATGAATAAGAAATCAGAGATTTCTGATATAGTGAAGGTGGTCATTATTATATGACTTATAAAAGTTTTTTTTTTTCTACTCAAATAATCAAGAATTGTGTTTAATTTGGTACTGGTGGTTAATTTTCTTGAACTAGTCATGGTTATTAGAACTACTAGCTTGAATCTCTTCTGTTGTGCTATGTCCCACATTTGGTAACACTCAAAGGAGATATAAGCTAAAAACTCTTGCTCTGTACTAAACAAGAATAATTAAGATCATTAAGACAAATTTGCCTGCATAATTTGAAAACTGTGAGCTAACAGGATGCAAATATATGAAGAGATTTATGATAACAAATTGGCTTGTGCAGTTATGGAGGTGACAAGTCTCAAGATCAACATTAAGTAGGTGAACCAAGAGAGCCGATCGTGTTTTTCCAGTCCAAAGACCAGCATGCTTGAGACCCAGGAAAAGCGAATGTTTCAGTTGGAGTCCAAAGGCAGGAAAAAATGATGTCCCAGTTCAAAAGGCAGGCAGCAGCAGGAATTTCCTAATACTCTCAGGAGGGCCAGCTATTTTGTTCTATTGTGGCCTTCAGCTGATTGAGGCCTACGACCCACGTTAGGAAGGACAAACCTGCTTTACCCAGGCTATAGATTTAGATGTTAAACGCATCCCAAAACAACCTCACAGAAACATGCAAAATAATGTTTGGCCAAATATCTGGTGCACTGGGGCCCAAAGTAGTAGACACACAAAATTAATCATCACAGCATGCTTAATAATTTACAGTTGGAAAAATGAATGATTTGACCAATAAATAACTCTAAATGTAATATTTGTTCTGCTTACTGGGGTGTTTATACATCCAAAACAATGAATAAAATGGGATAAGAACCTTTGCCAAGGATGCAAGCTTTAACTTCAGGCCTTTGCAAATTTTTAATGAGTCTAATCATGTCATTATTTAAATATAATTAGCATATTTTAAATACAAATTACTTCTTAAATATAAACAAGCATTTCTACATTTCAAACTAAGGAAAGGAAAGCCAACAATACTATGAAATTTGCTAATCAAATTTATCCTGAAAGCGTAACATATTTTAAAACCTATTACTGTTAGGATCAATTTCCTTTTTAAAGGAAGAGATGAAGAGATTTTTCCCGAGATTGAAGAAAAAAAAGCCAGATTAAAAAGATTATTTCCAAGATATATTTTTAAACTGTATAGCTGTTAAGTATTTTGGCACATAAAAACCTTTTTTAAAAAATACAATTCTACTTTCTGGGAAATATTTAATTTCATTTCATTTTGATTACTATTACACATGGGAAAAAGAATATGACTGGATGATATTTTGAATGTGTATATGTATGTGTGGGTGTATATTCAGATGACAAAGAATCTTCCTGTTACAAACTGTAAAATGAAATAAGGTTATTTTATTTTGCGATAAAGAAAAAGTTTTTATTCTTTATATAATGGCTTCTTTTGGTATTTTTTTCCAGTTGTAGTCGTTTAAATTTCATTAATCATGTTCTTTCTTTTTTCTTTCATTCTTTACATTTTACTTACATCTAATATGTAGAAAGATTGCAAATCATATGAGAAAATTATAAGCTATCTTTTCAAATTTATCATAGTACTTAAGTAGCATGAAGTCCTATTTAGGAGCATAGACTGTGAAATCATAATGTCTAGTTCAAGTTCAAGCACCACATTTGCCATGTACTAGATGTGCGACCTTGGGCAAATTACTTAACCTTTCTGTGCTTCAGTTTTCTCACCTGTACATAAAAATAAAAATAACTCCTTCATAGTATTGAGATCAAGATTAAATGAATCAATATTAATATAGTACATGGTAAGTTCTATATACATGTTAAATACAAATATATAAAAAAGACTATGTGCTGACCTTTATACTGTAGCTTTTCAGTATTTATGAAGACTTTCATTTGATGTTTTTGGGGACTCTCAATGGATACTCAGAAATTTTAAACTTTGGAAATTTGAAAAGCTAATATTTATTTTTCTGTCAATAGAAACTTTTGACTTTACATTTACTTCTGAATTAACTGTGACAAATTATGGAACAGATAATATTCCTCAAGCAAAACTTGTCTGTGGTATCCTTTCAAAAGTAGCACTATGACTATAAAAGACAAATGGTTTTACCTAATGCAAATCCATTTAAAAATAATTTTCTGCTCAATAAAGATATTTTTCCTGAAAAATTTTAATGCACATAATTTTGGCCAAAACAACAGGGGAAACTGATTACATGTCAGCTACATTAGACAGAGTGTCGGCTTTATAATTGCTATGCTGTATTGCAAATCCTGGAATAAGATTATGTGACAGCTGTTCCCTTGGTTTGTCCATAAAATTAAGATGTTTGTTTCATAAAGCAACCCCTGTGATCAAAGATTGGTTTTAATATGCAGCTAACAAAATTATCGAAATTAGGGAAACAGAAAATAATAGTGATACAAAATAGTTAACTCTCATTGCTCTTCTTCCATCATTTTATAGCTTTACTTGGTAATAACTATATTTGTAAAGAGTACATATGTGCCTGTGCTTGTAGAAACAATCATATCATATTTATATGTAAAACATATAAGATACATATATTACATATATATATGATTATTCTATGATATAATAAAAAAAGCAGAGAGAGAGAGAGACCATAGGGAAAAGGACAATACACATCTATATGGCTATTTTATCAGCCCTCTATGAGATTCAGAAAGTATATTTCTCTGCAATGCAAAATTATACTGTATACATATTAGATCCACAAAGATACCGTAAGTCTAGACATTTGATTTCAGTTATAACTACGTAAAGTAATATTCGATAGAATGTTATTTGCCAGCATCCTTCCACATGCTGAAGTCCTATCTGTCAACATTCCTACCCTATCTTTTTTATATTTAAATGTATCATATTGTGTTATTTTAAGACTTTTATATAATTCAAACTTAAAAAAATTATCACTTGGCAAAGGACTTGTTTCCCTTACTAAGATAAAGTGTTTTAAACGATGAGCTCATTTCTTTCCCAATCGTTGTATTTTCAGCACCTGACAGCTGTATATTATATAAGTTTTCAGATCAAGAGCGGAGTCCTGGGCCGGGCGCTGTGGCTCACGCCTGTAATCCTAGCACTTCGGGAGGCCGATGTGGGCGGATCACAAGACCAGGAGATCGAAACCATCCTGGCTAACACGGTGAAATCTCGTCTCTACTAAAAATACAAAAAATTAGCCAGGCGTGGTCGTGGGCGCCTGTAGTCGCAGCTACTGGGGAGGCTGAGGCAGGAGAATGGTGTGAACCAGAGAGGCAGAGCTTTCAGTGAGCTGAGATCCGGCCACTGCACTCCAGCCTGGGCGACAGAGCGCGACTCCGTCTCAAAAAAAGAAAAAAAAAAAAAAAGAGAGAGCGTAATCCTGGCTGAAGATATTGTCATTGCCAGACAGAGAGTATTTAACAGGATAAGGTCGTCGAGGTAGGAAAAGATGAACCAGTAAAATGCATGCTAAGCAGCAAAGAAGACTGAGGGGAGTCTTCCTAGGCTTGTATAAACAAAATTGTAGTACAGTGTTCTCAAAGCTAAGTGAAAGACTATGTTTTAAGAAAAGAGATATAAATGTTGCTGAGAAGCAAAATGAGATGAGGCCAGAAAACAGATTCTTGGATTTAGCAATGATCAAAAATTTAGTGACATGGATAAGTGCAGGTTGGGTGAGATTGAAAAGTCTGTTGGAGTATGTTTAAGAGACAATGAAAGAAGAATAATTGGAGACAGTGAGTGTAGAGAATTCTCCTCAGGCATTTTATTGCAAAGGGTAACGGAGTAATGGGATGAGAGTGAAAGGAATGTCAGGTCAGAAGAGTTTTTATTGCTTATGAATGTTTTTCATATGGGAGAAACAGGCTACTTTTATCATATGTTGTGAATTATACAGTGCAGAAGGAAACATTGATGAAGTGGGACAAAGGGGTCAGGACTGAGGTTCACTATAGTATGACTCTCAACATATAGGCAATGCACATATACTAAATCACAGACATCCTGGGCAGCTGTTTGCACTGTTTATCACTGAATCCCCATGCCCAAAGAGTAAAACCTCTTGATTTGTGGGGTACACTGGAAAAGAAATACTGAAATCAATACTAGCGGATAGCCCGTGATGCATGCAGCAGTGATCGTGTTTTGACAACACATTAATGCCAATGGACCATCTGTCTTTGTCACTGAAAACACTGAGCTTAGCAATATGCTTCTTGACCTTGTGTTGTATTGAAGGAAAAAAAATGGCAAAATTCAAAAGTCCTCACATCATTTCCACTTAGTTTATGTAGAAAGATGTCTATGGCCTGGAAAAACAC
Organism: Macaca thibetana thibetana; assembly: GCF_024542745.1. Lineage (NCBI taxonomy): Eukaryota > Metazoa > Chordata > Mammalia > Primates > Cercopithecidae > Macaca > Macaca thibetana. The sequence goes on along the minus strand of NC_065582.1, from coordinate 27,259,481 downwards.
TTTTCAATAATTTCCATCTTTTTGATTCAAACATTTAAAGACACATCTATGGACCATCATAACTTTCAGGCATGAATTATAAATCCATCTCTTGCTATCCCTTAAAGGACGTGTATAGAATGCAAGTGCTTGAAAGTGACATTATTGGTAGTGTAGCCTTGAATTTATTCCACATAACAAAAGTAACAAACCAATCAAACTTTATGTCACCTGAATCAATGGTAAGTTCGGAAACTGCAAACAGTAGCCACTGTGCTAGAGTGAGTGCAATGAATATATTCTGAAAATATTATGTGGCAAAATGGAACAGACTTGGAATTTATAATGTGAAGATGGTTTGACAATATTTTTTTATATATTGGAATGCTGTAAATCTAAGGTAATATATGGTTTTTGAAATTGAACTGTTTTGATTGATTTTGTAGTTATGTATTGTTACCTCATGTATTCAGAACGTAAAAATATATTATGTTTCTCTGTAAATATCTCAAAATTAACTTCTAATGTTTTCTCTTGTTTGAAAGATTGTAGTCTTGTATTGTTATAATACACAAACATTCTAAAGAGATTTATATAAGTGGAAATTTAGATAAAATATTAACAATCAATTTATTATTTTTTGTCTATTATAAGCTAAATTATTACGGCAAAGTTTGACAGAAATAGAGAAAAATTAGACTACATTAATTAAGTCACAGTTATTTAGATAAAATAGAAATAATTATACTGAAGGACAATTTCAGGAGTTAAAAGTTACTATGAGAAGAACTCTATTGTTTTAAAATAACTTAACTCTACAACAGCAACCAAAGGTTGGTCTGAAAATTCTGCCTCTGAAAATTTGACAAAGATAAAAAGCAGAGGAAAACTGCTTAAGATGATGTGCTCCCAATCATCACCTCCATCTCTGCTCCAAACACAAAAGGTTTTAAAAAAGAAAGCTAAAAATGTATTTATTCTGAAAAAAAAAAAAGAAAAAACCACCACAAATAAGAATCCCTAGGGGCTATAGGTAATATAAATCTCTGTATATGATATATTAGGGTTTTTCAGAGAAACAGATCAACCTATTTGTTCTGTATACACACACAGAGAGATATTTATTTGAAGGAATTGGCTCATGCTATTGTGGAGGCTGACAAGTCTGAAATCTGCAGAGAAGGTCTGCTGGCTGGATACCCAAGGAAGAGTGAATGTTTCAGTTTTCACTCTGAAGGCAGTATAGAGACGACTTAGAATTTCTTCTTCTCCTGGGGACCTGTCTTTTTTCTAATGCCTTTAACTGATGAAATAAGGCATACCTGCTTTATGGAGGATTATCTCTTTTACTTAAGGTCTACTGATTTCAGCATTAATCATATCTACAAAATACCTTCATGGCAACATTTAGACTGGTGTTTTATCAAAGAACTGGGTACTACTGTAGCCTAACCAAGTTGACACAAAAAGCACACTATAACACATAGAAAGTCACTGACATATAAAATTCGCTATTACACAAGGAAAAGCTGGCAGAGTTTATAGCCTACAATTTGGGCCATGCTTTTATAACAAAATTTATATTCTGCATGTCACCAAAGATAGGGTCCCATACATAGAAAAATATTATTTCTGACCTCAGAAGTCTAGAGAAGTAGGTGAAGGTGAAAAGAATAAAGTTAAGAAATATGATCTAACTGGCAAAAAAGTAAAAAAATACCTATTTAAGATTAGTCTATAAAATATAATCCCAAATATATGTTGAAACATGACAGTAAGACAGCCAGCCTATGAATACACATTTTGAGATGAATTCAGTCTGTATAAAACCCCCAAAAAGCAACATTGAAAAACCTATATGATGAATATATTTTTTATCCTCAAAGAAATAAGGAAATAATACTATCAATAAGAAAAGAAGTAATTACTTGGGGATGGAGGTGACCTGGTTCAAGTAAAATAAGCAAGGAGCCATAAAAAGCGATAGATTAAAAATACTGTAAATACATTAATAAAAACAGCATGGCACTGGAAAAAAAGAGTAGATACAATTAACAGTGGAACAGAATAAAGGACACAGAAATAGACCCACTCAAATAGAGTTAAGTGATCTTTGCCAAAGAAGCAAATGAAATACAATGAAAAGAATATTTTCAACAAATGCTACTGGAGCAACTATACATTGACTTACAAATTTAAAAAAAAAAAAATGAAGTTAGACACAGACCTTTCACAAAAATTAACTCAAAATTGATCTTAGACCTATGCATAAAATTCAAAACTATAAAACTGCTAGAAGATAACATAGGAGAAAATCTAGATGACTTTGGGTTTTATAACTTTCTAGATAGGACACCAAAGGCATGATCCATGAAAGAAATAATTGATAAACTGAACTTCATTACAATTAAAAAGTTTTGCTCTGCCAAAGACACAAATCACATATTGGAAGAAAATATTTGCAAAAGACATGTTTGATTAAAAAAAAAACTGTTATCCAGAATACACAAAGAATTCTCAGAACTCAACAATAAAACAATCCAATTAAATAAATGGGCAAAAATAGCTGACACACCCCTCAACAAGTAAGATACAGATGGAAAATAAGCATATGAAAGATGTTCAACATCATATTTAATTAGGGAATTGAAAATGACAACAACAAGATACCGCTGCTTACCTATTCCAACGGCCCAAATCCCGAACACTCATAACACTGAATGCTGGCCACAGCAACTCTCATTCATTCCTGATGGGAATAAAAAATGGTGCTGCCACTTTGGAAGACAGTTTGGTAGTTTCTTATAAAACTAAACATATTCTTGCCATACGGTCCATCAATCACACTCCTGAGTATTTACCCAAACGAGTTGAAAACTTATATTCATGCAAAAGCTTTTATACAGATGTTTATAGCAATTTAAATCATAATTGCCGTACCATGGAAGCAATCGAATTGTCCTCCAACGGGTGAATGGATAAATAATCTTGGTATATCCAGACAATGCAATATTATTTGGCATTAAAAGGAATGAACTTTCAATCCATGAAAAAAAAAAAAAGAGAAATCTTAAAGGCATATCACTAAGTAAAAGAATCCAATTTAAGCCGGGCATGGTGGCTCACACCTATAATCCCAGCACTTTGGGAGGTCGAGGTGGGCAGATCATGAGGTCAGGAGATCGAGACCATCCTGGCTAACACAGTGAAACCCCATCTCTACTAAAAATACAAAAAATTAGCCGGGCGTGGTGTCGGGCGCCTGTAGTCCCAGCTACTGGGGAGGCTGAGGCAGGAGAATGACGTGAACCCGGGAGGCGGAGCTTGCAGTGAGCCCAGATCGCGCCACTGCACTCCAGCCTGGGCGACAGAGGGAGACTCCGTCTCAAAACAAAAGATTAAAAAAAAAAAAATTAAAAAATAAAAAATATTATCAGTAAGCACCATACTGCTGCATCAAGTAACATTCATTTTCACTGCAGTATACTATTACACTGAGGCATTCTTTTACATTCCATCAACAAGAATATTTGCACACATTGTCAATTTATTTTAATCAAGGAGCAGTAGAACCATTTCCAGTTTTTTCTTACTGTAAGTAAGTTATTGTAAATTTTCATCCTTCTATCTCCTGATACTTGCAAGTATCTTTCTAGGGTATTACGGCAAGGCATAGATTGCTGAAGCATATGGGATAAGAATAAGCTTTATAAGAAAATGACAAATTGTTTTTCATAGGGCTTATATATTCCTGGAATACAGTGGTACACTCCTGGAGTAAAATAGTACAGTACTGTCTATATTATAGCACATTGTCATCCATATTTGCTCCAAAATCTTTCCTGCATACTTTCTTACCTAAAAGGCACCAAACAGAATTCCTACAAGTAAGTGAATTTTATCCTATTTTTGAGATAAAATAATTATCCAATAAAAGCTACACACTAGTGAGAAAAAAGAGTCCCAACTTAGATTATTCAAGCAACTGTGAAAATAAACAGGAACAATCAATTAGAAAACTACATACTCATATGGCTTATGAAAATTAACGAAACAATACTGAAATAATCATTGTCCTAATCCAAAACTATTGAAAATAAATTGATGGAACATATGGAACAGTTTATATGCAAGGATGCTTCTCTTTAGAAATATTTATACATATAGCTAACCCAATATCAAATAAAAGACTAAGCAAAAGAAAAGAAAATGCATGGCAATTTAAATATAAGAAAAAAATCATTCAGCAAACTTTAGTATCCCTTCTCAATTAAAAAATGTATTATATGGCCAGATGCGGTGGCTCACGCCTGTAATCCCAACACTTTGGGAGGCCGAGGTGGGCGGATCACGAGGTCAGGAGATCGAGACCATCCTGGCTAACACGGTGAAACCCGTCTCTACTAAAAATACAAAAAATTAGCCGGGCTTGGTGGCGGGCGCCTATAGTCCCAGCTACTCGGGAGGCTGAGGCAGGAGAATGGCGTGAACCCGGGAGGCAGAGCTTGCAGTTAGCCGAGATCCGCTCACTGCGCTCCAGCCTGGGCGACAGAGCGAGACTCCGTATCAAAAAAAAAAAAAAGGCCGGGCGCGGTGGCTCAAGCCTGTAATCCCAGCACTTTGGGAGGCCGAGATGGGCGGATCACGAGGTCAGGAGATCGAGACCATCCTGGCTAACACGGTGAAACCCCGTCTCTACTAAGAAATACAAAAAATAGCCGGGCGAGGTGGCAGCGCCTGTAGTCCCAGCTACTCGGGAGGCTGAGGCCGGAGAATGGCGTGAACCCGGGAGGCGGAGCTTGCAGTGAGCTGAGATCCGGCCACTGCATTCCAGCCTGGGCTACAGAGCGAGACTCCGTCTCAAAAAAAAAAAAAAAATGGTATTATAAAATCAATATTAAAGAGATAGAACATTAATAACAAATTTATTGTGTTCTGATATTTCAGGAATAACCACTAATATTTGTGATATATGAAAGTAATAACCTTCACAGCTGACCAAAAATAAGATATCTAGGAATAAATCATACAAAGATTTGCAAAAAAATTGATGAAGTAATTTATAAAATGTCATTCATGTACATAACATTATCAGCTCAGAACAAAAATGTACATTTCCCAAGCTACCCCTTGACTTTATTTATTTCTTTATATTCTGAATGTAATTTTTAAATGAATCCAGTATGAATTATTTTTCCAACAAGTAAAGCAAGCCATCATGTGCTGGGTACTCAAACTCTCAGTGACTGAGGTATTGGTACCAGTTGTCTGTCTATTAAAACATTTTAGTATCTTTTCCCTAATGTTAAAAATTATAAATTTTAGCTCCAAAAGGATAGATTTGTGCTTGTAAAAATTATAAATACATTGCTGAGACAGGGATCTTGGCAATTCCCTTAAATTACAGAAATGATACTACCGGTACTCTCGTGTTATAAAGAATAGTTTTTATCCCATTCCTTGAATCAGAAAGTTGTATCAATGCCTTTTCTTTCAAATGTCAGCGATTTTCTGCAAAGTTATTGGAAAGTGAGATTAAAATCTATGGTGACTTTGGAGATCATCTAGTATGTCTCCTTGTTTTATAAATTTGGAAACCAAATTGTTAGTGGATTTCCCAAAATCTTTAAACCTTGGTATGACAGGAACTAGCAATAGGATTGCTATTTCCAAGCACCATATGTTTTATTTATTTTCTAACACACACTTATGGAGGATTTATTTTGTGCCAGGCCCTTCCCTCTGTGGTTTCCTGATAATAACTTGTATAGGCCTGGTGCCATTTTTAATATACCATAGTACTAAATGTCTTTCCATAAATATTCTGAAGTACCTATCTGATATGGTTTGGCTCTGTGTCCCCACCCAAATCTCATCTCAGATTGGAATCCCCACGTGTTGAGGAAGGGACCTCTAATCCCCATGTATGGAGGGAGGGAGGTGATTGAATCATGGGGCTGGTTTCCCCCATGCTGTTCTCATGATAATGAGTTCTCATGTGACCCGATGGTTTTATAAGCATTTAACATTTCCCCTGCTCACACTTCTCTCTCCTGCTGCCAAGTAAAGAAGGTCTTTGCTTCCCCCTTTGCCTTCTGCCATGACTGTAAGTTTCCTGAGGCCTCCCCAGCCATGTGGAACTGTGAGTCCGTTAAAACTCTTTCCTTTATAAATTACCCATTCTCAAGTATTTCTTTATGGCAGTGTGAAAACAGACTAATACACTATCAATATTAGTTTTGTCAAATAATTTTCTAAGGTAAAATACATGGTGTGAATTATTCTATCACTTCCCTGAAATTAATTTAGCCAGTAATTATGATAAAAATAAGACTCAATATTTTCAATATTTTATTATCCCTCCTCAAATTATGATTCAGTGGTGTCATTCTAAAATGCACACTCAAATTTTTACTTCTGAGATGACTTAAACCAGTGATATGATGACTTAAAAATTGCTTTTAGAAGTACATGAATGACACAGAACAGGGGTGAGCATTCGAGGAAGCTTCCAGTACTTGTTTTGATGAAGCAGATGAGAGTGTTAACCTGTTGTAAGCCCAACTTTACCAGGAGGAAAGAGAAGAGATTAGGCAAGGACCAACTCTCAGTCATGAATCAAAGTCTATGACTTTATGACCAAGCCTCCATATCCTTAGGGCTTTCCAACAATTACACCAGTGCCTCTAACAGAAAAAGAAAAAAAATGCATGTGTATATATATTTTATATAGAGAGAGATATTTGAAAACAACTATGTTTTTGAAGGTATTTTCTAATAATTTTTAAAATGCTGGAAAATCAAAGCATCTACAGAAAAAATAAACACAGGTACTGTATTACACTTAGTTTGAAGAATCACAGTGAACCAACCGGCTGCTCTTTAATAGGGAAAAATCAGAACAGATTAGTTTTATGCCCATTCTATGATTTTTCCCCTAAACTAAGATATTATATTGAATCACTTGGGCAATTCAGTTTCAGTAGAATTTGAAACAGAAAATTTGAGTTTTTTTTGAGTCTTACTCTTCTATTAATACCTAATGCAGTTACCAAAATATTGCTTTTTGATGAAAGGAAAGATCGCATTGTGATTGCAATCACAGACATTGACGTCAGACCACCTGGGTTTGAATTCCAATTTTGTCATTTATATACTGCATAAGTTAAATTACCTAACCTTTGTGTTCCTAGTTTTTAAAAAAATAATATTAATAGTACCCACCTCAGGAGTAAGAATTGGTATGAGAGGAGTTCACATATGCAAAGTGCTCAGAACAGTGGTGGCCACATAGTGAGCTTTCTGCATTTGCTGTTATTAGTTGTCATCAAGTTACATTCTTAAAAAGAACTATTACATCTTTTCCAACTTAATTTGTCATTAGCTAAACAGGAACATGTGTGTGCCAATAACATTTGTCTTTTTTCCACATATGTTATCATGTTAAAATGACAAGTCAAAACATGGAGATAGAAATTAAGTTTTGAAAAAAGCTGCTATTTTTTTCCTATATGACACAAATGTAAACCCTCAGGTAAAAAAACACCCACTCAGCATAATTGCTGTACGAGTAAACCTTTATCAGTCATCACATTTTCTTTTCATTAATCCACATTTTCTTTTCTTTTTTGATGGAAAAATGAGTAGAGCTAGAGGACACCAATATTTAAGTATACTTTTCTTAAAAAAATTTTTTTAAAGGACAAAACGTTTGTTGTCAGAAAAGGGATCTTGTCCCAGACCCCATGAAGAGGTTCTTGGATCTCTTTGGGGAAAGAATTCAGGGCGAGTTGCAGAGTATAGTAAAGATAAAACAGCTTACTAGGAACTACTCTACTACAGAGTAAGTCATCCTCAGAAAGCACAAGGAGGAACGCCCCTATCTTAAACATAATTCTTGCTTACATAGGATTGTAAGGCTAAGAATGGTATACTTTATTACAAACGCTTGTGATCAGCTTGTGACAGGCTATTAACATTATTTTCCTAGTAACTATTGATTTCAGCAAGAATTTATGATTAACTACTATTTTTAAAGTGAAACATATTTTTAAACTAAGAATGCTTTTTCTTCTTGACATTTTTAGGACATCAGGACATTTTTATAAATTCTAGGTCTTTATGTATCATTAATTTGTTTCCTCAAACATAAACATCTTGTGACCAAGAGTGCCTAATTCCCTGAGAATGTAACTGAGCAGTTGTGGTTTTATCCAGCCTTTATTCAAGATGGAGTCACTCTGGTGAGGATGCCTCTGACATGTTGATGTCTGTTCCTGTTTTGGGGAGAGAAGACTTCGGAGCCAGCCAATTATTCACCATAGAGAGAGACACAGCTCCCTGGAAGTGGTGCTCTTCCTTCACATGTCACTTTCTTTCTGACTTTATGACACTGGTCTTGCCATTTTTTTCTCTTCAGACATACTTTCAGTTTCATACCTTTAACTCTTTAATTTTCATTTTTAATTGACCCATTATTTTAAATTTTGGAATAGGAGTTTCATTATTGAAAAGTGCTGTGCTATATGTCATGACATTCTCAGCCAGGCCTCCATAAGAAATGCTACCTGTTAGCAATTTGCAGTAATTATTTCTTCGTATATGTTATTGAACTGGTCTTATCCATAGCCTTTAGGTTGCTGAGTGGTGAAAACAAGCCATTCAGTTTTAAGAACAAAATTTTTATGACTTTTTAACATTAAAAAAAGAAAGCATTTTTCTTTAAATAAAATATATAAGTAACCTCTGAGAAAATTATCCAAAAATGTTATGTAAAAAGTTTGAAAGGAAATAGAATTGCATATACTCCCTATTAGCTCTATTCATGGCCTTGAGAAAGTTATTTGCCATTTTGGGGCCTTGGTTTCATAAGCCTCAAAATGTATCTGATTAAATGTTTTTAAGAATTACAAACATTCTTTTTTTTTTTTTTTTTTATTTTTTTATTTTTGAGATGGAGTCTCGCTCTGTCGCCCAGGCTGGAGTGCAGTGGCCGGATCTCAGCTCACTGAAAGCTCCGCCTCTCTGGTTCACACCATTCTCCTGCCTCAGCCTCCGGAGTAGCTGGGACTACAGGCGCCCACCACCACGCCCGGCTAATTTTTTGTATTTTTAGTAGAGACAGGGTTTCACTGTGTTAGCCAGGATGGTGTCAATCTCCTGACCTCGTGATCCACCCACCTTGGCCTCCCAAAGTGTTGGGATTACAGATGTGAGCCACCACGCCCAGCCAAGAATTATAAGCATTCTTGATGTAAGCAGTCTGTCATAGAGTAGATACTTAGAATATTTTTTTTTCTTTTCTAACAGAGAGTAATTAAACATTTCTAAGAAAAACTGAGCAAATAGAGGCACTGTGAAACAAGTAATGCATAAACAAATCAATTTGGCCTTTTGTCTTTTTGTTTCTATGGCTATTCTTTGGTTCAGGCATCAATCCTTTTTGCCTGGACTATGGCAATGGCCTCTAAATTCCAATAGTCTACAGTGGTCTCCCAACATATTCTCCCATCTGTAACGGAACTCCCAAAGTCTGCTGTTAAGGAATACAGTATTATACTTTCTTGAAACATTATACCAAATACTAGACTTTTCAATGATTCCTTTTGGCTTACACAATGTCAAAATCCCTTCACAACCTGGCTACACTCACCTTTCCATCTTCATTTACAGATACTCTCTATCACGTACTTACCACTCACTCACATCTCTGCTTCTTCTCCTGCATTTTCTATGCTCAAAGTGGTCTGATCTTTCCTCCAAAATGAAAGCTTTTCTATTCTTCCAGTTTTAAATAAAATATTTGGTCTACTGGAAAGCTTTCCCTAAGCAGACTTTCTACCAGAGCAGTAACACCTGACCCTCTATATGCCCATAACTCTCATGAACAGTGGGAACGTTCCATTTTACATTAAGCTAGTTTTTATCAACGTATAAGCTTTCTGTCTGGTTTCCCACTAATTACGCTTCCAGACTTAAGATGGTTAGCTTCCTAAAGCCACAATATTTTATTTTTGTATCTGTTGCATTCAGTATGTTTTCTGCCGCATGCATATTTTAATGTTAGATCCAACCATCTTTCAGAGAGTATGTTTTGCTCTCAAACTTCTTCTCTAAATATGTAATGCATATCCCTTTGCTTTAAGTTAAACTTTGTATTTCACAGTAATGTATTTAGATTTAATTCACTATTTTTTAGTTACAATCTGCATGAATAAACTTTTAAAAATAGAAATATTATTGAAAAAATGTTTTAAGTTATCCTGAACTTCTTGATGAGGGGATATACATTTCTGATCACGTGAGATATGTGTGGACAAGGAAAGGAGGACAATTTTTAAAGTTACTGAATTGTTCATAGATCTTAAAATAATCAATATACAAATATGTATCCAATAGTATATAGAATTTTATGCCTTTCTGTTTACTAATGATCGTACAAGAGCTATTTTCTATTAATCTTCTATGTCATCAGAAATCCAATGAGAAAATAAATGGTCTAACCCCAAAGGGCTAATATCCAGCAGGTACACGGAATTCAAACAATTTGACATGAAGAAAAATACATTTGAAAATGGACAAAGTGCATGAACAGACATTTTTCAAAAGAGGACATGTAAGTGGTCAAAAAACATGAAAAATTGCTCAACATTACTAATTACGAAAAATGCAAATTAAACCAATCAGAATGGCTATTATTAAAAAGTCAAAAAACAACAAATGTTGGGAAGGATGCGGAGAAACAGGAATGCTTACACACTGTTGATAGGTATGTAAATTAGTAAAACCTTTATGGAAAACAGTATGGAGATTCTCAAAGAACTAAAAATAGAAGTTCCATTGATCCAGCAATCACACTACTGGGTATATAAAGGAAGTGAAAGAAATTAACACATCAAAAAGATACCTGCACTGATATGTTTATTGCAACACTATTTACAATAGCAAACCCATGGAATCAACCTAAGTGCCCATCAATGGGAAAATGGATAAAGAAAATCTGGTATATGTACACTATGGAATATTATACAGACACAAAAAGATGCAATTATGTCATTTTCTGCAACATGGATGGAATTGGAGGCTATTACCAAAATGAAATAACTCAGCAATAAAAAGTCAGAAACTACACGGTCTCATTTATAAGTGTGAGCTAAACAATGGGTATACATGGAAAGACAGAGAATGGAATAATAGGCAAAATGCAGGAGGGTAGCAGAGGGGTGAGGGTTGAAAATTACCTACAGGGTACGATGTTCACTATTCAGGAGATGGGTATACTAAAAGTCCAGACTTCAGCACTACATAATACACGCATGTAAGAGACTCACACTTGTGCCCCCAAAACATATAAAAATTAAAAAGATTAGAAAATAAGAAAAAATAAATGATCTAATTATGAATAGCAAATATATTTTCCATAATCATGGCTCTTTGAATAATCTGCTAAACAAATTTGTAATTTGATGGAACATGTAGAATGAGCATATAAATGATACTGTTATATGAATCTGACTCAACATTTATTAAGCACTGGCAGAAAATAGGTGACATGATAATATATTCATTTAGGATGATCATTGCATTTATTACATGTCAATGAACACATATTAGTACCGTATTCTAAAATACGATTTATTCACAATTTTCAAAAGAAATAACATTCTTAAAATGTAAAGTGATTCCTGATAGTTACATTAGCATGAGTGTTTCAACATAGGCTCAATGAATCTGTGTGTGTGCGAGAAAAAGAACGAAAGCCCATCTGACAAAGGCTTTGAATTTCATACTACTCCCTTTTCTCCTATAATCTCTAGAAATTAATTTTTAGGGAGCTGTCATGACACAAAATGATTCATGATAAAATTGTTCATTGCTTATTGTTTCTGTGAAGCAACTGAAATTGGCATTATCATGTAGTCATTAAAACACATTTGCTTAAGAATAATCGGTGAAAAAAAATCTGCTACAGGGCTCTTATATCTTAAACCAGCATTTAGGTCACTTTCATCCTAATGTGTCCTAATGCCACTTAAAGTTTAAGAGCACTGTAGCAGATCTTATATCTGATTTCATATGTTTCAAGAAAATCAAATTGGAATGTCAGCATATAAAAGGAAAATGAATGCATAGTAAAACAAATACACGTGCAGTCATGTGTTGCTTAAAGATGGGGAATATGATCTGAGAAGTGCATCTTTAGGCAATTTCATCATTGCATGAATATCATAGAGTGTACTTACACAAACCTAGATGGTAGAACCTACTACACACCTAGGGAATGTGGTATAGTCTATTTCTCCTGGGCTTCCAACCTGTACAGAATGTTACAGTACTGAATACTGTTAGTAATTGTAACACAGTGGCATTTGCATACCTAAATATATCTAAACATAGAAAGGTACAGTACAAATATGATATAAAAGACATAAAATGGTACACCTATCTTGAACATTAACCATGAATGGAGCTTGCAGGACTGGAAGTTTTTCTGAGGGAGTCAGTGGGTGAGTGGTGAATGAGTGTGAAGGTCTAGGCCATTAGTGTACACTACTGTCGACTTTATAAAGACCATACACTTAGGCTACACTAAATTTATTTTGAAATATTTTTCTTTCTTCAATAATAAATACATCTTAGCTTGCTGTAACTTTTTTTTACTTTAAAAACGTTTTAATTTTTTAACTTGATTCTTTTGTAATACTTATTAAAATGCACATTGTACAACTGTACAAAAATACTTTTTTTCTTTATATCCTTATTCTACAAAACTTTTTCCTATTTTTAAATTTTTTACTTTTTTGAGTTTTTAATTTTTTTCTTAAAAATAAAGACACAAACACATACATTAGCCTAAGCCTACACAGGGTCGGGATCCTATCACTGTCTCCCATCTCCCCAGCTTGTCCCACTGGAAGATCTTCAGGAGCAGTAACATGCATGAAGCTGTCATCTCCGATGATAACGATGTCTTCTTCTGGAATACCTCCTGAAGGACCTGCATGACGCTGCTTACAGTGAACTTTAAAAAATATATAAGTAGAAGGAGTACACTCGAAAATGATGAAAATATACAGTATATACATAAGCCAGTAGTAACAGAGTAATTAATTATCTTTATCAAGTGTTATGTGCTGTACATAACTGTATGTGTTATACTTTGATACAACTGACAGATAGTAGGTTTGTTTGCATCAGTATCACCACAAACACGAGTAACGTGTTGCACTATGGCATTACTGCCGCTACGACATCTAAACATTACTAAGCCATAGGGATTTTTTAGTTCAATTATAATCTTATGGGGTCACTTTAGTATATGTAGTTTGTTGTTGACTGAAATGTCATTAGGAAGCATGTGACTATGTATAAAATTTAATGTGGGATGGTTAAAATGAGATGTATGTTTTATTACTTCATATTGCAATAAGATAGGTACCTATGTGTGTATAGCAAACAAATAGGCATTCTGTTTAAAATGTGGATACTCATATCTAACATAAAACACTAGGGTCAGAAAGAGCTGAGAAGAAATCCATTTTACCAACAACCCACATAGATGCAAATTATTCTTCTGATGAAAGTGATTGCATGTAATTCTTGGTGACTTCTGAATAAAATTTCTCCTAAGTCAAACTTTCCTCTGTATGTCATTTTGATATAAAGCAAAAGCATCATGGTTAAGCTTTTCTTCAAATTTAGATTTAAATTACACTTACGATGCTTGGGTATGATGGAACACCTGCTGATATTTTCACTCATAATTTCTCCTTAATCTATAAAATGTATAATTAGTAAAGAATAACTTTTAGAACTATTGAAAAATGCCTGATTATGTTGGAGATAATATAACAATTTTCTACAGCCTTTCTAAATTCTAACATCTACCCTGCCACTAAAGAATGTTCCCTAAGAATTTTTTTGGCAGCATACCCCTCAGAAAACTAGATGTAATTTTAAAAATATGATCTGGAGATTTTGTTCTACAGATGATTTATTGTATAATCTTAGTGACTTTGGTGAGGAAAGATATCTAAGCCATAGTGAAAAGTTTATTAAATTCACTCATTATTTTACCTCTCTAGTTGAATTTGCACCTTAAATTCAGTATTCCCATTACTTTGTTTATTAACTCAAGGCCAAGGATTCAGGCCCTTTTAAAATGTGGTCAGCAGAATACTCCTGCTTCTGGCTAAACAGAGTAGCACGTGGACAAAAAATCTTTCCATGGAAGTAAACGAGAGAAGTTAAGAAAAATTGCAAATGTATTTATTGTTTTTTGTGTGTGTTTGGTTGTCTAAAGGCAGCAGAGTGGTGCAGAGGTAATAGTGAAAGACCTCATTTCACAGAGGGGAACTGCAGAGAAATAAACAGATATCTGTAGCCACTTTTTCTCTGAAGATACTTCTGTTTGCAGGTATATGGAAAGAGGCTGAGGTTGTAGGCACAGGGCATGAGAAGAATGCTGCAGGTGAGAGTAAAAAAAACCAACTATTTTGTTATGTGGCTGAAGACATGAACTTTTTAGATGGGAGTTCTGATAAAAATGAGGGTCATAGATATAAACCTTAAAATACAGATGATTTTCCTTCAGGATGTCTTCAAGGTCATGATGCTGTGTAGATCAGAGGCTAAGAAGGTGACAAAAAACCTGAATAGCAACGCAGAGTTTTCCACAGACTTGCTGTACTGAATAGACGAAGTTTATAAAGTTCAGAACCCACGTGGGGACCAATCTTAATGAATATCTCAGGCTTTCAGTGGTAATCACTGGACAGACATGCCTGAGAAGTAGGTGTAAAGCAGATTTAGAAACATTATTACTACAACTCTAATCCATTCCAAACTCAACAAGCTCCTGATTAGACAAATTTCATCAATTGCCTGCTCTATCTTCCTAGCAGAGAGAGGGGTAAACCATCTTTGATTAATGTTAACATAATTCAGAATCGTTACACTTTTCAAACAATATCTGATATTCAATAAACTCACTAGACTTGCCAAAGGATAGAATAAATGACGAAAAAGAAATATTAAATACAGGTAAAACAAGAAGTATACCCCTCGATGATCTAAGTATTAGAATTAGCAGTCTATAATTTTATAATATTTTATGTTTAATATTTTTAGTGAAGTAGAGGGAGAGTTGGAAAAATCAGATAAAGAGATGGAGCATAGCACCAGAGAATTAAATTCTTAGAAACAGAAAGTGAAGTACAATTTTAAATGGTTTCATCTGGAACTTTAAATTTTTACATATCATTAGCTCAAACCATATTGAAGCAATAATACAGGTGGATGAAAGTTTTAAAATATAATTTGTTTCCTCTTGAATCAAGTGCAAATTGGGGAAATTCTGGATATATGTTAAATACTGTAAGAATGTGTTTTTACTAGAGAAATTCAATTCAATACATGTTTAAAAGTTACCATTAATGATTACTTCTCCCTTAGTCTAAATTGTTGTGAAAAAAATCTAGTTAGAGCAAATTTTTGTCCTTTCTTCTCATATTTATTGCTGAAAGGAAAGTTAATTTTATGGTTGGTAAGTGTCACAGGAAGATTTCTAACATGACCCCCAAACTTCCCTTCCCTTGTTTGTAAGACACTCTAGTATCTCTTCTCCCCTTCACTGTGGGCAGAACATATGAAGATGATGAAATTCATTCCCATGATGATGTTCCCTTACATGGAAAGACGAAAAGATTTTACAGATGTAAGTGAAGTTTCGAATCAGTGTGTTTTAATTGAAAGACAGGTTACTCTATGTGGACCTGAATAGGTGAGCCCTTAATGGCCTACTTAGGTTTCTATTGAGATCAGAGAGATTATGACCCTGGTCTTGAAAAAGCAAACCTGGATGCATTCTATAGCTAAAAGAAACTGAAATCTGGAAACAGTTACATGAGCTTGGAAGAGGACTGCACGCCTCAGCCCTGGTCAACTGAGCACAGGACTCAGATACGTCATGCCTGGACTTCCGATCTCAGGCATGTGAGATAACACATGGATGTTGATTTAAGCTGCCAAAACTGTCGTGATTTCTATGCAGTGATAAAAAGCTAATACAACAAGTCTGGACAAAGTTAGTTAGAAAGTGTGCTTCAGTCTTGTTCTCAGAAAACCTGCCTGACCACAGGGTGCATAAGACTATTCTTGCAAGAAAATCCTGTAATTTTTCTAGCTGTGCCATTATATTAGTAAGCCTATATCAGGAGTATGTAGTAGCAAATTCACTTCTCAGATATTAAAAAAAAGTTCTTCAATCAGCTTTCTTAATAATACAGATAAAGTTTACATCTTAATCTGAATCCTGAATCTGTCTTTCTTGTAGTTCTGAATTATTTTGGAGAACATAAATAAACATTTATTACTGGATGTTCACAAACCCAAAAGTCTCTAATATTTTCATTAGTCATCTCACAATAATATATTACCAATATTTTATACCATCCCTGCTGAAACAGTTGACAGAAAAATTAAACAATTAAAAAATAATAAAGTGCATCATGGCAGAAATGGCATTTCTCTATCAAAATCTATAATGATTTCAATGTTTTCAAAACAATCACCACTGAGTTTTCTTATCTTCTTGCTGAGGTTAAATAGGTTAAAAATATTACTTTTTCTTTTTAAATTACTTTACCGTTTTAAATGCACAAAAATGGTCATGGTGGAATAAAATCATTACAAATATAGCGTCCTTGAATGACGTCTGAGTTGTTGTTTGGAACGAATTTGTGTAACTGGCAGCTTTGAGCTTCTTAAATCTCCTTGGCAGAAATAATGTCCCAATTGTTTTTCCAGTAACAGGATGACAATGTTCTTAAATAAAATTGTCACTAAATTTCCTTTTGAATTCTGACTGCATGATTGAATAAATATTGTCTGCTGAAACTGGCTGTGAAGATAAGTATTTCATGATGGTTAATATATTTCATATGCAAATGTTTTGGCCTCATTTTATATTGGAAACAAGAAAGAAAAATTGTGTTATCTATTTAATTTAGAATGTACTATCAAATCAGATGCATAAGTCCCTGAAATTAAATAGAGACTTTATTGTATCATGCTATTAAAATGGCACATTTTGTACTGAAGACAGTTCAGTGATAATATGTTGGTTTCAGTATGCATAAAGTATTACCAGAAAGAAATATGTTCCATTAAATGTGAATTATTTGAGTACATAGCTATTATAAAAATAAATATATATACAGAGGCATGTAGTATACACACACATACATATGTATTTATAAATGCATACAACATACACTTCAACTTGGGCTGACATCACTGCCTCCAAATTTTTGTCTGGATTTCTCCCTGGAATTAAATCATCATATACTTTATCATGTGTATCTCCGGATTTCTTGAAACATTAGAGAGATACAACATATTACTTTTCCCCTGCAGAACATATCATTGTGTAGATTATTTTAAATTTAATCTCACTTGCTTTTCTTTGCACATATTTTGCTTAATAACATTCTACTTGATTACCTAAATATAAATATATATAATTGTCATTTGTTACAAGATTTATAAGGATTATTTTTCCACTTCCTATAAGTTTTAGTTCTTAAAAAAATTATGCTACATGAGAAAGATATCAATTTTAGAATTTTAGAAATATGTGAATTATTTCTCATCCTTGAAAGCAGATTTCATAGTTTGCAATTCAAAAAATAAAATGCTTTTAAGTTTTGTTAGTACCAATTGCTCTCCCTTCCTAGATATAAAAGTATGGTATTTTATTATTGTTTGTACAAGCCAAGAATAGCCTTTTTGTGAAAATCTCCACACATCCATTAAACCTGTAATTCTATTATCCCATTTAAGGTGGATTTACTTTGAGTTGGCCATAAACTTTCTTTTTGTGTTAGCTGCCAGCCTCCTTAGTCAATAATGCTCTGACCATTGCTTTTTCAAAGGTACATCAGTAGTATTTTCTCTTGTCAAATACAATTGCATATATATATATTTCTTTATCCAAAATTAGAAGATGATTCTGAAAACATAGCAACATGAAAAAATTAGTAGAATTAGAAACAGTAAGTCTCTGAAAGAAAGAATTGGTAGAGGATAAAGAGCCAAAGATCCACAGGCAGGGAAAGACTCACATTTAAGGGTGGAAATCGGATAGAGGGGAAGTGGATGAGGGGTTTGGTGCAAGAGAATGTAATGGTATAACTTTGTGTCATGTAGTAAAGGCTAAAGGAAGGAAAGGAAAGGGAACAATAAAGCTTTGTGAATGTTGTGAAATGAAGACAAGAAAGTGACAGTGAACAAAATAGTTCCATAGCATTTGAAAAGAAAAAAATACTATGCAAAATAGTAGAGAAGAAAGTAAAATTATATGGAGGCCGCAAAATTCTTAATTATTATCCCAGAGTTGTTCCCTATTCTCATAGATTAAGATTATTTTTATTGTAAAATAAACTAATATTTTAATAATCTTATTTTTCTATAAATAAATGGAAAAGTTTTAAGATCCTCTACTGAATCACAAATGTATTTCTGTGTCACTCTATGCTCAGACAGTTCCAGCTAATATTAAATGAAAAGTTGAGGAATTAAAAGAAGAGATTTTGTAACTACAATTTTAAGTTATCTCAAATAATTCAATCTCTTATAATAGTATAGAGCCCTATATCAGTCAGGGTTCCCTTAGAGAAACAGAACAAATGTTATATGGGATTATATATGAACACTGGCATATGTGAAATCCATAGGGAAGATTAACAGTTTGGAAACTCAGGCAAGAACTGATACATATGGCAGGCTGGCAAGCTGGAAATCCAGGCAGGAATCCTATGTCGCAGTTTCAAGGCAGAATTATTTTTCTAGAAAACCTTAGGTTTTGCTCTTAATGGCTTCAATTGGTTGGATGGCACCCATTCATATTATCAAGAGCAATCTACTTTATGTAAAGGCAATTGATTATGGATGTTAGTTACATTAAAAAAATACCTTCACAGCAACATGTAGACTAGAGTTTGACCAAACATCTGGGTACCATATCCTAGCCAAGGTGACCCATAAACTTGCCCATCACAAGCCCCTACCATAAAAACAAAACAAGTGATTTCAAACAGAAAACAGGACATAAGAATGGAAAGAATGTGGATTTAAAATAAAATGAAATGCAAAATTAAAAATACAGTCTTTTAGTTTTGTGAAACAAAAAATAAAATAATTGCAAAAATGCTATGTAGTGACCCACATAGTCCATCTTAGGTATCTGAGTGAAATTATTTTTCTCTGAAAAAAAAATAATTTCTTCATGTTTCTCTGAAGAAGACAATTGGTTTAAAGTGCTGGCTGTCTCCTGTAAACCCAATCTTGGAGACACTCCAGAGACTAGAAATATATTGAAGGATCTGTCACATTAACATAAAAGCGAGGAGAAAACTGTAAGATGTTTTTAAGTACCAGACTCAAAGAGAAACAATAGCCTACAATAAAAGAGGTCTGGGAACAAAAACAAGAGAATTTTTAAAAATGTGTCATTTTCTCTTCTCCATATTGACCTGAATACTCTATAATCATACAAAGGCAGAAAACTAGTTTCCAGTCCAGTACTATAAGGATCCAAGGTTAATATAAGTACAATTTTCAAGACTAACCTAGACAAACCTCCCTAGTCCTTCAGATTATAGTGCTTTCCCATTTGCTTCTGAGAGCTAGGTGATTTTAAATAAGGGTAACAACAGAGGTACACACTATTATGCTGTCTTCTAGGACACTGTTAATCCGTATTCCAGACTCATCAAGCAAGGCTCAAGCTAGCATCTGGCTTTAGCTGTTCCACCATGGTACACATCATGAATATAGCTCCAAAGCATAAGAACTCACAGAAAAATAAATATTTAATATACTACAGTTAAAAGGAAGAGAAGCTAGAATAGATTAAGCAGAATTTACATATTCAATAAGCAATCATTTAAAACAAGCATATTTAATAACTGCAAAGATATAAGGGAAGATACTGGAGCAAGAAGAAAGCACAGGAAGTCATAAAATATAAATGAGGTATCATTTATGGAAAGAACTAATTGAGATAAAGGACTCAACAGATTGAATGAGTTCTAGAATGAAAATCAGAGAGGGATGAATTATTGACCTGCACAATTAGGTAGAGTAACTCTCCCAGTTGTTAGGAAGAGAAAAATAAATTTTAGAAGAAACATGAAAGGGATATGGATGTTGGAAATATAATTGCCCATACTTACAGATTTACTAGAAATAAAAAGTGATGAGGCAAAATTTTTAAAAAAAAATTATGGAGAAGGCTGGGCGCCATGGCTCACGCCTGTAATCCCAGCACTTTGGGAGGCTGAGGCGGGCAGATCACGAGGTCAGCCGATCGAGACCATACTGGCTAACATGGCAAAACCCCGTCTCCACTAAAAGTATGAAAAAGTTAGCCAGGTGTGGTGGTGAGCGCCTGTAGTCCCAGCTGCTAGGGAGGCTGAAGCAGGAGAATGGCGTGAACCCGGGAGGCGGAGCTTGCAGTGAGCCCAGATCGCATCACTGCACTCCAGCCTGGGGGACAGAGCGAGACTCTGTCTCAAAAATAAATAAATAAACAAAAAACAAATAAAAAAATTATGAAGAAATATTAAGAATGAGAGGATGATGTAGAATTTCTGATACCATAAAGTACAAAACAAAATTCCACGCAAAATCATGTTCAGTAAATTTTAAGTCATTTTTTAAGATGGGAAATTCTAAAAGAGAAGGGAATCAAATTAGCTACCAACAAAACAGTAACAGTTTGATATTATACACATTGCACCTGTTGTCAAAAATAATGGAGTCGCTAACACGGTGAAACCCCGTCTCTACTACAAATACAAAAAAAAAAAAAAAAAAATCTGGCGAGGTGGCGGGCGCCTGTAGTTCCAGCTACTCTGGAGGCTGAGGCAGGAGAATGGCATGAACCCGGGAGGCAGAGCTTGCAGTGAGCCGAAATCGCGCCACTGCACTCCAGCCTGGGTGACACAGAGAGACGCTGTCTCAAAAAAAAAAAAAAAAAAAAAAAAGGAGTCATATTTACAGGTATTAAAAAAAAGAAACTGCAAAATTCAAAGTTTCCATTTATTTAAGTTAAAGGAAAACACATGGTGTCAGAAAACTAATCATATAAAGACCCAATATGAAATTTAAAAAAAAAAATTAAAAAAGCAAAGCAAAGAAAAAGGAATGGAAGAAAAGGGAAGTGAAGTAAAGAAAAAAGATACTACCTCTTTATTAAAAATCTAGAAAGAAATTTCTTGAATATACCAATGTGGTGGAGGGCAGGAAGTAGGGTGGAAGATACCATAAAATGATGCATAGTAAGTTTTCTCACTCAAGGGTACTTAGAGTCTGAAAAAAATTGGTAAAACAATAAATACATGTTTGGGTAAATACTTGAATGAATCTCAGGGATAAATTCTAAGAGAACAAAATTAGGAAATATGCATTTTGAGGCAGAAATAAGCATTTAATAAATACAAAAAGATGAAGAAATGTTTTAAAAGAATATTTAATGAAACCCAAAATAGACTGTAAAGTAGCCTAAATGAAGCAGTAATCATGGCAAATTGTAATGACTCAAATAGTAATATTATACCAAAACTAAGAAATGTTCCTTGGCTATATAATTTCTTAGTTTTGGTGTAATATTCCTTTTTTTCCATATGGAATAACGTAATATTACACCAAAACTAAGAAATATTTTTTCCATATGGAAAAAAGTAATATTACACCAAAACTATATTTTCCATATATATACACACACACATACACACACAACATAACATACATGATATATGTTATATATCTTTTATTTTATGTAAAATATTTTTATATAGGAAATATATTCATATATTTATATATTAAATATATTTGTTTTTTATATATGCATATATTTTATCTATATAAAATAAGATATATATATCTCACATATATATCTTATATATTATATATTTATTTTACATGTATAAAATAAAAGATATATATATATAAAAACATAGTGGGCAAAGTAAACAAGTTGATAAATATTATAAAACTATATTAGTGATGCCAACAATTATGAACAATTATAAAGAAAAAATTATATTTAGAAAATGCAAGAAACTCTTATAAACAAAAACATACACAAAGCCAAATGGAAAAAAATGAGCAAAATTATAAATCAATTTTCAGAAGGAGAATTCCATATGATGAACATTAGTAATCAGTGTATTTTGTCAAGCTATTGGATTAATAAAAATCACAATGCCAAATGTTGGTAAATAAGAAATTTTTTTTCTGTATAGAGGTTGTACAAATCTTCACTCTCATTAGTTCACTTCCTGTCGTTGTTTTATGATTTTTAATGCTTCGTTTTATGTTTTAAGGTAATTAGATAATTACCATAATGAATACTGTAGCTACTTTCCCCTTTATGTCACTTTTTTTCTTTACTTTATAATCTGAACTACAAATAAGGATATTTTATTTCGTGTTGGTTATATAACAATCTTCTAATTTTTTTACATTTTATGTACTGAAAAGTTTTATGATGCTTTTTTTCAGAAACATTCATTTTTGTATTTAAAAGATATGTAGTAATTTTTATTAGGTTCAGTTCTGCCTCCACACTTGAGTTTTATTCTTTTCTATTGTCTAACATATTTGTTGTATTACTTGTCTCATTTAAATTTCAATTTTGGAAACACTGTTAAATTCATAGACTCATTATGGAATTTCCTGATTCTCTGGTCTTCTTTAATTTTCTGTTCTATATCCATTCTCTGGAATTAAGTATTATTTTAATTTATTGTATCTAATACAACAACACTTTTCTAGCTGAAATGTGTTGGCAAGTATCTCCAATATGTCATGAAATAGGTAGAGGTAAACTAGTGAAGAGTTTGGTCTTATTTCTGACTTCAATGAGAATGTCAGTGGTGTTTTTAAATTGGTGTTGATTTTAATTGAGGAAAAAACATCTACAAGCATACTTTGGAGATATTGCAGGTTCAGCTCTAGATTATTGCAATAAAGCATATATTGCAATAAAATGAGTCACATAAATATATTGGTTTCCCAATGCATATGAAAGTTATGTTTATACTATACTATAGTTTATTAAGTATGCAATAGCATTATGTCTGAAAAAAGTACATGCCTGAATTAAAAATTATTTATTGCTATAAAAAGATGCTAACAATCATATAAGCATCCAGCAAGTTGTCATCTTTTTGCTGGTGGAGACTTTTCCTCCATGTTTGTTGCTGCTGACTGATCAAGGTGGTGACTGCTGAGGTTTGGGGTGGCTGTGGCAGTTTCTTAAAAGTACTGCAAAAATGAAGGTCATGCCATCAATTGATTCTTCCTTTCATGAACGATTTCTCTGTAGCATGTGATGCTGTTTGCTAGAATTTTTCCCAAAGTAAACTTTTTTCAAAATTTGAGTCAATCCTCTCAAATACTGCCACTGC
This sequence comes from Macaca thibetana thibetana, assembly GCF_024542745.1. NCBI lineage: Eukaryota > Metazoa > Chordata > Mammalia > Primates > Cercopithecidae > Macaca > Macaca thibetana. The sequence continues at coordinate 27,236,028 of NC_065582.1, read as the reverse complement.
TTTATAAACTAAACGTATGTAATATTCTATAGTATTTGTTGTCATTTCAGCAATGTTCACAGCATCTTCACCAGGAATAGAGTCCCTCTTAAGAAATCAATTTCTTTGCTCATTCATAAGAAGCAACTCCTCATCTGTTCAAGTCTGATCATGAGATTGCAGTAATTCAGTCACATCTCCAGGCTCCAATTCTAATTCTAGTTCTCTAGCCACCACATTTGCAATTATTTCTTCTAGTGAAGTCTCAAACTTCTCTAAGTCATTCATGGAGTATTAAATCCACTTCTTCCAAACTCTTATTAACGTTAATATCTTGACCTCATCCAGGTTTCATAAATGTTCTCTCGATGGCATCTATAATGGCAAAACTGTTGCAGAAGGTTTTCAATTTAGTTTGCCCAGATCAATCAGACAAATTACTAACTATGGCAACTATACTCTTAGGAAATCTATTTCTTAAATCAAAAACTTGAAAGTAAAAATTTCTCCTGGCTCCATAGGGTGCAGAATGGATATTGTGTTAGCAAGGATGAAAACAAAATCAATTTCTTTGTACATTTCCATCAGATCCCCTTGGGTGACTAGATGTATTGTCAATGAGAAATAATATTTTGAAGAAATCTTCTTCTGAACTGTTAGTCTCAGCAGAGGCTAAAAATATTCAGTCAACCATTCTGTGAATAGACAGTAGAACAAAACTTTCAAAGTGCTCACACAATATAGCTATGAATTTGGAATTATAAGAAAAAGACATTTAAAGACACATGCATGAACACATGCAAATCCCAAAGGGTTTCAACTAAAAAATTATAAATGTCAAATGAAAACTATAAATCAGTGAAATAATCTGTAAAGGACTGAGAAAGTTAAGATATTTTCAAATACACAAAGTCAGAGAGTGTTTATCAACAAGATTAAAAGATTTTTAAAAATATGTCTATCAACATGAATTTATATATATATATATATTTTTGTGTGTGTGTATATATATAGAGACATATATAAATGTGAGATGTTACAAAGGTTGCTAAACAGTTGGACAGTCATCTTCAGCCCAAAAGATAGGGTTCTGAGAGTCACCATTCTCTCGCACCCTGAACCCTGTATCTGCCCAGTGTGAGATTTTTCTAAATTGCATATAAATATCATACTGTCCAGCAACTTCTCAGTTATTTTTTAATTATCTTGTTTTAGCTCAGCTATTTTAATAGGTTTCTTATTAAGATTAAATAGATTAATAAGAGTAATGCAAATAGTGCTCATAGTCCTCAATAACTGTTATCGTTTGTTTTATAATTGTGCTATTATTATTAAGTTATGTTATACAATGAGGTATTGGTATAGCAATATCTTTTTAATGGCCAGTGGAAGAACATAAGGAGTGCAGAAACAGATCCACATGCCTGGAAATTTTAGGATGGCAAATTACATAAATAGTAATATAACTGGTGATCCATAATAAAAATAAAATAATTTAAATTTGTATGTCAAACCATGCCTCCAAATCAACTCCAAATAAATAGAATATTTAAACATGAAAGTAAAACATTCTATCTGTAGCCAAAAGTATGGAAGAATATCTTTGTAGCCTTGAGATTTTTTAAGAAAGTTGCAACATGTAATGATTAAAAATGCTGATAGCCTTAATTAGATTGAAGTTAACATTTTCTCGTTTCACAAAACAGCCTAAGAAAGGTCGAGACTACAAAAGGAGAAAGGACATTCTTAATGTATTTAATTGTCCAACTATTGATATCTAGAATACATACAGACAGCTTATAGACCACTAAGAAAAAGATAAGCACTGTAATATAAAAATGAACAAAAGTCACAAAGAGGCATTTCACAGAAGAGGAAATGAAAATAGCCAATAACCATATAAAAAGATGCTGATTTTCACTATCTTTCATGGAGTAGCAGAGTAAGATAAGATACTAAGTCACTATTTACTAAGAATATTGACAGTATCAAATGTTTGTGACTATATGGAGTAACTAGAACTATGTTGACTGATGCTGGGATGGTGTATTGGTGCAATCGCTTGGGAAATTATATCTGGAATTTATTTACATTATTGAACATATGTGATATGGTTTGTCTGTGTCGCCACCCAAATCTCAACTTGAATTGTATCACCCATAATTTCCACACGTTACGGGAGGGTCCCGGGGGGAAGTAATTGAATTATGGGGGGCAGTCTTTCCCATGCTATTCTCGTGATAGTGAATAAGTCTCACGAGATCTGATGGGTTTATCAGGGGTTTCTGCTTTTGCTTCTTCCTCATTTTCTCTTGCCAACACCATGTATGAAATACCTTTTGCCTCCTGCCATGATTCTGAGGCCTCCTCAGCTGTTTGGAACTGTAAGTCCAATTAAACCTCTTTTTCTTCCCAGTCTCAGGTATGTCTTTACCAGCAGCATGAAAACAGACTAGTACAATATGCATATTATAGGACCCAAAAATTCCATTTCTTGGAAAACTTCCTAGAGAATCTGTTGGGGCCAAATCATGATTATGGTGATGGTTACATGACAGTATATATTTGTCAAATTAATCAAATTGTATACTTAAAGTTTGTGAATTTTATTGTATTTGCTTATACCTAAATAAAGCTGATTTAAAGAAGAAAGATAAAAAAAAGAGATTGCAAAGTTTAAATCAGTCTTAACAAGCTAAATTAGAAAAAAGAAAAAAGGATGTAATCCATTTTAGTGTAATTTCCAACTAAAGTGATTATTAAAAATGAAGTTCTAGTGTTTAATGCAACAAACTTGTAACTCTCCAGAACATTAAGCTTCTAAGAATGACTTATTTTCTCAAAGTTTTATGGGTGAAGATTTGAATACATGTCACCATCTATAGACAAATGCTTCTTAATAAATGCTTTTCATGAGGATGGAATGAAACAAACAAAAAAGAAAGTGAAAGAAAAGCACAAGCTTAAAGTCTACTGTTGTAATGAAAAGTCATGACTCTGTGCCCACTTTCAGAACGAAGCAGTTCTTTTGCTCAGACTCTTTTCGTTGAAGTAGAAGCCAGGTTCTAAGAAAAGCACCCTCTAACAGTTGTGCAGGTGTACAGAAGAGTGATCCCTTGAATTTTTTCCCAAAAGGACATATGGTCATTTATTCTGATATCAATACACAGGAAAAAGGCAATACCTAGATCTTGTGAGGGCTCCTGATACATGATTTAAGGTTACACTAATACCTGGGGACCAAGGCATCACCGTGGCCCTCTTGTTAGAGAGAGACATATGCCAATTAGGAGTAAAATCCTAATAGACATACTTAGAAGGTAGCAGAACATTCATTCATTCAAGGTTTGTAGAGTAAGCATTGGACTTGTAGAGTAAGAGTTATTGTTGTAGGAAGGGCCAAATGTAACTCCCTAAAACTGCCTTTCACCACTCCCAGAAAAAAAATTTCATAATACTACTATCCTACACTGCGGGAGAATTGGTGTGACCCTCAAAACCGTAAGGACTTCAGGAATTGTGGTATCTATTATATTCATATCATATTTAATTCACAAGTCTGGCCCCTTCAAATATTAGATCAATCATAGTAAAGGACATTGTACAAAACTAAACAAGTAGGAATTTCAATTGCACTTGCTGTGCCAAATTCCATTATATGTTTATAGCTTGATCAGAATTTGCTGCTATTCTCAAAATTAGCGTGAGAGACAAATTGTATATTAAAGACAAGATTGACTAATGCACTACAACTGTTCATTTTAAAATTTATTGATTCTCCAACATGTGGAGTGGCATTTTATAGGAAACATGATGGCTCATTATTCTACAAGTTTGCTTGGAATGGGAGAGAATATGATAAGCTCATATAATTTTCAGTTATGAATTGTACACAAATAGTTTCATATGGGAATTCCTCATGTGACAATTCTTGTTGATATATTTAAATATGAATCACTTGTTCTGTGTTAAATTTTTTTTTTTTTTTTTTTTTTTTTACAGAGTTTTTTTTTTTTTGAGACAGAGTCTCGCTCAGTCGCCCAGGCTGGAGTGCAGTGGCGCAATCTCGGCTCACTGAAAGCTCCGCCTCCCGGGTTCACGCCATTCTCCTGACTCAGCCTCCCGAGTAGCTGGGACTACAGAGGCCTGCCGCCACGCCCGGCTAATTTTTTTTTTTTTTTTTTTTTTTTTTTTGCATTTTTAGTAGAGACGGGGTTTCACTGTGTTAGCCAGGATGGTCTCGATCTCCTGACTTCGTGATCCACCCGCCTCGGCCTCCCAAAGTGCTGAGATTACAGGCGTGAGCCACTGCGCCCAGCCCTCTGTGTTAAATATTAAACAAAGAAAAGTACATGTCATTTGACAAGGATCATTGTGCTTCCTGGAAACTTACATTCTCGACTTTCCATTAATCACCAACTAGTGCTTACACAACACATAGTGAGTTCTAAATTTGAATAAAGTATTGTATTATATTAGATTTAAATTTAAGCTTATCTCACTGTTTCAGTGATCCTACTAAATTTATGGTCAAGCAGGGTTTTTTTCTGATATATACTATTATATTTAAATCAAGAAGTGTTTTAAATGTCCTAATTCGATTTGTATAGGATTGATGGAAGACTTCTGTAAATGTTGTAGCTGCATTCTTCAAAATGTGAATGATTTTAATCAAAACTGTTCAGTATAAAGTAATATGCACCTCATTATTTATCTCAGTCCATTTTTTCTTCTGCTCATGATTTATCAGTAACCTTCCCAGGGTCAGTTCTCCCCACACAGAGTGGACAATCAAGTGCACTCCCCCAAACTCTGTCCATTAAGAGAATTTCCATGCAAAATTCCTTTTCAAATCACTTGTCTGGGGCTATCCTACAATAGAAGTCAATTTTATCTTCCATCTTTGTACTAAGCCAACCTATTCATGAATACATTTTAGGTATTTTTCCTCCCCTAAAAGAGCTATGAGGATAACAGGTGTGAGTTGATGGAGTGACCTTGGTGTACCAGTGGTGGATGTCATGAGGGTCATGCTTGCATGTAACACTGGCCTGTATACAAAGACATTAAAACATTTATTAACTTTTCTTCTATAAAAATTAACATAATTTGTTCTATGCATTAATTGATGCTAAATAATTTACATATTTAACTACCCGTTAACTTCTTTTTCCTGTCATTGTCAGAATTAGGCTGGCCTTAATTCCTTTTTGTGTAAAATGTTATTAATTCTATCCATTTTGGAGCCCCTCTCCCCGGCTGCCGCACCGTCTGGGAAGTGAGGAGTGCCTCTGCCAGGCTGCCGCACCATTTGGAAAGTGAGGAGCGCCTCTGGCCGGCCGCCCCACAGTCTGGCAAGTGAGGAGTGCCTCTGCCCGACCACTGTGCAACCCTCCAGGTGTGAAGTGGCAGCCTTGTGTGTGACCTTTCTGCCCTCCCCGAGTTTGCATTTTCGACTTTAAAGTTTACTTTTAAATTAAAAGTTTTAAATTGGGGAAAAAATGTTTCAGTTTTGTTTACCAAAGTAAAAATACACAAAACCTTTTTCCTTTTGAGCCATTTGTAGCTTATGAAATTGAGTAAAACAACAAAGATTACCTTTTTCTTTCTGCCTGCTATCTCCAAAATTTAAAAACTATTTAGAATCTCACTGAGCTAAATCTGTTTTCCTTGCCAGCACCCTGCTAATACTATATGAGCACCTTGCCTCTAGGTACAGGGACTATCATGGAAGAGGTGAACACACGAGATTGCGAGGACCAAATCTGAAGGACAGAATTAGTTCAGATTCTCCCAGTTGAGGATGGACACACAGATGCCTAAACATTTAGCTAGCATACTGGGAGACTTTGACGCCTGGGCAATTATGTGGATCCTTTTCATCCCAACTATAAAGAACTTCCTGCTTCCCATAGAATTAAAACAAAATTACTGAGAGGATATCAAGAAACCTAGTGACAAAGCTTCCTGGGTATAGGTGTTCTCAGTTATGAGATTCATGCAAACAGATATATAATAAGAAATTTATTGGCCACCTTAGAACAAATTACTAAAAAGACCACAAAAAGCATTATGGCACAACAAAAGTCTTGAAATTTCTTAGCTCAAATGGTTTCAAGAAAAAGCTCATGTTTTGTAAAGATAATTGCTAAAAATGTGTAACCAAAACCAAGATTACAGTAACTCAATGGGTAAAACTTAGAGATAAGTCAATTTTGTAGCCTTTTATTTGGCTTTTGGTTTTTGGCTCTTACATTGCTTAAAAGGTTTTTAAGGGTTGGTGAATACATGCCTACCTCCATTCCTGTCTGACTTAAATATTTAATTGGCTGTAAGTCTTTGGCTTTAAGTCCGTTAGCCATAAGCATTCCAGCAAGGGACCTAATGGACCCAGGGCAGGTAGTCATATTACCTCAGTAATGATGTGGAACAAAATGAAAATTTGGCTGTTGATGCTGCTTCTGGCAAATCTTGTCATGAAGTGGGAGAACATAAACAAAAAATAAAATCCTTAACCCCCCAAATGACTACACAGAGCCCCTCTTGACAAAGAGGACTCCTGAGAAACCTAAAAAACTGAATTCCTGGCCATGACAGGAAAGGAGGTCAACATGCCTCATTATAACCTTTGAAAGTTGAGGCACAATTGACCAGCATTAACCTTAAAATAGATATCGTAAGACTGATAAAACAGGCTCTTTGTGGCAATAGGATACCAGATTTCAGCCTGACTCGTATAGCATCACATGACAGATAGTGGGCCCTGAAGAAAATTAAAATATTTTACCCTAAAATATATTTCTTTGATACATTTTGAAATGACCCTACAAAGTCATCTTTTGTGGGGTAAATTTCTATGAGAGTCTCTATTGATGTGATCAAGCCTTTCCTGGATCTAGGAGAGATTAACTAAGAGTCTAACACCTTTTAAGATCCAAAAAGAGAGATTTACCATATTGTCTCTAAAGGCTGCTACCTATTGAGGCTTCGTCGACATAACAAGAGCCTTGCCACGAACATGTTTTGGATCTGTGTCCCCTCCAAATCGCATGTCGAATTGAAATCCCCAGTGTTGGAGGTGGGCCCTGGTAGGAGGTGACTGGATCACACAAGTAGATTTCTCATAAATGGTTTAACACCATCCCCCTTGGTACTGTCCTCATGATAGTGAGTGAGTTCTCATGAGATCTGGTCATTTCAAAGCGTGTCACGCCTCCCTTGTATTCTCTCTCTTGCTCCTGCTTCTGCCATGTGAGATGCCTTGCTCCCCCTTTGCCTTACATCATGGTTGAAAGCCTGCTTAGGCCTCCCCTAAAGCTGAAACCATTTTGTTTCCTGTACAACCTGCAGAACTGTGAGCCAATTACACCTTTCTTCTTATAAATTACCCAGTCTCAGATATTTCTTTAAATTAATAGCAATGTGACAACAAACTAACACAGAAAATTGGTACTGAGTAGTGGGATACTCCTACAAAGAGATCTAATAATGTGGAAGTGACTTTGGAACTGTGTAATAGGCAGAGGTGGTTGGAAGAGTTTGAAGGGCTCAGAAGAAGATAGAAAAATGAAGGGAAGTTTGGAACATCCTAGAGGCTCGTTAAATGGTTGTGACCAGAATGCTGATTGAATATGGACAGTGAAGTCCAGACTGCCAAGGTTTCAGATGGAAATGAGGAACTTATTAGGAAATGAAGCAAAGATCACATGCATTATTCCTTAGCTGCATTGTGCTCCTGCCCTAAGGATCTGTGGAACTTTGAAGTTGAGAGTGATGATTTAGGGTACCTGGCAGAATAAATTTCTAAGCAGTAGAGTGTTCAAGATGTGGTCTCACTGCTTCCAACAGCCTACCCTTATATACCTGAGCAAAGAAATGGCCTAAAGTTGGAACTTATATTTAAAGGGAAAGGAGAGCATAAAAGTTTGAAAAATTTGCAGCCTGGCCATGTGGGGGAAAAAAAAAAAAGGCACATTGTCAAGTGAGGAATTCAAACAGGTTACAGAAATGTACATACGTAAAAAGCCAAGGCTAATAGGTAAAGCAATGGGAAAAAGCCCTTAAAGGCATTTCAGAGGACTTCATCACAGCCCCTTCCATTACAGGCCTGGAGCCCTAGGAGAACTGAATGGTTTAGTGGGCCAGGCCCAGGGCACTGCTCCCCTGTGTAGCTCCAGGACACTACTACCTACATCTTAGCTGCTTCAGCTCCAGCTGTGGCTCAAAGGGGCCCAGGTACAACTTGGGCTGCTGCTTCAGAGGGTGCAAGCCATAAACCTTGGTGACGTCCATGTGGTTTTAAGCCTGTGGATATACAGAGGTTAAGAGTTGAGGCTTGGGAGCCACCATCTAAATTTCAGAGGATGTATGGAAAAGCCTGGGTTCCCAGGAAGAAGCCTGCAGCAGGGGTGGAGCCCTCACGAAGAACCTGTACTAAGGTAGTGCAGACGGGAAATGTGGAGTTAGAGACCCCCACACAGAGTCCCCACTTCGCAGAACTGTGAGAAGGGTACCACAATCCTCCAGACCTCAGGATGGTAGATCCACCAGCAGCTTGTACCCTGTGCCTGGAAAAGCCACAGGCACTCAATGCCAGCCCATGACAGCAGCCTCAAGGGGCAAACCCTGCAAAGCCACAGGGACAGAACTTCCAAGGTCTTCAGAACCCATCCCTCACACCAGTGTGCCCTGGATGTGGGACATGAAGTTAAGAGAGATTATTCTGGAACTTTAAGATTAAATGATTGTCCTGTTGGGTTTTGGACTTACACAGGGTCTGTAGCCCCTTTCTGTTGACCAATTTCTCCCTTTGGGAATGAGAGCATTTACCCAATGCCTATACCCCCATTGTATCTTGGAAATAACTAGCTATTTTTTCTTTTCTTGTTTTTCTTTTCTTTTCTTTTTTTTTTGAACAGGCTCATAGGCAAAAAGGACTAGCCTTGTCTTAGATGAGACTTTGGACTTTGGAGTTAATGCTGGAATGAGTTAGGACTTTGGAGGACCGTTGGAAAGGCATCAGTACATTTTGCAATATGAGAACATGAGATGTGGGGGAGCAAGGGGTAGAATAATTCGGTTTGAATCTGTGTCCCCACCAAATTTCCTATCGAATTGTAATCCCTGATGTTGGAGAACCTGGTGGGAGGTGATTGAATTATAGCAGTGGATTTCTCATGAATGGTTCAGCACCATCCCCCTTGGTACTGGCCTCACAAAAGTGACTACGTTCTCATAAGATCCGGTCATTTAAAAGTGTGTGACACTTCCCCATTCTCTCTCTTGCCCCTGTGCCCACCACATGAGATGCTTTTCTTCCCCTTTGCCTTCTGCCATGATTAGAGGCTTCCTGAGGCCTCCCCTGAAGCACAGTCCACTATGCTTCCTGCACAGCCTTCAGAACTGGGAGTCAATTATACCTCTTTTTTTTTTTTTTTTTAATAAATTATCCAGTTTTGGGTAATTTCAAGTTTCAAGAGAAACTTCAGTTTATCTGTATTATCTAAAAGTTGTATAATATTCTATTCTTTATTTTAATTTTAATTTTATTTTTGAGACAAAGTCTCGCTCTGTCACCCAGGCTAGAGTCCAGTGGCGAAATCTCAGCTCACTGCAACGTCTCTCTCCAGAGTTCAAGCGATTCTCGTGCCTGAGCATCCCGGGTACCTAATATTACAGGGACCTGCCACCACGCCCGCCTAATTTTTGTATTTTAGTAGAGATGGGGTTTCACCATGTTGTCCAGGTTGGTCTCAAACTCCTGAGCTCAGGTGATCCACCTGCTTCAGCCTCCCAAAGTGCTGGGATTACAGGCATGAACCACCATGCTCAGCCGCGTATTTCTTTAAGACAATGCAAGAACAGATTAATCCAGCTTTCACAACCCCACTTACCTTAACTCAAGCATTACTTTCTACTGACTTTAAGTCTTTAGATAAAACTTAACTCTCTCGATCAACTGTCAATCAGAAAGTCCTTGAATCCAGTTATGAAATGTAAGCCTCACTTTGAAATGTTCTGCCTTTTTGGGTCAAAACAATGTATACCTTCCATAAATTGATTCATCTCATTTCCTGTAACTCCTGTCCCCCTAAAATGTATAAAACCAAACTGTAAGCTGATTGCCTTGCCTACACTTTCTCAAGACCTCTTAAGACTGTTCCCTAGGCTATGATCACTCATATTGGTTCAGAATAAAATATTTTAAAGTTTGGGTTTTCTATTAACAGCAAGGAAAAGGGTAGATTAAACATCCCGAAACTCTTCTAGACTCTAATTCCTATGAAAGGCCTCATATCCGGGGTAAAGAAATTCACGAAGAAAAACTCTAAAATCACATTACAAATGAGAGAAGGGAATTCCGGCCTAACATTGTGCACTGCAGTCTTTCTGTTACACTTAATTGGATGAGGGGAGAATGTGGAGAACAACACAGTCTGGATGACAGAAATTCAAGAAAATAGGTTAAAAACACTATAGCTAAGGGAGGAAAGAGACAGGGGAGTATATACTGTACCCCAGGTTGAGGGCTAGGAAATACTTGTGAAGGCTACGGCCTTGATAAACAGGCCTGATAAAGCATTGAAACTTATTCAGAAGATGATTGAATGTTCCCCTCCCCCACATCCTACCACCAGATCAACAAGCTCCCAACAAGTATAACAACAGTGGATGACAGCTGAAAGATTTGAAAGACATAGACTGTTTCTGAAAAGCAGAACAAAGGAGAGTAAAAAAGGCAAGGGGAGAGACAAAAACAAGAACACTAGAGGAATTTTAAGCTTTTGGAACCTATTGTTATAGCAAACATTAAAAACCGACCAATTCCCAGTCAGATTAACCTAAATCCTTACACTAATGGTTTATTTACCTCACTCCCTCTTACCCAGTTCAATATTTCCAGCTTTCAACAACAAAAAAGAGCAAGGCATTATAAAAGAAAGAAGACAAAGTCTGAAAAGACAAAGCAAGCGTCAGAACAAAACTCAAATACAACACAGATGTAGTAATTACCAAACAGGTAATTCAAAATACCTATAATTAATATGTTAATGACTCTAATGGGAAAAGTAGACAGTATGCAAGATTGGTTATGTAAGGAGAGAGATGAAAACAAGAAAGAATCAAAAAGAAATGAAAGGATGGGATTACATTCATACAATTGAATAATATGCAGAAATTAAAAGAAATAAGAGAATGAGATATACTGATATAAACAATATCTGAGATATACTATTATATAAAAATATCTGAGATATACTATTGAGTGGAAAAAACAAATTTTACAATAATTTATATCATCATTTATTTAAAAAATATAACCCTTTCAAATGTTAACAAATATTAATAAAATAAATAAATAAATAAAAATAATTTAAAAATGCCTAGAAAGACATACAACAGAATAATGACAATGATTTCCTCTGTAAAGAGGACAGACAATTGGTATGCAGAGTGAAAAGCTGTAGGAGAATGTGTCAAGAGAAACTTCAGTTTATCTGTGTTGTGTAAAAATTATATAATATTTTATTTATATTTTACTAGGAAAATTAATAAAAAGGAATTCATTAAGTTCAATGCTATGTTTGTGCATTTGTGTGTGTGTACATGTACTCTCATGCCTGTGCAGAAATTTCTACACATTAAAGACCTGAACTAATATACAGCAACATGTTAATTGCTGTGGAGCTGCAGCTGGTTATTTTCTTCATTTAAGAAAAAAAAAGTGAACACTGATTCTTTTAAAACTGTTAAAATATACATCTAAAATTATAAACTAAATAATTTTGTGGTTAGTTTTCTGCCTTAATTAGATTAATTTATATTATTACTTTGCAGACTTTGGTAGGCTTTAAGGAGATGTTGTTATTTATATTATGCTTTTAAAATGTGTTCCTTTAGTCTGTTTTGTCTTACCTATGAAGGAAGGGAGAGATACTTAGCTACAGAATTACTTGGATAAAATGAGTGCTGTCTACTCCACAATAAATTATAGGCAATGTAGTAAAATAGATCAAACTGTAAAGAAGAATCTGTAGAAATGACTTGATGATACACCTCTGTTTGGAATTCCTGTTAGATTAGATAAACCAAGTGTATTTTAAAATAAGATTTTAATCCCTGCTATCTTTCATTCTCTAAAATGTTTTCTTCTTAAATAGGAATTGAATTGTTTGTTATCTGATTATGCCAAATGGCCATGAAATTAGCTATTGGGATTAAAAGAGTTGTTGATTTATTCATCTCTATCCAGGATGCACATATTATCTAAAATGAGAAAGCTTAATACCAGTCACTCAAAAACAAACAAACACAAAAAGATAAGATTTTCTATTTGTTCAGTAGAAAAAGAAAGCAGGGGTGGCTGCACTCCACATATTCTCTCTTTTTTCATTCCAAATTGTGTAGAATTTTAGAGGCCAGAACACCTCTTTAGTAAAGATATGGCTAGGTTAATGTCTTTTTCTGTTCATTAGTACACAGTTCTGATTAAAGCAAGGCATGCTTAGAAATGAAAATTTTAATGGTAAAACATTGTTACCAATTCATCTCAAATAATAACCATGTAACAAATAAAACAGTATATTCTAAACTTAGGATGTAGTATATCGTTTTCCTTTCCACAGTCAAAGTAACACATCAACATTCTTTTAACAAATTATGCCTGCATACAATGACACCTTCTGAAGATTAAATCATCACAAATAAAATTTTAAAATAAATCATATCCTTTGGTGAATACAAATTGGTATACATAAAATGTAAAAGCCATTATTAGTGAAAGTAAATATCATTAAATTTTATTATACAAAAATAAAGGTAATGTAAATTTATCATACACAAATTAAATAATTATATGTAATCCTCTATACCAAAAATATTTCAAACTGGAAAAGGTTTCAACATATCATAAGCAAATAGCAAACATTCTTAATAAAGAACAAAGCCAGAGGCATCACATTACCCAACTTCAAACTATACTATAAGACCATAGTAATCAAAAGAGCACAGTGACTGATACAAAAACAGACACAAAGACTAATGGAACAGAAAAGAGATCCCAGAAATAAAGCTGCACACCTACAATCATCTGATCGTCAGTAAAGTTGACAAAAATAAGCAATAGAGAAAGGACTCTCTGTTCAATAAATGGTACTGGAATAACTGGCTAGCCACACACAGAAGATTGAAACTGGACACTTAACTTTCACCATATACAAAAATTAACTAACGATGGATTAAAGATTTAAGTGTAAGACCTCAAACTATAAAAATCCTCAAAGAAAGCCTAGGACACATTCTTCTCAACATTAGCCTTAGGAAATAATTTATGGTTAAGTCCCCAGAAGTGATTGCAACAAAAACAAAAATTGACAAAAGGTTTCTAAGTAAACTAAAAAGCTTCTGCATATCAAAGGAAACGTGGAACAGAACAAACAGACAACCTACAGAATGGGAGAAGATATTAACAAACTATGCATCCAACAAAAGACTAATATTCAGTATCTATAGAGAACTTAAACAATAAGCAAAGAATAGCCCCGTTAAAAAATGGGCAAAGGACATGAACAAACACCTCTCAAAAAAAAGACATACAAGCAACTGACAACCATAGGAAAAAAATGTTCATAATCACCAATCATCAGAGAAATGCAAATCAAAACCACAATGGAACATCATCTCACACCTCAGAATGGCTATTATCAAAAAGTCAAAAAAACAATAGATGCTGGTAAGCCTACAGAGAAAAGGAAATGCTTATACACTGTTAGTGGAAATGCAAATTAGCTTAGCCACTGTGGAAAGCTATTTAGAGAATTCTGAAAGAACTAAAAACAGAACTACCATCCAACCCAACAATCCCATTATCGGATATAGAGCCAAGGGTGAATAAGTTGTTCTACCAAGAAGACAGATGCACTCCTATGTTCATTGTGGAACCATTCACAATAGCAAAACCATGGAACTAACCCAAGTGCTTATCAGTGGTGGATTTTATAAGGAACATGTGGTACATATACACTACAGAATACTATGAAGCCACAAAAAAGAAGGAAAACATGTCCTTTGCAGCAACATAGATGCAGCTGGAGGCCATTATCCTAAGCAATTTAATGCAAGAGAGGAAAAACCAAATACTGCATATTCTCACTTGTAAGTAGGAGCTAAGCACTGAGTACACGTAAACATAAAGATGGGAACCATCGACACTAAAGACGACTAGAAAGTGGGGGCAACACGGGCTGAAAAGCTACCTATTTGCTACTACACTTACTATTGGATGGTATCATCTATACCCCAAACCTCAGGACTACACAATATACCTGACTAACAAACATACACAGGCAAAACAAAATAAAAGTGGAAATTACTTTTTTAAAAAAATAACTAGAATTGATTAAGAAATACACAAAATAATGGAAGAAAGAAATGAAGGAAAGAAGGGTAAAAAGGAGCTGGGGGGTTGGGAAGAAAACAGCAAAATATTTGAAGATCAATTATGGGTAGAGGAAACTCATATACTTATTTAAATACTGAAAAAGATGCTCAACTTTCTTCATCATTAGAGAAGGGAAAATTAAAACTCAGAAGATAGACTTAACCCATGGCATAGCAGCAATAAGGTAGTTGATTACTTGTTTGCTAAGGTGAGGAGAAACAGGAATGCTTGTGTATTGCTTGTGGAACTGAACATTGTTATAAATTCTGACAGCTATTTTCCTGTATCCCTTAGAATCAGTTATGCATACATATTCGATCCAGCATTTTCCTTTCTACATCTTCACAGTACAAGACAATATCATCACAAGACTGTTTGTGGCAGTATTTTCTGTGATAGAAAAGTAATAGAAACCTCATAAATGTTCATCAGCCAGTAAAACAGACACCTCAGGTTCTGAGCACCAGAGTATACAGAACCACCTAATACCTGAGCTGTAAATTATGGCCAATTAAAAAAAAAAAAAAAATTCTAAGCAGCTATATTTAAAAAAAAGGAAAGAAAGAAAAAAAAAAGCAGTTCAAGGTCACAACTCCAAGGCATCCTCTTGATGAAAATGAAAATGTCTTCTGTTTTTTTCCGGCTTTTATCAAAGTAATTAAACTGGCAGGGCGCGGTGGCTCACGCCTGTAATCCCAGCACTTTGGGAGATCAAGGTGGGCAGATCACAAGGTCAGGAGATCAAGACCATTCTGGCTAACACGGTGAAACTCCATCACTACTAAAAATACAAAAAATTAGCTGGGTGGAGGCGGGCACCTGTATTCCCAGATACTCGGGAGACTGAGGCAGGAGAATGGCGTGAACCTGGAAGGTGGAGCTTGCAGTGAGCCAAGATCGTGCCACTGCACTCCAGCCTGGGCGAGGGAGCGAGAATCCATCTAAAAAAAAAAATCTATCTATCTATCTATCTATCTGTCTGTCTGTCTATCTATCTATCTATCTATCTATCTATCTATCTATCTATCTATCTATCTTAGGTTTATTTGACTTTTTCATCTTTTTATTTCCCTGTTCTGCATAAAACAAGAAACTCTCAAGTTAATTTTTTGGAATAAAGTCATTGGTGAATGTTATAACAAAAACTAATTAGATGGATCTTAGTCCCAAAAGACTTAGAATCACTTGCTCTTCCAGCTGCCCAAACTTCTCCTCCACAGATCCAGGTAGACACAGAGGACAGAAGCAGACTATCTGGCAGTCACTTTCTGCTGAGAAAGAAAGGAGTTTTAAAGAAAATTATGTAGAGTAACCCAAGAACATCATGACATATATAAGGAAATGAATGAGAATAAAATAATTGTAGCTTAAAAATGTTTGCTCGCTATCTTCTTTGGTATGTTGTGAACTGGATGGTATAAGGAGCTATATTTGCCATATATTACATTTTATTTCTGTCCATATTTTTAAAAATATGGCAAAATACTAAGATTCTTAAAAATATGAATGGGGATTGTACTGGTGCTTTTCGCATGATGGATACTTTTCTGTTTATTTAACAGGTTTAAATGGTTAAATGTTATTTTCCAAAGTTTCATCCTTATTAGCTTCTTCATGTTCTGCTAGTTTCAGTTTGCAAGTATGACAAGGAAATACAGAAAAAAAAATTGGTTCATTGTTTTCTAGAAGGAATGTAAATACTATTCATTTAATACACATTTTTGTATAATCATTTACTATATTCTAGGAACAGTCCTATTTGCTGGTGATGGGCAGATACTTAGCCAATTTGTCTTAAAGGGTCTTGGTTGATGGGGCCAGGTAGTAAACCAACAGTAAGGTGGGTGTATTATTGGAGCAAAAATAGAGCCCCTTACTTCAATCATTTAATTAATATAACCAGCAAATATTAATTTTCTAAAAAAAAGACTATACATCTTTAGGAAAAATTACAAGAAAAGACAGATTGTGTTGGGGGAGGCTATGTGTCCTTGAAGAAGATTTTAAATAAGTATTGATTCAATTTAATATTCTCTTACAAAGGGTTTTAGAAATAAAAATAGTAATCATAAGTAGATATTCCTTTTTGATTATCTGTTTTTAAATGACACAATTGATACAACCTGAGCCATTTCATCATCACTATGTATGAATAACTTCTAGGGCGTGTTATTATGCAATAGGTTGTTTTACAAAGAAAAGCCAGACCTTTTGCACAACTTCAAGGCTGCTGCTTCTGTGTCTAATTTAAATTATATCAAATTATATCATCCTGGTCATGATAATTGCCATTGTCTTATTTTAGGCACTAATAACTTCTCCCCTTGTTTACTCCAACTGCCTCTTTTCTGATCCATCTAGTTTTATTCTTGTTCCCGGTCAGTTTATTCTCCACATTGCTGTCAAAGAAGTAATTCTAAAATACAAATTATATTATGTTCCCTCCTTAAAACCATTCCACTGTACTCCAGGAATGTCCTGTGAAGCTCATGATTTACTCCTAAGCAAAATAGTGTACTATGACATGGACGAAAATCCAGAGTAATTTTTTTAATGGACTAAGAGGAACAGCGTGATTAGATCTTTCCAATGTCAGATATAATAACTGAGTCATTCTGGGAAATTTCCCCTTTGGTCTGAGTGTACTTATTTCCTAGTATGAACTATCCAAGACAACACTCATAAGTACTCAAGTACGTTTCTAATAATACTTGTAGAATGAGATTATAAGGAATTATTACACGTAAAGAAGAAAGGGAGAAAGAGTGAAAGGAGAGAAGAGGGAAAGCAAAAGAGAAAGAAAATAAGGTAAAATAGTAGGAAAGGAAAAGCCTTTCATTTTATTCCATCTGCCTATTTAAATGTAGAAAATCTCAGGTGATATTTAAGGAGATAATAATAGTATATTAATTACTAATTGATGTTTTGCATGTATGTAGAAGGGTCTAACCACAAAATGTCTATGTATTCATTAACTTCCAAATTATGTAATTTAAAATGTCTTTAACTCATTGGCAGCTTACAAACAGCCAAAAGAAAAATAATCAGCTATCTTAGAGGAACTTCTATAATGGCCAACTATTGAAATAGCGGATCTTGCAAAGAAAATAAGTTTTTTTTTTTTCACCTGAAAGAAAACATAAATAAATATTCATTATTTATCAAGGACCTTTAAAATGCTAAAAAGCCTATTACATAAGAAATATTATTAATACCATTATTATTGTTATTCCCATTTTACAACTGAAAACGAGAGATTAAATAGCAGGCATTGAAACTCAGATTAAATGGCAAGCATAACTTACAGTGAATGACAGATCCAGGTCAGACGTTGCTCTCCTTCATAGAAAAGACTCATGGCCATCATGTGCAACATCGGCAGTACAGGAAGGCCTTTGCTGAGGGCCCTTAGTTTGCAGGTAGTCAGCCTCATAACAGACACTAAAATAGTAACTTTAATTTTATTCATTGTAACTTCCAATTCTATCTCTATCTAGGTAAGTCTTATTATGAAAGAGATGGTTCAGGCAACCCAGGAACTATCTGGCCAAGATAACTTAATATCATTTCAAGTCCAGGAACAGGTAGAAAATGAGACATACATAATCTAAAACTAAGTTACAACCTTAGCCAAACATGCAAATATGTTTCTTGGCTACATTGTTCTGCTATGCATACTTAAGGAATCTTTTGAATTCCCATTATTATATTTTGAAATGATAACACTTGAAACTGTTAAAAATAACAGCCTGAATAGATTTATGAATCGTCTGCTTAGAAAATTAATTTATTCTTGTTATATTAATTAAATAATTGGAAACAACTTGGGTTCTTAGTACATATCAGGTATTGCTTATGCAGTAATGTTCAGGACAAATAGAGCTCCGTATTCCGTTAAGCTCACAACATACCAAGTAAGGTAGATAGTGAGCAAACTTATTTTTAAGCTACAGTTATATTAAGTACTAAAAAGAGAAATATGTAGATTATGAATGGGGATAAACTAGGGATTTAAGATAGCCAGAATACTAAAGTGTGCTTTCTCTAGAAAAAGTACACTTTCAATATAGACTGTAAGTATGAGTAGGAGCTGGCTTGTCAATAAATATGAAAAAGTCTTTCCAGGCAGCAGGAATAGCATGTACTATGGCTGCAAACTGGGAAGCATTTTGGTATCTCTTGATACATCTGGGAAAAAATATATAAATGAATGAGCATGCCAATAGATAATAGAGGCTTTTAGGAGAACTGTGTGGGAAGGGTGGATATGCCTAGAAACATGGGAACTGAGCTCATGTTGCGTCTTAGTCAAGTAAGTAAGGATTTAAAAATTTATGTTAAGTCTAAGTAGTGATGAAATATTTTCATAAATTATTTTGATTAATGGATATGTAGTTACCCCTTATTTGTGTTCCAATAATACACCCAACTTACTGTTGGTTTACTACCTGGCCCCATCAATTATGAGATCATTTAAGACAAATTGGCTAGGTCTCATTCCCATCACCAGCAAATAGGACTCATCCTAGAATATAGTAAATGATTATACAAAAATATGTATTAAATGAATAGTATTTATACTCCCTCTAGAAAACAAAGAACCATTTTGTTTGCTTTATTTGCTTGTCATATTTGTATAAGAATGAAACTTTAGAAAATAGCATTTAACCATTTAAATATGTTAAATAAACAGAAAAAAATCAACTTTTTTAAAGCATCAGTACAATCTCCATCCACATTTTTAAGAATCTTAATATTTTGACATATTTTTTAAGAATATGGACAGAAAATGTAACATATGGTGCCTTAGCTTATTACCCCTTCCATCATTGGTTATGTGAATCTCTACTTAATACTAATTATTCTGTATCATCCCATGCATGTGCATATACTGTTTACTATATATCTATACATTTTTAACAATATATTTTATTGCTTTGGATGTTATCATGGTGTATGAGCCATTGGTAATTTTTTTCTCATTCCTTCTTCTACTTTCAATAAAGTGGTGTTTTCATCTTCCCTATCTTTGACAACACTTAACTATTACCAAATCTTTTGATTATTTTTTAAAGCAATGAGACTCTATCGTTTTAACTTTAAGAAGTCTTGTTGTGCAGAAATCTTTTTTTAATTAAAGATAGTAATTGGTAGACATTTCTTTTGTAATTTGTATTTTTGTGTCCTTACTCTGCCATAGTAAAAGTATTCTTTTTTCTTTCTTCCAAAGGTTAAAAGTTTTGCTTGTCACATTTGGGAATTTAATCAATTTGGAGATTTTAAATCTATCCTAAGAAATCTGAATGTAGTATTTTCCCAATAACCTCACCTTTAGTAAACAATTATTTTCCACAAATTGTAGGAATCTTCAGACACATCAATTATCTATTTTTATGTGGGTCTCTTGTAAAAGTATTCAAGCTGTTTCATTGGTTTATATGCCTAACACTGTTTCCATTGCTATGGACTTATAAGTTCAAACGGTGGCTTGCCAGTTATTTACTATTATACATAGAAAGTAGCAAGTATCTTAGATTAGACCAGGGGTCCCCAATCCCTGGGTCACAGACCAGTAACTGTCTATGTCCTAATTAGGAACCAGGCCACACAGCAGGAGGTGAGCGGTGGGCAAGCAAGCAAAGCGTCATCTGTATTTACAGCTGCTTCCCATCACTTGCGTTACTGCCTGAGCTCTGTCTCCTTTCAGATCAGCAGTGTCGTTAGATTCTTATAAGACCTCAAACTCTATTATGAACTGAACATGCGAGAGATCTAGGTTATGTGCTCCTTATGAGAATCTAATGCATAATGATCTGTCACTGTCTCCCATCACACCCAGGTGGGACCGCCTAGCTGCAGGAAAGCAAGCTCAGGGCTCGCGTTGATTCTACATTATGGTGAGTTGTACAATTATTTCAATATATATTACAGTGTAATAATAGGAATAAAATGTACAATAAATGTAATGCACTTGAATCATCCCAAAACCATCCTTAATCTCTGGTACATGAAAAAATCATCTTCAGTCAGTCTCGGTGGCTCACGCCTGTAATCCCAGCTCTTTGGGAGGCCAAGGCAAGCTGATCACCTGAGGTCAGGAGTTCGAGACCAGCCTGTTCAATATGGTGAAATCCCATCTCTACTAAAATAAAAAAATTAGTCGGGCGTGGTGGCGCATACCTGTAATCCCAGCTACTCAGGAGAATCACTTGAACTCGGGAGACGGAGGTTGCAGTGAGTCGAGATAGCACCACTCCAGTCCAGCCTTGGCGGCAGAGCGAGAGTCCGCCTCAAAAAAGACAAACAAACAAACAAAAAATGTCTTCCATGAAACCAGTCCCCTGGTGTCAAAAAAGTTGGGGCCACTGCCTTAGAAAGATGTGTCAGGCTACCTATGAGCCCACCAAAGGCATTCATAATTTTTGTAACATTCTTCTCAATTTCTAGCATTTCCTTTTGCTTTTTTCTCTTACATTGCCCATTTCTTCTGGCATGTCGTCCACTTTTTCCATTAGAGCCATTGGCATATTAATTGTAGGTTTTTAAAACTCCTAGTCTGATAATTCCAAAATCTTTTACATATCTTGGTCTGGTTCTGATGCTTGTTTTCTCTCTTCAGACTGTGTATTTTTGCCTTTTAGATTACTTTGTAGTTTTAGTTGAAAGCCAGATATGATGTATGGAGTAAAATAAACTGAAGTATATAGGCATTTAGTGTGAGGTTTTCTATTTATGTGGCTGAGTTAGATGTATTTGCTGTTTGCAGTCCCTGTAATGTTAGAGGTTAGAATTTTAATTTTTTTAAAATTATTTTGTCTGTTGTCTTGGATTTTTTTTTTCATAAACCCCTTCTTCAAGCAGGATCTTAGGATTGCAATTCTTTTGGCTATAATCCACTATTATACAATATTGATATGGTGGTAAGTTGTGGGAAGAGGGAAATAATACTTAGTCCTATAATTCAATCTCAGTCTTTTAGTAAGCCTGAGTTCATTCGTACCCTTTCTCCATGGTTTCAAAAGCTACACAGGAACTGGAGTTGAGCATTTGCCTTCTCCCAGGTTGGTTAGGCTTTGGTACAACTCCAGTCATTAGGTTTTGGTAAAATCGTTCCCCTCAGTGAAGATCTTATTAAGGAAAATAGAGAGCTCTGGGCATATTTCAAAATAGTTCCTTTTTTTCCAAGCCCTGCCAGAAGCACCAGTGGAATTTTTTCCCAGATCTTCACAGTGAGTATTTGTTAGGGTTCCCGGAAGTAAAGCTTGCAAAAGTGTGGTGGGGTCTTCCTAAGACTGGAAACCCTCAGTTTTACATTTTCATATTTATGCACATACAGCCTCCAGCAATTCATCAACTACAGTTTGAAGAGTTCTCCTCAGTACTGGCTTCAACTGCTCCGGGGCTTCTGCTCTTGGAAAACTGTGCTGCTCTGTACTCCCCTGTTTATCTTTCTAGTCTGAAGGGCGGCAGTTTGCCCCGTGACCTCAGATCTCTGATGGATCTAATACATGCTGATTTTCCATTTGTTCAGTTTTTTTCTCATCTTGAGGATGACAGTGAGGACTTCCAATTTGTTATAAAGCCAGAAACCAAAGTTGTATTATTCTTCTGAATAGCAATTTCTGACTTGTTACTAATAAAGACTGAATAAAAAAACAAGAGCTGTCAAGTAAAAGTGAACGTGTGACATAGGGCCTATTAAAAGTTGTGTTCTCTGACATGTCAAGCGGTAAGTTGAAGTGTGCATCGCTGTACTCCATCTTTTAACAGAAAATTCAACATAAAGATAGCTTTTTAAATATTGGCATTATCTTTATAAAGGGCTCAATATGATTGACATCTTATGTCTGAACATTTTTATTTTGACCATAAAAATCCATTTTTTTCTGAAAGAATAAAAATAGTCTAGAAGTTGTGTGATGAAAATTAAACTCAGGAGTGAGAACAGGAACTCAGTGGTGGCTTTGGTGTGGATGCAGTATACAGATTGGACTTTGGCCCGATCATGTCATGTATCTTTTCCTCACGTATAGGAGGTTGCTGCAATGCAAGCAATGAAGATATAGAAAGCCCCACTGAAATTTATTTGAGGTCTCATGGCCCTTCCTCATCCTTGGGAGGACTGTTGTGTCTATGGAGAATGTCCTGAACGTCTTAGAGCAGCGGTGCCTCATCTTTTTGGCACCAGGGACTGCTTTCGTGGAAAACAATTTTTCCATGCATGAGGTTGGGGGTAATGATTCAAGCGAACCACATTTATCATTAGATTCTCATAAGGAGCGTGCAACCAAGATCCCTTGCATACGCAGTTCACAACAGGGTTCTCACTCCTATAAGAATCGAATGCGGACGCCTCCCTGATGGGAGGCGGAGCTTAGGCGGTGATGCTCGCTGGTCCATGGCTCACCTCCTGCTGTGCAGCCCCGTTCCCAGCAGACCATTGACCAGTATGGTTCACAGATTGAGGGTTAGACATCCCTATCTTAGAGTGATGTCTCTCTAAATTTCTGCGCCGCTTCTCCAGCCTTCTCCAGAAGGCCAGCTGTCTGGTATATAGGAAGACCTTGCCTTCCATAGAAGGAATATCTCTTAAATCTCCAGATGATACTTAGTGAAGACTCATGTGTTTAGACTTACCTTGTGGCTGTAGCATCCTAGTACTCTAATTTCTTATGCCAACCTATATATAAACATTAAAAGTTTCAAAAATCTTTAATTGTTTCCTCCTTATGCCTGCCCATAGTGGATTCTTCCTTCTCCCACTTTACCACCAGGGATGAAAAAGTCCTTAGTCTCCTCTTTCCGAAGAAGCTAGTTGATTTCTGAAACGTGGGTTTGTAGATTACTGTTTCTCTTCAGCTTTCAAATGGACTTTAACAACTATACATACACTTTTTCCTTTTTTAGCTTCTTTTTGCTGTTAGGCTAGAGTGAGGTTTCTTTCTGTCCCTGAAAGAAAAGTGGAAATTTATACTATAAGACTTTTACTTATTTTAAAAATTATCAAATATCTGTAATTCTAAAAACATTAAAAAAATTAAGTTCCACCTCATTCAGTATTTTCTACAAGTGATGTTATATTCTCTCCACTCTACTTAGAAACAGAAAGTTTATTCATTGACAGCGTTCTTGTGGCATTTTCTTCCTGTGGTGCAGAATTATGTGATTTGTGGTTTTCCATCGAAACCTTTCTCCTGCCTCTAAGAGTGCTTTCCATCATGTGGCTTTTTGATTAATGTGCTCTCTGGAGTAGTTAATTTTATTAAGGCTACTCTTCACTTTGCAAGCCATTTTTCTAATGAAGTGATTTTAAGTAATTTGACTTTGTAACATCTGGAGATGCCTGCGAACTCACCCATTGCATTAGAATGTGCACAGAAGGTAAGTTTTTTATTCTTTGATAGGTAAGTTTAGATTCATAGATTTCACATTCATTGATGTTATTAAAATTATATAGGTTTTCCTATTTTTGTTTTGTTTCATTTTTCCAGACAAGGTCTCACTCCACCACCCAGGCTGGAATGAAGTGGCACTATCATGGTTCACCGCAGACTCAACCTCCTGGGCTCAAATGATCCTCCTGCCTCACAAGGTGCTAGGATTACAGGTATGAGCCACCATGTCTGGCCTTTTCTCAGTGTTTGGAAAGTCCACCATACTTAAATCATTTTTTTGAGAGTTTGATTTTAAATTTCAATAAATTTTCATGGCATATAATTATACACATAGAATCAATGTCGTACTTTAAGGCTAGAGCTAGGGAAGTATTATTGGTCTAGTTTCAACAGGCCATGGGTCTCCGGAAATTATTTTTTGTACCACTCTATGCTGTAGATCTCATCGAATATTAGATCATATACTTTTCAAATAAGCATGATCTTCAGGAATATGATGCAAAATAGCCAAAATGGATGGCGCACACACAGTAGGTTTGTGCCACAGCTGGGAATCCCCAGATTGTAAAATTTGAAATCTTAGGAGGAGGCTGCTAGCATATCTGCCAAACTTTACTCCAGAAGACTATATTTATTATGCTGGTCAAGATATTATTCTGCCCTCCGCTTTGAAAAGAGAAACGATTCGTACAAAGTTGTTTTGCTACAAGAAAAATTCTTAAAATGATAATCCAGTACAAAATCTGTCGATGCCCTTTCTTTACAAGATGTGCAGAAATTCTAGAGATGTATGGGGAATTGCTTCCCAACATACGTCTGTTGGTGTATTATTTTGCATTCTGGCATTGTTTATGCTAATCTTATTTTTTCCGTAAGTTAGTTTTATTTTACCTGTGTAAACACAGGTGAAATGTTTAGTTTTCTTTGACTATTAACATAATTATTAAAAGAATTATACTAACTTTAAAAGTATAAACTTTTTAAAATTTACCATTTATTTTTGAAAAATGAAAGAGATGGAATTATCTTCTTGAGCTTCAACTTTTCTTGTAGTTTAACATTTTTTTTGTACCCCGCAAGAATTAACCTAAAACAACACACTGACACTCTTTTTTATTTTTTAAATTATTATTTATTTATTTTTTGTTTTTGAGATGGAGTCTCACTCTGTGGCCAGACTGGAGTACAGTGGTACGATCTCAGCTAACTGCAACCTCCGACTCCCTGGTTCAAGTGATTCTCCTGCCTCAGCCTCCCAAGTAGCTGAGATTATAGGCATGTGCCACCACGCCCAGCCAATTTTTGAATTTATTTATTTATTTATTTATTGTTAGTAGAGACAGGGTTTCACCATGTTGTCCAGGATGGTCTTGATCTCTTGACCTCTTGATCCACCAGCCTCGGCCTCCCAAAGTGCTGAGATTACAGGCTTGAGCCACCACGCCCGGCCACTCCGTTTTATTTTTCCATGTATATTGACACTGCTCTCATATTAGATTCTCTCTGGAGAAGTCAAAATTACTACTCAAAAGCATTAAAAGCAAAAGACCATTGAATCAGAACTGCCGACTAGAGGGCCTATAAAATAAAATTTTCAAATGAGATAGCAAGAGTGTAAGAAACAATAAAAACAGGTTCCGTAAGTTTTATAAATGATCTTTTATAATCGTTCGAAGCAACATATTAGAATAATTTGATGTTTAAAACAGAAATTAAAAGCCAAAATCTAAATTTCCTCTTAATGTTTTCATCCTAAAGAATAATTGTTAATTATATAATTTTAATATATCAGTAAATTATGTGTAGTTTAATCTAATACCTATAAATCATTGGTCCCAGTGTTCTGAGTCCTTTACCTTGATATTTGGGAATTAGAAGATCAAACCCTGCTGTAGCCTCACATAAACTAATGGCTAAACTCCTTTATGAAGAGATTACTACCAACTAATCATTAATTCTGTTTAAGTTTGTTGGAACGTACCGGTTTCTGTTTGTTCTCTTGATATATTTATTTTAGTTTAAATTTTTAAAGGAACATAATTAAGTCAAATCAGTCTAAGAGACATTTTATGACAACTAGGGTGTAGAAAAATTGCATTTAGAAAACTAAACAAGGCATCAAGATAACATAAGGGATTTCCGGAGTAATTTTAAAGAGATAATGTGAGTGGAGGTCATTTATCATCCTGAATGTGTTCTCAAGCATTCAACAACCTTTTAAATCATCAAAGTAAAATAAACTGTTGGCTTAAAAGACAAACGCCTACGGATCTTGAATTCACTTGTAGCAACTAAACTCAGAGTTAATTTGTAAACTTTTTTTAATAAAATACATTCTATTATTTACATAGCTTAATCATAAATGTAGTTCTATTATACCAGCTGTTTAATTAGATTTCTTTTTTTTTTTTTTTTTTTTTTTGAGACGGAGTCTTGCTCTGTTGCCCGGGCTGGAGTGCAATGGCCGGATCTCAGCTCACTGCAACCTCTGCCTCCCGGGTTTATGCCATTCTCCTGCCTCAGCCTCCTAAGTGACTGGGACTACAGGCGCCCGCCACCACGCCCAGCTAATTTTTTGTCAGGAGATCGAGACCATCCTGGCTAACACGGTGAAACCCTGTCTCTACTAAAAAATACAAAAAATAGATTTCTTTGTTAATTGTTTAGGTGTAACTTGTTGGATTTTAAAATTAAAACGGAGTGGCAGGGTAAACTATAGTTTTTGCATGTGAAAAAGTCAAATTAATACAGTAATATATCTACTTAGTCATAATCTAGACTTAAAGAATAAAACGTATTAAAAATATGTAATTGTTTTAATGTGAAAACCTATTTTTTTTTCTTTTTTCTTTCTTTTTTTTGAGACAGGGTCTTGCCCTGTTGCCCAGGCTAGAGTGCAGTTTTGCAATCTCAGCTCACTGCAAACTCCGCCTCGCAGGCTCATTTCGACCTCCTGAGTAGCTGAGACTATAGGCGCACACCACCATGCCCAGATAATTTTTGTACTTTTTGTAGAGATGGGGTTTTACTATATTGCCCAGGTTTGTTTCGAACTCCTGAACTCAAGCAATCTGCCTGCCTTGGCCTCCCAAACTGTTGGGATTACAGGCGTGAGCCACTGTGCCTGGCCTACATTTATTTTTCAAAAACCAAAGATTTTTTTGGCAAAGACTTCAATTCCTGGGCAAGTCCCAGTGCTATGCTGGATGTGACTTCAGTGCACTGCGGGGGGCATGCGACCTAGTGAGACACTAGCTGGGACAGCTAAGGGAGTGCTTCTGCCAGCCCTAACCCAACCCAAGGCAGCGTAGCTTACAGCTCTGGGAGACACTCCTTCCTTCTGCTTGAGTTGAAGAGAGGGAAAAATAAAGAAGACTTTGTTTTACAACTTGGATACCAGCTGACCCACAGTAGTATAGGGCACCAGGCAGAGTCCTTAGGCCTCCATTCCAGGCCCTAGCTCCTAGATGACATTTCTAGACACAGCCTGGGCCAGAAGGAACCCACTTTTTGAAGGGAAGGACCCAGTCCTGGCAGGATTTATCACTTGCTGACTGAGGAGCCCTCAGATCTTGAATAGTCAGCACCAGTACCCAGGCAGCACTTACCATGGGCCTTGGGTAAGACTCAAAGACATGCTGACCTCAGGTGTGATCCAGCACATTCCCAGCTGTCGTGGTTATGGGGAAGGGCTTTCTGCTTGTGAAAAAGAGAGGTAATAGCAAAGGGAACTTTGTCTTGTAGCTCAGGCACCAGCTCAGCCAAAGTGAGGTAGAGCACCATGTGGGTTCCTGGGGTCTCTGATATCAGGCGTTGGCCATTGGATGTCATTTCTGGACCTGCCCTGGGCCATAGGGAAGACCGCTGTGCTGAAAAAAAGAGTGGGAGGCCTGGCAGCATTCACCACAAGCTGACTGAAGAGGCTTGGTTCTTGAATGAACATCAGCAGTAGCCAGACAGTACTTGCTGTGGGCCTCAGGTAGTGATGGTCAAAGGGAGAGACTGCTCTGCTTGTGGAAAGAGGAGGGAAGAGTAGGAAGAACTTTGTCTTGTAGCTTGGGTGCCAGCTCAGTCATAGTGGAAGAAAGCGATAGGTAGATTTCCAATGTGGACTTGTATAGGACTGAAGCTTGCCACTCTGAAGGGAAGGACAAAAACCTGGCGGTTTCACCACCTGCTGACTGTAGAACCCCAAGGCTTTGAATGAACATAGGTGATAGGCAGACCATGGTTATCATGGGCTGTGGGCAAGACCCAGTGCTATGCTGATTTCAGGTCTGATTCAGCACAATCCCAGTGGGGATGTCCACATGGGTGCTTGTATCACCCCTCCCCCAGCTCCAGGCAGTTCTGCCCACAGAGAAACAGTTTGTTTGAGAGAAAATAAGGGAAGAGAACAAGAGACTCTTTCTGTAATCCAGATAATTCTTCCAGCTTTTATCCAACCCACCAAGGTGGTACCTTCATGAGTCTGCAAGAGTCACAGCATTACTGGGCTTGAAGTGCTTCCTAATGCAGATACAGCTGCAGTTACCAAAAACTTAAGTCACAGTACCCACATCCCTTGAATACCTGGAAAACCTTCCCAAAAAGGACAAGTACAAACAAGCCCAGACAGTAAAGACTACAATAAATACCTAACTCTTCAATGCCCAACACCAACAAATATCCACAAATATCAAGACCATCCAGGAAAATATGACCTCGACAAATGAACTAAATATAGCACCAAAGACAGACATATGTGACCTTTCAGACAGAATTCAAAATAGCTGTGTTGAAGAAACTCAGAGAAACTCAAGGTAACACAGATAAATTTAACAAGATTGCAATAATTTAAAAGAACCAAGGAGAAATTATAGAGTTGAAAAATGCAATTCACATAGTGAGGAATGCATCAGAGTCACATAACAACCAAATTGATCAAGCAGGAGAAAGAATAAGTGAGTTTAAAGAGAGGCTATTTGAAGATACAGTCAGAGGAGACAAAAGAAAGATGAATTTTTTTTAAAAAATGAAGCACAACTACAAGATCTAGAAAATAGCCTCAAAAGGGCAAATCTAAGAGTAAGAGATATGGTTAGAAAGTTTATTCAAAGAAATAATAACAGAGGACATCCCAAAACTAGATAAAGACATCGATATCCAAGTACAAGAAGATCATAGAACACCAAGAAAATTTAATCCAAATAAAACTTCTTCAAGCCATTTAATAATCGGACTCCCAAAGGTCAAGGGTAGACACAGGATCCTAAAAGCAGTGAAAGAAAAGAAACAAATAACATAAAGTGGAGCTCCAATATGTCTGGCCACAGACTTCTCTATGGAAACCCTTTAGGCCAGGAGAGAGTGGCATGACATATTGAAAGTGTTGAAGGAAACAAACTTTTATCCTAGAATAGTATAACCAGTGAAAATATCCTTCAAACAAGAAGTAGAAACAAAGAGTTTCCTAGACAAACAACAACTGAGGGATTTCATCAATACCAGCCTTGTCCTACACAAAATGCTAAAGAGAGTTCTTGAATCTGAAAGCAAATGACATTAATGAGCAATAAGAAATCATTTAAATGCATAAAAATCACTGGTAATAGTAACTACACAGAAAACCATAGAAGATTATAACACTGTTATTATGGTATGTAAACAACTCATATCTTGAGTAGAAAGATGAAAAGATGAACTGATAAAAATAACCAACAACTTTTAGAAGCACCGACAGTACAATAAATATAAATATCAACAACAAAAAGTTAAGAAGTGGGGCAATGAAGTTAAAGTGTAGAATTCACATTAGCATTCTCTTTACTTCTTTGTGAGTTGGTTTATGTAATAAAGGTTAAGTTGTCATCACTTTAAAATAATGAGTAGTAAGTTACTATTTGTAAGCCTCATTGTAACCTCAAATAAAAAACAAAAACAAAAACAAAACAAAACAAAACACACACACACACACACACACACACACACACACACACACAAAAAGCAAGAAATTAAAGCTTATGACCAGAGAAAATTATCTTCACTAAAAGGAAGACAGGAATAAGGGAGGGAGAAAGAAAAGACCACAAAACAACAAGAAAACAAATAACAAAATGGCAGAAGTCCTTACTTATCAATAATAACATTGAATGTAAATGGACAACTCTCCAATCAAAAAACATAGAGGGACTGAATGGATAAAAACATAAGACTCAACCATCTGTTGTGCACTAGAAACACACTTTACCTATAAAGACACACACAGACTGGAAATAAATGGATGGAAAAAGATATTCCATGCCAATGGAAACCAAAAACAGGCAAGATTGGCTATACTTATATCAGGCAAAAGAGATTTCAAGATAAAAACTGTAAGAAGACATAAATAAGATTATGATATAATGATAAGAAGTGGTCAATTAAGCAAGAGGCAATAAAAACTGTAAACATATATGCATTGAACACTGGAGCACTTAGATATATAAAGCAAATATTGTTAGAGTTAAAAAAGGGGATAGATCCCAATACAATAATAGCTGAAGACTTCAACACCCCACTTTCAGCATTGGACAGATCATCCACACAGAAAATCAACAATGAAACATCAGATTTATAATCTGCACTGTAGACTAAATGGACCAAAGAGTTATTTACAGAACATTTCATTCAACAGCTGCAGAATACACAGCATCCTCATCACATGGATTATTATTAAGAACGGATCATATATTAGGCCACAAAAAGGTCTTAAAATTTCAGAATAATTGAAATTATACAAGTATCTCATCTGATCACAATAAAATAAAACTAGAAATCACTAACAAGAGGAATCTTGGAAACTGTACAAACACATGGAAATTAAATAATATACTCCTGAATGACCAGTGGGTCAACGAATAAATTAAGAAGGAAATTACAAAATTTCTTGAAACAAATAATAATGGAAACACAAAATACCAAAACCTATGGAATACAGCAAAAACAATACTAAGAGAAAAGTTTAAAGCTTTAATCACTTACATCAAAAAAGAAAAAAAAAAAAAAAGAAAAACTTCAATAAACAAGCTAACAATCCATCTGAAAAAACTAGAAAAGCAAGATCAAACAACCAAAAATCAGTAGAAGAAAAGAAAAATAAAGATCAAAGCAGAAATAAATAAAATTAAACAATACAAAAGAAAATAAAAATTTTTTTGAAAAAGTAAACAAAATCAAGAAGCCTTTAGCCAGACTAAGAAAAAAAAAAAGAGAAGATCCAAATAAATAAAATCAGAAATAAAAATAGGAGACATTAGAAATGATACCGCAGAAATTCAAAGGATCAGTAGAGGCTGCTGTGAGCAACTACATGCGAATACATTGGAAAACCCAGAATGAATGGATAGATTCATACAACCTACCAAGATTGAACCATGAAAAAATCTAAAACCTGAACAGACAAGTAACAAGTAACGACATTGAAGTTGTAATAAAATGTCTCCCGGCAAAGGAAAGTCCAGGATATGATCATTTCACTGGGGAATTAACCAATGATACCAATCCTACTCAAACTATTCCAAAAGTATGGGAGGAGGGAGTACTTCCAAACTCTTTCTACAAGGCCAGTATTTCCCTGATACCAAAACTAGACAAAGACAAAACAACAAAATTATAGGCCAATATTCCTAATGAACATTGATGTGAAAATCCTCAAAAAAAAATAAATACTAGCAAATCAAATTCAATCACACATTAAAAAGAGCAATCGTCATGAAGAGTGATAAAATTTAACACGCCTTCATGGTAAAATTACTCATGGGTATAGAAGAAACATACCACAACACAACAAAAATTATATATGATAGACCACAATTAGTATCATACTGAATGGGGAAAAATTGAAAACCTCTCCTCTAAGATGTGAAACAAGACAAGGATGCCCACTTCCATCACTGTAATTCAACATAGTACTTTGAAGTCCAAGCTAGAGCAGTAAAACAAGAGAAAGAAATACAGGGCATCCAAATTGTAAAGGAAGAAGTCAAATTATCCTTATTTGCAAACGATGTGATCTCATACTTAGAAAAACCTAAAGAATCTACCAAAAAACTATTGGAAATGATACACAAATTTAGTAAAGTTGCAGAATACAAGATGAACAGAAACAAATTTGTAGCAGGTTGGGGCCAATGGCTCAGGCCTATTGTCCCAAGATTTTAGGAGGCTGAGGCAGGAGGATTGCTTGAGCCCAGGTGTCTGAGACCAGCTTGGGCAATATAATGAGACCTAATCTCTACAAAAAAAAAAAAAAAATTAAAAATTAGCTGAGTGTGGTGGCATATGCTTACAGTCTCAGATACAAAAGAGGCTGAGGTAGGAGGATCACTTGAGCACAGGAGGTGGAGGTTGCTGTGAGCTGAGACTGTACCACTCTGAAAAAGAAATCAAGAAAGAAATCCCATTTACAATAGCTACGAATAAAATAAAATACCTAGGAATTAACCAAAAAAGTGAAAGATCTGTACAATAAAAACTATAATATGATGATGAAAGAAATTAAAGAGGACACCAAAAATGGGAAGAAATTTTATGTTCATGGTTTGCAAGAATTTACATTGTTAAAATGTCCATACTACCCAAAGCATTCTACAGATTCAAATCAATGCCTATAGAAATACTGATGACATTCATCACAGAAATAGAAAAAAAAATCCAAAATTCATATGGAACCACAAAAGACCCAGAATAGCCAAAGCTATCCTGAGCAAACAGAACAAAACTGGAGGAATCACATTACCTGATTTCAAATTGTACTACAGAGGTACAGTATCAAAGCAGCGTGATACTGACATAAAAACAAACATGTAGATCAATGGGACGGAATAGAGAACTCAGAAACAAATCCATAGATCTACAGTGAATTCATTTTTGACAAAGGTGCCAAGAATATATATTGGGGAAAGGACAGTCTTTTCAATAAATGTTGCTGGGAAATCTGGATATCCATATACAGAAGAATAAAACTAGACCCCATCTCTTGCCATATACATAAATCAAATCAGAATTAATTAAAGACTTAAACCTAACAGCTCAAACTTTGAAACTACCAAAAGAACTTCTCTAGTACATTGGGCTGGGCAAAGATTTCTTGAGTAATACCCCACAAGTACAGGCAATCAAGCGCAAATGGACAAATGAAATCACATCAAGCTAAGAAGCTTCTGCACAACAAACGATCAACAAAGAGAAAAGACAACTCACAGAATAGGAGAAAATATTTGCAAGCTATCCCTCTGACAAGGGAATAATAACCACAATATAGGAGGAGCTCAAGGTATTCTTTAGAAAAAAATTCAATAATGCAATTTAAAAAAGGGCAAAAGATCTGAATATACATTTCTCAAAGAAAGACAATTGACAAACAAGTATATGAAAACATTCTCAATATCACTGGTCATCAGATAAATGCAAATAAAAACTATAATGAGATATCATGTCACTCTGTTAAAATGACTTTTTATTAAAAAAAACAGATAATAACAAATGCTAATGAGGATGTGGAAAATATGAGGATAATAACAAATAACAGATAATAAAAAATGCTAATGAGGATGAGAAAAGAGAACCCTTGTACCTGTTGGTAGGAATGTAAACTACTACCACCACTTTGGAGAACAATTTGAAAGTTCCTCAAGAAACTATAAATAGAGCTATAATATGATCCAGAAATCCCACTACTAGATATATACCCAAATAAAGGAAATTGGTATATTGAAGAGCTATATGCACTCTCATGTTTATTGCAGCACTGTTCCCAACAGCCAAGATTTGGAAGCAACCTAAGTGTCCATCAACAGATGAATGGATAAAGAAAATGTGGCACCCATTGTATATACACAATGGAGCACTATTCAGCCATAAAAAATAATGAAATCCTATCATTTGAAACCACATGGATGAAACCGGAGATCACTATGGTAAGCCAGACACAGAAAGACAAATATCACATGTTCTCACTCATATGTGGGAGCTAAGAAGGTAGATCTCATGGAAGTAGAGAGTAGAATGATGGTTACCAGAGGCTGGGAAAAGTAGTAAGAGTACGGGGTAAGTGGGAATGATTAAAGAGTATAAAAATACAGTTAGATAGAGTAAATAAAATCTAGTATTTGCCACCACAATGGGATGACTACAGTCAACAATTTCTTGTAATTTTAAAATAAATAAAACAGCATAATTGCATTGTTTGCAACACAAAGAAAGGATAAATGCTTGAGGTATTGAATACCTCATTTACTCTGATGTGATTATTATACACTGTATGCCTGTATCAAAATATCTCATGTACAGTAAAAATATATATGCCTACTATGTACTTGCAGTAATTAAAAATAAATTTTAAAACAATCAAAGGCATTTTTGGAAAACACAAATTAAACAGGTTACTATAATAAAAATATTTAAAATGTTGAAAGAGTATGCCATATTAAAACAGCTTTTTAGGGGGCCGGGCGTGGTGGCTCAAGCCTGTAATCCCAGCACTTTGGGAGGCCGAGACGGGTGGATCACGAGGTCAGGAGATCGAGACCATCCTGGCTAACACGGTGAAACCCCGTCTCTAGTAAAAAATACAAAAAACTAGCCGGGCGAGGTGGCGGGCGCCTGTAGTCCCAGCCACTCCGGAAGCTGAGGCAGGAGAATGGCGTGAACCTGGAAGGCAGAGCTTGCAGTGAGCTGAGATCCGGCCACTGCACTCCAGCCCGGACAACAGAGCGAGACTCCGTCTCAAAAACAAAAACAAAAACAAAAAACAGCTTTTTAAAAGATTACACTAAATTGCACTTTGAAAGTGGATCAAATTTAATACTGTGTTCAGTTAACTTACTATCTCACTACAGAGTATGGCTAGAATGAAGGATATCTTTAAACACTGGAAAATAAGAATTGGTCAAATGGTACAAAGGTTCAGTTATGTCAGATTAATCATCTCTGTAGATTTAATATATAGGATGGTAAGGATAAGTAACACTACTCTATACTTGGAAATTTGCTAAGAGAGTAGATCTTAACAAATGATAATTAAGTGAGGTGATGGATATGTTAATTAATATGATTAAGGTAACTATTTCACAATACATACATGTATCGTATCCTCAGGGTATACACCTTAAATACATACAACAAAAACCAAAAAAGAAAAGAAAACTTGAAAAGAATATAAAGAGAAAATAAATATATAAATTGTGCCTCTTAAAACCATTCATTTAATAAACACTTTTATGGTCTTTACTACATTCTGGTCACAGTCCTACTCGCTGGCAATGGGAAGACATCAAGCTAAGCTAAATTGTCTTCAAGGATCTCATGGTTGAAGGAACAAGATGGTAGTAAACAATGAACAGTTAAGTTGGGTGTTTTATGGGAGCATAAAGTAAGGGTAACTACATCTATTACTCAAAAATAATTTATAAAAATGTTTCATCACTATTAATGAAGGTTGTACTGGTACTGGTACTTTTCACATGTTGGATACTTTTCTATTTATTGTTGGGGTCCGCGTGTTTCCTAAACAAAGGAATGAACACACAAGACAAGACAAACATGGCGGCTGCCTCGAATGGCACGCTCCGCTTTATTTTATACAGTCGTTTGTGGAATGTTGCCAAGTCACAAGACACATTGTTGTTTTTCTGACCTTTCCCTGACTTTCTGGATTTTCAAGATGTTTACATATAAACAGGCCCCCAACGCCCTGCTTCGTTTGCAAGAGCAGGACTTGTCGGGAACGCCCTGCTTCGTTTGCGAGAGCAGGACTTATGGGGAACACCCTGTTTGTGAGCACGTAGTCCTCTACAATTCATTTAAAATATTAAATGATTAAATTTTATTATCTGAAAATCTAATCCTTACACAAATATGGCAAGAAAGTAAGGAGGAAATAAAATTAAATGGCCCTCTGTTTCTCTAGAGGGAGAATGTGTATATTAATATACACACACGTATACATATATGTATCTATACACATAAAATATATAATGTGTTGTATATTAAAATACATATCATAGATTAATACATAAAATATTAAAAATATGTAACAACATATATAACAGCTTGAAATATAAAGAAAATCAGAATTAATTTATCAAGGATCAATAAAAAGTCTCCTTGGTAAAAGGTAAAATTATGCTATTTATAAAAAATATCTGTAATTTGAAATATATTGCAAGTAGATGAGGGTCATGGTCACTTTTTTTTAAATTTCTATTCAGAGTGAAAGAAGTCTTCTCAGAATCAGAGAAATAAAAAGCATAACATTAATTTTAATATGTTTAAAATATTGTAGGAAGAGTAGATAAACTAAAACAAATTTGTAAACTTTTTAACAGCCAGTTGATACTTGGAGGCTGTAAATAAATAAAAGGCACTAATAAACTATTGCCAATGTAATGGCCTAGACAAGGAAATATCTGCAACAAATAATAAATAGGATTTATTCCTTATATTCTAAGAGGCAAAGGAGAAAATAAAAGTCCTGAAAATTAACTTGGATTTGATACAACTGAAGAAAAAGACTAAATGATGTCTACCAGAAAATGTGCACATTCATGTGGAAT
Organism: Macaca thibetana thibetana; assembly: GCF_024542745.1. NCBI lineage: Eukaryota > Metazoa > Chordata > Mammalia > Primates > Cercopithecidae > Macaca > Macaca thibetana. The sequence continues at coordinate 27,199,639 of NC_065582.1, read as the reverse complement.
TCCTTTCTATAACTTTGTCTTAAATATCTCCACAGATAAACATTGGTATTATAATTAAATGTGATCCAAACCAAAGAGGACTACCAATAAGCTGTACACATCGTAAACTAAAGATAGTATTTTAGTGTGTTCTTGACATATTTGTACTGCTCTGTACTTAAGGTTGCCCTATTTTAGCTATTATAATGGTATGAGAATATGCAGCTGCCACCCACTTTTTATTTCTAGTCCGTGCAGTAAGGCTATGCATTAGAGAACACTGCTGTTGTGTTCCTAATCTAGTTGTTTTCTGAGTGCTTTCCCATTTAATAGACTGTAACCATGGCAGCCAGAAAACACAGAGCGCCTACTAGGAACACAGGAAATGATCAGACAAGTAATTCACATTGAACAAGTTATATAAGTTTCTTATTTCACCAACTATAAAGTAGCAACAACACATTGTATAGAGTTGTTGCAGGAAATTAAATAAGATAGCATGTGTAGACTACTTGACATTTAATGGATGTATAATAACTATTAATCACATCTCCCAATATTGAGGCCTTACTGAAAAATATATTTACAATAAAACATAGTATTTCAACTATAAGATGGGTTTAATTACACACACTGCAAAAAGGCTTTGTGAGCAATCAAAGAAATCAAGTATGTGAATCATTCAGAATAAGGCTAACAAATTGTAAATATCCAATGAAAGGTAGCTTAATTTCACAAAACTAATTTCATAAAGAGTTTAGTTTGTAAAAATATAACATTATATATGTATATCATGATCACTAAGTTAAAATGTAATGTCAAATATAACATAAAACAAAAATCAAATATAACATTTAGATAAAAAATGTTACAAAACAAACAGCCATGAAACACATAGTTTATGAAACAAACTTTTTTTTTTTTTTTTTTTGAGACAGTCTCACTCTGTCGCCGCCAGGCTGGAGTGCAGTGGCAGGATCTCAGGTCACTGCAACCTCCACTTCCCAGGTTAAAGTGACTCTCCTGCCTCAGCCTCCTGAGTAGATGGGACCACAGGCACATGCCACCATGCCCAGCTAATTTTTGTATTTTTAGTGGAGATGGAGTTTCACCGCGTTGGCCAGGATGGTCTCTTAACCTCATGATCAGCCCGCCTTGGCCTCCCAGAGGGCTGGGATTACAAGCGTGAGCCACCGTGCCCGGCCAAAAGAACTTGTCAAGTCACCTAGGTGACCCTTCTCAGTTACTGCAATCCTCATCTTTCTTTCCCAGAAACCAGTGTCCTAAATTTTGTTAACTACTCTTTTTCTTTAAGATTTACCACATAGCTCTGTGTTCTGAAACAATGTATTGTTCAGTTTGATCTATTTGTTAACCTTTATATAAATGGGGTCATCTTGTTGTGTTTGTCTGTGACTTGCTTTTATCAATCAACATTGTTTGAGTTATCATATGGAAGCACGTGTGAGTTCAGTTATTTTCTGTTTTGTGCATTATGTCGAGCTGTGAATATAAAACTATGTATCTACTCTGTTTCGATACTACAGTTTTGAGATGGTTTGGCTGTGTCCCCACTCAAATCTCATCTTGAATTGTAGCTCCCATAATTCCCACATGTTGTGGGAGGCACACAGTGGGAGACAACTGAATCATGGCAGTGGTTTCATCCATACTGTTCTCATGGTAGTAAATACATCTCATGAGAACTGATGGTTTTATAAGGGGTTCCTCCTTTCACTTGGTTCTCATTCTTTCTTGCCTGCCACCATGTAAGATGTGATTTTTGTCTTCCATCATGATTGTGAGGCCACCCCAGCCATGTGGAACTGTGAGCCCATTAACTTCTTTTTATTTATAAATTATTAAGTCTGGGGTATGTCTTTATCAGGAGCATGAAAATGGACGAATGTAAGTTGCTTACAGTTCTGTATTATTTCCTTTTTTTTTTTTTTTTCCTGTGAGACAGTCTCACTCTGTCACCCAGGCTGGAATGCAGTGGTGTGATCTCTGCTCACTGAAACCTCCTTCTGCTGGGTTCAAGAGATTCTCCTGCCTCAGCCTCCTGAGTACCTGGGACTACAGTTGCGTGCCATCACGCCCAGCTAATTTTTTGTATTTTTAGTAGAGATGGGGTTTCACTGTGTTAGCCAGAATGGTCTTGATTTCTGACCTTGTGATCTGCTTGCCTTGGCCTCTCAAATTGCTGGGATTACAGGAGTGAGCCACCAGGCTCGGCCCAGTTCTTATTATTTCTAATAACGCTGCTATAAATATTTCAGTTCATACTTCTTGGTGCATAGATGTAGTAGTTTTATAGGGCAAGGCTGGCTGACTTTCTGTTAAAGGGCCAGATAGTAAATGTTTCAGGGTTTGTGGGTCATAATGTCTCTGCCACAACAACTCAACTCTGTTATTGTAAAATGAAAGTAGCTTTAGACAAGGTGTAAGTGAATGAACTTGGCTGTGTACACATATATACACACACACATATATATATAAATATATGTGTATATATATTTTAAGGGAGACAGATGAATTCAGTTTGAGGCATATGGTTTGTTGACCTCTGTTCCAGTGTAAAAGGGCAGGTTGGACTTGTTGGCTCAGAGTGTATGTGTATCTTAATTTTACTAGTTTTTGTGTATGGCTTAAAGGATTGTAATTATTTATTATGCATAACCAATATCCAAGGAATACCTAATAATAAGTTCACTATTTTTCCTTCAATCTCCAACATCCCATCAGATTTTCATAAATGTGTGGATCTGTTTATGAACTTTCTATTCTGCCCAATTATTCTGCTCATCAACTCTATACCCTGGACCTTACTACTTGAATTACTACTGATACAAAGATAGAGGCAGGAGGCAGAGAAATTCTGGAAACACAGGGGCAGGTCCCTCGCGAAGTCCCACCCTTTAGCCAAAAAGCCTGAGACTGTGGGAGACCCTAGTCCGAAGTGAGAACTTATACCCTGTTTTCCCGCTGGAGTATTCCCTTTTCCTAAACCACCCATGACCCACACCCCACCCCATCCAGTGACTATAAAGACTCCAGACTCAGCCAGCAGAGAGGAGAAGCAGCTGGACGTCGGAGACTGTGGATGGACAGTGGAGAAAAGTGACTTGACTTCAGAAGGACAACCTGATGGCCTAACTTCAGAGAAGAATCGGGTTGGAGATGGCTGGTTTTCAGGGGAAGATTACTGACCACCCCCATATCCCCTTTTCAGCTATCTTTCACGCTGAGAGCCACTTTCAGTGGCAAGAAAATCCTCTGCATTTACCATCCTTCAATTGGTTCATGCTACCTCATTTTTCCTGGACTCCGGACAAGAGCTTGGGAGGCACAAGTGTGGATACAAAAGGCTGTCACCACACTGGCCCTTTCCCTTGCTGGCAGATGGCAGCTGCCGTCTAAGCTGTTAGCGCGTAAGCAGTCTGCGGACAGCAGAACTCAACAACAACAACAACAACAACAACAACACTGTAACACACCCTCTGGGGCTTTGGAAGTCACAGGCACCCCATCTGGATGCTGCCGTGGGGCCTGCACAGAGTTCGCTCCTGCCAGCGCCCAAAAGCACTTTCTCCAGCATCTGCACCCCCTCACTTGTGAGCTTCCTCCCATGAGATGTAGAAGGCAATGGGTCCGAGTGAGTGGAGTTTGATCCTGCTGGCTCCAGCGCTCCTGCACTCTAGCTCTCGCCTCGTTGGCTCATGGGCTCCCTCCCACAAGGAGTTGAGAGCAGTGGGCAGAGTAAAGGAGGCACCACTGGTCATGAGTCCCGCGAAGGGGTCAGGGAAATATCCTGCTTCACTACTCTTTATAACATGCCTTAAAGTCCATTTAGGTAGTATTACTCATTCTTGTTCCTTTTCTTTATAATTATCTTATTTTTTATTGCCTCTCACGTTTTTATATTAATTCTATAATCAGCTTTTCAATTTTTAGGAAAAAGTATGGGAATTAAATGGAATTGCATTGAATGTATGGACTAGTGTGAAGATATATTTCCTTGATATTAAGTCTTCTTATCCATAAAAGTTGAAATTTTGGTAGGTTTTAAAAGGAACCAGAAGTTAGATATTTCTGGTGTGGGAAATAGAGGAGAATGTGGAATCAGGAAGACCACTTGGATACCAGCTTGGAATTTTTGTGGTAATATAAATGAAAGTAACTGGTGGTAGAATAATAGCTCTCCAAATACATCACTATCATAATCGCTCAAACCTGTGTATATGTTACCTCAAAAGGCAAAGGGACTTTGCCAAAGAGGTTAAATTAAAGATGTGACCTGGGCAGATTATCCTGAATTATCCAGGTGAGCTCAATGTAACCAAAGTTTCCTTATGAGAGAGTCAGGAGTGTTAGAATGAGAGAAGATATGACAATGGAAGCAAAGGTCAGAGAGAAAGAGTTTAAAGATGTTATGATGATAACTTTGAAGGTAGAGGAAGGTTCTGTAAGCCAAGGAACACAGGCAGCCTTTAGAAGCTCTAAAAATGCAAGGAAAGGAAATTTCTCTTAGAGCCTTCAGAAGGAACATGGCCCTGCCAACACTGTGAGTTAAAATTTTTTGACATCCAAAACTTGAAAACAGTGTACTTTTGCTGTTTTAAGCTGACAGGTTTAAGGTATCTGCTATGGCAGCAATAGAAAACTAACATACAGTGGATGGCAAATTGGATTAGAAAATTAGCAATGAGGCCAGGTGTGGTGGCTCACGCCTGTAATCCCAGCACTTTGGGAGGCCGTGGCAGGCAGATCACCTGAGGTTGGGAGTTTGAGACCAGCCTGATCAACATGGAGAAACTCTGTCTCTACTAAAAATACAAAATTAGCTGGGCGTGGTGGCGCATACCTGTAATCCCAGCTATTGGAAGGCTGAGGCAGGAGAATCACTTGTACCCGGGAGGCAGAGGTTGTGGTGAGCCAAGATCGTGCCATTGCACTCCAGCCTGGGCAACAAGAGTGAAACTCCTTCTCAAAAGAAAAAAAAAAAGGAAAGAAAATTAGCAATGAAGATAGTGAGAACTGGTTGAAATAACCTTAGAACCTGTAGTGAGAACCATATATAAATAATTGGTTTATGTGGATTATGAAAGTCCAAGACGACTCAAAGGATTAGGCCCTGATGAACTGAAAAAATAAAACTGCTACTTTCTAATATATAATTTATCCAGAAAGATTAAGGAAAGGAAAATACAGCAGGTAGGATTACCATGTGAAGACTCTGTGGGTGTGACTGCCTTGTACAGCTATGGGTGTTGACCATTTTAGTGACTTTAAAGTTAAAGTAACTGTTAAATATCCAAGTGGAAAAGCTGAATTGGCAGGTGGATTCAGGAAAGAGGGCTAGAATGAAGATACCTATTTGAAGATTACTGGTATGCGTGCTGCAAGGATGAATTTGATCATCTATTGGGCAGATAAAGAATAGAATGCACCAATAATTGGGCACTACGTAGTTTAGAAGTTAGGAAGATAAGAAGAAAACATTGAAGCAGATAAGCATAATTTTTAAGAAACAGAAAATACAATATTGGATCCTGAAAGTGAAGCGAAGATTAGGAAGGAAATGGTCAAATGTATCCTACAGTACAAATAAGAAAGAAATGAGGAAAGAACTAATAGCAACTTAGATAAAAGAAGCTTAAGTGGAATGATATAGTTAGAAACCTGAATAGACTGGAATAATAAAAAATTAGGAATAAAAATTGGATAGTGAGTATAGACAATATCTTTGTGAAATTTTCTAATAGAGTAAAAAAATAAACAGGTAGCTAAGTAGAAAGGTAAGTTGTATTTCTAATCTTGAGATCTATTACATAGTAATTTCATACTAAAGAGAATGATTTAATAGAAATTGTTGGAATTAAGAATAAGGATAGAAAAGAGGGATGGATTTCATTAGATCATGGAGAAATTCAGCTCGTCTAGGAGGAAGGAAGGAAATATGTGCTCACAACTGTGCTAAGAGTCTGTAGATGTCCTCTACTGATTTATTTTATTTTTTTTTCTAAAAGAAGTAGGCAGCAAGATAAACAGCTGAGTCAAAACCAAATATTTGATGCTTGAAAAAAAAAAGAAATAAAATAGTCAAATAGTAGACTATTATGGTTACAAATGGGGCACAATTGTTTGGCAGGCGTGAACTTACTAGAGATTTGGATGAAAACAGACGGGTTTGACAAAGATAGTTTATGATGAAGACAGAAAATGTCAAGAGCACTGTAGGTTTATGGAAGGGTTCATGACATGGAGTAATAACTGGTACGGCCAACAGCATATAATTTCAATAGCAAGAGAAGTTGAGGACATGAGGAGGTACAGATAGCAGAATAATGGTAAAACCAATGAATTAGAGATCTTATTTGGATTAACAATTGTTGTAGTTTGGGTAAAAGAGGTTATAAGTTGGAGAAACTGGAGGAGATTGGTAGATGGAGAGAATAAAATTTGAAAACTACATTATGGAGGAGTTGCAGGTATTGATAATAATGATATTTAGGTATGACCATAGGCACAGAGATGACTGAGGTAGAGGGAGGACAATATTATTGAAGAAAAGAGATTGAATGACCGATATTTTAAATCATTTTATAAATATTAAAAATCTCAAAAATCATTACTGCAAAGATCTGAGTCCAAAGCCTCAGGTATACTCAGGAAGAGAAATGAAAAACACCTGGAATTATCAAAGAAAAAGCAAAGAAGACCTACTACACCTCCAGGTCAATGACGCGTGGAGTGACAGAGAAAAGGGGCCAGCAAGTGAGTGAGCTTCTTGGGAAGCAGTGTCCTCCAGAGTAGGACAGTTCTAAGAAAAAGTTAAGAGAACTTTCAGGGAAGATGGGAGTGATAAATAGGATGTGCTGATGAAAGAGATGTATCCCAGAGCACAGAAGGTGGTTTCAGAGCCAGGTGTGAAGTGGGGTTAGGATGGGGATAGACAGAACTGCAATGGGATTCTAGGTACTGATGACAAAAGGTCCTGGGAGCCTTGGGCTTGTTTGGGGAACCTGGAGAAACAGTGATAAATGGCATAGTGTGAATGTCCTAATGCAGATTGTGGTGATAATGCTGGCTGTATGGAGTTGATATTTAAAAATTGATGCTGGAGTCATGAAAAAATTATTATGGCAAATGAGAGAATAAGTCAGTGCTGGGAGAGGATTTAATTGTAATAAAATTATGAATGATACACAAATTTTCATGAATAACAAATGCTGTTAATTATTTCTGAATTGAAAAATGATGTATTTAAGATTATTAAAATATTACAACCTCCCAAAGGTTTCCAATTAAGAAGTGAAATTTACTACATTCAAGTTTAGCTAAAGATCCAGATTAGAAGACCAATAGGCCAGTAAGCCTTAATAAATCTTTAATGTAAACTTTTAACCTCATTTAAAACCAGATTGTATTCAGTCTAAGTTACTTAATGTTAAGTGACTTTATAATAAGTTCAATTGAATTATTCATTAACTGATACAGTATTTTGAGCTTTGGTGAAAATTTTTATTTCTTTCTGGAGTCAAAGATTTTTAAATGTTTTGGCTCATTTTATTCAGTTACAACAATGTCCCTATATGTAATGAATGTCTGAAATTCTAGTCTAGACTAAGAAATGAGCTTACATTGTGAACTGAGTCACCTCAAACAAATGTAAGACAGCATAGCAGTAATGGTGAAAAATGCTAAAATCTCAAAAGTATGTGTTCAGTGTAGGATCCCCCTGCAAATTTAACACAAAAGCAATGTCATCTAATTGTTAGCATATGGAGAAATTACAATCCTGACAAAAAGAAGAGGCTTGTCACTTCATTTAATATGATTTACTCACTGCTAACAATGAGCTCTTTGCCTTCTGTTATTAGCACCTCACTTTCTCCTGAATTTCTAATCACAATGTGAAAATTCTATGCTAAATAGCTTCAGCAATTCTGAGGAATTCTCTATTTCATCATTTTGTTTCAAAGTATTCTGTAAAAAATATATTGACATTCCCAGGGTGGGGGTTGGACTGGAATCGCAAGAATACTATCAAAAGTCAAAAGCAGTTTCTAAAAGGAACATATCCTAAGGATAGAGGCATCCTCAGTTGCTAAAGATATATTTAAACAGGAAAAGTAAAGCTTTGATCGCTCTTTCAGCATCCATCTGTGAAACTTGCCACCCCTTCCAAAATGGATGCCACCTCTGTCCAAGATAAGGTCTCTCTTTTGGAGCATTTCAACATTGTTGTGTTTTCAAATAGCAGTCAGTCCACACTGGCCCAGGTGAACTTAAACTGTGCACAAAATCATCATTTAGCTTTCCCGGAAGTGGTTGGCATCCTTAGACGGAAATCAAAGACCAAAAAAAAAAAAAAACCCACAGTAAAACAATAACAAAAGCACACCACCTCCACACCTCCAAAACACAAAGGAACACATTTTTAAATATTAAATGTTCTAAATTGTGATAAAGGCTACCTAATAGTCTACATATGGTGCTCAGTAAGCTGTGTCTTGACTTTCCGAATCCTTGTGTCCTTTCATTATGATGAATTCATCTAAATTGCCCACTCTTCCTTATATGTCACCTGAATGATAATAGCTTTTGTTTTTATAATTCTAGAAATTTGAATCCTGCAAGTTGAACTGTTTAGGCATGTTCTTTTAGTTCAGAGAATTTTCTCACCTAGAGCTCTCACTAGGTGACACTGTTCTACCACCTAGAAGTGCTTCCAATTGTGTGCAGGAAAGAACTGCCCATGCTTTTTTGCCTTCCTAAGAAAGGAGCTACATTTTGAAGAATTTTGTTTTCATAGATTTCAGATTGTGCCAAATCTTAAATGAAAAAAATATTAGTTTTTCACAACTTGAGAGACCTTTTTTTTTGAACTGAGAAGTCTACTGTATTTGTTTGTTCGTGAGGTGTAGAAAACTTTATGCCTATTCCCCAATTCTTAAAATCTGTATTCAAAACAGTATCCAGTGATAATGGCTGATATATTTATTCTGTAACAGATACTATCTTAAGTGCTTTATGTGTATTGAATAATGTAATCCTCAACGCAATCTTAAAAGTCAAGACTGATTTTCTTTTTAAAATTATTTTAAAATAAGAAAATGGGTGCACAGAAAAGTTAAATAAGTAATCCATCATCATACATCTATTAATTCACAGAGCAACTTCATTGAGGAGCCTGTGTACTTGACCACTGCCAACTATTCCCTCTCATTCTCCATGACTACCTACAGATCAACCTAACTGATTTCAGGTTGAGTTTCTCACAAAACAGGGATTGAAAGTCAACAATCAATTTCTTTTATTTTTTGGCTTTAGCATAATAAACAATATCAAATCCAGTTTCGTGTCAATGACATGTAAGTGTTAAGGGGCAAAGTCAGCATGCATAAATTTAAATCCCAGTCCTGGAATATACTGGATATTAAAATTGGGCAAGTTATCTAAACTTCTAAAGCCTGTAAATGGGGAATTTTTATAGTATCTAATTCAAGTAGCTATTGTTAGTATTAATCAAATAATTGATTGTCATCTAGCACTGTTTGTGAAATGTGGTTATTATTATTTCAAATACTTTTCAAGCAAAATGAAATTCTTTCTAGGTGCCTTCCCAGATTAACACCAAAGAGATGATGTATCATGAATACAGAATTAGCTAATTTGAAGATAAGAGTATACTAATAAAAAGTTATTTAAATATTTTTGGATATCTACCTGCAATAATAAATGTAGCTTTAGCAGAGTTAATTTCTAATATTCTGTTATACTATAATTGGACAGGTTTATTGAGGTTTCTTGTGAGATAAACTAAGTCATTTCATCTACACATAATCTTCTAAGAATCAGGTACTTATTCCCCTCCAAGATGGGGTAAGGACAATAATGTATTAATGGTCTGTTATGTTCTGTAGATGTCAGCTTTTTCTTGTAACACAATCCATGCCTCCTCACCTCCCGCAACAATCTCTTTCCAATGTGTCCTCTTACAATTTCACTGCATTATGAGTACATTCTCAAACTCTTCTACAGATACATACTCTATTTACTGTCTTTAACTATGTTCTAAAATGGCCCCTTTTCATTCATATTTTTTATTGGTATTTTATATTGTTTTAGATTTCGGGGGCATGTGTGCAGGTTCTTTACATAGATGTATCGTGTAATGGTGAAATTTGGGCTTCTAGTGAACCTATCACCCAAATAGTGAACATTGTACCCAATGGGTAGTTTTTTATCTCTCATCCTCCTCCCACCCCTCCCCTTTTTTGGAGTCCCCAGTGTCTATTATTTATTCATTTATTTATTTTTTGAGACGGAATTTTGCTCTTGTTACCCAGGCTGGAGTGCAATGGCGTGATTTTGGCTCACTGCAACCTCTGCCTCACAGGTTCAAGTGATTCTCCTGCCTCAGCCTCTCAAGTAGCTGGGACTACAGGCATGCACACTACTATGCCCAGAGTAATTTCGTATTTTTAGTAGAAACGGGGTTTCACCATGTTGGCCAGGCTACTTTTGAACCCCTGACCTCAGTTGATCCACCTTCCTTGCCTCCCAAAGTGCTGGGATTACAGGCATAAGCCGCAGTGCCTGGCCGGTGTCTATTATTTCTATCATTAAACCTGTGTGTAATCATTGTTCAGCTCCAGTTATAAGTGAGAACGTGTGGTATTTGATTTTCTGTTTCTGAGTTATTTCACTTAGGACAATGGCTTCCAGTTTCATCCATGGTGCTACAAAAGACATGATTTCATTTTTTTTTTTTTTTATGGTGACATAGTATCTTATGATGTACATGTACCACATTTTCTTTATTTAATCAACTGTTGATGGACACTTAGGTTAGTCCATGACTTTGCTATTGTGAATAGTGTTGTGATAAACATACCAGTACAGGTGTCTTTACGATAAAATGATTTCTCTTCTTCTGGATAGATACCATGTAGTGGGATTTCTCGGTCTAATGGTAGTTCTATGTTTAGTTCTTTGAGAACCCTTCGTACTCCTAGAAGTAGAACTAATTTACATTCCTGCCAGCAGTGTATAAGTGTTTTATTTTCTACACATTCTGTCCAACATACGTTTTGATGATTTAATAATGGCCATTCTAAATGGTGTGAGATAGTATCTCACTGTGGTTTTAATTTGCATTTCTCTGATGATTACTGATGTTGAATATTTTTCACATTTTTGGCCACTTTGTGTGTGTGTGTGTGTGTGTGTGTGTGTGTGTGTGTGTTTTAAGAAATACCTGTTTCTGTTCTTTGTCCACTTTAAAAAATTATTATTATTCTTATTTTTGGAAATGAAGTCCCAGTTACTCAAGAGGCTGAGTCAGGAGAAATGGCGTGAACCTGGGAGGCGGAGCTTTCAGTGAGCCAAGACAGCGCCACTGCACTCCAGCCTGGGCGCAGAGCGAAACTCCGTCTTGAAAAAGAAAAAGAAAAAAAAAGGAAATAAGGTCTTGCGATATTGCCCACACTGGTCTCAAGCAATCCTCCCACCTCGGCCTTCCAAAATGCTGGGATTACAGGCATGAGCTACCGTGTCCAGCCTGAACACTTTGTAATGGAGCTAGTTATGTTTTCTCCTTGTTGATTTGTTTGAGCTCCTTATAGATTCTGGATATTAGTCTTTTGTTGGATGCATAATTTGCAAATATTTTGTCTCATTCTATAGGTTGCCTGTTTACTCTGTGAAAGTCTATTTTGCTGTTCAGAAGCTCTTTAAGTTGGATTTGTCTATTTTTTTTGTTGCTACATTTGCCTTTCATGTCTTAGTCATAAATTTTTTGCTTACTCAAATGTCCAGAAGAGTTTTTTCTAGGTTTTCTTCTAGGATTTTTATAGTTTCTGGTCTTACATTTACATTTTAATCCATCTTGACTTAATTTTTGCCCAGGTACAGTGGCTCATGCCTGTAATCCCAACAGTTTGAGATGACGAGACAGGTGGATCACTTAAGCCCAGGAATTCTATACCAGCCTGGACAACATGGCAAGACCCTGTCTTTACAAAAATAAAAATAAAAAAATTATCCGGGAATGGTGGAGTGCACTGTATTCCTAGCTACTCAGGACACTGAGGTGGAATGATTGCTTGATCCCAGGTCAAGTCTGTAGTGAGTCATGATTCAGCCACTGCACTCCAGCCTAGGCAATAAAGTGACAATAAATCAATAAATAAGAGTTAATTTTTTTGTATGGTGAGAGATGGGGGTTCAGTTTTATTCTGCACACGTGCGTGTGTGTGTGTGTGTGTGTATATGTATATATATATGGCTAACCAGTTTTCCCAGCATTCCCAGCACCATTTATTGAATAGGGTATCCTTTCTGCATTGTTTGTTTTGTCAGCTTTGTAAAGGTCAGTTAATTGTAGATGTGTGGCTTTATTTCTGAGTTCTCTATTCTGTTCCATTGGTATACATGTCTATTTTTGTACCATAACCATGCTATTTTGGTTACTATAGCTTTGTTGTATAGTTTGAAGTCAGGTAACATGATGTCTCTTGTTTTGTTCTTCTTGCTTAGGATTGCTTTGGCTATTTGGCCTCTCTTTTCATTCTATATAAATTTTAGAAATTTTTTCTAACTCTGTAAAAAATGACATTTTTACAGAATTAACTATTGTAATGCAGAATTAAATATTGTAATGCCAAGCACAGCAGGGTTGGCATTCAGTTCTTTTTGCCATATTGCTTCCTGTTCTATATAAGGCTCCAAATTTCCACCATAACTTTTATTAATGATCTCTACATCATGGTAATATACAGCTGAATCTGAATGATGAGAAAATAAATGTAGTTACACTGAAGACTGGGCCTCTTTTTTGTAACAGTATCTTGTCTAGATCCTTCTGATCCACATAGCTTTCAAAGGAGAAAAAAACACAAATCTGTTCAAATGGAAGGGTACATCCTTATGTATGCAATAAGGTATCAGTAACTGGTATTAATTGCCTTTGAAGGATGCAACAGGAAAATTGGTATAAAAGTCTCATGAGGAAGTTTTTTTTTTTCTGTTTAGCCTTCAGTTTCGATTGTCACCTATATAAACTGAAGAAAATATATTTCTTTAATAAAGTAAATAGCATATTTTATTATCATTGAAGCTAGTGTTTTTTTCGGAGCATTCTGGTGAAATATATCTTTTTTTTTAAAAAAGATCGTCATCATTTTCTAAGTTCTAAATGTTGCTTTTGTCCCTTTGAAGGTTACTAATTATCCAATGTTAGTCTTTTCTTGAATGTGAGCAAACTTAGCCACAATTAAATATGAGAATCATTGCAGACTTTTGCATTTTATCTGAGAATGAAAATCACCAACATCAGCAAACTTTCTTGCATAATCTCAAATGAGTTCAGGGTTTCTAATTAAACCAGGATAAATTGCTTTGATCGAAATATTTTGAGAAAAGTCAGTTAATACAGATTGCAAAAGAAGCTCTCTAAGTTTGTCTTGCTTTAAACTTGTCTCTTCAAATTTGTATCTTCAAAGCACTGTTTTTCTCCTCTCCTTATGATTAACTAATTTCCACTTTTGCTCCTAAAATGAACCTCAGCTTCTTGTGCATATTCCCTTGTTCCTTGAGGCTCCTTTTTGATCTTTAGCTTATTTACATTCCTTGACTCTGAAACTTTCCCTCAAGCTTGTACCTTCCTTTACTAGTCCTTGGCTTGGCTATTCCAACCGCAGTCTCTCTGAGCTGTCTCCGTGTTGATTGAAAATAATTCATACTGAATATTTAATCTCTTATTCATAATACTTTATAGATAAAAACTGATTAAGTAATTTTTAATTTAGAATTTTTATCTACTGATTTTTCTCTTCCTTCTTCAGCAAAAACATTAAAGGCCTAACTGTAGTTAAAAGTAAACTACATTGTGTCTTCATATTGTACTTGGCTATTAGACACAGACATTTATTAGCTTAGGTGTTACCTGGGTCATTCCGTCCTAAGAGAGTGATATGATATAATATGATACTTTATAATGAAATAAAAATCTATGGCACCAAACAATCAAATGTATTTGACCCTGCCTGTTGCTTGGGCTGAAAAAAATTAATTCACTGAAACCAAATTAATAGTTTGTGAAGTACACTGATTTTACCAACCAATATTTTAGAAGAAAAATTTGAGAATTATAGACTATTCCGTCAATTTCTCTTTGCCAAGTTAAAATGGAATGTTATAACATCAAAGTATTTAAGCTACCCAGTGATTTTTGCTTATACTATATTGATCCTCAAATATACTAGCTATCAATATATTGTTCTACTATCCTTTTAACATTTTCTATTATGTTTATATAATTAAAATCACATTTTAATTATTTTAATAATTAAAATCATTTACAGGAAAATGTTTACTTAATTAACATGATGTAGCACCCAGTTTCTTTTATTTATTTTCATTTTTATTTTTATTTTTTGAGACGAAGTCTCGTTTTGTTGCCCAGGCTGGAGTGCAGTGGTGTGATCTCAACTCACTGCAACATCTACCTCCCAGGTTCAATTAGTTCTCCTGCCTGAGCCTCCCAAGTAGCTATGACGGCAGGTATGCACCACCACACCTGACTAATTTTTGTATTTTTAGTGGAGATGGGGTTTCACCATGTTGGCCAAGATTGTCTCAGTCCTTCCTGACCTCAAGTGATCTGCCCACCTTAGCCTCCCAAAGTGCTGGGATTACAGGTGTGAACCACCATGCCCAGCCAGCACCGTTTTAATAAAAACTTCATAAAAATTATAGCAACAAATTGAATTCATTTAAAAAAGAAATTACTTTGGTAGTGCAGGATTTTTTTTTTTTTTTGAAAAAATATGGATGCAAGGATTTGTAGACTTTTTAGTGGTTTTTGTTTATTTAACATTTTATTCTATATATTACTTGTTTTATTTAAAAACCATGTATGCTAATTAAGTCAGCAAAATATTAAGGACCATCAGTCAGTAAATGCTAAAGAAGACAAGATTTATACCACAAAGTTATAGTTTATACACACACACACACACACACACACACACACACATATATATGGAGAGAGAGAGAGAGAGACTGAGTCTAGCTCTATCACCAAGGCTGGAGTGCTGTGGTGCAATCTCAGCTCACTGCAACCTCCACCTCCCAGGTTCAAGCCATTCTCCTGCCTCAGCCAACCATGTAGCTGGGATTGTAGGCGCGCACCATCACACCCAGCTAATTTTTGTAGAGACGGGGGTTTCATCATACTGGTCAGGCTGATCTCGAACTCCTGACCTCAAGTGATCCGGCAGCCTCAGCTTCCCAAAGTGCTGGGATTACAGGCATGAGTCACTGCGCCCAGCCTACAAAGTTATAGTTAATATTAAAAGTGGATATAAAATGGTGCTTGATGGATGAACAATAAAATTGAAATTTGTGAGGTAGATCATTAAAAAAATGTCAGCTACTTTATGTTTGTGTTTCTGATAATATTAAGGTCGTAAGGTAATAGTACTTTAAAACATGAATCAGTACTGAATTCAAGCCAGACCTAGATGATAGTGGAGAGGGATAAAAGTCTCAAAAATTACCCAGTAAGGAAAAGATAACCTTTCTATGAGACTTCCTAAATGGCACTTGTGTATAGTGGCCTCATCTTCTAAAGCAAAGGTAAGGTATTAGTTCTTACAAATATTAATTTACTAATATGTATAATGGGTACAAGATGTTTAAAATAAAGTCTCCAATACAATTATATACATGGAAAGTTTAAGTAGTATCCACATTAATTCAGCATCACTATGATTTTCTTAATGATTTCTCTGCTTGGCCAGTACGTGTCCTTCATTATAGTTGCATTCATTTTTCTTTTTTCATGCCTCATAATAAGATGTTAAGCTAGATGATGAGACTAGATATATTTTGTTGTTGCTATGACAATGAATTAACTTTTTAGTTCCTACAGATAGTATTTAATTGAAAAACAAACATTAGCCCAGTTTTGAAGGTGGGAAAGAAAATATTATTTGGATTAAGAAAATTGGCAGTCAGGAAACTAGACAGAAAACTGGGATCATCATAGGAATAACTTTTAAAAATAATTTTGTTTATTATAGAAGGAAGCAATGAATAACCTATGTGATCATTAGAAAAATAAATTCTATTGCAGCAAATTATTAATACTACCTGAGGTGTGCTTTTATCAGGGGTATTTTTTGTGTGTGAACTATTAATTACTAAATATTCGTGATAAAGAAATTAGATCATGGAACATTTTTGAATATGTAACATTGTAAACGATATATATATATAGTCTATAGACTATATAGTATGATTAAATTAACCCGCTTATTGAGAAATGCTGCCCTACACCATTAACATGACTCAAGTAACAAAGATTCAGATGTTGTGTTTCAGACTATATAGACTATGTATACTCTCTATAGTATATATGATATATAGGCTATATATGTGTATCATATATATCTATATATGATATATAGACTATGTATATCATATATATCACATATGTATGTATATCATATATAGACTATATATCATATATATTGTATATAGTCATATATATTGTATAGTCATATATACTATATATATCACATATAGTCTATATATATATAGTCACTTGTAGGGATCAGGAAAGTTTCCCCTCTATCTTCTTAAGGTTCACTCAAAATGAACTAATAATAAGCAGATTGACAGGAGAAAAGGGCATGCAAATTTATTTATTTTTCTTTTTTTAATTTTTCTTTTGAAGTTCCAGGACACATGTGCAGGATGTACAGGTTTGTTACATAGGCAAACATGTGCCATGGTGGTTTGCTGCACCCATCAACCTATCATCTAGGTATTAAGCCCAGCGTGCATTAGCTATTTTTCCTAATGCTCTCCCTCCCCCCACCCCACCCCCTGACAGTGTGTGTTGTTCCCCTCCCTGTGCCCATGTATTCTCACTGTTCGGTGCCCACTTATAAATAACAACATGCGGTGTTTGGTTTTCTGTTCCTGTGTTAGTTTGCCGAGGATAATGGCGTCCAGCTCCTAACATACACAAGCACAGAGGAAAATCAGGAGAATGATAACCCAGTAATTCATGGAGTTACAGATGTTTACATGCCCTTCTTTCGAGGGGAGCGGGGAGGGGGAAAATAAGTAATTTTGAAGGACATTAAATTATTTTAAAAATGACGAATCAACCCATGAGGCAGATATTACGTTGTAAATAATTCTCTTTGAAATTTGAATGAACCCAACTTGTGACAAAATTCATTCAGGTGCAGTTACATTTTTCCCAGGTCTTCTATCTGTCGTAGATAATCAAATTTTAGGGAAGGATGAAAGGCAATTGTGTTTTCTAGCAGGTCTCTTTCTAAGGCAGATAATAGAATGTAAATGGAATGTAAGAGAGTATTCTCATCCTGTGCTGTGGGAGAAATGGAGGAAGGCTAGGGGAGGAGAGATGTGAACGTGAAAGTGACTGCTTCAGTACGTCTAAGACCCATATTATGGGGTATTGTTATCTGACTCCCAATACACTCAATAGACTCTAGAAACTATTCATTCGAAAGAGACAAAGAAGGCCATTACATAATGGTAAAGGGATCAATTCAACAGGAAGAGCTAACTATCCTAAATATATATGCACTCAATACAGGAGCACCCAGATTCATAAAGCAAGTCCTTAAAGACTTACAAAGAGACTTAGACTCTCATACAATAATAGTGGGAGACTTCAACACCCCACTGTCAACATTAGACAGATCAACGAGACAGAAAGTTAACAAGGATATCGAGGAATTGAACTCATCTCTGCAGCAAGCAGACCTAATAGACATCTACAGAACTCTCCACCCCAAATCAACAGAATATACATTCTACTCAGCACCACATCACACTTATTCCAAAATTGACCACGTAAGTGGAAGTAAAGCACTCTTCAGCAAATGTACAAGAACAGAAATTATAACAAACTGTCTCTCAGACCACAGTGCAATCAAACTAGAACTCAGGACTAAGAAACTCAATCAAAACCGCTCAACTACATGGAAACTGAATAACCTGCTCCTGAATGACTACTGGGTACATAACAAAAGGAAGGCAGAAATAAAGATGTTCTTTGAAACCAATGAGAACAAAGATACAACATACCAGAATCTCTGGGACACATTGAAAGCAGTGTGTAGAGGGAAATTTATAGCACTAAATGCACACAAGAGAAAGCTGGAAAGATCTAAAATTGACACTCTAACATCACAATTAAGAGAACTAGAGAAGCAAGAGCAAACACATTCAAAAGCTAGCAGAAGGCAAGAAATAACTAAGATCAGAGCAGAACTGAAGGAGATAAAGACACAAAAAACCCTCCAAAAAATCAATGAATCCAGGAGTTGGTTTTTTGAAAAGATCAACAAAATTGATAGACCACTAGTAAGACAAATAAAGAAAAAAAGAGAGAAGAATCAAATAGATGCAATAAAAAATGATAAAGGGGTTATCACTGCCGACCCCACAGAAATACAAACTACCATCAGAGAATACTATAAACACCTCTACACAAATAAAGTAGAAAATCTAAAAGAAATGGATAATTTCCTGGACACTTACACTCTCCCAAGACTAAACCAGGAAGAAGCTGAATTCCTGAATAGACCAATAACAGGCTCTGAAATTGAGGCAATAATTAACAGCCTATCAACGAAAAAAAGTCCAGGACCAGATGGATTCACAGCTGAATTCTACCAAAGGTACAAGGAGGAGCTGGTACCATTCCTTCTGAAACTATTCCAATCAATAGAAAAAGAGGGAATCCTCCCTAACTCATTTTATGAGGCCAACATCATCCTGATACCAAAGCCTGGCAGAGACACAACAAAAAAAGAGAATTTTAGACCAATATCCCTGATGAACATCGATGCAAAAATCCTCAACAAAATACTGGCAAACCGGATCCAGCAGCACATCAAAAAGCTTATCCACCATGATCAAGTGGGCTTCATCCCTGGGATGCAAGGCTGGTTCAAAATACGCAAGTCAATGAACGTAATCCAGCATACAAACAGAACCAAAGTCAAAAACCACATGATTATCTCAATAGATGCAGAAAAGGCCTTTGACAAAATTCAACAGCCCTTCATGCTAAAAACGCTCAATAAATTCGGTATTGATGGAACGTATCTCAAAATCATAAGAGCTATTTATGACAAACCCACAGCCAATATCATACTGAATGGGCAAAAACTGGAAAAATTCCCTTTGAAAACTGGCACAAGACAGGGATACCCTCTCTCACCGCTCCTATTCAACATAGTGTTGGAAGTTCTGGCTAGGGCAATCAGGCAAGAGAAAGAAATCAAGGTTATTCAGTTAGGAAAAGAAGAAGTCAAATTGTCCCTGTGTGCAGATGACATGATTGTATATTTAGAAAACCCCATTGTCTCAGCCCACAATCTCCTTAAGCTGATAAGAAACTTTAGCAAAGTCTCAGGATACAAAATTAATGTGCAAAAATCACAAGCATTCTTATACACCAGTAACAGACAAACAGAGAGCCAAATCATGAATGAACTTCCATTCACAATTGCTTCAAAGAGAATAAAATACCTAGGAATCCAACTTACTAGGGATGTAAAGGACCTCTTCAAGGAGAACTACAAACCACTGCTCAGTGAAATAAAAGAGGACACAAACAAATGGAAGAACATACCATGCTCATGGATAGGAAGAATCAATATCGTGAAAATGGCCATACTGCCCAAGTAATTTATAGATTCAATGCCATCCCCATCAAGCTACCAATGAGTTTCTTCACAGATTTGGAAAAAACTGCTTTAAAGTTCATATGGAACCAAAAGAGAGCCCACATTGCCAAGACAATCCTAAATCAAAGAACAAAGCCGGAATCATCATGCTACCTGACTTCAAACTATACTACAAGGCTACAGTAACCAAAACAGCATGGTACTGGTACCAAAACAGAGATATAGACCAATGGAACAGAACAGAGTCCTCAGAAATAATACCACACATCTACAGCCATCTGATCTTTGACAAACCTCAGAAAAACAAGAAATGGGGAAAGGATTCCCTATTTAATAAATGGTGCTGGGAAAATTGGCTAGCCATAAGTAGAAAGCTGAAACTGGATCCCTTCCTTACTCCTTATACGAAAATTAATTCAAGATGGATTAGAGACTTAAATGTTAGACCTAATACCATAAAAACCCTAGAAGAAAACCTAGGTAATACCATTCAGGACGTAGGCATGGGCAAGGACTTCATGTCTAAAACACCAAAAGCAACGGCAACAAAAGCCAAAATTGACAAATGGGATCTAATTAAACTAAAGAGCTTCTGCACAGCAAAAGAAACTACCATCAGAGTGAACAGGCAACCTACAGAATGGGAGAAAATTTTTGAATCTGCTCATCTGACAAAGGGCTAATATCCAGAACCTACAAAGAACTCAAACAAATTTACAAGAAAAAAACAAACAACCCCATCGAAAAGTAGGCAAAGGATATGAACAGACATTTCTCAAAAGAAGACATTCATACAGCCAACAGACACATGAAAAAATGCTCATCATCACTGGCCATCAGAGAAATGCAAATCAAAACCACAATGAGATACCATCTCACACCAGTTAGAATGGCGATCATTAAAAAGTCAGGAAACAACAGGTGCTGGAGAGGATGTGGAGAAATAGGAACACTTTTACACTGTTGGTGGGACTGTAAGCTAGTTCAACCATTATGGAAAACAGTATGGTGATTCCTCAAGGATCTAGAACTAGATGTACCATATGACCCAGCCATCCCATTACTGGGTATATACCCAAAGGATTATAAATCATGCTGCTATAAAGACACATGCACACATATGTTTATTGCGGCACTATTCACAATAGCAAAGACTTGGAATCAACCCAAATGTCCATCAATGACAGATTGGATTAAGAAAATGTGGCACATATACACCATGGAATACTATGCAGCCATAAAAAGGATGAGTTTGTGTCCTTTGTAGGGACATGGATGCAGCTGGAAACCATCATTCTTAGCAAACTATCACAAGAACAGAAAACCAAACACCGCATGTTCTCACTCATAGGTGGGAACTGAACAATGAGATCACCTGGACTCGGGAAAGGGAACATCACACACTACTGCCTATCATGGGGAGGGGGGAGGGGGAGGGGGGAGGGATTGCATTGGGAGTTATACCTGATGTAAATGAAGAGTTGATGGGTGCTGACGAGTTGATGGATGCAGCATGCCAACATGGCACAAGTATACATATGTAACAAACCTGCACGTTATCCACATGTACCCTAGAACTTAAAGTATAACAAAAAAAAAAAAATTCATTCATTAAATACATTTTTATTTGGAGAGCACCTTAAAAGTTACTTTTAAATACTTTCTTGTATTTACATCAATGTATCTTCAATTGTATAAACTATTAGATGAGATTATCAATAGTCTTCAAGTTAAAGTGCTATTTATCAAATACTTTCTTTTACAAAATAGCATTTTTCCTGAAAATTGAATCAATTTATTTTGATAGCCAGCTTGTTCTCACTGAATCCATTAAATTATTTGCTGGATATAGTTAAATAAAAAATAATTCAGGACTGCTCAAATATCAGACTATCTCATGGATGACATATTATTGGAGAGAACAGCTGTTAACTAAATTATACCAGATAGTTGGATGGTACATCAGTCCAGCTGAATGTACCAAGTTGTAAAGATTAGACCTGTTTATTCATACTGTGACAGACCTTAGATGCGGTTTATGGAAAGTAGTTTCATTTAAAATGATCACTTATGAGAGAGGGACGTTTTACAAAAATTTGTGAATATTAACAAATTTCTGGCAAATAAATGCTGGGATACCTCTTCTAATAAGATCCTCTGTTTTATGTATTATAGCAGACAAGACCCCACCTGATTTTATACCTATCCGTAGGTACAATTTCCCCATTTTCAGCCTTGATCACATTTTTTATTCAAATCCAGCCACATTGGACACATGGAATCCCTTGATGTTAATCAAACTTTCCAACCACATTTCTGCCTCAGTGTTTTTATAACCACTGTTCCCTCAACTTGGAACACTTCTCCTAGCTATTTACATGTCTTTTTCCTTTGGATTTATTCAGGTTTCTGTTAAATATCATCCTTTCAGATATACCTTCCCTGACTACCTTATTGAATTAATCTCTCTCCCTACTCCCAGTTACTCACTATCCCTTACCCTGCTTTATTTTTCTTTGCAGCATTTGCCATATAACATATTTGATACTCATTTGTTGATACATTTATTAAGTGTTTTTTCTTACTAGAATGCAAGTTTCAGTAGATTGCAGAGTTGTTTTATTCATGGCTGAAACCTCAACTTCTAATATAGTCCCTCGCTCTTATATAGTTACTCCACATTTGTTAAATTCATGCATAAATGAATGAATGAATAAATGAGTAAAGGAATAAATGCTGAAACAAATAACTTTTACCCATTATATGTCAAATCCTAAACTGAGAGTAGGTGAACAAAACCATACTCATCTACAGAAGTCTGGAAGTCAGGCACATGCATAATTAATTCAAACTAATGGGTTTAATAGTAAGGCTTGAAATATGAACAAACTGGTTAATATCAATATAGGAGAATTGTTGTAACACCCACTATTGGGAGGCAATCTCTACACTTCATGGTGCTTTCTCTATCCTTGACCTGTTACTTGGCTCTGGTGCCGCCAGTCATGTCTCTCTCCACACCTTGACTCTATGTCCCAATCATTCATTCTCGTTCCCTCAAAAACAATAATGACAGTAAAATGCAATAATGATATTTAAAAAGTAAATATTTTTCGTAGCATTCACTTTTTTTTTTTTTTGAGATGCAGTTTCACTCTTATAGCCCAGACTGACGTGCAGTGGCATGATCTCAGCTCACCGCAACCTCTGCCTCCCAGGTTCAAGCGATTCACCTACCTCAGTCTCCCAAGTAGCTGGGATTACAGGTGCATGCCACCATACCCGGCTAATTTTTGTATGTTTAGTAGAGATGGGTTTTTTCCATGTTGGTCAGGCTGGTCTCAAACTCCCCACCTCAGGTGATTTGCCAGTCTCGCCTTCCCAAAGTGCTGGGATTACAGGCGTGAACCACTGTGCCCAGCCCACATTCACTTTTTATAGGTGGCTCCCACAGATCGAAAAACTTCAACTCAACTAAGTTAATTTTTGATTGTGGAATTGTGGGTAAAAGTGACTGGACAGCAAAGCCTAACTAATTACCAGTCCTTCCATTCATGTTAGCTCTACCTAGCCTAATGTTTGAGTGGAGTATATGTTTAGTTGTAGCATTTCATCAATGTAGGCACATCCTCCTTCAGAAAGCCCACCTCTACTCACCACTTCCGTTGAATGTTGTGTTGGTCCTCTAAAAAGCAGACACAAAGATTCTCTAAGATTGTTTAAGAGATGGATACTAAGATATGACTAAACCTGCAAAAGCTATATTAGGTGAAATGTCTGTATGAGAGTAACCAGAGTGGGAGCTGATCATGATAAGAACACAGTCAGACTGCAATGCAAAACTGGCCCCAAGTGAAAGAAAAAGGGCAAGGAGGTTGGACATAGCATTTCAGAATGCCTTGGAAAGGTTCTTAGAGTCTTTGAGGAGTCAGGGAGCCAAAGTTGGCAGGAATCTGGCTTAGTATATTGAAGGTAGTCATTGGATTTTTAGAGCAAGCACCTGGGATCTCTATCCTCATGCTCCCTGTAGTTGAAGATCTAGAAGGTGTGTTCTCATGGTCACAAATGCTCTTCCTCTGTGAAATGATCCACTTATATTCTATCTCCTCTTTTGGACACTGCACTTCTTTAAAGGAGCATTAAGTCTTTGTTTATCTTTGTATCTGTAGAACCTAGACCATGCTAGATAAAAGGTTTTCTAAGTGAATAGTTTTTATCTAATATAATCAACAAGACACAATCCCATCCTCTACTTCTTATTGTGTCTCAAGAGCATTAGTATGAATGTGTGTTTGTGCATGTAGATGTGCACATAAAAATTGAAAACACAGTTTCTGAAATTAGAGAGGTAGTTTTCTCTTGCTCTTGGCAAATGATCTTGGGCAATTTTCTTAATCCAAATAACATTTTCTTTCCCACCTTCAAAACTGGGCTAATGGTTGTTTTTCAATTAAATGCTATCTGTAGGAACTAAAAAGTTAATTCATTGTCATAGCAACAACAAAATATATCTAGTCTCATCATCTAGTTTAACATCTTATTATGAGGCATGAAAAAAAGAAAAATGAATACAACTATAATGAAGGACACGTACTGGCCAAGCAGAAGAAAATCATAGTGATGCTGAATTAATGTGCATACTAGTTAAACTTTCCAGGTATATAATTGTATTGGAGACTTTAAACATCTTGTACCCATTATACATATTAGTAAATTAATATTTGTAAGAACTAATACCTTACCTTTGCTTTAGAAGATGAGGCCACTATACACAAGTGCCATTTAGGAAGTCTCATAGAAAGGTTATCTTTTCCTTACTGGGTAATTTTTGAGACTTTTATCCCTCTCCACTATCACCTAGGTCTAGCTTGGACTCAATACTGATTCATGTTTTAAAGTACTATTACATTACGACCTTAATATTATCAGAAACACAAACATAAAGTAGCTGACATTTCTTTAATGATCTACCTCACAAATTTCAATTTATTGTTCATCCATCAAGCACCATTTTACATCCACTCTTAATATTAACTATAACTTTGTAGGCTGGGCGCAGTGACTCACGCCTGTAATCCCAGCACTTTGGGAAGCTGAGGCTGCCAGATCACTTGAGGTCAGGAGTTCGAGATCAGCCTGACCAACATGATGAAACCCTCGTCTCTACAAGAATTAGCTGGGTGTGATGGTGCATGCCCTACAAGAAAGGGAAACCAAAGTAAAGTCAGATGGTTCCCCTGCTGTTAAAGAGAGTTACCTAGAAATCTAGCGAAGCTATGATGGCCAGAGTCTGTAGGGCACAGTACAGGGGAAGAGAGAACTGCACATTAGGAAAACTTCAGAGATATGCAGGAGGTTCCTCTTGAGTACTCAGCAGAGAACTTGACATTGCATGCATGTGAAAAAACTATCTGAAGGCAGGGAAAGAGCCACACCAAAGAATCAAAGGAATAGCACTGGCTGGAAGTTCATATAGGCAAGGCTGGAAAACTTCCTAAATGAGAGGGCATCAGAATACTACAAGATACTACCTCATTAGTGGGGAAGATTTAGACTAGGGTTTTCATTTATTCCCAATTCCAGTTACCGCTACACATTAACATAGTGGTTATGTACAAAAGCAAACCTTTTTTACAATAATGAGAAAAACTACATTAATGAACTTTTAGTCTAAAAGTCTTGGAAAATAATTGTTATTTACCCAGGACTTAACCTAAAGAAGTGACTCCTTGACTCTTCATTTATGTCTGTCATCAACCAAAATTAATTTGTTTGTGTTTCAGGGGGTAGATGGGGTAGAGAGAAGGAGAACAATACAAAACGCAGGTTGAGTCTGTTGTATTTATTCTCCAAGGAATTCAACTAAGAAACACAACATCTGAAACTTTGTTAGTTGAGTCATGTTAATGGTCTAGGACAACACTTCTCAATAAACAGGTTAATTTAATCATACAAATCACTAAAGGATCTTATTAAAATACAGGTTTAGATACTGTGGATTTGAGGTGAGAACTGAGGTTTTGCTTTTCCCAAATAATTCCCAAATGTTATGGAGGCTACCAGTCCCCAGACCACACTTGGAGTGGCAGGGATCTAGAGATGATGTCCATGAACTATTATGGAGATATTGTGAACAGTTTGGTTTCCTACATTAGCTAGAACTTGGATGATCTTTGTTATGTGAAATGCCCCCACACATAGAAACACACACCCTCACACTCACACATATGCAATCACATCCCTAACTACTTCAGTGTCAAGCTAAACCGCTCTGGAGCAATATACTTAAAAGCACGGAGATTATTCATATAATTTTTCCTTTTACTTTCACATTTTGAAGAATGCTGATTGCATGGAAAAATCAACTTTTATTGATTCACTGTAGATTAAAAATTTTAAAAAGGCAGACATCAGGGATATTATATGAATTGGCAAGAATTGTTTCCTAGCAATCAATTGTGCTTGTTAGCTTTCAATAATAGTGCAGTCTGTAATTGGCAGAATCTATGTTCTTGGCAAAGATAAATAGTCCTGAACTTTATTGCTTTAATGTTTGCCAGATACAATTTCTAACTTTCAAAAGGTAACATGAAATAAATATATGGTTCTCAAATTCAGAGGGCTGATACTACCATATGTAGCATTTTCCAAGATCTCTTTCACTATGCTGGATTAAAGGAGCTCTCATTTTATATTCATTGCTTGTTATTTTCATTGTAAATATACAGCCAAGATATTCCAGCCCCAGGGCAGCTGTCAAGGGTGGCAGTTAGGAGGGCCCAAGCAGCCACATCTCCATTCTGACCTTACATAAAGCAGCTAACATAGCTAGATAATAAGGAACTGATGCATGCATTCACAGGTACCCAGGATTTGTTTTATTCAGGTGTGGTGAGGAAACAGACATTGAGGCAACTGACTTTGAAAGGGGAGGTTATTAATTACAGCTCCCAAGAGAAGAGGGCGTGCCGTACCATGTGGTGACACATGGTGAAGTTCCAGGGTTAGTCAGGAGGCAGAAGGAGCTAAGTAGAAAGCACAGTCCAGGGCCTGTATTGTGGTTTCCCTGGGAAAGAATGAGTGAGGCAAGTTTGAGCAAATTTAAGATTGGATAGTTTGACTTTCTCAAGGCTCTGGGATGAGATACCATCTCACACCAGTTAGAATGGCGATCATTAAAAAGTCAGGAAACAACAGGTGCTGGAGAGGATGTGGAGAAATAGGAACACTTTTACACTGTTGGTGGGATTGTAAACTAGTTCAACCATTATGGAAAACAGTATGGCGATTCCTCAAGGATCTAGAACTTGATGTACCATATGACCCAGCCATCCCATTACTGGGTATATACCCAAAGGATTATAAATTATGCTGCTATAAAGACACATGCACACGTATGTTTATTGCAGCACTATTCACAATAGCAAAGACTTGGAATCAACCCAAATGTCCATCAGTGACAGATTGGATTAAGAAAATGTGGCACATATACACCATGGAATACTATGCAGCCATAAAAAGGATGAGTTTGTGTCCTTTGTAGGGACATGGATGCAGCTGGAAACCATCATTCTTAGCAAACTATCACAAGAACAGAAAACCAAACACCCCATGTTCTCACTCATAGGTGGGAACTGAACAATGAGATCACTTGGACTCAGAAAGGGGAACATCACACACCGGGGCCTATCATGGGGAGGGGGGAGGGGGAAGGGATTGCATTGGGAGTTATACCTGATGTAAATGACGAGTTGATGGGTGCAGCACACCAACATGGCACAAGTATACATATGTAACAAACCTGCACGTTATGCACATGTACCCTACAACTTAAAGTATAATAATAATAAATAAATAAATAAATAAATAAATAAATAAAAATAAAAAATAAAAAATAAAAAATAAAAAAGAAGTGGTCTTCAGTGGTCCCATATTTGGCCCTAGGGTGATTTAATACAGGGAGAATATTGGCTTGGGATCTGAGAGTCAGATAAAGGAGAAGGTTGAGGATAAATTCTGTGGATTTGTTCATTTGCATATGAAAGGAATGCTAGTGGGCAAGTCATTTATTATGTCTAGGAATTAGTTAATCTGAGAGAGGTGGAGTTTCTCCCAGAATGGGCAGCAAGGCTCCAGGAAGACCTCTGGAAGTCACAGCATGAGAAAATACAGACAGTAAAAAACACGATTAATACAACACACTAATGAGAAAGAACAAATCTTGCCTAACCTCAGCTACTTATTCTCCAATATCAGTGAAATGGGTTGGACTTCAGGAGTTACATTCAACCACAGATGATTTTGCAGCTGTCAGGAGAAACACAAAGCTTCCCCTGAATTGAGTTTTATTGCTTTTTTTTTCTTTTATCTTTTTTTTTTTTTTTTTTTTTTTTTGAGACAGGGTTTCACCTGTCTCCCAGGCTGGAGTGCAATGGCATGATCTTGGCTCACTGCAACCTCTACCTCCTGGGCTCAAGCAATTATCCTGACTTAGCTTTCTGACTACAGGCAAATGCCATCCCAACTGGCTAATTTTTGTATTTTTTGTAGATACAAGGTTTTGCCACGCTGCCTAGGGTGTTCTCGAACTCATGAGCTCAAGCGATCCACCTGCCTCGGCCTCCCAAAGTGCTGAGATTACAGGCATGAGCCATTGCAGCCGGTCTTGTTATTTTTTATCTAGGCAAATAATCTTTTTCTCTGATAAAATAAAAAATGCTATTTTTATGCAATTTTCTTCATGTTGCTTTAGAAAGAAAGGTAATGTATTCTTCAGCTCACGTTAAACTTTCTTTAAATTATTTTCTTTCAAAAACTTAAATTCAAAAAATAGAAAGCAGAAGAAAAAAATGAATCAAAGTTTTTGTTCTATCCTAGGGAGAAGGCTATTTCATGTGAAAGAAGCTTTTTTTATGGGTAGCTGTAGGTCCTAAAAGAAAATTCATCTTTTTTTTCTCTATTTTTTGTTGATATATAATTATTGTGCCTATTTAAAGGGTACATGTGATATTTTGTTACATGCATATGATGTGTAATAATCAAATCAGGGTAATTAGTATATTTGTC
The DNA here is from genome assembly GCF_024542745.1 of Macaca thibetana thibetana. Taxonomy (NCBI): domain Eukaryota; kingdom Metazoa; phylum Chordata; class Mammalia; order Primates; family Cercopithecidae; genus Macaca; species Macaca thibetana. Next base: position 27,170,843 of record NC_065582.1, on the reverse strand, counting down.
ATGTTACAGAAAAGTTCAGACAAATTAAATTTAACAGCATTTAATTGAGCAAAGAATAATTCCCAAGTTGGGCAACGTGCTTTAACCTGAATAGTTTCAAGAGCGACTCCAGTGTTGCTGCATAGTCAGAAAAGAATATGGGCAAAAAAGGAAAGTGACATATAGAAAGTGGAACAGAGGTACAGAAATAGTTGGATTTGTTACAGTTTAGTGTTTGCCTTATTTGAACACAATTTTAACAGTTGGCTGCCTTGATTGGTTGAAACTCAATGACTGGTACAAGAGTTGGTTAGTCTGTTTACACGTCTACTTAGGTTACAGTTCACTATGTACAGAGAAACCTTTGGGAGAGACTTAAAATATGTATGGAAGCAGCTTTAGGCTAAACTTAATTTAACAATTGCCCATTAAAAACTTTATGCATTAATGTCACTCTGTCACCATCGTAAATGTACTTAACTGGTCACAAATCCCACTGGGAAATAGCAGAACAAAGATGAGGGTAAGGTCTTCTGGTTACTTGTTTGTAAAGATTAAAGCAGCGGTGACTTTCTTATGCTAGAATCACCTGTTTTCAGAAGAGAGATCAAAAAAACAAACAAACAAAACAACTGGTCTGTCTTGCAATCTATCTGCTTCCTTAAAGTATTAGTTTGATTAAATCACATTTAACATAAGTGACTCCATTTTGGTTTGGTCTGGTCTGGTATTTTGGGTCCTAGGGCTCAGTCCAAATCAACGACCTTCCATAATTTTGTTGAACACTTCCCTCCTTTTGATCAAGTTCTCACTTAGGAGAGAGTGTGACCAAAACTTAGAGCTTTAGCACTACTCTCGATTACCATCATTTTGGGTTACAATCTTAGCATGTCATTTGTAGGTTACAGAGTCCTCATGACCATGCATTTCTTCAAGATTTAGTCATTTCAGTCAAAGATAAACCATGTGACATTTTATCTATGGCTTCATGCAGACATTTAAAACCTGAAAGACTACAGTGCACCAGGGAGACTACCGTTATGACTATCAGGAGGGCAATACCAACAGCTTGCAGTATGCTCCTTAGCCATGGTACCCATGAAACAAACCAACTTAAAATTAAATAGACCAAAGAATGAGCTAAACTGTCAATGCATTTCAACCAAGCAGGCTGTTCGTTAATCTCCTACAACTCAGTCTCTATAAGACCTGATGTATTCATCCATGTGCAGGCAGAGGAACATGGAAGGACTAGACTGGCTGAGTCTTCCAGCCTCCATGTTTCTCCTGTGCTGGATTTCCTGCCCTCAAACATCAGAATACCAAGTTCTTCAACTTTTGGACTCTTGGACCTACACCAATGGTTTACCAGGGTCTTTGGGGCCTTCAGCCACAGACTGAAGGCTGCACTGTTGACTTCCCTACTTATGAGGTTTTGAGACTCAGACAGGCTTCCTTGCTCCTCAGCTTGCAGATGGCCTATTGTGGGACTTCATCCTGTGATTATGTGAGCCAACACTCCTTAAAAAACTCCCCTTCATATATACATCTATCCTATTAGTTTTGCCTCTCTAGAGAACCCTAATACACCTGGTATATAGAAGACAATCAAATTTTCTCTCAAACAAAACCTCTTGAGGACTCTGGAGACTTAACAAAGGCAAATCTTGATTTTGAAAGGCAGTCAAAATGTAAGGAAAATGATTGGTTCAAAGTTCTCCAGTTTTTTTGAGGTGATGTTCTGTGTTCATGTGAAGTCATCACAGTGGCAACATTGCTGGGATGTCTAATACTCTGATAGAATGACAGAGGAATGAGGATGAAGCACCTGGGTGATGAGGTTTCCTAAGAAAGGGAAATTACTAATAGGAGAAAGAGAAATTACTAATTTGGAGACTCAAATCCCTGTGCTTAAACTCATACCAATTTCCTGGCTAATTCTGGGAACCGTGCATATGGGGCAAACTGAAAGCAGCATATGCCTAATGCTAAACAAAGTTAACAAAGTTGTAAGCTAGCACCTACCTCGGATATGACTGATCTCAGTTTTAATGTAACCAAATTTACTGCCTGTTAACAAAACAAACTTCATAGTAATAAAAATAAAAAAAAAAACCTAGAGTGTCTATAATGTAATATTATTACTCAAAAATAGAAAGAAACCGAAAAATGTCAACCAGATTTAGGGAAAAAAATAATCAGTGGAAGTCAATGTAAAATGATCTTGATATTGGAATTATCGGGAAAGAATGATAAAATGGCCATTTAAACAATGGTTTGTCAGGAAATGGTGAAAATGTGCTTAATGAAATAAAAAAAATCTCAGCACAAATAGAAAATATAAAAAATAAAGATGGAAATTTACATACTGAAAAATGGGGTATCTAAAATATATATATAATCTGTAATGACAAAAACTAGATCAGTGGTTTCTGGAAATGGAGATGGGTAGAGGTGAGCCTGCAAAGAGGCAAAAGGAATCTCTCTTGTGTTATGGAAATACTGTATTTTAACTGTGGTACTGATTTTGTTGGTGAGCATAACTATTGAAACCCATTAAGCAGATTCCATTTATTGTTCTTAAATTATACTTCAATCAATTTAATATTAAGGAGGTAATTACAATTATTTAAGTAAGAGATTATGATGGCTTAACCAAAGGGAATTGCTGACGATGAAGAAACAAGGAAAGATAAATGAAATAATTTCAAGGTACAGTTCATAGAACTGACTTAATCAAGATTTTATTTAATGATTTCTCCTATCAATATGCAGATATAAAGTGACTGGCATATATTTCACACTATGCTGATTTTTCAAAGTTCTGTTATGTATTTTCTTTATTCATGCATTAAGTCATTCATTTATTAAATATATACTAAGTTTACCAGGTTCCAGGCACTATACTGTATGCTGGGGCTACAAAAGTCATGAACAAATGGCTCTGCTCTCTGCTTCCATGGAGCTTGCATTCCACTGGAGGATGTAAGCATTTGTTAAAATGTATAGAAATAGATATACATTTTCACAGTAGTTAGAATATACTGCCTTGGTTGATAACATTAAGTAAGCAGAAAGAAAATGACATTCCAGGTAAAAGTAACCCCATGCTGATTGACCTTTTGATAGGAGTATGAATGAAGACTTTGAGGTACAGAAAGAATGTCAGTGTAGGGAGATGCACTGTCCACCAGTGTGGAATGGTACACAACTGACTTGTACGTAGGAAAGAGAACTTGCAAAAACCCTATTCTGTTAGCAATAGGAAGTCATTGATATGCTTCAATGTGAGTAAGAAATATAGATCATATTTTTATAATTGTCTTTCAAAAGGAATGGAAGGGACTCAATATATGTACACTAGGTAAGAAATACCTGCACTTTCTTTACTATGCTCAAAGGTTGCTTATCATTCTGATCTCATCACCTAGCAAGCTCTACTCAATAAACTTTACTGATTTTTTTCCTTCATACATACTAGGGATATTCCCACACCAAATCTTTCTACTGGCTCTTCTTTCTGTCCAGAATTATTTTGTAATAATGAATTCCTATAATTCATGCCTCAACTGACACCTTCTAACCGAGTATAAAAAATTTTGTCCAATAAATTTGAAAACAACGGATTCAGAATAATTTAGCTCGCAATTGGAGGTTGGAGAACATTAACTGCTGGAGAATTATGGATTGAAGAAAAGATTTATTTTCATTTTGTGTTGGTTTCATTTTTAATAGAAGCAGCTAGGCTGGACATGGTGGCTTATACCTATAATCCAAACACTTTGGGAAGCCAAGGCAGGAGGATTGCTTGAGCCCAGGAGTTTGAGACCAGCCTGGACAATATGGTGAAACTCTGTCTTTATTTAAAAATAATGGTAATAATAATAACAATCAAAACAACTAGAGCATATGCTCATGTCTGTGGTTATTTGTAATTTTCTCCATGTGTTTAATATAGTTATAATTTTATTCATCATTCAAATCTTTAATCATTTTTATTTTAAAGTATCAGATGGAGATCTAGTTTTTATTTTGCTGATGCTATGCTTTCCCCGTTCTATTTGTATGATATGTTTCCATATATAATTCTGTTTGTATTAGTAATTTCTAGTCTGTTTAATTGCTCCCCGTGTTTATTGGACCTACACCATATGTTTACCAGGGGCTTTGGGGCCTTCAGCCACAAACATCCCCATACTTAATTTCAGAATGTTCTACTCTGCTTTAGCATGTCATTAACTTTAGAACATTTCAAATGTGTCCATGTAACTGAAATCTCATCCTTAAGCAAAACTAGTCAAGGAACAGTATATAGTAATTATAAAGATTCAAGAAAATCTACATACTGATACAGAAAATACCAATAACATAATAGGTTTTTAAATCAAGTTGCAATCGACTATGAAAAACATAATCTGATATATTTTAAAGTATTTAACAATTAAAAAATGTAAAATCTATGATTCGTATGTGTCCAAAAAATATATATATCCACCAACTAATTAAAATGTCATCTTATAGGCTTTTCATCCCTATACTTAATTATGTAGTTTCAATATCTGAGAAGGCACATCCCTATACAGTTCTTTCTGTCTCTGTCTCTACTTACATTTCTCTGAAGTTTTCCCTTGTCTATTATTCCTTAAGGAAATGGTAAAAGAGAATCGTCTGATTCAAATGATCTTTGTTGTTATTTTTATTAATAACAAAATTAAATGTGTAGATCAAGAGGAGGAAGACTGATATATTATGAAGATGGTTGACTAGACACAGCCAGGCAGAGGCACATCTCCCACCAAGAGCAGCAAAAATATTGACTAAACCATCATATGTCAAACATATATTTTGAGATAAAACACTGAAAGTCAATAGAGCGACCACACAGATGTTATGTCTGAAGAGGAGGGAAGCTGCTGAGCACCGGAACCAGCTCCTGGCCCTGAACAGGTCCTAAAGAAAGCGTGACCGAAGGAACTCCGGGAAACCACACTCCTGCTGTGGGCCTCTGGGGTCCTGGCTACAAGAGATCCCATGACCCCCATGGACATTTAAATTGGCAGGGAAGACCTGCCTGGGGCTCAAACAGTGGCAGAGCTTGAACCTACATGGAGTCCAATGGGTTTTGCAATGCATGGTACAACAGCAGCTAAACACAACCATAGGCACATATTCCCCAGGGCTCTCCATCTTGCTCTGAGGGATTGTTGCTCCTGATGATTGCTGGGCTGGGAGAGAGCAGGACTGCCTTTCCCTGGGGACCAGAATCTATGTGCCTCCTTGTCCATTCCAATACCACTTTCTTCGCCACTCACACAGGAGGGTGCCCACAGCGCAGCCTCCATTTCTGTACCTGAGTGTTTTGCTGGTGGCCTGTGAGTAGTTTGGTGACCCAGCACAGCCAGAAATCAACTCCAAGGAGCCAGAGGACAAAATCATGTTCTGGTTCCAGCCCTACAGTATTCAAGCACACAACCAGGGATGTCAAGTCAAGATCTGTGGCCTGAGCTTGAGTGGAGGAGAAGCCCCTAATCTCAGAGTATTTAGAAGAGTGTGTCATGGGTTCCTCTGCCAGCATGGATCTGGGCATGCTGCCCTCCACAAGATCAGTCTGGGAAGGGTGTGGCCTAATAACTAACCACAGCTTCTTCCTCAGGGAGCCCCATGGCTTGGAAATCTAGGAACAGCCCAATGACTTGTACACAGAAGTTTTGGGACAAGCCTAAATGATCAAGCCTGCTTCCGGGGCAGATGCCAGAGGGAGAACTGCTGGGCTGGGAGAGCATGAGCTAGGAGTACCCCACAGCCAACTCTCAGGTTAAAAACCCCAGGCTACAGGCACCACGCCAGCTGCATGGCCACTGTATTACCATCCTGTTTGGGGAATTTTCTCCCTTGACCCATTGCATTCCCAGACCCCCCAAAGACATACCCCACAATCTGCTCTGACACTGTCAAGCTCAGAGGACCAGTGGGTGCTCCAGGGAGTTTCAGGTCTTCTGGTGACCTAATCTTTGGCTCAGTCACCCCTAAGGGAGGGGGAGAGTGCAGCCTGCTGAAGCCCACTTTGTGCCTAATGAAATGTGGGCACCGTGCCAAAAATTGAAGGGCGCCCCATCAAGGCCTAGAAATGGAGTTGGTAAAGGTTCATCTCTTCCCCCATATCCCTTTCCTTAGGAGCACTGCTGCTTATGCCATGAAATATAAAAGAGGTACGGGGCCAATCAAAAGCCTATTTGCCAGCCCTTACTCTTAACCCTTTGTATTGGTTCCTCAGTTTTAGACATCTGAAGATACCCAGAAATCAAGCCAATCGACTACACATTACATACACCACAGTCAAAAACACTCAAAGGAAAAAATAATATAAAAACAAAAAGCCCCATTTAAAGGACAATAATTACTAAAAGAAAAAGAAACTCAGTCCCCTCAGATAAGAAGGAATCAGCCCAAGAACTCCGGAAATTTGAAAACTCAGTGTTTTCTTACCTCCAAAGGATTGCACTAGGTTTCAAGTCATGGATCCTAATCAGATTGAAATGTTTGAAATGACAGACATAGAATTCAGAATCTGGATGGCAAGGAAGCACAATAAGATTCATGAGAAAACTGAAACCCAATCCACGGAAGCCAGAACAATAATCCAAATAGGAAAGCCGACATAGCCATATTAAGAAAGAACTAAATTGAACTCCTGTAATTAAAAAATTCACTATAGGAATTTCGAAATAAAAATGGAAGCCTTAACAACAGACTAGACCAAGATGAGGCAAGAATTTCAAAGCCAGAAGTCTAGTCCTTTCAATTAACCCTGTCAGACAAAAAAAAAAAAAAAAAGGAAAGAAAGAAAAAAGAACTTCAAAAAATGAACAGGCTGTGTATGCTCACTCGAGCCTGTGATTCCAGCACTCTGGGAGGCTGAGGTAGGTGGATTGTTTGAGCCCAGGAGTTCCAGACCAGCCTGAACAACATACTGAAACCCCATCTCTACCAAAAAATTAAAAAAAAAAATACAAAAATACAAAAAATATCTGTGTGGTGGCATTCACCTGTAATTACAGCTACTCAGGAGGCTGAAATGGGAGGCTTGCTTGAGCTTGGGAGGTGGTGGTTGTAGTGAGCTGAGATTGTACCGTTGCACTCAAGCCTGGGCAACAGGGTGAAACCCTGTCTCAAAAAAAATAAATGAACAAAGCCTGTGATAAATATGGGAGCATGTAAAAAGAACAAATCTATGACTCATTGGCATTCCTGAGCAATAAGAAGAGAGAGTAACCAACTTGTAAAACATATTTGAGGATAAAATCCATCAAAAGTTCTCGTCTTACTACAGAGATTGACACACAAGTTCAAGAAATTCAGAGAACCCCAGGGAGATACTATACAAGATGACCATCCTCAAGACATGTCATCAGACTTTCCAAGGTGGATGTGAAAGAAAAAGTTTTAAAGGTAGCTAGAGAAAATGGTCATATAACTTACTAAGGGAATCCCATTAGGTTCACCCTGTGTTGAGAAAGTCTCAACACAAACTTTGCAAGCCAGAGGAGATTGGGGAGCTACTTTTATAATTCTTAAGGAAAAACATTTTAACCAAGAATTTTATATCCTGCCAAAACAAGCTTCATAAGCAAAGGAGAAACAAAATGTTTTCAGACAAGCCACTGCTGAGGGAATTTGTTACTACACCAGCCTTGTAAGAGGCAGTAGGTCAGGCGTGGTGGCTCATGCCTGTAATCCTAGGACTTTGGGAGGCTGAGGCTGGTGGACCTGAGGTCAGGAGTTTGAGATCAGCCTGGCCAACATGATGAAACCCTGTCTCTACCAAAAATACAAAATTAGTCAGGTGTGGTGGCGCATGCCTGTAATCCCAGCTACTTGGGAGGCTGAGGCAGGAGGACTGTCTCAGCCCAGGAGGCAGAGGTTGCAGTGAGCTGAGATTGTGCCACTGCACTCCAGCTTGGGTGACAGCGAGACTATCTAGGGAAAAAAAAAAAAAAAAGAAAGAAACAAAAGAAAGCTGCTACAAAACAAACATACTTAAGTACATAGCCCACGGACCCTATAAAGCAACTACACAGTTGAGACTACAAATCAACCAGCTAAAAAAATTTGTTACAGAATCAGAACCTTACATATCAGTATTAATCTTGATTGTAAATGGTTTTAATGTCCCACTTAAAATGTACAGAGTGGCAAATTGAATTAAAAACAAGACCCAACCTTCTTTTATCTTCAAAAGACCCATCTTATGTGTAACAACACCTATATAATCAAAGTAAAAGCATGGAAGAAGATGCCATATGCAAATGAACACCAAAAAAGAGAGTATATATATATACACATATACATATATACATATATACACATATACTATATATACATATATACATACATATACATACACATACACACACACACTCAATATTGAAGCACTTAAATTCATAAAATGAGTACTTCTAAACCTATGAAAATAATTAAACATCCACATAATAGTAGTGGGGAACTTTAACACCACACTGAAAACATTAGCAAGATCAAGGCAGAACAAAAAATTTTTTTGGATCTAAATTTGACACTTGAAAAATTGGAACTAATAGATATCTACAGAATATTCCTCCCAATTCCTCCACACAATACACCTTCTTATCATCTGCACATGGACTCCAATCTATGTTCAACCCCATGCTCAGCCGTAAAGCAAGCCTCAATAAATTTTAAAGAAAGTTGAAATCATACTAATCATATTCCTCACCTATAGCAGAATAAAAATAGAAATCAACCAAGAGTTACTTGAAAACCACACAATTACACGGAAACTAAACTACTCGCTCCTGAAGGACTTTTGAACTTTTGGGTAAACAATGAAATTAAGGCAGAAACACAAAAGCTATTTGAAATAGATGAAAATGGACACAACTTACCAAAATCTGTGAGATGCAGCAAAAGTATTCTTAAGAGGAAAGTTCATGATGCTAAACAACTATTCAATAAGATAGAAAGATCTCAAATGAACAACCTAACGTTACATTTAGAGGAATTAGAAAAACAAAGCAAACTAATCCCAAAGCTAACAGAAGAAAATAAATAACTAAAATCAGCGCAGAACTAAATAAATTGAGATATGAAAATTCATACAAAGGACAAACAAAATGAAAAGTTGCTTATTTAAGAGAATAAACAAGATCTGTGGACCACTGGGTAGACTATCAAAAAAGATAGAAGATCCGAATGAGCACAATCAGAAATGACAATGGTGACATTACAAGTGATCCCACAGAAACAAACAAAACAAGCAAAAAAACCTCAGAGACTACTATGAACACCTTTATGCATACAAACTAGAAAATTTAGAGAAAATAGATACATTCCTGGAAACACATAACCTCCCAAGATTGAATCAGGAAGAAACTGAAGCCCTGAAAAGACGAATAATGAATCTCAAAATTAAGTAAGTGGTTAAGAAAAAAAGCCTACCAACTAAAAAAAGTCCTGGACCACATGTATTCACAGCCAAATTCTACCAGTCATACAAAGAAGAGCTGGTACGAATCCTCCTGAAACTATTCCAAAAATTCAAGGAGGGTTCTTCCCTAACTCATTCTACAAAGCCAGCATCATCCTGACACCAAAGTCTGGCAAAGACACAAATAAAACAGAAAACTGCAGGCCAGTATATTTGATAAACACAGAAATAAAAAATCCTAAAAAACACTGGCAAATGGAATCTAGCAGCACAGCAAAAAGTTAATTCACTACACTTACATAGGCTTTATTCCTGGAATGCAAGGTTGATTCAACCTATGCAAACCACTAACTGTGATTCACTACATAAATAGAATTAAACACAAAAACCATATGATGATCTCAATAGATGCAGAAAAGGCTTTTGATAAGATTCAACATTACTTCATGATAAAAATCCTTGACAAACTAGGCATCAAAGGAACATACCTCCAAATAATAAGAACCATCTATGACAAACCCACAGCCAACATCATATCGAAGGGGCAAAGACTTGGAAGCATTCCTCTTAAGAATTGGAACCAGACAAAAATGCCCTTCACCACTCCTATTTAACATAGTACAGGTAATCCTGGCCAGGATAAATCAGACAAGATAAAGAAATAAAAGGCATTCAGTGGGAAAAGAAGAAGTCAAACTATTTCTCTTCACTGATGCTATGATTCCATACCCAAGAGACCTTAAATACTCTGCCAAAAGAATCCTAGGCCTGGTAATCAACTTCAGTAAATTTTCAGGATATAAGACCAGTGCACAAAAATCAGTAATATTTCTATACACAAATAACGTTCAAACTATGAACAAAATCAAGAATGCAATCTTATTTACAATAGTCACACACACGAAATAAAATGCCTAGGAATACATCTAACAGAGGAGGTAAAAGACCTCTACAAGAAGCACTACAAAACACTGTTGAAAGAAATTACAGATGAAATAAATAAATGACAGAACATCCTATGCTCATAGACTGGAAAAAATCAATATTGCAATGGCCATACTGTCCAAAGTAATCTACAGATTCAATGTCACTTCTATCTAACTATTGATGCCATTTTTCACAGTTAGAAATATTCTAAATTTCATATGGTACTATTAGCCATATATTTAGATGAAATATTTCAGAAAATGCTGGCTAAAATGAGGGAATCTACAAAGCTGAGGGGCAGGGTTTTAAAATAGGTTATTTTCACTGTGTAGCTATTTGTGATCATAGAGATCCCTACTGTGTGCATACATAATCTATTCGAAAAATATAGATTGAACAATACTGTATGTGATATATTGAAAAAAAAATCTGCGAATGGAATTAAGGTAAATTATGTTGAAAACCAAGTGTTAAAGGGCAATCAACTTGCCCTTGCCTGTCATTCTGTAGCACCCTTTAATCTGCTGGTGAGTACTCTTTGTAATGGGTAATATTTTCCTCTAACATGTTTATTTCAAATTAAATCAACTATTAGATGCCTTTGCCTTGTGTTCTTTACAGCCTATGATTAGCATGTAACTATATAATTAGAAAAGTATGTGTGCTTTTTTGTTGTCTTATTTTCTATGTGGGATTTTTGTAATCGTAGTCTTCACCTTATTTTGCTTTATTAAACACTGTTTCTGGACAGGATATATATGACTGCCCTTCCTAGTTATGTGACACTGGCCAAGTCTTAAATTTTCTTAACTGGAACATATATATAACAGTTTCTAATTCACTGGATTATTGGGAATGATTAAAGCGAAAACATATACAAAAGTTTAGCATAGTGTTAACATATACTAAGTCACCAATGCATTTTAACAATTGATTCCTGTGAAAAGACTTTATCTTCCACATAAAATGAATTCATCTCTTTATCAATTGCATTAATAATAATGGAATGTCTTAGCTTTGACAACACTATATACACAGAAATGGAAATCATGACTTTGCTAACTGTCTCAGCCCACTGGGTTGCTTATAACAAAATCCATAAAATGGGTAGCTTATAAAAAAAGAAATTTCTCACAGCTCTCAAGACTGGGAAGTCCAAGGTGGAGGTGTCAAGCATAGTCAGTGTCTGAGGATGGCCCACATGCTTCATAGATAAGCATTTTATTACTGCAATCTTACATGGAAGAAGGGGTGAATGAACTCACTTGTGCATTTTACAAGGCATTACACTAATCCCATTCATGCAGGCAGAATTATCATGACCTAATCACCTCCCAAAAGGCCCCACTTCTTCATACTATCACCTGCAGGTTAGGATTCAACATATGAATTTTTGGGGGACACAAACATTCAGATCATAGCACTAACCATTTTGTATTTTGTATTGCTCCTCCTTTAGATAAAATTTTGCCTTTACATGTAAAGTACCTTCTTATTTTATTCTGATAACTCATAGGATCTGCAAGTGAGTGTGCATGAATCTAGGTTAACATAAAAATTTTCACAGTGTGCTTGAACTAAAAAAAGAAGAAAAATGATGATACAGGATCTTGAAATTCACTGTCAGTATTATGAGTCACTTTCAGGTTATTCTTACTCAGTTGATGTCCATTCTCTTGTCCAAGCTCTCTTGATAGATAGATGATAGATAGATAGATAGATAGATAGATAGATAGATAGATAGATAGATAGATAGAATATATAGATATGCAATATTTCTTTTTTTACAGTATTTTGTATACAACATATGATAGTCAAAAGTAACAAAAATACAACTTAATTTGGTGGGAAAAATACATTTAATTTATAATAAAACACAGGACAAAAACCTGGCTGAGTAGATATTATCAGAATCAATACATTTTAATTACCTGGAACAAAATGGTTATTTCATGAAAATATTATTTTTTTGTAGAAGTTTATGCTTATCATGATTATAAATGACCATATTCATATTATCTATAAATAGTATTTTACTAGTTTCACAAATATTGCCTTTCAGAGTAATGTCATTTTACTATAGTGAAAGGAGGTATGCTAGAAATTTGTTCGATATTATTACTGTATTTATCTTCCTATTAGGAGAAAACATGTAATGCAGTATACATCTGCCAGAAATGTTTAGAATCTTTAAAAATTTTCTCCAGGTATGATTATCAGTAGGTAGTATTATTTCATTCCTAGCAATACCTAAGAATGAAAATTTTCTGATAAAATGAGAATAAGAATTGATTGTTATATAAACAGGCCATGTTTTGTAAACATTAAAACCACTCAAATACTAGTCATAGTGATTATTAGCAGAGCCAGTTCATAAAGAGTAAACGTATGATATATGAAATTTTACTCTTAGAATCTATATACTGGCACTGCTGGTGCAATTTATTTCCTGAGGTCATTTGAAAACTGCATTAGCAGAAAATCTCACCAAACTGTTTTCTACATCATTTGAGGTGTAGTTTCCATAATTCTTCAGGAATGGGGAAAAGACTACCCTCTAAAGATGAAGTAATTTGATTCAGTCTTTTGACAGATATTCTTTAAAAATTAGACTACTTTCAGTCATTCTGTTGTGAGATTGCTATAAGAAATAATCAGATAGTGCTTTGGTTCCCAAGAAAATAAATTTATATATTAGAAAGTATGTGTTTCTGATATATAAATATAAATATATACATACACACACGTATATTTCTGATATATGCATTTGTGCTGGAGAGCATGTACTTGTACATATGTGTAAGTGTCTAGAAAATGCAATACTTTACAAAAGTTTTTAACAAACTGGGACATGTAGTTATGTAAAATAAGTAAAATGGCAAGTACAATAATTTTCTTGATTATTAACAAGCAGTATCCTGATATGTTTTTCAGAGCATCATCTTGTTACTTCAATTCTATGTGACATTTTTTTTTTTCCTCACATTCGTCTTCCTCACCCAGACACTGACCTCATCTTTTGAGTAGTCACCGATACTGCTTTTTCTGGGATGAGACAGCATCCTGCTTTTCTCTCTTCATTGAATACCTTGTGGATTTTTTGTGCTGCTATAACAGATTGCCTGAGCCTGGGTAATTTATAGTAAGTGGACACTGTATTTCTCATACTTCTGGAAACTGAGAAGCCCAATATCAAGGTGTTGGCATCTGGTAAGGGCCTTATTGCTGCATCATTCCATGGCAGAAGGGCAAAAGAGCATGGGGTGAGGCGTGGGGTAAATAAAGAGAGCAGAAATTATATTTTAAAAATCAGGAATCCACTCCCAAGACAACTAACCCACTCCTGTGATAACAGCTTTAATTGTGAGTGGAGAGCTCTTGTGACCTAATCACTTTTTAAAGTTACCACCTCTCAATTCTATGGCATTGGGGATTAAGTTTCCAACACATTAACTTTGGGGGACACATTCAAACCATAGGACAAGTATACTCATCACACTGAAACCCCAAGCACTGGCCTATATAATAAAATATCCATTAGGCTTCTAGCATTAATAGTCTTTTCTCCCGTGTTTTCTTTTCCACTGGAAAACTTAAGGTAACTTTGTCTAAGGGCTGGATTATTGTTACATATAGACAGTCTCAATATTGAGAAGGCTGTTTATAATTTACTCAGCTTACTGAATTAAGCACTACTGACTCCAAATAAGTATGCCTACTTACTTATGTAGACCAAAATATATTATGTATTTATATCTACTTTTTTAGATGTTTGTGGACCAAACACAATGTAAGGTGGCGAATGGAGACCTTGATGCACTAGCAGGCTGCTGATCTTATTTTAGAGTTTATTTCTTAGAGATAAGAAGGAGAATTCATATTAGGTGATCTTGCATTCTCAAAACTCAGAGTGTCAGTTTTCCTTTTCTCAGTACTTTACAAATCTACTGTACTTTCTTTTCACACACCTTAAAAGTACTTCAGATAATATCTAAGACTACATGGTACATCTGCTTAATGAGTCACCACAATCTGTCATTGCTGGCATATTGTGATTTTCAAAAATATTCTGTGAGTGTTTAACTAACCAAACAGATATGTTTATAGATATGCACCACTAAAATGCAACTGTTTTGTTTTTTCCGCAATTTCTAGACCAAAGTGCAAAAATTTGACTTTCTAAAACTGAACACTCTTATTTATACTTTCTTTCAATTTCTTCTTAGAGGAAATATGTTAAAGACAAAGGAGTAGAAAGTAAAAAGTGTTGTATGGTGTACAGAACGTTTATGGTATGAAAAGTTGTTTAACCTAGTTAGAAATTAACAGCAAAGACAAAAACCAGTATACATAATGTGACTCAGAACCAAATTGTCATATAACCTAGACAAAGGCATTTGGGTACAACTTGGTGACTGATTCTAGCTTAGTTTACATAGTGACACACACACTACACAAGTAGGCACATGTCCTGGTCAGGACAAAGGCCAAGGCAATCTTCAAATCTAGGTTATTAGAGTAAAACAAAAAGAGAGAGACCGACAGACAGACAGAAAAAGAAAGAGAAAGAGAGGAGAGGAAAGGTGGGGAGGACAGGGGAGGGGAAAGGAGGGAAAAAGGAGGGGAAGGACTGGAGGAGAGAGGAGAGAAGGGAAGGGAAAGAGAGGTGAGTGAAGGGAAGGGGAGGAGAGTGAAGTGGCCAGAGAGTTGTTACGTATCTCCAGTAAAGAACAAATATGGGCCAGGCACTGTGGCTCACGCTTGTAATCTCAGCACTTTGGGAGGCTAAGGTGGGAAGGTCAGATGAGGTCAGGAGTTTGAAACCAGCCCAGCCAACATGATAAAACCCCATCTCCACTAAAAATACAAAAATTAGCTGGGCATGGTGGTAGACACCAGTAATCCCAGCTACTCAGGAGGCTGAGATACGAGAATGGCTTGAACTTCGGGTTGGAGCAGAGGTTGCAGTGAGCCAACATTGTACCACTGCACTCCAGCCTGGGTGACAGAGTGAGACTCTGTCTCAAAAAAAAAAAAAAAAAAAAAATAAATATGGAAAGGGCTCTTTCACTCCAGAAGAACCAGACATGTATCTATTTGCAGAATGTCCTAAAATTTAAGCTATCTGGGTCAGTTATAGGAGAATTTGGAAACCTGTGGACTTTCCTTGGGGACGAACAACAACAACAACAAAAAAGCCCTCAGATTGCTGCCTGTCTGCAAAGTGGACTTAATCTACAATGAAATAGGTATGAACATGAGGGTAAGCATTTGAACAAGGTCTGTACACTAAAGCCCATAGACCAGCTTCCTATTTTGATAAAGTTTTCTTGGAACATAGCCATACCCATTCACTTATGTATGGTCTAGGGCTACTTTTGAACTCCAGTGGCAGAGATTACATGGCTCGCAAAACCTAAAATATTTACTACCCAGTACCTTAGAGAAAAACTTTGCAAATCCACCACCCTATTCCCTATTAGGAAATGTTTATAGTAATTTGACATGGCCATAACATCTAAGTATATGATCATGTGTCTAGTAATTTTTTTATTGTATTTTACAAATTTATTGGTCCACAATTGACTGGCAGAGGGAAAAGGAAAAAAAAAAGACTTTTCAACAAAGATATTTTAAGCAGTGCTGTTCTGCATCATATATATTTCAGGGCAGGGCAAATCTGTTCATAAAATTCGTTTTATTTTAAGCCCACTGTTCTGATGTTTATTGCCTGACATTAAATTAGAATCAAGGGATGAGTCAAGCTTGTCCTCTGGCTGGACTTGAACTTTTTCAACACTTCTTTTGTAATAACAGTTGGTTATTATTGATTGCTATTGTGAAAGCAGGTTTTTTTGATACCAATATAACACTGTTGTAAATTTTCCTAGTTATATATTGTGTTTCAGTAAGACTCTAGATCTTAAAAGGTGTCGTTGTAATACAAGTTTATAAAATTTGCATATAAATTATGTTTTTTAAGAATTAAAAATTTCCAAACCTGAATGTGATTTCCAAACCTGAATGAGGTCAGCATGGATCTGATGGAAATTCATTTAACCTTACAAGAACTTAGTGAATTTTTCTTTTTTTTTTTTTTGAGACAGAGTCTCGTTATGTTGCCCAGGTTGGAGTGCAGTTGCAGGATCTCAGCTCACTGCATTCTCTGCCTCCTGTGTTCGAGTGATTCTGGGACCTCAGCCTCCCAAGCAGCTGGGACTACAGGTATGCGCCATCACGCCCAGCTAATTTTTGCATTGTTAGTAGAGATAGGATTTCACCATGTTTGCCAGGCTGGTCTCAAACTCCTGACCTCAAGTCATCTGCCTGCCTCAGTCTCCCAAAGTGCTGGGAGTGCTGGGATTACAAATGTGAGCCACTGCACCCAGCCGTATTGCTTTTTCTTATTATTAACAGTTTGATTTATCTGCAAATCTGCTTGTTTATAAAACAAAATCTGGATCATTTTTAGGAGAAAGTTAATAGCTTTCTCTAACTTTAAAACTTTAAGTAGCAATAGAAAATAATGAAATAGCATAAAACATTGTGTGTTACTGGATTGTGTGTTAACGGAGAAAATACTTTGAAATGGACAGGCAAGGTGGCTGACACCTGTAATCCCAGCACTTTGGGAGTCTGAGGCAGGCTGATCACGAGGTCAGGAGTTCAAGACCAGCCTGGTCAACATGTGAAACCCCATCTCTACTAAAAATATAAAAATTAGCTGGGAGTAGTGGCGTGTGCCTGTAATCCCAGTTACTCAGAAGGCTGAGGCAGGAGACTCACTTGAACCTGGGAGGTGGAGGTTACAGTGAGCTGAGACTGCACCACACTGCACTCCAGCCTGAGTGACAGAGTGAGACTCGGTCTCAAAGAAAAGAAAATGTTTGAAAATATATTTTATGATAAAACTGCATAGAATCATACATATGGACACAAAAACACACAAGGTGCACGTAAAACATGAAATCTGTGTAAGCTCTGTAGATTATATCAATGTTGATTTCCTAGTTTTGTACTATAGTTATGCAGGATGTTAATCATTGGGGGAAAATTGGTTAATAGTACATGAGATCTCTTTGTACGTTTTTAAAATTTTTCCTACGAAGCTATAATT
Organism: Macaca thibetana thibetana; assembly: GCF_024542745.1. Lineage (NCBI taxonomy): Eukaryota > Metazoa > Chordata > Mammalia > Primates > Cercopithecidae > Macaca > Macaca thibetana. The sequence goes on along the minus strand of NC_065582.1, from coordinate 27,153,357 downwards.
ATTTTACAATAAAAAGTTTAAAAATGTGCTAACCTTATTAAATTAAATTGTACTGTTTTAAGAAAGTTTAGTTATGAGTAGTTTGTTATTATCAAAGAAAATAATTACATAAACTTTGAGAAAGAAAGCTAGTCAATAGCTTGCTTTCTTTAGGAATCTTAGTAACCTTGATAATCTTGCATTAGAATCTTTGCTTGGCAAGTTAACAAGATTTAAGGCTGACCAGAAGACAAAGACTTTCTAACCTGTACTTGAAGTTTTTGTCATGAGAGGGAGACTCATCTGTCATGGGTTCTTAAAATCAATTTGGAGAGTGGGCCAGGCTACTGGTTTGGCTCCTACATTCCTCTGAAAGGGATGATACTGACTACCAAATTAATACTCTACTTAAAGTATCATGAGCGTCTCAGGTCCCTGATGAGAATTAGTTACTATTAACCTACTTGCAGATAATCGAGAATTAATATTATTTTAGATTCAATTATGATTTCAGAGACTAGATCACCTAACAATATACATCCACTATATTAGTAAATTATTCTATTTATTGGGATAATTGCTCTTTTTGGTAAGATAATATAAAATAGTTTAAAAAATATACGTAGAAAGAGCTATAGTTTTAACTATGATTTTTAGAGTACAAGTTATGAAAATTAAGACGAAAGCAGTCTGCCCCACGTAAGAAGTACAGAAAAGCTCTTCAGGACTCCTTATTAATAATATTACAAAACCTTTAAAAGTCCACATAATCTGTTGAATAAGCTAATACCAAGAATGATACTAGTTGAAACATATAGCTATTTATAATGACATTTAAATATAATCATAGCTCTACAAAGATAATAACCAGCTGACAATTATGTAGCCATTAAGAAATATATCATTGACCTTCATACCAAGCATGAAAAAATAAATTTCCTAGAAATGGAGAAAATATTTAAGCCAACAATGCTGAAGATTACAAAAAAAGCGGTAGTTTCGGAGGTCTGTTTAAAGAAGTTTGCGTAGAAGTAGGGCGATGTCAAACTAATTTAAGAGAAGTCACATACATTTAGAAATGAAGCCATCTCAATGACTATTTATATTCTCTAGAACATGAGTATTTTGTAATTTTATCTTCTGAACAGAGTTAAGGCATTGATTAAAATATCTAGAAATAAAAAATACAAAACAGCTGAATTTCTGTGAAGTGATTTCAGATTTACATCTTTGTAAAACAAACATTAGTAATTTAACATTCTAAAAACCTACGAAGGTGACAAAACATGTAATTTACTTTTGAAGATGTTACCAACTCGTAACCTTATCAGTGAAGACATTTAAACTTGTATAAAAATCAAATTTTAAAAATAATTTGCTAGAGAAAACACTTCTTTTCTCTATCTGTAGATCATAAACATTTCTATGTCAGACATTCCATTCAAATTTAAGAATACAATGGAGATTTTTTGCAGATAAGATGAACCCACATACATTCATGCACGCATAGCTTTTTATTCAACTTTTGAACAGACTTGGACCACGTAAAAACCGTAATCAGCATTCTCCTTTTCCATGTATTATGTTAAGAATAACCATTGAATGATATTTTTCCTCTTAGTTAATAGATATGCATTTTCTCTTAAAAAATACTTTGTAAATTGAGAATGAGGAACATCAATACTCGAACGAAGCAAAAAAAAGTCATTTTCCCCAAGGAGATTTCAAATTTGTAATTTCAGCCTGCAGACCTTTGCTGCATGATATTTTATTTCATCTATATTCTATAAATTACTAAATCATTATTTTTGATAGAAATTTTGTGCTATACACCATTTTTACTACATGTTCATTTATTGAGGCCCTAGTATTTATCAAGTACAATTCAAGGATAAAAGAAACATGATAAGAATAGTTCCTGCTTTCATAGAGCTTATATTTTAGAGGCAGAGAGAGACAATAAGCAATAAACAAATTTAAGAGAATAATTACAGATATTTGCTGTGAAGGAAATCAAGCAAGGACATATGATAAGGAATAGCCAGAGGGGTCTTTAGAAAATGTGTTCAGTAAAGGCCTGTCTTGAAAGTGTCATGTAAACTGAGATCTTTTAAGTAAGGATAAGTGGGATTCATCAAAAATGGGCAGAACATTTTAGGCAGTGGGAACTACAAGTGTGAAAGCCCTGGGTGTGAATAAATGCTCATGGAACAGGAAGCAACTTCCAGTGCGGTTGGTATGCAGTGATTAGTTTGCATAAAGTACAAGACAAAGTAGATGAACAGGTGGGTTCAGCTCACATCAGGCCTCATCATCATTTTTCAAAGAAGACATCTACATGGCTAATAGGTATATTAAAAGGTGCTTGACATTGCTAATCATCAGGAAAATACAAACCAAAAACACCATGAGCTATCACCCCACACCTGTGAGAATGACTATTATCAAAAAGATGAGCAATAACGTGTTGACAACAATGTGGAGAAGAGGGCTCTCTGGGATACTGTTGGCAGGAATGTAAATTGATACAGCAATTATGGAAAACATTACGGAGTTTCTTCAAATAATTAAAAACAGAACTACCGTATAATCCAGCAAATAAAAATATGGGTAGATACGTAAAGGAAATGAAATCAGCATCTCAAAGAAATAACCCATGCTCCCATGGGTTCATCACAGAATCATTTATAATAGCCAAGGAATGAAACCAACCTACGTGCCCGTCAACAGATTGATGACTAAAACAATTGTTTTATTTACATATATATATATATATAAAATTAATACAATGAAATCTTATTCAGTCAAATATAGATGCAAATTCTGCCATTTGTGACAACATGGGTGGGCGTAGAGGACATGCTAGGTTAAGTCAATCACAGAAAGACAAATACCGTGTGATCTTACTGACATGAGGAATCCAGAATACTCAAATACACAAAAGCAGAGGGTAAAACAGTGGTTTCAGGGACTGCTGAGGGATGAGACAAACAGTGCAATATTGGTCAAATGATACCAATTTTCAGATATATGTTGAACAAGTTCTTGGGTTCTTATATCCAGTATGAGTAGTGATGTTGCGTTAATTTTTTTATGGTAATTATTACACAATGTATACATATAACATCATGTTGTACATCTTACCCATATATAATCTTTGTTAATTGTTCTAAAATTAAAGAGAAAAATGAACAATGAAAAAACACCGGAGAGTTTTTAAACAGAGGAATGAGTGTCATCTCATATATTTAAAGATACATAATTCCACATATGATAGAAATTATAGAACTCTAGCTGATCTAAAAATCAGCATCTTTTCAACCAGGTGTTTAATCCTGGATCAATGACCAATGGCTAAGAGGTGAGTATCACTTGGTAAAATAGCAATTGTAAATAGGTAATATTAAAAGGTGTTTGTATTAATTGGGGTTCTGCAAAGAAAGACAATAGCATGTATGTATATGTATGTGTGTGTATATAAGATAAAATCTATACATATATGCACAATAAATAAAATATACTTATTAGAAGTAGCTGGGTCACATGACTATGGTAGCTGAAAAGTCCAAAATCTGTCAGCTAGAGAGGCAGGTTGGATCCATTAAAGATAAGTATGATCATTATTTATCTTTAAAATAGGTACACTAATACCCATTTTGTTCTAGAAACATAGTACACATGTCATGGCACCTATTTAAATTCTGTGATAGTCAATTTCATTTGGCAACTTCGCTGGGTCATGGGAAACCTAAATATTTAGTAAATCATTATTTTTGTTGCTTCTGAGATAGTATTTTTGGATAAGACTAATATTTAAATTGGTGATTTTTGAGTAAAGCAAATTGTCCTAAATAATGTGAATGGGCCTCATCTAATCAGTTAAAGGTCTGAATAGAACAAAAAGACTAGCCTTCCCCAAGCAAGAAAGAATTGTCCCCCATACAAGAAAGATGATCAATTACAGTTCAATTACACAACCAATTCTACTCGGGAGGCTGAGGCAGGAGAAGAGCTGCTTGAACCCGGGAGCTGGCAGTTGCAGTGAGCTGAGATCGAGCCACTGCACTCCAGCTTGGGTGACAGAGCGAGACTCTGTTTCAAAAAAAAAAAAAAAAATTATTCCTATATAAAAAAAGCAAAAATAAAATGAAATAAAATAAAAAATCAGAATGTGATCCTGAGGCCTTGGTGAGCTTCCTAGTTGGTGAACACATCAATATGCTTGGTGGGTGGTGTGTTCTGAGTTCATAGGAAGAGAACATAGCAGTTCTGCATTCAGAACCTTTCCAGACCTTGCACTATGAGTCGTCTTTTGTCTGGTTATGATCTGAATCTTTCATAATAAAAACGTAGTATAAGTATAGTGCTTTCATGAGTCATGTGAGTCATTCTAGTGAAGTATCAAATCTAGTGAAGTATCAAATCTGAGAAAGTAGTGGAAACATTAAATTTGAAGCCATTTGGTCAGACATGAACCTTTATTTCAAATTAGAGGATGCTTGTATAAATTTGAATAGTTTTTCGACATACACCAGACAATACAAGTCATCCTAAGAATAGACCATATTAGTAAGTCATATGTTCAACCTTATCTCAGACAATGCATAATAAAGTTCAGGATGAGAGTCATTCTTATGTTTCTCAATAGGTTAAAAATCACTGGTCAAAAACATCGTTTCTCAAATAAATATTCCCAGTAGTAGACTAAAGTTCTGAAGATTCCTGGATTCAGAATAATGAAGGGGCTGGAAGAGAGTCTACTGTGATTTTCATATATCTCCCCAAAGCATGTGTTGGAAACTAAAACCCTAGTACAACAGTGTTGGGCACTGGGGACTAATGAAAGGTACTTAGACCACAAAGGCAGAGAGAATGGATTATTGTCATTATTATGGCAATATCTTCTTATCCTAGGAGTGAATTTTTTATAAAAGAGGGATTTTGGCCCCCCTCTTACTCTGTTTCCCTCTATTTGCACTACCACCATGGAATGATGCAGCAAAAAGTCCATTGTCAGATACTACTCACTTGATCTTTGGATTTCCCAGCCTCCAGAACCATGAGCGCCACACACACACACACACACACACACACACACACTAAATGAGATGTTTTGATACAGGCATGCAATGTGAGAAAAGCACATCATGAGGAATGGGGTGTCCATCCTTTCAAGCATTTATCCTTTGAGTTACAAACAATCCAATTACACTCTTTAAGTTATGTCAACATGTACAATTCAATTAGTATTGTCTATAGTCACCCTGTTGTGCTATCAAATAGTAGGTCTTAATCATTATATTATTTTTTTACCTGTTGATTCTCCCCACCTGTCCTCTAGCCTCTCACTACCCTTCCCAGCCTTTGGTAACCATTCTTCTACTCTCTATGTCCATGAGTCCAATTGTTTTGATTTTTAGATCCCACATATAATTGAAAACATGTAATGTTTGTCTTTCTGTGCCTGGCTTATTTTACTTAATATAATGATGTCCATTTCCATCCATATTGTTGCAAATGACTGCATTTCATTCTTTTGTATGGCTGAAGAGTACTCCATTGTGTGTATGTACCACATTTTCTTTATCCATTCATTTGTTGATGGACACTAAGGTTGCTTCCAAATCTTAGCTCTTGTAAAGAGTGCTGCAGCAAACATAGGAGTGCAGATAACTCTTCGATAACACTGACTTCCTTTCTTTTGGGTATATACCCAGTGGTGGGATTGCTGGATCATACTGTACCTCTATTTTTAATTTTCTGAGAAGTCTCCAAACTGTTCTCAGTAGTAGTTCTACTAATTTACAGTCCCACCAACAATATACACCCTTTCCAACATTTGTTATTGTCTGTCTTTTGGACATAAGTCATTTCAACTGGGGTGAGACAGTATCTCAATGTAATGAGATGATTTGCATTTATCTGATGATCAATGGTGTTGAACGCCTTTTCGTATGCCCTCTTGCAATTTGTATTTCTTCTTTTGAGGAATGTCTATTCAATTCTTTTGCCAATTTTTAAAATCAGATTTAAAAATTAGAATTTTTCCTATACAGTTTCATTTGAGCTTCATATATATTCTAGTTGTTAATCCCTTGTGATATGGTGTTTTAGTCCATTTTCACACTACTATAAAGATACTATCTGAGAGTGGGTAATTTATAAAGAAAAGATGCTTAATTGACTCACAATTTTGCCTGACTTGGGAGGCCTCAGAAACTTACAATCATGGCAGAAGGGGAAGCAGGCACATCTTACATGGCAGCAGGTGAGAGAATGGGTGAAAAGTCCAGTGGAAACTGCTATTTATATAACCGTTGGATCTTGTGAGAACTTCCTCACTATCATGAGAACAGCATGAGGGAAACTGTCTTCATGATTCAATCACCTCCCTCTAGATATGCTCCTCAGCACTTGGAGATTACAATTCAAGATGAGATTTGGGTGGGGCACAAAGCCTAACCATATTAGATGAGAAGTTTGCAAATATTTTCTCCCATTCCGTGGGTTGTCTTTTCACTTTGTTGGTTGTATCATTTGATGTGCAGAAGCTTTTTAACTTGTGATCCCATTTGTTCATGTTTGCTTTGATTGTGTGTGCTTGTGGGGTATTGCTCAAGAATTCTTTGCCCAGACCAATGTCCTGGATATTTTCCCCAATGTTTTCTTGTAGTAGTTTCATAGATTGAGGTCTTAGATTTGAATCTTTAATCCATTTTGATTTTATTTTTGTATATGTTGATAGAAAGCAAAAAATTTTTGTTCATTATAAATTAACTAGTCTGTGGTATTATGTTATAACAGAAAAAAAAACCAGACTAAGAGGGAATATAAATTTTACTTTGCATCATAATGTCAATGGTAATGCAAATATTTTATCAGTTATAAATACAGGTTCTTATTAAAGTGATTAGACTGCAGATAAGTAACAAACCACACAAGTATTAGTTTTAGCAAATATATAGTTGTCTAAGTCCTAAGGAGAAACAGTTGTATCAAACAAATATGGGGAGGAACTTCCTCAGGCAGAAGGACTGAAAATCTGTATGATGGAAACAATGGGAGGAGTCACATGCAGTTTTCCTCATGCTGAAAAATGCTTATGTTCATAGTTCTAAAAGTGGAGGTTATTATTGACATTTAACATAACAATATATGTATACCTATATTTAGCTTATTTTTAATTGTCATGTAATATTTTTTCAGATATAATGGGGAGTTTATTAAGTATTAACTCACACTTTCACAAGGTCCCACAATAGGCCATCTGCAGGCCGAGGAGCAAAGATAGCCAGTCTGAGTTCCAAAACTGAAGAACTTGGTGTCCAATGTTTGAGGACAGGAAATATCCAGCACGGGAGAAAGATGTGGGCTGGAAGGCTACACCAGTCTCTCTTTTCACATTTTTCTGCCTGCTTGCATTCTAGCCATATTGCCCCGATTAGATTGTGCCCACCCAGATTAAGGGTTGGTCTGCCTTTCTGAGCCCACTGACTCAAATATTAATCTCCTTTGGCAACACCTTCACAGACACATCAAAGATCAATACTTTGTTTCCTTCAGTCCAATCAAGTTGACACTCAGTATTAACTATCACAGGGGGTTATATATGTCTAGGAATGAATCCATTTCATGTGAATTTATAATTTTTTGGTATGTGGTTGGTTGTGATAGTTTCTGACAGTCCTTCATAATTCTGTGGTTCTGTTGTAATGTCTCCTTTTACATTTCTGAGTTTATCTTATTTTAAACACCCAATTTTCATTTCACTGATCCTCTGCATTTTTAAAATCTCAATTGTATTCGTTTCTGATCTTTATTATTTCTTTCTTTTTACTAATTTTGGGTTTGGGTTTATTTTGATGCACCTTAAGGTGCATCATTAAGTTGTTTGTTTGAATTATTTCTAATTTTTTGATATATATGTTTATGGCTGTGAACTTCCCGCTTAGTACTGCTATTACTATATCTCATAAGTTTTGGTATGATGTGTCTCTATTTTTATTTGTTTCAAGAAATTTTTTGTTTTTCTTAATTTCTTCATTGACCCATTGGTCTTTCAGGAGTATGTTGATTGTAAAGTTTTCCAAAGTTTCATTTGTTATTGATCTAGTTTTATTACATTAGATCTGAATATATACTTGATATAATTTCAATTTTTAAAATCCTCTTGAGACTTGTTTTCTGGCCTAACATGTGGTTTATTCTAAAAAGTGTTCCATGTGCTGATGAGGAGAGTGTGTATTCTGCATCTGTTGGATAAAATGTTCTGTAAATGTCTGTTATGTCCATTGAGTCTATAGTTATATTAAAATCCAAAGTTTCTTTGTTTATTTTCTGTCTAGATGACATGTAAAATACTGAGAGTGGGGTGTTGATGTTCCTAAGTATCAACATATTGAGCTCTAAATTTTGGGTCACAATATTTGCTTTATATATCTAGGTGCTCCAGTGTTGGGGGCATACATATTTACAATAGTTACATCTTTTTGCTGAATTGAACCCTTTATCATTATATAATGACCTCCTTTATATCTTTTTTAGGTTTTTTATGTAAAGTTTATTTTATCTGATAGAAGTGCTGCTATTCATGCTTGTTCTTGTTTTTCTATTTGTGTGAAGTATGTTTTTTCATCCTTTTACTTTCAGTTTATGTGTGTCTGTACAGACAAGAAGAGTTACTTGTAGGAAGCACATCACTGGGTCTTGTTTGTTTTAATCCATTCAGCCATTTTATAACTTTTAATTAGGGAATTAAAATTGTTTACATTCAAGATTCATGTTGATAGGCATTGACTTACTCCTGTAATTTGGTTGACTGTTTTCTAGTTGTTTTGTATATTGTTTCTTTCTGTCTCTCTTATTGTTTATTTTTGTTGTTTGGTGGTTTTCTGCAGTCATAAGATTTGATCCGTTTCTTTTTCTCATTGTGTATTTCCTCTGCTAGTGAGTTCTATTCTTTTATGTGTTTTTAGTTTTTATTCTTTCACTTCCAGATGTAGAACTGCATTAAGCATTTATTGTAGGACTAGTGGTGATAAATTTTCTCAGTCTTTGTTTGTCTGGAAAAAACTATTTCTCCTTCATTTCTGAATGATAGCTTTGGTAGTAGCATTATTGGTTGGCAGGGTTTTCTTTTCAACACTTGGAATATATTGTCTCATTTTTTCGTGGCCTTTAGGGTTTCAGCTGAGAAATTTGCCATTAGTGAGGTGGGGATTCCTTTCTATGTGACTTGATTTTTTTTTCTTTTTTCTCTCTTTTTAAAATCCTCTCTTTGCTTCTGACTCTACAATGTCCCTTTGAAGAGATCTTTTGGGGTTGAATCTATTTGTGGATTATTGGGCTTCCTAAATCTGAATGTTCACATCTTTTCCAAGACTTGGAAAGTTTTCAGTTGTTATCAGACAGGTTTTCCATATTCTTTCCCATTTCTTTCCCCTTTGAAATTCCCATAATGTGAACATTTCTTTATTTAGTGTTGTCCTATTAGTTTCATAGGCTTTCTGCATTTTTTTTGGTCTGACTGGGTTATATCAAAAAACCATTTTCGAGTTCAAAAATTCTTTTTCATGAAGGATTCTTCATAAATTCTTCATTTTCTATTGCTGAAACTCTGAATAGTTTTTTAAATTTTATTCATTCAATTATTTAATTCAAGATTTATTTTTTATATAATATTGATCTCTGTTGAATTTCCCATTCAGCTCACAATTTTTTTTTTCTGATTTCATGGAATTATCTATTTGTATTCACTTGTGTTTCACTGAGTTTTGTTAAGATCATTATTTTTAATTATTTTAAGGCATTTTATAAATTTTCTTTTTTTGAGGTCTGTTACTGGAGAATTGTTAAGTTTAGAGGTGTTGATACTGTTTGGCTGTGTCCCCACCCAAAATCTCACTTTTAATTGTAATCTCCATAATTCACATGTGTCGGGGTGGGACCAGCTTCTGTAATTGGATCATGGGGAAAGTTTCTCCCACGCTGTTCTCATGAGAGTGAGTTCTCACGAGATCTGATGGTTTTATAAGCATCTGACATTTCCACTGCTTCTTGTTCTCCTTCCTGCTGCCTTCCAAAGAAGCTGCCTGGCTTCCCCATCACCTTCTGCCATGATTATAAGTTTTCTGCAGCCTCCCCAGCCATGCTGAACTGTGAGTCATTTAACCTCTTTCTTTTATAAGTTACCCAGCCTCAGGTAGGCCTTCATAGCAGTGTGAAAATGGACTAATACAGGTGCTATGTTTGTTTTTTCATGTTTATGTCACTACACTAATATCTGAATACTCACATCTTCTAATTTTATGTAGTAGCTTTTGTAGGAAAGATGTTTTCTATAGATGTGTCCTATAGTGTCAATAGGGTAGGTATTTTGGCTTTGGTTCTGGGTGGGTGCAACAGTGTAGTTCACATGTGATTTATTTGGCTATTTTCAACATTAGTGGTGTCTGTGAATGCCTCATTGGGTTAGGCTGCAGGTGTCTGTGGCAGTTATGTTTTGACTTTGCTAAGTGAAAGGGCTACCAGGAGGACTGGCTCTTGGGTCTCTATTGCAAGTGTTATGCTAGCACATGGCAACTCCACTGGTTAAATTGGTGAGGTTGCTAATGGCAGTGGGCCTGAAATGAGCTGGTCATTGGGCCCTTGGTGTTGGTGGGGGGTGTGCAGTAACTTTGCAACTGGGGTGGGCCAGGTCACTGGCAGTGATTGACCCTGGAGAGGCCACTCCTCAGACTTCTGGGGGTGTTTGAGCCCCTGGAGGCTCTGCTGCTGGAACAGTGTGGGAACCAGTGGCAGTGGGCACTAGTTGGGCTGCTATGGGCCTCTGGATTGGTCATGTGGCATCCCAGCCACTAGACTGAGTGGAGAAAGCTGCTGCAACAAGCCCCAATCCGACTGGTCCTTACACCCATGTGTGGGTATGTGGGCATTTGTCTGCTTTGCTACTGGAGTACGCAGGGTTACTGACAGTGATGGACCCTTGTACACTGGTCCTTGGGCCCCTTATGGGGGTGTACAGGTGAGCAGCAGTTCTAGTGCTGGTGCAGGAGGGGGTCACTGGTCGTAGAAAGCCCGGGTGGTTTGGTCCTCAAGCTTTTAGGAGTGAGGTGTATATAAGCTCTGCTGCTGGAGAGGGCAGAGTTGCTGGTGGAGGTTGACCACTGGCTATTGGCTCTCAGGCTTCCTCTGTCTTGAGGATGGCCTCCCGGCTGTGCTGAACCACCTACTCTTTGAAGCGCCAAATATTGCACGGGCTCAGATACTGGGTTCGTGGCTATGCTGCTGAGTCTAGCTGAGTTCATGGCCCTCCAGGCAGATGTGGTAGGTTGATTGTGAGGCCCCAGGAATGTGGTCATGCAGGAGTTACTGGGCCCCTGGGCTGGATGCACTCTGGCAGTGGCTTCATTCTCCAAAGGGAACTATGCTGCAGCAGCCTGCATTCTGGGGAATGTGGGGGTCCCCGTGTTAGTTCACTCTCTGGACCAATGTAGTCTTGTGGACTCCAGGCAACTGCCTATACTGGGTTTAGGACCTGTGAGGACTGTGGGGCTCTCCTGCCATTAAAATTGCAAGTGTTAATAAGAAAAATGTGAACTTCTGGTGATCTCCTACTCATCTTTTCCCCATAATGGGGAGGTCTTCTTGAGTCCTAGCTGATACTGTCTGGGGTTTTGCTGTTCTGTCTGTGATGGCATTCTGAGTTCCCATGCCTCAGAGGGACTTTGCACTTCCTTTATAAATTCTATTGTTCTTGCCTAAATGCTCTGTTTGACATGTGACTGTCTTCTTGTTATATTGATCTTCCTTTGTGGAAGAAGTGAATGTTCCGCACCTCTAGTTAGCCGTCTTGCTGATGTCTTGTTTTGCATACTTAGAGCTGTAAATGACTACACACACATCTCTTTATAAAGCTTCACTATCCGTCTAACTTCATTTATATAAATATGCGTTTTTGTAGTTATAGACATTTTAAAGACATTTTTCATTGGAAAAGATTTTCTTCTTAAGAATTTGCCTCTTGAACTCCCCCTTCCAAAAAAAGAATAATTTATTATTTAACTCTGTGAATCATTGCTCTAAATGATTTTGAAAAATAAAATACTAAGAGATACAAAAATGAAATAAGAAAACTATTTTCATTGAGAACATATTATTCTTCTTTCGTTTAGTTAAGCACTTTTCCCTATACTAACACCTTTAACCATTAATGCAACTTTGAAACTCAGATATGATCTCCATTTTAACTGATAATTTTCATTTTAACTGAACCATCACAGACCCAATCATAGGCAATTTGCAAATGTTACACAGGCAGTAAGAAATAAAGCATGATTTAATTCAAATATTTTCTGTCTCCAAACCTGGGTTTTACCCCTAGATTATGCAAAACAAATGTCACAGTGCCCCAAGCTATCTGAAACTATATGTCTGTTTCTTTTTTATTGGTTATATCCATCTGTTAAAAGAAATACATAGAGAAAGAAAATAGAATATCCCCGTGTAATTTGGATCTCTTGAGGGACAATATGTGCACAAATAAACCTAACTAAGGCACATCACTGTGAAATGTCACAACACTAAAAAAAGGACTGCAATAGGATATCTCAAAGATTACCCTGAAAAAAAAATAGTTAAGTAAAACCTTTAGTATTATTTTTAAAAAACACTGCTATATCTTGAAAAAACAGCCTTTTCTTACTTTTATTTCTTTCTCTATCACATGGTACATTTATTGCTTTACTTTCTCATTCTGGCCTCACCTCAAACACAAACTTACTGTGTTATTCTTATAATAATTTGATATTATAGCTAAAAACTATTCACTTCAAAAACTGATGTTTTTCCAACCCAGACTTTCTGTACCACAATGACTGTCACTGTCTAGAAGATGACACTTTGATACATTAGTGTTTCAATATGATCCAACTGGGATTTATTTTAACCGCCACTTTGTTCAAACAAGATGGTTGAGAGAATAAATAAGGTAATTATACTTCTTTCAGTCTTTTACATTTTCTCAAAAATTTTCACCTTTCTTTTTGTTGAGACTTTTTTCAAGTCGTTATATTCATTCTACTAATTATATGAATGTTTTTGTCATTAACTAGCTATGCTTTTTACATTTTTTAATGCTTAATAGTGCTTGATGAATGTCTAATGGATAATGAGTAATTCTCTAGAGAGCAATATATTATTTCATGTCATTGCTCAGTCTTTTGTGTCTGAGCACAAAAAGTTTAAAAAGAATGCAAAAGGAAAATAAATTTATAAAACAGAAAAATTTTACAGGGCCGACTTTGTTTGCCAAGTGACATGTGTCTGAGACATGTGCCTGAGAAGACAATAGCTTTAGGTCAAAAGGGTCAAAAACATGTTTTAAACTAAAATAAATAAAGAAATTCAAGAAGTCTCTTTCAAGAATCATTACTGAAGCTAAATTATATAATTAGTCTTCATTTCAAAAGGTTTACTTTTTGAAAATGTTTTAGGAACTAAGAAATGCTTGACATACATTTGATTATTCAGAATAAGACCACAATGACTTGCATTAGAGAGCCTTTACTAAAGACTATGATGCTTTTCTTAATTGAAGATCCTCAGCAGTTGAATGACTTTTTCAGGTATCTCTTGGTATACTAAAGAAGAGCTTTCCCTTTTCTAATTTTCAGAATTTCTCTAAAATAAAGGAAAAGAAAACCAAAACATAACAAAGAAATAAAAGAAAGAGTAGATATTAGAAACTTTCAAGATAAAAGCCAGTATGAAACTACGAAAGACCTTGAATAACCAAAGAAATCTTGAACAAGACCAAAGCTACAGGCACTGCACTACCTGATTTCAAAATAAACTCCAAAACTCTAGTAGACAAAACAATATATTACAGGCATAAAAACATACATATAGACCAATGAAACAAAATATCGAGCTGAGAAGCAAATCCCTATATTTATGTTCAATTGATCTCAGGCAAAGATTCCAAGAACATATAGTGGGGAAAGGACAGTCTCTTCCACAAATGTTGAAGATAAAACTGGATACCCATATGCAAAAGAGACTGAACCCTTATCTCACACAATGAAAATCAACTCAAGATAGATTAAAGACTTACATTTAACAACTGAACTTATAAAACTACTAGAAGAAAACGTGGGGGAAAAGCTCTATGACATCAGTCTGGGCAACGATTTTTTGAATGAGACACTCAGGACACAGACAACAGAAGCAAAAATAGACAAATGGGCTACATCAAAGTAAAAGACTTCTGAATTGCAAAAAAAAAATGAGCAGAATGAAGAGACAACTTAAGTGATGGAAAAAAATATTTGTAAACCATATATCTAATAAAGGATTGGAATTCACAATAAATAAGGAACTCAAACAACAGCAACAAAATAAACAACTTGATTCCAAAATGGGCAAAGGATATGAATAGACATCTTTCAAAAAGACATACAAACGGCCAATAGGTATATTTTAAAAAATTTTTAATCTCATTAATTAGGAAAATGCAAATCAATCCACAATATTACCTCACACCTGTTAGAGTGGCTTTGATCAAAAGATCAAAAAGATGAAAGATAAGTGTTGGCAAGGATGTGGAGAAAAGGGAATCCCTGTCCACTGTCACTGAAGGTGTCATGTAGTACAGCCATGATGGCAAATAGTTTGAGGGTTTTTTGAAAAATTAAAAATAGAAACATAGAGCTATCTTATAATCCAGCAATCCCATTTTTGGATTTATTCAAAGAAATTAAAATCAGTGTCTTGAAGAGATACCTGCATTCCCATGTTCATTGCAGCATTAATCAAAACAGGTAAGTTATGAAACCAACCTAAGTGCTCATCAACAGATGAAAGAAAGGGAACTTTGGTGTGTGTGTGTACACACACACACACAATGGAATATTATTCCACCTTAAGAAAGATGTAACTACTGTTATTTGAGACATGAATGAACTTGGAGGACATTATATTAAGTGAAATAAGCCAGGTACAGAAAGACAAATACTGCATGATCTTATTTATATGTGGAATCTAAAAGGGATGAGCTCATAGAAGCAGAGTAGAATTGTAGTTTCCAAGGGTTGGAGGGTTAGGAAAATGTGAAAATTTTTGTCAAAGGGTACAAAATTTCAATTATATACAATAAATAAGTTCTGGAGATCTAATGTATAGCATAGTGATTATAGTTAACATTACCGTACTATATACTTGAAATTTGCCATGGCAGTAGATCTTATGTGTTCTCACCACACACACATAACTGTGAGGTCATGGATATGTTAATTAGCTTGATTGTGGTGATTATTTCACAATGTACATGTATATCAAAACATCACATCATGTACATTAAATGTATGTTTTATTTGTCAATTATACCTCAATAAAACTGGGAAAAGAAACAGTCAGTAAGCCAGTATTTATGAGGCCCCAATGGGTAACCATTATCTGAGGAAGCCACAAAGAGTTTAATGTGATGTAAAACACTAAAAAGTAAAACAAACAAACAAGTAAATAAACAGAATGATTAAGAGTTAAGACTAAAGTTTACTACTGGTTTAGCATTACTCAGTAACTAATTAAAAATGTATCCTTCTTTGCATGTGGCTTGTTCAATGAATCATTGGAAACATTATCGTAGAGCTTTTGAAATGTGTAAGTTCACATAAAGGGAGTAGTGCATGTATTATTCTTAAAAAAGATAAGAATAAAAGAAAAAGAATAAAAACTGAATAAAAGAAAGAGGGTTAAGAAAGAAGAAAGGCTGAAAGAAAAATATATGACTTTCTCTTTTTTTGCAATGGATAATTTGGACTCATTAAATATATTTCACTAATTCTTTATTCTCTCACTTTTCCATTTCTCTTTCCCCAAAACACAATTCTTCTGGTCATTTGACCTCCCCTGGCATCCTCTGCCTCCACTGCTTGCACTTTAGCTGTAGCTGTCAGTGGATGCAGTGTCCTTTATTGTACCATGACTTGACTGCCTTGGGATTTGGGGCAGATATTAAAAATAGAGTCACAGAATGGTATTTCAACCCTGTACAGCAATCTTTAATACATGCTAAAGTCTGGAGGACAGATACTTCCTTTTCCAGATAAACTTACAGGTATGGTTTTACATGTTGACTTTGTTTTTTACTTAGCAGACATATCCACAGGAGATTTGGGAAGGCAAAAGTAAACCCCTTCAATTTAGAGACTACTATTTCTATGACAAGGATGGCAGTGGATATGTTTTCCCCCATGGCAGCTGAAGCAGGGGGCTGTCTTATTTTTAGTGTTGTTTATGTCAAGAGGTAGATATAGGCCATGAATCATGCTGGTGCAAATGGCAGCAGAAATAATTTTATTCTGGATCCAGAAGAGTTGTGCTATGTATTTCTCTTTCCCAGATCGCAATAGAAGTCGATTTTAGGAACTCAGATATTGAAGGATGAAAACCTAGTACCCTGTTTTTCAGAGGGAAAAAATATTAATCCTGATATTTCATGCAGTACATAGAAGGGAAATTAACATGGTAATTAAGGTTACTGTGACAAGGAAAGCAGATGAAAAATATAATTTAATTTTTTTCTGTCTCCATTTTGCAGTTTTTGTCGTTTTATTTCGCTTTCTTTCTCTATTTTTAAACTTTTTAAAACATTAATTCTATGAAAGAAAATACAGAAAGACAGGTGGAGAAGCAGGGTCTTTCAGTTAGCCTAAATAAGAAACCCTCCTCTGAGAAGTCAGGTAATCTGTGCAATTCCTGCCAAGTGGTGTTTGATTATGGCTATAATAAATCATTAATGAATTTCTTTTTTACCCATATTTTCTGATATTTTTACATTGCTACACAGTAAAAAGCTACACTTGAGCTGGATAGACAGGAAAGCTTAGCACACAGTTATCTTTAGCGTTGGGCTGGATAAGGTAGCTGGGTAGAATGATGAGGTTGGTTACAAAAATAGAATTAGATGGCTTTTTTAGGGAAGAGGAAGTGGGTTGTATTTTTAAAAATAATGCAGCTGCCTTTTTTTCTGCCACAATAACCATTATCATATGGTTGCCTAATAACAGGACTCTAATTTTTAACAGGATATTTGGCCACTATGAATAAATGTTTCTCCAGCCTGCCTTGTAGCTAGATGTGGCATGTAATAAATTTTGTCTAATGATATAGAAGAAAAAGTATTGTGTGTAACGTGTTGGAAATGTTCTTAGAAGAGACCATACCCTTTTGTGCTGCTTCTTTCTTGGTACATCAACATGACATGGCTGGGTGACATCTGCAAAAATGATATAGTAAAGATCTCTGAATATTTGCTCATAAATAAAAGTAGTGAAAAAAAAACTGGCAAATATTGTCAGCACACATTTTTTTTGAACTCTGGAAATTAACCGAAAGTTTTCAGCAACCTGGGAAGCATTTATGTGAGAAAAATGGCTGAATGTTAGTAATAACAGAAAGTGAGCTTTATGGCAGTTTTAACTTACTCTACTTTCATTTCCTGCTTCCTAGCTTAGCGGTAGTAATGAAAATAATAGTCTCCATTCCTAGTACTGGACGGAGCAGAACAGACCTAATTCACAAATAATTATGATCTTACATGTCTCATGGTTCCTTGGCAAAGCTGTGCAAAAGGTTTATCTTTATTAGATCTCAGAGTTTTCCCAGTCCTAAAAGCCACAAACAGGATATAAGACATTATAAATATATTTTCAATATTTCACTTTTTTTCTTCTCTTATTTAAAAGAAAATTGCATAAAGCTATAATTATAAATCTATATAAGCAGGCACAAAAGTTATACAGGCATAATTTGTGATAATAACATGAGTTAGAGAGAATGGAGCAAAGTTCTGATATACTGTTGAAATTAAGTTGGCACTAATTTCAAAATGCCACAGTGCAGGATATGAAAGGGTAAGGTAAGGGGATGATGGAGCAGTACAACACAGAATCTTCAGTCCTTGACAATTGAGACAAATAATGCTAATCTTAGTTGTTTGCCTTAGATTTCATTTTATTAGAAAAAAACATTTTAGGCTGGATGCAGTGGCTCAGGCCTGTAATCCCAGCACTTTGGGAGGCCAAGGCGGGTGGATTGCAAGGTCAGGAGATCAAGACCATCCTGGCCAACATGGTCAAACCCCGTCTCTACTAAAAATACAAAAATTAGCTGGGCAAGGTGACATGCGCCTGTAGTCCCAGCTACTTGGGAGGCTGAGGCAGGAGAATCACTTGAACCCAGAAAGCGGATTGTGAGCTGGGTTGTAGTGAGCTGAGATTGCGCCACTGCACTCCAGCCTGGCAACCAAGAGAGACTCCATCTTAAAAAAAAAAAGAAAAGAAAAGCTTTTTTTAAAGCCACTGTTGTTTTTTTCTGTTTCTTGCAGTGAACCTTAACATTAAGAGTTGCTATAGATTTCCAATACGGAGAAAATAAAAGATACTTGGTTGGTACTCAAAGTCTTATGTTCACAAGATATCTCAGGCATAGCAGATGCTAATTCATAGTGCTGCCTACAGTAAGCCCACCCCTTGTACTTTTTCTTGTATCGAGGCTAGACTTTCTACTCATTCTGTTTCTCCCAAGACTGAATCAAAAGCAGTGATTTATTTTCCCCAATTTTCTTCCAGTTAGAAGCCCCACTCCTAGAAACAGTAACCAATATGCTTTGTCTTATTTAGGACAACAGTGTTTAGAAAATTAGACCCAAGAATTCAAACATGTTTGTGCTAGCTTGTACTGAATGGTACAAAGTCACTACTCTCAGTTTCCATTGCAGTACTTGGAGGTTTATAAACATGATGACTTTTTTTCTCATTTTCATGTGTCTGAAGAGCAGTCTGAGTCATACAGCTTTAAGAAATTCTTTAAAAGAATAGACATGGTTGTGCCCATAGAAATGATTACTATTTCTTCCTAATATAAGGGGAGAACAGTACAATTGTCTCTTCATATTTTTCCAAGATATTTGCTGTTGTCTAGATATTTAACTTGATCAGTAATATTTTCTTGGTCAAGATCTCTATAAAGAAAGAGGCATTTAATTAGAAGTAGAGAAAGGATGTTCTGAGACCTCAAAAATGCCTTTTCTTCAGAAAAAAAGAGTTCCATAGGATGCTGAGACCAGTTGGTAACACAGCCAAGCAACATTTACAATCTCCTTGGACTAATTTATTTGGTAATAGATGGGATTTTACAATTCCCTAAGTTAGGATTTTCTCTGTCAAGAATCCTGTAATACTGAAGAGAAATAACGTGATATTTTAATAAATTGAAATTTTCTTTTTTCTTCAGAGATACTAACTAGATTAGCATGTGTTCATTCTTCTTTTAGGATCTTACAAATTTGTGATTCTTGGGTATATGTTTCTTCACAGGCTTAATTTCAGGAGCAGTTACGGACACATTGATCAATTTGAACCTAATGAAATTTATATTATAAAATAGCACATAATTGATAAGGCAGAGATAAATCAAACTTTCCAGAAATCATGTACAATCTTGAAATTGCATATAGTCATAATAAGCCCACATGGTAATCTCTGAAAACTCCTACATTTAGTGAACTTTGCAAATTTTACTTAGAAGAGAAAGGATTAAGACAACTTGCTTATTAGAGAAACTATGGTGAAAAAGAAACCTGCCGTTTCCATCTGCAAAATATTTAATAATTTATATATAGCAATGAAAAGACATACTTGAAATTTCTCACTTCTCTTCTTATCCATTGTATTGATTGCCATGACAAAGGGTTTATAAAAACAATCAATTTTGACAACTGTTGTGCTTTCTCAATTCACTTATTTTCAAATGGTAATCAATAATTCACTAACCCTTTATGCCATTTACAGTACATTTCAAGAGTTAAAAGAAATTTAAGTCTATATATATAACTCTTGCAAAAAAGGTTACCCTTTCATTAAAATCACAAAATAAGCAGTTTATAAAAATTATATATGTTGTAAAAATAAAAGGTAAAAGTCTCTTTCTAAATTTGACATGGCAACCTACACATCAGATAAAGGACTAATATCTTGAATCTATAAAAAACAAATCAACAAGAAAATAACAACCCCATTAAAAAGAGAGCAAAGGTCATGAACAGACACTTCTCAAAAGAAGATATACAAGGAGCCAACAATCATGAAAAAATGTTTAACATCACTAATCACCAGAGAAATGCAAATCAAAACCACAGTGAGACACCATCTCACACCAGTCAGAGCATCTATTATTAAAAAAATCAACAAATAACAAGTGTGGGCAACATTGTAGACAGAAGGGAACACATATACTGTTGGCGGAAATACAAATTAATTCAGCCCCTATGGAAAGAAATTTGAAGATTTCTCAAAGAACTAAAAATAGAATTGCTATTTGATCCAGCAATCCTATCACTGTGTATATACCCCACAAACCAAAAATAAAATTCTAAGGTCCCCCAACCATCTGAATAGACCCATCCTCCTGGCCAAGGGCATTCCAAAGTTAACTGAAAAACTAGTTCAAGCCATGATGGGAAGGAGAAGCCAGACATGCCTCATTATATACACCTCCCTTTTGGAATTACTGATAGAACAGGCTCTTTAAGTCTGGTAAGAAACATTTACAGTCTATTCTCTCTGAAGCCTGCTCCCTGGAGACTTCATCTACATGATAAATCATTGATCTCCACAACCCCTTATTGCAACCCAGGTATTCCTTTCTGTTGATAATAAGTCTTTCAACCAACTGACAACCAGAAAATTGCAAAATCTACCTATGACCTGGAGGTTCCCACTGCAAGTTGTCCTGCCTTTCTGGACCAAACCAATGTACATCTTACATGTACTGATTGATGTCTCACATCTCCCTAAAATGTATAAAACCAAGTTGTACTCTTGACTGATAGATAAAAGTATCTGTTTCAGGTACTTTTGGTTTACAATGCAAAAGAAAATGAATTATTCTACCAAAAAGTCACCAGCAGTCACATGTTTATTGCAGCACTATTCACAATAGCAAAGATGTGAAATTAATTCAGATGACCATCAATGGTGGATTGGATAAAGAAAATGTGGTACATAAACACGATGGAATACCACACAGCCACAGAGCCACACATCATGGAATACTACACAGCCACACAAAAGAATGAAATCATGTCCTTTGCAGGAACGTGGATGCAGCTGGAGGCCGTTATGCTAAGTGAATAGGCACAGAAACAGAAAACCAAATACCATATGTTCTCACTTATAAGTAGGAGCTAAACATTGGGTACACATGGACACAAAGATAAGAACAGTAGACAATGGAGGTTTCAAATGGTGGGGAAAGGATGGAGGGGAGCAAGGGTTGAAAACTGACTTATTGAATACTATGTTCGCTATTTGAGTGACAATGGGATGATTAAAAGATGGCGTACATACATTCAGCATTACTCAATATACCCCTGTAACAAATCTGCACATATGACCCATGAATCTCAAATTTAAAAGTAAATTTTAAAAAGTAAATAAATTTTGGCATGTCCTTTAAAATGTACTCTCAAAATAAAAAGATTTTTAAAAACTACAATTATTTAAAGACTAGCTTAAAAAACTATTTCAAGAGGCAAAATTTTCATGAATTGTGCTCTTTTGGCCGCTAATATAAAAGTTATCAAAGGTACCTTTTCTGCGGTGCATTTAAAACCATTCATAGTAAATGAATCATTTAGAAGAGCAAAAGAGGTTGTCTATTTATTCTGTTTTCAAAATTTTCAGTTCACAGCACATATTTATAGATCACTTCACTGATGAAAAACATTTATATTAATTAGAATTATCAAGCATAGTTTTAAAATACCAGCAGTGACCATTTTCTAACCAAAGTAGTTTCAAAACACACAATATGCTAGCTCCAGCATTCAGATTTTAATTGATAGATCCAGGCTTCAAACTTAGGTTTTTCTGATTTCAAAGTCTTTATCCTAGATATACTATAATTCAGCTACCCATAGTATATAATAAAATTTATTAGGTACTGACCAAATATATACTTCACTGTGACCAATACAATTGCAAAATAGCTAATGTAATTTACTGTGTACCCGAGATGGATAGGTAGATAAACAGAATATTATATATATATATATATTTTTTTTTTATACATATACAATTTTACGTAAGATCTATATGACACACACATATATATTTAAATATTTATGGATAATCACTTCTCCACACAAGACATGCACAAATATTTCCACAAGACCACAGTACTCTTCTTCGGAAACCCTTGAATCAGCTTCAACATTCTCAACACAGTACTTTGATGACAGCTCTTATCAATTACAGAAGTAGATTTCTTAGTGTAATTATTGTTGAGTTATTCATAATTTATTTCTATAATTGGCACACATCTCTTTTTTCAGTGTCTTCACCATCATCTTTAATCTCTTTTTTCCAACACTATACTCCAGCTGGAATGGCCTTATTTCTCATCTTTAGGTCAGAAACATATTCTCCTGGAGTAATGTCTGAGATTTTATATTTAAATCTTTCATTTACTTGGATGTTCTTTCCCCGGACTGTCACCTAGCTATTTCTTTTAGCCTCAGTTCAAGTATCAACTCCTCAGAAAAGTCTTTTCTGGTAAATTTGGCTAAAGTAGCTATTCCCTATATTCTAGAAATGTTAATCACTCTGTTAATCGTCTTTATAAGACTTAAAGATTTGAACTATTTTATTAATGTATAACTTTTTATTATGTCCACTACTGGAGTGCAAACTTCCTGAGGGGAGGGTAAATCTCTGACCTCCCTTATTTATTTTTATATTCCTGATGTCAGAGCAGAACTGAGAACATTTTGAACAAATAAATATTTTATAAATCAATAAATTAATAGAAAAGATATATTTACTTGAAATATATACATATAATTGTGTATATATTTGTGGAATTTGAGGTAATATACATATTAGTTGTTTAGTTCTATTTAATATAATGCGTTTGTGAATAAATGACAATAAGCATAATTCTTTGAGTTGTTTTCACTCACAGAGTAAACTCTCTAATTGAAAAATAGAGATTGGCAGAATGGATTTTTTTAAAACCATAATTTAATTATATGCTACCTCTCTGAAAGGGTGAAAAAAGATATTTTTGTTGTACAAAAGAATTATTTTTGTGCAAATAACAAAGAGAACCAAAGTGGTTATATTAATGTCAGACAAAATAGATTTTAAGACAAAGAAGGATATTTTGCAATTTTAAAGGACTAAATCCCCTAACAAGATATAACAATTATAACCATACGTGCACTTAACAACAGAGCCCTAAAATACATAAAGCAAAAATTGACCTCAGGTAGAAAAAGACAATTAAATAGTAATATTTAGAGATTTCAATACCCACTTTCAATAATGGATGGGAAAACCGGATAGATTAACAATGAAGTAGAAGAATTGAGCTACACTATAAACCAGCTAGACATATTTATAGAACACTCCACCAATGAACAGCATAATATACATTCTTCTTTAACACACATGGAACATTCTTCAGAATAGACATATGTTAAGCCATAAAATGTGTCTCAGTGAATTTATAAGAACTAAAATTATACAGAATGTGTTCTCTAATCACAAAAATGGTATTAAAAATCAATGAAAGAAGGAATTCTGAAAAAATCACACATATATAAAAATTAAGCAAACACAGCCCTAAATAATCAGTTGGCCAGAGAATTAATCAAAAAGAAATTTACGAAATACTTTGAGAAGAAAAAAATGAAAACACAACATACCAAAACTTATGAAATGCAGCAAAAGCTGTGCTTGAGGTAGATTTACACCTATAAATGCATATATTAATAAGAATAAATGCCTCTAATTATTACCCTAATCTTCCATCTTAAGAAACTAGAAAGAGAAGAGTAAGCAAAATTCAAAGCAAAGAAGGAATTAATAAAAATTAGGATGGAAATAAAGAATACAAAATCAATAGAGAAAAATTCGTAAAACCAAAAGTTTGTTCTTTGAAATGACTGACAAAATTGACAAACATTTAGATAGACTGAACAAGAAAAAAAAAAAGATGCAAATGACTAAAATCAGCATTGAAACATGGGATGTCACTTTCAATTTTACAGAAATAAAGTATTTTTAGAAAATACTATGAATAAATGCATGCTAATAAACTGGATAACCCAAATGAAATAAAAAAATATTTCTAGAAACTTGTACACTGACAAAAGAAGAAAAAATAGAAATCTTAACAGACTTAATATGAGTACAGATTGAGTTAATTAAATAATTTCCAATAAAGAAAATCCCACAACGAGATGGCTTCATTGGTGAATTCTACCCACATTTTAAAGAAGAATTATCACCAATTCTTTTCAATCACTCGACATCAATAGAAATGAGGGAAGAACTTCCTACCTTATTCTGTAAGATCAACATTACCCTGACATCAAAATCAAAACACAGACATCACAAGAAAACTACAGACCAATATCCTTTATGAATATAGATCCAAAAAATCCTCGAAATATAATAGCCAGTTGAGCCCAGCAATACATCAACATGACCAAGTAGGATTTATCTCAAGAACGCAATGCTAGTTCAAAGTGAGAAAAATCGATTCATGCAGTATACCATATTGATAGAATAAAGAAGAAAAAACCACACTCATTTCTTTAGATGCAGTAATAGCACTTAACAAAAATCCTATACCATTTTATGATAAAATCACTTGAAATGCAAATAGAAGGAAACTTCTTCAACCTGATAAACCCATAGCTAGCATCAGACTAAATGGCAAAAGAACACAAATTGTTCCACGTAGATAAAGAACAAGATAAGACTCTCAGTCAACATTGTATGGATGTTCTACCCAGGGAAATTTGGCAAAAAAAAAAAGACATTAATTTATAAATAAATTTATAGCTCTTAGCATAAGGCATAATACCACATATAAAAAGCCATAAGGACCAAAACTATTTGAGCTAATAAATGAATTCAGCAAAGTTGCATGATATAATATTAATATACATATATCAGTTGTATTTCTGTGTACTAGCAATGAACAATATGAAAATGAAATTAATAAAATTGCACTTACAATAGTATCAAAAATAAAGAAATTAAGAATATATTTAAGCAAAAAAATGCAAGTACAAATGGAATATTATTCAGGATAGACCAAATGCTAAGTGTAAATTTTCATAAGCTTGGGTTAGACAAAGTCTTCTTACCTATCACACAGAAGCGCAAGTAACAAAAAGAGATTAATTAGATTTTATCAAACTAAAAAGTTTTGTGTGTCAAAGTACAATATTAAGAATGTAAAAATATATCCCACTGAATGAGAGAAAATATTTTCAAATTACTTATCTAATAAAGGATTGCACCAAGAGTATATAACGACCTCTTACAACCCAACAACAACAACAAAAAACAAATTTTAAAATGTGTAAATAATCTCAAAAGAAATTTCTTAAAAGAGGATATAAAAGTCACAATAAACACCTGGAAAAAAAAAAACCCAGCATCACGAATCACTAGGAAAATATAAATCAAAACCACAATGATAGTATTCCTCACCCTCTAAGATGGCTATATTTGAAATGACAGATAAGATTAAGTGCTGGCAAGTACATGGAGAGTGTGAAACCTTCATCCATCTGTTGTGGGAATTTAACATGATACAGTTGCCCTGGCAGCTCCCAAAATGTTAAACATACCGTTACCATATGACGAAGTAATTCCTAGATACATGCTCAAATGAAATGAAAACATACATCCTCATAAAGACTAGTACACAAATGTTCATAATAGACAAGTGGAAACCACCCACATGTCCATCTGCTGATAGATAAAAAAGTGTGCTATATCCATAAAATGGAATATTATTCAGCATTAAAAATGAGTAAAGTATCAATACATGCAACAACATTGTTCAACCTTAAAAACACCATGCTAAGTAAAACAAGCCATTCACAAAGAACATATGTTGTATTATTCTATTTATATAAAATATCCAAAATAGTGAAATCTATAGACACGAATTATTCTAATGGTTATCTAGATCTAAGGCTTGGAGGTTGTGGTTTCAGAACAGAGACAGGCTGGAGAGTGACTGCTAATGAGTACAGGGTTTCTTTTAAAATGAGAAGTGTTGTAAAATGGATGGTGGAGATGATTACACAACTGTAAATATATTAATATTAAAAACCAAATAATTGTTTATATGTAGAGTATGTGAACTATATCTCAAAAAAGCTGGTAAAAATCAATCTAAATTAGCCCATTGATAAAACTAAATGGAAAAAAATGATCATATCTAGGGATCCAGAAAAGCTTTTGATAAAATTCAATCACCATTAAGAAAAAATAACTTAACAAATTAAAAACTAAACAACGGCCACAAAAAATCCTATAGTAAAATCCACAAAAAATTAAACATCAGGCTTAATTATGAAATACAGAATCTTTACCCTTGATTTTTTGAATGAGTCAAGGATATTCCCTTTACCAATTATATTCAATACAGTATTGGAATTTTTAATATATGCCACAAGCCTACAAATGAAAATAAAAGACTTAAGGACAGGTATAGAAGTAATAAAATTGTTATTATTTGCAGAGGATATTATTGTGCTTTTAGAAAATCAAAAAGAATCTGTGGAAAAACCATTAGAATTACTAAGTAAATTTAGTAAAATCTAAATAAAAGGTTGGCATAATGTAAATATATGAAAACAGGACAATTTCTATGTACCTACAACAAATACATTAAGAAATTTAAAACTAGAATTTCAATAGCATTGAAAACATCACATATGTTGGAATACGTTGAGTGAAAATATTTGAGAAATCTATACTGAAAACTGCAAAACATTGTTGAGAAACTGTAAGTCTAGATACATGAAGGGATTATACCATGCTCATGAATAGGAAAAATCATTGTTAAGAAAACTGTCTTTGAAGATTTTCTGTGGGTTAAGTGAAAAATGTATAAAGAACTCATGTGAATCCAAAGGAAAAAAGAAGAAAATTAGAATAATGGACAAAAGACTTACCCAGGATGTCTGCAATAAAGTAAATTCAAATGGACACCAAACAATTGAAAAGTGGCTCACCTGCGTTAAGACTAAATTTAGAGATACGAAAAACAAAATGACAGTGAAATACCACTACGTAACTCCCCCAAAATAGTTAATTTAAATAATTATGGAATAAACCAAAGTGTGGGCAAAAATTTGAGCTATTTAAAAGCTCATATACTGTCAGAGTACAATTACTTTGATCATCTAATATCTAATAAAGTATAACGTGCATACTTTATTACCCAGTAATTCCATTTCCAGATGTATAACCAACTGAAATGCATATACACTTTCAACAGATAAACACGTTAGATTAGAATGTTTACAGCAGAACAACTATTAATAGTACTAAATATTAAACTTCCCAGATGTCCATCAAAAATGGATATATAAACTAATATATTCACAGATCAGAATGTGATACAGCGAGGAAATTATTAAAACTCCAACTTCCT
Source organism: Macaca thibetana thibetana (assembly GCF_024542745.1). Classification (NCBI taxonomy): domain Eukaryota; kingdom Metazoa; phylum Chordata; class Mammalia; order Primates; family Cercopithecidae; genus Macaca; species Macaca thibetana. The sequence continues at coordinate 27,125,847 of NC_065582.1, read as the reverse complement.
GCTTCAATATTGATGAACCTCGCAACAAAAATGTTGAATAATAAATGCTAGATACGGAAGATATTATATTATAAAAAGTTTAGAAATAGCTGAAACAACACTTTGGTGGCAAAAGTCATGCTAGTGGTGACTCTTTTGGGAGAACAGAAACTGAAGGGCATGCTTCTGGGGTGATGACAACATGGTTTATTATTCTATTATACTTACATGACCATCTACAGTTTTAAAAATTGATCAAGTTATACAACTTATTTGTACATTTTGTTCTATACTCATTATTCCTTAATAAATACTTTATAAAACAGGGATGGCAATGTGAATGAACACATATTTGGTTTGAAGAAATAAAAATAGTGATGTGCCTAGAATATGAGAAAAATGGTGTGAAGAGAATGCATAAGCAGAATACTTCACATAATCCAAACTATAAGAATCTGACAATTAAAAAAGGAAAAAAAAAGCAAATGTCACGACATTTTACAAGTTTACATCAAATTCACTTCTCTATACTTCTGAAAATCCAACCTATAAGGTTTTTAAAATCAAGGTAGTCAAACTTCCTATGTTGAGAACCTCTTTTTCTGTTCATTAATTCTCAAGGGTGTTAAACAGTGACTGAGTAATGTTAGTACATTATTTCAGTAGCATGTAATGTAAATTATGCAAGTCTACAAGGTGAGTTAGCTTTAACAACACCTGTGTTCCTCCTAATGACTCAACATATTTCAGAGAGGCATTCTCCTTTTGAATTCTTTGTAGTATATTTCCAAATGTTAAGATTAATTCTCTTATATTTAGAAGATGGAAACAAGACAGGAGTTGGCCTTTTAAAAAATCTTACACCTTGTTCTAATTCAGTGGATTGACTTGTTCTTAGTTGTTTATTTTGCTTTAAATGTAACACTAAAGACTTTTTTAAATTAAGGAAAATATTTATCTCTTGGGTTTCAACTCATTTCCTTACTTAAAAATTTCATTACAATAAGATTCTTATGTTTGTTTTGTTTCTTCATTCTCAATTATTTACTCTTCTTTTAATGGTCTTAATATAGTATGGTAGCTTCTTGAATGCAACAACTTAAATTTTCATTTTAAAGAACAATGTAAGTTAAGATTTTTAGCTTAATTGTTAGACATAATAAGAATTCCAAAGTTTAGAAATAAAAATGATTGCAAAAGCACATCAATAAATGTATCTGATGATAGAAACAGTCTCTGTCATGCATAAACTAAAAGAACAGAATTTGGGGAGTGAAATCTGATGATTTGCCAATCAATTAGAAGATCATTGCACTAGTTCAGGGCACCCATAAAGATTCACTCAACTATATATATGTAAACGAATCATTGCATTTAAATTCCAACACTGAATCCTGTTCCTGATATAAAGTATACAGAGGCAATTGCTTGATGCTTACTGATTAAATTGTAGTATCAAGGTTTTCAGAGCCTGCTCTTCTTGTGCCAAGCACTTCAATCTTTTCGTTATATTGTGTCTTTCTTAAACTTAAAGGATGAATAATCATGGTTCACCACATATTAATAGCATAATAGCATTAACAGAATATCTATGAAGCAGAGCAAATCTATTCTCAAATATAAGATTTGTTGTCAAACTAAACTAATAAACTTATGATGTCAAAATTATTTAGTAATCCATATTAATCTCAATAACATAGCTTCAGATGATATATCCAGGTAAGTTGTATTCTGTATTTGTCCCTTTAAAATTAAAACAACTATTTATTCCCATAAAAATTGAATAAATTATTGATTATGCTTTATCTTTTTTTAAATAAATGTACATTTTGTCTTAACCACTTTCTTTTTGGCATCTATCATGACATTAATTACACTGTTATTACTTCTCATTTTTCTATACTTTCTCACATTGTTTCCTTCCATGGGAGCCCAGCCCCCATCTGTTTACCCTGATACACAGATTTCTGTTCTGGAACACAGCAGTATTCCTTATGCCTGCTGTTTTTCCTAGCAATTCATCCCTTCGTTCTAGGCATGAATGCCATTCTTAGTCCCAAAATGGTGAGTGCTAAGATATCAGTAGTAGAGTGCGAGTTTTCATTCTTTTTTTCTCTTTACTTGTAGCAACAAGTTTGAATAGCCAGAGTTTCACAAGGTTCCTCTTATGACAAACATATATATATATTCCTGTTATGACAAACACTTGGAAACCAGAAGTTAGCTCAGTAGTCTTTGATTGTGAATTAGTCTTTACTTGACTGCCTATTTTATTTCATTCTCATGAGAAAAAGCCAATAACTATTACATAAAACTATTACTTTTCCTTTACATCATTATTTTAGAAATAAAATTATCTTTTATGTATTTAAAATTGTAGCATGAGATACAAAGTAAAATTTTAGCCAATAAAGCATTATGCACTCCTGTGTTATAATAAATTATGGCCCTCATTCTAAAAGGTGAATATAGCTTAAAAGTACCTAATTTCAAAATACATTTTGTTAAGAAAAGGGCCTTTGACATGTGTTATAGTTTTTAAAATGGTACTGCCATAGATTTTCTCTAAAAGTAGCATTGACATATGTGCATACAAATAAAATAATATATATTTTTCTTATAATTAGCACAAGTTTACAATGCGAATGAATGAAATACTCTGTACAAAGTAAACCGATGTAAACTCAGGGGCAATTAGTCATTGAGTTTAATCTTTGTGTTTTTTAATTTTCAAATTACAGATAATTTTTTAAAAAATTCAGCCCCAGCCTTTCACATATTCATTACTTATCAAGATGCAAATATTGATAGCTCATTTTTTCTCTGAAAACAATCTAATTGACCTTAAAGAAATTTTTTTAAAAATCAAACTCATAGAAATGGCTGACTTTTCCAACTTAAAAGCGTTGCCATCAAAGACAAAAAGCCAAAAAGATAATGCAGTGTAAGAACTGGAAACAAGGCTACTGCTCTTGACTTCATGATTCATTTGCTTTTTTAAATTTTTTATTTTTTGACAGAGTCTTCTTGTGCCTCCTCAGCCTGGAGTGCAACGGCACGATCTCGGCCCACTACAACCTCCGCCTACCAGGTTCAAGCGATTCTGCTGCTTCAGCCTCTTGAGTAGCTGGGATTACAGGCATGCACCAGCATGCCTGCCTAATTTTAGTATTTTTTAGTAGAGACGGGGTTTCACCATTTTGGCCAGGCTGGTCTCAAACTCCTGACCTTATGTGATCCACCCGCCTCAACTTCCCAAAGTGCTGAGATTAGAGGCATGAGCCACCGCGCCCAGTCCAGTTGCTTTTATATGTTAAGTTCTTTTCCAATATTAAAAACAATTATTTAAAAGTTTGGTGAAACGTTTCCTTTCACTCTTAATTTATAATTATTTTTTGAAGGAGATTTTTGCATTAACAGAATTGTCTAAACAGTTCCCGAATCTTCACAATATACTTTACTTGGTGGAAAAATCATTTCACCTAAATTTCCTCTTACTCAACACATTTAATCCAGATATAATAAATTGAATCTATAATTAATAGATTAAAGAATGAAACTATTATAATCTATAATTTAATCCAGTTTAGTTTATTAAGAGTTTCATGAATGAATTAGACTTGTTTCAGATCATATCCTAATGACCTATTTTATTAGATAGTTCTCACAATACCTAATGAAACAGACATTTATCTCTGAAAAAGCAATACTAATTTTGAACATCTTGGATAGTATTTTCACCCTATTCAAAATTTTTTGGGGATATATAAGCTATTTTGAAGAGACCAGAGACGTTGTACTATTCAAGACCTATATGACTGACCTGCTACAATTACTCATAATTGAAACTTACTTAGTTCAAGGGTATTTGGTGTTCTGAAAATTGTTGTGAGGTATTTTTGAAGCACCTATGTTGTCTGGAGGATAAAGCGTGAGTCACATACCAGGAAAATTTAGGACCTGAGTAGTTTAGGAGCAGAGCGGTGTGTGTGTGTGTATGTGTGTGTGTGTTTTGAGATGGAGTCTCGCTCTGTCACCCAGGCTGGAGTGGAGTGGCGTGATCTCAGGTCACTGCAACCTCCGCCTTCTGGGTTAAAGTGATTCTCCTGCCTCAGCCTCCTGAGTATCTGGGACTACAAGCACACGCCACCACACCCAGCTAAATTTTTTTGGATTTTTAGTAGAGACAGGGTTTCATCATGTTGACCAAGATGGTCTTGATCTCTTGACCTCATGAGAGGTCTACCTGGGCCCCACCTGGGCCTCCCCAAGTGTTTGGATTACAGGCGTGAGCCACCAGGCCCGCCGAAGCAGAGGTTTAATCGGTAGAAGAGAAACAGCTCCCTGTATAGAGGAAGGGGTCTCCAGACTGGAAAGGACTGGCTGGTGGCCAATGCACTGAGTTTTATAGTCCAGTTTGAGGGGGCGGTGTCTCATTTACATAGGGCTCACAGATTGGTTTGATCAGATATGATGGTTAAATAGTGCATGGGAAAGGCTGGGCACCCCACCCTACTGTTCTTATGCAAATGGGTTTTCCAAATGATCTGAGCCATCTTATTTGCTCCTTACAATATAGGTGGCTGGCAGAGAAGGGAAGATGGAGCCACCATTTTGAAAATTTCTAGTCCTTAGTTCCTACTGGCATTCACCGTGCAAGCTCCCCACTTGCAGTCTGCTCTTCATTAGAAAATGATTTGGGGCTGCTTTTCATTAAAAAGAAAAGTCTTACCAATTCCCATGCCCTTGCTGTCTGCCTCAGTAATTCCTTCTTAACTCTTATATCATTTTTGCACATTATGAGATTTACATCTTAGCTAAATTGTTCATGTAGACATTATTTTCTAGCATACAAGCTATAACAAAATTCAGTTAAAATGAAGCATTCTCAAATCAAATGCTTTGAAATGTGAACTCACATTCACTTGCTTTTGGACTAATGAATTTTATATTGTTCTAACTGTGCAGATTGAGAACAGTTCAATGTAATTGAAATCTGTATCAGCAGAGTCTGGATAATCACTTGCTCTAACAGCAGTTGGCTGGTTGTTTTTTTTCTTTTGTAGTTGAAGCCAGCCAACTTTAGGCTCTCTTAAAATAAAATGTTTAAAGTAGGTCACAGTTTTCTGATTCTTCCTGTTGCTAAGGTTATAATTCATATTAGAATATTGTTTAAAGAAGAGACCATTTAAATCAACTATTTCTGGAGCATTTTGCTTTAACATGATAATATTTATGACACCCATGATTTAAAGCTGTTGTTTAGCCAAGGTCATGATGGTGACGTCATGCTTCTTGTTGTTCAGGTGAAGCAGCTTATAATGAGCCTAAGACTGTCCTTTCCTTGGAGAACATCACAAAACAAGCACGGACCTTGTCTTCTTACATATATTATGAAATAATGTAAATATGTTTCCTGACCATAGAAAAGTTTTGTATTGGTCTTTTACCAATAAAACAGATATATAAAATGGTAAAATATAAAACTTAAATAGAGCTAATTGTTTCATTTACACAGCGTTTCTTTAAATTACTTGATTATAAGAGTAAGTTGGGACTTTTGTTTAAAATGCACCTCCCCAAACACCTCCAATCTTTAGAGTGTCTGGGAAATGTCTATAAATTTGTATTTTTAATAAATATCCCTAGGTGATCCTAATCATCAGTGGTTTAATGGACATTCTGCATTAAGGAACAAATAAACTACAACAATCTGGTGAAAATGCAAACAACAAAGCTGAAGTCATTACAACTTAGGTAAATTGAATCATTCATTATGTATGTAATTTTTGGAGAATAATATGAAGATGAGCATTACAAGCCAAGATCCCTAGGCAGGAATCCTGGGTTGAGAGGAGGCGTATCTCGGTTCATTTGGGCTGTTATAACAAAATAACACAAACTGGGTGGGTTATCACCAACAGAAACTTATTGCTCACAGTACTAGAGGCTGAGAGATCCAAGATGAAGGAGCCGGAAGATTCCATCTGGTGAGGCAGCTGTCTCTTCTCACTGTATCCTCTCAAGGTGGTAAGGACAAACAAGCTCTCTTAGGACTTTTCATAAGGGCACTAATCCCATTCATGAGGATTCCACCCTCGTGACCAAATCATCTTCCAAAGGCCTCTCCTTCCAAACCCTTCACCTTGGGGTTAAGATTTCAGCATATGAATTTTGGAGAACTGGGTCTCACTCTGTTGCCCAGGTTAGAGTGCAGTGGCGCCATCTTGGCTCACTGCAACCTTTGCCTCACTGCAACCTTTGCCTCCTGGGCTCAAGTGATTCCCCTGCCTCAGTCTCCCGAGTAGCTGGGATCCCACCTTGACTTCTCAATGTGCTGGGATTACAGGCATGAGCCACCACGCCTTGCTGGGGGTGTTACCAGTGTATTGAAAATTTTGAAAGCTCTCCAGGTGATTCCAATGTGCAGCCAGTGTTATCTCTTGTTTTAAATATTACGGGGGAGAGCTACATTTAGTGTGAACCAAGTTCAACTTCAATATTTGATCTCATGTGGATTGAGAAAAACTGGTAAACTTCACTTTCATTTCCAGATCATTGCACTAATCTATAAGCCCTACAGTTAGAAGTTAATTTTAGTAATCATATTTTTATAGTGTGATCTGAATATCTAAATAGCATTATAAACTCTATTATTACTTTAAATATTTTTTATATGTAATTTGAAGTATTTTTATAGATAAGTGTAACTGCTAATAATGACAGTTGAGTTTCTTCCCTTTAAATACTTATTTTTTTCATCTATTTATTTTCATTACCAGCATAGCTAAGACCTTCAAACTCAATATTGTCTGTAAATTGGTTCCTGATTTTGACAGGACCACTTCTAATGTTTCATATTAAGATTTATGCTTAATGTAGGTTTTTGACAGATTCACATTATCAGACTAAAGAAATCTCCTTTTATTCCTAATTTTCCAAAAATTATAATAATCTACTGATGCTTATATGATCTTGATATTTATTGCATTATCATTTTCTTAATTTTATTTTTACTTTCATTATTCTCATTGTCTGAATTTATTATTTTTCTAATTCAGTTAGAACCTTATTTCACTAATTTTTCATGTTTTTGTTTGCTTATTATAAATATCTGTGACTTAAATTTCCTTCACATATTATATCCACAAGATTTACATTAATATTTTCCTTTTCTTTTAGTTACAAAATACTATTTGACCAATAAATAATTTTAAAAATCCAATTTAAATAATTGAAGACATACTAGCTTTTCTTTCCTTTTGGAGCTTAATTTTCATTAAGAAAAATTTCAAATATATAATAAGGAGATAAATAGTAAACCCCTATGTACCCAATAATGAACTGAAACAGCTAATAATTTAAGGTCATATTTTCTTCTTTTACTCCAATTACTCTCACCTCACAACCTCACTCATATACTATATTTTAAAATATTTATCATTTACCTCAAAGATACAGCAAAAGTATACATCATTTTTTGTAATCTATAGTTGCTTCAGTATATACATAGCTAAAGTAAAAGTTAGCAATTATCACCTAATGTTATCAAATACTCAATTACTTTCAAATTTCTCTGATTTTCAGTTTTTCAATTCAGAATCAAAACAAGGCCCACACTTTACATTTGGGGTTATACATATATAGATTATATTTTATATTATAGATTATAATATAGATATTATACTTTATAGATTCACATAGATTACATTTTGGAGTATACATTATATTTTATATATTTTTAAATATTTATCATTTATCTCAAAGATAAAGCCAAAGCATACATCATACTTTCTAACCTGTTGTTGCTTCAGTATATATCTAGCTAAAGTAAAAGTGAGTAATTATCACCTAATCTTATCAAATATTCATTTACTTTCAAATTTCTCCAATTTTCAATGTTCAATTCAGAATCAAAACAAGATGCATGCGTTGTATTTGATTAATATACTAATTAAGTCTATGTGTTTAATCTATATGTTTCATGTGGCTTAAAAAATAAACAAAAGTACTTTTTGAAAAAAAATACTGTTTAAAAAGTGTATAGTTTGTTTTGTAAAATTTTCCATATCATAGATTTTGTAAATTGCACCCCAAAAGTGCCCCTTTCCTATGGTCTATATTCCCTCTACACTTACAGATAGATCAAATCTAGGTTTGATTTTTTAAAAGAGTACTACTTATTCATAGGTAATGCCATATATATCTTAAAGGCATCACATCAAATGCGCTTCTGGTTGTCTCTTTCGAGATGTTAATACTGACTCAGGTGTTATCACCCTCTTCCTTTCAATATAAAATTTCCCAGCAACCTTTCACATAAAAGGCAGCCCTTGAAGATCATTGCCTTGATTTACTATTTCATTAGGGTTTACAAACTGATGATATTCTAACTCTATATAATCTTTCTGCATTTATTTTCTGAAATTCTTCTGTAAAGAGTAACATTTCCTTATCACCTATTAGATTACTGTAATTTATAGATCTAGTGGGAAAGGTTAAATATTTAATGACTTTTCTTAGCAGTTTTCAGAATAACGAGGTGGTTTGTAAGCAAATTCAAATATGAACAGCTTCGTTAGAATGTTTTTGTTCACTGTTATTAATAACTCATAGATTTTAACATATTTATTATCTTTCATTTGACTGTAGTTTTTATTCTTTCCATTGTTTAAATTAGCCCATATTTTGCTCATGGGAGCCCCTTCAATATGGCTCAGATATCTTTTGATATGACCCCAGAAATATTTGCTTTTTGTCTTTTTCTACTTCAGGCTCATCTTGTATATTTCCTATTTCAGATTGAAGTTATGTATTTCTGCTGTCTGCTCCTTTTTAGTAGAAAATGGCATTTACAGGACACTGTATGAGAGCATGGGATACTCATTATTACTGGGTGATCGTTTTTCCTAGACCTATTTAGAGAAAATACACTACATTCATTGATATTGCTAACTCAAATTTAAGATGGTATTTTTACTAAGTTTTTGTTTTTTCTACACTTATGTTTGTGGTTTCCAATAACTTAAATGTAAATACTTAAATGTAAATACTTGTTTCATCCACATATCATTTTATATTGGTATTTAAAATACATCGTACATTATTTTTAAAACTACATATTTTGGTTCGTATGTAATATATAAAATTGAAAAGAGTGATTCCAGTATTATTACTAATAATAGTATTGAAAACAGATTGGTTTTTTTGTTTTTTGGTTTATTTTTTTTTTTTTTGAGATGGAGTCTCTGTCGTCCAGGCTGGGGTGCAGTGGTGCCATCTTGGCTCACTGCAAACTCTGCCTCCCTGGTTCATGCCATTCTACTGCCTCAGCCTCCCAAGTAGCTGGGACTACAGGTGCCTGCCACCACACCAGGCTAATTTTTTGTATTTTTTAGTAGAGACGGGGTTTCATCACATTAGCCCAGATAGTCTCCATCTCCTGACCTCTTAATCCACCCGCCTTTGCCTCCCAAAGTGCTAGGATTACAGGTGTGAGCCACCACGCACTGCCGATGTTTGTTTTTTTACAACCTTAAGCTATATTCTACTGTCTATGCTGCATATATTGCTGTGTCTCAAAGTCACTTGAAAGAATTCTTTTCTGTGGAATTAGACCATAACATATTAATCATAGTTATCTTAAATTCTAACAGTCTTGGCATGTAGGTGAAATCTGAGTCTGGTTCTGTGGATTGCTTTTCTCTTGACAATTAGTTTTCTCATGTGTTTTGGTGTGTCATAGTTTTCATTAAATAATGAGCACCATCTACAGAATAGTAGAGATTGAAGTAGTTTCAACGCACACCTCTTTTTATGTCAGATTGCAAATAGGTGTGGTTGAAGCCATTGAATGAGTTGAGCTGGGCTTGGTGCACCACAGATTTCCAGTTACTCAAGATGAAATGCTGCTACTTGGTGTTTAGTGTGAGTTTTTAATAAACTGAGAGTTTCTATCAGTGTTTTTGCTGCACCCTCAGCTTTTCCTGAGGCCCCGCACCTGTATGACACAGATGCGGTAGTTAGACACAACCCAGGAAATCAGCGGCTATTGTTTGTTACTTAACTCAAAGCTCATGATTAGGACCAGATGGGGTTGTGCAGCTCTGCGCCAGCCATAGTCTTAGAGAGGCCACTTGTGCTCTTGGCTCAAGAGAGGGGCTTCCTCAGTGTTTCTGACACTTCCCCATGGTGGCTGAAATCTGCTTTGAGTCAGTGGAGTGTTTTGGGGAGTGCTCTGGTGTTGGAGCAAGTTTCCCGCCCCTTCTCTTGACTGTAGATGATCTCTGCTTCATGTTGGTGCAGAACTCTTGGTATGCAAAGGGTTTTTACCCTTTCCACATCAGCAGATGGCTGTGTTGGCTTTTATAATTTCTATTTTAAACACTGAATACATTCACCTTAATGTTTTTCTGTTTGTAGGTCCAAATGTCATATTTGTTGTTTTGCTCACAACCTTACGGTACCTTGTTATATCACACATTCATAATTTTTATTGATAGTTCATATTTTGTTAAACATAAGCTGTAGGAATTCTGAATATATAAATGATGTGTGCTTTCAATCAGTAAGTATTTCTACTTGGTTCAGAAAAGAAGGCGAAAAAGGGGTGGGGAGATTGAATTCACTAGCAGTCTTTTAAGAGAGGTTTCCTGAAAACCCATGCTACCTCCCTTATGGCTCATTGGCCAGATATTAGTCAAATGGATACCTCCAGTGGCAACGGGATCTGAGAAAGGTAGCATTTACTCAAAACAGTTAAAATATAAAATTATATTATGTAAAAAGAAGGCAAAAAGCACATTGGGCTAGTCAGCTAGCATTCTCTGCAAAAAAAAAAAAAAAAAAAAAAAAAAAAAGGCACCTATAACACACAATTACTTTATTTCACTTCAATTTTTACAAAAGTCATTCAAGATTCAAGTAATCTGTTACTTAATTCTTTAAGAACCCCAAGAAAGAAAGTTCTCTACCCCTAGTTTTTGTTTAGGATATATATTACAAAACTCAGTCTTAGAGATTGTATGAGATGCCTAAGATAACACTGTTTTTAAAGGCAGTATTACATGCTCTTTCTCTAGGGATATAAGTAAAGAATCCTACATGAGGTGCTACAAATCTGAGATTTTTAAAATTTTTTTCCTGGTAATAGTTCTATAATCTTATACATCTCTGAGCTTCAATACTTGCAGCTAAGAATAAGCACTCTAATTCTTAGAGTTATGAATTGCAAATGAGAAAATGCGAGAAAAATGCTGTGACAGCAAAAGAGTGCTGAAAACCAGTATGCCACAGAATAGTAGGATACCTCCATCTGTTACAAATTATTAAAATTAATATACATGAAATATTGTGCACATATTGCCTAAAGCATTGCTAGCAATTGATAAATATTTGTTAAAAAATTAAAAGCGTGAATATTTGTAGTATATATGATATTTGGTTTTTATTGATGCACTTTTCTCTGCATTTTCAGGTGCATGAATGAGCTAACCTTAGGCATCCACTTATCTTAGCATTGTGGATAGGTGGGGAAATTCAGTTTGCTAAGATAACTGGAAAGCAAAGGGAATAAGTTAAAATTAACCTTCTAAATTAAAAAATAATACTTTTCAGAATTATCAGAATTTCTTTGGAGTAGAAAATTTCTGTAAAGGTACTTCTCATTTTATGTAGTGACAGCTAGTCTAGTTACTAGTCCATAGAGTTTCTTCCATAGTATAGTTAGGATATCAGTTTCTCTGAGGACTCTGAGCCAATAAAGCTTGTTATATTAAGATGGAAGGGCTCTTGTGTAGAGAAATTTAAAAACTTGAAACGCTCACCTTCCAGTAGGAGGTATAGGGAATTGTGTTCAGATGTTTGTCCAGATCTTTGTCTCAGACCCACTTGTAATCTGGGTGGGCACAATCTATTCAGATGCCAGCGTGGCTAGAATATAAGCAGGCAAAAAAATGTGCAGAGAGTGGTCTAGCCTCCTGGCCTACATCTTTTTCTCATGCTGGATGATTCCTGCCCTTGAACATTGGACCCAGGTTCTTCAGTTTTGGGACTGGGACTGGCTCTCCTAGCTCCTCAGCTTGCAGACAGCCTGTTGTGGGACCGTGTTATTGTGTAATACTTAATAAACTCCCCTTTTTATATATTTATATATACTAGTTAGTTCTGTCCCTCTAAAGAACTTTGACTAACACAGTCATGTATCTGCATATGTATTTTTATGTATATATGTGTGTGTGCACTAATATGAACTGACATTTCATCTTTTTATATGGGAATTTTTATGTAAATAAGAGAATTGAAAGGTCATTATAACAGGTAATAATGTCATAGAGATAAGGGTGTGCTCACTACAAAAACAAAAACGAAAAACATGGTTTTCTCCTTCGTAACACTAATGAAATTCTTTGGCAACCTTTCTGCGTAGTCACAATTAATAATCTTATCTGCTAGAGAAAAATACTCTCAAAAGACTGACAAACCTAAATTTTCAAGATAAATAGGAATGAATATCCCAGCATTTTTCATGGGCAGCATTCATATCTAAAATAAAAAGAGAATACAGTTTATGCAAATATTTATTATTTAGTTATTGCATAATGCCATACAGGCATTGAATGGATGGAAAGCAAAAGGAGAAAGCATTTTCCCAGTTTGAGAGCTCATGGACCATTCTACCCTTTCTAGTATACAGAAATAGCCAGTTTTTTTTCCTAAAAAAAAAAAGCCTTATGCCAATGTCTGAATAATATTTTATTTTAACTTGAGGTCCTCTGCTCCTCCAGTGGATCCCTTTCTAAAGGCCAACATATTAAATATAAATTATGAAACTTGGAACATACAGATTTATACTATAGGAACTTAATTTGTTTTCAACTTTATAGCCTCTTTATATCTTAGATAAATGCCCTATTCTGAAAGACATATTATGACTATTTCCTTCAAATCCTGTGCTTTTCTACATTTCTTTATTCCAACCTCTGTTCTTAAGCAATCATGTTACTAGGCCCAAATTAAAAAAAAAAAAGAAAATCACTCAAGTTGTTCCTGACAATGTTCACTGCATATGATTCCTTTCTTCTAAACACCTACAGCTTTTTATTATGTGCCTCTATCACGAGTATCCAAAAACCTGTATCATATATATTATTTGTATGTCTTTACCATAAACTATTTAGGCGGGAACATGGTTTATAAATCTTTGCACCACTTCCTCTTCACCTCATAATACCTAGAACAATACATTGAATTGTGTGAAAAAAAATTTGATTGTTTAAATCTATCAGAACTTAGGGATGTTTAACACCTTACTTACATTTAATTTCACATGCCATAGCCATTAATAACCTGAGTAAACAAAGTTGTCAAACCAAAACTCTCACACACACAACAGACATTCATTACTGAGGCAGACACCATACAAACACTAGCTAAAAACGTTAATATTGTATGCTTGACGAAAATTTTCAAAACTTTTACTTATTTCCAAACAGAACTATCTGCAGATACATTTATGTAGCAAGAGTCAGTATAAAAACAGTTAAGGGCTAGGCCCGGTGGCTCACACCTGTAATCCCAGCACTTTGGGAGGCCAAGGCAGGTGGATCATTTGAGGTCAGGAGTCCGAGACCGGCCTGATCAACACGGTGAAACCCCATGTCTACTAAGCATAAAAAGATTAGCTGGGCGTGATGGTGCATGCCTGCAGTCTCAGCTACTCAGCAGACTGAGCCAGGAGAATCGGTTAAACCCAGGAGGTGGAGGTTGCAGTGATCCGAGATCATGCCACTGCCCTCCAGCCTGGGTGACAGAGCGAGACTCCCTCTCAAAAACTAAGAAAAAAACAATAATAATAAAAACAAACCATTTAAAAACTAGGACATAAAAGCAGTGAAATTTAAAGAAACTTTCCCAAAGGTAACTGTATTTTGCTTTTCTATCAAATGAAACACTGCCTTAATATTCCTAGTTTTAGTATACCATAGGTTGTACATCTGTCACATCCTCATATATATGAAATTTCAGCTGCTCTTATTAGGCTTTTAGATGAGCAATAACTGCCCCATGGCAGAAACCTTTCACTGACAAGAACCTGTGGAAGGGCCTGTGACTTTTCTTCTTCATTCTCATTCCCGAGGCAGGCTATTTCAGGGAAGCCTTGTGCAAATATAAGTAAGAAGTTGTCATAATACCTTTAAAAACAGTCGCTGGCTAATAATTGCAATATCTGCGAAACTACTTGTACTACTCTACCCCTATAGAGAATAATGTTACTCAATGTAGTATATTATCATGAGAGGGAAACTGATGTACGCATATATTTATCATGTATAAACTTGGTGCTGGAATAGCTGTATTAAAACTTGAATAGCATTTTCCCAAGATGACTTAGACTTTGTGTATTTTAGTAACTTTCTGGTTTTACATCACTTTCAGGTAGCTGATACAGACTTCTGAATGTTAGTACTATGACCTCAATGTACAAGATTGTAGAGGAAAAAAAATTTATTTTAAAAAACTACCTTACTTAAACTCTTAAATGTTCCATTCTACTTGCCCAAAAAGCTCTGAAAAAAGCTTTCTGTGTTTTATAAGAAAAAAAACCCATCTTTTTCATCTAAAGTTTCTTTATATGAGAAGAGTCAGAAAGATTTATCTCAAACCTAGAAAAAAAAGTATTTTTATCCAAAGGGCAATGCTATTCTAAAAATTTTGCCCAGGTACTAAAGCCCTTAGTGAAGTAACTTACTAGAAATTCCATTCATACACACAAATGAATACAACTGTCTAGACCGCTTCTGAGAAATGAGATATTTGTCTGGCAGGACAATTCCCTGAAAAAAATGGGTTTGGGGGAAATCGTCAGGCCCTCTTATCTTCCCTCTTACCTATTCTATGCAAAACTCCATGTCATTTTGTGTCTGGAATTGGTGGGTTCTTGGTCTCGCTGACTTCAAGAATGAAGCCGTGGACCCTCGCAGTGAGTGTTACTGTTTTTAAAGATGGTGTGTCCGAAGTTTGTTCCTTCTGATATTCGGAGGTGTTGGGAGTTTCTTCCTTCTGGTGGGTTCGTGGTCTTGCTGACTTCAGGAGTGAAGCTTCAGACCTTCCTGGCGAATGTTACAGCTTATAAAGGTGATGTGGACCCAGAGAGTGAACAGCAGCAAGATCTATCGCAAACTGCGGAAGAACAAAGCGTCTACAGCATGGAACAGTACCAGAAGCCCTTGCTGCTGCAGCTTTTATTCCCTTATTTTGCCCTGCCCACATCCTGCTGATTGGTCCATTTTACAGAGTGTTGATTGGTCCATTTTATAGAGTGCTGATTGGTCCATTTTTACAGAGTGCTGATGGGTGTGTCTACAAACTTTTAGCTAGACACAGAGTGCTGATTGGTGCATTTACAATCCCTTTAGCTAGACAGAAAAGTTCCCCAGGTCCCCACCCAATTAGCTAGATGCAGAGTGCTGATTGGTGCGTTTTTAGAGTGCTGATTGGTGTGTTTACAAACCTTTAGCTAGACACAGAGTGCTGATTGGTGCATTTACAATCTTTTAGATAGAAAAGTTCTCCAAGTCCCCACCTGACCCAGAAGCCCAGCTGACTTCATCTGTCAATTATACCCTATCTGTATCAAAAGAGAAAAGGGAATATGTGATATATCAACATTGTATGTATTTATAAAATATACATTATAATCTGTTTAAGGTAATAAGGAATAATTTAGCTAAAATATTATTCATAACTTAGAAGTCAAGACAGTGACCAAACAATACTCCATCTGTCTAAGCAGGGCCTCAAGGAATATAAAGGAGAATTGGAATAACCCAAAAATGATTGATGAAAGTGAGATTACTACCTTGGTGAGGGACCAAGATGGAATGAATAAACTAGGTGTCTAGGTATCAGATTATACATCAGGTTTATTCCAGTTTGCAGGTAATATCTTGAGCAAACCACAACAAAAGGGGACAGTTTACACACAGCTTTCACATAGAATCCTGCAGAGGGGAACTTCTCTCTGACCACCTGAGAACGAGAAGTTGGCTCTCAAACATCCCTCCATCAAAAGCAAAAGGGTCTTGTCCTTTGAGCCAAAAATCTGAGTCTTCATTTTCTGTAACATACATAGAGGGATGTATGGTAGGGAGGCTTCTTTTATTTTCTATGTAACTTTTGGGGGTAAGACCATTTGTCACACATTAAATTACTAAGTCCATTAGTGAGGACTGTTGAAATTGAAGGCCAGCACAGAAATTACAAATACAATGGAAACTATTCTCTGATTTCACACTCAGGTTCACAGAGACTATGTATCGTTTTATAGAGCAATTTATTTAGTAGTTTCCTTAAAGAGCACTATCAATTCTTCGCATAGTTAAAGCTCACTTCCTGACCTATTTCCTTTCAGCGTATACTAAGTAACTGTTGATTTAATCACCACAGAATTGAAAAGTATGCCTGTGGGCAACTGGCAGCTATTTTTAAAGCCATATTCTCCACTTCAGTTAAACATAAAAGTGGTTATGTGTTCATGAGGAAAATTTTTCCCTGTCTGTATCAGAAGACAAACTGAAACGAAACAAGAAAAGAGAAAACATTCCATTCACTTTTATTTGAAGATCCAGATGAAGGTACCCCAAGCAGTTTAAGATGTAATGATGGAAACCAGTTTGAGAAGACCCATCATCTCTAATTTCCCTCTGATTATGAAGTAATACAACAAAGCTACAGTAAGTGAACTGATATGGTGGTGAACGCAAACTGTTTCTAACTTCTCTCATTTGCTGGCTGGTGTCTTTAAAGGTAGCGTGGCATTTCATTAGCATACGTTTTATTTAGTCTATTTCTAAATTTAAAAAATTTATATATCTGTTACTTTCACACATTAGGAAGGATGTTAAAGATACCTATTTCTGTTTTTAGTAAATAAAGCTTATTGAAAGTCTTTTTTGTATTTGTTAAGAATCTTTTTCATTAACAATGGTTATTTTCTAATACTGGAGTACAGATACTTCCATGGGTCATTGATGTCAGCAAAGCTTGCTTGCCTAGGCATTCTCATTCGTATAAATTACTCTGATGGTAATCCGGCTATTTCCAAACACAGTGATCTCTTCTGAGTTCATCCTTACTCTTTGCAGCTGGCTCCTTCTTTATGGCCAAATCACTTGGCTCTGGGTGGGTTTTCTTCTATTGCTTCTCAAACTTCCACTCTAATTTGAATTAGCATTTGTAAAATCACTGCCCAAATTTCTGATTGTAATCTTAACAAGCGTGTAAAGACAATAAAAACAAAAGATGTTGCATAATTTTTGTTGTAAAAAGGTAAATCCTACTGCCTTCTGTGATATATTCAATAATGAATTTGTTCCTTTCCTAAATTTCCATTGCAATTTTTGCAGCATGTTTTTTATTTTTGCTTTGCATTATATATACGTATTTGTATAGATATCTTAGCCTCCACCTTAAATTTTATTCTCCTTCATAATAGAAGAATACTTAATGACCTTTATAATCCTTTGCTCAGTCTAATATAAGGTTGGTGCAAAAGTAATTGCAGTTTTTGCAATTTAATGTAAAAACCACAATTACTTTTGCACCAACGTAATACAATACCTTCAGTGTGTATCTGAGAAATGTAAAATGCATGTGCTTTAAGACAAAAGTCTTGGTAAATTCTGTGGATTTACAAAATAAATTTGAGCAAAGTAATATCTGAACACACCAAAGAAATCTAGAACTAAAAACAAAATATAAACAAACAAAAAGAATACACTATAAAATACTATACTGTAAGCAGTGAGAGGTGACAACATGCTAGCAGCCCTCGCTTCAGCTCGCCACAGCACTGTGGGACCCACTCTGTGGGCTGGCTGAGCCCGGAGCCGGCTCCCTCTGCTTGAGGGGAGGTGTGGAGGGAGAGGCTGCAAGCGGTGCTCACAGGCCAGCGCGAGTTCCAGCGGGTGCGGGCTAGGCAGGCCCTGCACAAGGAGTGGCAGCCAACGCTGCTGGCCTAGGGCAGTGAGGTAAAGGCTTAGCATCCGGGCCAGCAGCTGCGGAGATTGCGCTGGGTCCCCCAGCACTGCCGGCCGGCATGTACTGCGTTTGCATTCTCGCCAGGCCTCAGCCACCTCCCTGTGGAGCAGGACTCGGGACCCGCAGCCCTGACCGGCCCCCTCCCCAGCTCCGTGGCGCCCAGTCCCATTGGCTGTCCACGGGCTGAGGGGTGCAGGCGCGGCCGGCCTGCAGCCCCAGTGGAGGATCCAGTAGGTGAAGCCAGCGGGGCTCCTGCATCTAGTAGGGGCTTGGAGAACTTTTATGTCTAGCTAGAAGATTGTAAATGCACCAATCAGCACTCTGTGTTTAGCGTGGGTGGACTGGAAATGCACCAATCAGCACCCTGTCAAAAAAGTCCAATCAGTTCTCTGTAAAATGGACCAATCAGCTCTCTGTAAAATGGACCCAGCAGCAGGATGTGGGTGGGGTCGGATAAGGGAATAAAAGCAGGCTGCCAGAGCCGGCCAAAGTCAACTGGCTTTGTTACTCTTCCAGCGTGTGGAGGCTTTGTTCTTTTGCTTTTTGAGGTAACTCTTGCTGCATCTCGCTCTTTGGGTCCACACTGCCTTTATGAGCTGTAACATTCACCGTGAAGGTCTGCAGCTTCACTCCTGAAGTCAGCGAGACCACGAACCCACCAGAAGGAAGAAACTGCGGACAAATCTGAACATTTGAAGGAATAAACTCCGGACTACCATCTTTAAAAGCCGCAACACTCACCGTGGGGGTGTGCGGTTTCCTTCTTGAAGTCAGCGAGACCAAGAACCCACTAATTCCGGACACAGTAGTATGTATAAAAGTAAGTTTATAAAGAAAAACATCTTCTGTCTCACCTTTCTCAATGCCTTGTTTTCCTTCTCAGAGAGCTATGCTTCCTTTGTTTATGCTTTTAGTTATTTTTTAGCACTTCTCATGTAATTAGTAATTTGTATTTCTATGTCATGACTTTCCAGTTTTAAATATTTAAAATTGATTTCCCGTCAGTTGTCAAAATTGACTTGTCAATAGTTGGCTTATTGACTTGACATAGAAAAAGTTTGTTGATTTGTATTGTAACCATTTTCTCAACCCTTATCTCAATATACTTAGATCAGTGTTTCAGTTTGTCACCTCTTACATAATATACTTGAAATCAAACTCAGGTCAGACATTTAAAAGTGAATCAAAATAGTAAACCTCTGTTGGTAGTGGCTAGATGCACAGAAAGCAACCCTTCACTCCATGTCTTTTACACACAACTTATGTATTAAGATCATGAATGATCCTAGCAAAAACTACATTTTCTGGCCTACCTTGAAAGAGAGGTAGCTAATAGAGTAAGAATAGGAATAATTTGGTGGTATTTTCAGAAAAGCTCTTTAAAGGAGCTGACTCAGTTATATAAGTAAATTCTCTTGCTCTTGCTCTTTTCCTTTTCTCCATCTGAAAGTGGACATGATGGTGTGAACTTGCACGATGGTTTGCACTAATGAGTTCATGTTGGCGGTGGAAGAAACATGCTGAGCTAGGATGGTGAAACAGAAAGCCTGAAATCTTGATGGCCACTGGAACTGCCATAATAACCCTGAGCCACCAGTATCTTAACTGCTCTTAAATGAGAGAAAAATAGCCGGGGGTGGTGACTCATGCCTGTAATCCCAGCACTTTGGGAGACCAAGGGAGATGGATCATGAAGTGAGGAGTTCAAGACCAGCCTGGCCAACATAGTGAAACCCTATCTCTACTAAAAAAACAAAAATTAGCCAGGCATGGTGGCACGCACCTGTAATCTCAGCTACTCGGGAGGCTGAGGCAGGAGAATTGCTTGAACCTGGGAGGCAGATATTGCAGTTAGCTGATACCACGCCACTGCACTCCAGCCTGGGCCACAGTTCAAGACTCCATCTCAAAAAAAAAAAAAAAGAAAAGAAAAGAAAAAGAAAATAAAAGGAAAAGAAAATTCTAATTATTTAAAACAATGCTATACAAGTTTTTAGTCATATCATCCAAACATATTTTTAAGTGCTATGTTGACAAAATACCATATATTAACAGAAAACAAATGAACGTAATTTCAGGTAATTGAATGAGGGAAATGAATGGATTATACAATCCTGAAATTTGCATTTTTTTAGAATGTAAGGTTAAAGATAGAGTTAATGGTTTGATATACAATTAAACACAGGAGTATGGAGGGATAACATATATTATTAAACACAAGAGTATGGAGGGAAACATATATTATTATACTAAGGCAAATGATGTCTCAGATCTGTCTGATTGAATGAATGATAATTCAATAAGAATAGAAGCCAAAACCTCTTAATCTTTGTAAAATTCTTGTCAATAAAATTATTATGGTATTCCTTTCAAACTTCCAAGAAAGCTAAAGCTAGTTCCTACTTAGATGGAGCTGGAAACCCCTGATGGATTATAGTAGTATGTGTGTGTAATAGAGACAGCGAGTGAGAGCACTAATTTATGAGTAATAATTCTGCTATAAAAGAAATTATGTACAGCATGTGGTCTGTTTTATAGCTAATAATAATAAGCATTTATAATTATACAATACTATGTTAAAGGCATCATATGTTACTGTAGGTCACTAGCAATATTTCATCTTCAAAACAATCCTGTAAGTAGATAGTTGTTATTCCGTTTGAGGAAACTGAGGCATAGAGATACCTTGTCATTTACTCAGGGTCACAGAGCTCATCAATGTTGTTGCTAGAATTCAGATATAGGTAATTTATTCTCAGAGTGAGAACATTGAACCATTTGTCTTCTCATATCATACTGGCTTTTACCCAATAATAAATAATTTTCAAGAAAAATGTAAACTATTGTTTAATAACTCCCTGTCAATATATTCACCACTCCTTCACAAGCCATCCCTTCCTCTGTGTTTCTTGTGTATTTTTCAATTGGTTAATCTTTCCAACTGTTTGAAACTAGCTGTTTATAAATTGTCTCCCTAAGGATATCATCAATTCTTTGAGTCAGCTAGCCAAAGTACAAAGTACAAGATTAATTTAAGTCAACTATCCAAAGTACATAAATAAATTAAGCATGGCCTGTAGAAGACCATACGTGAATGTCTAATAAAGAAATGCATGGGGCCAGGTGCATTGGCTCACGCCTATAATCCCAGCACTTTGGGAGGCCGACATGGGCAGATCACAAGATCAGGAGTTCGAGACCAGCCTGACCAACATGGTGAAACTCCATCTCTACTAAAAACACAAAAATTAGCTGGGCCTGGTGGTGCGCACCTGTAATCTCAGCTGCTCAGGAGGTTGAGGCAGAAGAATCGCTTGAACCTGGGAGGCAGAGGTTGCAGTGAGCCGAGATCACTCCACTGCACTCCAGCCTAGGCGACAGAGTGAGACCCCATCTCAAAAAATAATAATAAAATCAATCAATCAGTCAATCCAAATAAATGCATGGTTGTATACTGTAATTCTAGCGTTCCTTTCAGCTCTGCTTTCCTGTGTCTATGTTATGTTGAGAACCTCTCAGTATGTTTTCCCCAATTATTTCTAGTTTTGTTATCTTTGAAAACCAGCTTTTCATGTTTGCTTCTGCAAATTCTACAATTGAACTTAACAGCTTCCTTAAGTTTGCTACCCTTTCTGTCAAGATTCTGCAAGCCTCTCTTGTATGCTAAATTCTTGATATGAAGCTAGGTTAAATTTTGTCATTTGCTGATCAGTTTTTATCTGCTTTCTCCATAACCAGTATCACTTTAGATGTGCAACCACATGTTCTCTCAGCTGTTCCTCTTCTTGTCTCCAACTATCTCATTTATTCTGATCTTAAGTCTGTTTCATACCAGTTCAATGTTTCCCATCTTATCTCACTACTCATTTCCTCATCTTCATAACTCTACCTTCATTGCCTAGAAGGGCTCTCAAAACCATTCCAAAAGTCAGACAGGAATGTAAAGTTAAATGAATTTTAAAAACATAAGACTTAAGATATTACTTCATATTCATTTTAGAAACAAGAATAGAAAAACAAGTGACTAAATTGCTCTTGACTGGATATTATTTTGAGTACTAATAATCTTTTTAATTTCTTTTTTTTTTTTTTTTTTTTGAGACGAGATCTCACTCCGTCACTCAGGCTGGAGTGCTGTGGCACAATCATAGCTTGCTGCAGCCTCCAACTCCTGGGCTCAAGCATCCTGGCACTTGAGATTACAGGCACGCACCACCACACCTGGCTAATTTAAAAGAAAAATGTGGAGATGAGATATCACTGTGTTGCTCAAGCTGGTCTTGAACTGCTGACCTGGCCTCAAGTAAGCTTCCCACCTCAGTCTCTCGAAGTGTTAGAATTACAGGCATGAGCCACAGTGCTTGACCTCTTTTTTCTTCTTTAATAAAATAAGATATTATAAATGCTTATTCCTGATATTCTAGCAAATAAAAGAATCTAATAGTAAATATTCCTTTTAAGAAAGGCATGACCTCTAGTAAAACATTTTTGCCAGAAATTTGAAATAAATATTTAGAAATAAAGATGACTATGATATTCTACAAAGTAAGTTTACAGTATATATAACTGAATGTTAACTAAATATTTAAAAGTGTCAAAATTCATTCATATTTGGGTGCTTTAGAGGAAATAGGAGAATCCTCAATTTAAGGAGAGAGTAATGGGACAGGAAGAGGAGAGGGGAGGGGATGGAATTCTGGACTGAGAAATTCTGAGAGTAAGATACCAGCAAACAAAACTCTTCTCTGTGGTTTGATTACTTCACTGTCATAGAAATGTGCTCTAACTACTTATGTAGAATTCCTACAACAACATTAATTGGGAAGAAATCAGAGACAGAAGCAATAGGATATACCGTGCATTCTGCAGCACTACACAGGCAACCAGAGACATTAGACTCTGGCATAAAAACCTAACCCTTGACTATTGAGTTTTTAAGGGGCATAACTAAGTGAACACTATCTCTTTCCATGGTGAAATTAAGTACAGGGCACAATCACAATATGAAATGGAAAAATGTCTTTGATTTAGCCGTATCCTACAATCTCACATTTCCTGTTTGGTTGAAACAGCTTCACTATTAGCCCTATAAGCCAGTGTGTGAGGCTTCCACGTGCAGCCTAATGGCAGAGTAAAGCAGTGACAACACCTTTCCTGCCTGTGTTCATGTTTAGAGAAGTGCCAGATTCCATCTATGGTGTACTTGGACTTGGATACAAAGATTGCAGTTGACTAGGACTGATTTTCTGAAGCACTGACCTGTAGTTAGGTTTTACGAAGGTTTTCAGGAAGGTGACTCTTTTATAGGAGACAAGCCAGTAGGGAATCAGTTTTAAACAAGTTAAGATTTCCCCCTCATTACTCTTAACTCTTTCTCTCTTGGAGGGACCTACTGCCATCTCATTCATTTCATGCCGCTGCAATCTATTCCATCCCTTCATTCACAATATTTCAAAGGTAACAATAAGTCATCTCCAGATTGCCAAACACATGGTTATCTTTAATTCGTTAATGCACTTTATTGATCTAAGAAATAGCTGACCCCTGTGCCTTTTCAAGTCAATATAAACTTCTTTTTAAATTATGAGCAAGAATATATGCCTGTGGTATTTTCTCTATACCTTAAATACAGATATTGAGATTTATGTTATTTATATTCTTCAAATAATTATTCTTCAAATAATTATATTAAATGTAAAACATCATTACTGTATATTTTAGAATTCATTTTATATTTATTGATTTATTTTCTTGCTTTCTTTAATTATGTTTCTGTGTTCCAAGTTTTTAATTCAGGCAGATTTTCCATTATTACTAATGTAAAATTTTAAAAAACATTATTTTAATAGTCAATACATAAACACTAATGTAGTTTATGACTTCCCTGACTCTCCCTGTTCATAGATCTACACCATTTTTCTTTGGGGATAAAGTTTTTCTTTTAAATAGTGGATGTGAGTGTTAGTCTTTAATGTCTGAAAGACAATTTCATCATCAATCTTGAATGACTTTTTAAGATGTTACTGGAATAGAATACTAGGTTGAGATTAGTGAGGATCGAAGTGGATTGAAGATATTACTTTCTGGTAGTCTGGCATTTATTGCTACTGATGAAAATTTTCCTTTTGGTCTTATTGTTTTTCCTTTGTAGATAATCTCTTTTTCTAGAATCTTTTAATTTTTTCATTTCCTATTTAAGTGTATTTTTATTTTTCCTGTTCTGTATAGAACCTAACACCTTCATTTATTCAATTCTGGAAAAGTCTCAGCCATTTGGGTTTTTACTAATTGCATTGTCTTTTTTTTAAGCTCTTGTAAGAGCTTTTTATCTCAGTAGGCTTACGCTTTTGTTGTATTTGTTGCTATTATATATACTTTATACATGTTATATTTATTATATATATGTGTGAGAGAGAGATTATGATTTCATAAGTATTTTCTGAAGACTGTCAAGTAATTGGTTAGAATTTTCTATTTGGGGAAATTGGTGCCTTAAATATGCTTATTTTTAATTAGTTTTATATGCTAGTACATGCTCATTTTATTGCAAGATGTTTCCTAAGTAAATTTAATTTTTTTTAATCCTGTTAGATAATTTTAAATCAAGATTACTCTGGTCTTCTGTTTCCCCAAAAAATCAGGGAAATTTGCATGGGTGTCTTCCATATTTTGGGACAACATTCTGCTTAGCATCATACTATACAATTGTGATGGTTAGAACATTTATTTTTATATTTAGTATCAGCAACCTGATGGAGGTTGCAAGAAGCTAGAACTGTGTGTTTTTCTGTTGTGGGTCCTCGTCTCTGCACAATTTTTATATTTTTGACTTTCTGTCACCACAGCTGTATACTTGCTGTCACATACACACAAACACACATGATGTACACTGTAAATCTCAGTGACCGCAATCACTAAACTGCCAAAAGAAAACTTAGATACCTGTGACCCCTCCAGCATTCTAAACCTAAAACCCATCTGTGTGGTGGGATTTTTGCTAGATGTAAGTGTATTCAAATTGATTTCATGGTTAACATCTGATAATTCCATGAGGCAAAGATGACTCTGTGAGGTGAGTTCCCTTCCGTATTGCACATGACCACGCAATGGAGAAAACTGCCTGGGCCCAGGTGTTAGGTGGTATCATGTTTCAACTCACAAACAATCTGTCATTTTCACCAAACCCTTTCCATAGCGTTGAGTTTCTGAGTTGGAATGGATTTTGAGGTCAGCACTTCCCTCCAGTTTTGGTGTGAGGAAATGGTACAGGATCTGATTTATTTGATCTTAGTAACTGTCTTCTTGGATACATCTTCATCCATTGCTGTAATAAAAGCTTAGTAAAGACCATCTTGTGAAGGTAACCATCTTGTTACCTCAGGAAATGTGCACAGCTCCAGGAATGTTACTAATTTGCTTATGTGTTCATTCTCTCAAGCCTTCTCCCCAATATCATAAGAGCAGGAATCATGTGTTTCATAATCACCACAGCATCCCCTGCTCTTAGTGCAGTGCTTGGAACAGAGTAGGCACTCAGTGGTGCTGCCTAAATAAATATTTGTCTAACCGATGGATGCATAGTTAGGCTTCAGTTTGTCAGCCCTCCTCCCTCCAGTTTTTTTGAATTCTAATAGATCTACGAGAAACAAAGTGGTGAGTGGGGAGACATAAATATGCCTGTAAATAATCTCAAAGCTAGGCCCCAGATCTAGCAAAATATGTTAACATATATGTTTAATTCCTCTTGGTCATTTCAACCAGTATCCAAAAAGGATCAAGGGGAAAATTTGGGAAGTTTGAAAGCCTGTTCTTATGCAAGCCACTGTCTTTTAGGGAATCCTCATGTCCTCTCCTGAAGTTAGTTATCTTTGTCTACCTTGGCTTCTTGGTTTACTTCTTACCATTTCAGACTTCTCAAGATAATGTGTTATTTTTTTTTCCAAGTCTGCACCCTTGATCTTCCTTTCTTCTCTTTATATGTATTCTCGATGAGTAACTACCTGATAAATATATAGGTATGTGTAACTAGGTCTGTCCCAAGCATCTCACACATATCTCAGACCAAATTCATTATATTTTTTCCATTTCCTATTTTAGTCAATGGCACCTTGAGCCTTACAGTTCCCTAAGCCTTTCCATTCATTCATCAATTATTCCATCTACTTTTTAGGCGTGATGGGAAAAGACCCATTTATTTAGCACCTACTATGTTCTAAGAACCATACTAGATACCTGGTCAAGTAAAACATGGTTCCTGAACTTATTGAAATAGCAAATAAATAATGAGTATGAAACTACTGTTGAATGCCCTGATACATCTGTGCATATAGGCATATGGAACATATTAAATAACATTTAAATCTGATTAAACATTAAGAAAAGTTTTAAATGAGTTCTTTCTCTTTTAAACGAGAAGAGGTTTGATGAAAATGTAGAAATTAGCTGCATGAAGAAAAAGGAATGTTTTATCTAGTCAAAGGAAAAAAAAATATGTTTAGATATATGTCCGTGAGCCAGGATATGTTAGAGACCCCAGTTCTATGCTAGAGGATATCTGGATATCATGGTTATAACTCATTTCAAACCTTCTATTGTAACCTATGCTCACTGCCAGTTTTTCAAGATGGTCTCAGAGGTTTTTGCTTACTCATAAACATTGAGAAGCATTAGGTGAGGTTCAATTTTCAAAGCAGTTACCTAAAAAGAAATAACGGTTCTCTTTCCCCTCCAGATGGCTAAATGTCTTTAGACTGTCTACAGCCTTGTGCTTTCACTGGAGTGTTAAAAACACTCTGAATTGTAAAATAATTCTTTCTGAGCTATAACTTTTCAGGAGTCAAAAGAGGACAATGAATGTCTTAGAACAGATAAAAATCTCTTTACAAAAGTGAACCAGGAATTTAAAATAAGATAAGTTGTAGAATTTGTTAAAATTTGCATTTAAACCGGGCACAGTGGCTCACGCCTGTAATCCCAGCACTTCGGGAGGCCGAGCCAGGCGGATCACCTGAGGTCAGGTGTTTGAGACCAGCCTGGCCAACATGGCGAAACCCCATCTCTACTAAAAGTACAAAAATTAGCCGGGCATGGTGGCGGGTGTCTGTAATCCAAGCTACTTAGCAGGCTGAGGCAGAAGAATAGCTTGAACCCAGGAGACAGAGATTGCAGTGAGCCGAGATTGCACCACAGCACTCCAGCCTAGGTGACAAGAGTGAGACTCCGTCTCAAAATAAATAAATAAATAAATTGCATTTCATTTCTCATTTCACTCTTGTCTGGTTATTTATCCCAAATGATTTATAATAGTAGCTGACTAATGCAGAAATTAATATCAGACACATTAACTGTGTTATTATGAAGTATGAGGGTTTAGTGTTACTGATGGTGACTAGAATTACTCAATATTATTTATCTCAAATAATTTATGAGTTCTCATCCATCCCATTAAATTCATCTCCTTTTTTTTGAAACTCAGAATTCGTCGGTTTTCTCTCCTTAGAAGGTTCAGATGATTTAGAAGGTAAATTGATTCTAATTATTTCTAATTATGCCAGTGAGAAATTGTTTAGGATGTATTTAAAAAATAATTATTCAAGATATTTCTCAAAAGAAGACATACAAATTGGCAACAGATAGACATATGAAAATTGCTCACCATCGCTAATCATCACAACATGCAAATTAAAACCACAATGAGATACAACTTCACACTTGTTAGGATGACTATTATCAAAAAGATAAAAGATAAGTACTGGGGATGTTGTAGAGAAAAGATAATCCTTACACACTATTGATAGGAATGTAAATTAGTATAGCCATTTTGGAAAACAGTATGGAGGTTCTTCAAGAAACTAAAAATAAAACTACCATACAAGCAGCCGGGCACAGTGGCTCATGCCTGTAATCCCAGCACTTTGGGAGGCCAAAGTGGGTGGATCATGAGGTCAGGAGATCGAGACCATCCTGGCCAATATGGTGAAACCCTGTCTCTACTAAAAATACAAAAACAGCCGGGCGTGGTGGCGGGTACCTGTAGTGCCAGTTACTCAGGAGGCTGAGGCAGGAGAATGGTGTGTACCCCAGAGGCAGAGCTTGCAGTGAGCCGAGACCACACCACTGCACTCCAGCCTGGATGACAGAGCAAGACTCTGTCAAAAAAACAAAAACTACCATATGATACAGTAGTCCCACCTCTGGGTATATATCTAAATATATCCAAAGGAAATAAAATTAGTATGTCAGGGATGTTTGCATTTCCATGTTCGTGGCAGTATTATTCATAATAACCAAGATATGGAAACAACTTCAGTGCCTATCCATGGATAAATGGATAAAGAACACCTGGTACATATCCACAATAACACACTATTCAGCCTTAAAAATATAATGAAATACTGTCATTTGTGATAACATGGATGAATCTAAAGGACATCATGCTTAAGCGAAATAAGTCAGGCACAGAAACACAAATATTCCATCTTACTTACATGTGGAATCTAAAAAACTCAAACTCATAAAAATAGAGAGTAGATGATTTACCAGAGACTGAGGGTGGGGCTGGCTGTGATAGGGGGAGGACAAAATGTTTGTCAAAGGGTATAAAGTCTCAGGAGGAATAAACTCTGGTGATCTATTATACAGCAAGTTGACTACAGTTAATAATGATGTATATTTAAAAATTGTGAGAAGAGTGGATTTTAATGTTCTTATCACAAATAAATAATAAGCATGTGAGGTAATGGATATGTTAAGTAGCCTGATTTGATCATTCCACAATGAATATCAAAACATCACATTGTACCCCATAAGTATATATAATTATTGTTTGTCAATTAAAAATTTTAAAAAATTAAAAATCATTATTCAAGTGAGCTTAGCTTAATTTAGGTAACTTGACCAAAGAACTATTTGATAGTCTATTATTCTAAATAATATTTATGTCTCCAAATGCCACTTTGCAAATGCTATAAGTTAAAAGAGATTGAAACAAGGTACTGAAGATGCCAAAATGGAGAGGATTAATTGCCATATTTTGAGCAATCAATGACACTTGACTATAGATATTTCAAAGGAGTCTAAGTAAATAATTTTCTTTATTTTATCTTCATAATTAGAAACAAATTGAATTAAAAGTATGTATTCATTCTATTTTGCTTTAGGTATTAAAATAACTTACATAAATATTTTTATATTAAAATTATATTAAATTAAAATTTATGTTAATTTTGTTTCGTATTAAATATTTCACAGTAGCAGAAAATTATTTACAACTTGAATCACTATTCATTGTTTTTTCTCCATCTAAAATCTAAATAAGGTACTTTTTCTCGATCTTGTAAGGTCATATTTTTTAAAACCTCAGTCCTAAAAGAATTGAAGGCAAAATAAAATCAAAGCAATGACAATGCATGTAGATTTTATACAACCTATGTTACTAAAATATTATAAAGGTACTCCTAAAAAAAACACATAAATGTCAACTGAGATTTCCATATTTCATTTTTTATTTCTACTAACAGCTTAAAGTATTTGTAAATTCACATTGTATTGTTATGTACACAATATATTTATAAAGAAATATTTTATGTTTCCTTTTTTAAAAACATCAATATTTTCCTATTTTTCTGATACATCATAAGGTATGAATGAAACATTTGCTATGATTCCAACTTTAGTGTGCAATAATGCTTTCTGATTTTTTCAGTGTATAAACTAATTTTGCATTAAGAAAACAAAAAGAAAGTTCCATATTCCTGTTTCTTTTTATTGATATATTATTACTAATTAATTTTGCCAATTAACAACAGTGCCTCAGTGAACTTTCATCACTAAATAACATATAGTTTGAGCTTGTGGTCATAATACCTATAAAAATTATTGAAATCCATATGATTTCAAAATATACATACTTGGACCTTAACCTGAGTAGGGACCTGGGATTTAATTGCTTTTGAATACAGCCAAGCTCTCACCTTTCTCAGCAAA
The DNA here is from genome assembly GCF_024542745.1 of Macaca thibetana thibetana. NCBI lineage: Eukaryota > Metazoa > Chordata > Mammalia > Primates > Cercopithecidae > Macaca > Macaca thibetana. Next base: position 27,095,844 of record NC_065582.1, on the reverse strand, counting down.
TTATTAAAATAAAACATTCAGCTTTACCCCCTGCTCTTAGATTGTCGTTATAGTGTTATAATTCCTGGCCCTAGTGCCTGTCTCCTGCCTTGAGAAGGGGTGCCCAACTCCACCGGACAGTTTCCATCCCCATTCAACTTTCCCATTTGGCCTGTGCAGAAGACAGATGGATCTTCGAGAATGACAGTGGATTATCGTAAGCTTAAGCAAGTGCTGACTCCAATTGCAACTGCTGTACAAGAGGTAGTTTCATTATATGCGCAAATTAACACATCTCCTGTTACCTCGGGTGCAGCCATTGAGTTGACAAATGCCTTTTTCTCCATTCCTGTCCACAAGGCCTGCCAGAAGCAATTTGCCTTCAGCAGGCAAGGCCGGCAATATACCTTCACTGTCGTACCTCAGAAGTATATCAGCTCTCCCGCTTTGTGTCATAATCTTATCAGAGGGACATTGATTGCTTTTTGCTTCTGCCAGATATCACACTGGTCCATTGCATTGATGACATTATCCTTATTGAATCTATCGATCAAGAAGTAGAAAACACACTGGACTTATTGGTGAGACATTTGCGTGCCAGAGGATGGGAAATAAATACCACTAAAATTCAGAGACCTTGTATCTCACAAAAATTTCTAGGGGTCCAGTGGTGTGGGGCCTGTTGAGATATTCCTTCTTAGGTGAAGGATAAGTTGATGTATTTGGCCCCTCCTACAACCAAGAAAGGAGCACAACGCCTAGTGGGCCTATTTGGATTTTGGAGGCAACGCATTCCAAGTTTGGGTGTGTTTCTCTGGTCCATTTTTTGAGTGACCCAAAAGGCTGCCAATTTTGAGCGGGTTCTGGAACAGAAGGCTCTGCAACAGGTCCAGGCTGCTGTGCAAGCTGCTCTGCCACTTGGGCCATATGACCCAGAAGATCCAATGGTGCTTGAGGTGTCAGTGGCAGATAGGGATACTGTTTGGAGCTTTTGGCTGGCTCCCATATCCTATAGGTGAATCACAGTGGAGGCCTCTAGGGTTTTGGAACAAGCCCCTGCCATCTTCTACAGATAACTACTCTCCTTTTTAGAGATAGCTCTTGGCCTGTTACTGGGATTTGGTGGAAACTGAATGTTTGACTCTGGGTCATCAGGTCATCATGTGACCTGAACTGCCTATCATGAACTGGCTGCTTTCTGACTCCTCTGGCCATAAAGTGGGTCATGCACAGCAGCATTCCATCATCAAGTGGAAGTGGTATATATGTGATCGGGCTTGACCAGGTCTTGAAGGCACAAGTAAGTTACCTGAGGAAGTGGCTCAAATGTCCATGGTCTCCACCCCTGCCACCCTGCCTTCTGTCACCCAGCCTACACTGATGGCTTCATGGGGAGGTCCCTATGATCAGTTGACAGAGAAAGAGAAGTCTAGGGCCTGGCTCACAGATGGTGCTGCATGATATGCTGGCACTACCGGAAAGAGAATAGCTGCAGCACTACAGCCCCTTTCCAGGACATCCCTGAAGGACAGCAGTGAAGGGAAATCTTCCCAGTAGGCAGAACTTTGAGCAGCGCACCTGGTTGTGCATTTTGCCTGGAAGGAGAAATGATCAGATGCGTGATTAGATACTGATTCATGGGCTGCAGCCAGTGGTTTGACTGGATGGTTAGGGACTTGGAAGAAGCATGATTGGAAAATTGGTGACAAAAAAATTTGGGGAAGAAGTATGCGTATGGTCCTCCCTGAGTGGTCAAAAACTGAAGCTATTTGTATCCCATGTGAGTGCTCACCAACGGGGGACCTCAGGAGAGGAAGAGTTTAATCAAGTGGATAGGATGACCCGTTCTGTGGACACCACTCAGCCTCTTTCCCCAACCACCCCTGTCATCGCCCAATGGGCCCATGAACAAGTGGCCATGGTGACAGGGATGGACATTACTCATGGGCTTAAGCAACATGAACTTCCACTCACCAAGGCTGACCTGGCTATGGCCACTGCTGAGTGCCCAGTTTGCCAGCGGCAGAGATCAATACTGAGCCCTCAATATGGCAGCATTCCTCGGAGTGATCAGCCAGTTACCTGGTGGCAAGTTGATTATATCGCACCTCTTCCATCATGGAAAGGGCAGAGGTTTGTCCTCACTGGAACGGACACTCCAGATATAGGTTTTCCTATCCCACAAGCAATGCTTCTGCTAAGACTACCATCCATGGACTCATGTGCCTTATCTGCCATCATGGTATTCCATAGAGCATTGCCTCTGACCAAAGCACTACTTTACGGCTAAAGAAGTGTGGCAGTGGGCTCATGCTCATGGAATTCAGTGGTCTTACCATGTTCCCCATCATTTTGAAGCAGCTGGACTGATAGAATGGTGGAATGGCCTTTTAAGTCACAATGACAGTGCCAACTAGGTGACAATACTTTACAGGGCTGGGGCAGTGTTCTCCAGAAAGCCGTGTATGCTCTGAATCAGTATCCAATATATGGTACTGTTTCTCCCATAGCCAGGATACACAGGTCCAGAAATCAAGGGAAGGAAGTGGAAGTGGCACCGCTCACCATCACCCCCTAGTGATCCACGAGCAAAAGTTTTGCTTCCTGTTGCCATGACATTATGTTCTGCTGGCCTAGAAGTCTTAGTTCCAGAGGGAGGAACGCTGCCACCAGGAGACATGACAGTGATTCCATTAAACTGGAAGTAAAGATTGCTACCTGGACACTTTGGGATCTTCTTACCACTAAGTCAACAGGCTAATGAAAGAGTTACAGTGTTGGCTGGGGTGATTGACCCAAACTATCAAGATGAAATCAGTCTACTATTCCACAACGGAGGTAAGGAAGAGTGTGCATGGAATACAGGAGATCCATTAAGGCATCTATTAGTATTACCATGCCCTGTGATTAAGGTCAATGGGAAACTATAACAGCCAAATCCAGGCAGGACTACAAATGACCCAGACCCTTCAGGAATGAAGGTTTGGTTCACTCCACCAGGAAAAAAGAATGAGGTGCTTGCTAATGGTAAAGGAATACAGAATGAGTAGTAGAAGAAGGTAGCCATCAATACCAGCTACGACCACGTGACCGGCTGCAGAAACGAGGACTGTAATCGTCATGATTATTTCTTCCTTCTTTTGTTAAAAACATGTTTGTGCATGTATATACTTGTACTAAGAAAATATCTTCAATTTATATCTCTTTCTTTTATCATATGAAATAAGATTTATAGACTTCACATCTGCATTTAAGTATTGTTAACTTTATGTAATAGTATTTGGGTTGGGGGTTGGTGAGTTTCCAGCTGTATGAAGGATAGTTGTATTATGTTAGGTGTAATTATGACCTTATTATGTGAAGATTATGTATGATCTCAGGAGATATGTATGGGTTCAAGCTTACAAGCGGTAGACTTGTCAATACTGAGTGTCAGCTTGATTGGATTGAAGGATACAAAGCGTTGATCCTGGGTGTGTCTGTGAGGGTGTTGCCAAAGGAGATTAACATTTGGGTCAGTGGACTGAGGAAGGCAGACCCACCCTTAATCAGGTGAGCACCATCTAATCAACCACCAGTGAATATAAAGCAGGCAAAAAACTGTGAAGTGATGAGATAGGCCTAGCTTTCCAGCCTACATCTTTCTCTTGTGCTGGATGCTTCCTGCCTTGGAACTTCAGATTCCATATTCTTCAGTTTTTAGACTCAGATTGGCCCTCCTTGCTCCTCAGCTTGCAGATAGCTTATTGTGGGACCTTGTGATCATGTAAGTTAATAAACTCATATGTACACACACACACACACACACATATATATACACACACACATATATATACACACACACATATATATATAAACACACACACACACACACGCTATTAGTTCTGTCCCTCTAAGAGAACCCTAATACATTTCCTAAAAAGAAGGATGACAATTATTTGGTTATGATTATGTGTTGTGCATTGCTCTAAATGATTTGTGTGTTTTAATTCATTTAGTGTTTACCCTGTGTGTTTTTTACTATGTTCATATTTTACAGATGAGTAGACTGAGTCAGACACCTAGGAAATAGGTTCAGGCCATGGCTGGGCCAGAATTTAAAGATCTTTTTAGCAAATAATCAAATAATGGGCAGCAAAAGGACCAGATAAGTGGGAAAAAAATGGAACCAGAGGTTATCAGTCTACCTAATAATATGAAAGAGAAAGAAAGAAAATGGAGAGAATGTATTCTGGCTAAAAAGAGTAAAAGAGAAGGGACAAAATTCCCAGGCTATGGGGAGACAGGAGATGTTTGCAGATTGGGTGAGGGGAATGGAAATATCTGATGCAACAAAAAGGCTTCAGAAAATGTGGAGTTGAAAATACAAGATTTTTTTTTTTGAAAGGATATTAGAGAAATGTGCTCTGAGGTTGAAGTGTACATTCCTCTTTATGTAACTTGAAACCGAAGTAAATAATTATAATTGTCTAAAATATTTTAGCATGTTTGGACACTGTCTTTTCCCACACACATACCTTTCTGCATCCAGTATGTTTTAGCTGTAACAGGCTTGAATTTGCATTTATGCCTTGGAAGTTACTGGTTAAAGAAGAATTATACATTTGCATGGGGGTGCAGAAGCTTGCTGTTCAGAAAAGAAATCTCTGATTTCTTTCTCCTTTGCCTCTCCTAACAGAAAGTTTGTATTGAAAGACATTGAAAAGAAAAAAAGGAAAAGAGGAGGAAAAGGTAAAGGAGATAGAGGAGGAGCAGAAGGATCAGGAGGAAAGAATAGACTGAGTTGGCTCTGCTAAGGCCAGAATGTCATTTATGACAATGTGAAGCTGATGAGAAGGTTGATTATTCACGTGTGGAGAAACTAGACAGGTGACATTTGTAATCAGGACCAAACCTAGTAAGGCAGAGTGCTTTGATTTCCTATATTCTAAAGGAACTGACAGCAGAACTCCTTCCAAACCGGCCACAGGTGACAGGTAATAAAGAACTGGCTAATTGGGTTCATTCGATCTGCCGTGCCACCAGGGCTCAGTCATGCTGGAGCTGGTCATAGCATAACAAGTTGAAGTGTCTGCCTCTTACTGTGAATTACCTTCCTGCCTTGTGGAAATGTGGAGGTCAGAGTCAACAGCAATAGCAATGGTGACAAGTGAGGTACAGAAGAGAATAGAGATGGGCCAGTAACAGCAAGGCTGGACATTTGGAATGAATGTCAGCTCCAGACTTCCAGCTTCTGCAGCAGAAGCTAAAGTATCACTACAGGGCTCATCCCAAAGTATCAAGTCTTAGGGCTGACCAGACCATGAAAGAATAAGAAAGACATATTTCACTCTACATTTTTAATTTTGAGGGTAGAGAGGGAATTCGAGTTCTGTGGACAAGTCAGTGATGTCTGCTTTCAATTGATTGTAATAAATATGGACATATCTCCTTCTTACAACATAAGAATGGCAGAGTTCTTTGTCTTAGAAAAATTAGGAACATCACTATACTAACTGTAGCTATATTCAATTTCAAAATTACTTGTCATAAGTAATTTTTTTTCCCATGAGAGGAAGAAAGCAGAAACACCTATTCATTTTTTTTTTTTTTTTTTTTTGTGAGATGGAGTCTTGCTCTGTCACCCAGACTGAAGTGCAGTGGTATGATCTCCACTCACTGCAATCTCCGCCTCCTGGGTTCTAGCCATTCTCCGGCCTCAGCCTCCTGAGTAGCTGGGATTACAGGTGCTCGCCATCACGGCCAGCTAATTTTTGTATTTTTCGTAGAGATGGGTTTTTGCCATGTTGGCCAGGCTGGTCTCGAACTCCTGACTCAGATGATCCACCCACCTCAGCCTCCTAAAGTGCTGGGATTACAGGCTTGAGCCAGCGCACCCAGCCAACTATTAATTCTATGCTATGGCTTTTCCCAGAAAATAGTTTCTAATTCTCTGTAGAATCAGTTTAGCCCTAGGAAAAATGTGCATAGTTATTGTGGGGTTTTATTGAGTTAGAATTTGCTAGTAGATTAGTCACCGAGTTTCTTCAGAAAGCTGCTCAACTACAGAGGCTTCTAACTTGCCCCTTAGAGAATATCATGTTTTTCAATAAATACCATTCTGTGATCAATTTAATACTTTACATTTCTTTTTTGAAGCCCAAAACATGATTTGGGTATAAATTATATACAAAATCATTTGACAGAATATGTCAATAGTGTGCCTGTATTTACAGACTCCCTTCTCCTTTTTTATCCTGGAGTCTTCACAATGTAGTGTAAGTTGTGGAGATTATTGAAAATAATAGAAGGACCAAAGACAGTATGGAACAATAAAGAGGAGTTCAAAAAGGAAAATAACATAGAATGAGATTAGTCTATTAAACAATCGGAGGGAAATCTTGATTGCCTGATATTCAGATAATCTCAAAGCACTTATTATGTAACATTGTAATCAACTTTTTCAACTTCGTCAGTATTGTTTTCGTTATTAATATTGAATATGCTGTTACCTATGTATACATAAATTATACTTCTTTCTTGTCTCAAGGCATTATTTCCGTATTCCGCCTCTAACATTCTGCTTCAGCCTCATTACTTGTCTCTTTCCTTCAAATATGATAACTAGGAGCCAGCCTGGGCTCCTTATTTGGACACACAGTGGGCAACTCTTCACCTATGTGTGTGTAGTTCCTTTGTCTAGAAAGCCTTGTCACCATCACCACCAAGTCTGCTGAATAAACTTATTTCATTCTTTTAAACTTAGATAGTTCTGAATCTGTGATTCTTTTCCTTACCTCTGGCTCCACCTGATAAAATAGTTAATCCTCTACCCTTTCCTAAGTGCTTTCCATCACCATGTTGCATATATCCCATCATCTTGCATTTATTTCTTACACATTTGTCTTTCTTACCCTAAAATAGTAGTTCAACTTGTATCTATACTCTCCTGTTCATTATCTAGCATCAATGTTGCTGACCTAAAATAAAGAGTATCATAAGGAAATATGTAGTTCTTTGAAGATGGATAGAAAATAAGCCTTCTTAAATTATCAAGAGATAGGTAGTGCTATGCGAGCTCCCTGAAAGCATGGGCCTCTGCCTGCATGGCCCCTGTTTCTCCCGCCCACACAAGGCTGCAGAGAAGAGAAAGAAGGCCAGATGACAGGGGGCCTGGCTCCGAGTCTTGCATTTATTCATTGTTTTAATAATTTTCTCTCTGGGATGCGTAAATTCTCATAAGTCTTCATTATCTGAGAGTTTTGCTGATGTACTCCCCACTTTGTCAATCAGATCAGTTGTGAAGCTACAAGTATGATTCATTTAGAATTTAGAAATGATATTATAGAGCCACACTTGACTTGAGCTGACATTGTAACACAGAATTACCCATTGCTCATTCTGCAGCCCATCTGTCATCCTACCCAATAACAAACTACAATCTTCTAGTTTCCTTTGAAAATGTCATGTTGATCGTCATCAGATTAGACTTTATAATTTTGTAGGTAGTGACTGTTTTTTATAAAGAGCATGTTGACCTCTTAAAAATTTTTGAAAAGAGCTTTAGGAGTGATACTGAGATTTTTGTTTTTTTTTAATTCCACTTTCCCTCTCATTCTGCAAGCATGGCTTATTTCATTTATTATCAAGACACTCTCTTCTTCCACAGTTGGAAAAAATTACCAGTGTTTCCTAATCCCATTAAATACCAAGGACAATCATCATGGGTTTTTTGGTGGTCTTAATTATTAATCACTACATATATATAATTATTAATCAACATTAGGTGAAGAAAATGGAATTTAACTAGCATGATTCACATAATATGGTATTGTGAATAATTTAAATATTATTTCTGCATTCTAACACATTCAGAAGACACACAAACACTCCCATATTTATTCATACCATTTCTCCCACCCTAGATTCTTGACCGACTTTGCCTTAACTAAGCTTAATGAAAGCAAATTGCAAGTGATGATGATGATGATGACGACGATAAGGAAGCAAAAGAAGGAAGAGGGCAAAGAGCTACCATTGCGTAACACTTCGTCTTTTACAAACTAACTTCACATACAGTTTTCCCGTAATCTCACAACTCAAGAGGTAGTTATTATTCTTCTTGCTTCCCAGTTAAAACATCATTTCACCTTTCAGAACACAAAGTGCTACATATATAAATTGAATCTACGTGGCTGTTATTGTTTGAGTTTTTTCCTCCAAACTCCATATCTCTTATAATCTCAGAGTTTAAAAATGTGTTACTGTGTCATGCCATATCAGATTTATATTTACTTGCAATTTTGGAGGCAGTTAACCCCTAAATACTTCAGCATGCGTCTCCTAAGAATAAGGGCATTCTCCTACATTGTAAGATTGTATGCATCAATTCAGGAAATTTAACATGAATATAATACTACTACCTAACACATAGTCTAAATTAAAATATCCTTGATTACTCAAGTAATATTCCTCATAGCTTCATTTTCTAAAATCTAGGCTCAAACAAGAACCTCACATTGTCTATATGTATGATGTCCCTTTAGTGCCCATTAATTCGGAACTGTTCTTCAGCCATGTTTGATTTCCATGACACTGTCATGTTTTAAGAGTGCAAGCCAGTCAACCTATTACATAACTTTAAACTTTCCTTATTTTCTCTGATGTTCAATATCAGTTTTAATTACAGTAAGAAAGTAAACATGGATCTCAGACTCTCCATATTCCACCCAAGAAAATTGTTTTAAAAAGTTGGGGGGGCAGTGAAAGTGTAATGTCACACAATAAACTTCAAAAATGACATCTACGACAATGGTTCCAGTGTGCAAGATTTGCCTCTTACTCTACACCATCCTCTCAAATATATAGTCAAATTATATATTTTGCCTCTTACTCTACACCATCCTCTCAAATATATAGTCAAATATATAGTCAATTAAAAGTCAAAATCTCCTGTGAATTTTTAATACTATCCTCAATTGGAAAAGAAAAAGACTGAGAATTGTCTATACAGTCTAGAAAAAATTATTTTTAAAACAGTCGAGTTAGCCTATTTTTTAGATGCTTGACTATAACTAGCAGAATAAATGAAACAAAATCAGTTAGACCGTAAGTAGAGAAAGTAGAGGATTGTTGCTTTTCATCTTAAGCCCTGTTTATAATGTAATTTTTAAAATTAGGAGCATGTAATATGTATTACTTTAGAAAAACTTAAAAAATAATAATTTAGAAAATTTCTCTTTATTAAGGACTTTTGAGACACAAAAGGAATTACAATTTGTAACCAATAACAGCATTTATAAACTCATCACTCTAATTCTCTGCAATCCCATTGTTTCTGAAAACTTTCATCACGACCTGCCTTCAACACAATTTTTCTAACAACTATTGTTTCAAACATCTTTTCGTTGCCAAAGGGATTTTTAACTAATTGAATCCCTTTTTTATTTTTCTACCAATAAACTTTTCTTATTGCCAAATGAGTTAAATATTTAATTTTCCTTTCTAATGAGTCCTGTTCTTTTCTGCCCAATGTTGAATCTGGAACTTCTATGAAGGAAGGATGTGAGAGTAACAATAATATTAGGTTGGGGAATGCAGTGGCAATGGATACTGGGAAGCTAAATCTGCAGCCATTCCCCACTGCCTGGCCACTATCACTTTTCTCCAACCCCCAGTAGGACCTGCCTCTGTTCAATTTGTATCACAAGAGACTAAAAACTCATCTCATTGAAACAGTTATTTTGAGAGATGGGCATCGCTAAACCCTTTCATATATCACATATATAAATATATATATAAAAAGTATGAAATATATATATGAAATGGATCTATATCATATATATGTACTTTTTAACTTAACACAAGTACTAGCTGTCAACTGTCATATAACCTCTAATAGATGAAGCTCAGGGTGCTCTAACAACTCAGCCGGTGGGCCTAAGCTAGAAAGCAGAGATGTCAGCAATTCTTTTTTTTCTCTAGTTAGTTACCTTTCAGCTAAACTGTTAAGGATGTGCAGGAATTAGCTAGGAATGCAGACATAAAAATCCATTCTAGAAAGAAAACTCAGGAAACAATAGGGAACTTATCTAGGCCACAGAAAGACAGAAGGAATTTGGTAGGAGTAATGAGTACAGTAGGAGTAATAAGTAAGGTGTCAGAAGGTGCTAGAGACATGAAAAGCCATCAGATCCTAAAGAGTTCTCACTTGTAAGTGGGAGCTAAATGATGAGAACACATGGACACGTAGAGGGGAACAACACACTCTGGGGCCTTTCAGAGAGTGGAGGGTGGGTGGAGGGAGAGGATCAGGAAAAATGACTAATGAGTACTAGGCTTAACACCTGGATGATGAAATAATCTGTACAACAAACTCCCACGACACAAGTTTACCTGTGTAACAGACCTGCACTAGTATCCCTGAACTTAAAGTGAAAAACATATTAAAATGAAATTTTTTAAAATAAGTCTTCTATGCTAGGTTAAGAAATTTAATCTCTAGTCTGAAAGGGAACGTTTCTCTCTGCTGTAAAATGAGTGAGTGAACTGTACAGTTTGATCTATTACATTGACTGCTGTCTCCACTGAAAATATTTATACCATTGTCAAGGCAGAATAATAAAACTTCAATGTTAAAATTACCTGAAGTTACCCAGAATGAGATTGCCATTAGCATTTTTTTCTTACTTTATGCATTGCAATTAAAAAGAAAAATAGAGTATGTTGGGTTGCTATTATTTTTGGAAAAAACTCCCTCTATCTTGCCAGTTTTTTTTTTTTTTTTTAAACATACCAATATGTTTGTTTGGAATATATTTTCCTAGATGAGTACTGAAAATATATTCCCCAAATTAAAGAAAACTCTGAGAAGCAAGCCAAGTGCATTTCTGATGATAATGCTGCTTTCTCCTAGTAAGCCTTCTCCCTCACTCTCATGGTTATTCCATGGACATATCTTTGCATACATTTTGTTATTTTGCAATTTTATATAATGCATCTTGTTGTGGCCATTGAGGAATACTATACTTTCTGAGAAGGTTGCTTTTACCTTCTTCTAAAGGGGGAAATCATTCCCAGTTTAAATAATGAGTAAGCAAGAAGTCCTTAGATATGGACCAGAACATAGATAGTGGATATGAATACAGTTAGGCATGACAATGTACTTTTGTCTCTCTTTGATCCTCATATTTTTGGATCTCATTTTTAGAAGCATAAATGTTCTTGTAGATTCTGTTAGGTTGAGGAACACAGAAGACTTAGGTTGGGGAATGCAGTGGCAGTGGATACTGGGAAGCTAAATCTGCAAACATTCCCCACTGCCTGGCCACTATCACTCTTCTCCAACCCCCGGTGGGACCTGCCTCTGTTCAATCTGTATCACAAGAGACTAAAAATTTATAAATGCTGTTATTGGTTACAAATTGTAATTCCTTTTGTGTCTCAAAAGTCCTTAATAAAGAGAAATTTTCTAAATTATTATTTTTTAAGTTTTTCTAAAGTAATATATATTACATGCTTCTAATTTAAAAAATTACATTATAAACAGGGCTTAAGATGAAAAGCAATAATCCTCTACTTTCTCTACTTACGGTCTAACTGATTTGTTTCATTTATTCTGCTAGTTATAGTCAAGCATCTTAGGGTTCTCTAGAAAAATATGCCTGAGAATGGATTAAAGTGTTAATTCTTTCTTTGTGAATTACAAGCCCAGGGCAGTGAAGTTGAGGAATAAAATAAGTGAGGCCAGGAAAGGAGCAAATTGAAAGAAGTGATACATTACTGCACTGGTTACTGCTTTACAATGAGCTGCAAAGATGTGTTGTAGGTGACTAAGGACTCTCTTAGAAGAGCTGCAGAAAAGATCTGCACCCTGAAAGGGGAAAGGGAGAGGGGATTTGTCCGTTTTTACCCTTATGTGTCACATTTCTCATTAATCAAGATGTATCCCATGGAAAGCTAACTTCCCTTTCTTCATCTTGATAACCACTCCAGAAGCCAGATCCTAGGACCCGCAGTTTGGCATTTAATGCAAGTCTGGCATTGCAAGTGAAAGAAAGAAGAAGGTGGTAGAAGGTGAACTGAAAGGAGGTATGGGCATTGTGTCCAACAGAGAAATGCTCTTCCATCTGAAAGACAGCAAAGTAAGAAGGTGTACATGTATCTGATATGTACTGAAATATAGTGCATGTATCTGATACTATACTGATAGTGTAACTGTGGAAAATAAATGCATAGGAAAAAACAATCTTGACACATTTTGTGGCAAGATTGGGTATCACAGGTACCCCAATGGCTATTTTTCTGCTCCAGCACTCTTTAAAGCAAAAACACAGATTCAGAGGTTAATATAGAAAGCAATCTTAATCCAAATGCCAGCAGAGAAACCTTGGATGTATGCAGGCTAGTAAAGCTTTCTTTCACTTATTTCAGAAACTGACAAATCAGGAACTGTGAGTCTGTCTTCCAAAGCTTTTTTCTAGGCTAACATTCTTCTAAAAAAAAAAAAAAAAAAAAAAAAATAGTCCAGCACAAAGCAAACAAAGCTGTCAATGCCTCTTGCTTTTATGGAGTTACGGAGAAACATGAGAGATCCGTGGAGAATTATCTCCCAGCAGAGGATGGGAAGTTGAATTTGCAAGAAAAACCCATTTGTCTATAAATTAAAGGCATGTTTTCCAGACATGACTTTCTGTTCTCCAGTTTTTTCTTTTCTATTTTTTAAGTTACAAACATGTTTAATACTCATCTGTATGATACCTGTGTTTCTCCCCAAGGTGGTCCTATGCAAACGTTTTATATGGACTTCAGATTTCCTTGGACACCTCTGAACCCAATGTTACTTATTCTTTGCTGACAGCTATGAATGGATCTCTCAAAATGGCTGTCCAGTGATTTAATTGTCATCTTTATCCCTTCTCAAATCTACTTTCAGGAAAAGTTTTCATATGTGCATTTGCCTCAAGGTGTAAATGACTGAATGGACTTAGCATGCCAAACCCTTCATTGTGTCATTTGCATTTAAACAGATGAGAAATTTAAAACCAAGGATCAATCAGCAAGTAGCAAAGGTTTAGGGGAGAAAAATAAAGCTAACTCTTACTGAGCTCTCCATACAACCTGTATTACTTTAAATACTTGACCTGTATTAACTGTTTTGACTTGTGTCATCCTTGTAACAATCTTATGAGGTAGATACTATTAATAGTCACATTTTCAGGATGATATAATTAACACGTGAAGAAACAAAAGTCCATAGAGATTCAGTAATTTATTGAAGAGTCTTTCCGGAGCTAGTTAATGATTGAACTAAGAATTTAACCCAAATGCCCTTTCCAGCACCTGTACAATCAATAAACACAATACAATGCTTCAGGAAAGGCAAGAGATAAAAAAGAAAACAAGTTTTTAATGCCTTTTCTAGAAATAACACCACATTGGTATATTATTTGTCTACTTCCAATGCCATTTCAGCCCTTAGAGGAGAGTATGTGAGTGTTTCTACGTTCATATTAGGAAATGCAGTAAGTCTGTCTTCACAAACCTTGCTTCTATCAACAATCACCCAACAGAATTAATAAGCACCAAGGCTTCTCCATATGTCTCTGAAATAAAATTTCCCTGTTATATTATGTATTAAATTTAACTGGAGAATAACTGAGTAAAATCATGAGTTTTGAAAGAAATTTACAGATTGAAAGTCATTATTTCAGTACTTGATGGCACTAACCTCCTCCTGGATTTTCACTCCTACATTTTCAAACAATATTCTGTCATTATCTAGCTGTATTTGGTACAAAAAGGAGTTTATTCTAAAAGTCAACAGTTAAAAAACCCCAGAAATAATGCAGACTACCACTGCAAATAAATAAGTAGTGTTGCTCATATAATTTCTATCATATTTGTTTCCTAAAAATGCCACAATACTTATTTTTGAAATAAAATATAGACTGAATGAGCAGCTCTTAAAAGGTAACAGTACAGTGGAATTTTTAAGACAAAATATTAATGTAATTTAACTGAGTAAAAAGCATTAAGCTTCATTTTAATATGTTGACATAAACCTTATATAATCTTTCAGTGTTCCTCAATTAGAAGTAAAAGCATGGAAAAGTATATTTTATGTAAATACAAGAAAAGTTAATATTTCATAACTAGAAATAAAATCTGCAGTACTTTTATCCACAGAGATAATCAGGTCTGGACAGTATTAGCTCCTTCACTAAGATAACTGAGGGGTTTATGCAATGATAATTATTCATAATAACCATCTCAACATCTCTTTCTTTCTTCTTTGTACTCTTATGAAATTATTGCTTGCATAAATATATAATGTGGTCAAACTGTATATGTAAGTATTATTCCAGGGGTCACAACTCTGGCTAACAATCAGAATCATTTTCAAAATGTTTTAAAATGCAGAATCTCAGGATCCGTTCCACCCAAGCTGACTCAGAATATCCACCATTTGGCCCAGTGAATTTAAATATATAAGAAATCTCTTGGCCGGGCGCGGTGGCTCAAGCCTGTAATCCCAGCACTTTGGGAGGCCGAGACGGGTGGATCACGAGGTCAGGAGATCGAGACCATCCTGGTTAACACGGTGAAACCCCGTCTCTACTAAAAAATACAAAAAACTAGCCGGGCGAGGTGGCGGGCGCCTGTAGTCCCAGCTACTCGGGAGGCTGAGGCAGGAGAATGGCGTGAACCCGGGAGGCGGAGCTTGCAGTGAGCTGAGATCCGGCCACTGCACTCCAGCCTGGGTGACAGAGCGAGACTCCGTCTCAAAAAAAAAAAAAAAAAAAAAAAAAAAAAGAAATCTCTTTAGACAGTTCTGATGATCAGCAGATTGGGAAACTCTGTAACGAGGCTAATACATTAAGAATTCTGTTAGACATGTTTATACTTCAACTATAAGAAATATGAATTTCTGCTTCATTATTGTTCACTCAGAAAGACATCCAAAATTGGCCACCATAGTAAATATAAGAGGCCTTAAAATGCACACATTTTTATGAATTTTAAGCACAACATATTTTACTGATAGGCAGGAATAGGGAGATGACAATTTAAACTGGTAGATATTTTAATTGATAATAGAATTATATACATAATTAACACCTAATAGATTTATTAGCAAGCTTTTCATACCATCCCAATATTTGCCTATATCTAGTCTTTAGGTTTTACATACATGGGGAAAAAAAGTTCATTGAACTTTTTGCAAAAACATATTATCATGGAAATTTGAACTTAAAAATCTTGACTGGGTCCAGTTGCTCAGGCCTAAAATTCTAGCACTTTGGGAGGCCAAGACGGGAGGCTCACTTGAGGTTAAGAGTTCAAGATTAGCCTGAGCAACATTGGGAGACCTCATCTCTACAAAAAATATAAATATATTTTTTAAATTAGGTATGATGGTGCATACCTATAGTTCTAGCTACTTGGGAAGCTAAAGCGAGAGAATTGCTTGAGCCCAGGAGTTTGAGGTTACAGTGAGCTATAATGGTACTACACTCCAGCCTGGGTGACAGAGAAAGACTCTGTCTCCAAAAAAAAAAAAAAAAAAGAAAAAAAAAAAAAAAAATGTGTCAATCCATGCAAGCAGACAGCACTAAAACTAGCTAACAGAACATGTGATAGTCAATGAGATAGGCATCACTATAAAAATGATTTATGTGGTTTATTAGACATCGTGAGAAATAGACAATATATGTTAAATTTGAGGAGGATATGAAACTACCTGTCATTATAGATGTTGTTTATATAGCTGTCAGTCTAGTATGGCTATGAGTTAATAATGTTGCATCTTATCAAAAACTGCTTTCAATAATCTCATTTTTAATAATCACATTCATTGACAGGTATGTTACTTATTCATTCTGTCACTCAGTAAAAGCTATACTTAGACAAATATGTACCTACAACTGTGCTAACTGCAGTATATGAAACTCGTATGGCGCCTGCTTTCAACAACTTTCAACCTAGTAAGGTGAATATAAAACAAATAATTTATCCAAAAGTTCAAGCAATTACAGGTGTGACAAGTGCTGCAAAGAAAAGAATAGTTGCTAAGAAGGCATCAATAGGTGACAGAAAAACTACAAGGAAGTTACAGAAATCCTCCATGGTAATTGGCATTCAAACTAATTAACTGAAATTCTAAAGAAGACAGGAGTTAGCCAATTGGGAAATGAAGGGAAGGAAACACTGCAGAAGGAGCAACACAATGCAATGGCGAGTGAGATGTGGGCGGGGTTGGGGGAGAATCCAAACGTCACCCTCGCCTGGGGTTTGAGCAGTGCCTGCCATGAGAGATGGTCAAATCAACCAAACATGGAAGGGCCTTTCCTAGTTTTCCTTTCACCCCCCCTCATCCCTGCTCCCTTTGATCCTTTCCCATATGAACCTTTGTCTCAAGTTTTGGTTTTGGAGGAAACATAGATGTTAAAGTTATCTCACTAAGATTTCAATATAATTTGGGAAAGTATATTCACAGGCACAAGCATTAAGCACAGATAATTTCCAAGCATTCATATTTAAAATGTGTCCTTTCTATCATTTAAATGACTTTTTGCAGTGTCCATGCCAGTAGTAACAAAAATAATAAAATCGTAAAAATACATGAAGAATTTTAATTCAAATGATGTTGAAACACAGCTTTGAGGTATTACAAGAGATGAAGGCATTGCTTTAATGCATATATCATCTATATTACCAAGAAAAAATTTGAACTAAGATTGTATATATATGCCAGTAAAGTAAGTAGACCAGACTTTTGAACGAAGAGAATGCAAATGAGACCAATGCTCACCTGCTGTCCTAGTCAATGTTGGTTAGGTTTTTGCAGTGAGCCCTATCTTATAATGCTCTAATATTATTAAACTTCATTTTTATATCCTTTTATAAATGCCCCTAAGCTTTGCAAGATAGATGATAGAATGTCCGTTAGCAGAAAAACATATTTTTAGTTACATGATTAAATACATTCACACACTAGAGATAAAGGTGCAAAATTTTTTTGTGCATTATCTCTTGACATCTGTATCTCTCTTAAATGGTGTAAGGTAGACCTTCTTTCTCTGTCACAACTCCTCTTCCTCCCAGTCTCCCTCCACACTGTTTCCCTAGATTTTGTATCCCACTGTTCTGCAACACTGAAGACTTTCTCATTGTTCTGCCCTCAGCTACTGGTCTAGGCTTTCAATATAAAGACTGCATCAGTTTTCCCTTGGATGAAGACTGGTGGTGTGACCAATCAGAGGGTCTGCACATAGAAGGAGTGAAAAAGAAAAATAGCTTGCTTTGTTCAGCTTTGGAATGACAGATAGGAAATACAGAGATGCATTGGTTAGTATATTTTCTATCTTATTGCAAAACTCTTTTTATTATTCTAGCTTGTAATGACCCTTGTACTGGAGTATGAATGAATAAATACCCAACACATGGAAGAGTAAGGGGAGAAAGAAAATATGGCCCTACATAATTGCCTCCAAGTGGAACCCTTTGGATGCTCATGAAAAAGCATTAATCTCCTTAAAGAATACAGACGCCCTGGAGATAACCCTCGATTTATCTAGATTGCCTTTAGAGGGCACAACTGCTCATTTTAGGTTGATAAGATATTGGGTGCATCTCCTAGTGCCCTCAGTTAGGGATTGACATTTGCTCCTTCATTTCACAATTCAAAATTTACCTCTACCCTCAATACCATTTTCCATGCTTTCCACAATTTTCCATGCTTGACTTCTGGACATATCACCTAGTGTTTCAGTGTCAGATGATGAGAACTCAAGTTGAGTTCTGAGAAGGTGGCTCATTTTTGTACAAGCAGAAGGTCTCTTGCCACTACTGAAGGTTTGAGAGCACCAGGTTCCTGCCCCTAAGCAGTTCACTCACCCTGTTATTTACTATCTATATTTCACACATACATTTCTAGAAGGGAAGGCTAGCTAGCTTTGATTTCCCTGCTTGAGCACCATGGGATAACCTAGTAATGACTGTGCCCTGAAGATGAAAGTTCCAATGTCAGCCAGATATCCCAGAGTGAAGTCACTGGGAGCTTGGCATCGTCTGAAAAAATAATGCATATGATATTTATTTAAATATATTTGAATCGAATTCTCCAAATATATTTATCTTTGTAAAATTGGTGGGACAGGGCCAATGTGTAAGAAATCTTTTAGAGGATTTTGTCCAATATGTATGTCCTCAAGAACAAAGAGAAGAGGAGAGGAGACATGGAGGAAGCGATCTCATTTACTATCATGCAGGCAGTTGCAGCCTGAAGCGTGTGCAGAGATTAACGAGAGATGGCTTTCACTTAGGGATACCTGAGAGATTCAGAACTCAGAGACAGCAAGTATAGCAGAGATGGGGAGCCAGTCACAGTATGGAAAATGGAAGGGAGTATAGGCTGAAAGTCTCTAAAGGATTAATTGGCCCTTTGCCCCACTCGCCGTACGAAACTGAGAGCATTCAGGTAGCCGATCTCACCTACTCCTATTCCATGGCCAGGAGTCAGTTTGGGGTTACAGAATCTATGATGTTGAAATACAGAGACTCAGAGCTTTGAGTCACCAGAAGTGAAGATAAAGGTGAGACAGAGTTTAAAATGTGCATTAATTAGTACTCTTTATAAACAAAATATAGCCGAATCTTAAGCCCCCTGTTACTACACTGACCAGAAAGCATCTAAAACAAATATATTGAGAAACCAGCTTGTCTCTAGTTTAATCAATAGACTCTACATTAAAACAAAACAAAACAAAAACCAAAAGTCCAGAAAGAGGGCAAAGGAATTGTGGGGGTTATTTTTCATTGTTGTTGTTTTTAATTAGGGGGATTGTCCTCAACAACCTGATTATCTTTCCTTAATTTTGAGTGTACAGATTGAGCAATATCCCTGTTTGTTGCTTGAGAGACACAATGTACTATTAACCATATCCACTATCTCCATAAGTCTCCGTAGGTCAAATCCTTTTGGCTGCCACTTTGACCTTGCCACTCATTGCAATTATTGCCTCCACTGTTAAATGCTGAAACCTGGCTTCTATCTGGGAAAGGGGTGGGAGTGAGGCTTCAACCAACTTCTTTGCTTGTGTAGCCCAGGCTTTCAATGGCATTTTCTGTCAGCCTGTCCTGGAGAGCAGAGCCACCATTGAACTTAATGATGCTGGTGCCCCTCTCAGAGCTAATGCATCAGCACTTTGAAAAATAATGAGTCCTTCAGGAGACATAGTGAAACATAGTTTTGGAGGGTTTTTCCAACCTTCCATAACATACTACTTTAACACATACGGACCAACATACACATCTCAATTATTTTCTTCCACAGTCTGTAACATTAAATCAGGCATTTTTATCTTACTTAGTCTGAACCATGATTTTTCCATGTGTCTCTGGGATAGCCCAACAGTGTGGTTGAATAGTTTCCCAGGGTGCTTTCTGGGAGTGTTAAATCCGGTATCTGGAGGGTGTCCTTTCATGTCAATAAACTATCTTTTATCCCAAATCAAGTTAAATTTCTCTTTGTTTAGTTTTTTAAGACTATAATCCCTTTTCTCCTTCTGCAGATCCAGCACATCCCCAGATGAGTGACATTGTGACTTATTCCATTTATTGGTTGTGTGTGGGCAGACGCTGAGGGAGTGCATGTTTTATTACAGATGAGAGACATCTGCATCATCTGAAGGTAGTAGCAGAGCTCCAGCCATTAGCATAGAGAAGTGGGCTACTTCTGCAGGCTTACAGGGTTCAGGGAAATGTGTGGGTTCAATAATTTGATGCATCAATACCTGCATCAGTTCCCCATTCTTTCACAGGCAGGGCCCTGACTTTTACATAGCAAGCTTATCTTGATTGAGAGCTTAACCTGTGTTGGAGCTTTCCCTACTTTTCTGCTATAAAATATGAGTGCCCCTTTATAGGCAAACAAGGAGGGCTTTAATGTTTATACTTCGCTTCTCACTGCCAATTGTCTTCTGCTTTTATTTACCTCTTAATCATAGCATCGACTGAACAGAGAAAACCACTGAATTCTGTTGCCTTTACAGTTGCTATTTCCTTCATAATTGTATACCCTGCACACAAATGTTACAGCGTATCCAGAGTCCAATTGTTCCACAATTGGATGTTTATTCAGAATACCTGATCAGCCACAATGCTAAGGAAGGCACAAATAGGCACTCCCCTTCTCTTACCCTGGGTCACTCCAATCTATCCTTTAAATCTCCCCCAAAATGCCCGTTCCTTAAGGAAGTATGTAAGCTGTCATTCACTTATTTTCCTCCCACAGAATTACATGTATCCTCTACCATAGAGCCAAATGTGTTACGTTGAAGTTGCCTGGATATTCATCTTTATCTGATCCTCTGATAGAAGCAACTTGAGGTTAAGCACCATGTCTGTCTTGCTTATTGTTTGTTATAATTCTAGCATGAAGCATGGCACCAGCAACCCCAGAGATAATCAATAAAAGCTTGTTTTTTTTTTTTTTAAAAAAAAAGTCAGTACAGTTTAGTACTGTAGTTTTCTATTATTTAGATGTCCTTGATTCAGTTAATAAAATAATTCATTAGATTTGATGATAAAATCTCTTTATATACTGGTATTGTACATATATCCTCTAAAGCTGCTTTTTTAGAGTCAGCTATATATATCATATAAATGTCATCTGTCATCATATTTATTAAATTTGCAGAACCCTAATTAATTTTTATTTAGAATCTGCCAGCATTGTCACCATTGTTTAAAAACATACTGCTTCTTGTATTATCTAAAATGGCACTGTGATGAACTGGCGGTCTTACTAATTTTCTCCAACTGTCCAATGAGTCATATAGCATTTCCTGTCAAAATCTTTCATCTCGTTTTTACCAGCTAAATGCTCAAACTATTGACATCATTTATAGAAATGGAAAGATGTTTAAAGTGAGTTGAAAGCTGGTAAAAGCTAGTCCATTTTATAAGTTACAGTTATTTGGGATAAAATCTCCACAGATAATCTCAATAAGGACAATTTTATTCTCTTATTTAATACAGTTACACACTCTCTATGTCTCTATGTATATATGCATGTATGTGTGTCTGTGTATATGTGTATTTTATTTATATATATGACATATACACACACATATATTTACTATATGTCTGTCTATACACACAGGGGCTCAATCACATAGAATAAAAATAATATTTTCTGTCTTTAATAGACACTCTGAAAGCTCTTTAAACTGCTTTCTGATATGCCTCTTTATGAAACACTGAATCTAGCCTATATTGTGTGGTGAGAATGTCTAGTTTGGCATTGTTTAGTGCAGCTAACAACTATAAAAATTGATGCCTACCCTTCTTCAATTTACCTTAGGTCAACTCACCCTATAACAGCTGGCTTCCGGAATTTTTTTTTTTCTTTTTTTCTCTACGTAAGTCCTGTGGAGAATTTCAAAGTTTATCACATCTAAAATATAACCATAACTGTTTTCCAGGAGACCATGGTTACATCACATACAGATTATGATTTAGATTTGCTGGTAATGAAACTGTTCAGGAAAATGGAACTAGATACAATGTCAAAAGCAGATCTACATGTGTTAGATACGCACAAGTAAAATCCTAATTTACACTGCAGATCATCGATTTGTTCTAGCAGTAGAAGCCACATCATCAATGTACTTTGCTATTGTCCTGAAGGATATGTTGACCTATTTAATTTTCTGTTCTGCCAGTTAAAGCCTTCTTTGGCAAATATTTAACAAAATATTCAATTAGGATTTATATGGTTAAGCTTTTCTCCATAAAATGCAACTACACAATATAGTTTAGTTTACTTTAGTTTGACTGCTTTTCAGGTTTAACATTGATCTACTTCTAAGTCCAAGACAAAATTATCCTCCTCTTACAGGTTTTTCTGTGGGCAATTTAAGATAATATGGTTATTCAGCAAAACGACTATCTGAAAGAGCTGTGAAGATGAAATTGTGTTATTTGAAATTGTTCTCAAAGGTCAAGAATAATATTTTCAACTGGGCATCTAAATCTGTCATTTTTGAAAAGCATGAATGAATTAATAATTTGGGTGAATGATGCATTTTTTTAGAGTGGATATATCATATATATATCATTGATACATAGTAGTGGTGTCATAGATTTTGTGTGTGTGTGTTGTTTTAATTTCTAACATGGCTGTAGTGCCACCCTTGGGAACTCGTTAAGATATCAACAGTTAGAATATGGAACTCAACCTACGTAAACTCAGAAGTTTACAGAGACTGTTTCATCTCGAGAAAAGAAAATACATTTTAATAGAAGGCATACTAAGATACAATAAAATTCAGTGAAGTTAGGCACACTTAGTGACATGGACATTAATAAAGACCTGTTCTTATATATATTAATTAGCCTGTACCTTCCTAAAATTTACCATATTAAATAGTCTTATTTATGATAAGTAAATCTCTTGATTTAAAATCTCTGTTTTATAATAATTACTGTATTTAGATGGATAAAACTGAAAATTGAGGAACTTTTTAATTAGAAGGTACATATTTCATTTCATGTAGTGGTGAATCCTGGATTAATGATATGTAAGCCACATGCAACCATTGGATGTCTTCCTTTGTGCTCATTGTTCAAGATCAAGGGCTATACTGTGTCAGAATTCTTCTGAACTAAAACTATTGACTCTAGAGATTTTGGACTTTTGTGGCCCCTATTTTCGAACTGACTCATAGGTTCCAACACTTTTGATTCCCTGGACTATTTTATCTTCAGACTGTACCACAGAAAATGAAGAAATCAAGGCTAAAAAGAGCTTATCCCATCTCTGTAAATCAACTGGTAAGATATTCAAATGACTCAAATTTGACCCACAAGCTCTTTAAATGTAACATGTTTATTTAGATTATGGTGATTAGACAAAATAACGTAATGCAGCCATCAGTTCCCTGCTTACTTTCTGGGATCCACTGTCCACTCTTCCACAATATTAGCAAATGGATAGCTCAGTGGTTAAGTGATGGCTTCTGAGCAGCAAATGGCCAAGGCCCAGTTCCTCTTTCAATCATGGTTAGAAAGCAGTGACTTTGGAACTTCTTTGTCCTTCATGTTTCCCCACAAAGGACTATATAGGTATAGTTAATCCTTGGCCCCTTAACATGCACTAAGGCTGTTTAACATCAGCTGTTTGGCATGCTTTTTATGTAACACACAATTATCTGGCGAAAGTCACTCTGCAAAGCATAAGTAACATGTTAGTATTACTATTATCAGCAATGACATCAGTGCACAAAACAACTTTTATGGTCCAGTTAACAAACTTGAACACAAGCAAAGCCATAATTTAGAAGAAAATCCCCCAAACTGTGTATATTATAAATAATTCTTCATAGCTTGCCTCCCTGCTTTATTATTACTATTTTACTTAATGACAAAACAAATGAGTTTGAATTTGTCTCTAGATTTAGTGTAGGAGCTAGCCACAAGATATCTTATATTTAAATATAGCAAACTAAGTAAATTAACACTCATACTTTAGAAACTTTAATACGAATCTCTTAAACATACCAGTAGTATATCCACAGGCATGAGCTGTGTAATTCCCAAAGTCAGTTAACTTAGGGTATATTCATCTGAAAATTTTAACTATAGAAACAATACACTTTGAAATTGTTAAATAATGTAAGCTATGTGCACCTGACAATTAACAAATGGTGTATTATATTTTAAATCCCTAAAGATTTTATTTAAAATAGTTCTTCAGAGCTCTTCAAGTTAAATAATTCTTACAAATACTTAAGCATTTGTATTTCAAAAGGAGCTTGTATACTTCTATTTTAGGACTTTAACAGTTTATCTGAAATAAAACTTGATTGGCGTAGGTTACTCTGTATGAAATGAAGTAGTGTTAACATTTACTTGATACCTGCAGAGAAAAGCAAGCAAATCATATTTATACAGTGTATTACAAGATATTACATGCAGCTGTTTTCAACTCGATTTTTATTTAGACAATGGAAGGGTAAAAATGACTTTAAAGCTTTCTGTAATGATAGCTTTAGAGACAAAGGCCAGCATTCATACACTTTTGGCTCAGAAAACATTTAAGACCAAAAAGATTTATTAACCAGAATTTTTTTTTAGTACACGCCAAATTAAATTTTAAATCTGCGTATCAAAATGTGTAACTAGATTTTTGGCCCAGAACAGTCATCAAAATGAAAAAAACAGTTTCATTCAATTAACATTTCTATCAAATCTGGGGACACAGAGTTTTATACTTTAAATGAATATGGATGTAAAATTTCATGCATTTAAATAACTTGCACATTTCAAATAGATTTGACTTCCAGTTTCTAAAATAAAGTCAAATGAACTAAGAATTTGTATTCAAAATTAAATATTCACTACCATTGTATGTGATGGAAAAAATAGTTGCTCATGAAATGAGAAATCTCTTACCAGGAGCTGAAACTATAACAGGAAAGTGCCAACCAATTCAAGGTCTTCAGTGTCACCCAGGGCCCAGTCAATATCTCCTAGTCTCTGGTGCATTATCTCCAACTCTCCTCAGTAATTCTTGCAAATCTTCACCAGTATAGTTGCCTATGATCTCCATTTTTCAGCATATCACCATTTCTTGGACTTCTTTGAGAAAATACTGTTCATCACATATGAAATCTCAAATCCATCTCTTACAGTCATTCTAATTTGACTTCACTACTCTCTCTTTTCCTCTGAATTTTTTAATCTCCTAACAGCCAATCACCCTACATGTGCTCTTAATTTTACCTCCTGCCTACACAGTGAACTTACTCCATAAATTGCTTCTCTTCCCTATATTATTATTCTCACCATCTTCCTCTAAGTTTGTCCTTAAATTCTGTATAAATAATGCTGATATTTTAATATGGATATTAAAAAATTATGTTTTCTTATACCTGCATCTCCCCACATCTAGTCCAGTATATCTATCTACCCTTCCACATAGAGTCCTGTTTTCAAGTGGAGTAATATATGTTCTGTGTTCACACTTGCTTGCGTTACCCTTTTTTACACTAAGATCTGCTCTTACTCTTCCACTATAACATTCTTTGCCAGAGTCATTAAAAAGACAAGATGCTAACATTTTAATCCACAATTTTATCAAACAAATTCCACTTGGCACAATTAGCATTAAGTATACAAAACTGCACTCTCTTTGTTTTATTTTAATGTGCCATCGAAGACATACCTCTGTTAATTTCAGGGCATGCTTAACACGATTATAAATATATGCAATCTGGCCTTGGACTAACTTGGAAACTTGGGTCCACTCTTGGCTCTGCCACATAGCTCCTGAGCACTGAGTGGCTTGGCTAAGTTACCTAAACTTCATGCATTTAAAATTCCCTCACTTGTAAAATGGACTTGAGTAATAGTATCTACTCTACAGTGCTATGATGAAGATTACATAGGATAAAATACTTAAGTCACTGGCATTTAATAAATTATCAAAAAAATTAGAAATCACATTCTGCTAACATTTTAATTCACAATTTTATCAAACAAATGCCACTTGGGACAATTAGCATTAACTAATGCCCTGAAATTAACAGAGGTGTGTCTTTCATGACACGTTAAAATGAGAAAGAAGAGTGTAGGAGGAAGACAGAGAAGAGGATAGACAATAGAAGAAAAAAATAGAAGAAGCCCTTATTTTATAAAAAAAAAAAGGCTCCAGACTTGTAGATTCCCTTGTTAAAGAAGAAACAAAGTCAGACTTGTAGGAGAGACTTTATTTGAAAAGACTACTGGAATAGGAGAAGAATGACGACTGCAATAGAGAGAATGCTACAAACATGAGACCTATAAATGTCTCAAACGTCAGACAGAAAATTCTTTTATTGGGAAGAGTTAACAAGGATAGAAATGATCAGGCGTAGGGAGTGGGATGAGCAGGTGGTGTGATGGGATAGTTGAGCAGGCAGTCTCTTTCTTTGCCGTCAGCCAGTTCTCAGGAGAGGCCACTGAGGGTGAGGTTGGTTGCTGTACTTTCCATTATCTGCTTAAGCACCCAATGCTTGCTTAAAGTACAAGGTTGGGTCAAATTTTGGGACCCTCCAAATAAAGAAGCCTGACTCAAATTTGATAAAGACAAGTTAATGAGCAATCGGTCAGTGGGTAAAAACAATTCAGCTGGTTGTTTGTGAGACAAAAAATAGGAATTTGAAGCATCTGTGTCTAGCCTTCTACAAGGTGAAACAAAAAGGTTATCCCTGAGCCTTATCTAGGTTTTATGGGAGCAGTGTGATTCTCTGCAGTAAGCCCTTTCCTGGAACACAAAGAGTGAGAGCATTTCTTAATCATCACTGTTTTCCAGAAGCATAGAACTCAGGTACAGTTCAATATTGTCACACTTTTCTTATCTCTGGAGCTTCAGTACAACTTACTCTATACCCTAGTGGTTAGTGGCTGGCTCAGCCAGGGTGAGAATCTGCTTTTCCAGTAGCACTGGATACCTGATGATAGAAAGAGGCCATGAGTTTGGGAAAACTTATACAGTTGTTATTTTTTAAGTACTTAAACTTGTAAGTGTCAGGATCTTCACTGGGTGAAAGAACCTCACATATCTGCCTTAGTTAGGGTTCCACTGTTGCTGCTTGCTACTTTTTATATCCCTTTTCTGTGTTCCTCTAATTACTGGAGTTGTAACCAGCCCCAAGTAAGTTGAGAAAGAAAGCTGTATGTAGACATGCCCTACTTTAATGTTAGGAATAGACAATTACTAGAATAGACTTTTCCTTGAATGTATATTCATGCAGATGCTTAGTTTAAAAATAGAGAAATAATAATAGAGTTGATTTAAAAGAATTCTGCATAGTTTATTTAAAAAGATATTTGATCGTTAGGCCTTTCTACTATTAATGTTAGGTTTCTGCCATATTAAAAATTGTTATTTTTAAAAATTTTCCAAATGTCTGTTGAATATTTGTACATACACCCCCAAAATTAATATATATTAGAAATAACTATTATACTTTGGTGAGTTTATTGGCTAATTTCATCAGTATTCTCATAAGTATGTGATTCCTCATACTCCAGAACCAAAAATTAAATATGAAATTATTTCCACTGGGCATGGTGGCTCACATCTGTAATCTCAGCACTTTGGGAGGTTGAAGCAGGAAGATTGTTTGAGTCCAGGAGTTTAAGACCAGCCTGGGCAACATAGCAAGACCTTTTCTCTACTAGAAAAAAAAAATAGTGAAGAACAGCAGTGCATGTCTGTAGTCCCAACTTCTCAGAAGAGTGAAACTGGAGAATCTCTTGAGCCTGAGAATTCGAGGCTGCAGTGAGTTATGATTATTATAACCACATCATTGCACTCCATCCTGCGTGACAGGGCGAGACCATCTCTCAAAAAAACAAACCAAAAAAAAAAAACAAAAACAAGAAAGAAGAAGGAAGGGGAAGGAAAGGGAGAGAAGGAAGGAAGGAAGGAAGGGGGGAGGGAGGGAGGGAAGGAAGGAAGAGGGGGAGGGAGGGAAGGAAGGAAGAGGGGGAGGGAGGGAAGGAAGGAAGGAAGGAAAGAAGGAAGGAAGGAGAAAAACTATTTCACTCATAGACACAACAGCTATATGATTTTTCCTGGAGACCCTCTTCCTTTAGATCTCAATGTTCTTTTTCTCACCTGGACTGCTCTTGTCTTGCCAGCCACACAGCTGACACCTTGTAAATTCTGTCCATCCCTCACTATTATTTCCTGATTATTTCTATTTTTCTCTTAATTTTCTCCTTAATTTTGATGGAACACATCTTCTAACAACTTTCCCTCTATTCTCTTCATTGTAAATTTGTTTTATTTTATTTCTTTAGTTAGTAGAGAAAAAAATGGACACATATCATCAACTCTTTAAGTTTTTCCTCTCATGAGTACTATTTTTCAAATGAATGTGAAAACCAGCCCCAAAGATTAAGACGAATACTGTGGCTTATGAAGATTACCTTCATCTCAGCTTGAAAATACAGAAAATCCTACATATTTAAAACTATAGTTAATTTCATTTATTAAGTATTGTCTTTACATTCCAAGAATAAAAATCACTTAAGGGGCCAATATGTGATGTAACAAAGGGAAGGGAATTTAGGAATTTCCACAAGAAGAATGAATGAAATAAGCTCTATTGATCATTTCTAAAGGAAAGTACATTTTAATTGCAACTACTATAAACCTGCTTTCTGTTTACATGGTAAGGCAAGAACTGTGAATAAATATGAGCTTTAGAAAACTGAAGAATGTTCTATCTGTATCAGTTTGCATCCCAACTTTGCTTCTCCTACTTAATTTTGGTAAGTAAGAGTATCTTTTTTTCTTTTCCAATCTATCTTTAATAGATATGGCCACATCAATGCAGAATACTTTCTAGATGACTAAATGGAGATTGACAAAATGGCCCTATATGACTGAGAAAACTGGCATTTTAAAATAGTTCTCAGTTGACTTTACTGAATAACCAAGAATAGGTAAAGTAATAATAATAACGCTATTCAAAAGCTCTTCACATTACCATGAACAGAGGTAGTTTTAAAATGAGGCCTCATATGTTTTGCTCACTTGTACAGTTTCAGAATTCAACTGAGTGCCTGGCATATAAAGGAAGTCAATAAATATTTGTGGCTGAATGAACACTCTTTTTATTAGCTTTCAAAATCTTTGCTATCACTGATGATTCTACATTATGTTTGCTATTTTTCTGTCAAATTTCCTTTATTTTTTATTTATATCTCCAGAATCAGTTTACCACTAATCTTATAAACGTGGTTTTGTCCAAAAATACATAAGTACTGCTGCTACTATTTATAACATTCTCACTAAGAATATTACAGCTACTGGCTTTATTATTTTTGTTTTTACCATGATGTTAATGAAGGATACTGCTACTGATGATAATAATGATGAATATGAAGGTGATATAACAATATCATTTTCTTCTTAAACCAGATTTATCTTGCATTTTTCTTAGTTTTTTTCATAGAAGAATCTTGCATCTTCAATAAAAACCAAGTTACTCACCATCTACTTTGTTTTTTCTTTTTTCATGTAGATGTATACAAATCATCTACATTTCTTCATTGTTTTCTACTCCAAAAGCCTTCTGTTTCTGCTGATTTCACGCTCTTCTTTAGCTCCCCAATGAAACAGCTATCTCACTATTATTTCCCTCCTTGGGTGAAGGGCGGGCTACATGCTTTCAGTTTTTATGCTGTTAGGGTCCCAACAGTAAAGTGATGGCATGCTAAAATTGAGATCGTTTGAACAGTCTGTATTTACAAGGAGACTAATTACCCCAAAATACGCAAGATGTAAAGGAATCACAAAAAAGAGAGAAGAAAATAGTAGTTAACAGCAGCAGAGCTATCACCATTCCTAAGGACTCACAAAGAAGAGGAGGAAGAAAGAGAGTCATGTGGCAGCTTGAGAGAACCAGAGACTTCAGTTGAGGGATACCGCCAGGCCAAGGCAAAACTCAGGAAAGGAACAGAGAAGTAAACGGCCTAACCTCATCCTCTTCCCTCCTCCTCCATCCCTCATCCTTACCTCATGCTAGTGCTTCCCATTATTTTAACCAAAACAGAAGCCAGACTTCATAGGAACTTGTTGATGTAATTGATACAGGTCAGGCACCTGGGGGAGAGAGCAGGTTGGAGAAGAAGAGACACTGGATGTGGAGTGGGAAGCTATCTGACCCACTGTTCCACCTCTGTTTTTCAGCATGTATTCTTATCCTGCATCCTGCTTAGTCATACAGTCTGAAGAGCAGGGCAGCTTGTACTCTCATCTGAACTTGTTCCAGGGTCCATTCTGGCTTTGGAATCTGCTCAAAACTGTACCCTTACAGGTCATCTGATGAAAGAACTGGAACAACATGTCCAACTGTGATCTGTGTACATTTCTTCCTAAACCCAAAAGGATTGCAAAGCACTGTGTTGCTTTCCTTCAGGATGGGATATGCAAAGCACATCTTCTCATCTCATACTTTACAGGAGAAAATCTGACAAGCATCATGTTACAGATATCTACAAACCTCACTGACAGGTCAGGTTTCTGAATTGTCCCAGGGTTTATTTTTAACCCTATGGCTCACATATCTTACTAAGACATAAGGTACTTGCTACTTCTTGATCACTTCATCCTACCAGCACAAACCTATCAATGTAATGGACATATGGGATGTTTTGCTGATAGCAATGTTAAGTTGGTCACAGACCCTCCTATTTTATAAAAAAATAATAGTAATGGGCATAGTCCTGAGCCAAGACAAAAAAAAATGCAGTATGATTAAAGCTATGTGCATCTAGATTATTTCTGATTTTGCTTGCCCACTGGAATAGAGAAGAATGCACTTAACAAGTCAATAGCTAAATACCAGGAACAAGGATTTGTGTTTAATTGTGCCAGTAAAAATAACACATCTATAACTGTGGCTGTGAATTGTATCATTACTTTCATGTAGTTCATGAAAACCTGAAATTCTCCATACTGTATTCATGCGAGTTCGTTTGTTTCTTTTTGTTGACCAAACAGATATGTATAGTGAAAATATTAGGAATTATCATCCTTGCGTCTTTAGTCTTTGATAGTGTTCCTAGTCTCTATCGTTTTTTCAGGAATATGATATTACTTTACTTTTGGTACACTATCTCTGCTGGTGAAAGCTTGGGAGCTTTAATTTGCACTATGAAAGCTCTCACTTTGTAGTCAGATAATCAATTTTAATATTCTGCCAGTCATTGATAAAATCATCCATTTTAACTTTTATTATGGGATTGTGGAAATAACATGATTGATTAGCCCTCACATACAAGATCCATTCCAATATTCCCAATTTCCTGAGTTTTCAGTTTCTTCCTGTTTAGTATGCCAACATGTCAGGGATGTTGATTTTATTAAGTACAGGCTATTGTTGAGTTGTGTCTACTGTTCTGGCATACTTTCATTACCACTCCTATGTACTTGAGCCAATACGTCATATCTTGAGCCCAAATTAGGCTCACTGTTGTCAATAAATTTGAGCTATTTAAAATGTACATTTCTTCTCCTTTTGCCGAATATCTATAGATCCTTCATTCACACATGCTCTTTGGGATTCTGCAGATGAAGTCTGAGGGAGGGGGGATCTTGTAATTCTCTTAATGTACTGTTATCTCCTGGTTCATGTCTGTAACCCCACGGTCAATATAGATTATGTTGAGATCAAACTCAAGCATAGCCCTGTAGAAAGCAAAAAGTGACGAAGGTGAGAATTGGTATCAGCTTGGGAATCCATTATTGCAAGAGAGCTTTAATGCAGAGATGAACTGGGATTCCTCATGTAGGGGGATAGCTTGCCACCTATAACATGAGCACTACAGGGAAACAGTATGCATAGCCAATGTTTTAGGGTTCAGTCTTTCCCTATCAGTGTCAATACTTTAGTGTAAGAAATTTGTTGGGATAGAGTGTCTAATTTGTGCTGTGACTTTGAGACCTTTACAATTCTATGCTTGATTGTCAGCTGCATCTACCCTGTGACTGTAAGAAATAAAATATTTCAAAATTGTCATGGAGAACTTTTGGTTCTTCATACATGGTCTTAATTTTATAGTCATAGTTTTTCATTTCTCTTTGTTTTTATTTTTTTATTTTTATTTATTTTTTGTTTTTCTATCTATGTTCTCTAGCATGTTAAGAATTAGTCAGGAGATTCCACAATTACTATAAGCTATTCTGTTACTATGTATGTTGGAGAGTTCTAAGATCATCCCCTAGTTCATTGATTTACTAGGAGAAGTTTAGGACTTGCACAGAGTCATATTTCTGATACGATTTATTAGAACAAAAGGATACAAAGATAAATAAGCAGAGAGAAGGGCAAAATAAGTGAAGAGCAGGGGAAACCAGGCACAAGCTCCCAAGATCACTTTGCCAGCAGAGTCACAAGGGAACAGCTTAATTCCTCTCACATGATTTGTTACACCAAGTATAAAATGTCTACCGGGGAGCTTAATAGATACTCAGTTTGCAGGGTTTGAACTGGGGGCTAGCCACATAGGTACTTGCTTCCTAGCACATACCAAAATTTCAGACTACCAAAGGAAATCAAGTGTTCAACATAAAATGCATTATGTGTACAAAGAGTATAATCATAATGAGCTACTCTAAGTAGCTCTGGGAATGGTGAGACTCATTCCTCAAATCAGAAAAACCACATTTCAGCCAAGAACAAATATTAAAAGCAAGCCTATTAAGGATAAAAATCTTAAGCCTGTTATGATTTCTCTTTTCTGCACCCCATATAACTGTCATAGTCACTTCTTCTTCCAAGACCTCATTTTTTGCATGCAGTTTATCCCATGTCCCTTTAGTGAGCATTTGAATAATTATGTTTTTTTGCATGCAATGAATTACCTGTGTCTCATTTTCCTCTGGCAAGGAAGTCATCATGTGCTCCTTAAATATATAACAAACAAAACTGCAGTATCTCATTTTAAAGACCGATTTCTAGATATCACTTCCAGCGACAATTACTGCGTCAATCAGAGACCCAGTAGGAAATAAACGGGATAATTAAAATTGAGATATATCAAGAAAAAGGTATTTGCAAAGAATATATTCACAGAGGTTAGAGCAGGGAAACCATAAAGGATTATGAAGAAAACAAGACTAGTAGCTGCAGAGATACTAGCACCCTAGGCACTAGGAAACAATAGAAGGAGAGCTTTTCTGAACCCAGAAAGGAAAAGTATTACGCTGGTCAGGTAACCTCAGGAGAGGCAGTGGCCCTCTGCTGATGGATGCAGCCAGCCACCCTCCCTAATGAAAATTAGGGAAATAAATACCTTATTCTCGAATATGCTCATTCTCCTCTCTCCCTTAGATTTCTTCCAGTATTTCCGGTGACCCAACACAATGAGAAGCCAGAGTGTATGGGATCTCACTGATGTAATAAATTTAGTTCACTCTTCATAGTAGAGGAAAATTTGGGAGAGGTTAAAGAGTGTGACCTAAAGGGGCAAATAGAAAATATTGTCATAGTTTATAATCTCTTTCTCTGTTGGCCAAAAATTTTGTACCCTTTGATTCAAATGTTTTCTGACATATCACATCCTCAAAGAATAATTCTAAAAATAAATTACAAGTAATGAGTTTCCTTTCTGCTTACTCTCTAAAGAGTCAAGTCATACTGCTTATCACCCATCAGCTTGTCCAGAATGAATCATAGACATTTCTTTTGTACTTTCATGTTTCTCAATGTCACATTTTCCATGTTTTTAAATTGTTTACAGTGTCTGAATGCCCTTAAGATCTACTCGTCTATTCACTTCATGTTGTATAAAACATCATACTTTGTAAAACTGCTAATTGACAAATTCTCCATATATTTGCTAAATCAATCTATAAAATGTATAGCTCATCATTCTATACATGTAAATAAGACATTAATGTGTATTCTATCATTGCTAAAATCTGGCTCCATCAAATGTTTAGTGGTGAAAAAGGAACATTAGTTTATAAGTCAATAGGCTGGGACACTAACTAATTCCACTACTTGCCAGAAATACATCTTGATGAAGGAAAGTTTTCTCTATTTCATTATTTTCACTTACAATGTGAAGATCTTGGAAGCAATGACCTCTAGGACTTCTACCAGGTCCTAGACTTATAAGTCTGTTGATTTTAGTACAAATTGTTAGCCTTTTCCCGATTCCTCCATTGCATATATAGAGTGCTTTCAAGAGGATTTAGAATTTCTAGGCCAGTTATTCTACAGAGTCAAAGTGCTCTTTATGTTAGAGACAAATTACCCAGTATTGGCTTATGTAACACAATGTTCCTGTTTAATTTTAAGTGTTAGAATTATAAAGAAAACGTGTTCTTGGATTGGCCTTTTCTTATGATTCCATTACAATGATTTATGGAGTAATATTTTAATGGTAAAACTCTCCATTGTCTGAAACATGCTATGCCAATTTTCATACAGTACTTTTAATTGCATCTAAGTTATGCATTCAACTTTTTAGACTATTAATACTTCAAATGAATATACATCAACATAACAAATTTTGAAGTCTATATGATAATCTGTCTTTTTTTATTATATATAATTAGTTGCTACTTCCAACTGAAATATAGGTATTATATTTTGTCTATTTATATACTTCTTAAAAAAAGTTTTGCCTCCTAAAGAATGGGTTAAGCCATGTAATAAATCAGAGCCCAGGAGTGGTCCAACCCACTGCTGATGGAAATAGAATAATTAAAAGTTTTAACTGGCAATATCATTACTATATTTCCACATTAAAAACATTACTCTGGCTTCTTTGAAAAAAAAAATTATAAGAAACCAAAGATAGAAACTGAAATCTCAGGAGGCTACTCCAATAAGTCTGCAGCTTCCAATAAGTCACAGAGATACCTGGCTTGAACATGTGGCAGCAGGAATGGAATTAAAAGGATGTTTTCAAAAAACACTGGGAAGGTAAAATTAGCAGAATGTGCTGATTTGTTGGGTAATAGTAGTTGGAGGAAAGAATAAGACAAGAATAACTCTTAGATATTTAACTTGACCTTCTGGTAATGAAGCTGCCATGTATAGACAATAGAATGTTAGAGATTAAGAATATTGAGAGGTATGGGTAGAGACATGAATTAAGATTTGGATGCATTTCATTGAGTTGGTCATGTAATATTCAAAAGACCTTCATAAATGTGTCTAGTCCAAAGAGGTAGAAATAAAAACAATCAATACTTAGATAAAACAGAAACCCCGGAAATGGGTGAGGTCAGTTTCTATATCATGTTATTTTAAGAAAGTAGTGTAAGACATAAATTCTGGCACTAGACTGACTAGATGTGAATCTTGACTCTGACACGTATGATCTGAATTATCTTGATTAAGTTTGTTAACTCCTCTGTGCCTTAGTATCCTAATTTTAAAAATAGGAATAATGATAATGAATAACTTAGGGGCACATTGAGAGAATTTAATTAGTTAAAGTACATTCAGTACATAGACTAGTGCCTGGCAATAAATGAATGCTCAGTAAATGTTGGATCATCATCATCTTATCCTAGGGACAGAGTAGTGAGGGAAAGGAGTTCAGGACAATTAGAAGTGTCAACATTTAGTAATGATTTAGAAAAAAAAAAATAAAGATTGTGAAGATACTCCAGAGAGCATGGTATAAGTAAGAAAAGAAGGAAGGAGACATTGGAAACAGCTGAAAGATGAAGCCATATGATAACTGCAAAGATGTCCACAAGACAACATAGCATGAATGTAACTTTTTACCTCAGTCCATTTAAGGAAAATAATGAGAGCAAAAAGCCATTCATCATGTTTGAGTGGTTAATAGGAGATAACAAAATGGAGAGTATATAAAACTCTTTCAGAAAGTTATCTGTGAAAGTCAGGTAGCTGAAATGACATAGGATGGGCAACAAGTGTAATACAGATAGAAATGTACTAATAATAATCTAATGGAGAGATTGAGGACAGAGAAAATGAGAGGTCATGAAAGGACAGTAGTCAAAGTTTCTGAAATAGAAAAATGAGACTGTGATCAAAGACTAGTGGTACAGTGGGGAGATGAAAGGTTATAGCAAAAAAGAAATGTAACTTCTAATTGTTACAGAAGAACAGAGAAAATATGTTAATATTGAAGATTTTGTAATAGAGTTTGTTGTGATTAGGTAAGGTAAGTTCTATTTTTTTTCTCACTGAAATAGGAGGCAAAGATATGTCTGAGGTTTGTAGTTTGAGAATATGGAGAAACCTTGTTATAGTAAATATGGAGTTTAGAAGTGAGGACCACTTAGAGATATTTAATTGATTATAAAGAAATATTAAGTGCAGTTCTGAGATTAATGTCCATGAGTTGATATTGACAGCAGTGTGTGCCCTAATGTATAAGACTCACCAGTCTTTATTAGCTATTTAGGTA
This sequence comes from Macaca thibetana thibetana, assembly GCF_024542745.1. Taxonomy (NCBI): domain Eukaryota; kingdom Metazoa; phylum Chordata; class Mammalia; order Primates; family Cercopithecidae; genus Macaca; species Macaca thibetana. The sequence goes on along the minus strand of NC_065582.1, from coordinate 27,059,922 downwards.
CAAATATGGATAAGGTGGTCAATTTTATTAGATAACAGTTGAGATTCAGGCGATGAGTGTTAATAATGGAGACTTGGAGAATTTCGGTATAGATATCAATTTATGATATCAAATATGTATTGGAAGGGAAGTAATACAAAGAAGGTTTTGATGAATAAGGAGGAAGAACAAGGGTTGAGAATAATCTAGGAGCACAGTATATTGCAGTAAGATAATGGGATTTGAAAGCTATTGATCTGAAATGGCTAACACATTTGAATGACAGAACAATACTGAGTATAGTGATGGGCCAAGGATCCAGTTAAGGAGAGAAGTTTTCCCTCATCAGTTCAGCCCTTGTGGATTTCAGTCCTAGATCACCCTCTTGTCTGGTGTTTGTATGTAGTTCACAAACTGCAAACTCTTTCACAATGGTCATTCTTGGTGTATAGCTAGTGGAGGTGAAGTGGGAAGATTACTGTAGTTGAGGGGAACTGAGAAACCAGCGTGAAGAATTGATCCTCTGCGGATTCCATAGTCCAGAATAATGGCAGTACTTGAAAGTCAAAGAAAGACTTCAACGCAGATACCAAAGAATCAGTGAATAATGATGAGTAAATCAGTGATTGTCTATAAGACAGAGACAAACAGAAGCAGAAGTGACCTTATTAGATAATAAAAGACTTGACTTTACTGAGAAAAACACCAACTTGTACTGCCTACACAGAGGTAGCTAGACTGTTACTTGATTTTCATTTAGTTAACACAAGACTGTGTCTCACAAACTGTTCTAAGCACTTGAGAAATATTAACATATTTAATTCTCATAACAACATTATGAAGACTACTTTCATACACACTTAACAGAAGAGGATCCGTAAGCCCATAAAGTTAAGCAAACTCTCCAAAGCTATGTAACTTGTAAAATAATGGAAATGAGGTTCAACCTAGATGGTGACAGAAAGAAGTCTCTTCTTAATTGGACTTTAATTAGGCTATAGAAATTGTGGAAATTGGAGGATAATCCAGTTATATTTATGGTAAGTATGAGCACTGAATAATTAGCAACATGGTAAAAGAAACATACAAAGATTATGAGAGAACACAGAAGTGGAAGGTTGTAATCAGAGAAATACTGTTATAATGGCAGGCAGAGTGAGAAGAAAGATAAATAACATTAAGTGTCAACAAGTTAAATAGAGCAATGGAAATTGTGTTTGAACAGTCTTTTGATGGAAAATGAAAGCTCAAGACACACAGGTTTGTGCTGTGACCCAAGGCAAATTTTGGAGTTGCTTTGTTTGGTTGAGGCTGAGACAAATTGTTTCTATTCTTAAGCATGGCAGCTTTGTGGTCTAGCATAGCAAGTGGGGAGGATGGCTGTTGGACATTAGTTGGGATTTAACATGTCAGGAACCATCCTTATATCACAACAAGGGGGTACTTTTCACGATTTCATTTACCATACTCCTTTGTGGTATATTTTGTTAGTATTTGTAGACTATTCTCCCATAAGTGGGTTGTAAATTTTCACTATTTTCATCACACTATAAATGATTAAACCATACATATTGGTTAGCATTTCTCAAGTTTCTGGATGTTTGGTAGAAGAAACTGACAGGCAGTTGTTAAATACGTTCTCTAAGAACTTTAATAAGATTTAAGCCTCAAGCTGTCTTGGTGACTAATCAAGCACAGGAGATTTGTAGCACCACTGCAGGCATGCTTTGTGCCAGGCCAACACTTAGTGAAAATTTTAATTTTTCATGAAAAAGGATCCAGATTTCCTGCAACTAATCTCACATCCAATTTTTTCTTTAATAAAACAGTGAAAATCACTAGAAAAAAGAAACATCAAAAGTGAATTATTTTATTCAAGAAAAAGACCCAAAGCAAAACTTAGAAGTCACAGAACAAAGAACCTTCAAAGTCATCTTGTCAGAAAAACACATGGCAATCATATAACATCATCTCCTTTCCACAGACAGGGGCATAATTAGAAATCTTGATGTTCTTTTCTGCTGAATACAAATCTGTCCCTAAAATCTGAAAACACTGGCTCACATAGCTACAGAAGATTAATATAGAGAGCTGGCATGTTTCCTGTTAACTTTTCCCCCTTAATGATATATGTTCATCAAAGAGAAAAGGAAACAGAAAAAGGATAGAATTAACTTTTCCCCCTTAATGATATATGTTCATCAAAGAGAAAAGGAAACAGAAAAAGGATAGAGACTGTCTATCACAAGTCCAAGTTTAGAGTGTCCAAGTTATAAAGTAAGTCATGACTAGAACTCAGATTCATCAACATCCCAATCTAGAAAAAATCCCATTATTATTTTATGCAGTAGCTGTCCTATTTTATATGAGAAAAAGGTAGATCTGTGTGTTAAACATCAATTATTCCTATTGAAAGAAAAAAAAAGTATCTCCTACAGACCAAATTAGCTTTTCTCCTAGTTCATTTATTGAACCAGAACCCATCTATAGAGATGCTGAGCCAGTACTACCATTCTGCCCATTTGACAGATGAGAGCGAGACTCAGTGCTGTGAGTCTGGCACTCTCCAAAGTGCTGCCTCCTGTGATTACGGGTAGTAATCATTTTGCTTTTAGCAGCTTTTAGGAGTGCAATATTTTAGGCTTCATAGATCGTCTAATAGGGAGAGGGAACCTATATTTTCTGATAAAAAGAGAAAAGCAAATAGAAAAAGAAGAGAATTAGAATGGAAATTAAAATACACAGCATTTTAGCATTTTGCTTCATTGTTTTGCCATGCTGAGGCCCCACATTCACTAATCCCCTTATATTTTTTTCCTGGGAGCACATGAATAGTACCAAAATAGTTTTGAGATTGAGATTGTGGATCTCACAATTGAAATGCTATTCATTTCAGAATATTGTGAGATTGGGGTTGTGGAATTTTCAATGGATTTAGCGACCATTTTATTTTAAAACAATATGGAACTTAAACCATACTTTGCCTCTTTGTTAAGTGTCAGCCTTATAGAGACCTTTCTATTTTCTATTCCTTCTTTTTATCACTCCCAAACTGTACTTACATTGGACTCTAGGAACAGAATTTTATCTTTGCTGCCTCTGACATTTTCCTTTGCCAACTCTCCATTTTCTAGTATGTAATTTGTTCCACATAATGCAAAACGTTCCCCTGTGCCTTAGGAAAAACCTAGAGATAATAAATTATTCAAAACCTGTAACTGGATCTTATACAGTCTTCTAGGCTAAATTTCTTATATTTCTCTTTTCTTTTTAGTGTTTCATTATATGCATTGTGTTTGCAAGCTGTCTCAAATTCATTGAAAATTTGAGAGTCAAGGGAAAAAATACTGCTTTCCTTCGATGAGATTCTTATCAGGCTTATTCTGTCTCTGAATCATTGATATCTAAAATAATTGAAATGCCTATGAATTAACTTAATTGAAAGAGTTTTACAATTTTCCATACTCATTGGTGAGTTTTTGAAATTTAAAAAGAAATTTCCGTATAATAAGGAATTTGATACATCAGATAACACTGAAGAACAATGAAATATACCTTGAATACAACGAGTAAAAATTGTGGACCAACCAGTGTGATCTAATGGCCAGCATCCTCTTTGTAAACAATTCATCTCTAAAATGCTGTCATTCTCAAATGCTAGTGCTTTTCTGGTCTTCTCTTCCAAACTGTAAAATTTTACACCTAGAATTTAGAATAGGAGGAAAATTTTTACAGAATCCCACAGAGTAAATTGACCTTTTGAAGTTTTCCATTAAAATTCCTTTTACTTTCTCTAATTGTGAGGAAACTTACCCTTGGTTTAATTAACTCTCAGGTTTTCCTCAAAATTCTATTATCTCACCACTTCATCTCTTAGATTTTTTTGCAAAATACCTGTCAGCAAAATCACTGCACCAAGTGATGCCACTCAGAATTCAGTGTAGAAAAAAGAATGTTCTGGTCAGAATATTCCACAATAGCTAGAATAGTTAACCAATCCCCAAAATCACTAATGAAGAATGGACAAATGCCATATGGCACAATTAGATAATTTTTAAAAACCATGTAACAATGAAATGAAGAAACTGCAGCTGCATGCAACAACATGGATGAAACTTAGGAATGCAAAGGAAAAAAAATGTGTACTCTATGATTCTCCATTATGTATAGTTCAAAAATTGGCACAGCAAAACTATAACTTTTAGGTAGGGAAAGCTAAATGATAAAAGAGCAAAGCAAAATGAGGAAATTATTAGTCATGAATGTTAAGATGGTGGTGATTTTTGAGGAAAAAGGAGAGTGCTGTCATTTTAAAAGGTTATATAGAAAGACACATTTGCCCTCAATAGTATATACGTAGATGTGTAGTTTGTAGTACTTTATCAGACTGCACATATTGTTTTATGTTCTTTTTATGTGTGTGGGGTTTTTGTGTAATGGACTAAATTTATTCCACTCGTGTTTTTATACATAAACAGCATATGATTTTATATTGTTTCATGAAATGTTAATGCTGTACATGGAGTTGCAAAAAGGTTTGTACTCTTTAACTTAGTATTTTTTAAATTTATTAAGATATGCATTATAGCATTACTTCTAATAGAAAACAAAACTGGTAGCAACCTAATAATCAACAATAGCTAAGATGTTAGACAAACTATGGTAATTAACTTTGTGGAAAATTATACTATTATTAAAATAATCATAATTATATAACAGCATGGAAATATACTACTAAAATGGACGGTTGAGTATTACCATTGGAAACATGTAAAAGTATGTATACATATGGAAAAACACTAAATGTAGTCAAATTTTGTGGAACTAAATAATTTTGGAATAAATGTTTTCTATTTTCTAGGCTTTCTGTACTTTGATGTATTTTATTAAAAATTAAAGAAACACGTGGCCAGGCACAGTGACTCACGTCTGTAATCCCAGCACTTTGGGAGGCCGAGGCAGGAGGATCACAAGGTCAGGAGATTGAGCCATCCTGGCTAACACAGTGAAACCGTGTCTCTACTAAAAAATACAAAAAATTAGCCTGGCGTGGTGGTGGGTGCCTGTTGTCCCAGCTGCTTGGGAGGCTGAGGCAGGAGAATGGCGTGAACCCAGGAGGTGGAGCTTGCAGTGAGCCGAGATCTCACCACTGCACTCTAGGCTGGGCAACAGAGCAAGACTCCATCTCAAAAAAAAAAAAATCAATCAATCAATCAATAAGCATGTTTGGGTACATATCTAAAGAAAATAAAGTCAATATGTCAAAGAGATATCTGCACTCCCAAGTTTATTGCAGTGTTAATCACAATAGCTGGACAAGCATTAATCACAATAGTTTGCCAAGACATAGAATCAAACTAAGTGTTCATCAATGGATGTATGATAAAGAAAATGTGGTTTAACATGCACAGCGGGATACTGTTCAGTGTGATAAAAAAAAAAAAAAAAAAGGAAATCCAGTCATTTGTGACAATATGGATGAACCTGGAGAACATTATGCTAAGTGAAATATGCCAGGCTCCAAAAGACAAATACTGCATGATGCCCCTTCTATGTGGAACCTAAGCAAAGTGAAAATGATGGAGATGAAGAGTAGAATGATGGTTACCAGGGGCTGGAGTATGGGGAGGGAATGGGGAGATGTTACTTAAAAGGTTCAAGGTTTTATTTAGACAGGAGAAATTAGTTAGATCTAATGTACAGCATGGTGGCTATACTTCATAATAATGTATTGTGTCCTTGGAAATTGTAAAGAATAGATTTTAAATGTTCTCACAACAAAAATGTGTAAGTATGTGAGGTGATATTATATTAACTAATTTGATTCATTTTATAATATATACATATATTAAAACTCACATTGTATACCATAATATAAACAATTTTCATTGGTGAATTTGGAAAAATAATTAAATAAAAGAATTAGACAGTATGATTACAAAGTCACTGCTCCAGTGTGTGGAAGTAGTTAACTTCCCAATAAAGCAAAGCTCAGGAAAAAATTCACCACATTCCAAATTCACATTTGAAGTTCTAGAACTGACGTGTCCTGGTTCCAGTCCATGTGTGACTCCCTGTCAGCCTTCAACCAGAGTCACTGTGGGGACTGCGATCCCAGTGAGGGCTGCATCCTGCAGGTACTCTCTTCTGGTCACGGAAGAGCATGGGACATACATCTCAGGGCCAAGCAAGATGTCTGTGCTTTCCGGTGGCTTCTGTTCCTGGGGTCTTTAATTATGCCAACTCTGCTTTAGGCTTGAATCATCTGATTTCAAATGATCTTTCTGTCATTCTGTCTGTGTTACAGAGTCTGAGAAACTGTCAGAGCCAGAAGGAGTTAAAGTTATGCCAACTCTGGTTTAGACTTGAACCATCTGATTTCAAATGATCTTTCTGTCATTCTATCTGTGTTGTAGAGTCTGAGAAACTGTCAGAGCCAGCAGTAGCCAAAGATGCATGGTATCCCAGACTCAATGATTTGTCATGGTTCTGTGGGATGATGAGCTTGCTTTGGGTCTTTCATATGGTTGCAGCCAGATGAAGGCTGGAGTTGGAATAATTTGAATGCTTGATTATATAGACCATACAAGACAGATTCTTCATACACATCTGGGATAACTGGCTACCTTGGGCTTCCTTAGTGTATGGTGGTCTCAGGAAAGTCAGATCCCTTACCTGGCAAGTAGCTTCCACTAGGCCATGCCTCCAAAGAACATGGTAGATGTTCTGTGTGTTATTTTTCAAAATAAAAATATATTTAAAAGCAAAAGATATAATGTATCCTTAAATTACGTATTTGCTTCATTGTTTATTACACACTTGTCATGATAGAATCTGTATTTCATGAGAATATAAACCACTTCACTCAGCACTGTATACTTTATGCTCAGTACTTAGTATGAGTATGTGCTTATTACTTTTGCTGAATAAATTAACAAGTGGAAGTATTGGCAATTAATTAAACTTGCGTGCCCCTGAAAAACTCTCAGTATGCATTATTTATTATGCATAAATATTGTGGAATATTTTAAAAATTAAAAGTCAAGCTAGCTTTATAATTACTAGTTGAATTGAAGAAAGTGAAGAGATAAAGTGGCCATCACAATGTTGAGAGACAGTCCTCCATGGCATCACATTTCTGTATATCCTGCAAATAGAGACACTACCTTCTAAAAGATGTTTGTCTACCCTCTAGAGCAAAAGACAGGTTTGCTTACTGTTGATTCTAAAAGATGTGGATTTCCTGAACTCAGAATTCCTCTTTTGTAATGCAAGCTGCTGTGTTTGCAGGTGCCATCTGGTCCTGTTTATATTGCCCTGTGTGTATTGGAACTCAGGTCACTGAGACAAATGCTGGTATTCTGGCTATTGCCTGTGCCATGGATAATGTAGTGTCTTTTGTCTCTAAAAAGGGAGTCATGTGTTTTCTACAGCATCTATGAAACTATGGCAGGCTGACTTGTTGGCTTTTAGAGAGAGTGAAATGTCAGACTCCTCACAGTTCTTTATAAACTAACGTTATCTTTGGAAGCTCCTAGGACACAAGAAATCTGAATAGAACTTAGCTACATCTATAGCTTATTTTTAATATACATTTTAAATACTAAAACACTGGAAGCCCTGGCAGTTTATTTTAATAAATAATTATACTATTTCTAAGAAAATGTTTTAAGTTGTCACATTAAAGTTGACCTTTACTTTACCCCAAACAAGTGTTCTAAATGAAATAGAATGCTAAAAGTGAAAAAGAACAATGAAAGCATTTCTTCTTAATTTTCCTGTTTATTTATGAATACCAGGTGTTAAGCTTTTTTCCTCACATATATGGTATTTGTACTAACTCTTGTAAACAAATATGAAAATTGTATTTCTTAAATGAAGACCTAAAATATGATACAGTAGTTCACCCTTATCCATGGTTTAACTTTCCATGGTTTTAGTTCACCCTGGTCTACCATGGTCCATGGTGAGTACAGTATGATAAGACATTTTGAGAAAAAGAGATAGACCACATTCACATAACATTTATTATAACATATAGTTATATTTCTTCTATATTATTAGTTGTTTATCTCTTCCTATGTCTAATTTATAAATTAAACTTTCTCATAGGTATGTATCTATAGGAAAAAATACAGTGTACATAGAGTTCAGTGCTATCTGCAGTTTCAGACATTCATTGGGGGTCTTGGAATGTATCTCCCATACATAAGAGTGAATTACTGTATTTCTCAATGCACAGTACACTAAAATTATATTAATAAGTAATAATAAAATATGTCAAAGTTAATGTATGTTACAGGACATTACACAGTAGGCATTTTGGACATGAAAATGTAAGAACAATAGGAAACCTAAAAGCAAAGGGACTCATCTTACTTTCTGAAAAGAAAAATGGCTTGAAAATAAATATCTTTTAAATTTAAGTTCCTTCTAGATTTTGGATATTAGCCCTTTGTCAGATGGATAGATTGCAAACATTTTCTCCCATTCTGTGGGTTGCCTGTTTACTCTGATGATAGTTTCTTTTGCTGTGCAGAAGCACTTTAGTTTAATTAGACCCCATTTGTCAATTTTGGCTTTTGTTGCCATTGCTTTTGCTGTTTTGTACATGAAGTCTTTGTCCATGCCTATGTCCTGAATGGTATTGTCTAGGTTTTCTTCTAGAGTTGTTGTGACTTGAGGTCTTACATTTAAATCTTTACTCCATGTCGAGTTAATTTTTGTATAAGGTGTAAGGAAGGGGTCCAGGTTCAGTTTTCTGCATATGGCTACCCAATTTTCCCAACACCATTTATTAAATAGGGAATCCTTTCTCCATTGCTTGTTTTTGTAAGGTTTGTCAAAGATCAGAAGGTTGTAGATGTGTGGTGTTATTTCTGAGGCCTCTGTTCTGTTCCGTTGGTATATATATTTGATTTGGTACCAGTACCATGCTGTTTTGGTAACTGTAGCCTTGTAGTATAGTTTGAAGTCAGGCGGCGTAATATCTCCAGCTTTGTTCTTTTTGCTTAGGATTGTCTTAGCTATATGGGCTCTTTTTTGGTTCCATATGAACTTTAAAGCAGTTTTTTCTAATTCTGTGAAGAAAGTCAATGGTAGCTTGATGGGGACAGCATTTAATCTATAAATTACTTTGGGCAGTCTGGCCATTTTCACGATATTGATTCTTCCTATCCATGAGCATGGAATGTTTTTCCATTTGTTTGTGTCCTCTTATTTCTTTGAGCAGTGGTTTGTAGTTCTCCTTGAAGAGGTCCTTCACATCCCTTGTAAGTTGTATTACTAGGTATTGTATTCTCTTTGTAGCAATTGTGAATGGAATTTCACTCATGATTTGGCCCTCTGTTCATCTATTATTGGTGTATAGGAATGCTTGTGATTTTTCCACATTGATTTTTTATCCTGAGACTTTGCTGAAGTTGCTTATCACCTTAAGGAGATTTTTGGCTGAGATGATGGGGTTTTCTAAATATAAAATTATGTCATCTGCAAACAGAGACAATTTGACTTCCTGTCATCCAATTTGAATGCCCTTTATTTCTTTCTCTTGCCTGATTGCCCTGGCCAGAACTTCCAATACTATGTTGAATAGGAGTGGTAAGAGAGGGCATCTTTGTCTTGTGCCAGTTTTCAAAGGGAATACTTCCAGCTTTTGCCCATTAAGTATGATATTGACTGTGGGTTTGTCACAAACAGCTCTTATTATTTTGAGATACGTTCTATCAATACCTAGTTTATTGAAAGTTTTTAGCATGAAGGCGTGTTGATTTTTATCAAAGGCCTTTTCTGCATCTATTGAGTTAATCGTAGTTTTTGTCATTGGTTCTGTTTACATGATGGATTACATTTACTGATTTGCATATGCTGAACCATCCTTGCATCCCAGGGATGAAGCTGACTTGATCGTGGTGGATAAGCTTTTTGATTACTGCTGGATTTGGTTTGCCAGTATTTTATTGAGGATTTTCACATCGATGTTCACCAGAGATATTGGCCTGAAATTTTCTTTTTTTGTTGTGTCTCTGCCAAGTTTTGGTATCAGGATGATGCTGGCCTCCTAAAATGAGTTAGGGAGGATTCTCTCTTTTTCTATTGTTTGGAATAGTTTCAAAAGAAATGGTATCAGCTCCTCTTTGTATCTCTGGTAGAATTTAGCAGTGAATCAGTCTGGTCCTGGGCTTGTCTTGGTTGGTAGGCTATTAATTACTGCCTCAATTCAGAACTTGTTATTGGTCTAGTGGTCTATTCAGGACTTCTTCGTAGTTTAGTCTTGGGAGGGTGTGTGTGTCCAGGAATTTATCAACTTTTTCTAGATTTTCTGGTTTATTTGCATAGAGATGTTTATAGTATTCTCTGATGGTAGTTTGTATTTCTGTGGGATGAGTGGTAATATACCCTTTATCATTTTCATTGGGTCTATTTGTTTCTCCTCTCTTTTCTTCTTTATTAGTCTGGCTAACAGTCTATCTATTTTGTTGACATTTTCAAAAAACCAGCTCCTGGATTCATTGATTTTTTTGAAGGGTTTTTCAAGTTTGTATCTTTGAGAACTGCTCTGATCTTAGTTTTTTCTTGTCTTCCGCTAGCTTTTGAATTTGTTTGCTCTTGCTTCTCTAGTTCTTTTAATTGTGATGTTAGGGTGTCAATTTTAGATCTCTCCTGCTTTCTTTTATGTGCATTTAGTACTACAAATTTCCCTCTAAACACTGCTTTAGCTGTGTCCCAGAGATCCTGGTACATTGTGTCTTTGTCCTCATTGGTTTCAAAGAACTTATTTATTTCTGCCTTCATTTCATTATTTACCCAGTAGTCATTCAGGAGCACGTTGTTCAGTTTCCATGTAATTGTGTGGTTTTGAGTGAGTTTGTTAATCCTGAGTTCTAATTTGATTGCACTGTGGTCTGAGAGACTGTTTGTTATGATTTCCATTCTTTTGCATTTGCTGAGGAGTGTTTTACTTCCAATTACGTGGTCAATTTTAGAATAAGTACAATGTGGTGTTAGAAGAATATATATTCTGTTGATTTGGGGTGGAGAGTTCTGTAGATGTCTATTAGGTCTGATTGGTCCAGAGTTGAGTTCAAATCCTGAATATCCTTGTTAATTTTCTGTTTTGTTGATCTGTCTAATATTGACTGGGGGTCTTAAGGTTTCCCACTACTATTGCGTGGGAGTCTAACTCTCTTTGTAGGTCTCTGAGAACTTGCTTTATGAATCTGAGTGCTCCTGTATTGGGTACATATATATTTAGGATAGTTAGCTCTTCTTGTTGCATTGATCCCTTTACCATTATGTAATGCCCTTCGTTGTCTTTTTTGATCTGTGTTAGTTTAAATTCTGTTTTGTCAGAGACTAGGATTGCAACCACTGCTTTTTTTTTTTTTTTTTTTTTTTTGCTTTCTGTTTGCTTGGTAGTTCTTCCTCCATCCCTTCATTTTGAGCTTATGCATGTCTTTGCACGTGAGATGTGTCTCCTGAATATAGCACACCAATGGATCTTGACTCTTCATCCAATTTGCCAATGTGTGTCTTTTAATTGGTGCATTTAGGTCATTTACATTTAAGGTTAATATTGTTATGTGTGAATTTGATCCCATCATTATGATGCTAGCTGATTATTTTACCTGTTAGTTGATGCAATTTCTTCATAATGTCAACAGTCTTTACAATTTGGTATGTTTTTGCAGTGGCTGGTACTGGTTTTTCCTTTCACATTTAGTGCTTCTTTCAGAAGCTCTTGTAAGGCATCAAAAAGTGAGCAAAGCATATGATCAGACACTTCAAAAAAAGACATTTATGTGGCCAAGAAACATTTGAAAAAACACTCATCATCACTGGTCATTAGAGAAATGCAAGTCAAAACCACAATGAGATACCATTTCACACCAGTTACAATGGCGATCATTAAAAAGTCTGGAAACAACAGATGCTGGAGAGGACATGGAGAAATAGGAACACTTTCACACTGTTGGGGGGAGTGCAAATTAGTTCAACAAATGTGAAGATAGTGTGGCAATTCCTCAAAGATCTAGAACTAGAATTACCATTTGACCCAGCAATCCCATTACTGGGTATATACCCAAAGGGTTATAAATCATTCTACTCAAAAGACACATGTACACATATATTTATTGTGGCACTATTCCCAATAGCAAAGACTTGGAAACAACCCAAATGCCCATCAATGATAGACTGAGTAAAGAAAATGTGGCACATATACACCATGGAAATACTATGCAGCCATAGAAAAGGATGACTTCATGTCCTTTGCAGGGATCTGAATAAGCTGGAAACCATCATTCTCAGCAAACTAACACAGGAAGAGAAAAACCAAACACCACATGTTCTCACTCATAAATGGGAGTGAACAATGAGAACACATGGACACAGGGAGGGGAACATCACCCACTGGGGCCTGTCGGACAGTGGGGGGCTAGGGGAGGGAGAACATTAGTAGAAATAACTAATGTAGATGATGGGTTGATGGGTACAGCAAACTACCATGGCACGTGTATGCCTATGTAACAAACCTGCAAGTTCTGCACATGTATCCCATAACTTAAAGTTTAATTAAAAAAAATAAATACCAATATTGTTTATAACAACCTAAAATGGTCAAAACAACTCCCATAAAAATTATAGATGTTCCCACTCAACTCAGCACCATTAAATACTCTGTAGCTAATTAACTCTAGCTATTGCCAGTGGGATTTTCTCTTAATTTTGTTTGATGGCCAGTTGGGGTTATGCCATAATACTTTAATGTTAGAAAAGCCACTAAAAATCATGAGAATGCTCCTACATGCCAGGGCATTCCATACCTCTGCCACCTAATCTCTAAGCTTATATAATACTATTAGGCACTATGAGGTAGCTATTAAGAGATTGTCACATCCTTAAATCATATTACTTCAAAATATGTTTTCCTGTAACGTCCATGGCTCATTATTACAGTTGGATAGAGAACTGTGCTAACAATTACAAACTGCCTTCCTGATAGAGGGATTTGCTATGCTCCATGATAAGACAATTCTTTCAAATGTATGCAATTATTTATGTAGTTATCAACATAAGAAGTGATTACATTGTTATTATTGGGTAAGCTACCCAGTAATGACCTAAACTTGAGATGGTATTGTCGTATCCATTCGTGAAAGACAGCTCTACTCCATTTTTTTCTTCCTTTTCTTTCTTTTTTTTTTTTTTTTTTTTTTTTTTTTTTGACACAATCTCTCTCTGTTGCCCAGGCTAGAGTGCAGTGCAGTGGTGCAATCTTGGCTCACCGCAACCTCCACCTCCAGGTTCAAGCGATTCTCTTGCCTCAGTCTCCTTAGTAGCTGGGACTACAGGCGCATGCCGCCATGCCCGGATAATTTTTTGTATTTTAGTAGAGACGGGGTTTCACTGTGTTTCACAGACTGGTCTCAAACTCCTGAGCTCAGGCAATTTTCCCTCCTTGGCCTCCCAAAGTACTGGAATTACAGGCGTGAGCCACCCCGCCTGGCCTACTTGATTTTTTAAGTCCTATAACGTGGAGTCTTTTTAAACAAAGTTTTCCCTTCATTTACAGATATGTTATAAATTATTAAATTACATCACCACGTTTTTCTCTGTATATGGCTTCATCATTTCAGTATTATTTATTAAGAAAAATGACGTGATGGACACTTTATTAGGTGCTTTCAGACCTTCCCTCATTTAATACTCACAATAGATGTTACTATCCCCATTTTATAGACTATAAAACTAAAACTTAGGAAAATCATATGTTGGTCACAAAGCCATATGTCTGTCTAATGGGTATCAAAACAGGCTAAAATTTATACCTTTTTGACCACAAGAACCACTTCTTTGTTAACATGTTTCATTGAAGAACCAAAATGGTTAAACTTATATTTGTTTATTTATTTACCAAATATTATTAGGGTTTGTACCACATTCCAGACTATGATGTCATCACTGGTATCTCAGTAGTAAGCAATCTATACAAGATTTCTGCCCTCCTGGCATTTACATATGGGAGGCAAATGCACATAAATAAAATTGTAACTTCAGCTAGTGTTTAATGCTATACTTTAGTTATCAATTGCTAAATAACAAGCCATTCCAGAACTAATGGGCTTAAAACAACATTTTTTGGTCCTGATTTTGTCGTGAGTGAACTGGACAGTTCTGTTAGTCTTTACTGGCCTCACTCATGGGACTGGCACCCTTACTCATACAGTGGGACCTTGGTACTGGCTGCTGGCTGGACCAGCCTGTCATTATTCGGTAGTCAGGTCCAGGCATCATCACACAGAGATAGAACAAGAGGAAGAAAGCAGAAACTTGTGAGTCTGGCAGCAGTTCCTGAGGTGCTTCATCTGCTCTTCCTACCTACAGCCCAGAAAAGCAATAAAAATATTTTTTAAAAAACTCATACCTAATACAGATTGATAGATAAATATTACTAGAATCTTAGAAATACCAAGGATAATGACATTTGTCCAAAATCATAAGCAATAGCCCACCGTGCTATATTCAGGCAGGGATATGTGAATGCATCTTCCTTAAAGGAGATTTTAAAATATTTTTTCTCTCTTCTGTGCCCCATCCTCCCACAATTCACCTCATCTGAAAAACACAAAATTTAATGTACTTCTAATGCAAGAGTGCTGACTTTTAAAGCAATCGGAATGCCTCTCCTGCAAGTTTGTTATTACACTTTGCCTTTCTAAATCCAATTAAAAATTACAATTCCATGAAAGCTTCTGGGTAGAAATCGATGCAGGAAATGAACCGGCAGGGGTCCACTCCATCCTGAGAGGTGAGGACTCCACAAGAAAAATATTGTGGATGGGTTTTAAAAAGGCAGTGAGAAATGGAGATCCTAGTTTCACATGCACTAGAGCTTTTCACAGTGTCAGTGTGCCAAACAGTGGAGCCAGGAAAAGATCCTAGAACAGATTTTGTAGTTTACAGCCTGCCCTGAAGGGTGAATCAGGGTAACAGTCATAGCACAGTCCATCATTCAGCCACTAACCTGAGGAGACACTAGAAGTACACACACGAACCAAGGATTGAGACGAAGGGAATATACTGATGAAGTAAGAGACCATTACTCCATACCTTAGGCAACAGCGACCACGGAAACAAAACTTCTTACCTTGTCTAAGTCAGGGATACATGTACTTATTAGGCACATTCTTTTCAATACCTGTTCTATCTTTGGTCAGATATACAGGTCGAATACATGGTGCCATACATTTTTATGACTCAGAGAAGAACACTGTATTTTCGAGGCTCTGGCAAATAAAAAGATAGGTGCTAAATTTTTAATAGAAAATGCTGGAAGAAGAAATCTGCAAAAAGAATTGTCTTGTGAGTTGGATTATGCTTAAAATTGCCTATGATGGTGAAAAGATAAAAAATGAATTTTATCTCTGAGTAAAACTTGGCTGATACAGAGTTTTAGAAAACTCAACTATACGGTTATTTTTTTTTCCTTTTAGTTAAAAAATCTGTTAAAGGTGCCCTAATCAGCACACCCCTGATCCCACCACACACACAAATAAAACAAGGTAGAGATGTTTATTTTAATTTTGGTTAGAACCTGAAATTGAACTTGGCAGTTTCCTAGGAAACTAAGAACTAACTTTTGCACAATTTTGAATAGATAGTATTTTTTGTTTGTTTGTTTGTTTGTTTGTTTTTTGAGATGGAGTCTCACTCTATCACCCAGGCTGGAGTTCAGGGGTGCGATCGCAGCTCACTTGCAACCTCTGCCACCTGGGTTCAAGTGATTCATCTCTCTCAGCCTCTCAAATAGCTGGGATGACAGGTGCCTGCCACTGCACCTGGATTTTTCTTTTTTCTTTTTCTTTTTTTTTTTTTTGTATTTTTAGTAGAGACAGGGTTTCACCATGTTGGCCAGGCTGGTCTTGAACTCCTGATCTCGTGATCCACCCACATTGACCTCCCAAAGTGCTGGGATTACAGGCATGAGCTATCGTGCCTGGCCCTGAATAGATAGTATTTTTGACAAAAAGAGTAAGGGGTTATAAATGTTAGAAACCATTGTCATTTTTATACCTGATGTAAATGACGAGTTGATGGGTGCTGACGAGTTGATGGGTGCAGCACACCAACATGGCACAAGTATACATATGTAACAAACCTGCACGTTATGCACATGTACCCTAGAACTTAACGTATGATAATAATTAAAAAAAACCATTGTCATTTAGTTAGTAATGTAGTTAATAATATTAATTAGACATATTATATAATCATTTTAAGAATGAATTTACTTTTTAAATTCAGTTTAATTGCAGACACATTTGTATTAATAAATTAGATAATTATTTGGAAGTATTCATTTTTAGAGGTAAGCAAATATTCCTTATTACCCTCTGTTTTGAAGATTTATAACAAAATATAATGCAGTGAGGGTAAGCATGATGAGCATGACATGTTTCATCTCTGCAAGCTAGTTAGAAGCCCTGGAACCTGTTTGCAGTTGAATGTACTTAGAAATGCTTAAGAATTGCCATTATGTCATTTCTTGTGTTTTCATTTATTTTTAAATACACAAAATGCATATATTTATGTTGTACAGCATGATATTTGATTTAGATATATATATAGTAAAATGGCTAAATCAAGCTAAGTAACACATGCATTATCTCATATATTTATTTTTGTGTATGTGACTAGAACTCTCAGCAATTTTTGAATATATAATACATTTTTATTAACTATAGTCATCCTGCTGTGTAATAGACTTCCAAAACATATTCCTCCTGTTTAATATTTTGTATCCTTCGACCAACATCTCCCTTATTCCTCTGCCTCATGTAGATTTTAGATATTAACCCTTTTATCAGATGTATGGTTTGCAAATAATTTCCCTGATTCTGTAGGTTGTCTCCTCACTCTGTTGATTGTTCCTTTTGCAGTGCAGAAGCTTTTTAATTTGACGTAATCCCATATGTCTACTTTTGCTTTTGTTGCCTGTGCTTTCAAAGGTCATATCCAAAAAATTCATTGCCCAGACCAATGTCGTGTAGCTTTTCCCCTATGTGTTTTTCTAGTGGCTTTACAGTTTCTGACCTTATCTTTAGATATTTAATCTACTGTGAGTTGATTCTTGTATAAAATGTAAGATAAGGATATAACTTTACCCATCTGCATATGGATATCTAGTTTTCCAAAGCCAGGAAAACAATACCAGAAAAAAAATTACAGGCCAAAATATACATGTAAAAATTCTCAACTAAGTTCTGGAAAACCAAATTCCACAGCACATGTAAAAGACCAGTCATTCACCATGATCAAGTGGGATTCATCCTTGGGATGCAAGATTGGTTCTACACATAAAAATCAATATGTGTGGTACAGGCATACTTCTGAGATAGTGCAGGCTCAGTTTCAGGCCACCACAATAAACCAAATATGGGAACAATGCAAGTCACACATGTTTTTCTTTTTTTTCGGTTTCTCAGTGCATATAAGAGTCGTGTTTGCACTACATTGTTCTCTATTAAATGAGTAATAAATAATATTGTGTCTAAAAAAATCAATATACATACCTTAATTTAAAAATATTGTATAGTTTTGAATGCTAACGATCATCTGGGTTTTCAGCAAGTTGTAATCTTTCTTCTGGTAAAGGGTCCTGCCTCAGTGTCGCTGGTTGCTGACTGCTCAGGGTGGTGGTCGCTGGGGGTGGAGGTGACTATAGCAATTTCTTAAGATAATACAACAATACATTTTTATCACAGTGACTGACTTGAGCTTTCACAAAAGATTTCCCTGTAGCATGGGATACTGTTTGATAGCATTTTACCCACAATAAATCTTTTTTTCAAAATTAGAGTCAACTCTCTCAAACTATGCCACTGCTCTATCAACTAAGCTTATATGTTATCCTCAATCTTTTATTGTCATTTCAACAATGCTCAGAGCATCTTAATGAGGAGTGGATCCCATCTCAAGAAACTGTTTTCTTTGCTTATCCATAAGAAGCAAGTTTCATTCAAGTTTAATTATGAGATTTCAGCAATTCAGTTACATTGTCAGGCTCCATTTCTAATTTTAGTTCTCTGCTGTTTCCACCACATCTGAAGTGATTTTCTCCACTGAAGTCTTGAACTCGTCAAAGTCATTCATGAGAGTTGGAATCCGCTTCCTCCAAACTTCTATCAATATTGATATTTTGGTCTCTTTCCATGAATTACAAATGTTCTTATTAGCATCTGAAATGGACAACATTTTCTAGGAGATTTTCAATGTATTTTGCCCATATCCATCAGAGAAATCACTCTCTGTGGCAACTATAGCCTTACAAAATGTATTTCTTAATTAATAAGACTTGAAAGTCAAAATGACTCCCTGATCAATGGACTGCAGAATGAATGTTGTGTTAATAGCTATTAATCTCCTTGTACAGCATTAATCGCCTTATACATTTCCATCAGAGCTCTTTGATGACCCAATGCATTGTCAGTGAACAATAATATTTTCAAATAAATCATTTTTTCCATGCAGTAGGTCTCAGTAGTGGGCTTAAAATATTTAGTTAACCATGCTGTAAACAAGTGCATTGTCATCCAGGTTTTGTTGTTCCATTTATAGAGCACAGGCAGAGTCAATTTAACATACTTCTTAAGGGCCTAAGATTTTTAGAATGGTAAATGAGCATTGGCTTCAACTTAAAGTAACCAACTGCATTGCCTCTAGCAAGAGAGTCAGCCTGTCCTTTGAAGCTTTGAAGCCAGGCATTTACATTTTCTCTCTAGGTCTGAAGGTCCTAATTGCCACCTTCTTCCAATAAAAGGCTGGCTGCTTCATCTACATTGAAAATCTGTTGTGTAGTGTAACCACCTTCATTGATGATCTTAGCTAGATCTGAATAATTTGCTCCAGTTTCTACTTAAACACTTGTTGCTCCATCTTGTATTTTTGTATTATGGAGATGGTTTCTTTTCCTAAATGTCATGAACCAAAATCTGCTAGCTTCAAACTTTTCTTCTGCAGATTCCTTACTCTCTCAGCCTTCATCGAATTGAAGAGAGTTAGGATTTCTCTGTTTCTCTGGATTAGACTTTGGCTTAAGGAAATACTGTGGTTGGTTTAATATCCTATCTAGACCACTAAAACTTTCTCCATATCAGCAGTAAGACTGTTCCCCTTTCTTATTATTCTTGTGTTCACTGAAATAGTACTCAATAGTACTCAATTTCCTTCAATAACTTTTTTTTTTTTGCTTTCACGACCTAGATAACATGGCAAGAGGCCTAGCTTTTGCCCTATGCTGGCTTTTGACATGCCTTCCTCACTAATCTCAGTCATTGCTAGCTTTTGATTTAAAGTGAGAGATACATTACTCTTCCTTTCACTTCAACACATTTGAATAACACACTGTATGGTTATTAATTGGCCTAATTTTAATATTTTCATGTCTCAAGGAGTAGGAGGACCTGAGGAGAGGAAGAGAGACAGGGAATGGCCGGTTGGTGGAGCAGTAAGAACACATACACCATTTATGAATCGAGTTTGCTGACTTGTATGGATGTGATTTGTGATGCTCCAAAACAATTACAGTAGTAGCTTCACAGATCACAGATCACCATAACAGATGTAATAACAATAATGAAGAAGGCTGAAATATTGTGAGGATTATCAAAACGTGACACACAAACACGAAGCACATGATGTTGGAAAAATAGCTCTGATATACTTGCTCGATACAAGGTTGCCATAAACCTTCAATTTGTAAAAAGTACAGTATCTGAAGTACAATAAAATGGAGCACAATAAAATAAAGTATGCCCGTATACCACATTAACAAAATAAAGATTAAAAACGTACGATCATCTCAACAGATACAGAAAAGGCATTTTACAAAATTTAACACTCTTTCATAATAAAAGCTCTCAACAAACTTATTATAGAAGAAATGTACGTCAATACAATAAAGGCCACACAACAAGTTTAAACCTATCGTCATACTCAAGGGTGAAAAGTTTAAAGATTTTCCACCAAGATCAGAAAAAGACAAGGATGCCCACTCTTACCATTTCTATTCAACATAGTACTAGAAGTCCTAGCCAGAACAATTAGACAAGAGAAAAAAATTAAATGCATCCAAATCAGATACAAAGAAATAAAATTGTGACTGTTAATGGACAACATGATCTTATGTATAAAAAAACCCCCAAAGACCTCATCAAAAAATAGTGAGAACTAAAAAACAAATTCAGTATAGTTGCAGGATACAAAATTAACATACAAAAATCAGTAGGATTTGAAACTATTGCTATTTGAAAAAGAAATCAAGAACAAGCCCATTTACAATAGTGAAAAAATAAATATTTAGAATTAACTAAGGACGTGAAAGTCATATACTATGTGAAAACTATAAATCATTGATGAAGGAAATTGAAGTAGACACAATTAAATGGAAAGGTATGTCCAGTTAATGAATTGGAAGAATTAATGTTATTAAAATGTCCATACTACCCAAAGTGATCTACAGATTCAAAGAAATCCCTATCAAAACTGCAATGACATTTTTACAGAAATAGGAAAAAAATCTAAAATGTATGCGAAACCACAAAAGATGTTGACTAGTCAAAGTAATCTTGAGCAGGAACTAAAAACCTCAAAACATCACACTATATCTTTTAAAATACACTTTAAAGATACAGTATTCAAAAGAGCATGGGGGACACACCGGCCAACAGAACAGAATAAAGAGCCCAGAAATTAATCTATTCATCTATGGACAATTGATGTTCAACAAAAGTGCCAGAAACATATGACAGGGAGAGAGCAGTGTCTTCATTTATTATATATTGTAAATTTGCAGAAAGGTATGGAAAAAGATTCTTGGATTATATCTAAGTATAGTAGACAATTATTTTTAATGTTAATGGTTAGCACTAATGTTTTAGGTTAAAACTAATGTGAATATTCTGCTGAATTTAGGGTGTGTTTCAGAAAGCTATAGGGATAAGAATAGAATTCTAATTGACTTTTTTGATAAAAAAATGTTTTTATATTGCTTTAAAGTTCAATATAAGTTGTTGAATGATATCTAATAGAATTATTTGCATGAAGACTGGTTTGTATTATTAAAAGCTCTAAAATCTTTTCTTTTGCATCTAGAAGTCCTATAAACAAACCTTTGAGAAGTGTACTTTATGCTCTCAGGTGGGCCTTTTCTTTTCTCAGTGTCAGCATTTTAGGCTTTCTCTCTGTGTGGGCAGTCTGAAGGCCTGATATGGGAGGAAGATTAAGCACAAAATACCTAGTGCTGTTTGATTGCTTTTGGTTGTTTATTTGCAGCTTAAAAACAGGCTAGTAACTGGCAAACGGAAGCATGTTGTGTACCCTAAATTACAATATAACTCCCCATCAGCATTGTTAGCAGTCATTTCTATGAATTTTTCTGGCTTCTAGTAATGTGAACTCAGGAGGCAAATGTAATTTTCCCACTTTTCTTTCCTTTTTTTTTTTTTTTTTTTTTTTTTTTTGAGATGGAGTCTTGCTAGGTCACCCAGACTGGAGTGCAGTGGTGCCATCTCAGCTCATTGCAACCTCTCTGCCTCCCAGGTTCAAGCAATTCTCCTGCCTCTGCCTCCTCAGTAGTTGGGACTGCAGGCATGTGCCACCATGCCTGGCTAATTTTATGTATTTTTAGTACAGACGGGGTTTCACCATGTTAGCCAGGATAGTCTTGATCTACTGACCTCGTGATCCCCCGCCTTGGCCTCCCTAAATGTTGGAATTACAGGCGTGAGCCACCATGCCCAGTCCACTTTTCTTCCTTTAATGGCACCAAACGATGGCTTCTTCTGTCAGTGAGACTCATTCTACATTGAACATGGTTGTCCTCTCCCTGTGATGACCATTGCTATTGCCATTTTGTGTCAGGGGAGAAAATTACACTTTGGGACACTTCGGTATGCAATGGGCACTTATTATCTGCCGAAATCTTAACTTTTGGCATAATATTGTGGATTCTATGGGCCCAAAAAGAATAGAATTAAATGGTTTCAATACGTCTCTCAAACTATATGTCATTCAGTCATAACATCCCCTGTGATATATCAATAGCCCAAGTTGAGTGGAAATATACCAAGCTCAGACAGTTCCTTTCTGATCCCTCATCCTCAAAACTTCAAGTTCAGTCTTACCTGCAGTCCTTTCTTGCTAAGGAGATCTGAAAAACAAAATGTAGAATCGTATTTCGCTATCATCACATAATAGTGAAAATGATTGAAAGCTATGTATAAACGGCTCTCAAAATTGTATTACAATCTTGAGTCATTATATTATAATATCGAGCAAAGAAGACTCAGAAGCGTAGACAGTACATTTCCTTTTATACATATTCCCTAAACTAAATATTGGAAAACCTAACTGTGTAATATATAAACAAACAAACATAAACTTAGTCAAAGTAATGTATTGTTCAACATAAATTTTAAAAATTAAAATATGAGAAAAGTAAAAAGGAACAACTAAAACACAATTCAGAGTTGTGATAGTTCTTCAGAGAAAAAGGGAATGTGCTCAGAAAGAAGCACCCAGGGAGTTTCTGGAATGCAAGTTATATGCCTGTTTTCTGCCTCAGTGCTTGGAAATATTTTTTCATTACTAATTTTTAAACTACAGTCATGTACTGCATAATGACATTTTGGTCAATGACAAATAACATACATGAAGATGGTTGTATTAGGTTGTTCTTGCATTGCTATAAAGAAATAATTGAGATTGAGTAATTTATAAGAAAAGATGTTTAATCAGCTCATAGTTCTGCAGGCTGTACAGGAAGCATGGCACTGACATAGCTTGGCTTCTAAGGAGGCCTCTGCCAGCTCTTACTCACAGTGAAGTGGGAGCTTGTGTATAACATGGCAAAAGCAGGAGCAAGAGAGAAAGAATGGGTGGGGAAGGTACCACACACTTTTAAATGACCAGACGTGGTATAGCTAAAGTCTATACGATATAGCCTAGGTGAGCAGTAGCCTATACTAGGGGTCCCCAAAGTTTTTGCCAGCAGGGACACGTTTCATGAAAGACAATTTTTCTGTGTGGAGTGGGGGTGAAACT
Organism: Macaca thibetana thibetana; assembly: GCF_024542745.1. NCBI lineage: Eukaryota > Metazoa > Chordata > Mammalia > Primates > Cercopithecidae > Macaca > Macaca thibetana. The sequence continues at coordinate 27,036,840 of NC_065582.1, read as the reverse complement.
GTCCCCCATTAGATTTTCCAAAGTTGTGTGCAACCTAGATCCCTCCCCGACATGCACGCTTCACAGTAGGGTTCAGGCTCCTATGAGAATCTAATGCCACCACTTATCTAACGGGAGGTGGAGCTCAGGCAGTAATGCTCGCTGACTTGCCACTCACCCGCTGCTGTGTGACTTGGTTCCTACCAGGCCTCTAACTGTACAGGTCAGTGGCCAGGGATTGGAAAGTCCTGGCCTATACTATAGATGTTTGTACACTCTGTGATGTTTGCACAATGACAAAATCACCTACTGATGCATTTCTGAGAACATATCCTCATCATTAAGTGATGCATGACTGTATATGTGTGTATCCATACATTATTTTATTTATATACCATATTTTGAACTTTTCAAAAAAGGTAAAAATTTAGAAAGTAAAACTGAAATGTAATATAAAGGATGACTGTTCATTCAGGCTGCTATAACAAAATATCATAAATTGGGTAGCATATAAACAACAAATTTTTTTTCCTCACAGTTCAAGAGGCTGGGAAGTCCAAGATTAAGGTGCCAGCAGATTCAGTGTCTGCTGAAAATCCACTTTCTTGTTCTTAGACGATGCCCTCATCCTGTGTATTCACATGGTGGAAGGTGAGAGGAATCTCTTTCAGGCCTCTTTATAAAGGCATTCATTAATCTCATTCATAAGGGCTCCATTCTCATGACATAATCACCTCCCAAAGATCCTACCTTCTAATACCATCACCTATGGGTTTAATATTTCAACACATAAATTTTGGGGGAGTAAACATTCTGTTTATTGCAATGAACAATAAAACAAATGCAGAATATTGTTGGAAGGAAGGAAGGAAGGAAGGAAGGAAGGAAGGAAGGAAGGAAGGAAGGAAGGAAGGAAAGGGAAAAGAAAGAAAAAGGAAGAAAAGAAAGAAAGAAGAAAGAAAGATGGAGGAAGGAGGGAAGGAAAAGAGAAAGAAAAAGGAAGAAAGAAAAAAGAAAGAAGGAAGGAAGGAAGGAAAGAAAGAGAAAGATAGGAGAGAGAGGGAAAGAAAGAAAAGAAAGAGAAAGCAAAAAAAGGACGGAAGAAAGAAAGGTAAAAAAAGAAAGAGAAAGAGAAAATAAAATTAAAAAGGATTTAGAAGATTAGCTTTAAAAAATTTCATTTTAGCTTGTGAAGAAAAGAACTTTAGCATAATTTCCACAAAATGTTTGTCATTTTGTTGTCATTATTATTGTTTGTTGTTGTTAGTTTGTATATGCTACATATTATGAATTGCTTTGATACATTGAAGAAAGTCAATGCTCTTTCTCTTTTTCAGCTAGCTTATATATCTGCTCAATGTTGTCAGTGAGGAACACTGGTTTATGCAACCAGACTGGAACCAATTCCAGGATGCTTATTACAAAAGTCAGACAGAATCAATGCACAATTGCTGAGCTTTGTAGGCTCTGATATGTTAGTTGGACTTTTTATGTTCTTGTATGTTTTGGTTTTCTTCTAATTTTTTATTCTTGTTTATTACAGAAAATAAATGTCAAATAACCTGAGTGTGTTAGCTGAATGACTGGCATGGTGTAATTTAGCATGGCTTTGTGTAGAAAATATCTAGCTACAGAGAGAGACCTGTTACCTACAACAAAGTGTGTGTGTTCATCAATACTGAAATAGAAGAAAACCCAAGATTGGTTGTCTAACGGTGATGTAAGGGGGTTGACAGATTAAATATATTTTTATTAGACAACCTTGGGAGAAATAAAGAATCAAAAACACCAGGACCTTGAGAGTTCATCTTCTAACATACAGAGTTGAGGGACTAAAACCAGAAAAGCACAGTGTGTTTTTGTTGTTGTTGTTGTTGTTGTTGTTGTTTTTTAGGCTGCACTATGAAATGTCTGTGGTGGGAGGTATACTTAGAGTATTCTGTGGAAAAAGAAGTTCTAGATAACGTGAATCTCTTTCCTTTGACTAGAATGAACTGATTGTATCAATAAAGTATTTCAAAAGCTTATGAGAAATATTCTAGTTACTGTCAGAAGTATTCGAGTTGTTGTGGAGTTGCACTTGCCCTTTCCATCAAGGCCACTGCAAAGACCCTTGCAAGCTGTAGAATCCAAAGTTCTAGTGGTGCTATCATCAAGCAAAAGGGGCTCGCCGCCTGATGCACTAGAAGCCAATGCTATGATGCTGGGTTTTAAGACAAGAAAAACTCCTTAGTTTTTCAGTTGCTTAGTTTTTCAATTAGTTAGTCAATTACTAATTGACTAACATGGAGACATCAGCTCAGCTCAAATCCATCTACTCACGCAAGCTCTAAGACATTAATTGTATTAGAAAGGATTGAGAAGGTGGATTCTGGGATTAGTAGGTGGTGGATAGAAGGAAAAGGAAGGTCAGGAAAGCCCTCAGACATGCACAGTTATCTCTTCCTGCCCCCTTGTGGGTCCCACATGCAAATCTGTGGTGAGTTAGTGTAAAACAAATGGTGAAAATTCAAGCTGTACTGTCCGCAAGCTGGTTCTGCTCAGTCTCTAGTTGGCCATATTGGTTCTAACTGATTTCAGTCCGTTTTGTTATCTTACAAGCGAGGGAGTTTCAGTGTTTCAGCAAGTTGTTTTTTTTCTTTACTTATCATCCTGCAAATTAAAGAATATCTGTTAGTTGATGGTTTCTGTAACTCTTTGAGGCATTGATTTGAAATCGTAATTTGTAATGCAAATAATATTTTCTGGAATTGTGCAATGTGGTGGTTCTGGGCCCCTGAACTCTATCTTATAAAGCATAATAAATGAGAAATGTCCAGATAAGTTCTGAGCTATGGTTGAAACTCAATATGCATTATTGGCCTTATCTGTCCCACATAATAATTTCATTGCTTTCTTATTTTTAAATACACCTTAAGCTCAAATCCTATAAAACACTATGTGTGCCACAAAGTGTGATGCTAACTTCTTTTTTTTTTTTTTTTGAGATGGAGTTTCACTCTTGTCGTCCAGGCTGGAGTGCAATGGCACAATCTCTGCTCACTGCAACCTCTGCCTCCTGGGGTTGAAGTGATTCCCCTATCTCAGCCTCCTGAGTACCTGGGATTATAGACACATGCCACCATGCCCAGCTAATTTTTGTACTTTTAGGAGAGACAGGGTTTCACCATGTTGACCAGGATGGTCTCAATCTCTTGACCTTATGATCCGCCTGCCCCGGCCTCCCAAAGTGCTGGGATTACAGGCATGAGGCACTGCACCCAGCCAGGAACTTCTATAGATTGAACTGAGTTCCCTTAAACTCATTTTGAAGCCCTGACCCTCATGTGACTATGTTGAAGATAGGGATTTTAGGGAGGTGATTAAGGCTAAATGAGATCATAAGGATGAACACTCATCCAACAGAGTTGGTGTTTTTATAAAAGAAGAGATCTCTCTGCGTGCACAAAGAGAAGACCATGTAAGCACACAGTGTGAGGTGACTGCCTACCAGCCAAGAGAGGAGGCCTCAGAATGAAATGTACCTTGCCAGGGCCTTGATCTTGGACTTCCCAGCCTCCAGAACAGTGAGAAATACATGTCTGTTCTTTAAGCTATCCAGTCTATAGTGGTTTGTTACGGAAGCCTGAGCAGACTAATATGAAGAAAAAAGCTCTTGAGTCCAAACTTTTACAGATATTTTTATATCTACTTAGATTACTACCCTTCCTATCCTTATCTACGTAAAACTTCACAATATATATCTTTTGCATATTTAAAAACTGTCTTAGATGACCTCTCTTCTATAAATGCCTTTCCTGATCTTTGAGTTGAATGTGATCCTGCTAGCAACTAAAACTAATAGTATGTTTTCACCATTTGTGCCTTTTGAATAATAATTTGGCATAGAAAACAGTTGCAAAATTGCTCATCACTGTTACAAATTTTAAAATCTTTATGCATCTCAGTACTGCTTACAATTTCTAATACCTCATAGTCATTTAAGAAATGTTAATTGTCTTGAAGTTGAATTGAGAAAGATTTCCGAGAGGATAGGGGCATTTATTTTACTTTTTGAGACAAGATCTCACTCTGTTGCCCAGACTGAAGTAGAGTAACACAATCATGGCTCACTACAGCTTCAATCTCCCAGATTCAAGTGATTCTCTCACCTCGGACTCTTGAGGAGTTCAGACCAGAAGCACTTGCCATCACAAATGTCTAATTTTTATTTTATTTAATATTTATAGAGATGGTGTCTCCCTATGTTGCCCAGCTAGTTTTGAACTCCTAGGTTCAAGGGATCCTCCTGCCTCAGCCTCCCAATTGCTGGCATTACAGGTGTGAGCCACCACCCCCAGTCAGATATGGGCCTTGAAACAGAATTTGAAGAAGAGTAATCTTAGAATAAATAAAAGGGAGGGTGAAGGGCCATGGTTCCAGAGGTAGAGACACATATAAAAGCAACTCAAGTAAATTCACCGAGTAAGGGAAAATTGGTGTTCAAAGAATAGTGAGAAGAGTACATAAAATAGAAAAATAAGCACTTAAAGTCTTAACACACAAGAGAGCATGCTGTCTGGTAAGCTTGAGTAAGATTATGCAGAGTCTCAAAGCATAAGTATAATAGATGTGCTTTTATTTAAAATGGGAAACTATAGAAGATTTTGAGCAAAGGAAACTGGTGTGTTTATTTGTGTTTTAAAAAGATTACTTTGATAGCTTTGTACTGTATAGATTGTGCAGCTGAAAAAGACTGAAAGCATGGAGATCAGTTAACAAATATGATAGAGGGCTAGATGAAGGTGGTTAAGGGCCTGTGTTACTATAATAACAACAAAAATATAAAAAGAGGAGAAAATGAAAGATAATTCAAAGGAATTAGATACAGATTGAATACAGGGAAGTAAATCACAGAATTGATTTTGAAACAATAGTGATACAAAGTGAAATGATGTACTTAGAAATAATGTACTTGCAGGGGGAGCTGTTTAGAAAGATAAAATAATTGGCTCAATTTTAAATACATTGAGTTTGAGCTGCCATTGGAATAAAAATAATGGAGGTGGGTGACATTTAGATTAGAGATACAATAGGGCCATAGTGCAATTAAGAAAGTTTTTTTTTAGACATAGTGAGCTAAAAAAAAGTCATCAATAAGAGGCTGTAATTTAAATTCATAAAAATTTGTTCATCAAGTACTTCAGTATAGAGTACATGAAGAATAAAAATTATATTTATGAGTTAAAGTGACAGAGTAAACAGTGCCTAATGTGATTGGAGTAATAAAAAAATAAAAATGTCTATAAAGGCAATGACTAGAAAATGTTGTGATTCACAGACCCCAATAGAAGAAACATTGAAAGATAAGTTTAACAAGAAGAAAAATGACCTAGAAAAAAATAGGATGTAAGAAAAAAACTAGTAAAAGCACATACAGCTAAATCTAAATACATGCCCATTAATAGTAATTGTATTAATAATGAATTTTAATATTTTAAACTTAAGATGAATATCATATTTGAGAAACCATAGGAAGGAATTATGCTTAGAGAAATTGTAGGGAGTTTCATACACACTAAATTATTTACCTTGCCTAGAAAAAGAATATAGATACTAATTATCATTATGCTTTGTTAACATTATAATTTATTAACTTTGTTAACAAGACCATACAACTTCAAATTAACAAGAAAAGAAAAAGAAACTAAACAAAAGTCAATGAAGCTAACAGAGCAATATTGAGAAAAAAAGAAGGTACTATCAGGGAAATATCTAAAAAATACTGTTTAGATTCGGTAAAAAATAAAATCAAGTTATAGTATATTAATTACCAAACACTACCAATTCTGCAAATTTTTCAGTCTAAGCAATGCAGAATTATATAATATTTATGAATACATGATGTACACACAGACACACAAACATATACATAACTCACAGTGGGTTTATACACACACAGAGTGTTTTGTTTTGTCTTTTATGTATGTATGTCTTTTAAAGATATGCATTAAATGCACAGAATGCATTGTCAATTGTCAGGTAAACCTGAGTGGGGATGCTGTCAAAGGAAAGTAAAATTAATTTTTTCATTAACTTTTAATATATTTCTAGATTTTTTTTTAAGACAAAACAATTTGGACAAAATATTTGCCATGTTTAAAATACTTGATTCTGGGAAGTGGCAACACAACTATTTGCTATATTACTTACTGGTTGCATCAATAACCCAATCTCCATGTTTGGAAGCAACCCACAGCTAAAAGGAAGGAGAAAAAAAATTGACACAGTTTGAACATCAACAAAACATTTTTTTGAGAGAGAGTCTTGCTCTGTCACCCATGCTGGAGTAAAATGGTGTGATCTCAGCTCACTGCCACCTCCGCCTCCCAGGTTCAAGTGATTCTCCTGCCTCAGCCTCCCAAGTAAATAGGACTACAGGTGCGTGCCACCATGTCCAGCTAATTTTTGTATTTTTAATAGAGACGAAGTTTCACCATATTGGCCAGGCTGGTTCGAACTCTTGACCTCAAGTTATCCGCCCGCCTCAGCCTCCCAAAGTGCTGGGATTACAGTCATGAGTCACCGCACCTGGCTCAAATTTTTCTAACAAGCATATAACATTCTCATGTAAATGGAGAGCTGTAAGGAGACACTGAGTTTTCCAGAATGTAGATCCTCAGAAAATAAAATAAGGAGACATTGGGTCAAAAGTGGCAACTATGGCAAGAAGGCAAAGGACACTAATTATGTTGGGGGCACATCAGGCCATAGAGAAAAACCTCTTTCCCTAAAGTAAAAGTCAGATGAGAGAGGGTAGGGGCAAGGTGAAGAAGAAAGGAGAAGTATGGACTACTTTGTCAGTAAATGAAATTTGACCAAAAGAGGATGAGGGAGTTTGGCAGTTTCAGTAGTCTCAGTTCTACTGTAGCAATAATCTATGCAGAAGGAGAAAATCATATTAAAATAGTGTAACTGACCATTAGCAATTTTGTTGTCCTGCAGGAGCACACAATTTCTCTAAACCATTGAAGTACTTCATTACCAACTGTTCTTCATAGGTACTTCTGAACTACACATGTCTCACCTGCTAAATCTACTAAATAGATTTTCAGGGGGAAAAGGGAAATTAGGTTGTCACATTTATTTCTCTTAAAAATTCTGTGGCTGCAGGCTCATTTTTCTAGAAACTTAAATGCATAGTGGTTCAAGAAACATGTCTATAGTCTCTAATGATTACACAAGGTATGAGATGAACATTGTCTAAGGAAGGGACTTTTACTTTGAAGAGAATGAAAAGACAGATTTAGTAAGACACAAACTTGCCTGTGCTGAAAGCTATTGCCCTAACTATTGAGGAACAAGAATGAGAGACTTGAATCTTTGGTAAGATGTGAGTCTTTGTGCCTGGAAAGTAGATATGAAGAATGCTTCACTTTATTTCTAGGAAAACTGTCAAAAAAAAGATAAAGTCAAAATAAAATTTCTTTCAGAAGAAAGTCACCTTTTAACATAAAATGTATAGGGTCGTTTTCCAATAGCACCCATAAAAGCCAGCAACTGGGCTATATTATTTTACACATTTCTTGCCTTTAAAATTTAACCCCAAATCTGAATCTTCCCACCAGTACTGACCACCTACCTCCCAAGCTTTGAATATTGCAGTTTTTTATATTCAGTAAAAGGTGTGGTCTCATTGGAAAAGCCCAGGAACATTTCAAGTACAAGTTAATAATGTAATTTAGATATTATTTTCAAAGATATTTAATTGGCCTAATTCGAACCATCCCAATAAAAATTATTTAAAGCAATTAATATTACAATGTTACAACTACTGAAGAATAGTACAGATTGCATGACATCATTAAATATATTAACATTTTTAAAGCAAAAATATCAACTATATCTAAGAGTAAGAAATATAGACAGCAATACGGCCAAGGTAATTTGTCATCATTCCTAATTAAAGACTTAATTATCACTGACAGTCTATTGGCAGAGGGGAGGGAGTGGTCTGAAAGATAAAACACTTTTGCAAATTGCAGCACTGGTTTTTAATGCCAGAAGAGGTCAGTAAGTTAGAAAAATCCACCTTTACTAAGTGGGAAAGGAACTGAATAAAACTAATTTCCACTATATGGATGGTGTGGATAATGCATGAGCAAATCAATATTCACTGCTCCCACATCTAATAAGCATGTTCCATATTCTCTATGTTCCAGTACAAGGTGTGGACTTGCTCCCAACATGTTTAAACTAGTGTGGTTTAAACAGTAAATGTATAAAGCCTGAACTCTGAAGGCGTTTTTAATTCCAGTGTGAACTAGTAACACGCCGAACACGTGAAAACCTTAACAAGACCCACCAAAACCTGTTCTGGATATTCAATATATCATCTATAAGTTTCATATATTTTTGCATCTATTAGAAGTCAAAGAGGTCAGAACATGGAAAATGTCATGACTCCTGAATGTGACAACTGGTTAATAGAACGCAAACGGATCATCTAACTATCATTCCTTTGCGTTCCATATGCCATTTGGATTATCCGGAAAACCCTCCAGTTTTCAGCTGCCGTGCCCAGCGATGCCTGCAGTACTCACTGGAAGAAGGCCTCCCCTCTTCTCTCACCCATCAGGGATTGAAAGCTGTCATCTGCCTGGCGAAATAAGAAAGGCAAATGTAAAAGACAGCCAGAAAACAATTCCAAAGCATATTAGGAGGAAGAAACTTAATCCATGGATGAGGTTACTAAAAAATGACGAATTTTTCTTGGCAGATAGGTGTAAAAATATATACTAAGAAAGAGGTTAATGTAAGTGCAAACATATTTGCAGAACGTGGAAATTTTGAAATATTCAAACCTAAATTCATCCTATAAAGGACTAAGATTGAATCTCATGATTACAATAGTATTTATTATACAACTTTTATACAATGAACACTTTTAAAATAATGGCCCATTTGATCATCATATTGTGAGAAATATATTATTACTTTACAGATAAAAATAAAGTAATTGGGAATTTTAATGGTTTAACACTTTAACACTTTTTTTTTTTGGATACAGAGTCTCTGTCACCAAGGCTGGAGTGCAGTGGTGCGATCTCAGCTCACTGCAGCCTTTGTCTCTTGGGTTCAATGGATTCTCCTGCCTCAGCCTCCAGAGTAGATGGGATTACAGGAGTGTGCCACATGCCCAGCTAATTTTTGTATTTTTAGCAGAGATGGGATTTCGCCATGTTGGCCAGGCTGGTCTCGGACTTCTGGCCTCAAGTGATCCACCCACCTGCCTTCACAAAGTCTTGGAATGTACAGGCATGAGCCACAGAGCTGGACCAGTTAAACACAGTTTAGTCACACTTTTAACTATTTGAATCTAGTTCCAGATAAATCATGACTAATTTTTTTTTTTTTTTTTGAGTCAGAGTCTCGCTCTGTCACCAGGCTGGAGTGCAGTGGTGTGATCTGGCCTCACTGCAACCTCTGCCTCCTGGGTTCAAGCAATTCCCCTGCCTCTTCCGCCCAAGTAGCTGGGACTAGAAGGCGCACACCACAACACCTGGCTAATGTTTTTTTTGTATTTTAGTAGAGACGGGGTTTCACCATGTTGGCCAGGATGGTCTCAATCTCCTGACCTCGTGATCCTCCCGCCTCGGCCTCCCAAAGTGCTGGGATTACAGGCGTGAGCCACTGCGTCCAGCCATTGTTTTTCTTTTATACTATGTACTTTCTATTTTTGTTTGTCTTGTTTTTTTGTTTGTTTGTTTGTTTTTCTTTTTTTTTTTTTTTTTTTTAGTGTTTAGAATATGAACTCACAGAATATTAACTTGCCTCAAATTCAGTATTACCATCCCAACAAAAGAAATGGAAAAATAGCCCCTAACTCTTGGGTTACATGTTCTTATAACTCATTAAAATTCTTGTCATTTTATAAACAAGTGAGGAAAATTTACAATTTTATTTAATAATTTATTGTTGTAATTAAAAGATCTTTAATACATTATTTTATGTAAGAGTAATCTGACAGTTTTAATTTATGAACAAGACAATTCTTCAATGATATGCCTACCAAAGAATATGACCAAATGTAACTTCCTTGAGATATTTAATCCATGAATGCTAACATAAGTAAGTTAGCCATATAGCCATTAAAATATACTAAAATTTAGAAAAGTGGCTGGGTGTGGTGGCTAACACCTGTAATCCCAGCAATTTGGGAGGCTGAGGCTGGTGGATTGTCTGAGGTCAGGAGTTCGAGACCAGCCTAGGCAACATGGCAAAACCCTGTCTCTACTCAACATACAAAAATTGTCTGGGCATGGTGTCACATACCTGTAATCCCAGTTACTCGGGAGACTGAGGCAGGAGAATCGCTTGAACCCAGGAGTCAGAGGTGGCAGTGAGCCAAGATTGCGCCATTGCACTCCAGCCTGGGTGACAGAGCACGACTCCATCTCAAATTAAAACAAATTTAAAAACCCATACAATGAAATATATTAAAATTTAGAAACGCTTTCTCAGGATTCTTTCTTAATAAGACTCTTCCTAGAAGAGCTAAATCTAGTGATTTTCTGCCCCAGCCCCAAAAGCATTCAGGCAAAGTTACTGGGCTTGGGTTTTCTTGTATAGTAAATGAGTTACTGACTCTTTGAGGACGGTTTCTTCTCCTTCTCATATTCTAGTTCTCTCTCTCTCAAAACTATACAGCATAGAGCAGTAACTTATCCTTCTCTGCCTCAATTTCCTCATATGAAAGTGGAGATAATACCACTGTGACTTGATTATTGGGGACATTAAACAACATAATTTATTCACATCCTTAGCAGAGACCTGGATGTGCTTGCTGTGGCTTCTGTTGTTGCTGTTTAATTATTTTGCGCTTAGTAAAATTGTATTGAGGGGAGAGAGTGAGATGTTAACAGAACAGTATAGCATATGCTGAACATAACAGCCTGCAGAGCCTTATGTGTGGGTTTGAATCCTATTTCTTCTGCATATCCACTTAGAGGCTGGGTAAATTTGGACAAGCCACTTAACCACTGTGCCTTATTTCACTCATCTGCAGAGTGGATATAATAATAATAATAATATCATCCTTATAGGGTTGTAATGAGGATTAAACAAATGTATATATGCAAATAATATGGCAAATACTATAAAATTTTAGCTATTATTTTTATCAATGAGCTTTTTAAATTAATTGCTAATATTAACATGATTTATTGAATTATATTGAGTTAGTTCAGGTGTCCTTCAGTTTAACTGATCAATGGCTACACACTCATATCAAACATGTAAGTAATAGCATCAATAAGCTGTTTTTAAACAGTGCTGATGCACCACTGAGCTAAATAAACGTGCGCAGCAGTGATGAATGATCCTAGTAAGTAGTTTATTTTATTTCCCCTGGAAGACTCTTGGCTCCTAGTAATCTATTTTTTATTTGTTTGCTCTGTTAATTGCCAGCCTATTTATATTTGACTTGCAAATCTGTGTTTTCTCACACCAAGTTCCATTTTCTCCTACAAATATTTATTAACAACCTACTATATACCTAACACAGATATAACTGACATAAACACTTCTCTAAAATATCTCACAGTCTAGAAGGGAAGATTAGGAAGTAAAAGAACACAGCTGGCATTTCTGGGCTGTGATAGAAGACTGCTTAGCTACAGTGCAATGAGACAGGAGAAGAGACTCCTCTTACTCAGACTCGATGCCCTCAAAATCTAATATACAAAGAGAGCAACACATTTGGTAAGCTATAACAACCACACATGTATCTATTCTCTTGGTAACGAAATAAAAACAAAACCCAGTTCTTACAAAAGACACATTGCTTAGAAGGCACTTTCCTAGTCATGAACATAGACAATATAAATCTGAATAAATGAATCCTTATTAGTCTCACAGAGTAAAAGAATAGAATATAGTAAACATCATGTATTGGATATAACAGGGAAGTAACTGTCCTTTCTGCCCATAAATTATTTTAATTTAAAACCAACATTCACATATAAGAAGGAATATCTTTGTATGTCTTAAATATTTCAGTTTCCTTCTCAGAAAACATGCACTTGTCCCTGTTTTGTGAGGTCATATTGCACAGTGAGGTCATATTGCCCAGTGGCTAAGAACATGGATGCTAGAACCAGATAACTCGGTTTCCCTTCTCAGCTCCACTGTGTTTGACTTTGGGCAAGTCACATAACCACTGTCTCCCTCAGTTGCCTCATCTGTAAAGTGGGATTAAAAATAGTACTTATCTCAAGGTTTGGTTTTGATGATTAAATTAATAAATACGTGTTAAACAGTGTTTTGACACATAATAAGCACACTACAACTGGGAGTGATTGGGAATATCTTCATTTGTAGCGTTTGTTTTTATCCTCTTAGAACATAGCAATTGCTCAGGCCATAAACGTCTCTTTCTCTTTCATCTCATACCACGTGTTGCTTAAGTATGACCATGTCCTTTAGAATCCACCTCAATCTGTTGAATCACAGACACCATTGCTATTCACTTGGACAATGGTGGTGGCTTCCTAACCACTTACCTGCTTCCATGTGGATTTCTCACAGGTGATCTTCTCACAGCAGCCAGAGTGATCTATTTTAAAAAATGAGTTCTGGTCGGGCACAGTGGCTCACACAATTTGGGAGGCCGAGTCGGGTGGATCATCTGAGGTCAGGAGTTCGAGACCAGCCTGGACAGCATGGTGAAACCCCATCTCTACTAAAAATACAAAAATTAGCCAGGCATGGTGGTAAGCGCCTGTAATCCCAGCTACCTGGGAGACTAAGGCAGGAGAATTGCTTGAACCTGGGAGGCAGGAGTTTTAGTGAGCCTAGATCATGCCACTGCACTCCAGCCTGGGTGACAAAATGAGACTCTGTCTCAAAAATAAATAAATTAAATAAATAAATAAAGACAAATAAAATTCTATCTCATCACTTGACTACTTAACCAGCAGTGGCTGCTATCCTGCTGCAAATCACTATATTTGTATCACTAAAGAATCAGAGATTTTCCAAACTGAGGTTATTTGTTGGGTTGGTTGGTTGTTTTTTTGTTTCAAAAATGAGAAACTGAGAATCTTAGAGCTGGCAAGAGGCTTCCTGAGTAGCATGCCACATAGGAACCACAGAACTGTGATTATGCCTGACTCCAACGCTATTTGTTTCATTCTAACAGCTTAATAGACTACACTTTCTCCTTTTCAACTTGATCACTGAGAAACAATCTTTGGGAAATCAGAGATTGATAGAGGGGAAATGTAAAGTAAGCCTGCACATTCCAGTTATTTTTTCTATGAAAAGACAACAATGCAGGGGCCAAATAGGAGTCATATATAGCTTAGGTCTTGTTACTTCATGTTCCCTGATGGTGCTAATTTTGTATTGTTAGATCATTACAAAAGTAGCTGATAAATGAATTATCACATTGAAGAAATTTAACAGGAGAAATTTCAATGCATAATGTTAATCATTCACCTCATTGCACAGTAAATTAAACTTCCTATTTCTAACATTTTTCTTCCATTGACAGTTATCTATAACCAAATGAAATTAGTCTGCATCTCTAAAAGATGTAAATTTCTAATTATTTTTGGTTCTCTATATATGCCATAAATTTTTATCAAAATATTTTCAATATTCAAGCCCTATTACACTATCAATTATAGTATATTCTGAAAGATTTAATTATAAAATCAGATTCTATGTTTAAACATTCTCTTCTAAATATCATTAACATTAATCAAGTCAGTTATTCTTCAAATTCTTTAATGTGGAGTTTACCAAGATGAGTAAGACATGTTCTCCATCCTCTAAAGTTTAATCACAAAAATATACAACGAGTACAAAGTTAACTAAGGAGAACATGATTAATTCTTCCAGAAAAAGAGACAGTCTCCAAAGAGGAAAATAAGGCATCTAGACAATTGCTGAAACATCTTGCATTGACTTTCTAGTCATATCTGCAATGCTATTTTAGTACCCGTGATGAAGAGAGAATATTAATACATGCTACTGAACAGATTTTATGCTTTTTCTGTTGCTGTTGTCAGGATTATAAAGTATTGTTACAGTAAGTTATATAATTGTAACAGTTTCCTTTGCACAAAAAGGACACTGTCATTTGGGCCTGGATCGGTTATAAGCACTAAATGACATAAATAGGTGAGATTTGGGATATGATACGTTTTCTCAAAGCAAGACAAATGGACTGACATGAGAATTGAAAAGTTCATGCCAATAACTTTCTTTCGTCCTTCAAACGTAGGTTAATTTTGGAAAATGTTCAACCCAGGGATTCTAGAACTCATTAAGAGGCAAGACCTACATGTGAGTTGAAAATCGCTATCTTAAGAACTGGACAAGCATCATCAAGAAAATAACATCAATAAGAAAGAAAAATTAATCCATTTTTAAATATCCTAGAAATCACTACGTATAATTATCTTAAAATAGAGATTATTAATAATGTCTTCTCTGGGTGGAAGTAGAGAAAATCTATGAATAATTATATCTTTTCCTGTGGATTCCAGAATCTTTCTGAAAAAGACATGAGTATCCACTATGTGCCTGCTTTTCTACACAAATCAATTAATGTTTTTGTGGAAATTATGGGCATAATTAATAAATAATAAATTTATGTATTAATTTACTCTTCAAATATTATTGTATATCTATTATATCCCAGGCATTATTCTAGATCTTGGGAAAATAACAGTGAACAAAATACACACAAATCCTTTTCCTCATGAAGTTTACATTCTAGTGGGGAAGGCAGACAATGAACAAAACATTCAGTAAAATGTGTAGAATATTCAACAGTAAGAAGTGCTGAAAAAATCAGATAGGGTAGCACTAGGAATAATTGGCAGAGGGATATGAGTTTAGACAAAGGATACAAGGCAATTTTCAGTGATGAGCTGCCATTTTACTAAGGTCTGAAAGAAATAAAGGAGTGGCAGGATGCAGTTGCTCACACCTGTAATCCCAGCACTTTGAGAGGCTAAGGTGGGAGTATTGCTTGAGGCCAGGAGTTCAAGACCAGCCTGGGCAACATGGCTAGATCCTATCTCGACAGTATATTTTTTAAATTATCTGAGCGTGCTGTCACATGCCTGTCCTCCCAGCTGCTTAGGAGGCAGAGTGGGAGAATTTCTTGAGCTTAGGAGGTTGAGGCTGTAGTGAGCCATTATCATACCACTGCACTCTAGCCTGGGCAAGACAGCAAGACCTTTCATCAAAAAATAGAAAAGAGGCCGGGCACGGTGGCTCATGCCTGTAATGCCAGCACTTTGGGAGGCCGAGGGGGGAGGATCATCTGAGGTCAGGAGTTTGAGACCAGCCTGGCCAACATGGCAAAACCCCATCTCTACTAAAAATACAAAAATTAAGTGGGCATGGTGGTGCATTCCTGTTGTCCCAGCTACTCAGGAGGCTGAGGCAGAAGAATCGCTTGAATCCTGGAGGTGGAGGTTGCAGTGAGCTGAGATTGCACCACTGCACTCCAGCCTGGGCGACAGGGCGAGACTCCGTCTCAAAAAAAAAAAAAGAAAAAAGAAAAGGAGAGAGAGAAATGAAAGAGAAAGAAAGGGAAGGGAAGGGAAAGGAAGGGAAAGGAAAGAGAGGAAGGAAGAAAAGAGAAAGGAAGGGAGGGAGAGAGGGAGGGAGGGAAGAGGGAAGGAAGGAAGGAATGGAAGGAGGGAGGGAGGGAGGGAGGGGAGGGAAGGGAAGGAAGGAAAAGAAATGAAGGAAGAAAGAGAGAGCTATGTAGAAATGCTCCGAGGAAGAGAGTTCCTGGCAGAGTACAGCCAAGCAAAGGCCTGGAGTCAGGAACCTCCACATGCTTCCTCACAATGGCACAGGTGACAGATAACAAGTACCTCAGTGTGGCTACAGCACATTGAACACCAGGGAGATAGATGGTACTAGAAAATTTAAAAAAAAAAAAAAAAAAGAATGGAAACCAAAAACACATCAAATGTCATAGGTTAGTGCACAAAGTTTAGCTTTTTCTCTGAGTAAGATGGAAACCCCTAGAGCATTTGGAACAGTGGCGTGATCTGATTTTCCCTTAACAGACATATGCTGGCTGCTAATTGAAGCTCAAACTGCAAAGCAGGAAGACCAGTCCACACACTATGTCAATAATCTAGACATCTAAAGTGTAGGCATTACTGAATCACCTCTACCCACAGATCTCATCTAATATCATGGAAAATTGCACTAAAAACTCTCTAACCTCTTCTCAGTAACTGACCGAATTAAGATACTCCCCATTGTCTTGGAAAACCCTACATTTTGAGAGAACGTGGCTATTTAGATTTACACATTTTAAAAAACATTATTCTTCTCTAAATTGTCCAAATAAAAAGCATATTAACTTGTTCCTCACAAACTTCTGTAAATGTTTTAGTTCAGATTTGTGATTATTCATGTTATATATTTTTTTAAGTATGTGGAAGTTGAGAATTTTTAGAATATTGAAGGTGGTATTTTGATGGCTAATATACAATGGTTTTGTATTTTTATGTGTTTTATTTATCACAATTCTTAAGAAACATAGTTTTCCACAAATAATCTTCCTAATTGAGGAATAATTATAAAAATTATACAATAAGTGCTTGAAACACAATATAAATATTGTACTTCTGAAATCATCATCATCTCCCATTTTCCTAGTTAATAGGTAAATGTCTGGCAGAGTCAAATTCACTCTTTAACCTGGATGGCTTTCCTAACTCTTCTATGTTCAAGGCACTGATAATCTGGCTGCACCAGTATCTTTGTGAAACTCATTGTTATCCTCAGTGACTATTTTATATATCTAACTGTTATATGAAATAAGGAATATAAAGAATTGGCACAGTGCATTATAAATAAGCGGTCAATAAATAAAACCTGCAAATGTAAGTCAATATAATTTTTTCTTAATCACTTTAAGAAGCATTAAGAGAAGTTGTGACAATATGTTAAAACTCAGAACATTGTAATATAGAAATTAAGAGCACAGACTTGGAGTCCAACCTAGGCTTGGACTCCTGAACCAGAAATTCCAAGCTGAGTGTTTTAAAGCAAATGTTTAACCTCTTGAAACCTCAGAAAATATTTTTATGTGTTTCCTCTATGGACTAAGTGATATAAAGAAAAGAAATGAATAAATAAAACAGGGCTTAAGCAGAATAAGCACTAAACAAATGATAGTTATTGTTATTATTGGTGTTACCATTTATTTGGCATGATTTTAAGGGTGCTGGTAATGCAAGAGAAACATTACCAAGAAAGAAAGGCAGTGTTTAACATGAAAAGTTAAATTGACACATACTTTTCTGCCTGAATAAGCCGTATTCTCAAAGAACAGAAGACAAATAAAGATTTATATGTGAAATATCATGATTTTAGATGTATATACACTTGAATCCTCCAAAGCCTCTTAATATCAAACAATATCTAAAACATAAATTTTACTCATCCCTCTCAATCTTTCTATCTTTCAGCATCTCTTGGCTTCTGCACATTTATAATCTTTAGGTAGTAATCCCCTCAGCCCTTGTGCACACACCAAGAAGTAAGCCAACGCTTTTGAAAATATTTGTTAGGGGAAAATAAACTCCTTTTTATTAGCTCTGTTAAAAATGAAATCGCATATGCATGTGTTTCTTAATAAATCTTTTTATGTAACTAAATTTGTCCACCTACTGTAAGAGTCATTTTCTTCATCCATAAATATGACCATTTTAGCGTTCAAAATCTTAGGTAAATAAAGTCCTATATGATATTTAAACAACCAATCATGGGCTTTTAATATCTGTTTTCAGCCTCTCTCTCACATAATTCTATTTATCCAGTTATGAGAGAGTCATGATTTCCATACATAATCCTCTTAAACCCGTCTGAAGCATTGCAAATTTAATTTCTCCTTCTTCAGAAACAAACTACACTTTTGTACTTTCCTCCCTTCAAAATTCCCCATAACATGTTTCTTCCATGGTGGCCTCCAATATGACATGCTTACACTCTACTAACTACTACAGTTCCCACTCCTTTTCTCTCTATACCTTACAGCATCTTTCATTTCATCAACTCATACCTAAAATAAAACAGTTGAACTATCTCACACTTTTTAAAAATAATGATATGATTTGGCTACATCCCCACCCAAATCTCATCTTGAATTGTAACTCCCACAATTCCCATGTGTCATGGGAGGAACCTGGTGGGAGGTAACTGAATCATGGGATGGGGCTTTTCTGTGCTATTCTCATTATAGTGAATAAATCTCATGAGATCTGATGATTTTAAAACAGGAGTTTCCCTGCAGAAGCTCTCTTTTCTTGTCTGCTGCCATGTGACACGTGCCTTTCAACATCTGCCATGATTGTGAGGCCTCCCCAGCCTTGTGGAACTGTAAGTCTAATAAACCACTTTCTTTTGTAAATTGCCCAGCCACGAGCATATCTAGTATTAGCAACGTGAAAATGGACTAATACAAAAAATAACCATTATTCAATAAAAAAATACCTGCTACCGCCAGTCTCTGTCATGCACAGGTGAGTTATGCACTTATGAGAATGAGCCAAATGTCATTCAACAACTGCAGTTTAAAGCATCTGCCTTTGCAACTTGTAACTAAAAGGTCATACTTAAAATTACCGTTTGTGTTCTCTTCCTGAGCATCTAATACATATGGTATGTTTCTATTAACAATTATATGGGACTGTGTTTTCTCCTTATGTTTAAGCTCTTTGGAAGCCATTTAAAGTAAACTTTATGTATACTATGTTGTGTTTGTCCATCCAAAATGCATATTTGAAATCTGATGGCAATCTTAGCTTTAACTGTCTTAGAGGATGAATGTTTAAGTCCTATCTTAGCTACTGGTATTATTCTGTTTATTTTAGCCTGGATAATTATCATCTCTAGACATCATCCTGGTATCTTTACATTTGAGCAGCTACCTGAAATTACTCAGAGTACCTTGCATATATATCTTATAATCTATATTTCATTCAGTCTGTCCCATACATGCCTCCAAATAGAGCAAATATTCATATAGCTGTTTCAACACAGTGTAAAAATGAGGAAACAGTGCTCCATTTCAGATGTGTGTAAATTATTGAGTACTGAATAAATTAAATATAATTGAATAAAAATATAATTGCTTTCACTTTCACTATTTCTTTTTATTGACAAAATAAAATGTAACTACAGGAACAAATATATTATCTTTTTTACAGCTTTATCATTTTTCTATATGCTTTTCCAGTAATTCGTCTAGATTTTTCATTCAGTTTCTCTTTTTGTTTAATCCTTACTGTCGTTTAATCTTGTTTTTAGTTTTACACAATAATCACCTTTTAGGAATTTTATGCAGACTAAAAAACTACATATTTTGCTTTTTTATACTTATCCTTTATATTCCTTACAAATTATACTTTCAAATTCATTTAAAATTTTATAGTAATAAAACCGGGCATGGTGGCTCATGTCTATAATTTCAGCACATTGGGAGGCCGAGGCGGGCAGATCACTTGAGGCCAGGAGTTCAAGACAAACCTGGCCAACATGGCAAAACCCTGTCTGTAATAAAAATGCAAAAATGAGCCAGGTATAGTGGTGCCTGTCTGTAATCCCAGCTACTTGGGAGGCTGAGGGACAAGAATCGCTCGAACTCCAGAGATAGAGGTTGCAGTGAGCTGATATCTCATCACTGCACGCCAGCCCGGGGGACAGAGCAAGACCCTGTCACAAAAATAAATAAATAAATAAATTTTATAGTGATAAAAATAATGCTATAAACATTATGAAATATGTCAGATACATGGACACATGTAGTTGATTAACCAAAAAATTATAACTATCTAAAAATATATTGTAATCATTAGTTCAATCTGGAAAAAGAAACACTTGGAAAATAGAAGTAGACATCTTCATGATATGAATGCAAGAAATGTTATTTTCTACTTACTTGGACTCTACTATTATTGAATGCTGATTTTTTAAAAAGCAGAGATGTAAGCTTTTCCAGATTTAAAATTAGAAGCTAAAACTGAAGTGCAGAACTAATTTGAAGAAATGTCTATATTTATATGCCGCAGAGAAGACCTTACATTCAATTTTTAAATGTATGGTGGTGATATGGTGAAATGAATTGTTAAAAGGTAATGCTATTTGTTTATTTACAGAGTCCTAAAAATAATCCATTTGGCTCATATATCTATCATTGTTAGTTCCTTTGACCAAGTCAAAAAGCAAAGTAAGACAATATTCTGCTCTTCACATTAATTAATTTGCATGTATGCTTCTTCTTAAATCATTAAATATATTAAAAAATTTGTAAATGCTAATATCTCAGTAGAAGCATAGACTTCGTTAACCTGATTAAGATAAAGAATTATCAACTGTTTTAAAGTTACTTTGCATATTACCCGATATGCTAATTAAAAATTTATTATTAAAGTAAAAATCATCAAGGGGCTCTACCTGTCAACATTTTTAAGAGTTAAGAAATGCTATGTATATAATTGTTGTCCTCTAATTAATTCAGAACATTTTTCTGTAGATATTTCTCTAATACCAGAATATTTTCCATGTTAAATTCTACTCATGGGCCTTTCTTTTTTTTTTTTGTTTTGTTTTGTTTTGTTTTTTGTTTTTTGAGACGGAGTCTCGCTCTGTCGCCCAGGCTGGAGTGCAGTGGCGGGATCTCGGCTCACTGCAAGCTCCGCCTCCTGGGTTTACGCCATTCTCCTGCCTCAGCCTCCTGAGTAGCTGGGACTACAGGCGCCCGCCACCGCGCCCGGCTAATTTTTTGTATTTTTAGTAGAGACGGGGTTTCACCGTGGTCTCAATCTCCTGACCTTGTGATCCGCCCGCCTCGGCCTCCCCAAGTGCTGGGATTACAGGCGTGAGCCACCGCGCCCGGCCCTCATGGGCCTTTCTAAGATGATTCTTTAAATATAAAATATCAAGCTCATTTATTTTTAAAGGGAGGAGATAAGCATATTAAATTTGTTAGGTCACTTTTTTTCCCCATAGGGATGTGACTTTACCTGGTTAGATATTTTAATAAAACAAACAAACAAAAAAAAACATATAACCACAGAGATATAAATTTAAAATTACAAATAATCATAGAGGACCAATATCTTATTTAGATGGTACTCCTATTTCAGGCTTGCTATTTGCAATAAACAAAATCCAATGGATATTAGTCCAGAGAAAAATGGGAAATTATAACGTATAGCAGACGATTGTGATGCTTCCTACATCATCCTCTTGGTCCACTAGATTTTAGCACAGCTGTCATGGTCTGTTGCATGCATGTTGTCAGCTTCCCACCTCTGGGTCACATGGAGTCTCTACTACCTTGAAACTTTCTCCACAGTCAGGACAAACCACCTAGCCAACATAGGCATAACCCATACGTACAGAGAATTAGTGGCCCTGGGGATAACACTCAAGCCACGAGAAACTGGGCTTGGTAGATGATTACCCTCGCTTCCTAGTCTTTGGTGAAAAATCTCTGAAGTATGCATTATATGGATCCTTATCACGTCCCCAGAGGCAGTAAATGCTATTTGTCCAGAGTGATACCCAGTTTATATTGCTTTTTTTTCCCCACTACCCTTTATCACCCTTCGTGTTTCTTCACTTCTGCCTTGTAGAATCACCTCTCAAATACACTATCCGTGTCTAAGGCCATGCAAATATCAGGAATTAGTGAAATCTAAGAATACAGGATACAGAACTCTCAGAAAATTCAGCAGATTCTCATGGGATTGGAAGGATATCACAAATGCCTTAAACGCTCAACGTGTTCTCTCATATCTCCTTTTCTTGTGGGTCTCTTCCCTCTGGAGTTTAATTCCCTCTCAACTTTTCTCTTTCTTTCTCTCTGAGTAGTCTAATTCTCTTTGTTTATTTGCTTAACTTCTGTAAATCCATATAATCAAGGTCTCACCTTCTAGCCCATGTACTTATACATGTTTTCCTAAACAAAGACAATTTTCCCCCTGAGAAGAATTTTGTTTCCAGTTGCTATGATTTTCGTTTTAACATTTTCATATATAGATAGAATTCTTAAGGCAAAACTTGTTTTCATCTTTCAGATGCTTCTTTATTCCTTTGCTTTTCCTCTGAGAATTCTAGAAGGTAATTACCGTATATTTCACTCCTTAAGTGTGATTTGATTGTAATTTCAGTGAGAAGAGTTATTATTCACTGTGCATTACAGAAAATGAACTAGAATGTAGCCATGCAGAATTAGAACTGAGAGTTTTTAACTGGAATGACATATTTAATTAACTGAAAGTTTTGCCTAAAGTATTGTGTTGAGTAGTTGTTAAGACAAGTTTAGGTTAATCGAAAATGTGCCAAGATTAATTAAGGTATCCACCAGAGTTACAGAAATGAAAATGCCCATAAGCTAGGCGTTTTCTTGAAGTAGTGTGGCATTTGAAATTTAAAAATATGTTTGAATTTTATCTCTGCTACTTATTATGCGATTAAGGTAAATTGTTGAGCTTCAGTATACCTTGGTATCTTCATTCGTAAAATCAAAACAGTATCATTTACTTCAGAAGAAATATTAAATCACATAATATATGTGAAAGCACCTGGTGAAGTCATTACTATATAAGCTAACCCACTTAAAGTTAATTGAACCCAACACATTTACTTCTTCATTATACGCAGATAATCTGGGCCAATACTATGATAATGGTAATAATAAACACAGTAGAGTTACAAATTTAACAACTCGAGGCTCCACTGTCAAGCATACGTTTGTCACCTGCTGTGGACAAACAATTGCACTAAGTAATATAAAAGAAAAAAATAGAAAAGCAAAGAACTGCATTATTTGATACACAATTTAATTCCAAAGGAAACATTTCCTACATTCAAATGTTTGCATTCTGATTCAAATATCTTTCTTTAGACAACTGACATTTTGAGAAAGCTCTTGAATTATTTCTTATTGTACAATTCGTTCTTATGTTTCCAGTGCAGGCCCAATGATATAGAAATTACTTCTATTTTGAATGTCAATGTCAGAAACACTTTTCAAGAAACAGGAGATATATATATGTGTGTGTATATATATAATATATATATAGTTATTTTTAAGGCAATATATTGCTTGTCATGTTGCAACACAGTAAACTGAGTTTTTTTCTATAATGTTATACAAGCTTAATTTTCTATTTTCTTACTCGTTAGAAAAATATTGACAGTAGTTCTTTTTCTTTGCCTAAATGCTCCATATTGTTATGGATGGCAGTATTTGTGTATGAATCAATAAGATATTGACACATTTTTACCTTGGATAATCTTACATAATTTCATTTTTGAAATGTTAGCTGGGGGCCATGAATTTTAAGAAAAAATTATTTTATTTTGTATACTTATCAATCATAACCCCATCCTCTAACAGTCCAACAAAAAAGGCTTCCAGGCATTTAAAAGACAAGAACGCTGGCATGGACCTTAAAAATTCGACTGCCAACCATATACCACATTCACAGAATTATTGAGTGTGCCATCTCCACATCACCTCTGGCTCTGGGACCTGCTATCCAATGTCTATTCTCATGACCCCTAAATGAGTCTTCATACTTTTAGTTTAGTACACAAAACTCTCTAATTATCAAGGCTTCTGTGGGGCCCAAACCATAATTAGAGGCCTGGACTTTCTTATTCAATTGTCCAAATTACTTCATCTCTGCCTAAGCAGCTGCCCTTTCTGGAATAGAGAGGCCAATGAGTTTTCCACTCCCAGCTCCTTGCTGCCGCCTTCTCTTCTTGGGAGTTAGTTCTGATTCCCTGCCCCATCCCACATGGGCTACAATGACAGCCCTTAAAAGTTATTGCTTGTACAACTTGTATTAAAAAAGAGGGAGATTTGTTTGATTTTGAACTTTAAGTTCCACATATGGTAATAGCCACATATGGCTATTAACAGTGTCACATGCCACTGATTTTCTTGGGATCTTATCACATCTAGAGACTCTTTTAAGCTTCACTATGCTGGCACAATGGGGTCACAAAAGAGCTCTTTTCTTGCCTCTTCCTCACGTGTCCAGAGTTGGTTCCTCCAGGTGGGTTCTTGGTCTTGCTGACTTCAAGAATGAAGTCACAGACCTTAGCAGTGAGTGTTACAGCTCTTAAAGATGGTGTGTCCAGAGTTTCTTCCTTCTGGTGGGTTTGTGGTGTTGCTGACTTCTAGAATGAAGCCGCAGACCTTCACAGCAAGTGTTACAACTCTTAAAGGTGGCATGGACCCATAGAGTGAGCAGCAGCAAGATTTATTGTGAAAAGCAAAAGAACAAAGCTTCCACGGTGTGGAAGGGGACCTGAGCAGGTTGCCACTGCTGGCTGGGGTGGCCAGCTTTTATTCCTTTATTTGCCCCCACCCACGTCCTGCTGATTGGTCCATTTTACAGAGCACTGACTGGTCCATTTTACAGAGTGCTGATTGGTGCATTTACAATCCTTTAGCTAGACACTGAGCACTGATTGGTGCGTTTACAATCCTCTAGCTAGACAGAAAAGTTCTCCAAGTCCCCACTTGACCCAGGAAGTCCAGCTGGCTTCACCTCTCAATCTTTACAATCCTTTAGGCTAGACACAGAAAAGTTCTCCAAGTCTCCATTTGACGCAGGAAGTCCAGCTGGCTTCACCTCTCACTTATAGGCAACTACTCTGAAGTAAATACTGCTGCCTTTATTTCTAAATTATTGTACCTGTCGTCCTAGTTTAAATTTGAAGTCTGTCCCAAAAACATAGAATCAGCTGAATACCACCTACATATCAGTGGGAGATTATAACAAGGCACTGTGATACGGACAAGCATTTATGAACTAAGGATAACAAAATTAGTCTAATGTGCCTCAGCTTGGCTCACAGGCTCAAGGCCAGTGACAGATGTGACGTGGGCGGACGGCTAGTGAAGCAAGTCTAGGCGACATCCAAGCTTCCCACTCACTCTAGGGAATGCAGCAGAATGCTACTGATAGAATCATGGCTGTTATTACATCAGAGGTGTGGAAAAACATGAAAAGATAAGATAGAAAAGCTTCAATAAAGTCAGAAGGATTCTTAAGATTTTCATTCAAGACTTAAACAGTGAACCTGAGCCAGGGGGAATATTTTCTTTTTTGTGAGCAAAATATGTATCTTTTGTAAAATAATAAAAAACTAAGAATACTGTCATTACAAACGCTGGCTTCTTCACCAGAAATGCAGGTCCAATTTTCCCTCTCTATAACCAATTTGGAGTCTAAATTCTGTCCCTGGAGATTGGAATACAGTAGGAGCTCCTTTCATCCTCCAGCAGGAGGTCAAGTCTTGACCCAATCCCAATTGCATGGATCAGGGTAAAAGCCACTCCTGGCTGTCGTACCAGTGACTGCCTTTCAAAGTCAAGAGCAAACAGGTTAAACAGGGTTTGTAAACTTAAATATCTGAAGAGACCAAGTTGTTAGTCAAATCAAAGAAGCAATTTCTACTTTACAGTTTAGCTATAAGGAAAAAGCACAAATGTATGAAAAATAGTAACTTGCATTATGCCTCCATTTTAAAGAAACAATATAGAGTCATGGCAACTGTAACACAATTTAAAAAATCACTAGATTTACCTGAATGAGGAGCAGCCCCCAATTCTGCCATCTAAAAATATCATCCCTGTGTACTAGAGGTTTTTTTCCTACAAAAGTCAATAATTTGATTCTTTATGTGAATTGTTCTTATTAAGAGTTGACAACTAGTGCAATGTTTTAAATCATTGTGAGAGTCAAAGGGGTTGTTAAATCCCAACAGCAGCCTGACAGCTGGTAATTCTTGGAGTAAAGACCGTTGTGCTCCTGGTCATCAACGTAGAATTCTATTCATTCATAGTTTACTGCGTGATTCATCTTGGGTTCCTTTAACTTCTAAGTGCTTTTTTTTTTTGATGTCTGCTGTAATAAAACATGACTTAAGTTCCCACCAATTTAGTATGGACCACCAGCCTTAGGAAGAATAGGCAGGAGTGGAGTAAAAGAGCCATCATCTGAATCCAATTCAGCTCTTCAGAAAACCGTATTAGCATTTGAGCCCAAATCACTTCAGTTATGACCCTATAATTAACCCCCAGAATGCCTCTGGACATTTCTTTCATCTTTAATTAAGGCAGAAGTAGACAGTTTGTAATGACTAAATGATTCCTTCCTACCTGTCAGTCCTTTTTTTAACCTTTATTTTGTACCTATGAAACATAAACATCTAAATCCTATAAAATCGGCCAGGTGCATTAACTCATGCCTGTAATCTCAGCACTTTGAGAGACTGAGGTGGGCGGACCACCTGAGGTCAGGAGTTCAAGACCAACCCGGTCAACATGGTGAAGCCCTGTCTCTACTAAAAATACAAAAATTAGCCACATGTGGTAGTGCATGCCCGTAGTCCCAGCTACTTGGCAGGAGGCTGAGGCAGGAGAATCACTTGAACCCAGGAGGCGGAGGTTACAGTGAGCCGAGATCACACCACTGCATTCCAGCCTGGACGACAGAGCAAGACTCCATCTCAAAAAAAAAAAAAAATCCTATAAAATTGATATCAAATTATTATAGAATATTGCCTTTCTCTTATTATGGGTTAATGATGTCTACATAGAACACATGTATGTCTAGTCATATCTACATAGACCAGATTTATGATAGGAATTATGATTTATAGCACACAATCATTTCAAATTGCCATGCCATTGCTAGTCTCATAAACTCATGCTCAACCACAAGCCCTGTAAACTGTCTGTTGAGACACATTTCTATATGGATCTCTTGCATTTCTGCATGTTTTCTTGGTGACTGTCCTTTGTGGTAGATAATCTTTTCATGGATATTTGTCTAGTGAACAACCTTGGAAAACAGATAGTATCTCCTTTGGAACAACTGCTAAGCATGCTTACTGCCCATTGTAAAAGATTTGTGTCCCATAAATTTAGTAATGCAATGCACTAGGCATGTAGGCATCTAGTGGACCCATTCATGTCAGCCTATAAGACTTGAGGCAAAAAAAAAAAAAAAAAAGATCCTGTCACAAATATGCTGATGCTCATGCTGCTGGCTGTGCCATGAGAAATAAAATCCTTGGGCTTGATCCAGAAGTTTCTGTGTCTTCTCCCAGCAGCCACGAGACTGTTGTGTTCTACCTTCTTAGCTCTCAAGTAGGGTAATAGCTCAGGTACCATAGTTCTTGAGAGTGCCACACTTATAGGAGAAGGCTGGCCAGTTACATGCAACTTGCCCTAAAAATGTGCTTGTGTATTCTTCTGCCTTGCTTAAACCACTCTATCAGTTTGGATCTCAGACATTTTTAATTATCTCAGTTATTCTGTTTTGTTGTTAAGTGTCCTGTCCATGTGTCTGACACAGGATTCTGCTCTTGTTTTGCAAGCTAGACTTTGGTACCCCTACCCTTTGCCTCTACAAAATTTCATTTTTTGCAGAAAATGCAAAACAAGAATTATTTTGCAGAAAATCCAACACCATGTTCTTCCAAAACGTTCTCTGAATTCCTATGGCTTTTGTGTCCTCAAGTCCTTCTCTGGCTCTTACTTCTTGACTCTGTTGACGTCGTCTTTTCTGTTCTGAATCTTCCAGTTATTTCTTTATCTCTGCCCTTGCATTAACCTAATCACAGCACTGAGCCCCTTATCTTGGTTTTCACTAAGGGAAAAAAGTACCATATAAGAACAATGCACATGTATGAGATTTATTGAAGACCTAGAGAAAGTTTATGACACAGCAAGACTTGGGGGTTAGGAAATTGTTTTCTTCTTCTTGTTCTAGAGCTAATATTTAATGTATGCCAGTGTGGTGCCTGTCTTCAATTTGGGTCACACTTAAGTTCACTCTCCACCTTTCTCTGGTGTGCTCTGAGCCCCAGGACCCTATGACCTGTGTCACTGAGTTCTAGTCCATTTGCTTCCTGGTTGCATTCAGCCACTAGGAGGCACCAGCCAGAGATTAGAGCATAGTAGAAAGAAGGAACATTATTTCCCAGCTCACTGTGCACCCCGCTATTGTCTAGCAGAAGGTACGTTACCTACCAAAGCCCCAAATCCTGCAAGTGACCCTCTTACATAGCTTCTTGCCCTTTAAGGCCTAGGTGCTAACAGCTTCCTGCTGCTGCTAGAATCTAGGTGCTTCACAGCCCTCATTGATCCCCCAGTTCACACTTCTGAAAATAGTTCCTTCACTGAACAGCTTGTTTTAAATTTTCAGTGTGTCATCTGTTTCTTTCTAGTAACCTGTCTAATACAGCCAAACACTAAAAATATATCATTTCTCATCCCAATTTTCCAATGAGGAAACTGAAGTGTAGAGAAATTAAACGATTGGCCCAGGATCACTCAACTTCTAAGGAGAAGATTCAGGATACTACCAAAAGTGAGTTGTTTCCAACTCACACGATGAGCCTGTGTTTTCATGTCATGTCAGATTTCTCCTCAAACAGTGTTTATAATTCAGTTGATCAGTTTCACTGATGGATTTGCCATGATAGCAATCACACTTTAAAATATTTTTCAAACATTGTTCTATTGCTTATGGAAACCTCTTGATATTTAAAAGCTAAATAACAATGAAAGTTTTATATGAACTATCTGTACAATTTATACTAAAGATAAGCAAATAATAGATAGGTAAATAAATATGATTTTCTAGTCCGGATGTTATTCAATTATTGTTTTTGGTTTTCCAGTACAGCATTTATTTCTCAGTCTGGATAAAGTTGACTCCTTTAAAGGCAGGATACAGTAAAACTTTATCACTTAATTAACCAGTATTCAAAACAAAAATCTGCTACTCATAATTCTATCTACCACTTTGCCAAGATATAAAGTGTTAAAATTTAAAGTAACAAATGCTAGAGTGTCAATAAAAGACAATCTCAAGAACAATTTTAAATTTGCTTTTATTAGAACCTGTCAAGGACTTCTTGAACACTCCAGAAACAAACCATCAAAGTTGGTTTCAGAAGAATGAAATCTTGATCTCATTAATTGTTTGGGAACACAGACTAAATAATTCTTCTCTATATAATTATTGAGCAGAGTAAATGTCCCTGCTGACAGGCTGCCAGATACCACAGATATCTTATTAAAAAGTACAACATAATAATTATTTCCTTCTGAGTTTCTCAGTAGTGTTCAATGTATTCCTCAGTGTACTCATATCCTTGCTTTTGTCTAACTAATTTTACTTAAAATGATTTTTTAGAATTTAACCTAACCAATTGTTCATTTTATAATATATTGCATTTTGTCCCCTTTTTTGCTCCTTTGCATATAGAGCACGAAAATCATGTTTTCTAATATACTTGGCAGAAAAGATAACCCCCTCTATTTTTGTAGTAGAACCAGTTACATACATATGTATGCATTTCAATACATAAAATTCCTATGAAATATTTGCCTGGCTAAAATGATTTGAATAGCAGCTGTGGATTAGTCAGTGCTCTGTAGATAAGAGGAACTTTGAAATATTTGTTTACAATAAAGAAATTTTTTAGACATCTAGGAAAAAACATAAATTGAAGCTTTAATAACATGTTCTTCTGAATTTTCTACCAGATCTAGTGAAAGTTTTGTGAACCAAAATGTTCAAGAATAACTGATGAAAGCATTTTCAACAATAAGAGCCAAAAGGCATGGTAAAAGGAACATGAGAAGGTCACGCCAAGTACCATTCAAGCATTGTAAAGTATCTGTGCTGGGAACAGTAAAACCCAAAACAGAGAAATGGCCTAACTCTTTAAGCAGAATCACAGAGATGGCAGTGAGTCATACCCAGTTCTGTCTTGTAGCTCAATTTATCCTGCCTGGCACACGTTATCCTGATTTCAAGCAGCTAAACTTCACAGTGAGACTGAGCCAGATTGAGAGGCTATCAGGTCAATGTGACAGGAAGCAAAAAGCACTTATTTTAAAAGGACAAGTAAGCTTCCTCTTTTCTAGCTTTTGATGCTTGTAACAGTAGCAAAGGTCGAGCTGCTCCTTCCAAACAAGTACCTGTAGACTGTACCTCCAGATCACCTTTCTAAGCAATAAGCATCATCACTGTTCTGTTATTATAGCACAATATGATCTGACAAAGATTCTGGGCTTGACCAAACTTTTTGCTAGCCCATCTGTGGACTTCCTTGTGAAACCCAATTTTAGCAAGAACCCTGCTAAGTCAGTATAGCGAGAACCTGCCCCATCTTTGGTGTCTAATTACCCTCAATATCTAATTGGGTCCCTCATCCTCCACCATTCCCTAAGTGATGTCTAATCATCTTAACCTGCCTTCAGCAAGAATCCAGTTCGGTGGGTTTAGCCAGAAAACCCCTCACCCCTTATGTTTTCTTTGAGTAATTTTCCATCTGCTGATCCCACCCTGTTTTTTCTGTTTTTTAGTTATAAATTCCCACTTGCTGATGCCACAGTATTTAGAGCTGAGTCCAGTCTCTCCTACTGCAAAATCTCATTGCAGTGGTCTGTATACCTGTCACCTATGGCAGCATCCCTGAATAGAGTGTGCTTTACTGTGCTTTTAAAAGTACCATTAAATGATTTTTTGACAGATCCTTCCTCTTTCCTTCAACTGCGAGGAGGTCACTATGGTTGCTGTGTTACCTATGTGCCTTTGTGTGGAAAAATTCAGAGAACGTGTGACTGTAAGAATGCCTGACTGTAAGTGCATATGTGTATAGAGGTTTATGTCTGTGAGATCTATATATACATATATATCTCCATGTATTATATATAATATATATACACACATATGAATAGAAAAACCTTTAGAGAAATGTAAAGTGCATGAATACATTTTAATAGGTTTTCAGAACTAAAATAGGTTATACTTTAGCTCTCATTTATATATAAGTACTTTTTAATTAAGTTGTATAGTGCTTCCAAAAATAAAGGTCTTTATTTTTATTTTGTTGTTAATGTCAAATTTTTTCTACCCCCTGGATTTCACTTCATTTCTTCTAGTTACAAAATACCCCCTGCAGTTCTGCCTTTTTCTCAAGAAATTAAATACTTTCGTATGCTCCAGAATTTACAAATTATTAGTTGTAAAACTGAGAAAACAAGCAAGAGAACAAGACATAGTACATAAACAACTTCCCCTCTAAAAAGTGTCACGATTGAACAAACTACGAAGTATAATTTGTTAAATAAGGTATTTAGATCTTAGTGTCACTGTACAAAGAGATTTACCTAATGTTTTACTTGAACAAACTATCAGAATGTTTCTCAGAATTCCCAAACCATATTTACATAGGGTCAGTATTCATCAATTGCTTATTGAGTCTGCGAAGAAGGAGGAGTAAAAAAGAAAAAGAAAAAAAATTGTTGCATTTTATTGCAAGCATGGAATAAATAATAAGCACAAACACACATAATTGAAGTAACAGCATTTCACATAGAAAATAAAAGCACACTCAGGCATTGTAACCTAATACAACTCTTTGAGTTGCATCCTTAGGAATATTATTTGGGATTCACTGATACTCCTCTGCTTTAAGAGTTAAAGATCTTTCTTAGACTATTATCTAAGAAATTATTAACATTTGGGAAACTTGAGATCAGTTATTGTATTGCCTTCATCAGTGCTGAAATCTTTTCTCAATCGAAATCTTACCCAGAGTCGTAAACAAACACAAATCTGTTCTATCTGAAGTGGTATAAGGGGCCTGGAATACTGTCAAATACACACTGCATCACCCTTTCCACATCAGTCACCAATAAGACAGACCTTCTGAAGGATCAAAAAGCAAAACAAAGACAAACAAACAAAACCCTCTGGATTTAGTAAAGCTCTGTTTGAAAATCCACTGAGCTAGACCAGCCTCCCAATGGTACTGTGGTTTCACAAATGAAGATATGAAATCCAGAGAATACAAGGCTAAAGCCACAACCAATTAATGTCAACATGGGGGTTACAGGCCCAATTTTTGTATTCCTATCTCAGTCCTTTTAAATTTAATTTTACATTCTTATTTAAATTTCAATTCTCTATGCATATATATTACATGAATGTTCATTTATTTATAAATATAGTTAACAAGTATTGCCTACTAAGAATAAGTATCTCTTTTTGATTTTGTTGTACTTGCAATAAAGAACTTACTTTACACAGTAATAAAGTGCATTGAGTTAAAAGGTAAATTCAGTAGGCTGGGCGTGGTGGCTCACGCCTGTAATCCCAGCACTTTGGGAAGCGAGTGGATTACCTGAGGTCAGGAGTTCGAGACCAGTCTGACCAACATGGAGAAACCACATCTCTACTAAAAATACAAAATTAGCCAGGCATGGTGGCGCATGCCTGTAATCCCACCTGCTCAGGAAGGCTGAGGCAGGAGAATCGCTTGAACCCAGGAGGCGGAGTTTGCGGTGAGCCAAGATCACGCCATTGCACTCCAGCCTGGGCAACAAGAGCAAAACTCGGTCTAAAAAAAAAAGATACATTTAGTAGTAAAACTAATCATCATGTTGGCACCTGCCTTTCCTGTTTCTCCCCTTCCCTCTCTGGTCCTTGCTTGATACTAAATCTTCTGGAGTAACTCCCAACTTCTGGGACAGCTCCACAATTTCTATATAAGACAGTCATCAGGTTGGCAGGCTTTATGAAGCTGGTGGTGCGAATGGCCAAGAAAATGTTTTATTTAGATTTTAGTTCTATTATAGAATGCTTGGAGAGAAGATTGATGAAGACTATGGGGGTAGTGGACTTTAGCAATTCACTCTCGAATCCACTGATCTTTAATTATGCTGCAACAATTGCTACTCTTCATGGAAATTCTCTCTCTCAATTTCAATTTTTATTATACTCCCAATTCTACAGAGTTTAGCCCTAATCCTTTGCTACTTGACCCTAACATGCCTTTGTTTCAATCCTTTACTCTATGTCACAAGGCACCCTTTCCTATAAAAGTAAGATAATCAATGTATTCAGTTGTTTACATACGTACTTTATTTACCTCTTCAGCTTTACTGAAACTTCTTCCCATTGACATTACTTCCTTTTAGAACTCTCTGAAGGAAAACATTTACATTTTTAATTTTTGTTTTTATATTTTTTTGCTGCTCCTTGTAGAGCAGGGCTAACCCACAGGCAGTGTGCCCAGAGTCAGCCCATTTATCATTTGTTCTACATATTTCAATAATAGAAAACAAAATAATTCTAGATCACATTTTCCATTGTGAGATATAGGAATTATACATGTCTACTTTAATATACTTATAATTTAAATAATTATTTTAACAAAAACAATAACGCCCTCCCCAGTTCAAGAAATAGAACATTGCCAGAAACTCCCCATACATCTCTCCTGACTCACACCTACAGGCAGCCACTGTCCCTAAAACCAAGGAAACTAACCTTCTTGAACTATTTCAAGTTGCAATCTTTGAACCATATATGTGATAATTTGAGCTCGAAATCAAGAAGAGAACTGTCTCATGCTTATAGCTCAGTGATTTTTGACTTTAGCACTCATCTTAGCACTCCGGGTTTTCTCTTTCCATGAATAACTAAGGACCTCTTTGACGCTTTTTTTCTCTAAGGTCTTACCCAGATTTTTTGGTTCCTTTTTTGTGGAAAAGTTGATGTAAATAACCTAGCCAACTGTATTTCAAGAAGGGTAAACCATTATTGATCTATCCATCACTGACTTTCGATGACATCTACTCCACACACTTATATTCTGTCATAGTTGTTAGTTAGGGTCCTCATGAAAGGGTAGGGCTATCTATAATTCTAATGAGAGTAGAAGATATTAACAATCACAAAAAAATGTGATATTGATTGAGTGAAAAGATTGCTAAACTGTGTGGGGAAAAAAAAAATGAAATAAGGAGTCTCAATTTGTTTTGGAACCAAATCAGTAAGGAGGTTTTTCTCCAGCAATACTGGCAACTCATAAATTGATGTTTGGAATTCAAAGGCATATTTTACCCCAAGCAGATAACTGACAAGTCAGTTGCATTAGAAAAACATAAGATTAAGACATGAAAATATCATTCATTCATAGGTCTGTGTTAGTAAGTCAGGAAAGTGAAATCAAAAAGACACTGACAGACTATGAATAGGAGAGATTCAAAAGCCAAACATCAAAGAGAAAATGTAATAGTAACAAGTATTTGAAAAATATTGAGGGAAAAGAAAGATGTTTAAAGTTTAGGTAGGAAATGTAAATTCATATTTAACAGAAAGCAAAAAGGCATTGTGACTAAATAAAGGAATAGATAGAGTATTGGAGTAGGAAGGCCGAAGTTCTATAAAGACAATTTGTTTTTTAATGATAGCATTGTTTTCTAAAAAATTATAATCAAAACTTAGTATTTTGATAAAATTTCAGATGTCTTATGTACTATATGCTCAATTAAAACAAATTGTGTTGGCAGAATATTGCTTTGTACTATTCAACCATTTTGACTCTGAACCAAATTATATATTTATTCATCTTCTCCGTAAGGCTATATAGTAGACACAGCATTATGCAGGTACCTTTGTCATATAGCTATTCTCAAGAATTCCTCAAAGGCTAATTATCTTCTGCCAGTATTTTCCAAAATGAGGCAAACATATATGAAATGTATATCTCATGTAGAAAAAGGTAGGCTATTAACACTGGTATATGGATAGGGCTTATACAAATTTTAATTTTTATTGATTTAATGTGATTAAAAAAGACTGGTACCTCAGATCTGTAATTCCATTGCTTATGTGAAGTCTGCATGCATTTAAGTAGAAATATTGAATCTATATAAATAAAAAAATATTAAGTAAACAATATTACAGTTCAAATGCAGTTAAGCAATAATCATGAAAGCTGTAACTAAGTTTGAAAAATATTGAATTATATCAGAATGCCTTTTAAGAAGTCATCTTGCTCTGACCTATGCCTAGTTCAAACTTAGAGTTTTCTGTAATATATGTGGGAAAAGCTGTATGTAATTTTTATGAAAAATATATATGCAGTGTAGATTATATGGAATATATTCTACAGAAGATGACTCAGTGTATAAATTTCAACCAACTATTCTTGCTTGCTCTCACCATGCATCTAAAGTTGAGAAATGTCACAAAGAAGCCAGAAATAGAAGTTTTACGGGTTCCACAGTAAAGAGAGTAGAAAATTACATATTGATGTAGATATATGTGTATGAGATATTCGTACAACAACTTATCCAATTTTGAACAGGAATCAAAGTTAAAAGGCAAAATAAATTATCTTGTTATGCTTTTTTAATTCATCAGATCAGAAAAATAGAACTATTCTATTTAACTATATATTAGTACATATTTAGGACAGTGCTTTATCCTTTTAAAACTACTTTATCATGTATTATTGCAGTGACCACAGACAGTAGAAGAATAAAAAGTACACGGACTTTGAAGCCAGACAGCTACATGCTAAGTGTAATTTTTGAATTTATTTAAATGTTTTAGCTTGTTTTTTTATTAGCTCTAAAATTGAGATAATAATAGTACCTCCTTCCTAGTGTTGGGAGTTTTGAACATGATAATATATAAAGTGCCATGTGCATTCTACTCATTATTCGTATGTTCATTCATACCTTCAATGATTTTATTCAGCAATTAATTACTCAGCACCTACAATGTGCCAGGCACTCTCCTAGTCTTTGGGAAGAATACAAAAATAAATAATTATTGTTATTTTATCTCCTGGGGAGATTGAATTCTTGTGTGGGAAGAGGACTAATAAATAATCAAATTTGTAATATAGAAGGGATAAGTGCTATCAAGAAAATAAATTTGGCAAGAGGGTAAGGAGTATAGGGTTCAGAGGGTTGCAATGTTTAATAAGGTGAACAGAAAGCGTTCATCAAGAAGATCAGAATTGAGCAAAGACTTCAAAAAGTTGAGAGAGTAAGCCACATGCATTCTGTAAGCAGAGAGTTTCAGGAGAGGAGAGGGCCAGTGCAAAGTCCCAAGGCCAGAGAACGCCTGCTATGACTAAAAAAGATGTGAGAGTGAGAGTTATAGCAGATGAAGGAGAGGAATCGACAGAAGACCAGCACAGTAGGGCTTTGTAGATAGGATATTGCAAGGAACTCAGCTTTTACCCCAGCACAGAGCCACACCATCAGTGGGTACACATCACCCCTCCAACCCCAGACAGGCAGCCCTCTAGCTCACCTTCCTCAGCTTTCAGCAGTAGCAACAATGACTGTGCCAACAGCAGTATGCAGAAGGGAAGAATGTGTTCTGCTCTCTATGCATGAGCTCTAGCACAGAGCCTGCTCTGCCAGTGGGAAAGAACTTCATGCTTTGCTTGCAAAACCAAGCACAGTGTTTGTGTCACTGCTGGGAGTGGAGTCATTTCTCATAGGCCCAGACAGGGAGCTCTTGGGTTCTGGAAAGCACACATTTTGGTTGCCTTTGTTCCATGGGCTGCCTTTTTTTGTGTTCTGCACTGCTCTTTCCCTGGGAATAGTACTCCAAGGCTACAGTACCAGGGACCCCATAGCACCTTTATGTCCAGCCAGTGCTATGCCACTGTAGCACTAAGGTTACTGGGTTACTAATGCCAGTGGGGACTTGTGGAATGTGAAGATATGGGAGCCATAATTCCCAGTGCAGGATGCAGTTCTATGACAGCTGTCACAAGGGAGCCCAGCTGCAGCCACTTAGGTCTTGGAGTGAGTGACTCAGTGTGAATTTTCTATCTGATACAATGCCTTTGTGGAGTCTCCAAATCACTACCCATGCTAGGGTCAGGGTTTATGTAGGTAGAGTTTTGGATCCCAAGGTTTTGATTACAGCAATCTTCCCTGGGGATGTAGACCACTGATGTTCTCCCACTTAGCCTTTTCCTACCACACAGAGTCCCTTGGGGCTAATCTCAGATGATCTGCCATTCATTTCCTTGTTCTCCAGTGCCTCAGGTATTTCCTGTGACTTCTTTGTTGAGTTCTTAGATATTCTATTCAAAATATGATTATTTGTTCATAATTTTGGTTCTTCTTTCTAGAGGGGCATGTGTCTGACATCTCTAGTCAGCCATTATAAACCAGTATCTGTGGACATATTTTATGTAAATTGTGGTAGAAAGCAAGAAAGAGCAAATGAAGAATAATTCATCTATATTCTCAAAGAGACCAGATATAATTATTATTATTAACTTATGATACTTTATAAATAAAAAATGCTAAAATCTAAATAGATTAGAGATTGGCCAACGTGGTGTTAGTTTGTGGTGCCACCAGAATGCCTACAACTAGAATTAAGGCATCTGGACTACAAATATGTTTCCTTACGCTATACCTACATTGCTCCCTAGTACAATATTTATGCTATTTAACCTTAAATTGTGAGCAATTTGCTCAACGCAATCATACAAAGTCAGAATATCTGGAATTCAGCCGAGTAACAACTTCCTCAGCCATTTACTGTTCCTTCGACGAGACAGTGAACGATTATCCAAGAGTTCACAGATCCGATAGGATGCCATTTCATAACTTATAATGTATTTGCTCTAATACTAAGACTGAGGAATGACTGTTATGATAAAATGTAAAAGAACTAATTCTTTGTTGAGTGAAAGGAACAATTCTAAGTAAAAATGTGTTCATTTTTCTCCTCTCTTTTTATAAGTTTTAAGACCATGTGAAACAAATGAAAAATTCTTGGGAAAAGCTGAGACAAACAACTCTATTAACACAGCTGTGTGAACTTCCCTGCTAATGGCTCCCTACCCAGCTCCTTCACTCTAAGAGGGTGAAATTCTCATTTAATACAAGAAAGCAATTTGACCTAAGACTTCTTGAATGAAACCTTCAGAATGAAAGGAAGTACAGGCACTATCTGATGAGACTAAGAAATAATGCAAGCCTCACTTTCAGGTGTAAGTCAATTGATGAAGCAATAAATTCCTGAGAGCTTTTTCCTATTATGGCCTCTGATTGCAGGCAGCATTCTGAGTTGGGGGTGATGACACACCAGAGTTACAAGCAACCTGGAAGGATAGCGGTGCAACCTATTTGGCAGCAAATAGCCTCCACCTGGTCCAATTAATGATGAATTGGCTGAACTCATTTCAGGTTTTCTATACTTAAGTTTGGCAGGAAAAGTGGTACATTGAAGCCAGTTCCAGGAAAACAGCCAGGACCAGAAGAAGGGAGAAGGTGGTTAATCTGGACTTATATCCTGCAAGCTAAACAATAGTGCTCTACTAACCTGGATTTTTCCATATGAAATCACTCAGATTATAAGGTGCAAATATGTCTTTAATTGTAAGACCACCTTGTGCAGCCTACTGTAATCACTTAGCCATGGAAAACGTGCCAAAAAGGAAAAAACAATTTTTTTTTTTGATCATGAGAATGAGGTAGTGGCAGAAAAGCAATAAGATTGGTTTTCATATCGAGTTTACAAGGATCTATCACATCAATTTATGGCTATGCCTTGTAAATGTTCTGCAGTCAATAGAGATGGCTGAAAGTTGAGCTAGGTTGAAAAATGGAAGAAGTTAGTATAAAACATTAAACTGTTTATAAAATACTAGTGACAAAAAAAATAAAATTGCCAGATAAAAGATGCCAGGATGCTCAGGTCAATCTGAGTTTCAAGTAGAGAATAATATTAAGTGCAAGTATGTTGTAAATATTGCAATTTTTAGTTTTTTAGCATTGCATGTTTTAGTATTATTTAGTATTTTTTATTATTGCATATTTATTTCAAGTCTGTCCCAAATATTGCATGGAACATGCTTAAGCTAAAAATAATTTTGTCGATACGAAATTCAAATTTAACGTGATATAGTTTATTTTTATTTGCTGAGCCTGGAAACCTTAGGTGGAAAGAAGACATTTGGAATAAGCCAGCAAAGCTTTTAGAATAATACATTTTTCAAGGAGATGAAAAACTCGATCTAGTCTCAATATTGTCTTTAATCATCTGTGTGACCTTGAACATGTTATTTAATCACTCTGAATCTCAGTTTCCTCAGCTATGAGTTAAGTCATTTTAATACTATTAGTTTCAAATTTATGATGTATATATACTCACAAACTGAGGTCTCCTGTTATATGAAAACCGGCAGCCTGGATTATCAAACTAAATGCTACCACCTACTGCTAATTAGCACTTGCCAAGGGACTGTACAAAGCCCTATAATTACATGGTATTAAGCGTTTAACTCCTATATTATACAATAACATAATACTGTAACATTGACGGAATTATCTTCTACTTTACAGATGAGAAAAACAACTTCAAAAGTTAAATAATTTGCTTTAAGAACATGAAGCTACTAAGTGGCATATCCAGGACTTAACCCCCAATTTTTATAACATAAAAGCTTATACTGTGCAAACTGTATGTACTAAATTGTTTGCCTAAATTTGATCTGATAACTATTCAGCCTTCTTTGCCTTACATTTATTGTACAGTTAGCCACCTTGGATGAATTTATTTCCATGGGGGGGGGAATGAAGCACTGATTTTAGCCATGTGTATAAACAGAATACACAGATCAAATGCCATTTTGTCAATTTGCCTAATGAAGTTACATCAGTGTTCTTTCTCCTGGTAGTTTTGCTACTTCCGAATCCTTGCCCCAAAAGAAAATTAGCAATCAGTCAACAGAGTGTATGCCAGTTTCAATCATCTGGCAAAGCATCTGTTGAAAGACTATAGATTCACAATCTGCATCAATAGAGATATGGCACATGCTACGGTGCCTACCCATTTGCAATGTGGCTGAGGATGGGAAATGTGAAGTGCATATTAGGAAACATAATTGATTTAGTTCTATAATAACTCAGTAATGGTAGAAATAAAGCACATGATGCCACGTAGCAAAAAAGCAATTTTCTTTCAATCTTATATGACTCATAAACACTTCTACAAGACAACAGGCAAAATAATAAAATATTCCAAAAGCAGCATGCTATTCTAAATATATTATATGATGTTATTAAAATATCAGCACAGCTACGATGGTTCTGTAATGTTAATTTTTTTTAAATGCAAAACCTCATAAATATATTATGGCCCTTTCTGGAATGGGAAGAAGACAAGCAGGCATATAGAAAATGTCATGAGAAATAAAATCACAACATTTGAGTGGAATCTAGTCAAATTCTGCCACAAGCAACTGGTGAGGCAGGGAATGAGGATGTGTTTCCAATAGGAGGAAGATGAATGAGAATGCTGCTGCTTGCTGAGAGAGGAAAAGGGAGATTTGAATCCATTCCCTGCTACTATGTGGTGCTAGGAGCCAAAGGAGAGAATTGACAAGCTGACCCCTGCTATTCAGCGTGACACCCCATGAAGGAAGTTTAACCCCCTGGTAAGGATTTCTAAAGTGGCAAAAGTAAAGGGAAACAAGTGGCTTTTCTGGGTCTATAATGTTAAACACTATGAGGATCGATCACACTCTAAGAATCCCAGACTGACTTCTCAGGAGTATGGCTTTCTCTGAAGTAAACAGTAGAAAGAGTCAACAATAGCAGAAACAGACAAAAGCTATGGTCAGCACCGGGTACTTGAATCCCAGCCTGACTGGGAATGGGTGAGTGTCAATGGGAAACTAAGAGAACAGGTGCAACATAAGGGATGGCAGCAGTTTGAAGGGCTTCTTGGGAATCTCTCTTCTCACTGAACCCCTGATCCTGTAATGGGTGGAAGTAGAACAATGACAAACCACTCGTCTGATGCCTAGCTACAGATCACTAGAGGATTATCTGGAACTTTGACTATCAGCAGGCTGCTAAAGTCTAGACAAGAAACTACCCATGGGCACCATTAAATGAGTCATTTTATTAAATAAAACAAAGCCCATGTAAAAATTAAGGACATGTGTTATTTGTGTTAGCTCCAGAGACCTAGAGTTATAATGCATTTTGATAGGAAAGTAATATTTTGCAATCTAAGACAACTGTTTAACCTCTTTTGTGTGATTCAGCAGTGGATAAAATGATACTACACAAACCAAACAAACAAACAAAAAATAAGAAGAAGAACAAACAACTGTAACCACAGCAGAATTTCAGTTTAGTGCCTGAAGAAGATTTATACTTCCGGAATTAGACTATTCTCTTTCTTAAGTTATAAATGACACACAGACTGGGCCTAATTTATATTTACATATGCTTAGACTTAATAATTAATGGCTTTCTTTACTTGGGTTCCATTTAAAAATTAGCATACCATATGTTGCTATTTTTTATTTTTTCATAATTACCTCTAAAAATTATTGAACAGTAGTTTCAAAGAACAGAAACTGCTTTAGTCATTGTGTATAAGAACATACTAAAGAAGATTAAGTGTCTCACAAAATTGTAGTGAGAAATGAAGAAATAAACTCTAGACCAAACTTCTAGAAAGAACATTCGCAACCTGGGAGTCACGTGGTGAATCTGGAAACTTGCAACAGCTGACAAGTCCATAATCTGCACCAGCAAATGAATGCCCTTTATCTTGCCCCTCTCTCCACCCGATTCAGTTCCTATCCACGTCTTAGGAGAATGCCTTTGATTGGCTGCACCCACCATCAAAAACCTAAGCAGTGAGGAAATCTGGGAAATGTATTATTTGCCTTTCTGATTTCTGGTTGAAAGTTAGTGGGAATACATGTTAAGCAAAGTAATTCACAATATCTGCTTCAAATACTCAATAATTTCACAAATACAAGATACTTTTATGCCTGGTGAGTTAATAAAGGGCAAATCACAGTGATGTGCTGATTTTATCTAACATAGTTTGTCCGAAATACAAGGGTGTCATAGATTAAAAATGCTTTCTTTAGATAATAAAAGTACATCGATCTCTCCTAAGAACCTCACTGACAACCGAATAATCAACTTCTGTGATCAATTTTAAAAACTTGCTGGAAATAATATAAAAATATATAATGCATATTATTTTACATATATCTACAGAAAGAGAAAGAAAACTAAATCATTTGATAATATCCATGGATAGACAGTTGATTAGCTAATTCTGCCATTAAAGTAGACAAGTTCTTAAAGTTGAGTACTTGAAGACTAATTCTGAAGTTTGATCTTTCCCATTATTTTTCTTTCTAACTTTAAAATAATTAACAAACAAAGATTGTATCTATTCAAGGTATTCAAGGTGTACAATGTGATGACTTGATATACGTGTAGATTGTGTACTGCTTATCACAGTTAAATTAATTAACACATCCATCACCACCCATAGTTTGTGTATGTGTGGTAAAAACAAAAACCTGCTCATCAAATTTTTAGTTTGCAATACAGTATTATTAACTATCATCACCATGCTGTACATTAGATTCCCAGAACTTATTTATCTTATAACAGAAAGTTTGTACTCTTTAACCAACTTAAAAGAAATATAGGAAAACACTTCCAATAGACTTTTTTCTTTTTGAGACAAAGTTTTGCTCTTGTCGCCTAGGCTGGAGTGCAGTGGTGCAACCTCAGCTCACTGCAACCTCTGCCTCCTGGGTTCAAGTACTTCTCCTGCCTCAGCCTGCCAAGTAGCTGGTATTACAGGTGCACACCACCACGCCTGGCTGACTTTTTGTATTTTTAGTAGAGATGGGGTCACCAGGCTGGCCAGGCTGGTGTTGAACTCCTGACCTCAAGTGATCCACCCACCTTGGCCTCCCAAAAAGTTGAGATTACAGGCATGAGCCACCATGCCCAGTCTTGTAATAGAGTTGGAAGTGTTTTTTCAAATAAGATTGTTCCTGAATGCCTAGGTGGGGAATAAAAGAATCCTCCATATCACATTGATTAAATATAGTTGTTGGTTGTTCTCAACTCGAAATCTATTTGTCTAGAATTTGGCACATACTTCAC
This sequence comes from Macaca thibetana thibetana, assembly GCF_024542745.1. NCBI lineage: Eukaryota > Metazoa > Chordata > Mammalia > Primates > Cercopithecidae > Macaca > Macaca thibetana. Next base: position 26,994,011 of record NC_065582.1, on the reverse strand, counting down.
AAAGTTATTGAAGTGTTTTACATAGGTTTTGATAAATATTTTACCAAACTCTTGTGCCAGTATACCTTAATGTACACATAACTAAATTCTGCTCATGTTTATCCTATTTAGGTTTATTTTCAGAATTCCCTTAGTAACACCAAAAATTTCACTTATTTATTGTATTATTCTTATTACTTTTATCTTTAACAAATTCTTTTATGAAGCTCCTAAAATTAAATACCATAGACTATTGGTCTTCATAGATTTAAGATATGTTATTTTGACACATAGTACTGTGAAATTTAGCTAAGGCTCGAATGTAACATGAGAGTTACTCTTAAAAATGGTTTAGCATTAGCCAGACAGAAACGTGGGAAAATTATATGCAAATCTATGGTAGTGCTATAGACTGTGGGGTGCTTGGACTCTCAGAAGCTCATTATGCGTGACTATATGCTACCTGCTAGAATGTGGCAGATCACATTAGAAAGGCAAACAAAGGACAAATCTCGAAGGTTTGGGATCGTCCTGCTTAGCACTTTGAACATTATCCTGGAAACAGTGGGAAATATTGAAAACTCTTGGACAGAGAAGCAACATGATCATCGGGGATAAACTCAGTAGTTTTGTTCTTTTTAAATATCAGTGTTTTGGCAGTAATCATGTGATTTCAGAAGTGTCATAGGGAAAACAAGAATAGCAGCTATTCAAGTGCATTGAAAGTGGTAAAGACTAAATCTAGGACCGTGATATGAAGATTTCATTAAAAATTCAGTAGATATGCAGAAAATAAAAGTGACCAAAATTACAAATAATTTGGAATTAGTGTAAGTTTACAATGTGTCTCGAGTTTATAATTTGATTGAATAGAAGGTGGGCTAATAATTTTGAGGTATCAGATGTAGTAGTCAGATCATTTTTCTAACAGATTAGTCTCTCTCTCTCTCTGTTTCTCTCTCTCTCTTAAAACAATCCTTGCTACTAATAATTACTGAACTTTTAAAAGTGGCAGAGAGTGACGAGACTACAGTCATTATTCTCTGTATAAGTCAGGCATCAGCTGGGCTCACACTGCCTAAAAAAAATGAGGTAAATTTGATTTGAATTCTTATTCCATACTCTATTACATAAAGTTTATTTTCATATCCTATATTTTTTTGATTTCGGAGAGTTCTGATATTCCCATGGTCATCTTTGGTTCAAGCTTATTGCCTTTGCTGAATTACTTTTTTCTCTATATTTATTGTGCTTCTAACATCAAATGTATATCAACTCTATTCTGGGGAGAAAAAAATATATATGTATGTATGTGTGTACAGATATACATACATACATACAAATACACCCACAAATACTTTACAAATACTTTTTTTCACTCAGAGGAACTGTGTGTATGGAGACCATTACTAAATTTTAGTGCTCATACTTGATTTGTGTCACAAAAATGTCAACAATTCAATATTCAACATCTAATTTCTTTAAGGTCTTTCAGATGCTCTGCCATGTTGTTCATTTACTTATTCTCTCTTCTTTTCTTCTACTTTTGGTCTTTCTCTTTTAGGAATAGAAGCCCTCAAATTGATCCTGTTTTCTTATGGTAAGTCAATTCTCTGTAACCTATACTTTAAAACCCATTGCCTATTCTCCTTTGGCACATCCAAAAACAGAAAAACTTATAAATGACAGTCTTCAGGATGTTGATTTTTCATCCAAGGGCCAAATTTCTTTCTGCTTTTTTTCTGTGACTGGAAATCCATTGTGTTTGGAGAGGGGAATCCCTGCTTCACCTTTTGGTTATTTTTCACAAAACAAAACACACGTGGAAATTTGAGTGTATGCTACTAGTCAAGTGCTTTTTCAAAAACTTAGCTTTTAATAAGCTTAAGAGCAAAGAAGATAAAGAAATTACTCTTTTCCCAAAAATAGAGATGGGGTCTTGCTCTGTAACAAAAGCTGAAGTGTAATGACATGACTATAGCTCATTGTAGTCTCCATCTGGGCTTAAGGAATCCACCTACCTCAGCCTTCAGAGTAGCCGGGACTACAGATCTGTGCTACCACACCTGGCTTAGAGATGACTTTACATTTAAACAATTTTAAACTAAGATGGAAATGCCACAAGGACAGGCAACTTGTTTTAGCCTTATTCACTGCTTTAGCCCCAGAATCCAGAATTTTAATGGCATGTGACATATGTTTAATGTATATTCAGATGATGGAATATATCATATTTAACAGCAAAGTAACAGCTATTACAGCTGATCTCTCCTCTTACAGTTATCTTACAGTCATGTAAAAAGAGAGAAAGAGGCTTTCCATCATACATGTATGTATCTTACTGTGCTGTAGGACTTTTTTTTTTTAACATTTTCTGTATAGTAAGTACTTCTTAATTGAAATAGAATCTTCTGTCTTTCTTGTAGTCATCTGAATATTCAGCATGTTCTCTGAGCCACCTAAGAAAAAAACCGCTTAATTAACATGCCTGCAACACCCTCTTCTTTAGTCGGCTGTCATTCTCTGTTGCTCACATGCCACCAGCTCTAACACTTTTCTAGCCCATTTTAAGAGCATCAGTAAGTTTTCAAGTAAGTCCACAGTGCATGCATTTTTGTGGCCAAGGGAATTTTAGATCACTACATTGCCTTAAGCAGAAGGATGATATAAATGAAACATTTGCCTGAAAAGAATGTTCCAACAGAGAACCAGCAAACTTTGCTGGCTCATGACATAGGCTTTCATCAATAGAATTTCTGGTCAACTCTCAAGATTAATGATCCAAATTTTAGGCTTTGTACTAATTGCCTAGGGCTGTCATAGCAAATTACCACAAACTTGGTGGCTTAAAGAAACAGAAATGTATTCTCCCACAGTTCTGAAGACCAGAAGTCTAAAATCAAGGTGGCAGTAGGGCTGTGCTCCTTCCAATCATTTGGAATAATCGTGTCCTTGCTGCTTCCTTCTGGTGGCTCCAGGCATGCTTTAGCTTGTAGCCATATCATTTTTATCTCCACCTCTGTGGTCACGTTGCTTCTCCCTTTTCTCTGCGTGTCTTTTCTCTGTCTCTTATAAGGACACATGTCATTGGATTCAGGCTAACCCAAATATCAAGGATGCTTTTCTCACCTCAAAATTTTTACCTGAATTACATTTGTAAAGGCCAGTTAATCACGCCTCTTGAAGTATAAACTTCACGATCCTAGCTTATATAACATTCAAACCTAGTTCAAAGGATTTACCAGGGCATCTCCATCTGGACAAACTTGGACACCTAATCTTCTGTTGCCAGTTTCATGAGTCTCTTGAAAGTTCTGCTTGACTTTTCAGCCCCTTGGGCCTGTTTTTTAATTGGCAAACACTTTTGAAAGAGAAGGAGCCAGAAACACCCAGCTAACGCTTCCAGGCTTCTTGTCTCTGTCTCTTCTGGATCTTAGCCCTGCAGTTCCTCACTGCTTTGGTGTGTCTCTGATGCTTTTAGAAATGTGTGTGTGTGCATGCGTGTGTCTCTTGCTTCTTCAGAAATGTTGGTCTAAGTACTTAGTCCACAATTGCCTAAAATCAAACATTCACATGCTAATTCATAAATTATAATAGACTATTAAGACAGCATATAAAATGACATATTTGTAGATACATTTTATCTACAAACTTTACAAAATACACATGTACAGAATAATAAAATAGCAGTTTTAAGCTATTTTATTTGTAAAAGTGTATGTAAATGATTAGCTGTAAAAATAAGTAAATCATCATATAAATAATTATAACCACATTGCATATAAAAATAGATGAGGATATTTACATTTATAAGGACATAAATCATGAAGAAACATTCAGGTTGCAAATTAGGGACTGTCAGCTGAATCATGCTTTAATTTTGTTTGTCCTAAAACCAGCACAGATTTCAAGTTTTATTATCTGCTAAAACTCTAAATTATATTTCCTAGGTCTACAGAGTGGACAGCCTATGTCTCAGTCAGCATTGCTTTTACTAGTTAGTCAACTTATTTAAATCTATTTTAAATTGAGAGAAAAATGCACATCAAATGAAAGGGAACACATAAAAGCTTGTTTCTTCAAAATGATTTTTAAAAACCTCTAAGCATTTTATCATCCATTCAAACGTCTGGGCAAATGTGGAAAAGAACATGCCCCTCATTGTAGTTGTGTTATTTCATTTGAACTTAGAGATGCTCAACCTTATGTTCTTACTTTTTCTCCAAAAGCATCTCAAAAGAGACGATCCTTCTTGGCTTCACGACAAAAGATGTATTTACCATATTTACCATTTTGGTAAATATGAGCAGGGACATCTTCAAAGCCAACTTTGGAATGTTCTGAAAAGTCTCTGGCTCTTGACAGATGAGACTAAATAACACCAAAATTTCCTTAGAATGTACAATTTTGTGATATAATTTTTAATAATTGTATATAAGCCTTAAAGGAATGAGGATTAGCAACAAAAAGAAATATATTTGCTATTCTTTGGTTGTTGTTTGTGGTTATTCAAAAACAGTCCCTTAAATGTGATATGTCTGACTTTTGGAAATAGTAATAACTGGAAATCATTGAGCTATTAATATGTGAAGACAAAGAACTTATCACTGAGCATGCAGTCTTATTTAATCTTCACACTATTATCAGTAGGTAGAAATATAATATTCATACATGTATAAACATCTTTATACATATAAGCTTGTGTTTGTGTGTGTGGTAGAAAAAGACAGAAAGCCTGAAAATATAAATAATTTGGACCATGTTTGTTTTATTATTGTATAAATTCATTAGTTCTGGGAAAAGCAAGGAAAAATTACCAATTATAAATATTCTTGACTCCTACAATGTAGCTAACCTAAAAAATCAGAAAATTTTCTCAGTGTTCCCAACTGTGAAGTTATCAAGCATAAAATCAAATGAAGATATGTCTGGCACAGAAATCAAGTCACATAATTGCTATATAGCACTGCCTTTTATTCAATTATTTCAAGGTTGTAGGTACTTAATGTATACATTCGTGGCTGCAGATCATTTCTTATAAAGAAAACCTTTAAAATCTACTTAAAACAACAATGGACTATAGTATGCTATAAAGTTTAATTTAGTTTCAAACCACCACTATGCATATACAAGTGTAGATTAGATTCCTATTTCAATAAATAGGAATTTAATTTAATTTAATTTGATTCCTATTTCAGTAAAGAAATGAGTTCAACAATTAGAGTGTTTAAGCTGGTGTCGTAATCCAACCTAATCCCGGAAGTACCAGATATCTTCTATATGTGATCTGTTTACTTCATGGGCTTTGTGATTACTTATGCTATCTATATTTTGAATTTAAACTTATCCTATTTTATTCTAATTAAGACCTCCACATGATGACTGTGAAATCAACAAATTCCCCTAACTCACCCCTCTGTTCTTGCTTCAAGAATTTAACAGATTCTGATGTCATCATGACACTAATTCATATCTTATAGCTCTTTTTAAGCAGGAAATTGTTGCTATTATGTCTTCTAGAATATGTATGCCAGAAATTTTAGGGTCGAAAATGCTTTTCCAGAAAGGTAGGGAGCAAACTGATGACATAATAAATGATTTGTCCTGAACCAAGTCTTATAAAACAAAAAAGGCACCTCAAGCAAAAAAACTGAATTGAAATGTGTCATCATGCAGAGAAAATACAACAATATTAGGCCGAAATGTTTCAGAAGCAATAGATACCATTTCAAATGTTAATCTTATATTTCAGAAAAATATCTCTCCAATAGACATTAAAAATTATCTTCAATAATATCCAAAGGGAGTGTGTTGCCATGGCAGATTATATAGATAGTTGTCACTCTTCTCAACTCCCATGCCATATTCCCCAGAAATGTTTTGTTTACGGTCAAAATCAAGCTGAAATGAACATGAAGGATAACCTCTTTGGCATCAAGGGGAAGAATTTCTGAGAAAGATTTCTGAAAAGAAGTATAAGTTAAGAAAAAAATCATTCCCATATTGCTTTGGAGCAGTGTTTCTCAATTTCGGCATCATTTGGTCCAGATAGTGCTCTGTTGTGGTGGCCTGTCCTGTTTATTGTAGGATGTTTGGTAGCATTCCCCGCCTTTACCCACCAGAAGCTAGTAACTAACACTCCCGGATTCCCATTTGTGACAACCAAAATTATCTCTAAGCATTGTCAAATTTCTCCTGGTTGAAAACAACTGTCTCAGAGGAAAGGGATTATTGTCTGATTTTTATAAAAAAGAGCAACAGATATAGGTCTATTACTGATGACTGACTGATGAAACAGAACTAAGGAATCCAACTCTTTACAAGGCCCCCTTGCCTTTTTTTCTTATCTACTCATATCCCCATCCCATTTCCTATATATCTGATGTAGCCATTAGCTTGTGGATTTTATGAAACTTTTATTATTAATATAGGGATTTTAAATACAAATCTTTATATGGACATGCACCGTAAACACTCTTTTCAAACTTTGGCTGCTGTATTTCTTTTTGTAGTCTTCTCTGATTTTTCCTTTGGCAATATGTCTAGTAATGCTTTGATGGAGCTTTCTGTAGAAGAGATTTTTTAAAATAATAATCATAATAAATGCTAGAAAAGAGTAGAATTATTACAAAACTACATATTGGCCGTGGAAATTCTGAGCAAGATTAAAACACTCCCACTGGGGCATTTTACAAAGAGTCATAGCGCAGCAGATACAAATTAAGAAATACTGGTAGTTTTTATATCAAAAAAGCAATACTTTGATTGTTACTACAATTCTAATTATTTTGAAGAGATGTAATTTTGTTTATGTGCTTCCTCAATAGGAAAGAAAAGTTTCTGAGAAATCTAATTAGGCAGATTTTTTCCAGTGCTAATGTGACAATAGCTTGAATACCCAGGGAAGCACCATTACTTCTCAAGCCAATAGAGTTGCACTAAAAGAGTAGTTTACAAAAGTATCATTAACAATAAAATTGAAAATGCCAATTTAAAAACACCCAACATAGAATCATGATTAATTTAGTAATAAAAGAAAACAAAAACTCTATACTATTACCAGTAACATAATTTGATTGCAAGATATTATCAAAATGTGTTATGATATTTTCGCCAATTGTTGAACTAACGGGTTGACTCTCACATGTATTTAAAAAAAAAAAATGAAATGTAACCTGGTCATATTGTCCCTAGAAACTCAGATTTTATAGGTCATAAACTGGTTTTCCAATATGTTGCAGAACAAACTAACAAAATTGCAAAATTGGACCCTGTAGACAATTGCAAACAGCCAAACAATTTTTTCAAGAAGACATATCTCCCTCTTGCTGACTGAGAATGAAATTTGGAACTGACCTAACCTCTGAAGGCTCCCCTAGGTACTTGAGAATTAGATCCAGGATTGTTCACAGTTAGAAGCATTCCCAAAGAGTTAAGACACTAGCAGTTCACCTCAATGTACTATTTGAATTTTCTGCCTCAGTTGTGTATGGAGGCAGTGTCTTTAATGCATTTTTATTTACTTGATCAATAATATAAAACTTCCAGTTATTCAGAAATATTTTGGGACATGGAAGATGCTTTTTTAAATATATAATTTTGCTTCAAAATATGCTTTTACTTTTTTCCTTGATATGCATGTGTTTCCCAGCAAATGGCATTACATACCACTTCACACTGCAATCTAAGCTACTAGATTCAATCATTTAACACCCTCCCATTTATCTTTTAATATATAAATAATTCACTATCACATTCTTTTTTTAGAAGAAAAGGCATAATTTGTCTATCCCATAGATTCACTCTTTTATATAAGTTTCATATATTACTGCCTCATTCACAGAGTAAACTCTATTGTAAACTATGGGCTTTGACTAATAATAATGGATCCATACTGGCTTATCAACGGTAACAAAGGCATTATACAAATGCAAAATGTTAATAATAGGGAAAACTAGGAAGGGCAGGGATATATATAAATTCTCTGTACTTCCTGTCAATTTTTCTGTATAGTTAAATCTCCTCAAAAGATAAAGTCTGCTAATTTAAAAACATATTTTTTTTAATTATGAAGAAAAAAAGATGGGGAAATTTATCCTAAAGATCCAAAAGAAAAGCATAAAGCTGAAAAAGGATTAATGGAAGAGACATAAGACATTTTTGGAAAACAAGTACAAGATGTGAAATCTAAGGAGAAGATTAGAGAATTTTAAAGAAATCTTAGGATTACATTTAAAAGATCTTATTAAGGTAAATTAAAAAATTAATATACAATGATACAAATTTAAAAACCGATTTGGAAAAAAACTGAATCATAAAAATACCATATCAGGAGATTTCAAAAGAAAAAACATGAAAATGAGAGAAAGGGTCTTTGGATTTGAGCTAAAATTGAGTAATAATGACAAGATTATCAATCTATGTTAAACAACATGAAATAAACAAATATATAGAAGTATGTTTTCAGATATTGGTGAACAGGCAGCATGAGATTGTTTCTCATGAGAAAAAGGAAAAAAAGCAAATTATACCTACAATTGCTTTCAATGTCCTACCACGAGATAGTTTCCAAGCCATAGCACAGAGAGGGAGATTCCGAAAGGAGTCTAGCAGGCTTGCTCAGCAACTGATAGAATATATCTTCAGAAAACCAGTAAGCATATAGAATACCTGAACAATACTATTAGCGACTTTGACTTAATTTACATATAAAGAACAATCCATAAAACAGCAAATTAGTTTTAGGTATACGTATAGAATAGTGAGGAAAAAGTGGCAGATAGGAGGCAGGACTAAATTGCAGCTCCCACTTGGACAAATAGAGCAGCATGTGGAGACTCACATCATGAACTTTTACTCCAAGAACTGCTGCAGGAACATAACAGAAAAGCTGAGAGAATCCACAGAACCTTTGAAGGAAGCAGATTGCTCCTGCAGTACCCGGGAGCCAGGCAAAAAATTGAGTGCCTGAACTGTGAAAGTGAGAAAAGGTGATCGTTTTCCCCTGAATACATACCCTCACTGGGGAAACTGAAGGTCCAGATCACAGGAGGATTTGACCTGACCTAGAGCTGAAATAATTTAGAGAGGTCAGTGAAATACAGGAGTAGATGAAGCTCTCTCGGTCCCCAGGGAAGCCGTTTCTGATTTGTCTCACAGGGGTCCGTGGGGAGGGCTGCCAAAGGAACTGGAAAAAGACCTCGGGAGAAGGGAAACTCTAGCTAAACTTTGTAACAATTCCACTGAACATGAAGTTTTCTGGACAGAACTCAGGGGAGAGGATAAATCCGGAGTGCGGAAGTGGGCAGGCAGGGAGGGACAAAACCTGAAAGCCCTGCTTGCTTTCTAAGTTGGGAGGCTAGTAGCCTGGGGCAGGTTCTCAGTCGTGCTCACCCACTGCCTGGAAACAAACTCAGTGCCGTTGGAGGAAGCATGGTGGGAGTGAGACTGCCCTTTTTGGTTGCATGGGAGCTGGGTGAGGCCTGTATCTGCTGGCTTTCCCCACTTCCCTGGAGACCTGCATGACACAGCAAAGAAAGCCAAAGTCCTTCTGGGAACATAACTCCACTGACCTGGAAACCACACTCCATCCCTCGCAGCAGTCACAGCAAGCCCCACCAAAGGAAATTCTGAGCTCAGACATGCCTAATCCTGCCTCCACCTGATGGTCTTAGGTACCAACTCTGGTAGCTGAAGATAAAGGTCACATTCCTTTGGGAGTTCTAAGGCACTGTTCACCACCTGACCCTTCGTATACTTCCATAGCTGATACTCTCTTGGAAGTGCCACCTCCTGGCAGGAGGCCAAAGAACAAAAAAACGAGTGCAATAAACAACAATAGTACAACTGGGAACCCTCATAGAGTCCATGTCACTCCCTTGCCATCTCCACAACAGGTACTACTATCCATGACTGAGAGACCTGAAGATGGTTCACATCTCAGGACTCTGTGCAGACAACACCCAGTAGCAGCCTAGAACCCAGCAGCCCTAGGTTCCAGGCTAGGTCCAGAAGAGATCAATAACAATTAGTACAGTTTGGTTCTTAGAAAGCCACACCCCTAGGGAAAGAGAGAGAGTACTACATCAAGGGAGGACCCCATGAGACAAAACAAAAATCTGAACAGTAGCTTTTGAGTCCAAGATTTTCCCTCCGACATAGCCTACCTAATGAGAAGGAACCAGAAAAACAGTTCTGGCAATATGACAAAACAACGTTCTTTAACAACCTCAAAAAACCACGCTAGCTCACCAACAATAAACCAAGAAGAAACCCATGATTTGACAAGAAAAAAAAAAATTAGAAGGTTGATTATTAAGCTAATCAAGGAGGCACCAGAGAAAGGTAAACTCCAAAGTAATGAAATCCAAAAAATGTTAGAAGATATGAGGGGAGAAATATTCAATGAAATAGCATAAATAAAACACAGTTACAACTTCTGAAAATCAAGGATACACATATAGAAATGCAAAATGCACTGGAAAGTCTCAGCAATACAATCAAACAAGCAGAAGAAAGAACTTCAGAGCTCAAAGACAAGGTTTTCAAAATAACCCAAACTAATAAAGACAAAGAAAAAAGGATTTAAAAAATGAACAAAGCCTCCAAGAAGTTTGGGATAATCTTAAATGACCAAACCTAAGAATATTTGGTGCTCTTGAGGAAGAAGAGAAATCTACAAGTTTGGAGAACATATTTGAGGGAATAATTGAGGAAAACTTCCCCAGCCTTGCTAGAGACATAGACATCCAACTACAAGAAACTCAAAGAACACCTGGGAAATTCATCGCAAAAAGATCATTGCCTAGGCACATAGTTATCTAAAGTAACGACAAGGGAAAGAATACTAAGAGCCATGAAGCAAAAGCATGAGTTAACCTATAAAGGAAAATCTATCAGATTAACAGCAGATTTCTCACCAAAAGCCCTACAGGCTAGAAGGGATTGGGGCTCTATCTTCAACCTCCTTAAACAAAACAATTATCAGCTAAGAATTTTGTGTCCACTGAAACTAAGCTTCATAAATGAAGGAAAGATACAGTCTTTTTCAGACCAATGCTGTGAGAATTCACTACCAAGCCAGCACTACAAGAACTACTAATAGGAGTTCTAAATCTTGAAACAAATCCTGGAGACACAACAAAACTAAAACCTCTTTAAAGCATGAATCTCACAGTATCCATAAAACAAAAATAAAAAAATTTAAAAAAAAGCTACTCAACAACAAATGGCATGAGGAATGGAATGCTACCTCACATCTCAGTACTAACATTGAATGTAAACGGCCTAAATGCTCCACTTAAGAAATACAGAGTTGCAGAATGGATAAGAATTCACCAATCTTATATCTGCTGCCTTCAAGAGACTCACCTATCACATAAGGACTCACATAAACCTAAGGTAAAAGAGTGGAAAAAGACATTCCATGCAAATGAACACCAACAGTGAGCAGGAGTAGCTATTCTTATATCAGGCAAAACAAACTTTAAAGCAACAGCAGTTAAAAAGGACAAAGAAGAACATTATATAATAATAAAAGTCTTGTCCAATAGGAAAGTATTATAATCCTAAATATATAAGCACCTAACACTGGAGCCCCCAGATTTATAAAACCATTACTACTAGACCTAAGAAATGAGATAGACAGCAACACAATAATAGTGGGGAACTTCAATATTCCACTGACAGCACTAGACAGGTCATCAAGACAGAAAGTCAATAAAGAAACAATGGATTTAAACCATACTCTGGAACAAATGGAATTAACAGATAGTTACAGAATATCCTATCCAACAACTACAAAATATACATTGTATTCATCAGGGCATGGAACATTCTCCAAGAAAGCACATATAATAGGCCACAAAACAAATCTCAATAAATTTAAGAAAACTGAAATTATGTCAAGTACTCTCTCTCACCACAGTGGAATAAAATTGAAAATCAACCTCAAAAACAACCCTGAAACCCATGCAAATACGTGAAAACTAAATAACCTGCTCATGAATGATCATTGAGTCAACAATTAAATCAAGAAGGAAATTTAAAAATTCTGTGAACTGAATGATAATAGTGACACAACCTGTCAAAACTTCTGAGATACAGCAAAGGCAGTGCTAAAAGGAAAGTTCATAGACTTAAATGCCCACATCAAAAAGTCTGAAAGAGCACAAATAGACAATCTAATGTCACATCTCAAAGAACTAGAAAAACAAGAACAAACCATACCCAAATCCAGCAGAAGAAAAGAAATAACCAAGATGAGAGCAGAACTAAATGAAATTGAAACAACAAAAAACAGTACAAAATATATTGAAACAAAAAGCTTGTCCTTTGAAAAGATGAATAAAATTGATAGGCAACTAGAGAGATTAATCAGGAAAAAAGAAGGACGATCCAAACACGCTCAATAAGAAATAAAATGTGAGATATTACAACTGACACCACAGAAGCACAAAAGATCATTCAAGGCCACTATGAACACCTTTATGCACCTAAACTAGAAAACCTAGAGGAGATGGTAAATCCCTAGAAATATACAACCATCCTAGCTTAAACCAGGAAGAATTAGAAACCTGAACAGACAAATAGCAAGCAGCAAGACTGAAATAGTAATTTTAAAAATGCCAACAAAAAAGTCCAAAACCAGATGATTAATAGCTGAATCCCATCAGACATTCAAAGAAGAATTGGTACTAATCCTGTTGGATTCCACAATATAGAGAAATAGGTAATTCTCCCTGAATCATTCTATGAAGCCAGTATCACCCTAATACCAAAACCAGAAAAGGACATTAAAAAAAAAAAAAAAAAAAAGAAAAAAAAAAGAAAACTGGGGGGCGGAGCAAGATGGCCGAATAGGAACAACTCCAGTCTCCAACTCCCAGCGCGAGCGACACAGAAGACCGGTGATTTCTGCATTTTCAACTGAGGTACTGGGTTCATCTCACTGGGGAGTGCCGGACGATCGGTGCTGGTCAGCTGCTGCAGCCCGACCAGCGAGAGCTGAAGCAGGGCGAGGCATCGCCTCACCTGGGAAGCGCAAGGGGGAAGGGAAGCCCTTTTCCTAGCCAGGGGAACTGAGACACACAACACCTGGAAAATCTGGTAACTCCCACCCCAATATTGCGCTTTAAGCAAACAGGCACACCAGGAGATCATATCCCACACCTGGCCGGGAGGGTCCCACACCCACGGAGCCTCCCTCATTGCTAGCACAGCAGTCTGTGATCTACCAGCAAGGCAGCAGCGAGGCTGGGGGAGGGGCGCCCGCCATTGCTGAGGCTTAAGTAGGTAAACAAAGCTGCTGGGAAGCTCGAACTGGGTGGAGCTCACAGCAGCTCAAGGAAACCTGCCTGTCTCTGTAGACTCCACCTCTGGGGACAGGGCACAGTAAACAACAACGAAGACAGCAGAATACTCTGCAGATGCAAACGACTCTGTCTGGCAGCTTTGAAGAGAGCAGTGGATCTCCCAACACAGAGGTTGAGATCTGAGAAGGGACAGACTGCCTGCTCAAGTGGGTCCCTGACCCCTGAGTAGCCTAACTGGGAGACATCCCCCACTAGGGGCAGTCTGACACCCCACACCTCACAGGGTGGAGTACACCCCTGAGAGGAAGCTTCCAAAGCAAGAATCAGACAGGTACACTCGCTGTTCAGCAATATTCTATCTTCTGCAGCCTCTGCTGCTGACACCCAGGCAAACAGGGTCTGGAGTGGACCTCAAGCAATCTCCAACAGACCTACAGCTAAGGGCCCTGACTGTTAGAAGGAAAACTATCAAACAGGAAGGACACCTACACCAAAACCCCATCAGTACATCACCATCATCAAAGACCAGAGGCAGATAAAACCACAAAGATGGGGAAAAAGCAGGGCAGAAAAGCTGGAAATTCAAAAAATAAGAGCGCATCTCCCCCGGCAAAGGAGCGCAGCTCATCGCCAGCAACGGATCAAAGCTGGACGGAGAATGACTTTGACGAGATGAGAGAAAAAGGCTTCAGTCCATAAAACTTCTCAGAGCTAAAGGAGGAATTACGTACCCAGCGCAAAGAAACTAAAAATCTTGAAAAAAAAGTGGAAGAATTGATGACTAGAGTAATTAATGCAGAGAAGATCATAAACGAAATGAAAGAGATGAAAACCATGACACGAGAAATACGTGACAAATGCACAAGCTTCAGTAACCGACTCGATCAACTGGAAGAAAGAGTATCAGCGATTAAGGATCAAATGAATGAAATGAAGCCAGAAGAGAAACAAAAAGAAAAAAGAAGAAAAAGAAATGAACAAAGCCTGCAAGAAGTATGGGATTATGTAAAAAGACCAAATCTACGTCTGATTGGGGTGCCTGAAAGTGAGGGGGAAAATGGAACCAAGTTGGAAAACACTCTTCAGGATATCATCCAGGAGAACTTCCCCAACCTAGTAGGGCAGGCCAACATTCAAACCCAGGAAACACAGAGAATGCCACAAAGATACTCCTCGAGAAGAGCAACTCCAAGACACATAATTGCCAGATTCACCAAAGTTGAAATGAAGGAAAAAATCTTAAGGGCAGCCAGAGAGAAAGGTCGGGTTACCCACAAAGGGAAGCCCATCAGACTAACAGCAGATCTCTTGGCAGAAACTCTACAAGCCAGAAGAGAGTGGGGACCAATATTCAACATTCTTAAAGAAAAGAATTTTAAACCCAGAATTTCATATCCAGCCAAACTAAGTTTCATAAGTGAAAGAGAAATAAAATCCTTTACAGATAAGCAAATGCTTAGAGATTTTGTCACCACTAGGCCTGCCTTACAAGAGACCCTGAAGGAAGCACTCAACATGGAAAGGAACAACCGGTACCAGCCATTGCAAAAACATGCCAAAATGTAAAGACCATCGAGGCTAGGAAGAAACTGCATCAACTAACGAGCAAAATAACAAGTTAATATCATAATGGCAGGATCAAGTTCACACATAACAATCTTAACCTTAAATGTAAATGGACTAAATGCTCCAATTAAAAGACACAGACTGGCAAACTGGATAAAGAGTCAAGACCCATCAGTCTGCTGTATTCAGGAGACCCATCTCACATGCAGAGACATACATAGGCTCAAAATAAAGGGATGGAGGAAGATCTACCAAGCAAATGGAGAACAAAAAAAAGCGGGGGTTGCAATACTAGTCTCTGATAAAACAGATTTTAAACCATCAAAGATCAAAAGAGACAAAGAAGGCCATTACATAATGGTAAAGGGATCAATGCAACAGGAAGAGCTAACTATCCTAAATATATATGCACCCAATACAGGAGCACACAGATTCATAAAGCAAGTCCTTAGAGACTTACAAAGAGACTTAGACTCCCATACAATAATAATGGGAGACTTCAACACTCCACAGTCAACATTAGACAGATCAACGAGACAGAAAGTTAACAAGGATATCCAGGAATTGAACTCATCTCTGCAGCAAGCAGACCTAATAGACATCTATAGAACTCTCCACCCCAAAGCAACAGAATACACATTCTTCTCAGCACCACATCGTACTTACTCCAAAATCGACCAAGTAATTGGAAGTAAAGCACTCCTCAGCAAATGTACAAGAACAGAAATTATAACAAACTGTCTCTCAGACCACAGTGCAATCAAACTAGAACTCAAGACTAAGAAACTCAATCAAAACCGCTCAACTACATGGAAACTGAACAACCTGATCCTGAATGACTACTGGGTACATAACGAAATGAAGGCAGAAATAAAGATGTTCTTTGAAACCAATGAGAACAAAGATACAACATACCAGAATCTCTGGGACACATTTAAAGCAGTGTGTAGAGGGAAATTTATAGCACTAAATGCCCACAAGAGAAAGCAGGAAAGATCTAAAATTGACACTCTAATATCACAATTAAAAGAACTAGAGAAGCAAGAGCAAACACATTCGAAAGCTAGCGGAAGGCAAGAAATAACTAAGATAAGAGCAGAATTGAAGGAGATAGAGACACAAAAAACCCTCCAAAAAATCAATGAATCCAGGAGTTGGTTTTTTGAAAAGATCAACAAAATTGACAGACCACTAGCAAGACTAATAAAGAAGAAAAGAGAGAAGAATCAAATCGACGCAATTAAAAATGATAAAGGGGATATCACCACTGACCCCACAGAAATACAAACTACCATCAGAGAATACTATAAACACCTCTATGCAAATAAACTGGAAAATCTAGAAGAAATGGATAATTTCCTGGACACTTACACTCTTCCAAGACTAAACCAGGAAGAAGTTGAATCCCTGAATAGACCAATAGCAGGCTCTGAAATTGAGGCAATAATTAATAGCCTACCAACCAAAAAATGTCCAGGACCAGATGGATTCACAGCTGAATTCTACCAGAGGTACAAGGAGGAGTTGGTACCATTCCTTCTGAAACTATTCCAATCAATAGAAAAAGAGAGAATCCTCCCTAACTCATTTGATGAGGCCAACATCATCCTGATACCAAAGCCTGGCAGAGACACAACAAAAAAAGAGAATTTTAGACCAATATCCCTGATGAACATCAATGCAAAAATCCTCAATAAAATACTGGCAAACGGGATTCAGCAACACATCAAAAAGCTTATCCACCATGATCAAGTGGGCTTCATCCCTGGGATGCAAGGCTGGTTCAACATTCGCAAATCAATAAACATAATCCAGCATATAAACAGAACCCAAGACAAGAACCACATGATTATCTCAATAGATGCAGAAAAGGCTTTTGACAAAATTCAACAGCCCTTCATGCTAAAAACGCTCAATAAATTTGGTATTGATGGAACACACCTCAAAATAATAAGAGCTATTTATGACAAACCCACAGCCAATATCATACTGAATGGGCAAAAACTGGAAAAATTCCCTTTGAAAACTGGCACAAGACAGGGATGCCCTCTCTCACCACTCCTATTCAACATAGTGTTGGAAGTTCTGGCTAGGGCAATTAGGCAAGAGAAAGAAATCAAGGGTATTCAGTTAGGAAAAGAAGAAGTCAAATTGTCCCTCTTTGCAGATGACATGATTGTATATTTAGAAAACCCCATTGTGTCAGCCCAAAATCTCCTTAAGCTGATAAGCAACTTCAGCAAAGTCTCAGGATTCAAAATTAATGTGCAAAAATCACAAGCATTCGTATACACCAGTAACAGACAAACAGAGAGCCAAATCAGGAATGAACTTCCATTCACAATTGCTTCAAAGAGAATAAAATACCTAGGAATCCAACTTACAAGGGATGTAAAGGACCTCTTCAAGGAGAACTACAAACCACTGCTCAGTGAAATCAAAGAGGACACAAACAAATGGAAGAACATACCATGCTCATGGATAGGAAGAATCAATATCGTGAAAATGGCCATACTGCCCAAGGTAATTTATAGATTCAATGCCATCCCCATCAAGCTACCAATGAGTTTCTTCACAGAATTGGAAAAATCTGCTTTAAAGTTCATATGGAACCAAAAAAGAGCCCGCATCTCCAAGACAATCCTAAGTCAAAAGAACAAAGCTGGAGGCATCACGCTACCTGACTTCAAACTATACTACAAGGCTACAGTAACCAAAACAGCATGGTACTGGTACCAAAACAGAGATATAGACCAATGGAACAGAACAGAGTCCTCAGAAATAATACCACATATCTACAGCCATCTGATCTTTGACAAACCTGAGAGAAACAAGAAATGGGGAAAGGATTCCCTATTTAATAAATGGTGCTGGGAAAATTGGCTAGCCATAAGTAGAAAGCTGAAACTGGATCCTTTCCTTACTCCTTATACGAAAATTAATTCAAGATGGATTAGAGACTTAAATGTTAGACCTAATACCATAAAAATCCTAGAGGAAAACCTAGGTAGTACCATTCAGGACATAGGCATGGGCAAAGACTTCATGTCTAAAACACCAAAAGCAACGGCAGCAAAAGCCAAAATTGACAAATGGGATCTCATTAAACTAAAGAGCTTCTGCACAGCAAAAGAAACTACCATCACAGTGAACAGGCAACCTACAGAATGGGAGACAATTTTTGCAATCTACTCATCTGACAAGGGGTAATATCCAGAACCTACAAAGAACTCAAACAAATTTACAAGAAAAAACAACCCCATCAAAAAGTGGGCAAAGGATATGAACAGACATTTCTCAAAAGAAGACATCCATACAGCCAACAGACACATGAAAAAATGCTCATCATCACTGGCCATCAGAGAAATGCAAATCAAAACCACAATGAGATACCATCTCACACCAGTTAGAATGGCGATCATTAAAAAGTCAGGAAACAACAGGTGCTGGAGAGGATGTGGAGAAATAGGAACACTTTTACACTGTTGGTGGGATTGTAAACTAGTTCAACCATTATGGAAAACAGTATGGCGATTCCTCAAGGATCTAGAACTAGATGTACCATATGACCCAGCCATCCCATTACTGGGTATATACCCAAAGGATTATAAATTATGCTGCTATAAAGACACATGCACACGTATGTTTATTGCAGCACTATTCACAATAGCAAAGACTTGGAATCAACCCAAATGTCCATCAGTGACAGATTGGATTAAGAAAATGTGGCACATATACACCATGGAATACTATGCAGCCATAAAAAAGGATGAGTTTGTGTCCTTTGTAGGGACATGGATGCAGCTGGAAACCATCATTCTTAGCAAACTATCACAAGAACAGAAAACCAAACACCGCATGTTCTCACTCATAGGTGGGAACTGAACAATGAGATCACTTGGACTCGGGAAGGGGAACATCACACACCGGGGCCTATCATGGGGAGGGGGGAGGGGAGAGGGATTGCACTGGGAGTTATACCTGATGTAAATGACGAGTTGATGGGTGCAGCACAGCAACATGGCACAAGTATACATATGTAACAAACCTGCACGTTATGCACATGTACCCTACAACTTAAAGTATAATAATAATAAATTAATTAAAAAAAAAGAAAACTATAAACCAATATCCCTGATGAATATAGATGCGAAAATCCTTAACAAAATACTAGCTAACTGAATGCAACAGCATATCAAAGAGATAATCCACCATGACCAAGTGGGTCTCATGCTAGGGATGCAGGGATGGTTTAATATATGCAAGTCAATAAATGTGATACACCACATAAACAGAATTAAAAACAAAAATCACAGGATAATTTCAATAGATGCAGAAAAAGCATTTACCAAAATCTGGCATTCCTTTATGATTAAACGCTCAGCAAAGTCAGCATACAAGAGACAGGCCTTAATGTAATAAAAGCCATCTATGACAATCCACAGCCACCATAATACTGAAAAGGCAGCAGTTGAAAGCATTCCCTCTGAGAACTGGAACAATACAAGGATGCCCACCCTCAACACCTCTATTCAACATAGTCCTGGAATTCCCAGCCAGAAAAACCAGACAAGAGAAAGAAATGGAAGGCATCCAAATTGATAAAGAGGAAGTCAAACTGTTACTGTTTGATGATGATATGATCGTATACCTAGAAAACCCTAAAGACTCCTCCAAAAAGCTACTAGAACTGATAAATGAATTCATCAAAGTTTCAGAATACAAAATTAATGTATACAAATCAGTAGCTCTGCTATACACCAATAGCGACCAAGCTGCGAATCAGATCATGAACTCTATCCCTTTTATGACAGCTGCAAAATAAATAAATAAATAAAACATTTAGGAATATACCTAACCACAAGGTAGAAGATCTATACAGGGAAAACTACAAGACACTGCTTAAAGAAATCATAGAAGACACAAACAAATGAAAACACATTCCATGTTCATGGATGGATAGAATCAATATTGTGAAAATGACCAAACGGCCAAAAGCAATCTACAATTGCACTGCAATTCCCATCAAAATACCATAGTCATTCTTCACAGAACTAGAAAAGACAATCCTAAAATTCATATGGAATCAAAAAAGAGCTTGCATAGCCAAAGCATGACTAAGCAAAAAGAACATATCTACAGGCATCACATTACCAGATTTCAAACAAATTAAAAAGAAAAAAAAAAATCCTACCCAAAAATGGGATAAAGGCATGACTAGACAATTCTCAAAAGAGGATATACAAATAGCCAATAAACATATGAAAAAAAAAAAAAAGTTCAACATCACTAATGATCAGGGAATTGCAAATCCAAACCACAATGTGATACCGCCTTACTCCTGCAAGAATGGCCATAATCAAAAAATCAAAAAATAATAACTGTGATGGGATTGCAGTGAAAAGGGAACACTTTTACACTGTTGGTGGAAAAGTAAACTAGTACAACTATGGAATACAGTGTGGATATTCCTTAAAGAACTGAAAGTACAACTATCATTTGATCCAGCAGTCCCACCACTGCATATCTACCCGGAGGAAAAGAAGTCATTATACTAAGAAGATAGTTGCACACATATGTTTATAGCAGCACAATTTTCAATTGCAAAATTATGGAACCAGCCCATATGTCCATCAATCAGTGGGTGGATAAAGAAACTACATACCATGGAATACTACTCAGCCATGAAAAGGAACAAAATAATGGCATTTGCAGCAACCTGGATGGAATTGGAGACAGTATGTTTAGCTGACTTTAACTTCTCAATGTTATTTTTGATGCAGAAATAGATGTTGATGGATATGGCTGCAGTTTGCTCATTCTCATTGCATTTTACTGTCTGGATGTACCACAATTTATCTATTCTATTTTTAATGGGATTTTGAATGCTTTCCTCCATTTTAGTCTCTTAGGAACCATCATTCTGCATGACTCTTGCTATATATATATAAATACTTTGCCAGGAAGAAATGAAACATTTGGATTTCACAAAATGAGTTGGAAAATGATAATCCTCTTTCACCTTTCATCTGTTATCTGAAGGGTGATTGGGTAATACTGGTATTGTTTCTCCTCAAATGTTTTATAGAAGTCATGGATAAAGCCATCTGGTCCTAGAAATTCTTTTCATAAGAAGCCTTTAAATTATGAATTTAGTTTATGTGATGCTTCTTGCATTATTTTTTACCAAGGTATAAAATACATAAATAAAAGAACAGATTTCCTGTGTATGCTAGGATGAAACCAGTAGGGACATGAAAGGAATTTGAATTTTATTCTAAATATGATAGATAGGTAATATAGTCTTGAACAAGTCCAATAATCTCTCTGAGTTTTCATTTTTACCACTGAAGTACTTACCTGCCTTAGTAGGCTGTGGTGGGTTTATGAATGTAATGATCACAGTACCTACTAAATGGTAATTATTATTTATTTCCTCTGTCTTAGGTGAGGATGACAATTGGTGAATATCATGCTTGTTTGAAATACAAATAATTTCTTCTGAAGTTAAAATTAATATGATTACTTCATTTAGCATTCTATATTTTTAGCACCACTAATAGTGCTTGACATTTTGCATTACTTCTTTTCACCTTCCCCACAAACAAAGTAAACAAACACTTTCACAAAGATAGACTTCTATTTTGTGCTCTTGAAGAGGTAATTTCTTGAATGGAGTAAAAACAAGTTGAACAAAAACTGTGGAATGTCTAAGAAAAAACATTTCCATATTAAATACTCTCACAAATTTCTAAAAATTTCATGACCTATTGAAACAGAGAAATTCTTGGTGATTGGCAAAAATGAGTACAAGGAGGACTAGAAGAGGCATCTGTAGTAAGAGTGTGTATATATGGAATGAGGTAGTTATAGAGTTGAGACCTTAGATAAGTAAATTTGCAAAATACACACACACACACACACACACACACACACACTTAGAAGAAGCCGGAGTAAATGGTATGATCACAGAAATCAACAGCAAGAGACATTTTTGCTGTGTGGGAACTTCATGATATGAAGCCCAAGATTAGCTTTAATATAAAAAATAAAATTGGTTATTGCTGTGAGGTTTGAAAGGCAAGTAGCAGAAGTAGCAATTTGACACAGAAACAGTTTAGAAATAAAATCCTTGAGGTTTTTAATGAGTATGTATCCAATACACAAAATTTAGAAAGCACTGGATATATTTATCCTATGAGCATGCAGCATCACGTTGGAATCTTATAGTTTCTCCTACAGTTATTTAAACCTTATAATTATTTAATGATTACTTTATTCATTTGAGTTATTTTATCTCTACAATTCTGATTTCAAGATGTGAGAAATAAGAAGCCTTATCCAATGAAAGTAATAAGCTTCATTCTCAGGAAACTGCTTGTACACTCCAACAGATAAAAGAAATACTTCACACTTTATGAAATGATGAATTTCATTTATTTCTGAAATTGAAGGACAACTTTCATTCTCGTCTTTTAAAATATCAAATCAAATTAAATTGAAGAGGATTCTATTCCCTCTAGGTTAGATTTAATTCATTCAGTAGGCCAATAAATATCCAGGATTTCTATACTCTTCATAAAAACAGAAAATGAAACGACCCTACTCATCCAAAGAAAATGGAAGGGCATATATGCTGCATTATATATTTTAATTAGAATTAGTGGTAACCAGCCCCATCTTGGCTTATTTTTTAATAATTTTTTTACTTATAAAAATTGTTCTTGTCTCTTTACCCTGACAGCTTTCCATTTGTATGAAACGTTAAAATGCAACTTTTAGCATGGCATTTCTCCTGCCAGTCCCACCTTGGATTTCTGCCACACCTGTGCTGACCTTCCACATAAGTGTTTATTGGCTTCAAGTAAGTACAGCTTTACCGGTTTGGGCTTGGGTACTGTTCCAATAGCAGTTGTTTCCTGGATGCAGGCACTTGTTTGACTGTGGAAAACCTCTCTGCACTCTGCATATACAGTTGTGTCGGGGAGTTACCTCATGGAGAACCCTGAGCCAATGGACGACAGGAGATGATGAATAAAAATTTTCTCCTTTTTTCCTACAGGCAGTTGGTTCACAGAAATATTTCACACGGCTCCTTAGAAGGCCCTACAGGGGTAAGGGAGCACCCAAGATGGCCGAATAGGAACAGCTCCAGCCTCCAGCTCCCAGCGCGAGCGACACAGAAGATGGGTGATTTCTGCATTTTCAACTGAGGTACTGGGTTCATCTCACTGGGTCGTGTCAGACAGTTGGTGCTGGTCCACGGGTGCAGCCCGACCAGTGAGAGCTGAAGCAGGGCAAGGCATCCCCTCACCTGGGAAGTACAAGGGGGAAGGGAATCCCTTTTCCTAGTCAAAGGAAATTGAGACACACAACACCTGGAAAATCGGGTAACTCCCACCCTAATACTGCGCTTTACCAAGGGTCTTAGCAAATGGCACACCAGGAGATTATATCCCACAACTGGCCCAGAGGGTCCCACGCCCATGGAACCTCCCTCATTGCTGGTACAGCAGTCTGAGATCTAACTGCCAGGTGGCAGTGAGGCTGGGGGAGGGGTCCCCGCTATTGCTGAGGCTTAAGTAGGTAAACAAAGCCACCAGAAGCTCGAAATGGGAGGAGCCCACCACAGCTCAAGGAGGCCGGCCTGCCTCTGTAGACTCCTCCTCTGGGGACAAGGCATAGCTAAACAAAAAGCAGCAGAAACCTCAGCAGTGGTAAATGCCCCTGTCTGACAGCTTTGAAGAGAGCAGTGGATCTCCCAGCATGGAGGTAGAGATCTGAGAATGGACAGAATATCTGCTCAAGTGGGTCCCTGACCCCTGATTAACCTAACTGGGAGACATCCATCACTAGGTGCAGACCAACACCTCACACCTCACACCTCACACAGCGGGGTACAACCCTGAGACGAAGCTTCCAGAACAAGAATCAGACAGCAACACTCACTGTTCAGCAATATTCTACCTTCTGCAGCCTCCGCTGCTGATACCCAGGCAAACAGGGTCTGGAGTGGACCTCAAGCAAACTCCAACAGACCTACAGCTGAGGGTCCTGATTGATAGAAGGAAAACTAACAAACAAAAAGGACACCCACACCAAAACCCCATCAGTACGTCACCATCATCAAACACCAAAGGCAGATAAAACCACAAAGATGGTGAAAAAGCAGTACAGAAAAGCTGGAAATTCAAAAAATAAGAGCACACCTCCTGCTCCAAAGGAACGCAGCTCTTCACCAGCACCGGAACAAAGCTGGATGGAGAATGACTGATGAGTTGAGAGAAGAAGGCTTCAGTCGATCAAACTTCTCAGAACTAAAGGAGGAACTATGTAACCAGCACAAAGAAACTAAAAATCTTGAAAAAAGATTTGACGAATGGCTAACTAGAATAACCAATGTAGAGAAGTCCTTAAAAGAACTGATAGAGATGAAAACCATAACAAAAGAACTACATGACAAATGCACAAACTTCAGTAACTGACTCGATCATCTAGAAGAAAGAGTATCAGCGATTGAAGACCAAATGAATGAAATGAAGGGAGAAGAGAAGTGTAGAGAAAAAAAGGGTAAAAAGAAATGAACAAAACCTTCAAGAAATATGGGATTATGTGAAAAGACCAAATCTACGTCTGATGGGTGTGCCTGAAAATGACGGGAAAAATGGAACCAAGTTGGAAAACACTTTGCAGGATATTATCCAGGAAAACTCCCCCAACCTAGTAAGGCAGGCCAACATTCAAATTCAGGAAATACAGAGAACGCCACAAAGATCCTCCTTGAGAAGAGCAACTCCAACACACATAATTGTCAGATTCACCAAAGTTGAAATGAAGGAAAAAATGTTAAGGGCAGAGAGAAAGATCGGGTTACACACAAAGGGAAGCCCATCAGACTTAACAGCAGATTTCTCGGCAAAAACTTTACAAGCCAGAAGAGAGTGGGGTCCAACATTCAACATTCTTAAAGAAAAGAATTTTCAACCCAGAATTTCGTATCCAGTCAAACTAAGTTTCATAAGTGAAGGAGAAACAAAATCCTTTACACACAAGCAAATGCTTACAGATTTTGTCACCACCAGGTCTGCCCTACAAGAGATCCTGAAGGAAGCACTAAACATGGAAAGGATCAACAGGTACCTGCCATTGCAAAAACATGTCAAAATGTAAAGTCCATTGATGCTAGGAAGAAATTGCATCAGCTAGCGAGCAAAATAACCAGGTAATATCATAATGACAGGATCAAGTTCACACATACCAATATTAACCTTAAATGTAAATGGACTAAATGCTCCAATTAAATGACACAGACTGGCAAATTGGATAAAGAGTCAAGACCCATCAGTTTGCTGTTTTCAGGAGACCCATCTCACATGCAGAGACACACATAGGCTCAAAATAAAGGGATGGAGGAAGATCTACCACGCATGGAAAACAAAAAAAAGGAGGGGTTGCAATCCTAGTCTCTGATAAAACAAACTTTAAAACATCAAAGATCAAAAGAGACAAAGAAGGCCATTACACAATGGTAAGGGATCAGTTCATCAGGAAGAGCTAACTATCCTAAATATATATGCACCCAATACAGGAGCAACCAGATTCATAAAGCATGTCCTTAGAGACTTACAAAGAGACTTAGACTCTCATACAATAATAATGGGAGACTTTAACACCCCACTGTCAACATTAGACAGATCAACGAGACAGAAAGTCAACAAGGATATCCAGGAATTGAACTCAACTCTGCAGCAAGCAGACCTAATAGACATCTACAGAACTCTCCACCCCAAAGCAACAGAATATACATTCTTCTCAGCACCACATCACACTTATTCCAAAATTGACCACATAGTTGGAAGTAAAGCACTCCTCAGCAAATGTACAAGAACAGAAATTATAACAAACTGTCTCTCAGACCACAGTGCAATCAAACTAGAACTCAGGACTAAGAAACTCAATCAAAACCACTCAACTACATGGAAACTGAACAACCTGCTCCTGAATGACTACTGGGTATATAATGAAATGAAGGCAGAAATAAAGGTGTTCTTTGAAACCAATGAGAACAAACATAAAACATACCAGAATCTCTGGTACACATAGAAAGCAGTGTGTAGAGGGAAATTTATAGCACTAAATGCCCACAAGAGAAAGCAGGAAAGATCTAAAATTGACACACTAGCATCACAATTAAAAGAACTAGAGAAGCAACAGCAAACACATTCAAAAGCCAGCAGAAGGCAAGAAATAACTAAGATCAGAGCAGAACTGAAGGAGATAGAGACGTAAAAAACCCTCCAAAAAAATCAGTGAATCCAGGAGTTGGTTTTTTTAAAAGATCAACAAAATTGATAGTCCGCTAGCAAGACTAATAAAGAAGAAAAGAGAGAAGAATCAAATAGATGCAATAAAAATGATAAAGGAGATATCACCAACGACCACACAGAAATACCAACTAACATCAGAGAATACTATAAACACCTCCATGCAAATAAACGAGAAAACCTAGAAAAAATAGGTAATTTCCTGGACGCTTACACTCTCCCAAGACTAAACCAGGAAGAAGTTGAATCCCTCAGTATACAAATAGCAGGCTTTGAAATTGAGGCAATAATTAATAGCCTACCAACCAAAAAAAGTCAAGGACCAGACTGATTCACAGCCAAATTCTACCAGGGGTACAAGGAGGAGCTGGTACCATTCCTTCTGAAACTATTCCAATCAATAGAAAAAGAGGAAATCCTCCCTAACTCATTTTATGAGGCCAACATCATCCTGATACCAAAGCCTGGCAGAGACACAACAAAAAAAGAAAATTTTAGACCAATATCCCTGATGAACATCAATGCAAAAATCCTCAATAAAATACTGGCAAGCCAAATCCAGCAGCACATCAAAAAGCTTATCCACCATGATCAAGTGGGCTTCATCCCTGGGGTGCAAGGCTGGTTCAACATATGCAAGTCAATAAACATAATGCAGCATATAAACAGAATCAAAGACAAAAACCACATGATTATCTCAATAGATGCAGAAAAGGCCTTTGACAAAATTCAACAGCCCTTCATGCTAAAAACTCAATAAATTCGGTATTGATGGAATGTATCTCAAAATAATAGGAGCTATTTATGCCAAACCCACAGCCAATATCATACTGAATGGGCAAAAACTGGAAGCATTCCCTTTGAAAACTGGCACAAGACAGGGATGCCCTCTCTCACCACTCCTATTCAACATAGTGTTGGAAGTTCTGGCTAGGGCAATCAGGCAAGAGAAAGAAATCAAGGGTATTCAGTTAGGAAAAGAAGAAATCAAATTGTCCCTGTTTGCAGATGACATGATTGTATATTTAGAAAACCCCATCATCTCACCCCACAGTCTCCTTAAGCTGATAAGCAACTTCAGCAAAGTCTCAGGATACAAAATCAATGTGCAAAACTCACAAGCATTCTTATACACCAGTAACAGACAAACAGAGAGCCAAATCAGGAATGAACTTCCATTCACAATTGCTTCAAAGAGAATCAAATACCTAGGAATCCAACTTACAAGGGATGTAAAGGACCTCTTCAAGGAGAACTACAAACCACTGCTCAGTGAAATAAAAGAGGACACAAACAAATGGAACAACATACCATGCTCATGGATAGGAAGAATCAATATCGTGAAAATGGCCATACTGCCCAAGGTAATTTATAGATTCAATGCCATCCCCATTAAGCTACCAATGAGTTTCTTCACAGAATTGGAAAAATCTGCTTTAAAGTTCATATGGAACCAAAAAGACCCCGCATTGCCAAGACAATCCTAAGCCAAAAGAACAAGGCTGGAGGCATCACGCTATCTGACTTCAAACTATACTACAAGGCTACAGTAACCAAAACAGCATGGTACTGGTACCAAAACAGAGATATAGACCAATGGAACAGAACAGAGCCCTCAGAAATAACACTACACATCTACAGCCATCTGATCTTTGACAAATCTGACAAAAACAAGAAATGGGAAAAGGATTCCCTATTTAATAAATGGTGCTGGGAAAATTGGCTAGCCATAAGTAGAAAGCTGAAACTGGATACTTTCCTTACTCCTTATATGAAACTTAATTCAAGATGGATTAGAGACTTAAATGTTAGACCTAAAACCATAAAAACCCTAGAAGAAAACCTAGGTAATACCTGTTTGGTGACTGCTTGTAACCTTTGACCCCCTAAAATGTATAAAATCAAACTGTAACCCAACCATCTTGAGCACATGTTCTCAGGACCTCCTGGGTCTGTGTCACAGGCATTGGTCACCATATTTGGCTTCTGAAAATATTAAAGCTCTTTAAATATTTTACAGAGTTTGGCTCTTTTTATGACGTGTATTTGTTTCTCAGAAAGATCCCCAACCTTATTTTTTGCCTTAATTAGAGGGCTGAGGTGGAATGGGTGGAGAGCTTGCCTGGGGTGTGGAATTTGGGATCATATTGTAATGTTCAGTGATTAATACCATTTGGAAGAACAATTTTTGAAAGAAAAATTATTTGCAAAAGTTGATGATAAACAAAATACAAAACAGTTAAACAAAAGTAAAAGTCAATTAACAGTGCTTTTTGAAGCAAAATTAAAAACTGAGGCAAAATAATAATAATCAATAATATTTGCCTTATTTTTATTTGGAATTTGGATGGTTTGTTCCTCATGGATTTTTCTCTTTTTGGGCAACAATTTAGTGTATTAAATATTGCAAAGAAATGGTGCATGGAAATATTCAAAAAAAAAAAAAAAAAAAAACCTAGGTAATACCATTCAGGACAGAGGCATGGACAAGGACTTCATGTCTAAAACACCAGAAGCAATGGCAACAAAAGCCAAAATTGACAAATGGGATCTAATTAAGCTAAAGAGCTTCTGCACAGCAAAAGAAACTACCATCAGAGTGAACAGGCAACCTACAGAATGGGAGAAAAAATTTGCAATCTACTCATCTGACAAAGGGCTAATATCCAGAACTTATAAAGAACTCAGTTAAATTTACAAGAAAAAAAACATCCCCATCAAAAAGTGGGCAAAGGATATGAACAGACACTTTTCAAAAGAAGACATTCATACAGCCAACAGACACATGAAAAAATGCTCATCATCACTGGTCATCAGAGAAATGCAAATCAAAACCACAATGAGATAACATCTCACACCAGTTAGAATGGCAATCATTAAAAGGTCAGGAAACAACAGGTGCTGGAGAGGATGCAGAGAAATAGGAACACTTTTGCACTGTTGGTGGGACTGTAAACTAGTTCAACCATTGTGGAAGACAATGTGGCAATTCCTCAAGGATCTAGAACTAGAAATACCATATGACCCAGCCATCCCATTACTGGGTATATACCCAAAGGATTATAAGTCATGCTGCTATAAAGACACATGCACACGCATGTTTATGGTGGCACTATTCACAATAGCAAAGACTTGGAATCAACCCAAATGTCCATCAGTGACAGACTGGATTAAGAAAATGTGGCACATATATACCATGGAATACTATGCAGCCATAAAAAGGATGAGTTCATTTCCTTTGTAGGGACATGGATGCAGCTGGAAACCATCATTCTCAGCAAACTATTGCAAGAACAGAAAACCAAATACCGCATGTTCTCACTCATAGGCGGGAATTGAACAATGAGATCACTTGGACACAGGAAGGGGATCATCACACACCGGGTCCTATTGTGGGGAGGGTGGAGGAGGGAGGGATAGCATTAGGAGATATACCTAATGTAAATGATGAGTTAATGGGTACAGCACACCAACATGGCACATGTATACATATGTAACAAACATACACGTTGTGCACATGTACCCTAGAACTTAAAGTATAATAAAAAAAAAAAAAAAAGAAGAAGAAGGCCCTACAGGAGCAAATGCTAGTTGCCTTTAGGGTGGATAACTTAATTATACATCTTTATGTGACTTTTCCTTTTCCCCTGTTTACACCACCTGTTCCTCAAACCTACTCCCTGGGAGCATATTTGTAAATAAGCTAGCTGAACACAAGCCTTTAATTCAGACTCTGCTTTTAAAAAAAGCCAGGCATTTTAATACTTAGTAGGATCAAAACGGGTACAACAAACCGGCTCACTTTAGACGGTAATCCTCTATGACAGCTTGTAGGCTACCTGACCAAACTTGCTTCACCAGTTACTTTAATAACTTTAGTAAAACAGCATTTTCAATTTGTCCACCTTTCATGCTTTGTTTAGGTTTGCCAGTTTCTGCTTCCCACACACACTTGAAAACAACACTCTTCCACTCTACCTGACTTGAATTACATTATGCTTACCAGGCTGTTTCTGCTTCCTAAATGATATCCCATGCTAGGGGCAAACCATGACCTAGTTTTGTCAAAAGTATAACAAGAACAAGACCAAAGTATATTCTGCTTGGTATTTTACTCTCGTCTACTCACAATTTTGAGATATCCAATAAAAATGTAGTTAATATAGCTGCATTTAATTTGAATATTTGACCTCCTGGGTCCCTTCTTAACCTTGTCACATCTGCCATCTGGTAACTGAGATCTCAAGATTTTACCAGGAAAAAAAATTTAAATATTTAACACATCTGTAGCAATTGTGATATGCAGAACTCTTTTGCATGTATAATTTTATTTGATCCTCCAAACACCATAGTCATAAGAGAGATGGTACACACAATAAAACTCTGTTTTACAAATGAATACATCAGGGTTTGAGAAAAGAATCGTGTTTGGCCAAGGTCACTGTTTTGGTCATTACTAGAGCCAGAATATGAACTCAAGTTTTCTGACTTTCCAGTCAAATGTTCTTTTCACGTGCAAAACAGATCAGTGTTCAGCTGGTGTCATCCAATGCTATAGTAGTGTATGTAATCAAAATTTGCTTCTCCTTCTAAGAAAACATGGAAAGAAAAAAGAGAAATCTATCAGTCATTTTCCTCCTGAACGAAGGGGAACATGAGAGAGAAATATGTTTGATTTGGAGAACAATGTTGTCATCTTTGTTGATGGATAAAGGCAGCATTTTGGAATAATCAGAAGTCTATTTTCATCCTCCAAGAGCTTTGTTTATTGGCGAGTTTCTATGCTATCCTGGAAGTACAACAGATGCCTGGAGTGTCTGTAATGAACTTTGCATACATTAGTATGCTTGGCAATTAGAATTGCTTGCAGGTCCTCATGGATGACTTCTGTTCTCCTTTTTCTTGATATGTTTTACTTTCACAGTGAAATCGTTAATAGTGGCACCCCTACCTGGTGCAGGGTCATCGGGATCCAGTGTGGCATGGTGGGACAAGCAAATTATAATCTGATAGTAGTTACCCAGGACCCCACTTTCCTCACCAAGGAGAATGGGAAAGGAATTCAGAGACTGCCAAACAATCTTATTTGGTTGGAATGTACAGAAATTAATTATTTCCTATAGCATTATTGAATAATAGTCTCACAAATACTAGTGAAAATAATTTTTAAATCAAGAATTTATTTGCATATAATTCTCTAGTTAAAGGAATAATCCAAAATGAAATTCCCAAAGTCAATCTGAAATAATTCATAATATATTCTCTCAGTTTCTAAAACCTAAATGTGCTCTTAAACCTGTTTGGGGTTGGGTCAGTTTTATTGCCTAGGTTGCAAACTGAAAGTCATCTTTAATTTACATATTTTAGTAAGAAATTGATTTATTCTTCAAACCGTCTCAAGTCTTTTCTTTTCTTGCTACCCTCAGAGACTGCATTTTAATTTACTATTAATAGCTGACTAGAATAATGCTACAGAGAAGACAAACATTTTTAAAAGAAATCCTGAACTAACTTAGATATTTTATATTTAAAAATACCTGTATATGGTAAGAAAAATTGCCAATGGCAAGAAAAAAAACTTACAGAAAATATGGTTTCAGAGGATTAAAAATTATCAATATTAAATACAATTGAGAAACAGAAGAAGGTAAAGTTCTAGAAGGCATTGGTTTCCAATGCAAATTATACAAATTATATTTATCAGTTTTATCACCCTGCTCCGGTAGATAGCTTTCACGTATTAAATCACCTTCTGTAATTCTTCAGGTCAGCTGCTTCTAAGTGACATGGGATATGGTGGAAGCATTAGACCCTGTAGTCATGCATACATTGTTGCATCTTCTGTTGCCAGCTGGTCCCTTGATCAGAGGTGATATTAGTGAGATCTATCTGTAAATCAGGTGTTCTTAAGTTCTGGGATACGGATGTTGTCTGTGCCTCTGAAACAAGGAAAAGGGAAGGTAAGTCCATAGCTAGATTATACCTCAACAGAACTAGCTTCATAATTTGTGGAACCCAGTACAAATTGAGAATGCAGGGTCCTTTGATCAAAAACAATTAAGAATTTCACAATGGATTATACCAGAGCATTAAAACTAAGCATGTCATCCATCTAAGTCTGGGGTCTGTGCAGCTTCGCAGGTGGCAAACCCACGAAGGCAGCCCTGTGTATCGGTTCGGACAAGGATGAATTTCTGCCCTCTCCAGTGTGAAGGGGTCTGAGATCATGAACTTACTGTCAAAGGTTAGTTGGTGTCCTTGAAAAATGGTACCACATTGAAGGTCTCCGGGTTGGTCTCTGCTATTGGCAGATCAGGCATCCAGTTGAGGCAGAAGTTACATCAGACTTTTGAGAGGAGCAAAGCCTTTCAGTGACCACTGTGGCCACTACATTCATAATCCCATTGTACAAGCACCAGAGGGTCCAAAAGGCAGGCTGGTGACATTTTGGTTGCTGATTTTTCCTTTCTGCAGTGGACGCTTTCTGGTGGGCATTAATGTGAAAACTGCACATTTTATGCTTCCTCCCAAAGGCCCATTCATAAGCCTGTTCCAAGACTTTCTTATCTTTTTACTACCAATATTGTTCTTTGCTGAGATAATAAATGTTGTTTTCATCTACTAAGTTTGGGAGTAATTAGTTATTCAACAACAGATAACTAATGCAGGGAGTAAAGAGATTCCCTCTTAAGATCTTCAATCCCCTTACCTAACCCAATGTAAGACCAACACATCTATGGTCAGTGACTGGTAGCAGAAAAAGTCCCTGCTCTCATGCAGGGAGACATGAATTAAACAAATGGTAATGTAAAATGTAAATTTATTTTGTTCACTAATTTCATTGAGCTCATAAATGAATATAATTTTCTAACTTTTCCCATTGAAATGCTTGAAATGTTGTTGACGGCATCAATTCTGCTTTCAGTAAATTGGATCGCCTTAGTCAAAGCAGTTTTTGGAGAGATAATCCACCCTCAAATGCAAGACATAAAGAAATGTAGAAAATAGGACATGTTCTACATACTGTCCAATTTTAACGTAGCTTATGAATGGCAGAGGATAGAATCAAGTCTGAAATTAAGAAGAGGGAACTGGACGCAGTGGCTCACGCCTGTAATCCCAGCACTTTAGGAGGCAGAGGCGAGCGGATGACCTGAAGTCAAGGTTCGAGACCAGCCTGGCCAACATGGTGAAATGCCATCTCTAATAAAAACACAAAAATTAGCTGGGTATAGTGGCGCATGCCTGTAATCCCAGCTACTCGGGAGGCTGAGACAGGAGAATTGCTTGAACCCGGGAGGCAGAGGTTGCAGTGAGCTGAGACCATGCCACTACACTCTAGCCTGGGAGAAAGAGCAAGATTCCATCGCAAAAAAAAAAAAAGAAAGAAAAAAAAAAAGGAAGAAATTTAGAAGAGGGAAAGGGGAAATTGCCACTGTTCTTTATCACATTTCCAAGAATCTGGGGTATTCTCATCACATTTTCAGATTTGACCTGAGTGAGAAAAGAGACTTTTAAAAGCCTTTTCCCATTTCTCATGCCTATAGAAACACCAATTAAACTTTGGAAAACAATTACCACAGGAAAATAACAAAGTCTTTTCTACATTGCTATTGAAGAATAAAGAGGGAAGTTTACCTACTTGTTATTTATTGAAGATAATTTTTTAAAGGATATGTCTCTTGGCTCCTTTCCTTCAGAGCTGATCATTCTCTCAAGGACAAGAAGGACTATTCCTGTTGTAGTAAGTTAGAGGTTTCTTGGAGGAGTCTTCAGGGGGAAATGTAGAGTACATGAGCATTTTATGGAAATGGATTAAACATAAAAAAATGCTAAGCACATGGCAGAAAAATATTTTATTCAAAGAGTTATATTAGGCTTCAAAGAAATTCCATAGCAAATTAAAATACTAATGTTAAGAACTACATTCAGCAATCATCTGTGACAATACATGAACCAGTGACATTCAGAAATGGACAACGCAGAGCCAGAGAACAGAGCCAAACCAGATGTGTAATATTTACAAATTCACATTCAAGTATGGATTTGTAATTAAAGGCTTTCCACAAGTATTCTCCGATTATATTCTTATAACAAATACCATGACGTAGAAAAAGCTGGTATTATTTTCTTACAGACAAGGAAAAGTGAGCTACTTTGAGACTAGGCAACTTATCCTAGAAAGAATAAATAAGATTTCCTACTGTGCGTCCTTTATTAGATGTTGTCTACATTATTTACTAGGACATAAACTTCTATTGAGGCCCGGGCCAGTGGCTTACGCTTGTAATCCCAGCACTTTGGGAGGCCAAGGCAGGTGGATCACCAGGTCAGGAAATCGAGATCGTCCTGACTAACATGGTGAAATCCCGTCTCTACTAAAAATCCAAAAAATTAGCCTGACATGGTGGCCGGTGCCTGTAGTCCCAGCTACTCGGGAGGCTGAGGCAGGAGAATGGCGTGAACCCAGGAGGCGGAGCTTGCAGTGAGCTGAGATCACAACACTGCACTCCAGCCTGGGCGACAGAACGAGAAGCTATCTCAAAAAATAATAATAATAATAAAATAAAAATAAAAACTACTATTTAAGAGTGTCATGGAATTAGGTCATTTCTTTTTTTTCCCCAACTACTTTTTTTTATTTTTTATTATTATACTTTAAGTTCTAGGGTACATGTGCATAACGTGCAGGCTTGTTACATATGTGTACTTGTGCCATGTTGGTGTGCTGCACCCATCAACTCGTCAGCACCCATCAACTCTTCATTTACATCAGGTATAACTCCCAATGCAATCCCTCCCCCCTCCCCCCTACCCCCTCCCCGTGATAGGGCCCGGTGTGTGATGTTCCCCTTCCCGACTCTAAGTGATCTCATTGTTCAGTTCCCACCTATGAGTGAGAACATGTGGTGTTTGGTTTTCTGTTCTTGCGATAGTTTGCTGAGAATGATGGTTTCCAGCTGCATCCATGTCCCTACAAAGGACACAAACTCATCCTTTTTTATGGCTGCGTAGTATTCCATGGTGTATATGTGCCACATTTTCTTAATCCAGTCTGTCACTGATGGACATTTGGGTTGATTCCAAGTCTTTGCTATTGTGAATAGTGCCACCATAAACATGCGTGTGCATGTGTCTTTATAGCAGCATAATTTATAATCCTTTGGGTATATACCCAGTAATGGGATGGCTGGGTCATATGGCACTTCTAGTTCTAGATCCTTGAGGAATCGCCATACTGTTTTCCATAATGGTTGAACTAGTTTACAATCCCACCAACAGTGTAAAAGTGTTCCTATTTCTCCACATCCTCTCCAGCACCTGTTGTTTCCTGACTTTTTAATGATTGCCATTCTAACTGGTGTGAGATGTTATCTCATTGTGGTTTTGATTTGCATTTCTCTGATGACCAGTGATGATGAGCATTTTTTCATGTGTCTGTTGGCTATATGAATGTCTTCTTTTGAGAAATGTCTGTTCATATCCTTTGCCCACTTTTTGATGGGGTTTTTTTTTTCTTGTAAATTTGTTTGAGTTCTTTGTAGGTTCTGGATATTAGCCCTTTGTCTGATGAGTAGATTGCAAAAATTTTCTCCCATTCTGTAGGTTGCCTGTTCACTCTGATAGTAGTTTCTTTTGCTGTGCAGAAACTACAGAACTCTCCACCCCAAATCAACAGAATATACATTCTTCTCAGCACCACATCACACTTATTCCAAAATTGACCACATAATTGGAAGTAAAGCACTCCTCAGAAAATGTACAAGAACAGAAATTATAACAAACTGTCTCTCAGACCACAGTGCAATCAAACTGGAACTCAGGACTAAGAAACTCAATCAAAACCGCTCAACTACATGGAAACTGAACAACCTGCTCCTGAATGACTACTGGGTACACAATGAAATGAAGGCAGAAATAAAGATGTTCTTTGAAACCAATGAGAACAAACATACAACATACCAGAATCTCTGGGACACATATAAAGCAGTGTGTAGAGGGAAATTTATAGCACTAAATGCCCACAAGAGAAAGCTGGAAAGATCTAAAACTGACACTCTAACATCACAATTAAAAGAACTAGAGAAGCAAGAGCAAACACATTCAAAAGCTAGCAGAAGGCAAGAAATAACTAAGATCAGAGCAGAATTGAAGGAGACAGAGACACAAAAAACCCTCCAAAAAATCAATGAATCCAGGAGTTGGTTTTTTGAAAAGATCAACAAAATTGATAGACTGCTAGCAAGACTAATAAAGAAGAAAAGAGAGAAGAATCAAATAGACGCAATAAAAAATGATAAAAGGGATATCACCAACGACCCCACAGAAATACAAACTACCATCAGAGAATACTATAAACACCTCTACGGAATTAGGTCATTTCTTTATGACTTTCCTTTCACAGGTGGAATTTAGAGAAGCGTCTGTCTTCAATTCTTATTTCAGAGACATTAGGGCTATTCTGCAAAGCTTTGCATCACTTCAGGAAGTAAAAAGTGGGTTTTCAGTGACCCCCTTTAGAACAAGATGATTGCTTCTAAAGAGGTAAGCCTCCCACCAAACTCTTCATCTTTTCCTGAATATCTTCTCTACTTTACCAGTTTTTTAAAAGGCTGAAAATGCAGAAGAAAGGTTTCAGAAAAACAAACAAAAAACTTCAACATTAATCCATCTCAAAACATCTCAAAAGAGTGTGACCAAATTATATATAGATATTTTCCAAAGAACATTCTAGAAAATGTTAGTCTTTTTTTATTAGAATCTTTCTCCTACTAATGGACTCATTATTCAGATTACAAATGTACTTTATAATAGAGTGAATGTATTTATAGTATGCAAATACAGGTAGGTTGAATCATAGCACAATTTAGTTATTTCTAATAGATTTCTATGGCTATGCATGATCCAGGAGAAAAAGTATATAGGTTTCAGATTCAGAATATATTCAAATCTTGATCCTACTTCTGTGCAGTAATTACTAGTAAAGGCCTTTCAACATTTTTAAAGAAAATCTCTCCTTCTTAAGATCATTATCTAAAACCTACTCTAAACTGATAGTTTGCCATTCTTAGATTTTTTTACATAATGCTTTCCTCATGTTTATATGCTTAAATTTCACCATTATTAGCTTTCCTCTCAGATTTATTCAGTATTTTTTCATATATTTAATTTTTTAAGCAGCATTACATTTTTTAACCACCCTGTTGTAAATGGGTATATATGTCACTCAACCAAGAAATTAGTGCACAAGTGTTAATCTTATCATGACAAACTGTGTGCATAAAATTTCATAGTAATCTTTTAATCAAATAAAATAAGGTTCTGGGCCTATCTCCCCAACACTGGAAGGGAATTCAGTCTCAGTTCTGAAAGTCATCCTTTTGCCCATTCACCTCCAAAGGATTGAGCAAATGGCCTATTTTTTGAATTTTGAAACAAAAAATAAAGATGTATAAAACACACACTGTTTATAAAAATTTATGTGCCATAATAGCATTCTCTAAACCTACCTTTTCATTTAATATGGCTCAGTCTATTTGTTTCACGATTCTGGAAACAGAGACAAGTTCAGTTTACCTCAGGTAATGGGGTTTATTCTCAGAATGAGTAGCAAAATAGACTGTACTTAAATTTAAAAGGAAAAAGAAAACAGTAAGAAAAAAAAAAATAGATTCACCCTCCAGTTTTTCAGGATCTTGCAATGTGAAATCTTATGCAAACCTATTCTCCACAAGCAGTTGTGAGACTTAACATTCCCACTTTTACCTTCCTACTGACTGAAATTTACATGTTGGCAGTCCTCTTACCGAGGCATTCACCTTTACTAACCAACCAAAAATCTAGATTTAATATAGGATTAATTGGTCATTGTAGCTTAATGGGTTAATATCCTTGTTTTCAATTTATTTTAAGGAATTTGATGACTTATTCTGAACAAAAACTTTAGACACCATGATGAAGTGGGAAGATGATATTATTTGATTGGGATGGTCTCCATTACCATTCCAACCAAATATTAGGTTGGTGCAAAAGTAATTGTGGTTTTGCCATTACTTTTAATTAAAAGTAATGAAAGTACAGCATTTTATTTGCACCAACCTAACAATATCACTTGAACTGGTCTTATTACCTTTACAAGTTGTATGGTGATGACAATAATGACAATACCCCACTGATTTTAGTCAGTAGAAAAATATCTGTAATGTAAATATCAAATCATCGAAATTGCTCTATAAATTGCGTACTACCGCTAAATATGGCCATGAGATTTTAGCTCTTTCAAAGACTCCATGCATTACATTTTCCAAATTTATTTCACACAGTAATAAGAAATATGCTAACTTACTTACCACAACTTTTAAGAAATACATTATTATATATAAGAAGATTTAGAATCTAAAGAATCTGAAATTGAAAACAATGAAGTAAATTTACTAAGCTTATAAAGCTAGATTATGATGTTGGGGCTCAGAAAACAATATCTCAAAATATGGCACTTTGTCATGCTGAACTAAAGAAGCAGACTCAAAATCTCTCTGACTTCCCCACTCCTGTCTCTTAATCTCTGTCTCTCCTAAAGCACAGGATGAAGTTGTTCTCTGAAGTTCCCTTATCTCTGTAGAAACCAGACAGCCAAAGAGTAACACGATTGCCTTTGATCTCCTCCCTAAAATTTCATTAACTAGAAATTAAAACTCATATCCAAAGAAAAACACTGAAAATCAAACACCACACCTAGAGCTCAGACTAACTTTTCCCCAACTATTGTCTGTTTTCTGGTCCCATTCAATTTCCGAAGAGAATTATTTACTTACCATTGTTTAAACATTGGGCCCATTCATTTCCCTAAAAATCATTTACTATTATTCAAAATGACCATATTTTCTCCATCTCCTCTTCCCCTATGAAGAAGGATATACAAATATCTGGACCTCATTGGGTTATTGGCTAATCATTCTCCTGTTATTCACTTGTGCTTATGCACCTTAAATAAATTTGCACCAACCTAATAATATTACTTGTCATTTTCTGCTGTTAATCCGCCTATTGTCACTTCATTTTTAGCAAACCTTAAAAGGGTGAAAAGAAAGTTTTTGTCTTCACTCCTACAATAAAACACCTAGAAGAAGATCCCATATCTCTAAGAAATTGGCTACAGCATTTTTTCTGCTATGCCATGTTGCATTTCATTATCACAATGATGTTATTTATTAATATTTCATAACCCCCTAATATATTAGAGAATAGTCCTAAATTGTTTACTAATACTCCTAAGTCCTTGAATACTGTTTTCAATGTTAAGCAAAAATCACTGCTTTCAAAACTTATAATTTAATTAATAGTTTTCATCTGTAACATAGTTAAATTAAGGCTTTCAAAATGTTTTATGAAAACATGTATCAGCAATTAAGCACTTCTCTTTATTTTAATCTAGTTTAGTATGACCCTGTGGACTTGCTCTTTGTGGTGCATAAATTTTAGAAAAACCTGGCCAGGAGCACTGGCTCATGCCTGCAGTGGCTCACGTTCTTTGTGTTGCATAAATTTTATAGAAGCCTGGCCCCAGCACTTTGGGAAGTCTAGGCCGGTGGATCACCTGAGGTCAGGAGTTCGAGACTAGCCTGGCTGTCATGGTGAAACCTCATCTCTGCTAAAAATACAAAAATTAGGTAGGCGTTGTGGTGCAAGCCAATAATTCCAGCTACTTGAAAGGCTGAGGCAGGAGAATCACTTGAACCCAGGAGGCAGAGGTGGTTGCAGTGAGCTGAGATCATACCATTGTACTCCTGCCTGGGCAACAGAGCAAGACTCCATCTCAAAAAAAAATAAATAAAATAAATATATATACACACACACACACATATATATATATAAAAGACCAAACTGTTTAGAAATAGCTTGATATTTGAGGTTAGTTCAGTGCATAGATCAGTGACCTTCTTTTTACTTGTGTGTCATGGCATATAAACAAAAGTTAAAGAAAATAAAAACAGGAAAAGTGGGAGAAAATGGAGAATGAAAAGTAATTACATGTCATTCAGTCATGTAATAAATATATATTGAGAATGTACTATGTACAACACAAGGTGCTAAATGTAGTGGGTATAAAAACAAATAAGAATTCATGTATATCAATAATTATAACACTGTTATTAAAAATTCATGGTAGAAAAGTACAATTGTAATTTAAAAAAATGAATCCCATGAGGCTTAGTCAGGGCAGTTATATCC
Organism: Macaca thibetana thibetana; assembly: GCF_024542745.1. Lineage (NCBI taxonomy): Eukaryota > Metazoa > Chordata > Mammalia > Primates > Cercopithecidae > Macaca > Macaca thibetana. Next base: position 26,953,597 of record NC_065582.1, on the reverse strand, counting down.
TTTAAACATTTCTTTCAAAAAAGCAGTCTGGTTTCACAAAATATTTAAAAGCAATTCAACACTTTATTTGAATCTCTCTAATGGCATCAAAGAGGATCCAACACAAGGGCCCACAAGCAACATTTATTGAAACCTGTTCCCATTACTCAAATCTGTTATACCACATCATCCAACTCCATATGCTGAATTTCCAGCTACAATTCTCTAACACTCTGCCAACTTTGGCTTTTTTTTTTTTTTTTTTTGGCTAATTCCCTTTCTTTCTGTCACTATTCTATTTATCTGCCTTCTTAATAAATACCAACATTTCCAGATTGGAATATAATTTAAAAAACTTCTTTAGTACTGCCTGTCTTTACTGTTTTTCCTCTATTCTGTGTCAAAAAAGTCCAGAAACCAAGTTAGAACAGAAAGAATTATCCTTAGAGAAAGCTAAAGGACAAGCAGTTTCAACTTAGTGAGTAGAGATGACAAAACTCTACAAACACACACAATTTATGTGTTTATCATGAACATCATAACATGGTGACATGGATAAGAGCCACTGAACCAAACTTGGAGAAATGACACGTAGGTTTCATGGAGAAAAAGACACCCAAGCTGCAATATAAAGAATGAAAAAGAGGAATCCAAAAAAAAAAAATGCGGACAAAGAGGAAGACATTCAAGAGAAAGGGAAACATGAGCCAAAGTACTGAGTAAAAAACAAACAAACAACAACAACAAAAAAACAAACAAAAGCGGTGTAATTTGTGGGTCAAACTACAAATAGTTTAGTTTTACTGAATCAAAAATTTAAGGGACAGAATAGTACGTGATGAGTCTACCAAAGCCAGCCATGAATAAAGTCACAAGGGCTTCTTAGGACATGTTAATATCTTTGAATTCTTTTTGGTCAACAGAAATTTGCTAAGATATTCTTTAAATGGAATTATAGATTACAATATTCCTCCTAAAGATATTAGCCAAACATTAAATTGGATTGGCTAATACAGGAATGAATGAGGAGAATAGTGCTGGAAAGAAAAAGGAGGAAAAGGAATTTGTGTTTTCACTTCTGATTTATGAAAAGCTAAGAGGTCAGCACTCATGTCTTTATGAAAAAAAAAGTTTGACGAAAATAAAAATAAATCAGTTTCCCAAGAGAAATTTTAAAAATATTTTTAACTAAATGGAAATACAACTTAGCAAAATTTGTGAAACACAGTGAAAGCTGTACTTGAAAATTTATAGTGTATAAATGCACATATTAGAAGATAAGAAAGATCTAAAATAAAAAATCTGAGCTCTCACCACAGGATATTAGAGAAAGAAGAGCAATTTTAGCCTAAATTGGAGAAAGGGAAAAGAAAGTTGAGTAGAACCAAGTTGAAAACAGAAAAAGATTAAATAATGAAATCAAAAGCTGATTCTTTAAAAAGATCAATAAAATTGGCAAACCTCTACCTAGGCTAACATGAAAGAAAAGAGAAGATACAAATTACCAGTGTCAAAAATGAAAGAGAGAGCATCCTCGCTGATCCCATAGGCATTAAAAAGAAAATAACAAAATACAACAAACACCTGCATGTCCATAAATTTTATAACTTAGGTGAAAAGGCCAAATTATTTGAAAGCCACAAAGTTCCAAAACTTACGTAAAAGAAATAGCTCCTTACCTATTAAAGAAATTTGACCAATAATTTTTAAACCTTCCAAAAAATGTAAGTCTCAGATATTTTTACTGATGAATTCTACCAAACAGTTAAGAAAGAAATGGTACAAATTCTTCACAATTTTCTTTTAGAAAGTAGAAACGAGGAAGACTTTTTAACTTTGTGTGTGAACTGCATTAAACTAATGCCACAATCAGATAAATAAATTCTAAGTGTAGGAGAAAGAAAATATTTTTTTCTTCAGCACTCATAGGTTCTTAGTTGGAACAGAACCCTATAACAACAGACAGATTAACAAGAGGAAAAAATAACAAAATGTTATTAACATGTATATTTCACATATACATGGAAGACACCAGGCAATGAGTAGTTCTCAAAGAGGTGGCTTTGAATTCTAGCTTATAGAGCATCTTCAACAAAAAAACAGTAACTTTTTAAAGAAGTGATGATACAAAGGAAAAGGGCTTTGAGTTTCTCGGGACAGCAACTTGTGGGAAGGCAAGTAAATGGTATATAAAAGCTAACTAGTTATTTCAGTCCATTTTGTGCTGCTATTAAAAAAAAAACTCTAGACTTTACAAAGAAAAGAGGTTTATTTGGCTCATAGTTCTGTAGGCTACACAAGAAGCAGGGAACCATCATCTGACTGGTTTCTGGTGAGGGCTTTGGGGCTACATGAAAACATGGTGGAGGCCAGGCACAGAAGCTCATGCCTGTAATCCCAGCACTTTGAGAGACTGAGGCAGGCAGATCACCTGAGGTCAGGAGTTCGAGATCTGCCTGGCCAACATGGCAAAACCCCGTCTCCACTAAAAATACAAAAAGTAGCCGAGTGTGGTGGCTGGTGCCTGTAGTCAGCTACTTGGGAGGCTGAGGAAGGAGAATCGCTTGAACCCAGGAGGTGGAGGTTGCAGTAGCCAAGATAGTGCCACTGCACTCCAGCCCTGGACTGACATAAAGGAGAAGCAGGTATGTGCAAAGAGGAGCCAGATCTGAGGAGTGTCTTTGCTTTATAACAATCCACTCTTATGGGAACTAAATCCTTCCCCCAAGAACCAATTCAGTCTCAAAACAGAGCAAGAACTCACTCACTACCATGAGAACAACACCAAGCCCTTCATGAGGGACCCGTCATCATGATCCAAACATCTCCCACTGGGCCCCACCTCCAAGCACCACCACACTGAAGATTAAATTTCAACATGAGAGTTGGAGGAGACAAACAAAACATATCCAGCCGTAACGTAAAGCTTGTTTGTGCAGATTCCTCTGGTACTATCTCCAGGTAAAAGGGGTCTAAAGTTGTCTCCAACAGTTAAACTTCGTTCTCCTTGGTAGAAGGGAGCAGGATAGATTTTGTCTTTGGTAAATCTATGTCCTGCTATTAGACCAATAGAGAGAGGGCCGAGAGCTTTCCAGCACCTTCTTGTTCTCTGCAGAACAATCTATATCTTGAGACAGCATTCAGGTCTCCCATACGAGAAAAGGAAACTGTAGACCAACATCTTTCATGAACATAGACCTAAAAATTTTTTAACAAAATTCATTTTGGTGTATGTGATGAAAAAACTCCTTGCCAAATGGAGAATCACCCTCCATAAGCAGAGGGCAAACTCAGACCAAAGAAAGAAACAGGTTGGTAGGTAGTCAAAGACTCATTCAGGGGAAACTGACACCACCAGGCACTTGAATGTCACTTTCAAGGCCAGCAAGACAAAGTAGACCTTCCTGCTTGTGATGCATGCCTGACCTGTCTCTTATGTCATGTAAAGAAAAAGGAGACCCAGCACGGTGGCCTACTCCTGCAATCCCAGCATTTTGGGAGGCCAAGGCAGGTGGATCACCTGAGGTCAGGAGTTCGAGACTAGCCTGACCAACATGGAGAGACCCCATTTCTACCAAAAATACAAAAAATTAGCCAGGCGTGGTGGCACATGCCTGTAATCCCAGCTACTGGGGAGGCTGAGGCAGGAGAATCACTTGAACCCGGGAGGCAGTGGTTACAGTGAGCCAAGATCGTACCACTGCACTCCTGCCTGGGCAATAAGAGTGAAACTCCATCTCAAAAAAAAAAGAGAGAAAGAGAGAGGAAGGAAGGAAGGAGGGAGGGAGGGAGGGAGGAACGGAAGGAAGGAAGGAAGGAAGGAAGGAAGGAAGGAAGGAAGGAAGGAAGGAAGGAAGGAAGGAAGGAAGGAAGGAAAGAAGGAAGGAAGGGGAACGTGGAAAAAAAGAAAAGTCACTAGTTATGTGTTAACCCATGTGGCTGCTTTCTTAATCTATTTACTTTCTTCTTAAAGGGATGCTTTGGGTTTCCTGCAATCTGATCAACATTCCTAAGGAAGGAGAAGGTGTTCTGGGCAGCAGTGGTTATTTTGGTCCTCAACTCTGCATCCTACAACTCACTTCTTGGTCATATAGCCAGAACACATTTTCACAACACTAAGATTCTGGTTAGTGAAGGCTACAGGAAACTCTCTTGAGATTTTAGAGGGTAAAAGTTTGGCAGCAGCCATTTTGTAGCATATACTAGTTGCTGATCTGCTGGCTTACCTCATTGACTGACATAAAGGAGCGGCTAAACCAAACATGTTTGTGTAGCTTTGCGACAAAAGGCTCCAGCTTCTGCAGCATATTCTTGTCATCAAGACCAGAGGCAACAAAAATGCACATGAGGCCAGGCTTGGTGGAACTTTGGGAGTCCGAGGCAGGCAGATCTCTTGAGGTCAGGGGTTCAAGACCAACCTGGCCAACATGGTGAAACCCTATCTCTACCAAAAATATAAAAAATCAGCTGGGTGTGGTGGCACACACCTGTAAGCCCAACTACTTAGGAGGCTGATGCAGGAGAATTGCTTGAACCTGGGAGATGGAGGTTGAAGTGTGCCAAAATCATGCCACTGCACTCCAGCCTGGGAGACAGAACGAGACTCCTCCATTTCAAAAAAGAAAAACAAAACAAAACAAAAAAAGCACATGAGTTTCTACCTATCCTGTGGGTTTAAGTGTGTTCTCATGAGGTGCTAGCCAGCTTCTCATCTTCCCTTCCTGACTGCCTGCCCTGTGAAATTCAGGCTCCAGCATCAATCACAAGCAGACATAGTCTTGTTGTAGAAACTGTTTAACCAGCCCCCAAATGACATAAGCCAATTCCTTGTGGTAAATCTCTATCTATCTATCTCTCTATCTATCTACCTACCTGCCTATGATTTATCTATTTATTGACAATATTCTACTGTTTCTGATCCTATAGTCGATATTAGCAGTGACTCTAGTATGACTTCTAATGAAATACCAAGGTTAAAGAGAAAATCAAAGTAAGAAATTATTTTAAAATGCTAATTTACAAAAGTATGTAGAGAACCAGATCATTTCGTTTTGGAAGGCAAGGAAAAAAAGACATTAAATATCAACAATGTCAAATACACCATATGGCTCTACTAAAGTAAAGGCTTGATGTTATCTCTTGGATTTAGCAGTTATACAATCACTCTATACCTTAGTTAAGGAAGTTCTTATAGATCTATAAGTGTAGAAGGCAGTTTGTAGTTGACTTGAGAAATGTATAAGAGGTGAGAATTTAGAGTTAGTGATTATAGCAACCTCTTTCCAGAAAAATGAGAAAATTTAAATAATAACTACAAGAAAGTTAAGAATTACTTTTTGCATTAAGAAATGGAGAGACTTGGGCATATGTAAACTGCATAGGATAAAATCACATAAGCAATTTTAAATATTCATGAGAAAATATTTGTGATGGATAGAGCAATATCTCAGTGAAAGCAGTAGAAAATGAAATCTGGGGATTCATGGAGATGTTGGCCTTCTACACAACTCATTCTCTGATATTTTCCTAATAGGGTAGAATATTTATGGCAAAATATTTTCCTAATAGGGTAGAAGAAGAAAAGGAAAGAAACATAAAGAGTCCATATAGTCTTCCAGCAAAAGTACTTTTGATGCATAGATAGGATTCAAGGTTGGTGTCAGAACTTACTTCAACATGATCATAAGTGACTGTAGGGTATCTCACACAATTTTCACACGTGGGAAATCAAATCACATCAAATACCTGTGTCAACTTAGAAGGGAGAAAAAAGTTACAATAGGGTAATTACTGTGAAGGCAAGAGTCAGTCCTACCTATTATTCATAAACAGGATTGATTATTATTATAAACAAAAGATCTTCAGGTTGTCTCCTTCTCCTACTCCTTATCACCAGGCAGGAGGGAAAATTACCTTCTATAACCTTGTCCTTGTCTCTAATTTAATCAGCTAAGTTTGTTATTCAAAAGATGTGAGAGTCTGTTAAAAGAAATGGATTCATGCTTTGCACTTAAGATGTACAAAGTTTCCTGGAATATGCCAACCCAAAGAAATGCCATAATTCAGGTGTTTAGATCCCAGTGAAGGAACTCTGAATATAGAAGCAGGACCCAGGAACATTCAATAATACATATTGCTGTACCCTCCTGGTGCCCAACACACACATATACACGAAAACTCTCATATCTTTACTAAAACATTTGTAAAAACATAATCGTTAGCCAGGTCATAATTGTTACCTGGTGATGCTATGAAAATGTCACATGTTCTTATAAAAACCTGTGCTTTTGTTCATTTCTGCTACTGGTGCTAAGTAACTACTTGCTCCTGGGTAATAGTCAATTCATTTACTCTCAGATTTACAACATCTGGATTTGTAATATAGGGTTTAATTTTATACATAAACTAGAGCTCAGCCTTTCCACTGATGGACACACCCAGGAAGTATAATATGCTCTGTGTAAAGCTTTAGTTTATGTTTATTAAACTAAAAAAAGGTTGAGAGGAGGTCTGGCAAAATTAGTGACTGCATGAAAAAGTTGGTGCTTTCTTAAGGGTAAGATCAGGTAGATTATATAAAACTTTTCCAGAAAAAGTAGATTATAATTAACTCTACTCAAAACAAGAAAGATATTTCTACTGCACGAGCAAACAAAAAAGATAAAACTGAAATAAAAAGTTTAACTTAAATTAGTATCTTAACAAAATAGCAAAAATCCCAGACAGATAAACATTGTTTTTTGCTGTTATTTTCATTGTTAATTAATGTTTTGTTTGTTTGGTTTTTCTTATTTTGGGTCCTGTTTCTTGTCGGTCATATATGTGGACCCTTTTGACTCATTTTGTCAGGAAGACATGGACAACAGTAATTTATTATTTATTTGATAATATTTTTGAGCCCCTACAATAATTCCGACATCAAGAATTCAGAAATAATTTTGACACAGAACTCATTGCCTAAAGGCAATACCAGAGACATACTAGTAATTCAAGCATTGTGCAATGTAATTTATTATTTTCTCATTATTGCCCACATGGCTCTCTCGTTGCCCACATAGTTCCCTCTTATGGCACTAGAATATTTTTACATTCCTGTCTCTCCATATTATGATCACTTTTGAAAGGAAGGACAGTATATTTGAATACTATGCTTAGTGCCTAGTACAGTAACTGGTACATAGCAATACTTACTAAATAGATATTGAATTAATTGAATTCTGAAATTTGTGCTGCTGAAGAGTTTCATGAATTATCTTTTTAGGGGAGAAAAGATTTCTTTTCTCGTCTGATATGATTTGGATCTGTGTCTCTGCTCAAATCTCATGTTGAATTGTAGTCCCCAGTGTTGAAGGTGGGGCCTGGTAGGAGGTGATTGGATCATGTGGTTGGATTTCTTCTTTGGTACTGTCCTTGCTATAGAGAGTTCTCATGAGATCTGGTTGTTTAAAAGTGTGAGGCATCTTCTCCTTCTGTCTTCTTCCTGCTCCTGCCATTTGAAGTGCTGGCTTCCCCTTTGCCTTCTGCCACAATTGTATGTTTCCTGAGGCCTCCCCGGAAGCTGAGCAGCTGCCACCATGCTCCTGTACAACCTGCAGAATCATCAGCCAATGAAATCTCCTTTTCTTTACAAATTACCCAGTCTCAGATATTTCTTTATAGCAGTGTGAGAATGGCCTAATACATCACCCATCACTAGGTTCACAATGGAGAGTCTTATAACAAAAAACTAGATTAACAAGAGAAAAGTATACATTTATTTAATATAAATTCTGTATCACACAAGAGCCTTCAGTAATGAAGACAATAAATAAAGAGATAAACTTGAGTATTTTTAGACTTAGGTTTAATAAAGAGTGGACAGTCATGGAGAAGTGTGATTGGACAAAGAGAGTATAACCTAATAGTAATGAACAGGGGTGGGGGCTTAGCATGGCCTGTTTACTCAGATTCTTCACTGTGCCCCTGCACTTCAAACGTAAAGATGTTCCTTTCCTCTGGGTATAAGGAGGGCTGTTCTCAAGTGGGGGTCTTATGACCCACTTCAGAGGAGAAAGGTGGGAGTGGTCACAGAGTGACCTTCCTAGGTATTGATTGATACCAGCTTCAGGGGAAAAGGATCAGGGGAAGGTGAGAATGGCCTTCTTGAGTCTACTGTTTTCTCAAATGCCAAGGTACCGTATTTTGGGGTAGTGGGCCCTAAACCCCATCATCATGAAGGCAGAAAAAGGAGGAAATTACATGTTCAAAACTACAGTAGACTGAAAGTTTGAGAACTATATGAGAAACCAAGTAATCCAGCATGGCTAGATGAAAGGCTATCTCGGAAGAAATGACAGCCAGTTAAGCTAAGAAGAATGGTTCTATTCAAATGATAAATGTCCTGGTGTCTCATGCCAGAGTCAGAACTTTCCTCTGTAGACAAAGGAGAGTCAATAAAGATTTTTGAACATGAGAGCAATGACTATATAATTAAATGAAATTATCTGTGTTTATGATTGCACTACGGGAAAATGGCCAGTACAGTTTTACCAAATTTGGGGGATATAGTTGAGATCGACTATGTGCCACACTCAAAATTATGAAAGCAGGTCATTTTGGAGGATTCCTCAAATAAAATAGTTAAAATAGTTTCAAACTGAATTAGAACAAGAGCAATATTGTACTCCAGTCTGGGGTAATATTACATACATACCAAGATATGATGAACAGGGAGGAAACAATGGCTTTATATATAAGCCCTAAATTGAAAATCATAAAGGCATAATACTTTAACAGATAGGTGAGGCCTTAGTCTTTTAACAGCTAGTTTTTAAAGTTAACTTCAGGATGAGATGTTAAAATAAGACTCTCAAATACCATAATATTGAAGATATGATGGGTTAACGCAAGAAACAAATTGATTTGGCTATAGATATTGTAGGAAAGGAAAAATGTCTTTTTTTCCTACATATTTTAAGTTTTCCAAATAGGGCACTGTAAATTAAACTCCTCAAAGATAGATATGAAATTAAATAATTCACACTTAAAGCTGTTGGAATTTTAAGTTATCCTGGGCCTTCAAGGAATGTAGCTATGCAACCTGAGTTACATAGCATGCAGCTGCAACATCTGCCTTTTTTTCTGTAAATAATTAAGACCAGATGGTGCCAGAGATAAGACCCTCCCATTAGATCACTACCCCTCCTCAAGGAGTAATAAAATAATCTTGCTTGGAATGTAGCAACCAGTAACCAAACAAATCACTATGGCATATGTTCCTGGTCTTGTATGGAAAATGTTATAATTCTACTAGAACTTTTCTGTCTCTGCTTATATAAGTAAAACCCTAACTCTTCCACTTTGGAAACACTGACCCCATTTGTTTGCAGTCAGTGTTTTCCCAGATGGCCATCCTGAAGCTTTGCACTCGAATAAACTGTATGTAATCATGTTTTCTGAATCTCATCATTTAAGGTTGCTATCGTGGCAACCACAAAGGGATAAAAACAGACCTCTAATAATCTCTGTCACTTTTCTGACAGCCAGAGCCATGGTACCAACATGAACAGTTTTCATTCATCTGACTTCACCAGTCAATGGGATCTCTGGTAAGGCTGTCTTGGTCTGAATCGTCCTAGATTTGCTTGAGCGGCACACATTTCTAACTCAACAGGGTTGGAATTGAAGCTCTGCTGTAAGGTAGTTTTATGTGTTACTCTCTAGAGATTCTGCTAATTGTAGCTTTGTGGTTTTCACTTTTCTCTGAGCTTAAGGTTTTGTTTGAGATTACTCATTACAGTTATGAGAACCTTTTCTCATGTTCAAAATTTTGGAGGGGGACAACACTTTCTGAAAGGAGGAAGTGAATCTTTATGGCTTATACAAAAATAAAAGCAAAAAATTTCCTGTAAAACTAGCCAGATTCTGAAACTCCATTCAATTAATAAATCTAAACTTTCTCCATGAATAACCAGAATTATAAACGGCTCTATGTAAATAAGTCCTGAAAAAGGAGATGCCTCTTCCTCCCAGCCCCAGGCACCTTAAGCAGCTAAGTTCTTTTAGGAGTGTTGAAGTTTATTGCTCATGATTTGAAACAGGAATTCCTTGTGAACATACAAGGAATCTTCCTTAATCCCGTGAGCACACATAAAGGTGTATCACCTGATGCCTTAAGCACCCAAGTTTCTTGGGATCACTGAGACACATAGAGTGAAGAAATGACTCAAGCTATTCCCATAAGCAATACATCTGATCCCAAACACTTTCCACTAGGTTTTCAATCATTCAGGAAAAAAAAATGTAAATTATAGACAATCGTATCTCTAAAACTGAGTCTTCCTCCTTGAGGAGAGATCCACCGTTAGAAATACCAGCTGTAGCAAACCTCCATATGTTGTTGATTGCCTTCCCAACTGAAGGTGAGTTCTTTACTGTAATAGACCAATGCCATGAATTTTTTAGCATTCCTGTGGATAAAGATAGTTTATTTCTCTTCACCTTCCCCTGGTAAGACAGACAATGCACATGGACAATCATTTCTTAAGGATATACTCAAAAAACAACTTCTTTTTCACAAATATTCAGATGTTAATTTCCCTAGGAAAACCACCTTTATATAGTATGTAGATAACTGACTTCTCTGCTCAGAGTATAAGCAAGCCTCCATACAGGATGGAATTTCTTTATTATACAATTAACTTCAAAGGAATACAAGGCCTCAAAAGAAAAACTTCAGTTTTGTCAGAAACAAGTAAGATATTTCAGTCATCTAATATCAAAGGAGGACCTTTTTATCAATCTGGATAGAATGAAAGGATTACTAGTCTTCCCTACCCCCAAAACTAAGAAACAATGGAGAGGATTTGGGGGATTAGCAGGATACTACAGAAATTGGATTCCAACCTTTTTCTTTAAAACTCAACCTTTATATCTTCTTTTAAAATAAGGTAAGCCAGACCTCCTGGAATAGACAGAGGAAAATCAGTTACCAATGTAAGAAATTTAAAAGATTGTTATAGATGCCCCAGCATTAGGAATCCAAATTACAATATCCCCTTTTCATTGTTTGTTCGTGAAAATCTGGGAAACACCTTACGTGTTCAAACTCAAATCCATAAGATCAAAATAGAACTGTAGGATACTGTAGTTAATAGTTGGATTCTGTGGCTGAAGGATTTCCATTTGCATAAGAACAGTAGCTTTTATAGCACTGTTAATAAGAGCAACTGAAGAAATAATGAGATCTCTCCTCATTGTTTTTGTCACATTCTGTGGGAGTGCTTCTAAATTCACAACACACTCAACAGTATTTGGTTAGTAGAATGACTTTTTATGAAGTTCTTTCTCTCTCTGCTCCCCATATTACAATTTCCAGATGTAATAATCTAAATCCTGCCACTCTTCTGCCCTACCTTCAGATGGCATGCTGCATGATTGCATAATCTTAACTGACCAGCTTCTTTCTCCTGGAACAGACCTGAAAAAAAAAAAAAACCCTTACACTAATGGTATTTGGTTTACAAATGAGTCTTACTTAAAGGATGAATCTGGAATTTATAATGCAAATAATGCCATAGCATCTTTGGCTTAAAAATTTGAAAGTGCACATCTTCCAGGAGCAATCTCAGCCCAACAAGCAGAGTGAATAACATTAATTAGAGCCAAACAGTTGGTAAAAGGAGTGAATGTTAATATTTACACTGATAGCAGATATGCTTTCATAGTAGTTAAAGACTTCTAAAATGCTATGGAAACAAAGTTTTTAACCTCTTCCAGTCAGTCCGTAAAAAACAGATGCCTTGTTTTAAATTTATTGGAAATCATGCTATTATCAAAATCATTACTGTTATCAAGAGTCTAGGCCATTAAACTCAGACACTCCAGCAAGCATATAAAATCAGCTAGCAGATAGTATAGCAAAAAAAGGCTACCCTAGAGATATCTGATTTTAAAAATTGGCCCATTTTAGTTTTAAGGAAGTACCTAATTTTGATATAGAATTATCGCAATGCAAAGCCCCAAAAACAGAACAAGAGACTTAGGAAACAAAGGCGGAAGTGTACTCCTCCAAGACTAGGCTGTGATATGGTCCAAATGGTCTACCCTCACTTCCAACCAAAATACAGTCATCTTTCTTAACTTATGTACAGGACTTAACTCCTGAGAGCCTCAATAAAAAGATTGCTTGGGGAAAATAGTATATTGAAAACATTCTTCAACTGTTGCTTATAAGGTATACAATGACTGCAAAAGCTGCCCAAAACAGACCTTTACATAGTTCTCAAGGTCATATTTCTTTACCAAAAGGCCCTTTTGAGGCATGGCAACTACATTTTATTCAGCTACCACAATCACATTCTAGTTTTCTCTTTGGATAGAAACATTTCCATACAGAAGAGCAACAGCCTTAGCAGTAAGTAATATTCTCTTAGAGAAAATTGTTTCAATTTAAGAGTTCCTTTAGAACTTCATAATGACAAAGTTATTCATTTTACTGATACATAATTTAGTCAGTAAGAAAAGTCTGGCCCTTTCTCCAACATTTTTACTGTGCCTCTCACCTTTGTCATTTATGTTAGTGAAACATACAAATGGAATAATTAAAACTCAATTTACAAAACTAACTGAGGTTTTTTAAGTTCCTTGGCCAAAAGCTCTCCATTGGTTTTGCTTAACCTAATATCGATCCCTTTTGGTAAACACCAGAGGTCTCCATTTGAAGGTATAACAGTCACACCTATGAAATTGTCTCCAGGAAATTGTAAATGTATGATATTAAAAGGGGATATGCTGTATTATTGCAGTGGCCTTATAAGACAGCTAACTAAAAACTGTAATTTAGTAAAAGACTCTTTCCATAGTAGGCTCCTGGGAGATAAAACACTCAAAGATCACAGACTTTAACCAGGAAATTTCGTCTATTGGAAACAGTATCTTTCAAAGGACGAAGGTGAAAGGGATTGTCTTAGGCGCTCCTAGCCAACCCTTGTGCCACTGAGCTGAAGGAATTTAATCCTGGATATATGTCACCCATTTAAGGAAAGCAGCTTTGCTAATTTGGACTTTATCTCAAACAACTGATAAAAAATTAAAATTCTTCAGAACCAACAAGGAGGAAAATATGGCATCTGAGGTAATCAGCTTTCCCAACACACCAGCCCAGGCCTGTATCTAAATAAACACAACATTGATCATTGTTAGTAGATAGGGAAGTTCCTACCAAATTTCTTTCTTTTTGTTGCTATCTCTTACTTTTGTTGTTATTATCACCAGCTGTTGCCCATGAAATGAACCTCTCAAGACAATGCCAACATATTACAGAAATACTTGTTGAGTATGCAACCTCATGTACGTCTCTGCTGGTTCTGGCCTACTACGGTGGGTATATCCTTTCGAAGAACAAGATTGGATAGAACATTCGAAATAGATCCATGTTTCTCAAAAACAGTCATCAGTGCTTAACGCCAGTATGACTAAGAAGGAGGTACATCACTGGCCTATTAAACACTTTACAAAACAAAGGACATGGGAAGAACTTTTATGTATAAGAGACCAATTTGTTAGCTTTCACACTCATGCTGCCCCAGTTGAAAGATAAGATAACTGGATTTCAAAATAATGCAACACAGATTTGGAACAGTTTGATCAGGCTTACCCACTGTTTTGGTCAACTTAGCTTGCCCTTTTATATTGGGAACAAAAGAATCACACCAAATATACATGGCCCAATAATGCTAAAAACATGAAATAGATGCCTAAAAAACATTGTGTCCACATCATTCGATTACAAATTACTGTTTGACATACCACTGAATGGGCACAGTGACCAGGCAGTTTTTCGCTAACTCCAAACAAAATATCTTGGCTGGGCAGAGCCAGTCCATGGCCACAGTTACCCCAGGATGCTTAGGATGATGTTCTTTAGGTTATGCTTCAGCACAAGGTCGAATACACTTTCAAAGCCCACAGTCTTTCTCATTTACCATCTTGTTGGGTTCATTCTACATTCCACTGCCATTAATTATTGAGGTATTAATATAATCATTTAGCTTCCATCTTTGTGTCACAACTGGGTATTGAGTATGTAATATCATGTAGAAGCCCTAATCAGCTGTACAAAAAAAAGGCCCCAAATAACAGCCACATAAGCATTTCATTTTTAAACAATGAACTAACTTTTATGGGAAAGGCTGTGTTATAAAACTATATGACTTTAAATATGCTCACTGGAGCCCAAGGAAGAACCTCCACTACCGTAAAAACTGAGAGTTGTGTCTATATCCCAAATAAATTAGATAAAATCACTCAATTAAGTGTTGATAGGAAAACCTAAATAACTAAACTTTCAGACCCAACACCTTTTCTGAATGATTGGCTAAAGAGCTGGTTTGGATCTCAGGAAACCTGGTGGCTTATTACTTATTCTAGGAATTATAGTCATTTGTTTTGTTTTGTCATGTTTTTGTCTTCACTGCTGCTACTGCATTTGTTTTCCATGAAGTCAATATACAGCTGAAAAAACTAAAATAATGGCCATTCAAAAAATTACATTAATTAAAGATGCAGCCATATAGCCTGACTCAGGTCACAAATTCACTTCTCTCTTGTTGCTTTAAATTTGGCCTATATTCCACCAGCTTTGTAGCCTGAAAAGTTGCCCCTGCTGTAGAACATGGTACTCTCTGAATGAACCTTCCTAGAGATGCTGGACTAAGCTCCATAACATAAAAAACGCTAAATCCTTTGAGTTTATCTATAATAATTTCTTCTAAAGATCTTGGTGGAAATGTAAAATTAAATAATTTCAACTAAAAATAATTACAACTTGAAACTTCTGAAACTTTAAATTATCCTTAGCCTTGAAGGGATGCAGCTTTGCAACCTAAGTCACACAACTTCTGCCTTTTTTTTTCTGTATATAATTAAGACCAAATGGCACCAGAGAAAAGACTCCCCTCCAGATCACTATCCCTCCTCATGGATATATAAAGTATAAATAATCTTCCTTGGAATGTACAATCTATAACCAACCAAATCACTGTGGTGTACACACCTGGATTTGTATGGAAAATTGCTAGCAGTGGTGGGTATCCAGGTTACTGGTGGCGAATCCATAAAGATCTTCAGCAACCTCAATTCTTGCCTCCTCAGAAGAAAGAATTTGACTGAGGAGCATAAGGCAGAAGAAGAGATCGAGGCAAGTTTTAGACCAGGAGTAAAAGTTTATTAAAAAGCTTCAGAGCAGGAATGAAAAGAAAGTAAATTACACTTGGAATAGGGACCAGTGAGCAAGTTGGAGGACAAGTGCCCCATCTGACATTTGACCTTGGACTTAGGGTTTTATATGCTGGCATACTTCCAGTATCTTGCATCCCTTTTCCCTTGATTCTTCCCTTGGGGGTGAGCTGCCTGCATGTGTGGTGGTATGCCAGCACTTGGGAGGTGAGCCTGCACAGTGTGTTTACAGTAGCTGTACGCATGCTCACCCAAAGCATTCTTCCTTTTCTGGTAGAATGCCCCCAGAAGGTTATATACCGGTTATACTCTGCCATTTTGCTTCTTAATGTGCATGCTTGAGCCCACTCACCAACTCCTGAGATCTTACTGGGAAGCTGGTGATCATCAGTTTCAGGGTTTTCCTGTCTATGGGAGACTGCCTTTCCCTGGAACCGCTGAGACCAATTATTATTTTAGAGAAATAGTTAACCACCACCTGACCACCACCTGATGGTTGACTGACACTCCTGGTTGGAGTAGGGGTCCTCTCCTCCCCTCCTCATGTTTGCCTGACTACCCACTGTAACAAAATGTTGTAATCATACCAAAATGTTTCCATCTATGCCTATAAAGTGAAACTTTAACTCCCCCACTTTGGAAATGCTGACCCCATTTGTTCAGTCAGTGTTTCCCAGGTTTGTAGTCAAGTAAACTCTATACCTAATCATACTAAGCTTTGCAGTAAAATAAGCTGTATACCTAATCATACGTTTAAAATCTCATTATTAAAGGTTGACACAAATTAACGAGAGAAAAGCAAACAGTAGTCTATTATTATGTGTATTGAGCGTGTACAAATGGAAGTGCCCAGCAATGACAACCCAAAGGATGATTAAAACATAGGCTTGAATACCACCTTAAGCTAAACCAAGGAAAAGGAGTTTTTCAGCTTCTAGGTGGTGGAGGCAAGTTATGGGAAGGTGACCAGGAAAAAATATGGAAAACAAAGGCTGTTGACTAAGCTTTGTTATGCAGAGTTAAATCAGTGCCATCACTATTGAAAACAAAAATTGTTAAGAGTTCGCTTCCTGGTACAAGTGAGATTTATTTTACAAATGGAAATTTCCTTTATAAATGTAATTTTCCTTTACAGAAGAAAAAACTCTACCCTGTTTTTAGAGTTTTGTCTGCATCTGCTGGTTTTTAAATGGGCTTTACTTTAAAATAACCCAAATGTCAAGTAGGCATGTTTTGGGGTGGCATATTCTAGTACTCTTCAGTCAAACACTCCACAGGAAGTTAGAGCTCCTTGAACACACTGCCTTAAGTCAAGCCTCAGACTGATCAAATTCTGTGGATATGCCACTTAGGAGCCCTCCAGGTATATCATCTTTTATTAAACATGAGAACTAAGCACTTGTATACAATAAAATGTTGTTTGTATGCTGTTCTGTTTTATTACATGCCATGGAAGAACAGGAAAAAAATGTCCACTGTAATTTTATTTTGTTTTATTATTAAATATTTCAGCAAACAATAGAAAGTAAAAGAATGACAGAATAAGCACTCATACTTTTATTCTTTAAACAATCTATTGCGTTTCTACTTTCCAGCTATGTTCATCATTTCTAAAATGTATATTTTATTTCCAGACTTTCAGATCTATCTTTTTTTTAATGTATGAGTTCATTTATTTATTCTTTCATCAAACACTTACTCATTCACATTTAAGAGTCTGAAAATATATTCCATTTAAGTTGTAATATACTATATATATATTCCAATTTTGTGGGTGAAATATGTAATGCAATATAATATTTTATAGTAGTTACATATCACATATTATATTTAATTCAATATAATGTTTTATACTTTATTAAAAATCATATCACATTATATACTCTGCCTAGGTTATATATCCAATATTTATATTAATGTTACATACAAACATTAAAGTTAGAAAGTTATAGGTGATTTTTTCTTCTGTATTTTTTGGTTCTCCTAAATTTTCTATAATAAATGTATATTATGTACTTAGAACTTTAACAATTTTTTTTTTCAAGAACATAACCTGATAACTAAACTATCCTACTCTCCCATTTCACAAATGAAAAAGCCCAGGCTTTCCTGTCTGATAGCATCAGCTCTGTTAAAGAAATATTCAGCCTCTATGAACTTGTTACAAACCTTTGTCTTCGGAATTCTAGATCACTACCTATTAAGTACTTTCTAAGCAGGCGGGGAAAGGACTGCGGGCTCACACGCACATACACGCTCACTCACACTGGAGAATAAGGAGAATGCAGGTTATCACCCTGAGTGGCGCAGTTTGACAGCTGCAACTTCTCAGTGCTGGCTGTGAAACTGTGGCCTCTGAAAACCTGAGGAGTTGTGATATGCCTGCACCCACCTGAGCATTCATCATCCCCTTTATATAAATGGAAGCAGCAGCAGCCAGTCCCATCAGCCCTATAGAGAGACATTGAACATGTCGGTCTAACTGCAAATGTAATTGAGCACATATTGCCCTTACATGGCAAAGGAAGTTCTCCCCCATATCTTAATCTAGAAGGGAATGGGTACTAGTTTCAGCAGAATGGGATCATCAGACGTAGCTGCCATGGAAGAAGGGACTGGGAAGAGATTGCTAACAGGGCAGTGTGTTTTCTAAAGGCAAACACTGGACAAAATCTCTCCCTGTGATCACGAGACTCACAAAGACACGACAGCTGGGTGAGTCAGCTGGCTTCTCCCCAGAATGAGCATCAAGACACTTGCCACCCTAAATACGTATCAGGTTTGAGATACACATGCCAGCTTCTGGCACAAGCAGGGTTTCCCTCAACTCTGCCGTTGTATTGGTTCCTCTTGTTAAAATAGTTAGAAAATTAAGACTCTTTTTTTTTTTTTTTTTTTTTTTTTTAGTTAAACCTACTTTATTGCTAAAAAATGTTAAGGATTATCTAAGCCTTCAGTGAGTTGTAATCTCTTCGCTGGTGGAGGGTCCACAATGTTGATGGCCTATCTTATCCTTTTTGACAACCTTTCAAAACTTGACCATACTTTTAAAATTACTTTTTATTTCTTCAAATGCATTCAGATACTGAATATAAAATATTCAGATCATTAAAGGATTTCCAGCATTTCTTAGTTTTTTGTTGTTGTTTCTATTGATCTTTTTCATAGTTTTTTTATGAGTTTTATCTTTTAAAAATTTATTTCAATCATCTGAAGTTTATTTGGAAGAACTCTTTAATGCCCAAGTTTAAGTTTTTTAAGAGATTTGGTATATGCAACAGCCAGGTGCTATACAAAAGATTTATGTTTTACATTAATTTTTTTTTCTTTTCAGTTTCGGGGCGGCTACAGAGGTAATATATACAGTCTGACCTCAAACCTATATAATAACAGATTTGGGTTAGAAAACTAAAGAGAGGCGACACATCTCCTCCCTCCATACCTGAAACCCAAGGCTGCGATGGTTGCCTTTCTGTCTCTCTGTGGGGAGAGTTGGTCTGGATGATCCTTTTTTGGTCTCCACTTGATTGTGAGTGCTCTTCAGTGTTCCTAGCCCTGTGTGGGGGTCTTGGCTGGATTTCCTACTTGAGTAGGTCCTGTGCTTTGCTTTCTTTCCCTAGGTCAAGTCCATTAAAACAAAGGCCTGGGAGCCATCAGGGTTGACGGATACCCCAGGATAGCTGTTGGCTTTAAGACTTTGCCACTTCTCTGAAGTCTAGATTTTTCATTGTTTTTGTCCTCTTTGAGAGTTCTCTATCCCTTTTTGTTTATGTGTAGGATGTCTAAAAAATGTTTGTTTCCAAGCACTTTAACATATTTTTTTGAAGTATTGTTCACTGTGTCTGCTTCATGAAATGTCTCTCTCAAATAAAAATGTAAAGGCGAGACACTTTCTCACCATACTTTTAAGTTCTATCTTTTACTTTCTCTAAATTTTCAAACATCTTGAAAGTGTCGCCTTTAATCATTATTTCAATTTTCTTACTGTCTAGTCTTAAGAGACCTTGCCTATAGTAAGGCCGTCGTTTACTTTTCTTCAAAGTGAGCTATGTGTCAAGTAGTAGATACTCAGAAATCTGCACAAAGTCCGTTTATTCCAAAGTGCTCTTACGATGAACATCTGCAGAAGGGAGAGAATAGAAGCCCAACGGAGCAGAGGAGCAGAGGAGACTGCAATGCAGTCTCAGTGGAAGCCTCAGCTGACGCTAGTGCGAGTTTTGAAGATGAGATGAAACTTCAGAGCTGTCTGTGGTGGGGGCAAGAGAGCCGGGACTTTATACCCGTATCAGTCAGTCATTGGATGTTGGCGGTCACAGGAATGGGGATGTGAACTTGAGTTAAGTGGCTTTCCACAGCTGAGGCAAATCCCAAAGAGGGTTGGTCGTTGAGGACCGTGTGCTGGCAGCCCTGGCAGCAGCTAGAGTAATAAGTTATTTATCTCTGAACAGGGATCTGAGAGCTGCATCCTGGAATCCACCACGCGTGCTTATCACTACGCCATCATCAATTTTTCTTCCATCCCTATCACTCTGGCTATGGTCACTAATGACTTCCATGTCTCTGAAGCTAAAGCAGATTTTTCTGTTTAGTAGGTTCTTTTTTATCTTTTCTTTTCTTTCTTTCTTTTTTTTTTTTTTTTTTTTTTTTTTTTAATAGGCATGCAGTTCTACTTACCATTTCCTCTTCTTCAAAAGCCCTCTTGTCCCACTTCTGTGCCGTGGCTTTCTCCTCTATTTCTCCCTCCTCCCTTGCTGTGCTGTGGTGCTCTCCCTTCCTGGGTCATCCTTCCCTACACTGAACTCGGGCTACGTCTCAGACTCTCTCCTCTCCCTCTTCTATGCGCTCTCTTTAAGTGATCTAACTTACATCTCTGGTGATAACTAGTTTTTGAAGGTTATGAATATTTAACTAAAATCTCTGTATTGCCAAAATGTTTTTCAAAGAAAAGTGTATCCATTACAACATCAGTAGCAGTACATGTGTATATCCGTAATGATTTATATATTAATATGAAATAGTTTGAAAACAAAAAAGAATAAGCACCCATATATTTACCACCCAGGTTAAGAAATAAAATATTACAAATACATTTGAGGCAGTTAATATACTCCTCCCTGACAATAACAACATTCCTTTCTGTGAACCCTATGTTAACCACAACACTAAATTTGGTATTATTGTTTACCCACAGATAATTGCAAAGCTCCCTAGACCTATCACCATGACCTTCTTTGAATAAAGACCGTCTTACCATTTTTACCAAGTATCAGGGATATTTTTTTCTTAATAAACTTTATATATGTAATCAGTTTCAGAATGAATTCATTCAGATACAAGAAAAAATAACCTTTTTCTTTCTCATAACTGCCTTGACACCCACTCTTTAATCATTCCTCTCCAGCTCCAAGGAAAATCTTGGCAAATTTTATAACTTTTCCAGGACTTCTTTGATATTCATGAATAGGCTAAATGTTAGGTATTAGAGTTACATCAAAGTTAATGTTAGACCTGGTTTAGTGGCTCACACCTGTAATGCCAGTACTGTGGGAGGCTGAGGCAGGTGGATCAATTGAGGTAAGAAGCTCGAGACCAGCCTGGCCAACATAGTGAAACCCCGTCTCTACTAAAAATACAAAAATTAACTGGACATGGTTGAGGGAACCTGCAATCCCGGCTACTTGGGACGCTGAGGCAGGAGAATCACTTGAATCTGGGAGGCAGAGGTTGCAGTGAGCCGAGATTGTGCCACTGCACTCCAGCCTGGGAGACAAGAGTGAGACTCCATCTCAAAAAATAATAATAATAATTAATGTTAGACTTTCCATTTTTTTGTTCAGTTTAAAGATTTCTCCTGTCTTTAGTTCAAATCTGATTGAGCCTCAGAAGCTTCCAAATATTAAAAGACTCAAGGTTGAATTATTTAATAATTTTCCATCTCACTGCTATACTCCTTTTCCACACCAACCTTTTCTTTATCATTATTGGGGTAGAGTTAAGAGGAAAGCTAGGAAGGAGATAGATGAGAAAAGAATAGTGCTTTCTTGACTGGTGGAGCCTGACTGGCATTAATGCCATGCAAGAGTAGTTCATGTTCAAATGCTGGCTCTACCTCTCAGTCTAGGGATGCTTAAATGGAGGCTTTCCATTTAAGTAATGGCCCTCTGCCTGTTGATATTCAATTTTCGCCATGCCGATGGTCGGAATTGCCCCCCGCCCCTACACACACTTTGACACACATGCACACACCTACACACAATCTGCTGATTCAGCTGAATACTCTGGAGAAAGGCCCTTTTTAATGTGACCCAAGCTCGATACATAAAAATGAGTCTGAAAGTTTTCTTTCTTTGTGGAAGCTGGTTTGGGTAAACTATATATTTGGCTATAATAACCTCATCTATATAATCTTTGTTTTCAAATGTATTTGTACAGAGCTAAGTAAACTGGTTTCTTCTTTTAATTTCTTTGGCTTCCCTACTTAGTTTCTTTTACTTCTGCATCAGAGGGGAAAAATATACCTAGAAAGTAAAGACTGAGATATGTCTGTGAAGTTATTGGATATTAAATAAGATTTTTAGCATATGAGAAAAAACTAAACATTATTTATATGGAGAAAAATTTACACTGGCTTCAGATATCTCAACAATATTGAACACCATAGACAATACTGCAACACATGCAAGATCCTCAAGGAAGTGTAACCAATGTACAAAAATGAAGAAACTGATACTTGTAAATATTTAAGAACTCAATTGTTGTTTCTGTGAGTTTATCTTTAGGAAACTATTAAATATGTATTCCAACCTGCCAAAACAATAACACAATTTAGGGGAAATAAATGATGGTCAATTTTTAATATATTTAACTGCAAAACTAAAAATATTTTTAATGTGAGGATTAGGGTGATGAAATATTATGTTACTTTAGAGTATAGAAATACTACCTTTTTGAAATTGATAGAGGAAATCAGCTGATTGACTCATCAGCTGGAATTTAAAGTATAACTTAGAGCTGTTAAATAAGGCATTAAAATATGACAATATTTACAAAAAGATAAACACAAAGAATGATAATATTATTCACTTAAATTGGAGAATTGAGTAAAAGAGAGGAGAGTTGATATTTGTCAACTTTTATCACTGTTCATATTAGGAATATAATAGATGCTATCTAAAGAAAACACATAACTACCCAATCGTTGGTTGAAAATAGATAATACTCAAGGGTCTTTTATACTAACAAAATAATAAAGATAAACACCAGAAAAACATATAAATTGTAATCTAATTATAAACAGTAGATCCATACACAAAACAAAAAACACAAAGAAATAAAACCTTGTAATAAAAGACTTAAGAAAGAATTACAACGGAAAATATAAGAAAGTAATATCACTAAACCAAGACTAAAATTTTTGCCATTATGATAAATATGAGTTTATTTATATAAAATGTTATTATTACATCACAATAAAAATCCACCTAATGCTGTGAAATGCACCTGAAGCAAGGTGATTCAGAAAGCTTTCTTAAAAATAATATGCAACTATAACACAAGTACCTATCAATAAAAAGTAAGAAGTAAAGATTATAGTATCAGATAATATGCATTTATTTAATAATAGTATGCAGTCTAAAAGGATGGTTAATAATATTAACAAAAACAGTTCCATAAAGAGGATATAACAGCAATAATTCATGAAGCTACTATTAATAATTAGGAAGAGACACTCTAGACATAGGAGAATTTAAATTTCTTAGTCCTTAAAATATTAAATAAACAAAATCTATACGATTATACAGAAAACCTAAATAATACAACTAGTAACTAGTAAGGTAGATATTTACATGTATTTTATGTGTGTATACATATGTACAATATATAATATATACATATATAATATGTACATATAATATGGTAAAGGAAAGTATATATAATATATAATATATGCACACATTATATATAATATATGAATATATACATAAGTGTTATATATATTAATATATATACATATATATGGGAAATTTTTCCTGAAAGTATTTATCTTTGAAGTTTCCACTAGTTATTATTTTCCAAGCACTTAAAGAAATATACAGCCTAATATAAACCCAGCATACTTTATTATTTCCAAAATGCATGAACATACTTAATTTCCTTTTTAGGTGCAATAATACCAAAAGAGACTTTATATACTTAATTTTTCTAGTCTCACATATTGTTCTCTATAACTCTGAAATTCTCTCAGTAAAAAAATAATGCCATCACTAACATTTACTACATCTCCCACATGAAGGGGAGTGCATTCTCAGTGATATTAGCAATATGATTCTTACAAGTATGTATACACAAAAATTGATTTGTTCTTTTTGTTAAATAGGTGATTCAGTCAAAGGATTTTTAAATACAAATAAGTTAATGTTCTGTCTAAACAATAACGAGTAATGAGTTCGTAAAGATTAATTATGTGAATCAAAAATTTAACTAGCTGACTTGAATGCATAAGTAAGATATGTAGAATTGTGTCCATTGTGCCTGGTCTAAAAACATTACTAACATGCAGAATTGCTATTAAAACTCTACGCTACTCTTTCAGCCAATGAAGATTTCTAAAAACAAAATAATGAACAATAAAATGTTTTGAGTGAAAATCTGGCACTTTTTTTTAGCAAGCTGTATCATATATAATAAGTGATCTTGATAAAATAGCAATAATGTGAATGGTAAAAATTGTATAAAGATAGAATAAGGATAGATTCAAAAAAGTTATGGTAAAGGTAGGTAAGTTTTCATAGGTAAAAATTACAATACAGGCAGACCATTTTAAAATGCCCAGAGAGAAATTTTTTCAAGATTTGTTAGTTATTTGCTAGTCATTCAGATGAAGATGGGAAGTACATAAATAATATGGTCATACAAGGAAGAAATCAGAAATAAAGGATCATAAACAAAAGATGGGAAAAGGAAAACAGAAACAAAGATAGTGCCATAAATGAGTATAGATCTAAAGGGATAGCATTTTTAATGACTTAAGCTAAGACTGAAATGTGACATGGAAAGAAAGCGTTAAAAACAATTTTTATTTATATTCAAAGCATGAATAACAATTATCAAGAGATAGAACAGTTCTGATCAAACCATGGTACATTGACTTAAATGAAACACAATTACCCAAATTTCAGTATGCTACCACTCTTGTCAATAAAATTCTCTATAAACCTACAAATGGCACATCAATATTGCAAATGGAAATTGAAGTCTCAGAGAAGTAAATCACCTGACCACTCTAATTGGAACATTTTATGTAAAACTGTGTGTGCACAAGATAGACATTAAATGAATGGAGATCAAATGAAATTTAAAAGATTTCAGCAAAACAAAAATTATCTAATAATTGTATATTGGCTTGTTATTGAATTGCTTTATTTTACCATGATTTATTCCAAGGTGCGAATGGTCCAGTAGAAGCTGAATGACAACTTGGAAATGAAGCTCCAGGAGGAAGACATGTGCCTAGCTCCGAAACTCTGTAATTCTTTTAGACTGCATAATGTAAATTGCAAAGATTTTTCTTAATCAGTAATTAAGATTATGGGGCTAACATATATATCAATAAAAGCATTTATCATGGCATATTTGCTTTTTAATTTATTCATTCATTCATTTATCTAACATTATGAAGTTAAATTAGCTAGATACTTAAAAAATATTAAATTTTCTCTACCATGTGAAGTATATAATACAATGTAATACAGTTGGATATTTGTCCCCACCCCTCATGTTGAAATGTAATCCCCTATGTTGGAGGTGGGGCCTGTTGGAAGGTGATTGGGTCACGGTGGTGTGTCCCTCACAAATAGCTTACTGCTGTCCTTGAGATAGTGAGTTCTCATGAGATCCAGTCATTTAAAAGTGTGTGGCACCTCCCTACCTTTTTTTGCCCCTGCTTCCACCACATGATGTGTAGGCTCCCCCTTCATCTTCTACCATTACTGAAAGCTCTCTTAGGCTTCACCAGAAGCTGAGCAGGTACCAGCACCATGCTTCCTACAAATATGGCAGAACTGTGAGCCAACTAAATCTCTTTTATTTATAAATTAGCCAGTTTCAGGTCGTTCTTTATAGCAGTGCCAGAATGGCCTAGTACAGAAAATTAATACTAAGTGGGACATTGCTATTAAGCTATCTGAAACTGGGAAATAGGCAGAGAATGGAAGAGTTAGGAGGGCTCAGAAGAAGACAGGAAGATAAGGGAAGATTTTGAACTTCTTAGAGACTGATTAAATAATTGTGACCAAAATGCCAATAATTATATGAATAGTGAATGCCAGGCTGAAGTCTCAGATGGAAATGAGGAACTTATTGGAAACTGAAGCAAAAGTCATACATGTTATGCCTTAGCAAAGAACTTGGGTGCATTGTGCTTCTGCCCTAAGGATCTGTGGAAGTTTAAACTTCTAAGTTATGATTGAGGGTACCTGGAGGAAGAAATTTCTTTTTCTCTTTCTTTTTTTATTTTGAGACTAGGTCTTGCTCTATCATCCAGGCTGGAGTGCAGTGGCATGATCTTGGCTCATTTCAATCTCCGCCTCCCGGGTTCAAGCAATTCTCATGCCTCAGCCTCCTGAGTAGCTGGGATTACAGGTGTGAGCCACTGCACCTAGCCTGGAGGAAGAAATTCCTAAGTAGCGAAACATTCAAGTTGTGACCTGGCTGCTTCTGACAACCTATGCTCAGATGTGGGAGCAAAATAAATGACTTAAAGTTGAATTTGTGTTTAAATAGGAAGCAGAACACAAAAGTTTGGAAAATTTGCAGCCTGGCCATGTGGTAGAAAACAAAAGCGAATTTTCAGGGAAAAAAATCTAAGCAGGCTGTAAAGCAACCACTTGCTAAAGACATTTCCATAATTAAAAGGAAGCCAGTCCCCGTGGGGACTCTGCATGGGGCCTCCAATCCCACATTTCCCCTCTAAGTTACCCTAACAGAGGTTCTCTGTGAGGGCTCCACCTCTGTAGCAGGCTTCTACCTGGACACCTAGGCTTTTCCATATATCCTCTGAAATCTAAGTGGAGGTTTCCAAGAATCTACCACATTTACATTCTGTGCATCTGCAGGCTTAATATCACATGGAAGCCATCAAGGCTTATGGCTTGCATTATCCAAGTCTTTCAGACTCTAGAATGGTAGATCCACCAGCAGCTTGCTCTCTGCACCTGGAAAAGTGGCAGGCACTCAACAACTTGTGAGAACAGTCATGCAGGTGAATCCTGGAAAGCCACAGGGGTGGAGCTTCCCAAGGTCTTGGAAGTCCACCCCTTGCACCAGTGTGCCCTGGATGTGAGACACAGAGTCAAAGAAGATTATTTTGGAGCTTTAAGATTTAATTATTGCCCTACTGGGTTTTAGACTTGTGTGGGACCCAAAACTCCTTTCTTTTGGCTGATTTCTTCCTTCTGGAACATGAATGTTTACCCAATGCCTGCACTCCCATTGTATCTTGGAAAGAAATAACTCATTTTGATTTTACAGGCTTATAGTTAGAAGGAGATGAGTCTAAAATGAGACTTTGAAGTTAAACCTAGGACTTTTGATTTAATGCTGGAATAAGTTAAGACTTTGGGGAACTACCAAGAAGGCATGATCGTATTTTGCAATATGAGAAGGACATGAGATTTGAAGGCAAGGGCAGGGATGGAATGTTATAATTGGGTATTTGTCCTGCCCAAATCTCATGTTGAAATGTAATCCCCAATGTGGAAGGTGAGTCCTGGTGGGAGGTGATTGGGTCATGGATGCAGATCCCTCATGAATGACTTAGTGCTGTCCTCATGATATTACATGAGTTTTATGAGATCTGGTCATTAAAAATGTGTGGCATCTCCCCCCTCTGTTATTTGCTCCTGCTTTCACCATGTGACATGTCTATTTACCCTTTGTCTTTCACCATAATAAGAACCTCTCTAAGCCTTCACCAGAAGTGAGAAGATGCCTGCAGAACTGTAAGCCAATTAAACCTCTCTTCTTTATAAATTACTGTCTCAGGCATTTCTTTATACCAATGCAAGAACAGCCTAGTACACCATGTATTGAAATGCTAAAATTAATTACATAAAGAAAGCACATAAATAGCTAAACACAAGCCATATGCAAGTTTGTAAGATACAAAGAAGATCATAGGTTCAATTAGGAGAAAACATATTTTTTAATAACATGGAGCCCAAGCTGGGTACTGAGGGTGTGTAGTACATCTTCAAGTGGAGTGGGAGTTAAGCATTCAAGAGGGGAGCACACCAAAAGCAAAGGCAAAGGAGAAATATTTAATTTTGCTGAACATAAGGTACAGTTTGCAAATAAGGATAAAATATCATTTTTATTCAGACAAGATATTTCTTTTAATTCTGAGCTAGTAAGTTTTTACTTTATTCCCTAAGCAGTGCAGCTCTCATTCATAAAAGTGCCTTGATCAGACAGAAATGATTTACAAAATGAGCAGGTGGGAAGAGCAGCTTTTGGTTATCGCTTTAAATTTAATAGAGGAACAGAAAAGCCCAAAGTTTGACTGGTTATTATTTTGCACACTTTAGACCATTTTATCCTAACAACTGTATATGCAGCAAAGGGACTTGAAATTCAGAAATACTAAATAATCCCCTTGAGACAAACAGTTGGTATTCAGCTGAGCCAGGATTTGAATGCCTAACTCAAGACTTGGTTTCTTTACCACAACATCATACTACCAAAAGTAGTGACGATGAGAATGAAAAGGACAGGAAAGATATTCAAAACATTTCTGAAGGAAATATCTAGAAAATAGTTATTAATGGTGAGTGGATGAGTAAGGGAAAGGGCACATCAAAAATTAAAAGGCTGCTTGCTACTTAAAACCTTTCAAGTACAGAATTAATGTTTTAAATAAACAATGAGAAATTATCATTGAGTAGTATACACCTCTGATTTTTACTTTGATTTTCTATGAACAAGAAAAGATTTTTTCAGAGAGTCTGTGTTCAACTTACTCAGCATACACTTCTTATTCACATCTATATAAACTAGAATATCAGCTGTCAATGGGATATCCTTATTCAATGTTCTAGTTAGTCCCCTGAATAGTGAATCTATGATATAGGCAGAAGCTCTTAGCTCCTCTGAACTTTAAGGAATGAAACCACTACTGACCCTTGAACAACACAGGTTTGAATTGCATGGTCAACCCATACAAAGTGATTTTAAAATAAATATATTGGAAAAATTTTTGGAGAATTGGGACAATTTAGAAAATTGCAGAAAAAACATGTAGCCTAGAAATATTTATTTAAACCCGCATTTCTTAAGTTAGATATGTCATGAATATATAGCATAAATGTGAATACTAGTTTATTTTATCATTTCCTATCACAAAGTATACAAAAATCCATTATAAAAAGTAAAAATTTATCAAAACTTACACAAACACTGGCTGTATATGATGACATTTATAATCATAAGAAATGTAAACAAACAAAAAACAGAAGTATTAAATTATAACTGCATAAAATTAACTGTAGTACATACTATACTACTATAATAATTTTGTAGCCACCCCTGTTGCTGTTGTGGTGAGCTCAAGTGTTGCAAATGTCCACTTAAAATGCCTGTGACACTAATCATCTCTGTTTGAGCAATTCTCTCCAGTACATTATCTCAGGGGGGGGAAAAAAAAAGGTCTCTGGCTAAGGATCGTGGCTCACTCGTGTAATCCCAACATTTTGGGAGGCCAAGGTGGGAGAATTAATTGAGGCCAGGAGTTCAAGACCTGCTTGGATAACATAGCAAGATCTTGTCTCTAGAGATGTTTCTTAAAATACAATAAAATAAAAATACATAAAAAATAAATAAAAGATGGTCTGTTGCAGTTCTTGTGTATTTTTCATGGTGTTTAGTGAAATACTGTATACATCTAATAACACCATAGGACCCATACAAAGCGCCACTAGACATGCTGGAAGTGCTCTCTGAAACAGCAGAAAACAAAGTCATGACTTTACAAGACTAAGTTGAATTGCTTGATATGTACTGTAAATTGAGGTCTGCCCCTATGGTTTCCTGCCATTTAAGGTAAATAAATCCAGCATAAGGACTGTTGTAAGGATTAAAAAAAAAAAAAAATCCATGAAGCTCTTGCTGCAGTTATGCCAACAAGTGCAAAAACGTTGCATTTTTGTGAAATACCTTTTTAATTTGTATTAACAATGTAGCTTTTATCTGAGTGAAGGATTGCCATAAGAGTGGCATACTTATAGACTCTAATATGATTCAAGAAGAAGCAGTCATTATATGACAACATAAAGAAAAAAGAAAAGGAAGATTCTAAAACTGAAGAATTGAATGCCAGCAATTTCCATTCTAAACAAAAAAAAAAAAAGAAAAAGAAAAAGAAATCCAGAAATCACAAAGGACATTTACTAGTAAGGAAAAGAAGAGAGTGCCAGGATTGAAGGCAGGAAGGGATAGGTTAACTCTCCTGTTTTATGGAAATGCAGTAGTTGAGTTAATGATAAAGACTTATTTTATCCATAAAGCTGCTAATCCCCTAGACTTAAAGGGAAAATATTATGCCAGTCTTTTGCTAACCTTTTGATTGTGCAACTGGAAGGCCTGGACAATGAGAACCCTTTTTTATAGGTAGGTTCTATCAGTGTTTTGTCCTTGGAATAGGGAAGTGTCTTTCCAGTAAGAGACTGCTTTTTAAGGTTTTTCTGATATTGTGCAATGCTCCTGGCCACCCAGAACTTCATGTGTTTAACACTGAAATCTCATCTCGAATTGTAATCCCCAAAATTTGGTGGTCTGCTTACCTCCAAACAGAACATCTCTAATCCATCCTTTTAGATCAGTGGGTCATAAGGACCTTTAAGCCTCGTTATACATGAACTCTATGGAAAGGATTGTGAACTCTGTGAAAGAGACCTCAGACAGAAGAAACATCATGAGTCAAGAAGGATTACACCATTGACTATACCATCCTTGTTATGGAAAAAGTTCTTAAGGCCATCAAGCCCCAAACAATACATTTCCGCTGGATCAAAGTGTGTCCAGATGTTATGAACGACTTCACAGGAGTTACGACAGAGCCAATCAAGGAAATCATGAAAGAGATGGTGGATATGGCAAAAGGCTGGGGGCAAAGATTTTAAACATGTGGATCTTAGAGAAATTCAAGTGTTAATGGATACCACGCCAGAGAAATTAACAGAAAAGCACATGATGGAAATGAATGTTTTTGAACTAGTACCAGACAATGAGGAAGAAGACGTAGAAGAAGCAGTGCCAGAAAACAAATTGACATTAGACAATCTGACTGAAGGATTTTAATAATTCAAAACTGCTTTTAACTTCTTTTATGACTTGGATCCTTCTATTATACAGGCACTGAAGCTAAAACAAATGGTGGAAGAAGGATTGGTACCATATAGAGACATTTTTGGAGAAATGAAGCAAAAGAGCCAGGAAGAAATTAGAATGTATTTCTGAAAAGTTACCGTACGTGTGTCTCTCATTCTACCTCCTCAACCTCTTGTGCCACTGCCACTCCTGAGACAGCAAGAACAACCCTACTCCTCCTCCTCTTCCTCCTCCTCAGCCTACTGAACCCATAAAGGATAAAAACCTTTATGATATCCACTTCCATTTAATGAATAGCAAATGTATGTTCTCTTCCTATGATTTTCTTAATAACTTTCTTTTCTCTAGCTTACTTTATGGTAAGATACAGTATATAATACATACAACATACAAAATTTGTGTTAATTGTGTATGTTATTAGTAAGGCTTCTGGTCAATAGTAGGCTACTAGTAGTAGTTAAGTTTCAGGGGAATCAAATTATCTGCAGATCTTTGTCTGCTCAGGTCTGTGCCTCTAACCCCCATGTTGTTCAAGGATCGACTGTACATAGAAAGAATATAATCTTGGTGCCTTCACTAAGAATCTCTCCCGGGACAGAGCATATTATCTAAAGTTTTGTAGTCTATCCCCTCCCAGTAAAAAGAGTTCATGGAAAAGAAGGTTAAGTAGAAATTTGCAAGCAATTGTTTTTCTCCTGGAGCATAAGAGCAAATGGAAGTACATAATTTATGTAAGAAATCTGTAACAAATATAGCATCATTA
Organism: Macaca thibetana thibetana; assembly: GCF_024542745.1. Lineage (NCBI taxonomy): Eukaryota > Metazoa > Chordata > Mammalia > Primates > Cercopithecidae > Macaca > Macaca thibetana. The sequence goes on along the minus strand of NC_065582.1, from coordinate 26,922,258 downwards.
AGCCCTCTTGTCCAGTCCTTTATTTCTCCTAAGCCAGATAACAGTTTTTTATGTAAGAAAATAAAATAAGAAAAGAAAACATTGTGACAGAACTCTCACAATCCTCTACCCCTATTTTGACACATAGACACTACACACACACACACACACGCACACACACACGCACACACACACGCACACACGCACGCGCACACACACACATGCGCAGAGAGACAGAGAGACATTCACTTATGCCCATGTTATTGGCATTGTAGTGTCTTCTTAAAAGCTCATGAATATACCTAAAATCCGTAGAATCTAAAATAAAAACTGTCGTATTTCAATAACCATTGAGGACTTTGACTAGATAGCAATATAATAATGTTAAATAAACTTTGTGTTTTGTCAACATACATGTAAAAAATGTTAATACATGCCGATTTTACAAAATGCATAGAATTTTCAAAGTTCTAGTAGACAAGAACCTTGGTGTTTTAATATTGCATTTCCTTCGGCTGGGCGCAGTGGCTCACTCCTGTAATCCCAGCACTTCGGGAGGCCAAGGCAGGTAGATCACTTGAGGTCAGGAATTCGAGACCTGCCTGGCCAACATGGTGAAACTTCGTCCCTACTAAAAATACAAAAGTTAGCCAGTCATGGTGGGTGCACCTGTGGTCCCAGCTACTCAGGAGGCTGACGCAGGAGAATCACTTGAACCCCGGAGGCAGAGGTTGCAGTGAGCCTAGATCACGCCATTGCACTCCAGCCTGGGAGACAGAGCAAGACTCTGTCTCAACAACAACAAAAAAAACACCATTTCCTTAATTTTCCTTTTCTTTTCAAAATAAGGACAACAATTCACTGAAAGGCCATGAGTGTAATCCTGATGAACCAAGCAATCTTGCCTTCAGATACAAGGAATGAATTACAAGCAAGTGTATAAATTATTCTTTTGCTTATGGCAAAAAAATCTTGATACTAAAATACCAATTCAGATAGAAGGAATAAACTACAACCAAGACCATAAATTATTCTTTTGCTTATGGCCAAAAAACTTGATATTAAAATACCAAGCAAATTATTAATAATTATTAAAAGTGGGTAGTAGTCATTAACATTTATTGAGAGAGCTTTTTATATGCCAAGCAGAGTGCATTTGACTATGTTCTCATTTTCACTCACAACACTACGAGGTAGGCACTGTAATTCCTCTTTCATAGATGCACTAGAGGCAAGGTCTTTGCCCCTCCCACACAGATTGTAACAAAGCCAAGATTCAAACCCAGAGGGTCTAACTCCAGAGCGCTCAGTATTGCCTCTCAATGGCATTGAATCCTTATATACAAACATACAGAATATATTTTAGAAAATATATACAAGGGTAAGGTTTAGAGAGTTTAAGAAAATGTATTCTGACAGTAAAAGTCAATGTAACTTTTGCATACCAGAAAAAATAGTTTGATATCAGCAGTTAATTGGCATGGACACTGGGTTCACAGACATGGATTTAAAATGGTCCTGCCATTTTCTAACTATGTGTGGAGAAAGAAAGATACGGATACTGAAGGGCAAATGGTAACCAAGTTTGTTAAACAGTTCAGCAAACACATTTATTCTTCCTACCACAGACTAAGACTGCATTTCCCAGCATCCACAGAGATTGAATTTGGCCATGTGAAAATGCCTATACAACAGAATGTGAACAGAAGAGAGGTGTGCCATGCTTTGGTTAAGATGTTTAAAGAGTTAGTTTAAAAGTAGTTATGCCTTCTCCACTGTCTTTAACTCATTCCTCCAGCTTGCTATAGTAAGCATAGAAACCTTAGAAGCCACAGTGTAAAGATAGCCGAAGAATAAAACAGAATAAGCCTGACACAATCACTGTTTGGAAAAGAGATGCCTATAATTCAGCTGCACTTGTTACAGACTTTATATAAGCAAGAAATAACCATTATATCATTTTTAAGCCATTATACATATTTTGTTTGTTTGCTACAGCAGGTAACATTATCCCAGCTGACCGTACCTTATTTACGTCTTTTTGTAGCCCTGTTAAACAGTAAAATTTGATAGAGAGCAAGGATTTTGATAGAGAGCAATGATTTTGTAGCTGATCTGCTGAGGTTTAAATCCGATCTCTACCACTTACTCACTGTTTGTGATCTCGGATGACTCAGATACATTCATATGGCCTAAATTTCTTCATTTTTAAAAAATGGAGATTATAGTAGCAATGCCTAGAAAAATTGTATAAAAATTGAGTGAGAGGTTCCGATTCAAGATGGCTGGCTAGAGGTAGCTCGTGCACGGCTGTCTCATGAAGAGGGGTCAACATAGCAAGTCACTATAACACTTCCTGCAAATCATCTAAGAGAGCACACTGAGAGTCATCAGAGAAGTGACAGGACCCATGGAAAGCAGAGAAGACAGAAGCCAGGCAGCCACCAAGCTGGGACCTGCGTGAAGCCGGGAGAGGCATCCTAACGCAGGGAAAAGGTGAATGAGTGAGAGATTTCTGGAGGTCCACACCTCCATCATGGAGCTTTACAATCCTAGACATAGGAAAGCCTCCTTGCCCCCCCCCCCCCCCGCCCCCTGGACCTCTAGAGAGAGAGCCTCCAGCTACAGAGTGTGCAGAGGCACCACTCAAACTTACATGGAACCCCAAGGCTTCTGATCCCTGAGCAGTCCCGTACCAGCTACCACCACTTCACAAAGGAAGAAGGCCAGGCACTTTCATGTGTCCCCAGGATACAACTTTGATGGCTGGAAAGCAGCTAGGGGCAGTGACTAACTTGTAAGACGACAGTGTTGAAAGCTGAAAAGCAACCCATTAGTACCATGGAACTCTGAACAGGATTAGTACCTCTGAAGTAGAACAACTAAAAATAAGAGAAAGGATTAAGACTCCAGAGCTTTTAGACCCCTAGGTAGTCTTACTTTATGCATCTGAAGAAATTCCTCCGTTCCCTACAGAGGAAGAAGCCTGAAAAGTTATTTTCTAAAACGGTTTTAATAGAGGATCTCAACATTGGCAATTATTAGACATAGCTGAGCAAGAACACAGCACTGAAGACAAAAGGATTAAATGAAAGATTACCAAGGAAATGTAGACAGCTCCAACTTTATTATTGTTGGGGAGAAAAAAAAAATTCCTCTTCTTTGTTAAATTCTGCATGTGGTGGCAAGTGAATTAAAGTGACAAAAGACAAATTAATAAGAGGGGAAGAGGTTCATTCATATGCATACGGAAGCCCACAAAAAAAGTAGGGAGCTCAGGAAATAGTTAAAATTAGAGGCTTATAGACTTTTTTGAAAATAACAAATAGATTTATTTAGGAAAGATATATAGGTTTTTATGACAGCAAATGAAGACAAGAAGTTTTTATTATATTTGTTTATATGACTGCAGCGGTTTCTCTACCTTCATCATGGTCGTAACATCCTCCTGGATAGGGCATTTATGGAAGCTTGATTTCTCAGAAGCTGCTGTTTTTCGTCAGATAAGGGAAGTTCCAAATAGATTTTATTATGCATCTGTTGAATCTCAAATATCTTCAGTTAAAAATAATTTTCGTACCAACTCTGAGGTTCTGAGCTGGTCCCCATATTATCACACTAGATACCAAGAACTCAGACCACCAATCTTGTACCACCCTCCACAGTGAGTTAGACATCAACATTTTTTTTTTCTTTATTATACTTTAAGTTCTAGGGTGCATGTGCACAACATGCAGGTTTGTTACATATGTATACTTGTGCCATGTTGTTGTGCTGCACCCATCAACTCGTCAGCACCCATCAACTCGTCATTTATATCAGGTATAACTCCCAATGCCATCCCTCCCCCCTCCCCCCTCTCCATAATAGGCCCTGGTGTGTGATGTTCCCCTTCCTGAGTCCAAGTGATCTCATTGTTCAGTTCCCACCTATGAGTGAGGACATGTGGTGTTTGGTTTTCTGTTCTTGCGATAGTTTGCTGAGAATGATGGTTTCCAGCTGCATCCATGTCCCTACAAAGGACACAAACTCATCCTTTTTTATGGCTGCATAGTATTCCATGGTGTATATGTGCCATATTTTCTTAATCCAGTCTGTCACTGATGCACATTTGGGTTGATTCCAAGTCTTTGCTATTGTGAATAGGGCTGCAATAAACATACGTGTGCATGTGTCTGTATAGCAGCATGATTTATAATCCTTTGAGTATATACCCAGTAATGGGATGGCTGGGTCATATGGTATTTCCGGTTCTAGATCCTTGAGGAATCGCCATACTGTTTTCCACAATGGTTGAACTAGTTTACAATCCCACCAACAGTGTAAAAGTGTTCCTGTTTCTCCACATCCTCTCCAGCACCTGTTGTTTCCTGACTTTTTAATGATTGCCATTCTAACTGGTGTGAGATGGTATCTCATTGTGGTTTTGATTTGCATTTCTCTGATGGCCAGTGATGACAAGCATTTTTTCATGTGTCTGTTAGCTGTATGCATGTCTTCTTTTGAGAAATGTCTGTTCATATCCTTTGCCCACTTTTTGATGGGGTTGTTTGTTTGTTTCTTGTAAATTTGTTGGAGTTCTTTGTAGGTTCTGGATATTAGCCCTTTGTCAGATGAGTAGATTGCAAAAATTTTCTCCCATTCTGTAGGTTGCCTGTTCACTCTGATGGTAGTTTCTTTTGCTGTGCAGAAGCTCTTTAGTTTAATTAGATCCCATTTGTCAATTTTGGATTTTTGTTGTCATTGCTTTTGGTTGAATCCCTGAATAGACCAATAGTAGGCTCTGAAATTGAGGCAATAATTAATAGCCTACCAACCAAAAAATGTCCAGGACAAGACAGATTCACAGCCGAATTCTACCAGAGGTACAAAGAGGAGCTAGTACCATTCCTTCTGAAACTATTCCAATCAATAGAAAAAGAGGGAATCCTCCCTAACTCATTTTATGAGGCCAACATCATCCTGATACCAAAGCCTGGCAGAGACACAACAAAAAAAGAGAATTTTAGACCAATATCCCTGATGAACATCGATGCAAAAATCCTCAATAAAATACTGGCAAACCGAAACCAGCAGCACATCAAAAAGCTTATCCACCATGATCAAGTGGGCTTCATCCCTGGGATGCAAGTCTGGTTCAACGTACGCAAATCAATAAACGTAATCCAGCACACAAACAGAACCAAAGACAAAAACCACATGATTATCTCAATAGATGCAGAAAAGGCCTTTGACAAAATTCAACAGCCCTTCATGCTAAAAATTCTCAATAAATTCGGTATTGATGTAATATATCTCAAAATAATAGGAGCTATTTACGACAAACCCACAGCCAATATCATACTGAATGGGCAAAAACTGGAAGCATTCCCTTTGAAAACTGGTGCAAGACAGGGATGCCCTCTCTTACCACTCCTATTCAGCATAGTGTTGGAAGTTCTGGCTAGGGCAATCAGGCAAGAGAAAGAAATCAAGGGTATTCAGTTAGGAAAAGAAGAAGTCAAATTATCCCTGTTTGCAGATGACATGATTATATATTTAGAAAACCCCATCATCTCAACCCAAAATCTCCTTAAGCTGATAAGCAACTTCAGCAATGTCTCAGGATACAAAATTAATGTGCAAAAATCACAAACATTCTTATACACCAGTAACAGACAGACAGACAAATCATGAATGAACTTCTATTCACAATTGCTTCAAAGAGAATAAAATACCTAGGAATCCAACTTACAAGAGATGTAAAGAACCTCTTCAAGGAGAACTACAAACCACTGCTCAATGAAATAAAAGAGGACACAAACAAATGGAAGAACATACCATGCTCATGGATAGGATGAATCAATATCGTGAAAATGGCCATACTGCCCAAGGGAATTTATAGATTCAATGCCATCCCCATCAAGCTACCAATGACTTTCTTCACAGAATTGGAAAAATCTGCTTTAAAGTTCATATGGAACCAAAAAAGAGCTCGCATTGCCAAGACAATCCTAAGTCAAAAGAACAAAGCTGGAGGGATCATGCTACCTTACTTCAAACTATACTACAAGGCTATAGTAACCAAAACAGCATGGTACTGGTACCAAAACAGAGATATAGACCAATGGAACAGAACAGAGTCCTCAGAAATAATACCACACATCTACAGCCATCTGATCTTTGACAAACCTGAGAGAAACAAGAAATGGGGAAAGGATTCACTATTTAATAAATAGTGCTGGGAAAATTGGCTAGCCATCAGTAGAAAGTTGAAACTGGATCCTTTCCTTACTCCTTATACAAAAATTAATTCAAGATGGATTAGAGACTTAAATGTTATACCTAATACCATAAAAACCCTAGAAGAAAACCTACGTAATACCATTCAAGACATAGGCATGGACAAGGACTTCACGTCTAAGATGTGAACATTTGACCACATCTTGATGAGACAGCCACATGAAAAGGGCTCCCTGGAGAACCCCCAACTGGCCTGCCCACTGGGAGTACAGGGTGGAGCCACAGGAAGTTTGCAGCCATTTGCAAGAGAAGGAGTCTGGCCTCTCCTGCTCTGGGCTGGTAACCTAGGATTCAATTTGTGGATGGGAGCCTGTTAACAGGAACCCCTCTCGCTTTGTTATGTTGTTTTCCTTTTCACCCAATAAATTCCATAACCCCTCACCCTTCAAAGTAGTTGTGTGCCTAATCTTTCCTTGTCATGTGACAAGAACCCAAATTTTCCTACAACAAAGATAACCCCTCAGCCTTCAAAGTGTCTGCGTGCCTAATCTTTCCTGGTCATGTGATAAGAACTTGGATTTTCCTACAACAAAGATAGCAGAATCTAAACATAATGAAATGTTGAGGGATAGCCAAAGAACCATCCAGCCTGATTACCTTTCACGGATACCCAGTCAGCATGCATACAGGTCTTCCAAACAAGCTTTTTACTGTTCCACTCTTAAATATAAACCAAAAATAAAAAATTACCCAATATTTGGAAAAAAATAAAAAACCTATCACATAAAATATAGAGTATATTAAAAAATAAAAGAAATAATTGGAGAAGCATAAACAAAAAAAGAAGAGAAAAAATTCTTTTAGAAAACCATATATAGTTAATATCTTCAGGAGATGAGAAAAGTTATTGCAGCTACTAAATAAGAAAAGGATGTGATTAAAAAAAAAAAAAGAGCATTCAAAGTACAAGAAAATAGTGCCAGCTATTAAATATGTAATAGCCAAAAAGGAAAATAATTTTTAAAAACTAAAAAAAAAATTCAGAAAATTAAGCTGAGGAAATCTCCCAGAAGTATAATAAAAAATACATAAAAAAAAATTAAGGCAGTTTCTTGTAAAAATTGAAGAACATTCTAGGGGCAACCAAAACAAAAGTTCTAAACTAGGATAACAGCAACAATGGAAGAAAGTTAATAATAAAATAATGCAAGAAACATTTTCAGGACTACTTGAATATGTAGATAGAAAGGGCCCACTTATGGCCCTGCAAATAGATAAATATAAAACCAAACTAATAAGTACCTTTGCAAATTTTTTAAATATTAGGGCAAAAAGAAGTTCTTGAAAATCTCCACAGGAAAATTTCAGTTTCAGAACAAGACTAAAATTAATAATAGCATTAAATTTGTTAAGAACAGCAATAAAAACTAGGAAAGAATGGAGTGGTGCATTCAAACTCTAAGAAAAAATTTCTCAAATTAGAATTTTATACTAAGTGACATTATCAATTTAAGGTGAAAGCAGAATAAAAGTGTTGGCAGACATGAAAAAATCTCAACAACAAAAATTCCTTGCATGCAGCCTTTCTCGGGAAGCTCTAGGAGAAAACGTTCCATTAAACTGGAATAAAATAAGACAGAAAAATGCCTTAAATCCAGGAAACAAAGGAGTCAAGATAAGATAAAGCTAGAGATCGCCTAGCACAGTGCTAAAGGGAAGCCTAAAATAATACATATGCCTTAAATCAACTATTCCTGATAACATGGTTAAAGGAAGTAGGGCAATGCAACTATTAAATTATGTGTGAAAGACGGGATGCCTAGAAGACATTCATATCACAAATATTACAGAAAGATAAGTAAACAGGGATTTAATATTCATGGATTTTTCTCCTATTTTATTTAAAATGTCAGACCTGTCTTAATGAGATTCTACTGACATTTATTCTTTTTAAATTTTTCTTAGATCTTAAGAACCAGAAATTGGCATTAGAAGTTCCATTTCCAAATCTAAACAATACTAAATCATTCAACCTATCCATCTTTTTCTTGTCAGCACATTTCATTGGCAAACAATTCTAATTATTAAAAATCTCTTTTTGTAATGGAGTTAAAACTGCTTTCCTGTGAAGAAAATTAAAATATTTTATCGCAAAATGTATTTATTTGACATATTGTGAAATGGCTGTCACTTGGCCACCCTGACAGAAGCGGTCTTGCAAAGCTGTCTTAAGTGGGGAAAATCTGCCATATGTAGAGAATCTCCATTAATGCAGCCTTCCTCCCCTTCTATACCTTTCACCTGGATCCAGAAAAGATTGAGTCTGACACCTTTTGAAGTCTAGAAAGCAACCTTTTGTATCTATTCTCTCTGAGGGAGGCTTTCTCTACATGATAAGCCCATCTTTACTGACCAAGTTTCTTCCTTTCTTGGCACTAACGTGATTTACTTGCTTTGGCCATGCTGAGTCTGCATTCTTCACTGGGGCCTCAAGATGGTATATAAGTTTCTACATCGTATTGGGAAGTAGGGTCTTCATTCTGAAAGCTCACATGTATACATGTTAAATAAATTAGTATCCCTTTTCTCTTATTAAACAATATGCCTCATTTCACTGACTTTTAGTGAACCTTTAGGGGGTCAAGAGCCTATGGACGCCACACCTCTAACTTCAAGCATCTAGTCTTTTTTTCTGTGATCTACAGCAGGGATCCCCAACCGCTGGGCTGTGGACCAGTACTGGTTCATAGCCTGTTAGGAACTGGGTTGTACAGCAGGAGGTGAGCGGCACCCAAGAGAGCATAACTGCCCTAGCTTTACCTCTATCAGATCAGCTGCAGCATTAGATTCTCATAGGAGTGTGAACCCTACTGTGAACTGTGCATGTGAGGTTGTATACTTCTTATGAGAATCTAATGCCTGATGATCTGAGGTGGAACAGTTTTGTCTTGAAACCATGCCCTCCCATCCCCATCTATGGAAACAGTGTCTTCCATGAAACTGGTTCCTAGTGGCAAAAAGGTTGGAAACTACTGATCTAAAGCATAATGTCTCATATACGGCAATTTTTCAAAACGTGGCTGACTTCAAATGCATCACTGCCTCTCTTAGTTTATTACTGGATGCCTGAGGATCACAGTTATTGTCTTAATAGAAAATAATATATTTCAATGAATACTAACTTAATTTTGATATTATACAAAAACTTTTCTCCAATATACTTCTGTTCCCTCCTCCACCCTTTGTGCTATTATATGTTTCTACATTATAAGCATATAAACACAGTTTTATAATTATTGCCTTATAAATTGTCTTTTAAATCATGTAGGGGAAGAAAAGAGTTACAAAAAAAGTTAATATTACTTTTTATATTTACCTATATAGTTACCTTTATTAGTTCCCTTTATTTCTTCATGTGGATTCAAGTTACCATTTAATGTCCTTTTATTTCAGCCTAAAGAACTCTTTTTAGCATTTGCTGTAGGGCATGTCTGGTAGCAGTGAGTTCTACCAGATCTTGTTTTATCTGAAAAATACTTTTATTTCTTCTCATAGGAAAGTTTTGCTGAATATACAAATCTTAGTTGCAGGGTTTTTGTTTATTTCCTTCAACACTTTTGAGATGTCATCACTGCGTCTTCTGGCTCTTATGAGAAGTTATCTGTTGAGTGTATTGAAGATTCTTCATATGTGATAAGCTATTTTACTGTTGCTGCTCTCAAGATTTTCTTATTGTCTTTGACTTTTGTCAATTTGACTATGATATCTCTGGTTATAGATCTTTTTTAGTTTATTCTACTTGGAGTTCATTGAGCTTCTTGGATGTGTAGATTCACATTTTTCATTACATTTGGGAAGTTTTGGGTCATTATTACTTTATATAATATTTTTCCCCTTTTCTTTCCTTTGAGAACACCCAGTATGTCTATGTTGGTGTGCTTGATAATATCTCACCATTTTCTCTGTTTATCTCGCAAACCAAAAGTAAAATTTGAAGCCCCATGTTCCCCACTCCCCCACTCTCCACCAGCCATCTTGACCAAGAGCATTCCAAAATTAACCTGAAAAATTAGTTCAGGCCATGACCGAATGGGGGAGTGGGTATGTCTCATTTTACCCTCTTACCTTTTGGAATTCAGGAAAAGTCTACCGGCAATAATATCAACACAGACCTTAAGTCCGATAAGAGACATTTATGATATATTCTCTCTGAAGTCTGCTAACCTGGAGGCCTCATTTACATAGTAAAACTTTGGTCTCCACAACCTCTTATCATCATGACCCCAACATTCCTTTCTATCGATTTCAAGTCTTTGGGTAATTACTTAACTCTCAACGAACTGTCAATCAGAAAATTTTTAAATCTGCCTATAACCTGGAAGCCCTCCGTTCAGGTTGCCCTGCCTTTCCAGATTGAACCAATGTACATCTTACTGGTATTGATTGATGCATTATGTCTCCCTAAAAACACAAAAAAGCTGTACCCCACAATCTTGGTCACATGTCATCAAGACCTCCTGAGGCTGTGTCATGGACATGTGCTTAACCCTGGCAAAATAAACATTCTAAGTGTATTGATACCTGTCACAGATACTTTTGGGCTCACAATCTTTCTTAATATTTTTCTGTTCCTCAGACTAGAAAATCTCTACTGACATATATTAAAGTTAAATAATTGTTTTTTTCTGCCACCTCACATCTGTTGCTAATATTTTCTGGTGAATTTTCCATTTGAATTATTATGTTTTCAACTCCACAGTTTCAAATAAAATTTAAAATTTATTTTCAAATATAATTGGATTTTTTATTATTTCTATCTATTGATATTCTGTATTTGGTGCAACATTATTGTTATACTTTAATTCTTTAGTCATGGCATCTCTTAGTTCTTTGAGCATATTTATAATAACTTCTTTAAAGTCCTTATTTACTAAGTTCAATATCTGAGCATCCTCAGAGATATTTCTGTTGGCTGCCTTTTTTCCTACATATATGGCATATTTTCCTATCTCATAATTTTTGATAATTGGATATTTTAGATATTACATTGTAACAGTTTTATCATATCTTTTCCCTACCCTGAGGGTTTGTTGTTGTTGCTGTTATAGTTGCTATTGCTTTTCTTGTTGCTGCTTATTTTTTTGATGATTTTCCTGAACTAATTCTGTCAATTCTGTATTTCCTGCAGCGTGTGGCCACTGAGTTCCCTGCTAGTATTTTTTAAGTTCTTGTTTTATTTTTAAGCCTGGTTTCCTCAGGTTCATATCTAGGTCATTATAATTTAGTAGTTAGCCATTGATCACTCAAAAAAGTTTCTTAAGTTTGTCTGAATGTCTACCAACCCTTTCCAAGGGAAACTGTATGAGAAGGCATGTCTTCAAATTTTAGGCAGCCTACAAAAGAGTCATATTTTTTTACTTGCTATTTGCACAGGGCCTCAAGTTTAGACAGGGTTGAGTAAAGGAGACCTCTTCCCTTCCCAGGTCTTTCTTGATCATGCGCAAAGCCCTTCATGTGAGTGTAGCCATCCTGTTCCCAGGACTATTATATTGAACTTTTTCCAAGTTTCCCTATGGTCATTCAATTCTTTAAGACTTTCTTTTAAATTTTGTATGAGGCTCTTGTTTCTCCAACTGAAATCACAGTCTTAGGCAGCTTGGATATTTCCAACAAACTGATGTTATTTTCAGATTACTATTCTCAAGGGATAGTGTTTTTGCACTGTGCTTTAAGCTGTAAGTCAAATCAAATAGCCACAATACTCTGGGAATGGAGATTTTCCAAGAAGTTGCTGGTACATACTGACTGTGCTTCGGGGATGGAAATTTTAACATAACAGTAAAAGAGATCATTCCTCACTTTAGGCTGCAAGGCTATTGGGTTTTCATAAGCTACCACACCACTGAACTAGAGATGGAGGATTGATAGAACTTGAACCACATTTTAAAATATCACAGGCCCTGCTTTCTTATGAAAGTTCAGTACTTTCTCACAGATAAATGATCTTGTTTGTTTAATGGTTTTGGTTAATTTTCAAAGTTGTGAAGTGGTGGATTTTAGTTGTTTTATCATTTTTTTTGCGTTGTTTTTATGGGAGAAGAGGCTCATCAAATTCTTCACAGCATCATTCCAGAAGTCCTCCCTTCCTTATGCAACTATATATTCTCTAGTCTAAGTGCCTCCAGTTGCCTGTAAAATTTACCACTATAAGAATAAACGTTCAGTTTGTTTGATCACAACTGTATCATCAGCAACTAGCACAGTCTCTTTCCTTCTATGTGAAGGAAACAAAATCTCAACAGAGATTTAGGTAGGAGGGTAGGTAGATGTATAGATTGGTAGACAGAGAAAGAGAGAGAGAGAGGACATGTGTGTATATATACAGACATCCCCATGTATAATTTACATAAGAATATACAGGAAACTAAGTAGCAATTACATCTAGAAAATGGCAAGCTAATGGAGGAGGATACATTTGCTTTCAATTTTTGTTTTTCTACTGCTTTAACTTTTAGAAAAGCATGAATTATATCAATATAGACAGATTGATAGTTGGAGGAATAGGATTAAATTATCCTCAAAAAATATTTCTAGGCCTTTTATTCTCATGATTGTTCTCTGTACAAATTCTTTTTTGTCAGTGCTTCTATAAAAATATGGCTTTCACAATCCAATAAAAATAAAAGATAAAAGAGAATTGGACTAACACACCAAGTTTAGTGTGATGAATTTTCCTTGCTCAAGATGCAATAGTTTTATCAATGTTCTTTATGGTTGCATTTGCTTAAATAGCAGCTACTTCTCCTAGAGCATCAAAGTAACATTATCAAAAAGATATTCCTTTGGAGGAAAAATGAGAATGTTTAGTTCAAAGACTTTATTTTGCAATTCAACAAAATATGGGGGCCTCTACATTTAAAATATTTACCTAAAGACATATTACCAGATCAAGTTGTCCAACTTGGTTTGTCTTAATCATGAAGTCCTTTGGAAATATTAGTAACTAAACATCTAAAAGGGTCCCAAGAGATGTGTTCTATAGAAAGAGTTATATTTTATGGTGCCAGTTAAATTCAAAAAGAGTTCAGGACAGATGGGAGTGATTTTTACTTAGACCTTAACATTCTAGGGTGATGAGAGATGTTAAGCTCCAATGTATGCTTTTCTAGAACAGCATTTATTAAAGTGTAGTCTCAGTAGTCCCCAGATCCTTGTAGAGTGTCAGTGGTGAAAGTTATTTTTGTAATAATAAGACTTTTTTGCTGTTTTGCTCTCATATCCTCTACAAGAGTAATGTGGACTTTTCCAAAGGCTATGCGTTGTGCTATCATGACGGTGTGAATGCAGAAGCAGATGTGAGGATCCAAATGTCTTCTATTAAGGCAGATATTTAAGGGATTTATGAAAATGTAAAATAATACCACTCTTCTCACACATTTTTGACCCATAAATTATTATTTTACATAACAATATATTATGTATACATTAAAGTATAATGGGCTTATTATTTAGGAAATATTTTATATTTTTTCAGTTTTAATTTATAAAATTATTAATATTTATTTTCTTAACTGTCAAAAAGGGTCATGAAACCAAAAATATTGAGAGTCACAGCACTAGATTAGCTAGCTAAAAAAGCAGTATGAATGAAAAGATGTTGTGATTATTGGTAGAACTGAATTACTTGAATCTTTTATCAAATATGAAAGACAGAAATAAACTACTATACATTTCTTATGACATAATCTTCAATTTTGTGAAATAGTACAAAACCAAGTAATGCCATAGCAAAAAATCAAAACTATATTAGTAAAAATGAGACTAAAATCTAGAATGCTAACTCACAAAACACTTCAATTTTCTAACTTGTATGTCTCTAAAAATATTATAACAACTACTTTGGATGAAGAATAAGAATGAGCAATATTAAAAAGAAAACATTTTCAAAATTAATATTTACAAATCTTAGACATTTTCCTTTCTTGAAAGTTTGTGTTTATTTGTAGTTTATCCAGCACAGAAAAATTTTTAAAGATCACAAAAAATAAAATTACATCTGCTCATAAATTGACAAATATCATAATATAATGAGGTTTATCTCCTTGGCTGAGGAAATTAAAACCTAAATAATTAGAGAGAGAGAGAGAGAGACCATATAAAGATAACTTTTACTCAAATCTAAGATGTGAGTTTTTTGTTTATAAACACACACACAAAGTCAGACAGCTGCATTTTCTCTAACTGGTTTAAAAACAAAAGACAATGCTGAGTTTGTATGGAGCCTTCTAATCAATCCCATTCTGGGAATCCTGATTATCTTAGTAGGATTAGGAGGAGATTTCGCTACCTTTTTATTTTGGAAGTAATTATTTTTCTTGGTACAGAGGCAAATGTATTCAAATAGTCACCTGAATAGTGATTATTAATTAATGTAATTTTCACCAAGAAAGGATAATCCATACGTGAAGAACTACATTGAGATGTTTAAAAGATGCTTTGGATGTATTAAACTGTGTTAAGTCTGGGGTTGTAATCTTGTCACCATCAGTGATTCTTAAACTGTAATGTAGAGAAGCCCGCGTGGATCCTCCTAAAAACATGGTTTCAAAGGAATGACACCTTTAACAGAGTCTAATTATATGTATCTTGAGGTGGAAGCCCAGGAATCTACATTTTAGCAGTATCCAAGGTGATTATGACAAATGCGAGATAAGTTACACACTTTGAGAAAATGTTCCAGCACAATCTAAGTAAAGTCCTTCTGAGGTTTTACGAGTTTCCATTTAAATTTGGATTTAAGTTTATTAATCTAACTGAATTTATTAAAGTCATTTATATTTAAATGCGATCATTTTAAGAGACTTGAGATAAGGTACCTAATGTGCGGTTAAAACCATTTCATCACATGAATCATGATATAGTTGCCCAACTTCATAAATGTGCACAGTGTACACAAATGTGAAGTTAAAATTAATTTAAACACACTGGTCATAATAAAATTTTTATCACTTTGAAAAATAATTACATTAATGGCTCTAGTTTAAAAATTTTTCAAAGAACTTTTATTAAATTAACATCTCCTTGTCTCTAAAGATTAAAATCACACAAAATTGCATGTATGTTCTTTACTCTAGTAGCTGTATTAGTTCTATCTTTAGGTAGCTTTTTTGTATAGCATATTTATGTGAATAAAATATTTAATATATTTTTTGATGGTCATACTGTCTATGAGGATACACAAAAGGAAATGTGTATTAGGTAAGCTATGAACAACCACATAAAGTTTCAGTAGACTCTATCAGAATATTATATAACCTGAATGACTAATATAATATTAATAATTCTTTAACATATATTGAAGTATTTCCTTTTGGAGCAGTAATTAATTTTTCCTACAAACGTACTTATTTTTTAAACAAAATCCCATAATTGATATAACTGAGACATTGGCAATAAGTTGATCATTCTGACTGTAGTTTGTATCAAGTTAGTATACTTACCCAACATTTTATTGAATACCTACTATGTGCAAGATGTTGGCTATGCACAGAGATACTATTGTTAGGTATTTCAGAATCTAACCTACATGCATAAATCAAACTGTATAATAGAGTGAGTATAGCAAATGTTTTAATGGAGGTATAAAGATAATGGGAATAGAGGAAGTAAAATAATTCTGTCTGGGAGAAGGCACGGAGAGAAGAGTTGGAAATATTTGTAGAAGATTACACAAAGAAAAGTAAATTTGACTTGGACTCTGAAGACTGGGATTTCAGTCAACTGAAAAATATGAAGAACAGAGAGAATAACAGGAGCAAACGCATGGAGTCTTGAAATTGTGTCCTATGTTTCAGGCGACATGTGATATGTAAGTGACGTGGAAGCAGAAGATCAGACTGCCCATATCAGTCAAGGTCAGAATAAGTATTAAACATATGTTGTGGAGTTATAACGATGCTCTAGAAAATCTGAAGCCATGAAATAGTTTTAAATGCAAGCTTGGTATTGTGTGACAACCTAAATAACAGAAAGAAATTCTGCAAAGATATTGAGTTTATTTGGGAATGTGCAGGTGATTTGCAAATCCAGGATATGCAAGCTTTGGGGACCATAGACATGGCTAAAGAAGTTGAGGCAAAGGGAAGCTTTTAAAGGCAAAAGGGAAAATTATACATATTTTGTTTGGAAACAAAGCAAACATTGGTATAGAGGCTGATCACAGGAGTTGACGCCATTCATTAGTGGTGACAGTGTCAGGCAAGTGTTCTTGCACATTGAGCTAACTGCACTTTTAAAAATCACTGCCAGAAGTTCTTGTTATAAGACATACGTGTGTAAGAGCCCTTTAGAGAGTCTTTGTAATAGGTCTTATCATTGGCATGTGTATGAGGGCCCTCCACTCCTAACCTCCTGGGGTTTTATTCATTTTTGTTAGGGTTTGACACAAGTGACTCAGTTTTAATTCTGACACCTTTCATAAGTGATATGTATGCCTTGTTATATTTCTCTGGAGGCAGTTTTCAAAGAGGGGAAAACTTGAGGCAAGGAGATCATTAGAAGAAAAATGCATTAATAGATCCCTGAATTCGCATAGTAGTGGTGAGCAACAATAGAAAGGGAGGGAGAGGAAGAAAGGGAAGAATGAAGGAAGAAGAAAGGAAGGAAGAGAGGGAAGAAGAAAGGACGGAAGAGAGGGAAGAAGAAAACCACAAAAAATTGGCAGATGAAATTAGGATTAAATTAGTGAGGAATTGGAAAAGTTAAAGAGGAATCAAATATGACCCTAAAGTTTGACTTAAAAGCTCTAGCTTAAACTTTAAGGCTAATTTTCATGCTGTAACCACTGGTTGAATTCATTTTGTTTTCTTTTTAAAATATTTATGACTTTCAGATTTTACTTCCTTCTATTTCTCTACCTGTTAAGATGTAAATGTACTTATTTACTTATTAAAACTTATGAAAACAACAAATTCCTATTTGATTAGTTCCTGGCTACTTATTAGATTTTATTACTTTGTTTCATTTCCAAATTTTCTTTTAGATGTATTGCCATTTCACTTCATTACCCATTTCAAATTTCTTTTCAGCATTACTTAAAAAGTAATTTAGGTTTATTGTAATTAGAACATTTTTGGAACCCCAATTTTTAAATGACAGCATCTCATATGACTCAATAGCTGAAAAATTACTAGCACTTTGTATTGCATTTGTTTCTATTACCTAGTGGCCCATTATCCCTTCTGAGAGAAGCTGCCCATCACATGATCCTCACTACAGAGGCAGATAAGGCTGACTATAGGCAGACATATTTTCTATTACGTGACTCACCTGTGCCCACTTCCTTCTGCCATGGCTGATCACTATCCACAGCCTGACTTAAAAACCTTAACGGAGCCTCCCAGCACTTTGGGAGGCCAACGCGGGTGGATCACAAGATCAGGAGTTCGAAACCAGCCTGGCCAACATGGTGAAACCCTGTCTCTACTAAAAATACAAAAATTAGCTGGGCATGGGGGCACACGCCTGCAATTCCAGATACTCAGAAGGCTGAGGCAGGAGAATCCTTTGAACCCAGGAGGCTGATGTTGCAGTGAGCCGAGATCATGCCATTGCACTCCACCCTGGGCCACAGGGCAAGACTCCATTAAAAAACAAAAACAAAACAAAACAAAAAAAGCCTTAACGGAGCCACACTTTTTCCGCTGGAATGTGAATTAAGTGATTCCAAGACAATCAATTTGGTTACTAAAGAAAACTGGAGCTGGAAGGGACTGGAAGGGTAAGTCCCAAATCAAAGTTATAAGCACAAACACCGCATGTCACCCCTAGGAAGACAATCAGAAGGGAGAGAAAAATGGAGCTGACAATAGAGAGGAAATAGCTTGGAAAAAGAATGAGCTTGTGACATATGAGAATAAGAGCTTTCATCAAGACTGACATCTTTCCAACTCATTTCTGTCTTTGAAATACTCCCTTTTCAGAAGTAAACTACATGTGTGTTTGGTTTCTTATCAAACTAGCTTATCTCAAGTTTTCTACAAATCTTTTCCAACTCTTCATTTCTGGAAACGAAAATATGCCTGAACCCCATTCTCAGAGGTGTATCGGAATGAGCAGACACACTTTGATAGACGGAAACAGGATAACTAAGCCTCTCTTGTAAAATAAGTATTCTTAAGTTATAGATAATACTTGTATCTCCTCTCATCCTTGCAACATAAAATTAGTTCAGAATCTCCATCTCCTTTTCTAAAAGACATGCGGTCTTCCCACGATCTATACATTCTTGTTAACACTTGAAACAATTTAGCCATTTATTTATTGAACAAAAAGACAAAGAAGTTTTCAAAAAACAGAAAAACATATCTTGTAGACACAGCAGCAGTATTTTTGTACTTCACAATAAAATCAGGAAATATCATTAATCCTATCAGCCTGAGAAAACTAGTCAACATCTCCAGGTGGACGGCCAGCTGCTTGCAGTTGCCTTTACATCACGAATCGCCATAGGAAATTATGGACCTCCCTCAGGGAGTTCCAAGAACATTTCTTCGAGGGCAATTTTGACTTGACTGAATCAGCAAACTGAGACTCTCTATGAGGGAAAAAACTATCATCAGAGGAGGCATTTTAGGAGACTAATTCTGATTCTACTAATTGTAAAATATATTCTTGTGACAGGAGATCTTTTCGTCAGAACACAAGAGATGGAAATTAAATGTCAGCAGACCATAACTAATTTTCTCTGACACTTCTGACTTTTAAAAAGGAATATACCCTAAATTAACTGCTTCAAATCCCATTTGAAAATTGGTGTGGTAAATACGTAAACAAGGAAACCACAAGGTGAAAATCCAATAAATATTTGAAGTATACACATTGTAAGCATTTAGTCCTGTGACTGCCATTAATCACGACACATTTGAACGACCATTTATACTTGCTTTGAGCAATTTTCCAGCCATATAATAAAGTGAAACTAACTGTGTTTATCCACACCTTATTTTTTAACCCCACATTGTATTACCTAGCTTGAAAGTTGTGCCAGCCTTCATCTAAAAATGACTTTTCACATTTTCCAAAAGAAATCAGTTCTACTCTCAAAAAATGAAGATTAAGACTTCTATTTTTTAAAGTGCTACAAATTCTGAAAGTATTAATTCCAAAAGAAGTTGCAAAAATATTTTATCTAACAAGTTTCCCTAGGAGACTACTCTAAAAGGGATAATTCGCATGGGAACATAAAAGTCAATGTAGTTGTTTTTTTCTTTAGAAAATTAGCCACACTAAAGAAAAAGCTACTAGGAAAATAAATAGAAAAGAATTTTTAAATTGTTACTGCTATTTTTATTCCTGTTACATTTTTGTGTTGACATAGCCCAATACCCAGGCTTCTCCAAACCTCCTCCCACACACACTTAATTATATTAACAAATATTTTTGAACCCTATTCTGTGATAGGCACAGTTCCAAGCAGGTCTTGTCTAACCGTTGTTCACCATGTGTACTATCTAATTAAATTTGAATATGCTTTACTTGCTATATTTATAGTGTAAGTAAAACAACATTTTTCATTTACTGAGCATCATATGTATCCACCATAGTTTACTTCCTAGTATGTAGGAATGCTAACATGTATTCCTCCCTAAAGTCCTGATAATCAAGTTAGAAAAGTAAATTATGTCCAAAAATGTCTATGGTATAAAGTGCAAGAATAAAACTGTTATAGGAGAGATACCAAGAAAGATAAGGAAGGATAAAAATTAGTTTTACTTTGTCATTTCATGTGGGGATCATCACCCTTTAGTAAGGGGCAATTGAAGCATCCTTCCACAAGAATTAATTGACATTTACACTGTTGATGGAAGTGCTTAAGCAATGTTTAGGTTTATCAAAAACTCTCCCTCTTTAGTTTATGTACATATTAACAAAACAAGCAATATCATACATAGTCACCCATTGCTTAATGATGGAGATACATTCAGAGAAATGCACTTCAGGTAATTTTGTCATTGTTTCTAACATCACAGAGTGTACTTACACAAACCTAGAGGGTGGTATAGCCCACTACACATGTGGATTATATGGTAGAGCCTATTGCTCCTAGACTACAAACCTGTGCAGCCTGTTACTGTACTGAATTCTGTAGGCAATTGTAACAACATGGTATTTGTGTATCTAAACATAGAAAAGGTAATGCTTTGTACTACAACTTTATGACTGCTACAAGATCACTAAGGGTTAGGAATTTTTCAGCTCCATTATAGTCTCGTGGGATCAGCATTGTATCAGTGGTTTATTGTTGACCAGAACTACCTTATGTGATGCATGAGACTATCTAGCTCTAAATAATAGTATAGCACATATGTACTACCTACAATTACTCTTGTATAGTCAGCTCTTTTTTTTCTTTTCTTTTCTTTTTTTGGTTAACCAAAATTTTATTCATGAGTTTTAATGTAATTAAGTTCTCTGAAACCTTGAATGTTTAGATAGATAGTCAATCCAAATTTATTTTCCTAAATATACAAATGTTGAAAAAAAGTAAGTCTTTTTGCATGAATTATCTAGAACATCTAAATTCATTTACCCATATCACAAATATATACTTTATTTGGCACCATTTTACCCTATATAAAGAGGATATTATTTAAAGTGTGTTTTTATGTAGAAAACACTTGTGCCAAGTGTTGAGGAAAAAAACATAGAGTATTTGGGACAACTATGAGGAAAAAATAATTGTCAGTGTGTTTCCAACAACCCTATTTCTAGAAAATAAAATCTAATCTAAAATATCAGCCCAGAATTATGCTATTCATTTATTTTCACATCTAAAGAGAGGACCAAATACATGCTGCTATTATGTGAGTTAATGTGTGGGGTATGGGGTAGGGAAGAATGTGAAAGAATACAAATATGAGAAAAAAAATCATATTTGCCTTATTTTTAGATATATTTTAATTGCAAATATAAAACCCACCTTAGTCAACTCAGTTTCCTGCAAAGGATTCACTGGCACATGTAACCTAACTTTGTCAAAGTCAGAATGCAGCTGGGCCACAAGGTGACTGAATCAAAGGACTTGCCAGGATGCAGTCCTTTCAGTTCTTGCCCTTGGTTTTCTGTGGGCATCCTCTTTATCTAATTAATCTGGTTTCTCCCACTGGCTTAGAAATAAGAATACTAATGGTCTTATTAATATTGCTAATGTTCACTTCCAAAGAACTGAAATGCTCTTTGCCCGATGTTAAATTCTAAAAATTCCCAGGAAGTATTGTAATTGGTCCAAATTGAATACGCTGTCCATCTTTGGACAAATAATAGTAGTCAGCAGCATTGGGCATCATAATGGGGACAACTTGGGTCAGGTACTGCATCCTAGGTCAATCACTGTAGCCATGGAAGCCTCTACCATATCCAAGAATGAAGGAGACGTCTGAACAGAAAATCAGTAGGTGTCCACTATACTGTCCTTGGAAGTTAAAATAATTAGGTTGCCACATGACAGAACATGCTGTTAACTTTTAGATAGAACATCTTAATAGTTTTACAATATGAAATATGATTAGTTTTCCAATATGAAATTAGTTTTCCAATATTAAATTTATTTTAAACACAACTAAGTACGTAATATTTCCGGAATGGGAATAAAGTGAATTATGTGGAGGGTGTAGAGATGAACTGAAACTATGCCATTAGAGAGTCTTCTAAGTGCTGAATTGTTTGTATTCAATAAAATAATTGCCATTTTCTCAAGACACCTAATTTGACAGTTCACAAAGCTCCACAGCACCTACTGTTTGTGATCCTGATTATAAGAGCACAACACAAAACCACCATGAACAAAAAGCACATCAGACTATCTCAAAGAACAGACTAACAAAATGAAAGATTCTCACACGATAAATATGAAATGCTTATATATTAAGAAGACCAAAGTTGTGATATCTAAAATGGAACAATAATTTTTCCAGAATTATGTTCTAAAAAATAACACTTAAAAAGAAATGTAGCATTGCCTGCAGAGTTTGAAATTGCTGCCTCTGACAGAGTTACTTCCTGTTGGTACCAATTTTCCTGAGGGGCGAGACATTTAACTAGCAATCCTTCTCCAACCGAGAACCATCAGTGTCTGTTTATAACCAAGTCTTTGCTGATTTGGGGTCCAGGCCTTGTTCTATAGTCCGGGGGCTGCATTTTGTTGGCAGCAAATGGCCTAGTCACTGAATGAGCAAGCCTCCAACACTGTGCTCTTATTCCTCGGCTGATAATGTTTGTACTACTTCCAACTGCTTCAATATTCCTCACATGAGCCACCTTGCTGAATACTTAAAGCAGGAGTTAGCAATCTCCAAAGGTCATAATTCATGATCATGGACTTCTTACACCAGCTACTGGTTTTAGCCATACTCATAGACCCTCAAGAAAATCACAAACATTCTTGTCTTATGTTTTCTGGGTACTTGAATGATGCCATACTATCTACTAGAGAAAAATCCCCAGAGGATAGTACATGTGAATTAGTCATTTTTTTCATCTTGTAAGTTCAACACCTATGGGATAGTAAGCACCTGATAAAAGTTTGTCGATTAAATGACTAAGTGAATGACACTTCCAACTAGGAAGAAATAATTCCATTAGAAATGCAGAGGATGGACTTCCACAATAGTGCCAATTGTCTTCATGCTTAGGCTTCAATGTTTATTATATTAAAACATAATAATGGCCGGGCGCGGTGGCACACACCTGTAATCCCAGCACTTTGGGAGACTGAGGTGGGCAGATCACCTAAGGTTGGGAGTTCAAGACCAGCCTGACCAGCATGGAGAAACCCTGTCTCTACTAAAAATACAAAATTAGCCAGGGTGGTGGCACCTGCCTGTAATCCCAGCTACTTGGAAGGGTGAGACAGGAGAATCACTTGAACCTGGGAGGCGGAGGTTGCAGTGAGCTGAGATCACACCATTGCACTCCAGCCTGGGCAATGAAAGTGAAACTCCGTCTCAAAAAAAAAAAAAAAAAAAAAAAAACGAAAAAAAATCTGTAATAATGATAGCACCTATGTATCATTTATTCTTTAATTACCTTGACCATTAATAGAAAAAAGAAGCAAAGGGCTATCTCAGGAGTGCTGTAAGAGATAACAATAGTTTTCATGTTAAGTGGTAGCCCTTGAAGTGAGAAGAGGGCAAATTCTGAATATATATTGACTGTACAAACAACAAGATGTGTGATGAACTAGACATGTGGCATGAGAGAAAACAGAAAAGTATACATACAGACAGACACAGAGAGACAGAAACAGAGAGAGTGAGAGAGAGGGACATATAGAGACACACAGAGACATAGAGACTAACAGAGTTTGGGAGAGAACAGAGACAGAGAGAGAAAGACAGAGAGAGATCAGGACATGAAATAAGGAAGCAATTAACATGTGAACTCTACTGAAGTCATGAGCCCACAAGGGTAGATAGAGGAGAGAAACATCCAATGACAACGACTTAAAAGTTAGGACATTCAAAGAGGTGACTGGAAAGGAGGTACCAGTAAGGCAAAAGGAAAACCAAGTAAAGAAAATGTTTTCATCAGGAGAAAGTAATAATATTTGTTAAACATCACTTATAAATTAAGTTAAATGAAGACTAAAAGTTGTCATTATTCTGGTCAAGATCGAAATCATTGGTGACCTTGTCAAGAGCGCTTCAGAAGAGAAACAAGCAGGATTGTTTGATTACAGGTCTGTTACAGAGAATGGGAGGAAAAAAGAGGAAACAGTGTTTTGAGCAATGCTTATAAAGAGCTTTATTCTAAGAGATTGCAGAACAAGGGGTGAAAGGGTTGTAGGTACTAGCTGGAGCTTATTTTTAAGGGCAGGAAGTTTACAGAATGCTTGAGTAATACAAACAAGAGAAATGGAGTAATGAAAGATGAAGAAGACAGAGTCATTGCAGGACTAAATTTTTACTGAATGCTCACAATATTTAAGATACAGCGTCAAGTGATTTACTTGTGTCTTATTTAATGATTAAAACAAACCCTGGGGTAAATAATGTTACTTTGTTTTACAGATGTGGAAATCACTTAGAGAAGTTTAGGCTGCTTGACTAAAGTCACACAGCTGATAAGAGACAGAGCCAAAAGTTAAACCCAAGACTGCTTCAGATCTCCATTGCTTCAAATCTCCATGAACTTGACCTAATCATTAGTTACAGATAAATTTTGTCAGGCCACTAAAGTACAGCCATTAATTTTTTTTTTTTTTTTTTTGAGACAGAGTCTGGCTCAGTCTCACAGGCTGGAGTGCAGTGGCACGATCTCGGCTCATTGCAAGCTCCGCCTCCCGGGTTCACGCCATTCTCCTGCCTCAGTCTCCCGAGTAGCTGCGACTACAGGCGCCCGCCACCGCACCCGGCTAATTTTTTTGTATTTTTAGTAGAGACGGGGTTTCACAATGTTAGCCAGGATAGTCTGGATCTCCTGACCTCATAAACCGCCCGTCTCGGCCTCCCAAAGCGCTGGGATTACAGGCGTAAGCCACCGTACCTGGCCCAGCCATTAATCTTATCTGAACCCAGGCCTGTAAAATTATTTGTGCAGCCTTCTAAGTACCCAAGAATTTTCTTCAGCACTAAGACAACCTCAAATAATGGTTTCTACAAATCTCAGCTACATAATTTTCCATGGTTGAACAACATAAAATATATATACATGCATATATGTTTCTATCAAGCTAAATATGTTGTTTACATATAAATCTCACGTTCAGTTGTTCGGCAAAAAACAGTAAATTGCTCAGAAAAACATACACCATAGACCTAGAGAGAAATTTAGATATTTGTTTCTCGGGTCCCATTTTATGATTGTGTACACCAAGGCAAGGAAAGGTTAAATCACTTACCATTGACAGAGATGGAATTAGAACCAGAGAAAAAAAAGTGAAACCTCATGGAGAAATTAAAATAAATACATTCACTTTTCTGTTCTTTCTCAGTATTTTACATACCCTTACTTTGAGATGTATAGCTAAAGAGATTGAAATTATACCCTAAGTCAAATAAAGAGGTAAAAAGCTGCAGAATTGAAACTTAGGGAACCTGTAAATTACAGAAGTTTGTTTTGGCTGTTACAAATAAAAAAAGAAAATCTTAACCTACACTCAGATATATTTTTCATTTCTGTAGTAGAATGTGAGTGATTTTGTGTAATCCCTGGAGATGAGCAGGCCTAGTTCTAAATTTCCAGTGAGTGACTTTGGATATTTTGCCTCCCTAAGACTCAACGTCTTCACTTGAGAAGCAAGGTTAATGACAATGCCTACCTCAAAGAGTTGTGAGGATTATATGAGATAATTTTGATGGCGCATACTGCCTAGCCCATGCTGTATATACTACATCAGGTTCATTATTTTTATTTACTTTCCTATTTGGTATAAATATTTCTTTTTCTTGAAAGCCACTGAAGTTTAAAATGGATTCCTATAACAATATTTTAAATCCATGTCCTTAGAAATAAAGACTCTTAGCAAACATGCTAGACTTATCTTCATGAGATTTGCAGTTATTTTAAGAATTCTACAGTGGTTAAAAAAAAAAAAAAGCACATTAAAATAAAAGCCCTACCTCAATGCATTCTCACCACCGAAGATGCTTTTGTATTGTCTTGTTTCAATATTATATTATATATATATATGTGTGTGTGTGTGTGTGCATATTAAGTACCTTCTCTATTCTAAGCACCATGCTTAAAATAATTACTCCTAGTCCCATATTAAATTTTAAAAACCTGAATCCCCAAAAATCTTCATCTGAGAATTTTTTTCTTTCTTTCTTTTCTTTTCTGTTCTTTTTTTTTCTTTTTGAGACTGACTCTTGCTATGTTGCTCCAGCTAGCAAAGAACTCCTGATCTCAAGCAATCCTCCCACCTCAGCTGCTCCAAGACTGGGACTACAAGTGCATGCCAACATGCCTGGCCTGAAGAACATGCTTAATACCACTTTCCCTGTATTTTTGAGGAGAAAGAATACCTTCAACTACCAGATATAAAAATATGAGTTTCAAATCCCTGAGAAGAAAGTATTCCACAACCACATTATTAGAAATCTAGTAAAGGTTGTTTAATTTTGTGTTTCATTTAATGAAAAAAATTTAAATTTTCTCTCTTGTGTCTCCTTGAAATTCATCAGGATGTTGTAGCTCACGGTGCTATGTTACTATCACACAGCCTAAATTGCTAGTATTTCACAAGTGTTGCATATTATATGCTTGTACAGCTTACATCCAAATCACTATTAATATTTAACATTGTCTAGTGACTGAAAAATAAAAACAAAGCTAAGCTGGATGGGCTATTATTAAAAAAAAAACTATGAAAAAAAAAATCTTAAGGAAATAAATTTTTACCCAACTAGCTTCCCTATCTTTTCCTTGACTTAGAAAGTTTTTCTGCTTTGCCTCCTAACCCCTAATTCGGTTGATCTAAATTGTTTTCTTCAAAATTATGCTTGACATTAATTTACTGTATCTGTTGAGAATTAATTTCTCACATCTTTCTAGGATTTTGTGTTCCCAGTAGAGCTTATTTGTCATGCAGTCTAAATTATCTCTAATCCAGCCAAAGAAACTCAATTTTCATACCACTTCTCATTCTAGTAATATAGCGTTTGGCTTGGAAGTGTCTCATAATTCAAATAGGTTTCTGGTCAGAATGTGATCAACAGCTGTGCTTGTTCATGTTTCTGTATTTGTATATGATACGTAAACTCAGGGGTCTACAGGAAAAAAGTACTTTTCCACACTACAGTACTAATCCCAGCAGAGATTTTAAGAATTTATTTATGAAAAGTTTTCTCAGATAACCTCCTATTCTGCCATCTGGTTTACCAAAATCAAACCTCCTATTCTGCCATCTGGTTTACCATAATCAATCTGCTATCTGGCTTCATATAGTTATTTCATGACCTAAATATAAAGAAGAGAAAATTGTCTCTTTGTTATGTAAAATTCAGTCTAAGGAATTAAAATTAGCAATGTTACAGTTTTTAATGCTCTTCATTTCAATAGTCCTTGGAGGCTGAGAAAATACATTTCTATATTCCAGATGATTTAGGGAGGTTTATTATTAATAAACATACTTTGTAAATATCATCCCTACCTTTTCTATGCCTTATTTTAAATCTGAAGCCCTAATCCAATAGATATTGTGGCTATGTTTAACCCTTGCCATGTGACTGAGCGTAGCAGTGTCATATTGGAATGCAAAGGGTTTCAGCACTCTTCTGCTTTAAGGCCAGCTCAATATGACACATGAAAAAACAAACAAGAAACTGTCTTCTCAGGACAGCTTTACACAGATGCACTGATAGCTATTCTGTAAGTTATTTGGTGCTGAATGTGTGAACTGAGGAATACTGAGCTCCAAACATTGAATATCCTGGTTTTTATTGACTAATTTCCATTCACTTCAGAAAGTGTTCACTGAAAAATCTATGAGGTCTAGCTGTCCTGAGACACTAAGAAGAATAAAAATGTGTGAAACATGATCAGAGTTTTTGAAAACTTGGCAAAAGAAGAACCATATTCCCAGTGAAGGAAATATTACCACAAAATGATGAATATGAAAAGACCATGTGCAGTAGAAGGTAACAAGAGAAGATGGTAAATAAAGGTCCTGCTGGAGATTAGTGTGACGTACACTGGATTAGGTAAAGTGGGCCAGACTGTAAAGGCCTTTTAAATAAGTAAGACAAGACAATTTGTTAAGATATAAAAGCATATGCTGTTTACACTATTGTGAGCAGGGTTTTTGATGTTGTTGTTGTTGTTTTGCCAATGAATATCAGTGAAAGAAAGCCACACTTTTGTGTAATGAAAATTAAGACAACCACCATGGGGTAAGTCACTACCACCTTAGCCCCTCTTACTCCAACTTCTGGTACCAAAGAAAAACTTGAATTTTTTATTAATCTGGTAGGTGAGGAAAGGAGGTCTCACTGAGGAAGAATATTAAATATTTAACCAGCCACAAGTGTGAGCTCAGAGCAGAACACAGACTTACTGGAATGTAATAGTTCTGTTGTTTGATTGCTATGAAGCAAATTTCATATCCACTAGACAAGATGGAAATTGTTTCTTGAGTAAACTTCACTCTCATTTTGGGAGTGATTCAAACAGTAATTCAGTTCAGTAATGTAATCAAAAACAATATTTACACAAAAAACAATAATTTTCCAATCCCTAGCAATAATTAACTTTTAAATATAATAGAAAAAAAATCAGTCACAATTTCAACAGAACTATTAATAAAATCAATTCCAAAAAATCTACAAGAAGAAACTATATATTTTAAAATGCTGAAATATATAACAAACAGAATAGACACCACAAAAGTAAATGTAAATACACTTTTTACTCCAATTAGTTTACTTCTAAGCATGTATCATCCAAATAGATTGCAGCTATGTTCATAGCAAAAAACCTGGAAACATAAATGTGCATCACTGAGAAAATGGTGAATTGTATAGTAAATTCATACTATAGAATGTAAGAAAATATGTTTTAAATTTCCAAGATACATTATTGCATTAAAATAATTGCAGAATAATATGTGCATTATATAATACTATTTGTGTTAAACATAATAAATCAGCATCATGCAAAAACTGTGTGTGTGTGTGTGTGTGTGTGTGTGTGTGTGTGTGTGTGTACTCTGGCAAGAAAAATTAAAGAAAACCAAAATAAATAGGTTTCTATGGATCCAAGTAAAATCAGAGCAGCCTACTTGGCCTTTAGGTGATCAGGAAACAAATTGCAGTTTTGTTTAAGTTAATGCTATGCAGAATTTTCTGTCACTTTCAGACAAACTAAAATGACCCATAGAATAGGTTTATTGGAATGATCCCAGGAATATCAATATCAACTGAATATGTCTATTCATAATGAATATGAAAGCCTCAAATTTCCATCCTTTCTCCTTGTATGTCAGGTGGTTTTACCAAAACTTTTCCAATATGCTTAGGTTGGGAAATTGCCTCAGCCCCAGTATCTGTGACTCATAATTTGCAAAGCCCTTCAAAGAGATAGACGGTCTCCTTCCATTAATCTTCTAAGTACCAGAATGGATGCTAAAACTAGTTTCTTCGTTATAGCCTTTTATATTGTATCACAGCATGATTTCTGATGAGAGATTTTTGAATTCACATTCACTAATGTTCTCAGTATGAAATTGAAGAGGATATTTTTGTCCTTGTTTGTGTCAGATTCAATTCTTCCTAAACTAGTACACATAAGATGCACACTTTTTCCAGGATCATTTTTAGGTATTATTTTGTGGAAAAATAATATCTAAAATGTGGTATTTTTAAAAATGTGGATTTAAAAAAAATCCAGGTCACCTATCAATCTCCATGCTACAACAAAATCATTTTTTTGGTTATAGTTTTGGGGCTCATTCCAAGAAGGATGGGCATGATTGGACCAATTTTCAGGGATATACAGTGCATTTTTGAATATATATTATATATTTCTTCAAATAAAATAAGCATATGTTTTGATTAAGCATAGTTTAGGACTAGTGATTGCTGGCACTACAGAAAAATCAGGAAATTATGTAAACAAGTTGGGAACTTCAATTGGTAGTTTAGTTCTGAGTCTGATTCTTTTGTTAAAAACACAAGAAACTTAATAGGAAAGTGTGTTTGTTCCAGTAACAACCACTGGGCAACAAAACTTAAGTACTAACCCTGATACTTTCAGTTGGGTTTTCTTACAGATACTCTAGTTGGAGTTTCTGGATTACCATTTTAAAGTTCATGAATTTTTTTTGTATTGGAGGTGAAAGGTTTCCTGGATGGTGATAGTTTGTCATGTCCAACCATTAAGCATCAAGATATGCAAATAATAAATGAGCCAGATTAGTCTCAAGAACTTCTCTTCGTGTAAAATAATTTAGTTAATTAATAGATAAAACTTTGGTGATCTCCAGATCATCTGGGACATAAGTTAGTCTTTTTCTTCTGTCATATGCTGATGACATTTCCCTCAGAATCCCAGGCTGATCATACCAAAGGGTGAAAGTAGGCAGTTTACACTTACATTGAGTACCCTGGAAAATGATCATATTTGGGTCTTTGAAAATCCCAATTTCCAAAACGTGGCTGCCCCTTGAGTTCTAACGAGGAATCGACCCACTTGAAACTCCTTCACCATGAAAATTCCAATTTAAATATCACATTTTATATAACCCTAGCTAAAGTAATGGGTCAAATAATAAGGATCTGATCAACACCGGAAAATTCCAGAATCTTACCTTCCTGGTCACAATGACTGACTGTGTGCATGTGCAATATGCTTGGCCAGTCAGGAACCCCTCACTGAAACCTTTAGAATAAAAAATAAATAGAATAAAGAGAGGCAAAGTGATAATATGCAAACTTGAAGTTACCAATGCCATGTTGCCTGAAATGTGGAAACAGTCATTCAAGTCTCTGGTTCCAGTAGGTTCCTAGAATTGTTTCTGTATGACCTCAGTGTTTTAGTTAGTGTGTAGGCTAAACTGCTGTAACAAAGAGGAACAAAAACGCCATTGCTCAAACCAGATAGTAGTTTATTTCTCTCTAATGAAATAACCTAGCTGTAGGCAAACAATGGGGAGGGGAAAGAAGATTCTGCTCTTCTAAGTTATACATAAAACAGTATTTCCTCTAACATTTGCTCTGCATCCCCTGGAAAAATACCCTTGTATGAGGGGTAAAATCTGGTGCATAACATATTGTCTCCATAACAGAATTTAGCCAAATATCTGCAGCTAGGCAAGGAGGAAAGGTGAGGAGGAAAAGTGGGGTGATGGCTGAGAAATATAGTCTCCAACTGGACATGTCTATGTATACAGTTTAAAATGGGGTTGTTTTAAGAGAAGAAAAGGAGAATAAATATTTGCAACATTTGTCAGTTTCCACCTGACAGGACATATTTCTTCGATTCTTTCTTGAATTCTGCAAGCTACCCCAAATTTTGCCTAAGCTACTTTGAGTAGCTTTCTGCAATTTGATAATCCAGAGAGGTAAGAAGTCACTTGGATTTTTAACAAAAAAATTCTATTTCCAGAATAAAACATATCCATGAAATTTTGAAACTTCAACTGCCCCAGGCCTTGGTGAAAATTAGGCATTTAGTTAAAGAATATTGAACAGTTCAAAATCCAGATTTGAAGGATTTAATGTCAAGTTCTAGAATGATTAACTTTTCCTGCTTTCCCTGGGAATTTCTTGATTTTATCACTAAAAGTCCTGTGTTTCAGGAAGTCCTCTCGTTCCAGGAAAACTGAGATGGTTAGTAATCCTAAACTATAACCTTATATTCAGGCTCTTAGTTGCTGTTTTCATCCCAGTTCCATTGGCCAGCCTTCACCCCGATGACCTCATTACTTTCAGGTTCTCTAATCATCTTCAAATTAAGTAATCTCAAAATTTCTCTCACACATTCTCATGAATATAATGATCTTATAAAACCCCAGGGCCCTGGTTGTAACTGCATTCTGGTTCTTGTTGGTAAAAATTGGGTCATCCCATTTGAAATACACACTAGGAAAATATCTTCTGGACTTGATTTCCAAGAACCTACCACAATCACTGGCATATAAATATACCAAAAACAAAATCACAATTTTATAAATAAATGAGTGAGTCTTTACAGGTTTCCTCTTCTTATCCTCCCAATCCCCTTGGTTTATACCCCTACTCAGATCTCTTCCCTCCACCTTTGGGTGAGTGTCCTAATTATTAGGGTCCTGCTAGTCTGTTGTTACTTGGTAATACAAAATGTCTCTTTGCTTAAGCTACCATTCATCGTATTTAGTAGGCTTAGTTTCCAGATATCTGTATCACCCCTGTGGGTGTGATTAATATGAAATCCCACTAAGTTATTCTCTGGAAGATTTATCTATCGTTAAAATTCATTGCAAATTTTTTGGTACTTGTGGACTAAATAGCTTAATTCTTTCAAGGAGCTGGGTAATGGATATTTTCTATCACAAACAAGGTTTAATACTCTATTTCCTCACAATTCAGCCTTGTTTTTCTTCACAATTTGAGCATTGCTAATCCAGAGAGTTGATGGTACTGAGTCACTTGGATTTTTGACCAAAAATTCTATTTCCAGATTAAAAAAACAAAAGAAATTTCGAGAATAAAATAAAAAGAAAAGCCTTTCTCACAATTTGCCTAAATCTAGCTTACTCCAAAATTTCCTCGAAATCTTCAGTGAGCCAAGTGCATAGGTTTCAAGTGAATCCTTTTAATTACTGCTGGGTTCACTAAAGAATATTTCCACCTTCACGAAAGAGCCACTACCAGCATTTCCAATACTACCTGGTCCCATCACACCTTCACCTCTACATTTCAACTACACAGCTGTTTTCTATCTCCCATATGGCTGACTCTGCCCTAGCTAGGGCTTTCATATAGTCATGTGCCACATAAGGACATTTTGGTCAACATAGAACTGCATATATGATGGCGGTCCCATAATTAAAAAATTTTTTATCACCTAGTGACATCATAGCCATAAAAAAGTCATAGTGCAGTGCATTACTCTTGTCTTTGTGGTGATGATGATGTAAACGAACCTACTGCACTACCAGCTCTATGAAAGTACATCACATAAAACTATGTACAGTACATAATACTCAACAATGAGAGCAAATGGCTATGTTACTGGTTTATGAGTTTACTCCACTATACTTTTTAATGTTAAAGTGTATTCCCTCTGCTTTAAAAATAAAAATGTGCATTGTAAAACCGTGTGCCATGTTAAGCCAGCAGCAGCCTCAAACATCTTGCATTGACTGTGTCTCATTATTGCATCATGTTCCCTTGTGATTGATTTAATCTCAGGTTGTTTTGTCCATTGCCATACCTAAACGTACAAAATCCACTGCTAATGTTGCCAGTAAGAGGTCCCCTCCAGTGATTGACCTGGAAACTAAATTAGAAGTTATTACAGACTCCAAAGGTGGAAAATCAGTGGTTATTGCTTGCCCGACAGGCATATCCCGTCCTACCATTGCTATGATCAACAACAAGAACAAAATAACAGAAAGATGTTAGAGAATATGCTTCTTAGAGACAGTAAGGCTAACAAAATTCAAGAATGGCTTATATCAGATAAGGAGAAACTTCTAGTAACCTGAAATTAAGATCAGACACACAAGTGTATCTCTCAGCACAATGATAATCACAGCCAAAGCAAAAGTTTGTTTGCAATGTTGAAAGAAAAAATTTATACCCAACTACATATTGAATTTATTGCTATTTCTGGGTGGTTTAATTAATAAAGAATGATTATTCATTACATAATGTGAAAGTCAGTAATGAGTCTGTGAGTGGTGATGTGAAAGCAACTGAAGAATTTTTGGAAACTTTGAATAAGATAGACTGGATATGAAGAAAAATTATGCATCAAAGCAAATCTTCAATATGAAAAAAAAAAAAAAAAACCTTATTCTGGAAATGGAGGCCTGAAAAAAACTTTCAACCATAAGGAGGCCAGTTCAATGCCATGTTTTAAGGCTTTTAAGGAAAGGATAACAATCTTGCTTGGAGGCAGTATTGCAGGCTCCAAATTGAACCCCAGGGCCTTTAAGCATATTAATAAGCACACACTGCTTATTATAGCACTATAAGGCTATAAGTGCACTCTAGGGCTCACTAGAAGTCGTGGATGACCCAGCTCTTCTTTGAAGATGCCCTCCAGAATTGCTATGCCAGTAAAAAGTAGAAGTGTTGTTGGAGAATAATATATCTTTCAAGATTTGCTTGTTGCTGATAATGCTCCTTCACATTCTTCTTTCATTAATAACCTTCGTCCCAATATTAAAGTGGTGCTTCTCCCTCCAAATACCAACTCTTGGATCCAACAAATGGATCAAGGAGTTATAGCAGCTTTTAAAGCCTGTTACCTAAGGAGGACCAATGCCTAGGCTATTTCTGCAACTGAGAAACACCCTGAGAAGACATGGATGCAATTCGGGAAAAAAATTCCAACATCTGCAATTTTTGAAAAACCTTGCTTGGTATCGGGGTGATGTCACCACGGAGTCTATGGATGGCATCTGGAAGACAACACTGAAGAATTTATCCATGACTGGAAAGGCTTTGCCAACAATGAGGAGGTTGAAAAATTCAACAAGGCTATAGCTGAGATATTAAACAACTTTAACCTAAATGTGGATGAGAATGACATCGAGGAACTTTTAGAGGTGATTCCTGAGGAATTGACTAATGAGAAGTTGTTGGAACCAGAACAGAAATGCATCGCTGAAGAAGAGGCAAGAGAAAAGGAAACTGCAGGAGAAGAAAAAGAAGATCCCTCAAGAAAATGTACATTAAAAGTTCTAGCAGAAGCTTTCACAAATCTCAACAAGCTCCTGAAAAACTGAAAACATGGACCCCAACACTAGAAGGTTTTTATCAATAGAGAGGAATATTTGTGGTGCCTTATCTTCTTACAAGCAAATCCATGAAGAAACAAAACAGAAATCAATAAAGCAAATTACCGTGGACATATTTCTGAAGAGTGGCACTTCCTCAAGAAAGCTTAAGCAAGTCTTTCATGGGTTATTCCATTAGAAGGCATTGTTATCGGAAGAGATGTAAGCTCCATGCATGTTGTCTCTGTAGACCTTCCAGCCAGACAAGACATGGAGGTAGAAGACAGTGATATTGACGGTCCTGATCCATGTAGGGCTAGGCTAACACATGTGTTTGTGTCTCAGGTTTTAATGAAAAAGTTTAGAATGTAAAAAAAACAAAAAATAATTTTTTAAAAGGGAAAATGTTTACAGAATAAGAATATAAAGAAAGAAAAGATTTTATACAGCTGTACAATATGTTTATGTTTTAAGCTAAGTGTTTTTACACGAGTCAAATAATTTAAAAAATTAGAAGTTTATAAGGTAAAAAAATTATAGTAAGCTAAAGTTAGTTTATTATTTATAAAAGAAAAATATCTATAAACATTTAGTGTAGCCTAAGTGTAGAGTGTTTATAAAATCAATAGGCCGGGCACAGTGGCTCACTCCTATAATCCTAGCACTTTGGGAGGCTGAGCCAATTGGATCACTTGAGGTCAAGAATTTGAGACCAGCCTGACCAACATGGAGAAACCCTGTCTCTACCAAAAATACAAAATTAGCCGAATGTGGTGGTGCATGCCCGTAATCCCAGCTACTCAGGAGGCTGAGGCAGGAGAATCACTTGAACCCAGGAAGTGGAGGTTGAGGTGAGCCAAGATCACACCTTTGCACTCCAGTCTGGGCAACAAGAGGGAAACTGTCTCAATAAATATATAAATAAATAAAATAAAGTTTATAATAATGTACAGTAAAGTTTTACACTTTTACATTTACTCACCACTCACTCACTGACTCACCTCGAGCAACTTCCAGTCTTGCAAACTCCATTCATGGGAAATGCCCTATAGAGGTGTACTATTTTTATCTTTTATACCATATTTTTACTTTACTTTTTCTATACTTAGATATGTTTAGATACACACATACTTACAACTGTGTTACAAATACCTACAGTATTCAGTATGGTAACATGCTATACAGGTTTGTAGTTCGGGAGCAAGAGGCTAGGCCATACAGCCCAGGTGTATAGTAAGTCGTGCCACCTATATTTATGTAAGTATACTCTATGATGTTCACACAATGATGAAATTGACAAATGACACATTTCAATTCCCAGTCATTAAGTAACACATGACAATCTGTTCATCTTCTTCTTTTTGCCTATGATAACCTCTCCTTTCTTTTTTACCTGGCTAACTTTCACTCGTTCTTTATGTTTCAAATTTAAACCCTCCTTCACTAGAGAATTTTCATGACACCTCCATCCCTTACCTGGTGTGTGTGTATATATATATTCTTCTTATGCACCCTCATATTACCTTGTATTTTACCTACTGTGGTGTCCATTATTTTTGCATGTTAAATTGTCTTTATTCTATGCTGGACTATAAATGCTGTAATAGAAATCAGTATATCTATTTCGATCTAAATCAAATGCACAATGCAAACATAGTGCCTAGCATAACAGATTTGTATTGGGAGTAGGAAGAGAAAAAGGCACGGATGGAGGAAAGGAAGGATGAATGAGTGATCTGAATGTGCCTCTTCACACCATGGACTAAGCTGACTGTGCCAACAACACCTGATCTGCTTTTGTTTCTTGACATTTCAAATCTTTTTCTTCCGTTGGCTGGTTGTACTTTTCCCTCTTTTAATCAGACTAGTGCATCTTTTACTTCAAGGCTTAGAGAAAATACATACTGCAGCAGAATATTGTTTATGCCCACCTATCTCAAGTGACCTCCCCTACTTGTACTCTATGTCATCACACATTTTAATTCTGTTTATAGAATAATCACAATTAATAGCCATTTTCCTTGTGTATTACATTCTGATCGTTTGTCAGTTCCCTTAGCGTGTAAGCTGCATGAAGGCAAGGACTTTGTATATTCAGCACGGAATTTGCTGATCCTAAATGAGTACCTGGCACATAATATTCTCCCTCTCTCTCTTTCTCTCTTTCACCTAAGTAAATAAATATATTTATTAAATAAAAATGTATCATTTTTACCCTGTCAAATTTTTTCTTTATGTTTATACAGAACTGTACTTCTTATAAACCCAATAATTAATTACATTAAGTTACATTTCCTATCAACATAAAAAGAAATTGACATATTTCCTGAATATATGTATAATAAATTTTAAAATATATCAACTAAAAATGTATTGATATTGTTAATGTGTTGTGAATATGCTCCTATTAGAATTTCCAACTACGTATCTAGAGCTTTGAAATCCTATGATAGGTATTGCAGCATTTAAAGAGAAAATTAATAAGAGAATTAAAGCAATAACAACCAAAAGAGCATTAAAGGTCCTGATTGAAAATGGAAATTAGATAGAAAACTAAAAAATAGTGAAGAAAATGTTTGCTCACAATACTGAAAGGAATTATTTTTGTAAGCTTTAGTTTATCATGAATAAACATAACTGGTTAACTGGATATTTTCTATAGTATTATAGAAAAAGGACTAAATTCCCTTTGATGACCTTGAGGCACTAGGGGATAAAAAAATTCTATTCAGGATTCTTTAAGTAGTCTAATTTTTTGAAACATTGTAAACCATTTGTGACTTGTCTCACTTTCTATGCCTTACGCTGTAAGTTGTAGAAAACATCCCCCAAGTTTTTATAAACAAGAAAATGTATTATTTCATAACAAGAATAACAAAGCAAAAGAATACCAGAGTGCTTAATTTAGGAGTTTAGAATCTTCTCGTCTATTTTGCCACCTTCTTTGCATTGGCTTATTCTTTGGGATTGGCTCTTCGCATACTCTAAAGACGGTTGCCACAGTTTTAGGGATCACATGCAGATAACATTCTTCAGGGCAAAAAGGATCGTCTTCCCTCTCATGCATAACTATGTAGCATCACGAACAGCCTTTGGTAGAAACCTTCAAACATATTTCCCGACTATCTAGTTGGTCAGAATAATGTCACATGGAATTACTATGGTTGCCTTTACCAATCAGGGTTTATACACCACAGCAAAATTAAGCTTGTTCCATTGCTTTATGCATCAAGCCAGTCTGTCTTCCTGATTTTTAGTTTTTACTTCTCGTGGCATCTTAATTACAATACCTCAAGTCTGAAACGTACGTAGCCATAATTTCATTTGCCTCAGGACACATTCTTTTGTGAAGTTCTCTTTCTCACAAATATCCTTTTAAGGGCATGGCCCTTGATGGCCTTATCAGGACCACATGATTCTACCCTATTAGGCACAGATGATTAGACCAAGAGTGGACACATAAAACAATAGGAATCTATTCATATTATTTGTTTAGCCATTCAGATTTTTCCATAATTTTCCACAAAAATGTGAACTACATGTCCCAAAGCTTGAATAAGTCTGGTGATTTCAGACACTGAAGTCATAAATTTATGTGAATTTGGGCCAAAATTGGTACTGAGGCAAGCCAGAGTCATGAAAGTCAGATTTACAGAAAATCAAAAGGGTAATCATGGAAAAACAAATCCTAGCCTACAAATATAAAATCAAACAGATGGAATTAGAAAGTACGTTATGGCCAAGAGAAAAATAGACTGTGACAGAGACAGAGAGAGAGAGACAAAGAAACAAAGAAATTTGCACATTGACTTTTTGCAGTTGCAGTAACACATAGTTGCATTTCCAACGGTGGGCTAGGTGAGATGCCCCTGTATCCTGATTATCAACACTCTTCTTTCTGGAAACCTGTTGAATGTCCTGTTTGTTAAAACTAAATGATCTATGTCCTAAAAATTGGTCTTTCTGTTTTTGCCCTTTAATAACCCAACCACAAGTATTAAGCTGAGGTTCTGAGCACCTAAATTTAGTGTTTCCTATAAACATCATACTGTTGTCCTTTATCTTTAGAGATTAGAACAAGAGAATGCTAGCACTGTACAGGAGCTTTCTTTTAGTTACTTCACTCTTTTTATTTTATTGCATTTCATTTATTTTACTTTTTCTTGAAACAGAGTTTTGCTCTTATTGCCCAGGCTGGAGTGTAATGGAGCGATCTCAGCTCACTGCAACCTCTACCTCCTGGGTTCAAGCAATTCTCCTGCCTCAGCCTCCCCGGTAGCTGGGACTGCAGGCGTGCGCCACTACACTCAGCTAATTTTTTGTATTTTTAGTAGAAACAGGTTTCGCCATGTTAGCCAGGCTGCTCTCAAACTCCTGACCTCAGGTGATCCACCCGCCTTGGCCTCCCTAAGTGCTGAGATTACAGGCATGAGTCACTGCACTTGGCCTACTCCTTGCATGTTATAAATGAGTGAACTGAGACCCATATAGCTGAAGTGACGCAATGTCAGTGAGAGATGACAGTGTCACAAATAAACATTTTGATCCTTTAGATTTCTAGCCCAGAACTGTCTTACTCTACCAACCCTGTGATTATGTATATTTGAATTTTTCTGTAAAGTTAGAGTACGCAGGACAATCCCCTCTTTATAATTCTTTTGCCATTAGCAGGAGCATGGAGCATGTGGTCACACACCTGCTGTTTGTGATGCTACGCCTGTGTCTGAGTCAGCTCAGTGAGTCGGAATCTCCCAGAGAGCTGTCATCCTATTTGTGATGCTTATGGCTATCACTTACAAGCCCACTCTGCTTTACTTTGTGCTGTTTTTGAAGTATTATTTCTGTTTGTTCTATTCTGCTTGTTTCCTGTGTAGTTGATGGCTCTATCCCAGCTCACAGCTTCTGCTTTGGTATGCACCATTGTTCTCCCTGTGACCAGCCTGGGGAAGATGAAACATATCAGTTCGTCTGATCTTATCTTCAATGCTCCTACACGATCAGTTAGCAGTGCTGGACTTTGTTATTTAAGATCATTTGTTGAGATTTGTGACTGCAGTGTCTACGTATCTTTAGGTAATACCAACGGTACCATAATGCAAAATGAATGCCTGTTAAATTGTCTTGTTTTTCCTTCTATTCATCTTTTCCCACCAAATACATACATACTTGTGCATGAACATAAGCGCGTACCTGCACAAATGTGAATATACACACACACACTCTTCCTCATGCAAAATCTGTACTGAATGTATTTTGAATCAGCAAACACCTAAGTTATCTATTCCCACTTTCAAGTTTGAGGGAGAAAATGATTCCATGATGAAAAAAATGTTTGAAAGGGCACAAGTTCAATAGCTTAAGATAAATCGTTTGTGAGTTATACATACACACCACACTATACCACACACACACAGCCATTATACATAAAGGAGAAAATATGTTATGCCCTTGATTTTATATTACAGAATAAAACCCAATAAAATTTTAAGTAATACAGTAATGTTATGTGAACCCCAAAAGTCTGAGACAAGTCTCAGTTAATTTAGAAAGTTTATTTTGCCAAGGTTGAGAACACACGGCCACAACACAGCCTCAGGAAGTCCTGATGACGTGTGCCCAAGGTGGTCGGGGCACAGGATGGTTTTACACATTTTAGGGAGACATGAGACATCAATCAATACATGTTAAGAAGCACATTGATTCCATCCAGAAAGACAGAGACAACTCGAAACAGGGAGGGAGCTTCCAGGTCACAGGTAGGTGAAAGACAAATAGTTTCATTATGTTACATTTCTGAGAAGCTTTTTCACAAGAGGCAATCAGATGTGTATTTATCTCACTGAGCAGAGAGATGACTGTGAATAGATTGGGTGGCAGGTTTGCCCTGAGCAGTTCCCAACTTGACCTTTTCCTTCAGCTGAGTAATGTTAGGGCCCCAAGATTTTCCTTTCACAGTTAATACACTTACCTTGACTGTGTGTTTCAGGATATCCAAATAGCGCAACTCCTAAGACATCACTCACAAATTACATCACCAATGTAGTTACAAAAAAATCATATCGTAATGGTGAGGTTCAGTTTTGCATGCTTCTGCTTAACAAAAAAGTATAGATAATATTGCTTAAACCACAACATATCCACATTTTAAAATCTAGATATAGGAAATTTTCAGACCAAAATCCATTGTAGGATCAACCCGACTAACCATGGCAAAATAATTGGCAATGATTAATGTAATCTGTATTTCACAAGAAATATAGCACCAATTGGAAATAGGTTCTAAGTGGTAATTAATACCCAGAGACCAGAGCATCCCATTCCCCATGCCCCACGCCCCTCATTATCCAATGGATTGAGACATAGGGCCGGATAGATGGATTCTGAGCCAAGGTTTTGATAGGATGCCAGTGACTGGAGGAACACCAGGGTCCTTGGTCTCACGCAGGTCTAGTTAAAATGACACAGACACACATGGAGTCGTTTTAAGGAGCAAAATTTTAATAGCCAAGAAAGAAGGAAAGAAGGAAAGAGAAAACAGCTCCCTCTGACAGAGACAGAGGCGGGGGGATTCAAACAAAGAGAAAACCCTGTGTGTGTCGGAAAAGTGGCTACTTATACTGGGATGCCAGAGGAGGTGGTGTCTGGTTTGCATAGGGCCCAGGGGATTGGTTTGACCAGGTGTGTCATTTACATAGCCTGTGGAAAACCTGCCCTTCCCAAGACCTTAGCTCTTTAATATGCAAATGCAGGTCACCATAATGTTCTGAACACATGCTGTTATCTGGAGGTGGCCATGACACTAGGTATGCCTGGTGACAAGGAAAAGAAGCCAAAATCCCTATATTGAGTGAACCTAGTTTCTAATAGCTGGCATTTGCATATCAAAACTTGCTGACCTGGCCCTTCAAGCTGTCTTTTCTGTTAGAAAAGGATCATTTGGGGTTGTTTCTTATTAAAGGATGATTTCCACCAAGAAGTTTTACCCTTACTATCTGCCTAAAATAATTTCTTAATAACTCCTGTATCAGTTTGCTTACAGTGGTGGTCACTGCCCAGGTCCCTGAACATATCACTGTGCCACTCCCACATAGGGCATTTGACTTGCAAGGTAAAGGTATATTTTAGTGAGGAAGACTGAGTGCAAGCCACAGAAATAATCCCTCGCCCTGCCTTCTTGGAAAATGCATATCTACTTCCAGTTATTACCAACCTTAAGGAATTTAAGAGCTAAAGGATGCTAGAATGGTGGTCCCCATCATGTCTTAAATTAAGTCAGCAGTCTGTCCCCTAAAAGGAAAAAAACAAGAAAATGAATCTTGAGAAATGACTGCAGAGTATGACAGATTCAACTGAATAGCAGCTTAATTGCAGCTGTTTTCCCAGATGTGGCATTGTTCTAGAGTAGATTCATCTGTCTTCAGGTGCTGGCACATTGATTTGACAAATATGTTATTTTCTAGTCAGATCAAACAGATGAGAGAAACGGGTTGTATTCACATGGAATGGGAAAAATTAGATATGTCTACTTTTCCCTCAGGGTTTTGCTAACTTACACTTCCCCTATCAGAATTTAGTTTTAAGAGATCTAAACTGCCTTGACATCCTACAGAATATCACATTGATTCACCACGTTTATAACATTATGTGAATTATGGAAATTAAGTTGCTGAGCAAGAATTGACTCACAAACCAGAAGCTTGATCAGACCTATATCCCAGAGAGAGATAAATCCCCCTACAAAGAGTAAGGGGTCAACTCAACACAGCAGTATAATTACTAGCAGTCCAATATTCAGGCACTGCAAGTGTATTGCCTCTAAGTTAAAGGAAAAATTATCACCCTTTGCATCTCCTGCTACAAGGAAGGAAGCAGAGAGGCTGGTAGACCTCTCTGTGTTTTCGAAAGAGCATAGCCCATACCTGGGAGACAAGGAAACTTGGCAGCTTTGAGTGGGTCCCCATTCAAAGAAGGACGGGCTTCTGCAGAGAAAGAAAGACTTCTGCAGCAGATGCTTGCTTCAGATAAAGCGATTCTGCTGCTTAAGCCATAGAACCAAGAAGCTTTCTGGTGTTGGAACTACCAGTAGTGACCAACTCCGCCATATGGCACTCTACAAAAGAGGATCACAACACAAGCATATGGGGTTCTGGAGTAAGACTCTGGTATCTACAGTGAAAAATCATATATCCTGGGAAAACAATCCCTGGCATGATAGAGTGTCTGACAATGGATGTCATGCATCTGACACCTTCTATCTGATTTTGCCACACCCACCAAGTCATAAAATCAGGTAAGTCCAGGAATAACCCATTATTAAGATGAAATGGTATATCCGAAATCAAGCAGGACCCAGATAAGAATGCACAAGCAGGCCACCTGAGCAGGTAAACCAGACCCACATCTCCCAATGT
The DNA here is from genome assembly GCF_024542745.1 of Macaca thibetana thibetana. NCBI lineage: Eukaryota > Metazoa > Chordata > Mammalia > Primates > Cercopithecidae > Macaca > Macaca thibetana. The sequence continues at coordinate 26,879,223 of NC_065582.1, read as the reverse complement.
TGTGTCAGTTCCCTTTGTCTCATATCTATTGCCACATGAGAGATCTAGTGTGACCAGCTGGCAGAAGATACAAAATCTTGCCCTTGGTTTACAAATGGATCTACCTGATATGTGGGTATAAATTGAAAATGGCAGCAACCACACAGCAGCCTCACTCAGGATAGTCCTCAAAAGACAGTAGGGACTGAGAAAAATATCCACAGACTTGGCAGAGCTTCAGATGGTAAACCTGACCATGCACTCTGTGTACCCAGAGGTTGGGATGTGTGATGGTTAACACTGAGTGTCAACTTGATTTGATTGAAGGATACGAAGTATTCATCCTGGGTGTGTCTGTGAGGGTGTTCCCAAAAGAGATTAATATTTGAGTCAGTGGGCTGGGGAAGGCAGATCCACCCTCAATCTGGTGGGCAAAATCTAATCAGCTGCCAGCGAATATAAGGCAGGCAGGAAAACGTGAAAAGGAGAGAGACTGGCCTAGCCTCACAGCCTACATCTTTCTCTGGATGCTTCCTGCCCTCGAACATCAGACTCCGGGTTCTTCAGTTTTGGGACTCAGACTGGCTCTCCTTATGCCTCAGCTTGCAGACAGCCTATTGTGGGACCTTGTGATCATGTAAATTAATACTTAATAAACTGTATATAGTTTATGTATTAGTTCTGTCCCTCTAGAGAACCCTGATTAATACAGGATGCATACAGAGCTCTAGGAAGTGCTGAATGAAAGGTTGGAAAACTTCAGATTAGACACCCACAATATGTATCTTTTCCTGTTAAAGCAAGTTTTCATCCTTTCCAGGTTAAAAGGGGCCCAATGTAGTCAATTCAATATTAAATAGCTGGCTGATCTCCTTGATTAAAAATTCAGTTTAGGATTCCAGAATTGATCTCTGGGTGTACAGACACAGGAACACATGGAGATAAGCACAAAGTATGAATATCTTTGTATTATCTATTATCATTCACAAGTGAGTACCCACCAAGGAGCAAGTATATTTTGAGAACTTGACTTCAACCAATTTATGTCATTGGCCCTGCCAGCATGGGCTTAGTGGGCACATAAATCTAATTAATGCAGTGGCCACAGTGAAAACAATGAAGGTTAAGAAATCTAATTAATGCAGTGGCCACAGTGAAAACAATGAAGGTTAAGCATGGGCCCAACAACATGGGCGTCTACTTACCAAAGCTACTGCTACAAGTGAATGTTCAACCTGCCAGCAAGAGAGATCAATTCTGGGATCTTAAACGGAATTTTTCATCAAAGAGACCAACCAGATATTTGATGACTACATTGGGCCCCTTTCAAGCTGGAAAGCATGATGAAAACTTGCTTTAACAGGAATAGATACATATGTGGGAGAGATTTTACTCTTTCTGCCAACAAGACATTACTAGAACAACTATCTAAGGATAAATGAAGCGCTTAATTCTCCAGGAGAAGATCCCACATAGCACTAGTCAGATGAGAGGTCCTTCTTTATAGCAAAAAAAGGTGCGGAAGTGGGTCCATGATAATGTGACACACTGGTTGTGACACATATGCACCAATAGAAGCTGTTGATCTGAAAGAGCACTGGAAAATACAGTTAAGAATTAACTCAAGAGATAGTGTTGTGAACACAGAGATATACCACTGCCCAGATTCTACTTCAAGAATATAATTGAAGTTGTCTCAGCATCTGGGAATGTCAGTCTTTTCAGAATTTTCCTTGGCTGCAGACAGCTGTATAGCCCAAGGGCATGATCTTCTTGGCTGGCTCACATCCAGTGACTGATAATGACAGTGTCTTACAGGCCTGGCCATTTCCCGTTACTGTGAGATACCAACTTGCCACACAATGCACAGTTCACAACCTCCCCACCATGGGAGTAGCTGAGGTTTTGTTGTACCCGCACCTGTTTGGCTTCTCTCTCTGCCCCATTGTGTTTCCTCCGTGTCTACCATAACTATGGAGGCCCTTATGTAGTGTTTCCATTTCCAATGTCTATTTTCCACATTTCTAATTATACTCTTTAGCACTTCCTCTTTTTATCACCATTTTATATGCAAAAGCCCGAAATTGTCATTGAGCAAAATCTGAGTATCAAAATTTGAGTCTCTCTTTCTTAGCCCAAGGTTGATGATATGATATAATCTGTGACTTATTTAAAAAACAAAAGGTAAAATAAATTGAGCACCCTCTACTGAAAAAAAAAAAAAATGTGATCAAGCCAATTGATGGAAAATCTAATTATTTTCTTCTTGAAATCAGTTTCTTATTTTTAAAATCAGGAAAAAAATACAGTATGTTTCTGGTAGAGATTTTAATTTTCCAGAGAAATATATTTCACTTCTAGTAAATTCAAGACATTATTCAAAGGTAGCTAGAGTGTGATTACCCTCCTGAGAAATCACAAGTCTGACAACAATAGTATTTCTCAAATGGCTGCACTTAATTCTTCACATATATCTGTTGTTTTCCTCTTTCTGCTAGCATGATAATGCACATGTATATTTTGTTTCATGATTAATTTTAGTTTCCAGGAGAATTGATTGATGTATTTATTCTGTTTTAACAGAACATACTGAACGTTTACTTAGGTATCAGACCCTTGACTAGTTGTTAAGAGTGTAAACTTAAATAAGATATGGTAATTTCCTTTTTAAAATTATTTCCCAATAAATGAAGTGCAAATTGTTTTTTAAGTGGGCTTTATTTCTCTGCCATCTTAGTCTGTAAATTTTTCAGAGATCCCTTCTTTGCTAATTGACCAATAATTTACTCTGATAAATCACGATGATTTGGCGTCATTTTACTTCTAAGAATATTCTCTTTTTAAAGACAATTTCTAGCCCCAATAGTATTTTTGATGTGTAGTCCTCTTTATCGCTTCTCTCCACCACAGGGTGCAGAGCAGCAGTAGGGAGACAAGCCGACACGTTCCTTCATTTATTCTTCTTCCACCTTCCTCCTCTACTTGCTCTGATTCTTCCTGCTTATTGTGGACTGGGAGCAGAAGAAAGTGGAATGAAACAAGGACAAAATGTCACATTCTCTTCCTATGTCATCCCTGTGGTTGGAGCACTTTCTCCTGGTCCTGTAATGGGTAGCATTGCTGGGTTCCTCAGAGAAACTGAGAGACACCCTTCCCCCGAGAACCTCCCACTTCCCTGTCACTGACACTGACAGCACACTTTCTGCCTGACCCCTTTTCCTGCAACTTTTCCTCCCCAGTCAGGCATTTCCTCTTGGATGGAGGTGTTTCAAGAGGATCTGGTTTCAACATATTCTATAGGGTCACTCCTCTCAGGCCAACACATACATCCTGAATCCACTAATGTGTGTAAGCACATGGGACCCTCAGCTCCCTCTGTCTGTCTGTCTCTCCTCCCTCTGTTGTCCGTCTGTCTCTCATGGGCAACTCCAGGCAACAACTGCCTTCTTCAGAGCTCACCAGGAGAGAAGCAGGCATGAGGCTGTCTGCTCACGTGTGCCTCCAACCTCTGGGAAAACATGTCAGGATCTTTCTACCAAGAACCCCTTTTAATGCCAGCTGCAGCCCTAGGCAGGACTCCCTGGCTCTGCTACCCACCAAGCCTCACCCAATAAGTGAGATGCAAGCCAGCCTTTCATTACCCAGAACACTAGTCTTACGTGTCCCCACCCCTTCCTTGCATGACTTCAACTGGGTAAGGTAAAGTCATTCCCTCTTTCTCTCCGTAGAAAAGAGAAAATCACCACCATAGCGTTTCTACTCAAATGAATTTTCTTTTTCTTCCTTCTTCTTCTTCTTTTTTTTTTTTTAAGGGATGGAGTCTTGCTCTGTTGTTCAGGCTGGAGTTCAGTGGTATGATCATAGCTCACTATAGCCTCCAACTCTTGGGCCCAAGTGATCCTCCTGCCTCAGCCTCCCCAGTAGCCATTAGTACAGGTGCTATTTTGGCTGCTTTTTGGCAAGATTTGCATAGATACGTCCAGCACTTCCCTTCAGACTGTGGATGTCGTTAGCCCTTCTCACCCAACATCGTTTTCAACCTGTAGGTCTTAGCCAAAATTCTAAGACAGGATGAAAAGTCCCATTTCACATCCTGCTATAAAACAAGATACCATTATATATTATTCTAATATAAAACTTAGTTCTACTTATAAGTATAATAATTTATAAGGGAAAATTGAACTTTGTCGACAACTTGGAAGGAGTGAATGATGAAAAATGAACATATTGAGTTTACAATAATTTCTATGTACCAAAATCTTTCTTTAAAAAAATCAGCAGCTAACATATCAAAGCAATTCTATATAGAACTGTAAATCCTTGTCAAGTAGGCATCTCATAAACTTTTGTTATTATTTCCTTTATGTCACACCTCAAGAGCTCTCCCACTCTTCTTCAAAACTTAAAGCAATTGCTTTTCTTTCTTCCCCCAATGCTCAGCTTTAGCAGGAATTTTGTCTCCCCAAAGCCCTCCATTCTTGTTCCTGCTGAACACAAGCCCACTGTTCAGTTGTGTCTTAAGAGAACTTTGCTAATCACTATGGGGAATAAGAAAATGGTTCAGTTACAATGGTTACAGATAGAATCCTAAGCTCTTCTGACAGCACAAGTCTTAATGTAATAAAGTATTTGAACCAGTCCTTAGAACTCTAGCCTGTCTTTATCCCGAAAATGGACCTCATGCAAAATAGCAATGACAAAACAAACAAGAAAAGCAAAGCAAACAATAGAAAGACTTCCTTTTTATCCTAAATTATAGCATAGTCCATGTGCAGCCTTCAGTGAACTTGGCAGAGTGCAAAGGAATAGCTCAAACTTCAGAATGGGACAGCTCTGTTAATTCCTGATTAGGTAAACTTGGGAAAATTGTCTAACCATCTGAGTCCCTGGCTTCCTTGATCATGAAAATGAGAAGGACGTTTATCTCTCAGGTTGTTGTGAGAATTAAATCAGATAAAAAGTAGAGGTCCTCGATCATAGCATGTTTTGTTTACTGACAAAACTTCCAACAAAAATTAGACGGTCTTCACTTTAAGGTATGACAAAGATGCCTACTCACAATGTCCATTTCTGAGCACCTCCAGACTAATCATCCCCTAGTTTCCTGTCAGGAAGAACCCTCTTCACATTCCAAGCACCGAGGAGAGAATCTTGGGTCTGTTCCTGAGGCAGTGGGGGTGGATTTGTAGAGGTGAACCAGAGATATTAAAGCAGAGATCTGATTTCGAGTCCCGTCTCTGCTGCTTCCCAACATTATGTGGGAAAGTAAGTTGATTCAGCGATTCCCGGTACACAAGAGTGCTCACAGCAATGTTGATCATCGAAACAAAAAAAATGGAAAAAGCCCACAGTCTATCAACACTGAAATAAACAAATTTTGTTATATTCATATAATGGAGTATGCGACAACAGGGAAATGAAAGAACTAGATCTCTATTATTTAATTTTGTAAATAAACTATTGAATGAAAGAGGCAAGAAAAAAACTACCCAATTGATTCCCTTTAGTAGGTAATATCAAACAGTTTTCATAAAGGGACTGCACAAATTTAAACTCCCTTGAGCAGTGGATAAGGAATATCATTGCTTCACAGCCTCCAAAGCTACTTTGTAATATTTGGGACACCAATCATTGTCAGTTGTATATAAAGCAAATATCTTCTACTTTGAAGTTTGTCATTTCACTCCCTTTGTGGTGTCTTTCTGATGTACAAAAGTTATTGGGTTTAATGAGCTCATTTATTAATCCTAGCCTTTATGGTTTGTACTTTTGCTCACAAAGAATAGTGGATTTTTCTTTGTTATTTAACACAAAATAATTACTGTCATTATTCTTTTCTGGCACTCAAATTATCAACTTTGTCAAGTGGGAGCCCTGCCCAGCAAGGTCTTGTGTTTTTTTCTTGTTTGTTTGCCAGTCTTACAGTGAAAAATGGTATCTGTGTAGTTTTAATTTGTGTACTTTTTTTATTCAGAGTGAGGCTGAAATTTTTTCATGTTTAAGGGCCATTTGTATATTTTTTTATCATCTGTCTGGTTATGTTTTCTTCCCATTTATTACTTGGTTTAGACTTTTCATTCTTGATTTTTAAAAATAATACATTACAGAGATTAACCCTCTGTCTGTGATGTAAGTTTTAAATTGCAACAACAACAAAAATTCCCATTTTGTCATTTGCTTTTATTTTGCCTATGGTTTTGTTTTACTTTGGTTAGTTGTTGCTGCTAAACAACTTGTTGTTTAGATGTTGTTTTTTATAGTTGCATTTAGCAACCTTTTACATATTGCCTCTAGCTTTTGAGTTGTTGTTTGAAAGATACTCCATATATCTAGGTTATTACAAAGTTTATTTTGTATGTGGTATGAGTTATGGGTCCAATTTTCACCTCTTCTCCAAATGGCTACCAATTATATTAACAATTTATTTAAAAGTCTATTTCCTGAGGGATTTGAGGTACTTCCTTTATCATGAACTTAGTATCCATGAGTACCTATATTGACTTCTGCTTTCCTATTGATCGCTCTATCCATTTATTTTCATTATACAGTGCTTTATTTGTAAAAGCTTTCAGTGTATTTTCATAACTGGACTTAGGTATTCTTGCATGTATGATTTTCCACGTGAACTTTAGAATAAAGTTTACTAACTTTAGGGGAAAAAGTAACTTCGGTTATATATACACACACATCCATATACATATATATACACACACACACACACATATATATATATACACATCTGTCTGTATTCTACAGATACCTGTCTATATGTATGCACATGCATATGTACTTTTATGTGGATATCTTTACATCTTTCAAACCTACTTTTATGTCTTTCACGTCTGTTTTAAAGTACTCCTTCCACAGGATTTGCCACTGTTGAGTTTATGTCTAAGTGTTTTGTTTTGTTGTTATTGTAAATACAGCATACTTTTCCACTGTGTATTTTAACTGGTTACTATTAATAAATATGAAAGCTATTATAAATTTTGGATGTTAATTTCATATCTTGCTCCTTTACTATATTATTTTATTGTTTATGTAAGCTTTAACATTGATCCTGTTTAGCTTTTCAGATTTTCTTGATTGGGTTAACTTGTGGTTTGTCCAACTTGTCAAATTTTTTTCAAAGAACCAATCAGCATTTTTACTCTTTTTGTTTTTACTATTTCGTGTTTCCTTTTTGATAATTTTCACATTAATCTTTGATAGTTCCTTTGTTCTGTTCCATGTTAATTTACTCTTTTTTTTCTAAATTTTTGTTTGGTATTTTGTTCACTTTTTCACCTTAATCACATTGATATAAATATTTAAGACTATAACATTTTCTCAGATTACTGCATTAGTTATATCCACTCACATGTTTAATATATAAATTCTGCAATTTCAATTGGCATCTACTCCTTCTTTTCAAAAGCTGTTAAGTAATTGGTTTGTTTTGTTTTCAATTCCCAAATGTTATGTGAAATAACATTTCGGGAATTATTTCTTATTTTGTAGTAAATTTACAATTTTATTTTAATTATTGAGTGTTATAATATGCTACCTCTACTTGGAATTTAACAATTCAGTTTTATTTGTAAACTAATGTTGAATTAAGTTTCACAAATGTCCTATGGGTATTTGAATGGAAGGTGTATTATATAAGTTAATATAAAAATTAACTTATAGGATTTATCTTAGTGATTATTTGCCTTACTCTTAAATAATATAGTTACAACCAATTATAACTTTACTTACTTCTTAGCCACTTGACCTGACTTGGATTAAGAATGTATTGTTGAAATCTAATATTAATGTGTTTCTGTTTATTTCTCTTGTGTTTCTAGTATTTGTGTATTAAGAAGGCAATCTTCAGTGTTGTTCAGTGTATAGATATTCCTTTTATATATTCATTATTAATTATGACCTTTAACATGATGAGTGCCCTTCCTCATCTTACTTTGTTTTTAGGCCTAAATTCAACTAAGTCCATATTAACATTGCAACAGCTGGTTTCTTATTGTTTGCCTTTGCCTGATAAATTTTTGTCTTTCCCTTTGTATTTAGTTCTTCTGATTCACTTTGTCTAAGAATGTCTTTTATATACTTCAACAGTAGGATTTGCAATGTGAGCCAACGTAAAAATAATTTCATTTAACATGTGAGATAAACATATATGTAAAACAGTCGATATAAATGATGTTTTATTCTCAACTGTTTCATTTATATTATAATGTGTCTTATTCCCACTATAAAATATGTTTCCTCAGGTCTTTCTTTTTTTTTTTTTTTTTTGAGACGGAGTCTCCTTCTGTCGCCCAGGCTGGAGTGCAGAGGCGTGATGTTGGTTCACTGCAACCTCTGCTGCTGGGGTTCAAGTGATTCTCCTGCCTCAGCCTCCTGAGTAGCTGGGATTGCAGACACCTACCACCGTGCCCGCCTAAATTTTGTAGTTTTTTTGTTTTGTTTTGTTTTTTTAAGTAGAGACAGGGTTTCACCATGTTCATCAGGCTGGTCTCTAACTCCTGACTTCGTAACTCGCTCACCTTGACCTCCCGAAGTGCTGGGATTACAGGCGAGAGCCACTGCTCCCGGCCAGGTCTTTTCATTTTTAATCTATTTTGTTATTGAGGAAGATTTATATTTTTTGTTCTAGGGGTAACATTGATGCAAATAACTTTGTATAATGTTAATAATCCTTTTTTTTATTTTATTAGGCTTCTGATATTCTTTGATTCTCAACTATTCTCTCTGCACAGACATTAATGAGTAGATTTTACTCTCCTCTTTCTCTTGTTTTTCCTTGTTAAAAGAACAACAATTTTTTGATGTTTTTTGCCACTCTGTCTTAGTCCATAACCTTTATTTTCCTATGTATAATCCTACCATTTTTTAAATCTTAGATCTTCTATTAAGTATATTCAGTTTGCCATGTCCAATTTTCCTAATCATTTCTTGGACTGGTGAAGTTTGTCCTTTAATAGAGTCCTTTCAAAGGGCTAGTAATTACAACAATCTTTAGTTTTGTTTAGATGTTTGCCTGCTTACTGTTATCCTTGTATAGTCTTGAAAAGAGCACTTGGACAGATTTAAAATCCTTGATTCACACTTACTTTCTTTGGATTTCCAGAATATTTTCTTTCCTTTTGTCTTCCTTTGTTACTAATGAGAAGTTTGAGTGAAACTGAGTTTTCCTTTCTCTGGAGGAAATTTTTTTTCCTTTGGTACTCTGAAAATATTTTATTTATACCTGAAGTCCAAAAGTTCCTCTAGTCTACATTTGAAAGCTGACTTTTCCGGTCGATTGTTCATGAGTGTGTGGTGGTAAAATACAGACTTGTATCTTGTTTATTTCTACATACTTTTCTTGGAGTATAGCTTTAAACACTAGTGTCCCTTTTTCTTTTCTTCTTTTTTCTTATGTAAAAAACAAGTTTGTTAGGAAAATAAAGGAATAAAGAATGGTTACTGCAGGCAGAGCAGCATCTTTTTTTCCTGAAAAACTCTAATTGTAGGTATTTTTAATCTTTCTTGATAATCTTCTACATCAATCATACTATTACTAGTAATTTTTATCTTTTAAAAGAGTTGTTTTTGTTCTTACCTATTTTAATTCCCTCTTCAATAGCCCTTATCATACTTGTGGTCAAATATATTCTTACCTTATACTTAGATACTCACTTCTGAAATGATTTTTTTAATTGTGTTTATTCTTAGGCTTATTAAATTTTTATTATATTTTTGAATATATGAAATTGCATATTTTCAGGATATTTCATTCATATTGGTACCGTGTGTTACAGGTTTCATCTGTATTTTGGTTGATTTTGTGAATAGTATTTTATCAACTGAAAATACTCTATTTTTGCCATTAAAAATTTTAGGTGAAGAAATACCTATATTGATACTTTATTATTATATTTTAAGTTCTGGGATACATGTGCAGAAGGTGCAGGTTTATTACATAGGTATACACGGGCCATGGTGGTTTGCTTCACCCATCAACCCATCATCTACATTAGGTGATTCTAATGCTATCCCTCCCCTAGTCCCCCATCCCCCAACTGGCCCCAGTATGTGATGTTCCTCTCCCTGTGTCCATGTGTTCTCATTGTGCAACTCCAACTTATGAGTTAGAACATGTGGTCTTTGGTTTCCTCTTCCTGTCTGTGTTTGCTGAGAATGACGGTTTCCAGCTTCATCCATGTCCCTGCAAAGGACATGAACTCTTCCTTTTTCATGGCTGCATAGTATTCCATGGTATATTTGTGCCACATTTTCTTTATCCAGTCTATAATTGATAGGCATTTGGGTTCCAAATCTTTGCTATTGTGACTAGTGCTACAATCAACATGTGTGTGCATGCGTCTTTAGAGTAGAATGATTTACTAAAGTCTTTGCTATTGTGACTAGTGCTACAATCCAAGTCTTTGCTATTGTGACTAGTGCTACAATCAACATGTGTGTGCACGTGTCTTTAGAGTAGAATGATTTATAATCCTTTGGGTATATATCCAGTAATGGGATTGCTGGGTCAAATGGTATTTCTGGTTCTAGAGCCTTGAGGTATCACCACACTGTCTTCCACAATGGTTGAAATAATTTGCACTCCCACCAACAGTGTAAAAGCATTATTATTCCTCCACATCCTCTCCAGCATCTGTTGTTTCCTGACTTTAATGATCGCCATTCTAATTGGGGTACGATGGTATCTCATTGGGGGGTTGATTTGCATTTCTCTAATGACCTGTGATGATGAGCTTTTTTTCATATATGTTTGTTGACCGCATAAATGTTTTCTTTTGAGAAGTGTCTGTTCATATCTTTCATCCACTTTTTGGTGGGGTTGTTTGCTTTTTTATTGTAAATTTGTTTAAGTTCCTTGTAGATTCTGGATATTAGCCTTTTGTCAGCCTATCTATTTTGATAATCTTTTCAATAAACCAGTTCCTGGATTCATTGATTTTTTTTTTAAAGAGTTTTTCATGTCTCTGTCTCTTCAGCTCTGCTCTGATCTTAGTTTTTTCTTGTCTTCTGCTAGCCTTTGAATTTATTTGCTCTTGCTTCTCTAGTTCTTTTAATTGTGATGTTAGGGTGTCAATTTTAGATGTTTCCCATTTTCTCCTATGGGCATTTAGTGATATAAGTTTCTCTCAAAACAATGTTTTAGCAGGTGTCCTAGAGATTCTGGCATGTTGTGTACTTATTCTCATTGGTTTCAAATAACTTACTTATTTCTGCCTTAATTTCATTATGTACCCAGTAGTCATTCAGGAACACGTTGTTCAGTTTCCATGTAGTTGCGCAGTTTTTAGTGAGTTTCTTAATCCTAAGTTCTAATTTGATTGCACTGTGGTCTGAGACACTGTTTGTTATGATTTCTGGTTTTTTTTTTTTTTCATTTTCTGAGGAGTGTTTTACTTCCAATTATGTAGTCAATTTTAGAATAAGTGCAATGTAGTGCTGAGAAGAACATATATTCTGTTGATTTGGGGTGGAGAGTTCTGTAGATGTCTATTAGGTCTGCTTGGCCCAGAGCTGAGTTCAAGTCCTGAATATCTTTGTTAATTCTCTGTCTCGTTGATCTGTCTAATATTGACAGTGGGGTGTTAAAGTTTCTCACTATTACTGTGTGAGAGTTTAAGTCTTTTTGTAGGTTTCTAAGAATTACTTGCTTTATGAATCTGGGTGCTCCTGTATTGAGTGCATACATATTTAGGATAGTTAGCTCTTCTTGTTGCATTGATCCCTTTACTGTTATGGGATACTGTACCCTTCTTTGTCTTTTTTAATCTTCATTGGTTTAAAGTCTGTTTTATCAGAGACTAGGATTGCAACCCGTGCCTTTTTTTGTTTTTGTTTTTGTTTTTTGCTTTCTATTTGCTTAGTAAATCTTCCTCCATCCCTTTATTTTGAGCCTATGTGTGTCTTTGCATGTGAGATGGGTCTTCTGAATATAGCACACGGATGGGTCTTGACTGTTTATTCAATTTTCCAGTCTGTGCCTTTCAACTGGGGCATTTAGCTTATTTGTGTTTAAGCTTAATATTGTTATATGTGAATTTGATTCTATCATTATGATGCTAGCTGGTTATTTTGCCCATTAGTTGATGCAGTTTCTTCATAGTGTCAATGGTCTTCGCAATTTGGTGTGTTTTTGCAGTGGTTGGCACCAGTTTTTCCTTTCCATATTTAGTGCTGCTTTCAGGAGCTCTTGTAAGGCAGGCTCGGAGGTGACAAAATCTATCAGAATTTATTTGTCTGTAAGGGATTTGATTTCTCCTTTGCTTATGAAGCTTAGTTGGGCTAGATATGAAATTCTGGGTTCAAAATTGTTTTCTTCAAGAATGTTGAATATTGGCCCCCACTCTCTTCTGGCTTGTAGGGTTTCTGCAGAGAGATCTGTTAGTTTGATGGGTTTTCTTTTGTAGGTAATCCTACCTTTCTCTCTGGCTGCCCTTAACATTTTTTCCTTTATTTCAACCTTGGTGAATCTGAGAATTATGTGTCCTAGGGTTACGCTTCTCAAGGAGTAACTTTGTGGTGTTCTCTGTATTTCCAGAATTTGAATGTTGGCCTGTCTTGCTAGTCTGGGGAAGTTCTCCTGGATAATATTTTGAAGAGTGTTTTCCAGCTTGGTTCCATTCTCCCCGTCACTTTCAGGTACAACAATCAAACATACATTTGGTCTTTTCCATGGAGACTTTGTTTCTTTTCGTTCTTTTTCTCTAATTTTGTCGTCACGCTTCATTTCATTAAGTCGATCTTCAATCTCTGATATCCTCGATCTTCAATCTCTGATATCCTCTCTTCTGCTTGATCAATTCGGCTATTGATACTTGTGTATGCCTCATGAAGTTCTCATGCTGTGTTCTTCAGCTCCATCAGGTAATTTATGTTCTTCTCTAAACTGGTTATTCTATTGAGCAATTTCTCTAATCTTTGTTCAAGGTTCTTAGCTTCTTTGCATTGGATTAGAACATGCCCCTTTAGCTCGGGGGAATTTGTTATTACCCACCTTCTGAAGCCTCCTTCTGTCAATTCGTCAAACTCATTCACTGTCCAGTTTTGTTCCCTTGCTGGTGAGAAGTTATGATCCTTTGGAGAAGAAGAGGTGCTCTGGTTTTTGGAATTTTCAGCCTTTTTGTGCTGGTTTTCCCTCATCTTTGGGTGTTTATCTATGTTTGGTCTGCGGCGTTGGTGACATTTAGATGGAGTTTTTGTGTTGTTGCCCTTTTTGTTGATGTTAACGCTATTGCTTTCTGTTTGTTGGTTTTCCTTCTAACACTCAGGTCCCTCTGCTGCAGGTCTGCTGGAGTTGGCAGGGTGTCCACTCCAGACCCTGTTTGCCTGGATATCACCAGCAGAGGCTGCTGAACCGCAAAGATTGCTGCCTGCTCCTTCCTTTGGAAGCTTTTTCCCAGACAGGCACCCACCAGATGGAACTCTCTTGTATGAGGTATCTGTCAACCCCTGCTGGGAGGTGATGCCCCATCAGGAGGCATGGGGGTCAGAGACCCCCTTTACGAGGCTGTCTGTCCCTAAGCAGAGCTCCAACGCTGTGCTGGGAGATGCGCTGCTCTCTTCAGAGCTGGAAGGCAGGAACATTTAAGTCTGCTGAAGCTGCGACCGTAGCCACCCCCTCCCCCATGTGCTCTGTCCTATGGAAGTTTTATCTATAAGCCCCTGACTGGAGCTGCTGCCTTTCTTTCAGAGATGGCCTGCCCTGAGAGGAGGAATCTAGAGAGGTAGTCTGGCTACAGCGGCTTTGCTGAGCTGTGTTGGGCTCTGCCCAGTCCCAACTTCCTGGTGGCTTTGTTTACACTGTGAGGGGAAGACCTCCTAATCAAGCCTCAGTAATGGTGGACGCCCTTCCCCCCACCAAGCTGGAGTGTCCCATGTCAACTTCAGACTGCTGTGCCAGCAGCAAGAATTTCTAGAATTTCAAGCCAGTTGATCTTAGCTTGCTGGGCTTTGTAGGAGTGGGATCTGCTGAGCTACACCGCTTGGCTCCCTGGCTTCAGCCCCTTTTCCCAGGGAGTGAACGGTTCCGTCTTGCTGACGTTTCAGGTGTCGCTGGGGTATGAAAACAAACTCCTGCAGCTAGTTCTGTGTATGCCCAAATGGCTGCCCAGTTTTGTGCTTGAAATCCAGGGGCCTGGTGGTGTAGGCACCCGAGGGGATCTCCTGGTCTGTGGGTTGCAAAGACCATGGGAAAAGCATAGTATCTGGGCTGGAATGCACCATTCCTCATGGCACAGCCCCTCAGGGCTTTCCTTGGCTAGAGGAGGGAGTTCCCCAACCCCTTGCACTTCCCAGGTGAGCCCGACAGCCCACCCTACTTCTGCTTGCCCTCCATGGGCTGCAGTCACTGTCTAACCAATCCCAGTGAGATGAGCTGGATACCTCAGTTGGAAATGCAGAAATCATCTGCCTTCTGCATTGATCTCTCTGGGAGCTGCAGACCAGAGCTCTTCCTATTCGGCCATCTTGCCAGACACCGATGCTTTTATAATACTTTTAAATTTACATTATTTCTAACACATTAAATGTATTATTATTGTAATTGAGATCAAATTATAATTTACCTTGTGAAAAACTTATTTTCTCTTTTTTTATTTTGCTTTTTAGAAAAGTTTAAAGTAAATTATATCTTATCTGGGTCTTATTTGTAAATGTCAAAGAGAAATTCTGTTTTATTTCTTAGCAAATAATTTTCCATGCATTTCTTTAGATTCTTACAATTTTATTAAATGTGCACGATTTTAAAATTATAGAGAGCCCTAACTCACATTTTCATTTGCATTATTGAGTTTATATATTTTATAATCTTAATATCAGTCTGATATAGCTAATTGTTTAAGTTGGTAACAATTGGTTCCATGGGCTTCTCTACCCTTTAATTACAATCACAATGAAAGCTGCATAGCTTTTACCTCCAAAATGAGTTTTTATCTCATCATAGAGAATTGTCAGGAAGCCATTATGCTTAGAATATAATTATTCTTAAATGAATAAGATTCCAACAGTCAACTATGATTGTGAGGCTTGAAGTAACTATGCTAATGAAACTTTTAGCCTTTTTCAGAAACATAAAAGCTTCCAAGAGATTCATTTGAATTTTTTTCTCTTTTAATTATCTTCATTTATAAATAAAGGACTGACAGAATATAAAAGAAAGTTTGTATTTTTAAAGACAATCAAAATAAAGCACCCTCTCTTCTCACTGAACTAAGTTTTAAAGCAAAATAAGCTATTATCCGGTAATTACCAAAAAAGCAGCAGAAAAATAATAAATCTTGGAATCAGGAAGGTTTTTGAAGCATTTGATTAATTCAAATTCTTTTAGAAAGAGTAAGATAATAGTCCATGAATTTACATGAGTATTACTCTCTTATATGTCATCAGTAGACAAGATGAGAGCTATTTGGAGATATATATATAAAAAATATATATTTTTTATATATATATATATCTGAATAGGGACAGGTGAGGAGAATATCTGATCTTCACAAAAATAAGAATATAAACCCATTCATGTGAATGTGACTCTAATATGTATTTAAAATCTAATTTAAATTATAATTTTAGAGAGTTTGATAGATAAGCGTGAGTTATCACTCATTAATTTTAGGAAACAGAACTACAGTAGACTTTCTCATTGATCCTGAACTTGCATGTCATTTTAGAGCCATTATGAAAGCTACATAATTAAAATATCTGAAGAATAACTAATACTGTACGTTGATAGCTAATAACCACACATTTTAAAATTCTGTAAGTTTTCTAAGCAATAATATAAAAACACAAATAAAAGAAAAAGTGTGACATAAGAATAACTTTCAAAAGGAGAAATTGTAAAACTAGTTAGTTTTAACAAATGTTTTCAAAGGGGTGCTTATATCCCTTTTATTGTTTTTATAATAATGTTTATATAAGTTTTACTGGTTTAACCAAGGCCCAATTAAACAAATGTATTTTTAAAAAGGAAAGGTTTCAAATTATTCTAGATGTCTCTATGTAAATAATCTGAGGCCCATTATAAGAAAATTATGTATTTAATCTATTTTAGTCATCTTTACACAAAAGAACTTATATGATTGAAATTACCATTTAAAATAATTGCTTGCAGGTTGTTTATTTTAGCATCAAAAACAGGAAACCTGATCTTTTGGAGATCATTAACTATTTTAAGTAGCCCAATATCTCTCCATCTCCAAAATGGGAATTAGTTAATGATCCTGTTTCCACAAACATCCTTTCTAGTAATGAATCAACCATTTCAATAATTTTACTTAAGCATTCTTTCCTATTGCCTACATTTTTACATCAGTTGTTTCAATGTTCTATATTTTTAAAAGGTTTTTATTTAATTGATTTATCCTGGTAGTTACTATATTACTAACATCTTTTTTTATGTGTTGATGAAAATTGTATTTTCAGATAATCTTTTCAAAGTCAAATTATCTAATTTAATAGAAAAAAAACAAGCAGAAGAAGAAGAAGAGGAAGAGAGACAAAAAAGAAAGTAAATCCTACTTCTTTGAAGTTTATGTTATTCTACTAAACTGATTCATGTCATCCCCTCTACAATTACTCAAGTCATCAAGCAATTGCTTTTGGTGATTACTGTATCCATGCTAATAACTCATTCCACACCTTGACCGCTTGGTTTCTGGCCTTTTTCATTTCCTCCAATATTTCCTCCACTCCAATACAGCTACCTACTCCCATGACTATATCCTAGACCATATTGTCACAAACAACATTATCACTTCTAAAATCCTTCTGAACATTATATTCTAAAAGCATCTCCTGTATTTCTGGTTCATAGCTCTGCTTTTTCTCCGCTTTAAATCTTTGACCTCATTATGTCAGAGGTGTTTGAACAAGAGCAACTCCATCTTAACTAGGGGCTGGATAAAACAAGGCTGAGACCTACTGAGCTGCATTCCCAGGAGGATAAGGCATTCTTATACGGGTCACACAGACTTTGCTGATAAAACAGGTGGCTGTAAAGAAGCCAGCCAAAACCCACCAAAAAACCAAGGTAGTAACAAGAGTGACCTCTGGTCCTTACTGCTCATTATATGCTAATTATAATGCATTAGCATGACAAAAGATACTCCCACCAGCACCTTGACAAATTGCAAATGCCATAGAAACATTGGGAAGTTACCATATATAGTCTAAAAAGGGGAGGAACCCTATTGCCCCCCTCTTTTCTGGAAAACTCATGAGTAATCTACCCCTTGTTTAGCATATACTTAGGAAATAACCATAAAAATAGGCAGCCAGCAGCCCTCAGGGCTGCTGTGTCTATGGAGTAGCCATTCTTTTATTCCTTTACTTTCCTAATAAACTTGCTTTCACTTTCACAAATTACAAATGTTGCTCATACTTACCCTATAATCCTACCACACTTCTTTAATGAGATCAGGTTTTCGTGTTTAAGAATGTTTATTTCATATGGTATTCTCTCTTACTATCAATATCTACTAATGCATTTTCAAACTCGATTACTCCATTTCCTTAGGAAAATGTCATCAAACAAAAGCTCAATTATCTTCCTGCAGCAAATCTATAATGTATCTGTATTTTTATTCATCTTTTGTATTGTCAAGTTAAAAAAAATCAACTTAGGTAAAGATAAGCTTTATTCAAAAGGGATTATTATGATAAGTGAAGGGAGACTATTGTAATAAGGAAAATGTTCAGGCCATGAGATCTGCAAGAATCTAAAAGGTCAGGCAGAATAGAATTTTACTTCAAACGGGTTAGAAAAAAAGCTTGGAAATAACTAGGTGTGAGGGAGTGGGCGTGATTGCAATGAGAGAGTTGATTAAGGAATGTCTTCCCTTTTAGTCAGCTAATTCTCAGGAGTGGCCAATACAGAAGGGTTGTTTTATGGCTCAGGGTGAGGATAGGTCAAAATCAGGATTCTGGGGAAGGAGAAAAGCAAATTTAGTCAAATCAGCTAATTAGCAGTTTATTGTAACTGATCAGGGGAGACAAACAGTTCCACTAATCTTTTATGAGGCAAATAGGAATTCAGATGGTCTGTGTCTGGCCTTATCACAGGTAAACAAGAGGGACATGATGAGTCTCATCTAAGTCATAAGGGGATGGGTTGTTTCTTGCAGTATGCCATCTCCTAAAATGCAAAAGCATGAAGGATTTTTGTAACCAGCATTGTTTACCAGTAGCACAGGACTCCAGGAAAGTTCAATAGTGTCAGTTATATTTGCATCTATTACTATAGAAGTCTCTTAAACTCATTTGCTTGTGCTCTTATATACATTCTCTTTCTTTCTATGTACTAAATACTCCATTGATTACCCTTTCTCTCCTTCTTCATAAAGATCTCCCTTTCTACTAGATTATTTCTGTAAACTCACAGTCATGCCCACATATATCCAATCTGAAAACAAGTCAAGACAAACAAACAAGCTCCTCATCTCTCTTTGGCTATGTCCATATTTCTCTTCTCCCCTGATGAGCAGGCTACTCATGCTCAATTTTGGACACTCTAAGATACAGAATTCGTCCTTCTCCTTCTCCTGAAACAAACCTCCATATTACCATTTATAATGGATATTTTTATTTCCTCATCTTTCTGTAACTCTCAGCAGGATTGGACACAGGTGACCGCTCCTTTTATCTTGAAATACTGTTTATCTCACTTTCCAGTGTATCATACTTTCATATGTTTTCTCCAGCACCTCACTGGAAGTTCTTTTTCACTTTCCACAGTTAACTCCTTCTCTTCTACACAATTTCCATATACTACAATCTTCAGGAATTTTTCTAGGCCCTTTTTCACTGTCTGATTGCTCCTTCTGTGACCTCATCCATTCCCAAGGCTTTAAATGCCTTCTGTAACCCATTGATTTCAAATTTGTAGTTTCAATCAAGATGTCTTCTGAGAGCTCTAGACTCATAAACACAACTTCCAAATTGGCATCTCTATTTGGATATCAGAGATTAAGAGAACTTCTTCAACAATGTGACCCAGTTCTGCTGCTTCTGCTAAGAGCTTTCAGATATCTTGACTACCACTGTGCCACCACAGGCTCCAAAGATTGAGAGATTGTTTTCAACATCATGCTAATGCTTAATTTATAAAATATTGTTGATGACCATAGGTGGAAGGTCATCATAGGCATCCCTGATTCTACTCTATTAACCATCAGTTGAGAGAAACATGCTACATACTCTGCTACAGGACACCTGCTGTGTGATTCTATTCATCCAGTCAAGTGGGGTGTCCTAAAAAAAAGAATCTAGTGTGAGAACTAAAAGTTGTCAGAAAATTAATGATTTGTCACTGTCTCCACTAAATTGTAGCAGTACCCAAATTGTTATCACAAATGACACTTTTTCTTTTTCCTAATTACATCATCATAGACATGTCAGTGAGTGTGTTTGTTTGTTTATCTGAGACTAAAGACTTCTAATTTTAAGATTTGTAGATTGTAGACATTGTGAACCCTGAAAATCTGAGACAGGCCTCAGTTAATTCAGAAAGTTTATTTTGCCAAGTTGAGAATGTGTGCCCATGACACAGCCTTAGGTAGTCCTGTCAACATATGTCCAAGGTGGTCAGAGCACAATTTGGTTTTATGTATTCTAGGGAGACATGAGATATCCATTAACATACGCAAGATGAACACTGATTACATCTGGAAAGGCTGGACAACTCGAAGCAAAGGCAGGAAGACTTGAAGCCGGGAGGGGGTTTCCAGGTCATAAGTAGATAAGAGACCAATGGTTCCATTCTTTTGAGTTTTTGATTAGCCTCTCCAAAGGAGGCAATCAGTTACACATTTCTCAGTGAGCAGAGGGGTGACTTCGCATAGAATGGGAGGCAGGTTGGCCCTAAGCAATTCCCAGCTTGACTTTTCCCTTTAGCTTATGGATTTGGTGGCCCCAAGATTTATTTTCCTTTCACAACATGTGCTCCTAGGTGTAATTTTGTTTGATATTATTGTCTAATATCTAATAGATATCACAAGCCTAAATGGGTGTAAAGAAAGAAAATTCTCAATTTCCTATTACAAATACGGTCCCTCTCACAGTTTTCTCAGTCCCAATAATTATTACACCTATCCAATTCATCTACCCAATTAATAAGTATCAATATGTGGAAGTCATTCTCAATAAACCAATTTCTCTTTTCACATCCAGTTCATCAGCAACTCATGTCATCTTTATCTAAAAAATACATCTCTGCCTCTCTTTGTAATTGCTCTCCTGAAAATGATTACCTTAGTGGTCCTGTAAGGGGATCTTTTTAATGTTTTTCATTGTCGTTTTTTTGTTGTTTTCTTTTTTTTTTTCCTTCTGAGACAGAGTCTTGCTCTATCACCCAGGCTGGATTGCAGTGGGGCAGTCTCAGCTCACTGCAACCTCTGCTTCCTGGTTCAAGTGATTCTCCTGCCTCAGCCTCCCAAGTAGCTGGGATTACAGGTGCCCACCACCACACCCAGCTAATTTTTGTACTTTTAGTAGAGACGAGATTTCATCATGTTGGCCAGGCTGGAATCACACTCCTGACCTCAGGTGATCCACCTACCTCGGCCTCCCAAAGTACTGGGATTACAGTCATGAGCCACCATGCCTGGCCCTTTTTGATGTTCAGACGGGCAACTCCTCTTCCTCCATAACATTCCCCACACAACACACGGAGTAATTTTTAAACATAAACTAGATATGTCAAAAATATGCAATTGCCTAGAAAAAAACTCAAATTTATCTATAAGGACCAATCTGGCCTCTGCTTAATATTTCAATTACATCTCATATCATTCATTTATTTTAATTATGTTCTAATTGTATTTATTTAACAATAATTACTGAGCCCCTGCTTGGTACTAGGAACTGCTCTATCACAGTAAAAAAAAATATATACTCTATTAAACGCTTACATATTACTTCAGAAGATAGTACACAAAATCAGAATTAAATCATAGAAGATATTAGAAAATGATAATTTCTATGACGGGAAAGTAAAGCAGAGAAAAATGACAGAGAATCTGTGGAATGGGGTGGTAAGTTCCAAGTTCACATCACTCTTGTGCCTTTAGGATGGAAAGTTTGTCTATCTTCTTCAACATAGGATCCCCAGTCCCAAAACAGTGACTGACTCATAGGAGCTTCTTCCTAAAAACCTGGTGCTTAATAAGAACTTGTTACAAGAAGAAAATGCCCACGATCACTATAAATTATTGATTCTTGCTGAAACAAAAAAATTAATGGTATAGAATATTCCACTTTTATAAGCAGGTAATATTTTAAATGGCAAGAGGAAAAACATATGAAACACCATAGTGATATTTTGTTTGCTCGTTTGTTTTTTTTTCTGAATGCTTAGAGTTTTAATCACATTTGACCTATTTTTAAGAAAAAAAACAAATCAGGTTAATGACATTTATACTAGAAATCTGAAATACAGTAATGTATTTTGTTCATATATGAAAAATAGAAATGTGTATCTTCAAAATTAAATAACTGATTCTGTTATGAGATTCTTAAATTTTTTATTTTTAAGCCATGTTTCTGTTCTAGTACTAGAAAGGAACATTTTGTGGTCAAATGAGGAAAGAGTAAAGTAAAAATTTGTAATCACATATTATATTATACTTTAATTTGTCTTTACTTATGAGATTAATAATCTTTAATATGAAAAAAATTAATTTATTGACTGTCATGAACTTTATATTCTCAAGTGTTAAATCTCTGGTGAGGGAAGAGAGAGACCCTCTCATATTTTTTTATATTGTTTTATACTCAGTACCTGTTGTAAGAAAAAACAAGAAATTGAAACCAAAGACAGGCAGCCCGGCGCCAGGCCTAAACGTAATAGTTAAAAATCAACTCATGACTTAGAAACTGATGTTATCCATAGATTCCCGGCATTGTACAAAAGAATATTGTCAAACTCCCTGCTCTGTTC
Organism: Macaca thibetana thibetana; assembly: GCF_024542745.1. Taxonomy (NCBI): domain Eukaryota; kingdom Metazoa; phylum Chordata; class Mammalia; order Primates; family Cercopithecidae; genus Macaca; species Macaca thibetana. The sequence goes on along the minus strand of NC_065582.1, from coordinate 26,857,307 downwards.
TGTTTCCCTCGACCACCAATGCATGCAGCCCCTGTCATGTACCCCCTGCTGGCTCAAATCAATCAGGACCCTTTCATGTGAAATCTTTATGATGTGAGCCCTTAAAAGGGACAGAAATTTTGCATTCGGGGAGCTCGGATTTTAAGGCGGTAACTTGCCAATGCTTCCAGCTGAAAAAGCCCTTCCTTCTACAACTCGATGTCTGAGAGTTTTTGTCTGAGGCTCGTCCTACTACATTTCTTGGTTCCCTGACCCGGAAGCGAGGTGACTGACTAACGACCGAGGCACCCCTTAGAGGCGGCTTAGGCCTGCCCTGTGGAGCATCCCTGCGGGGTACTCCGGCCAGCCTGAGTGACGCGATCCAAAGAGCACTCTCAGGGAGGCAATTGCCCTGGTGGAATGCCTCGCCAGAGCAGCATATAGCAGGCCCCCGCTGAGGATTAGCACAGTGGCTGAACACCGGGAAGGAACTGGTACTTGGCACTGGGAGTCCGGACATCCGAAATTCGGTAAGACTAGTCTTTGGAACTTGCCCACTCCATCTGAGTGGAAGCAAGGCCTGAATCACCCACAGCATGCCTTTATTGGCACTTTGGTGTTGGTTTTGGTTTTGACTTGGTTTAAATTGCTAGACAGGACTGGTCTTGGGAACTTGCCTACTCCATTTGAGTTGAAGCGTGGCCTGATCATCCACCGTGTGCCTGTACCAGCACTTTGGTTTTCGTTTATGACTTGACTTAGATTGCTTGATACTCTGGCTTTGGTTTTCACCTGGCTTGGATTTCTGGATAATCTGATTTTGGTTTTGATTTTGGTTTGGTGTAAGCTGCAGAAGTGTGTGTGTGCCCTTTTTACCTGTTTTTTGTTTTGTGGTGTGCGTGTGGTGTGAGCGTGGTGTTTTGTCTTGAAGAAGCATGGGTCAGGCACAAATAAGCCCACCCCACTAGGAACTATGTTAAAAAATTTCAAGAAAGGGAAAAAAGGGGGGAGGCAGAATTTATATAAAAAGAATGTTATATGGTAAATTGTTGTCCTGAAATAAATTGACTGGTTTAAAAAAAAATGTTTGTAATAAGTCAGAAAGTTGAGACATGTCGAAAAATTGTCTATGAAAGTCATAAAAGAAAAAAAGTTATAAAAAAAATTTATGCAAAAAATGTTGTATAATTTAAAAGTAATAAGGCCTCCTGAGTTCTATTGAAGAAACAGTTTATGTGCAAGGTGTATAACAAAAGTAAAATATGCCTTTGGTAAAAAGATTACAGGGAGGCCTAAGAATGTGGATTTTTACCTACATTAAAAGGTTAAAAAAATTATTGTTTTGAACGTTTAAGCAAGTTTTAAAACGTTAATTGTAAAGAAAATTCAGTGTGTAAACATATTAGTTAAAGTTAAAAAGGTATCATACAGTTTTTCTGCGAACTGGACATTAGAGTAAAAATGCAACATGTTTTTCTTAAAGCATCAACCTGCTCTTTAACAAAAATTATAAAAGGTTAAAAAGAGTCTATAAAATCTTATGGTCAAATATGAAAAATTGGATAAATCTGTCTAAAAGGTTTTATTAAAATTAAATTTAACCTTAATAACACACTAATATAAAGGTAAAATTTAGCTTCTCTGGTATAAAAATCATACAAGAAGCATTATTAAATATAAAATAGTGTTTAGTTTTCTTTGGTCTAAAAACTAATAAAGATAGGTGCTAAAGGAAATACTCATTTTGCTAGAGGATCATAGAAGTTAAAGACTTTAAAACAAACTTTGGCAATTAAGACAGCATACCAAGATGCAAATGCCTGGTTAAAATGGATCAAATATTCCATCTGCATGGTAAACAAAAGCAATTGTTATGCTTGTGCACATGGCAGGCTAGAGGTCCTGATTGTCCCTCTTCCACTAAGGCGGTCCTCCAGTCGACCAGGCATGGGCTGCATAGTAGCTCTTTTCCAGGATTCTACAGCCTGGAGTGATAAGTCATGCCAAGTTCTCTCTGCTATATCCCAAAGTCCCTGTGGGTCAGCCCCCGAGGGTCATCCAGCTTCTGTCTCCCAACACTAAGTTCACTTCGTGTCTCTCACGGCAGGGAGGAAACTTAGCATTCCTTGGAGACCTGAAGGGATGCAGTGAGCTTAAGAATTTTCAAGAGCTTATCCAATAGTCAGCCTTGTTCATCCCGAGTGGATGTGTGGTGGTATTGTGGTGGACCTTTACTGGGTACTCTGCCAAATAACTAGAGTGGCACTTGTGCTTTAGTCCATGTGGCTATCCCTTTCACCCTGGCATTTCATCAACCAGTGGGAAAAAAAAATAATAAGACATCGTAAAGCGAGAGAAGCTCCTTATAGGTCTTTCAACTCTCACATCTATTTAGATGCAATTGGAGCCCTGCAAGGAATACCAGATCAATTTAAAGCTTGAAATCAAATAGTTAGAGGATTTAAGTCAATATTTTAGTAGATGACAGTCAATAAAAGTGTAGATTAGATTAACTACACCTATTACAACCAACAGCAATGAGCTTTTCATTAGTTAAAAAGAAAACTCATGTCGGCCCCAGCCCTGAGGCTACCTGACCTGACAAAACTCTTTACACTCTGTGTGTCAGAAAGAGAAAAAATAGCAGTTGGAGTTTTAACCCAGACTGTAGGGCCCTGGCCAAGGCCAGTGGCCTGTCTCTCAAAACAACTAGACAGGGTTTGCAAAGGCTGGCTCCCATATCCAAGGGCCCTGGCAGCAACGGCTCTGTTAGCACAAGAAACAGATAAGCTAACTCTTAGGCATAAGCTAACTCTTAGGCGAAACCTAAACATAAAGTCCTCCCGTGCTGTGGTAATTTTAATAAATACCAGAGGACATCATTAGCTCATGAGTGCTAGACTAACTAGATTCCAAAACTTGCTCTGTAAAAATCCCCGCATAACCATTGAAGTTTGCAACACCCTAAACCCTGCCACCTTGCTCCTGGTATCAGAGAGCCCAGTTAAATATAACTGTGTAAAATTACTGGACTCAGTTTATTCTAGTGATCCCAACCTCCAAGACCATCCTTAAACATCAGTTGACTGGGAGCTGTATGTGAGTGGGAACAGCTTTGCCAACCGCTGCAAAGTGACTCTGAAGAAGACGACAAGCCCTGCTCCAGTCATACCCGGAAGCTGACTGGTCCATGCACTGCCGAAACATGAGGCAACTCACTGCGGAATTCATTTTCCTTAAAATTTGGACTTGTACAGTACAGTAAGGACTTCAACTGACCTTCATCAGACTGAGGGCTGTTGCCAGTATATACATCAAGTCACTGAGGTAGGACAAAAGATTGCTACAGTCCTTTTATGGTTATTATAAGTGTACCAGGATTCTAAAAGGAACTTGTTTGTATAATGCTCTTCTATCCAAGGTATATAGCCCAGGAAATAACCAACTTGATGTGTGTTATGGCCCATTTTAAGCCTCCCATGATCACAGTTTTTAAAATAAATTTAAGGACGGATCCTTTTCGAGGCAACACAAATAAAGTAATAGCTAGGACAGAAGAAAGAGGGGTCTCCAAGCATATATACCTAAAATTTAATGCTTGTGCCACTATCAATAGCAATCAGCATAGAATAAGATGCAGTTCTTTAAATTAAGAAGAAAAAAAGTTTACACAGCAGGAAATAAGTATATCTGCCATTAATTAAGCTCATGTGAAAAGGTGTATAATTACTGGTCTTGTGTCATCTAGACTACTTTAAAAAAGGATGAAAAAGATCCTGTTTAGCTCCAAAATGGGCGGATCACGGAGAGATCGAGACCATCCTGGCTAACACGGTGAAACCCCGTCTGTACAAAAAATACAAAAAACTAGCCGGGCGAGTGGAGTCCCAGCTGCAGGCAGGAGAATGGCCCCGGGAGGCGGAGCTTAAAATTAATAATTCTCAAAAAAAAAAAAAAAAAAAAAAAAAAAAAAAAAAAAAAAAAGGATGAAAAAGATCCTGTTTAAAAAAGGAGAAGGCAGCCCCTCCGAGTGGAAGCTGCAACCCCTTAAAATTAATAATTAAATCCCAAGGCAAAAAAAAAAAAAAAAAAAGGAGAAAATGTATCTCTGGGCATCAATAGAAAAGGACTAGGTCCTAGAGTAAATATCTTAGTAAAAGAGGAGGTTCGTAAACTCTCTCCAGAACCAGTATTTCAGACTTTCTATGATAAACTAAATGTGTGCCAGTACTGGAGACTCCAGGAAAAACCAGAAATTTTTTTGCAATTTTTGTAGCAAAATGTCACTTAGTTATGTTTGTAAAGCATGTAGTCAATGACCTAAATGTTTGGGAGGCACTTCACAAGTTATGTTTGTAAAAAAATTAGAAGTCCCAGCTATGGGATGAGGCAGGAGAATGGCGTGAACCCGGGAGGCGGAGCTTGCAAGCCGAGACCCATAACTCCAGAAGTCCGTGAGAAATTAGTGCCTACAGACCCAGTTCCTGATGAATTCCTGGTCCAAAAGAATCACCCTAATCATCTCTAGGTTCTAAAAGGCTCAATTATTGGACAGTATTGCATAGCTAGAAAAAGGAAAAAAATTCACTCATTCTATAGGATGACTTAGTTGTCTGGGGCAAAAACTGTATAATGGTACTGAACAAAACAGTTACATGGTGGAGTGCCAATTACACAGAAAGGGATCCATTCAGTAAATTTCCAAGGTTACAGACTGTCTGGGCCCACCCAGAATTCCATTGGGACTGGACTGCCCCCACCAGGTTATACTGGATAAATAGACATGGAGCCTATGCTAAGCTGCCTGACCAGTGGACAGGTAGTTACGTTATTGGCACTATTAAATCATCTTTCTTCCTACTGCCCATAAAAACAGGTGAACTCCTGGGCTTCCCTGTCTATGCTTCCCATGGAAAAGGAAGCATAGCCATAGGTAATTAAAAAGATGATAAATGACCTCCTAAAAAATTATACAATACTATAGGCTTGCCACTTAGACACAAGACGGCTCATGGGGATACTGGATTCCCATTTACATGCTCAACTGAATCATACAGTTGCAAGCTGTTTTAAAAATCATCACTAATAAAACCGCTCGAGCCTTGACTATTCTGGCCCGGCAAGAAACTCAGACAAGAAATGCTATCTATCAAAATAGATGGGCTCTCGACTACTTGATAGCAGCTGAAAGAGAGGTCTATAAGAAACTTAACCTTACTAATTACTATCTGCACATAGATAATCAAAGGCAAGTAGTTAAACACATAGTTAAAAATATGACAAAACTGACACATGTGCCCATACAAGTGTAGCATGAATTCGACCCTGAAACCATGTTTAAAAATTAGTTCCCAGCGCTAAGAAGATTTAAAACTCTTATAATAACAGTTATAATTGTAATAAGAACCTATTAACTGCTCCCTTGTTTGCTACCTGTACTTCTTCAAATGATAAAAAAGCTTCATCGCTACCTTAGTTCACCAAAATGCTTCAGCACAAGTGTACTATATGAATCACTATCAATCTATTGCACAAAAAGACATAAGTAGCAAAAATAAGAGTGAGAATTCCCACTGATAAAAAGTGAGAGTCTCAAAGGGGGGAAATGAGGGAAGAGAGAGACCCTCTCATATTGTTTTATACTCAGTACCTGTTTTAAGAAAAAACAAGGGAGTGAAACGAAAGACAGGCAGCCTGGGCCTGCCTGGCCTAAACCTAGTAGTTAAAAATCAACTCATGACTTCGAAACTGATATTATCCATAGATTCCTGGCATTATATAAAGAACATTGTGAAACTCCCTGCTCTGCTCTGTTTCACTCTGACCACAGGTGCATGCAGCCCCTCTCACGTACCCCCTGCTTGCTCAAATCAATCACGACCCTTTCATATGAAATATTTAGTGTTGTGAGCCCTTAAAAGGGACAGAAATTGTGCACTCGGGGAGCTCGAATTTTAAGGCAGTAGCTGGCCAATGCTTCCAGCTGAATAAAGCCCTTCCTTCTACAACTCGATGTCTGAGAGGTTTTGTCTGCAGCTCGTCCTGCTACACTGGGAGCTCAAAGTTGTGTCTGTATAAAGATAAATGCAGTCAATTAGGTTGTCAATTCTTATCAAACAATGAATCACTACATTTAAAAAAATCAACTGAACAAGTTGTTAATAAAATATAATGAATCTCTCATCATATGGTTTAATTGTCTGCCTCATTTAGTAAAAAAAAAAAAATTAAAATTAGAAGGCATCCGAATTTCTTTTTTTGAAATATCTATATTTAAGTTTTAACGTATTATGGATGATATAACAGTATTTTCAGTAATATCTTCATAATACCATGAATCAGCTGTAGCAATATAGGATGTGTTCTACTCATGGTTGAATTGACTGAGCTGTACCCACATGGCACACAGTCAAAACGAATTCTGACTCAATTTTCAAATGTGTACAAATATATTTTCCTCAGAAAGTAGAGCTAAATTAGGAGGGTTTGGGCATGCATTCAACTGACAAAGTTTGCACATAGTTGCAAGCAAAATTTCAAGAAAATGACTGAAGCACCAATCAAAATGCCAAGGTAGAAAACTATCAATGAAACTCTGAGAGTGTTGAATAAGTGAACATGATTTTTTTAAGACAGAAAATGAACAATTTATATTCGTAGCTTAGAAGCTTGGGTTCAGCAAAATCTAGAATTTACACATTTGAAGAATCATCTGTGGTTTTCTTATCATTCAGTGGTGTTGACATTTATATCATTTGCCTTACTTCTCTCTATTGATTCATTGGTCTAGCCCTTCCTACTCCCTCCCAATTTTGTGTAAATGCCTCCCCTTTAGGTTTTACTTTAACAAGCTTGTAACCTTTTTCCTATTTTTAGATAGTAAGGAGTAGCTTCTGAAAACTGATGAAGTTAAATATCACTGCTCACTTTGAAGTCTAGCATCTTATTAGAGCTGTTACGGAGACTATATCAGCTTCCCTGAGGTTTGACAAAGACAATGCCTTGATGGCCACTGCTCTATTGATTACGCAGCTGGATCCATTCATTATCTGCTCTTTCCTTTTCTGAAATTGGTCCCTAGAGAATGTGACTGGAAGACACAGACACAGTAAGTACAAACTATTGGTCTCATTACTGGAACCCGAAGAAAATGTGAAAATCCTTTGGGACTTTTTCAGTCCCAAAACTGACATGAGAAATCCTGACCTCATTGTCCTTATACATGTTTTACTGTTTACTTATTTATATAGTTTTTCACTGTTTAGAGAGTAAAACTCAAACTCTTTAAGCCAGTACAGAAGGCTCTCTATTTACCAGCCTTTCCTTCCATTTTCTTACATGAACCTTTGATCCTTGTAGGCTGTTGGAACCCTCCCTCCCTTTCATAATCTGCACCTGCTGTTCAATAATTCACAATATCACTGGAAAAGTAGAACATGTTGTTAATGATTTATTGTTCCAGTTCACCCTTTTCGTTATTGCCTGTGGAATACAAATTAGAAATACCCTTTCCTCTGGTATCCCAAACCATGACATCAGAATTTTCATCCTCTAATTAGACAAAACATAAGAAAACAGGAATATTGCTTCTCCTTGCGTTTCTGATTAGCCACAAACATAGACCATGTACTCTAAATTCCATGCATTAATGTCTCTCACATGTCATTACCACAGAGACCTTCATTTTCTTTTTACGGTGCTTATACCTCTGAAGGCAAATATCTATATCCCCTGAAATAGCAAAATAGTTGATACACATAAGAGTTCTGTAAATGCTTGTAGAACAAGTAAATGAACAAAATGAATGCCAGTACTCATTGTTGCAAGTAACTAATGGAAAAAAATAGAATTTACTGGAGGGATGCCAAGTAATTTATAGAACCTATGGAAGGAATGAAGCAAGGCCTTAAACTAGAATTGGAACTGAGACTGCTCAGGAAGTCATCTTTTTGCCTAATCTCTACTTATTTCTTCCCATATGCTTCATTTTTCTTTGTCCCTGATTCTTTCTTTCCCTTTCTTCCTCCTCTGGCTCTCCTTCTCCTTCGAACACAGATTTTTTTGCTTATCTTATCGACATGCCCGTAACTCTCTAACTGACCTTTCACAACCTATGTTTACAAATATAGAAACTGATTTGCCCATGTTAGGTCAAGTGTCCATCCCAGAAAAAAACAGCTGTGGTCAAAGATTCAGATGTACATGATACAAATATATTTGTAGTTATGTGGCTAGGGGATGTACACAAAGCTTCCACAGCTCTCTGAGCAGCTACCCTTGCAATATCTTGATGTTTTCACTCAGAAACTCTCCAACCCCACCCTTTAGGGATTTTTATGGATATTCCATTCTACAAGCGAAACTGATTAGATCATTGGCCATTGATGATTATTTCAATCTCCAGCCCCTCTTCCCTCTTCAGAAGTAGGCAGGGGGAGGGAGCGAGGATAGAGTTGAAAGTTCCAACCCTCTAATCACACATTTGGTTCCTCTGGCAACCAGCCCCCATCCTGAAGCTATTTAAGGGCTCACCAAAAGTCACCTTATTAGCATAAACTCAGGTGCACGGGTATTAGAAATTCTATGTCAGGAATGAGAACAGAATAAGATAATTATTTAATATTTAATATTTGGTTTATTAAATCAATTGATTTTTTTAATCCAAGAAAAACAGCAGAAAACAGGAGGCTACTCTTGTTTATAAAATTCCTCAAGGAGAAAAGCATCTGCTGAAGCTAGAAGAAAGAAGTGTAGGAGACATATGAAGAAATAAGTTATAAAAATACAATTTACAATGCTAACAAACAGAAGTTAACTGGACACCTACTATGGCCCCATTCCTCTACACACTTCATGAACATAACATCTATTCTTCCCAATGCCAGTATCATGTATTAGAAATCTCCTTAATTTAAGGGGTCGGGGGGAATTGAGGCTCAAGTAACTTCTCTAAGGTCACATAGCCAGTAAGTGAAGAAAATTATATTCAAACATAGATCTGGGTCACACCAAAACCTGTACAGTGTCCAGTACAACAATACATATCACTGGATTGTTGCCTACCCATTGGTGATTTACATATTCATATACGCCCTGTTCTTCAATTTCCTAAGTCATCTATTGTTCTGATTTTCCAGCAAATAATGTGACACTATAAGCACACACAGATACAAAATCTGCCACAATAAACACATATAGATACAAACTGCCCCATTTTTTTTCAACAATGAGTATATTAGTTTCAAATTGCTACTATAACAAGTAGCCACAAACTTTGTGTCTCCAAACAACAACAAAAAAATCTTACAGTTCTGAAAGTCAGAAGTACAGTTCTGAAGGTCAGAAGTACAGTTCTGAAAGTCAGAAGTTCAAAAATGAGTCTCTCTGAGCTAAAATCAAAGTATCAGCAGAGGACTATGTTCCTTCTGTAGGCTCTCAGGGAGAATTCATTTCTTTGCCTTTTCCAGCATTAGAGGGTGCCCACCTCAGCCTGTGGCTCTGCCTCACTCTGACCTTTCTTTCCTCTTAACATCTCCTTCTATGATTCTGACTCTACTATCTCCCTCTTTCTAATAGAAACCCTTATGATTACCCTGGGTCCACCTGGATAGCCCAGGATAACCTCCCCATCTCAATGTCCTTAACTTAGTCACATCTCCAAAGTCCCTTGTGTCATGGAAAGTAGCATATTCACACAGTCTGAAGATTAGAACATCACTGGTAGACCATTATTCTGCCTGCTGAAATGATATGAGAGCTTTTCATAATTAAAGCAAAAAAGTCATAATAAGCCCTAGTCTTTAAGAGTGTGAGTAATATGCATGATGATGAAGTATAGTTATTTTAGCTTGATAGTAAGAAAGAAATAGAAAAAAAAGACTGTTAAGTAATCTATTATACTTCTACATGGTTTTATAGTGAAAGAAAGTAATTGTTCTTTATCTTATGCTCTTCCTTGTTCATCTCTTTTCAAATTTTTTATGATCATTTTTACTTGAAAATGTTGTCAGTTGAATGTGCCATTTAGTTTTGCCCCCTCCTCTTCAAGATTCAATAAAGATAAAAACATAAATTTTAGTAGCAGTAAAACTGTGGAAAGACAGAGAAAAGTTCTACTTACTAACTCTTTCCCAAGTTGGCCTTTTCCAAACATTCACAAGCATAGCCCCTGAACAAATGGAAATCACCAGTAAAGTAGAAGCAGCACTTCCTCCAATAGACTGACCATGTGGCAGGAGCTGGAACAGCGAAGAGTAAGTATGATTATAGGCAGTCCAGTCCCAGAGGGAAACAATGATCCTGAGCCACACACGCACTTGTTCCTCAACTAAAAAGAGAAAATAGGGGGTAAAATAAGCAGTTCTGTCCCCACTATCCTCAAGAGGATTTGAATGCCTATTTGGGGGATCATCAGAGCCATAAAGAAGGATGAAAAGATTCTCCCTGTAAATAACATCTCTTCTATGTCCTTCTGCCCACATGTGCTTCCACTCTGAAACTGTGATAAAAGAACAGAAAATCAAAACTCTAAAGTAAGAGGCTCACAACTAACTTTGCAAGCATTTGTTGTACACTCTTCTCTGCATTGTGAAATGCACAGAAATATTGGGATAAGTGGTTTGCACCAAGAAGAGTGAACCAAATGGAGCTATAAGAGCACTGTCTTCATCTGTTCTTGTGACTATAACTAAGTACCATAGACCAGGTGGCTTATAAACAATAGGAATTTGTTACTCAGAGTTCTGGAGGCCAGAAGTCTGAGATCAGGGTGCTAACGTGGTTGGGTTCTGGTGAGGTCCCTCTTCCAGAATGCAGACTACTATCTTCTATTTACACATGGCAGAAAGAGAGAGAGAGAAATTGAGTCTCTTTTTATAAGGGCACTAATTCCATTCATGAGGGCTCCATCCTTATGACCTAATCACCTCCCAAAGGCCCCACTTCCTAGTATCATCACAATGGGGAATACGATTTCAATGTAGGAATTGGGGGAGAACACAAACATTCAGTCCATGGCAAGCACCAAGAGTAGCTAGGATATTCAACTTTGTCTGCACTCAGGAAGAGCCCACAAGAATGGTATGCAAAAGGAGGTGAAGAAGATGAGGAGGAATTCAAATAATCTTGCCTTGGGATGCAGAGTCTCTGATTCAGAGAACAGGAGTATAAGAAAGAAATTGAATAAGTGAATGAATGAAAATTACATTAATGAAGAATTTATATTAAAATCAATTCTTTAGACAAAGTTTCCTTAATTTTTTAAACAGATTAAAAATTGCTGATTTACTTTTCTTTCCTGGTAAGTCCAACATCAGGGCTTCCTTAGAGATGATTTTTACTGTTTTTTTTTTTTTTTTTTTTTTCTATGTATGGGCCATACTTTCTTATTTCTTTGCATGTTTTTTCATTTTTCTTGAAGATGGGAAATTATAGATAGCATAATGTAACAACGCTGGAGATCATAGTCCTGGGCCTCTGTGGTTTTGTTGTTGTCGTTGCTGTGTGTTGTTGTTGTTGCTTAATTGGTGACTTTTCTGAAGTTAATTCTGTTAAGTCTACAGACTTTGTTGTGTGTGGCTGTGGCTGCTGGAGACCCAAATGTTTAGCTTAGAGGTCATCTAATCATTGAATAGAAAATGTTTTCAAATGCCTGAAACCAATGACTCCTAATCTTTGCTTAAGGATTCTGTGCACATGTTGGGACTTACCTGAACTACTAAGCCACACAGTTGACAACACTCTCTTAACCTTCATTTTCTGCTTGCACAGAGCCTCAGAATTAGCAAAAATTGAGGTGCCGGCACCTTTTCAGGTCTTTCCTGAGAATTCACACCACCCTATCATGCATATAACCCAACCCCTGCCTCTGACCGTCTAGATTTTTTAGAGATTTTTCCTTTTCTATGGACATTTTCTTTCCCAACTTTAAAACCCTTGGTTAGCCTATTTTTTCCCTGTTATTTCACCTTTTCAGTGAATGTGAAGTTATAGAATTGCCTCCAAAGGATTTAACAAATGTCCCCAAGAAAAAGCCTTTTCACACTGGGCAAGCTCCATGTCAGGACAAAAAAACAAACAAAAAAACATGCACAGCTCTGTAAGCGGAGTTTTCCACAGAACCACCAGACAGATACAATACTGACAATTCTCCGAGAATGAGGTTGTGAAGGAGTTCCAACTCTGTTCTGGCCCCTCCAGTAGCTGCTAAGTGGCTAGTTTTTACTGTAATTGTGGGCTATTGGTTTTCAAAGATTAGATTAAGAGAAGATAGACATAGGGCAAGTTAAAACACCACAAATCTCCCTGCTTTTACTGAGATTCAGTCATTTTTGTTGAATAAATACTCCCAGAAACCTTTGGTTAACTTGTAGAATTAAGAGAAAGTTGATTCTGATAAATTATCCAGTTTTCTCCTTGTTTAATAATGGGATGAGTTTTTGGAGATTCTTCTCTGCCATTTTCACTGATATCACACCTAGATGTAAGTATTAAAAGACCGAGCTTTGGATGAATTATTAAAGAGAAAAATTGCTATGTATATTTTAAAGACTATTAATTTACACATGAAGCAGTCTACATCAAAAGGAAAAGGACGGAAACAAGTAGTAGGGCAACAGTGGCATAAAAAGACAACTTTGCATGTCATTTCCTTGTTCAGGTGAGAAATGACAGCGGCTCAGTCTAGGATGTTGGTGGTAGTATGCAACAGAAGTGGAACCATTTGAAAAATATTTGGAATCAGAAATTTTGAAGACTTGTGTTGAACATTAGAGAGCGTGCAGAATTTTGGTCCCCATAACCTCAATCCTTGGTGCTACTCTGGTGGTTATGTTACTTTACCTGGCAAAAGGGATTTGCAGATGTAATTAATATGGCTTTGTTACATAACTGCTGAAGTAGCAGGACTGGTTAATGCTTTGATTTTAGTTAGATGACACCTTGAGCAATAAACCCAGCCCTCCACCCTCCGCCTAGCTCTGGCCGGCCTTCGGGTTTGCAGTGGTGCTGTTGTCCCGGGCAGGGCCAGCGGCAGCATGGCCACCCCCAAGCGGTTTCCCACGCTCCTGCAACCAAAGCAGCGAGAAGGAATGCCATTCGAGGTGCTCAGTAACCTCACAAGGCGGCCCTACTGCTTCCACTCCGAGTTTCTGAGGAATCCGAAGGCAGTTCACTTTGAGGCTTGGCTGGTGGAAGCGATCTTCGGAAGCCGAGTGTACGTCGCACATCCTGCTTCGAGTGAATCAGTGGGACCCCGAGAGCAAGGCTGAGATCTTGTTATTTGGGAGGCCTTGTTGCCAGAAGGACACATTCAAGATGATCATGAACACTTGATTGACTATCACCACCAGCTCCAGGTGCAAGGCTCGGAAAAGGCCCTCGCCCAGGATGTCGACACTCAGAAGGTGGAGACCCAGCAGTTTCCCAAAGCTGACCAGGAGGCCAGGACCCAGCCGTCTCTGGAAACTGCTGGGGAGACCGGGACTCGGCGGTCTTCAATCGCAGTCCGGGACGCCGGAACCCAGCAGCCTCTGGTCGAGGTCAGGGAGGCCAGGACCCAGCAGTCTCTCAAGGCTGCCAGCGAGTGGGGGACTCAACATTCTCCTGAAGCTGCCAGCAAGGCAGGGAGCCAGTGATTTTGCTTGGCCAGTGGCAAGGCTGCCAGGGACCAGGATACCAAATTATGAAGGCATCTCAGGTCCTGGAGCAGAGTCAGTCGGGTTGAAGTGGAAGCCCTTGGAAGAGCCAGATTCTTCTAAGGTGTATATGATGTGGATTGTTTTTGTTTTTCCCTTCTGCTAAATGTTTGCAAATACAAACTTAAAGTTCTAATAAATAATTGCATTTCAAAAAAAAAAAAAATCCCGCCACATAGTAACAGACTTCTATCTACAGAACTGTAAGATAATAGTGTTACTTCAAGTCACTAAGTTTGTGGTAATAGCGTTATGATTGCAGTAGAAAACTGATACAGATGGTGAAGGAGAGGGAGAAAGCAAGGATGCAATCTTGCTTGTGGCACTTACTGTTGAATGGAAACCGGTCCAATTTTTTGAGATAGAAACCCTAGAGGAGGAATAGGCTGAGGTGTAGCAACAGAGGGGCCAACATCAATGTTGCACCTGTTAAGTTTGGAGTACCTTTGGAAGTTCGAGTAAAAAATAAAAGTTAATAGTTTATTGCCTATAGAGATCTGGAGTTCAGAGAATAAATCAAGGCTAAAAATATAAGTCCATTAGCATGTCGTTGTTAATTGAACCCGAGCAAATGGATTAAATTGCCTAGGGATGGAGTGTAAAATGAGAAGAGACAAATGATCATCTGAAGCTGTGTTGTCTCAGATTGTAACCAAAATGGGGGTTAGTTGCTTGCTGCATGCGGAGTCCAGTTAACAAGAGCAAAGTCTGATACGAGGCAAGTGAATTTATTCCAAAAGCAGCTTGGGAAACAGGCACAATTGTCCTGCCTCACCACTTCACTTTTGAGCAGAAAACAGGCACTTTTGCGGGGGTAAATGAACAAGAGCAGGGCACCCCCTGCTAGGTTGGTGCCTGATCTATGGGCAATTGAGTTGGTGCCTTCCTGGGCATAAGTTGTACAAATGGCCAAGTGGGCATATTTTCCACATGCCCTCCTGAGGCAACACCCTGGAGGTGAGGGGTTTTTGGGGGCGTGCTTTGGTGTGCAAATTAACTGTCGACTCTCAAGGAGAGATTCATCTTGCCCTGTAGGAAATGTTTGGTGAGGGGGAGGTGAAAGGTTGTATTTTCATTTCTAAATGGCTACGTAGGAAGTGGGGAACTGGGGAAACAAGAAAAGAAGAGAGAGGGGAATAAATTAAACTACCTCTTAGAAAAATGAGGGTCATCAGTTACAGGACTGCCGGATACAGGCTAAAACAGGATTCCCTCAACTAAATCCATATACTTGCTTTGTGTTTTCCAATCCACTTTAATAAATTTGTCTTTCTCAAAGCAATTCAAGGGGCAAGAGGAGCCAGCATATCCCGACATTTTCCCATATCCCGACATTTTCCTAGAATGTCTCTTGAAAAGTTTCTGACAGTTTAAACAGCAGCTTCACTAACCAAGATCAATAACTGCTAATTTACCAGAATGGAATGATGAAAGTGACAGTCTCCCACCTTCCTTTAGCTCAACCAATTCCACATTTTATAATGAAGCTTTGAAATATCCCACTACTAAGTATTTAATGTTTGGTTTTTTCAGGAGTCCTTCATTTGAAAGATATAGAAACTTACTAGCTTAGGCAAAAATGGAAAATATATTGGGTGGATTCACTCAATAAACAAATATTTACTATTTTTTAGTAATTAAATATCATAGACACTGTGCTAAGTGTCATATATTCAGAAATAAACAGTAAGTCTCTGGTTCTCTGCACTTTCAGCTAAAATCTAGTGGGGATATGAAGACGCCAGGATAACTCATGCAGCAGAAGGAGGAGTTGAATAATCAGGCTGGAAAAGGGCGAGAATACAACTAAGCTTTAGGAACAGCTGAGGTCCCAATATCAAATCATTCCAGAAATAACGACTGCTAAGTGCCTTTATTGTATGTGGCCTGTTTATAGTCACAGCCTTACATCATTTTTACAACAGATATAAAATTTAAATAGTACTGGCTCCATCCTCCAGATAAAAAACTAATGCTCAAAAAGATGAACAAATTATCTAATGTGATCTAGGTAATAAAATCAAATGCTAAAATTTAAATGCCAATGTGAAAACCTCAGTATTCACACTCTTTTTGTTATATCATTTTGCTTCCAAATAAAAATCCAGGAAAATGAGGAAATGACATTTATGTCTAATTTTCTTTAAAAAAATACAAAATATGTGACAACTTTCTAATTCATTCATGCCAGTGATTGGTAATTCTGTGACTTCTACTTTTCTGTTTCTGACAATTTCTCTCCACAACTGACTCCACAGCTTTGAATATATCTGACATTTGTGTTAATTCATCTGATAGCGTAAGAATAATACATGTTCCATCTGTTAGGATATCAGAACTGAAGTAATCAGTGTTGCTTCACTTTATCAATACAATTAATGAAGGCAGCCACATTGTTAGGTCTGAAAGCAGCAAGAAAATACAAGAAATGTTAATAACTTTTTAAAGGGTAAATTAAAAGTAGAGTATCATATTTAGAGTTAGCATACGACTATGCTGATACAAGTTAAATAAGTGTTATTAGACACAAATACATTAAAATCAGTTCAATCTGACAGATTTTGAGCTGTTTTGATAGCAACCCACTTACTGGTACTTCTGAAAACAAAGCCATTGGAAACGGCTCAGCAGTCACAAATATAAACCACGATGCCTGAGTGCTGTTATCAAATACTTCCATGAAGCGAAGAGTGTCCCCTAAAACTATTACTTTGGAGAAAAATTCCTGGTAGACACACAGCTCAGTAATAAAATTTTAAAAAATAAAATTTGAAAAGAGATCAATTTATAAATACAAAAATGTTAGTGCCCGTGTTGATCTATGTCTTTCATTTTCTTCTGACAGCAGTGCCAAGCACTGAAATCCCAGAATCTGTCATGAATAATGCATAAGCAACACAGAGATTCATTTAGGGATCTTAAAAGTCCCTGGCTGCAGGTTGACATTTCATCTGTTATATGGGGAGAGAGGAAACTTTATTTTCCATTTCAGTGGTCCAATTTAACTTCTTCCTTCCTAAAACAAAGAGCATACACCCTCACTGATACACAAGCATGTGCCCTTGCCTGCATGCACAGGAAAAACAAACAATTATTTCAAGCTATAAACTTCAAATCTCATTTTGTGAGCTATTAGCTATAATATTTGATGAGTCACTGGATGCAGGATTTATGTCACTTCACAAGAAATTACCCAAAGTCAAGATGTCATTCTGAATATATTGCATTTACGTAAACTTATTCTCCTGATGATGATTAGCACTGTGTTTGCTTATCTAAGCTTAACAAATAACTGTATCAAAAATGAGACCTGAGCCTGAGACATCCTACATACTGTAGGCACTAGAGAGAAAGTGTTACCCATAAGACTTTGAGCCCTTTAATCTCTAAGATTCCTTCTTTTTTGGAAAATAAAGTGATGTAATTCCTTTTCATCCCACCTACTCAGGGAAGTTTATTATTGCCCCAGTTATTTCTGAAATTCTCGGAAGGAGGTGCTTAAGTTTCTTTTGTGACCGTTTATGATCAGTTTTAACTTTCAATTATTACCGAATGGCTTGTTCTTTACTTGTGATCTCACCCCTTGCAGCTTTTTTATTTCCTTTCTATCTCAGAGTGAACCTCATACTTCATCCTTTCTCTTACATCTTCATTAGAATCCTTTTTGGGTAACCAACTTTTCCTGGAGGTTTTGACATAAAGAAGAGAAGCTTTAGTGTAGTACATGAAACAACACAATTTAAAATTGATTGCTAGGTATCAGTGTTACTAATGACGTTAGACATCATCACCACAGAAAACTTCCTGCCAGCTGCCCTTTCTCTATGCCTCTGTTTGTTTCTTTAATTTTGTGTTTTCATCTTCCCTAACCAGAACTTTCTCCCCATCACATCCTCCTCCCATTATGGCCTCCCTTCCTTCCCTTCATATGTTCCAGCAAAAAGCTCAAAAATCAAAATTTCTGTTATTTTATTAAACTATTAAGTAGAAGAAATTAATTCTCTCAATTTCCTTGTCTTTCCTACCAAAAGGGTCATTAAACAAAGGGTCCTCCTAAAATCAGCAAGAGTCTCTTGCAGTCCCTTCAGCCTGTATTAGCAGCTTAGGGACAGCCAGGCCTTTCTGAATTATTCTCAGGATCGCCCAAACATAACCTTTTTTCTTTATTTTTTTTTTTTCTTTAAGAAGTTGCCTTATTTTTCTTTAGTAGAAGGGAACAAATTCCTCAGAAGAAAATATTTTCATTCTACAAAATACATAGCAGCGATAGAGATGATGGAGCATATGAGAACAGTGTCTCTTTCCGTACTTTCCACCACTTCTTAATGGTGCGCATGGTAAGGATGACACTCCAATCTGTTTGAAGTAGCACCTTTCAGGGCTAGAACAAAAAGCTGATAACTGTGTATTAGATGCTACCTCTTAGTCCTAGGTTATGTGAAATTACACTCCAGGAAAGGGTCCTACACAGGGTTTTTGCAGAGCGGTTGAAGCATGGTTTTACCTGAGTAAAAAGGCAGAGACACCTAGTATCAGAGGCATTTTAATCAGAATGACTCCATCTTGAATGAGGGCTAGGAAAAATAGGGCAGGCACTTGCTGGACTGCATTCCCAGGAAATTAGGTATTTCTAGCTGCTAGATGTTTACAATTAAGGGAACAGATTGATAATGCTTACTAAACAGACCCAGAATCAGTAAGTTCCTGATATCCCAATATCTTGACTCTTAAGAACAGAAGCATTCTTAATTTTTGTTTTAAAGGTAATAATATTGATTCTTGCAAAATATAGCAATTAAGAAAGTTAATCCTTTATCACAAACCCTTGTAGCAGAGCACATCTCCCCATGATTTTATTGTTGTCATTGTTATCCTATGTATAAGCAAGCATTGTACCTAGGGTGGGCGCATTCCTCCTCTTACTTTTGGCAACGCCCTACTCTGTCTATGGACTAGCTCTTCTTTCACCACTTTACTTTCTTAACACACTTGCTTTCACTTACACTGTGGACTCAGCCCGAGTCCTCTCTTGTGCGATATCCAAGAACCCTCTCTTGGAGTCTGGATCGGGACCGCTTTCTGGTAACGTTAGTACATGACTGCACCTCACTATTCTTTTAACAAATGTTTGGGCCTTTGAAATAGCTAGGACTGGGTTTCCTCCTTAGTGCCTTTGATTATTCTTCTTTGTTTGCGTATTTCATTATTACTTTTCTATCAATTTACAATTTATTTTCATTGTTCTCTTGCAGTTGCTAACATGAAAAGCAAAGTATATGGGACGTAATCCATTGTAACTTTAAAAGTTCAGCTTATTTTAGTTACTATTATATTGGAAATGTCTAATTTTTAAAATTTGGCATAGGTTCTAGTTGAACCCTTCATTTCACAGAATAGGAAATTAAAACCTAAAGAGATTAAGCAAGACTTAATCTCGTCTAGAAATTCTCAGATTTTGGCAAAACAGGAGCCCAGGTCTCTGGCTTCCCTGGCAAGGGCTTTTTACAATATGCCATCCTACCCTCTCTTCCTATGGAGCATTTGGTTCATCCCACTAAGTAACAATTATCTTCTATGCTGTATTGCTTATTATTATTATGTTATTATTATCTAGACTGCTTAATTATAAATCCCTTGAAAGTAAAGATTATGCTTGACTCTAAAATATCTCTAGAAGCTAGTATATTTATAGTGCTGAGCACATTTTTTGGCAATTAACATTTGCTGGGGCAATTTTATTATACCCACTTTTTTTCCAAACACTTTTGCAAGTTTTTTTTTTTTTTTAATTGCGTGACTAATGTGAAAACTAAGATCAAATTATTTTCAGGAATAAATCATAAGGGTTTGTGTGTGTGTGTGTGTGTGTGTGTGTCTTCCATTAATGGCAATGTAAGAAAATATTGCGAGGTCAAATGAGATCTTAAGGGAGGAACTACAATCTTTCCTCTACTAATGTTTCCATATGGAGGGAACTCCATTAGGGTGACACTCTGGCCTCTTTATCCTGGTACTTTTCCCTCAAAACTCACATTTCCCCAGAGAAAGATAGAGGAATGTTTGACATAAGCCAGGCCTGCTGTTTTCACAATGCCATGGGAGTACCATACATACCGTAGTCTATTGGGTGGCTCTTCTCTCTAGTGGATCCGATTGTCTGCATAAATATTTATAGGATAAGTTTAATTGTAGAGAGCAACATTAGCAAAACAATTTACTTGCATCCAAATCTAGGCTACATTCTCCAAACAGCTTTCCCAGTGATGAAGCTGACAGTTTTTGTTTTTGTGTTTTTAACTTTGTATCATGTGGTTATAAACGCAGGTACTAAGAAAAGAGCACTGTTATTTATTTGGTACCCCCCCCCTTACATGTCAACAATGGTGCCTTTTTTAATAAATTGTTTTAATAACCTCATAAAAGGAGAGCAGATATTTCTTACCTACAAACTCTCAGAATGTATCAAAAAGTAATTGTGGATGCCCATGATTTTTGGAAGAGAAACAGAGTAGTTAACTGTCTTCTGTCTCTTTTCCTCCTAGAGCAAGAGGCAGTAACTTTAACTCTTGCATTTCTAGCATTTCTGTATTTCTGGCATTACTAGGACCATTGCACAAAACATTGTGGTGACTGATTTTATGCAAGTTAACATTCTGACAATGCTGAAAGCTGCAGCTTTTTCACACACATTCTTTAAGCAGAAAGCCATTTTAAAAGTGTCATCTACATTGGACAGTGCTGAGCTAATGTGATACAGTGTGACAAGCTTCACCAAGTCTGTCACCTTCTACTTATTGCATTGGAAAATCATTAGATTAATTGTTTAGTGGACATAATTAATTAGAAACACTTGATAATGAATTAATTGGTGTACTTTTGGTAAGAATAGAATGAGTATGAGTTATCTTCTAAGAGAAAATACAAAAATAAACTATAATGTTAAATAAATTAGGCAAAATAACATTACTGGTATATCAGGTAACTTCTCAGTTGCCATCTCAGTGAGGCCTTTCCTGACCACGCTTTCTAAAATTTCAACTTGATACTCTGACATTTTGTATTTTTTCTTCTGCCTTCTTTTTGATACTTACCACTGATTCATATGCTATATATTCTATTATTATTTATCTCCCCCCAAATATATGTTCCATGAGGAGGGGAATCTTTTGTTGATTGCTGTATCTCCAGCCCCTAGAACAATGCCGAACACGTAATAGGCTCTCAGTAAGTATTTGGTAAATGAATGAATGGATACATGAATGTTAAACTTCTGAAAAATGCATTTAATTTTTCTTCCTTGCACTGAAGAAAATTGCCTTTCTCTGTAGAGGAGAAAATTGCTTTTCTTTGCCCTAGCCTTGTCCCTGCAGAGTCTTTTAATTCCTCTCCATCATGCTTCTCTACATTCTTTCCAATAAAAACAATACAGACACTTGAAAAAACATGATATTTAGTACCTAAACACATAGATTTGTTTTATCTCTGTCACTTATGAACTGTTTAATCAAAATCTGTTATCTCATTTGTGAAACAGGAGTACAAAAAAAAACTCATTCACAAAGATGTAGAAAAGATTAAATGAGCTTTGGAAACTGCTTTGTAACCCTCAAAAATCTATAGAAATATTTATGATTACAGGTCGGCTGTCATCACTACAATAGCTTTTTCTTCTTCTTTCTGCCAAGTAATATTTATCCTTTATTCCCTTTCTCTCTCTCTCTCTCTCTTTTTAAGTTGGGTATTGAAACTATTCCACGAACTCTTACGGGAAGGAACAGACTGTCAGTCCAGTGACTTCTATACTGTCAGCCATAGAGGGAGGGACCACCTCCCTTTCATTTTGGGGAAAAGAAAGACAGATCAGACTGTTACTGTGTCTATATAGAAAGAAGTAGACATAAGAGACTCCATTTTGTTCTGTATTTGAGATGCTGTTAATCTGTGACCCTACCCCCAACCTTGTCCTTGCAAGAGACATGTGCTGTGGTGACTCAAGGTTTAACAGATTAACAGTAGTGACTCAAGGTTTAACAGGCCCACTTTTTCTTTCTCTATACTTTGTCTCTGTGTCTCATTTCTTTTCTCAAGTCTCTCATTCCACCTAACGAGAAACGCCCACAGGTGTGGAAGGGCAGGCCACCCCTTCATCCATCATTTTGTAACTGTGACCACTTAATGACCTACAACAACCAGACTTGAGTCAATGAGCCAATAGAGAAGATCATCACTCATTTAAGTGTGTAACTGCTAGAGAGAGAAACCTCAGACAAAGCAAACAAAGCACATGCACGGTAAATGAGATCAGAAGTGCAGTAGCTAATATAATCAGGGGGTACTAGAAAGATCTCTAATTTTCTGTGGACTCTGAAATTATACAATGAGATATTGATTTCTTTGTTCTACAATATTTCTCTTCAGAAGTTTTCTATTAGAGAGCAATTGCCACCTGAGGAAAAAAAAAAATCATAAAAACCAGCATCCATCTACAATATCTCAGCATACGTTAGATCTAAGGTAGTTAGCTCTCACCTTGAAAGGCAGAGAACAAAAGCCCGATACAATGGGACTCATATTAAGTGAGTGGTAATGCTAGAAAAATGAAACTCCCAGAATAA
Organism: Macaca thibetana thibetana; assembly: GCF_024542745.1. Classification (NCBI taxonomy): domain Eukaryota; kingdom Metazoa; phylum Chordata; class Mammalia; order Primates; family Cercopithecidae; genus Macaca; species Macaca thibetana. Next base: position 26,835,019 of record NC_065582.1, on the reverse strand, counting down.
TTCTTTAGAAGAATACATTAACCTAGAGCAAGGTTCAGCAAACTTTTTCTGGAAAGGATCAGATAGTAAATATTTCAGGCTTCCAGTCTCTATTGCAACTACATACTTCTGACATTGTAATGCAAAAAGAGTCATATAATACATAAGTAAATAGGGGTGACTGTGTTCCAATAAAGTCTTATTGGAAAATAATGTTTTTAATTTTTTATTGATTTAAAATATCTTCTGGCCTAGAGGTACAAGATTTTTAAAGTCTATATAAAATTAAAACTATTGAATGATAATATTAAGAAAATATATATATGGTATATAACTGCTAAATAAAATTACAGAAGAATATAACAAAAAGTTAATCTTTGTATTACATTAAAAGGCCTGCTTAAATATTGACAAGAAAAAGAATAGAAAATAGAAAAATGGAAATGCATTGAATAATTAGTTCATAATTTAGCATTTATAATGTCTAATAGATGTGATGATACTCAATTCACTATTAGTTATAGAAATTAAATCACAATATATTAATAAAATTACTTTGCATAAATTGAAATGACAAAAATTAAAAGCTCTCTGAAAGGTTAGGTCACCTCCAGAGGAAAGCCCATCAGACTAACAGCAAACCTCCACACTGAAACCCTACAAGCCAGAAGACATTGAGGGCCAATATTCAACACCCTTAAAGAAAATAAATTCCAATGAAGAATTTTTATACACAGCCAAATTAAGCTTCGTAAGCAAGTGAGGAATAAAATCTAAAGAACTTCTGCAGAGTAAAATAAACTATCAACAGAGTAAACAGACAACCTACAGAATGGGAGAAAATTTTTGCAAACTATGCATTTATAAAAGGTCTAATATTTAGCATCTATAAGGAACTTAAATACATTTACAAGAAAAAAACCAAACCACCTCATAAAAAGTGGGAAAGTACATGAACAGATGTCTTTTAGAAGAACACATACATGTGGACAACAATCATATGAAAAAAAGCTCAACATCACTGATCATTAGAGAAATGCAAATCAAAACCACAATGAGATACCATCTAATACCAGTCAGAATGGCTATTATTAAAAAGTCAAAATATAACAGATGCTGGGGATATTGTGGAGAAAAAGAAGAATGCTTATACACTGTTGGTGGGCGTATAAGTTAGTTCAACCATTATGGAAGGCAGTGTGCCAATTCCTCAAAGACCTAAAGTCAGAAATACCATTGGACCCAGCAATCTCAATACTGGTTATTTACCCAAAGGAATATAAATCATTCTGTTGGTTGGGCGTGGTGTCTCACACCTGTAATCCCAACATTTTGTGAGGCCAAGATGGGTGGATCACCCGAGGTCAGGAGTTCGAGACCAGCCTGGTCAACATGGTAAAACTCCATCTTTAAAAAAAATACAAAAATTAGCCAGGCATGGTGGCGCATGCCTATAATCCCAGCTACTCATCCTATAATCCCAGGATGCTGAGGCAGGAGAATGGCTCACACCCGGAAGCAGAGGTTGCAGTGAGACAAGATTGCACCATTGCAGTGAGACAAGATCACCCCAGCCTGGGTGACAGAGCAAGACTCTGTCTCAAATTTTAAAAAATCATTCTATTACAATGACATATGCATATATACATTCATTGCAGCACTATTCACAATAGCAAAGACATGTAATCAACCTAAATGCCTATCAATGATAGACTGGATAAAAAATTATGGTATATATACATCATGGAGTACTACGCAGCTATAAAAAAGAACAAAATTGTGTTCTTTGCAGGGACATGGATGGAGCTGGAGTCCATTATCCTTAGCAAACTAACACAGGGACATAAAACTGAATACCACAAGTTCTCACCTAAGAAGGAGCTAATTTATGCGAGCATATGGACACATTGAGGGGTACAAGATATACTGGGGCTTTTCAGATGATAGAGAGTAGCAGGAGAGAGAGAATCAAGAAAAATAACTAATGGGTACTAGGCTTAATACCTGGGTGATGAAATAATCTGTTCAACAAACCCCCATGACATAAGTATACCTGTGTAATAAACCAGTACTTGTACCCCTCAACTCGAAAGTTTAAAAAACAAAAAGCTCTCTAACATCTACTGCTGTTTGGGAATGTCAGCAGAAGGATATTCTCATGTATAGTTCTGGAAATATAACTTGTTGCTGAGTTTTTGGAATGCAATCTGGTATTGTCACTTCAAATTAAATATGCCTATATTATTGAACCTAATTCCAGGATTTGGGAATAATTCCCAATCCTGAAATCTAACTCCAAGGTACAAAACTATAAAAACTGCAAAACCTTTTAGTGAAGTTATGTGTGTATGCATGTATTTCAGTAGATGATCAGAAGAGCATGGAAAAATATATTGAGGAAGTATCATAAATGGTTAACATGGGTTACCTGCCTGGAGTGATTTGATGGGGCAACTGAAGACGGTGAAAGGATCAAGTAGAGAAGGAGAGAGTCAACAAAAAGTGAAAAGAAAAAAGTCTTAAAAAAAAAAGCATTGTTTGTGTATATTTACATTTATGTACAATTTTATGGCTTGTATATTAATAAAGATTTTATTTTAAGAATTATATTTTTTAAAGAAAAGATATTACGTTCTCTAGTCTAAACGTCCTAGAAAATTTAAGGAAAACAAGTTTGCCTGTGCCTTTTTACTAATTCCCTTCTGATCTTTCATTTGCAGGCAAAAAGATTGGCCTTTCATTTCAGCCTGGGCTTGAAATATCAAACACATTTCTGTGCCTAGCAGGTAACATAATTTCTTCCTTAAATTGCTTTTTTTTTGTTTTTTGTTTTTTTTTTTTTAGTAAAGCATACTCTGTTTTTAGATTAAGTATATAAAAATAATCTTAACTATACAACAATAAAAATTTTCTGTCTCCCTTTTGTTTCAGGACCAGTCACACTACTACCACCCCGCCCCCAACACACACACACACAGACACACACTTCTGTACTATATATATATAGTCTAGGGCTACAAAAGGGGTTTGGCTAATGAAGAGTTTAGCTATATCCAACAGTTTTATACACACACACACACACACACACACACACACACACACACATATTTTGCAAGTAGCAACCAATACTTAATTATTCCATATTCCGTAGCATGGTGAACTGCAGCAAACTTGAAAATACAATTATCATTCAAAGTATGTAGCCCCTATTCAAATCCAGTAAATTGTTGACCCACAGGATATTAGTATATTGTCTTCAGGGTTAACTTTTCAAGAGAAGGTAGAAATCCAGATTTTTATGTACAATATTCTCATTTAAAACATAGAATAGGGCCAGGTGCAGTGGCTTACACCTATAATTGCAGCACTTTGGAAGGCCGAGGTGGGTGGATCGCTTGAGGTCAGGAGTTCAAGACCAGCCTGGCTGACACGGGGGAGAAACCTCACTCTACTAAAAATACAAAAATTACCCGGTGGGTGGCACACGCCTGTAGTCCCAGCTACTCAGGAGGCTAAGGCACGAGAATCTGGGAGGCAGACTTGAACCTGGGAGGCAGAAATTGCAGTGAGCCAAGACTGTGCCATTGTACTCCAGCCTGGGTGATGGAGTGAGACTCTGTCTCTAAATTAATTAATTAATTAATTAATTAAAATATAGAATAGGCCAATCAGATACCACTGTGGCCTGAATCCTATCCATGACCCAGCATTTCTCCTTCTGATTTAGGCGTGAGACTATTCCAATATAACTTGGAAATAGAGAGAGATTCTCCCAAGTTTATCATAGCTGGTGAATTACTTTTTAGAAATCCCCGAGTTTGTTAACATTGCATATGGAAACTTGAGTAGTAGATTACATTTAAAGTAAATGACTTGCCCTATATAAAACACTGTTCTAGTTTGGATCTTTAGTTTAAAGTGGAGACTTACACTACATTAAAAGGGTCTATCAAAAGTTGCATATAAACTAGAACTAGAGTCACAAAGGTCAACTTCATGAGTTATTTTAATGATGTGATCTCTCTCTCTTTCTCTTCCTCACATTATTATTTCTCGAAGATACTGCTTCAACAAGTGTGTCTGTTTTATTTCTTTCTGTACCCTATTTTCAAATGCTTACTCATCGTAATCTTCCTCATAACTTGGGCTGTACACAAATTTGACAGATTTCGTCAAACAATATGGTCAACTTCCATCCCTGCTTCTAACTGATTCAATTTTTTTGGAATTCTTTGTGCAAATTATCTCAAGAGGTAACTTGATACATTCAGATCATCTTTCTATGACTCTTCATACAACATATTTCATAGGCTAATCTACGAGCAGGTTGTCACTGTATCAAGTCATCATATAACTGTTCTTATTGCCTTATAGGTAAAGAAAGAGCACACACAAAACATGTGCCTGGATAGTAAAAATTATAGTAGGAAAATTGTTTAAAGCAATATTTGGGCATGTGTGTTAATACAAAAAAAAATCTGCCTGGATTTGTAGGGGTCACTGTTCTTAAGAGTTTAGAAGTTTTGTTAGACTCTTGGTTGATGTCCTGGAAAAATCAATTGGTACTTATTTGGGCATGCATTATTTATGAAGTCTTTTTCTGTAGAGACTGTAGCTACAGAATCCCCTGGGCTCTCACCTAAGGAATGTATCATATTGAATCCTCTTGCAAGAAGAATTATTTGTAAAAGGGTGTGAAGGGTATGATAAATCCCTTAAGTGAGAGTACAGGAGACTCTTCAACTACAATCTCTGAAGAACGACTTGAATCTAGGGCTACAAAAGGGGTTTGGCTAATGAAGAGTTTAGCTATATCCAACAGTAATGTCTGTCTTGGAATACGAGATCTCTAAGCATGTCTTAGTCTTTCATATACACTTTTTTAAAGCTTATTCTTCCTTATTATTATACTTTAAGTTCTGGGATACATGTGCAGAATGTGCAGGTTTGTTACATAGGTTATACATGTGCCATGGTGGTTTGCTGTAGCCATCAACCCATCATCTACATTAGGTATTTCTCCTAATGCTATCTCTCCCCTTGCCACCCACCCCTCCCTGTGCCATACGTTCCCATTGTTCAACTCCCAATTATGAGTGAGAACCATGCAGTGTTTGGTTTTCTCTTCCTGTGTTAGTTTGCTGAGAATGATGGTTTCCAGCTTCATCCATGTCCCTGCTAAGGACATGAACTCACCCTTTTTATGGCTGCATAGTATTCCATCATGTATATGTGCCACATTTTCTTTATCCATTCTAACACTGATGGGCATTTAGGTTGGTTCCAAATCTTTGCTATTGTGAATAGTGCTACAATAAACATACACGTGCATGGGTCTTTATAGGAGAATGATTTATAATCCTTTGGGTATATACCTAGTAATGGGATTGCTGTGTCAAATGGTATTTCTGATTCTAGAGCCACAAAGAATGGCCACACTGTCTTCCACAATGGTTAAACTAATTTACACTCGCACCAACAGTGTAAAAGCACTCCTATTTCTCCACATCCTCTCCAGCATCTGTTGATTCCTGACTTTTTAATGATCACCATTCTAATTGGAGTGAGATGGTATCTCATTGTGATTTTGATTTGTATTTCTCTAATGACCAGTGATGACGAGCTTTTTTTCATATATGTTTCTTGGCCGCATAAATATCTTCTTTTGAAAAGTGTCTATTCATATAATTCACCTACTTTTTGTTGGGGTTGTTTTTTTCTTCTAAATTGTTTAACTTCCTTATAGATTCTGAATATTAGCCGTTTATCAGATGGATAGATGACAAAAATTTTCTACCATTCTGTCATTTGCCTATTCACTCTGCTGATAGTTTCTTTTGCTGTGCAGAATCTCTTTAGTTTAATTAGATCCCATTTGCCAATTTTGGCTTTTGTTGCCGTTGCTGTTGGTTTTTCAGTCATGAAGTCTTTGCCCATGCCTATGTACTGAATTGTATTGCCTAGGTTTTCTTCTAGGGTTTTTATGGTTTTAGGTCTTATGTTTAAATCTTTAATCCATCTTGAGTTAATAGTTTTATAAGTTGCAAGGATAACATCCAGTTTCAGTTTTCTGCATATGGCTAGCCAGTCTTGCCAGCACCATTTATTATATAGGGGATCCTTTCCCCATTGCTTGTTTTTGTCATATTTGTCAAACATCAGATGGTTGTAGATGTGTGTTTTTATTTCTGAGGCCTCTGTTCTGTTCCATTGGTCTATATCTCTGTTTTGGTACCAGTACCATGCTGTTTTGGTTACTGTAGCCTTGTAGTATAGCTTGAAGTCAGGTAGTGTGATGCCTCCATCTTTGTTCTTTTGCTTAGGATTTTCCTGGCTATATGGGCTCATTTTTGGTTCCATGTGAAATTTAAAGTAGTTTTCTTTTCTAAGTCTGTGAAGAAAGTCAATGGTAGTTTGATGGGAATAGCATTGAATGTATGTATTACTTTGGGCAGTATGGCTATTTTTACAATATCGATTCTTCCTATCCATGATCATGGAATGTTTTTCCATTTGTTTGTGTCCGCTCTTATTTCCTTGAGCAGTGGTTTGTAGTTCTCCTTGAAGAGGTCTTCACATCCCTTATAAGTTGTATTCCTAGGTATTTTATTCTCTTTGTAACAATTGTGAATAGGAGGTTGCTCATGATTTGGCTCTCCGTTTGTCTATTATTGGCATATAGGAATGCTCGTGATTTTTGCACACTGATATTCTGAGACTTTGCTGAAGTTGCTTATCAACTTAAGGAGTTTTTAGGCTGAGATGATAGGGTTTTCTAAATATACAATCATGTCATCTGCAAACAGAGATAATTTGACTTCCTCTCTTCCTATTTGAATATGCTTTACGTTTTTCTCTTGCCTGATTGCCCTGACCAGAACTTCCAATACTATATTGAATAGGAGTAGCGAGAAAGGGCAACCTTGTCTTGTGCTGGTTTTCAAAGGGAATGCTTCCAACTTTTGACCATTCAGTATGATATTGGCTGTGAGTCTGTCATAAATAGCTCTTATTATTTTGAGATATGTTCCATCAACACCTAGCTTATTGAGTGTTTTTAGCATGAAGGGATGCTGAATTTTATCAAAGGCCTTTTTTGCATCTATTGAAATAATCACGTGGTTTTTTTCATTGGTTCTGTTTATGTGATGAATTACTTTTATTGATTTGCATATGTTGAACCACCCTTGCATCCTAGGGATGAAGTCAACTTGATCATGGTAGATAAGCTTTGTAATGTGCTGCTGGATTTGATTTGCCAGTATTTTATTGAGGATTTTTGCATCAATGTTCATCAGGGATACTGGCCTGAAATTTTCTTTTTTTGTTGTGTCTCTGCCAGGTTTTGGTATCAGGATGATGCTGGCCTCATAAAATGAGTTAGGGAGGATTCCCTCTTTTTCTATTGTTTGGAATAGTTTCAGAAGAAATGGTACCAGGTCCTCTTTTTATCTATGATAGAATATGGCTGTGAATCTATCTGGCCCTAGGCTTTTTTTGGTTGGTAGGCTATTAATTACTGCCTCAATTTCAATACCTGTTATTGGTCTATTCAGGGATTTGACTTCTTCCTGGTTTAGTCTTGGAAGGATGTATATGTCCAGGAATTTATCCATTTCTTCTAGAATTTCTAGTTTATTCACATAGAGGTGTTTATAGTATTTATGATGGTAGTTTGTATTTCTGTGGGATCATTGGTGATCTCTCCTTTATCACTTTGTATTGTGTTTATTTGATTCTTTTATAGTATTTTCTGATGGTAGTTTGTATTTCTGTGGGATCAGTGGTGATCTCTCCTTTACCACTTTTTATTGTGTCTATTTGAGTCTTCTCTCTTTCCTTCTTTATTAGTCTGGCTAGCAGTCTATCTATTTTGTTTATCTTTTCAAAAAACCAACACCTGGATTCACTGACTTTTTTTGAAGGGTTTTTCATGTCTCTATCTCCTTCAGTTTTGCTCCAATCTTAGTTATTTCTTGTCTTCTGCTAGCTTTTGAATTTGTTTGTTCTTGCTTCTCTAGTCCTTTTAATTGTGATGTTAGGTTGTCAATTTCAGATCTTTCTCACTTTCTCCTGTGGGCATTTAGTACTATAAATTTCTCTTTAAGCACTGCTTTAGCTGTGTCCCAGAGATTCTGGTATGTTGTGTTGTTGTTCTCATTGGTTTCAAATACCTTATTTATTTCTGCCTTAATTTTGTTATTTACCCAGGAGTCATTCAGGAGCAGGTTGTTCAGTTACCATGTAGTTGTGCAGTTTTGAGTGAGTTTCTTAATCCTGAGTTCTAATTCGATTGCACTGTATTCTGAGACACTGTTTGTTATGATTTCCATGATTTTGCATTTGCTGAGGAGTTTTACTTCCAATTATGTGGTCGATTTTAGAAGAAGGGCAATGTGGTGCTGAGAAGAATGTATATTCTGTTGATTTGGGGTGGAGAGTTCTGTAGATGTCTATTAGGTCTTCTTGGTCCAGAACTGAGCTCAAGTCCTGAATATCCTTGCTAATTTTCTGTCTCGTTGATCTGTTTAATATTGACAGTGGGTTGCTAAAGTCTCCAATTATTATTGTGTGGGAGTCTAAGTCTCTAGGTTTCTAAGAACTTGTTTTATACTCCTGCATTGGGTGCATTTATATTTAAGATAGTTAGCTCTTCTTGGTTGCATTGATTCGTGTACCACTAGGTAATGTCCTTGGTCTTTTTTGATCTTTGTTGGTTCAATCTCTGTTTTATCAGAGATCAGGATAGCAACCCCTACTTTTTTATTTGTTTTCCATTTGCTTGGTCAATCTTCTTCTATCCCTTTATTTTGAGCTATGTGTGTCTTTACACATGAGATGGGTCTCCTGAATACAGCACACCACTGGGTCTTCACCCTGTATCTGATTTTCCAGGCTGTGCCTTTCAATTGGGGCATTTAGCCCATTAACATTTAAAGTTAATATTGTTATGTATGAACTTGATTCTATCATTATGATGCTAGCTGGTTGTTTTGCCCATTAGTTGATGTGAATTCTTCATAGTGTCAATGGTCTTTATATTTTGGTATGTTTTTGCAGTGGTTGGTACCAGTTTTTCCTTTCCATATTTAGTGCTTCTTTCAGGAGCTCTTGTAAGGCAGGCCTGGTGGTGACAAAATCTCTCAGCATTTGCTTGTCTGTAAAGGATTTTATTTCTCCTTCCCTTATGAAGCTTAGTTTGGCTGGATATGGAATTCTGGGTTGAAAATTCTTTTCTTCAAGAATGTTGAATATTTGCCCCCACTCTCTTCTGGCTTGTAGGGTTTCTGAAGAGAGATTTGCTTTTAGTCTGATGGGCTTCCCTTTGTGAATAACCTGATTTTTCTCTCTGGCTGTGCTTAACATTTTTTTCCCACATTTCAACCTTGGTGAATCTGACAATTATGTGTCCTAGGGTTGCTCTTCTCGAGGAGTAACTTTGTGGTGGTCTCTGTATTTCCTGAATTTGAATGTTGGCCTGTCTTGCTATGTTGGGGAAGTTCTCCTGGATAATATCCTGAAGAGTGTTTTCCAACTTTGTTCCATTCTCCCCATCACTTTCAGGTACACCAATTAAACATAGGTTTGGTCTTTTCACATAGTCTCATATTTCTTGGAGCCTTTGGTCGTTACTTTTCATTCTTTTTTCTCTAATCTTGTCTTCACAGTTTATTTCATTAAGTTGATCTTTAGTTTCTGATATCCTTTTCTCCACTTCATCGATTCGACTATTGATACTTGTGTATGCTTCACAAAGTTCTCGTGCTGTGTTTTTCAGTTCCATCAGGCAATTTATGTTCTTCTCAAATCTGGTTATTCTAGTCAGCAATTTCTCTAACCTTTTACCAAGGTTCTTAGCTTCTTTGCACTGGGTTAGAACATGCTCCTTTTGCTCAGGGGAAATTGTTATTAGCCACCTTCTGAAACCTACTTCTGTCAATTCGTCAAACTCAATCTCTGTCCAGTTTTTTTCCCTTGCTGGTTTTTTCCCATCTCCCTTGTAATCCTTTGGAGTAGAAGGGACTTCTGGTTTTTGGAATTTTCAGCCTTTTTGTGCTGGTTTCTCCTCATCTTCATGGATTTATCTACCTTTGGTCTTTGCTGTTGGTGACCTTCAGATGGAGTTTTTGCATTGTCATTCTTTGTGTTGATGTTGATGTTATTGCTTTCTGTTTGTTGGTTTGCCTTCTAACACTCAGGCCCCTCTGCTGCAGGTCTGCTGGAGTTTGCTGGGGGTCCACTCCAGTCCCTGTTTGCCTGAGTATCACCAGTGGAGGCTGCTGAACAGCAAAGATTGCTGTCTGCTCCTTCCTTTGAAAGCTTCGTCCCAGAGAGGCATCCACCAGATGCCAGCAAGAGCTCTCCTGTATGAGGTGCCTGTCGACCCCCATGGGGAGGTGATGCCTCATCAGGAGGCATGGGAGTCAGGGACCCACTTGAGGAGGCTGTCTGTTCCTTAGCAGAGCTTGAGCGCTGTGCTGGGTGATCTGCTGCTCTCTTCAGAGCCTGCAGGCAGGAACGTTTAAGTCTGCTGAAGCTGCGTCATAGCCACCCCTTCTCCCAGGTGCTCTGTCCCAGGTAGATGGGAGTTTTACCTATAAGCCCCTGAGTGGGGCTGCTGCCTTTCTTTCAGAGATGCACTGCTCTGAGAGGAGGAATCTAGAGAGGTAGTCTGGCTACAGTGGCTTTGCTGAGCTGTGGTGGGCCATGCCCAGTCCCAACTTCCCAGCAGCTTTGTTTACACTGTGAGGGGAAAACCTGCTACTCAAGCCTCAGCAATGGCTAACACCCCTCCCCCTACCAAGCTCAAGTATCCCAGGTTGAAGTCAGGCTGCTATGCTTGCTGGGCTCTGTGGGCATGGGATCTGCTGAGCCAAGCCACTTGCCTCCCTGGCTTCAGCCCCCTTTCTAGGGGAGTGAGCGGTTCTGTCTCGCTGGCATTTCAGGTGCCACTAGGATACGAAAAAAACTCCTGCGGCTAGCTCAGTGTCTGCCCAAACTGCCCCCCTGTTTTGTGCTTGAAACTCAGGGCCCTTGTGGTATAGGCACCTGAGGGAATCTCCTGGTCTGTGGGTTGCAAAGACCATGAGAAAAGTGCAGTATCTGGGCTGGATAGCACCGTCCCCTCACAGCACAGTCCCTCATGGTTTCCCTTGGCTAGGGGAGGGAGTTCCCTGTTCCTTTGCACTTCCCAGGTGAGATGACGCCCCACCCTGCTTCGGCTCGCCCTCCGAGGGCTGCACCCACTCTCTAACCAGTATTGATAAGATGAACCAGTTACCTGAGTTGGAAACGCAGAAATCACCCGCTTTCTGTGTTGGTCTCGCTGGGAGCTGCAGACCAGAGCTGTTCCTATTGAGCCATCTTGCCCAGGAGTCCCCTGAAATGCACTTTTAAGAACCACTTTCAAGTTACTTGTATTGGTTTCTTAGGGCTGCCGTAACAAAATATCATAAACTCTGTGGCTTAAAACAACAGAAATTTATTCTCTCACAGTTCTGTAAGCTAGAAATCTGAAATCAAGGTGTTGGCAGAGTCATGCTCCTTCCAAAGCCTCTTGAGAAGGATCCACTCTTCCCTCTTTCAGCTTCCAGGAACACCAGACATTCATTCCTCAGTTTGTGAGAATATAACTTCATTATTTCTCTCTGACTTCACATGGTCCTCTTCATTCTCTCTCTCTCTCTTCCTCTCTCTTTCTGAGCATGTATGTCTGAGTGTGCAGCCCACATGTGTGTGTATTATCTTATAAAGACACCGGTCATATTGAATTACCTACCCTAATGGCTTCATCTTAACTTGATTACATCTGCAAAAAAAACTGTTTCCAAATAAGGTCACATTCGTAGGTACCAGGGATTAGGACTTCTACATATCATTTGGGGGGACACAGTTCAGCCTATAACATCTGGAAGCAATAAACACGTATCAACTCCAATCTGCTGCATGGATTTGGAAAATGATAAACACACCTTCACATAGGCAACCATGGCTGATTACTAGATGCACCTGGGGAGCTTTCAAAGATCCCAATTCTCAAGCCTGCACCACAGAATAATTAAATCAGAATCTCTAGAGATGGACCCAGATATTAATGTATCTGAAAGCTCTCTTTCCAATGTGTATGTTAGTTTGAGAACTTCTATAGTAAACACAGAAGACAACTAAGGATAAAAAATAATCTGCGTCATTATTGAAGAACCTAGTTTCACCCATGAGGTCAAAATAATCTTCTAATTCTTTGCGCATGAATTGAACTTAACTCCTCAGTCATAGGCAGAGCAGCTGGACAATTGCAGGCTACTCCCTGCAGGGCCAAACCTTTGCCCAGCTGGCCCCTCACATTTGGCCTGGCAACACTTAAGTACTGTGAGGTAGAGAAGAAAAACTAAACCAGCATACCCAGGACCTTCACAAACTCATCAATCAGACCAATCTCCCATGGAGAATAGTGAGAGGTGAAAAAAAATAATGGAAAGTTACTGCTACTTCCAAGTATCAGACATTTGTTTGTTTTTCTTGTCCAAGAGAGGTAAATATAATTTCAATTTATAATTGCAAAAACACAATTAATTGGTTGCTTTTGTTCTCACAAAATCTTGTTGACATAAGTTTACTAATTTAACTCCGAATGACTTCCTATTTTTCTGTCCAATGAAATCATCCTTTGATAATACTTCCCACATGACATAGAACATGCTGTTTGTTTTTACATTTTAAATACTACTGTCCATCTGAGAGAGTAAAGGTTTCTTTATTCATACATGCAGCACCTGTTTCTCAAGTGCCATGCTCTGAGCAAACAGACATTTTTCTAGTTCTCGTCTTAAACTTTAGATTCTATTAGAAAAGACAGAAAATAACAAGCAAATGACTAAATATTTTAGATGATGGTAAGTGATTTAGAGAAAAATAAAGCAGAGTGGAAAATAAACTATGCCAGGCCCCGGGGGATCATGTGTAATCTTCTGGCACTCTGCACCCGGCCCATCTGTGCTATGTCCTCTAGTTAGGTTAGGATTGGAAGAAGAAAGAATACATTTCCCAGGCTCTTTTCCAGCTAGCTTATTAGACGAGCTTTAGGTTCTATCAGTCATAAAGTGTGGAAGATTCACAGGCTTGAGACCATTTTCCTGCCCTGGTAGCAACCAACTGGCAGACTTCAGCAGATGTAAGCATGTGTCTATTGTCTAATACTTGCTTCGTGGGTGTGAGGTAGTCATGGTGGCCGCTAGGGAGGTAACGGTGCCATCACGAATTTTCTGAACTCTACAGCGGTCAGATCCAAAACCAGAGATCTAGTGGTGATCCCCTGATTTTCCTCCCTCCTAATAATTTTACAAGCTTCTGATAGTTAAATTAAATTCTTTTCTACTTGATATACCTACAGTTATTTCTATTTCATGCACTGAATCAGGGAGGAGGCCCAAAAAATCTTGGCCAAAAAAGTCTCTCAAGCCTAGGCAACAGGGTGAGACCCCATCTCTACAAAAAAAAGTGAAAATAAAAATGTGTTTTTAACTTGCTGGATATGGTGGTATGCACCCATAGTCCCAGCTACTCAAGAGGCCTAAATTGGGAGGATTGCTTAAGCCCAGGAAGTCAAGATTGCAGTGAGATATTTTTACACCATTGCACTGCAGCCTGGACAATAGACTCTCTCTCTCAAAAAAAAAAAAAAAAAAAAAAAAAAAAAAAAGGCTCTTAGATGAATTTGACCTTTGACTGGAGATATACCTGAATAAAATCAGGGCTTTACATACAAAGGTCAGGGGCAGAGAGTTCTAGGTAGGGAGAATAAAAGCTACAAAGATGGCAGTGAGTTCAATATGTTTGCAAAACAGCAAGAACTCTAATGCAGCTGAAGAGGTAGAAAGTTAGCATACAATTATGGAAAGAAAAAAAGTAGGCCCACTTCTAGCCTTATAATGCATTGCAAGGTGTTCAGATTTCTCAGATGATAAATTATTGAAATGTTGCAGTAGGAAGCGACACAAGCTTGCTCCTGGGTGAATAGACTGTAGTGAAGCAATCATAGAAGCAGGAAAACCAGCTTGAAGGCTGCTGCCATGCTCCAAGTGAGCAAGAGTAATAATTTGAATCATGACGATTTGTTGGAAATGGGGAGAAGTGAGTGGATACTGGATATATTTTGAAGGTGGTGCCAATAGGATTTTTGATGCATTGTATAGAAGGCTCCATGGAACAAGAATTAGATGAACATGAGCATATAATCTATTACCCAAACCAGAACAATTTAAGAATGAAAGAGGACGCTATTAATATTTATGCTGGGGAAACAGACATAAACCGGGAATGTCCCAGGCACACCAGATTTGTGGGTACCCTAAGTATAAGGAAAAAAAATGTAAGAATGACACAAAATTTTAAAATCTTGAACCACTGGATAGATAAAGTAACCATTTTGAGAGAGGAAGGACTGAAAGAAAAACAAGAAGAGGTGGCTTAAATCAAGAATACTACCCCAGCCAGGTTCACAGACATGTGTCCTGTGCAGTTGCGCAGTGCTCAGATGTGTATCTCTAAATGTCCCTGGAAGTCTACTAAACCAAAGCAAAGCAACAGACAATGAAGGGAGAAAGCCAGAGCTGGAGGCAAGATGTAGAGAATAAAATAAACTCACAATGACAATTATTAGACTAACTAGCAATCGGAGTGATTTGACCAAGTTTCAGAAGGTTGAGCAAGAGATTCTCTTCTTGTCTGAACTCAGAATTAGTTTTACATTTTGAGAGGCATCTAAGCCTACAGGTGATAGTCAATTGTCTTCATTAGTGAGACACGCAAAAGGATGGTTTGAAAAATCAGCAGGACTTAATGCAGGTATAAAAATGAATATTGACGTTGAAGCATTATCTGCTATCACACACACAAGCACACGTAAGCACACACACATACATGCTGGAAAGGAAAGGCAAAGATTTGAGAACCCTAAATATATACTAGATACAACAGGTCACTAAAAATTTCCCACTTAATTCTATTTTGGTAAATGTAGAGATTAGCTTCAAAATTGTGATGGGAGGAACTACAAGTAATTGGATTTTTAAAAATTACCTAAGTTTATCATAATATTAGTAATTTGCATTTTTTCATTTTTTTCTTTTTCATTTTTACTGTTTCTTGCTTCCTTTCACTTTTATTCATACTGTTTTTCAACCTGATGTCTTTTCTCCTTGTAAAAATGCATGTGACATTCGTTTATTAAAAAGCAAATATGATCATTAATATTAAAAAGAATATGAAAACCATAATTTCTACTTAATGGTTTCACTAATCATTTTATAGAGAGTCTGTTTTTAAATGAAGTGTCAGAATCTACATACAAATAATAAACAGAAGAAAAGAATTTATTATATCAATAATTTATGTTTAAGCAAACACTGGTTTCTATAACTATGATTTCAAGATGAATTATAATCATATGTCACATCATGTAAAATAAAAAAGTCTTATCTAATTCTTCTGCCAAACATTCCCTATCTTGATATTTTTGTCATCAATTCTATAATTTCATTATAATTAATACATATTAGCTACAAATTTACAACTAGCCACATGTTCAGAAACAAGAAATGTCACGTTTCATTGATTCTTCTAAATCAATTTAACGAGTTCTCACAACCCTTCCTACCAAATTGGTAGAAAAAAGAAAAATTGTGCTCAGTATTTTTTGGGATCCTACTCCTTCTCCAGTGTCTTACAAAATGAAGCCCATTCTGACTCATTAGTCTACACTGGTGAAACCTCATGGCCTCCTGAGAGTGGGAGGCTCTAGTACTTCCCCATCACACTTGAATACAAGGGGTGTATGTGTGTTGCAAGGAGGATTGGCCACACCTGGGAGTCAGTCTCCAAGACTCTGCAAACTCTGTGGATTCTAAAGGGAGTAAAATTCTGGACCTTAACACCTGAACTACCACAGGCCCCTGAAAAACTACACAGCTTATAAATGAACCAATTCACTTTGATATACAAGTCATCTTGAACAATGTAGGAACCTTTTGAAAAATGTTACTCATGTCCAAATGTTCACACTATTGAAAGAACACAATGTTCTAAGTATCTGAAATCAATAAGTAGCTGAATTTAAAAAGAGTACAGTAGAATAGAATGTAATTTCCAAAACTGAGTGGATCACATAGGCCTGAATTTATAAAGAGATATGGGTGCTGGTTTTCTGAGTTCTAACTCACTCCACATGCCAAGCCTACCAAATAACTATGCTACTGCATCTCCCAAGAAGATTCTGTAAGCCTCCCTGGTACAACTTCACCTTGGAACATGGTATGTCCTGTTAGTACTCTTCAAATGATTCAGAATACCGTAACCTCTTGGCCACTTATAAAGCTAAGATTCAAAATAAGGAGAGTGTATTAGTCTGTTCTCATGCTACAAATAAAGACATACCTGAGACTGGGCAATTTATAAAAGAAAGAAGTTTAATGGACTCTTAGTTTCACATGGCTGGGGAGGCCTCACAATCATGGCAGAAGGTAAAGGAAGAAGAAAGGCATGCCTTACATGGCGGCAGGCAAGAGAGTATGTACAGGGAAACTGTTCTTTTTAAAACCATCAGGTCTCATGAGACTTATTCACTATTGGGGGACAGCACGAAAAAATGTGCCCCCACCATTCAATTACCTCCCACTGGGTCCCTCTCCAGATACATGCAAATTATGGGAGCTACAATTCAAGATGAAATTTTGGTAGGAACACAGCCAAACCATATCATTCCACCCCGGCCCCTCCCAAATTTCAGGTGTTCACATTTCAAAACAAATCATGCCTTCCCAACAGTCCCCCAGAATCTTAACTCATTTCAGCCTTAACTCAAAAGTCCATAGTCCAAAGTCTCATCTAAGATATGGCATCTAAGATATGGCATATCCCTTCTGCCTATGAGCCTGTAAAATCAAAAGCAAGTTAGTCACTTCCTGGATATAATGGGGGAACAGGCGCTGGGTAAATATACCTTTTCTAAATGGGAGGAATTGGTCAAAACAAAGGGGCTACAGGCCCCATAGAAGTCTGAAATCCAATAGGGCAGTCATTAAACCTTAAAACTCCAAAATGATCTCCTGTGACTCCACCTCTCACTTCCAGGTCATGATGATGCAAGAGGTGGGCTCCCATGACCTTGGGCAACTCTATTCCTGTGGCTTTTCAGGGTAAAACCCCCCTCCTTACTGCTTTTATGGGCTGTCATTGAGTGTTTGTGGCTTTTCCAGGTGCTTGGTGAAAGCTGTTGGTGGATCTACCATTCTGGGGTCAGTCTAGAGGACTGTGGCCCTCTTCTCAAAGCTCCACTAGGCAGTGCCCCAGTGGGGACTCTGTGTGGGGGCTCCAACCCCACATTTTCCTTCTGCACTGCCCCAGCAGAGATTCTCCATGAGAGCTCAGCCCCTGCAGCACACCTCTGCCTAAGCATCCACATATTTCCATACATCCTCTGACATCTAGGAGGAGGTTCTCAAACTTAAATTCTTGAACTCTGTGCACCCACAGGCTCAACACCATGTGGAACTGGGGCTTGCACCCTCTGAAGGAATAGCCTGAACTGTACGTTGGCCACTTTTAGCCACAGTTTGGACTCAGGGCAAAAAGTCTTGAGACTGCACAAAGCAGCAAGGCCCCAGGCCCAGCCCATTAAATCATTTTTTTCCTCCTAGGCCTCCTGCCTTGTAATGGGAGGGGCTGCTATGAAGGCCTCTGACATGCCCTGAAGACATTTTCTCTATTGTCTTGGCAAGTAACATTTGGGTCCTTGTTACTTATGCAAATTTCTGCAGCTGGCTTAAATTTCTCCTCAGAAAATGGGTTCTTCCTTTCTATTGCATCATCAGGCTGCAAATTTTCTAAACTTTTATGTTCTGCTTACCTTTTAAACATAAGTTCCTATTCAAATCCATATCACTGTGAATGAATAAAATGGAATGCTTTTAAGAGCACCCAAGTCATCTCTTGAATGCTTTGCTGCTTAGAAATTTATTCTACCAAATACCCTAAATCACTAAATCATCTCTCTCAGGTTCAAAGTTCCACAGATCTCTAGCACAGAAGCAAAATGCCACCAATCTTTTTGGTAAAACATAGCAAGTGTGATATTTATTCCAGTTCCCAAAAAGTTCCTCATCTCTATCTGAGACCACCTAAGCCTGGACTTTCTTGTTCATATCACTACCAGTATTTCAGTCAAAGCCATTCAACAAGTATCTAGGAAGCTCCAAACTTTCTCACATTTTTCTGTATTCTTCTGAGCCCTCTAAACTGTTCCAACGTCTGCCTGTTACTCAGTTTTAAAGTTGCTTCCACTTTTTTTTTCTATTTTTTTCATTACAGCAGCACACCACTCTGCCACTACCAATTTACTGTATTAGTCTGTTCTCATGCTGTCAATAAAGACATACTCAAGACTGGGCAATTTATAAAGGAAAGGAGGTTTAATGGACTCACAGTTCCACATGGTTCAGCAGGCCTCACAATCATGGTGGAAGGTGAAGGAGGAGCAAAGGCACATCTTTCATGGTGACTGGCAGGAGAGTGTGTGCGAGGGAACTGCCCTTTATAAAACCATCAGATCTTGTGAGAGTTATTTACTATAATGAGAGGAGCACAGGAAAACCCGCCCCCTTGATTCAATTACCTCCCATCAGGTGTCTCCCATGACACATGGGGATTATGGCTACAATTGAAGATGACATTTGAGTGGGGACACAGCCAAACCATAACAGAAAGTAATGTCATCTGAAAAAAACAGCTTCTCATGTAATGTGACTACAGTGTGTATATATCAATCAGACATCAGAAGCCATCCACATTTTTAATGATTACTTGTTTTAACAGTCTGTTACAGTCTTTTACGGGCAAAATGACCTAGGTATTTAATAGCTTCTATTTCTGTGAAAAAGAGGTTTTCTTGAAGGTTAAACTGAATACATTCCAAATTCTAACCAATTGAAAATTCAGTCATCTATGAGGGCTGCCTTTTGACTATTGTAATATGCTGGAGACACATCTGCAGTTTTTAGTGCCATAAAAAAGCAATAAAATATCATAAAATGAAGCAAATGCCATAAAAAAGTGAGAGAGATTGGGACAGGATTTAGAAATGTCTTTTCTATTAGACAGAATTTCTTATTTATAGCTGTGACTCCTAATTGCCTCTCTGCAATGTTTTGTGTCTCCAAAAACAAAAATGTATAATGTCTTTTCAATCCCTAGTTGGCAGTTTTCTTCAGCTAAACATGAGCATATTTGAGGGATAAGAGAAGGGGTGAAGGGCAAGCTGATTTTTTTTGTGTGTGATTTGCTGGAATGTAAGTTCAACTGAGAAAATTTCGTTCTATCTTTTTCATCACTATATTCATGACCTACCACATGCTAGCAAAGAATAGACACTGGAAATATTTGTTGAATACGTTAACTAATTAATTAGTGAATTTGCTGAACAAGATGAAGGACAGCTGTGGCTAGATGAGCTTTAATTTTTCTTTTTTCAGTGGCATTTGGAAGTTTCACTTCTCCTCTATCTCCTTTTGCAGTTTGTCTGCATCTTGCAGCAGGCTAAGAAAAGACCCTCCATTTTGAACACCACTCTGAATTCTAAAGATTTAGCCCCATTTGAGAGACAGCTTTCCTTTCTGCTTACAAGAACAGCTCCTTCTCTCTCTCTCTCACTCTCTCTCTCTCTCTCTCTGATGACTTAGTGAAGATGCAGCACAGACTTCTCGCAGTCCCCAGCTGAAGCCAGTCTTTCTAAATTAGCCCTAGAACCTGCCACTAGAGTATCTTAGACTTAGGCATTTTACAGCTGTAATGTTTTATTGATCACATTTAAGCCTATCTTTTTAATTAATGAATGTTTATGTTATTACAGCAGATAAACCAGGATTTCATTCAAAGTCCTTTCTGCAATGTTAAGCTAGAGTTTGAAATCAAGGGAATAAACGGGGCAACAACTGAGCCCAATTTTCCTGTGATTGCTTTTTTCCTACTGTTCAGTTTTAAAAACTAAACCTAATATGAATTAATTTCCCTTCCTTGGGCCCTTTTCTAACAGTCTGGCTCCACACAGTTATGTTACCTGCCTCCCCATCCCCTTCTGCAGTTTGTGGCGATAAGAGATGTGATTTACATGGTGGCTCACGCCTGTAATCTCAGCACTTTAGGAGTCTGAGGCGGGTGGATCACGAGGTCAGGAGATCAAGGCCATCCTGGCTAACATGGTGAAACCCCGTCTCTACTAAAAACACAACAAATTAGCCTGGCGTATTGGTGGGCGCCTGTAGTCCCAGCTACTTGGGAGGTTGAGGCAGGAGAATGGTGTGAACCCGGGAGGAGGAGCTTGCAGTGAACCGAGATCTCACCACTGCACTCCAGCCTGGGTGACAGAATGAGACTTCATCTCAAAAAAAAAAAAAAAAAAAGATATGATTTATAGTGCATCCCTGATTCCTGAACACTGCACAATCCCAGACTATGTTATCTTGGAAAAATTTACCTGTTATTTTTCAAGCAATACAAAACATGCAGTAACAAAACATATATTCAGAACAGTTCAGTCTTTTATATGTGCACACTTTAATCAAGCTCTGTGTCCCAGAGCTTCCATCAAGAAGCTGACCTCTCTTTGAAGGTCAACTCTCTCCCCCCCAAAAACGCTTCTCCACCCGCTGCCCCAGCAACGTTAGGCTGTATGTTTTTGTGGATATCTTTTCTTTCCCGTCTAACCCTGTAGTATTTCAAATAACTGGGGGACAGTCAGTGTCAGAGTATTCCTGTATACATTGACTTAGACAATGTAGAGCAGTGTATTCGTGTTCTAGGGCTAATAACAAAATACTAAAACCTGGGTTGCTTAATTTGACAGAAATGTATTGTCTCGTAGTTCTGGGAGCCAGTAATCTGAAATGCTGTCGGCAGGACCATCTCATCTATGAAGTCTCTGGAAGGATATCTTCCTGGCTTCTAGTTTCTGCTGCTTGCTGGCAATTCTTGCTGGGACATTCCTGGCTTATAGAGGCATCATGCCAGTCACAGGGCCATCTTCTCCCTGTGTGATTTCAAATCTTTCATTTACCTGTGTCTCTCTCTATGTCTAAATATCTCTCTCTTTTTTTTTTTTTTCCATAGAGAACCCAGTTATATTGGATTAGGACCCATCCTAATGATTTCACTTTAACTTGATACCTTTGGAGGGAACTTATTTTCAAGTAAGGCCACATTCTGAGATACTTGGGATTAGGCATTCAACAGCATTTTCAGGGGGATACAATTCAACTGATAATAAACCAGAAGGATAAAGAGTGGACGGGGCACAGAGAAAGATAATGAGAGTTGGTTCTCTTTTCTTTCTCACTGATCTCAGGTTTAACTAAGGATTGGGGCAGGTGGAAGCAGGTGCCAGATGAGCTTCACTTAGGGGCCACTTACAACCCTTGTTCCCATTTCATGCATGTTCTGTGTCATAGGAAAGGAAGGGAGCTACCTGTGACTCACCAGGAGTCTATGTTACAAACACTGGTGTTCTCAGGATTGCTGCTTCTGTTTCCCCATTTGCTCAGCATGGTGAATCACTTGTGGGCTGCCACAGCTTTCATGCAGTGGTTCTAAACTTCAGTGTGCATCAGAATTACCTGTAGAGAATTCTGGGCCCCAATGCAACTAGTGACTTTAAGTTGAAGCCTATGCTCATTTACCATTTCAAAATCTTTGGCCCATAAGAATTATGCTAAATCTACTCTGCCTGTGCTCTATAAATGGAATAACAAAGCTTGGAGGACAGCACATCTGTTTACAGCATGATTTATTGCATATTTTAAGCCTACTGTTCAAAAAAAGGTTTCTTTCAAAATATTATGGCTCATTGACCATGCAACTGATAACCCAAGAGCTCTGATGGAGATATGCAAAGAAACTAATGTTCTCATGCCTGTTAACACAACATCCATTCTGCAGCACATAGGCCAAAGAATAATTTTGACTTTCAAGTTTTATTATTTAAGACATGTTTTGTGTAAGACTATATAGCTGCCATAGATAGTAAGTTGAAAAACTGCTGGAAATAATTCACTATTCTAGATGCCATTAAGAACATTTGTGGTTCATTAGAGGGGGTCAAAATATCAACATTAACAGAAGTTTAAAAGAAATTGAGTCAACCTTCATGGATGTCCTTGAGAGGTTCAAAACTTCAGTGAAGAAAGTAACTGCAGATGTGGTGGAAATAGCAAGACGACGAATTAGAATTGGAGCCTGACAGTGTGACTGAAGTTCTGCAATCTCATGATCAAACTTGAACAGATGAGAAGTTGCTCCTTATGGATGAGCAAATAAAGTGGTTTATTGAGATGTAATCTATGACGCTGTGAAATTACAAGAAAATATTTAGAATATTACATAAATGTAGTTGATAAAGGAGTGGCAGGGTTTGAAAGAATTGACTCCAATGTTTGAAAGTTCTACTGTGGGTTAAATGCTATTAAATAGCATTGCATACTACAGAAGAATATTTTATGAAAGAAAGAATTAACTGTTGCAGCTAACTTTATTGTTTAATTTTTTAAATTTATTTTATTTATTTATTTATTTATTTATTTATTTAGAGACAGAGTCTCGCTCTGTCGCCCAGGCTGGAGTGCAGTGGCCGGATCTCAGCTCACTGCAAGCTCCGCCTCCGGGGTTTACGCCATTCTCCTGCCTCAGCCTCCCGAGTAGCTGGGACTACAGGCGCCCGCCACCTTGCCCGGCTAGTTTTTTGCATTTTTTAGTAGGGACGGGGTTTCACCGTGTTAGCCAGGATGGTCTCTATCTCCTGACCTTGTGATTCGCCCGTCTCGGCCTCCCAAAGTGCTGGGATTACAGGCTTGAGCCACCGCGCCCGGCCTATTGTTTTTTTTAAGAAATTGTCACAGCCCTCTCAACCTTTAGCAACCATCACCCTGATCAATCAGCAACCACTAACACTGAAGCAAGACCTTCCACCAGCAATAAGATTATTACTCACTGTATATTCAGAGAAGCATTAGTATTTTTTAGCAACAAAGTATTTTTAAGTAAGTTATGTGTAATTTTTTAGACATAACACTATTGCATATTTAATAGACTACAGTTTAGTATAAACATAAATTTTATATGCATTGGAAAACCAAAAAAAAGTGTGACTGGCTTTATTGTGATACATGCTTTATTGTAGTAGTCTAGAACCACGTTTGCAATACTCCAATAACTGTGAAGTGTGCCTGTATATCATCTCCAACATTGTATTTAACTTTACTTAAACGGCATGTTGAGACTTCTTTGTCGTAGTATCCCACAACCATCTAGCACGGTTTTTAACACACACACACAAAAAGGAGAAGAATTTTAGGAGGATTTTTAATCAAAAAGCAAGGAGACATCTTTCTTCTTCTCTGAGCAAAGAAACTGAAAAATTGGCAAATTTATAAGCAATATATAAACGGTTGGGAAGTCTGCGAAAAAGCTTCCGTAGAAAGAGCTCTTTTAACAATGTATTTTTACTTCCTACTCATGATGACAATAAGGGATAATCAATTGTCCTCTCCTTTATTATCTCAGGCTTTTGAAATGAGTTATTTCACTTCATGGTCAAGCATTTTAAAGGTCTGAGTAGAGATTTAGGAAATGTTCCACAGGGGGAGGCAAAAAGAGTTTTTTTCCATCAGTGGGCATCGTAGAAAAAAACTTAGTCACAGCTATTCTCCTTTGAGTTAGCCTTTCTTTTTTCTTTATATCCAGTATGGTTGACAGTAATGATATAATCAAACCTTTCCTTTCTCATTTTTGGCCTTTGAGAGCATTCTTCCTCTACTCTATAAAAGAGATATCATAAGCTACAAGCGTGCAAAATATCACATGACAAATGAGGATATAGAAAATAAAGGAGCATTTTTTTTTGCTAATTTTTTTGGTTTTTAAACTTAAGTTTATTATCTTATGAGAATAAGAGGAACAAGCCTTCCTTCCTCTACCATGCTCAACTACTGACAATTCTTTTAATTCCTTATGTTCACAGATGCACAGCTGTTCACATATGATAGATATGAATTTATCATATAATAAATGTTCAAAGTACCCGTGCGTGGCATGTGGGGGGAAAAGATGCTGACCTAAGTCATTTGGAAAATGAGTGGCTTAACAATTCTGATACCACTATACATGTATACTGGAATTGAACAATTAAGTAATGGATGGTGAATGGTAAAATCCAGGTTTCTCATTTTTGGAGTGGCAGTTGACCAAAAAGCAAGGGGAGGAGGATGAATAATCCATGTGGTAATCGATTTGAGTTATAGACAACAGTATAAATTCAAGTTTAGTTTAACATAGATACAGATGGTTATATATACAATATTTACAGATATATGTATATACATAGGTTAGTATATACACATATACTTCTTTGCTCTGTCAGCTGAGACAGCCTAGAACCTATATCCCAGTAGCAATGAGCACACTTAATGTATACATCTTGGTTTTTAATACCATTCTCCAATGAAAGAAACCAGGGCTTATCAGAGACATGGCTAATCGCAGAACTGGGGAAGGAAATATGCAAGGCGAATCTTCAAACTCACTTAGTGCTAGAAAAAAAGAAAGTGCTTAGAAAATAACTGCACAGTGATGATAATATGACAAAATGACACAGGAGCCAATTGGAAGAGCTCCCAGTAGCCAAAGCTGGTATACTTTCAGCATCAAAATATATAAAGCAGCATCGGGCTGTAACCCAAAGTGTAAAATAAGCATGTGTAAATACTGATATAAATAAATGACTGATTAATTAAATAAATGAGGAAGAAGAGACAAGCTTCCTAAGTGGAAGAATTTCAAATAACTTATGTAAAATCCACCCTTAAGGAACTTTTCACACATAAAGTGTGTGGATTACACATAAGTGATTTCTTTTTCAAAAAGTACAGAACAAAAAGGGAAAAAAGAGTAACTTTAAGTGAAGAAACCTGTGTATGCCAAATGATAATTGTCAACATCAACAGTGATAAGTCTTGTCAATAGTAAATACCTTTTATATGATGTGATAAAAGTGTAACTCTGCGTCTGTCATCTTCATCTTAAAAGCCCATAATCCCAATCTAATTATGAGTAAAACATCAGAGAAATCTCAATTGAGGGACAGTCTACAAAACACCTGACCAGTACTCTTCAAAACTTGACTCTTGATGATATCAATATCATCAAGAACAGTCTGAGAAACTGTCACAGCCGAGAGAAACTTAAGCAGACATGACAGCTAAATGTAATATGGTAGCCTGGATGGGATCCTGGAAGGAAAAAAAAAAAAAAAACACTAGGTAAAAATTAGGAATAGCTTTTTAAAGTATAGACTTAGTTAATAATAGTGTATCAATATTGATTAATAAAGCATAATAAATATACCATACACATATTACATATTAATAATAGAGGAAACTAGAGACTGGGTGCAGGTGTATGGAAACTCTCTGTACTATGTTCATATTTGTTTCCATAAATTTCAAGCTATTTTAAAATAAACAAAAATTTTTTTAATGTCCCGCCCTGCTTGTGCAGAATTGCATAAATACTACTGGCTCATCCTATCCTCAATTACACCTAAATGTTATTAACATGAATACAATTATTATTATTACTTTTTTTTTTTTTTTTTGAGACGGAGTCTTTGCTCTGTCACCCGGGCTGGAGTGCAGTGGCATGATCTCGGCTCACTGCAAGCTCCACCTCCCGGGTTCACACCATTCTCCTGCCTCAGCCTCCCGAGTAGCTAGTACTACAGGCGCCGGCCACCATGCCCAGCTAATTTGTTGTATTTTTAGTAGAGACGGGGTTTCACCATGTTAGCCACGATGGTCTCGATCTCCTGACCTCATGATCCGCCCGCCTTGGCCTCCCAAAGTGCTGGGATTACAGGCGTGAGCCACCGTGCCTGGTCAATAATATATTAATTTTTTAAAAAAGAAAGAACAAAAAATTAAATCAGTCCATGACAAGGCACTCTTTAAAACTACCTCTTTATGAGAGATCAAGACATATTTAGTTTTTCCCCAGACATTGATGTAAGGAAATAAGTCATGTTCACAAATTCCAATTCTGAAGCATACAAGTGAAATAAAGTGATATTCAGTCCTTAAACAATAAGAGCCAACATCTGAAAAAAGGAAGAGAGCGGTAAAGAGAGAAAAAAAGGATAGGGATTAAGGTAAAAAAGACCAGAATGGGAATGGTGAGAGAGAAGGGGAAAAAATTCTAATACAGAGAGAAAATATATTTTCATTTTCTTTGACAGTGGTCGTGACACACAGTTAAAGGCAGCTACTGTGAAAAAACACTCAGGTATTCACTACAACATTCACTCCTTGCCCAGAGCTCTTCCATTTTGGAGTGTATCTTATTCGAAACATGCTCTAAACAAGATAGGAACAGAGGCCCTATCTCGATGAAAAAGAAAGCAGATACAGGGTCTTTTAAGCAGATATAGAAATTTATTTTTATTTCTCCATCTGTTTGTTAGATCTTAACAAAAAGTTAGGAATGCTTATCTGTAACCAGAAAGAAATATGTGGTTCCACATAAATAAAGCCAATTGTTTGATTTTAAATTTTATTTTGGAAAAAAATGCAAGGTCTTGCACTTCTGTTGAAGGAACATAGAAGAAGAAAAATGTCATAGTTAATACTGAATGTCAACTTGATTGGATTGAAAGATGCAAAGTATTGATCCTGGGTGTGTCTGTGAGGATGTTGCCAAAGGAGATTAACATTTGAGTCAGTGGACTGGGGAAGGCAGACAACCCTTAATCTGGGCGGGCACCATCTAATCAGCTGCCAGTGTGGCTAGAATATAAAGCAGGCGGAAAAAAAAAACATGAAAAGACTAGACTGACCTAGCCTCACAGCCTCATCTTTCTCCTGTGTTGGATGCTTCCTGCCCTTGAACATTGGATTCAGGTTCTTTGGTTTTGGGACTCAGACTGGCTCTCCTTCCTCCTTAGTTTGCAGAAGGCCTATTGTGACATCTTGGGATCGTGTGAGTTAATACTTAACTCCCCTATATATATCTATCTATCTATCCTATTAGTTTTGTCCATCTAGAGAACCTTGGCTAATACGAGAACTAACAAAAACAAGCATTCTACTGACAAATGGTATGGAGCTATTTTTAACAGATAACAAAATAAATAACAATTATAGAACCATTAATCACTCTTGAATAGTAATGGTTTTCTCTTAAGAGTTATTTAGTCAAGCCAAGACTCTCTTACGCTACCTGAGATAAATTATTGACTTTGCTTCTACAGTACTACATGAATTCCCCCAGAAAGATTTGCTTGCATTTAAAATTCTAGCATACAAAATTATTTTTCTTTGGCATGAAAATTATATGTTATATATCAATTATATTTTAGTGAGATCAGGCTACTGAGAATATATCAGGTAAGTTTTACAATACCAGTGTCTACAAAGCAGACACTCAAATATTTAAATATTAATAAACCCTTCTAATTGTGACATTAGTTAACATACCTAAATTCATGATATGCTTATTATAGCAGAGGTGTTTTAATATACCTAAATTCATGATATGCTTTTCATAGCAGAGGTTTTTTAGAATCATTGTCTTGTTTAAGTCTCAAAGCTATCATATAAGGTAAATTGTTTATTACTTCCATTACACAAGTATGGAAACATACACAGGGAGGTTAAATAAAAAAAACACACAATCCTCCCTGCTCTTTGGTCAAAGTCTAAGTTTTTTTTCTCTAAGATAATACTCTACAACAGATGTTTGAAGAGCTGCAGAGATAGGTCTGGTACCAAACTGTCCAACCTTCAAAGATGGCTTCAAAATGAGATGAAATTCCATTAAACTATGTTAAATCACAACACACTTTTTACACCACTGCTCTATGAAGAATATACTCCTAGAATTCTAGTGGATCAAGGAGTTAAACAGTGAATCAGTTAATTTACAACTTGAAAAAAAAAAAAAAACTGAACCTCCAGATAGAAAAATTTGACACTATTACCCTTATTTTTAAAATTTGTTCAAAATGGTACAAATAAATTATATTTTACATAAGCAAGCAAAATCTTCCTCATATTCTCTTCTCTATTTTCCCTTAAAAGAGAGCTCTGGCTGGTCATTTGGGAGAATAAAACTTATTTCCCATTTTTAATAAGTTACTACACCTTAAAACTTACTACATGTATCTTTGAGTTACTACACTTTAAAACTTACTACACATATCTTAGGATGTACAGATATAATCCACACTTACCTAAAAGTACTTTATCTTTTACCTGTCTTGTATTTTTCCAAGTCTCCTTTTCCAGGAAATAATTATTTGTAGTAGCAGATCTGAAGCACCAAATCTTCCGTCTCATGCTAATCCTTTTGATCATCTGCCACTATTTATTTAGATGAGAAGATGAATAATGTTTTATAAATGTGTGTGTGTTTATGTATGAATTAAGTATGAATTAGTGCCCCAGATTTCCTAGGGAAGAGAAAATATCCTGAGATTGTCAACCCATCTGGTAACACACTGAATGTTAATTTGATATGTCAAAAATACTATGCTATTCTAGCCAGGCATTCCTGAAATATTCCATTATCACCATTAAGTTTCTCTCAAATTAAGTAACTAGATTAATTGCATGGCTTCTATTGGCCAACCTAACCTACTTGTAGGGGAACATACGCTTGTATCTGAAAGGTTATGTAAATGAGGTTTGAATAGACATGTCTGCAGTTCAACTTACTAGAGAAAAATGTATTATTCTTTTTGCCAACTTGGAAAAAGAAAGTCTCGATGTCTGTTTTGGGTTCAGAAACTCCCTAAAGCAGAACTTCTGCTGCTTTTAGAAAGAAGTTTCTAATAGATTTTGATACCCATTGAATAAAAACATCAGTGATTCATTCAGAGAGTAAATAATTGTCATTATTCTTCATTCATACAGGCGGGATGGACATTTAGGTTAGGCAATGTAGTTTGAGGAAAGCTTAAGAGGAATAAATCCATTCTTGTTTCATATAAACTCTGAACTTATATTTCACTTTAATCAACAACGTTTTGTCCTTCATTATCTCTCCTAGATATCTTCTTTTTTCCTTCTTTTGGTCTCTTTTTGACAGACAGTAGGGTTAGTGTTAGCATTTCCACTTCTTAAAAAGAGGGATTCCTTTTTATTGGTTTTTAAAATGTAAAGCACTAACCTTTAGATGTTTGCCTGATAAGACATAGTAATAAGTCCTTTGCCCTCTAGCGACTCAGAACTAATTTGAGAATCTTTTCATCTCTGACATAAATCTTGGCTACTTCAGTTTCCCAGAGATTTTGGGAACCAAAAATGGTTTGGAAAAGAAATAAAGCACCACGCCACTGCTCTGCACTGAAAATGCACTTTTAAATTCTCACAGGGTTATTTCTAACAGGCTAAGGTTTGACAAAAGCAATATTTTCTGAGCAGTTGGAAATGGGAAATAAGATATATTTAGAATTATTTAGGCCTAAGTTGGCAATTTAAGTTGTGGGGCCTGTAAACAGTGTCTCCTTTCTTAAAGTGAGTTAGCAATTATAAAAATCAAAACATGATCAATATTGATGGAAAGTACAAGCATATCTGATTTATTAAATCTTGTTTTCCAGTGATGTCTATTTTGTTTCCATCTTACAGGAGGGGTTACTTTAAGAATAAATGAGAAAAAGGCATCCACAGCAAGAATGCTAAGGACATGTTAAGTTTCCAAAGGTTTGAGGAACCTTAGGGAGGAAATTGACTTGTACATCTCCTATCCTAATTTCTACTCTGTCCAATTTTAACAAGACTGTACTGAACACCATCAACCAAGCATTGCCAGAGCAGTGGGTGTCACACATGTGATTCTCACTATTCCCCAAGGGTCTTTGGAATAGTTCTATTTCTAAAAAAGGGGGGAAGTACTATACCTCTTTACCTTTTTATTGTTTTACATTATCCTTAAGAGAAAGACAAAGTTATCCTATGTGTTTCTTTGACAAAAAATATGAAAATTAATGATTAATATTGATTCTATCTATATCAGGTATTTTTGCATTAGATTATAGTGTATGCAATTTATACCACTCAACCATTCACTTACATTAATATTTTCCTTTTTTCTATTTATAATTTTTAAAAATTATATTTGCCTTAATAAATGTAACTTTTCAGACATTCTATCCTAGAAGCCATTTTTATGCCAATTTACAGTTGGTAAAACTAAAATAAAAAGTTAAATGCCTCATCCCCAAAGAATAGCAAACTAGCTACAGTGGCAGATATAGAAACCAAGCTCCTGACCCTCTATCCAGTATTCCAGCTCACATTGAAAGTCTGAATTATTAAAAACGGCTATAGGGAAGAACTACTCTTACTGGACTATGCAGTTGAAATAGGACAATTGCCTTTGAGTAAATCTACAGTTGGAAAAAAACTTGATTCTCATTCAAGTTATATCATGATTAAAAAGTAAAGAGATGTATGTCTTCTATAAAAGGATATTATAAAATTATTTAAATATTAACCTCAGCAGGACACAGTCGTTATTTTTTATATCAAAATAGCAATCTAAGTCAAAGCCGCAATGGATAATAGCTGCAATGATGATAAATCACGCTAGTGTGTTAAAACATACAAAATGTATAATTTATTAGCATGAGATCACTAATATTTTACAAGTGAGGAAAATAAAGCCTAAAAAAAGGTTAAATTAATTCATTAGCATCTTGCTGATGGACAATGACATACTTGTGACCTGAACATGTTCTTTTGATTTTAAATCTGGTGCTGTTATTGAGCAGAATACTCACTTACTTGCTTTATATTTAATATCCTAAGATCAATAGTAACACTTATAAATTACACATAAATAAGGCAATTTGTATGTAGAGATAATGCTTGGAATTTGCCAGTGTTTGTTTAATCTGTAATAGAAAGGGGAAACAAGGAACAAACTAATTCATACAATGACTTAAGATTTGAAGGAAAATTATAGAAATAATCAATCATATTCCCAAAGAAAAATGAATTATGAGCAGAATCACTGCCCAGCTGGGACATTTAGGGACATTTATTTCAACCAATATTTATTGAGCACCATTAGATGCCAGGTTCTGGGAGATTCGTTGCTTCACATGGCCCTCCAGCCCTATCTGCTTTGTCTTAGAAGACATAATCCTCATTAAGGGTTAGGTCTGTTTTATCTGCTGTGATGGGTGGGGATACACCTAGGCCTGTAGCATTCACACCAGTTATCACTAATGAAACATCAAGTCTTAACAGGACAAACAATTACTTAGTCAAAACTCTAAGGTAAGGGTCTCAGCAGACTGGCAAGGGACGATTCAGCAAATCTAGGCAACACCACAAAGCCTTCTTACCCAGTGAGACAAAAGCATGAAGTGGATTGGTTAATAGAAAATTATTTTAAAAAACTATTCACAAAGAAGTATATACATGTGCTTTTATTTTTTATTACATTTATTTACCATCTTTTGGTTGTCAGGTCCAAGGCTTTTCTTTGGGTAAACATCCAAGAGCAGACTCTCTTTCTTGCATCAACCACACTCATAATGTATTATCTAAGATTTCTAGTTTGTGGCTTCTAAAACTAGAGTAAGGACATAGAAACCTTTAAAGGCAACTTGACCTCATAGAATCTCCCCTTGGATTTCAAGTTTTTAATGACTTTCCTTCTGTTATTTCAGAGTCATCTAATGCACACATATTTTGAAAGTATTTTTTAAGTCTTCAAAGATATTGCACTTAATTTTCATGTTTTTTTTCTAGTTCATATTTTACCATTTTTGGAAAGAGGTAAATTATATACTTACAAGAGCAAATCAACCAGCATAACAGGTTTAATTGCTAACAGGGTTGACTTGTGGTAGGGCTTGTAGGAGCAGAAGTGCACGGGTATGCAGAAGTTGTATACTAGTGGCAAGCATTCAGTTTTTAGTCAGTGTTAAACAAAGGGAAAGGAAAGCATCAATTAGTTCAAATGAAGGACCCAACTCATGATGTCCAATGCAAGATACCACAATGCAATTACTTCAACAGAGAAACTCTGTAGTCTGCAGTCTTCTATCAAGGTCAACTCTTAGAGTTAGCTCAGCTTTCCTGGGTTTCATGAGTTAGAGTTTGCTTACAGGAGCTCGGATTTCCCTGAAAGAAAAATACTATCTTTATTTAGGCTGAAATCTTCAGCATGACAAAATAATCTCCTGGGTGCCTCAGAAATATGCTTGGGAGCTTTTGCAGTTTATTGCTGAATGTTTGTCCTCAAAACACATGTTTATTTCATAATTATTATATTCAGACTGAGTCCATAAGACATAACACTGTTGACCCTAAATTTAGAAATATTTAGTGTTTGGGAACACCAGAATAGCAATATAAATATAAAATATTTGCAGAAATATTGTTCATAATATCTTTCTAGACCATAAAAACCATTGTTGTGTTTTCCAGTTCAGTAAATTAAATGCTAATAATCTTTTCTGCCATGCTTCCTGAAAGCTTTTCAACATGACAAAACTCCACATTGCAGAAGCTTTTAGGCAGCAAGTTGTTAAACAAAATATTCAGTATTTATCATCAAGTAAATTCTCTAAGAACCGAGCATGATGATGGGTGCCTGTAATCCCAACTCCTCACGAGGCTGAAGTGGAAGAATGGCTTGAACCCAGGAGTCTGACAGCAGCCTGGGCAATACAGGAAGACACCATCTGAAAAATTGTATGGAAATTCCCTAAAGAAACCAGCAGTCATAAAAGTTTCCTGATGAAAATAGGCTTCATCCATGATATGATTCATAAAAGCTTATGAATCTCTGGTTCCCAGAAAGTAATCAATCAAGCCAATTATATACAAAATGTTCCAGTTTTTCCTTAGTGCTCTAAAGGAGCTTATGCTTGTTTTTATATTCCAATAAGCTAAAAGAGCACATACATATACTTTTAATGCTGTCAACAAGATTTACTGTCATTTTTAAATGGTATTTTAAAAGATTTGTCTAAGTGAGTGAAATCTTCCAATTTAGAGCCATTTTTTAATTGAAATAAAAGCCAAAAGATATATTTTCTCTTTAAGCATTAAATTTCCTTAAGCATCATTGAGTTCAATGTCTAACATATAATTTTAAAAATTCATTATTTTATACAATTAAAAGTAAAGCAGTAAGTTTTCGAGGCACACAATAATGTTTTGGGTTCACATAATATAGAAGTTTAACTGTAATAAATGCTGAATAAATGCCAGGATTGTTTCCGTGTGTAAATGCAATGGACAAATACATTCATTTAATAGCTAAAGGATGTGGGGCTTAATGCCTAGGTGATGGGTTGATAGGTGCAGCAAACCACCATGGCACACGTTTACCTATGTAGCAAACCTGCATGTTCTGCACATGTATCCTGGAAACTAAAATAAAATGAAATTTTTAAAAATTCACTCAACAAGCACTAATAAAACAAGCATTAATACATGTACAGACTGTATTAAGTCTATCGGAAATGGTATCACAATGTGTGACTTTTAGCAATGTGTTCTAATTTCTATTATTCAAAGGATTATTTTCAGCATTTTTTACCTCAAATTTTTGTGATGTTTAATACTGCTCGCAATACCCTCCTTGAGATACTGCCATTCCTTTATTTTCATTACATTGCATTTTCTTTCCTTTTCCCTTTTTTTTTTTTTTTTTTTTTTTTTTTAAGACAGAGTCTTGCTCTGTTGCCCAGGCTGGAGTGCAAGGGCACGATCTCGGCTCACCACAACCTCTGCCTCCCGGGTTCAAGCGATTCTCCTGCCTTAGCCTCCCAAGTAGCTGGGATTATAGGTGCCCAAACCACACCTGGCTAATTTTTGTATTTTTAAGTAGAGATGGGGTTTCGCCATGTTGGCCAGGCTGGTCTCGAACTCCTGACTTCGTGATCTGCCCGCCTTGGCCTCCCAAAGTGCTGGGATTACAGACGTGAGCCACCACCCCCGTCCATACATTGCATTTTCATGATTCTTTTCTTAAACAATGACTATTCATTCTCATTCTCCACTCTGAACCATTTTCCCAGCTCACACTTCAATTGTTGCTGCTCTTAGGGTTCCTTGCATCCTTGGAATTCTTCTCTTCTCTGGTTTACCTTAGTGATCTTATTCACATCAACAACTTTTAACTACTGCAACACCAAAATCTGTATGTTCAGCTTCTTCTTCTCTAGAATAGTATTCCCAGCTCCCTGTTAGATGCTTCAACTATCTTATTCCAAATAGGTCAATTTTTTTTTCTGTAATAACACTGCATAACTCACATAACTTACAAGGACAAATATTTATTTCTTGTTCATGCGATCTGAGTGTCAACTGTGGCAGTTCTTCTCCAGATTATTTTTAATAACTGTGGGGATGGTGGAAGAAGTAATTCCTGGGTTATGATGATGTCCTTACATTAGGGAGTAAGAGCACTCGCGGGGAGTGGTTTCTATTAACACCTCTGCTTGAAACTGGAACACCAAAGTTCCTGCCCTCATTTCACTGGTCCAAGAAAAATCACATGGTCCAACCCCAAATCAATGGAGCAAAGAAGTATACTCTACCACATTAACACGGCAAAAAATGGGAAAGAATAAAAAAGTATAAGCAAATTAAGCAATCTTCCAAACAGTTACACCTAACAGCAGTAGGTTCATATTGATACTTATCTTTCCAAAACACCTTATGTCACCCAGTGATTCCTGTTACTACTTTATCATATTCCCACTTGCCCAAGATGAAAAGTTAGAAGGAATCCTCTGTGCTTCTGTTTACTGCACGTTAAATAAGTCAACATTCCCTCCATACTTCTATCTCCTAAACATCTAATGTAAATGGCCATTTCTTTCTGTCCTCACAACCACTGTAGTATTTCAGGATCTTGTCATCCCTCACAAAACTCTAATAATAATATGTTGTGTTTAAAGGAATCTGCTATATCATATTGATCTCAAAATCTCAGTGGCTTGACACAACAGAAATTTAATTTTTACCCACAAAATGTCCAAATAGGTTTTCTAATGTCACAGGTGGTTCTCCTTCAAATAATGACTGAGCAACCCAGGCAACATCCATCTAGTGGTTCTATCATATTACATATTGCTTCCTACAAGTAAAGAACGAGCAGAATTACATGCCGACAGGTTTTGTGCAGCAGGCCTGGACATAACACATTTCACTTCTATCTACTTCCCTTTGGCTGGAATTCATTTCTATGGCTTTGTCCACGTTATATAATCTAGTGTGTGTTTGAGAGAAAGAGAAAATGGGTTTGGTGAACATCTAACAGTCTCTGTTTCAATCTTTTAACTGATCTTTTTGCTAGCAGGAAAGGCCACCGTTATCAGAATAATCTATCTAAGGTGCAAATTCAATCTATTGCCTTGCATAAAAACTTTTCATTACTTTGCAATGATTGAAAATAAAACCAAAGTTGTTCACAAGGTGGACAAACTATTTCATGTGAAGACAGCCTATTCTTCAGTCACACTGGGTTACTTTCACTTCCATGAAAATAACACAATCTCTCACCTGTTCTGTTGCCATAGCCAGCCCTGCACTATTGTTCCTTCATCGACTACTTACTCATCTTTAAAGCTTACTTCAAGCAGCAGCTTCTCTATGAATTTCTTCATTTCTGTTTTAGTAGTCATTTAGAAGTGCCCGGTCTTCCTTGTATTCCATTTATTCTGCACATTCATTTGCCATGTCAACTACAACACTCAACATACTTACAACCTCTCCTTTCCTATTACTATTTGATTAACTAGAAATAAGTACAGGGTTGGCATTAATACCTAAGGTTATTATTTATCAATCCAGCAACAAGGAATATAACCAAACAGATACTACAATATTGTAGTGACAAAATTCAGCTAATCTTCTAGATGGAACCAAGTGACAGAAACCTTCAAAAGACACATGTAATCCACAATTTTACCAGGCTATTCAGAAATGTATAGGCTACTTGACTTTTAGATTCTTATTCCTTATTCAGAAAAGTTTGGAAGCGGTGGTACAATAATTCTAGTCATTTCACATACATTGAACTCTTTTCATTTCATCAGTGAAAATCATCGACATGTGTTGATCCTAATCCCCAGTGTGACAGTATCAATTCTAAGATCTTTTGGCAGTGTAAGTTTGAGATCAGTGTTAAGAGTTAAAGAAAGAGAAAAGAAACACAAAACACAGGTTAACAGTCAAATGTTTTTAGAGACAAAACCCAAGAGGGACTTCCGGTTGATTTCAGTCAGGAGGGCTTTCTTTTACCGACTAAGAGTATATATTGGTTTTAGGGTGAGGGAGTTTATTCCAAGCTTGGAATGTTTCTGTGTGAGAGAGAAGTTTTATGGCAGGGTTGGAATGTCTCTGGGCGGAGGGGAGGTTATCTTGGGGCTGACATCTTTCTGGCCAGAGGTGGGTTATCTGAGGGCTAGCATGTCTCTGGTCTGGGAAGAGTTTGGTATGTTTATGGTTGGAGCTGTTATATGTGGTTTATGGTCATGCTGACCTTAGCCATAAGGCTGATGCCCTTTGAATTTAGGCGGTGTTTGATTAAGGTGAATTTTAAAATAACAGTGCTTGTCCAAGATGGTGATACTCCTACTGTCCATCAGTGCCCTTATAAGAGCCTGAAAATACCAGAGTTTCCTGCTTCTGCCAAGTGAGAACATGGCAAGAAAACAGCCGTCTATGAATCAGGAGCAGGTCCTCATCAGACATCAAATCTGTTGGTGCTTCGATCTTAGACTTCCCAACCTCTAGAACTGTGAGAAATAAATTGCAGTTGTTTGTAAGCCACGCAGTTCATGGTATTTTTTATAGCATCTCCAAATGGACTAAGACAATTTTCTTAAGAATTTACTGTGCTAATTAACGACCAACTAGGGTTAATTACAGGTAGTTACATTAAAGCCTTTGGAGTGAGAGCTTCTGATTAGTGTTCAAAGGCTATCAAACCACCCCTAGATTGTCTCTGATTAGGACACTTTAGATAATCCAAATGTTAATTAACTTCCTCTAAGGTAAGGCCGAAGGAGTGTTTTCTTCAAGAATGTGAACCAAAATTTTGGTTATGAGAAAATATATCAGTAAACATTTATACTGCTAACATAACCAAGAAGTAGCAAAGATTACCTAAAAAAAATTCAGAGAGGGATTCCAGGTTTTGCTTTCCCCAGTTATGATGGGAACACTTTCAACCTAGTTAGCTATCTCACTGAAAGCATCAGCGAAACCTCACAAGCTGACCTAAAAAACATGAGATCATTTTAAAACTATTTTTAGTTCTTAATGATTCTATTTATATTTTAGAAAAGAGCAATCAGTTTGCAAAGTCACTTTTGCAACTTGGTTTAAATGAGGAAATACACAATTAATTGGTGCCTTAATATTCTTTCAATGAGAATTCCATTATGATTTATTATTTATTTCCCATAAACATAAAATGTACCAACAGTAGAGACAGAACACCACTTTTCTGATAAAACTTATTTTTCTTATATGAAAGAATGCCTTCTGGCCAGGAGCAGTGGCTCAGATCTCTAATCTTAGCACTTAGGGAGGCTGAGGTGGGCAGATTGTTTGAACACAGGAGTTCGAAACCAGCCTGGGAAACATGGTGAAATACCATCTGTGTAAAAAATACAAAAATTAGTCAGGCAAGGTGGTGCATGCCTGTAGTCCTAGCAACTCAGAAGGCTGAGGTGGGAGGATCACTTGAATCCAGTATGTTGAGGCTGCAGTAAGCCGTGTTCACACCACTGCACCTGCACTCCAGCCTGGGCAACAGAGTGAGACCTTGTCTCAAAAAAAGAGAAGAAGAGAGGGGAGGGGAGGGGAAGAGAGGGGAAAAAAGAGAAAAGAAAAGAAGAGAAGAGAAAAGAAAAAAGAAAAGAAAAAAAGAAAAGAAAAGAAATTCTTCTGCTTCCAGTTGCTAGGATGTGAAAACACAGTAATAAGAGAAACCTGGACAAAATAAGAACCATTCTTTTCCATGGAGCTAATGAAAAGTAACAACCACACACACACACACACACACACACACAAAAAAAAACACTTAAAGAATAACATTCTAGAAAGAAGTAAGATTTTCCAGAGATAAGTACAGAGCCACAGCAGTTCCCATGCCTCTAGGCAGCTGCCTCTGAGTACAAACAGAATAGCAGAGCTATCATAGGCGAAGAATCCAAGGACTGAAGGAAGCAGCCTTGCCTCAGATGACAGTGTGAGCTGGAGAAACAGACCAAATCTGCAAGACCCCAAAATGCAAAATCAAATTGTTTGACCTGACAATTTCAAACTCTAACCCTCTCTTTCTATTTTGTCATATATATATGGCAATAAAAAGGGGGCAGGTCACATATTTATGCACGTTCTTATTATGATTGG
Organism: Macaca thibetana thibetana; assembly: GCF_024542745.1. NCBI lineage: Eukaryota > Metazoa > Chordata > Mammalia > Primates > Cercopithecidae > Macaca > Macaca thibetana. The sequence goes on along the minus strand of NC_065582.1, from coordinate 26,796,557 downwards.
ATTTGACAGCCTGTCAAAGTTGAGAAAGGATTAATCACATAATATTTGACAGTGCAGCCCAACTTTCAAAATGCAGCCAAGATCAAAAGTGCAATGGTACAGAACAGTGGGGCTTGGGCTAAACATAAAGCACTGAGAAATTCCATTTAGTCAAATGGAGGACCACCCTTCAGGACTAATGCCCAAACTATGGTTTTAGCCCTTTTCCCTTCCTATCCTGTCACGGGGCCTATTGTAGAGTCATGAAATGAAATAACACTGAGATATTAAAGACTTGTGATCAACGAATGCATTAAGTCTCTGAGGTGCATCTGCCATAATATCACATTGTGGAAAAATAAACTCTAGTTATTAAATTGAAGACACTACTGCAAGACTGAAAGGGAGATTGATGTGAATGAAGGCATGGAGATAATTTCTTTAATTACCCCAGAAATCCCATTATATAGGCTCACACAGAAGGGTGAACAAGGAACAAAAGTTGGGGAACACAGGTAGATGGTTTTCAACTTGTTATAAGAAAGAGCTTTCTAGTAACATGAAAACCAAATTAATGATAAGAACTATCATTTAATGCATGCTACTATGTGCCAATGACATTCTGTTTATAATTTCATTAGATCTTCATAATGACCCTTTGTGAATTGCCTCACATCACCCCTGTAATCCAAAGCTAGACAGTCTGATGATGGAACCACTGTTTTGGTAACCATGTCGTACTGTCTATACCTCTAATAAATAGGATTAGTCAGCAGTAGGACCAGATGCTTCATGAAACTGTATTATTAAATCTCACTCAAATTAATAAATCATTTCTCTATACCTGTCATGTACAAAAGATATAACACATTTCAACTGGTTAAATTTGTTGTCCTTAAAAACAAATGGATTTAAAAGTATCTGTTAATACTTTATTCTGTAACAATCTTTATTTTGTATAGTATTAAATTGACTTTTTAAACATTTGGTGTGATTGTTCCTATTTAAAAAAATAATTTATTAGAGAGAGAAAAAACATTCATCCTTTAAATTAACAAATACGATATGATACTATGCAATGTATTTTTAACCATGGAAATAGATTGTAAATATACTTTGAGAGAGAAAATTCAGACTGAGAATTGTGTAACCTAATACTGTATTCTTATAAAATAAAAACTGTTAAATGTTATATCTATAAGAATACCATTAGCATGAATTTGTTGCTTTCTCAATAAATTGGAATGACCGAATGTCAAAAATATTATGTAGCATTCACTGTACTCTATCCTGTAATTAAGAATGGAAATCAGTATGCACTGTGATGGATCATCTGTAAACATGAGATCAAGGAGAACCAAAGAAAGTAAAACTAAGATCCTCAGAAAGAGCCTCAGATTCTCGAGGCTGCCGTGAAGCGTGCAGACTCACTATTCCACTGAGGATCCTTTGCCTCTGGGTTTGTGAACAGCACCAAGGAGATGCTGAAAAATCTAGAAAGAGTTGTGGATCAAATGAAAAAGGACTTGTGGAAAATGGAGAGATAAGTGACGAGGCTGCTTCTCCATCTAAAATCTTAGCATATGATTTTCCTTTTTTTTTTAATTTTTAAAAATCTATTTGCCACTTAGATAATCTAAAATATGTTCTTTTAAGGTGGTCTAGATTTTTGCTGAGCTATCATGAGTAACTGAGTAATTGTTAAAAGTAGACACACACTAAGTGGACAAGAAATTTTAGGTATTCTATCCATCCTCCATAACACAAATGTACAGTATAATATGCTATGTTATTTAAATAAGATAACTCTTATTGGCTTCTTTCTTCCCATAAATTTATATAGTAAAAAAAGTCTTTTGTTTTGTTTTTTGTTTTTTGTTTTGTTTTGTTTTTGTGGCTCATTAGGAGCACTCTCCAACCACAGAATTCAGTTCTGAGAGCCATTCTTCTGTCACGCTCTCACTGACAGTTGGCAGTGCTGGGTCATGTCAAGATTCAGGAATAACCTCACAATGCCTATTTCTGGGCAGCCACAGAATTTAACCTGACAGGTTATAGGCAGGATTCCCCTAATTCATAGCCTTAAAATGGAAGGATGACCAGGATTTAAAGATCATGTCTGTGGGTATAAAAGCTAAATAAAATATTCTTCACCAATTCTATCCCTTTTTAATTTTTTTATATTAAAAGATATAATGTATAAACCATAAGTTCAAAAAATTATAGCATTTAATCCTGATATTTATTGATGGGTAAATAGTATATATTATATACTAGCTATAGTATTATACACATTATAAATGTTATATTAAATGTACATTTTAGAAGACTCTAATAAAAATGAATAATACATACCCTTTAATTTTCATTGTAAATGCTATAATGCATTTCCTTTCACTAACATTCATTATGTTATTACTGTTTAATGACAGTAATGTAATTAAATATGCTTCCTTATATTTTAAATATATATTTAATATTTTTGTGATGCAGAGATATACAAGTCAGTTTCTAAGGTTAGCTTCCATAAATATTGGGTTGGAATGACTGTAAATGTATTTCAAAAGATACACATCCAGAAGGAGGCGGAGCATGGCTAAATAAAACCCTCCAGTGATCCTCCCCCTACAGGAACACCAATTGAACAACTGTCTATGCAAGAAAGCACCCTTATACGAACCAAAATACAGGTGAGCAATGACAGCACCTGGTTTTAATGGCATATTAAGGAAAGAGGCACCACAGAGGGCGAGAAAGACAGTCTTACATTGCCTATACCACCCTTCTCCCATCCCCTGGCAGCACAGCACAGAGAGAACATCTGTGTACTTGGGGGATGGGGACGGTGAGTAATTGTGGGACTCTGCATGGGAACTCAGTGTTACCTTGTCACAGTGGAGAATAACAAGGCAGAATTTTGCTGATGCCCACAGAGGAAGCATTTAGACCATTTCTGGGCCAGAGTGGAATCCTCCACCCTAGCAGTAGGAACCAGATTTCCAGCTAGCTCCACCACCAATTGACTAAAGTGACCTGGGGCCTTTAGAATAAATTTGAAAGGCAGTCGAGTCACAAGAAAACCGGGGGCAAGTCCTGGTGCTGCATTGGGATCACAGCCAGTGGACTTGGGGCGAACGTGACCCAGTGAGACGTCAGCTCTAGTAGCCATGGGAGTGCTTGTGTCACCATTCCCCTACCTGTAAGCAGTCCAGCACAGAGAAAGCAATTCCTTCTGTTTGGGGGAAAGTGAGGGAAGAGAATGAGAAACTTTGCCTAGTAATCTAGGAACCTAGGGAGTTCTCTTGGGTCTTACACAAGCCCACCAAAGCAGCACCTCTACCAGGCTACAAAAATTACAGCGTTACTGGGCTTGGAGCGCCCCCTAGTGCAATTACGGCTACAGTGATCAATGACTTAAATTACTATACTCAATTTTTTTTTTTTTAATTTTTTTTTTGGAGACGGAGTTTTGCTCTTGTTGCCCAGATTGGAGTGCAATGGCGCGATCTCGGCTCACCACAACCTCCACGATTGGGGTTCAAGCGATTCTCCTGCCTCAGCCTCCCGAGTAGCTGGGACTACAGGCATGCGCCACCACACCTGGCTAATTTTGTATTTTTAGTAGAGACGAGGTGTCTCCATGTTGGTCAGGCTACTCTCAAACTCCTGACCTCAGGTGATCTGCCCTCCTCAGCCTCCCAAAATGCTGGGATTACAGTCGTGAGCCAACGCACAAGGCCCACAATACTCAATTATTTGAACACCTGGAAATCCTTCTCAAGAAGGACAGGCACAAACAAGTCCAAACTGTGAATATTAGAATACCTGACTCTTTAATGTCCAGAAATTAAGGAATATCTACAAGTATCAAGAACATCTAGAAAAATATGACTTCACCAAATGAACTAAATAAAGAATCAGTGACCAATCCTGGAGTGACAGAGATGTGTGACCTTTCAGGCAGATAATTCAACATAGCTGTTTTGAGGAAGTTCAGTGAACTTCAGTAACACACAGAGAAGGAAATCAGAATACTACTGAAGAAATTCGACAAAGAGATTGAGATATTTTAATAAAAATCAAGCAGAAATTCTAAGGCTGAAAAATTCAGTTGACAAACTGAAAAATGCAACAGAGTCTCTCGACAGCAAAGTTGATAAAGCAGAAGAAAGAATAAGTGAGTTTGAAGACAGGCTATTTGAAAATATACAGGCAGAGAAAAAAGTTAAAAGTATAAAAAAGAATAAAGTAGACCTATAAAATTTAGAAAATGACTTCAAAGGGGTGAATAAAGGAGTTACTGGCCTGAAAGAGGAGACAGAGAGACAGATTGGGATGGAAAGTTTATTCAAAGAAATAACAGAAACCTTCCAAACCTAAAGAATGATATCAGTATTCAGGTACAAAAAGGTCATAGAATACCAGAGTCTTATTTAACTCAAATAAGACTGCCTACAGGCATTTAATAACCAACCTCACAAAAATCAAGGATACAACAGGGATTTTTAAAGTGGAAAAAGAAAAAAATAATAACACACAAGGGAGCTCTGATATGTCTGGCAACAGGCTTCTCAGTGGAGACCTTATAGGCCAGGAAGGGCTGGGATGACATATTCAAAGTGCTGAAAGAAAAATAACTTTCATTCTAGAATACTGTATCTAGCAAAAATATCCTTCAAACCAAAAAGAGAAATAAAGACTTTCCCAGGCAAACAAAAGCTGAGAGATTTCATCAACACCAGAACTGTCCTACAAGAAATGCCGAAAGAAGTTCTTCAATCTGAAAGAAAAGGATGTTAAACAATAAGAAATCATTTGAATGTATAAAACTCATTAATAATGATAAGTACACAGAATACTCTAACACTGTAATTGCAGAGTGTAAACCACTGATATGTCAAGTAGAAAGACTAAAATATAAACATCAAAAATAACAACTACAACTTTTCAAAAGATAGGTAGTATAAAAAGATATAAATAGAAACAACAATAAGTCAACGGGAGGAAGGGAATGGACTTAAAGTATAGATTTCCTTAGTTTTCTTTTTCCTTGTTTGTTCATTGTGTTTTTTTGTTTTTTGTTTTTTGTTTTTTTGGTTGTAACCAGCGTTGTCATTCGTTTAAAATAATTGGTTATAAAATATTATTTGCAAGCCTCGTGGTAACATCAAATCAAGAAACCTACAATAGATACACAAAAAAATAAAAATCAAAAACTAAAACATGCTAACAGAGAAAATCACCTTTACGGGAAGGAAGGAAGGAAGGAAGGAAGGAAGGAAGGAAGGAAGGAAGGAAGGAAGGAAGGAGAAGAAGAGACATAAAATAACAAGAAAACAACAAAATGGCAGTAGTAGGCCCTTAAATATCAATAATACCACTAAGTATAAATGGACTAAACTTTGCAATCAAAAGATTGACTGAATGGATAAATAACAAGATCCAACTATATGTCACCAACAAGAATCTCACTTTACTTATAAAGACACTCATAGACTGAAAATAAAGGGTTGACAAAAAACATTCCATGAAAATGGAAACCAAAAAAGAGCAGATGTGTTAGATAAAATAGACTTCAAGACAAAAACGTCATTATATAATGATAAAGTGGTCAATTCAACCAAAGAAAATCACAATTGTAAATATACATGTACCCAACACTGGAGCACCCAAATATATAAAGCAAATATTATTAGATCTTTAAAGAAAGATAGAAGCCAATGCAATAGTAGCTGGAGATCCTGACAACCCAATGTCAGCATTGGACAGATCATCCTGATAGAAAATCAAAAAAGAAACATTAGGGTTAATCTGCACTGCAGACCACATTGACTTAATAGACACTTAAAGAACATTGAATCCAGTAGTTGCAGAATACACATTCTTCTCTTCAACACGTGGATCATTCTCAAGGATAGACCATATGTTAAGCCATAGGACAAGTCTTAAAAAATATCAAAAAATTTGAAATCATATCACATATCTTCTGTTACCACAATTGAGTGAAACTGGAAATCAATAATAAGAGGAACTTTGAAAACTATATAAACATGTGGAAATTAAACAGTGTGCTCCTAAATGACCAGTGAGCTGATGAAGAAACGAAGATGGATATTTTAAAAAATTGTTTAAACAAACGAAAATGGAAACACAGCCTACCAAAACCTGTGGGATACACCGAAAGCAATACTAAAGGGAAAGTTTATAATAAGTGACTACATCAAAAAAGTAGAAAAACTTCAAATGAATACCCTAAAATGCATCTTAAAAAAATAGAAAACCAAAAGCAAACCAAACTCAAAATTAGTAGAAGAAAAGAAATAATAAAGATCAGAGCAGAAATAAATGGAACTGTAACAAAAAATACAAAAGATTAATGAAAGAAAAGTAGGTTTATGGCTTGGGAGGGTCAAACCCCTGGATCTGTTTATTCACAAGATTAAAATACATGGCTGTGAGCCCTTTGCAAACTGCTTATTGCTTATTTAATAAACTCTGAAGTGTTGATTTGTGTATCACGTTTGACTTTGAAGGCTGAAATTAAATAGATACTCCTAAGAGTGTAATGGGGAAATAAATAGTTTCAATTATTGGAATCATTAATTCCATTTCTGTAGAGAAAATAAGTTTCACATGTGGAGCTTGTGAAACACAAACATACACCCCTGAACCCTGTTCTCAAGAGATTTTGATTTAGTGAGTCTCGGAAGGAGGATAGCAATACACATTTTCACCACTTTAATACTCCAATAAAAAGCAATGCCCAACCCAGAAGTGCCCACTCTTCAATGGAACTTTATTTACTCTCAGGATAATTCCAGAGGACAAAGGCAGCAAATGAAAAAAAAAAAAAAAAATCTCCTCTAGGATATTTTTTGTGGAGATTTCTCTAGACTTGTCTTCCTTCTGTCTTTGCAAGAACTCTCTTCGTTGGTTCCCGAGCTCCAAGCCTTCACATTTGCCTTCTTTTTTTTTTTTTTCTTTGTTTATATTGCCTCATTTGGATTCGGAATGCTTTTTGGAATGTTGATTTTGGTTTTGACCTAGCAATCTATAAAATGCTCTTTCTAAAATACCTTCAAGCACACGTACTACAAAAGAGTCCCCATAAAGCCAGACTTTCTTCCCCTATTCTAACTCCATTCCAAGGAGGGAATTCAGACAAATGCTTCTCTCAAAGGCATCTGAAAGTAATATGCAGACACAAGGGAAGATTTTTCAAACTGATGTATCCTTTGGATGTTCTGCCAGAAAGTTCTTCAGTGGCTACATACCTCCCAGGCAATAACTAGTTTTCCAATACCCTGTCACTCTGAGTTAAACTCTCATAGACTTTTTAGTGAGCAAAAAATTCAGGTTTCTTTGGAGCCCACTGAAGATTGAGAAAAACAAAACTATCAATGAGGTGGTGTATTTTTAAATTTTCCTCAGTCATTCACTTATTAAGTTTCAGTTCACAAATACGTATTTAGTACTAAGTGCCAAGCATAAATAATTAATGTGATGTAGAGGGGAAAAGTGAGATAAATAATAATTATGCAACATGCCAAGAACTGTAGTAGAGAAATAGGCAAACTGTGATGTGAGGTGATCTTTTCCTTAAATTACATATGCTTCTTTCAGGTATCATTGAGATAAAGAGAGATGGTGGTGATTATTTGTACCATTTACCTCTGTTTCTCAAGGATTTTGTGACTGCGTAATTTACTACTCATCAACTTTATTTATATTCTATTATTTTAGTAACATAGTAATATGCTTAATTGATAATTACTTTCTGTTCTGCCATACCTGATACAAAGTAGTGTAAAGCTCTTTAGTTTTTATCCTCAGAGCTGTTATTTTAGGATTTTTCGATTCCATAAATAATTCATTGTATTATTCTTCTCTTCGGTTTTGCCCTTAGAACTGCCATAGAGTATGATCTATGTATTTCTTTTTAAATTCCTCTGCAGAGCACAGAGTCATTTACGTTGCTAAGAAAAGACATTTCATCTGGAATACAGTCCCAGATCCACTTACTTGAAATTTTAACCATAAATAGCAGCATATCAGTGACTTTCTGGACCTGAGAACTGGCAAAAATAATTTTAATTTTTCTTCAAATTAGAAAAAAAAAGAGGGCGACAACAATTTCCTTTTCGAATTTTACCTTTTGGTATATGCAAATACAATCCTAGGAGCTTGTATTGAACAGGCCTTGAAAGGACGTTTATTTCATTTAACTGTGAGAGTATCAGGAAAGTAGATTCTACAAATCACAAGACCAAAGTGATTGATTGGTTGCTAAAAGTGTTGCCAGTTTCACTAGAAAATGTTTAAGTTCCTATTTCCCATAATCTAGTTATAAGAATGTGCCTCAGATAGAATTGACATTGAAGGATATACCAATAAAAAGAAAAACTTCTGACAATTTGATTTATATGTGAGCTTGCACTTAGTGAACTAGGAAAGAGAAATAAGTAACTTGTGTTGTTTTCTGAAAATCAGTCACTAGATTTCACTCTTGTCTAAAAGGAAAGAAAAGAGTAAACTAACCAACACAAATTCTGTTTTCAGTGTAAAGCAGATGATAGAAACAGTTTCTTCTAAATGTTGGTGGGAAACAGCTGATTATAGAGAGAAAGAATGAAATTGATATGAGTACAAATGAATATTGCATTACACAGAGCCATATTGATGTAACTCTATCCATTCCTAAAATCACTCCTTTTCACTTGTAGATTGCCATGTCAATGCAAAGAATAAGTGCTTAGTGAAAAATCTATTAAAGTACAAAATCAAGACAAAATTATAGTATTACAAGTATAGATCTTTGATTGCTCAGAATTATAAATATCACCAAAAGCTGTGGTTAAATTAAATCAGGCATTACCAAGCGTTTAGGTCAATCACTTCATTTTGTAGGGAAAAGACAAGTGAAAGCTTTGAGTTATTGACTGCAGGGAAGATGTCTTATAATAAGAAATATTTTCACATATTCTGTAAACTGTTGGTTGCTTGCTTGCTGTGATGGTTAATATTGTCAACTTGATTGGATTAAAGGATGCAAAGTATTGTTCCTGGGTGTGTCTGTGAGGGTGTTGCCAAAGGAGATTAACATTTGAGTCAGTGGGTTGGGAAAGGCAGACCCACCCTCAATGTGTGTGAATACCATCCAATCAGCTGCCAGAGCAGCTCGGATAAAAGCAGGCAGAGGAATGTGGAAGGATTAGACTGGCTGAATCTTCTGGCTCCCATCTTTCTCCCATGCTGGATGCTTCCTCCCCTGGAACATCAGACTCCACGTTCTTCAGCTTTTGCACTGTTGGACCTACACCAGTGGTTTGCCAGGGCCTCTCAGGCATTCAGCCACAGACTGAAGGCTGCACCGTTGGTTTCTCTATTTCTGAGGTTTTGGGACTCGGACTGGCGTCCTTGCTCCTCAGCTTGCAGGCGGCCTATTGTGAGACTTCACCTTGGGATCATGTGAGTCAATAATCCTTAGTAAGCTTCCTTTCATACATACATCTATCCTACTCGTACTGTCCCTTTAGAGAACCCTGACTAATACAGTTACATTCTTTTAAAATATTATAAAAATTCTAATAATACGAATTTAAAATTCTTAAGATATTTTATGATGCAAATAATTAAATTCTCTTGAATAAGAAAAATTTTAGACGTGTAAAATGTAAATATTAAAAAATGTAAAAGCATTTTTAAATATGTCATGGCTCAAAAATGTTATTTATATTGTAGTGAGATACTTATTGCTTTCAAATCACTGTCTACCAGTGTTCTAAAAACTGCTAAGAGTTAGATCATTAAAAATAATGTAGACTCAAAGTTTCATATTACTGCCAAGTTTCCAAAAACTTTAATTTTGGTATATGACTCCTCTGCTTAAAAATTTTTATTATTCCCTATTTCCAACAGAGCAAAATCCATGTTCTTCATCTAACAAAAAAAACTGTACATAATCTTAAGTCACATTACCAGCAGTTTTCAATGTTTATTTAAATGGTTGCAAACTCCACTTTATTTCTACTTCTCACCAAATCCACTTCACCATGTTGGTTTTGCAGAAATACAGCATAACAAATCCTGTTTCCATACCATTCCTATGGTTTCACTGCTCACCTCATCAGGACCCTGATCTTCTGCAGCCAAGTGCATGCTGGGTCTTTCTGTAAATGCTCTGCTTCCTGGAAGACCCTCCTGACCACATTACTGGATTATTGTAACAACGTTATCAATAATATTGTTATTTTAGACGTCCTATATTCCTATCTTGCTAGATATTACACCCAATTGGGGCAAGTACTATATTTATTCTACTCAGTGTCTCAGAAAGATTAATAAATTAATCTTTCCAATTGTTGATTGTGCAATTCAAATCAGCATTTATTTTCTGAGTTGTGAATTGTAAGTCTTCATCTCCCCATAGCAAGGACTATAAAACAAAATATGTTAAATCAGGGAGAAGACCGAGAACAAGAGATGTTCTGATACTCATATAAGCTAGATTCGAATCTAAAACTAAGATGTTGGGGAAAAAAATCCCTTGTTTCTAACACTTAATCCAGGGGAAATAGTCAAATTGTAAAATAACAGATTGGAGGCACAAGAAACAGAGTAAGAAGACACAAACATGGAGCTCATCTATGGATTTTTCAGATCTCTAACGAATTGTGCTTACCTGGAGAAGTAACTAAACACCTTATGATCTACAGACACTGAACCATCTTAAGAGTTTACATAGAAAACTTGAATTCAGTTTTTAAAATCAACACAATGTAAGCAAATCTTTTGAAACATTGAATAGTACAAAGGAGGAGTCACCTTTTCTGCACCCCTCACTTCCATCCCATGCCCATGTGCAATCACTTCTCACCATTTCTGTTTATTTTTTTATTATTATCCTCCAAATTCTAAGCTTCTTTCGTATTTCTTCATGCATAAACTTTCAACTGCATATAGTAGCATCCTAATAAAACAAAATTTTTTTTTTTCATTTATAAGATGCCTCACCTTCCCTCCACCTTTTCCAAATAGGATAATAGCTGGAAAATTGTAAAATCTATTTAATTTGTATTTCTTGTTCTATTAGCCATAGACATTTTGTCTTGACTACTTATCTGCTTTATAAGCTGAGATTATTAGCTTTAGCTTATTTCTGTGTGTGCTTAAAACAAGACATTAAAACTGGCACGTGGAAACATGCCTTAAGATGAAGTAAAAATTGAAAACAAAGTCAAAGGCATCTTGTGTTCTTTCATAATAGTAGGTTATTTATTTCTGATTTTGCAAATTGGCTGTTAAAGGAATGCAATCAAGAAAATGTATTTACCTAATATGATAATGTCCGCAAAAAATTGTATTTTTTATGTCTATGAGAGTATGAGATAGAAATAGTAAAACAACTCATTCCTTCCTAATTTTTAGTAGTACTTTCAATGTGAAAAATTGTGTTATCTTTCTCTTTGCATAGTTCATCAGTAACAGTGATTTCATATACAAAATACACTAAATATTTTATTACTCTGTCTTCTTTCAAATATATTTTCTCTGGAATTCAGGAGAAGAAATACATATAAAAACACAAAGAAAAACATGTTAAGCCTATGCAATTGAGGGGATAGATTTGTTTTGTGGAGGAAAATATGATGCTGGATCAATAATTGAGGAGAAATTACATTACAAATATTACAAAAGAAAGAAAACAGAGAATTATCTACATTTTCATCTCATCAGTTACTGCCTACAACTTGTGGCTAAATTTGAGTGAAAAGTTACTATCTAATCAATTCCAAAGCTTCTAAAAGTAGAAGACCTACTGTTATGTAAATCATCACCTGATTTCACAGTTAAATGTGTAAAAGTGAACAGTCTTTCACCAATTTTCTAGGCGACTGTGTTAAAACTATCTTTAGAGAAATGAAATGTGACAGCAGTATAATTTCATTAGCTATGTGGCCTATTTTAAAACCTGAATGGGGGTAGGGGAGGGAAATAAAAGGGCTATTGTAAAATTTTATGCAGATTATAATAAAGGCAAACAGAGTAGTAGAGAAGTAGTATGTAACTGTCATAGCTGGCTTCCCAGGAGGTGAACTCTGAGATATAGAGTAGTGCTCAAGAAGTGTATTACAACTTCTGACATATTCTCAGCATCAACTTTTGGGATGAGAAGGGAAGGAGAGGAAGCTGTATTTGCAGAGGAAAAAGTTTTACTGAGGTGCATTTCTAACAAGGAACACTCTACAGCTGGAATCACCCTTCAGAGACTTCCTGAATTGAGACAAAGAATCAAACTTTTTTCTCCTCAGGCTTCTCAGGGATGACTGAGACAGCAAACTTGTATAACCCTCTCCCCAGCCCCCACCTCCACATCAACCATGGGTTGGATTCAGGCTGCCCTGGGGAAGGGAGATTTTGAGGTTAAGTTAACAGGAGAAGGCCAATCATTGATCTCTATCAGCAGGCGTCGTTCCCAGCAGCTGGGAGAGTAAGTCCTTCAGTTCTCAAAGGGGAGCTGGACAGTGCATCACAGCATCTAATGCCATCTACTCTTTGGCCACTCGGATCCACTTCATGTAAGTTCAGGAAACAGCTCCTCCAGGATTCTGATAGTCCTCTTTTCTTGGGAAGAAACATAGAATGGGGAAGTTTGTGGAATGAACTCTAGCGAGCAGAGTCTCATGACTATTATTCATCACGTCCTTTCCCTGCTATCCATTCTAGATCCTGCTTGCCTTCAGCTGGTGCCACTGCTGGACTAGGTGGCTCACCTGATGGGCATGAGCCAAATCCTCATCCTTGCAGTCTCTCAGTCTCTGGCTGCCAGTTCTTTCTCAGGCAATGACTATTATACCTATTTACCCTGAAAACTGGGCAAGAGAGTACCAAGAGAAAACCAAGTGGATAGCTAGGTGCCAAAGAGATGCCTCCATTCCTCCACTGTGTAATGACACCACGACTTCCTCCTAATAATCTGGATGTATTATTCCTGCCAGGATGATGAATGCTCTTTAAAGTTGGCAACTTTTCGTGTAACTCTTTTCAAAGCTTTTCCCTCTCTGGGAACCAGGATCTTTAAATCGGCAGAAGCCATGTTATGGTGCTAGAAAGTACAGATGATAGTTAGCAGGAGAATGCTTACTTCTACCCCTTAGATCCCAGACCCATGTATTCTAACAATTGAAGACACAGCACCACACACTAGTCCCTGATTTAACTTGCATATTGCATCCTGGAGGATGGCAGCTCATCTTGCAGAGCATCATATCTGGCTTGTGCTTCAGTTGAGCCGCCCATGAACTATGTCATTGCTCTACGATCCCTGCAGGTCCTGGGTGGTATAGCATGTGACAGAACCCGTAGACCTTTTAGTTCATATGTTCATTGCTAAACCTCCTTTGCTGTTAAGTAGACTCTCTGACGTGATGTTGCATGGGATGCCGTATCAATGGATCAGACACATGTCAGCGCTTGAATATGGGTTCTGGCTAAAGCCCCAAGAGTAGAAAAGGCAAACCTGGAGCTGAAAAATGTAACATATTTCCATCAAAATTAATTGTTTCTCCTCAGGGTAGAAAAAGAGCAATGATGCCCACTTGCCACCAGGTGGCTGCTTCATCTTCTGAAGACCAAGTGCCTCCCCATCAATTGCCATTGTAGGTAGTTGGGACTTTTGGCAGCAGCAATGGCTAGATCAGATGTGCAGCAGTTGTCCCTTAAGTGCAAGTTTGCTTTCCAGGGTCTTAATGGCCTATGGTACAAAGAGAGGGAGACCACATTCACATAACTTTTCTTACAGTATATTGTTATAATTGTTCTATTTTTTTAGTGCTGTTTTTAATATCTTACTGTCCCTAATGTATAGACGAATCTTTATCACAGGTGTGTGTGTATATGAAAAAACAGAGTAGATACAGGGTTCAGTACTATTCACAGTTTTAGGTATCCACTGGGGGCCTTGGAATGTAGCCCTCACAGATAAAGTGGGACTGCTATAGTTAGTGGGGACCTGTGTTGTTGGACTTCATATATATGGTCTCCATCTCTGCCAACAAAGTCACTGTTTCTGTGCCCACTGGGCCAGTGCTGGTGTAGCCAATCACCCAGGCTGGTAGGGTCAACTGGCTGAGTCATTCATTCTCTTGGTTGTTCAGTGCTTCTTCCATCATGGGTGCTCTCAGGTTGGTGATAACATGAGATACGAAGATCTTGCCATGGCTGTATCATTTCACTGTCCTCACTATGTACTACTACCAGATCCATTTTCCTCAAACACTGCTATATTTCAGTTATCCTCCTCGTTTAAAAGCATCAAAAGTGTTCCCCTTTTTCCTAAAGAAAAGATGAAACCCAAATTTTAAAACCTTCTCCAACCTGGTTCTAGTGAACATCTCTACTCCATACACAAAATATCTATGCAAATCAGAATGGTCTATATATCATCCCCTACAAACACACAATTGGAATTGCTTCTTTTATGCTTTGCCCATACCATCCTACCCTTTTGAAAAGCTCTTCCTTCTCCTATTCTTCTTTCAAAATGATCTAGATAAAAATCTACATAGTAATCTAAGATCTGGCAGTGACCTCTCTCCCCTCTAGATTTTATCTTGAGAATACTACGGTGAATAGAGAACCCTATTAAAAGTTCTTTGCATATAATCTCTCCGCCATTCTTATATCATTGTTTTGCTCTGTAATTTACCTTCCCACACAATTAAGTCATTTTCTAGTCTGTCTAAAGTGTAAATAATTTGAGGGAAGGTAGTATGTTGGTGCTGTATGCACTATAGTGCCTAGTAAATCCGGAATCAATGAGTGTGAAAAAGTACCTGCTGCAAGGTGAACACTTGTGCCACTTTCTGATTGAGAAAGAAGCCCTCCTAGATGCAGGATTTGTAACATCCTAGAAATGGCAGCACTTAACATAATGCCAAATTATGTTCCATTCTAGGCCTATTTGTACCAACAGGGGATCTCAGTACACTTACTGTGTAAAAAGGGAAGCTAATTCTTACAGCATGGGATTCATGCAGGTCTTCTGTGTGAAAAAGAAAGTAAAAGCTAATATGATACACATATAATAGCAATGAAAGCCTGGGTAGCACATTACAAGCTAGAATCTCCAGGTAAAACACCCCAAGTGGTAAGTAATTATTCAGTGACCACCAAGCATTGAAGGCAGCATGCTAATGAAATTTTATAATCACAGCCATATTCAAGTTAAGCACCAAATGCCTGAAGATCAAGTACTTC
This sequence comes from Macaca thibetana thibetana, assembly GCF_024542745.1. NCBI lineage: Eukaryota > Metazoa > Chordata > Mammalia > Primates > Cercopithecidae > Macaca > Macaca thibetana. The sequence goes on along the minus strand of NC_065582.1, from coordinate 26,781,320 downwards.
ATATGAAAGCATCTTCCCATTCTTGGTTGCCAAAATAATTGTGAATTTTACTTTTTTTTAAAATCATCTTTTCTTTCTAATTTTTTTAAGAGTTGAAGCTATTGAGTTTATTACAGTTCACCACTCAATCACATCCTTTTAATGCTGCTAGGATTTCAGATCACTTGATCCCACAAAATAACATTATAGGACCAGAATCTAGAGCAGTGACTCAACTAGGAGCGATTTTGCTGCACACACCGCCACTCCACTGCCGCCAGAAGACATTTGGGAATGTCCGAAGACATTTTAGTTGTCACAACCGGATGGGGGAGATCCTTCTAGCATCTAGTGGGTAGAGACTGATATGCTGCTAAGTATTTAACATTGTACAGGACAGCCTCCCACAACAAAATATTATCCTGCCTAAATATCAATATTGCTGAGGTATAGAAAACCTAATGTAAAATGAGGTGGATTTGTGTGTGTGTGTGTGTGTGTGTGTGTGTGTGTGTGTGTGTGATGGAGTTTCACTCTTGCTGCCCAGGCTGGAGTGCAGTGTTGCAATCTCAGCTCACTGTAACCTCCGCCTCATGGGTTCAAGCGATTCTCCTGCCTCAGCCTCCCAAGTAGCTGGGATTGCAAGCACCCACTACCACACCCAGCTAATTTTTGTATATTTAGTAGAGATGGGGTTTCACCATATTGGCCAGTCTGGTCACGAGATGTGCTTTTTTTTTAGGTTGTTTTAGTCAAATAACCTAACAAAGGGAAGCGCATCTTTCCGCTAGCAGTAAGAGATTAAACTGTGGCTTCAGTTTAAAATTAATATATTGTATATACAGACAAGAATAGATTTAAGAGGCAGTGATAACAAAGTATCACCTAAAATTTTGTCTAGAAATTTTGTATTGTAGCCAAGGTAGATCATACCATAAAGCAATATGGAATTAAAACCACAGTGAATTCTACTTCAGTTTCTTTTACTCTATGGACTTTAAGAGTTGCAAAATGACTTGTATTACCACAGTTGAAATGACATGGCATATTTTGAAGTTGTGTGCTTCCCCAGGGCTGGATATTGTGCAAGACATTGTTACCATTGCCATGTGGATCCTTTAAATGTATTCCAACCAAATGGTTTCCAGAACCTGCTGTACTGTAACTCTTTCTGTATTTACAGCCTTTTCAACTCTGCTTGCGTTTTTCATTCATCAAGTGCTCTTAGCCTGACTTTATGCTTTCAGCGTGTTTGAAGTACGCAGATGTAGACCCAGCATCTGGCTGCTCTATTCTGTAATGGAAAGTGTTCTCTGCTGAAGTGACAGCCCACAGAGTAACTACCATGAGTTAGCTTCCCAACAGCAATTCACTGGGGTCTTTCAATAAAAATAGTTACATATTGTTCTCAAAATAAGAAGTGATATTTCTTCTGATCACTGAACACAAAGGGACAGGTGGAGTTGCTAGTTTCCATTAGTAGAAAATTTTGTTTCATTAGTAACAAATTTTTTCAAGGTTCATAACACTAAGATATTTAAAGAGAAAACAGAAGGAGAAACACACCAAAGAAATTGTATACTGTGGCTCATCATACACACAATGCCCATTAGTAGTAGTAGTAGTAGCAGCATTAAGACGGGAGCTTGTTCTGTCTCCCATTACTATTAATAATAATTAATAAAATTTCGTGATATGGGGAAATCATATTGCTTCGTATATGAGAATTTTTTATCAGATTTAAAAATAAATGAGTTGTTGTGTTTCTCCAGTGAAAACAATAATAAAGTAATATTCAAACTAAAAACACATTCATTTTTATCCAAGTTTATCATGCATTATTTTTTCCTTTTTATTTATTTATTTTTTTATTCAGAGTCGCACTCTGTCACCTAGGCTGAGTGCAGTGATGCTATCTTGGCTCACTGCAACCTCCACCTCCTGGGTTCAAGTGATTCTCCTGCCTCAGCCTCCCGAGTAGCTGGGATTACAGGTGTGTGCCACCACACCCAGCTAATTTTTGTATTCTTAGTAGAGATGGGGTTTCATTATGTTGGCCAGGCTGATCTGGAACTCCTGACCTCAGATAATCCACCCACCTTGGTCTCCCAAAGTGCTGGGATTACAGGCGTGAGCCATCGCCCCCAGGCTGTCATGCATTCTTATGCTAAATAGGGAGAAATGGTAGAATGTGCTGTATTTATTCATCTAGCATTTGTGGATGTACAGTGCATGAAACTGATAGGGAAGGCATCACCATGAAGTATGAAGCAATTTTATTTTAACATAACAAATGGCAAAATAACCAGATAAAGAAAAGAGCAGAAAGAGATAATTTTTCAAAAATCGAGATAATACCAGCTTTTAGTCATGAAAAGCTAAGTTTGATGAATCCCTAGATGCTGATGATAACTCAAATGTAAAATGGAATATCTTAGCAGACCAGCACCTGAACTCTGTCAAAGGCGTACTCGTGAATATTTGTAAGATGTTTTCATTAGTGCTTGCCTCAGTTATAATGGTTGAAATTGCTAAAGGGACTTCAGCAAAATCAGAGATCATGAAATTCCCTATGGAAAGGACTCCTAGCATCCTAACTGTACTGTAGGTTTCAGGTATTCACACAAAATATCTTAGAATTTCACCTATAATGGAAAGGGATTATTTTTAAGTCAGTAGACAAATTTATTTTGTCTCAATCCATTACTAACTAGATAAATTGCCTTGAGGGACTCAGGTAATGTATCTTGTTTCTGATTTATTCACATGTAAAATTCAACTATATTTAACAAATATGTATTGAACTTGTCCCAGGAAGTGGATGTCAGCAACATGAGAAGAAAGAAGACACAGTTTGTCTTTCTTGCTCTTCAATTACGACAAACCCTATTTGTCTTTTGTGTATTGTGAATTGAGATAGTTGATTTAAAAAATTATCCTAAAAGTATCAACACGAAGAGGTAAGAGTTGAAACAAAGAGAGGTGCTGTCCTGTTATCAGAGTGAGAGCCACCTGTGTCATTTATTATCAACTCAAACTTAGACATTCCTATTGGCCTGTCATTGGCCAGGTTCCAGGTATCATGAATGTTCTGTACTGTTGTTTTTAATGCAAGTCTCACTCAAGTATATAATAGAGCAACTAGGAAAAGAAAACTAAATGGACATTGTCCCACTGACTGCAATATGAACTAACCTTCATATTGGGACCAAGGATAAGAGTAAATAAGGAATGCTGGGGAACAAGTGGTTGCTGACTCCTATTCCTCGTACTGATCTACTGATCCTTTATATAAAGTTGGTAAATCCCTGTTTGACTATTTACCCAGGTAATTGTATCCAGAATTGATTGCTATCGTGCAGCACAGCAACATGGCACAAGTATACATATGTAACAAACCTGCACGTTATGCACATGTACCCTACAACTTAAAGTATAATAATAATAAATAAATTAAAAAAAAAAAAAAAAGAATTGATTGCTATCTAGAAAGTTTAAGCAGTCTCTTAGACTCTTAATTATACATTCCTCAATATTCTGTAAATTTATCTAGACACATCACCAGAAATTAAACATTAAATGATTTTACCTTTGCTTTCCAAAACAGTTCCATCCATGAGTTAAAATATGATACATTCTAAATACATAGATAATACATATTAATATAAGAAAGGTTATTTAGAAGCTTTCTTCTCTATAACTTTTGCAATCATTCAACTAAACTTCTTTCTCCAACACTTAAACCTTGGATTCCTGCTAACCTTGGATATTTAACTGGGTTTCAGAAGATGTATAAACTCTCCCAAATTTAATGCAAAAAAAAAAAAAAGTATTTTCTTTCTTAGCCAGATTGGAGATAGATCTGGTGCCTTCATCATCTTCTCAAAGCAGTCAGGAGTCTGTCATCTTTTAAAAACATTGTGAACCACTCACTCGTTGCTCTGCTTGTAAGTCCTAGATTTAGAAGGATATTATATTCTAAGCACATTGTTCCCCTGAAGAATCTTCCCTATGATTCAGAGTCATACATATCACCCTATCCTTCTTTCCACACTGAAAATGATAGTAGTTTTCATGATATGTTTATATGTCTGTGGAGTGTAGGAGGAGTAAGAAGAGGTTGGGATGGACGACCAAGTTACTGTATAATTTTAAATGGTGACAGATTTCTTGGATACTTGACTTGGATATATGAGTAAAAGTTGAGAGAGACACAGCTGGAATTATGATTTTATCCCCTTTCTGTTGGAGAGAACAGAGCATAATTATATCTCAACTGACGATCATGAATCAAGCTTCAGATGACATTCAGGCAGGTTGCCATGATTATGTTTGCTGCTCTTTTAGTTTTAGAAAGACAAATTAAGGCAGCAGCTATTCTCCCTTGGATCTGCATGAACTTGCACCAGAGGTCCCTGAAATGTTTCACCTCAATATTTCATCTTATTTCCACAATCTTTAACTTGGAAGCTATTTTATTTTATTTTTATTTTTTATTTTACTTTAAGTTCCAGGATACATGTACAGAACGTACAGGTTGTTACATGGGTATACGTGTGCCATGGTGGTTTGCTGACCTAGCAATCCATCATCTAGGTTTTAAGCCCTTTGTGCATGAGCTATTTGTCCTGATGCTCTCTCTCCCCTCACCCACCTCCCTTCCGACAGTCTCTGATATGTGTTGTTCCCCTCCCTGTGTTTATGTGTTCTCATTATTCGACTCCCACTTATGAATGAGAACATGTGGTGGTTGATTTTCTGTTCCTGTGTTTGTTGAGGATAATGGCTTCCAGCTTCATCCATGTCCCTGAAAAAGACATTATCTCATTCCTTTTTAGGGCAGCATAGCATTGCGTGGTGTATATATATCACGTTTCCTTTATCCAGTCTATCATTGATGGGCATTTGGGTCATTTCCATTACTTTATTATTATAAATAGTGCTGCGATAAACACATGTGCATGTGTCTTTATAGTAGAAAGATTCATATTCCTTTGGGTATATACCCAGTAATGGGATTGCTAGATCAAATGGTATTTCTGGTTCTAGATCCTTGAAGAATCACCACGCTGTCTTCCACAATGGTTGAACTAATTTACATTCCCACCAAAAGTGTAAAAGCTTTCCTATTTCTCCACATCCTCACCAGCATCTATTGTTTCTTGATTTTTAATAATTGCCATTCTGATTGGCATGAGATGGTATCTCATTGTGGTTTTGATTTGCATTTCTCTAATGATCAGTGATGTTGAGCTTTTTTTCATATGTGTCTTGGCCACGTAAATGTCTTATTTTAGAAGTGTTTGTTCATATCCTTCGTCCACTTTTTGATGGGGTTGTTTTATTTTGTAAATGTGTTTAAGTTCCTTGTAGATTCTGAATATTAGACCTTTGTCATATAGGTATATTGCAAAAGATTTCTCCCATTCTGTAGGTTGCCTGTTCACTCCGATGATAGTTTATTTTACTGTGCAGAAGCTGTTTAATTTAATTAGATCTCACTTATCAATTTTAGCTTTTGTTACAATTGCTTTCAGCATTTTGGTCATGAAATCTTTGCCCATGCCTATACCCTGAATGGTATTGCTTTGGTTTTCTTCTAGGATTTTTAAGGTGTGGGGTTTTACATTTAAGTCTTTAATCCATCTTGAGTTAATTTTTGTATAAAGTGTAAAAAAAGGGGTCCAGTTTCAGTTTTCTGCATATGGCTAGCTAGTTTTCCCAGAACCATATATTAAATAGGGAATCCTTTCCTCATTTCTTGTTTTTTGTCAGGTTTGTCAAAGATCAGATTGTTGCAGATGTGTGGTGGTGTTTCTGAGGTCTGTGTTCTGTTCCATCGGACTGTATGTCTGTTTTGGTACCAATACCATGCTCTTTTGGTTACTGTAGCCTTGTAGTATAGTTTAAAGTCAGGTAGCATAATGCCTTCAACTTTGTTCTTTTTGCTTAGGATTGCCTTGGCTATACAGGCTCTTTTTTGGTTTCATATGAAATTTAAAGTAGTTTTTTCCAATTCTGTGAAGAATGTCAATGATAGTTTGATGGAAATAGCATTGAATCTATAAATTACCTTGGGCAGTATGGCCATTTTCATGATATTGATTCTTCCTATCTATGATGATGGAACATTTTTCCATTTGTTTGTGTCCTCTCTATTTCCTTGAGCAGTGTTTTGTAGTTCTACTCGAAGAGCCCCTTCACATCCCTTGTTAGCTGTATTCCCAGGTATTTTATTCTCTTTGTAGCAACAGTGAATGGGAGTTCATTCATTCTACTTGTCTATTGTAGGTGATAGAAATGCTTGTCATTTTTGCACATTGATTTTGTGTCCTAAGACTTTGCTGAAGTTGCTTATCAGCTTAAGGAGTTTTTAGTCTGAGACAATGGAGTTTTCTAAATACAGAATCAAGTCTTCTGCAAACAAAAACAATTTGACTTCATCTGTTCCTATTTGAGTACACTTTATTTCTTTCTCTTGCCTGATCGCCCTGGCCAGAACTTCTAATACTATGTTGAATAGGAGTGGTGAGAGAGGGCATCCTTTTCTTGTGCCAGTTTTCAAAGGGAATGCTTCCAGCTTCTGTCCATTCAGTAAGATGTTGGCTGTGGGTTTATCATAAATGGCTCTTATTATTTATAAGAGTAATTGATGGGTATTCCATCAATACCCAGTTTATTGAGAGTTTTGACATGAAGGTATGTTGAATTTTATCAAAGGCCTTTTCTGCATCTATTGAGATAATCATGTGGTTTTTGTCATTGATTCTGTTTACATGATGGATTATGTTTATTGATTTGTGTGTGTTGAACCAGGCTTGCATCCCAGGGATGAAGCTGACTTGATCATGGTGGATAAGCTTTTTGATGTGCTGCTGGATTTGGTTTGCCAGTATTTTATTGAGGATTTTCACATTGATGTTCATCAGGGATATTGGCCTGAAGTTTTCTTTTATTGCTGTGTCTCTGCCAGGTTTTGGTATCAGGGTGATGTGAGCTTTATAAAATGAGTTAGGGACGAGTCACTGCTTTTCAATTGTTTGTAATAGTTTCAGAAGGAATGGTATCAGCTCCTCTCTGTACCTCTGGTAGAATTTGACTGTTAATTCACCTGGTCCTGGGCTTTTTTGGTTAGTAGGCTAGTAATTACTGCCTCAATTTCAGAACTTTGTTATTGGTATATTTAGGGATTTGACTTCTACCTTTTTAGTCTTGGGGGTTGTACGTGTCCATGAATGTATCCATTTCTTCTAGATTTCCTAGTTTATTTGCATAGAGGTCTTTATAGTATTTTCTGAGGGTAGTTTGTACTTCCGTAGGGTCAGTGGTGATAGCCCCTTTATCATTTTTATTGTGTTTATTGGATTCTTCCCTTCTTTATTTGTCTAGCTAGTGTTCTACTTTGTTAATTTAAAAAAAAACTGTTCTTGAATTCATTAATTTTTTGAAGGGTTTTTCGTGTCTTTACTTCAGTTCTGCTATGATCTTAGTTATTTCTTGTCTTCTGCTAGCTTTTGGATTTGTTTGCTCTTGCTTTTATAGTTCTTTCAATTGTGACGTTAGGGTGTCGATTTGAGATCTTTGTAGCTTTCTGATGTGGGCATTTAGTGCTATAAATTTCCCTCTTAACACCTCCTTAGCTGTGTCCCAGAGATTCTGGTACATTGTGTCTTTGTTCTCATTGGTTTCAAAGAATTTCTTTATTTCTGCCTTAATTTCATTATTTATCCAGGAGTCATTCAGGAGCAGGTTGTTCAATTCCTATGTAGTTCTGTGGTTTTAGTGAGTTTCTTAATCCTGAGTTCTAATTTGATTGCACTGTGGTCTGAAAGACTGTTGTTATGATTTCCGTGCTTTTGCATTTGCTGAGGAGTGTTTTACTTCCAATTATGTGGCTGATTGTAAAATAAGTGCCACATGACACTGAGAAGAATATATATTCTGTTGGTTTGGGGTGGAGAGTTTTGTAGATGTCTATTAGGTTCACTTGATCCAGAGCTGAGTTCAAGTCCTGGATATCCATGTTAATTTTCTGTCTGGTTTATCTGTCTAATATTGACAATGGGGTGTTAAGGTCTCCCACTATTATTGTGTGGGAGTCTATGTCTCTTTGTAAGTCTCTAAGAACTTGTTTTATGAATCTGGGTGCTCCTGTATTTGGTGCATATATATTTAGGATAGTTAGTTCTTCTTGATGAATTGATCCCTTTATCATTATATAATGCCCTTCTTTGTATTTTTTTAATCTTTTTTGATCTTTGTCAGTTTAAAGTCTGTTTTGTCAGAGACTGGGAGTGCATCCTCTTTTTTTTTTTTTTTTTGCTTTCCATTTGCTTGGGAAATTTTCCTCCATCTTTTTTTTTCCTTTTTTTTTTTAAATTATACTTTATGTTCTAGGGTACATGTGCACAACGTGCAGGTTTGTTACATATGTATACATGTGCCGTGTTGGTGTGCTGCACCCATTAACTCGTCATTTACATTAGATATATCTCCTAATGCTATCCCTCCCCCCTCCACCCACCCCACAACAGGCCCCAGTGTGTGATGTTCCCCTTCCTATGTCCAAGTGATCTCATTGTTCAGTTCCTACCTATGAGTGAGAACATGCGGTGTTTGGTTTTTCTCTTCTCGTGATAGTTTGCTGAGAATGATGGTTTCCAGCTGCATCCATGTTCCTACAAAGGACATGAACTCATCCTTTTTTATGGCTGCATAGTATTCCATGGTGTATATGTGCCACATTTTCTTAATCCAGTCTGTCATTGATGGACATTTGGGTTGGTTCCAAGTCTTTGCTATTGTAAATAGTGCCACAATAAACATATGTATGCATGTGTCTTTATAGCAGCATGATTTATAATCCTTTGGGTATACATCCAGTAATGGGATGGTTGAGTCAAATGGTATTTCTAGTTCTAGATCCTTGAGGAATCGCCACACTGTCTTCCACAATGGTTGAACTAGTTTAGATTTCCACCAACAGTGTAAAAGTGTTCCTATTTCTCCACATCCTCTCTAGCACCTGTTGTTTCCTGACTTTTTAATGCTCGCCATTCTAACTGGTGTGAGATGGTATCTCATTGTGGTTTTGATTTGCATTTCTCTGATGGCTAGTGATAATGAGCATTTTCTCATGTGTCTGTTGGCTGCATAAATGTCTTCTTTTGAGAAGTGTCTGTTCATATCCTTTGCCCACTTTTTGATGGAATTGTTTGTTTTTTTCTTTTAATTTGTTTGAGTTCTTTGTAGGTTCTGGATATTGGCCCTTTGTCAGATTAGTAGATTGTAAAAATTTTCTCCCATCTGTAGGTTGCCTGTTGACTCTGATGGTAGTTTCTTTTGCTGTGCAGAAGCTTTTTAGTTTAATTAGATCTCATTTGTCAATTTTGGCTTTTGTTGCCGTTGCTTTTGGTGTTTTAGGCATGAAGTCCTTGCCCATGCCTATGTCCTGAATGGTATTGCTTAGGTTTCCTTCTAGGGTTTTTATGGTTTTAGGTCTAACATTTAAGTCTCTAGTCCATCTTGAATTAATTTTTGTATAAGGAGTAAGGAAAGGATCCAGTTTCAGCTTTCTACTTATGGCTAGCCAGTTTTCCCAGCACCATTTATTAAATAGGGAATCCTTTCCCCATTTCTTGTTTTTGTCAGGTTTGTCAAAGATCACATGGTTGTAGATATGTGGCATTAATTCTGAGGGCTCTGTTCTGTTCCATTGGTCTATATCTCTGTTTTGGTACCATTACCATGATGTTTTGGTTACTGTAGCCTTGTAGTATAGTTTGAAGTCAGGTAGCATGATGCCTCTAGCTTTGATCTTTTGACTTAGGATTGTCTTGGCAATGTGGTCTCTTTTTTGGTTCCATATGAACTTTTAAGTAGTTTTTTCCAGTTCTGTGAAGATAGTCATTGGTAGCTTAATGGGGATGGCATTGAATCTATAAATTACCTTGGGCAGTATGGCCATTTTCATGATATTGATTCTTCCTATCCATGAGCATGGTATGTTCTTCCATTTGTTTGTGTCCTCTTTTATTTCATTGAGCGGTGATTTGTAGTTCTCCTCAAAGAGGTCCTTTACATCCCTTGTAAGTTGGATTCCTAGGTATTTTATTCTCTTTGAAGCAATTGTGAATGGGAGTGCATTCATGATTTGGCTCTCTGTTTGTCTGCTATTGGTGTGTAAGAATGCTTGTGATTTTTGCACACTGATTTTGCATCCTGAGACTTTGCTGAAATTGCTTATCAGCTTAAGGAGATTTTGGGCTGAGATGATGGGGTTTTCTAAATAGACAAACATGTAATTTGCAAACAGGGACAATTTGACTTCTTCTTTTCCTAATTGAATACCTTTTATTTCTTTCTCTTGCCTGATTGCCCTGGCCAGAACTTTCAACACTATGTTGAATAGGAGTGGGGAGAGAGGGCATCCCTGTTTTCTGCCAGTTTTTAAGGGGAATGCTTCCAGTTTTTGCCTATTCAGTATGATATTGGCTGTGGGTTTGTCATAAATAGCTTTTATCTCTTTAAGCCTGTGTGTGTCTTTACACGTGAGATAGGTCACCTGAATACAGTGCACCAGTAGGTCTTGACTCTTTATCTAATTTGACTCTGTCTTTTCATCGGGGCATTTAGCCCATTTACATTTAAGGTTAATATTGTTATGTGTGAATTTGATCCTGTCATCATGATGCTAGATAGCACACACTTGTTGATGCAGTTTCATCATAGTGTCATTGATCTTTATATTTTGGTGTGTTTTTGCAGAGGCTAGTACCAGTTTTTCCTTTCCATATTTAGTGAGGAAGCTATTTTCTAACTTCATGAGTGTTGCTAGCAATTATAGGGTAATAACCCATTAGAGTCCCAAGAACTTGGAGATTTGTTGAAGTCAGTCATAGTTTCCTAAGGAATGAGGCAGGCATAGATTTTCACCTCTTTCTTTATAGCTTTATATTTTGACATTATGTTGGATCTGAGTTGGATGAATATCCCATTTCCATTTTCTGTAGCAAACAGGAAGCTAAACATGATGTTTCATTATCATAACATATAATTGCAATTACACTAGCTTTGCTATACCATTGAATACCACTCCAAGGGAGAGTTGAAGATAAACTATTACAAGTCTCAAACTATATTTTCAGTAGCAAACCTCTAAAATTGTACTGACTTAAATCTCACAAGACAGAACATTTCATTTTCTAAATAGTCTAAGTTATACTCTTGGTTTAAACAATAACATGAATAAAATGTCCTGAAAATTTTTGGCAGTCATAGAAGACATCACCAAACAATCATGGCGCCAACTGACATCTACAGGTTAGGTCCCATTTATGTTTATACCCAGTTTACAGTAAATTTGAAAATTCTTCTCACATTACTAGCACAGTTTCTAATTTTTCCAGTTTTCTTTCCAAATACTTTCCAGGATTCCCCAGAGGGTTACACAGGCCCATGAATCATTCACTGACACTTGCTAAGGTAATGGAGAAACAAAGACTCTCACTTGGAAGCCAGATCCCACAACAAACGGCTTCTGTACTGGACTTGATTGCTTTGACCACCTGCTGTTGCTGAAGAAGTACCACTGTCCCTGCTGCTGGTGTCACCAGTCCACTAAGGTAGAAAAGGGAGATGTTTGATGTAATAATTTCATGGCAAAATTTCCTGGCCTAAAATGCCACAACTCTAAATTCCAACACATGAAGCTGTATGATATATGTTAGATCCACACTTTTCTGTCCTGGGGTGGTGTTGCATTCAATAAACCCAAATGAAGCCTAACATGTAGTTTAAAATAAAGAATATTCAAAGCATCCAAATAAATAATACACATCATCATTTACAAAAATACTCATTCTGCTTCCACACATTTTCCTTACTCTCTGTGGCTATATCCTTCTGCTGAACACCTTTAAATATTTCTTACCCAACTATGATTGTAAGTTGGATTCTTAGGCATTTTACTCTCTTTTTGTTTTTATTCTCAGCTTGCTTTCATTACTTTCACAGGGTGTCTCTCTGTACTCTCTGATGTAGATCGACTTAGTTCCTTTATCAGCAAGAAAGACTCCTTCCTTTATTAGAGGTTACTATCAATGGGAAATTTCCAGATTCTCTTGGGTGGTGCAGAAGAAGGAAAAAGTTAATTTTTGTGCCATAACCATGGGCATTTTTCTCCATGCAAACCTCAGCATTACTATGGATGTGAAGAAGGTACAAAACAACTTCAAATAAGTTCATAAGGATATATCTGTCCTTCTCGTAACACCTGTCTTTGTGATAAGTACAAGTCGGGTATCTAGACAACTCTTTAATTCAACAACTTCTCATTTAAAAGCTCACATTGTCGTTTTCCAAAGCACATCATTGATTAGGAAACATCTCAGTTTAAGGCATGTTTCTAAGTCTTTTAATTTTATGAAAGAAGGGAATTCAGGATCCAAACCCCTTTTCTGCCCTTATGTAAAATTATATATTCAAACTCATACATCTGGAGAGATCCAAAATAAGACTGAAATGAAAATGAATATATTGATTGAAGGGTGACATCTAATGCCATTCATGAACAATTTTACCTACAAGTACTTGTCCAGCCAAAGTGCTTGGCTGTATCTGTAGCAAAAATGCCTAACCTCAACTTGAGGTGTGCTAGAAATAAAGTATTATTCATTTTATATTATTGCTCAAATTAATTCATCTTGGTATTTATTCTACTAAGCTGGTGGGGACTTTAATTTTATTTGCTTTCTCATTTCCGTCCATTTCTTTAGAGTGTGTCTAAGTTCTGAGGAGCTTGAAATATATCAGGGTCTCAGAAGGAATACGTCTACATTTCAGCATCCTCTGTGTAAGCAGCCATCCACCAAAAATTGTATCTTCATGACTAATCCAAATGACTCCTTCAGGTCAGAGAATTTCTACATACTTCTGTGCTATGGCTGATGGACTAAGACCCAGAGTTCTGTTCCAGCACTCTCCTAGTGCAAGGGAAATCATGCAGATGATCTAATCACCCTCCTACAGCTACTCCCCTCTCCAGCACCTGGCTACAGCCTTGAGATTTGGACTTCAGCTCAATCTCTTGGCAGCCAAATTCCCCTAACTTCTGAAGGATCTTGCCAGATCCTAGGACTCTGAGACCTTTCCATATCTATCCACCCACTCTCAGGACAGTATTTTTTAAGTAGGAGATTTTTGTATTTTTTAATATTTTTATTTATTATTGTTATTTATTTATTACACAGTAATTGTACGTAACTATGGGGTCCATGTGATATTGTGATACAAGTATACAATGTGTAACAATCAAATCAGGGTATTTAGGATATCCATTACCTCAAATATTTCTCATTGCTTTGAGATAGCACAACATTTTTAAATGGAGGAAAAAAAAGAGAAGAAGAGTGGAAGAGTTGTGCTTTTTTTCAGGATGCTCTCAAGCTGTCTGTATATAGCTGGCACACTGAGAGCCCAATATGGGATAAGAATTTCAGAAACTAAAGCAATGAAGGGTTTTCTTGTTCACTTTACAGCCTTCCGAATAGCAATGAGCACAGTACAGCATAACGTTTTAAGCAGGTAAAAGGGAGAATGGAGGAAATGCTGGGATGGAGGAAACATTGTTTAATATTGTATAATATCTTCCAGCCACACAGGTAAAGGGCTTCAAATCTTTTTGAGTAAAAATGAATATAGGTAAATTAGTAAAAAAATTAGCTCATATTGATTAAGTTAGGTGAATTTATCACAGAGCGAATTTGGGACGGTACAAAGATGAGGGGAAAATAAATGCAACACCAGGCCAGGAGCAGTGGCTCATACCTATAATGCCAGCACTTTGGGAGACTGAGGCAGGAGGATTGCTTGAGCTCGGGTGTTTAAGACTGCTTGGGATTTGTAGCGAGACCCTATCTCTACAAAAAAGAAGAAAATTAGCCAGGCGTGGTGGCACATGCCTGTTGTCCCAGCTACTCAGGAGGCTGATGTGAGAGGATTGATTGTGCCTTGGAGGTGGAGCGTGCAGTGAGCTGTGATCACAACTCCAGCCTGAGCAACAGAGTGAGACCCTGTCAAAAACAAACAAAAACACACCAAAACCAAATGCCACTAACCAATATGATTAATCATTATAAATAGAAACAATCTATTTCTTCTGTATTAGTCAATTCCAGGCAACCCGTCCTTGCTGTCTTTTAGACAGAGAGGGAGAAAATTATTTAATATAAGAGATATTTATTTTATCTCTAAGAAACAGGAAATATTTTCTTACCATATGAACTTATTCCAGTCAGAAAATTACCATGAATAATAGGGAACTCTATTCGGAGAGAGTTGGAGTAAAATCTAGAGGAGATCCTGGACCAGTCCCTTTGCCTTTCTCCTAATGGGACTCTTTGTGTTGCCTTTACCCTCTGCATCTGGCATGTACAGAGTACATAAGGAATGAGCTCAAAAATTGGGGGAGCCAAGTCTGTCTAAACCTTTCTCTATGTTTTCTATAGAAGTTGTTTTAATATTATGAAGATATTTGAGACACCGTTGGAATTTTCAACAGTTTTTTTTAAGCTAATCCAGAAAATGGTGAATTATAAAAGATGTCTCATCCTCTCATCCTTTTAAAATTGCATCCCAAAACAACACGGAGAACATAAAATAGAAGAATAAATTTTATATTGGATGAGATAAGGATTCACTGATAGTCAAAACTCATACAATATGGGCTACTGAGAAGATGGAAACTTTGACTACAGTGAGAGAACACATGCCTACAAATGTGGCACAGTCCAGGACCCCTGGCTTGGAACTTCAAGAAACAGATACGTGAACTGACTGCAGATACTATTCTAGACAACTTCCTGTATTCCTCCTGACATCTTGATGTGGCAGGAGCAGCAGCTAAATTTGGAAATGTAGAGAAAACACTATTTCTGCAAATGGGCTGTGATGCAGAGACTTTTCAATAATCAGGATCCCTGAAGCTTCCAATGTTCCTAAAGAGCTGGAGGGCCTCCGAGTGAGCCAGGGGAAGTGTCTGTGAGCTCAGACAACAGCCTGGCCCTCTACCGATGATCCTCTACAAAATCCCTGGTCCAGGAAATTAAAAATATATTTTGTGTTTTCTTAATTATGTAAGATTTCTAAAATATGTGTGTATGAAAAAGCTCAAAGGACCAAAAATGAGAGATGAAAAATAAACCAAAAAAAATTGAGTAAAAACATGTCTAATAGCTTAAAAATAATAAAAATAATGCATCTGAAAAATAAAGTTCAAAAAAGGTATAAAATGTGATAAAGAATTAAGATGACAACCAAAGAAATGCAAAATGGCAAGCAGAGTTTATGAACAAAATAGAAGAGAAAATAAAACACTTCATGACAGCAATGAAGTCAACAAAATTTTAATTCAAGAAAACTTTATTGAAATCAAAAAATGCACTTGAAATTGTAGATTAAAAGGGTACATCATAAGTCAGAAAATATTGCTACAGAATTTTCAGCTCCGATATACCTACCAGAAAAGCGATCCACTTAGCAGGAAAAAAAAATTAAAAAGTAGTTTCGGCAATCCAGAAAAAAACAGCCACCATCTCCCTTTCAAAAATCAGGGTGGCCTCACACTTTTCACAGCAGTGTTTATTTCTGGGAAAAAATCAGAGCAATGCAGACAATATCCTCAAGGGAAAAATCAAAATCGTTTCATAGGGAAAAACTGCCAGGCGCGGTGACTCATGCCTGTAAACTTTGGGAGGTCAAGGCAGGCCGATCATTTGAGCCCAGGACTTCAAGACCAGGCTAGACAACATGGCAGAATCCCATCTCTAGAAAAAACACAAAATTAGTCAGCCATGGTGGCACATTCCTGTAGTCCCAGATACTCAGAGGCTGAGGTGGGAGGATCACTTGAGTCAGGGAGGTCAAGGCTGAAGTAAGCTGTGAATGTGCCACTGTACTCTAGCCTCTGTGACTCTGCAAGAACCTGAAAGAAATAAAAAAGAGAAAGAAAGAAAGAGAGAAAGAAAGAAAGAAAGAAAGAAAGAAAGAAAGAAAGAAAGAAAGAAAGAAAGAAAGAAAGAAAGAAAGAAGGAAGGAGAGAGAAAGAGGATTACCTGGCTGTCTTATACATTTAAAGAGTGCAGAAAAATATTTTTAATATATGCAAATTTGTAAAAGTGATCCACATGATCTTTCTTTGAAACATGTATTAAAGGAAGTAGTTAAAATGCAAAATAAATTAATAGAGGTGCTATGGTAACAACTGCTGACAGAGAGCATTCAATTCATTTAAATATAGGATGTAATCTAAAACAGCAGTTATGGTTAGAGAAGAGAATTTTATTGCTATAAACTGTGGCACCGTAGAAATAGTAAGGAAGGTTAGGATGTCAAAATACAGAGGACATGTGAAGACGTACCCTGCTATCTTCAGCTTTTTATAACTTGAGACCAAAGAGAATTTAAAGTGATAAATAAGTTATGTAGGAATGAATGAAGTCTATAATAGCTCTGTACAGTGCCATTTAACTACTAGAGCTAGATACTACAATTCTTTGCACAGTTTTAGGCAAATATTGGCCACAAGTAAAATTTGCATGAGCTTAGTAAGGCATCTGGAGTTCAACATAGGGCTCTGGGAAGGTCTATGTCGTTATTTGGCTCTTCCAGCTTACTTTGTTGGCACGGGTCTGCTGCTGAGCCTGCAGCTCTTTCAGCCCCAAAGGAGTTTCTCTTTCAGATTCGCCACGTCTTGGACAAGGTGCATGTGCAGCTCTAGTGCAAAATATACCAATTTCTTCTGCAGATCACCATGACATTGAGATTGGAGGTGGTGAGAGGCAGATATAACGTCCAGCTTGTCCTCATGAATTCCAGTGCATCCTTGCTCTTTCACTCTCATCCTATCCAACTTTCCTTCCTGGTTGTTGGCCTTGCTGACTTACAGTGACTTCAGGTGCCTCAACAGTGTCAGAGGCAATGACTTTCTTTCTAAAAATATCTTCTCTATGTCTCACAATTACATAAAGTCTACTGCCTACAACAAATCCCTTATTCTGTATCACTCACACAGTTTCTGCAGCTCTGAATGAAATTTGATGCAAAATTTATAATTGTAATGGACTGAATGTGTGCCCCCAAAATTTATATGTTGAAACCCTAATCCCAATGTGACAGTATTTGGAGGATTAGTGCCCTAATAAAGAGATCAGAGAGCTAGCTAGCTCTCTTTCCACCATGTGAGGACACAGCAAGAAGATGACTTTCTGTAAAACAGGAAGCCGGTCTTCAACAAGGACCTGACCATGCTGGCACCTTCAGCCTCTAGAATTATGAAAACCAAGCGTTTATTTTTTAAACCAACCAATCTATGGTAATTTGTTGTAACAGCCCAAACTGATTAACATAGTAACAAAGGTGGTTTCAGGGAAACAGAGCCTTAAATATGGGTTCTCTGAACAGGTTCTGTGTTTTCTCTAATCCAATCAAATTTAAAGGCATTAATGACATTGCCGAAGGAAACTGGTATAGTCCATGTCATTCAAGGAGTTCATTTCTTAAAACAGCACTTCCAGAAACTTCTAACAAGTTCATAAATGGCAGGGCTTAGGGTAACCAATAGTTACAATTACTGAACATTTTAGAAAAAAATAGAGTACAATGGAGGTTGTTTGTGTACTTCTAAAGGCACTAGAAAATGGGTGAGAAAAATCTTTAAAGCTTCAAGCTTTAAATTTCAAGCTCCATCTCAATCAATGCAAAAAAAGCACTCGACAAAATCCAGCATCCCTTTATGCTTAAAATTCTTAGCAAAATCAGCATAAAAGGGATATACCTCAATGTAATAAAAGCCATCTATGACAAACCCACAGCCCACATAATACTGAATGGGGGAAAGCTGAAAGCATTCCCTCTGAGAACTGGAACATGCGCACTCTCACCACTCCTCTTCAACATGGTACTGGAAGTTCTAGCCACAGCAATCATACAAGAGAAAGAAATAAAGGGCATCCAAATTGGTAAAGAGGAAGTCAAACTGTCGCAGTTTGATGATGATATGATTGTTTAACTAGAAAACCCTAAAGACTCTTCTAGAAGGCTCCTACAACTAGTAAAATAATTCAGCAAAGTTTCCAGATACAGGATTAATGTACACAAATCAGTAGCTCCTCTATATACCAACAGCAACAAAACTGAGAATCAAATCAAGAACTAAATCCCTTTTACAATAGCTGCAAAACAATAAAATAAAATACTTAGGAATATACCTATCCAAGGAGATGAAAGAGCTCTGCAAGGAAAACTATAAAACACTACTGAAAGAAATCATAGACAACACAAACGAAAGGAACACATCCCATGCTCATGGATGTGTAGAATTAATATTGTGAAAATGACCGTACTGCCAAAAGCAGTATCCAAATTCAATGCAATTCCCATCAAAATATCACCATCATTATTCACAGAATTAGAAAAAAAATCCTAAAATTCACATGGAACCAATAAAGAGCCTGCTTGCCAAAGCAAGGCTAAGCAAAAAGAACACATCTGTAGGCATCACCTTACCTGACTTCAAATGATACTATGAGGCCATAGTCACCAAAACAGCATAGTACTGGTACAAAAATAGGCACATAGACCAATGGAACAGAATAGAGAAACCAAAAATAAACCCAAATACTTATAGCCAACTGAACTTCAACAAAGCAAACAAAAACATAAAGTGGGGAAAGGACACCCTTTTCAACAATTGGTGCTGGGATAATTGGCTAGCCACGTGCAGGAGAATGAAACTGGATCCTTGTCTCTCACATTATGCAAAAATTAACTCAAGATGGATCAAGGACTTAAATCTAGAACTGAAACTATAAAATTTCTAGAAGACAATCCTTTTGCAAGGGTTGGAAAAACCCTTCTAGACATTGGCTTAGGCAAGGATTTCATGACCAAGAACCCAAAAGCAAATGCAATAAAAACAAAGACAAATAGCTGGGCCTTAACTAAATTAAAGAGCATTTGCATGGCAAAAAGAACAGTCGGCAGAGTAAACAGACAACCCACAGAGTGGGAGAAAATCTTCACAATCTATACATCTAACAAAGGAGTAATAAACAGAATCTGCAACAAACTCAAACAAATCAGAAAAAAAAAACACCTCATCCAAAAGTGGCTAAGTACACGAATAAATAATTCTTAAAAGAAGATATGCAAATGGTCAACAAACATGTGAAAAAAATGCTCAACATCACTAATGATCAGGGAAATGGAAACCAAAACCACAATGTGATACCATCTTACTTCTGCAAGACAGGCCATAATCAAAACATCAAAAAAATAGTAGATGTTGGTGTGGATGCAGTGAACAGGGAACACTTTTACACTGCTGGTGGGAATGTAAACTAGTACAACAACTATGGAAAACAGTTGGAGATTCTTTAAAGAACTAAAAGTAGAAGTACTATTTGATTCAGCAGTCCCACTACTGAGTACCCAGAGGAAAGGAAGTCATTATACAAAAAAAAAAAAAAAAAAGATACATGCACACACAAGTTTATAGCAGCACAATTTGCAATTGCAGAAATGTGGAACCAACCCAAATGTCCATCAATCAATGAATGGATAAAGAAACTGTGGTATGTGTGTGTGTGTGTATATATATATATATGATATTAAAGACTCTTATTCTAACTGAAGTAACTCAGGAATGAAAAACCAAACATCGTATGTTCTCATTCATAAGTGGGAGCTAAGCTATGAGGATGCAAAGCCATAAGAATGACACAATGGATTTGGGGGACTCGGAGGGAAAGGGTGGGAAGTAAGTGAGGGATAAAAGACTACAAATAGGTTGCCGTGTATACTACTCAGGTGATGGGTGCACCAAAATCTCATAAATCACCACTAAAGAACTTACTCATGTAACCAAACACCACCTGTTCCCCGATAACGTATGGAAATTAAAAAAAATTCAAGCTCAAGTTCTGGATAAGTGAATCGTTTACGATAACCCTAAAAGAAACTGTATTTCCTGTAGCTGAAGGGCTAATATTTCTTTAAACCATATCAAAAAGTAAACTTGCAGGTGATTAACTTATGGTACAAATTGAATTTCCAAACTCACAGGGTCTCTTAGGAAGGACAGGACCCCAAATATCAGGGCAGGTTCGTTGAAGATTCTCATAAACCTGAAACACCCGAAACCCCAAATTCTGCTGCCTCCTTTGCCAATGGTGGATAAAAAAGCACTTCCATTTCCATCTGAGAAAATTGATTTTCCCTTGCCTAAACTGTTATAGCCTCACCTGTAAGGAAGTTGCCTTACAAAGGATTGTAGCCTTTCTCTTAACCTAACTCCTCCATTTTTCATTGTTTCTAGAACTACAAGCAGACAAATCTTAGAAGAGGCCAGAGGGTAAATGTGATACTATGATGTAATAAGAAATATATATTTGGTTTCTGCCCCTGGGTCCTGGCACATAGCTCCCAAAACCCTTGGAATCTGCAAAGTGCTAAGTGTCTTTTTGCATGCTAACAAGAAGACTGGATGAGGGCTCCTGGATAGTCTCTGGATGGAGGCTGGTTGTCAAGGGAATCAACAATGTGATTAGAGAGTGGAAATTTTCTGTCCTACTGGCAGTCCTCCAGGGAGGGATTAAGATTGTGTTGAGCACCAGTGGCCAATGATGTAATCAATTATGCCTATAATCAGTCATGTAATCAATCAATCTTCGATAAAAAACAAAAAGGACAGGGTCATGGCAGCTTTCAGATTGCTAAACACATGGAGTTCCTGGAGGGTGGTGCATCCTAGGAGGACAGGGAAGCTCCATCTCCACCCAATACCTTGCCCTATGCATCTCTTTCAGCTGATTGTTCATCCATATCCTTTGTAATATAATTTACAGTAAACCAGTAAACTTAAGTAAAGTGGTTTCCAGAGTTCTGTGAGCTACTCCAGCAATTAACGCAACCCAGGAAGAAGGTAGTGGGAACCTCCAATTGATAGCTGGTTGATGAGAAGCACGAGTCACAGTCTGGAACTTGAAACTGGCATCTGAAGTAAGGGACAGTCTTCTGGGACTGAGCACTTAGTATGTGGATCCAATGCTAACTACAGGTAGATAGTATCAGAATTGAAATGAACTATAGAACACCCAGGCGAATCCTGCCAGGGAATTGTTTGGTGTGTGAGGAAAAACTCCTACACATCTGGTGTCAGAAGTGTTGTATTGAGTGGTGTGTGAAAGAAGGATAAAACAGAATTTGAGTATTTTTTAATGAGAAGAAAGTAAAAGCATGACCAGTAAGGAGGTATAAAACACGTCAGAGGAATTCAGGATTTTGACATTTTATATCAACAGAAATCTGGATAGCACTGATGAGTGGGCCATAAAGATGTTGAGATGGAACAGGACCCCTTATTGGATGCCTGTTGGGCAGCTACTCATTCAAGCATGAAAATAAAGGAAACTCTTGGGTACCTTCATGGCAAAGTCCAGACACCTAGCTAGCCTTGAAAAGTAAATGAGCAACCTGATAAGCCAGAAGTTAACAATAGCTTAAAACAATAACCAAGGATGCTAAAGTCATGAGACATTTGATTTCCCATAGAAACTAAAAATAAAGCCAAGCCAGGAGGATTACTTAGGGCCAGGGGCTTTAGACCAGTCTGGGAAACTAGTGAGATCCAATCTCTCCAAAATATAAGTAGAAACATTAGCCAAGCATGGTGGTGTGCACCTGTAGACGTAGCTATTCAGGAAGCTGAGTCAGGAGGATGGCTTGAGCCCAGGAATTTGAAGTTATAGCAAGCTATCATCAGGCCACTGCACTCCAGCCTGGGTGAGAGCATGACCCTGTCTCTAAAGAAGAAAAAAAAAAATAGGAAAGAAACTAAAAATAACATCTTAACATATAATTCTGAGTTGTTTTCAGAAACGCAGACCTCACCAAATTAAAAATGCTATCCATTGGCATAGACTTCAGATAAGGGGGAGCTGAAGAATCAACTCTAACCACTATTCTGTGTTCTAAATTTCCTCCTGAGGAGCTGGAAAGAAGTCATCCCCACAGGCAAGATCCCAGCATTCCTTTTGTTGACCCCAAATTTTTAAATAAAACTCCACCTCCTTAACCAGTTGCAAATCAGAAAATCTATAACCTGTGGCTTCCACTTTGAGGTGTCCCAACTTTTTAGTTCAAAGTAATGTATGGCCTCCATGCATAATTTATGACTTTTCCTATAACCTCTGCTTTCCTGCCTTTAAAAAACTCCTCCCTGTAAGCTGTGAGGGAGTTTGGGTCTTAAGCATTAGTTGCCCAATTCTCCTTGCTTAGTGCTCTGCAAGAAGTGCCTCATTTTTTTCTTTTAACCTTTTAAGTTCTGAGGTACATGTGCAAGTTTGTTATATAGGTAAACTTGTGTCATGGGGGTTTGCTGTACAGATTATTTTATCACCTAGGTATTAACTCCAGTACCCATTAATTATTATTCCTGATCCTCTCCCTCCTCTCACCCTCCACCCTCCAGGAGGCTCCAGTGTCTTCTGTTCCCCTCTCGGTACTCACGTCTTCTCATCATTTAGCTCCTACTTATAAGTGAGAATGTGCTGGGATAACTGGCCAGCCATATGCAAACAATTGAAATTGAACCCCTTCCTTACACCATATACAAAAATCAAGTCAAGATGGATTAAAGACTTAAGTGTAAAACCCCAAACTATAAAAACCCTGGAAGACAACCTAGGCAAGACCATTTTAGACACAGGAACAGGCAAAGATTTCATGACAAAACCACCAAAAGCAATTGCAACAGAAGCAAAAATTGACAAACGGGATCTAATTAAACTAAAGAGCTTCTTCGCAGCAAAAGACACTATCAGCAGAGTAAAAAGACATGAGAGAAATGTCTTAGAATGAGGGAAAAATTTTGCCTCACTTTTTCTCACTGCAATCCTGATGTCAGTGTTTGGTTTTGCTATGCCAGGCAGGCAGCCCAAGTTCAATTTGGTAACAATGTTGGTCTAGGGGAAGAAATGTCACGTTGGACCAAGCTCAAGTTATTAATATGGGCTCACTAAGGAGAGATTCCAGAACAACTAGGTCAGTAAGTGTCTGGAAGGAGCTCTAACATTTTACTGGGTCAGTTGACAGAAACTTGGAGCCAGTGGAAGCCTTGGCAAAAATTCTCTCCTTGACCAAACTCTAGCCAAGCTCCTCTGAGCCCTCTTCCCAACTAGGCCTCAACCTTGGCTTATAAAGACTTGAGCAAATCACTAACATATTTTCTAATCCCTCAAGGCCATCTCCCTAGAATGACTCTAGTCCCGCCCAAAGTACCCACATGAGAAAATACAAAGATACCAAAATAATTTACTGTTTTTTCCAACCAGCTCCTGAAGATAGGAATCCTGTCTCCTAGTCCCTGTGGAAGGTAGGAGCTTAAAACTTCAATCAGGCCTGGTGTCAAACCCGGATAGGTTTCATATGGACCAACTGCCCATTCCTACTTTTTGTAATTTTTCACTTCCCTGAATCTACTGAGCCTCTGCTCACTCTCCCCATTCACTCATTCTCTTTAAAAAACACAGTCACCGCCGTGCAAACTGAAGCTATGTTCCATTCACACTGGATTCTTTTCTCTATTGCAGTAGTATATTACCAATTAAAATATGTTATCACTCTCACCAGTAGGCAGCTGTTTATCTTTAACAGTGTAAACTAAATAAAGTTAAAATTCTAAAACTCTCTTGATATACTGTAGAGCAACAATTCTCAAAGTGTTGTCCACAGATGCCTGGGAGTCTCTGAGAACCTTGTATGAGGTTTGCAGAATCAAAAAGTAATTTCATAATAGTACTAATACATTATTTGTTTTTTCACTGTCTTGACATTTGCATTGATGATGAAAAATAAACTGTGAGTAGAACTGCTGACATCTTACCATGAATCACAGCAGTGGCACTAAACTGTATTAATCATCATTATATTCTTTATAACCACAAACTTGTAATAAAAATGCCAGTTTTACTTTGAAATGTCTTTGATAAATCAGCAAAAAACCATAAAATTTTACTATTTAGTACATGCATTTTTAATATTTTGTGTATATTTCATACACATATGCATAAAGAATTTGAACTACTGGTGGTGTACATAAATGTTAATTTTTGATATTACATACTGAAATGTGTCAATATTTGGAAAATTTGCACAACACAGAGAATCTGTGCATGATACTACAAAATCATGCATGAGTTAGTACTGCATTCAAAATGTAAGACAGAAAAATGTTAATGTTACAGAATACAAAAGTATATTTACATGGCTTTATTGTCACAATAAAATTAACTTTTAAGAAACCACTATTGGGCCAGGAGTGGTGGCTCACATATGTAATCCCAGCATTTTGGGAGGCCAAGGTGGGAGGATTGCTTGAGCCCAGGAGTTCAAGACCAGCCTGGGTAACATGGAGAAAACCCAACTCTACAAAAAATACAAAAATTATCTGGGTGTGATGGTGAGCACCTGTAGTCCCAACTACTAGGGAGGCTGAGGTGGCAGGACTGCTTGAGCCTAGAAGGCAGAGTTTGCAGTGAGCCAAGATAGTGGCACTGCACTCCAGTCTGGGCAACAGAATGAGACCATGTCTCAAAAAAAAAAGAAAAGAAAGAAATTACCATGCCTCCATCTTGTGCAGTACCAATTGTAGAGTATTCACAATTATCTGAGAAGGCTATTTCAATATCTTCTCACTTTTTCCAAGTAAATATCTATGTGGATCAATTTCTTCATATACTCCAGCCAAAAATAACTTACCTCAAAAGATTGCACAAGATGATAGGAGAATCTAATTACCTTCTATTATGCCACATGTTAAAGAGATTTTTAAAAATATAAAACAACATGACTTTTTTCAGTATTGATTTTGAAAATTCAGTTATTTTTATTAAAAACAGGTATTTATATCAATATGTAATGAGTTTAATGTTATTCAAGATTAATTAGTGATAAACATTTTTAAATTTTGACAATTTTAATTTCTCTTTTGATAAATATCAATATCCCACAGTACTTGAATTCTTCAATAATTTTTAAGACTATCAAGGGATCCTGAGACCAACAATTCTTAGAACAAATGGGGAAGGTTTTAAAGACTCAAGAAGATTGGAATGCTGGAGTAGATTTATAGCGTGTAATTAGTTCACTCATTCTCCTGAGAAGATTAAGAAGACACAACCTTCACCAAGACTGTGAGAAATACATTTGTGAGGAGAGCACCAGCATTTTTAAATAGCTGTGCTGGCCATTCTCAGTAGGCCAGAAATGACAGTGCTGACTGCTGCCCCAAGGTAGGCTCTCTAAACTCACTGATGACAGGATCCCATAGTGACAGCAGCCAAGTGCAGACACCTAATTAGCAGAGATAAAGTGGGTATTTTTACTATCGTGAACAACAGAGACAAAGCAGTACTCAGAATTGATTGGTCTAGAGGAATCTTTGACATTAGCTAATAGGTTGTAGTGTCTCTAAAACAGAAATAAATGGCTGTTTATTGAAGCGTTGCTTGACTTGCATAGAAGAAAAGCTCTAGATCTGGTAAATCCGAGTCTGATTTGAATTACCACAATAGGGACTTGCAGCCCCACAAGCAAAATCCAGTACATTCATCAGTGACAGACCCAGAGCCATCCAAACAGTCTCCTTTGAGGAAAGACCCTCTTTGCCAGCTGAAAACTAATACCGTACATCTGCTTCCTAGCCTTCATTAAAAGAATCTGTCACCGTTTTCCAGGGTGACTATGCATTGAGGAAAGTAAAATAAGCGGGCTTTAAGGAGATAACTAAACACTGTCTTAAAAATCATTAACCATAAATAAAAAAATCAACAAACTAGACTATAGTAAAACTAGTATTTTCAGTTCATAAATGGCACCATTAAGCAAATAAAAATGCAAGTCACTGAGTAGGAAAGACATCTGTAACACATTGAAGCAAACCAAAATATTTCCCCAAAATATTGAGGATTGTTAATTTAAAGACATTAAAAGCACAGGCAAACACTCCGCCTCAGCCTCTATTTTCCTAATGGCGAAACATAAATCCTTTCATACTGGAAACCGCACTTGTTTATCAGCCCAGAGAAGGCATCAAAGGCACCAGAGTAATCTGGGGACAGATTTTACAACTTTCCCACATAGTCCTACCTTTTCAAAGACTTGAACTGCTCTCTTCTTTGTCTTGTCACTACATAGAATGTATTGCTCTTTATTAAAAGACTATTTAAGCAAGGTCTCTAAGCCATTGCCTTAAAAGAGAAATACTTTTGAACTGAGGCCTTTCCTACCTGATGGGCACACCATGTGTTAATTAACTTCTGTTTTTCTTTCATTAATATGACATTTGTTTTCAGGAGAGTGTCTCAACTAAGAACCTAGAAAGAAAAGAAATTGTTTTCTCCCCCATAACTTGAAACCAACAAGGGGATCATATCCAGAATATATTAAGAACTATCGAAATGTTTTAAAAGATTGCCAATGTACTCTTTTTTAGTTTGACAAGAGACGTGGATAGCCACCAACCCAAACAGGTTCTTTAGATAGCCAATAAGTATATTTAACAGAATGCAAACTCATAAGTAATCAAAAGAAATACAATTTCAATGAGATGCCACTACATATTGACCAGAATAGTTAATTTTTAAAAATACACAAATGTTGGCAAGAATATAGACACAGTGGTAATTTTATATATGATCATAAAACCACCTTTACAGCCAGGCACGATGGTTCATGCCTGTAATCCCAGAATTTTGGGAGGCTGAGACAGGCAGATCACCTGACGTCAGCAGTTCGAGACCAGCCTGGTCAATATGGTTAAACCCCACCTCTACTACAAATACAAAAATTAGCCGGGCATGGTGGTGGATGCCTGTAATCCCAGCTACTTGTGAGGCTGAGGCATGAGAATCACTTGAACCCAGGAGGCAGAGGTTACAATGAGCCAAGACCGCGCCATTGCACTCTGACCTGGGCAACAAGAGAAAAACTCCGTCTCAAAAAAACAAAAACAAAAACAAAAACAAACAAAAAAACACCCTTGCAAAAGTTTGGCAGTAAGAGAAATCTGACATAGTTGACTCCATCTTGCTTCTGACCTCCAAGATATCCTTGGTCATTCCTGGGCATAGGCCAAGCTAATTTGGGGAGGAATTTAGTTTATAGTTTAATATTAAAGCTAGGACGATAATAGCCCTTCCCCAAACTAAATTGCCTTTATAAAACTAACGAAAGGCCACAAGGTTGGGATTAGGAGATGGGGCATGAATTATAATATGTAGGCATAATTTCTACTATCCCTTACTGCTCAGAGGTCATATGGCCAGAAGTCACAAGATTTGTGACTTCCAACCAGGTGTGGTGGCTTACACCTATAATCCTAGCACTTTGGGAGGCAGGGGCGGGCAGATCACTTGAGGTCAGGAGTTCAAGACCAGCCTGGCCAATATCGTGAAACCCTGTCTCTACGAAAAATGCAAAACAATTAGCCAGGTGCAGTGGCATACACCTTTAATCCCAGCTACTTGGGAGGCTGAGGCAGGAGAATCACTTGAACCTGGGAGACAGAGGTTGCTGTGAGCTGAGATCGCACCACTGCATTCCAGTATGGGCAACAGAATAAGATTTTATCTCTAAATAAATAAATAAAAAGGTCTGTGACTTCCCCATTTTCTCCTATAGATAACATCACTATTGTAGAACTTAAGATTGGTGTTTTGATTTTTTTTCAGACTTTTTGGCCACCAATTGACCCCGCCCAGACTCATGACTCATGACTCAACCAGTCCTGTAGGCCCACTCAGCACAGGAGGACTGTTTTCCACAGCTCTATGATTTCATCCTTAACCAATCAGCAGCACCCATTCACTAGCCTCCTGCCCACCAGATTGTCCATAAAAACCTTAACCTCTGAGCCTTCCAGGAGACTGATTTCAATCATACTTCTAATTCTCCTGCATAGCCAGCCTCATGTCAATTAAATTCTCTCCTATAATGCTGCAGTCTCAGTGATTTTATTTTCTTTGTGTGATGGGCAGGAAGAAACAATTGGGTGATTACAGTAAAGATTATATAAACTGGTATAAAGTCTTTGGAAATTTTTACATTATCTACTACATTTCAATGTATACATACCCCATGACCAAAAGAAATGCCTTCACATGTGCAAGAAAAATTGTGCATAAGAATGTTCATAGTACTATTGTTTGTAAGAGTAATGGTCATATATATAATGAAATATAGTACAGAAAGGAAAATTAAGGAAATACTTGCTATTTGCAACAAAATGAATGATACTCAAAACATAAATCTTGAGCAAAAGAAGAGGCAGACATCAAAGATTACATACCACATGATTCCATTACAATAGAGTTGAAAAACTAATAGTGTCAGAATTAAGGACAGTGGTTACCTTTGGGACAAAGGATAGAGACCGAAATTAGAAGAGGCTCTAACAAGGCTAATGGTGTGCTGGAAATTCTCTACATCTACATTTTGATTTATGTAGTGTATATATAGGTGTTTCCAATTTGGGATAATTTATTAAACTATATGTACATGAGTTATACATGTTTCTATGTGTTTAATATATTTAAGTGTTTAAAAAGTATTTTTAGAAAAAGACAAAAATTGGTGACTAGATTTTTTTTTTTTAAATAGGCCAGTGGTTATAAAAGTGTAGCGTCTAGACCAGCAGCCTCTGTAGCACATGGAATGTGTTAGAAATTCAAATTCTTGGGCCCCACTCCAGACCTACTCAATCAGAAGCTCTGGGAGAGGAACCCAAAAATATGTGCTTTAAAAAACTCTCCAGGTGAACCTGATATACCCTTAGGTTTGAGAACTGCTGCAGTAGACACATCTAAAACTTAAAGATAGAAATATTGGAAATAAAATAATGGAAAATATAAATATCTGGCAATTCTAATAAAAATTAAGTCAGCATAGCTATATTAATTTAAAACAATAGAATTTAAGGTACAATGAATTATTAGAGATAAAGAATAACTTCTTTATAGAGACACAAGGTTAATAAAGTCACTTCTTTGAAAACTGATAACGTCTAATCCAGGGGCCAAGGGAAAGCTTCTCCTCCACCTTCTAAAGGTTCACTGAAAAGGAGCTGACAAAGGTCAGGTTAATAAGTGAAAAGGATACACAAAGTTTATTTAATGTGCATAAACACAGAAGCCATACACAAAGAATGAGACTCAAAGAGGGGCCAGATGGTCAAGACTTAAATACTCTCTTCACAGGAGATATATGAATCCCTGGGAGGCAGATATTATTTTGTAAATGATTGTATTTGGAAGCTAGATGAGACAAGTTATGAGAAGGGGACAGGCAGAGCTGCACGGGAACAAAGATGGTCTTATTATGCAGATGAAGTCCGCCAGGTAATCTCTCAGAGTGCCTTCAGAAGAACAGATGAAAAATCAGTCTGATGACTCACAATCTCTTCTCTTCTCCAGTGGTTGATTACTCGGGTTATTTGATGAGATTGCTAGGGAGGATACCTTAAAATAATTGTATTTCTTTTGGAAAGAAGCATTCTTAGAGAAAAAAATTCTAGAGAGAGTCCCTCTCGGTGCGGTGAGGAAGATCAGAGACAGGGAAGCAGAGGAAGATTAGAGAGATAACTTGGTTCTGAGGCTTATTTCTGTTTTTTCTTTTCTCTTCTTTTCTTTCCTTTTTTATTCTTTCTTTTTTTTTTTTTTTTTTTTTTTTTTTTTTTTTGAGACAGGGTCTCTCTCTGTCACCCAGGCTGGAGTGCAGTGGCACGATCTCTGCTCACTGCAACCTTGTCTCTCAGGTTCAAGTGATTCTCCTGCCACAGCCTCTTGGGTAGCCAGGATTACAGGCATGCACCACCATGCCAGGCTAATTTTTGTGTTTTTAGTAGAGACAGGGTTTCACCATGTTGGCCAGACTGGTCTTGATCTCCTGACCCCAGATGATCCGCCTGCCTTGGCCTCCCGAAGTATTGGGAATACAGGCATGAGCCACGGCACCCAGCTGGTTCTGAAGCTTATTTCTGAGGTCTCTCAATTTTCAAAATTCTCAGCCTGCCAACATCTTCTGCACCCCAACACCATTTAACTAAAATCGACATCTTCTATATAACTGGGAAATGTTAAAACAGTTGTTTTAAAAATCAGAAAGAAGACAAGAATATTTGCTGTTACGGGTTGAGTTGTGTTCTCATAAAATTCATGTTGAAGTTCTAAACCCCATGCCTCAGAAAGTATGTAAAGATAGGGTCTTTAAAGTGGTAATTAAGTTAAAATGAGGTGATATGGTTAGGTTTTGTGACCCTACCCGAATCTCATATTGCATTATAATCCCCATAACCCCCACATGTTGAGGGAGAGACCCGGTGGAGGTGATTGTATCATGGGGGGCAGTTTTCCCCATGCTGTTCTCGTGACAGTGAGTGGGTTCTCATGAGAGCTGATGGCTTTATAGGTGTTTGTTAGTTCCTCCTGCATTCACTCCCCTTCCTGTTGCCTTGTGAAGAAGGTGCCTTGCTTCCCCTTCACCTTCCGCCGTGATTGTGAGTTTCTTGAGGCCTCCCCAGTCATGTGGAACTAAACCTCTTTCCTTTATAAATTGTCCAGTCTTGGGCAGTTCTTTACAGCCGTGTGAAAACAAACTAATGCATGAGGTTATTGGGATGAGCCCCCATCTTATATGATCAGTGTCTTTATAAGAAGAGGAGGTTAGGAGACAGACACACTCACAGGGAGAACTGCGTGAAGACAGCAGAAGACAGCCCTCTACAAGTCAAGGGGAAAAGCCCTCGAAGATACTATTAGGGATATATGAAAAAAAAAATACTTTTTTCCTATTCTCTACTCTTTACTCTCACACAATACACTTCATCTCTGGTCATCAAAATGTGTGAGTATTTCTCCCACCAGCAACCATTTCTGCACTATACGCCAGCTGATTGTCCTATATTCTATCTACCTGGAGACTGGAGATAGCATCAAATCCCACAGGTTAAGGACTCAGACCACAAGACAGTCCCCAAGCCAGTCACGAGTTCAGGCCTCTGGAAATTTTTACCAACTTTCTATTTAGGGTCCCCACAACCCTTTCCACAGGTTTGATTCATTTGCTAAAGCAGTTCACAGTGTTTATCCAATTATTATAAAAGATATTACAAAGGATGTAGATAAATAGCCAGATGGAAGATTTGTATAGGGCAAGTTTTCAAAGAAGGGATGTGGAGTTTCTGTGCCTTTTCTGACTGCACAACCCTTCAGGAACCTCCATGTGTTCAGCAGTCAGGAAGCTCTCAGAACCCTGTCCTTTTGAGTTTCTATGAAGGCTTCATTATATAGGCAACGATTACATCATTGACCACTGGTGATCAACTTAACCTTTAGCCTATCTCTTCTTCCCAGAGGTTGGAGCATGAAGCTAAAAGTTCCAGCTCTCTAATCCTGCCTTGTTCTTTCTGGCAACCTTCCCTATCCTCACTGTTCAGGGGTCCCCAGCCACCTGTCCTCTGATTAGCATTATCACTCTGGAGATTCCAAGGGTTTTTGGAGCTGTATGTTGAGAAATGGGGGATGAAGACCAAATATATATTTCACAATTTCATAGGCACCAACCCTGTACACCTTGATCTCAAACTTCTGGTTTCTAGAATTGTGAGAAAATCAATTTCTGTTGTTTAGACCACCCAGTCTGTAGTATTTTGTTATGGCAGCCCTAGCTTACTAACATACCTGTTATTACCACATCTATTGGACCTGGCATTGGAGTTCCTAAACAATACAATGACAGATGATAGATAGATAGATAGATAGATAGATAGATAGATAGATAGATAGATAGATGATAGGCTATAAGAATAGGAAAGAAAGAAATAAAATTGAAACTATAATGATTTTATTATTGTATACATAAAAATTCAAAGGAATCTACCACCGGAATATAAAAATTAATAAGATAATTAGAAAATTTGCAGAATACAAAATCAGCATATAGCATTTTACCTTTTCTACATAGCCATGAATAATTAGAAAAAAAATTTTAATAAGCATACTATTTATATAACAAAAAATAAGATAGCATAATTTTAAATAATATACAACACCATTATGAATAAAATTATATTTAAAGAATTCAATGACATGAAAGAAAATCACATTACATTTGGAAATACTGTGAAAGGAAAATAAATCATGGGACCCTCCTTTCCCTTCCCCGCAAATCACAAAGCCAAGGGAAAAGTCGAGCTGGGAACTATGTCAGGCAAAACTGCCTGTTTTATTCCTAAATAAGATAGCTACAGAGATAAAAAGCTACATACCTCCTTCACGATTTGCCCACAAAGAAATTCCTGTGGACGAAGGACAGACAGAAGTAAATTGTGTATTCAATAGAAGGTTGATCAAGGGCTCAAAAGAATGCAATCTTTTGTCTCTTATCTGCTTATGACCTAGAAGCCCCCACCTCAAGTTGTCCCACCTTACCAGACCGAACTGATGTCTCATGTCTCCTTAAAATGTATAAAAGCAAGCTGTACCCTGACCACCTTGGACACATGTCATCAGGATCTCCTGAGACTATGTCACAGGCACATCCTTAACATTGGCAAAATAAACGTTCTAAATTGATTGAGATCTGTCTCAGATAACTTTTGGTGTATAATACATTATGTTCGTAACTAAGAAGACTCAATATCAAAAAGGTTTCAGTTCTCCTTGGTTAATATAGAGAATCAATGCAATTGCAAAATATTTTTGTGGAACTTGCAAATTGATTCTAAAACTTATGTGAAAGTGCAAATGGCCAAACATAGCTTAAACACTCCAGAAGAATAAAAACAAGTCCAGTGGGATGAAGTAACCTTTTCAGATGTCAATATTTCTTATAAACCTCCAAAAATTCAGGTTGGGTAGTATTGATGCTATGTAAATAAATAGATGAATGAAAGAGAATGAAGATCCTGCAAACAGATTCATAAATATATAGAAATTTAGTGTATGACAGAGCAGGAATTGTAGGTCCATAAAGAAAAAGTAGACTATTAGGTAAATATTGTTAAGTCAAGTAGTTATCCCATGGCGGGAAACAAAATGGAAGAAATTTGATGACTTTCCCACCATATTCCCAAGAAGCAGAGGAAATTAAAAAAAAATACAGACCTTCAGTTTAAGTTTAGTACTATAGGCCAGGAGCAGTGACTCACGTTTGTAATTCCAGCACTTTGGGAGGCCAAGGTGGGTGGATTTCTTGAGCTCAGAAGTTTGAGATCAGCCTGGGCAACATGGAGAAAACCCATCCTACTAAAATTACAAAAACTAGCTGGAGTGGTGGCATCCACCTGCAGTCCCAGATACTCAGGGGGCTGAGGTGGGAGAATCACCTGAGCCGGGGAGACCCAGGCTACAGTGAGCTGTGATCGCACCACTGCACGCCAGCCTGGGTGACAGACGTAGGCCCTGTCTCAAAAAGAAAACAAAACAAATAAGATTAGTACCATGTGGTCAGGTCTGGTGGCTCACACCTGTAATCCCAGCACTTTGAGAGGCCAAGGGGGGAAGATCATGAGGTCAGGAGTTTGAGACCAGCCTGACCAACACGGTGGAACTTCGTCTCTACTAAAAATACAAAAATTAGCCTGGCATGGTGGCATGTCCTTGTAATCCAAGCTATTCAGGAGGCTGAGGCAGGAGAATCGCTTGAACCTGGGAGGCGGAGGTTGCAGTGAGCCAAGATACCACTGCTGCACTCCAGCCTGGGTGACAGAGCAAGACTCCAGCTAAAAAAATAAAAATAATAAAATAAAAAATTAGTATCATGTCACCAAGGCCCTCCTATTAGTTATATTTCTGGAACTTAAAAAATAAATCAATCAATCCTGACACTCAGATTTCTTCTACGTCTATACTGGCTTTACAACACAGGAGAAGATATCGAAATCAAGCAGATGGAGGATATATTGAGATTTCTGCTTGACTCCAGAAAGTTTGTCAGCGAAGAGGAGTTAATGTAAGTATTTACTTAAAGGAAAAAAAATGTAATTAAAACAATTGGAATTCCAAGACCAAGAATTTGGAGAAGTATCAGTAAACCGCATTTTAAACATTTATACATTGTGGTAGGCAGAATTCTAAAATGATGTCCAGTGACATTTGTCCTTGTATGATCAATTCTCCTTCAAGTGTGGGTGCAACCTATGAATAGGCATCACTCCCATGATTGCTTCATTACATGACAAAAGGAAAGTTAGTCAGGTGGGCCTCACCTGGTCAAATGAGCCCTTTAAAACTATAGAGTGTTCTAGCATTGAGGCAGAAGAGGTAGTCAGAGAGATTCCAAGTATGACAAGGACTTACACGCTTGCTTGTTTGAATACGGAGACAAGGACCGCATGAATACAACCTGAAAACTGCCTGGAGGAGCTGACAGCGGCCCTCAACCAGCAGCTAGGAAGACCACAGGGACCTCAGCCTTACAAATGAATTCTGCCAACAATGTGAATGAGCTTGAAAGGAGATTGTTCCCCAGAGCCTCTAGACATTAGACCAGTCCAGATGCCCTTTGATTTGGGAGCTGTGAAACTATAAGCAGAGAACCAGGAGAGCTCACGCAGAACTTGACCTACAGAATCATGAACTAATAATTGGGTGTAGTTTTATGCCACCAAGTTTATAGTAATTTGGTATACACCGATACAAACCAATATATAATTATATATTTAAATAATGCCTTTTTGAAAAATGTAACAATGTTTAAAGCGTAGTGATATCTTTCACCACGTTAATACTTAAAGGTTTTCAAGGCTATGCTTTTCATCATTAGGTTTGGTGATATAGGTGAGGTGACAAAAAAACTAAAGTTTATTAAAAATAACTAGTTTAAATAGCAAAAATCTGTTTCAAGGTAACTGATGAGAACTTTTTTTTTCCTCCAAGAGTTATAACTGCTTCTTCCTGTGGGTGGATGAAAGCAAGTCACCTTAGAGCACTCACTTGAAAAACTCTCCTTCTTCATATAAATGTTTAAAGGATAAGACTCTATCAGCCTATGAAAAAGACAAAACAGTACATTCTATGGTGAGGCTAAAGCAGCTTCTCACTACACCCCGTGGCATGCAGGATTGTCATGAGAGGGCTGAGGAGTCTCCTCCTAGAAACAGGATCAACCATCTTGCCCTCTTGCTTTTCGGTTGCAACATTATTAGAGACTAATAGATTAGGATTGTCTGCTGACAGGAAAGGACACAAATGTCTCTGCATGGGGACTTATCATGAGGGCAGTGGCAGAGCTGGGAGGAGGGTACAGGCTCCATGTCAGGGTCTGATTGTTCCTAGGGAGAGACAGTTCCAGCCAGAGCTTGCGTGTGGCTGAATGTGCCTCTGGATTCAACCGTAACTTAAAAAACAATTTCTCTGCATGAGGACACGAACTAGGAAAAACTGTAAAATGGGAACTCTTGGCGTGGATTTTAGTCAATAAAATCACAACAACAATAAATAAAAATCCACCAAACTATATAGTATCATTTCCCACTAGAGAGATGATATGAAATGAGAACGGAAACAAAGGCACCCTAAAAACAGATGCCCCTAACCACACAAACCATTCATCAATTCAGGATGAATGGGTGGATTGCTGATAACGAACAGGAGGGAATTGAGTGAACAATCCGAAAACTGAAGAACAAAATACGGGGCAAGAACAGATTAATACTCTGAGACACTACAACCTTTTATACCAGCTTCTTAATAACGCAGCTCACATTTGAAAAGTACACCAAGAAAGGCACTCAGTAAAATTGCTGCTCTCCTGAGTTGTTAACAGGGATGCACTCTTGAGTCTTAATCAATGTAGGTTACATTGATGTTGATTAGAGTGCTGTTAATTTGCAGCTCGTGATCAAAAACTGTATGTGTGCCTGAGTTTGTGTGTGTGTGTGCCTGTGTGTGTGTTTTCAGAGCTTCAAAAAAGCCTAATGTGAAGATCCTATTTTTGCCTCTATCAGTTCTCACCCAGGAGCGTGGTGGGCAGGGCTGCTCGTCCCCACACTGCTCTGTTCATTGCTGAAGCATTCCTCACAGGCTCAGTCTCTCTTTCTGCCAGAGTACAAAACAGGAAAAGGAGGCACAGCCCTTGTATATTCAGAGGACAGAATTTCCTCTGTTTTCACAAATCAAAAAAAAAAAAAATCTGCTTTCCACTTTAGCCTTAAAGACTCAGTAGCTTGAAAGTCTCCTTCAAACCTGAGGTTCTATCCTTTTATGTAGTAAACACTTCCATCCGCCTTTTAGCAAGAGATTAACTATATATAATCTGAAATCTTTTAAATAGCACTTAAAATGATCTAAAAATGCCAACTCAGAAGGACTTTCCCAAAATCTGTTCTCAGAGATGATCACAGAATTGTGTGAGGATGAATGAATGAATGAATAAACAAATCAGCTAGCTGGGGAAAGGCTGCATGGCATGACAGTTGTGCAGATACACATGCGCAAACACAAAATCCACCGGTGTATTAAATTGTCTAGCATCAGAAATCTTCAGGTTCCTCATTTTTAAACCTGATGTCTATGATGTTATCTACAAAATTTCAAGGTCGCATGAGTCCCAGTACACTGGGTGTCCTCGGTCATTTCCTCCTTCAGCTGCTGCAGTGAACACAGACTTTCCCCATCTATACCTCCCTCTTTCAAGATTGCAGCACTCTTCCCCCAGCTTCTAGATTGTTGACAGCTGTCAGGTCACAGGATCTCCGTACCAGATGACTACCCAAGGTTAAACTCCCTTCTCAGGGCAGCCATCAGCCCATGATTGGTCAAAGAGTACAGGGGAAGAAATAGAAAGATCCAGCCCACCTGATGGAATTCAGGGTCACTTTAAAAAATTATTTTATCCCTAGAACTCCCTGTAGGATTGGCTAATGCATCTGCTGTGGTTCCCTAAGTCCAATCCTGCTTTCTTTCCTCAAGATCCATTCTGATCCTGAGAGCACTTCCTTCTGGAAGCACCCATCACTGCCTCACAGTTAGCTTCCTAGGTAATCTCACCTGTGACTATAGCAGTTTCTTAGTAGGAAAGGAATATATGAGTTTAGTCCCAAGGCCTACTTATCTTGGGTTTCTTGATTTTCTAAACCAGCCCAGGTGGTGAATGATAAAAAAAATTAGCGGCCGGGCGCGGTGGCTCAAGCCTATAATTCCAGCACTTTGGGAGGCCGAGATGGGCGGATCACGAGGTCAGGAGATCGAGACCATCCTGGCTAACACGGTAAAACCCCGTCTCTACTAAAAAATACAAAAAACTAGCCGGGCGAGGTGGCGGGCGCCTGTAGTCCCAGCTACTCGGGAGGCTGAGGCAGGAGAATGGCCTAAACCCGGGAGGCAGAGCTTGCAGTGAGCTGAGATCCGGCCACTGCACTCCAGCCTGGGCGACAGAGTGAGATTCCGTCTAAAAAAAAAAAAAAAAAAAAAAAAAAAAATTAGCAAGTTCATTAAGGCAAAATAGCCAAAACATACAGAAATGCATTTTGTTTTTATCCTAATTAATTCTAAGGCATTGTTATACTCCATGATTTTTTTCTTTAATTCAGTGTCTCCTTCTGCCGCCCAGAGTGGAGTGCAGTGGCATGAGCATAGCTCACTGCAGCCTTGACCTCCTGGGCTCAACCAATCCTCCCACCTCAGCCTCTCAAGTAGCTGGGACTACAGGTGGCTGCCACCACGCCTGCCTAATTTTGAAAAAGGCTGAGGCAGGAGAATTCCTTGAACTTGGGAGGTGGAGGTTGCAGTGAGTAGGGATTGCGCCACTGCACTCCAGCCTGGATGACAGACTGAGACTACGTCTCAAAAAAATAAAAAAAAAAATTTTTTCTTTTTTTTTTTTGTAGATGGGGTCTCACTGTGTGCCCTGGCTGATCTTGAACTCCTCACTTCCAGTGATTTTCCCATGTTGTGCTGGTTTACAGGCACAAGTCAACAAACACAGTCCCTATTTTTTTTTTTAAATGAGCAGCCATAGGTTATTTTTACTATCCTTTTCACATAATGGGAGGTGTTGAGGAGAGAGCCGCTATGTAGTTAATTTTCCAATGATAAAAGCATAAGCTTCTAAGTAAAATGTCTCTCCGAAATCTCTTTCCTTTTTTTTTTACTGTCCGTTGCTCCTACTTTTTAAAGGCTCTTTATGCCACAAGGATGACAGTGCCATAGGAAAGAGAGATAAGACGGGTGAGCTATGAGTTTGTTTTGATATTTGGAGCACCCTTCAGGCATATTCATTTGTCTTTGATGGCTCCTGCAAATTACAAGGCAAAAATAGGCTGATATTTTGAATTCTGTGAAGCAGGTAAATTACAGAAAGAAAGAAGCTTGCCCAGCCCGCTGCAGTGCTAAATCCTTCAAGCAGTTTTGAGCACATAATAAATGTTTAATAGTATTTGTTCAATAAATAACCAAATGACTGATGTGTAAGTGTGTTCTTAAAACTCAGAAGACAGGACTCTATGAGTCTCATTTGGAATATATTTTTTTTATATCTAGCAAAATGCAAATTATTCTTCTTATTTTTTCTCCCCACCTTCCACATGCTTGATAATAGGTGATAATACCATATTACAGTTGAGAAGCACGTAGCCTACCCTTTGTGTTAGATGCAGATCCAAGCGTAGAAATAAACTTGCAATGAGAGACCATGGCTGTTGTCATTGAAATGAAATTCAACACAGTTTTTTCAGACAATTAATTTGCTTGGCATTCATTCTGTCACAATTCTACCCTTTATTCTTTCATTGTAATGATTGAAAAAGTGTAACACATGAAGAAATAAAAAAGATGCTCTTTGTATTCTTCCATTCTTCTTAAAAGACGTTTACCACACTTCTTTTGTGAGTCAGGCACTACAGTGAAGACACAAAAATGAGTAAAGCAAAGCTCAAGGAGCTCACAGTCTGGGGAGGAAAAGCATGAGGCTCCCATGAATAGAAACAGGACAGCCAAGGAGGTGCAGAGAAGCAGAGCAGAGCACAGCAGGAAAGGCTGAATGCTGCAGAGGGGGAAAGGTCTCCCAGAGGAGAAGAGCACACCACACAGTCTTAACAGGATGAGTCCGTATTCACCCAGTGTGGAGCCAAAGAAGCGATTCTTGACAAGAGTAGAGGGTTATGGAAATAATGGTAGTGGGAATTGGAGTAGTAGTCAGGAGAGATATTTAGGTGACAGATTCATGATGACTTGGTGACAGAGTGCAAATGCAGGGGGTGTGAAATGAGAAATGTCAATGGGAGAAGACAGTTATTGTGAGAGAGAAAAGGGAACCATGAATATGGCAAAAGTCTAGGTCAGGGTGGACAAACTGCTACAGGCCAAAAGAGTTTAAAACTTACATCCACACAAAAATGTGCACAAAAATATCCAGACAAAAATCTTTATAGGAACTTTAATTATCATTGCCAAAACTTGGAAGCAACCAAGATGTCCTTCAGAGGTGAATAGATAAATGAACCGTGGTTCCTGCAGATGATAGAATATTATTCAGTGCTAAAAATAAATGAGGTGCCAAGCCATTAAATGACAAGGTAGAACCTTAAATTCATATTACTAAGTGAAAGAAGTCAAGCTGAAAAGGCTACATACTGTACCATTCCAACTATAGTCATGCACTTCATACTGAAGTTTCAGTAAACAACAGACAGCATATACAATGGTGGTCCCATAAGATTATAATGGAGCTGAAAAATTCCTATCACCTAAGTGCCATTGTAAGTTTTGCAGCACCACAGAGCAACACATTACTCAAGTGTTTGTGGTGATGCTGGTGTAAACAAACCTATGACTGTGTTGCCAGTCATAAAAGTATAGCTCATGCAATTGTATCGAGCACATCATACTTGGTGATGATAATATTAATAACTATGTCACTGGTTTATGTTTAAACCAGTGACATATTTAGTTTATGTCACTAAATATTTTATTGTTATTTTAGGGTGTACTAATTCTACTTATATATTTTTAAAAAGTTAACTGTAAAACAGCTTCAAGCAAGTCCTTCAGAAAATATTACATAGGAAGACATTTTTATCATAGGAAATAATACTTCCATCTCTGTTATTATTGCTGAAGACCCTCCAGTGTGATAAGATGTGGAGGTGGAAGACAGAGATATTGATGGTTCTGATCCTGTGTAGTCCTAGGCCTATGTGTGCGCTCATGTCTTAATTTTTAACACAACATTTAAAATAGAAAAAATTAATAGAAAAATGCTTATAGAATAAAGATAGAGATAAAATATATTTGAATGGCTGTACAATGTGTTTGGGTTTTAAGCTAAGTGTTATTACAAAAGAGTAAAAAAGTTAAAAAAAAACTTTATAAAGTAAAAAATTACAATAAACTAAGGTCCAGTCCAGCAAGCTCCATCCTTGGGAAGTGCCCTCTACAGAAGTACCATTTGTAAATATTTTATATGATATTCTTACTGTACTTTTTGTAGACTTAGACATGTTTAGATACGCAAATACTTACCACTGTGTTACAATTGTCTATGATATTCAGTGCAGTAACATGCGATACAAGTTTGTGGCCTAGGAGCAATAGGCTATGCCATGTAGCCTAAGGGTGTAACAAGTTGTAACAACTAGATTTGTGCTTCTACACTCTCCACGTTTGCGCAACAACAAAATTGCCTGAAGATGCATTTCTCAGACTGTATCCCCATTGTTAAATGACACGTAACTTCTATGACATTCTGGAAAAGGAAAATCTCTGGTGACAGTAGAAAAAAAAAAATCCACACCTCTGAGGAGCTGGTGGTGAGGAAGGGATGAATAGGTGAAGCAGAGGATTTTTAGGGCAGTGAAAATACCCTGTATGATACTATAAAGGTGGACACATGTTATACATTTGTTCAAACCCATTTCTTAGTCTGTTTGGGCTGCTGTAACACCACTATCATAAACAGGATGAATTATGAAAAACAGATATTTGTTTCTCACAGTTCTAGAGGCTGGGAAGTCCAAGATGAAGGAAGGGGCAGCTTCAGTGTCTAGTGAGGACTCTGTGGGCTTCATAGATGGCACTTTCTTTCTGCATCCTCACATGGTGGAAAGGATACACATGCCTTCAGGCCTCTTTTGTAAGGGCACTAATTCCATTTATGAGAGCTCCGCCCCCATGACCTAACTGCCTCCCAGATATTCCGCTTCCCAATACCACTACAGAGGGAATTGGGTTTCAACATGTGAATTTTGAAGGGACACAGACATTCATACCATAGCACCAATAGAACGTCCAATACCAAAAGAGAACCCTAATGCAAATTACACACTTTGAGTAACACAAACATAGATCAATGGAGTTCATCAGTTGCAATAAATGTATCACTCCAGTGAGAGATATGGATAGTGGGGAAGTTGTCTGTGGGGTAGGGGTTGCATGAGAACTCTGGGTACTTTTCTTTCCCCTTAGGAAAAAGAGAAAGAGAAGG
Source organism: Macaca thibetana thibetana (assembly GCF_024542745.1). Classification (NCBI taxonomy): domain Eukaryota; kingdom Metazoa; phylum Chordata; class Mammalia; order Primates; family Cercopithecidae; genus Macaca; species Macaca thibetana. Next base: position 26,739,806 of record NC_065582.1, on the reverse strand, counting down.
ATGTCATAATTTTTTTTGAGGACTCTACTAGTGATCCTAATTTGCAGCCAAGGTTGCAAAGTACTGTTTTAAAAGAATAATATGTTAAAAAGGGAATGACATTCTGAAAGACATCAACAAAATCAGCAAGAAAAGAGCACAATGGGAGCACTGAGACCAATTACGATTTTAATACAGTAGGAGAAGTGACAAATGATTGTGGTGGGAGTGCAGAAAAAAAATAAGTTGATAGATTTTAGAGTTATTTTGGGTAATCATGAGATCTGGTAATTTGCTGAATACATTGGGTAAAGACAGAGGATTCAAGAATGATACCATTTTTGGGCCTGGGCGACTAAGTCTGTGCTTGTAAGCAATAAATTAGCAGCCCTGATACTGTTGGCTGGTAGCTGCTCATGCCATTCTCCTGCTAAACACAAACAGTTGCATAGAATATCACCATTAGACAAGTTCCTTCTGTTATCATGCTGGTGTAAGACAAAAACAAGGCCCTCTGTAATTATGACAAAGCATAAACAAAATAAGAACACCATGCAAACTTCAAAAATGACCAAACATTTTCTTCTTCAAGCCATTAGGAGTGATGCCACTTCTCTACCGACTACAGCACTAGCCCTGCTCCATCCCTTCCACTTCCTAGATAACAAGCATTAAGATAACTAATTACAGAATTGCCCCTAAATGAATACACCCAATCTGGAGCCAATCCTCACTTCCATGAATGCTCTCCAAGCTCATCTAGCAATCCCTTCCTAGCATCCTGTTATTGAAATGTCCCACATGCTCTGTGTGTACAGTCTCCCTCGCTGCAGCAAATAATAACCCAACTTTGTTTGACTACAAGTGTCTCCTGGTGGTCTTCGACTGGTGACATTTACTGAGAAGAGAAATATTGAAAAAGCATAGGATCATTTGAGAATAAGAGGATAGCGTTTTGGTTTTTGCATGTCAAGTGGGAGGTACAATTTTTAAAGGTAATTAGATTTATTGATCCAAAACACAGAAAAGGATTTTGTACTGAGAAATAGATCTGAGAGTCTAGTAAAATGCTGGTAAGTGAAACCAGAGAGAGTGGGACACAAAAGGGGCATGAGAAAATCTGCACAGTGAGAGGATAATAATAGCTCCAGTAGAAATCTTTAGAAATGGATGAAAAAATAGGAAAAACAGGAAGGAACCTACAATGACCATAAACTTAAGAAAAGAAAAAAAAAAAAAAAGGAAGAGGGATGTTACAGAAGACAAGTAAAGAAAATGCTTCAAAGAAAAGTAGTTAACTAGATCTGCACAATTTATTTGTTATAAATGAATATATCAAATGAATGATCCTCATTGCAGCCCTGTTTACAAAATTCGAAGCAACCTAGATGACCATCATAAAGATGGTCATAAGGATGGTTATCTGGGTTGATTCCAATTTTGTAAACAGGGCTGCAATCAGGATGATTGTACATAAATATTTAAGTACTTATGCAGGGCATTTGAAGAATAAATTCCTCAGATTGGAATTTCTGGGTTAATGGATTTGTGTATCTGATTTTTAGTAGTTCATTATGCACTTCAAAGATTGCATAAAGTAACATACCCAAAATAGTACATGAGTTTTTATTTCCTAAATCCTCAGCAAATACATATTTTCCCTGGCCTCAAAATGAATGTTTTCCAAGCACGGGCCAGTATCTGTTGATTCAGCACTGTCCTGATTTATCAATGAGCACTTTTAATTTCCAAATGCTAGTTCCCGTGCATTAGTTCACTCTCCAGCCTGCTAAGGCTATGCCAAATGTTACAAATTGAGAGCAAACTTTTGATGGTATTTTGTGCTTTTATATCTAAAAATATAAAAATGCCTAAAGCCTGCCAATCATTCCTCCCTCTCCCTAATTTCCACAAATTTCCCAAGTTAGCTGTCTAAAAGGAAGCATAGCAAAAAATGGAAAATGAAGCATCTCTTTAGTAACTGTGGAGTCAGTGACCAATGACCATAAAAGCATATTTCTGGCACAGGCTTTGTGGCTTTGGCTAAAAATACCCTTATCACCCCAGGCCCCACCCAAAGCTGTATCTTGGGAGGATCTGATATAGATCTATTAGGGTAAAAAAAAAAATAAAAAATAAAAAAAAAAAAAAAAAGGAGGAGACAGCAAGTTGACTGAGTTTGTTTATAAATTCTCTAGAATCCAGCCACAAAAAATATAAAAAAGACAGAGGAGAATATTTCAAGGTTAACATGACATTTTTATCATAAAGCAGTGTCACTCCTGGTGAAAGAAGTAAAGTAAACCTCAGTGTCTTGGAGACTGACAGCTATACCAGGCAGCAGCTCCTCTTTCTTAGCTGATTGCTAGGAGATGAGTGGGAAGGACAGAGCAGAAATGTCTTCCTCCTACACCACCTAACCATGACCTAAGAGAACAGCCACACTAGCTTAGACTGGAATACAGGTCCCGGAAATGGTCTCTTTTCTTTTTTTTCTCTCTCTCTCACTATTTTTTTTTCAATTTTTTTTCTTTTTTTTTGAGACAGAGTCTCGCTTAGTCACCCAGGCTGTAATACAGTGATGCCATCACAGCTCACTGCAGCCTTGACCTTCTGGACTCAAGTCGTCCTCCCACCTCAGCCTCCTGAAGAGCTGGGGCTACGGGCACATACTACGCCTTGCTAAATTTTTATTTTTGTAGAGACGAGGTCTCCCTATGTTGTCTAGGCTAGTCTCAAACTCTTGGATGCAAGTAATCCTCCCACCTCAACCTCCCAAAGTGCTGGGATTACAGGTGTGAACCACTGCACCCAATCTTTTTCTTGACAGATCAAAGTGAGTGTCATTACAAAGGCCTAACTACAGAAACCTCTCTTCTCGTTGATGCACTACTTTCATTTTTATTTACTACAGTTTATCTTTGCTTTTACAGGGTGAAAAGAAAACAAATGGTAAAATGTTTGGATGAAACTGAAGTTCATTGTGAAGTTAAGGATGAACTTCACCCTTAAAGTATAAGGCCCATGTATAAAAATGTATAAATATGCTACCAGTTTCCATTTTTAAAGATTAATTGAAAAAGATTTACCAAAGATATAATGATTGCTAGTTTTCCTAGAATCAAGCTGAATATAACCAAAATAATGGTGTGATTTCATAGTCATGCTTTTACACTACTCTCTGTTTTAGTACATAATGTGGCCTATTCTGAGTGCTATTTTTTTCTTTTTGTCAGCCTGGAAGATCCTACTTATTCTTTAAGCTACAGCATAAGTGTCACCTCCTCTGTGTTGCACTTTCCCTGTTCTCTCCTTTAGTATCTACTGTGCCCCATAATTATTTATACTAAAGAACCTATATCATTGAATGGAAATCATTCATTCTTTTCTCTGTCATCCCTGATAAACTATGAGATCCTTAAGAGTTTAATTCCGAGTTTAGTCATTTGTATGTCTCCAAAACTTAAAACAATGTCCTGATCATGGGTGCTCAATGAATACTTACAGAGTAAATAAAGAAAAATATAAGTCTTTTTCTTATGCTTCTGATTCATCAACTGGAACCAGAAATGATAAGGCAGTTAAAGGGAGCTTATCTTAAGGGATATCATCTCTTTAAAGGGCCATGTTGGGGGGAAATTCCAATAACCAGAACGTCTCATAGAGAGTTCACAAAATTTGAAAATCGATGCCAGTATCAAAATGTCAGGAATACTAATGGCTTCTGTACAGTTAGTGAGAACTCAGGAGGAAGAAAATAATTTCCCTTTTATGAATTCATCCACGCTGATCACCAGATCCAGCACCTTCTAGTGAGCTTCAACAGTTTGATAACAAAATACAAAAACGTGCTAACAATACTGCCTCCTTTTCTTTTCAATCATTCTAAGACTTACTGGCAATCAAAGATATATATATATACACACACACACACACATATATATATATGTTTTTAAACAGCTGTTTAAGAGTTTCCCATAGTTCATTCAAATTACTCTTATTGGCTTAACTATTTCCTTGCATCAATGTATGCTGATCGATCCTCTCACTTACCTAATATAGGAAGTTAAGGACCTAAAAGAAAAATATTTATCTTACTGTTACAGTAAAATGGAATGACTTTCATTCCAAGTTCTACTTTGCTTTCTATACATACAACGTGTTGTTACATCTTGTGAGTCCTTTTTTTTATTCATATGTGAAAAGTGAATCACATAAATATTTTTTTTTTCATGTGGGAAAGCTAAATTTATTATTCACAGATAAGATTATCCAGCAAGACAGCCACACTGACAGACTTGAGAGAAAATTTTAAAAATTAATGATTTTTTCCCAATAGCATATCAACAACCAATTTTGAAGTACTTAGTTCATAGAAATTTTTGTAGCATAGAGAAAGAATCATTAAAGTTTAGCCAAAGTCAGAAGGAAGAGGAAAGCAAGTCAGAAGATACAATGTAGAGAAAATCCTCCTACTGGGTGTCTTGGGGAAGAGGGAGAGAGAGTAAGAAAGAGAGAAAGGTGGTACATGGTCGAATGTGTGCAAATTAATTTTAAGTTCTCTAGGCTCTGCGTGGGTTTTGGGGGATGAGGGGTGCGGAGTGAGAGAAAGATACTTAGATATTTTATGAGATATCTACCAAGGGTGGGTGGGCTGGGGGTTCCAGGAGGAAGCAGCTCACCAGCTGCCCCCTATCCACCTACCGAGGCACAGCCCCTGCAGAATAAATCTGGCAGCCTGAAGTTGAGCTTTCTTGAGTCATTCTGTACTATCTTTCAAGAGGTTCTGCCAAGAAAAATTTGGAACTTGGAAAATTTTTGGTACAACCAACGTGTGCCACCCATCAGCTGACAGAGGTACGTTGGTCCCAGCCCCAGGAGTAGGACAATGCCTATTTATTCTACTGTAATGGTTTGTTTGAGTGAAAGCTAACCAGGCTTCCTTCATTTTTCAAAACTAAACCTTTACTAAGGGCAACTTAAACATTTAACAGTTAAGTTTACTTTCTTACAGAAGAAGTCTTTAAGTTAAACAAAAACCTAAATCAAAATCAATGCACTTATCACTTAACTTTTGTTTATGGTTCTTCTTATTCATCACTTATCTTTCCAGCTTCAGAGAAACACTCTTAATTTCTTTCAGATGCTTCAGTTCTGAGATACCGGGATTTGAACAGCACTGATCTCAGAGATTTCTTTTGGAGTAAACAACTAAGGACTTTCTTTTTGCTGCAGGCTGTGACTTCAAATTCAGTTTCTTCTTCTTTCATCTATCATAGGGTGAACTACCAAAAGAAAAAATAAAACAGCCCCTGGTTTTTTTCTGATTGTTTCTCCCTGTTTTTATCTTCAATATATAAAGCAGAAATAGGGCTGAAGGTAAAGGGAAAAAAAGAGGCTTCATGTCTGTGTTTCAACACTGAAAAGTCAAAAAAAGTCCAAGCCTAATCTCCTATAATATAAAATGACACAAACTCACAGGGAGTTTACATTTTTTCTTTTATTCTATACTCCTGCTCACTTGAGTCTCTGTTGACTATTATTAAAACAATGACAACCAAACAGATTCATTTTTATTGAGCACACAAATTGTGATTAGTAGAGTTTTTATGTATGGACTTGAAATTTTTCTTTGTTCTTAGCTGTTTGTTTACAACTAAATTGTAAGCTTGTTGCATATAGGGAATATATCTTCTACTTGCTTGTTCAAACTGTGTCTGGAATTGGTGGGTTCTTGGTCTCACTGACTTCAAGAATGAAACCTCGGACCCTTGTGGTAAGTGTTACAGCTCTTAAAGATGGTGTGTCTGGAGTTTGTTCCTTCTGATGTTTGGACGTGTGCAGAGTTTCTTCCTTCCAGTGGGTTCGTGGTCTCGCTGGCTTCAGGAGAGAAGCTACAGACCTTCCCGGTGAGTGTTACAGCTCTTAAGGTGGCATGTCTGGAGTTGTTCGTTCCTCCTGTCTGGAGTTGTTCGTTCCTCCTGTCTGGAGTTGTTCGTTCCTCCTGTCTGGAGTTGTTCGTCCTTCATGGTTGGTTCGCGGTCTCGCTGGCTTCAGCAGTGAAACTGCAGACCTGCGTGGTGAGTATTACACCTCATAAAGGCAGCGTAAACTCAAAGAGTGAACAGCAGCAACATTTGTTGGATTTATTGTGAAGAGCAAAAGAACAAAGCTTCCACAGTATGGAAGGGAACCCCAGTGGGTTTCCGCTGCTGGCTCAGGTGGCCTGCTTTTATTCCCTTATCTGGTCCCACCCACATCCTGCTGATTGGTCCATTTTACAGAGAGCTGATTGGTCCGTTTTACAGAGTGCTGATTGGTGCGTTTACAACCCTTTAGCTTGACACAGAGTGCTGACTGGTGTGTTTACAGCCCTTTAGCTTGACACAGAGTGCTGACTGGTGTGTTTACAATCCTTTAGCCAGACAGAAAAGTTATCCAAGTCCCCACCTGACCTTTAGCTAGACACAAAAGTGCTCCAAGTCCCCACCAGATTAACTAGATACAGAGTGCTGATTGGTGCGTTTATAAATATTTATCTAGACACAGAGTGATGATTGGTGCGTTTACAATCCTTTAGTTAGACAGAAAAGTTCTCCGAGTCCCCACCTGACCCAGAAGCCCAGCCAGCTTCACCTCTCATTGGCACTCGCCACAGGACTTTGTGGCACCTAGCCCGGGCAGTCCGGCAGCCCAGAGGGAGCTCAGTCTCCCAATCAAGTCCAGCAGGTGCCAGCTGGCCATGCCGAGTGCGGGGCCTGCCCAGCCTGCACCCACCTGGAACCTGCACAGGCCCACAAGTGCCATGTACAGCCCTGGCTCCCACCTGCACCTCTCCCTCCACGCCTCCTCATGAGCAGAGGGAGCCACCTTCGACCTCGGCCAGCCCCAGAGAGGGACCCCCACAGGGCAGCGGCAGGCTGAAGGGCTCCTCCAGTGCAGCCAGAGCAGACGCTGAGACTGAGGAGGTGCTGAGAGCAGCAAGGGCTGCTAGCACGTTGTCACCTCTCAATCCCCTCTCTAAATAGGACACCCCAACTGCTGTTGGGAATTTGGCTGATGACCACTCTAGCTACTTCCTGCTGGATAGGGGCAAAGAAGGGGCCCTGCAGTTGTAGTGTCCTCCAGAGGGGAACCCTTTAGGCTAGTGGAAGGGCCAGCGGGTCGGTCCAGGGATCCTCGGTAGAAGTTGTTAGTTGAGCTCATTTGGGGTTCCATTTGTAAGACCATCTGTAGCTTGATGCCCTCCATTCTAGAGGAAACAAATTTGACAAGAAGGTTAAAAACACAGGGTCCAAAGGCAAGTAACAGCAAGATGGCTGTCACTGGACCTAGAAAGGGGAGAAGCCATGTTGCCCAACTCCAGAGGTTGGTATAAGAGTTTGAAAGGCGTTGCCTGGTTTCAGAAGCCTTTTCCTGTAAATGCCAGGTGGCATCTCCTACTATCCCTGACTAGTTAGTGTAAAAGCAACAGTCTTCCCCTAAGAAGGTGCAGAGTCCTCCTTTCTCAGCAGTGAGGAGGTCTAGGCCTCAGCAGTTTTGGAGAGTCACTGCTCGCGAAGACTCTATTTGGGATTGTAGAGTAAGGAGAGATTTTGTTATTTCTTGCAAACTAAGAAATCCCTTGACAGTGTGTGGTAGTAGGATAATGAAGTAGATAAACTGGCTATTCCGGTTCCTGTAGCCATTCCTAACCCTATAAGTAGGGGTATTAGTTGTATGACTCTGCACTGACAGACTTGAGCTTTGAGGGGTACTGATAGGGTCTGATTTCCTGGGGCAATGTTAATGTTGGGACTTAGAAAGACTAACGTGCAGGTGCCTGTCCAGTTAGTGGGGAGGCGGATATAGGCCGATGTTCCACATAAGAAGAATATGCCTTGGTTGGGTACACAGAAATTTACCCTGGCATTTAAAGGAATAGGGTACACTGTTTTTTCTTTACTACTTCCATTTCTCTTTCTTTGTCTTTGACTTCTTGTCTCTTTCTGACTCCCTCTTTGTCTCTTCCTCTCTCTGACTTTCTGTCTCTTTGTCTCTCTTTCTGACTCCCTCTTTGTCTCTCTGTCTCTCTCTCTGATTTTCTGTCTCTTTCTCTCTTTCCTTTCTGCTGCTCTTTCCCTGCCTCTGCCAGATGCTTATGCTGCTGTTCTCCCCTCTCCTTCCCTTTTGATGACTTTGGCAGTGTAAGACTGCCACCTTTTTGGGTTTTTGTGTGCAATAACTCCATGGTTTCCTTGTGATGTTTAATGGGGGTTCCCCCAGAGGTTAGGAACTCCCTTTCTTTCCATATTGCAGCATGGGCATATAGGATTAGATAAGCATACTTGCTATCTATATACGCGTTTATTCTTTTTCCCTTTCCCAGTTCTAAGGCTTGGGTAAGTGCCACTAGTTCTGCTAACTAGGCACTGGTCCCTGGGGGAAGAGGCTTACTTTCAAGTATGGTTATATCACTAACTATGGCATAACCTGCCCTTCGTAGCCCATTCTCCACAAATGAATTTTCATCGGTATAAAGGTTAAGGTCAGGATTAGCTAAGGGAACTTCTAAGAGATTATCTCTGGCGGCATAAGTCTGGGCTATAATTTGTTGGCACTCATGCGTGATTGGTTTCCCATCCTCTGGGAGAAAAGTGGCAGGGTTGAGGGCCACGCATGTACATATTTGAAGCACCAGTCCCTCAAGGAGTAGCTCCTGGTATCTAAGTAGGCGGTTGTCTGATAGTCATAAACTTCCTTTGGCACCTAGTATGCCATTTACATCATTAGTAATCCAGACAGTGAGATCCTTTCGTTGTATTATTTTGATAGTCTCTGACACTAAGACGGCCACCACCGCAACTACTCATAAACATTGAGGCCAGCCTTTTGCTACTACGTCAATTTCCTTACTTAGGTAAGCCACTTGTTGTGGGGTTGTCCCAGGAGTCTGAGTAAGGATCCCAAGAGCTATCCCTGCACTCTCTGTGATGTATAAAGAGAAGTTTTGTCCTGTGAGAAGGCTTAAAACTGAAGCTTGTACTAGGGCCTGCTTTAAGGTTTTGAAGGCTGTTTCTACCCCCTGGTTCCCATTCTACTAGATGAGTATTTGCCCTCTGGGTCTCCTTGATTATAGTATAGAGGGGCCTGGCTATCTCGCTGTATCCAGGTATCCACAGATGGCAAAAGCCGGTGATTCCAAGGAACCCTCGCAACTGTTTTAATGTCTTAGGGTGAGGATAAGACAGTACAGGCTGTGTTCATTCCTTGCTGAGGGCCCTGGTTCCTCTGGCTAAGATTAGGCCTAGATATTTGACGTGCTGTAGGCAAAGCCGGGCCTTCGACCTGGACGCCTTGTACTCTTGATTAGCTAGAAAGTTCAAGAGATCTAGAGTAGCCTGCTGGCATGAGGCTTCTGAACTGGTAGCCAAAAGTAAATCATCACATACTGAAGACCAGAGTGCCTGGACTTGAGAAGTGGCCTAGATCTTGGGCCAGTGCCTGACCAAACAGGTGAGGGCTATCCCTAAACCACTGGGGCAAGACCGTCCATGTACGTTGGGACGTGTGATCTGTGGGATCCTCAAAGGCAAAGAGATACTGGGAGTTAGAGTGCGGGGGAATACAGAAGAAGGCATCCTTGAGGTTCAGAACTGTGAACCATTCTGCTTCCTCTGGTATTTGAGAGAGCAAGGTATAGGGGTTGGGTACAACTGGATATAGAGGAATTACTGCCTCATTGGGATGTTGCAGGGATTGCTGCATTTCCTTACTAAGCCTTGAGCTTTTAAACATTTAACAATATCCTGTAATCCTTTATGAGCTTCAGGCCTTAAGGGATATTGCTTTTGATAAGGAAAAGTGGTGGGGTCTTTTACCCTGATTTGGACTGGGCAGGCATATTTTGCCCTTCCAAATTGTCCTTCCAATGCCCAGACTTCAGGGTTGATTCCCTCCTCAAGCAGGGGACAACAAATGGGTGACTTGTTACTCATGTTCATGTAGATAATAGCTCCAGCTTTGGCTAATATATCTCTCCCTAATAAGGGTGTGAGACTTTCAGGCATAATAAGAAAGGCATGTGAAAAGAACAGTCTCCAATTACAACTGAGGAGGTGGGAGAAATACCTGGTTACAGGCTGTCCCAGGATTCCTCAGATGGTAACGGACCTTGAGGACAGTCGTCCAGGACAGGAGATTAACACTGAGAATGCTGCACCAGTGTACAGGAGGAAGTCAATTTTCTGACCCTCAATGGTTAAACATACCCGGGGCTCAGTGAGGGTGATGACATGAGCTGGCACTTGCCCAGGGCACTCATAATCTTGTTGTTGGATCATCTGGTTGGGAGCTTCCGACCCAGAGAACCTTTGTCCTCTGGGGCAGTGCACCTTCCAGTGATTGCCTAGGCACAGCGGACATGGACAAGGGGGCAGCTTCTTTCTCATTGGACAATCTTTTTAAAAGTGTCCTTGTAAACCACACTGATAACAAGCCCTACTGGGTCATTGGCCTGCTCCATTTTCTGTCCTCTCTGAACCACCTGTCTGAGGGCCATGACTAAGGCTGCGGCCTTTCTCTGATCTCGCTTTTCCTTTTGGGCCTGTTCCTCTTGGTCCCTACTATAGAACACCGAGGTTGCCAGGTTTAATAATATCTCCAGATTTTGTTCAGGGCCCAGGGCTTGCTTTTGGAGCTTTCTCCTGATATCTGAGACTGATTGGGTAATAAACTTATCTTTTAGAATCAATTGACCCTCAAGTGATTCGGGCGACAGGGGAGTATATTTTCTTAAGACCTCTCATTGCCGCTCAAGGAAGGCAGAGGGATTTTCTTCTTTTCCCTGAGTTATGGTGGACATCATTGAATAATTCATGGGCTTTTTCCTAATTCTTCTTAGTCTTTCTAGAACACAGGTCAACAGATGTTTATGACTCCAGTCCCCATGATCTGAGTCGAGGTCCCAGTGGGGATTCATACTGGGGACGGCTTGCTGACCAGTAGGGAATTTGTCCCTTTCTTCAGCTGTGATTCTATCATTTACTTGACTAAGATACCAGGTATCTCCAAACTCTCGGGCTGCAACTAAAGCCGCATTCTTTTCATTAAAGGCCAGGGTTTGATCTAACAATAGCTTGACATTTCTCCAAGCGAGATCAAAGGTTTGCCCTAGACCCTGTAGGACATCTATGTACCTATCAGGATCATCTAAAAACTTCCCCAGGTCTGCCTTGATTTGCTTTAAATCAGAGAGGGAGAAGGGGACATGCCCCCGGGTTGGGCCAAATTCCCCTCCCCCTACAGCTTGAAGGGGACATAACCAATAGCCCGGGGTGGCGGGGGGTGGGGGTGCAGTTGTGGTCCTTTGGAGATTTCTTTGCTTATTTCCTTCTGGGTGGGGAAGATTAGAGGAAGATTATCATTAATAGGAAGGGGAGCTATAGGGAGGCTAGGATATGGGGGTAAGCTGAGAGGTCCTCCTGTGGGATGTAAATTGCAAATTTTACATAGTTGTGTATTCTCCTTCAATGAAAAGAAAGCTTGGACATAAGGTATTTCACTGCATTTGCCTTCCCTCTTACAGAAAAGGTCAAGCTGCAGGATAGTATTGTAATTTATACTTCCCTCAGGTGGCCATTTTTCCCCATCAGAGAGAGAATATTGGGACCAGGCCATAGTGCAGAAAAAAATGAGCCATCTCTTTTTCAGGGTTTGTGGGTCAAATTGGTCCCAATGACTTAGGATGCATTTCAAGGGTGAGCCTGTTGATGCCTGAGTGTTTTCCATCTGAAAGACAAAACCGCCCACGGTTTTGGTTTGTTTTGTTTCTCCCCCTGCCCAAGAACCCGCAACAGTCCCTGGACCCTGCTGATTGGAATAGTTGGGTTCACTGATACAGCAGCAGAAACACTAGTTTTCCTCTCAGACCACAAGGAGGACCGAGGAAGGTCAGATTTACTGGCCCTTACTGGTGCATTCTCAAAAACCTGTTAAGAGTCCTAAGCATTCTCCTGTTAGTATGGGACCTTACCCCTGTCCTATTAAGATGTTATGCCCCTAAAATGAAGTGGAGGGCCATACCCTGAGGGAGGGGAGGAATCTCTAGAGTTGGTAGAGTGATGCCTTTTGTCCTCACTTATATGAATAGGAAGGATACAATTTCTGAGGCTCCCCATATCCTAGCTTCAGGAATAGCTTTTGTTAGGCCTGCTAGTCTGAAGAGGGATCCTAAAATTCCAGATAGTACCCCCTACAATGGGGCTTTGGGCAAAAATTATATCTTTCTGATTGGTGAGCCTGGGTGCCTAAAGAAGGTAACAGAGTCCTGAGGTTTAGAAATCATTCTTATAGGAAAAACTAGAAAAGCACCAGAGACAGGGAGTGATTTTTAGAAGCAGGACTAGTCTCAGAGAAGAGAGGCGACAGAAAGTTTGTCTGGCAGGCATTAGGAACCAGGAGGCAAGGGTCAGGGTAGATAGAATAGATGGGCGAGTCCCACTTGGGTGACATGCCTTTGAGAGTTCCACTTATGGCCGCAGGGTCAACCAACTTGTTGTCAGGACCCTGGAGCTGAATGGCTTTCCTCTCTGTCGAACCTCAGCTCAGCCCGGAAGTACAGGAAAAGCGGAAGCTGATTCCAGGCAAACCAATGCTCCCAACTCCAAAGAGTCAGAAGTTGTTAGAGAGCCCTTTCCCAAAAAGCTTGACACCCATGTCTTTAGTCCTGTGGCCGTGCTAGTCGCTTTTAACTGGCCAACAGTTGTTCTCCTGTGGGCAGGAGTGGGGGTCACAAGGTGCTCAGTGGGGGAGCTTCTGAGCCAGGAGAAGGAATTTCACAAGGTCAACCGCTCAGTTAAGGTGGGGCAGAAACAAATCACAATGGTGGAATGTCATCAGTTAAGGCAGGAACCAGCCATTTTCACTTCTTTTCTGATTCTTCACTTGCTTCAGGCCGTCTAGGTGTATACGTGCAGGTCACAGGGGATATGCTGGCTTAGCTTGGGCTCAGAGGCCTGACAATAAGCATGTAGTTAAGGCTATAGTTCTATTAATGCCATATTTGGTGTACTTACCAATTCATAAAAATGGGTTTTCAATAAATTTGAACATACACACTCAGTGAAAAAAGATATTATTGTAAAAATGGCTATAAAAATATGGTTAATATTGGGTTAATATTGGATTCTGATATATTTCTTACCTGTGATCTCATTTTGTTTCCAGTTTTACTGAATATAACCAACCTTGGACATACAAAGATGTTGTTTTTATTTCTGAAATTACTCAGCTATAGTAAAGTATCAAGAATAGATATTTATATTTAAGAAGACTCACCCATCCCAGACTCTGAATTCGCTAATTAGCCAGTCAGAAAGAAAGATCACTAAGGAACAATTTACAATGCAATAAAAGTGATACGCTTTGTTTTCTGAATAACAGCAAAGCAAGAGGTTCCATAAGAATCCTGGCAGAGCAATCTTTCCACTTTCAATGTTGATCACTTCGATCTTGTGAAATTTGTGGTGATTTTTAGTATAAATGATTAGAAAAGCTATTATTTGTGCATAAGGGAAACCTAACTTAATTATATCCATAACTCAACAATTTGCTCAGTGCTTTTTTGTGCATTGGGAAATTATGTTTCAGAAAACCAAACCAAAACAAAACCAGTTGTTGACATTTTCTTTATTAGATTCAGCAAAAATCTTTCTTCATCTTTCATTAAAAGTGTTATTCTTGCAGCGTATACCAAGGCATCAGCAGCTCCCTACTCTTTAATCATTAGTTTGAAGTCTCTATTATTGTTCCTGGTGTGTATTGATATATACTGGAAAATTCTTAAGAGGCAGTTGGTGTAGAGGTTAAGATGTGAGCCATGGGCTCTGGACTGAGGCAGAGCCTGATGCAAATCTCAGCTCTGCAATTTGCTGGCTGTGTGAGCCCTGGTAAGTTAATCACTGTGAACTGCAGTTTACTTCATGATGTAATTCAGATAATAACAGCTGTGATATAATAGCATTATTATAAACATTAAGTAAGATAACATCTATCCGATTACCACTTAACACAGTGCCTGGTGCATAGTTTAAAATGCTTAATAAATGCTACCTGTAAATAGTTCCTAAAGTAAAAATTGGAGGCAACAAAGAGAATAATCACAAGCTGAAACTTGTCACTTTTGAAGTTATTATCTGTGACCCTTAACTAAAAATGTGTCATCTATTTAATATTTAACCAATTAATATGAATATCCTCTCTCATGTTGTCTCTAGACTTTAAGATAGTCTAATATTATTATTGCTATAAAAATCTGTTGGAAATAATTTTAAGATCATAAACAGAGTGCATTACATTTTCATTATGTTATAAGCAAAATTTCATTCCTACAAAATAAAATACTTATTTAACTCAAATAAGATATTTCCTTTTGGCTAAACAAATATATTGCATTTTATAAGTAAAATATTTGGACTTGTCTGGCTTGTATCTGTCCTCTTTTAGTAGATGTGGAAAACATGTTTATTTTTGCAGTGTTCAATAATTGTCTGCTAGGTTTTGTCACAGAATGCAAGCTCTAATTCAACTTCTGTTGAGAATTAGGCTTAAGTTATGATTGAGAATAAGGAAAATTATGAGCAAGGTGCCAATTATATCTTGAAATGTTTACCTCTAAACATTTTGTTCTAAGTTGCATATTTCATTTAAACATATCAATACTAATATTCTTTAATATTAGTCTACTCATTTAAGGGACTTTAGTTTTTTGTGTAAGAAACACGCAATTGATCAATGCATTTTCATAACCACACCTGTGGGAGGCCTCCATATTTAGATTTGAACCAGGAGACCACTATTGACAGTTTTCGCAAACAAAGACATAATATTAACCTAGGAGCCCAAATATGTGTAGTGAGTAAAACTCGCAATGGTTTGCCAGTTTTCTTATTACATTATTGCAAACTACAGAATTTGATTTTGTAAATTAAAGTATGCCAAACATCCTCAGAATCTAAGTGTTGCACTGACCAATATGGTAAGGCACTAGCCCCAAGTGACTATATGCTAAATTTAATTAAAATTTAAATTTAATACTTCAGTCCTTCAGTCCCACTGCTGCACTTCAAGAACTTAATTCCAAATAGGTAGCACTTTCATATTAGAAAGTGCCTATATAGTTCCTGTCCATCACAGCAGGGTATTTCATTGGACAACACTAGTCTAGCGTTTCTGTTTTCTGTAGTAATGAAAAAGAACTACTGAAATAACATGAATAGTAAATAGTCATTCATTTTTTTCTTTTCATTCCTGTATTTTTCTCTGCTCACTTGTTTCTTATACTAATACAGAATTATCCAATAAGATTTCAGCCTAAAAATGGAAAAAGAATTCTTTTAATTAATAAATAATTGAGAAAAACAATCAAGAGTTAATCTTATGTTTTCTGAGGTATTTACAGAACAACATAGAAAAAAAAAACACCTGAGTGTTAGATGAATATTAACTTATACATAGAAATCTAAAATAAAGATCTATTTATCGGTGGCGAATTAGGCAAAAGTAGTTGACAAAATTCATTTCAATTTGTAGTACCACACATTTGAGAGAATCCTCCATTCTTTTCTCATATTTTCAAAAAATGATACATTTCAGCGTTGTTTCTCCGCACCTACCGTTCTTAGAAAAAGTAGTTAATTTGAGGTTTTCCTTTTTTTTTTTTCCTTTTTTTTTTTTTCTTTTGAGATGGAGTCTCGCTCTGTCCGCCAGGCTGGAGTGCAGTGGTGCAATCTCGGCTAACTGCAACCTCCGCCTCCTGGGTTCAAGTGATTCTCCTGCCTTAGTCTGCCGAGTAGCTGGGATTACAGGCACCCGCCACCACACCCGGCTAATTTTTCTAGTTTTAGTAGAGTTGGGGTTTCACCTTGCTGATCAGGCTGGTCTTAAGCTCTGAACTTCAAGTGATCCGCCCGCCTTGACCTCCCAAAGGGTTGGGATTACAGGCATGAGCCACCACGTCCAGCCCTTTGAGACTCTTGATACTTACTATGTCATTTCGCTAGTAGAGGGGAATCACTGGGCCCCAAAGCAGGTCTCTGCGTGTACTTGCTGAGACCAGCCTGTGCTCAGATGCAGCAGCCTCCTTCAGCCTGCTCTTTCACTCTGTGTCCAGGTACACTATGCTCTCGCTATGCAATTTTCTCTCCAGGACAGAGCTTTCTCTCTTTCTGTTTCAGGTTTAGATTGGCTTGTAGCAATGACTTGACTACAATTCAAACAATAAGGACCTCACTTCAGTCCCAGATCTAAGCACAGTCTGTAAAGAAGCTTTTACCTGAGAGTCCTACATTGCTCGACTATTTAAAAAAATGGTTCCCATAGAACTATTAGTTCTCTATCATTTGTTCCATTAGCCTGAACCTGGGGGGAATAAGATTTTTTTAATAAATGGAAAGCACAATGTACAATAGTGTTTCTTAAGCTTTTTTGGTTATCCCCTCCACCCTGCTTGCCAAGGAGCCTTTTTAGACATTTTTTCCTTAATCCCCCACTATGAAATTATAATACCCCAGATATGCTGTATCTGTAATTACTGTATGTATGTCTGTGCTTAATATTGTACATTAAAGAGACAAGATTTTTCCACTTTCCAATAATGAAGTTTCATCCCCTTGGGGGCGATATTGCCCTCTTTGATAATGTTTGACATACAGGAATTGAAACATCAGAAGTAGATACTACTTCCAATACTGCAGAACATTGTCAAGTATATTTCAAAGTGTTTAGCTTCCCTGAGTGTGGAAATTAAGAAAATTTTTTTTCTTCCTGCATGCATCATAATTTGCATACATCAATAGTGATGTAAGTAAGGAAATAACTTCTTTGGGCTTTCTGAAAAGTCATAGTATCTGAAATCACCTGGCCCTTGATCTTAAAGATCTTATGTCATTCTACTCCAGCATTTTTCACTGTAATTGCTTATAGGCAGGGAAGGATTTTAGACGAATGAGGGACAAGGACATGGAGAAAGAACAGAGAAATGGCTGTAGATACCTAGATGATGGCATATAGTACATTTTTAACTTTCCAATAACCATTAATTCAAACCCATTAGCCAATAGCTTGCTCATGTTTCTTTTGAAGCCTCCTAAGACAACAGTTGACACCTGGAGAACATCTCTTACTCCCCAACTTCAATTTTGAAAAGAAAATAATATTCAAATGTTGAGCACTGAATTCAATATGAGAAATCAGTTATAGATTAAGGTAATAATTGCTAAGATTTACACTAACCTGTTTTTTCACTTGGTCAAAAATTTCCTCCATGTTAGTTGATAAATCAAGAAATCTTTACAATTAAAATAATTAAAATAAAAGGTGTTTCATTGGTATTTTCTTTCATTATGCTTTATAAAATTAATAGAAAGAAGAAATATGGAATTTCAAAGAGTAACATATTATTCTTAAAATGTATTTAATTAAAGTAATGCAGGCAAAAATACACTCTCTAATGTATTCTATCCTGCATTCCCTCATTCAGTGAATATTCCCTGGGGCCTACTATGTGCCAGGCATTATGCGCCAGAGGAAAACATATCTTCTTAAGAAGTCAGTGCTAAGTCATTGTTCTTGTTCATATTTGGATCCCTTTTCAGGTGAGTTTCTTACAAGAAAAGAGCTTAGCGTCTTTTCCCTTTGTTAAGTTCCTTAATGAAATTAGGCTTAGGAAGACAGAGTTCCCTATTCCCTCCTTTCTCTTCCTAAATCTTTACTGTATGTTGACAGTAAATATTAAAAACTTTCTGACTGTACTTACCACATTCTGAGGCATTTCAGTGAGGAGCAGAAACATTCCATTAAATCAACTCCAGTCACATAAGGTTTTGGTGCTCTCCTTTTCACCTTTTTTTTTTTTTCCCACATAGAAACTTAATCTTGCAGGGGCTAAGTGAATATAACTTAGATTAAATTACTACTTTCACAAACAACTCAAGAATACTTAGTTCTTCTCCCTGTTCATTAGTTTCTATCTTTATATTTCTTATCAAATATAAAATTAAGAGAATTTATATCATAAATTCTCTCAAATGCACTTAAAATAATTTCGTGATTAAAAAACTAATATTATCTGCCTACGCTAGTCTGAGTTTCCTACATTAGCCTACAATTGTAATTTATTCACTTTGGGGAAAGAAGAAAAAAGTTTTAAGTAGTTACACTCCATTCATTAAAATCCTTTATTTTCTAGTGTCTAAAATATTTCAATATGTTTAGGAAGAAAAAAAATCCTCTTATTGTGAGGTTAATAATGTATTCAAAGCATTTTTCTATTATTTAGTGAATTTAAAAAGCACATACAGAAAGAACACAAGTGGTAACAGAAAAGTGAGGATCATCTAACCCTACCTCACAGCCTAAGAAAAGAATGCTATCACTTGTTTCTGTGAGGTCATCAAGTGTCAAGGAGAGAGTTCCTCCATGGGGAGCTAACACCTGACATTTTGCACAGAAAGGTGTCTCCCAGAATTACCTCACACTCTGCATAGATATAGAGATTACTCCCATCTTCAGTGAGTTTGAGAGGGGCCTATAAATAGGATCAGGTGAGGTCTGAATAAGCAGTGATGTGTATCTGATCTTCTGATCCAGAATGAAATGAAAACATAATTACTTAACATGCAATGTGCTTTTAAAATGCAGAGATGTAATCCTTATATTATTTTTGTATGTCTCTCATTTTTACCTTTGTTTAGAGGTAGCATCCTGCCCTATTAAGTATGTAGATATGGAGAACATTAAATAAGAAGATAGCTTTTCATTATTTATTTAGGCAGAACATACAGTACTTGAAATCTGTGGGTTGCCATGAGGTTCCCATGGCAACTCTTCTATGGATAAGAATGCCTGACTAGGCTGGTAGCCTTGCTGTTAGCATCACCAGCCATAGCATCATTTGCGGATACGGTACTCTCCCCAATTCTGCGGTTTCACTTTTCATGGTTTCAGTTACCTTCAGTCAACCATGGTCTGAAAATAGTTGAGGTAAAATCAGGTATTTTGAGAGAGAGAGAGAACACATTCACATTACTCTTACTACAAAATGTTGTTATAATTGTCCTATTTTATTATTATTGTTGTTAATCTCTTACTGTGCCTATTTCCTAAATTAAACTTTATCATAGGTATGTGAGTATAGGAAAAATCATGGTGTATATATATGGGGTTGGCTACTATTTGTGATTTCGGGCATCCACTGGGATCTTGGGACACATCCCCCAAGGCTCAGGGGGAACTACTGTATCATCATCTTAATTTTGAAAGTTAACTTGTAAATGAATTTTGTATATTCTCTTACTGCTCTGCAAATCTAAGGTCAAGCAAAAGTGATGTTTATTTGCTTTAATACATTTCCACTGAAAGAGGAAAGGAACTAGAGACAAGATTTTAATCTT
The DNA here is from genome assembly GCF_024542745.1 of Macaca thibetana thibetana. Classification (NCBI taxonomy): domain Eukaryota; kingdom Metazoa; phylum Chordata; class Mammalia; order Primates; family Cercopithecidae; genus Macaca; species Macaca thibetana. Next base: position 26,720,397 of record NC_065582.1, on the reverse strand, counting down.
TCAGTTTTGTTTTTGGTTTTCCTATTTTTGTTTCCATCAAGTTAAACTCTACTATGGATTTTTGTAACTCACAATTGATGAGCTCTAGCACTTTGTAGCGTAGTTATTTACATATTTAGTCTTAGGAACCTGAAACCGTAATCTCTAGGGATTTATTTATAGTTTTAAAAAATGGACTAAAGGCCTACATAAAAATGGATAGAGCTGCTTGAGTTCTGTTTCTCCCTCTATAATAACCAGAAATTGTATTCCTCTTCACATATTAAACACCGGAAACATTTTTAAAAAGGTAAACTCCAAAAATTCCTTTTTGAAAGTTCCTCAGAAAACTCCTTATTAATTTATATCTGGCAAAAAAATCTCTTTTTGGTAGATTTCTGGACATAACTTCATCTATTGCATAACTACCTTTTGTTTTTTTCAGAAGTGACAAGTGTTGAATATATACTTCTAGATATAAAGCTGAAGGACTGATTTGGTGTTAAAGAAATAGGTGAATATGAGTCAAGTTAGAAAGGAATTGAATACCAGAGGAGAGGGAGGAAGTAGTGGGAAAATGTCTTTGACGGTTGTCAGCCCATTTGAAACATTTAAATTCAGAGTGCTATCCCTAGAAAATTGGAAAGTAGGTTAATTCTTTAACCACCATTATTCCCTCCCCATCTCTGAGCATAAAGTAAAAGTAATCTACAATCCTTATTGTTCTTCTATTTTGTTTTGTTTTGAAACACAAAATAAAATGAAATAGAACGAGCTTGAGCAACTGGAAGGATGGAGTTGTCATAAACTGAGGGAGCAGAACTGTCCAGTGGTGCAAGTTTGGGATGAATTTAGAATTCATTTTGGACACGTTAATGTATCTATTAGTCATTAAAGATGTCAGGGGGTTTGTGCATTTCTGAGTCTGAGTGTCTGGAAGAGAGATGTGTACATAGAAGGCCGAGGCGGGTGGATCACGAGGTCAAATGTGACCCTCTGGCTAACATTAAACCCCGTCTCTACTAAACAGGGAAAAGAGCCGGGCAATTCAGAACTTGGGAGGCTGAGGCAGGAGAATGGCGTGAACCCGGGAGGCGGAGCTTGCAGTGAGAGATCACGCCACTGCCAGCCTGGTGACACAGTTTTGCTCTACCTTAAGAGACAGGGAAAAGAGAACAATTAGAAAAGAGGACTGAGAAGTATAGCCACTGCTGGTGTTTTGCTTTAGGTAAACGGCATTTCTTGGAATGTGCACTAGGTGGCTCATCTGAGAGTGAGCCGTGAACTAGGAGGAGAAAAAAGTAAGAGTTTGGTGTCCTGGAAGCCAAGTGGGAAACATTTTAAGGAGCAGAAAATTTTATCAATCACGCAGTTAAGTATGATGAAGACTGAGATCAGACCATCATAGTTTGCATTGTAAAAGCCATTGATGACTGAAAAGGGCAGTTTCCACTAATGGAGGGGGAAGCCTGATTAGAATAAGCTACAGAGGAAATGAGAGAAGAGGAATTGGGAGTCTGAGATTATTAATAATTTTGCAAAAGAAAGCAGAACACCTCAGTAGCCGGTGAAATGGACCAAGGCAAAGATTAAAAAAAATAATAATAAAGGAGAGATAATAGCAATTTTACAAAAAGGAAAAAATGGCGAGGGGAGAAAGAATTGCTAGAGTTCTCTCTCTCAGTAAGCAAAGGCAGTGCACAAATGAAGTGATTAGCTTTAAGTAAAAACACTCTGTAAAGAAGGCAGTCATAGGACATTGAGGAAAAAAGCAAGTTAGTAGGTGAACATGGTGATGGAAATCTGAATGTGTTTGAGGTATCACAGGTTGGATTCACTGGAAGCAAATACTGAGATGGAGTTTGGAATACTGAATATGTGTTAGGGATCAACACTTAGGGAAGGGAGAGAGAGGAAACAAATGGATGAAGGAGAAATTCAAACTACAGTACATGCCTGGCAAAACTTAACCAACCCAAAGACAGCTCTGGATCTGTTCCTCCAGCCTTTATGCTGCCCTCAACCACTCCTGGAAATGGACACTGGATTTGGGCTTCCCCTAGAAGGGTGCATTCTGGGATCTCCAAAAGTGAGATGGACTTTATAGTTGCTGAATGCTGGAAGACATCTGCTGATCCCGGCAGCTACGGTATAAGGCTGTTTTTGTGAAAAGGGATGTGGATGATACAGCTCTGTGTCCACCCAGTGGAATTGTTTCCATTTTCTCAGTACAAAGAGGAAGCAAAACTGCTACTATGGAGTGAGGAGGGGCAGTGAAATCAGGGAATGGAGGGCTTGAAGGTTGTACAGGAGTTATGAAATTGTCACCTTGGTGAGTGACAAGTGAATGGACTAGGAAAAAAATACTGCAGCTTTAAAGCTCCCTTTTAGGTTTGGTAGTTATGAATCTCAAGTGATACCAGACAGCATGAGTGTTGGGTATTCTCTGATCACGTTCAACTCTATATGTGTAGATTCAGGAGCAGAGTGAGAGAGAGGAAGAAAAATTGAGACATCAAACCATTAGTAGGAGGCCAGATTATTTAGAGACTTGTCAGTCATTTAAGGATCTTGTCTTTTGTTTCCCAGTTAGATAGCAAACACTTCAGGGTTCCTTTTAATCCTTTTGGTTTTGAGAAATAATACATATAGATAGATAGATAGATAGATAGATAGATAGATAGATAGATAGATAGATAGATAGATAGTTCCACAGAACATAAGTGCATAGCTCAAAAAACTATCACAAGGCGATCACCCTTGTTACCTTAGTCAAGCCAAGGAAGAGAGTACGGCCAGCACAGAGACGGTCCCCTCTGGTCCTCTCCCAATTACTATTCCCTTCTCCATTTTGATAATTCCTCTCCTAACATTTATGGTAATCCCTTTGTTGTTTGTTTGTTTGTTTGTAATATGCCATCAAAACTTTGTAAGGTTTGTTGGTTTTATTTTTTCATCTTTTCAGAAATGCAATTAGACCGTATATCCTTTTTTGTGTCTGGCAGTTTTGCTCTCCATCATGTTTTTGAGATGCACCCACATTGTTGCATTTGTAAGTTCAGCTGCTCACAGGATCAGACTTGAAGCTTGGTTTTCAGAAATTTTAACCCTGCAGCTACAGGAGATATTTCTGTGTGTGTCTGTGTTTTCCAGGACAATTACAGAAGTTTCCTGGATCCCTACTGAGGTTGTGGATTAGGATTTAAAGCCATGAACTCATCTTTTCCTTCCTCCACATCCTGCAGTACACTTAGTAGAAATCAAATGATGCAAAGTAAAATTCACTGGTAAAGATATCTGGACCTGGGGTATGTGCTGTGGGAAGATTTTTTTTTTTTTTTCCATATGGCTTCTACTTAATAGAGGACTACTCTGATAATTTATTCATTTTTGTATCCATTTTTGTAAGTTTGTTTTTCTAGAAATTTGTCTATATCACTTACATTTTTACATTTTATTGGCATAAAGTTATTCATAATATTGTCCTATTTCCTATGACGGTTATCTTAATTATAAAAATGTAACAGTCAACTAGATTTTCCTCATAATGTCATCATAAATAAATTTCAAAAGGTAGGATCATTAGGACCACAGGCATGAAAGACTCTGTACATCTTTTTCTAAGTTACTCTCAATAAAGTTTGATACTATCGGTGGTATAGGACAATAATTTTTTTGAAGTCTTTGCCATACTCAGTATGATAATCATGTTTCTATTTATTTTTTGTCAGTTTGATATACTCAAAATAGTATTCTTAATTTTATTTTTATTTCTTTAGGTTTATTTGGAAGGTTGGGCAATATTTTTGCAAATTTTTATTGGTATTTTTTCGTGTGTGACTTGGCTGACACATCCTGTAGGTTACATTTTGATTTAAATGATTAAACAGGCAAAATCTACCAACAGAAAAAAAGTCAAGTTCTTTCAATATGACCACTGACCAGTGTTACTAATAGGAAATCACTACTGAAAATACAAGTTGTACCCTTTATAATGTGTACAAATGCGACAAAATCTTGCAGCTATTTTGCATAATTCTTCCCTATCAGCTTTATTTGTAGAGATCTATTTCTATGCATAATTTTCAAAGTAAAACAAAAAACTACATGTTTGCCAAATTATTATACTAATAACATCAATATGACACTAAATTGCCTTGTGAAGCAAAATTGATTTATTTAATAAACCAATAAAGTCTAAGTTCTTGCTAAACTTATTCTAAATAAATTCCTAAAATTGACACTATATGGCAATCTAATGATGCATCATCAGTTTTTGATTGATAGTGAGTTAATGTTAATAAACAACAATCCAGTTTCCAGCTAATTAATAGGTTCAAAAATGTTATGAAGTTTTAACCCAGTGCTGTATACATAAGTGAGACCCTTGAAAATGTGTAGTTTAATTATGTAACTGCTACCACAAGTGTCCTTATTATGGAATTTTGAGAAAATTATAATTGGATGAATAGAAAAGTGTATCACTGAGTTAACACTGACTTATTTTTGTTCGTGCATGTGTGTGTATGTGTGTGTGTGTGAGAGAGAGATCTGTATTACGGCATATGTGGGTATTAAATATGTGCTGATTAGTTTCTAGCAGAATTTCTTAGCACTAATGTCTCCTTAAATATAACAGTTTTTTTTTTCCTTAGTCTGTGTTATAATATTTCTTCTTCTCTTTGTCAATTCCAACTTTTGAAAATCCTGTGGTTTACTAGTGCCTTTGAGGAAGCCTACAACGGTGGCTACAAGCTCAGATCCTGGGATCAGACAACTCTTGTGTTCCATATGATTTCATCAAGTACTAGCTGCAAGAAATCAAACAAAATCTTTAACCTATACAAGTCTTCACTTTTCTTCCTTATAAAATGATAATGTTAACTACCTCACAAAACTGTTGTGAAGATGTAAACACACCAAAGATGCAAAATATATCTTTTTTTCAGGGACTACCACTCTACCTAGCCACTCAAACCATAAATAAAGCCGAGAGTCATTCCAGACACCTTCCTTTTGCAGCCCAATCCCTAACATTACAAGTCCTGTCAATTCATGTCCCATCACTTCCAGGATAAAATCCAAACTCCTTAGAAAGGCCCCAAAGGTCTCCTGTCACCTGACTTCCAATTACTTTCTAGCTCTAGGAATTGTTTTCTTCTGTTCCATCCTTGTACAGTCTTCATACCCGTCATACCTATCTATCTGCTGGTTTCAAAACATGCTGAGCTGTTTTACAGTTCTACAGCTTTTCTCAGGTTTATCTTTTATTTTATAAGATTCAGCCCTAAGATCATGTTCTCTGTGAATTATTGCCTACCTTCCTCCTCTTCCCATCTTTACCTAAGGTGGAGCAGACTTTTCTCACTTCTATGTTCCCACTATACCCTGTAAAAACATATACTGGTATTAGAGCACCTAGTATCCTTATTTATCCATTTTCTACTATTGCACTCAGGATTGCATTCCCAGCATCAAATGACTGACCAATAATAAGCACAAAACAAATGTTCATTGAATGAACGAATATATTAAGTTTCAATGGCTCTCTAAACCTAATTTCACTAGGTTGGTTCATTAACAGAAATATTAACAGCAACTTATATGTACTTCCCCACTTGTTGCTCCAAGAGATTTACAGGTTTGTGCTTCTATTTTTTTTTTTTTCATGTTTTCAAGTAAATCTAAGTACATGACCTCAGATGACTTTCTCATCCTGAAGCTATTTTACAAAGTAGAGAAAACTAGAAAGGGAAAGCAAATGTCTCCTAGGATACTAAGTCTTCTCTTTATTCTTTATTTTTAAACTCCCTAGAAGCATTATATATATGTGTGTGTGTGGATATATACATATTATATATGTATATATGTATATATATATTTTATATATATATATATATACACACACACACACACATCATGCATTATTCGTTGCCGTCTGTAAAGGTCAGCACTCAGGTATATTTATGGATAGAACAGCATGGATACACTCTTACTGAATGATCATAGAGATCAACCCAAAAACCTTGCAGCAGATTGATTATCCTTAATCATTTGGTAGCCAAATTTTGGTATCATCCAAAGTTCAGTTTTTTTAAGCAAATTGTATTATCCTAGGGAAAAAAATAATTTTTCTAAAATGCTGTTATTTCCAAATTAGAGATGATAGGGTCCTCTCAAAACCAGTTCCAAGAAAAAGAGAATTCATGTTCCATTTATCTTTCGGAGCCATTTTTGATGAACAACTGACCTGGAAATCTGTGCTAAAATAGGTTTATGATACCTTGTGAAATACTTTCAAGTCATTAAATAAAAAGAATCCTCACTAATGCTTGTCGTGATAATCTTGAATCCACACATATAAACCACTATACTCTAGAAACACAAAGAATTCCAGGGGTGATGAATCAGAAAGTGGCATCTAGAAACAAGGTTTCAGTTACTGTCTCTCAAGTAGCTTCTCTGTACTAGAGTAGGGATAGGTGTGATAAAACAGCGCTGGTCCTCAGATAATACTCTAACAGAAAAGATGATTTAAGCAATCAATTACAATAAAATGTCATGAGGATATGAGAATGGAAGTAGAGCACTGTGTGAGAAATGAAGTCTATTCTCACATCTCATGTTACATTCACAGACAGAAATAAAACATTTTTGGCCAGGAGCGGTGGCTCATGCCTGTAATCCCAGCACTTTGGGAGGCCAAGGCAGGTAGATCACCTGAGGTCAGGAGTTTGCGACTAGCCTGGCCAACATGGCGAAACCCTGTTTCTACTAAAAACACAAAAATTAGCCGGGTGTGGTGGCACATGCCTGTAGTCCCAGCTACTTGGGAGACTGAGGCACAAGAATCACTTAAACCTGGAGGTAGAGGCTGCAGTGAGCCAGTATCGCGCCACTGCACTCCAGGCTGGGCGACAGAGAGAGACCCTGTCTCAAAAATAATAATAATAATAATAATAATAATAAATAAATACAACTTATTTTAAATGAGCATTTGTAAGGGTCATTGCTACTTGCCCACATTAGTAACTGTCATGACATATCTATCCAGTCCAGCCAGCTATGTGAAAACGTACCTGGATGGGTCCTTTGACTAGAACTTTATGAGAACTAACAAAATATTAATTAGCATGATTGAATCTACTTTTTTGTAAGGGCAATTTATACATCTTGCTTTTCTATAACAAAAATAAATTATGCAACTCTAAGACTTACCTACAAACTTTCAGGTCCTCTAAGTAAATGGAGAGACACCTTAGTCTATTAGGCCTATGAGAAGGTCTCATTCTGGTCTTAATTTCTCTCCTTCCAGAAACTTTTCTGAATGATTTTCTATGTTCCATTTGGATCTTTTCCTTTTCTGTTGTTGCATATGGGCATTTTTAAAGTATTTGTAGAATACTTTAGAAATAAGTATTCCTTATTTCTAAATACTTCCTTAGAATTTGTGTGGACTTGCTCAGATTTCACTGTTGATCACAATATGCCTGGAATGAACTTTATAAAATAGAGACCAACCATGACACGTGTTCAGCTGAATATAGTGCCCCTTCTTTTAATGTAAGAATGATTTTCTATTTATGTCCTAAATGACAGACTCTCTGTCTCCAGCCTCTTTTTCTGTCTTCAGATACTACTTTGAAAACAAGATGAAAGCCATGGAATCTCCGAGAAAAATGTACATCTTACAGACTTTCAGTGAGTTCTGGAACACCAGGAACCTAGAGTCCACACGAATGAACAGCAGTTTCCTAACCTAATGCGAGAGACTTAAGATTTCTTCTGCGTCCCATGATCTTCTAATAATTGTCTTCTTAGCAAGACTAGACACAGCTCCAAGAAATGTGCACTACCATGAATGTCTTCCAGCTATCTTCTATGACAGCATTTCCCAGTGCATTCTGTGGAATAATGGTACAGGGTGATGTTCTATGAAGAAAAATAAATATGGAAAGTAATATATTCCACAGTCCGTACATTAGATTGCCTACACAACAGCAATGTGCTGTAGTTTAATAGGATTTGAATGAATAAAATTAATGCTCACAGCTATTTTCTTCTGCCGGCAAATATTTTTCTGACCATAATCTTGCTAAACAGAATTCATCTGAACTTATGTTGTTGCCAACAAATATACGAACAATTATACCTAATCAAAAACAAAAACCAAACTGATGTTCAAGAAAATTAATCATTTGCTTTGAATAAATCAGCTATTAAGAAAGCTTACATAATTGAGTCTGACAGTGCCAAATCATGTCTGAGATGAAACACTGCATGATACATAATCAAACAGATATTTGCAAGAGCTGTGGGTTGGGGGAGAGTGCAAATGTTTCCCAGCACTCCTGTATGCCATGGGAGCACACAATAAAACACTTGAAGAACTGCAATAATAAAAGGTTTAAAGAGCTGCAATAATAGGTTTTGCACACTGTAGTGGCTACTGACACTGAGAACATTTTAGAAGTTCATCTCTATCATCTAAACACTACACACCACCACAATCTATTTATTACGTCTTAATAGGAATTCTATGCTAATATTTTATCCCTTTGCATCTGCTGTTTTACTATTTGGGTCATATCTCTTGTTAGAAACAATGTTTGACCCATCTATTCTCAATATAAATAAAAAGCTTTTACCACATAAACAAGGTCAATTTGTTCTGTTTGAAAGATGGAGTAATGGAACTAACTGTAAGATATGCAATGTAAAATTTATTCCCATTTCACCTTTATATGAGTAGAAATGAGAGGTACTCAACCAAAATATGCATAACAACTACGCTTTCTGTACTAGCCTTCAAATAAATACGTATTTATACAAATAATAGTGTAAATGTATGCTTTCTATAGAATGCAAAGAAAATATTTGATGTTTTTCTTTATGGCTTATTTTCATTATTAAGTATTTTACCATTTGATACACGAATTTGTACTTTGTTTTCAGGTAATTGCATATATCTAGTCTGCCAATGACAGCAATTTATCATTGCACAGAGTCAAAAATGAGATGTAATTTTATTGCTGCTAGTAGCTCAAAACAAGTACTTTGGTCTAATTTATTTATTTATTTATTTTTGAGACGGAGTCTCGCTTTGTCAACAGCTGTAGTAGAGAGATCTAGGCTCGCTGCAACCTCCGCCTCTCGGATTCAAGCAATTCTCCTGCCTCAGACTCCCGAGGAGCTGGAATTACAGGGATGCACCACCACACCCAGCTAATTTTTGTGTTTTAGTAGAGACGGAGTTTCACCACGTTGGCCAGGCTGGTCTCAAATTACTGACCTCAAGTGATCTGCCCACCTCAGCCTCCCAAAGTGTTGGGATTACAGGCGAGAGCCACCCTGCCCAGCCTGATAGATAATATCAAGGGAATATTTCTCAAGTTTAATTTCAGCTACACTACAGAAAATAGTCCCTTGGTTTTCTGGAACAGAATTGCACGTAATCCATTTCCATACAGGATATTATCCATATCCTAATTTATATCCATATAAATTTAGGATTGGACTGGGTCACAAAATGAGAAGTAAAAAAAAAAAAAAAACTTTTGAAATATTGGCAATTTATCTGCAGAAAAGGACACAAATACATGCGTTTTTTTTTTCTTTTGTATCCTGAATGCACTAAATCATAAACAGTGTAGCTGCAACATTACCTGAAAATAAATTCTTGTGAATGATACTGTTCTTTATTTTTTATATTTTCCAGCTTGCATTACTAAAATTATCTATTTTTTAAACATTTAGACCTCAGATTATTGGTGTTAAACATGAAATGTCAGACTGAATATTTTATGAATGTATATTGTGTGAACATGAATTCACTCTACAAATTAGTTTTTAATTCTTTTTTAAAGATCTAATATTTAATAATATACTAATTTGCTTTCCTTAGCACTTAATTATAGAAGTACATGACTACTTATTTCCAAAAATTCTAAATACCCTGAGCAGCTTAAGATTGTGTCCTAAGTAAAGAATTTCCTCAAGTCTTCTTTATGTGCCTCAGCCAGATTGGGAAAGACTGAGAAGTAAATACACAGAAAGAATTATCTTCTTTTGCTTGTATTTCCTGATTTGAGTCATCCAGGGGTGAAAGAGACTGCCTTTTCTGCAACAGAAAATAACTCAGTAATGGCAAGTTGTATAAAAGAACTAGTACGAAGCATTGAACCAGTTTAACATACTGCCTAAAAATTTATAAGTTAATAAAATCAAATTCAAATGCCAAACATTATCGGTGAAAGAAAATACATACAAATGACACATTATATTTGAGACTCTACGTGTCCCCAGTTCAATGACTGGTACCTTAGGAAACTGTTCCTTAAAACATACAGTAAGATTTTCAGTACTTGAGAATTTTAAATATCATTTCTTTATATTTAAAAAATAGCTTAAAATTATAGCAAACTCAATTCAGATTCTCATTTCTTCTTTATCAAATTGGCCTCAATTTTTTAAAAATATAGTTGCTGCTCACCAGCTCTAAACAATCAACAAAAAATGTAGAACAAAAAGAGGTGGAAGGGACTGACAAATTACAATTCGGTGGGAAAAGAGGAAGAGAATGAGAAAGCATTCGATATTCTTTGCCCCAAAACAATGGAGAACTGTACACAGGCACCATGGTAATTACTTACATCTTCCCTATGTCCCACTAATACATACTAATAATTTAGTTTCTATTACTAGTCACTTACCTACACGAAGAAATTGATACATTTTGGAATTTATATGACTTAGCTACATGGCTTTTAAGAAGTATCCTACTATGGTTTGACAGTCCCCTCCAGAACTCATGTTGCAATTTAGCTGCCACTGTAACAATATTAAGGGAAGGGACCTTTAACAGGTGAGTAGACCATGAGGGCTCCACCCTCACTGGGGACTTGTATTATAAGGGTGAGTTCAGCCACTCTTGTCCTCTCTTACCCTCTTGCCTTCACCATGTGATGACACAGCAAGAAGGCCCTCACAAGATGCCATGCCTTGATATTGGACTTCCCAGACTCCAGAACTGTGAGCCAATAAATTTCTGTTCATTATACATTACCCAGTCTGAGCACAAAACAGAACATGTCCTTTGGTAAGTTATGAAATTGCACTCTATTCCAGGTTTCCCCTAGCCTGGCTGTAAGATTAAGGTGAGGATGACGACAACTGCATTATTTCTCTCTTCCAAATAAGAGACAGTTGGTGACTTAGTCCTTTTGTGCTGCTGTAACAAAATACCACAGGCTGAGAAATTTATAAAAACAACAGAAATTTATGCTGGGCATGGTGGCTTGTACCTGTAATCTCAGCTACTCAAAAGGCTGAGACAAAGGGATTGCTTGAGGCCAGGTGTTCGAGACCAGCTAAGACAACATAGCAAGACCCTGTCTCTAAAATAAATAAGTATGCCTTACAGTTCTGGATGCTGGAGAAGTAAAGATGAAGGCATTAGTAGGTTTGGTGTCTGGTGAGGGTTGCTCTCTGCTTACAAGACGGCACCCTGTTGCCACATTCTCCGGAGGGAAGAATACTGAGTCTTCTTCACATGGTGGATGAGACTGGGGAGCAAAATGGATCTAAGCCGGTTCCTTCCAGCCCTTTTTATAAGGCACAAATCCATACATTAGTGCCTAAGTGCCTTTTATAAGGCACTAATCCATACATAAGTGCAAAGCCCTCATGACTTAATCATTTCCCAATACTTTAAACAATTTCTCTAGATTATTTTATAATGCCTAATACAATGTAAAAACTTTATATAGTTATACTCTATTGTTTAGGGAATAATCACAAGAAAAAAAAGTCTACCATGTTCAGTACAGTTGCAACCATACATTTTATTTTTTTCTATATATTTGTGATTCACAATTGGTTGAACCCACAGATGCAGAACCCACAGACAGAGAGGGCCGATTTGTATAGAGAGGAAGGCAATTGGACCTAAGTGGTTAAGATATCAACTTAATTTAAAGCAAAGATCAAATGGTACAATTCAGATGTTTCTGTAGATAGTAAATATCCACTGTCAGATAATACTATAGGCACACACTGTTTTATTGTACTTCATTGTACTATACTTCATATACATTGCACTTTTTACAAATCGAAGGTTTGTAGCAATCCCACACCTAGCAAGTGTATCAACTCCATTTTTCCCAACAGCGTATGCTCACTTCATGTATACTGTCACATTCTGGTAATTCTCCCAATATTCTGAACTTTTTCATAATTGTTATTTGTGTTATAGTGATCTCAATCAGTGATCTTTGATGTTACTATTGTTTTGGAGGCACCACGAACTATGCCCATATAATATAGCGAACTTAATGGATACATGTGTATGTTCTTACTGCTCCACACATCTGCTGTTTCCTTTTCTCTCTCCTCAGGCCTTCCTATTTCGTGAAACAACAACACTGGAATAAAACCAATTACTGGCCATAAAATGACCTCTAAGTGTTCAAGTGAAAGGAAGAGTTGTACGTCTCTCACTTTACAACAAAAGTTAGAAATGATTAAGCTTCCTGAGGACAGCATGTTGAAAGCTGAGGCAAACTAAAAGCTAGGCCTCTTGTGCCAAACAGCCAAATTGTGAATGCAAAGAAAAAGTTCTTAAAAGAAACTGAAAGTACTACTCCAGTGAACACAGGAGTAAGAAAGCAAAACAGCTTGACAGCAGATATGCAATAAGTTTAAGTGGTCTGGATAAAAGATCAAACCAGTTACAACATTCCCTTAAGCCAAAGCCTAATCCAGAGCGGGCCCTAACTCTCTTCAATTCTATGAAGGCTGAGAAAAACTGCAGTTTCTCTCCCAGTGGGAAGCTAGCAGAGGTTGGCTCATGAGGTTTAAGGAAATAAGCCATCTCCATAACATAAAAGTACAAAATGAAGCTGCAAGTTATCCGAGGATCTAGATAAGGATACACTAAACACCAAACAACAGATTTTTCAGTGTACATAAAATAGCCTTATATTCAAAGAAGATGCCATCTAGGATTTTCATAGCTGCAGAGCGGGAATCAATGCCTGGCTTCTAAACTTCAAAGGACAGGCTATCTTGTTAGGGGTACTGCAGCTGGTAATTTTAAGTTGAAGCCAATGCTCATTTACAATTCCAAAAATCCTAGGGTCCTTAAGAATTTTGCTACATCTACTCTGCCTGTGCTCTACAGATACAAAAACTATGCCTGGATGACAGCACATCTTTTAATATCATGGTTTACTAAAGATTTTCAGTCCACCAGTCAGTAAAAGATTTCTTTCGAAATGTTGCTGATCATTAACAATGCACCTGGTCACCCAAGAACTCCAATGGAGATGTACAAGGAGTTGAATTTTTTTAATGCCTGCTATTCCATAGCCCATGGATCAAGGAATAGTTTTGACTTTCAAGTCTTACTATATAAGCATATTTTTTGTAAGGCTATAGCTGTCATAGTGATTCCTCTGATGGATTTGGGCAAAGTAAACTGGAAATCTTCTTGAAAGGATTCACCATTTAAGATGTCATTAACTACACTGATGATTCATGAGAGGGGGTCAAAATATCAATATTAACAGGAGTGTGGGAGAAGTTGATTCCAACCCTCATAAATAATTTTGAGGTGTTTAAGACTTCATGGGAGGAAGTAACTGAAGATGTGGTAGAAATAGGAAGAGAACTAGAATTGGAAGTGGAACCTAAAGACGTGACTGAATTGCTGCAATCTCATGAAAAAACTTGAACAGATGAGGAGTTACTTCTTATGCATGAGTAAAAATGAGGTTTCTCAAGTAAAAGCTACTCATGGTGAAGATGCTATGAACACTGTTGAAATGATAACAAAGGACTTAGAATGTTACATAACCTTCTTAGTTGATAAGGCAGTAGCAGAGTTTGAGAGGACTTGATCCCAAATTTCAAAGTTTTACAGAGAATAAAATGCTATCAAGTAGCATCACATGCTACACAGAAATCTTTGGTGAAAGGAAGAGCTAATTAACATAGCAAACTTCACTGCTGTCTATTAGGAGAAACTGCCACCTTTAGCAACCACTACCCTGATCGGTCAGCGGCCAACAACACTTGAGGCCAGACCCTCCACCAGCTAAAAGATTATGACTCACTGCAGGCTCAGAGGGTCATTATTATTTTTTGAGCAGTAAAGTACTCTTAAATTGAGATATGCACATTGGTTTTTTTAGGCACAATGCTATTGTATACTTAATAAACGACAGTAGCGTGTAAACATAACTTTTATATGCATTTGGAAACCAAAAACTTTGTGTGACTTATTTGACCACAGTGGTCTGGATCTGAGGCCACAGTATCTGTGAGATATACCTGTACCTGAGGTAAAGAAATGGACAGATTTTTACTTTGAGATGGAGTCTTGCTCTGCCACCCAGGCTGCAGTGCAATGGTGTGATCTCGGCTTACTGCAACCTCTGCCTCCCAGGTTCAAACAATTCTCCTGTCTCAGCCTCCCGAGTGCTGGGATTACAGGCACGTGCCACCAAGCCCGGCTGATTTTTGTATTTTTAGTAGAGGCGTGGTTTCACCATGTTGGCCAGGCTGGTCTCGAACTTCTGACCTCAGGTGATCCACCCACCTCGGCCTCCCGAAGTGCTGGGATTACAGGCATGAGCCACTGCACCCAGCCGAAATGGACAGGTTTTTAAATGCCATGATGATCAGAACAGCTTGATGACTAAAAATAACATGTTACTATTCCCATTCTTGTGGAAAAGGATTTGGGTTTTTCTTTTAGTGCTTTTAGATATAATCTCATAAACTCTTAACAATATTCTAACAATCATAAAAAGACTGTGCTATAACCTGTGAAGGTAACTCCTGAAGAGAAGTTGCAAAAATATTTTAAAAAATAATGAAGAAAGTATTCACATGACAAAGTTAATGTGTACCAAGGCAAAGCCTCTCAACTTGTGTACAAGGAATGCTGAAAGAGTCCCCTCAGCTCATGAGAAAGAAAAGTGGGGCCTCAGTGCAACCAGAGTGCATGGGCTTGTGTTAAGTGGTTTCCAGATTACTCCAATGTGCCATATCAACACTGTTTCCTAAGTGTGTAAAGGAATGTAAGATTGGGAAACATCTAATTAGTGGAAATTGCTAATCAGAAAACCAGAAGAACTAGGTTCAACTCCTTGTCAACTCACTAGCTGAGTGATCTTAAATTACTTTAACCTCTTTGGGATACTTAGACTCCTCATTTACTAAATGAAAACTAGAGTATTTCAATGGTCTCTTCTAGTTCTAAAACCCGTAATTTCCCTTAAGTTGACACTTCATAATATAAAGCAGTAGTCATTACTCATTTAATTAAAAACTCTAAATTCAGATATTCAATAAATATTTGTTATTTACTGAACCTAGTCTGCATGTGAGGATCTGGAAAACAAATATGGAAGACAAAATCCCTAAATAGATCTTATTGTGAATAATCTTTACATCCCTTTTAGGAGGTTAAATAGTAAAGTCTTCTGAATAGTGCCCAAATAAAGGAAATATTTTGCACAGATAATGGAAGCTTGCCTATGCATAATAAATATTTTTTACTTTAGCTATAATCAGAGCTTCTACCAATATATAAGAATTTTCTCCTCTATACCCTTCAACTGTTTTAAAAAGAAAAATTATGGTCATTTAAATTTACTCACAAATTACATTTGTAATTAAAATTGATTTCCAAAGTATAAATTTATAAAAATAGTTTAAAGACTCTCAAAAGGACTTCAACATCTTATATTCATATTACAGCAAGAAAATCAATGTGCTCCATATATTTTACCCATGATGAAACTTGTCCCATATCCATTACTATATACATAGTTTAATTGGGTGGGGTTGGGAGGGAGAGGCATGAATTCAAAATTTTAATTAAATATTACATAATTTAATGTTCCCCCAAGAATCTGAGCTGACATTTTCATATGAATACAATTTCACAAAGGTTACAAATATATATCAACTTACAATAGAAGGAATCATTTAGTATTTTACAGTTTTTCTAAAAATCTAGCTCCATAATCACTCTTTAAAAAAACAAAAAAATCCTTACCACATAATATGAAAAGTCCACATTTCTCTGGAAATGCATAGTCATCTAATAGTAAGGTCCAAAATGAGAATTACTATCTCCAGAGGAGGGTGGAGGAGGCAGCGGTGGAGGGGGAGGGGGTGGGGGTAGGGAGTATGGTAAGTTAAGTAATGGATGAGCTGCCATGTTTGGTGTAGCCCAACTCATGTTTACAGGTGGGGGTGGTGGTGGGGGTGGAGAGCGGAGTGGAAAATTATGCACATCAAACATTGGAAGAGGAAAGGGGTATTGTGGCATAATGGGATTATCTTGTCTCTGCGAAGGAAATCCTGAAGTCTCCTGAGATACCATATGTTCTGAATTATAGAAATGCTGAGGTGGAGGCCTGCCATGGCAAGATCGAGGGTATCTGCCCCTGGAAAATCCTCGTGTGAATTCTCTGTTACGATATCCTTTTGCATGCTCTGAAGTAGAGTGAGCATTCCAATTCTGATGTACTTCAGCAAAATCTTCACCTTTGAGTGAGGGGAGGGAAAACAAAACAACAAAAGTAAGTTTAATATATCAAAAAGCACTGTTTGAAATTTCAATTATGAATTTTCTTTATTATCCGGTATATCTTATGGCAGTTAAAAAAGTTTAAAACATAAAATGGTAAATTTTAAATGAATTTGAAAAGACAAAACCTAATGCCAAAGAAAGATAATCGAGCAAGTCAGAAAACACTTAGACGATAACTGTTCTACTCCAGCCAAACACCACAGAAGAAAATGTGTCACCATCTCTACACACTCTCAAAGGCTGAGTATGGATCCTAGACTTCTATCCTTGACAGGCAGTAATGAGGTACTCCAACCCTTCCACCGCAGTAGCATCAGGAACAGGCTGAACAGGGTGCCAGTAACAAGCCTCCCCGCAGTGACCATGAACATCACATGGGGAACCTGAACTTCCACCTCCACTGGCAGCAACACAGTGTTCTTCCCTCTTTTACACTGTGACAATGTCAGAGAAGACTGAGTAGAGTTAGGATTTTTGTCCCCATCCAGTGCTAATGAGGCCATCTTCCACTGGCGTCAGTGCATGCCATATGGGGAGGAATGACAAAGTACTCCTGTCCCTACCGGGCATAAGAAAATACCTCGTGGGGTGTCAGAACTTCTACCCTCATCCAGCACCCCTTGGCCAAAGGTGTCAACAGAGGCTAAGAGGAATACCTAGACTTCAATCTACCCCATTCTTCTTGCTGCCAGAGAAGCATTTTTAAAAAGACAAAGAAACAATTACAACAAACCCAGCTAAATCAGAAGATTTACATAAGATCCATGGTCTTGTAATATAATACTCAATATCCCAAGTTTCAATAAAAGAAAATTGCTCATCACAAAAAGAACCAGGAAGATTTAAAATTCAATGAAAAAAAAAATTAACCAAGGGTGTCACAAAGATGTTAGAATTATGAAAGGTATTAAAGCAGTCATAAAAATGCTTCAACAAGATATTATGAACATTCTAAAAAATTAAAATTACAAAGTTTTAGCAAAAAAAGGATATAAAAT
This sequence comes from Macaca thibetana thibetana, assembly GCF_024542745.1. Taxonomy (NCBI): domain Eukaryota; kingdom Metazoa; phylum Chordata; class Mammalia; order Primates; family Cercopithecidae; genus Macaca; species Macaca thibetana. Next base: position 26,702,814 of record NC_065582.1, on the reverse strand, counting down.
AAAGAATAAATTGAAATTTTAGAACTGAACATTACAATAACCAAAATAAAAAACTCAATGGAACAATATTGAAGGAGAAGAACAAAGGACGGAAACTACCCAACTTCAAGACGTATTATAAAGTTTAAGTAATCACAGCAGTGTGGTACTGGTGAAACAACGGACAAATAAATCAATGGGACAAAACAGAAGGTACAAAAATAGATCCCCATAAACATAATAAACTGATATTTAACAAAGGAGCAAAGGCAATACAACAGAGCAAAAGTAGTGTTTTTAACAAATGGGGCTGGAAAACCTGGACACCCATAGGCAAAAAAATAAATAAATAAATCTAGACAATAATCTTACACCGTTCACAAGAATTAATTCAAAATGGATCACAGACCTCAATGTAAAATGCGGAATTATAAAATTCCTAAAAGATAACATAGAAGAAAATTTAGATGACCTTGGGTTGATACTGACTTTTCTTTAGAGATGGAGTCTCGCTCTGCAGGCCTGGCTGGAGTGCAGTGGCACGATCTCAGCTCACTGCAACCTCCACCGCCCGGGTCCCGGCTCAAGCAATTATCCAGACTCAGCCTCCCAAGTAGGAATGCGCCACCATGCCCAGCTAATTTTTGTATTTTTAGTAGAGACGGGGTTTCACCATGTTGGCCAGGCTGGTCTTGAACTCCTGACCTCCTGATCTGCCCACCTTGGCCTCCCCACGTGCTGGGATTACAGGTATGAGCCACTGTGCTCGGCCAATAATGACTTTTTAGATAATGACTTTTTAGATAGGACATCAAAGGCATGATCCATGAAAGAAATGATCAATATGCTGAATTTCATTAACTTAAAAATTTCTGCTCCATGAAAGATACTGTCAGGAGAATGAAAGAAAAAAAGCTCAGAAGTTCAAGGTTACAGTGAGCTATGATTGTAACACTGCATTCTAGCCTGGGCAACAGAGTAAGAGATCTCAAAAAACAGACAAAGAAAAAAAAAAGAAAAAAAAACCCCTCAGCAAGACATTTGTTGATGTAGGTAAGATTCTAAAATTTACACTGAAAGGTAAAGGACCTAGAATACCGATTATAATTTTGAAAAAGAAAAATAAAGTAGGAGTTATCACTCTACGCAATTTCAAGACTAACCTCACATTCCATACAAAATTTAATTCAAAATGAATCACAAGTGTACAATTTAAAACAGACTACAAAACTTTTAGGGAAAAAAACAGAAGAAAATCATTAGGATCTAAAGCTAAGCAGGAAGTTATCAGATTCCATAAACAAAATTGATAGCTTTCCTCAAAACTAAAAAACTTTGGTCTTGCAAAAGGCCCTCTTAAAAGAGGGAAAAGACTACAGACTAGACAAATCATGAACAAACCACATATTTGACAGAAAGCGAGCATCTAAAATACACATTTTTAAATTCTCGTAACTCAACAGTAAAAATTCAGAAAAACAATTTAAAAGTGGCAAAAGATAATGAACTGACATATCACTGAAGATAGAGACGGTAAATGAGCACATGGAAAGATGTTCAATGCCATTAGCCATTAGGAAAATGCAAATTAAAACCACAATTATATTTGCACTACAAACCTAGCAAAATGGCCAAAATTAAAAAGAGTGATAACACCAAATGCGGGAGAAAATGCAAAGAAATTGTCACTCATCCATTGCTGATAAAAACGTAAAATGGGGGCCGGGCGCGGTGGCTCACGCCTGTAATCCCAGCACTTTGGGAGGCCGAGGCGGGCGGATCACAAGGTCAGGAGATCAAGACCATCCTGGCGAACACGGTGAAACCCCGTCTCTACTAAAAATACAAAAAAATTAGCCGGGCGTGGTGGCGGGCACCTGTAGTCCCAGCTTCCAGGGAGGCTGAGGCAGGAGAATGGCGTGAACCTGGGAGGCAGCGGAGCTTGCAGTGAGCCAAGATCGCGCCACTGCACTCCAGCCTGGGCGACAAAGCGAGACTCTGTCTCAAAAAAAAAAAAAAAAAAAAAAAGTAAAATGGTACAGCCATGCTGAAAAACAGTATGGCAATTTCTTAGGAAACTAAACATACAATGCAACTATTATACAACCAAGCTATTGTACTCTTGGGCATTTCTTCCAGAAAAATAAAAATCTGTTTTCACAAAAAAACTGTACATAAATATTTATAGCTGCTTTATTCCTAATAACCCCAAAATGGAAACAACCTAGATGTCCTTCAGTGGATGAATGGTTAGGTAATCTGGTAAATTCATGCCATGAAACGTTACTCTGTAATGAAGAGGAACAAACTATTATTGATACATGCAGTAATGTGGGTGGATGCACAGATTTTTTTTTTTTTAATTTTTTTTTTATTATTATACTTTAAGTTCTAGGGTACACATGCACAACGTGCAGGTTTGTTACATATGTATACATGTGCCATGTTGGTGTGCTGCACCCATTAACTCCTCATTTACATTAGGTATATCTCCTAATGCTATCCCTCCCCTGGTCCCCTCCCCACAATAGGCCCCGGTGTGTGATGTTCCCCTTCCTGTGTCCAAGTGATCTCATTGTTCCATTCCCACTCATTGTTCTCACTATGAGTGAGAACATGCGGTGTTCGGTTTTCTGTTCTTGTGATAGTTTGCTGAGAATGATGGTTTCCAGCAGACGCACAGATATTATGCTCAGTGGCAAAAGCCTTTCCCTAAGCATACTATATTGTATAACTTCACTTATATAATTTTCTGGATATGACAAAATATATGAAAATGGAGAATGGATTAATGGTTACCATGAGTGAAGGAGGGGCTGAGTGGTAAGGACGTGGCTGTGACTATAAAAAGGCAACTGGGTAGCTCTCTGGTGATGGAAATGTTGTATAGCTTCATTGTATCCTGTCGATACCCTGGCTGGGATAGTGTTCCATATATAGTTATGCAAGATGTTGCAACTGGGGGAAATTGAATAAAGGGCATACAACAACACCTCTCCTATTATTTTTACAACTGTATGTGAATCTACGGTTATCTCAGAAAGTTTAACTTTTTAAAAAAGGTAAAGGGAATGCATGTTTATAAATAAGATACTGTGATTTAGGGGTTCATCAAGTACTTGATCATGGAAGCAAACAGGTATCTTAAGAAAAAAGTGCTGACAAGCACAAGTAACAAAGTTTAGTCTGTCTGTTACCTCAGGAAGCCATTTTTACTGCTTAAGTTCATAAAACTACCACACCTCCTGCTATGTAACGGCTCTAAATGTTAGCAGGATGCTAGGAGGTAAACAGAGAAAACCCAGATGTTTCCCTTGGTTTTATTATTGATAAACTTATATAGATGCAAATGAAGATAAAAAAACGACTATATATATCGTATTCACTCACCTGGCTCATTAAATTCAGATTTGAGTTTTTTCCGGCCTTGAATCTGAGATTTTTTCCTCTGTTTGGCTTCTTTTTCTTTTTCATCATCACTGAAATCTAAGGCCTTGCAGAGAAAAGTACATAATAGGTTTATGTTACATGGATTTGCCAATTCAATAGTACATACTTGGAGGTGAAGAAAACAAGCCTATTACTAATCATTGACTAAAAAAAGTTGCCTTTTTGATACTTAATATTTTCTATATCTGAATTAGACATGGTAGAAAAATAAAGTATTTTTTGATAAATGCTTAATGACTCTTTAATTAACACAGGTCAGTAATCAACCTTCAGATATGAGTCTGACTTCCAGTTTAGACTTAAGATTCATCATAGTATCAGATGCAAAAGAGTGCCAAAGGTAAGAGTATCAAGGACTAAGTAAATTATATACATTATCAGAGCCAATAAAAAATGGAAGACAATGTTCCATAATTCATTCATTCAAAATACACATCCAAGCACTGTTCTAAACATTTCACAGGTTCATTCTTTACAGGTTTACCATCTTATTTTTTAAATATAATTTTAAGTATATAGCAAGAACTATAAATAAATGAGGGAAAATAAGGGTACACAAATCATGAGGAAGCTATTTAGATAGGACCATAGGCAAAGGCTTTTTTTTTTTTTTTTTTTTTTTGGCGCAGTGGCACGATCTCAGCTCACTGCAACCTCTGACTCCCACGTTCAAGCGATTCTCCTGCCTCAGTCTCCTGAGTAGCTGGGGTTACAGACGCACGCCAACCTGACCAACATGGCAAAGGCTTTTATAAGCAGATACATGAATGATCCAACTCCTAAGAGGAAATTATTTAAAAATTAAAGGTGGTAAAACTCATATGCAACTAAGAATTAGGATTCATTCTTATAATCTACTGAGGAAACCAAGATTTATGAGCTATTTATCTTATGACTGCCATGGTATCTACATTCCTACGTTCAGGCATTTTATTATTCTATTATTAACACCAGAAAACTTTTATTATGTTTCATACAAAAAATATATGAAAGCAGGCCCACTATGTATGGATGGATACACATTTAAAAAGAAAAAATAAAATGTATATGAAAGTCTTTGTATGTAATTTTCAGTATGGCTTCACTGGAATACATTCTAGATCAAATCCTCCATCAACAGGAATCCATACACTTCAGATTCTGAAATCTAATTTGAAAACATGAAATAATTGTATGCCTTCTAATGCACTATTTCACATTACTGATCTTAAAGGGATAAGATTTTAAAACTCAGGTTAAATCTGGTATCTGACAGACACTAGAAAGTATGGAGATCAGATAGAAGACTCCTTTTTCTGAGAAAACAGATTAAATGTACAATGAACGAGTGCTACGACTTAATGCTATGTTATTATAGTGCTGGAAAAAGAGAAAAAAGGAAAAGGAAGACTTCTTGACATGGATAACCCAATAGAAACACCTGAATGAGTCAGCTATGAAAATAAAGAGAATTTTCAGGGAATGGAAACAACACACACAGAGGCATGATAGAACATAGTATATACAAAAAAGAAAAATGGTTCTGAAAGGTAAAGTGAAAGCTGCTGCTTCTTACACAGCAAAACCAGAAAAGATAAAATTGGAGACGCTAATAAGGAACCTTATTGTGCCATTTTAAATAATTGAACATCATCTTAAGAGCAGGAGGGAGGAACTAAGGATTTTAATTGGGAATAGTTTATTTCACAGAGATTACTTTGGTAGTATTTTGCTATCACTCCTAAAATCAGAGAAAAATTCACGTCTCTTATATGCAAATTAATTCATATTTCCATTCATTAAATACATTTATTCAACCATAAAGTATATGGTGGCATATTAAAAATGGCTATGAAGATGAATATGATACAACCCTAGGTAATTTTTAGTTTATTTACACAGTCCAACATTTCATAACACATAATTTCTCTTATTTTCCTTTATGCAAGCTTTCTATTTTCACATCACATGATGTTTCTCTTTTCTCTTTTTAAGTTTAAACTTCACGAATTTATAATTTTAATCTATGATCAACACCAGGCAATAATTCTATACTACAAAGTTTCATCAACAAATATTACATAATTAAATCCCAACATACTTAATGATCCAGTTCTAGCTACTTGGAAAAAACGAACACCATGAACTAGGTGAGATGTAATTTGGCAATTAACCTAGTCAAACGAATTTTACGAATAACTCACATTGCTGTAATTGGTAACTTCAATGGTTAGGTCAGAAACAACAGGGATTCATTAGAATATCTGGATTCTGGTCGGGTGCGGTGGCTCATGCCTATAATCTCAGCACTTTGGGAGGCAGAGTGGGGTGGATTACTGGAGGTCAGGAGTTCAAGACTAGCCTGGACCAACATTGTGAAACCCCGTCTCTAATAAAAATACAAAATTAGCTGGGCGTGGTGGCATGTGCCTGTAATCCCAGCTACTCGGGAGGCTGAGGCAGGAGAATCGCTTAAACCCGGAGGCAGAGGTTACAGTGAGCCGAGATTGTGCCACTGCACTCCAGCCTGGGCAAAAAGAGCAAAACTCCATCCCATATCCAAAAAAAGAAAAAAAGAAAATCTGGATTTTACAAGAAATATGTTTTGAGATATTTATGAATCTCTAAACATTTTAAAACATGTAATTCCAGTAATAAGATGCTCTAGATGCTCTAAACTTAATTCAGAACATTAAGTGAATATTCAGAGCCTTAATTGAAATCACATAAATACACAGACTTAGAAAACATAATTCCATTTTAATTCAGATACTAAGCAAGGATCATTCACTGGTTAAGTGATTAATACCTGTACAAAACCCTCTAAGTGGGTATAAACCTGATTCATACCTCAGTAAAATTAGAAACTAACACAGATCATGATTTAGCATTGCTTTAAACATCTAAAATGACCAAGGTTAAATCTGTAAATATCAAAAATCTGTAATACTGGCTGGGCAAGGTGGCTCATTCCTGTAATCCCAGCACTCTGGGGGGCTGAGGCAGGAAGATCGCTTGAGGGCAGGAGGATCACTTGAGGCCAAGAGCTTGAGACCAGCCTGGGCAACATAGTGAGACCCCCATGTCTATATTCGTTTAAAAAAAACCAAACTGTAATACTGAGAAAACTTCATAAGAACTGCCAAGAAAGTTTTAAAAACTCTCCTGTATGATTTTTACTTATAAAAATATTTATATACATTTTTATTTTATACTATATAAATACATGCTATTTTTAAGAAATGAATATATTCATTGTTGTAATTAAAAAAAAAAAAAACCCTCAAGATAATCTGCTTAAACACTTTCATAGAATGTTAACCAAGTAATCCTATTAAATCATTAACTCATTTATATATTATTCCTAAATTTACTACACATTTCTAGGAAGACTAGATTATCAAGTCACCTTGGGGCATAAAACTATTGTTTTGCTGATGTAGATACAAAAAGAAAATCAAGGTCCCTTTTTAGAAAGGTAGTTATATCGTTAAAAAGTAGAGAGTTAGGCAGCTTCCAATGATCTGGTGCTTCCAATGATTTTGTACTTCCAAAAGAAGGGCAGCTTACTACTACTAAAAGCACCACGTCTTCATGTCCCATACGGTGGGTGTATTTACTAAACTGAATTAAATTTTTTAAAACTAACGACAGCCTGCCTTTATCACACATCAACAAAGTTAACAAAAATAGCAAATTACATTGTAAATAAGGTGATAATTATTAAAATACAACTAAATGTAACTGAAAAAAGTTTTTTTCCTAAATGACCAATCAAAACCTTTCATTGAAAGGTATAAAATAGTCATCTAGGAGGGTGAGAGAATACATGGGCTAGAACAGGAGAATGCAGTATGGCTGCTAGCCAGTATCAATGACTTCCCTAACAGCAAGGATGATAAAATTTATAAGACTAAGTCCTGCCCTACTTTATAAAATGTTGCATAAAAAAACTTATACTTACCTCTGGTGGTGGTTCCTGATCATTCTTCCATGATGCATCTGATCCCTTATCCCTGGGTGGGGTGGGGATGGGAGTCAAAAAAGTATTTATCACAATTCTGTTAAGTGCTTATAACTTAAAAGTACTGAAAATAATAAAGGACATGAGTTTAACCTTTAATTTTGCAATACACTTATGTGTCTTTTACCTTATTTCAAAAGATGTGGGAAGTTCCTAAGAAAAACACAAAAGTTGGGCAAATATAAATATTAGGATTAGGGAATTGGAATGAGAAGCCAAGGCTATGGTGTGCAGTGGAAAGCAGATGGACAGCGCTTTTGATTTTTGTTTTCATGATATTTGCAGTTTTCACAAAACTGAGTTTTAAAAAAACCCTTATTTCATGCCAACCGTAGATCGGAAGTTGTTCCACGTGTGAACTACACAAAACTGACTGAGCCATTCCCTTTTCAAAGATTTTACAGGTTTAATGGCAGAGATATCAATATGAATTATTTTCTCCTCAGTTTACCTGAGGAATGTCAGTAATCCTCTATGAGTAACCAAGGCTTATTCCAACACTGATTCTCAAAGCAGAGAGGGTCAAATGAAGGCTAACTATGAATAGTTTGAGGAAGAGGAAGAGGAGCTGCTTTAAAGATTCTGAAGGACAATATAACAACTGGCATGTGTGAAATGTGTAATTGCAGCTGAAAATCAACAACTTTTGGTGCAGAGTTTTATACTTTACAACCAACAGAAGTACAGAAATCTATTATGAGCAGTATAATTTGTGAAAGCTCATTTTTAATCTTTTTAATTTTGTTAATTTCATAGTTTCAAGTACTATTTTGTTATTCCATTATGTTAAAATATCACAAAGTAAAATATTACAAAGTATTAGGACTAGATGTCCTTATTGTTTTAAACTAGATCTCAAAAATAAGATTCCCAGGAATTAAGCCCATTAAAATCAATGTACAGACGTCAGTTTGCTGGCACAACATGAAAGTTGTTAAGTTTGCTTTAAATTTTTGATTCAGAACTTTGACATTATATATGAGTATCAATGACTTTTCCATCACTTAAAAGAAAAAAAGCATTTCCTCAATTGTCATTTCACACATGCACCTTAAATATAGGTCTGGTATTCCTTTCTGCATACGTGACATCTCATGATCTGGACTGCTGTTAGCCTGGAATCACAGGCATAAATGGGAAAAATTCCCCAACTACTGCATCTATTACAAAAAATCAAAATCTACTAATGGAAAGATCAAGCAACATTTCAAAAAGCACTTTTAACAAGACAGTAAGTACATGAGAAACTAAGATCAAAATAACCTCATCAGAGAACAGTAAGCTTGAAAGGAGCTGAACTTCTCTACCTCAAAGACAAAGTCCTCCACCGAGTTCCCATGACAGACGCCAAAATGCAGTCTAGAATACAACAGTTTTCCTGGGGGAGGGAGGTTTCTGAAATATAGGTCTAATTTCCCACTTCATTGATTTACTACTACTTCTTAATAGAAGAACTGCAAATCAAAACCAAAGACTGAATCTATTATTTAAAATCTATTTAAAAACCATCTTCAGAAAACCTCTTCAAGTTTATCTGTTTTAAGCTAAAATACTCTATTTGTTAAAAAGCTGCATATGTGGCATATCCACAGCAGTATCTTTATATTCAAAACAGGATGAAATGCTAAATATTTAAAGCATTTTAGAATATATTAATATCTTGAAGGCTTTGTGTCTATTTAATTCATCTTTCTTGTCAGTGTTATTTAGGAAAATAACCTTATGCAATCTGAAGAATAACTTAGGCAAAATATTCCTCCAGACTTTTATGTAGATTCTTAAACATGAGTTAAATCAATTATCAGGACTAAAATTTTCATCTCTGAAATAAATGAAATTTGGTGACTTGAGACTTTATTTAATATGTAAGTGGCATAAGTAATCTTCTTATGCCATGCAACTGGGGCTGGTACCTTTGACATAATATCAAAGTTACTCAGTGACCAAAGCTCCTTTGTTTTCCTGCAAAAACAGCATCTATAAAAATCTATCGCCTAGGTTTTAAGTTTCCAATAAAAGAAGAGCTAGAACTAAAAGGAACTTCTTTGTCAAACTGAGTGCAAAGTCTCTGGATTTAACCTTCCCCCAATCTTTGGCAGTCTTTTCTTCCACTCCCAATCTAAAAATATTTTTGGTGGCTCATATTCATTACATCATTCGAAAGCATTCAAGTTATTTTTATTAAAAAAAATCTATTCTACTTAAATTCATATGCTATCTCATGATATAAAAAATTAAATAACATAATTATAACAAGTTCAACTGATACAAACAGCTTTACGACTAACAGCTGGCAACAGCTAACATTTGAAAAATAGTCAACCAATGGGAGCAAAAATATAAAAAAATTGCTGGTCACATGCCACAGAAATCACTTAGCATTATTTGTAAAGAAAATGGAGAGCACTGGTTTGTTGGTTAGGTCAACTCCATACACCATGGCTTTCTACACAATTCTTCAGGGACACGTGTTAGTTGTCTCTCTACAAACTTACAATTTATAAGCAAAATAAAGAGATATACTCATTTTTTTTCTCTTGAAAATTAAGTTTTATTGAAGAGCAAGGTCTCTAAATAGAATCCCAAGAGAATTTTACTTAACTGAAAAAAAAGTTATTAAGAAATGATAGTAATATTAGTACTAATACTAAAATAGCAAGTACATTAAAGAAAGTATATAATGGAAAAAACACTGAACTAGAATCAGATAGTGTACAAGGCTCAAATGTGCTCGTAATGGCTGATTATTTCATTTTTTGCAAAAGATATGAGTTCTACGTACAAAATCTGAAAATAAATTGTAGGCTTCAAAGATATTGTTAGGAAGATAAATGAACTCTTTGCAAGGGAGACACAATATAACTATAAGAAACTACATCACTGAGAATTATTCTTGAAATATAAGTTATGTAAGTGAAGAACAACATGGCAGTAAAGTACTTACTGTTTAAGTTTTTCTGTGAATATATATTGGGTGAAATCTTTCATTGATGGAGCAAAATACATAGTCTCCTTTATTTTAATACCTTTACTCTCAATGTGATCTGAAGAATTAAACCGTAACACATAAAATGGATGTGCAACAGGTCCAAATATCTCAAATATCTGTAATAGAAACACAAAGTCCTCTTTTAACATGTAAAATAACTATTTGAAAAGTTAGCAGTGTTTTCTTTTAAAAATCCCACTGATAATTGCTAGAACAAGGTAATTTTGTCAATGTTAGGGCAATAAAATAATTTTTATTTATATTTATGTCATTTTTACATACTCAGTCTTCATGTATTGATTAAAATGCACTCGCTCATTCCAGATTTCCCTTCTATGAATGTAAAAACAACAGTAACAAGTTTGTTCCTCACCAAATTCAAATCATTTTGGTGGTACCAACTAGATGCAAATTATGATTTTTTAAAATTATTGTTCATTTAAGTTGTAAGGTACAAAGAAAAGGATTGTAACTGGTAACTTTTGAGAAATAACATGTATACATTTGGAATCATCAGATGGGAAATATAAAAGCAAGCTTCTAACTTCAATAGGTGTTAAATCGCTTTTGCTGTTTCCATAGTGTCAGGAATTTTGTAAAATTAAAGACTTTTTCTAATTTAACAAATAATAAAGTAGAAGTTATTTACGTTTAAAAAACACAAAGATGGTGCAGCCTTTAACATTTAACTAAAAGAACTGCTTTTAGCAGAACCACATATTTTACTTCTGAAAACGTTTTAAGAATAATGAAAGGAAACCTCTTGGTTTCAAACTGTATTTTCTTCTCAAAATACGTGAATTAAAAAATATATTGTCTGGCTGGGTGTGGTGTGGCTCACTCCTGTAATCCCAGCACTTTAGGAGGCGAGGCGGGTGGATCACCTGAGGTCAGGGATTCAAGACCAGCCTGGCCAACATAGTGAAACCCCATCTCTACTAAAAATACAAAAATTAGCCGGGTATGCTGGCAGGCACCTGTAATCCCAGCTACTCAGGGGGCTGACGGAAGAGAATCGCTTCAACCCAGGAGGCAGAGGCTGCAGTGAACCGCGATTGTGCCATCGCACTACAGCCTAGTGGACAAGAGCGAGATAATATATGTATATTATAGAGATAAGACCATGACCAATGCCAGTACAGATTTTTCCAGTCTTTTTTCTAATATGTTATTTTTTCTTTACGACCATACTGTAGTTTTGTATACTGTCCCTTTTTAAAAACCTAAAGTTGTTCCATGTTATATTCTTTGTAAGTATAATTTTAGCAATTATAAAACACCTCTTTACAGAATCAGAACAACTTATTTAACTTCTTTCTTTTTTTTTTTTTTTTTTTTTTTGAGACGGAGTCTCGCTCTGCCGCCCAGGCTGGAGTGCAGTGGCCAGATCTCGGCTCACTGCAAGCTCTGCCTCCCGGGTTCACGCCATTCTCCTGCCTCAGCCTCCTGAGTAGCTGGGACTACAGGCGCCCGCCACCTCGCCCGGCTAGTTTTTTGTATTTTTTAGTAGAGACGGGGTTTCACCGTGTCAGCCAGGATGGGTCTCGATCTCCTGACCTCGTGATCCGCCCGTCTCGGCCTCCCAAAGTGCTGGGATTACAGGCTTGAGCCACCGCGCCCGGCCTAACTTCTTTCTTTTTGTAGGACATTTAGGCAGCTTACAATTTGTTCAACATAATACATGATGCCATGATAAAAATCTTATATATAAATCTCTATACTTCAGATTTCCTAAAAATTGATTTGTAAGGAGGGGAAGTATTGAAGCTGAAAGTACGATAATTAACACTAAGGCATAAAAGTTTTAATGGAAATTACTAAATAGCTTTCTAAATAGCTTGGACCAATTTATACCAACTGCCTTGAACATAGTTGTTTTATCACATCCTCAGTTCTTAATTTTTGATAGCAAATGCTCTGCACATTTTATGATCTTTACTACAGCACTGAATCTTTTATTCGTTTTCACTAAGGCGTAAAACAGCTCACCTATCAGGGCACCACCATTCTGAAGATACGTGTACTCTAAAAAGAAGTAGTGACATTAAAAACTATTAAAATGCCAATGTATTATGAAATAACACTAACAGCATCACAAATTTAAAGCTTTAAAAAAGTGTAAAAGCAAAAAACTTTAAGAAAATAGCAAGACATTTGCTTTGAAAAGGTTTAGATAAATCCAGTAGACCTCATCCAGTAAGAACTGTGAAGGACGGAAGAGGTGTACTCAGCACCACTCTTACTGGCCTATCTGACATCTATTATTGTAGTCTTATTTTCACTTAAAATTGTTTTAAAAACAATTCACAAGTTTAATTCCCTCAAATACAGGCAAACCCAATTCTTCATTTGGGCAGAGATTAAATGTCCCATCAACCAGGAAAAAACACTTCCTATAATAATGAATGTGAAGGCCATATTTAGAAAATTGTGAAACAAAATGAAATTTATTTATAATCTACTTCCTTTGTCTTATTTTATTTCTTCCCTATTGACCAATCCACCAATCCCCATCAACAATTATAAATAAAACATGAAATTCACACATTCTAAAAAAACCAAAAAACAAAAAAACCTTTTAAGTTTCCTGTGTATTCATTAATATAAGGTAAAATAATCAGTATGCAACCTGGTACATAGACTGTTTCCCAGGTATTTGTTTCCTAGATAGCATGAATCCATTTCCTAAGAGTGAAAAACGATTTCAATGGAAAAATTCCTTGCAAACTTCAGGTCTATGCAGTATGGTTTGAACTAAAATATAAGTGACATTCAAAATTCTTGGACAAAATCAAAGCATAATATTTTAGTTGACTGTTCCTAGGTTCTGAAGTGTTTATGAGCCACAACTATAATGAAATCATTATAAAGTTTTAGGTAAAACAACATTACAGGCAGTAGATAACAGGAAGCCATACAATAGACAGTATGTGACATGAGCCAATACTAATAGGTATGTTACAGGAAAACTTGACCAAGTTCACATAAGCAATTTAGCTAATCCAGAGTAGAAAACAGGAATTTAATAATATTTTAAATCACCATTAGCCTCTGAGTGTAGAGTTTAGATTGACTAATACCTAAGAGCTAAACTGTAAAGAGTAACTTAAGACACAGCAAAGCTCAGGCCAGCCCACTTCTCCTCATACAGCTCCATATGAGGCACCCATATTCCTTCTCGGTCATTCCACCCAACTTAGGGGATTTTGTAACTTCCATACTACCTGATTCAAGATAAAAGCAAAGGAAGTAAAAGACTGTAAGGACAGTATAAGAAATTGAATTTGGAAAAGTAGCAGCTGAGACCTCTACTATGAGGTGGGCAGGCAGCTTTCTTTATATCTTTAAAAATGGTATATATTCTGTAGGTGTTCCTATAAAAATTTAATCCAACTGATGCTTTATACTTGCCCTGTCATTGAGAAGTGGTTTCTTAGGTATCCTTTCACATGGCTCTAGCTGATAATACTCACCATTTTTTACTCAAAGTCATCATATTTTTGCTACAAGATCTCCAAGGATTCCTATCACACATAGAGGTTAATACACACCATAACAACAACGTGGTACAGCTATAATGTAGGGTCTGCTGGGAAAAGTAACTGACAAGCAGAGAAGATATAGAGTGCATGCAGCTCCCCAAATTCCATCCCAGCATAGGATGGGCTTAAATGTTCTGTGTGCACCATGGCAAAAGTTTCAGTGGCGTAGAAGGCCTGTTTGAGCCAGCAGGCTGGACGTGCACAGACAATACTGCAAAAGGGAGAATGAGCTGTACTCTCCTCCCCTTCTCCACACACACACCATGTCACAAACTTATAAGTTATCTAGAGGGGGCTAGGTAACTCCCAGTTTTTCTATTATCTAGGAGAGGACTAGGTAAATTCCAGTTTCTCTAAGTAACAGTAACTACATCAAGGAATCTCCAGGACTAGGAACAATGCTGGCAGACTGTGCCTGTGAAAGGCCAAGATTTGCATGCTGCCACCTGGGAACAGCCTTTAAAGAATGTCTCTCCAGGTAAGCCAGCTTTGGGCTAAACTGCCAAAGGAGAAAGGAAATGAGGAAATGAACCTTTACAACTATTCAACATTGTCTTTTATCAATCACTTTGTGCTTTTTTCAATTCCCATTAACAAAAATGAAGAAAATACAGATAAATGGAGTATTCTAATCCATTAGGTAAACTGATCACTGTGTGTATTACTGTATCACAAGTTACCTTGAAATATATCATGAGAACTGAGGGGGTGGGGAACAACACTCCATCAATATAAAAGAGTCCTCTAGAAAATCATCATATCCTAGCAAACAAGACAGTAATATAATCTTTTAAAAAGGAATCAGTAAAAATTTCCTACCCACTGATATATGAGAAGGAAACAGATTTCACTAGTTATCAAGAGACCTAGCAGTTATTAGGATTAAAGGGCAAAGGTAAGAATAAAAATCTGAGACTGTCCTCCCTTAATCAGTGGGGAAGGTAAAGGGAGGTGGAAGGGAAATGAACCTGGGTTGTAATCTCATCCATTTCAGCTTTGTGACTTTTTAGCAAGGTTTCTCAAGTTTTAAAATAAAGGTAATTCTACTTCCTTGCAGGGTTTTAGTGAACTTAAAATGATAACATAAATATCACTGTAGCTGATTACTATTGTGTTACTGAAGAGGGAAAAGATGTTCAATGGCTTGCTACTGAAGGTAAAACTAATTTAGTATTTAGATAAGACACGCTAACAATCTAAAAGGTACTCAGTTTCATATTGTGCTTCTTGGTTTGTTTAACAAATACTTTCTAATCTCTACTTCCACTACTATTTTGGGGAATCAGTATTTTTCAAAGACTTGTCACAAAGTCTTTCAAAAGCATTTATAAGGCGTTCTATGTAAAATTAGAAATAGATTTAATTTTTGTCAACAGGCTTATGCCATATAACTAAAGTTAGAGGTACAAATGTTATATTTTAACTGACTCCTTTCAAAGTTAAATAACAGCTGAATATTAATATTATTAGTCACATTTACATGTCTAGAAATTCAAATGTAGTGGAAAATACAAAAAAATGCCGTTTAGAGGTTTTAATTTAGCAAAGTGTTGAGTATTTTCAGATTAAAATTGTCTTAAGTTAGGTACTAAGAAAAAAAGACAACTGTCATTAAAATCACAAATAGCTCCTTTCTTGTTTGTATTCAACTCAATACACATTTACTTGGCAAAAATAATTTCCAAAGAACTGTACTAGGTACAATGGGGGATATCAAGGTGAATAAAACTGTCCCTATTGCCAGGAAATAAATACTTACTTAGTATTTATATTCTTGATTTTAGAAAGTTATTATGTCTTCTGCCGACCTGTCAGAATTGCCTACTTGCTGGGTACAGTGCACAGTTTTCTATATTAAGGTGGACATGCAGGGTTGTTACATTAGAAAGATGTTAAAAGGGACCAAATCTTATAGTAATTACTCGAGTGCACATATTTGTAATTCCCCAGGATGTAAGATACAGTGACAATTCACTGCTGTCAGTGAAATATTTTTCTATTTGGAAAAGATTCCACACTGAGCTTCCACCTGAGGAAGTCAAAGTCTGAAAAGGCTGAGAGCCACTATTCAAAGGAGCTCACAAGACAAAAATGCTTAAGAGCTACTATACTATGGGAAGTCTTCTTCACTCAGCTGGGTATATGGAGGGTAGGAAACGATGTGCTATACATTACGTAGACTCACTGCCTAGCAAGTTATCTGACAAACACTAGGAAAGAATTCTATACATGTGTACTTAATAACTCATGCGGCAAAGAGTAATAATCAGTAGTAAACCAATTTACAGACAGATACGAAGTACTGAAGGAAATCAAGAATGTACTGAAACTAGAGAGCTCTAGATTGTCCATCAATTAAAATAAATAAACTCTTCTGAGAACTGATGGGGAAAGTCAGAAAAAAACAATAAATAAATAGAATAATTTGTAAGACTTGAAATGTTTTACAAACCTTTCCTGCTGCTTGTCGATCACTTTTAAAAATTACAGTCTCCTCATTAACTGGAGGTAGGTTAGTCATAGATTCAATTATTACTGAAAAATAAAATAGATTACTTCAAGATTTACTTATAAGAGAATGTAGAATTTTAATAAAAATCTTAGCTTTAATTCCAATATAATTTAAAATAAAATTGAAGGTGGGATTATTACCTCATTAACCATTTCTCTTCAGTAAACAAAGTCTACTTATTACCAAATATCACTGGGAAATGTTTTATACCTATTTTTAATATAAAAAGCTACAACTCTAAGGGAAAAAAATTAAAATGCAAATCCTACAGAAAATCTGAATCATCCATTAAAGAGTCAACAAATTCAAGCTATGCACATATTCTCAAGTAATTTTTACCAAAAATAGTGTAATCACATTTCGTTGTAAAACTGTTTTAAAAGAAATTAGTCTTCTTTCTTACTCTTAAAAATTCTTTTCTACGAAGCACTGTTTAGTTAATGGTATACGAAAATGTTAAATAAAAGGCTTCACAAAAGCATCTTCCTATGAAAAGAAGAAGTAAAAGTGCTAGAGCTCACAGTAATTTTTATCATTACACAAAAATTCCCTCCTCAAAAAGCAAAAGCATAACCTCCAAATCTCCAGTTCTTTTAAATGACACAAGTGTTAAAGAACTGATCTACCATAACAAAGAGAAAACACACACACACACAAACACACACACACTCTCTCAATAAATTTTTAGAAAATCAGAGCCACAAGTAAGAACACCTTGTTATATTACATAGATAATACCATGTCCACTAAGGGAATAATCAGTCGTAAACCAATTTACAGACAGATATGAAGAACTGAAGGTACTTTGGGAGACTGATGAGGAAGGATGGCTTGAGCCCAGAGTTTGAGACCAGCCTGGGCAACACAGCAAGACCTCATCTCTATTAAAAAAACAGTTAGTACTTCCGAATTCCAAATATACACATAAGCAACAGATCAAGGGGCAACATGTTTTGAGTTAAATCTGCAACAGTAGTATGTACTGATTTTGACCCACTTACTCTTTATTCCCATTAGGTTGATAATTTTTTTAGTCTATGTTAGTCAAAATAGTATTGTTAAAAATGCAAAAATGACATGCATTATTCCATGTATGTCATAGAGTTTACATTTTTTTTTGAGAATCAACATTATGACCTAAAATTTTTCTGTATACATCAAGTCTAATAAATGTTTAAATCATACTAATCAAGAAATTAGTAGCTTGTTTATCTATACATATTATTAAATACCATAAGATAACTCTAAAACTAGTAAATGTAATGATTCCAGAATCATGGAATTTTAATTATTATTTTTGAAAAGAAGGTTCATTTTAATCTACATTTTTATTAATAAACTAAAAAAGTACAAAATCATGTATTAATTTTTTAAAATATCAATATAGACACTGTTAGAAAAAAGTCAAAAGAAAAAGTCCGATTTCTATCACTGACTCACTATACAACTGGTCCTAAGAGCAACTGACTTGAATTTTTCTGTTTCCTTAGGTCCTATGGAGGCTGGTGGGCAATTTAGGTCCTCTTCACAGTTCTAAAATCCTATTACTTTGTCAGTACTGAGTTCTACTCTCCGGCATATCCTACTATGAGTTAACAGTACCTGCATTAACAAGAATCTGTTCTCTTATAACTCAGCAGCTTCATATTTCATGCCAATAACAGTAT
Source organism: Macaca thibetana thibetana (assembly GCF_024542745.1). Lineage (NCBI taxonomy): Eukaryota > Metazoa > Chordata > Mammalia > Primates > Cercopithecidae > Macaca > Macaca thibetana. The sequence goes on along the minus strand of NC_065582.1, from coordinate 26,684,672 downwards.
TAAATCACAAAACTTTCTCATGTGTTTTTAAGACAAAATCAAAGGTGCTCCCCCAGAGATATCCACACTCTACTACCCGAATCTGTAAATACATTACATTTTTAAGAACCTTTGCAGATGTGATTAAAGTTAAGGACCATGAGATAGGGGAGATTATCCTGGATTATGCAGGTAAACTCAATCTAAAAAGTCTTTAAAAGCAGAGAACCTGTCCACGTATGGTTAGAGTGAGGTGAGATAATGGAAGAAGGCTCAGAGACAGATGTTACATTACTGGCCTTCAGGATAAAGAAAGAGAGCCAAAAGTCAAGGAATGTGGGCAGGCTCTAGAACCCAGAAAGAGCGAGGAAATAAGATTCTCCCCTAGTACCTACAGAAAATAACTCAGCCCTGTTAACACTTTTGATTTTAAGCCCACTGAGACCCACATGAGAACTGTATGACAAAATTGTGCTGTTGTAAGTCACTAGGTCTGCAGTAATTTGGTATAGTAACGTTAGAAAACTAATAAACCAAATCAAAGGAAATTCTGGAGGAAATATGTCAGTAAAAGCAGACATTTAAATTTCTATAAAGAAACTGTACTTACATATAATTTTAGTATAGGAAAACTGAATTTTATCTCTTCAAACTTAATGACTATAAAGTGTTAATTACGTATGTCTAAAATTTACTAGTCATAAAAGTCACTGATTCAATTATTAGTGTGTGTTTGGATATAATTTTTATTAATAAAATTCTTAACATACCTAGTTGTTCGATAATACTTGAAACCATCCCAAGAGGCTTTAACTCAATATCTTCAGGCAGAATAATAGTGAGTTCTTCAACAGAAGGCAGTTCCTATAATCAAAAAACAAAACAAAACAAAACATTAAACTTCCTCCAGCTTCAACAACTTAAAAAAAATAAATTTTCCATTTAAAGTGCTACACGTCTCTGAAAATATAACATTAAGTGCTTAGAGCATCTCTTTAATGTTATCCTTTTAGTGGTTGCAAAGACTTGTGATAGCACTTCTCTCCCTCCAACATTTGTCCACCTAAGTGACTCAACAGGTCTCAAGTATACACCCCAAATTCAGTTAGACTAAGAATAGACATAAGTACTATTCTAGATTCTTTCAGTCACACTTGAACAAGAGACTACCTACTTCCTGTAAAAAAGGCTATTATCAGCCAGAGACATTCCATTTGAAAAGAAATAATTCTACTGGTAACTATAATTTCTCCACAGAAGTTCTTTTAGCTGTCTTGTTAAATTGGTTAATTAATTAGTTTGACTGTGATTAAATAGAACACAGAAGCAACAATCTTTTCTGGGACTGTGTCAAAAAGAGTTGAATGGCCTCTTCAGGAAAAAGGAAATGACACCTATGAGTGAAATATTGAAGTCCTGAAAAAAGAATGCAGGCTTTAGCCTATAAAAACTATGAAGGTGTTGCCTGATACCTTCTCTATCCAGGTTTAAAAAGTAAGTTTCTTTACACCTAAAGATTTCTCTTTTCTTACCCAGCTGCAAACTGCATCTCAGTTGCTATGGAAACTAGATATTGAAGTAGAGATGAATCTGAAGAGAAATCTAAGAATAAATCCGACCTTAGCCTTTAGATTAAAAACACAGCTTTCTGTTCTTGACCCTTGCCAAATGATATAACTCTCAGAAGGAAGCTTTTCCTCAAGATGGCTTGAAGTGCAAAGACCCTACCAATGGCATTTTAGGAGTTCAACTGGGAGAAGGATAACTTTTCGAGAAATGCTGGAAAAGATGTGAAAACCTACATAACACGTAGTATACTGCAGATGAATGCATCTTGCGTAATCATATTACCCTATGGAAACTTAAACTAGGTTGTTAAAATCATTCAACCAGAGTTGATAAGCAGACATGTAAAATACATTTTGTTTCTGGGATATGCTATTTTCTGATAAAGGATTACTTATGGATAGCAACACTACGGGTCTCAACCAACTGATGCAGAAGGAAGTCAGCAACGTGCCTTTGTATGGTTAGTCTGCCTGGTGTTAGAGGAAATTATTTTGTTTTATCCATCAGAATTCTTATGAGTACTTTTAAAGAGAGAATAACCACTTGCCCTTTCATCATATTAAACATGGAAAGCCTTATCTTGGGAAGACTATGGTTTGAAAGTGGTTCATGTGTATATCAGAATGGAGAAGGGAGCTTAGTTGTTAGAACAAACTGTGACATTAAATAGCCTTTTTACAGAAGTTCTTAGCTAAAGAAATCTCACACCTTGTTAAATATAAGACTGGATAACTATAATTTTGGGGGATTGCAGAGAAGAGGACTTTAATGATATTTCAAAGGACAATTGTGAGAGGAGTTTCACATTGACTCTGGTTCTGGGAGTTGTTCCTTTTGTAAGTGGCAAATGTCATTTGCTAATCCAGAAGTACAGTGATAAAATCTGTCCCATTGCCTGGCCATATTATAAGAAATTTCAGTACTTTTGGATTGGGATAAAGCCTACTGGTTAAATATTCTCAAATAAATAAGTGCTATTTAACCAGCATGAAAGGCCCCTGGTTTTGTATTTTCTATTATGAGGAATAAAGGCCCATGTAATATAATATTTATGCGTTGATATAAATCTAAACTGATACTGTTTTGCTTTTGTTGTTTGTTTAAAGTATAAAAGTAAAACATGTTCCTATTTTTACAAAAGGAAAAACTCAAGCAGTATGGAAGGATACAAAGTAAAAAGCAAAAATCCCCCTACTTTATTCCTTTCAACCACCCAGTGCCAAGCCCCATAGATAGCGAATGTTAACATGTATCTTTCAAATACATTTACAATGCAGATATAAACTTGAATTCTAACTTCAAAATATTTTTTACTTAAATAAAATATCCATATTTTAATACAAGGTATCCTTTTTACCGACCATACCCTGTACATCTTTCTATACCAAACAAAAACACATATCTAATTTTATTTAAACACTTAGGATATTCCACTGTATCAGTGGTACTATAATACACTAGCCGCTTGACACAACATATATCTGCCCTTTTAAAACTTTTGCCACTACACACAGTGATACAACATTCTTTTACATATATCTTTGTGTAACCCCTGTGATAGATTATTTTGAGTGGTCCTGATAAGACTAAAACATATGCATATTTAAAATTTTGACAGTTACTGCTAAATTTCTTCTTAAAAAGTCACATCAATTCACATTTCCACAATGTATGAGAGATTTCCCCATACCCTTGCCATTACTAGTAAGTAAATTTTAAATCTTTGCCAGTCTTACGAATATAAAATAGTATCTTGCTTTAATTTGAATTTCTTCATAAGGAAGAGTGAACATCCTTGGATGTATCCTGGCCATTTTAATGTGTGTTATGAATTGTTTTTTGTATAACTTTACATATTTATGAGGGGCTTATCTTTTTATTAATTCATTAAAAAAAACACAAAAACCTTTGGATGTTCAAGGACATTTGTCTTTTATCAAATATGTAGTAAATATCTACTCCCTTACCCCACAGCATGTTTGGTAGCTAAAGAACTTAAACTAAACTATTTCAGTTGTTTAGTCAACCTTTGGCATTTTAATTTTTATGTAGTCAAGTATGTATATATATATTTGGCTTTTGAAACTTGTGTCACATTTAGAAAGGTCCTCTGTATCCCAAAATCACTTAAAATTCACTATTGTTTTCTTTATTACTCTAGTTTCATTTTTTAAATATTTGCATATTTGGTCCATTCACAATTTTATTCTTGTATAAAAGTGCAGCAGTGATTGGCTTTATCTTCATCCAAACTACTAGCCAGTTATCCTGACATGCTGTAGAATAATCCATCTTTTCTCTCACTGATTTGAAAAACAAACTTTAACATATACTAAGTACACTTATATATTTGGGTTTTTTACTGAATCTCCATTCAATTTCTCTGATCTAGTTCAGTGTCAGCACTAAACTATTTTAACAACTGTTTTCATAAAACAATTCAGTATTTGAGATGATGAGCTGAGCTGACTCCTTTACCCACTCCATAAATATTTTTCCCCTTGGAATTTTTTTAACTGTTCTCACATGTTTATCTCGCTACATTTCAGAACTATTTCATATTAGTGTTATTGGTACTGATTGAGATCACACTTAGTTATAGTTGCCTTCATAAAGGGTCCTATATAAGTGCTTAGGCTCATTCCAAGCTATTTTATATATTACTCGCTATTATAAATTCCTTTTTAACATATTTTATTACTATTACAAATAGACGCTTTATAGGGTATTGCTACATAAGAAAGCATCATGCTGAAATTTACTTTTAGTAATTTTCTTGTATATTTATTATACAACCATATTTTCAAAGAATAAGTTGTCCTTCTTTTCAATATTAGTACAACACAGCTTTCATTTTTCAGATGATACTGGTTGACAATTCCAGAATCTCAAATATGAAACAATTGTGATGACAGTGGACATCGCTAACAGGAATGTTCCAAATCCTAAGCATAATGATGCATTTTTATCGGAATTTCTTTTTAATGGGTTAAGAAAGTATCCATCTATTCTAATTTTAATGAAATTTTTAAAATCAGAAATAAGTATTGAGTTTCATCAAATATTCTTTCATCATTTTGAGATCATTATAATGTAATTTTCTATAAGTTGAGCAGTTCAGTCTACAGGGGCTGATGAAGTCCTGATGTTCTGCTCTAAAGAGTACCAGAAGACATCCAGTATGAGGAAGATAAGCGAAAATATATAAAGCCAGATTATTTGTAGTCAGTCATGGACTCACAATTTTGGTCAAAAACAGAGTCTGGCAGGCCCTCTTAGTTCCTGTTGCTGTTCCATGTTTCCAACCTATGTACTAGAAGAATGAAAAGTTTTGCCCACAAAGGTGAAGGTTCTCTGATTCTGTATAGAACCAAACTTTGGGGAAAACAGACACAGACACTGTTATCTGAAATCACCACCATATTTCCAATACCAGTTCAGTGATCCTAGTACTCTGTAATATAGGAATGTACAGTTTCATGGGCATTCCTAAAAAGGCCAATGATGGCATTAAGTTGCCTCTTGATAGTAATGAATCTACCTATAAAAGTGATGCACATGAAGTCTCACCCCAAATACTCCACAAAACATAAAAGGTATATAAAAACTAAATGGTATATACAAAATATGTAAGAGATAAGTGAAACCATCCTTGTACAATTCCAGGTTAAGAGCCTGTTATAGAGTCTGCCTTTGAAAGTCCAGTTAAATGAAGCAGTATATATTAATTTTGAGAAAGGCACATATTTGGAGGTCTGAATTAAGGGAAAACAGATTTGTTTCTTTTAAATGAGCACGCTAAGTGAGGAGGACAGGCTGGGCACGGTGGCTCACGCCTGTAATCCCAGCACTTTGGGAGGCCGAGGCAGGTGGATCCTGAGGTCAGGAGTCAGAGACGAGCCTGGCCAACATGGTGGAACCCCATCTTTACTAAAAATACAAAAATTAGTCAGGCATGGTGGCAGGCACCTGTAATACCAGCTACTCGGGAGGCTGAGGCAGGAGATTCACTTGAACCTGGGAGGTGGAGGTTGCAGTGAACCGAGATCGCATCACTGCACTCCAGCCTGGGTGACAGAGTGAAAGACTGTCTCAAAAAAAAAGAGAGAGAGAGAGGAGGACAAAGAGGAAAAAATAATCCAAACGCCAACAAGAAGGCACCCAAGAGATGTGCTTTCCATGAAAATGTCTGGCGGGTTCAGAGAGAACTTTAAAAGGTTCGAAGGGGATAGATTCCTGCAAGGTATAAAAAGCAATTTCCTTTGGCAGCCATGTCAGACAAGGTAAAGATTTTTGTCTTGATCTATGAATGCCAAATGTCACCATCTCTTTCTCAACTAGCAAATTTAATCTACTGTATCACTACCAAGCCTAGTCATTCTTTATCAACTATCCTGCTGCTTTGCTTTTTTCTAAACATATTGTCGTCCAACATTTCTGTATTTACTTAATGTCTATTTCTCTAACTACACAATAAATCCAACCATAACTAGGACCTTTTTAGTCCCAATCATAACGAGGACCCAGTCTTGTTCATTGCTATAGCACCCAAAAAGATGGTTAGCGCACAGTAGGTATTTAGTATTAATATATATCTATTAAATGAACTAGCCTACCTCTTCAGTCCAAGCTTAACAAAAATCTCAAAAGTCAGTCTTAGTCTAAGCAGAAATCAGATAATGAAAATATAACCCGATATAGAATCCTCAAAGAACGAAAAAGGCTTGAACCTAATCTTCTCAAAAATAAAATTTAAAAGCCAGGCTTCCAAGGAAGCTTAACTGCCTAGGATTGATGCATAGGTACCTCCGGGTTGCAGCAGCAAACATTATTACAATTATTAGATTAACATTTGGCTCCCTGATAACACAGCTGCTGCCCCTCCTATGATAATGAATAAATCTCCTCAGATACAAAATCTCCTTTAAGGAAACAAAAATCAATCACTTTGCTTTTCCACATTTCAGGGAAGCGTGTATATGTGTGACAGAGAAGAGAAACACAGACACACTCCAATAAAGGGGAAAATATGGCCAGAAAACATACTGTGGGACCATTCTGGCAGTGCACAAAAGGTATAAACAATCAGATGTAAAATGCATACAAGTAAACTGAAAAAACTGAAAGTAGAGGTGATAGGAGAGGCCTGGGATAGAAAGACCTTCTTCATCACCCATAAGCAACAACCAAGGTACTAAAAATAAAAGACAAGGCGATTTACTGCAGATTAGAAAGATTAAAGTATCAGCCTGGATACCCCACAACCCTTGTTAGAAGAATGATGAGTAGACAGGAAAGACTTTTTATTTTATTTACACAATATTAGATAAAAATTTAAATTTAATTAAGATTAAATAAAATTTAAAATTCAGTCTTCAGTCACACTAGCCACATTTCAAGTAAGACAGCACAATATAGATATCTCCAACACTGTAGCTCTATTACACAGCACTGCTTTACATTCTCACATATCAAAAAAGCCCTCCATTACAAAACACATTCCCAGGTATTAATAATATCAATGTATTTCTGGCCATTAACACAGGTATAATTTTAAGACCACATTTTAACAGCATGCACCATATTACTAATGAAGTCTTAATGATAACCTGAATACTCTACTTGGGAAATGAAGATGTGTGATAAATCTATATTTAAATTTTATTGTTTCCCAAAATTAAAATGCAACTAAAAACCTGTTCTGGATGTACATTATCTGCGATTAGAAGTAACTATTTTATCATACAAATAAAATTATTATAAATGTTTACTAACAAAAAATCAAAGAACAGGAAAAAGTTTTTCTGGACCCATTTATTCAATACTTCTATACATAACAAAGAGTATGAAAGGAAAGGAAGAAAACTATTTCATTCACATCATTAGCAAATGAAAAGCCTGCATGGAAATAAACATCCCCAAACATCACAGCATTTGGGAAATGAACTACTAAAATTCAACATACTAAAGAAGCTCGACCATTTATTTCCTACACACTACAGTTCCAAGTCAAAGGCTTTACTGAGAGGCAATATAATCCAAGCAAAAGCAATTTTAAAAACCTTACATTAGATGATTCATTCATCCTTCACTTTGAGAAAATATGTTACATGATTATTATTCAGAAACTAAATAATGAGAAAGTCCAAATGACCAGATTCCAATGTTGCTATGCAGGTCTCCACAAATACTAAAAACACAGCAGTTTGGAATGTATCTATCACCAGTTCAGAATCTGCTCCTCCCCACTAATATGACTTCAGACAAATCTCTTTCTGGTTTCATTTTTCTTACCTACAAATAGTAAGGAAACTGAACAAAAGTTCGAAACAGTTATACAAATGGCTAACAACAATTTAAATGTCCAACTGCATGGAATCAAAAAGATAACACATTAATACAGAAATTATAGACTAGATTCGAACAAAACAATTACTGTGCTTCTGTGATAACAGATATTCATAATGATGGCATTAAAGACATGCAAGATCCTAACCACACTTCTGGAAAATCCATGAAAGAGCAATTATTGTCTGTGTTGTAAGATTATTATATTTCAATTTTCTAACATCTGTATGGTCTACAAGGTTACTCAGTTAAGCAAAATATTCAAAAGAGTACCACATAACATTAAAAATCCATCCTATTAAAAATGAAGTTATAGACATACCATTCAAAAAATGGGTGCCTAGAACTTCCAATGCAAAAGTGGAAGGAGCTAATATGTCAAAAATGGCCCTCTGAGAAGGTAACATTTATAATTTACAACACTCTTGACCTTTCTAGCATTTGTGAAGGCTTATTGAGCAAAAAACAGTATCAGTAAATTGATGACTTTCTAAAGCAAAATTATATAAAGAAGCTTCAGTAGGATTTTCACTCACAAATATGGGAAAAGGACAGCAGAGGTTGGTAGGAGAAGGAATCAAACATTCCAAATGAAAACTAAACCTTTTTGGTGTCAGTTTGGGGAGAATTGAGAAAAGCGAGGAAGGTGGAATGAAATTATCGAATCACTTTTCTCACATTACCCAACACAGGACATGCACGTGGCAGCCAATTACCTGATGCTATTAGGTGAGCCTTCACTTTTCAGATATGGTTGGAAAGTAGGATCCAATCACTGGAGTACTGAGAGCCATGACTGAATTTTTTTTTCTCTATAGCTGGTAAAACATATTGGAAAAAAAATGGATTAGGTCTGTAAACTCTGTGTCAACTATGACCATACTTAACATGTAGTCTAATTCATTAACTTATTCAGGGGAAGTAATTTTACAAGTTTCCATGAAACTCAGCTATTTATCACCAGTAAGCATTAGTCCCCTCATTAATTACCCTATTATGTATGACACTAAACTTAAGACGCAGACAAGTCAATTAAAAAATGAGGGTCAACATTTCTTTTGTCTTGAGATATTTCTTTTTTAAACAAATACATTATTATCCTGTTTTTCTCTAAAATTACTGTTAAGAGAAACGAAATTCATAAGAATATCTTCAAAATTTAATTTGTTTAAATATAAAACTATAATCCATCTCAACAAGGAAAAAACCTCCAACAATGAATATAACTCTAAGCCTATCTTTTATGTTAATTGAGTCCATAGTTCATCAACTTTAAGACACTGATTTTATATATCATGAAGATAAAAGGACTGCCAAATAATTGTAAAATGCCACAGAGTATTAGCCCAAATTTTTCAGAAATCCTTATTATCTCCCCTTCCACTCAATCCTATCACTTCTTATGTGCAGTACACCATTCATCTGACATTCAGCCATTAACTCCCTGGTGTTGTTTTACTTTCAGCTAAAGTGTGTATGCTCACTCTCTAGCTTCATTGTTCTTGAACAGACATTTGTCTTTATCTTCTAAAGCAATCAGTAGAATTCACTTATTAGAAACTACTGAGGAATGGGGGAATCTAAAAAATTGAAAGCTTCTTGTGTGATAATTATATATGTATATACACAGGACATAAATGGATACTCTACCGAATGAGACAGTATTTATTTAATGTTTATGGAATCATTCATGCCTCACATAAGCTTTACTGAAATATTCTGTAAAATATAAAACTTTAGTTTAAAAAATCTATTATTTTTGAAGAACACTACTGAATATTAATGAAAAATGATCTCCTTTAAGTATATAAACCACTGCTTAAATAACAAGCACTTTGGGAAGAATGTTAATAAGTGCTACCAAAGTGTATTCTAAAATAGAATTTAATAGTTCAAAATATACATATAGTAATAAAAGCCTAAGTTAAAAGAGGCCTGCATTCAGGACAAAACTTATAAACCAAGTTAGGTCTTGAAAACAATATATTCAATTGATAATTACTAAGTGTAGACCAAGATGCAATACAATTTCATATATGATGGGAGATCAAACAGGCATGAAATATTCTACTGCAACTTCTAACTGCTTGAGGTGGTCCAGATATTTCAATACACTCATGTTAGGACATTTTAGAATGTGTCCACACTGCCACAATCAGGAGAGTAGAGTGTACTCAACCTAACTACTAAATGTACTTATTTTATGAAATAAGCAGTCACCAAAGCATGACAGCTAAATTTCCCCCAAAATTGCCAAGAAGTATTAATTTTTTTTCTTGGTCATGCTACATTATATGCCTAAATACACATTATTATCCCTATTGAAGTATTATCCATTTCTTATCTCCATAAACATTGTGCTTATAATTTTAAAATGTTATGTGAAGATTTTCAGCTTTTCAGAAAACAATGGACACTAATTTATAAAACTCATTTCTGTTTAAGACTTTAAAAATTATAATCCCAAATGTTTTTATGACCCTACATTTTTAATTACACTTGATACATTTGAATGAAGAGTTCAGGGCATAAACTGCTGAGAAAATTGTTTAAAAAGAACCTCAATTTTCCAATTCATCGAAACACTAAATATATCCTATGCGGCTCAACGTAGTTCCAAAGCTGTAATATGTATGCTGCTTACAGTGACTGTGTAGGTTATATATAAACCTTCTGAGCATTAAAGAATTATTTATGTTTAAAAGAATAATTTTATCTAGTTAAACTTATTATTTGTGACATTATGAAGTCAGCCACTTAAGACTCTCCTTTTTCACTGCCACTATAGCTCACTAATTCCTCTTTCACTCTCTTCCCCCCTTACCACACCCTCACATTAAAAAAAAAACTGGGTTATAACCACATCTTGGGATGGCAAGGTTTGGTTATGACCTAATTTTAAAAATTACATCTTTCTAAGATTTAAGAACAATCATAAAGTTACTTCACTGTAGTTCTCATATACCTAAAGATCTGCATTGTACATAGATCACAGAGATCGAACAACCCACAATGGAAAGATTTAAAGGGATAGATCCAGAGAGGTGACATTCCTGCTTGAGGCACAGACTAAATGGAGGTAAAAATTAAGCTAAGCATGCCTAAGTGACAACAGGAAACTGTTAGAAAACACTTTAGAAAGTGGTTGGATGTAAAATTGGGTTAAACTGGGCTAAATTGGGCATGTCTATGTCCAGATCCCTGAAGGTCCAGCACAAATTCTAAAATTGGTTTTAACTATTTGGCACATTTTAATTTGTGTATACCTTTTAGCAGAAAAGTTCATTAATTTTCTTCAGAATTTTGTTAGATAGTTAAATTAATAGCCCACATAGAGCTTGACGCTGCATCTAGCTAAGATACACAACCTCCGCTGCCTAAAAGTCTAAGTGACATATCAGGAGGCCTGAACAAAATGGCACATACCACACCAGCTAGTACTAGTTGTGGAGAGGAGACACTTCCCAGAAAGAATGGATTGTCATTAAAAAAAAAAAAAAAAAACTAAGTTAAATAACAGAATTGTCCCAAAAGTAAGCAAGGAAATACAACACTAATAGCCAGTTCATGGGACACTGAAAGCAAAAGACGTCATTTTTAGAGCCAGAGATACTGAAATCCATGTATAAGCTAGAATTAAAAAGATAAATCTGGCCAGGCACAGTGGCTCACGCCTGAAATTCCAGCACTTTGGGAGGCCAAGGTGGGTGGATCACCTGAGGTCAGGAGCTCAAGACAAGCCTGGCCAACATGGTGAAACTCTGTCTCTACTAAAAATACAAAAATTAGCCGGACGTGGTGGTAGGTGCTTGTAATTCCAGTTAATTGGGAGGCTGAGGCAGGAGAATCGCTTGAGCCCGGGAGGTGAAGGTTACAGTGAGATCAGCCACTGGGCTCCAGCCTGGGTGACAAGAGCAAAACTCTGTCCGTCCTCCCATTCCCTCCCCCGACAAAAAAAAATCTACAGATAAACAGAGGAAGCCAGTCAATAATGAAAGAATAAAATGACAGATAACTGTGAGACTATCCAGAGGCATGTAAAAGAGACAGTGTGACTAGCCTTCATAGCTGCCTTCGTTCCCAGATGCTTTCTAATAAACCTCCAGTTCTCCTGAGGTAATATGAGTCTCTGTTCCTCATAACAATGAGTCCAACATAAATCATACATGATAACCATTTCCAAGTATTTCCATTGCCCTCCATAGAGTATAACCCATTATTACTGTCTGTCTAGCATCCCCTTTTGGAATGGATATAAGCTCCCTTTCCTGTGAAAGATAAACCATTCCATGTGGTTTATATAGGGGCTGATATTACACCCAACATCCCACCCTCCTCACAATACATACACATTCACACTCCCTTTCTGTCAACTAGCTCTTACAGACTCCCACCCTCTCGCACTAGCGTATGTGCTTTCAAGTGTTCATTTTCCTACACATGCTCTCCTCACTCTCTCCTACACACTCGCCTACACAAACAGGAGTGACTACGTGACTCACAGCCAAGCAATCTGAAAATCCATTCCACTAGCCTCAATGATCTGTTCAAGGCTGTGTAACAGAGCATAGGCCAGCAAAAGTCATCTCCATGACTTTCATGCAAGAGTCTGTCAGTGGTCAAAATGCCAGCCCTGAGAAAGAGGCAGACTCTTAAAACACACTACATACCTGTAACTATACACTATCTTTTGTACTCAGGACAAAGCCATTCTTTTCCCCCAAACTTAAGATTTGAAACCCTGAAGAAGTCCTTATATCTTCTTTCAGACCTATAAGCCAGAGATTTAGTGCAGACTGGGAAACTCATCAATTCCTCTACCTATCTCTAGTAGCACAGTGGTCTGAAGGACTTCTAATAAGTTTCCCAAATAAAGACTACAATTCCCTCTTCCATCATTCCCAAATATCCATTGAAATGGTCTCAGAAAGGAACAGACCAACCCATCATTCCAAGTTGGAAAATCTAACAACATTCAAATGGAATTTTGTCTTTTGAGGCAAACATACACTCACACAATTCAATAGCACTTTTAGCAATTAAATTTGTTTGTCTCCACTTTATTTACTGTCTGTGTCCCTCCATTAGACACTACAAGAGCAGAAACTGGATTGGTCTTGTTTACAGCACCTGGCAAATGGCAGGTGTGCTATAATAATTTCTTAAAGAATTAATAAATATAAAATGCCTTACACTCATTCTATAATCATAAATTACTTTGGCCTGAGAACTCATTATCTGTAAAGCACTCCACTGGGTACTATGGGAGTTACAAGGATCACATATGAACTCAGTCCTCAAAGAACTTGTTCCTAGACTCCCTGTGGCCACAAATCCTTTGTGATTTCCTGATGAAAACAGGGACATTCTGTTCAGAAAAAAACACCTAAACAAATACGCTAAGACTTTGCATTAAATCTGAAGAAATTCCCAAGGTAAGAATTCCAAATCTAGTAAGATAAGACAACAATATGCATGCATTTACAGAAGTACTGTGGTCTTTTCTTTGTTGGTTATTATAGTCTAAAAGGAACTTATGTAGACAGGTGATCAAGAGACAAGCAAAAAAGATGAAACAAGTCTCCTACTTTCAGAAAATAGTTATGTTGGTAGCCTTTGTGTACAAAGACCACTAAGAAATATTAACGTATCTGTAGCACGAAAATATGAGCCACTGATGAAGCTGCATACAAATCCAAAGATTTTCAATGTATAAAGCATAAGCGAGATAAGAATTTCTTGTTATCAGTAGAGAAAAAGAGAAATAATTAAGACTGGTAGAATCCATTCATGAAAAAGGTTCCTGAGTGCCTGTAGGCTTTATTTTTTCAAATCTTGCATTAAACTATCTCATCAATGTAAATGTTATATAAGAATTATGATTAGTGACCATTAAATATTTTTAAAGCATTAATAATTAAAAGTATACGCAGAGGCGGAAAAAAAAAGTGGTAATATAGCCTACGTTCTGAAATTCTGAGACTTTCCTCCTGGGTTATAGGTTTCAATCAGACTAACATCATCCTCCTAAGGATGTTTACAGCGTAAGAGGAAATAACCTTGCAAGAGTTAACTTTGCAAACCAAACCTATCAAGTGCCAATAAACAACCATTCTAAAATTAACAAGTTTTCTCCAACTGTAATAATAAAAACACTCCAAAAACTTCAATAGGAATCCTAACAAGCTCAACCCTTTGAATTTCACCTTCTACTTCTCTAAATGCAGTCAATTAAAAAGAAAATTTCAATTGCTATTGGGCAAAATTTTCTGACTTGCAGACCCTAAAAAACAAAAAAAAACCACCAGAAAGCAAATCGACATAAGAAATATCTTTTTCTAGGAAATGTAAGAAATGTAAAGTTCAAAGCTGAAGTTGAGCCACAATCGGAAAAATTAAAAAATGTCAGCAGAGTTAGAGGTAACCTAAGAAATTATACAGATCACTACTCTTTTATATAAGAAAGCCAAGGCATGCCAAAAGCATGCCGGTTAGGCTGAGAATGAACTTCAAATTTATGGAGCAGATACAGGCAAAATTAGAACAATATCGGCACCAGAATATGTTTTAAAACATGCCAACTAAACTTAATACATCTAAGTACTTACATTAAGAAGTAATTCATCTTTTGTTTTAAGAGGAAAATTCTTATTTTCCTTCTCAACTTGTAAGTCATCATCTCCATCTGACAGCACTGGAGGAAGTGATATACAAGAGGAAGAAGATGACGATGAGGAAGAGGAGGAGGAAGACGATGAGCTTGAACTATCTGAATCTGTTTCACTGTAGAGAAGAAAACAGTTAAAAAAAAAAAAGTCCAGTATTATTATGTATTAAAATAAGATTATTCAATTAAGAAATATCAACTTTAATACATGTTTATTATTGCTTATTCTAACAATATTAAAATAAGATGATTCAATTAAAACATATCAACTTTACTACATGTTTACTACTGCTGTTCTAATTCAAAAGCTAGCACTTCAAAGCTGATATGGTATTGGGAAAGTAGTCTTTACATTTTCAAACCTCTGCTATAACCCAGTTTCTCTTATTACAATAGTCTCACATATCATACACGTGAGTATAAGCAAGCATGTGACAAATCACTAAAACAAGGGAATTCTGGGCATGGCACCTCTCTTAGACACCAATAACCAGATCGCTTAATTGCCAGATCGCTTGAGTTTCTTCTCAGTCTACAGACAACTTGGGAAATCCTCAGTTACTAAAGTATGTAGACCGTTCTACTTTCTGAAAACTCATTTGGTCCTTATCTTCCACAGAAATTATCGTTAACAGCAACTACTGTCTCAGTTTAAATTTTGTTTGTTGGCTCCTCACTTCAAGCCTTTTTATATATTATTTTTAAGGGTTCCATCCTCACTTTCTCTTCTTTCTGTACTACTTTCATGGATAATCCCGTACATGTTAATGATTCCAATCATCATCCATGTGACATTAACGCCTAAATTTTAGGCTATGACGTCTCTAAACTTCATGTCCAATCTCTGACGGCATATTGGCCACTTTTGTATAAACGGCCTATATACCCACACTCACAGCAAGTTAAAACAAGAAAAAGTGCATTATACTAACGAAACCTGCTTCTCCCCGTCAGTTTCCATTTGATTCCACTGCTGTTAACTGGCAAAAAGTTGTACCCCTTTTGACTTCTTCAAATATTTGGTATCCTCTGCCATCACCCACAAAGAGTCAGAAGCAGTATCCTGACACTAAGTTGGCCTATTATGAAGCCATATCCCTTCTGCTTTCAAAACGTATCCCCAAATCATCTACCATTTACTTTTCTTTGCTAGTACAATGAGCTCTGAAATCCCACAAGATGATTATACCGCAATCTTAGTACTGCCAAGAAATCCAACCTTGTCTACAGTTGTTACTTCCCCCTCCCAGTCCATTTCATACCCTCTCCTACCTTCATGCCTTCTTCACTCCCACTCTGCTGACGACTTCCCTAAAAACTAAACTACTCACCTCCTCAACACGTGTCTATCTTGTTAACCTGTTCAGTACCCCACTCAACACACTCAACCATTTGTAGACAATGTTCAGTGTTGTTTAGTAACATCCCACATGCTGGAGTCCTCTCCAGCCCAGAGGTTTCATATTTAAAAGACAGAAGTGGGGGCAAGGGGGAAAGGCTCTCGCAAAACGTAAGAAGCATAAAATACTACTAAATAACACTGTTTAGCTACTTTCATAAACACGTGTTCCCTAAAACGATTCTACAAATTAACGTAATCGTCAAGAGCCAGCTCTGAAACACACAAAATAATCCTTTTCCTGATCCTCAATGTATGTGGTTCAAAAAACAAAGCCTACATGTGATGGGAAAAAAAAATCAGATCTGACACAAAACTCAATTATAACCACAAAAGTACAGCCTGAACTGAGTAGTTACGGAAACAACCTAAGATCCTCGGGTTTTCTAAAGTCTAACTAAAAATGATACGATCTATACATAGAACTCTTCAGGCTACCAAATTTAGGAAAGGAGTACTAAGTTCAGATTCACAACGCGACCTGCTCTGAGAGGCAGCGAATAAAGGGCAGTCGCAGCCAATACTTCAACACATGAGACCGGAGCACCAGCGACCTGCCCACCCTCCAGGGCCCACACGGGCAACCTCTAGGCTCCTAGGCCCCGGCCACCCCGCCCGTCATACAAGACCTTTCCCCACAGCTCCGGGTCCCTTAGGCACCCGACCTGTCCGAGTCCGAATCCGAATCCGAGTCCGAGGTCTCCAAGGAGTTCGGGGCCCGCGCAGGCTCTCTGGCTCCTGGAGAGGTGACCCAGCCTCCGCAGGCCGGCGATTCAGCTGGCGGCTGCGGCTGCGGCTGCGGCTGCGACGCTGGGGTCCCGGCCGCTACTGCGTTCAGAACGGCCTGCAGAGGCTGCTCACCGGCAGTCTTAACCTCCACGGTCTGCCCAGTGTCCGGGGACCCCTCAAACGACTGTAGCGGCGGCTGTGTCCCTGGCGCAGGGGCAGAGCCCGGAGACGTCGCCGCCGGACCTTCGCCAACTCCGAAATCGGTGCCATTGAATTTCAGAGTTTCCAGCTGAGCGACGGCGGCCTCCACTACCTCCATCACACCGCGCCAGACACCGAGTCGGCCTCAGGATTTGAGACCCCACACAAGCTTACGGCTCTCTCCAGAAATAATAAAACAACTTAGGCAACCGGAGCAACAGTCCGTGGCCCCAACTTCCCGCGTTTCTCAGGTAACTACACGCGGAGGAGCCAAAAGACACGCCCCCGCCGTTTACGCAGCAACGCTTTCCGAATAGCGTGTGACGTATGTGGCGCGACGGCGCGACGGCTCGACGGCCCTCCCCGGGAACCGGACACATGCGTCATACCTTTGAAAATCAGGACTAGGAGGTGCGGAGTGGTGTCTGACGCCTGTAATCCCAGCACTTTGGGAGGCCGAGGCGGGCGGATCATAAGGTCAGGAGTTCACAGACCAACCTGGCCAATATGGTCAAACCCCAACTCTACTAAAAATACAAAAATTAACTGGGCATGGTGGCGCGTGCCTGTAATCCCAGCTACTTGGGAGGGTGAGGCAGGAGAATCGCTTGAACCCAGCGGGCGGAGGTTGCAGTGAGCCAAGACCGCGCCACTGCACTCCAGCCTGGCAACAGAGCGAGACTCCGTCTCAAAAAAAAAAAAAAAAAGAAAGAAAGAAAAGAAAAAGTCAGGGCCGGGGGGGGGGGGGCGGGGGAGGTTCTAAATCGACCGTTTTCACTGCCTCATGTGAACCATTCAAGGCCCGAATGTCGGATTTTCCTATTGCTGAACGTGAACCAATTCTGCTTGAAGCGCCAAAATAAAGCAGGGATTATACAACAGGGGAGATGCCTGAAGAGTGGTAGGTCCTGTACATGAGAAACTTGAGTCAGGAAGCCTTGAAGTTAAATGAAGTTTATCCATCAATAGATCCATCTGTCAATAAATAGAACTTTAACCATTTTTTCAAAAAGGTAACTACAACTATTCCATTTTCCTTTCTCCAAGGTACCCTCAAAGAGAGTAGTAATGGTCAAAATTTTGCTGTCTTGTTCATGTTATGGTGATGTCTATATCATACCTGGCACTGTTTCGTGGTAGAGAGATGAGACTATGAGACTGAAATGTACTCACTTCATATTGGAAACCACTAGTCTAAATTGTGGAGAGAGCCAGTAGAGTTCTTAGGACTGAGGAAGAGATCAGAATTTTCTGGTTTCCTATTAGGTCTTCAATGTGATGCATCAGTCCCTGCGTAATAATAATAATCATTGGTACCATTTGTTAAACAGGCATATGTGCCAAGGACTGTGCTAAAGATTTTATAAATTATTCACTGAGAATTTAGTGTGCCATCTACAACAGTAGATCTTCATAGGAATGCAAGGCAAGTGTAATAAGAGTAAGGTTTTAAGAAGCTTACAATCTACTTGAAGTAGAGAAGGGCAATGCACAGGAGATAACTAGAAAAATATTTGAAATATGAAATAGAAAATCCAAGTGTAGCAGAAATGGGAAGTAGGATTGATAGGCTATATCATGGAAATCCTCCAAAGTGAAGAAGGATTTTAAACTTGGTATACTAACTTACTAGCATAATGATTAAGCAGAGCTCAGAGTTTTCAACTAAAAAGACCTGTGTTCAGGTCTCAGCTCTACCATTGTGTGATTGGTGTAACTGACTTTGGGCAGGTAACTTAAATCTTAATTTCCTTTTCAGTAAAACAGATAAAAATACGAACTACCATTTTGTGATTGGTGTAACTGTGACTTTGGGCAGTTAACCTAAATCCTAATTTACTTATCTGTAAAATGGAGATAAAAATACTCTCATTTAGTTCATGTGAGCATTAAGTAAGGTTTTGTATAAGGGAATGGCATGTCATACACTCGGTGTGCAAAAATACTTGGAAAATGGAACAGTGCGTGAACTCATGAATAAAATATTTCGTTAGCAATGATCTTGCAAAGACATGCAGTACAGATTTGAGAAGGGAAGACATTTGAGCCAGAATTTTCCCCAGCCAGCCACTTTGTTGCATTTTTCCAGGAATTAGGTGATAAAAATCTGAACTAGGGTTACAGTCAATGAAATAGAGTAAAGGAAATCCCCAGTATCAGGGGAAGAATAATAGTACTCTAAAATTTCTGGTTAAGGAAATTAGAAAGAAGTTGGTATTACCAATAAAAATGGAGAAGTTGGCCAGGTGCAGGGCCTCACGCCTGTACTTCCAGCACTTTGGGAGGCTGAGGTGGGCAGATCACCTGAGGCCAGGAGTTTGAGACCAGTCTGGGCAACATGGCGAAACCCCATCTCTACTAAAAATACAAAAACTTAGCTGGGCGTGGTGGCGGGCACCTGTAATCCCAGCTACTTGGGAGGCTGAGGCAGGAGAATGGCTTAAACTCAGGAGGCAGAGGCTGCAGTGAGCTGAGATTGCGCTGTTGCACTCCAGCCTAGGCAAGAAGAGGGAAACTCCCTATAAACAAATAAATAAAATGGAGAAGTTGGAAAGAGATGTGGGTATGTGAAGTTGAGTCTGAAGAAAAACTAGACAATTAAAAATGTCAGTAGGCATTTAAAAATAAGAAACTGGAATTTGACAGAAATGTTAAGACCAGAAGCATAAGTTATGGGATAACTGAAATACTCATTTGTTCGTTCAGTAATCATTTCCTTAACATTAGTATATGCTGTGCACTGCATTATGAACTATGCATTCAGGAAGATAAACACAGTCCCTACCCTTATGGAGTTAACAGTTCAGTAGAAAAGACAAGTTGAAAACAAGCAGAAGGTACTATAGTAGAGAAATGTACCATGTAAATGCAAGGATGTATGAAATAGGAAAACTAAAGACAGAGAAGATACTTGGAAAATTAAGGAAAATATACTATAAGAGATATATCATGGCTTTAAGATTAATTATAGCCATAAGGCTCACTCAGGTGCCTTGAGGGGCTGATACTAAATGTATTTATCAATGTAATACAAACTGGCCCTGGAGATTTCCAGTGATTTCCAGGAGACAGGGCCACTTCAGCACAGATGCAACTTTCATGAACCTTAAAGCGTACCCTTGTAAGAATAGCTTCGACTCCATTTATGAGAGAAACATCTGATAACTGACCAACCGAATACAGGTTTTAAAAAGGGGAAAGAAACCCCCAACACTGAGAACAGTCTCTAATTGCAGTCTGTTGATCATCTGAGCCCTGACTATCTGGTTTATGCCCCCAAACTCTTCCCACTATCTTTTAAGAGCGATGCCAGAATAAACTACCAAAGCACGAGACAATCTCTAAGACCCATCTTTGACTTGAATAGAACTGAATGGGAGAAGTCACCTCTAGGAAAGCTGGTTAAACAGGACCACCCAACCACTGCCCCACTGACAATAACAGAAGGCTTTAAAATGCGTGTGATACTTGAGCTGGACTTTTCAAAGAGAACCATGAATTTGTTAATCTGAGAAAATAGGAGAGCTTCACAGGGGATAATAAATAAGATCATTGTAATTTCCTGCTTAAAACTCTAAATATTTGTAAGCACACTTAGAATAAAATTCAGACTCCCTGCTTTGGCTTTCAACACCCTACCTGATCTGGCCACTACTTACCTCTCCAGTTTCTATCTCCTACTGTCTTCCCCACCCTTGTGCCACATGATCACTGGTCTTGATCTCCCTTCAACTCACCAAGTTAATTCTTCACGTGTGACATTTTCACTTTTCTGTTCTCTCTTCTCTTCATATTAAGGTGGCCTTTTTACTCATTTTTGTTTCTACTCACTACACCTAAGAGAGAGCTTTCCAGATCACCCAATCTAAGTGTACCTCTCAATACCAATCACTTCCTAGCTTATTGCTTATTGGTTTTATTTAAATAGTATTTATCTTGACATGAAATTATATTTATTTACTTCTTTATTGTCTGTTTTTTCATAAAATTAAGTCTCGGGTGCCCAGGATCTTTGTCTAATTCACAGCTGTTTCTCTAAGTGCCTGGAAACATAATAAATCCTATAAGGATTTTTGAATGGATGAATGAAAGAAAGAAAGAATAAAGCCCAATGGGACAATCAGAGTAAGGAATATGACTTAACAGATAATATCTGTTATTCTTTCAATTTAAATTAATCTGATGATATCTAAGAAAGGCTACTGTTTTTAAATAAAAATCTTTTGTTTGTGTGGTGGAAATATTTCTGTGTTTCAACATAATGATAGTGGTACCTATGCCTAGCTTTGAAGTAGGTCAGTGTTTCACAGATGGTAATTTTTCTAAGTGCTTGTTTCAGAATGTCCTGAATTTACCTACTTCCACAGCCTTCCTCTCAACTGCATTATTTTTGACAGCTGCTAAACTTAGCCTGAAGTCTTTAACCTAAGACTAAATCCAGAAAAACTCCTTGGAAGACTGTGTAGCTTACAGCATCACTATTAACAGTATGAGAGAATTTACCTTGAATTAAATTACAATTTAAATGGCATATTACATTTCAAAGGGAGCATGTAAAACTTAAATTATTTCTATAAATGTCACTGATTGATCTTAGTCTATTTCGATGTTTAAAAAGACATGAATAGACACATTTACATTTCAAGAAACCTACAATGCACTTGCTAGATAAAAATGATGAGATTTTTCTAATATATGTCACAAAATGATTAAAAGCAGGTTATGTGACTGTTTAGGTGAGTTGCTATTCCTATTTATATATTGTAGCACTAATTTAAGTCAAGGTCATATGTTTGCATTGAAAACTAATGTAGTAGGGAAAAGAGAGGTATAAGTGCTATTTTAGCCCAAAATGGACTGACATTGTACTGGACTCATTTGAGAGTATGGACAAATTAGAGACTAGAGACCAGGCACCTCTTGCCACTAGTCTCCTCTCACACTCAGCTTGTAAGAGAGTGACTTATCTGACTGGTGATCTTGGGAAAAGGAACTGAGTATACTTGGTCCAGTATCTTTGTGTTATAGGTGATAGAAATTATTTAGGTAGAGAGTTAGGGCGAGTCCCTCGCAGAAAACTTTCCTTCTAACAAAAAGCAGCCCAGAAATAGCTCCCTTTTTAACCTCAAGCAGTTCAAAGAAATCACTTCCTTTCTAACAAAGCAGCCTGGAAGATCAGGCTGTAAAACAGATATAAGCAACTCAGGCACAGTGTGGGGAGTTTCCTGGGTAGCCATCAAACTTCACATACATACGATGGGCCCCAGTAAAAACAGTGGGCCTTCATATCTCTTTCCCTTTCTTTAGGCATACTAAGATAGGGAAGCTAGAAGTATGCACAGGGGAGATACCTGCAGCTGCAAGAAGGTGCCTGGGAATAGGGGAAGAGACACTCTTCCCTCCCTTTTAGCACACACAGACAAACAGCACAGAGCAGCATAAACTAAGAGTGTACCTACATGATCAAAGAATGGGGTGGGGGCTGATAGAGACCCTGCTCCTCTATGCAGATAGCACACCTGGTCCTAACCAGTTCTTCCAACCCTAGGAAGATAAGACACACTCTCCTCACTAGCCCATTTATAAAACACTGACATTTTTTACTACAACTTGGCAACCCGTTTGGGATCCCTCTCTGTGACAGAGCTGTTCTTCTCTTTTGCCTAATAAACTCCTGCTCCAGTCTCACTCTCTGTGTGTATGCGTCCATGCTCTTGATTTCCTTAGCTGTGAGACTAAGAACCTTGGTATTTGCCCCAGACAATGAGGCCATATTATACTTGGGGAGCCATCCGGGATTGAAGGTAAATTTATTGGAAGGGTGAATATAGGAGCGGACTCTATACTTTGATTTCCATGGCTTCTCAGCCTCAGTTTTTATTCTCTCAACTATCAAAACCCCACACATTTGACAGATTAAGGAGCCACCAGGGCAAGTTGCTGGTCTTGAAGACTCCCAGGAGAGGCTTGTTGGGGAGGAGATAGTCATTCTCCCAGTGTCCTCCGGGTGCTGGGAATGTTGGCTCTGTTCCAAACCAGTTTCCTTTCATGGAGAACCTGGCCATCGTGTGGGGCTGGGAGAGGTCCTGGAGCAACTGAAAATTTCTGGTCAGGGCTATACCCTGGTACAATCTAAAGGCTTCTGGACTGACCCCAGCCCCCAACTGCCCAATCAGGTGTCGGCCACAGGATCTCCAAGCTTTCCTACTGCAAATCATACTTTCCTCCTTTTCTTTCTGCTGTTACCACGTCTCCCATTCCCTCTCTGTATGCAACGCAGCAGGAGTTTTTACAGCCCTAGAAAATAATTCAATTAGGCAGGCTTAGCAACCACCTTAGAAACCAGGAACGTAGATCAAGGGATTGCTGGTTTTGTGATTTTCTACAGACAGGAAGATTTTCCAGTTCTTCTCCGTTTTGTGTCCCTCTGCTGGAGACCAAACTTTATGCCCCCCTCTGCAGGCGGGAGAACTCTGCTTTCAGTAGTGAGGGGAAAAATGTCCTCCAAAACCAAATTTTAATCTCAATACTCTCTCCATTAGCAGGAGGGCCACCATTTGACCCTTATGTTCTCTTAAGACACCTATTCTGCCTACAACTCGAATGGCATCTAAACAGAAAGGGGATTTTGTGTCTCAAAGTTAACTGGAACCACTACCTAAAAACAAATTCTCTAATCTGGTCCTTAACAGCAGATTATAAAGCTCAATCCAGTATACTCCCTCCATTAAGGGGCCATGCCCAAATGCAGTTGTTACATAGTCTCTCTCAAGACCCATCCATCAAGAAGTCGGGCAGACCACACAAGTCTAGGAGGTCAAAGGGTAATCACCAAGTAGAGGACTAAGGTCACATGGGATAGTAGCATGACTAGCCCCATTGTTTAGCTCCTCTGGTACCATGGTTTGAGGGTCATACCTGCAACCACGGCTGGCACATACAGTGCCAAGACCCAGGAACCAAGGAAGGAGAACAGTTGGGGTGATGCTCCCCCTGTCTTTCCCCTCCACCCTGAGTCACACTGAAAAGAACAAGCAGACTAAGGGATGCCTCTTCTCTTGTCTCTTTTCTAAATGGGTAACAAGCCATCTTTGGCCTGCACCCTCTGGAGTACATTCTGAAGCACTGGAACTCCTTTGACCTTGAGACTTTGAAGAAAAAGTGGCTCATTTGATGGAAATCTTGGAAATAAATGGACCTGGCCGGCTGAAGGAGCCTTGGTTTTAATCTTATCCAACAATTAGATCTTGTTTGTAGATGGGAGGGCAAGTGGCCCAAGCTCCTCTATGTACAGGCTTTCTTTGCCCTGCGAGACAACTCAGACCTTTGCAAGCATTGCATAATCGACTAAGCCCTCTTGGTAGCCATATTGGGCAAGTCTGTAGCAAGTAGTTCCCCTAAGTCAAAAAAGCAAGTTTTTAAGGAGCCACTGGAGGCAACTTCTTTTTTTTTTTTTTTTTTTTTGAGACGGAGTCTTGCTCTGTGCCCCAGGCTGGAGTGCAGTAGCGCGATCTCGGCTCACTGCAAGCTCCGCCCCCCTGGGTTCCCGCCATTCTCCTGCCTCAGCCTCCCGAGTAGCTGGGACTACAGGCGCCCGCCACCTCGCCCGGCTAATTTTCTTGTATTTTTAGTAGAGACGGGGTTTCACCGTGTTAGCCAGGATGGCCTCGATCTCCTGACCTGATCCGCCCGTCTCGGCCTCCCAAAGTGCTGGGATTACAGGCTTGAGCCACCGCGCCCCCACCAGTTCTTCCTGTCCCCCTTATCCCGGGTGCCCTGTGACTGTGCCATTGGCTCCTCTGGCTCCTCCAGCTCCCCCATCTCCAAAGCTCTCCACTGCCCCATCTGCACTTTGACCCCTACAAAAAAGTGCCAGATGGAAGGGGCACCAGTAGGGTGTAAGTTCCCTTCTCATTACAGGACGTTAGGCAAATAAAGGGAGACTTGGGCCAATTTTCTGATGAGCCTGATAGGTATATAGAGGCCTTCCAAAATTTAGCTCAAGTGTTTGGCCTCACATGGAAGGATGTTATGCTGTTTCTAAGCCAAACCCTCACTGCAGCTGAGAAAGAGGCAGCGCTGCAGGCAGCAGAGAAGTTCGGAGATGAACAACATATCTCTTATAGTAGCCCACAAAGGAAAAGGGGAGATATAGAAGGAGAGGAAATAACAGAACAACCATTCCCCATATGAAGAGAGGCTATACCTCTTGACAATCCTGATTGGAATCCCTGTGACCCCATAGATTAATGGAAAAGGAAACACCTTTTAATGTGCATAGTAGAGGGCATTAGAAGAACTAGAGCCAAACCACTGAATTACTCTAAGTTGTCCACAATAGACCACAAGCCAGATGACAGTCCCTCAGCCCCCATGGAAAGGCTGAGAGAGGCACTAGTAAAACACACCTCTTTGTCCCCTGATTCAGTTGAGGGACAACTCATTCTAAAGGACAAGTTTATTACCCAGGCAGCTCCTGATATTAGAAGAAAACTACAGAAGCTGCCATTACTGCTCAGAAGCCCTGGGTGATTCTGGAAATTGAAGGGAGGAGGGTGGACCTCCTCCAAGACACTGGAGCCAGTCTTTCTGTTCTCCTCTCCAATCTAGGCCTCCCCTCTTCCCATAGCACAACCATGGTGGGTGTTACAGGAAAGACTCTAACACGATTTTTTCTCTCAACCCCTGTAGTTAGGGGAGCGTGTTATTTTTTATCATGCCTGAAAGTCACACTCCTTTATTAGGTAGAGACATTTTAGCCTGCATAGGGACCAGCATCCTCATGGCCCCAGGACAGACTTTTTGTCTTCCCCTAATGGAAGCCAATATTAATCCAGAAGTGTGGGCAACTCAAGAAAGAACAGGTCGAGCTAAAACTGCTAGGCCAGTTTAGATCCACCTTAAAAAATCCACTTCTTTTCCTAACCAGAGACAATATCCCCTAACCCCAGAGGCTAGGAAAGGGCTAGAAATCATAATAATAACATGAAAAGGCAAAGCCTGTAACAGTCCTTGAAATTCCCCGATACTAAGAGTGCAAAAACCCAATGGGGAATGGAGACTAGTTCAGGACCTCTGCCTCATTAATGAAGCCATACTCCCAATTCATCTGGTAATTCCTAATCCCTACACCTTGGTAACCCAAATACCTGAGGGAACAAAATGGTTTACAGTCCTAGATTTAAAGGATGCCTTTTTCTGCACACTGTTACATCCTGACTCTCAATACCTGTTTGCCTTTGAGGATCCCTCTGACCAAACTTCCCAGTGAACGTGGATGGTGCTGCCTCAGGAATTTCAAGACAATCCTCACTTGTTTGGACAGACACTGTCAAAGGACCTCTCTGAGTTTTCTTGTCCTCAGGCCAGGGTCTTGTAATATGTAGATGACCTTCTGCTCTGTGCCCCAAGTGAGGAAGATTCCCAGGAAGGCACTGGAGCTCTCCTTAATTTCTTAGCTGACAGAGGATACAAGATTTCAAAATCTAAGGCCCAGCTTTGCCAGACTTTAGTAAAGTACCTGAGTTTAGTGCTGTCTGAGGAAACCAGGGCATTAGAGAAAGAAAGGGTTAAACCCATTTTTTCCTTCCCCCTCCCCAAGACCCTCAGGCAACTAAGAGGATTTTTAAGCATTACATGATATTGCAGACTACGGATACCTGGCTATGGTGAGATAGCCTGACCTCTATGTCAGCTCATGAAAGAAACTCAAGCAGCTAAAACTCACTTCCTGACCTTGGAAACTGAAGCCCCAAAGGGCTTTAACCAATTGAAGCAAGCTCTACTTAAGGCACCAGCCCTCAGCCTTCCCTGAGGAGGGCCCTCAATCTTTTACGTATCAGAGAGGAAGGGAATGGCCCTGGGAGATTTAGCTCCAGCCCGGGACCACCAGCTCAATAGCCAGTGGACTACCTGAGTAAGGAGCTTGATTTGATAGCCAAGGGATAGCCAGCATGTCTTTGAGCAGACACAGCAGTGGCCCTACTGGTAGCAGAAGCCACCAAATTAACCCTGGGAAATGGCTTAACAGTTTACACCCCACATAATGTAGAAGGATTGCTGTCCTCTAGGGGAAGCCTTTGGGTAACAGACAGCCGGCTCCTTAAATATCAGGCTCTGCTGTTAGCAGGGTCAGCAGTTCAGCTAAGAACCTGCTGTCACTTAAATCCAGCCATTTTCCTCCCCGAGGAAACTGGGGAATCTGAACATGATGGTGAACAAATTATGGTACAGACCTACGCAGCCAGTGAGGATCTCACGGAGACTCCCCTAGAAAATCCAGACTGAACCCTCTTCATGGATGAGAGTTTCTTTGTGGAACAAGGAGACAGTAGGCAGGATATGCAGTAGTCACTCTGAATAATGTTATTGAAAGTGCACCTCTCTCTCCAGGCAAAAGTGCTCAACTAGCTGAGCTGACAGCTCTTAGAAGAGCACTTGAATTAAGCAAGGGAAATGTAACTAAGGTTTACACTGATTCTAAGTATCTTTTCTTAGTTCTCCACGCTCATGCTGCCATCTGGAAGGACAGGCACTTTCTAACTGCTAATAGGTACCCTATAAAATACAATCAGGAAGTTAACAGGTTATTATCCTCGGTTTTCCTTTCTCTAGAGGTAGCAGTGATGCATTGTAAAGGCCATTAGCAGGAAACTGATGAAACAGCTGAAGGAAACAAGTTAGCTGATCAGGCAGCCAAGTCAGCAGCAAGAAAGCTTCAAGGCATCAACACTCTTAAAGCCCCCTAGTCTGGGAAGGCTCCATAACAGCAATTAAGCCTCAGTACTCCTCTGAAGAGACAGAGTGGGCCACTTCTCGGAGGTACATTTTCCAGCCTTCAGGATGGCGACAGCGAGAGAATGGCAAACTCCACTCGTCACCTCCTAGACAATGGAAAGTCCTTAAAATTCTTCACCAAACTTTTCACTTGGTAAAGGATAAAACTTATCAGTGTGCCCAGAGATTGCTTTCAGGAGATAATGAGAGGTGACAACGTGCTAGCAGCCCTCGCTCGCTCTCAGCGCCTCCTCAGCCTTGGCGTCCACTCTGGAGGCGCTTCAGGAGCCCTTCAGCCCGCCACTGCACTGTGGTAGCCTCTCTCTGGGTTGGCCGAGACCTGGAGCTGGCTCCCTCTGCTTGCTTGCAGGGAGGTGTACAGGGAGAGGTGCGGGCGGGAACTGGGGCTGCCTGCGCGCTCGCTGGCGAGTGTGAGTTCCAGGTGGGTGCGGGCTGGCGGCGGGGCGGGGGGAGAGGGGGGGCCTGCACTTGGAGTGGCCAGCCAGCATCGCCAGCCCCAGGCAGTGAGGGGCTTAGCACCCAGGCCAGCAGCTGCGGAGGGTGCGCTGGGTCCCCCAGCACTGCCGGCCGCCTGTGCTGTGCTCGAGTTCTCCCTGGCGTCAGCTGCCTCCCCGCAGGGCAGGGCTCAGGACCTGCGAGAACACCCCTTGCCCTGCTCAGCAGCGCCCAGTCCCATCCACTGCCCAAGTGCTGAGAAGTGCCCGCGTGCAGCGCAGGACTGATGGGCAGCTCCATCTGTAGCCCTGGGGCGGGATCTACTAGGTGAAGCCAGCTGGGCTCCTGAGTCCCGTGGGGACTTGGAGAACTTTTATGTCTAGCTGGAGGTTTGTATATGCACCAGTCAGCACTCTGTGTCTAGCTCAGGGTTTGTGGATGCACCAATCAGCACTCTGTCAAAATGGACCAATCAGCTCGCTGTGAAGTGGACCAATCAGCAGGATTTGGGTGGAGTCAGATAAGGCAATAAAAGCAGGCTGCCCCAGCCAGCAGTGGAAAGCTGTTCAGGTCCACTTCCCTGTTGTGGAAGCTTTGTTCTTTTTCTGTTTGTAATCTTGCTGCTCACTCTGGCTCTGCCCTGCCTCTAAGAGCTGTAACACTCACCAGGAAGGTCTGCAGCTTCACTTGTGAAGCCAGCGAGCATGAACCCACTGGAAGACATGAACACCTCCAGAGGTACTGCCTTTGAGAGCTGTAACACTCACCGCAAAGGTCTGCAGCTTCACTCCTGAAGTCGGCGAGACCACAAACCCACCAGAAGGAAGAAACTCCAGACACATCTGAACATCTGAAGGAATAAACTCCGGACGCACCATCTTTAAGAACTGTAACACTCACTGCGAGCGTCCACGGCTTCATTTTTGAAGTCGGCGAGACCAAGAACCCACCAATTCCGGACACGGTAACTTAACTAAAAACAGTCAAATAGTGTGGCTTAAAAATAATTCCATTAAGAAACGGTTCCTCCCTCCTGAAACCCAAAGAATAGAAAAGTATCCAGGACAGGACTCGTAAACAGACTTCACCCATATGCCAAAGGCAAAGGGCATCCGATACCTCCTGGTGTGGGTAAATTCTTTCACTAATTGGGTAGAAGCATTTCCATGCTGTACAGAAAAAACCTCTGAGGTAATAAAAGGTATAGTTAATGAAATAACTGCCTGCTTTGGCCTACCTAAGCATCTCCAAACTGACAACGGCCCCTCATTTAAAACAACTGTCACCCAGAGGGGCCAAAGGCTCTAGGCATACAGTATCATCTCCATTGTGCTTGGATGCTCCAGTCCTCAGGGAAGGTAGAGAAAAAAACATTATCAAAAGATAACTCAGAAACTGTCCCAGGAAACTCCCCTTCCTTGAGTCACTCTTCTTCCCATAACTTTACTACAGGTAAGAAATACCCCTTCAAAGTTAGGCTTGAGCCCTTTTGAAATGCTGTATGGACGGCCTTTCCTTACAAATGACTTCCTTTTAGACCAAGAAACCTCTGAATTGGTTAAGCATGTAACCTCCCTAGCTCACTTCCAACAGGAATTAATCAACTAGTGCAAGTGGCCCAGCACCAGGAAACAGGACCACCTTTATTTAACCCGGGAGATTCAGTACTGGTGAAGGCGCATTCCTCTCTCTCTCCATCTTTAAGCCCAAGTTGGGAGGGACCTTACACTTTTCTTGTCTCCACCCCCTTGGCAGTAAAAGTTATAGGAATCAACTCCTGGATACATCACAATCAAGTCAAGGTTTGGAGAACTGAAGGAGAAGTCCCTGACAGCTCAGAACACCCTCAATATCACTGTGAAGAAACAGAGAATCTCAAGCTGAGAATCACGAAAGATAAGTAAATGAGTGACGACTACTCATTCTTAGTCCCACCTTCATCCTACCAGATACTCTCAGTTATTTCCACCTTTCCCTTTGAGATTTGCCACCAGATATTAGAACTCCTCTTTGACGCATACTTGCAGGGGCATTTCGACTATCTGTGGGGTTACATTTGTAGCTTCATAGCCTCACGGGGAAATTCTATATCCTGGTGAATAAAATCGTAAATAATTTACTGCATTACAATTGCAGAAACTGCTATGCTCACTCCACTGTTTGCAGTGGGACTATATACTGTGGCACCTGCACAGTGGAATTCTGGACAAATAATTCTAGTTGTTCTAATATTGTGCCTGATTATCACCTTTGTAGCAGGGCTAATAATTACAGGAAAAAGACAAATATGAAGGTCTTGTTGCTCAAACTTTTCTTCCTCCTCTTAATAGTGCAGGTTAATCTCCTGAACCTGATAGCCCAACAGATCTAGCGCCTAGCCTTGGCAGTCAATCTAACTTCATGTTATATCTGTACTTCAGATTCGCCATCAGTTGAAGTATTACCACTATCATTAGAAGATTTAGCCAACGTTAACACTGAAGTTACACTAGTAGTCACTCAGTCCGAGGCAACTTATCCTGATGAGCAAGTAAAAAATGTATGCCTCCCAATCATATCACAGACCTGAATTTTACAGAAACTGCACCTCTTGTAAGAGTCTTTTGCACTGTACTTCCGAGGTACACAATACCCATTTGTTTCATGTCCTTGAGAACAAAGGGAACTTACCTGGGAACCTTGTCCAACTGCTCATAGGAA
The DNA here is from genome assembly GCF_024542745.1 of Macaca thibetana thibetana. Classification (NCBI taxonomy): domain Eukaryota; kingdom Metazoa; phylum Chordata; class Mammalia; order Primates; family Cercopithecidae; genus Macaca; species Macaca thibetana. The sequence goes on along the minus strand of NC_065582.1, from coordinate 26,653,848 downwards.
GTCTTTCTTAGTTGGACAACTCAGGAAAGGTAATACAGCTCTTCAAAAAAGAGAGGCAAATGATATCTTAGAGTAAGAAAGCAACACCAGTTCCTTCTCCTTAATACCCAAATTCAAGGTGACCTCAGTTTACTGTAACACCAACACTTCCTGCATTTCTATGGGTTGGTACTCAGTGTTAATCGATAACTCACCTTTACCCTTAGCGCAAACGTTAGCCTGGGGAATACAAAGACTGTTATTAAAATTCCACCCCAATCATGTGTTCATCTCCAACATTCGGGCAGAATTTGCCTCAATATGGGAGGACCTCACTGAAAACTACCTAAGTGCATGGGACACCCCCAACCTCCCCCGAAATTAGAGCTGGCCTTCTGGGGATATCAAGTGTCCTTAGATCCCAAACAGGAACTATACTTCATATGAAGAAACGTGGGATATGTGAGCTTGCCAAGTCAGTGGAGGGAGCCTGTGGTGTTGCAGCAATACTTCCAAAAGTATCCTATGCCAATGCCTCTACACAATTCCCATTCCTTATAAAACATATCCACGCTGTAGCAAAAAGGGCAGCTCATGTAATTCTACTCCTTTTAGCACCATTGTAACTGGTGCCAAGTCAATGGAGGGAGCCTGTGGTGTTGCAGCAATACTTCCAAAAGTATCCTATGCCAATGCCTCTACACAATTCCCATTCCTTATAAAACATACCCACGCTGTAGCAAAAAGGGCAGCTCATGTAATTCTACTCCCTTTAGCACCATTGTAACTGGACTCCTGGGAACCACCCTCAGGTCTATCTGTCTACATTTAACCTCTCAGCAAACCCAGGCGCTAGCTGAAATTATGGCCGCCACTCAGAAACAACAACGGCAAATAGACTCACTCACAGGTGTCACCTTGCAAAATTGAAGAGGACTGGACCTCCTAATGGCAAGTCAGGGAGGAAAGTGTTTTTCTTAAGAAAGAGTATTGCTTCTATATTAATGCTTCTGGTAAAGTACAGCAACATCTAGCAGAGGCAACCAATATTATCACCCACTTGCAGCAGTACAACCCGTCTAAATGGCTCACAGGTATCAGACAAACTCTGCTGTCAAGGTTATGTCCTATAGTGCCCCCACTGATAATGGTAGTCTTCATACTCATATTCGGACCCTATCTTCTAAACCTCCTTGTAAAGTTTATCTCTTCTCGCCTAGAAACCATCAAGTTTCAGATGGTGCTGCAAAAGGAGCCAAAAATGAAACCACCCTTCTACAGGGAACACTTAGATCCACCCGGAAGGAACCCTGGCTGCTGTTCCCATACAATGCCCCTCTCCAGCAGGAAGTAGCCAGAAGAAGTCATCACCCAATTCCCCCTAACAGCAGTTAGGGATTTCATTCCTGAGGGGAGGGAATACGTTATAGGAGATAGAAAGAAATGATTTAGGTAGATAGAGAGGGTAGAGAGAGTTCCCAGCAGAAAACTTTCCTTCTAACAAAAAGCAGGTCAGAAATAGCTCTCTTTCTAACCTCAAGTAGTTCAAAGAAATCACTCCTCTTCTAACAAAGAACAGCCTAGAAGATCAGGCTGTAAAACACAGATAAGCAATTCGGGTACAGAGCGGGGTTTTCTGGGTAATCACCAAAATTCACATATGTACAATGGGCCCCAGTAAAACAAGTGGGCCCTAATAAGCACATTTGTTTACTACAACTTGGCAACCCATTCAGGACCTCTCTCTGTGACAGATAGCTGTTCTTTCCTTTTGCCTGTTAAACTCCCACTCCAATCTCAGCATGTGTGTGCATCCACTTCCTTGATTTCCTCAGCTGTGAGGCCAAGAACGTTGGTATTTATTCCCAGACAACAAAGCCATTTTATTTGAGTTCTCCTTAAGCTCTACCTATCAGCAGAGAGGATGCACTTTGAGTTATTTTCCATTATGCATTAATAATGATAAATCCAAACATATAAATAGAATTTACTGTGTCCCTGGGACTGTTCTAAGCACCATATACATAAATTTACTTCTTTCCACAAACCCTTGAGGTAGATATAATTATTCCCATTTTACAGATAAAGAAACTGAGACTCAAAGAGATTTAGTGAATTCCCTGAGGTCAAACAGTTGATAAATGTTTCCAAATGCTCCTTCAGGGGAGGGCTGAAGATTCTAGCTAACATAGTGACTGGGTGGTCAAGTCTGTCTCGTTTTAAAAGTCCATTTTGCTGTAGATCTAAAACTATTAATATGTTGTCTAATCGGTTTTATCACTCATTAAAGCAATATTGTTATTTTCCAAATAATTGTCTCTTGAGTCTTATGTCTAAATTGCTCTATACTCGGAAGTACAGAGCCACAATAAGCCAGGCTTATTGACCACCCAAGTCTAACATTTAGAGGCCAGAGCTCAGGAAGAACAACGCACATAGAAAATGAGTTTTCAGTGCTTAGTAGCAACACCTCACCCCTCCGGAAACAAAAGACCCACACAAATGTTACACTTTCCGAAGAGGACATTTTAAACCAGTTATGTCCTATTGAAATATCTGCAGTGATAGACATGTTCTACATCTGTGCTGTCTAATGCAGCAGCCACTAGCCACGTTTAGCTACTGAGCACATAAAATGTTGTTAAGGCAATTGAGAAGCTAATTTTTACTTCAATTCAATGTTAATTAATTTAAATGTGAATGTTCCTCCTGAAGGGGCCTGAAGATACCAGCTAATACAGTGACTGGATGAACAAGTCTGTCTAGACCCAAAAGTTCATTTTGCTGCAGTGCTACTATATTGAACAGTGCCATTTTGTACCTTCATCATATTTCTCAAACTACTTTTGATAATCCTTTTACTCTCATCAAATACACATTAGATTAGAATTCCCTCATCTTTTTTCCTAGAGATTGATAAACCTCATTCATACCCATTTTTACTACCATCACTTTGATCTCAAAAACCAAGGGATCTTTTCTAGTCTAAATCTAATTTTTCAGCTGTGCTATGGATTTCATGTTTTTGTGCCTTCTCAGAGACCTTCCTCATATTTTTTCTCTCTCTCATCTCTGTGTTAGAGAAGATTTTAGCCAAAGGATAGAGACAGGAAAATGTTGGGCTAATTTGTCTTTTTGGGGGCTGGAAATATTGTGATTTCTACATTCAACATACTGTTCTCAGGTATATTAAGATGCATATATATGGGATGTTATCTAATACTATGGGCTTTTGTTAAAAAACAAGTATGTGGGATGTTATCTAATACTGTGGGCTCTTGAGAGGTAGAGTCATAGACTTTATCTTAAAATAACCCGAAAACTCCATGTACGTTATTGCTGATCCTTAAACATTATGATCTATCCATTGTTTTAGATCATCCTCTGTTCCCACCGGTAGAATCTGTTTTTATGGCAGATATTTTAAGGAGCCTCTAGCCACATCGAGTCTGAATTAAATGGTCAGCCAGTTGGTGTCAGTCTTTCAGGAGTCTTCAATGCTCTTTTAGGGCAGATACATATTTCCACTGCCCACAATTACTAGAGCAAAAACCAGATACATCATATGAACCAGATCCTTGAAGAATATGTCCACGAAAACAAATCCTCCAGGGAGGATTACAGAGTTACTTCTTTCTCTGGGGCCAGAATTTATATATGACCAACACCCCATGGGCATGGTTGTAGCCGGATATTAAATGGACACTTTTGAACAAAGCAACAGAATATATGAGGTGCTACGGTGAAGGAAGTTCTAGACCATATGCAGAATTCCATAGAAAACAGCCAAAACTCATTTATAAAAACCTCAAACTCCCATACTCACATCAGGGTTATGAAAAAGTAGAAGAATGGAGAGTCAGAGGATTTTGTGAAGAAGTTCTTGGGAGACAATTTGGTGGATTGTGGTGACCCTCACACCTACCCTCAATCCCCCTTACCTCTTTCTCTCCCCTGCACACAGGAAAGACTGAAAACCGCAGAACAAGCTGGAAAAGCAGGAAACAACAGGGCAAAGGAAAAGGAAGACCACATTCCCCTTCCCTCCGTCAGTAGCCAGCTAGATGAAGGCTTCCACTGATGGAGGTGAAATGATTCTATGTTGAAGTCAAATTTCGAGCTGAGATTATTATCTAGGGCATATTACATGTCTGGCTTAAGACTTTGTTTGCCACTTTAAAAGGTCAGAGAACTGCCCAGGCACAGTGGCTCATGCCTGTAATCTTAACACTTAGAGAGGCCGAGATGGGAGGATCAAGTGAGCCCAGGAGTTTGAGGCCATCCTGGTCAACATTGTGAGACCCCTTCTTTATAAAGGAAAAAAATATTTTTAAATAGAAAAAAAGAAAAGAAAATCAAAGTGATAAAACTTAAAAATAAAATAAGATAAAAGATGTGAAGATTTTTCTTTTAGAACGAGACAGATGGTGTCATGAAAGCTGGGTTTCATCCAAACACTGTCAGATGTTTCCATTAAGGTAAGTGCCCTTCAGAGTTAGCTGTGGACAGTTCTGTGGTCTACGATTACTATGTCTGTGGTCTCAGTACAATCATGGATAGCTCTGCCTTTCATTCTCAAGAGTATGTCATGTTGGACAATAAATTTTATAGTCAGTCTCTTTTGGGCGTATGTCTTGTGGAAGTCGGTGAATTTACAAAATGGCAGATTCATTGGAAACCCAATGGCCAAATCACCAATTTATCTTTTCCTTTTAATATTTCACTGGCTTTAATTCTATTTTCAAAACAGCATTATGTTTTGCTTGCCAAAGTAAGTAAGAGGAATTAAATTTCTACAGACAGGGGTAGGATTACTCCCACTGGGCTGATTTAATAGGACAGCAGAAGACCAAAGTAAAGCTGTTTTTTAGATTATATGGTATGAATCCTCCATATTCAAAGTACCAGTTATATAGTCATAGTCCCCAGGCTTTCCCAGACACCTTCCTGTCAGACCTTGCCAAGTTCCCTGCTGCAGCATACTCTAGGCAAAAACCCAGCATCCAATAAAGCCTCACAGAAAAACATGCCTCTCTGAGAGCAGAAGATAATTCAGGCGAAGGCACAAAGTGCTACTCAGTAGAAGACAACGATCATGATCTACACCAAATGTGTGATATTATTGATCTCATCACTTTCTTGCCTAAATTCATCTACTTTGTATGTTAACCTTGTTTTTCTTCACTGTTACCCTGTTTTGAATACCAGCTCCTGTGTTCTGTAATGGACACACAACTTCAGTGCCTGGCTAGATTATGGGCTTGAGAAGCATGACAAGGGCCTGCTTCCCTCCTCAGACACACTCAAGATCAGTCACATTATGGTGGAGAGAACAAGGGCAAGAGAGCGATTGTGTCCTTCCTGGCAAGCCAGTCTCCTGGAGGCTCTGGGCTGTAGGTTAAAAGGGGTCTGTGAGATGTGTTAAACTGCTAGATTCAAATAATCTTTACAGCCATCTTTGTTTAACTCTTTATTCTTCTGGTAACCTCTTTGTAATAATTTTCCAATCCAATCTCATCAGATTTTGCATTCATTATGTATCTATTTACAATTTTGGCCCTATGAAATGTTGTTTTTTCATCCCACCTATGGATCTCAGAACTACCTTGGCTAATACTGCTTCAGAATCTCTACTTACTCTCAAATAACCTATAACCCAGAGGTGCATTCCCATGATCAGGGCTGTCACACACTTTTCTCACCTATGCCTCAAAGACAAGATCTGAGCTGAGTCAGGGAGGCACAGCAGGCAGAGAGACGTAAGAGAAGACAGCTTCAAGAAATGTGAGCATTTTCGGAACTGCTGTAACATAGGGTGGATGCAATGGTAATGCATTCGATACATTTTCCTCACTTGAATTTTGTTTATTTTCAGTTCTGTCTGAAGCCAGGATTTATGTTCCCCTTTTTCTAAATTGTAGCTTACAGGCCAGCTTTCAGTGGCCTTTCTGTTTGTTGGCTATAATTCAATCTTGAAGTTACTAAAATTGATTTTCCTTTTCCAAGAAAAATATATTCTTTTTAATAAAGCAATATGAAAGTTAAACAAAGGTCAACCAGTAATTGAATGGCTTTCTGAAATAACCAGTTAGAATGTAATGGCTGGCATCCTTTCCAATTTGTGAAAGAAGCAATGTAAACTGATGTTTTGTGGTTTGTTTGCTGGATGAGAGAAAATTATGTTTACACTGCTTTGTTAAGAGTAATGATTGAGGGAAAGCACTTATAGGAAGTACTTTATTTTCCTCTAGATTCCAATTTCAAAGATATCAAGGTCATTCCTAGTTCAATTCTCTGAATTAAATGATGATGGTAATCAGTGGATTATTTATTGCTGGTATCATTGGAGATGTAATACTTGACTGCTGGAGTGAGGAAGATGCTTTGGCCTCATTGGCCTGGAGTCTTTTTGTCAAAGACAATCTGGTGCTCTGATGGAATTAAACAAGAGCATTTCAGTATTTCTCAGGGATCACATGATCAACTCACTTTCCAGCAACAACAACAAAACTGAATTTGTTGAATGAATCTTGTCTACAGATAAAAATGGTGGTCCTGCTACCTCTATCCATTCTTTACCTGTCTCCTGGGAAGTGTCAATTTAAGGAAGGGTTGCTGATTTGTTTGTGTATTGAAAGCAGCACAATTCGACTATGTAGCCAGCTTTTTCCTGAGTTGGTGAATTTAAAACCATACTAGAATCTTCCTTCCTTCCTTCCTTCCTTCCTTCCTTCCTTCCTTCCTTCCTTCCTTCCTTCCTTCCTTCCTTCCTTCCTTCCTTCCTTCCTTCCTTCCTTTCTCTCTCTCTCTCTCTCTCTTTCTTTCTTTCTTTCTTTTTATGAATTTTCACTCTTGTTGCCCAGGCTGGAGTGCAATGGTGCAATCTTGGCTCACCGCAACCTCCGCCTCCCAGGTTAAAGCAATTCTCCTGCCTCAGCCTCCTGAGTAGCCAGGATTACAGGCATGTACCACCATGCCCAGCTAATTTTGCATTTTTAGTAGAGACAGGGTTTCTCTATGTTGGTCAGGCTGGTTGTGAACTCCCGACCTCAGGTGATCCGCCCACCTCTGCCTCCGAAAGTGCTGTGACTACAGGCATGAGCCACCGCACCCAGCCTAGAGTATTGTAAGCAGAGGATTAGATTATTTTTATCATGCCGTACAACTGTCAAAAGAAACAGAGATGGAAACAGAGATGTTCAGCTCAGCTGTCTTGTTGCCTGCTTGCTTTGCTGGTATCATTGTCAAACCTCAGTTTCTTTGGAGTAATCTTTTAAAGCTATTTGTACATATTGTGAGAGCTATTTTAGTTAAAACCTGGTTGTCAAAGCCTTAAATCCACTTGAGTCACCCTTAAACTTTAGTGTGTTGAAATATACTTCTGTGCCCTCTGTGCTGTGAAACCATCATTCTTCCCTCTAGAATACTTCTCTTATGGTAGGAAAGCCTTAATGAACCTCATGGCAGAATTAGGGTACAGATTCAATCCATGTATTTATTGTTAGTAAATCTTCCCTCCTCCAAAAAAATCCTAATTAAAATATAAATATAAATATAAATGGAAGTTCTAAAATTTCGTCTTACTCAGTGGCTTGTCACTGAGTGGATGTGTTTATTTGGATGAACATACCCAAAGTGTTTGTGTTCTCTGAGCTTTCTGCTTTGTATCTACAATTTGCTATCGGTACTTTTGGGAAGTTCTTGACCATTATTACTTCAGCTATTTTTTCTGTTCTTTCTTACTTCTTCATTTGATATTCCAATTACATATATGTTGTACCTTTTGAAATTATTCCACAATTCTCGAATACTCTATTCCTTTTTTGTGTGGCATTCTTTTTTCATTCTTTCTTCACTTTGCATTTTATTTGTGGAAATTTCTATCAATAGCTCTTCCGTTTATCTTTCTTCTACTATCTAGTCTACTGATAAGGCTATCAAATACTTTTCATTTCTGTTACAGTGTTTTTTATTTCTAGCATATCTTTTATATTCTTTCTTAGAGCTTCCATCTTTCTTTTTACATTACCCATCTGTTCTTGCACGTTGCCTACTTTTTCCACTAGAGCATTTAATATATTAATCATAGTATTTTAAATTCCCTGTCTCATACTTTGAACAACTTCGTAATCTTCTTTGTAATCTCTAAATCTAGTCTGATGCTTGCTTTGTTTTTTCAGACTTTTTTTCTTGACTTTTAGCATGCTTTGTAATTTGTTGCTGCTGTTGTTAAAAACCAGATAGACCTAAAGAAGACCTATTTTCCTGTCTTACTGTTTGACACATTATCTGATACATAGTAAGACAGGTAAATAGGTCTTCAGGGTGAAGTTTTGTGTTAATTTGACTACGAATTTGGCTGTGTTTAATGTCTTCTGTAGCTGTAAGTGCTAGAGCCTTCACATTAGTCTCGTATCCTCTTTTTTGTTTCCCACATTGGCTTTGGGGCTCTGTAAGGGTACTACCAAAATGGCCTCATTGTCTGGGGTAAATACCAAGGTTCCTGGTCTCATGGCCAAGAAAATCAAGGATGCGGATGCACACATACAGTGAGATTGGAGCAGTCATTTCATAGGCAAAAGGAAAGAACAGCTCTCTGTCACAGAGAAGGGTCCTGAATGGGTTGCCAAGTTCTAAAAATGTCAGAGTTTTTATAAATGGGTTCGTGAGGAGGAGGTGTCTTATCTTCCTAGGGCCGAAGAACTGGTTAGGGCCAGATGTGCTATCTGCATAGAGTAGAGTCTCTATCAGCCCCCACTCCATTCTTTGATCATTTAGGCAGACTCTTAGTTTATGCTGCTCTGTACCGCTTATCTGCATGTGCTAAAAAGTGAGGGAGAGTTTCTGTGCGTATTCCCAGGCACCTTCTTGCAGCTGCAGTTATCTATCCCTTGCATGCTTCCACCTTTCCTATCTTAGTATGTCTACAGAAAGGGAAAGGGATGTGCTTATGAAGGCCCACTGTTTTTTCTGGGGCCCATCATATGTATAGTGAAGTTTGGTGATTACCCAGGAGACACCCCACTCTGTGTCTGAATTGCTCATCTGTGTTTTACAGCCTGATCTTCCAGGCTGCTCTTTGTTAGAAAAGAAGTGATTTCTCAAGGTCAAGAGATCAAGACCATCCTGGCCTTTATTTCACATGGTGAAAGGCTGTCTCTACTAAAAATACAAAAATTAGCTGGGCATAGTGGCACATGCCTGTAATCCCAGCTACTCAGGAGGCTGAGGCAGGAGAATTGCTTGAACCCAGTAGACAAAGATTGCAGTGAGCTGAGATTGTGCCACTGCACTCCAGGCTGGAGACAGAGCGAGACTCCATTAAAAAACAGAGAGAGAGAGAGAGAGAGAGAGAGAGAAGTGGTTTCTTTGAACTGCGTGTGGTTAGAAAGGGAGCAATTTGTGAGCTGCTTTTTGTTAGAAGGGAGCTTTTCTGCCTGAGACTCTCTTCACCCTAATTATCTACCTAAATTATTTCTTTATATCTCATATCCTATATCATATTTCCTCCCTCAGGAATGGAATCCCTAACTGCTGTTAGGGGGAGTTGGGCGACGACTTCTGGCTACTTCCTGCTGGAGAGGGGTGTTGTGTTGGAACAGCAGCCAGGGCTACTCCTGGGGTTGATCTAAGGGTCCCTGGTAAAAAGGCATCTTCATTTTGGGCTCCATTTGTGGCACCATGTCAGGCTTGATGGTTTCTAGGTGAGAAGAAATAAACTATACAAGGAGGTTTAGAAGATAGGGTTTGAATATGAGTATGAAGACTACCATTATCATTGGGGACACTATAGGCCATAACTATTACAGCAGAGTTTGTTTGATACCAGTGAGCCATTTAGATGTGTTGTACTGTTGTAAGTGGGTGATAATATTGGTTGCCTCAACTAGATGTTGCTGTACTTTACCAGAAGCATTAATATAAAAGGAACATTTTTCTTTGAGAAAACATACATTTTCCTTTGAACTTGTTACTAGGGAATAATTTTAGGTTTAGGTCATTTTTTATAATTTCTCATATGATTGGGAGAAATACATTATTGGGTGGATAAAATAATTTTAGTGTTAATCTTGGCAATCCCTTTTCTTTAATTATTAAATTCTTTTATGACTTCCACAGACCGTTTTACAACATCCTTAAACTTTCTGACTTGTCTTAAGCATTCTTCCTTTAAACAAGCAGTCTTTTCCTTTTAGGACAAGAATTTGCCATAAGAGATCCTTCCTTATATAAAATCTCTTTCTTTATAACCTTCTTTTCATACCTAGACTACATCATATTAACAATTTTCAATAGCAAGGTCTTCATGTCTAAAACACCAAAAGCAACAGCAACAAAAGCCAAAAATGACAAATGGGATCTAATTAAACTAAAGAGCTTCTGCACAGCAAAAGAAACTACCATCAGAGTGAACAGGCAACCTACAGAATGGGAGAAACTTTTTGCAATCTACTCATCTGACAAAGGGCTAATATCCGGAACCTACAAAGAACTCAAACAAATTTACAAGAAAAAAACAACCCCATCAAAAAGTGGGCAAAGGATATGAACATACATTTCTCAAAAGAAGACATGCATACAGCCAACAGACACATGAAAAAATGCTCATCATCACTGGCCATCAGAGAAATGCAAATCAAAACCACAATGAGATACCATCTCACACCGGTTAGAATGGCAATCATTAAAAAGTCAGGAAACAACAGGTGCTGGAGAGGATGTGGAGAAATAGGAACATTTTTACACTGTTGGTGGGACTGTAAACTAGTTCAACCATTGTCTAAAACAGTATGGCGATTCCTCAAGGATCTAGAACTAGAAATACCATATGACCCAGCCATCCCATTAGTGGGTATATACCCAAAGGATTATAAATCATGCTGCTATAAAGACACATGCACACGTATGTTTATTGCGGCATTATTCACAATAGCAAAGACTTGGAATCAACCCAAATGTCCATCAGTGACAGACTGGATTAAGAAAATGTGGCACATATATGCCATGGAATACTATGCAGTCATAAAAAAGGATGAGTTTGTGTCCTTTGTAGGGACATGGATGCAGCTGTAAACCATCATTCTCAGCAAACTATCGCAAGAACAGAAAACCAAACACCGCATGTTCTCACTCATAGGTGGGAATTGAACAATGAGATCACTTGGACTCGGGAAGGGGAACAACACACACCAGTGCCTATTATGGGGAGGGGGGAGGGGGGAGGGATGGCATTGGGAGTTATACCTGATGTAAATAACGAGTTGATGGGTGCTGACGAGTTGATGGGTGCAGCACACCAACATGGCACAAGTATACATATGTAACAAACCTGCACGTTGTGCACATGTACCCTAGAACTTAAAGTATAATAAAAAAAAAAAAGAAGAAGTCATATCAAGGTTAGTGATAGTAATGTTTCCCTTTTTGTCTATAACTATTGCCCCTGCTATAAGGATAATAATTAAATAAAACAACCTTGACTAAATCTTTCCTGCAATTATTAATCCTGTAATAAAGATGACAATTAGACAAAATATAGCCATTAGAGTTTGACAACCAGAATTCCATATTGTGGATGCCACAGTGTATAGTTCTATTGCAAATAGTAGAGTGAGTGTAACAATTCTTGCACGAGTGGCGTGATAGATAATTTCCATTTAAAATTTTACTTGCTGAGATATAGAGTTTCCCTCTGGGGTCCTATGAAGTTATAAATGCAATTCTATGAGTAATTAAAATTTCCTTGCAAATATCTGTTACAAAGAAGTTCTAATATTTGGTGGCGAATTTTGAGACGGAAGGTAGAAACAACAAAAAGGATTTAGTGAGGTAAAGATGGGTCTGAGTAAGGTGAGTAGCCTTCAGTTACTTGTCTTGTATGATTTTCAGCTTAATATCTTCTATTTCTTCACATTGATATTCAGGGTGTTCTCTGGGCTGTCAGGGGTTGCTCCCTCAGATTTTCAGGCTTTTACTTCAGTGTGATGTATTCAGAAGTTGATACCTGTAACTTTTATTGCCAAGTGGGAGAGAGCATTGAAAGAACAGTGTAGGGTCCTTCCCAGCTTGGGCTCAGGGAAGGAGAGTGAGGAAGAGAGAGTTTTTACTAAAATCAAATCTCCTGGGTTAAAAAACAGGTGGTTCTATTTCTTGGTGTTGGGCCTTTGCTAGTTGTGTTAATTCCTGTTGGAAATGAGTTAGAGAGGTTACATGCTTAACTAATTTAGAAGTTTCTGATCTAGTAGGAAGTCATTTGTAAGGAAAGGCCGTCCATACAGCATCTCGAAAGGGCTCAGGCTTCACTTTGAAGGGTTAATTTTTTTCCATAGTAAGGCCATAGTAGTAAGGGAAGAAGAGTGACCCAAGCAAGGTGAGTTTCCTGGGAGTTTTCTGAGGTGTATTTTGGTAATGTCATTTGTTTTCTATACCTTCCCTGAGGACTGGGACCTCCAAGCACAATGGAGATGATACTGTATGCCTAGTGCCTTTGAGACTCCCTGGATGACAGCTACTTTGAATGAGGGGCCATTGTCACTTTGGAGATACTTGGGTGGACCAAAGCCAGGGGTTATTTCATTAACTAGCACTTTTATTACCTCACAGGATTTTTCTGTACAGCATTGAAATGCTTCTCTCCAGTTAGTGAAATAACCTACCCACACCAGGAGGTATTGAATGCCTTTTGTCTTTGGCATGTGGGTGAAGTCTATTTGCCAGTCTTCCCCTGAATAGCTTTCCATTCTTTGGATTTGAGGAGGAAAGACCCGTTTGTTGAAGGAATTATTTTTAAGACAGCCTTTTCAAGCATTAACAACCTATTTGACTTTTTTAAAGCAAATAATCTCCTGAAAACAATCTCTGGGCACACTAAGTTTTATCCTTTCCCAGGTGAAAAATTTGGTTAAGGATTTTAAGGACTTTCCATCGTCTAGAGGCTGACAAGTGGAGTCTGCCATTCTCTGACTGTAGCTGTCCTGAAGGCTGGAAAGTGTACCCTCAAGAAGTGGCCCACTCCATTTCTGCAGGGGAATACTGAGGCTTAATTGTTGTTATGGAGCCTTCCCAGACTAGAGGGGCTTTAAGTGTGTTGAGGCCCTGAGGCTTTCCTGCTGTTGTCTTAGTTTCCTCATCAGCTAACTTGTTTCCTTCAGCTATTTCATGTGTTTCCTTTTGATGCTCCTTACAATGCATCACTGCTACTTCTTGTGGAAGGAAAACTGAGGACAATAGCCTGTTAACTTCCTGGTGATATTTTATAGTAGATCCATTAGTAGTAAGAAATATCTTTCCTTTTAAATGGCAGCATGGGCATGGAGAACTAAGAAAGCATACTTGGAGTCAATGTAAATGTTACTTACATTTCCCTTGCTTAATTCAAGTATTCTTGTAAGAGCTGTTAGTTCAGCTAATTGACTGCTTGTGTGTCAGGAGAGATGTAATTTAGAGTGACCGCTGCTTATCCTGCATTATGTAGCACTTGCTTTACTGGCTGTTTGTTAGCTAAAGGCTCCCTCTAGAGGACAGTAATTCTGCCACATTATGTGGGGGTAAAAACAGTGAAGTTATTTTCCACGGTTAATCTGGAGGCTTCTTTGACTAGTAGAGCCAATGTGGCAGTGGTTTGGAGACATGTGTAAATAACAGGTCCTCCTAACTGCAACTAAGGGGTTGAGAAAGATACTGGATTAGAATTTTTCCTGAGATGCCCTTTATGGTTGTGCCTTGGGAAGAAGGGAGGCCTGGATTAGAGAGGAGAGGAGAGATACTGACTGCAGTGTTTAGAATGTCTATCTTCCTTCTTTCAATTGCTAGAATCATGTGAGGCTCTTGTGCTATAATGGTAGTTTGACCTGCTAGAGCCGGAGGTTTGAGCCCCAGGACCCATTAATCTTACTGGACCATTTGTGAGACTGCTTCTGAACCCAGTGGCCTCTGTCTCTGGGGGCAGTTTGATCTCCAGTGGTCTCCACCACGGGCTGGACAGGGTTGAGATGGCTTCTTTTTGCTGTTTGGGAACTCCTTTTTAAAGTGCCCTGGCTTGCCATACCTATAGCAATGAGCAGATGCACCTCAGGGATCCTGGACTTTGCAAGCCTGCAAACAGGTACTGGAGCCTCAGTCTTTCTTTTGTGCTTTCTCTCTCTCTCGGGCCTCCTCGTGTTCCCTATTATAAAAGACCAAAGTGGCCACCTTCAGGAGGTTCTTTAAGGTGTTGTTTGATCCTATAGCTTGCTTTTGTAGTCCTTTTAATATTGGGAGCTGCCTCGTTCTTTAGAATGAGCTGTCCCTCAACTGAATCAGGGGATAAGGAAGTGTGCTTTATTAGTGCCTCTCCACCTTTCCATAAAGGCTGTGGGAGTCTCATTTGGCTTTTGGTTTATCATGGACAGTTTAGAGTAATTAAGAGGTTTGGCTCTAGTTCTTATAGGCCCTCTAAAATGCACATTAATAAATGTTTTATTTTCCATTCATCTGCAGAGCTATTGGGGTTCCAATCAGGGTTGTTAAGAGGAACTGCTTCCCTTCTTATCGGGAATGGTTGTTCTAACTTTTTCTCACCTTCCTTATCTCTGCTTTTTCTTTTTGGTGTATTATAGGAGATACGTTGCTCATCTCTGAAATTCTCTGCTGCCTGCGAGCTGCATGTTTTTCAGCTGAAGTAAGAGTTTGGCTTGGAAGCAGCATAGCATCTGTCCATGTGAGGTGAAACACCCGAGTTAAATTTTGGACAGCTTCTATATATCTATCTATAAGGGTCATCAGAAAATCAGCCAAAGTCTTCCTTTACTTGCCTATGGTCCTGTAATAAGAAGGGAATTTGAGGTGGCCTCAAATAAGAATTCTCTGATGGTTCCCCCAGAAGTTGCTTTTCTAATTCTGGGGAATTATTCTCGATAGGCTTGCCTGATATGACAGTTAAAAAACTGGGTTGATCTTACAATGCTTGCAAAGGTTTAGTTAAAATCCCATGCTTTTGTGCCAAATAAAATGAGTCACTTTTCTCTTCAAGTTCCTGGGGTCAAAGGAATTCGAGTATTTCAGAGTGCACTCCAGAGGGGTGCAAGCTGAAGTTGATCTGTTACTAATCTAGAAAAAGAGACAAGAGAAGAGGCATTCCTCAGTCTCCCTCTTCTTTCAGTATGACCCAGAGTGAAGAGGAAGATAGTGGGAGCGTCCCCCCAACTGTTTTCCCTCCTTGTTTCCCTAGGGTCCTGGCACTGTGTTAAATGTGTTACCTGTGGTTGTGGGTGTGACTCCCCAAGCCATGGAAATGGATGAACTAAGTGATAGGATTTAGTCACAATTTACCTACACAGCTTTAGTTATCTGCTTTTGATTGCCCTTTGAATTCCTAAACTTCTGTGACCCGTGTGACTCCTTGATGAATGGGTCTCAGGAGAGACTACGTAACAGTTGCATTTCAGCAATGTCTCTTAATAGAGGGAATGTACTGGACTGAGCTCTATATTCTGCTATTATTGCCCAGACTAGAGAATTCATTCTTAAATGGTGGTTTCAGTTAACTTCCAGACACAGAATCCACTTTCTATTTAAATGACATTCTACTTATAGGCAGAATAGATGTCTCAAGAGAACAGAAGGGTCAAATGGTGGCCCTCCTGCTAATGGAGAGAGTATTGAGACTAAAATTTGGTTTTGGAGGACATTTTTCTGCTCACTGCTGAAAGCAGAGTTCTCTTGCTCGCAGAGGGGGAATAAAGTTTGGTCTCTAGCAGAGGGATGCAAAAGGGAGAAGAACTGGAAAATCCCCCTGTCTGTAGGAAGTAACAAAAACAGGAATCCCTTGATCTGCATTCCTGATTTCTAAGGTGGTTGCTAAGCCTGCCTAATTGAATTATTTTCCAGGGCTGTAAAAACTCCTGCAGCAACACATACAGAGAGGGGATGGGAGACATTGTGACCACAGAAAGGAAAGGAGGAAAGTAAGATTTGCAATAGGAAAGCTTGTAGATGCTGTGGCCAACACCCAATTGTGCAGTTGGAGGCTGGGGTCAGTCCAGAAGCTTTTGGATAATGCCAGGGTGTAGCCCTGGCCAGAAGTACTCAGTTACTCCAGGACCTTTTCCAACCCCATGTGACAGCAAGGTTCTCTGTGAAAGGAAACTAGTTTAGAACAGAGCCAGCATTCCCAGCACCCTGAGGACCTGGGAAATTGACTAAGCCCTTCCCAGCAAGCCTCTCCTCTGAGTCAACAAGACTGGTAGCTTCTCCTGGTGGCTCCTTAATCAGCTGTCAGATGCCTGGGTTTTTGATAGTTCTTTGAGAGAACAAAAAATGAGGACAAGAAGCCTTGAAAGTGAAAGTATAGGGTCTGCTCCTATACTCACCCTTCAGAAGAATTTACCTTCAAATCCTGGATAAGACTCCAACTATAAAACAGCCTTGTTGTCTGGGTAAATACTGAAGTTCTTGGTCTTACAGCCAAGGAAATCAAGGATGTGGATGAACACACAGAGTGAGATTAGAGCAGGAGTTTTTAATAGGCAAAAGGAAAGAACATCTCTCTGTCACAGAGATGGGTCCCGAATAGGTTTCCAAATTGTAGTAAAAATGTCAGGGTTTTTATAAATGGGCTAGTGAGGAAGGAGTGTCTTATCTCTGTAGGGACTGAAGAACTGGTTAGGACCAGGTGTGCTATCTGCATAGAGCAGAGTCTCTATCAGCCCCCACTCCATTCTTTGACCTTGGAGGCAGACTCTTAGTTTATGCTGCTCTGTGCTGCTTATCTGCATGTGCTAAAAAGGCGAGGGAGAGTTTCTGTGCCTATTCCCAGGCACCTTCTTGCAGCTGCAGGTATCTATCCCTTGCATACTTCCAGCTTTCCTATCTTAATTTGACTAAAGAAAGGGAAAAGAATGTGCTTATTAAGATCCACTGTCTTTATGGGGCCCATCATATGTATGTGAAGTTTAGTTATTACCCAGGAAACTCCTGGCTCTGTGCCTGAGTTGCTTATCTGTGTTTTACAGCCTGATCTTTCAGGCTGCTCTTTGTTAGAAGAGAAATGGTTTCTTTGAACTGCTTGTGGTTACAAAGGGAGCAATTTCTGAGCTGCTTTTTGTTAGAAGGAAAGTTTCTGCCTGGGACTCTCTTCACCCTAATGATCTACCTAAATGACTTTTTTTTTCTATCTCCTGTATCACTCCTTCTTAGAAAGAGTTTGCATCTCACAACTCTTTCAGCAGTAACTCACTGTTCCTATGGGGGAGCAGTGTAGGTAGGTAGTAGGTGTGGCAGAGGGGGATCATTCTATAATTTTAGGAATACACTTCAGTCTTTTAGTGGAGATTTGTTTTTGGCCTGTTATTTTCCCAAGTGTATCTTGGATTTTTTTCTTCTTCATGTGAGACAAAAGTCTAGAAGGGACTAGTGTGAAATGTCATTTCCCTCTTTGATATAAGGCCCTGCTGAAGTTTTTTTCACCTGGAGAGTATATCTTTGTTATGTAGGGGACTCTGGGCATTTTTTCCACAATTGTTACTCTACCCTTTTCCCTGATAGAGTCACAAGGGAATCTTTCTCAACTCTTCATCATGAAATCAGTTTTAAAAAATCTCGGGGCCTATTGTGGGGAGGGGACAGGGGGAGGGATAGCATTAGGAGATATACCTAATGTAAATGATGAGTTAATGGGTGCCCCACACCAATATGGCACATGTATACATATGTAACAAACCTGCACATTGTGCACGTGTACCCTAGAACTTAAAGTACAATAATAAAAAAAAAAATTGAAAAAAAATCTCAGGAATTATTACTTTAAATACTGCTTATATCCCACAGCCTCTCTCCTCTATTTCTAGGGCTTTAATTTCATATGCAATAGATAATTTTACTATGCATGTATATTTCCTGTGCTCTTTTGTGTGATTTCTATTTTTCTTTTCTCTTTCATACTTCAGTCTGGACGTTTTCTTTCTGGCCTATATTCTAATTTCATTCTTTTTTTTTTTTTTTTTAAGCTGGGCTTTACCTGTTGTTAAACCCACCCATTTAGTTCTTTATCTTGGTTGTTGTATTTTTCACTTCAAAATTTTCATTTCACTCTTGTTTTCAGTTTACTATTCTCTGCCAAAATAGCCAAACTGTCTTTTAACTCCTTGACCATATTGAGCATAGTTATTTCAGACTTCATGTCCAATAATTACATAATCTGAATCTTTTATTATTCCCTCAGTGTTGGGTCAAGTATTGTTTTCTATGATGCCTAGTAATTTTTCTTTTGAAGTCAAAAATTATATGTGGAAAATTATAGATGACTTGAATCTCTAGATGATGCTATTTTCCCACAGATAAATTGTACTATTACTTCTTTTCCTAAAGTGTTAGACATCTCAGATCATATCATTCTAATCAGCAACTGAGATGATTCTAATTTGAGACTTACTTCTGTTTCACCCTTGATTCCTAGGTTGGGTCCCTTTAGGGTCTTAGCACAAAACTTGCAGTGTTAATAGGCTCACCTCCTCCTTGTAGTCCCTAAAATCCAATTTTTTATTATCTGAACTTCTCTCAAGTCTCTACTTAGCTTTCCAACCTCAGAAATTACTTTGGAATTGGCATATCCTGGGTTCACCTCTGTGAACTTCCGTCCTCTCTGGGAACTTGATCTTGCAAATCTACCATTTGGCAGCTTTCCTAGGACTTTATTTTACTTTATTTTTGTCCATAACTTTTAGTCCTAAGTTGGAATTAGAATTACTGAGAATTTTTTTTTTAATAGGACCATAGAGAGTAAAAATATTTGTTTAGTCTCTGTATCTTAGTGATCTAAAATTTCAGTTCCATAGCAATTGAAGTATCCAATAAGGTCTGGCAGAGAAGTGGGATAACATGCTTTGGTTTTGGCAAAATACTAGGGCTCTAAATCAGCTAGTTTTTATGTTATATTTTAGAAATTTTCCCCACAAATCCCTAGTTGATATAATACATACAAAGTTTCTTTTTGCAATTGTCCTTGGAAATACTAGCTCTGGATAAGGCAGCAAAATTTTATGGCATATAACAACTGCAAAGGAGCCTGTGAAATTAACTATAGTTATTTGGATATTCTGTTGTTAAGTGAGCTCCATAGGTAACAGTTTTCTCTTTAAGACCCTATAGCTATTTTGTTCAATTTCATGATTATGGAAACTTAGGCAATAACCATAATTTTACACATTTTAGAGGCATCTTGAAAGAAAATGAGCAAGCTTTTCAAAGTTACTTTAAATAAATTCTAAGTTCCTAGAAAAGATGCCTCCCCACCTTAACCAGTACCTTTTATGTTCCCTGGACCATGCAAATGCTCAATAAGTATTTGATGTATGCATGAGTGAATGAATGAATAAAAACAGAAGGCATTTTCCAGATTTTCAATGTTCTTTTGAAAATATGAAACCTCAAACTGAGCATAATATTCCATCTGTGTTCTTATCAACATCCAGTAGGCGAAAAAATTACCTCTGAAATTCTGGAAAATTTCAATTGGAGAAAAATATTTAAAAGAATAGTATCAAAAATGTGAGTAATACCATCACTCAGTTAAGAAAAGACTGGATTGCCTCCGGTTGAGGCCATTATTTGCCTTTAGGGCTTAAAATAACTTCCAAAAGTTTATATAACTTAAATCTGTTCATATTCTCATAATTAATAAATTATATTATTTTAATAGAACTCCATTCTCTAGAATATGATACTGCTGATGTCATCTTCCTCTACAATATGTACACGGAAAATCCAAAGATACACTGATAAACCTGACTAAACTAGGAAAAATAGAAATTTGGAAAGCACTTAATGACTTGATCTTTCTTCAGTGTCATAAAGTGATTCATTAACCAACATGGTATCAATTCTCTACCAATGTTTTATTTATTACATTCTACCTACTCTTTAAAGCTTTCTTAATAGTGATGAAAATAATAATGGACAATTAAAGAAAAATGTGTATCTTTGATTGTCTAATAGATAATACCTACAGTGGCTGTTTCTTTTTATTTAAACTTAGTGGTATTTATCTTAAAGCAGTTTTTCTTGTTTTATTGTGTCCAATAGAAATTAGATTAAATATATAGAAAATATTATAAATAGCCCTCTTTTTAGTACAACAAATGGTGGTTCTATCTATCCCCAAAAAAGAAATCCCTCAATTAGATATTCCCTTGAACATAGAACATTTAATGGAAAAAAAAAATGTGTAGTTTTCTTAAACAACGTCTTTAAAAGCACAATATATGACGACATGTGGGATCTTTCAGTGTCCTCACAAGAAGTTTTACATGTAGAAAAGAAACTTCAGACGTTTTCTTGTGTATGTCCAATCTATTAAATTTACAATTTTTAAAACCCAGATAATTTCTTAAGCATTTAAGTTAACATCACAATCTTATTAGTTACTTCTAAGACTCGTAAGCTTCAACTACTTTTAAGAGACCTTTGGATAATATTTGGAACTATTCAAATAGTTAAACACCATCACCATTTCAAGCTGCATTTTTAAGTCTAATGTCACTGATTTCCTTCTTGAGTACTTCAATTATCGTCAAATAGATCCTTCCTGATTACTAAAGTAACTCTTATAAACCTAAGACCAGGCACAGTAGCTCACACCTATATTCCTAGCACTTTGGGAGGCCAAGGCCGGAGGATCGCTTGAGCCCAGGAGTTTGAGACCAGCCTGGCTAACAAAGTAAGACCACCATCTCTATGAAAAATTTTTTAAAAATTAGCTGGTCATTGTGGCATGTGCCTGTAGTCCCAGCTACTCAGGAGGCTGAGGCAGGAGGATGGCTTGATCCCAAGAGTTCAAGGCTATAGGGAGCTATGATCCAACCACTGCACTCCAGCCTGGGTAACAGAACGAGATTCTGTCTCAAAAACAAAACAAAACAAAACAAAAAAAACTCTTATAAATGTAATTAATTAGATTATTAAACATGCTAAACCTAAAGTTCTGTCAGATGTCCTCTAACACTATGAAAATAGTAATATTTCTGGTTAAAAATCACAAGTCTAAATTAATTATCCAACTTCACATATTAAATTAGGTAACAAGACTTTTATTCTAATTAATCAAATTCTTGTTAAATGACTAATATTTAAGATTTTAATATGTACTTTTCTTCCAAACACAAAAATATACTAATATTCTGCTTAGAATATTAATTAAATCATAAACCTTTAAATTCTTAATTTATTATATTCCTGTGGTTAAAAGATGCATACCTAGAAAAAAAACTATCCCAATTCACTCATTCACTCGCATATTCATTCATTCAACATATATTTCCTGAATACCTGTCATGTGTCAGGCATTGTTCTAGGCACTGTGTGTAAAACACAGTGAACAAAGTGGGAGAAAAGCTTGCTGTCATGGAGCTCAACTTTTTAAGGAGGAGGGCAAATAATAAGACAAATAATTACAATTTATAGTATGCTAAAAGGTAATTCGTCCTATGGAGAACAACAAAAAAACTTGGAAAGGGGTCCAACACAATTTTAAATAGGGTCACCAGGGAACTGAGGTGACTTTTGCAGATTTGAGCATGTCGGAAGACCCGGATCTGCAAACATTCAGAAATTTTGGTTCTATTGTCATCTGAGCCTTCATTTTTGGTCACTAGATCACTGACACAAAATTTGTGCAGGAAGTGACCTCACAGCTCACCTTACCTAGTTTTTACTTACAAAAGTCTGTAACTCTCATTCAGGCAGACACTTCAGAGAAATTTGTATGTCTTTAACTTTTAAAATATGTAAAGTTTTCCTTTTTCATGCTAAAGAATCTTGTCCATATTTTTCAGGACCTCTAAACTCTTATGGATATTTAAAATGTTACGTGATAGACTTTTGGATATTTCACAGTCTTTGTCTAATATAATTACATTAAAACATAATTACAAAATATAATTACATTAAAATATAATCACAAAACATAATTGCATTTATAAAATTATTCTACCTTCAAAAACATATACTTTTCTTTTTGAATGCACAAAATGTAAATATTGCTTGAAATTGCATTAATAGATATTTTTCCTGAGAAAATCTATTGCCTTTAGAAAATGATACTTGGAATATGTTTAAAATGCTAATAATTCCCACAGGTAATTATGTTAGTTTCATATAAACAAAAGATTAAGAAATGTTGCCAATTTAAACATAAAAATTACAGTAACAGATTTTAAACTTGATCTGGCCAATTTCACTGAAATGAGAAAAAGCTGCTCCCACCAATGGAAACTTATATGAGAAGCAGCAAAAATTTTCCGTGCACAAATTCAACAAAAAGAGTAAATGGCAATATTTTATATGCATTTTTAAATTTTGGCAATTGACCTGTGTGACTTTAAGAAAAATACCAGACATGCTTGATTAAAATTTGCTGGCCACATTTTGAAAAGACATGATAAAAAACCAAACAAAAATCTATATTGTACATTAAATTGCACTGCTGGGTGCATGCAAGTGATATCATAAACTGACAAGCTTATTCCGTTTAAAGTACAGACAGAACATTAACTCTCTAAAGCAGAATCACAGTTATTTCTCCTGCTCCCACTCCAAGACCTAAATTGCTTCTAGTAGCCAGAAAAAGGAAGATACTGGAGCTGGAAAAGCTTTCTTTAAGACTAGAGGGTAAAAAAGTCATACGTGTTTTACAGATAGTTGGAGTGGGAAAGTGACAGGGCCTTCAGAGGGAATAGCTCCACGGTGTAGCAAGAAAGGTTTGATTTAAAGCACACGGGATCCCACCCTGAGCAGAGTCTCTCACACCAACATGACTTGGAAACAGCAAAACTTCTTGCCAAGGGTCCTTCATAGGAAAAGTTCAAATACTAGGTTACCTTATTCAAAACCTGATACCCTGCAACCATACGGGTCAAAAAAATGGCATGGTGATTTTGCATGTAAACCTGTATTTAGATTTTAAGATTAGGAAACTAATTGGTTTCACTCTAAACAACTTTTATTTTGGATGATATTTATTGAAGTAAGAAAACACACACATTATTTTAAAATTCTCAGTGATTTGCTGATATTGCTAGCTTTTATCACACATTCTTTCTCTATTATCAAGCTCTTGTCAGTTCTTGCCCATATTCTAAAGTACTTGCTCCAGCTACAGTTAAGGAGAAGAGGAGTGAAGGTCAAAATAGAAAGAGATAAGAGGAAGTGTGGCAAGTTAATAAAATAAGGGAATTTTAAAAATGTGCCCTGGGACAATGTGTAGTTATTCATATACCCAATAGAAAAAGGGACTGAGAATTCAGAAAAATGAATATGACTACTCTTACCCCTCTTCTATCTCGATAACTCTTTCAGTAACTAATTGCATGCCAATTTGCTAGAAAAATATATACTCAAATACATTTTTGGAAAGAGATATGGCATTTGAGGGAATGTTTAGTTCCCTGAGATCATATATTGTCAGATCACAATACTTACAAAATAATAATAACAGCTAATTCAACAGTGTCTTTGTTGAACCTTGGTGTAGGAGTACGTTTAAAAAGAGAGTTGTGAGTTTATTTCCTTTGTATTATTGTATCATTAACATATTCTGAGTCACAAATAGGATCCACCTCTATATCCATATGCTATCATGTATTTATGTAATCAGCAGATCATTCTTTTTTCCATTATTTATTTAGCTCCAGCAATCACAATTTGTGCATTGCATAAATTATCTCTAGAACCAGAAGATGCTTCTACCTGGTTGATAGCTTAGATTAGATACTAGACAAATGAAGGAGAAAACAAAAATAAGAAGAAAGAAGAGAGAAACCAGGAAGTAAAATATAATTCAGACAAATTTTTTCTCAAGCAAAGACACATACTCAAATAAAGACACGTACTCGAAAGAGTAGTTATTTGATAAAAGTTGCTCCAATGCATTTAGATTTCCCTTTGGTATAAATTATAAAAAATTACTTAAAATAAAATTGAATTTCTTGTTCAGAATTATTTTATGTTTGTCACTTCTCTTAGCAGTAGTTGGAGAGTGTTGGAGCTTATGAAATTCCAAAAGTTAAAAGACTTTCATAAAAACTTAGAATATGTGATAAACTAAAAGTTAGTACATGAAAAGAAGTGAAATCATTAATAGGAAACAGTTATTCCCTCCAGATTTCCATTTTATTCCACTTTGTCTTTTTGTAGTCTAACAGTGGAAATATAATGAGCCCCCCCCAACTTTGTTCTCTAAAATATCAGATCTACTCAATATTGTCTAGGTAAATTTCATCTCTCCTGAAATCAATATCCTGAAGTGTAAAAATCTATATGTGTATCTGAAACCACCACTTGGATTACTAAAACAAATAAACAACAAACAAAACCAATCAATCTGTCAGCAAAAACAGGCCATCATTTTACATATAGAAGATAACAGTGTGTAGTGCAGTGTTGAAGTACATAGTAGCCATAATAAGTCATGTAGCAATTCAAAAGAGATAGAAGTGAATATTAAATTGAGTTAAATTTAAATTAAGCTGAATGTGGCACTTCAGCTGAGCCTGGAAGGATGGATAAAATTTTCATAATTAGTGGAAAAGGGAAGAACATTCAATATGAAGGAATACCATTTAGGTTTTTATTTATTCAGTGAATACTTTTTGAGTGTCTATTGGGTGCCAGGAAGATTCTAAAAACTGGGAATATGGTGGTGAGACCAAGTCTTTGCCTTCAAAAAGCTTTTATTCTAGTAAAAATCAAATAATCAGCCTATGTAAAGTAACATTTGACAGGGTTCACTACGCCCGCCCACTTTCCTCCCTGCTTTCTGTGAGGCCAGGCTCACATTGTTCGCCTTCTGTCATAATGACAAATTTTTCTGTCTGGTTGACTCTTTCTAATCTCACAGAACTCTAACTGCTGAGTACTGCACCCAGGGCTCAGTCCTTTTACCTGTCTATCTATATTTACCCTTTTGGCGATCTCATCCAGGCTCACATTTAAATATCATCTGTGTGTACTTACCACTCAGACTGATTTCTCAAACTTTGAATCTCCTCCATGAACTCTATTAGACATTGGATGTCTAATAGGCATCTCAAACTTAGCATATCCAGAAAGCACACTCTTAATTTCTTCTTCAAAATGTGTCCTCTTGCCATCTTTCTCTCTTCATAAATGACAACCAGACTCTGCAATTTTGTTGGCCCAAAGCTTCGGAATCCCTCTTGTCATTTTCATTCCCTCACATCTTGCAGCCAATTCATCAGCAAATTCTATTTCTCTACTTTCAAAATATATCCAGAATCTCACTATTTCTCATGCTGTCTCTGGCAGGTTTGTCGTTATCACCCCACAATTAGAGGATGCTTTTGCCTGGACCTCCTAGAGCTTATTCTTGAATAGAAGACAGAAAAAAAATTCCTTTAAAACTTAAGGAAATAACAGAATATGTTATTTCTCTGTTCAAAATTCTCTGCCTATTTTCCATCTCACTCAATGTAAAGGTAGAGTACTTAGATAGGCCTACAAGTCTTTACACAATCTGTCCCCTCTCAAATCTGACCTCACAATTCTTTGTCTTCAGTAAGACTTTCTATGACAGATTGTGTATTTTCCAAAATGGCACAGTAATATTTCCAGTCCCACATACTCTTCCAGAGCCTTGCTACTCCCAGGTGAAGAGGTAGAACCTATTTCCCAACCCTTGAAACTGTGTATGCCTTTGTAACTACCTGTACACATAGGAAGCAGCATAGCATTGCATGATTTTTTAGATTACACCACAAAGTGCTTCTGCTTGGATTTTTCTCTCTCTGGGAACTCAAGTTCATAGAACCCAGCTACTATTTTGTGAGGAAGTTCAAGCCATGAGGAACGGCCGTGCTGTTTGTAAGTGTTTCATCATTAACTGCCAGATATCTGTGTGAGCAAGCCTTCAGATGATGGTAGCCTCAGCCTTCAGGTCTTCCAGCTGAAACCTCAGACACTGTGGAACAGAGGCAAGCTGTCCCCACCATACCCTGTCTAAATTTTTGACTCAGAGATCCTTGAGATAACAAATGGTTGTTTTATACTACTATGTTGGGGTCACTTGTTACATAGTTATAGATAACTAGCAGGGCTGCCAGTAGAACATGTGGGGCCCTAGGCAAATATTTACTGTGAGGTCCTTGTCTATAAAAGCTATCTGGATAGGAAGAATCAATATTGTGAAAATGGCCATACTGCCCAAGGTAATTTATAGATTCAATGCCATCCCCATCAAGCTACCAATGAGTTTCTTCACAGAATTGGAAAAAACTGCTTTAAAGTTCATATGGAACCAAAAAAGAGCCCGCATCTCCAAGACAATCCTAAGTCAAAAGAACAAAGCTGGAGGCATCACGCTACCTGACTTCAAACTATACTACAAGGCTACAGTAACCAAAACAGCATGGTACTGGTACCAAAACAGAGATATAGACCAATGGAACAGAACAGAGTCCTCAGAAATAAATCCACACATCTACAGCCATCTGATCTTTGACAAACCTGAGAGAAACAAGAAATGGGGAAAGGATTCCCTATTTAATAAATGGTGCTGGGAAAATTGGCTAGCCATAAGTAGAAAGCTGAAACTGGATCCTTTCCTTACTCCTTATACGAAAATTAATTCAAGATGGATTAGAGACTTAAATGTTAGACCTAATACCATAAAAATCCTAGAGGAAAACCTAGGTAGTACCATTCAGGACATAGGCATGGGCAAAGATTTCATGTCTAAAACACCAAAAGCAACGGCAGCAAAAGCCAAAATTGACAAATGGGATCTTATTAAACTAAAGAGCTTCTGCACAGCAAAAGACACTACCATCAGAGTGAACAGGCAACCTACAGAATGGGAGAAAATTTTTGCAATCTACACATCTGACAAAGGGCTAATATCCAGAACCTACAAAGAACTCAAACAAATTTACAAGAAAAAAACAAACAACCCCATCAAAAAGTGGGCAAAGGACATGAACAGACATTTCTCAAAAGAAGACATTCATACAGCCAACAGACACATGAAAAAATGCTCATCATCACTGGCCATCAGAGAAATGCAAATCAAAACCACAATGAGATACCATCTCACACCAGTTAGAATGGCGATCATTAAAAAGTCAGGAAACAACAGGTGCTGGAGAGGATGTGGAGAAATAGGAACACTTCTACACTGTTGGTGGGATTGTAAACTAGTTCAACCATTATGGAAAACAGTATGGCGATTCCTCAAGGATCTAGAACTAGATGTACCATATGACCCAGCCATCCCATTACTGGGTATATACCCAAAGGATTATAAATTATGCTGCTATAAAGACACATGCACACGTATGTTTATTGCAGCACTATTCACAATAGCAAAGACTTGGAATCAACCCAAATGTCCATCAGTGACAGATTGGATTAAGAAAATGTGGCACATATACACCATGGAATACTATGCAGCCATAAAAAAGGATGAGTTTGAGTCCTTTGTAGGGACTTGGATGCAGCTGGAATCCATCATTCTTAGCAAACTATCACAAGAACAGAAAACCAAGCACCGCATGTTCTCACTCATAGGTGGGAACTGAACAATGAGATCACTCGGACTCAGGAAGGGGAACATCACACACTGGGGCCTATCATGGGGAGGGGGGAGGGGGGAGGGATGGCATTGGGAGTTATACCTGATGTAAATGACGAGTTGATGGGTGCAGCACAGCAACATGGCACAAGTATACATATGTAACAAACCTGCACGTTATGCACATGTACCCTACAACTTAAAGTATAATAATAATAAATAAATTAAAAAAAAAAAAATATATATATATATATATTTAATATTATAAAAGTCATGGGCCCATGTGAAGAAAAGAGATGTATCTGCAAAAGATTTTGTTTATTTTCCAATCAGTGCACATGAAGATTCTTAGTCCTGTGTCTGACCTGTACACGAGTTACATTAAATCGGCAGTCAGTACGATTCTGGTAGTTCAATCTCTCAAAATCCCAAGAAAGAAATAATGTGATGGCCAGCAGAAGTGACGCCATCTTTCTGGGGAACTGGGGTCTGGCCACAGGACCCCAGTATGACCCCAAAGGGATGAGTCCCAGAGTTCTTCAGGGCATCCAGTCAACTCCAAGCATAAGGATGAAGATCAGAGAATGCCACAAAGAAGAGACATTGAACCAGGACTCAAATTGCCTTATGGCACACCTGGCCTTAGGCAGTCTCAAACACTAAAGTAGGATTTAGAATATTTGGAGAAAGGAGATCCAAAATATGAGGACCCCTGAGACTCAGGGACTGGGGTAGGGGTTCTGTTCAACACTGCTTTCTAAATGTCATACTGATAATCAGAACACCTTCTGTAACCTCCTCATTTTAAATTTCTCCCTCTGATTCTTGCACTCCCTATACACTTTTTGTACACTGCTTTGTTTTTCTACATAGCACTTACAACCATTTGATATAATACCTATTTTAAAAAAGAATTAATGATGGCTTCCTTCTTCTAAAATGTAAGCTCCAAGAAGAATAATTTTGTCTATTTTGTTCACTCCTGTATCCCCATCACCTAGAATAATGTCTGCAGTATGGCAGATATTCAAGAATGCCAGGTAGAGATAATACCAGGTAAGAAGAAAATAGTAGGAATAAGGGGATAGAGAAAGGTTGAGACCAATAACTACTTTAGATAGGGTAGTCAGGGAAGGTCTGTCTCCGAATGATGTGACATTTGAAAAGAAGTCTGAAGGGAGGCAGAGATCCAAAGATGTAGGGAGAAGAACATTCCAGAAAGAGGAGTAGAACACAAAGACCCTGAAATGGGAATGTGGTTGGCCTGTCTGAGGAATCAATGAGGCAACTGTGATTAAAACAACAGAGGACAGTGGAAGAAAATGAGGTTGTAAAATCATCAGGATGGAGAAAATGAGCTTTTAAAGCCAATTTAAGCAATTTATATTTTATTATAAGCAACTGAAAGCCTTTGGGGAGTTGTGAGCAGGAAACAACATGAAGAGAAAGTGACTAAGCAGTCAGGGAGAAGACTGGCCCACCCAGAAATAAAGGACTTCATAGGGAAAATATAACAGAAACACTTTAATGGAGGCAGAACAGTTAAATGTGCTTAAAGAAGAAAGTAATTCAACAAGCATTTTTCAATTACAACGTGTTTACTTATAGTATGCTAGGTATTAGAGACACAGAAGTCAATAAAACACAGTCAGAATTCATGTTTTAGTGAGAGAAAAACCCAAAAGCAAATAACAGTAATATCTGTGCAGTTGCAGCAGTCATCACACATGATTGTAATTTCACAGTCAGCTTTCCCCACTGGACTAAGAGGATAAGGGGCTTGTCTATTTTGTCTTTCTCTGTCATCTCCAAGTTTCTGCAGAGTGACCATGACATAGTGGATGTTATAAAAATACTTTTTGGATGACTACGTAAATATGAAAACAATGAGGACGATGTGGATCAACGGTATGAGAGCACAAAGGGAAGGGACATCAGTTAAGATTTGCTAATGTTGATGCTACCTGAAGAAGTGGGCAACAAGATGGCAAGCCAGAAAGATACAATTGCTTAGAAAATTCTGGAAATAGGCCGGGCGCGGTGACTCACGCCTGTAATCCCAGCACTTTGGGAGGCCGAGGTGGGGGATTGACGAGGTCAGGAGATCGAGACCATCCTGGCGAACACGGTGAAACCCTGTCTCTACTGAAAATACAAAAAAATTAGCCAGGCGTGGTGGCGGGCGCCTGTAGTCCCAGCTTCTAGGGAGGCTGAGGCAGGAGAATGGCATTAACCCGGGAGGCGGTGGAGCTTGCAGTGAGCACCACTGCACTCCAGCCTAGGCGACAGAGCCAAACTCCGTCTCAAAAAAAAAAAAAAAAAAAAAAAAATCTGGAAATAATTGGTGTGGGATAACAGAGTATAAATTGAGATGTGGAGAGACGAAGAAAATAAAGTTTAAGAAATAGAAATTTCTCATGCCATAAAATTATTTATAAGCCACCTTAAGATTTATTCTGTATACAATGGGGAGGCAGCAAAGGGTTTCCAGTAAGTAAGAGGAGCTTAGGCGGATCCAATCTGGCACTGTTTTGGAAGATAGATTTGATGTAGGCAACATCAGATTTAGGAAAATCAGTCATTGGCTGTTTTAACAGACAAATGACAAAATGGTTTTTGTCCGTTAATCTAGAATTTTGGAATGGATAAAAGTTAGAACATTAACATAACCTCCCTGACCACCTACTGCCTCCATTCTTTTAACACTTGTTTGGGGCTCATTTGACTCCTGGCTACAGTCTTTCCCTTGCCTCAGGACTTGGGAGTGAATCTGTCTACAGTTGAAAGTAATTAAGAAGGAAGATCTGAGATCCCAAAAGACTCAAAAATCAGGTCAATCTTTCTGCTTCTCTCTTCCTGGCTTTATGCCCTAAATTTAGTAATCTGGCTGTTGCCTTCTTCCTACAATCTAGCTCAAAGCTCTACCCATATATTTACCAAGATTGAAGCGAGGTGTCATTATTGCTAATTGTCCTGATTGCACAGCAATCACTAATATATATAATTTTTTGTGGATTATGAAAAATATATATCCTCTCTAGGAAGAAACAAGTAGGGGTTAAGACTCACAGGATTGAAATTTAGCCTATATTGACTCCTTTTCTTGGATCCCTTGGTGTTGTTCACAAACTGTACAATTGTATATGCGGCCCAACCTGAATCCTATGAATTATCCCAGAGTCTCAGCCTTATGACCCTCATCTTGCTGGTAGACCTCTAATACTGGATGGACTACTGGCCTGAATATCCAACCATCACTTTCTTGAAACCCAGCTCAACATCTCTTGGCTGCTGCCAGGGAAGTTTAGGATTTTATGGAAAAAATAGTTTTAGTTAAGGTTTTACTTTAGAGAAATATTTATTTTGAAAATTAGGTTGAGAAATCATATATTAAGATTTCAAACTGCATTTTAAAAAATAAATTATTTATACACGTTGTTATTAGAAAATTAATATTTTATCATGTAGTTACATTTCTTTTTTTTTTTTTTTGAGATGGAGTCTCACACTATCACCTGGGCTGGAGTGCAATGGCGCAATCTCGGCTCACTGTAACCTCCACCTCCTAGGTTCACGTGATTCTCCTGCCTCAGCCGCCCGAGTAGCTGGGATTACAGGTACATACCACCACATCTGTCTAATTTTTTGTATTTTTAGTAGAGATGGGGTTTCACTATGTTGGCCAGACTGGTCTTAAACTCCTGACCTCGTGATCCACCCACTTCGGCCTCCCAAAGTGCTGGGATTACAGGCGTGCGCCACCACACCTGGCTAGATTTCTTTTTTATAATTGGTCAAAATCCCTACTATTTGATTCTCCTTCTCAAGAGTGCCATTGAAATAATAAGTGAGATATTCATATTTGTGTGGATCTCATTTTGTAATTGTTATTCAGTTCCATTGTCCATATGAATATTGTTTTACCAACACCACATTATATTAATTACTCTAGATTTATAAAAGTTAGTGATAAATATGCGTGATCTATATATAATACATGTATATGTATTACATATAATACACACAGATATATAGATACATATCTGTCTCTACATATATGCTTATATATGGATATATACTTATATATACTTATATTATCTATATATGTACTTATATGTACTTATATATATCTATATAAGTACACATATATATTATAATATATATAGATATCTATATTATAGATTATATCCATATATAATATAGATAGATATCTATATTATAGATTATATCCATATATAATACCCATAATATACATACATAGAGTATATATGCACATGTATACATTTATATATAATACATATATATAGTGTATGTATTATACAGAGATCATATATTTACATATGTTTCTCTCTATATGTGTGTGTGTGTGTGTGTGTGTGTGTGCGTATTTTTATTTGAACTATTGTTTTGTGGGTTTTTACCTAAAAGTCTACTAGTTCGATTTTTTGTTTGGTTTGTTTGGAGATGGAGTCTTGCTCTGTCACCAGGTTGGAGTGCAGTGACGTAATGACAGGTCACTGCAGCCTCCCTCTCCAGGGCTCAAGGGATCCTTCCACCTCAGCCTCCTGAGTAGCTGGGACTACAGGTGTGCACCACACATGCAGCTAATTTTTTAGGTTTGTGGAGAAAGGGCTTCACTATGTTGCCCAGGCTGGTGTTGAAGTCCTTGCCTCATGTGATCCTCCTGCCTCAGCCTCTCAAAGTGCTGGGATTACAAGTCTGAGTCACTGTGCCCAGTCCCTACTAGTCTGATTGATTTTCATATAGATACACAAAGTTTCTCTTAGGTAATGTTTACATGGTATATCTTTTCTACCCTTTTTTTCCTTACATTTTGAGTATTATATTTTATATGAATCTCTTATAAGCAGTATACAGTTGACTTTGTTGTTGAGAAGTTGGTTTATGTTTATTTAATCACTGATATGTTTGGATTTAAATCTATCATTTTGCTCTTCGTTTTGTTTATTATGGATTCCTTTTTCTCTCATTTAGGTCAGTCAGTTGTTTTAAATATACATGATTTAAGTTATCTTAGCAGGATCCCTTCACTAAAATACACATATTCTCAGAAATATATAACTTTAGCAAATGTAAAACATAGATTGAAAGAGGCAGCTTGTAAAGTGAACAGTTAAGCATCTAAGGAAACCAGAATTAGAGAACCAAAGAGGGGCAGCTGTTAAGGAGAAAAATAAATCTTAAGAATAAGTTAGTGTCTATTTAATCCTA
Source organism: Macaca thibetana thibetana (assembly GCF_024542745.1). Lineage (NCBI taxonomy): Eukaryota > Metazoa > Chordata > Mammalia > Primates > Cercopithecidae > Macaca > Macaca thibetana. The sequence continues at coordinate 26,621,081 of NC_065582.1, read as the reverse complement.
GTATTGGAGGGGAAGTTATAGCTGAAGAAGTGTTCAAGGATCGTGGGTGTGAGGATTGAACACTGAGCATTCTCATGAGTTCCTATAGTCACCAGGTATTGGTATTAGTCAGTGTTGGCTGCACATGAAACAATCTTACAATCACCATATTAAATATAACTATTTATTATCCCACTAAGACCATGTGGGTCAGCTTATATGGCTCCCTGAGTTGGCTCCACTCCATGAATGTTCATTCTGGAACTTAGAAACTAGGAGTAGTGGCTACTTTGGAAGAGATCCAAAACTTTCAGAGGAATAAGTGGAAATAGACAATGTCATTTAAGATCTTAAGATCTGGAATAAAACATATTCATGGTCACTTTCACCCACATTCCAAGGACCCAAATCAGTCACCTGGAGAAGGCTAACATCAAGGGTCAGGGAGGTAGGAGGTTAAGGAATAAATATTTAGTCTAATTGATCTCAGCGTCTAACTAGAAAATGCTTTTAAATCAATGATAATTCCCTTCTGTGCTTTCAGCTCATGCCACAAAAATGTCATCCTTGGGCTTCTGTACCTTCTTATTTTGATCTTAATGAATCTTTAAATGAAATCTGAAAAGCAGCTGGGTCCTTTCTTTATAAACTCAGCTTGCAATAGTATATCATATATTGTAGAACTTGAAAAAAGTTTAAATAAGATAGTTGACTTTTTCCCTCTTCTCCCAACACCAGATAGTTCTTATTGCATTTAAGATTCAAGAAATGTCTATTTCAACAGGCAATTTTAGCTAGGTTCCATCAAATGTAGAAATCTGCTCTTGGGCTTTAGGATGTTTGCAATTATGGTCTGAAATTTTACTATTTTGAAATTGATTAATATAATAGGTATTAGAAGAGTAGAAATTCAGAATACAAATCTAAGCATATTGCTTTTAATCACTTTATTTTTTGATAGTGAAATATATCATAGATAATAAGACGAAGATATTTTCAAGAATATACTCACATAAATAATAAGGCATAATGGTTTCTACTTCCTAAACATACAAATATAAAACCAATGCATAGAAGAAACTCCTGAATTAAAGATAAATACAATGAGATACACATCCAAAAGAGCATGAATAAAACAAAAACGTCCAGTCCACCGAATATATGCAGCAAAACAAAAGTATAGACTAAAGTGGCAGAATATTGGAGCAGCTATTACCAGTGGTGAACATTTCATCATTACCTAATATCTTCAGATAAAAGGAGTTCAAAAGTAGGCACTTCAAAAAATTTTAAAGAATAACTGCAGAAAGGGATTTATTACAGTACTGGAAATGGCACTGTATTTTAAAAATTGTGAAGGAACAAAGCAAATTCAATGAGAATTTTAATAGGGTTTGGTTGACCCAGAATAGCAAAGCATCATTGATGCTGAGGAGTCACAAGTAGCAAAGACAGAACACAAATTAACCACCTAGGCGGAAGATAAGTTACAAAAGAAACTGAGAGCCTTAGGGAAAAAATGAGAAATTCAATCTGCAAAAATCAGAAGTTTCAGAAGAAATATATGGGAGAAAGGGAGGGAGGGAGGGTGGGAGAAAGGGAGGGAGGGAGGGTGGGAGAAAGGGAGGGAGGGAGGGAGGAAGGAAGGAAGGAAGGAAAGAAGGAAGGAAGGAAGGAAGGAAGGAAGGAAGGAAGGAAGGAAGGAAGGAAGGAAGGAAGGAAGGAAGGAAGGAAGGAAGGAAGGAAGGAAGGATAGGAGGGAGGGAGGAGAGAGAGGGAAGGAATTGGCAAGGTATACCCAAGGCAATTGGCAGCTTTAACTCTCATGTGCTCTATGACTTTTTGCTTTGTTACTGCTTTTATTCTATGAGAATTTTCTTTTTTCTAAAAGGAATGTTTCAAAAATATATCCAGCAGTTTATATGTGCTATACTGAAAAGGTTTCTCTGAACATTTAAACTCTTTATTGCCAGAAGTAAAAGTCTCTGCTTATGAAAATCTTTACCAAGGTCTAAGGCAGAAATGAAACCCTCACATTATAATACCAGTTTCCAGTCTTCTTGGTGGTAGTGGTGGTCTGAGATGCTCAATTTTTTCAAATCAAAGAAGTTTTTTCTTTCAAGATAATTTACATGCTTAAGTTTTACCAATATACACTGTAATGCAAAAGAATTCCTGTTTTCTGTTTCTATGATAGCAACCAGGTTTTTTTTTGTTTGTTTTTTGTTTTGTTTTTTTTTTTGTTTTTGAGGTAACATGTGCTCTGCCAACATCCTAGACTGTCAGGAAGGGCCACAAGAGATGCAATACAAGGAATTTACAGAGGAGAATTATTTGGCCAATATTCAGATTTTATCCCACCTTGTTTAGTTTTGAAACCCAAGTTTATGAGGGACAGTGCTGAAAATGCAAAGTATTTTGTGCATGTCCCTTAAGATTAGGATATAGGGGTGAGTGAACTTTCTTCTTACTGCTACCTTCCTTCTTCTAAAACCATAGCTTCTCAGAAACATGTCTGTTTTAGTATACCACCCACCAAATTTCTTCATTTCTGTCATAAACCATTTTCTAGGTCATTCTGTTTCAAACTAAACAGAAGACTTGAAATCCTTGTCTTTCACAGAGATCATTTACAGTGTAAATGTATTGGCCTTTCGGTTCTTTGATCTCATTATCTGCAATTTTCTCCCCGATCCTTGCCAGCCATTTTTAGAGTTCCACTCTATCCTACACCCTATAATTACCAGTACCTTCACCATCACAAAAATTTCTGTTTCAAGCATCTTACACTCTGACCTATTAACTTAGTTCTAGTAGCTTCCATCAGTTCAATGACTGTATTTAACTCAGTCTGCCTCAATTATTTGATCTCAGCCAATCTACCTTTCAATATCACTGCTCCCTCCTTTCTTCAGTGTCCTCTTTACTCATGGCCAATGACCATGATATCACTTTTAAATATTTTGCTTTCTCTCTTTTATATATACAATAGAAAAAAAATCCATTCTTTGTTGAACCCAGCTATCTTCATTACATTTGCATCACATAATTACAGAAGAAAAATATATATACTCACATATTTTGTGATTGAATAATTTAATATGTTACAAAAACTACGACTAAAGCTTTCAAACTAGTATTCAAATGTGCCCAGAAATCCTGTGATGTTTGGTTAGAAGTGCCGCTTTCACTTTCTGAGATGACTGTTTCATAACTTCTCTCCTCAAACTTCTCATAATCCTTTCTTCACTCCCTTTACTTATCTCTTCAGTTTTTATCATAAGATAATCTCTCTTCAGTTTTTATCATAAGAATGCTTAAAACCAAACATAATGAATCAACCCAGCTCCATCCATCCACATTCACAGGGTATGTATCTTTCTTTCTGCCTCCAAAGAAATAAGTGTTTCTGTTCCCTGAGAGAGGATAACCCTACATAATGCTCTGGATCCTGACTCACCTTCCTTTCCCTCCTTCTCCTGAAGCAGCTTCTTCCTGTCTACTGGATTCTTCTTGTTCTCTTCAGCACATGTATGCTACCTCAACATTATCTTTTCTTTTCAACTAGCCATCTCTGCCACACTTTCCACATCCTTCTTTGTCATCCATCCTGTCTGCTCCCTTTTGCTTGATCTCTTTCATTTCTTCCCTTCCCATTTGTTATTGAATCTACTCAAATTGGGCTTCTGTTCACATCAAATTTACTGACATTGTTTTGTCAAGGTCTCCAGCAGTTTTCAAAGTTATTAAATTCAATGGGCTATTCATTAGTCCCATCTTGATTGGGCTTTCAGCAATATTGGACATCATTGAGCACTCTCTGCTTCTTGAAATAATTTATTCTCTGTTTCTAGGACACAACTGTCTTTCTAATTTCTTTTTGTTTTTTATTTCACAGGCAGTCTCAAGATCCTTTACAGATTTCAACTTCTTTAACCTCTAATACTGGCGTTCTCAAAGCTAAACTTGGATTGCTGTTCTCATCTCTAAATACCCATTCTTTTTCAGGAAAGTCTAGTTGCATGTCTTTAAAAACATCTTATATTTTAACTTCATCATTTAGATCTTTCCACTTGACCCGTCCTCTGAGTTCTAGGCTCATATCTAACTGCCTGGCTGGAATCTCCTCTTGTGCAATGTATTATTTGCGGTGCCATTAGCTGCTTTAACAAACGAACCTTCCAAATTTCAGTGGCTTAATATGACAATAAAAGGGCATTTCTCGTTTACAAAAACAATGACTTTTTTCGGTGGGGAGGGTTCCAAATGCGTCCTTCTTCATGGTGGTGAGGTATGTCCCACACATCTTTCTTATGTTTTCTCCCCTATCTAGAGCCCGACGATATTCTGCATTCAGTTAATGGACAATCAAGGTGCATAAAGCATATGCATATCTCCGTCTCCTCTGCCTGGAATGATGCACAACATGTTCTCCATCGTTTCTTTGGTGAAAAATAGCCATATGGCCCCATAGGGATGCAGTACGATCTGGGAAGTATTGTCTCTGGTTGAAAAACTGCTCACCAGCAGTAGCTATATTCTACTAAGGGGAATATGAATCTTTGATGGACAGCTAGCCATCTCTGTCACACTGCCTTTCTTGCCACCTGGTAGGCATCCAAACTCTTTCTTGTTCTACACAGAATTCAATCATCTGCTTTTTGAGCAAAGCAACCATAAGTGTCATACAGCTGCTGCATCCAGTGAAGAGTCAGGACCTCTAGGTGATGAATGATTCACTCCAGCAGCAGTGAATATGACTCCCTGTGCTCTGAAAATATATGAACTACAAGAAAAGTTGTCTGTCTACTCCACTCTCCACCGCCAACATCCAATACACAGTGGTAGAGCAGGGACAAAGAAGTACAATAAAAGCTCACATTCTAAAAAGAAAAGCAGGGGATGTATGGCAGTCACTGGTCCACAGTAATGATGAAAACTTGAAGGGTAGGCACTGTGAGATTGTTTAATCAGGTAAGGGGAGAACTTCTTAATTAGTCTCTGATTCTACCTTCTGGGAAGAACTCATTTGTTCATTGCTCTATTTGGCCACTGTCTCCATGGATCAGAACTATCTTCTGGAATGTTCTGTCTTGTCCATTATATTGCTGGCCGCATCTGAAGTGGATTTTAGAATATGTGCCCCTATTTGGGGTGTACTTTCACAAATTTTTTTCCTGTTTGTGCAAGTTTGAGAGCACAGTGACTGTCTGAAGGCTCAATGATAGGTTACTAGTTTGCTTAGCAATATAATTTGTCAAAACTTTGTAGGCTTCTTATCTATTTGTTTCCAGTTCCATGTACTATAACCCCATCCAAATTTCTTTTTAAGACCGTAGTTCTCAGGTCAGCTTTTTAAAATTTTTCCTGCCCATTGCTTCTCTCTTTTAACTTGATAGTGACTACTTTGAGGCAATCTGGAAAAATATGATTGAATAGCAAATCCATGTCATTAATGAACCTCCATTGCTCAAGATTTGTCAATCATAAGACTGTTTGGTGTCTGCAGCAGTAGTGGTTTTTTGTTTGTTTGATTGTTTCCCCAATCCCGAAAGGTCCTTTCTCTTGCTCACATTTAGTTTTGCTTGCAAACTGGTCAATTTTCATCTAAGCATAACTCTTTCTTTTACTACCCTGCTAAGCACCACAATTAATAATCAACTAACATTGCTAACATGCCTTTCCAATTATTTTCCCTTGGAGCAGAGGCTCTTTTTATTCCCCATGAACCCCTTTGGTCGTCTACAGAATCCTATCAACTTGTTCTCAGAATTTAAGAAAATATATAAAGTAAAACACAGAAGATAAAATAGAAAAATAAATGATACAGAAATATGACTATGAGCATATTAAAAATGCATAATGTAATATATTTGCTACTTTATTACTACATCTAATAAAACAAAATACTTGTAAAAAAGGCAAGTTAAAATAAATTTCTTTTCAATATATTCATGTAAGTTTTTCTTACTTGGCTTAGATAAGAGCATTAAACAGCAGGTTGGCTTTTCATTCATCTCTTTCCACATATAGGAAACAATCTGTGGAAAACTGTATGCTGCCTGCATATGAAAAATCCTTCCAGGATATCTGATTCTAGCCTTTAATTGTTTTTCAGTTATTTTATAATTCTTAAGTTACAGTAACTGATAAACATGTGTAAAATCTGTCCTAGACATTTAATTGACTTTTTCAGCCTCCCTCCTCTACCACAGAAAGCATTTTTGCTGTCATTTTCAATTTTCTTTTACTTCATATACATTGTGCTTTTTGCACATTTTATTTGAATTGATTATAACATCTGCATAGTTCCCCCATTGTCTGCACAGTTCCCCCATTGAATAAGTGTAATAAATTATTTACCAAGAGTTCAACTTTATATCTGTATGAGAATCAAAATTTTACCTTTCTCTGGAAAATTATCTTTGATGCATATAATGGTCCAACAAATAATTATAGAGAGCAAACATTAGAAAGCAACATGGATATCTATGTCATAAATATACACAGCTTACAAGGTAAAAAAATGCCCTATGAGACTATATGGGGTGCCAGAGAAAGATAGACACTTGACCTGGAAGTGACACATCCCACCGTATTGTCCATTCCATTGGTCAGAACTAATTATATGATCTCACCTAGATGAAATAGAGGTTAAGAAATGAAATCTCTGAGTGGGCAGCTACCCACTAGCAACATCTCATATGATAGAAGCAGAGGAAGAGTATTTAGTGAGCTGTTAATGTCTTGAGCAAGAATATGTAGCAGACACTTAGTGGTCTTTGCCACATGTCATTAGCAAACATTTCAAACACAATGCATGCCACCTGAGAGCTCATGGTGCTTGCCTTCAGTAAGACAAATGCTGTTTCAAGGCTGGTAAATATTTTTTTAAAAGACCTCCTCATTTTCTAACTTTAAAAATTACTAATTTTGTTCAGCCTCAATCACTATCGAAGTATTAAAAGCTTTTTATTACATTTCAGTATGAAAGTTTACAGAGAGAAAGGCGTATAGGTATGAACAATTCTTAATAAATTCATGTTATAATTATAGAATAAGCCATGACAACATAGCCAACTGTGAAATATGCATAATCTTTGCAGTTTTATTTTTAGAGAAGTCTTTCAAACTATGAAAATGAGTAGCAATGAGTCCCAGGTTGCATCATCATTCAGAACCATAACTAAAAATCATGCAAGAAAAGTTTTGTTATCTATACTGCTTTTTGAAAATATACTAAATATGTTTTTCTTTAATTGTATATGCCCGCTTTGGAATATACTATTTCCCCTAGTTTAAAGTTGGTTTTCTGCCTTAAATGCTGTTCCCTAGCCCATAATATTGACTGTAAATAAAATTATATGTAATTGTGGCAATTATTTTTTGAATTTGAAGTTTGAAATTTTACTTTGAAAGTATTTATCATAAATTTATGAATTTAAAGGGATACATTTGTGTGTCTGGGTAAAACTGAGCCAATTTTTCCGTAGACTTGACATTTATAGTTTCTGTTGAATAAACATAGAAATTGACCTTTCCAGGCTTGAAACTTGAGAAATTACCTTTGTCTTATCTGAGTTACCTTCTCTTGAAACCAGCAACCATCAGGTCTCTCAGATAGTATCAAAGAGTTGAAACTTACTAGATCACCACAAACCGAATAATCAGACTTTAGACCCCTCACCCATCATGATTGCCTCCTGCTTCCTGTTGACCAACTCCTCTTTCTTACTCCTCTCTAATTCTCATTTTTCTGCATGTAGTTACGTTTCTGGTATAAACTCCTAATTCTGGTAGGTCAAGGAGACGTCTTTGAAACTTATCTCCCATCTCCTCAACTGCAGCATCCTACTATAGCCTTCTTCTCTGGCAATATGCATCATCTCAGTGATTGGCTTTCTGTGCTGTGAGCAGCAGGACATAGACCAAACCCAACCTGTTTTGGTAACATCTGTAGCTTGCAAAAAATGTATTATAACTTTTTGATTATTTTCATAAATTACACTTATTTGATTATAATGTGAATTTTTCTTTCAAATTGGATTAATAATTTGGGATTATTTAAAAGGCTAAACCAGAGTTTCCCAAATGTTTAATGGAACGCTTGTTTCTCAAACTGCTTGTAGGTACAGTGTTTCAACAAAAATTATTATAGTAGAATACATTTGGAAGTCATTGACTTAAATAAAGTAAAATGTGTTTATTTGCTAGAGAACGTCTTAGAGCCTTTAATATACAAATGCTTAGTATGAATTGATAAGAGGGTATATAGTACTTTTTAAAGTTATTTGACTATAGATCTTTTATTTTTCTGGCACAACTAGAATTGTTAGCGGTTGGAGAATACTCTAAGGAAACTGTTAGTTTATGAATCTTGTTCTTAGGTTCCTCATGACTCCACTATTCAAATGTTTCTTGAAGACATCATAAAGGACTGGTTGCAGTGGCTCATACCTGTAATCCCAACACTTTGGGAGGCTGAGGTGGGTGAATCATGAGGTCAGGGGTTCAAGACCAGCCTGGCCAGCATGGTGAGACCCTGTCTCTACCCAAAATACAAAAATTAGCCTGGCGTGGTGGTATGCACCTGTAATCCCAGGTACTAGAGAGGCTGAGGCAGGAGAATCAGTTGAACCCAGGAGGTGGAGGTTGCAGTGAGCCCAGATCGTGCCACTGCACTCCAGTCTGGGAGACAGAACAAGACTCTGTCTCAAACAAACAAACAAACAAACAAAAAACTAAAAAAAATAAAAAATAAAAAAAAACCCTTAAAGAACCAAACCCAATCCAAGACCATTCAGATTCCAGATAAAAAAGCTGCAGGAAGGAAACTTGTGTCTATGGTTTGTGGTCAGAAGTTCTCTGAAATGGAATTAGAAGAAAAGAGACATTGTTCTAGTGAACAGCTTACAAACCAAGAAGATGGAGCCATCAGTGAAAAAAAATAGTGCAGTTCCTGGAAGTCCACGTCAGAGCAATCAGACAAGAGAAAATATAGGGCATCCAAATCAGTAAAGAGGAAGTCAAACTGTCTCTGTTTGCCAATGATATGATTTTTTACCTAGAAAACCCTAACTACTCATCCAAGAAGCTCCTAGAATTGATAGGTGAATTTATTAAAGTTTCAATATACAAAGTACAAAAATCAGTAGCATTGCTATACACCAATAACGACCAAACTGAGAATTAAATCAAGAACTCAATCTCCCTTAAAATAATTGCAAAAAATCAATAAATGATATACATAGGAATATACCTAAACAAAGAGATGAAAGACCTCTAAAAGGAAAACTACAAAACACTGCTGAGAGAAATCATATACAACACAAACAAATGGAAATACATCCCATGCTCATGGATGGGTGGAATCGATATTGTGAAAATGACCATACTGCCAAAAACAATCTACAAATTCAATGCAATTCCCAACAAAATATCACCATCATTCTTCACAGAACTAGAAAACAAAATCCTAAAATTCATATGAAACCAACAAAGAGCCCACATAGCCAAAGCAAGACTAAGCAAAAAGAGCAAATGTGGAGGCATCACATTACTCAACTTCAAACTATACTACCAGGCTATGGTCACCTTGTATGCTCAAAACAGCATGGTACTGGCATCAAAACAGGCACATAGATCAATGGAACAGAATAGAGAACCCAGAAATAAACCTAAATATTTACAGTCAACTGATCTTCAACAAAACAAACAAAAAACAGAAAGTGGGGAAAGGATGCCCTGTTCAACAAATGGAACTAGGATAATTGGCAAGCCACATGTAGAAGAATGAAACTGAATCCTCATCTCTAACCTTATATTAAAATCAACTCAAGATAGATTAGACTTAAATCTAACTTCTGAATCCATAAAAATTCTAGAAGATAGCATTAGAAAAACCTTTCTAGACATTGGCTTAGGCAAAGATTGACCAGGAACCCGGAAGCAAATGTAACAAAAACAAAGATAAATAGATGGGACTTAATTAAACTAGAAAGCTTCCGCATAGCAAAAGAAATACACAGCAGAATAAACAGACGACCCACAGAGTGGGAGAAAATCTTTGCCAACTATGCATCCGACAAAGGACTAATATCCAGAATCTACAATGAACTCAAACAAATCAGTAAGTAAAAAACAAACAATCCTATCAAAAAGTGGGCTAAGGAAATGAATAGAGAATTCTCAAAAGAAAATATATAAATGACCAACAAACATATGAAAAAGTGTTCAACATCACTAATGATCAGGGAAATGAAAATCAAAACAACATTGTGATACCACTTTACTCCTGCAGGAATGACCATAATTTAAAAATAAAAAAATAGATGTTCCTGTGTAGGTGGTGAAAAGGGAATACTTTTACACTGTTGGTGGAAATGTAAACTAGTACAACCACTATGGAAAGCAGTGTGGAGATTCCTTAAAGAACTAAAAGTAGATCTACCATTTGATCCAGCAAACTCACTACTGGGTATCTCTCCAGAGAAAAAGAAGTCATTATATGAAAAAGACACTAACACATACATGTTTATAGCAGCACAATTAGCAATTGCAAAAATATGGAACCAGCCCAATGCCCATCAATCAATGAGTGGATAAAGAAAATGTGATATATGTAGCATGGAACACTATTCATCCATAAAAAAATGAAATAATGGCATTCACAGCAACCTGGATAGAGTAGAAAACCATTATTCTTAGTACCAAACATCATATGTGCTCATTTATAAGTGGGAACTAAGCTATGAGGACTCTCAGGAATAAGAACGATACAATGGACTTTGAGGATTCAGGGGGAAGTGTGGGCAGGGTGAGGGATAAAAGACTAACATTGGGTACACTGTACACTACTTGGGTGATGGGTGCACCAAAATGCCAGAAATCACCACTAAAGAACTTATGTAACCAAACACCACATGTTCCCCCAAAACCTATTGAAATATAACAATAAGAAAAATAAAAATAAAGAATACTGAAATCCAGAGAAGAAAAGGAAGTTTTGGCTTTTATAGACAAAGTTCCCACCCAGCTTCCCAATCAGATTGAAAAATGAAAAATTCAAAGATCCCATTTCTAATTGGTTGACACAGTTGAGTTCTGATTACTCAATACAGTTGATCCCTGATTGGTTGTTATAGCTAAGAACTAAGCATTGATTTGTTGATATAACTGACCCTGATTGGCCAGAGCAGATGAGCTCTGATTGGTTGGTTCCTGTGAGCTCTGAACGTTCCAGAGTTAAACAGAGGTGTGGATTTTGGGGGAATGCAGAGTGTGACACCCCTAGTAAGAAAATGGCTACTTGGCTCTATTTTACTATTTTATTTTATTTATTTTTTGAGACAAGGTCTCATTCTGTCATCCAGGCCTCAGTGCAATGGTGAGAATGTAGCTCACTGCAGCCTTGAATACCTGAGCTGAAGGCATCCCCACACCTCAGCTTCTGAAGTAGCTAGGAATAGAGGCACACTCCACCAACCCCAGATAATTTTACATTTTTTGTAGAGACAGAGTCTTGTTATGCTGCCCATGCTGATCTCAAATTTTGGCCTCAAGTAATCCTCCTGCCTCGACTTCTCAAACCTCTAGGATTACAGGTATGAGCCACCACCAAGCCCAGCCTCTATTTTAAATTTAGATCTAGTTAGCCACTTGAAATCCTTCTTGAAGGATTGGCTCTTCTGGGTTCATATTTGCTCACAGGTTGATCAGTCATAATATATAAATTACAACAGAAAGTTAATTTTCCTTTTCCTCCTATCATGTGAAGTAGGGCTGCTACTGATATAACCAGTTATGAATGTGTGTTTCAATATTGTCAAATTTGTTTCCTCCAAAAGAAAAGATTTGCGTTGACTAGTCACTTAAGGTTGTCAATGCTAATCTTAAGGATAATGAATATTTACTATCTTTTAGAAAACAGAAGTTTCCTTCTTTTTTAAATATTGTAAATTTCGTGTTAGATCAGACCACTAAAGTACCTTAAAAATAATATTAATAGCTAACATTACTCTGAGCTAAGCACAGTTTAAATATATTTACTACTTTAAATGTATTAATTTATTTAACCCTTGTAACTGCCCTACAAGAAAGCACTTATATTGTTCCCATTTAATAAATTATAAAGAGATATTTTATTTTATTTTATTTTATTTATTTATTTTTTTTTTTGAGACGGAGTCTAGCTCTGTTACCCCGGCTGGAGTGCAGTGGCCGGATCTCAGCTCACTGCAAGCTCCGCCTCCTGGGTTCCCGCCATTCTCCTGCCTCAGCCTCCCGAGTAGCTGGGACTACAGGTGCCCGCCACCTCGCCTGACTAGTTTTTTGTATTTTTTAGTAGAGACGGGGTTTCACCATATTAGCCAGGATGGTCTCGATCTCCTGACCTCGTGATCCGCCCGTCTCGGCCTCCCAAGAGATATTTTAAAACTTTTTTTTCTAGATAATACCACACATGGGAACACAGGGACCAAATTTAAACCCAGGTTCCAGGTCATTCTTAATCAGTGAGGCATAATACTCTGAAAATGTACCATTTTTCTTGCTCAAATTCTTTCCTCAGGGGCCCCAGGAAGGTCATGCCTACAAGCCATAACATTTTTGCTAAACAGGTCTTTTTGACTCAGTCTATTGTGGCTTACTTTATGACCTGACTCCATCATGTCATTGTACAGTAAATAAGTAGTCAGACATGAGCAGGGCAGGAAGAGAGCTCCCCCACATCCACCAGGAATGTCAGGTGACCATCAGGTGATGGTCAGGCAATTGTTAAACTCTCTCTAAAATAATAATTGGTCACAGTCAGCGCCAGGGAAAGGCAGTCTCCCAATAGATAGAAAACACTCAAAACTGGTGATCAGCAGTTTCCCAATAAGATCTCAGAAGTTGAGTGAGTGGGCTTAAGCATGCACACTAAGAGGCAAAATGGCAGAGTTTAACTGGTATATAACTTTCTTCTGGGAACAGTCAACTGGTAAGGGAAAGACACTTGAAGTGAGTGTGTGTACAAATTCAGTAAACATATTGTCCATGTGGCCCCTCTTTAGTGTTGGCAGGCCACAGTGTATGCAGACAGTAAACCCCAAGGGAAGAATCAGGACAGAAGAGATGCAACCTCTAGAAGCTTGCCAACATATAAAACCTCAAGTCAAAGGTGAAACCATACACTTGAACCTCTCCAGTCATCTGCTTGGCCCCCTTCCAAGTGTGCTTTATTTCCTTTCATTTCTGCTCTAAAACTTTTGAGTAAACTTCCACTCCTGCCTGAAAATGTATCTTGGTCTCTCCTTCTGCCTTCTGCCCCTTGGTCAAATTCTTTCTTTTTTAAAAATATTTTGTCAGAGTGTGGTTTTCTTGTCATCAGCTAACATGGAGAAATAGCTTCTTAGATTCATTTGGAAACTATCTCAGAGAACTATGTCTAGAAATATCTTATTTGCTTCAAACTTTATATATTGTCATTATTATGATATAAAAATGACTGAATAGTGGTAATTTCATATGCTTGACCTCATAGCAAAGAAAAGTAGTATGATGCCAATGTAGTTGAGTATTTATTGAGCACATATCACATGTCAGGGTTTTTTTTTTTTTTTTGAGACGGAGTCTCGCTCTGTCGCCCAGGCTGGAGTGCAGTGGCGCTATCTCTTCTCACTACAAGCTCCGCCTCCTGGGTTCACGCCATTCTCCTGTCTCAGTCTCCACAGTAGCTGGGACTACAGGCACCTGCCACCACGCCTGGCTAATTTTTTGTATTTTTAGTTGAGACGGAGTTTCACTATGTTAGCCAGGATGGTCTCAATCTCCTGACTTCAGGCTCTCCACCCGCCTTGGCCTTCCAAAGTCGTGGGATTACAGGCATGAGCCACCGTGCCCAACCGTCAGGCTTTTTTTATATCTAGAAGCTGCAGATACACAAGTGAGTAAAAAATCTTGGCTCTTACTAAAAAAATCAATTAAATTAGCAAAAAATTGAATGCCTAATTACAAACTGAATGGTATGGTTTGTCTCTGTGTCCCCACCCAAATCTCATGTTGAATTGTAATTCCCAGTGTTGGAGGAGTGGCCTAATGGGAGGTGATTGTATCATGAGGTCAGATTTCCCCCTTGCTGTTCTCATGATAGTGAGTTCTTATGAGATCTGATTGTTTGAAAGTGTGTAGCACTTCCTCCTTCACTCTCTGTCTTTCTGGTCCAGTCACGTAAGATGTGCAAGCTTTGCCTTCAACTTCCACTATGATTGTAAGTTTTCTGAGGCCTCCCCAGCTATGCTTCCTGTATAGCTGGTGGAACTGGGAGTCAATTAAACCTCTTTTCTTTGTAAATTACCCAGTCTCAGGTAGTTCTTTACAGCAGTGTGAGAAGAGACTAATACACTGAACTAAATGCTAAGAAGCAAGAGAAGCTGAAACAGAGTTTGCAAAGGGACCTGATTGATTCTGGGAATGAGATTAAGAAAATTTACCTGAGGGGGAGAAACTTGAGTTGAAACCCGCTTGAATAAGAATGAATAAAGGAGAGAATGGAGAGGATGGAAAGGAAAGACAGGGAAGGGAAAAGAAGAGAAAGGAAGTTTAGGTTAAAAAAAAAAAAAGTAAGGGAGATAGTAAAGAATAAAAATAAGAGATTTATTTATTTATTTATTTATTTATTTATCTATCTATCTAGAGCCAGAGTCTCACTCTGTTGCCCAGGCTGGAGTGCAGTGGTGTGATCACAGCTCACTGCAGCCTCAACCTCCCAGGCTCAGGCAATCCTCCTGCCTCAGCCTCCAGACTATCTGGAACTACAGGGAAATGCCACTGGCAAGAAGCCCCAGCAGGATTGAAGCTGCTCCTTTGAATTTGCTGCTCCTTTGAATTTGAAGCTGCTCCTTTGAATTTCATGAAATTCATCATGAAAATATCACCTCAGGGCTGATAACAAGTGGCTTCAACCTCTGTCTTTAAATTTACAGTTTAACCACACCTGGCTAATGTTTTGCATTTTGTAGAGACAGGGTTTTGCCATGTTGCCCAGGCTGGTCTCTAACTCCTGAGTTCAAATTATCCACCTGCCTCAGCCTCCCAAAGTGCTAGGATTACATTACAGATGTCAGCCACCATGCCCAGCCCAAACGGAGAGTTTTAGGTAGTAAAGAAAGGCTTTCCAGGTGGAACCAATAACACCTGAAAGATATGAGTTCAGGAAAATACATGTTGTGTTTGTGAGATTGAAAAAAAAGTACCATTTCTGAAGTGTGGTAAACTTTCAGAAGAGGAAAAATGGGGCTAAAACCTGGGAGTTTATCAAAAAAGTAGTGGGAAACTACTAAAAAGAGTTAGGGAATGGAGTGATATAATTAAATGCTTATTTTTGCTACATTATGTATGGGTGGGTCTTATAAAACAGACTCTAATGTCCATCAGAGTATTATCACAAAGATTAATTCCATTCCTGAGCAAGGACTCATAGAAATGACTAAAACTGTATCTTAAACTAAAATTGGATTGCCCATAAATCTTTGAATTCATTTTAGTAGTACATTTGTTCCAGTTTCTATAAAATAAGCATGTATATGATACACAATGATCAAGGTATTACAAATTACATTAAAGAATAGATTTTTAGTCCAGGTGCTGGAGCTCACACCTTTCATCCCAGAAGTTTCGGAGGCCAAGGCAGGCAGATCACCTAAGGTCAGGAATTCGAGACCAGCCTGGCCAACATGGCGCAACCCCATCTCTACTAAAAATACAATTAGCCTGGCATGGTGGCACATGCCTGTAGTCCCAGCTACTTGGGAGGCTGAGGGCAGGAGAATCACTTGAACCTGGGAGGTGGAAGTTGCAGTGAGCTGAGATCGTGCCGCTGCTCTCTCACCTGGGTGACAGAGAGCGATTCCGAGAAAGAAAGAGAGAAAGGGAGAAAGAGAGAAAGGGAGGGAGGGAAGGAAGGAAGGAAGGAAGGAAGGAAGGAAGAAAGGAAGGAAGGAAGGAAGGAAGGAAGGAAGGAAGGAAGGGAGGGAGGGAGGGAGGGAGGGAGGGAGGGAGGGAGGGAGGGGGACGGAGGGAGGGACGGAGGGAGGGACGGAGGGAGGAGAAAGAAAGAGAAAGAAGAAAAAATAGATTTTTTAAAAGATAAAATTATGACTCTCATACAAATGTAACACATGTCAAATATTTTAACCCATTAACTAATGTTGAAATTAGTAAGATGCTACAATCAGTTTTAAACATATATAGGCAAAGAGGAAATGCTGAAATACATTTACAAATAGAGGAGGAATAGGTCTATTCGCAAACTATAATCAGTTCCATTTTACCTATCACAGTTAACTTATGTTTCTGTGGGGAAGAATCTTTGCATTGTTATTAGTTACCCACATGTATATGGTTGTAAAATACCAAAAGCACATTGAAAGCATGAGAAAACCTAAAATGCTATGCTAGGGAGAAATATTTTTTGTCAATTTCAAAGTCTTTCAGAACTTTTTTCCTCCAGCTATATACACACACACACACACACACATAATTAATGTACAGAGTACACATATAAAATATGTATATATATATAATTTATATATATACACACACACACACATTTTATGGTCTATAAAAAGGTTATTCTAATACGGTTCTAAAAAAATGCTGCTCTACCTTATGATAGATTTGACCTAAAATGAATGCCCTTATTTCTGGCAAAGCTCTATGGAGAAGTTCTTTAATCTTGACGGAGGTCATCATCAGAACCTGTGATTCTAGACAGATTTTAGTCTTTTGAGACCCTGGGCAGAATCCAGTCATGCCACACAGGCCTTCTGACAGATGGAAAATGTAAAATAAAAAAGCTGCTAAGTTTGTGGTAGATTTCTACACAGAATAATAAACCAATAATACATGTGTGATTTCATTTGTATAGAGGTCTAATCCAGGCAAAATTGAGCTATGTTGTTAGATGTTAAGTTAGTGATTACATCTGGCAAGTAGGAAGAGAGTAAAAATTGGGTAGGGCTATGAGGAGGTTTCTAAAATCTGACAATGCTTTATTTGTTGATCTAGGCAGGTGTGCTCACTTTGTGGAAATTCATTAAGCTCTTCACTTAGGATTTGGGTATTTACCTGCATGTATAGTTCAATAAAATATTGTTGATAAACGATAGTTTTGCTCTCATATGAGTTTATATTTCTGATTCCACTGCCAAAAATACATCTAATAATATCAACAGATGTTGAGTCTTTATTATTTGTCAGGCATGGTTCTGAGGGCTTCATGTGAATTAACATGCTTTTATATTTTAATTTTTGATTTTAGCACACTTTTTTTATAGAAAGTTGTTAATTTGATATAGTCAAATGTAAAAATGTTTGCCCTTTGGGGTATACTGTATCTTGCCTAAGAAATCTTTCTCTACCCTGTTATGCTTTTATTATTGTTTTTAATGTTTCCTCCAATATCTTATTTTTATTTTTTATTTCCATAGGTTTCTGGGGAACAGGTGGTGTTTGGTTACATAAGTAAGTTCTTTAGTGGTGATGTATGAGATCTGGTACACCTATCACCCAAGCAGTATACACTGTACCCAATTTGTAGTCTTTTATCTATCCCTCTCCCGCGTGCTTCCGCCATCAAAGTCCCCAAAGTCCATTGTATCATTCTTATGCCTTTGTGTCCTCATAGCTTAGCTCCCGCTTGTGTGTGAGAACATACAATCTTTGGTTTTCCATTCCTGAGTTACTTAGAATAATGATCTGTGATTCCATCCAGGTTGCTGCAAATGCCATTATTTCATTCCTTTTTACGGCTGAGTAGTATTCCATGGTAATTTTTTTTATCTACTTCTTGATTGATGGGCACTTGGGCTGGTTCCATAGTTTTTCAATTTTGAACTGTGCTGCTATAAACATGTGTGTGCAAGTATCTTTTTCATATAGTGACTTCTTTTCCTCTGGGTAGATACCCAGTTGTTACTGCATCATGCTTTTAAAGTTAAATCAACACCAAATTGATTAAACTGCTTTCAGGTACAAGTAAAGTGTTTCCTACACATAATGATTAATTTAATATACTCTATTTTTAATAGATTAGTGCAAAGTCTTTGAAGTGTGTGAAAAACAGTTTCTTCTTTCAGAAAGAAACTCATAACCAAAGAACATTTTATTAATTATACTGAGCCTGTTTTCTCCATTCATTTTTGATAAGCGACGCCACTTCTCAGTCCTAACATATAAGGATTCCACTTTAAGACTAATGTTGGCTATAAGAAAAATGGAACATTTTCTTATTAGAATTTTAAAACTCTAGGCTATATAGAGAAATTTTATTCACAGTTCTCTAACAAGCCTCACGTATAAACTCATGATTCCTTAGGCCAACCATTCATGCTATGTGGCTCCAGCTTATACTAAAATAAAAACAAAAGCTGACTTATACTTTAAAAATTATTCAGTAATATAGTCCTGAAATTATCTTTAAACAATCACTTGTAAGTGCATAGTGCATAATAAACAAAACATAAAGTGGTGATTTCTGAATGAACTCTGACGTTGAGCTCTATAATAATTTATTTCTTATTCATAAATACCTTAAAATCAAGTCATTCTTAATTATATGGTACAGAAAGAATGGAGATGTTTAAGAAAAAACTCTTACGCATAGACAGTGTGCGTCAACTTTCACTAGTAAAATGTTAATGTCATTTAAATATAACAATAAACCATTTAAGAATTGTATAGTAATAATGAAGTATATGACCATTCCCAAAGATGTTTTGAAGACTGTTCCTACTGTAGAACAAGGAAGAGAAAATAAATCTATAAACATAAAAGAAAGAAATGCTTTTATTTATTATAGTTTCCATGTAAACATGTTAAAAGTTTTTATTTTCCTGTGAGACCATTTTACAATCTGTAAGTCTTTCTTTGCATGAATGACAAATATTTGTTCTAAGTAGTTGTTATTGTTTACCTAAAAGGAAGAGGCCAAGGCAAAATTAATAGGTATAGCATTTATTTGGGCCAAGGCTGAGGATCACAACCTGGAAGCACAGATTTAAGTTGCCCTTAATGTACACTCTGGTTAATAGCAGTTACAAGTAGATTTTTAAAAGGAAACAAAAGGAGGGGATGAGTAGTGGGCTGATACAAAATTCTTTGTCAAAAATTATCATTGGTTTATAGAAATAGCATTGATTACTGATTGGCTATCCATTGTTAAGTTGCAGGGTATGGGTTATAGTATCCCAGTATGGCATTATTAGGTTACTTTATAGGTACTTGTAGCAATAGCAAGACTCTTGGAGAGATGAATGCATAGCTCAAAGTGGGGAGTATGGTGTGATAACTGTCTCATTTTAATGAGTCTCTGGGTCTAATAACTTGAAAGGGCTCACATTCCTCAGATGAAAGTTATTTTCTTTCCTCATTATTTTCTTGTTATGGTCTTAGTTTAAATCTCTCTCCTTTGCTATTTCAAAAATATTTAGTTATGTTTACTTATGTTTTGAGTCAATAATATATATTTTCCAAAATTCAAATACTATAAAAGTGAATACAAGAAAAATATAGCTATAAGAAGTAGAATATTACTTCTGTGTCTTAGACCTCAATTCTCTTCCCTGCAAACAATAGAGTTTCATTTTCTTGTCTATCTTTACAGAAATATTTTATGCATATACAAGTAAATATATACAAATTATATTTACAGATATGTATGTGCATATACATATGTGTATGCCTGTATATAGATATGTGTGCGTGTATTTATACTTTTACTCAGAAATGATCAGGCCATTTTTAACACTTACAGACAAGTTCCTTAAGATGAGAGTGCCTGTCTGGTTCATCTGTGTGATCTCCCAACATGTATATACATACACACACACACACTTGTATAAATACATATATATATACACACTTGTATAAATATATATATATACATATTCTGTACTATATTTTGTTTTAGGGTTTTGGTTTTACTTTTTACATAACAGCATTTCTTGTAGTAAATTTCACATCAGTACATAAAACACTTTCTTATCTTCTTTTATGGTGCTTTAAAATTTCTTCATGTATATATGGCATAGTTTTTTCAACCAATCTTCTTTAGATGCATATTTAAGTTGTTTTCAATAGCTTGCTATTATAATGTACAGGTGACCATCAAAAATATTTCATAATCTTTCGTTCATTTATTAATAACTAACTTCAAATGAGTACTTAGTATAATTTCAGCCCCATGTTCAGAGCTTTATATACATTATCTTATTCAATTTTCAAACTAAACGTAAGAGTTTTTTTTTAATTTTAGTGTTGTTTTTTATTTAGTGCTTTTTTAATTCCCTTTTTACAGATGAAGAAAATCTATTTGCCTAAACAGAAAAAATAAATATGTGGAAGACTCAGAATCTGATTTCTGATCTGTATGTTTCTAAAACTCTTATAACAGAAACTAATTGCATAAGTATTTATTGACAATCTATATAGGTGTAATGTGCTGGTGAGATCACAGATGAGTCACACACAGACACTCACCTTAAGGAGCTTATTGTCTGTAAGTGTTAAAAGCTTACTCTTTTCTGAGTAAGTCAATTAATTATAGCAGATTTCAATAAAGTGACTGACAGGTCAGTAACAAAGATATATTCTATGTATACAAAAATAATAGTTTAAAACCATATTCTCAAGTTCAAGTTTTATAATTTAACTAAAGAGTACCAGATTTACAAAGAAGTAATTACCACACTTAATAAAACTCTAAATCTGCTTCTGGATGTGACCACAGTAGGGTATAATTTTGAGAGTTAAATTTCAAAGATGACCACTTTTTAGAAATGAGCTAGGAAACCTTTCTATATTATTAATTACAGCTAGAAATAAATCTTTCAACAGAGGAGAATTTGCAATAAATGTTGATAAATAAAATCAATGGCTTAGGAAGAATTCTAAAAATTGCTAGCCTGTTCCTAAGACAGTAGTTAAATTTGATTACTGGATTTTGAAAATTTCCATGTTTTTTCACTGCCAATTTCCATCAGGGACAAAAATGAAAAGTATCAAAAATAACATGAAACAGACATTTCTTCCAAATGTTGGGGTTTGAGTAGGGATGAAAAATGTTACGAAGAAAACTGCTTTCAAATTTTTAGCCTAGTTTGGAATATTAAAAAAGAAAAAAAACTACAGTTGTAGTAAGAAAAGAAAACACAGTTTGTAGGGAGCCATTTATATCCAAAATGTAGTCTTAGAAGTTAAATTACTCCTCTCACTCTAGTTCTGAAGTTGCCCTTGAATTTACTCAAGACTTCACAGTTTGGCCATCATATTTCTCATCTAATACTCCTGTAATTTGCCTACATTAAATAAAAAACTAAGAATTAGCACACAGAAGTATTTTTAATTTTTGACTTTGAACTGGCAACTGAATCAACAAATATGACTATTAAAATACAGAGTTCTTAGCCTCAATCCTGATATTTTGAAGCAAAGAACCCCCAAATCTACATTTTAGTAATTCTTATATACTCAAGTTTAGAACCACTGCAATGAGAGGAAGGAAGGTATGGGGATTATATTATGACTTCTCTCTTTCTTCACAAGCTCAGAGACAAAAAAATGTGATAGAAGTTACACTACTTTAAGACTGCAAAAGTGTGTTCTACACCTGGGCTTGCAAATTCCTAGCAGACTAACTGTATTAGTCCATTTTCACGCTGCTGATAAAGACATATCTGAAACTGAGAGAAAAAAAAAAGAGGTTTAATTGGACTTACAGTTCCACATGGCTGAGGAGGCCTCAAAATTATGGCAGGAGGTGAAAGGCATTTCTTACATGGAGGCAGCAAGAGAAAATGAGGAAGAAGCAAAAGGAGAAACCCGTAATAAACCCATCAAATCTCATGAGACTTATTCACTGTCATGAGAATAGCATAGGAAAGACCGCCCCCATAATTCAATTACCTCCCCCTGGGTCCCTCCCACAACATGTTGAAATTCTGGGAAATACAATTCAGTTTGAGATTTGGTGGGGACACAGCCAGACCATATCATTCCACTCCTGGCCCCTCCAAATCTCATGTCCTCCCATTTCAAAACCAACCATGCCTTTCTAATAGTCCCCCAAAATCTTAACTAATTTCAGCATTAACCCAAAAGTTCACAGTACAAAGTTTCACCTAAGGCAAGTCAAGTCCCTTCTGCCTATGCAAAAATCAAAAGCAAGCTAGTTATTTCCTAGATAAAATGAGGGTACAGCTTTTGGGTATTTGGTAAATACAGTCATTCCAAATGGGAGAAATTGGTGAAAACAGAAAGATTACAAGGTCCATGCAAGTCTGATATCCAGTGGGGCAGTCAAACTTTAAAGCTCCAAAATGATCTCCTTTGACTCCAGGCCTTACACCCAGGTCATGCTGATGCAAGAGGTGGGTTCCCATGATCTTGGGCAGCTCTGCCTCTGTGGCTTTGCAGGGTACAGCCTCCCTCCTGGCTGTTTTCATAGGCTGTTGTTGAGTGTCTGCAGCTTTTCCAGGTACAAGGTTCAACCTGTCAGCAGATCTACCATTCTGGGATCTGGAGGATGGTAGTCCGCTTCTCACAACTCTACTAGTCAGTGCCCGAGGACTCTGTGTGGGGGCTCAGACCCCACATTTCCCTTCTGCACTACCCTAGCAGAGGTTCTCCACGAGCACCCCACCCTTGCAGCAAACTTTTGCCTTGGCATTTAGGTGTTTCCATACATCTTCTGCAATCTAGATAGAGGTTCCCAAACCTCAGTTCTTGACTTCTGTGCACCTGAAGATTCAACATCAAATGGAAGCTGCCAAGGCTTGGGGTTTCTGCCATCTGAAGCCACAGCCTGAACTCTACATTGGCCCCTTTCAGCCACAGCTGGAGTAGTTGGGACACAGAGCACCAAGTCCCTAGGCTGTACAAACCACAGGGACCCTGGGTCTGGCAAATGAAGCCACTTTTTCCTCCTAGGCTTCCAAGCCTGTGATGGGAGAGGCTGCCATGAAGGTCTCTGACATGGCCTGGAAGTTTTTCCCCACGGTCTTGGGAATTAATATTAGACTCCTTGCTACTTATGCAAATTTCTGCAGCCTGTTTGAATTTCTCCACAGAAAATTGGTTTTTCTTTTCTATCACGTAATTGGGCACCATATTTTCTGAACTTTTATACTGTTTCCCTTTTAAAACTGAATGCCTTTAATAGTACCCAAGTCACCTCTCAAATGCTCTGCTGCTTAGAAATTGTTTCTGCCAGATACCATAAATCATCTCTCTCAAGTTCAAATTTCTACAAATCTCTAGGGCAGGGGCAAAATGCCACCAGTCTCTTTGCTAAAACAGAACAAGAGTCACGTTTGCTCCAGTTCCCAACAAGTTCCTCATCTCCATCTATGACCACCTCAGCCTGGATTTTATTGTTCATATCGGTATCGGCATTTTGGATAAAGCCATTCAACAAGCCTCTAGGAAGTTCCAAACTTTCTCACATTTTCCTGTATTCTTATGAGTCCTTCAAACTGTTCCAGTCTCTGCCTGTTACCCAGTTCCAAAGTTGCTTCCACATTTTCAGGTATCTTTTCAGCAACACCCCACTCCTGGTACCAGTTTATTGTATTAGTCCGTTTTCATGCTGCTGATAAAGACATACCTGAAGGAAAAGAGGTTTAATTGGGCTTACAGTTCCACATGGCTGGGGAGGCCTCAGAATCATGGAGGGAGGAAAAAGGCACTTCTTAAATGGTGGCAGCAAGAGAAAATGAGGAAGAAGCAAAAGTGGAAACCCCTGATAAACCCATCAGATCTCATGAGACATATTCACTATCATGAGAATAACATGGGAAAGACTGGCCCCCATGATTCAATTATCTCCCCCTGGGTCCCTTCCACAACACTTGGGAATTCTGGGAAATATAATTCAAGTTGAGATCTGGTGAGCACACAGCAATACCATGTCACTGATCTTATGTAAGTCATTGACAGTCCTTGAATCCTCGGTTCTGCCTGTGCCATAAGGTTATTGTGGGGTTAAGATAACACATGCAGATTATTTATCTCCTGCCATAAAGATCCATGGCATTAATAGTATTGATCTCAAACTCTCAGAGTAGGTTAAAGAGTATTGTATTTTTTAAAAAATGTATCAATTTCTATTTCCAACAGAAAGAGGAGTGAATAAAACCAAGGAAGGGAACAATTACTATTTATAAATTTATGGCAGTATTAAATACCAATTTTTTCATATTATTGTGATTCTTAATTTAATAGTTATTGTGTTACTTTTTAAAGTAGAAACAAAAAATCCAAAAAACCTTATTCAGCTTTGCTTTCATTGATTAAAAAATGCACAAGTTTCATGATACAAAACATTGACTACTTTTTGGTATAATTGAATTGCCACCAAGTCCCTGAAAAATTTTTTTTGTTATTGAAGCATGTATGCCTTGGAGATTATAGTAGCTCTTGCTTTTTGTTCTAGAAAAAAAGCAGAACTTAGTTTGAAATGTGTGACTAATATAATTAGGGAATTAATATAATTCCCAACCCCTGGGGAATTAAGTGGTTTTCTAGAGACATCCCTAAAGGATACTCACTGAAACAACTCCTGTCTGACATACAAATTGCTCTATAAACCAAGGCTACAAACTGTCAGAGTGAACAAATAATAAGATGATTATCTTTAGCTAGTTGCTTAAACTCGTCAAATCATTGAATTTGACAAGTCTGCGGATTGCATAAGCTTCTTACCATTTTGGGACCTCAAAGATCCTCATGAAATACTAAGAAACAGGATCAGATGATAAAGGCACCATCTAGAATCAGAATTCTGTGACGTGTCTGATATCAACATGACCTAAAAATAGGGATGCTTCAACCAATAATCAAGGGTTGAGAGGAAAAATGGAAAACTCTAAAACGATAAAGAAATGAAAGAAAATTATATAGCCAAAGTACTGCATATTGCTAAAACTGGAGAGAGAGAGAGAGAGAGAGAGAGAAATGTAGCATGCAGTGGGTATAGTTTAAGGGCAGAAGAGTCTAGTGCTGATGAAACGTGATGGCTTCAGTGTCAGATTGCCTCTATTAGAGTCCAACTTTCATTCCTAGCCTTTTGGCCTTAGGCAAGTGACTTAACCACTCTGTGTTTCAGTTTTATTATCTGTAAAATGGTAATAGCTCCAGACACCACTTGCCACATAAAAGCACTCAAATGTTAATTATTGTTAATATTATTAAATGGATCATACAGTTGATGTTCAAAGTGATCCCTGAACAGTATCCAACATAATGGGTACTTGACAAATAATCATTGAAATTAATTAGTGAGTGATTGAATGAATCAATGTATCTACTACAAACTTTGAAAATAAATTTATAGGCCTGGCGCGGTGGCTCAAACCTGTAATCCCAGCACTTTGGGAGGCCGAGACGGGCGGATCACAAGGTCAGGAGATTGAGACCATCCTGACTAACACGGTGAAACCTCGTCTCTACTAAAAAATACAAAAAACTAGCCGGTCGAGGTGGCGGGCGCCTGTAGTCCCAGCTACTCCGGAGGCTGAGGCAGGAGAATGGCCTAAACCTGGGAGGTGGAGTTTGCAGTGAGCTGAGATCCGGCCACTGCACTCCAGCCTGGGCGACAGAGCGAGACTCCGTCTCAAAAAAAAAAAAAAAAAAAAAAAAAGAAAAGAAAGAAAAAGAAAATAAATTTATATTTGAATTTTTAACACATCTATAATAAGACAAAAGACAAAATGTATTTTGTATTTCTTTTGTTGATCTATTTTACTCTTAGAATTAAATTATGCATATATTTCAATATAATTGCTCTTTACCTTATTCTAGGATTGTGTAAATAAAAATTAAAAGATATCAAATAAGTATTTTAAAATTTTGATGGGTTGATTTTTATTTGGGTTTTTATTTTATTTGGCTTTTTAAGGTTAAGCTCATAACTCAAAGACCTTTTGGTGAATCTATGACATTTAAAAAGTAGCTAATCAATCAATGTAGAGTGGTTACCACAGACTGAGGAGATGGAAAGGAGAGGTGGGGAGGGAGTCAATAAGTACGAAGGTACAGTCAGATAGGAGAAATAAGTTCTGGTGTTCATTTGCCCAGTAGGGTGCCTATGGGTACCAGTAAAGTATTATACATTGCAGAATAGCCAGAAAGAGGATTTTGAATGTTCTCACCATAAGAAATGATGAGGTCATGAGCTGACGGATTAGCTAACTCTCCTGATTTGATCATGATATAACATATACACATGTCAAAATATCACATGGTACCCCATAAATATGTACAATTACAATGTTAATTAAAACATGTTAAAAAGAAAATGAAGAAATTAATTAGTCAATGGAGGGTATGTAGACTCATGATTAACCAGGGAGGTTTAAATAATAAATAAATGAGACTAAGTTTCATTTTACTTTTGAGACAGGGTCTGGCTCTGTCATCAGGCTGAAATGCAACACAAACATAGCTCAAGCTTCTGGGTTCAAACACTCTTCCTGCCTCAATCTCCAGAGCAACTGGGGCTACTGGTGTGCACCACCGTACCTGGTTAATTTAAAAAAAAAATTTTTTTTTGTAGAGATGGGGTCTTACTTTTTTGCCCTGGGTTATCTCAAGCTCCTATGCTCAAGAGATCCTCCTGCCTTGGCCTCCCAAAGTGTTGGGATTACAGGTGTGAGCCACTGTGCCTAACCTGAGACTTTAAGTCTTACATTTCAGTCTAGATAATTTTGCAACTGAAATACATTGGTATTGAAGTATATAATCAATCTGATTCATTTTGGGACATTTTAATGGAACCCCAGGAGAGGGTTGACTATAACCACGTTGCTGCTTGTGGTTTCATTGTATAGATATCTGTGCAATTCAGAAGAGAAGCAAGGAAAAATAGAGCTTGCTGCCATCACATTTTTAGTAGCCTGGCCACCATTGTGTGAACACTGCAGTAACTCTACCATTATATGTCGCAGTATTATTTAATGAGTATGGACTGAATACATTTAGTATTAAGGGATAAGACTGACAAGGATTCAAAACATGATCTATTTGGCATTAACAGAATACCAAAAGAACATTGGCATGGCACCTACTACTCCTTTCCAAGGACATAATCAAGAGATAGTTGGAGAACCCACACCACCCACAGTTCCCAGGTGGCTGAAAAAATAAATGGATCATTATAGCCTAGCAGAGTTTTATGATGTTTGAAACAAACTGTCCATGACTATTTTTTTCAAGTACAGAAACATCTAGGAAATCATTTTTTGACATTTAAAAAAGAGATTTTGGTAAGTTATTTTCAAAGGAAGAAAGTAATACAATGGGAAATAGAGGCAAAACAATTTCTATTGTTTTTGCTGCTGCTTCTGCTGTTATTTTTTACTTTGACTAGACAAAGCAAATGCTTTTACTTTGAAATTTAGTTACAGTACCCTTACTTTATGTCAGAAGTTATGTAATTTGGTTACTATACATCTATGTTTAGCAAAATAGTGGTTCCAATAATTAATAGAAACGTTGCACTCTTTGTTAATGTATTTTAGTCTGTTTGCATATATATTTCATCATGGTTTGACAATTTTGACAGGCATAACTGATTTTGATACAACCAAAGTAAGAGAATGAATATATTTATTTATTTTGAAATCACTTTGGCATAATTACATGGGCAAACATGTTTGAAATAATCTGCAATGGATAAACGTATGGCAGTTTAAAAGTGAAAAAGCATACAGTTTTCAGCAAAAAAAAAAAAACATTTTCTGCATAGATATAAAAGTTTCCTTTTCTCTTTAGATCTATTCTATATTCTAGAATTTAATTATTTTTCAAATAATAGATTTATTAAAATGTCATTCACATTCCATAACATTTATTAGATTTTTGAACAGGCATGTGTTTCCATTCTCTTGGCATATATCTAGGAGTGGGTGTTGCTGGATCTTATCAAATGTTAAACACTACGTTTATAAGATTTGAAGTGATTGATGAATTGAGAGATAAAGTGATTGATTAATTGATTGATATTTAAGAATTTGTGGATTGTTGTTAATTCTTTCAATGTTTAGTAGAATTCACTTGTGAAGTCATCTAGTCCCGGGCTTTTCTTTGTGGAAAATTTTGTATTATTAATTCAATTTCTTTCCATAAGGCTATTAAGATTTACATTTCTTTTTGATTTAGTTGTGTTAGTTTTTGTCTTCCTAGGAAGTCGTCCATTTCACTTAAGATATCTAATTTTTCCCTATTGTTCATACTATTCCACTTTTTATTTCTGCAAGGTTGGTAGTGATGTTTTGCCTTTTATTCCTAATTTTAGCAATTTGAGAGCTTTTTTTTTGGCAGGCTAGCAAGAGGTTTGTCAAATTTGTTGATCTTTTCAAGGAACCAAATTTTAGTTCTGTTAATTTGCTTTATTGTTTTTCTTGTCTCTATTTTATTTTCTTTACCTTGAATCTTTATCATTTTCTCTTGGCTTTCTTTTGGTTTAGATTTCTCTACTTTCTTTAGTTATTTAAAGTACAAAGTTAAGTTATTGATTTAACATTTTTTTCTTCTTTTTTTTTTTTTAACAGAGTCACTTACAGCTATACATTTATTTCTAAGCACTGTTTGAGCTGTGTCCCACAAGTGTTGTGTTTTGTTTATGTTTATTTTAGAGGGTTTTCTAGCTTCTTATGTGAGTTCTTTTTTCACATGTTGATTATTTAAGACTATTGTTTAATTTTACATATTTATGAATTTTGAAAATTTCCTCTGTTACTGACTTTGTCTGTTTGTTTGAGACACAGTCTTGCTCTGTCATTCAGGATAGAGTGCAGTGTGATCATGGCTCACTGCAACCTCAAACTCCTGGGCTCAAGAGATCCTTCACTTCAGCCTCCTGAATAGCTAGGACTATAAGTGCACACCACCATCCCCAGCTAATTAAAAAACATTTCTTTTTGTTTGTAGACACAAATTATTGCTGTTTCCCAGGCTCGTCTTAAACTCCTGTCATCATGTGGTCCTCGTGCCTCAGCCTCCCAATACATTGGGATTACAGGTGGGAGCCACTGTTCCTGGTTTCTGATTTTTAGTTTCATTATATTATGTTTATAAAGCATACTTTCTCTGATTTTGATCCTTTTAAATGTATTTAACCTTTTTTTCTGTCCTAACATAGATTATTTCATGGAGAATAACCCATAGCCCTTCGTAAAAGTGCATTATCCTGTTGTGTGCAGTAGTGTATGCATGTCTGTTAGGTCTAGTTGGTTTATACTGTTTTTCAAGTCTCATATTTTCTTCTATGTTAGATATCATGTGTTAAATGTAAAAAAAAAAGACACAAGACTCACTCTATAGATATAGTGACTATTATTAAAGATGATTTAAAATAAGATTCATCTAAAACAAAAAAGATACTATATTCAGCAGCAGCTTGGGCAGTCCCTATAAATAACTTGGTTGTGAATTTGTTCACATTATCAAGCTAAAGAGTTTGGGTGGCAATTCAGAGGAC
Source organism: Macaca thibetana thibetana (assembly GCF_024542745.1). Classification (NCBI taxonomy): domain Eukaryota; kingdom Metazoa; phylum Chordata; class Mammalia; order Primates; family Cercopithecidae; genus Macaca; species Macaca thibetana. The sequence goes on along the minus strand of NC_065582.1, from coordinate 26,591,587 downwards.
AGGTTAAAAAAAAAAAAAAAAAGAGGCAAAGTCCACTATAAGCTTGGACTTTCTTACCATTTGATCCTGGTCTCTCCTTAAATCTCCTTAAATCCACTGACTTAAGTTTCCTATACCCAATGATAACCGATTTTACATATTCTTCCCCAAATAACCTGTTTCACCTATCTTTTCTCCCAGAGATAAGCAAACATCTTTCACTTCACTCTTTTCTATTACTTTTCTACTTTTTATCCCTTTTCCCTGTTGTGCATTCTGATTGAAACTGTGATGGATTGCCTCTCCTCTATTTTGATGACTCTTCTCATAGAAAAATAGATTTCTTACCAACAATTCACTTCTTGAACTTATTAGAGAAGATAATGGAAAGATTCATTTCTTATTTGACCCTAACTCTGTTTTTACAAGAAGTCTCTGTCAGAAACGTGCTACCATATGGAGAGATCTACATGGCAAGGAACTGAAAGAGTGAAAGAGGACCGCTTCTAATAGCTAGCAAGAGGCTGATTCCCTCAGCCTAATAACCTGTAAGGAACTAAATCCTGCCAACAACCATGTGTCTTGAAAATGGATCCTTCCACAGTCTAGCCTCAGATAAGAGTGTACCCCGAACAATAGCTTGGTTGCAACCTTGTGAAGACACTGAAGCAGAGAACCCAGTTAAGTCATACCCAGATTTCTGACCCAGAGAAATTGTGAGATAATGAACATACCTGTTTTAAGCTGCTAATTTTGTGGGAATTAGTTACACAGCAATAGAGAACTAAAAAAATTGCTCAAGGTAATGGAAATAATAAGTTGATGAGTAAGAAAGTGAAACTTGACTGTCTGACTCTGATTTAGGAAGTTTATGCTAACAGCTGCAATTTTATATTTTTACATTGGGACATTTTTATTTTTTATGTTTCAGTGGTAATTGTTCTAGTACCAGTTTTAATTATGAAAGGTAGCATGATAAAAATCAAAATTAATTGGTTACCTGAGAGTAAGATGTTTCCATCTAATAGAGTTCTTGGGTATCTACTTGTGTCTGTTGAGAAATAAAGATTTGGAAAGTATTCCAAGTGAGGGCAAGATTTGAACTTTGCCCATAACGGGCATTCAGATAAAGACAAGTTTGATAAAGACCCTAGCAGTGGTCATACACATGGGAGATAATGGGGTTTCTGATATTGAATTTCTGTGAGAGAGGATTGCATCTAGCACAATCATCTCAACTTTAAATGAGGCTCTAGAGTCAAAGAAAAATGATTGCTCAGAGCACAGCTTGGCGGCAGTTACCAGTTCTAATGACATCTCAGTGCTCTTCAGAAGAGGACTGTGTGGGAATTGAAAGAGATGTTTCCTTTGACTCTGAAACTCTGACACTGAAGCAAAGTCACTGTGGGACCCAATTAATTGAGTGTAAGACAGAGGATAACATTTCTCTCACTTGGCAAGTATGGTGAGAGAGCCCCAGCTCAACAATTCCAAGGCGCAAATAATTTTGTCACCAGTGACATCTTTATTGGGCAGCGGGAACAGAGGTCCATTTGTCTGTGGACCTGTCTGTTCTTGAGGCATGGGAGCCCAGCCCAGTGAGTTGTGGGAAGGACAGCAAGCAGGACTCATATATATTTGGGTGGAGATAAGGATAGGGAACTCTGCAGTCAAGCAGAGGAGGGTTTACACATAGAGTGTTAATGTAGGTGTCATGATATTTCATGTGTAGGCTGATGATGCCAGAACATTAAGTTATATAAAGATTAAAGAAAATAAATAAGCTATGAAATTCCACAGCCCAATCACTCACATGTCTGTGCAAAATATCTCTTGTGTAAAATTGGTGATTACATTCTGAAGAAACTTGTTTCTGAATATTTTATGCTGCCATAGTTATTTGAAACTTGGCAGTCTGAACATTTATGCTGCCATAGAGTTATTTGAAAATACAAAGTAAAATTATTTAAATCATTCTTGAAAATGAATGTGTTCATTAAGTCAATGTACAGCCACTACTAATTAAGTGCCTCTTTGTAGGGGGGAGAGAGAGAGAGATACTACTGAGGCCTGAATAGATATGAAAATATCTCCATTAAGAAGTTTCAAACCCACTGAACCAGACTGAAACTGATGACTTGATCTTGATATTTGTCAAGTTAATATCTAAAGACTTTCATCTGGTAAAGATAGTGAAACAGATATGCAAATTTATGCATAAAAATAAAAATCCCATATGTGCCTAGAGGGAGAGGTTTCCAGCCAAAATGCTAATGATATGACATAATAATACTTAACATTTCTATAGATTTTAATTCAAAGAGCTCAAAATGTACTACAAATAGCTGCTAAATGAAAATAAACCATATTGTCTTCCTGTGTTATACATTTCAAGAGTGACTACATTTTAATTGAACAAAAATATATGCATAATAACAAAATCTTCAAAGTGAAAACACCAGGAAATGGCTAAATAAACTGTTTAAGATTTTAAAACATGTCACTGATCCCATTGAATGAACTGTATGATCAAAACTGCATGCAAATTTGGACATCTGAAACACTTTAAAGATGATTCTATTCCACAGGCATTTATGTTTTTACTATATGAGCTATCATAAAATGTTTTGAACTAGTGTGAATTCCAGGTTATATGAACAAAACATGACTGCTGTCTAAAAGAGTTTACAAACTAATGGGGGAAATAAAACAAATGAGTGGATCTAATGTTAATTGGATGTTATGTGCTAAGGAGCTTTAAAGAAGGCTCCATGAGGAAACAGAAGGAGTAAGTGTCTGTGATTGGCACTGGAGAGGGCAATTGAGACAGATATTGGAGTAACATAGGACTTCCCACACTTGTATTGGAGGAAGTAAATTTGAGGCATAATAAAATAATGTTCACGGAAGCCAAAACTGATGAAAGGGATCAGGATATGCCACTCCAAAACATGCCACGTTGACATAAGCATTATTTGGAGCTGAAGGCGTTTGAATTCCTGAAGTCCCTTATCTGCCTAAAAGCAGAGGCTCTCAAAAGAAGTCAGAAGAACTCAATTATCATAAATCCCCTCCCTGGGAGCAACTCTAATCTCTTCTCAGAGACAAAATGTTGAGAAATTGGCACCACAACCAAATAGACTATTGTCACAAAGTCATATATCATAGACATTGTCACATTATCATTTCTCCCATTTATTCTCCTAAGAGCCCATTGACCTTTCCAAAAAGTCATTTGCTTTTCTGTAAGTGCCCTTCTCCCCACTCTATTGTGCTAAGTTAGGTGTATAGATGCCAAATTCTAACCGCCCTTTTGAGTTACTCATCACTGAGCACTTTCCTGTGTGTGCACTGTGCACACATTCATAAACATCTGTTTGTTTGTGATCTGTCTTTTGTCAATCTCATTTACAGCCTCCCCAGCCAATAAATCCAAGATGGTCAGAGGAAATAAAAAAATGTTCTCCCCTACACTGACAAACTGATAGAGTGTGATGTGCAGTTAAAGGGAATGATGGAGAGTAGCCTGAAAAGGCAAGTGATGCCAGACTGAGGAAGAATTATTTTCTTCAGATAATGAGAAACAACTGAAGTGCTTTGAACATGACAGTGACAAAATTATGTTTGATTTTTGAATCTGTTCTCATAGCTCTAATGTTATAAGTCTGAGATAGAAAAGACAGAAATAGAAACAGTTTGGAGAGGGAAAATGATAATTTTAGTTTTAGACATGGAATCATAAACTGTTAGTACAAAGTCTTAGAAGCTATTTCCTTAACCTACAGCCCCTAATTGCCCAACGCTGCTTTATTTTTGTTTTTTTGTTTTGTTTTTTGTTTTTGTTTTTTTTAACACAAGAAACAGAGAACCCCAGATATAACTTATTTAACATGCTTAAATCCATGCAGTGACTCAGTGGTGCTTTAAGGCGCTGATGGTATATTTCAATGGAGACATCTAGTAGGAGATTGGAAATGTAAATATAGATTTCATAAAAGAGTTGCAAGTTAGACCTATAGATTTGGGATTCTTTCTTATAAAATTTAAAAGAGCATTCAGCTGGGGGTGGGTGGACAGGCAAGAATAAGGAATAAGAATGAAGGATAAATTATTCAATGAAAGGTAGACATAAGAAAGCATGCTTCTAATCATTTGAAAGCTACTTTGGCATAAAAGACCTGAGGCTAGATTGGAGAGCCCAACTTTGAACTCAAATGCGTAATTTTTCCTGTAGTTTATTGCCTGGGAGTGTTGAGATGAATAAGTTTTAATTTAGGGTTTTTCTAAGAGCATTACATGCATTTTCTCCTTTAACTATCACGAAGTCCATGAGGCAGGTAGTTTTATTATTCCCGTTTTATAGATGAGTAAACAGAGGGAGAGAAAGTTTACAGAGCTTGCCTAAAACATTAAAGTCAGCGAATGGAATATCTGGGATTGCAGTCCATTTATTCTTATTCTTAGGATCTATCCTCTTAAATACAAGTATGCCTTCCCGTCACTGCCTTTGTTCTTCCATTTTTCTTCTGGTATTCACTATATTTATGCTTATACCAAGACACAGGAATGTGAAAGATAGAAGAAAACAATGTCACTGAATAAAACATATTTTGTTATCTTTTTCCTATGGAGAAAAAGAAAACATTCAGTGGATCTGTTTTTCTTTTATGTAAAGAACAAAATCCACAAAACATTGATTATATTTTAAAAATTAATAAAGTTTTATTTTTGTATCATGAGTAGAAAACTGAATAGGAATACAACAAAGAAAAGCAGCATGAAGAAAAAACATGAAGAGAATTAGAAAAATAAAAGCAGAAAAACCAATTGAGAGAGAGAAAAAACCAGACATAAGAGGAAATCTGGAAAATAAAATTGATTAAGTGGGCTATGTATCACTGCCCATGGTGGCAGTGTTGATTGGTTTCCCACTTAGACCAACCCCTGTGTTCCCTGCTCTCATGGCTCATCCCCTAGGATAGAGATAAAAATTGCCAGATACTAACCTTTGTAGATACCCTGGCAGTTAGGGCATGGGCATATGCCCCAATATTGGCTGGAAAGTCAAGACATACAGAGATATCTGAGATAAACTCAGTCTTCCTGCTTGGCAGCAATGATGTGGAAGATTGAACCTAGCATTTTGGCAGTCATCTTGCATGACTGTTCAAGTCTAAGGATGAAACAATCTGAAAAGAACTATGAAAAAGCCTCACTTCCTCATGACACTCTGTAGCCACTAAATTAACCAACCTTATAGTTATCCAACCTTTGGTTTCTTGCATATATGTATACACACAAACACACACACACACACACACATATACACACACACACACACATATATTCATTGCTTTAGCGTTTTTGTTTTTTTTTTTTTTTTTTTTTTTTTTTTTTTTGATAGAGCCTTGCTCTCTCACCCAGGCTGGAGTGCAGTGGTTTGATCTCCACTCACTGCAACCTCCTCCTCCTGGGTTCAAGCAATTCTCCTGCCTCAGCCTCTCAAATAGCTGGGATTACAGGTACCCACCACCATGCCCAGCTAACTTTTATATTTTTAGTAGAGGCGGGGTTTCACCATATTGGCCAGGCTGGTCTCGAACTCCTGACCTCAGGTGATCCCCCCACCTCGGCCTCCCAAACTGCTGGAATTACAGGCATGAGCCTCCACACCCAGCCTGCTTTAACCTCTTTTAATTAAGTATTCTGTTAGTTGCAATGGAACCACTCATTTTCCCTGTTTTTTTTGTTTGTTTCTTTTGTTTTGTTTTAATTTTTTTTATTTTTATTTTTTGAGATGCAGTATTGCTCTGTCACTCAGGCTGGAGTACAGTGGCACGATCTGGATTCACTGCAGCCTCCACCTCCCAGGTCCAAGCGATCCTCCCACCTCAGCCTCTTGGGTAGCTGGAACTACAGGTGTGCACTACCACGCCCAACTAATTTTTTTGTATTTCTTGTAGAGACAGGGTTTTGCCATGTCACCTAGGCTGGTCTTGAACTCCTGGGCTCAAATGATTCGCCCACCTCAACCTCCCAAAGTGCTGAGATTACAGGCATGAGCCACCACACCCAGATGGAAAGAAATTTTAATGAATACACATATTCACAGCAAATCTACAAGGTAGATATCATCATCACATTTTATATTTAAGAAAATTCAGGCTCAGCAAGGTTAAATTTCCAAAGGTATACAATTAGTAAATGGCTAAATATGGCTATGAGCCTCTAACTCAATATCTGCAGAATTTATGTTCGTCTTATACCGGGCTGTCGTATTAAAAGCAACAAAGACATTGAGAGACAGAGAAATGGAAAGAGGCTCAATGGATTTGAAATGAGGATAGTTCAAGATGATATGGTTAGGTTGTATGCTTCAGAACCTTAACAGTTATTATTAAATATTGTTTAGCCATTATTCAAAGCTCTGTACATTAATAATTTTCTAATGCTTACTTAAAATAATGCAACAAGTGCAGTTTAGCAGCAGACATTATTCTCTGAGCTTCCTGTTAGTTAGAGGAGTATTACCCAGTCTATACAAAATCAGATGAAGGGAAAGGCCAGAACTTTCTGTAGCAAGTTCTCCACCACTGCTGTTAAAATATTTTCAATAATGTCTTTGACTTCAGCAGCACTTATAATGTCTAAAATGCTTTCACCTAAATTACCTGTCTTAATGATCACTGAATAATAAGAGTGAAAAAAAATAAGGCACCAAGAGGTTAAACCCCAGGGCTGTGTAGCAAAGTCAGTGCATACAGGGACTCCCAGTGGCCTTTCCATGTGGCAGGTATTTTAGAGTTGTATCAAATGTCATGTCCAAAATGGAAAATGTTTTGAATCATAATAATCAATTGAATAAAGGATGGCAAAAAGGAGGAGGAGGAAAAGAAAGAAGTCCAAGACTGATGAAATATAAAAGACAATAAAGAGGAAATAGGCATCAGGTAGTCATTGGCACAGAAATGTGGTCGAAGTTGGTGGTAGGGAAAGGCACTCTAGAAAGATCGTTAAGGTCAGGAGGAGTTGATGAGAGACAAATCTGGATAGGCTTGGAAGCATATTTCCTTTCCTCTTTTGGTAGTTTAGCCAAGACCTGGTTCAGCTGCCATCTATAAAGAGATGAGGCTTGGGATGATGTCAGCATCCCTGGCAGGCAAGGTTGTTCCCAGAGCTTTTGGTGGGCAGACCTTGGCCCTTGGTATACATATTGCTTTGTGCTATTTCTGGACATCCCTTGATATCTTTCTTGCTTAGAGAAACTAGATGTTCCCAAGTCCTACTTAGGTAATCTATAAATAGGCAACACAGTGTTTGAGGTGGACTCATTCTCACTGGTGAAAGTGCTCCCCATGGTGTGTTCAGCTTTCTGTCAAGCCTGCTGATCACAGCAAGCGCCTCTCTGCTAGCACCTTGTCCATGGTACATGCAATATATCTAACCCCAGTCTATACTATGGAACAGAAGGGGTTGTTCCATAGCATAGAGGGGGTTGCATGCACTCTGCTACTTCCCTGCTTGTAAGTTTTGGCCCAATAAACCCTATGGTATCCCTGCAACATGTGATCCTAGTGTGCATGTCTGTGATCCCCTTGCATGATAGAAATAGTGACAAATAATAGATGACACCCTTAATATAACATGACAGAAAAACAGAAAAATCTGAAAGCTAGCAAAATGGTCCACATGAGCCTATTGCCTACACTGACAAGTGAAGATTGATAATTGAGAGAAAGTTGACAGAGGATATTGTATTAGTCCATTTTCATGCTGCTGATAAAGACATACCTGATACTGGGCAATTTACAAAAGAGAGAGGTTTAATGGACTTACCGTTTCACAGGGCTGGAGAGGCTTCACAATCATGGCAGAAGGCAAGGAGGAGCAAGTCACATCTTATGTGGATGGCAGCGGGCAAAGAGAGAGAGAGCTTGTGCAGGGAAACTCTGCCTTATAAAGTCATCAGATCTCATGAGACTTATTCACTGTTACAAGAACAGAATGGGAAAGACCTGCCCCCATAATTTAATTGCCTCCCACCAGGTCTCTCTCACAACATGTGGGAATTCAAGATGATATTTAGGTGGGGACACAGCCAAACCATATCAGATATATGTGTATATATATACACACACACACACACACATACACACACACATATACATATACATATACATATACACACATATATACACACACACATATGTGTGTGTGTGTGTATATATATCTGATACTGGGAATAGAAACGTTTAGGGGGTTGCATGCACTCTGCATGCATATGTGTATATATATATAGATCTATCTATCTATTTATATCTGTGTGTGTGTGTATATATATATCTTATATAACTTTAAAAAACCAATCCATCACATGTAACTTCAATTATGTAGTCTATGGTAAAATTAATGTCTCTCTATTTTTATCATAAATTTGAGGAGCTTTACCCTGGTCATTGATAACCCCCATGAATGAAGAAAAGAAATATTACTTTAATAGATATCTCACTATTTCTGTGATCTACAAAAATTCACATGTCAAATTTTTTGTCATCTTTTTGAATACAAGTTTGTTGACAATCTCTAAAGCCCTAATCAGGCCTGTCCTGGTGCAAGAGTGAGATTCTGCTTAAATAAATTAAGATCAGAGTAACTCTTTCTTTCTTTCCTCAGAGTGACACAGTCACTGTCCTCAGGAGGCACATACCCTGGTAGAGAAGACAGACATTAAAAATCAAAACCATCTCTAAAGGCCAGAAGTACAAACCATTACCACAAAATTATGCCAAGAGAACATTTCCTTAATTTGGAACTCAGAGAATGGTGCAGGGTGGTATTTTATTTTCCTCATAGTTTATTCGACATCACAAAATCCACCTTAGATGTGTATTGAGGAGTCTTTTCTTGTTAATTTACTTAATCTTCTTCCTGGGTCTTTAAGCTCTTCGATCTCCCTCAGGATCTTGGATTGTAGTCAATTATTTCTATACTTTTCCCCTCTAGTTGATCTTTGGGAAGAGTAGGTGGATCTTTGGGAAGAGTAGGTCCTTCAAGTCTCTCAGGAGGAAATATCTGAAAGAAAAAAATTCTTTCCAATGTGAACTGCCTCTTGTTGCATAACTCTCTTATATCTGTTAACACAATCTTTGTCTTTTTGCTTTTGTATCAGAGGAAGGAATTTATGGTAGGAGAGGAGATCACTTACCCAATATAAGCATGTATTTCATTACAAATGAAATAAATGTCATGAGGGCAAATACTGCAGAGACCTGACCTAGTGTAGTGGATACTGTAGTGTGGTATCCAGTTACTCTTTCAGGATGGAAGCCCTGGTTCTCCCAGTGCTGAGAATGCTGCTTCATTTGAAGTTGCTATGAGTGCTTTGCTACTTCTCCACAGGGGGAGCAAGAGAGGAATATGATTGGCATTGAGGCAACTCACTTAAGACCGTCTTGCTACTCTTTGACCCAATTTTGATAAACAGTGAAACAGTCACAGCCTGAGAAGGACACAGACCCCACAAGGATGAGTATATGTGTCACAATAGATGCCTCACCATGAGATAGCCTGGGGTGAGGGAATGTCAAATAAATTGTAGAGGAGGGAGACAATGAATATCAGATGCAATCCTGAGACCTGCTGCAGCAGTAGGGACTGTAGTTTGTCACTCTTATCAATTTACTCCAGGAAAAGAGGCCCAACAGAACCTGTATATTAACAAGTGGATAAGATTGACCCAAGAAGTGGTCTGCAGTGAATGCTTCAGTGAGCTGCATTCTTACAGCTCAGTGTTTCCTTTTGCCCAATTCTGCTTCATTACCTTCTCTTATTGTTGGTGAATAAGAATAAACCAAGGCGCTAGAGAAGAAGGGACTAGAATAGTTCAGTCTAAGGCAATGGTTCTGAATAGAAGTAATCCTCTCATTCCCCCATGGGGACATTTGGCAGTTTTTGGTTGTTAAAACTGATTGCTATTGGCATTTAGTTGAGTGGAGGCCAGTATTGCTGCTAAACATCTTATGATGCACCGAACAGCCATCCACAAAAAAGAACTACAGGCCAAAATATCAATAATGCTGAAGTCAAGAAAACTTGGCCTAAGGGAATGATTTATGGAGAGGGCTCTGAAGTGGGAAGGAGCCTGGAACATTTGAGGAATTAGAAGCAGCCAAGTGTATCTGGAATAGAGTATTCCATGAGAATGGAGGGCTGGAAAAAAAAGGTGCAAACTAGGTAGTGTAAAAGGAAGTTGATTTTTATGTTACTGGAAAGCTGTTGAAAGTTTCTACTCTAGTAAGCAATATAATCAGATTTATGTTTTTAAGAAATAACTGGTAATGAGTGATGGACTAGAGAGAGGAGAAGAGAGTGTGAAAATATCATGTGAAACATGGTGGTTTGGTTAGCCTGATGGCAGGGGAGATGGAGAAAAGCAAAAGGATTTGAATGATTTATGAGGAACAAGTAACAAACTTAATTATAGATTGGCGAGGTAGCATGTTATCACATTTAAGTGAACAGGCTCTGGAGCCAGAGAACATGGGTTCAAATTCCAACTTTGCCATTTACTAGTTCTTCAACTTTGAACAGTTATATTTGTTGTCTTCGTGTCCTGGATTTTGACCTGTTGCTATGACTATGACATGAGTTAATTTTTGTAAAGTGCTTAGGAGTACCTAGAGCATGGTTTGTGCTATATAAGTCTCTCAAATTAATCAAATAAATCAGGATGAGAGATGAGACTCTTGTTTTTGTTTTTTTCTTGGGGCCCAGAGGGATGAGCAGGGTCATAAGAGAGGCCTCTGTTACAGAAACATTAGGAAAATTTAGTTGTTAACATGGTCAAAGCTGCTGAGATGTCAAGAAAGATGAGAACAGAATTAGACAATAGTTTTTATAAGTAAATCTTGACTATATTCTTAAAAATTGAGGTCTATACTAACAAATTGAGTTACTTTACTATAAACCAGGAACTACTAGTAAATATCGCTCCCTAACCTTACGTTGCAGTGACTAAGATGTTCTAGGCTTGATTTGTCTTCTTCCCAAGAGGTAATTAAGTGGTGAGCTAATATTAATTCAATTATCTTTTGCCACTTTGTGACATTAATTATTACTTGTCTGTGTCATCAAACAATCTAAAGAAATTCTACCAATAACATTTTAAGAATTCTATGAATCTGAAGACAGTTTTAAGTCTCTATGTTAATTATCTTTTTCTTACTAATAAACAATTGTTTTAATTTTTCCTTTCCTTCAGATGTATAACCACCTTATGTCACAGGATCCTTGGGGTGTTGCTTTTCCAGCCAGAAGCCTCTGTGGCCAGTGGTATCTTTGCCCAAGTTTTGCTCAGGCCCACTGGGCTTATTCTGCTTACTTGGCCTGGTAGGCTGCACTTGGCTTTTGCTACTGACCTGGATCCCATGTCTTCCAAGGATGAGGCACAGAGTAATGAGGGGTGTCTGAGAGAGCAAGAGCAGGGTCCAACCACTGCACATAGCCAGACATGCCAGCTGCTATGGCTGGACCGGCAGCTCCAGGAACTGGCTTCATGCAAGCATGCAGGTGGATCTGATGCTTTGCAAGCAGCTTCCACTATGGGCACCCATGTCTGGACAAGGGGAATGTGGAGGCACCTGGAAGCCTGGAGATGCCAAAAACTGCAAAGCCCCAAATAGAATGTCAAAACCCTGGCTTGGGAAGCCCCTATGTCTGGGCTTCTGGAAGAGCCATAGCTCTTCTCTCCTTCTAGTCACCCGCAATGTAGCGAGCAAGGGGGGTGTATTTCAGCCCTGTTTGTATTATAGCACTTTTAGTCCCCCCATTCAGCAGGTCCCAAGTTCTTGTCCCACTTCCAAGAAGAATGAGGTATGCAGACAACTGGAGGGTGAGCAAGGTGAAGAGGTGCTTTATTGAGCAACAATACAGCTCTCTGGAGACCCAAAGTGGGTAGTTCCTTTCTGCAGGCAGGTTGTCTCAACAAGAGCATCCCTCAGTGGAGAGGAGACATGGAATGGGTAGTGCCTATCTGCAGGCAGGTTGTCCCAACATCTCTGTGAGTCTGGCTGGGGCTGGGGTTTTTGTGGGCTTCAGAAGGGAAGAAGTACATGGTGATTGGTCCATGGGCAACCATGGGTGGGCCTGTAAAAAGCAACATAAATTCTCACTCTGGGCAGTGGACTCCACCCAGAACTGGCAGCCCCAGCCGCTATCCTTCAGGCTGTCCCTGGATTAAAAGAAGGGTTTCACCAAGGACCCACTCCTTTCCACTCAGAAACCTGTCTGCCTCCTGCTGCTAATCAACATGTAGTCTCCAGAACTTCAGCTGTCCATGCTGAGGGGCACTGCAGGCCCACACCCAGCCACCCTTGGAGCCCCCTTGGCCTCCCTCCCATGCTCATTGGTGCCCAAAGTTCAGAAGGGGTTGAGGCGGCAGGGAACTAGAATGTCAGTGCCATGCTGAGCACATGCACACCTGGCCAGGTCAAGATAGCACCCGGGCTCAGCCACAACTTTGCTCTGAAATCAGAGTGGGCAGGTGCCAGGAGCAGGGAGAGGCCAGGGAGCAGGAGCAGGCACTTCCGAACCTGAGGGAAAGGGGGACTTTCTGATCCCTCAAGAGTGCAGGGATGCCAGGGTCCGCAGCCTGGGAGGGTGGGGCTCCTGCACTTCCAACTCAGAAAGGGGCAGGGCTCCCTCCTGTTCCCAGCTCCTGCATGTTTCCAGCTCCAGTCAGCTCCATGGAGTGTGCAGCCCCATCCATACCTTCCCAGCTGCAGCTGGCATCTTCACAGTGGCCACTCCACAGGGTCTGCAGTGGCCATCACTTATACTCTGCAAAACCAGAGTATAATTGTAACCAGTGTATAATAATTAAGTTATACTTATATATAAGATATACTTATATATTATAGTTCTGTTTTAGTCCATTTTCACACTGCTCTAAGGAACTGCCTGAGACTGGGTAATGTATAAAGTAAAAAGGTTTAATTGACTCACGGTTCTGCATGGCTGGGGGGGCCTCAGGAAACTCACAATCATGGCAGAAGGGGAAATAGGCATGTCTTACATGGTGGCAGGTGAGAGAGACTGTGTGAAAGAGAAACTGTCAAACAATTCTAATACCATCAGATCTCATGATAACTCACTATGATGAGAACATCGTGGGGAAAACCGCCCCCATGATCCAATCACCATGAACCAGGCCCTTTCCTTGACTTATAGGGATTATGGGGATTACAGTTCCAGATGAGATTTGGGTGGGGACACAAAGCCAATTCATATCAACTTCTAATATATTTTTTGAAGTATAATTATATTAAGTTATACACATATTATGTATAAGTTATATATAACATATACATGATACAAAAATATTGTTATACATGTATTATGAATAAGTTATATATAACATATCATATGTGATACAAAAGTATTTATTGCATTATTTTAACACGGTACGTTTTAAAAAATTGTGAATCTTTCACCTGGGTGCTTGGAAGCAAATCTAAATGTGCAAAGGTGTCTATCTACGGAGACATAAAACAAAGATAAATTCGAGGAGCAATTATCAAAAATTATAATGCTAAGAACTACTTAAGTAGCCTAATTTCACTTGAAATTTCTTAGCACAAAGAGTTAATAATCCTTATGATTTCCAACTGTTTATTTGGAACATGGTTTTTCAAAGCAAGGTAAAAGATTTATAGGAGCATTGTCTCTAGCTATTTCTTTACTTCAACAAACGCATTTGGTTGATTGCATGATCCATGGAAGTTTTTGTTTGTTTGTTTGTTTTGTTTGTTTGTTTTTAAAGAAAGCCATCAAGGGCTTGGAAAGCTTGTTTTATGTACCACAGCCCTAGAATAGAAAGAAAGAAAGCCCAGTGATAAATTTGAAGTGTTAATTGGGTAGAGAAAAATAGAAATTGTTTTGCTTGTATCAGGAATATAATTCTGGAATTTTGTAAATTTGCACTAGTGAGAAAAAGAAAATCACTTTTAATATCCCCTGAGTCTAAAGAGGTTCATCATAGCACAGGCTACTCATATGTTGATTTTGCATAGATTCTATAGCTTAACAAATGTTTTCATAAATATTATCTTAGTTCTCAAAAGAAACCAATGTTGCACATACAAGTCATTATAGCTACTTTACAGATGTAGTAACCAAGAATCACATGTGAAAGTCACATAGTTTAGTACATATTTGAATTCATTTTAATTTTAGTCCCTTGACTCCAGGGCCAGAGTTACTTCACTCCATTCTGATTCTCATTGTTTGTGTTTTCTTCATTTGATTCAAAAAGCTTGAACCTTCTAAATGAAGCCCAGTGACCCGATTAGGTCACCACCACCAATTCTCCTTATGTTTTTGGAAACATCTCAGAACTAAATGTACTAATCCAAGGCCAGTTTAAATTCATGTCCTTGTGATTCTATTTTCAGATAATTTTTGTTTTCCCAAGTGGCAAAGATACTGTTTACATTTTAATTCATCTTCCAGAAAGATATCTCTACATTGTATATGGGCAACATTTAGCCTGTGATGCAGTACATGAGACATGGTGGCAAAATGTTTCCTTACCAATTGCATGGATTGAAAAACCTATGTCTCAGTCCTGGGCAGGTGACAGACTTGCCACTTATACACAAAAGTCCCGGGAGTGAGATAATGATTATGCAAGACTAAAGTGACTCTTATTTTTAGGGTCATTTGAAAACCTGCCTACAGAGGACAGGGCCGTATCTCCTTTAACATTGCATATCTAAGCTAATACAGTGCCTGGGACAAAATGCATGCTTAGTAAATTCTTGTTGAACAATTGAATAAATGGTTTTAATCAGTCTCAGCAGTCCTCCAGCACTCATAAAAGACTACATAGCCTTTAACATCCAATTCAGCAATCATTCATTCAGCCAGTCAACAAATATGTAATGAGTACCTTTATGTTCCATACTGATACAGGAAGGCTGGGCTCCTGGCCAAATCCCACCCTTAAGCCTGGAACTGTGGTCCTATGTGAAAATAGCTGATCCTCCTTTTCTGCCCAAATGTTGCTTTTTTGGCCTACCATGCCCCGATCCTGTGCCCATAAAAAGACTTCGATTTACATCCATGACTGCATGCATCAGCCACTTGTGTTGCTCTGCCAGCTGAAGTTTTTTTATGGGCACAGGATGGATGAAAAAGGATTGTTCCCTTGAACTTGACCCCTTCATGGGCAGGAACTGGAGTAGCTCATTTCACTCAGCCTGCCGCTGGCCACACCTCACAAGAGGGATTGTGCAAACAAGAGAGTGCAAGAACCAGAGGGAAGGAATGCTGAAAGTGGCTGGTCACTCTTCTCTGGCGGAAGCAGGGTCTATGTGAGCCCTGCCGCAGCATCCAAGCCCCTACCCTCTGGGAACCTGGGTTCTTCTCTGGCATCCAAGAAGAATCGGGTCACACAAACGGATTGAAGGGTAGTGTATGTGAAGGATTTTACTGGGCAATGGATGTGACTCTCAGCCGAATGGGGAGTCGGAAAGGCGTTGGTGTGGGAAACAGGTAACCTTTCCCTGAAACTGCACCATCTGAAGTTAGCCATGTCTATCCATAGTCTCCGATGCCCAGCTGCTTATTTCCCCAATGTTCACCAGCTTGTATCCTCGATGTTAAGCAGCTTGCATCCCCAACCACTTGCATCAGCCACTTATGTGGCTCTGTCAGCTGCAGTCTTTTTATGGGGACAGGACAGGGGTGGCAGTCCAAAAGAGCAGCGTTTGGGTGGAAAAACAATGTCAACTGTTTCACTTAGGGTCGTAGTTCCAGGCTGAAGGGTAGGATTTAGCCAGAAGTCCAGCCATTCTGTATTAATAGTACTTTAGGTGCTGGAATAAATACATGAAAAATAACTCATTGAATTTATATTGTAGTGGCAAGAGGCAGAAATGAATAAGACAAAAATAAAATATTTAAAATATTAGATGATGAAACAAGATAAGGACAAAATAAGTCAAAAGATGGAGATAAAAGGGTTGGTTTACAAGTGATGGGCAGAGTAGCCAAGAACATCTTTAATTTGTGAAAACTATTATTATCTTCATTTCATATTTTTAACTACCAAACAGGGTATCTTAAAATTCACATATATTTCTATTCCATTTTATAGGCTTATAATTGAATGCTGATTTTTAATAGTACCATATACACACAGAAATGTCATAGGATTTGTCATCTACGAACTTCCATTTCAAGGGCTACCCTCTAACAACAGTGAAGGATTTGTAGGACACACATGATACACATTAGACAGACTCTTGATGTTGGGATGGTGTTCAGATTAAAGCTTCAGAAGCTCACAGACCCAAAGAGACAAACCAAACCCTCTGAAAATAAATAAAAGTGGTTTACAGACTTTACAGAAAGTGTTTCAAACATAGAAAATCAAGTCATATAAATGTATCAGATAAAATTTATTTTCTAATTGAAAATCTTGAGCTTCCAAACAACTGCAAAAATAAAATAAAATGAGGTTTTACCTAGTAGTTATTTAGAGCATAGCAATGATTTGGCTGAATATTTCTACAACACCAGCAATCAAACTGTATGAATCTACTTGTTGAATCATTGTAATCAGCAAAAATTGGTATTGTAAGGCAAGTTTAGAAAATAGGACTTGAAAGAGAAACTTACACAATACAGAAAGAACTATATGAAAATATCAATTAGAATAATCAATAAAACAATACTTGTGAGAAGTAGATTTTAAAATATAATATAGCCAGGATCAAAAGGGAGGAAAAACAGATGCCTTTTTTCTTTTTCTTTTTTTTTTTTTTTTGAGACGGAGTCTCGCTCTGTAGCCCAGGCTGGAGTGCAGTGGCGCGATCTCGGCTCACTGCAAGCTCCGCCTCCTGGGTTTACGCCATTCTCCTGCCTCAGCCTCCTGAGTAGCTGGGACTACAGGCGCCCACAACCGCGCCCGGCTAATTTTTTGTATTTTTAGTAGAGACGGGGTTTCACCGTGGTCTCGATCTCCTGACCTTGTGATCCGCCCGCCTCGGCCTCCCAAAGTGCTGGGATTACAGGCATGAGCCACCGCGCCCGGCCAGATGCCTTTTTTCTTTAAGCATTTCTTACTTTCATTTTTTGGTAGGCAAGCAGAGTTGAAGACATTTACTTTACAAATTGGCGAGACAAAGGTTCTTCAAAGTTCTCAACACCTTTATTTATTGACTTAAAAGATTTAAGTGTTTATCTCTCTGTACAAACATTTACTGAATCTTTTCATATACATTAGGTTGAATCATATGAAATAGCTGATATGCAAAAAAGGCTATTTTATACAGGCCTATCCCATACTTTTATAACATGAACATTATAGATTTTTTTAAAAGAACGTTGTGAAAAATGAATATAATGGGCAGTTGTTTGTGCATTCCAATGAATAGTCTTTCGAACTGTATAGGTTCCTTTAGAGTTCAGTGTACTGGACTACAAAGCTTCAAACACAGTATAGGGTAACAAAAACAAATAGTCCAGGTAAGTGAAGTCAAGTGAACTTCCTGGGTTTTTACTCATCCTTTTTTATGTCTACACATCCTTTGCTTCACATATATTGCCTATTGAAAAACACTTCACATATATTGCCTATTGAAAAACACTTCACATATATTGCCTATTGAAAAACATCTTTGCTAATTAAAGAATCCTTCCTAGGTTAGACACATCTGCACTTTCCTCTCTACCCTCACATTTTGTTTTCAGAGAAGGGGGAAAGATCGTGTTCTGCCCGTTACAGCTTTCACCTTTATATCACACTTTTGAAAATAACTTAGATTTGGCCGGGCACGATGGCTCATGTCTGTAATCCTAGCACTTTGGGAGGCTGAGGAGGGTGGATCACGAGGTCAGGAGATCGAGGCCATCCTGGCTAACACGGTGAAACCCCGTCTCTACTAAAAATACAAAAAATTAGCCGGGCGTTTTGGCAAGCACCTGCCGTCCCAGCTACTCAGGAGGCTGAGGCAGGAGAATGGCGTGAATCCGGGAGGAGGAGCTTGCAGTGAGCTGAGATTGCAACACTGCACTCCAGCCTGGGCCACACAGCGAGTTTCTCTCTCTCAAAAAAAAAAAAAAAAAAAAAAGAAAATAATTTAGAGTTTAATTTTGAACAATTTGTTTAATCATTTTGAAGAATTAAAAGTCTTGTAAAAGAATCCAGAACTTGGACCGGCACAGTGGCTTCACACCTGTAATCCCAGCACTTTGGGAAGCTGAGGCGGGTGGATTGCTTGAGCCCAGGAGTTTGAGATCAGCCTGTGCAACATGACAAAACTCCATCATTATAAAAAATCTAAAAAAACCCACGAAAGTTGTGCATCGTGGCATGTGCCTGTGGTCCCAGCTGCTTTGGAGGCTGAGGTGGGAGGACTGCTTGAGTCTGGGAGGTAGAAGCTGTAGTGAGCTGTGATCACACCACTGCACTCCAGCCTGGGAAACAGAGCCAGACCCTGCCTCAATTAAAAAAAAAAAAAAAAAGAATTCAGAATTAAAATTTTAAAGTTCCGTCTTCACTATTCTGTTCATGGTTATTATTTACTTAATTGTTTCCCTTCTAATTCAGGCTACTTAATAAACTCACTTTGATTAGCATTCATGGTCATAATATATAAAATATACAAAAAATTTCAAATGTGTAGGGAAAATTTTGATCATATTGTTTTAACAAAGAATGCATACAAATATTATTCTAGGCCAAATATTATTCTAAGCACTTGGGTTATATGTCTAAACAAAGCAGAAGTTTCCTATGGGATTTCCAGGCCCTCATGGAATGTACATTTCAGCAGGTAATATTTTCAAATAGATTTTAGTAATCCAAATATTTAATGCCAGATGATATTTTCGTTTATTGTACTGGAGACCTGCTTGATAACAATTTTTAAAATACAGCAAAAGAGAAAAATCACCTTGCAAAAAGTCAGGTTTTACTAAAAATACCATGCAAGATATGATGGCAAGATAAAGGAAAATCTACTAAATATCAAAAATCATGTCAATAGGGTTTCAACACAATAAACTAGGTTTATGGAGCAACAAGTATAAAAAAGAAAAAGTATTCTTTAGTGTAGAGGCTCTTCCCAAAAGGCACAAAGAGTATTACAGATTTGGTAGAGATATGAAACAAGCAGGAATTAAATATTACCTTTAAAAATCACTGGACAATTCTAAGAATAACAATGAAGTAGCAAGGGAACCTTTAAAATACAATTTATCAGGGATTAGAAACATTCAAAATGCTTATTTTATTATGTCGCAATGATTAAAACTAAGGCATTCAATCTGAGGGGAGCAAAATTAGAAAGAATAAATTTTTTAAGAAAAGAAAACTTTCCTTAAACTCACGTTGTGTCACTAATAATTACATAGCATTTAACAAATAATAATTGGTAAAAACATATAGTAAATGCCATAACGTTGTGCCAATTTAATTTCTAAACATGGCTGATTAAATAAGAGGGAAATGACCACTTTTGTCAAATGTGTCCTTTGATAGTAATGTGATATAAAATTTAGGAGTTCACCAGAGAAACAGCCCTATCTCTCTACTGGAAGATCCCTTTCCTGGAAGATCTCATCCTAAATGTCTGAAAATCTAACTGCTCTGAAGACCCATAGCACTAGGTAAAACCCACTGGTTAAAAACAGAGAAAGAAAGAAAGAAAGAAAGAAAGGGCATACAGCATCCTTTAAGTAACTTTTCTGAGACTTGCCCTGCAGCCCCAAAATCTCCCTCTGCTTCAATACTATCAATACTATCCAAATATATCTAACACAGACACTCCTTTGATAAACCTATGGTAAGTTGGAAATATCATAAGTTGAAAATGCATTTATTTTATTTTCATTTTTATATATTTCTGAGATAGGATCTCACTCTTTCACCCAGACTGGAGTGCAGTGGTGTCATCTTGCCTCACTGCAGCCTCTGCCTCCCTTGCTCAATCGATCCTCCTGCCTCAGCCTCCCGAGTAGCTGTGACTACAGGTGTGTGCCACTGCACCTGGCTAATTTTTGTAGAGACTGGGTTTCATCATGCTGCACAGGCTGGTCTCAATCCCCTAGGCTCAAGTCATCCTCCCGCCTTGGCCCCGCAAAGTGCTGGGATTATAGGCGTGAGCCACCACATCCTGCTGAAAAGGCATTTAATACATCTAACCTATTAAACATCATAGCTTAGCCTAGCCTGCTTCAAAGGTGCTCACAACACTTACATTAGCCTATAGTTGGACAAAATCATCCAACACAAGGGCTATTTTATTATGAAGTGTTTAATATCTCATGTAATTTATTGAATACCATACTGAAAATGAAATACAGAATGGGTGTGTGGGTATCCGTAGTATAGTTTCCACTAACTGTGCATTCCTTTTGCACTATTGTAAAGTTCAAAAATCATAAGTTGAACAATTTTTAAGTCGGGACCATCTGTACTTGACCAGCAGTATTGCAAACTGTGAAGCACATGTTTTCATGTTTTACTGTTTTCAGATTAAAGAGAACTGTAGGGATGGTGGTATTTATCTCCTACAATTCCAGCTTGTACCAAATGATTGTCTTATTTTATTTGCAGGTTATTAATCTGCCCTTTTTTTCAACTCAGAGCATTTTGTACTTAAAGTAAATATTATAGGGCCTATAACTTTTCATTCTTGAGGGAATTTTAAAAAAATGTTTCATTTCATTGCCTCAATATCTTTTAAATCTTCAAACATCACTCACAATGCTTGCAGTTCATATTCTGAATAGGATTTTTTTTAAAAGCAAAACTTAGAGCCTGCCATATTTATTTGGTATTTTTTCAATTACATATTTTTAAATAAAATTTAAATTTCAAATGTGGAATGATTGGAACTTATTGTCAAATGGAATTTATTTACCTCTGAAACCATTTCTTTTCTTTCTAAAAAAAGTTTGTATGTTTATTAAATTTATAGATGGAGTCCCCCTCTGTTGCCCAGATGGGAGTACAGTGGCACTATCATAGCTCACTACAGTCTTGAACTCCTGAATTCAAGGGATCCTTTACTTTAGCCTCCTGAGTGTCTGGGATTACAGGCACATGACACTATACTCAGCTATTTATTTATTTATTGAGAAGAGGTGTCTCTATATCGCCAAGGCTGGTCTTGAACTTCTGGCCTCAAGTGATCCTCCTGTCTCAGCCTCACGAGTCACTGGTATTACAGGCATGAGCCACAATGCCCACCCCACTTCTTTAGCATCAGTTTATTTTAAAAATAAGAATTCAAATATAAAAATTATGTTGCACAAAGGTTAATTCAACTCTATCTTTTAAAAAGTTCCCTTGGAAATTAGCGAAAAGGAAAGTCATAGCTTCTAATTTATCTATTAGTCACTTGCAGCATATTTTCTAGTGAACACATATTTGAATCTCAGATCATGATGAACAGACAGAGAATTATGAATGAATTAATGAAAAGAATGCACTAAAGAAAAAGTTGTACTTATTGAACACTGAATTTTATACGAAAACTTCAGCCAGGATGGTACCCAGATTGCTTTTAACATATTAGAGGACATTTGGCTCTGTTAGAAGTGATGTATCCTCTGGTGGTGTTAGAACTACATCCAATAATGACTTGTTTGTTATGGTTCAAAAGAAACAGTAGAGTGCTTTTGATTGTGCTTTCATAAATTTATTTTGGGTTTACTTCTAGTAGCACTGCCTTAAATTTTATTTAGATCATCACAGACCTTATATATCTTAAATTAAATTATTTTACTTCTAAATATCACCCATGCCTTTTTACTCTGTAAGGTGTTACTAAAACTGCAAACTTGTCACTTAGGAGGAGTAGGATGACTTCATTTAATTCTATTGAGATCCATGCTTTCTAAACTCCTTTTACATTTTTTTTTTCCCTCAAATTTTGTTGGTTTATGTTTACAAAGAATTCCTCTCGATTCTCATTTCTAAAACTAATAAAGCTAATTCACAAACACTAGAAATACTTGGGTGACTGATGGAGTTTAATTATACCAAAGGAGCAAAAAAAAACCACCTGAAGCAACAGTGGTTAATAACTGGTGAAGAACAGTGCTAGCTGGAGCAGGCAGAGTCTGGGACTTGCTGATTCAGCCGTGTGAGGAACAGCAGGCATGCTAAGCAGGGAGAAGGAGCACAGCTGCAAAGAGCAATGGTGCTGACAACGGATGATTTCAGGTCTGTGCTGTGCAGAGGAAAAGTTGCTGGCGGTCCAGGAAACCCTTGTTCCCACACGGCAGCAATTCCAATCTTCAGGATTATTTCTTGATTAAAATATAAAGCAGTAAAAAGGTAAAAGACATGCAAATTTATTTTTATTTACTGTCTAGTCAATAATAGCTTTTTACCCTGGAGAAAATAAATGTTGACTTTTTTTCTTTGTTTTTAAAGAAAATGGGGAGACAGCACCTTCTACACTGATCACTTTTAGATCCGTATTTTGTGATATTCATCAATGTACCCTCATCAGAGCATCTGCTACTCTGTGGAAAGTTATAAATAGAGTAGTCAATTTCCAGTACAAATATTGCAGGCCATTCTAAGGCGATTTTTTTTTTTTTTTTTTTTTTCAGATAGAGTCTCACTCTGTCGCCCAGGCTGGAGTGCAGTGGTATGATCTTGGCTCACTGCAGCCTCCACCTCCTGGGTTCAAGCAATTCTCCTGTCTCAGCCTCCCAAGAAGCTGGAATAACAGGTGCCTGCCACCATGCCCGGCTAATGTTTGTATTTTTAGTAGAGATAGGGTTTCACCATGTTGGCCAGGCTGGTCTTGAACTCCTGACCACAGGCTATCCACCTGCCTTGGCCTCCCAAAGTGCTGAGATTACAGGCATGAGCCACCTCGCCCGGCCTCTAAGGTGATCTTATCCTATAAACTAATCTCCAGCATTTAACAAAATAGAACAATACTGGTGTATTAGTTCATTCTCATGTTGCTATAAAGAACTGCATGAGACTGGATAATTTATAAAGAAAAAGGTTTAATTGACTCAGTTCAGTAGGGCTGGGAGGCCTCGGGAAACTTACAATCATGGCGGAAGAGGAAGCAAACATACTTCACATGGCAGCAGGAAGGAGAAAAATGAGAGCTGAGCCAAGGGGGAAGCCCCGTATAAAACCATCAGATCTCAGGAGAACTTACTCATTATCACAAGAATAGTATGGAGAAACTGCCCTCATGATTCAATTACCTCCCATGAGGTCCCTCTCCCAACACGTGGGGATTACAATTCAGATTACAATTCAAGATGAGATTTGGGTGGGGGCACAGAGCCAGATTATATCAACCGGCAAAGTATGGCCTCCAAAATAAAATTCCTAAACTTTAACCATGTCCCATTATTTCCATTTTCCTATATTTTCATATTCTTATTTAAACATCAACTCAAATGGTTCTTCCTCCTTGTAGTCCTCTCTAAATTCCCAAGTCAGCATTATTGCTATCCCCGAAGTGTTCCTGAAGCTTAGTTTGCATTTCTATTATAATATTTATTTAATTCTGTCTGTATTATATTATGAAAAATCGACTCTTACAAAAGTAACAAATTACTGGTCTTTGTCAATACCTAAGGTCATTTTCACGCTTGTCTAACTCAAGGATGTTTTCTCAGGATCTGATTTTATTTATCACCTTTGCTCTATATCTGTACTCAACAAAGGCGTGTTGGTAATAAATTGTTTTAGCAACCATTATGTGGTAGTAAAATAAAGGATTGATTTCTTTAAAGCCATAATTATTTATTTATAAACAGTTTAGAGGTTAAACTTTACTCAAACAAACAAAAAACCAGGCGACATTCTGGGGTGTGAGGGGCTGAGTCTCTCCTAGGTGCTGGGTAACACCAGGCACTGGCTGCACAAGGCCAGAGAGGTTACATGGCAGCTCTCTAGAAACCCGACCGCACAGAGCTGCTACATTCCCTGTAGAGCATTCACTTCTTCCAAGTCCAGTTTTGTATGTGGAACCTCATCACCTGGTTCCTTTTTCAAGGTCCCCCTGGGAAGGCAACCATGATAGGCAGAGGGCCACATTCCTCTGGGAATTCCACAATGTGGAAGCCCTTCTTACCTACCAGCTGTTGATGGGTTTCCTAAGAACCCATGGAAGAGGCCCCAGGTGAGGGGGAGCATACTGATGGACCCAGAGACCTTGGCATACATGTCTTTGATGCCAGCGAGCTGGCATATGGTGATGATGGCCCTGTGGCAGCAGACATCATAACATCTGGGTTGTTTCTTCATCTTGATACGTCTCCTTTTAAATCTTAATGAAATATCATGGAATACTGTAGGGTCTTCATATCGTTCTATATAACGCAAATAGTGAATTGCTCTATTCTTTGCTTTTCTGAAAGCATCTTTCCGTTTAGTGGCTTTCCCAACAGCAAAACTTGAAGCTCCTTGTCCATTCCCCACAGCATCCAGGACACCTACCAATCTCTTTCTTCCCTCTTTTGCTGTCCTATTGAAAACATTTCCTACCTCAAGTATCCTGGCATCATAATTATCATATTTTTCTGTGTTGGGACCAGGGTCAGGGGGCTAAGACGGATGCCTTCCCACAAGTTTCCACTGCATCCTTGCTCTCATTTAATCTTCATCTTCCTCTTCCAGTCCCATTCTTCTCTCTGCTGGGTCATGTTGGCCTCCTCCTTCTGTTCTTCCTTACTTTTTTGGGCAATGCTCTGTACTGCTCCATTTTTAATAAGAGGGACATTCAGACCAGGCCACAGAAACCATAAGGCCTTTCACTAATGATCTGACCCCTGTTCAAATCCTTTCTTCTCTTCTTTTTAGTTCTGTTGCCTCTTCCTTTTCTTGCTCCAGCACCAGTCTCTGCTAAAACACCTTTCCACAGCTCATCTGCAGTGGAATTTCCTAGACAGTCACCTAAAAAGCATAGCAACTACAACATCGATATCAAATTCCTGAGGAACTGAATTGAAAACTCAAATAAAACTGGTCAGCAAACAATTATCTGCTCTGTTACGAACAAAAGAAAAAAAAAAAAAAAGGAAGACTGTGATAAAAGACAGCATTTCCAAATCTTCTCATCAGTGTATAATGTTAGTAAAACCACGAAAGCTGATTGTTCATGTTGGAAGTAAGTCTCTAATCCTTGGAAGCAGTACTGACCCAGAAAGACATTTTTGAAAAGACAGCGAGAGAATAAGAAGAAAGAAGAACTTTTGATATTGTTCCAATTGGTGCAGATATTGACTAAAAGGAAGGTTCTTATTTGTTTTGAAAATGCATTTCTAATGCATATCACCATGAATATTATAGATAATAGTTTTATATTTTGGCAACAATGGCGTCATCTGGAAATGATGGCGCTCCATAGTCAAGTAATCTGTATGTGATTACAACTAAGTGATTTGCAGAAATACCATCGTGACAGCTATCACATTCCTATGCATCTTATTATTCTTTCTTCAAATGTTTATTGGTTCCCTTGTATCTAAAAACTGAGGGCACAGGGTGCAAACAGACTGATAAATATATATGCTCCTAGGAGAAGTTGCAGATGTAATCAATTTTGCTTCTAGAGATAGAGGAAAGCCTGGGAAAAGTAGGAGCAGCCTAATCTAGTTTCACGAAAGATTACAGTTTAATGAGTAGGTGGAGATGGGTGGGGAATGAGAGATTTTCCAGACAGAAGAATGAGTGCAAAGGACTGAGGAAGGTAAACATCGGTAAGGTCAGACCTACTGAATTTGCTGAAGATCAATGGTGGGAATTGCAGCTCGGATAAGTATGAAGATGTATCCAAATGTGGAGGGCCTTGTATTTGAAGCTAAGCAATGGGACTTTAACCTGCTGGCTGGTGTATCTCTTTAGTGGGTATAAGAATGAACTAAAGCTTGTTAAAATGCCCAATTCTGAAAAATTCTCATTCAGTAGGTCTAGGATGAGGTTCAGAAAATCATTTTTAGCAAAAATGCTGGGTGACATTTTTTAAGATAGTCTTTGTTCAAAAATTAGCTGGGCGTGGTGGCCGGCGCCTGCAATTCCAGCTACTCAGGAGACTGAGGCAGGAGAATGGCATGAATCTGGGAGGCGGAGCTTGCAGTGAGCCGAGATCGCTCCACTGCACTCCAGCCTGGGCGCAAAACAAAAACAAACAAACAAGCAAACAAACACACAAAAAGATAGTCTGTTCGTACCTTAAGGAAACAGCAATTGTGGGATGTTGAGGCATTCTAACCAGAAGCACAACACTCTGCAAGATCATTTGGGGTGAGGAAAAGAAGGAAATTGGAAACACTTGTTTTGATTGGAAAGAACAGTTTTTTTGTAAAACCCACGGTCTGGGATGAAGGAGACCTGGATTCCTGCTTTGCCTCCTTCACTGATGAGTTCTGTTTCTTAAGAGCTGTTGTCAAACTTATTTGGCTCTCATTTGCACCTTCTTTCTAAGTAGATAAGTATTAAGGGTAAAGATGCTTTAAAAATATTTATGCTACTCAAATGGAGGCTTTATAAACAATGCAAATGTTACAGGCTGACCAGATCTAGGATGTGACCCAAATTAGAAAATACAAAGTATTAGTGGATGCCATGATTTGTGAGACAGCCACTGGAGTGTCCTTCATAGCAGAGCTTGATGTTTGGAATTTGAATATAGGTTCTCAGACCAAAAGAAGAAAGATATGGTTAGAACTTACCCTTGGTGTTCTCTCAATGACTTACTTACTATTACAAATGAAGAGTTAACGTGTACGTAAGAGCTCTTTGCCAGGAACTGTTAAAGCATTTTACATAAATTATCTCATTTAATTATCCCATAGCCCTGTACATATAAATATATCTTAATTTTTTAGTTGAAAGTACCGGCATGAGAGATGCCAGTACTATCCCAAGGAAGCATTAGTAGTTAGAAACTAGAGCTGGGATTCAAACTGATGCTGTCTGACTCCAAAAGCAGCACTTTTAACAACACCTCGCTAAACTAGATGAGTCTCCCTTAATTTGGACATACACAAAAAATAGATTTGTCATAGATCACAGACAGTCACTTAGATTTTGGTCTAATGTGTAATTCTCAGTTTCAATGATCTCTGCAAAGGTAATATTAGTAGGTTGTGAGTTATGCAAATTGAAAATATCATCTATCTCTTGTACAAAAATAAAAGCTTTGTCAAATTTATATTCACACATGTTGAAACAATGCATTCAGAGAACAATGCATTCATTTTATGTGGGAATTTAAATAGGTCCATGTGGAATAAAGATTAGACCGGTGTTCTCATGCACAAATTACTAGAGTAACTGGACTAAAGTCAAGAAACCTGATTTCTCACACTAGCTCTGCCACTAAACACCTGTTGTTGTTCTGAGGTAGCAAGTTATCCTTTCTTTTATTTTACTTTTTTTTTTTTTTAACTCCCTTATAATATCACAGGACTAGACTAGGGAGCCTCCAATATCCCTTTCAGTTCTAAAATTTTATGCTTCAATAATTATGAATAAACATGTTGCCCATCCCTTGAGTTAAACATGAATGATGAATCATCTCACATCTGAAAAATATGGCTTTAATCTTATGTGACACCTCTGGCTCACGGTATCTCAGGAAAGCCCTACCAATCACATTTGGCTGCTTTGCTTATGTAGTTTATGACCAGAATTGGTTTGCTTTAGATAACACACTCTTGTGCTGTGCCACTGTTGCTAAGATACAGTTTTGTAAATAAATGTTATTTTAAATATACATCCTGGTGTGGGGAGAAAGAAATGTGGAAAGCAGTTGGCCAAAGATGTAAGCTAACTTTCGGGAGGACTGAGACAATGCTTTAGATAAACCTTTACAGGATCCACTTTTCACCTCATCCTAAAATTATTTTGCTTGACCCTGAAACTAGGT
This sequence comes from Macaca thibetana thibetana, assembly GCF_024542745.1. NCBI lineage: Eukaryota > Metazoa > Chordata > Mammalia > Primates > Cercopithecidae > Macaca > Macaca thibetana. Next base: position 26,563,682 of record NC_065582.1, on the reverse strand, counting down.
GAAGGGAGGTTAAACATTTGGGGGAAAGAGTGACCAAGTCTAAGGTTGCTAACAACGATGAGTTGTTTTGTAACCCTAGTGATCTGTCCAGTTTGAAACGACACTGATACTGTTGCTGCAGGGCTCTGTGAGCATATATTTTTTTTTTCCTCAACATTTCTGTCACAACCTTTCCATTGAAAATAAATAAATGAGAGAAACAGAAAGAAAGAGAGAGAATTTGATTGTTATCACTTACAATAGATTTTAAAAGTCCCCATTTTAGGAACCAGTATTGAAGGCTGAAGGGATTCCAACCGGGCGCCCCTGCTCCAAAGAACAGTTGGCATGCAGGCTGCCTAATAAAGACAACAAAGTAAGTCGTTCCCCATGTGCTGAGCTCTAAGGGGGGCAGAAAAGCCTGTCACTCCCTGATAACTCCTCCACCACTCCCTGAAAACCCACCATTAGACACCCACGTCTTAAAGCCCCCGTGACTCCTTGCTTAGGAGCCACTGCTGAAATGTGAGCACCTCCAGAGGAAAGAGGAAGGCATAACCACGCTCCAGCTGACGCTCAGAGGGGGTTTTCTGGGCAACTAGCTGTCAATAGGAGAGAAGGGTGGTGAGAGAAGAGCGGTCTGGAGGGTAGCTTGCTCGCCAGGCAAGGGAGAAAAAGAGCTGGAAGTGTACCGTGGGGTTCCAAAGTCATGTTTTGTCTGCCTCAACCATTTTGTCAAGGCCAGCCTAGCTGGCCTAATTCGTATTTGGTTTTGCAAATGAAGCCAGATCCATTTGCCTGCTTCATGTCGCTTTTATGACTCTAGACAAGATTCTTATTAGCCACATTCAATGACTGTACCTCTTTGCTTCATTTCCCAAAACCGAGCCAACTGTCCTATCTCTCAGCCTATGTATACTCAGGAAATAGAGCTTAATTTTATGGTTATTAATTGTAAGTCCTTAAGCATCTGATAAGCTTCTGTGAGGACACTTAAAGTGTTGCCCTTACTGCAAAAGCCTTGATATGTCTTTGTAACTCTGACTAATTCAGAAGGGCCACACTGAGAAAATGTTCATCATCCGCTCACTCACTGACAGCAGCTCACTCTTCAGGAACTCTTCCACAAACAGCTCTTCTCCTTGCGCTCCTGGGGGTCACTGCCTTCTATTCCATGTCCAACTTCTTCACCAGGCTTTAGGTGTCTGAGTCACAGGCTGGACTTCAACGTTTTAGTGTCACCTCCCCACCTTCCCCATCCCAGACATCCCCTGGTTTGGTCCCAGTCCGTCCCTTTTCTTCTTTCCCTTTCCGCTGACTCAGGATCACTTTGTTTTCCTGTTTATCTCCCTTCTCCAGGTTAGCAAAAGAGAACAGCAAAGAAATTACCCTGCTGGCAGATAAAAATTTAACTTGGAAATTACTGACATCTGGACTGCCTGGTTACTATAAGGACACACAAACCATGTACTTCGCCTGTATGTGTCTGGGGAAAATGCTGAAAGAGAGTATTGGGTATAGGATTGAGATTGTTTTAGAGAAATGGAAGTAAAAACAAAACAAATGACCAGACTATGAGGAATAGAAAGCTTGCCAAAAAGAGACACTAAAAAAACAGGTGAACATAATAATGACAACAAACTCAGGAGTTCAAGGTGTACTGTCTTCAAATAGTCCTATAATTCTGAAGATTAGAGTACATTATGTCTAGCCATTTCTTAGAATTTTCAATAATCCGTATTTTATGGCTATGCAAATTTTAAAGACAATGGTTTGATGTCAGACAAATCTATGGTGGAAATGTTGCTCCACAATTTACTAGTTTTTGTGATTTGGGGATTTTGAGCTCTCTGAACCTTATTTTCCTTATCAAGAAAATCAAAATCAACTTCAAATAGTTATTACGAAGAATGAAAGAAATGAGAATGCAGAGATTAGCACATGCCTGGCACCTAATGAGTAGGCAATAAAGGATAGCTGTTTTACGTGCAATGTAATTAAATGCCTATTGAGCCCTTTAAGTGCCAGGCACCATCCTAATCATTACATATGTATTGCCTCATTTAATATTCATATTACCTTATGAGGTAGAGACAATCATTTGTACATTTCTTTTTCAGATGAGATGGTGGAGAAATATAAAGTTAAGTCATTCACCCAAGGTTACACAGATGGTAAGTGGGAGAACTGGGATTTAAGCCCAGGCAATGGGCTCAAGAACCCACACTCTTAACTACTATTCTTTAAATAAATATGATTGCAAAATCTTAGAAATGAAAGACACTGGAAATAGTTCAGTACAACCGATCATTTACAGATGAGGGACATGGGCTTCAGAGAGTGAGTCTGAGTCATTAGTGAGTGGCAGACCCAGGAGGAGCCACTCTCCTGTCTCTTGTGTCCTTGCCTGTGGCCTCCCTCTGCACTGAGAGAGCTTTCCCCACACATGATAGACACTCATTGGGTTGTCCAAGCATTTTCAAGAGTGCGAACAAAAGAGTATTTATTTTAAGGAAAGGTTTTCATATGATTTAGATAGTTTATATAAACTGATGAAATAAACCTGACCTGTTGGAATTTCATCTGTAGCATTAGAAGAAAAAAAAAAGAATCAACAAAACAGAAGGAAATGGAGAAAAGAGGAAGTTAACAGAATTCAAGCTAATTTTGATTTTTCACCATGTCTCCAAATATGGGAAGGTATGGCCATTGGATTTTCATCCTCAGTCTATCACTTACTAGGACTTCATCTAAAGACAAAAGAGAGGGTACAGGAATGTTTACATTTTGGGACTCATTTTGCCTACATGTAATTTGGGGGATGTGTGTTCAGTTCCCTTAGTTAGTCTCCAGTTGGCTGTGTAATAAGACTGCAAGGGGTCTTTTATAAGAGTAGCTCTGAACCGTTCACATTGTGTAATTTATTCTTGATAACCATCCTGGGAGAGATGCAGTGGACATTAAATTATCTCCTTTTGTTGGAGAGGAAAGTGAGGCTCAGAAAGGGTAAGTGGTATACATGCCAAGTCCCTAAATTGACATTTTCATCTCATACTTTTGGAGGATAGTTTCACTGATCACAACCGCTTTCTCTTTCTCTCAAGCATAGTGGCCTATGCCCCAGGAATGTAGCATAATATCTATTTACATCTATCTCTACATAGGCAGGTGTAGATTAAATTGCTATACAATTGTCACAGCATTTGTCTCCATCTTAATTATAATAAGAACGGAAAACTAATAAAGATGAGAGATTTTTTTCTTCTAAAAAAGACTTTTAAAGTTATGGAATTAGAACATAGAGTTACTGTAGACCCAATCACCACAAGTGCTAGCAATTGTCCATGTATATACAGAGACTTAAAGGCAAATTGAGAGGCAAGCAGTTAATTATTTAAATGCTGTAGAGCTATGTAGCAGCCCAGAGACAAAGGTTAAAAGGAAAGTTTTCAATCACAACTTTATTATGTATGTATACACCATAAGCTACACTTAGACATAATCCACCTTCAGACCTCTGAGCAGCAAATTATATGGGGAAGGAAGGAAGACACAAGTTTGAATGATATCAGCCCAGCAAGCTAGACAGATTCTCTTGGTAAAGTATCATAGATTCAAATTTCAGATCAGTCTTTCTTTTCCTCCAGAGTTCTGAACAATTTTTGACAGAATTGCCCTATTTACTAGTTGCTTAGTTACAGGTAAATAGTTGCTATCTGAGACATCGAGTAACATTCAAGATTGTTTGGGACCCTTAAAATAGTCTTGTTTTAGTATGACAAATTAATTATTTAATTATTATTATAATTATTAAAATTATATAGTATATATTATTATTATATTATATTATTATATATAATTAATAATTATTTAATTTTTATGGCATTTGCATTAGTTAGGTTACAGGCTACATTGTTTTACTATGAATACCTTAAAATGCTTAAAACATTTTCTTATGTCACAGATACTATGGGTCAGGAATTCAGGTGGGAGACAGAGGGGATGACTTACCTTGTTTCAAGATCTCTGTGGCCTCAGTTGAGAAAGCTTGTATGTCTGAGGGTGAGTCAAATGTTGTGGGGCAACCTGGAGGTTTCTCTACTGACATAGTTGTACAGTCTGAGAGGACAGAGGCTTGGTTCAGTTGGAATTGTCAACCAAGCATCTTTATGTGGCCTTGGACATAACACAACAGGGCAGCTGAGTTCCAGTGGGGAGCATCTTGGGGATGAGCATTCTGAGAAAACCAAGTAGAAGTCACAAGGCCTCTTCTGGCCAAGCTATGAAAGTCACATAGCATCACTCTGCTATCCTCCGTTGTATAAGAAGTCACAAAGCTTTTGAAAAAAGAAGACATAGACTACATGGACTTCACCTTTTGATTCCATGTTTTCAAACTTTCACAGGGTCGTTAAACAAATAAACACTTCAGTGGTGAGCATTCCAGGCCTGTGAGTGGTCTTCTTTCTTCATCCTATGGTTTCTTCCACTGTCAGTGTTTTTCAGGCATCAGAAAGCAGAGAGTGCAGAGTAAGCATCCATAAAGAGATGACCAGGAAACTGCATACTTCAGATTCTTTCATACTTCATCAGCTTGAATTTAGTCCACATGGGCTCACATCACTAGAAAAGTGCCTAGGAGAATAGTATGTAGCCTGCGGGGAGTGAAGGTGTACATGTTCCCTTCTGTTACTAAAAGTAAGAAGGAGAGAAGAAATACTGGAAGCAGGAAGCCTCCATCTGCCCCTCTGACTTCTCTCTTCTCCCGAATTCCACACACACATGCACCATTTTTTTCTATGTATACAACACACTCTCCCTTTCCCACCAGTAGAGACAACTCAAGATTTCATCCTGTATCTCCATGCAGCACAAAGTCAGAATTTCTGAGTGATATTCCATCGTCTTCATCAGATCTGGCTCTGGCTTCTTTTATCTGGCAGACTACAAACAAAAACCAAGCAAAATGTGCTGATGGCAGAGCCTCATATTTGGCTCTAGGCAACTCACTTGTGGCTATTATAGACCCTTACATGACTCCAGGCAGGTTTAGGGAAAGGGTCACTGGAATTAGGTTTTATATGAGAACTCTTGATTCACGAATACATTTCTAAATATTTTTTTCAGTGTTGTTTCAATTTTTGAAATGACAACCACTTCTGGCTATTACACAATAGAGAAATAAACTACATTTTAAAAATCCAATACTGTTGTATGGGTGTTTTAGTTTTTTCTTTTTCTTTTGGTTTCTGTTACAGCAGCTTAGCTTTTACCCAAATCAATACAGTATGTATCACAAAATTACTTGAATTTTCTACATGTATTTTAGTTTTAAATTTGAAGATGACTTCTTAAACAAGAATATATATTTGAGCAATTTAGGATTCAGTGAAGCAGAGTCTATTTTGCTTATTCTCACTTATCTTGTTCAATGATCTCAACAGACGCTACAATACAAGCACAAAGAGAAGAGCAGATGGCCTGGAAAAAGAATCAAAGCAAATTTGGCATTCATTGTTACTGTAATTGCCACTTCTTTTTCTTTAAAATGAGAAAGATTATTATAGTTAAGTTTTGGAAATTTTCCTACAGACCCAGTGAAATCCAGGGGTGTTCCAAGACAGAGATTAGAAGAAAATCCTCTTGTCCTTGCCCACTCTTTGTCCCACTAACTAATGAAGCCACCTGAAATTGCCTGTGGAATAATTAGGTGAGGACTTTGTATTCATGAACTAGCTTCTACAGCCTTTAATCTACCCCTGACTCTCTCTCTAGGAACAATCCAGACGTTGGCAACATGTGACTGGCTTAGGTTTATTTTTTGAAAGTATTTAAGAATTTTTTTTTTAATTCTTTCTTTATAAAGTCTTCTTAGGTTTATTTTAAATTCTAGGATCAAAATGATATAGTAATACCTCAGTTAGCCATATTACCTGGGTAAAGGATAGTCCTGTTAACTGGAGGTGTTTTGGTTTTGTTTTGTTTTGTTTTGTTTGTTTGTTTGTTTTTGAGGCAGAGTCTCGCTCTGTCACTCAGACTGGAGTGCAGTGGGATGATCTCAGCTCCCTGCAACCTCCGCCTCCCAGGTTTAAGCAATTCTCCTGCCTCAGCCTCCTGAGTAGCTGGGATTACAGGTGTGTCCCTCATCGCCCAGCTGATTTTTTTATTTTTAGTAGAGATGGAGTTTCAACATGTTGGCCAGGCTGGTCTCAAACTCCTGACCTCAAGTGATCTGTCCACCTCAGCCTCCCAAAGTGCTGAGATTACAGGTGTGAGCCACCACACCCAGCCTGGAGTTTAATAAAATGAAACAGGTTATTTTCATTTCAAAAAGTGTCACTGAAAAAATGTTTAGAAATTCATTAGTGAATCAAGGTTCCCGTATGAAACCTAATTTCAGTAGCTTGCCGTGTGTAAGCTTTCTGTCTCTACTGATGCCTTTTGGTGGCATAGGCATCTTTGTTCTGAGCAAGATGCTATTAATGCTGAGAGTACTAATGCTCAATTTTCCCCACTTCTACAGGACTGTCATTAAAGCCAACCTAGACTAGCCTTACCCTAAACCTACCTAGAGTAGTGTATGGGTCTGTCGCTAGCGTGGTTACGTAAAGCGCCAAGGCTCCTCATCATAAGCAATTTATTCTAAGAAAAAAAAAGGGTATCAAGAAGCGTAGTTCAAGTTCTGAAAAGGAGGGTGTTTCTAAACACAGTCCTCAGATTGTCCTTTAATTTGGTCTCCATGAACACACACCTGAGTCCACAACAAGGCAATTGCAATAAAAATAGGAGAAGAAAGAAAGAAAAAAGACCTGGACAGTGTGGAGCACGTGTTTGGATTTCAAACATGAGACGATGCCAACACCACAGACATTAGCACCCTTCACACTGGCCACCTGCAGCTGCTGCCTGGGCATTAGTGGACATTAGTGTCAGGAAGGACTGCCTTAATCTTTAGAGGATTTGTGTCTAAAAATATTAGGAGCATTTTCTCACATGGAAATTTAAAAAAATAGTAATTCCAAACTGCTAAATACATGTAAGTAAATTTAAATAGAAATTCTGATTTTTGCCATAAAAACTATAATCATATTTTTAAAACAATTAGCATCAAATTATTTACAGAAATTTTTCTGATGCCTATTTTTTTTTAGTTTCCTAAGCATGTGTTTTCCTTCCTATTCGCTAGTCTAGGTTGGCTTTAATGGCAGTCCTGTAGAAGCAGGGAAAGTTGAGCATTAGTACTCGCAGCATTAATAGCATTTTGCTCAGAACAAAGATGCCTATGCCACCAAAAGGCATCAGTAGAGACAGAAAGCTTAGACAGGGCAAGCTACAGCAGGAGAAGAGAAGCTTAGCAGGCACCACAGGTCATCAGGAGTACTAGTTTATGTAGCATACTTGGGAACCTCTCTGCAGTCTACAAGAACTATTCAGGAGGAATTTGTGAGGAGTTTTGAGTTTCTGCAGAGCAGTTGAGAAAAGAGAGAAAAATGGGTTTTTAATAAGAATTGTGAGTCTATTTTTACTTTCAGGTTGCTGTGATTGGGGGCATCTATATAAATCTGCATAAGATATGTGTGTGTAATAGAAGATAAAGTATGTATTGCAAATAATTGAGTCCTGGTGATTGAAAATCTTGAGATATCGTAATCAGAAACCTTTGAACATTGCTTGTATTATAAATTAGCCTCAATGTATAAAAAGAATGCAGAGGTGATTGTATTTAATGTGCAACCTGCCATAATGTTCTGAAAGCTATTTTCTCTTATATTCAATTTTCCATCATTGTGTTTTTGTCCTTGTTGTTTAAGGCTGCCAAGAATATTTCTGGTTAACATTTCAATTCAGTTCAACAAGCATGTATTAAGCACGTACAATGTGTCAGTCAAAATTCAAGGTTTTGGTATGTAGATATGAATAACAAATAGTCTGTATGTTGTAAAACCTCACAATGAAAAGATACACATAAAAAAATGACTAGAGACAGTATAACTAAGTTTAATCATATATAAACTGAACAAGTTGAAGCAGCCACAATAAAGTAGCAACATATAAAAAGAATACTTACTTTACTTGAGAGATGTGGGGTTTCAATGAGAAACTATTTCTAAATGTAGGTATTGATTGATCTGTCCTGGGTGAAAAATAGAAGTCAGCCAGGCAATTAAGTAGGGGGTGGGATCCATGAGACTGTGAACAAAGTGATAAGGGTGTAAAAACATTTGGCCAATTGAGAAACTCAGTGTACCTAGGTGTCATTGATGCGAAGGATGTGTGGACATTTTGGGAGGTAAGCTTGAAAGGGTAAGCAGGGAGTTTAAAATAATCCTGAACATATGAGAAGCTGCTCATATTAGTAGCATATTAGGATTTGTATGTGAGGTAATCCACCTTGCAGTTGTTTGGAAGGTAGATTTTAAATGATAACGAAGACACCATCACAGAAATCTAATCAAGAAATGACAGGCAGGGCGCAGTGGCTCATGCCTGTAATCCCAGCATTTTGGGAGGCCGAGGCAGGCGGATCACGACGTCAGGAGATCGAGAGCAGCCTGGCTAACACAGTAAAACCCAGTCTCTACTGAAAATACAAAAAATTAGCCAGGCGTGGTGACGGGCGCCTGTAGTCCCAGCTACTCGGGAGGCTGAGGCAGGAGAATGGCGTGAACCCGGGAGGCGGAGCTTGCAGTGAGCCGAGATCGCGCCACTGCACTCCAGCCTGGGCGACAGAGCGAGACTCCGTCTCAAAACAAACAAGCAAACAAACAAAAAGAAATGACAAACCATTTCAAGTATGGCCTTGGCACTAAGGTAGAAAGAAAAGAAAGAATTAAAGTATTTCAGAGGTAATGCTTGGGGGAAAGGAGAAAGAAAATTAATTCTCATTTTTTTTTCCTGGCAATTGATGGTTCCACTAAGGGAAAATAGAAAAGCTAAGTGGAAAAGCAGATTTGGGTTTGTATGCAGGCAAAGGCTGGTGGTGGCAGACATGGAAGGCAAATTTGCAAAGCTTGTGAGAAGTCTATGTGGAGATGTCAGAGTCATCAAGGAATGAGCATTTAAAGAGAAGTCTAGGAAGGAGAGCGATGTGTTATTATTGATCTTACTGCATTTCATGTGGATCATCTTACATACTATGATCTTCTGTTATCAAAATGTAAAATTTCCTTACTCCATGGACTATTGAGTATGAAACACTATATCATGCTTTTGTAATATGAGTGAGAACTAAGTAAATGGTATTATAATGAAAAAGTTTGTTTTAGAAGTCAAAAATGAAAGGACAATGGCTGATAATGGATTCTCCAATAGCCGTATTTAAACATAATACTTCCTTAAAAGTGATATTTTCAATTATTCTATGCAGTCTTTTCATTGCTGAAAAGCAATGTTGGATTGCGATTAAGGATGTTTTCTAGAATGAACTGTATGATTTATTCTTAGTTCAGCCTCTTTCTAGTTGTGTGATCTTGAGCAATTCATGTAAGCTCTTTGTGGGTCAGTGACCTCATATGCAAAATGATGTTAATTTGTGGATACACACAGGATTTTTGTAAGAATTAAATGAGATATTTCAGGTTAAACATTTAAGAGGTGTTGGCTTGTTCAAAGTGTTCAATAAGCATTATCTTAAATGATCAGTGGTTTTTGTTGTTATTCTGACATGAACTCCCAGAATGATCTCAGAATTTTTTTCTGTCTACAGCAAGTGAACCCAAAGTTGGTACATGACCTAAGTAGAAACTGCATTCATTTCGAGAGAAGCTTATGGAAGATGAATATGTACCTTTTTTTCTTCTGGATAAATACAGATCTTTTCCAGTGTTAAGAAAAGTAAAAAAGTATATTCAATATTTTTTAAAGTATATTAAGTTAGGGGGAAATTTAACTCTTTGGCATTACGTTGTACGTAATGCCAGCCTGTGATCTGTGTTTTTTCCTGCAATATTGATTCAGTTCTAGTCTCACTAAACCACTTATGTGAAGGATAAAAGGGACAGATCAGAAAATCTGAAAAAAGAAACATTTCTAACTTCAATGCAACTAATAAGCCTTAATTGCAAGAAACTGAGGAAGGCATTTGTTCTTTGGACTTTCTTGTGATGCATTCCTAAGCAGAGCAAATTTGCTTGGAGAGTCAACTCACCATACGCAGGAGAGGATATGGGCAGAAACCTGCAGAGTAGAGGACGGGAAGGGAAATTCAGAAAACAAGAGGATTAAATAACGAAAAACACCAAATCAAAAGTTTCAAGTCAAAAACAGAGAAATAAGGCCAGGCACGGTCGTGCATGCTGGAATCCCAGCACTTTGGGAGGCCGAGGCAGGAAGATCACTTGAGCACAGGAGTTCAAGACCCGCCTGAAAAACATGGTGAAACCCCGTCTCTACAAAAAAAATTTTAAAAACCTAACAGGGCATGATGGCACTTGCCTGTAGTCCCAGCTGCTTGGGAGGCTGAGTTGGGAGGATCACTTGAGCCTAGAAGTGCAAGGCTTCAGAGAGCCGTGATCATGCCACTGCACTCCACCGTGGCTGACAGAGCAAGACCCATTCTCAAACAAACAAACAAATAAACAAACAAAAAGAGAGGAATAGTATCCCGACCCTTTCCCTCTCCTCACCTTCCAAAAATCCCTATTAGTGTTTCTTGTATTAAAAGAAAAAATGAGAACTGTGAGAAAATAATTTAAGAGAAGTATCACCCCTGCTGTGTGATGCTCAGTGCAGCTTCTGGACAGTAAAAAAGACCCACTCCCTCTTAATATTTTTAGATATTTATGTGCCTCCTTCTGAATAGTCAACAATTCTTTCTTAAAGCTTTGTTTATGTCTTATAATTGTCTTGAAATAAGCACTGTTTAATATTACATATATATGTGTGTATATATATACATATATATATATGTAATGCAACAAAGCAGCCACTCACATCATTTTCCTTTCTACATACACATATAGTATGTGTTCAATAGATTTATACCTGATTGAAACTTTACTAGAAAGATATGAAAGATAAAAGTGACAAGGTACAATGTGAAAGGGCAAAAATATAAGAGGACTCTAAAGGCCCATTTCAATCTCTTTAATATAACTTTCTACATAATACAGAACAATCAGATACATATTTTAGAGAAAACAGCATACAAAGCAAGGAAAAGAAAACACCATATTGCACATTTTGCTCCCGGGAAACCACCCACACTCTTAGAATTAAAAATACGCCCTTAGGGCATTTTTGCCAAAAATAATTTATCTTTCTCCATGTTTACATGTTGAAAGAAATATTTCTACTATTTCCCTCTACTTTTGACTTTTGACACAAATTTATACTTATGCAACCTAACCCTAATCTAGCCTCTGTTCTAATGCATTTTTTTTTTTTTTTGGTTGGCAAAATACAAACTTAATATTTATTGTCTGTGGTCTCACAGAAAATTGGTCTAAGTGGAATCAGGGTGTGTTGGCTAAAGATAACATCCACACAGTGACAGCTTTGGCTGCCAGGTAGTTATGTCCTCAGGTTGACTAACATGTCCTTATTCTGACTCCACACTCCTCGGAGAGACAGTAGGATGGGAAGAGCTAAGGTCACGCTTTGGATCCATCCACTTACTGTCAGGGTGGGAGTTGGAGTGGGAAGCATAAGGGGACACACTCAGGACTTGGCAACCTTCAGAAAGTGTGGCTATGGGCTGAGCCACACCTCCAGATTATCTACTACAAGCTCTAGCCAGGGTTTATTTATCAACAGGACAAAAAAGGATTCAGGGAAGGAAACTGTTTAAAGAGATATTCTTGGGATGTTATTTTTTAAAAGAGTCGTGGCATTGCTTTACAGGTTCAAGGACATGGTATTGGGACAGTGACAAAACAGAAAATCCAAAGGTATCTTATCGCAGCTACAGGCTAGATTATACTTTATCACAGGTCAAGGAAAGCCAGGCTTAGCTTGGATGATGTTAGTCCTCTCACAAGACTCCTGCAATTTAAAACAGAAAACAATAGTTTTGAATAACTAGGTTCTTCTATCACATTTCACTGTGCTTTTCTGAGCATGACGTAGGCAAATGTGGCCAAAACAAGATACCATGATTACTCTTTTCTGTATCCAATCTTTCTCAAATAAGTAGCACTGGATAGAAGATACTACCAAAATTTTACATGCCTCCAAATGCTTCATTCTTACTAGCAGATCAATAGTAATGGTAGCACAAATTTAGTTTTTTTTTTTTTTTTTTTTGAGACGGAGTCTGGCTCTTTCGCCCGAGCCGGAGTGCAGTGGCCAGATCTCAGCTCACTGCAAGCTCCGCCTCCCGGGTTCACGCCATTCTCCTGCCTCAGCCTCCCGAGTAGCTGGGACTACAGGCGCCGCCACCTCGCCCGGCTAGTTTTTTTTTTGTATTTTTAGTAGAGACAGGGTTTCACCGTGTTAGCCAGGATGGTCTCGATCTCCTGACCTCGTGATCCGCCCGTCTCGGCCTCCCAAAGTGCTGGGATTACAGGCTTGAGCCACCGCGCCCGGCCTCAAATTTAGTTTTTAATAAAAGTAATTACTGTAGTCTTAGTTGCAGTATTGTATTCTATTGAGTGATGATAACTATAGAAGAGAAGAAATGGAGTATTTTATGCTTAACTATTACTTTTAAATAAACATTCCCAGCATATAAAAATCTATAATAGTGTGAACAAGCTTACTCTAAAATTTATATAGAAAATTATAGGCCTAGAATAGATCATTCAATCTTGAAAAAGAAGAATAAAGTGGAGGAAACACTCTACTTTATATTAAACTTTAGTATATTACGACAACTTATTTTACGAATAGTTTCATAAGCAATTCAGTAGAGGAAGGACAGTCTTTGAAAAAAGTGCTGGAACTATTGAACCTCCATAAGTAAAACAAAAACAAAGCAAACATTGACCAAACCTCACACTTTAAACAAAACTAACTCCAAAATAGATCACAGAAATAAATGTAATACATGAAACTATAATTTTTTTAAAAGTTAGAAGAAATTCTTCAACTTGTTTTTTATCATTTAACAATTTTATTTTCTAACTGTGAAAATATATGGACATACAATTGGTTTTGTATGACTCTGGCATATTGACCTAGCAATATTTATCAATTTACTTATTAATTCTCCATGTAGATTCTTTGGAAATGTCTGTATGTAGCAATCATATGGTCTGTGAATAATGACAGTTTATTTATTTCAAATTTTCATGCCTTTTATTTCTTTTTGCTTTATCATCCTGGCTAAGATATTCAGTACATTGTTGAATGGAAGGGATGTTAGGTGACATCCTTATCTTATTTAAGATCTCAAAGTGCAAGATTTTAATATGTATTATTATTTTTTATTTATTTCAACAGATTTTTTGGGAACTAGTGATGTTTGGTTACATGAATAAGTTCTTTACTGGTGATTTCTGACATTTTTGTGTACTCATCACCTAAGCAGTGTACACTGTATCCAATGTTAGTCTTTTATCACTTATCCCCCTCTCACCCTTTCCCCTAAGTCCTCAAAGTCCATGGTATCATTCTTATGCCTTTGCATCCTCATAGCTTAGCTCCCACTGATGAAGAGATGATGTTTGGTTTAGAGATGATGTTTGGTTTTCCATTCCTGAGTTACTTCACTTAGAATAATGATCTCCAATTCCATTCAGGTTGCTGAAAATGCCGTTATTTCGTTCCTTTTTATGGCTGAGTAGTATTCCGTACCACTCATTGATTGATGGGCATTTGAGCTGGTTTCATATTTTTTCAGTTGCAAATTGTGCTGCTATAAACATGCATGTGCAAGTTATCTATTTCATATAATGACTTCTTTTCCTCTGGGCAAAAGGAGTAGGATCTAAAGATCAACTTTTAGCTCTTTAAGAAATCTCCACACCGTTTTCCATCGTGGTTATACTAGTTTACATTCCCACCAACAGTGTAAAAGTGTTTCCTTTTCACCAAATCCACGCCAACATCTATTAATTTTTGATTTTTTTTATTAGGGCCATTTTTTCAGGAGTGAGGTGGTATCCCACTGTGATTCTGATTTGCATTTCCCTCATCATTAGTGATGTTGGGTGTTTTTTGATATGTTTACAGGCCATTTGTATATCTTCTTTGAAGATTGTCTATTCATGTTCTTAGCCCACTTTTTGATGGGATTGTTTGATGGGATTGTTTGATTTGTTTGAGTTCCTTGTGGATTCTGGATATCAATCCTTTGTCAGGTGTATAGATTGAGAAGATTTTCTCCCTCTCTGTGGACCGTCTGTTGACTCTGCTGATTATTTCTTTTGCTGTGCAGAAGCTTTTTAGTTGAATTGAGTTCCATCTATTTATCTTCGTTTTTGTTACATTTGCTTTTGGGTTCTTGGTCATGAAGTCTTTGCCTAAGCCAATATCTAGAAGGGTTTTTCCAAAGTTATTGTCTAGAATTTTTATGGTTTCAGCTCTTAGATTTAAGTTTTTGATCCATCTTAAATCAATTTTTGTATAAGGTGACAGATGAGGATCCAGTTTCATTCTTCTACATGTGGCTTGCCAATTGTCCCAGTGTCATTTGTTGAATAGGATGTCCTTTCCCCGCTTTATATTTTTGTTTGCTTTATTGAAGATCAGTTGGCTGTAAGTGTTTGGCTTTATGTGTGGGTTCTCTGTTCTGTTCCATTGGTCTATATGCCTTTTTTTATACCAGTGCCATGCTGTTTTGCTGACTATGGCCTTAGAGTATAGTTTGAAGTCAGGTAATGTGATGCCTCCAGATTTGTTCTTTTTGCTTAATCTTGCTTTGAGGGCTCTTTTTTGGTTCCATATGAATTTTAGGATTTCTTTTTTCTCGTTCTGTGAAGAATGATGGTTGTATTTCGATGGGAATTGCATTGAAATTTGTAGATTGCTTTTGGCAGTATGATCATTTTTACAATATTGATTTTACCCATCCATGAGCATGGGATGTGTTTCCATTTGTTTGTGTCATCTATGATTTCTTTCAGCAGTGTTTTGTAGTTTTCCTTGTGTAGGTCTTTCACCTCTTTGGTTAAGTATAGTCCTATTTTTTTTTTTTTTTTTTTTTTTTTTTGCAGCTACTGTAAAATGAGTTGAATTCATGATTTGATTCTCAGCTTTGTTGCTATTCATGTATAGCAGGACTACTTATTTGTGTACATTAATTTTGTATCCTTAAACTTTGCTGAATTCATTTACCAGTTCTAGGAACTTTTGGTTGAGTCTTTAGGGTTTTCTAGGTATACGATCATATCATCAGCAAACAGTGGTGGTTTGACTTCTTCTTTACTGATTTGGATGCCCTTTATTTCTTTCTCTTGTGTGACTGCTCTGGCTGGGACTTCCAATACCACGTTGAAGAGGAGTGATGAGCGTAGGCACCCTTATCTTGTTCTAGTTCACCGGGGAAATGCTTTCAACTTTTTCTCATTCAGTATAATGTTGTTGGCTGTGGGTTTGTCACAGATGGTTTTTATTACCTTAAGGCATATCCCTTCTATGTGGATTTTGCTGAGGATTTTAATCATAAAGGGATGCTGGATTTTCTCAAATACTTTTTATGTGTTTTGAGATGATCATGTGATTTTTGTTTTTAATTCTGTTTATGTTGTATATCACATTTATTGACTTGTGTATGTTAAAGCATCCCTGCATCCCTGATATGAAACCCACTTGATCATGGTAGATTATCTTTTTAACATGTGGTTGGATTTGGTTAGCTAGTATTTTATTGAGGATTTTTGCATCTAGGTTAATCAGTGATATTGGTCTCTAGTTTTCTTTTTTTGTTATTTCCTTTCCTGGTTTTGACATTACGGTGATACTGGCTTCATTGAATGATTTAGGGAATATTTTCTCTTTCTCTGTCTTTTGCAATAGTGTAACTAGGATTGGTACCAATTCTTCTTTGAATGTCTGATAGAATTCAGCTGTGAATCCGTCTGGTCCTGGACTTATTTTTGTTGGTAACATTTTAATTACTATTTCAATCTCACTACTTGTTATTGGTCTGTTCACAGTTTATTTCTTCCTGGTTTAATCTAGGAGGGTTGTATCTTTCCAGGAATTTACACATCTCCTCTAGGTTTTCTAGTTTATGTGCATAAAGATGTTCATAGTAGCCTTGAGTGATCTTTTGTATTTCTGTGGTAACAGTTGTAATATCTCCCATTTCATTTCCAATTGAGCTTATTTGGATCTTCTCTTTTTTTCTTGGTTAATCTTGCTAATGGTCTATCAATTTTGTTAATCTTTTCAAATAACCAGCTTTTTGTTTTATTTATCTTTTTCATATTTTTTGTTTCAGTTTCATTTAGTTCTGCTCTGATCTTGGCTATTTCTTTTTTTCTGCTGGGCTTGGGTTTGGTTTATTCTTGTTTCTTTAGCTTCTTGGGGTGTGACCTTAGATTGTCTATTTGTGCTCTTTCAGAATTTTAGATGTAGGTATTTAATGCTATGAAGTTGCTATTTATGTAGGTATTTAATGCTATGAGATTCTATTCTGCTGTATTTCGAGGATTTGTTTCAAAATTTAGAGCTTCTTTTAGCAGTTCTTGTAGTGCTCAGTATTTGTCTGAAAAAGACTATCTTTCCTTCATTTACGAATGAGTTTAGTTTCACTGGATTTAGTTTCACTGGATACAAAATTCTTGGCTGATATTTGTTTGACTTAAAGGCTACAGATAGGACCCCAATCCCTTTGTCTTTGCTGTGTCTCAGAGGTTTTGATAGGTTGTGTCACTATTATTGCTCAGTTGAAAGAATTTTTAAATTTCTATCCTGATTTCATTGTCCATCCAATGATTTTTTCAGGAGCAGTTTGTTTAATTTTGATGTATTTGCATGGTTTTGAAGGTTTCTTTTGGGGTTGATTTCCAATCTTATTTCACTGTGGTCTGAGATAGTAGTTGATATAATTTTGATTTTCTTAAATTTGTTGAGACTTGTTCTGTGGCCTGTTATATATGTTATGTATTGGAGAATGTTCCATGTGCTGATGAATAGAATGTATGTTTTACATTTGCTGGGTAGAATGTTTTCCACATATCTATAAAGGGTGTAGTTTAAGTACATTGTTTCTTTGTTGACTTTCTGTCTTGATGATCTGTCTAGTGCTGTCAGTGGAGTACTGAAGTCCCCCACTATTGCTGTGTTGCCTATCTCATTTCTTGGGTGTTGCGGTAATTGTTATATAAATTTGGGACCTCCAGTATTAGGCACTTATATGTTGAGGATTGTGATATTTTCCTATTGGACTAGTCCTTTTATCATTATATAATGTCCCTCTTTGTGTTTTTTAACAACTGTTGCTTTAAAGTTTGTTTTGTCTGATACAAGAATAGTTATTCCTGTTTGCTTTTGGTGTCCATTTGCATGGGATATATTTTTCTACCCCTTTACCTTAAGTTTATGTGAGTCCTTATGTATTAGGTGAATCTGTTGAAGACAGTAGATACTTGGTTAGTGAATTCTTATCCATTCTGCCATTCTGTATCTTTTAAGTGGAGCATTTAGGCCATTTACAGTCAGTGTTAGTATTCACATACTAACACTAACACTGATGTGAGGTACTATTCTATTTATCATGATATTTGTTGTCTGAATACTTTGGTTTTTTTAAATCATTGCATTATAGATTAAAATGTTGTTTTATAGATCCTGTGAGATTTATACTTTAAGGAGATTCTATTCTGGTATATTTCGAGGATTTGTTTCAAGATTTAGAGCTCCTTTTAGCAGTTCTTGTAGTGCAGGCTTGGTAGTAGTGGATTCTCTCAGTATTTGTCTGAAAAATACTGTATCTTTCCTTCATTTATGAAGCTTAGTTTCACTGGATACAAAATTCTTGGCTGAGATTTGTTTGGTTTAAAGGCTACAGACAGGACCCCAATCCCTTCTAGCTTGTGAGGTTTCTGCTGAGAAATATGTTGTTAAGCTGATAAGTTTTCCTTTATTGGTTACCTGATGCTTTTGCCTCACAGCTCTTAAGATTCTTTCCTTCATCTTGACTTTACATAACCTGATGGCTATGTGCCTAGATGATGATCTTTTTGCAATGTATTTCCCAGGTGTTCTTTGGGCTTCTTGCATTTGGATGTCTAGATTTCTAGCAAAGCTGAGGAAATTTTCCTTGTTATTTCCTCAAATATGTTTCCCAAACTTTTAGATTTCTCTTCTTCCTTGGAAACACCGATTATTCTTAGGTTTGATTGTTTAACATAATCCCAAACTGCTTGTAGGCTTTGTTAATTTTTTTAAATTCTATTTTCTTTGTCTTTGTCAAATTGGGTTAATTCAAAAGCCTTGTCTTCAAGTTCTGAAGTTCTTTCTTATGCTTGTTTGATTCTATTGCTAAGACTTTCCAGTGCATTTTGCAATTCACTAAGAGTGTCCTTCATTTCCAGAAATTGTGATTATTTTTTATATGTGCTATCTATTTCACTGGAGATTTTTTCATTCATATACTGCATCACTTTTTTTATTTCTTTAAGTTGGACTTCACCTTTCTCTGGTGCCACCTTGATTGGCTTAATAGTTAACCTTCTGAATTGTTTTTCTGGAAATTCAGAAATTTAATCTTGGTTTGAATCCATTGCTTATGAGCTAGTGTGATCTTTTGGGCATGTTAAAGAACCTTGTTTTGTCATATCACCACAATTGTTTTTCTGGTTCCTTCTCATTTGGGTAGACAGGCAAAATTCTTCAAGCTTTAGGCAAAGGTTTCTGAGACTTCACACCAAAAAGCACAATCCATAAAAGGAAAAACTGATACATTCGACCTCATCAAAATGGAAAATTTGTACTCTGTCTGCAAAGGCATTCTTAAGAAGATGAAAAAACAGGTTACAGATTGGGAGAAAATATTTGCAGATCTGACAAAGGACTAGATTTCAGAATATATAAGGAACACTCAAAACTCAACAGTAAATAAACCAAGTAATCTAATTAGAAAGTGAGCAAAAGAGATGAACAGACATTTCACTTAAGAAGATATACACATGGCAAATAAGCCAATGGGTTATCTCTGCAAGTCTATCAGAATGACTAAAATAAAAAATAATGCCAACACCAAATGGTAGTAAGGTGAAAATGAATCATTTTACAGAGAAATAATCATATGTTTGGTCATACAAATGATCAATACAGGGAAAATGGGATCATTCATACAATGTTGGTGTGAATGTAACAAGGTACAACCAAAATGACAGTTTGGCAGTTTCTTATAAAACTAAATATGCAATTACTGTACTACTCACTAATTGCACTCTTGAGCATTTGCTCCAGAAAAAATATAATTTATGTTCACATGAAAAACTTATACACAAATGTTCATAGCAGCTTCGTCTATACTAACCCAAAGTAGGATACAATGCAGATATCCTAAAATAGGTGAACGGTTAAACAAACTGTGGCACATCCCTATCAGAAAATGTTGCTTGATAATAAAAAAGAATGAAATATCAATACACACAACTCCCTGAATGAATCTCCAGGAAATTATGCCTAGTGAAAAAAAAGTCCAAACAGTTATATATTATATGCTTTCATTTCTATAATATTCTAGGAAATAAAAAAAATAGAAATGAAGACTAGGTTAGTGGTTGTCAGTGGCTAGGGATAGGGTAAGGGAGAGTGAGAGGGACATGGCTGAAGTTATAAAAAGGCTACATAAGATATGATTGTGTCATGGAACTGTCCTGTATCTTGACAGTGGCAATGGTCACAAGAATCTACACATGTGTTAAAATACACACACTGGTGAAGTGTGAATATGATTGATGGAATTTCAATGTCAATTTCCTGGTTGTGGTATTATACTATAGTTATGGTAGATGTTACAGTAGGGGTAACTAGACAAAGGATATGTGGGATATCTCTGTATCATTTCTTATAACTGCATATGAATCTCAATTATCTCAAAAAATCTTTTAAAAAAGAATAAAACACATTTCCTCAGAGGAAAATCTATAGCAATGTTCTACCAAAAGAACACAGAAAGTACTTAAATTGCAGTTATACAATATAAGGTGCATTTATATAATAACCAATATACTTTGATAAACTGGGTGCGTTGTATCTAAAGTAAAAGAAAACTCTATTTTTGAAGATATGTAAGTTTTATTTTAATTAGTAATCTTCCTGGTCAAATAGTGAATTCTGTCTCCATCTGTCATTACCACTTGTTGTTTCCACAATAAGTGGACAGAAAGTTTGGATACTAGTAGTCACTCAGAGATTCAGAACCTCACACCAAATAAGAGAATTAGCAATGGAATTATTTGTTCATCGATGGACCTGCCTCTTCATGTGCCCAGGTTCTAACTGGTGACGGGCCAGATGGTTTGTAATTTTTACTTTTCTTTCAGATCCTGGAGCATTTTATTAAAAGTCTCCAAAGTTGGTGCATCTCACAAAGCTCATTCCTGATTATTAGAAAATTATTTTCATCTAGGATGGGGCAGGAGGGAGGAAACTGTCTTGAAACTTACAACTTTTTGTTTGAAAAGTGAATAAAGAATAATAAATGGAGATTTCAAAGCTCAAGGCAGATATTAATTTATTTAAATATTCTGTATTAGAAACTGAGGAAACTATGGGAATGAACACTCAAGGAATTGAAGTATTCCAGTCCGTGTTTGTGTCGGGAGAGCAGAGGAGACAGTGAAAGGAGTGACCAGATCATGTTGAGCATGAATTTATTCCAGAGCAATGCAATTATATTGCAGGGCTTTGATCAGGGATTTGCACTGTTAAATTTGTATTTTAGTTGAACATATTTTTAAAAGATCACTTTGTCCAAAGTTTGGATAATGAATGGAAGAAAGCCAAGAGTGGATGTGGAGGTTTTTGCTGTAATCCTAGGAACAAAATGATGACAGAAATAAAGTGAGCTAGCTTCTCTACAGTGCTTAAGAACTTAGAGGCATTAAAAAAATATATAACTGAACTTCAGTGTTAATACTCAAATAAAAACAAATTTTTTTACTTCTTTTAAGATTTTTGCAGACTAATGTGGTGATCCTTTTGTTTGTCCCTGCTTTATAGAATTGTGCTTACACGGTGCATCTGGCTTTATTTTAAAGGCATTTAAAATAAGCAGTATTTCGCTTTTTATTTTTTACTTTGTAGAGATAGGGTCTCATGTTGCCCAGGCAGGTCTGGAGCTCCTGGCCTCAAGCAATCCTCCCACCTTGGCTTCTCACAATACTGGGATTACAGGCATAAACCACTGCACCCAGCCTGGGCAGTATTTTAGAACATTGTGCTAAAAAACAGTGTTTGTGAAATACTTTTGAAGCATGCAGATTTCATTTGTTACTCTAGGTAATCTTTATTTTATCCCTGACACCTGACCAAAAAAGAAATGTATGCCTGAACCGTAAGATTAAAAGCATTTGTAAAACTGTCCTCATTTACTTATGCTTTTGCTAATGTTCTATATTGAGGAACATGGTAAGAAACAATTTTATGAAGCTCATTGATGAACTTATTTTAAAGATGTTCCTGGAATTGTTGTTTCTTAAAATATGCAGCATCCTTCTTGAGGAGGATGTATTAGTCTGTTCTCACACTGCTATAAAGATACTACCCGAGACTGGGTAATTTATAAATAAACGAGGTTTAATTGACTCACAGTTCTACATGGCTGGTTAGGCTTCAGGAAACTTACAATCATGGCGGAAGGGGAAGAGACGCATCTTACATAGCAGCAGACTAGAGGGAGTCGTGCGTGACAGCTCCGGAAAAACTACCATTTACAAACCATCAGATCTCATGAGAATTCACTCGCTATCACAAGAACAGCATGAAGGAAACCACCCCCCATAATCCAATCACTTCCTTCCCTCCACACGTGGGAATTATAATTAGAGATGAGATTTTGGTGGGGACACAGAGTCAAGCCACATCAGAGGACCTTGAGAGAAATTGTTCACTTTTCTCAGTACAATAAATGAATTTCTCCTAAAAAGTGGTTGCTTTTATTTTATAAACTCTAAATCATAATCTATTTTTACTGCTGGAGATTTTCATGTCTCTTCTATCAAATATACAGAAACTTAAGGAACAATTACAATAATTATACTACTTTCTACTAAGTAAGTGGGCTTGAGTCTGTTTGGGCAGGGATTCCTGAGTCCTGTGTGCCCAGAAAGTAATACAAAAGAAGGGGCATGAGCAGGGTGTGGTGGCTCATGCCTGTAATCCCAGCACTTTGGGAGGCCAAGGTAGGAGGATTGCTTGAGCCCAGGAGTTCCAGACAAGCCTGGGTAACATAGAGACACCTCTTTTCTACAAAAAAATAAAAAATAGCTGGATGTGGTGGTGCATGCCTGTAGTCCCAGTTATGTGGGAGGCTGAGGCAGGAGGATTGCTGGGGCTTGGGAATTCAAGGCTGCAGTGACCTATGATTGTGCCCTGCACTCCAGCCTGGGTGACAGAGGGAGACCTGGTCTGTTAAAATAAAGAAAGGAATGAAAAGAAAGAAAAGAAGGGAAATGGAGGGGAGGGGAGGGGAAGAGAGGGGAGGAGAGGAGAAGGGAAAGGAGGAGGAGAAGGAAGAGGAAAAGAAAGATAGAAAAGAAAGGCAGGCTTGGACTCCATGTGGGCATATTATTTCAGCCTTTGGACTCCTTGCAGTATGGGAGGAGCATGGCTAAAAGAGTTTCCTTTATCCAGGGAAAGGCCTGTTAGCAGCAATGTCCCAGCAGCTAAACGGAATGAGTGCTCCAGTCTTGTAGGAGAGACCGTCTGACTGGCATACCAGAGCATGCACTACAGAAACAGATCAACACCAAAATTTCCAAAACATGTCGTCAGTGACAGAGAAAACAGACTTTCTGGACTAATATCCACACCTCTGAAAACCATGGCAAGATAACATTACTGGTTCAAATCCTTAGTGGAAAATAAACAATGCCTGAAAATCTACGGGACTTTGACAGACTTCCTAATAGAAATCTGAAGCACTTCACTTTTTTGTTTTTAAACCTATTACTTGGATCCATTGGTCTAGGTATTAGGAAAGTAATCTGGATGTAAGGTTAAAAGGCATGCCCTTTAAGAGGTCATTTGTGTTAGAAGTTTGGAACATAATTTATAAATCTCATAATAAGCTCAAGTGGATGCTGGTTTAAAAGGATGAGTGGGTGTATTTAATCCACTTAATGTGAATGCTTAGCCTTAGGTGCATAAGGTAAGTTCGGTGAGAAGGAGAAAAATAGTCCCTCATGCATGAAAAAGAATGAATATAGGCCAGGCATAGTGGCTTATGACTGGAGGCTGAGGCAGGAGAATTGCTTGAACACAGGAGGCGGAGGTTGCAGTGAGCCGAAATCGTGCCATTGCACTCCAGCCTGGGCATCAAGAGGAAGACTCCATCTTAAAATAAAAGAAGAATGAATATAAATGATGTGCAGTAGGTCAGTAGGTCTGTGTTCTTTAGAAGGTGGTGTTCTTTAGAAATGTAAACTAATTTGGGTAATGTCCTACTCCACCACATAATTCAGACAAAGCAGGAAAAGCTAAGGCCATGGATATTTCTACGTAGCCCCAGAAAAGAAAACTAGGGTCAAACAAACCAGCCTCCTTAAAATTTTGAAATAAGGCTGGGCGCGGTGGCTCACACCTGTAATTCCAGCACTTTGGGAGGCTGAGACGGGTGGATCATGCAGTCAGGAGATCAAGACCATCCTGGCTAACACAGTGAAACCCCATCTCTACTAAAAATACAAAAATAAAAATACAAAAGTAACTGGGCGTGGTGGTGGGCGCCTGTAGTCCCAGCTACTTGGGAGTCTGAGGCAGGAGAATCTCTGGAACCCGGGAGGCGGAGGTTGCAGTGAGACGAGATCGCGCCACTGCATTCCAGCCTGGGCCATAGAGTGAGACTCCCTCTCAAGGGAAAAAAAAAAAAAAAAAATTGAAATTAGAGGCGCCCTTGAGATTTCTCATAAAAACCCAGGATTCTCCCTTGAAAAATACACAAGATGTTTATATACACATTCAGGGACTGCTACCTCCCTGGAGCTATTTCCAGGAACTCTTAACATTCCAAGGAGTCCAGTTTGGAGCCTCTGATCATCCATTATCTTTCAATTCGAGTATTACCATCATAATTCAAGCCAATCTTAAAACTCTCCTCATCAATATTATCCTCTCCTAATCTCTTCTGTTGTGTTTATACTTCCTGATGAACATGCCAGTATCCAGCTTAACGTTTTAAACACTTTTCCCTTTCCTACTTCCTAAACAAAGTGCAAACTCCTTAGCCCATTGTCTTATCTCCCTATAAAGCCCACTTTCCTATCTGCTTTATATGTTGGATATACATAATAGAACTTCTCCATCTCCATGCTTGTACTTAAGTTGTTTCTTCTTTCAAACCCTTCCTTTCCATTTCTGCCTATTGAGCTGAAGGCTCAATTCAAACACCCACTACTCTTTAAAGTTGCCTTCATATCTTTTTCATCACTCTCTCTATGCTTCATGGATTGAGTTTATGTTTTTCACATAGTTTGTGGTATATATTTATTTATACTGTAGTCATTAATGCACATGATTTATATCCTTTTAAGACAGGCCAGGCGTGGTGGTTCACACTTGTAATCCCAGCACTTTGGGAGGCCAAGGCAGGCGGATCACGAGGTCAAGAGATCGGTACCATCCTGGCCAATTTGGTGAAGCCCCGTCTCTAGTAAAAATACAAAAATTAGCTGGGCGTGGTGGTGCATGCCTGTAACCCCAGCTATTTGGGAGGCTGAGGCAGGAGAATCGCTTGAACCTAGGAGGCAGAGGTTGCAGTGAGCCAAGATCGCACCACTGCACTCCAGCCTGATGACAGAGCAAGATTCCATTAAAAAAGAAGAAGAAGAAGAAGAAAAGGAAGGAAGGAAGGAAGGAAGGAAGGAAGGAAGGAAGGAAGGAAGGAAGGAAGGAAGGAAGGGAGGGAGGGAGGGAGGGAGGGAGGGAGGGAGGGAGGGAGGGAGGGAGGGGAAAGAAAGAAAAAAAAGATAGTCAATGCATTGTGTTTGGAATGTATTCTTGTGTATCTTTCTTACCCACATTTTATTTAATTAATAAAATTTGATTGATACCAATCATGTTCATGGTATAAAGTTATTAGCAAATTGTACATGGTCCTTGCTATCATAGAATGTACAGCTCAACAGACAATAAATTAGCAAATAAATAAATACAAAATGTAAAATGTCATGAAATAAAGAAACAGGTTAGTTAAAAAAATAACAGAAGAAGAACCCACTTAGAATGATCAAGAAATATATCCCTAAGTAAGAGACGTTGAACCAAGAGCTGCAGGATGAGAGGAAAGCTGCTATACAGAGCTTAGAGAAGAACATTCCATACAGGAGGAACTGCATCAGCAGAAACCCTGAAATAAGTAAAGAAAACTCTCAAAATGCTCTAGGAATGTAATTAGGACCCAAGTGGCTAAAGCGTAACCAGTGAGAGGATAAATTGTACCAGATATTGCAGAGATAAACAAGGGCCAGATTACTTAAGGTTTTACAGTCCATGAGAGGAATTTTTAATTTTATGCTACCTGTGGGGAGCCCAGGGAGACATAATTCAATTTGTAGGTAAAAGCTCAAGGAGGCTCCTATGTGGAGAATGAACTGAAGATGCCATATACAACAGAGAACCAGGAGAACTAGTTATAAAGCTAATGCTCCATGAAGTAGTAGAGATACAGCGGCAGCAATGAAGAAAGTGCATAGTTTTCAGTGGAGGTAAAATTCACAGGGCATGGGAATGGATTTGAAGTGGGGAAGGAGAGAAAGAGGAGAACCCATTATGATTTCTAGAAGCTAGATGATTAGTGATTAACTCCAGTCTTCTGGAAGATAAATGGGCTTGAGGAATTAATAATTCTGTTCTTGGCTTTTAAAAAAGTCACCAGAAGTTTCTAAGAAGATTATGGCTTTAAGATGACTGTCGATGTACTCTGCCGACCTGGGTTCAGCTGCTGAGTGACAGCCTCACAGGGGCAGCTGCTAGAACCTTAGGACAGGAAGGCTGGAGAGTGAGAGTCTGTCCAGGCCCTGCTAAGATCCCAGTTGAGAGTGTTGGTACAGACTTGTTCCCCTCCAGATAGGACAAAATCCTTGAGTCTGGAAATTCTTGGAGAAGATCAAAATGCTGGGATAAAACTATGAACCAAAGCAAGGGGAAGATTTTTTTCTGAGGGTACCTGTGAGTCTCCCTGGCATCTGGGGAGAGAAGAAGAAGAATGTTGGGCAGAGTCCCATCTACCTGCGAGCGTGGAAGAAGAGGAGTGGATGTGAGATACACAAACTGTAGTGTCTACTATGGCAATGAATCTTGCAATACACATATTCAATTTTTAAGTAAGAATGTTATATGATAAATAATGGTTTTTAAAATAGAAAAGTCATGTAAGGGGAAAGATTGACAAAATCAAGACTATGTAGAATTACAAGTATAAAATCACCTCAATTAAAATCTAGGTCATCTAGAATTAAAAGTATCCAACCACCTTAGCAAGACCTCAGCAACTGCACTACTAGTATCTCCATGTTACAGATACAGAAGCTGAGGTGTAGAGAGAGTAGATAACTCGCCTAAAGACACATAGCTACTGCATGATGAAGCTGGTTCTTAAATTCAAGCAAACAAAACTTGGGTACAAATTGTCTGCAGTGATAAAGATGCCCCAGGTTTTTCAGTTATAACTGGTAGCTTTAGAAGGGAAGTCATTTGATCTTGCGAAGCCTCAGGTACATCACCTAGAAAGTGTGGCATGGAGATTAGATGATCCTTTGGTCTCTTCCTACTTCAACATTTATTTCATGGGAAGCACTTATTTATGTCCTTATGTAAATCAACACTTTGTTAAGAATCATGATCCATTTAGGGTAGATTCAATAAAATTAGCATTTCTTAAATTGGGCTTTTTGCCTTCGAATTAAAAACAAAAATTTAGTCACAATCTATAGCATTGAAAAGGATTTGATCAACATTGACAATCTTTAAATGAACCATAACATGTAGAAGTTTTTCTTTTGTGGCTTGAGACTAATGTACTTTTTAAAAAATAAATATCAGGCAAAGTAAAATGTGAACCACTATAAAGGTCTAGGTACCTAAATTCATTAAACTGATACCTACATGTACGAATAATGGCCTAAATCAATGGAAAAATATACTTAGTATTTAGTGAAATTCTTGTGATGCTGATAGTGGAAATGAATGTACCTTGGCTTTCTGATAGTGCTTTACTTAGGCTAAAAAATAGCACATAAAACAGAAGAAAAACACCAGCTGCACACTAATAGGAACAATTAATCATGATATTAGGCCATAAAATAACCTGCAATGTGTGTGTATTATTTTTACTTAATTAACTTCTTCAAGAGTTAGCTTTTAAAAACTATTTGGAAATAATTATAGTTTCATAGGATGTTGCCTTTTAACAAGTCTTCTCCAGTGTTTACATCATGTATAATTATTATACTATATCAAAATTAGGAATTTGACATTGGTATAATGTGTGTGTATTATTCTATGTCTTATGAGTTTGTCTTAAACCTTAGAAAAATACACCTTCAATTCTTTATAAGATGCCTTTCCACATATGCTTTTGGCTGAAATTTTCACTTTGAGCTAAAATTTTATAAAGATAAAGCCTGTGCTTGAATAATGGGCTTACTTCATGCTCTTGTTGCCATATTTAGGACTTGCTTGAGATATTTTGAGCATTAGCTAAATTATATCCTCATTTGTTCAACAGCCAGAAATTTATTCTATTTTTATAGATAAAGTTGCTACAAAGAAAAGAAGTATTTGACAAGTCCATTAAAACATTAGAAAAAAATAGTACTTGAGAATGCACCTACTAAAATCAGAACAAGTGTTTCAGGCCGGGCATGGTGGCTCACACCTGTAATCCCAGCACTTTGAGAGTCCAGGTGGGCTGATCAGCTGAGGTCAGGAGTTCAACATTAGCCTGGCCAACATGGTGAAACCCCATCTCTACTATACATACAAAAAATTAGCCAATCAAGCATGGTGGCACGTGACTGTAGTCCCAGCTACTTGGGAGGCTGAGGCAGGGGAACAACTTTAACCTGGGAGGCAGAGGTTTCAGCGAGCCGAGATCGTGCCACTGTACTCCAGCCTGGGCAACAGAGCAAGACCCTGTCTAAAAAAAAAAAAAAAAAAAAAAAAGGTGTTTCAAATGCTAAATACTCTGATTTTAATTTTTTCCCCTCTAGCTGCTCTTTGATGTTGTCTGCTTTACCATTGTTTTAAACACTTCTTCTGGACACCCTGGTTTCATGATAAGTTGATTAAGCTTATTTTATTATGTTTGGTCTCTAGCTCTGGTAGAAGAGACAATGTCTGAGTTCTCTTCAACATGCAGAGAGGATTGCTGACCTTAAGGTCCCTCCATGGTGTGGTTTGGAAGGACCACAGGCATACTTCAGATCTATCACAGGTTCCTTTCCAGACCACCACAATAAAGTAAACATGACGATAAAATAAGTTGCACAAATTTTTTTGGTTTCCAAGTGCACATAAAAATTATAACACAAGGCCGGCACGGTGGCTCATGCCTGTATTCCCAACACTTTGGGAGGCTGAGGCAGGTGAATCACCTGAGGTCGGGAGTTCGAGACCAGCCTGACCAACATGGAGAAACTCCGTCTCCACTAAAAATACAGAATTAGCCTGGCGTGGTGGTACATGCCTGTGATCCCAGCTACTCGGGAGGCTGAGGCAGAAGAATCGCTTGAACCTGGGAGGTGGAGGTTGCAGTGAGCCAAGATCGCGTCACTGCACTCCAGCCTAGATGACAGAGTGACACTCTGTCTCAAAAAAAATTTATAATACACTGTATTAAGTGTGCAGTAGCTAAAAAACAATGTATATACCCTAATTTAAAAATACCGTATTGCTAAAAAATGCTGACAATCAACTTAGCCTTCAGCAAGTTGTCAGCTTTTCCACTGGTGGAGGGTCTTGCCTTGATGTTGTTGATGGCTGCTGACTGATTAGAGTGCTGGCTGCTAAAAGTGGGAGTGGCAGTGGCAATTTCTTAAAATAACACAACAATGAAATTTGACACCTTCATTGAATCTCTTTTTCATGAAATATTTCTCTGTAGTATGTGATGCTGTAAGTTGCATTTTACCCTCAGCAGAACTTTCAAAATTGGAGCTAATCCTCTCAAATCCTGCCACTTCTTTATTAACTAAGTTTACGTAATATTCTAAATTTTTTGATATCAATTAAACAATGTTCACATCTTCACCAGGAGGAGATTCCATCTCAAATAACCATTTTCTTTGCTCCTCCATTCAAGTTTTGTTTGTTTGTTTGTTTTTTGAGATGGAGTCTCGCTCTGTCACCCAGTGCGTGGCGCAATCTTGGCCCGCTGCAACCTCTGCCTCCTGGGCTCAAGCAATTCTCCTTCCGCAGCCTCCTAAGTAGCTGGGATTACAGACGTTCACCACTATGCTCGTCTGATTTTTGTATATTTAGTAGAGACAGGGTTTCACCACGTTGGCCAGGCCGGTCTCAAACTCTTGACCTCAGGTGATCCATCTGCCTCTGCCTCCCAAAGTGCTGGGATTACAGGCATAAGCCACCACACCCAGCCCTTGTTCAAATTTTCTCATGAACTTGTAGCAATTCAGTCACATTATCAGGCTCCACTTCTAATTCTAGTTCTCTTCTTAGTTCCAACACATCTGCAGTTACTTCCTTCACTAAAGTCTTGAATCCTCAAAATATTCTGTTTACATGCTGTAAACAGAGGTGCTGTCATCCAAGCTTTCTTGTTTTATTTATAGAGCACAGGCAGAGTAGATTTAGGATGATTCTGAAGAGGCCTAAAATTTTTGGAATTGTAAATGAACAGTGACTTTAAGTTAAGGTCACCAGTGCATTAGCCCCTAATGAGTGAGTCAGCCTGACCTTTAAAACTTTGAAGCCAGGTATTGACTTCTCCTCTGTAGCTATGAAAGTCCTAGATGGCCTCTTTTTTCAATAGAAGATTGTTTGCTTCCACTGAAAATGATTTTTAGTGTTGCCATGTTTATCAATTGTCTTAGCTAGATCTTCTGGATCACTTGCTACAGCTTCTACATCTGCACTTGCTACTGCACCTTGCACTTTTATGTAATGGAGATGCCTCCCTTCCTTAAACTTCATGAACCAACCTCTGCTAGCTTTCAACTTTTCTTCAGCAGCTTCCTCACCTCTCTGTCATCATACAGGAGACAGAGGGTCTTGCTCTGGATTAGCCTTTGACTTAAGGGAATGTTGTGGCTAGTGTGATCTTTTATCCAGACCATGCAAACTTACTTCATATTGGCAAAAAGACTGTTTTGCTTTCTTCTCATTTATGTGTTCACTGGAGTAGCACTTTTAATTTCCTTCAAGAACTTTTCCTTTCCATTCCCAGCTTGACTGTTTGGCACAAGAGGGCTAGCCTTCAGCCTATCTCAGCTGTTGACATATCTTCCTTACTAAGTTTAATCATATCTAGCTTTTGATTTAAAGTGACAGAAGTGCAACTCTTCCTTTCACTAGAACACTTAGTGGCCATTTCAGGGTTATTAATTGGCTTAATTTCAATACTGCTGCTTCCCAGAGAATAGGGCGGCCCAAGGAAAGGGAGAGAGACAGGGGAATAGCCAGTCAGTGGAGCAGTCAGAACATGTACAAAATTAAGTGGTTTAGTTTGCCATCTTATGTGAGAGTGATTTCTAGTGCCTGAAAACAATTACAATGGTGACATCAAAGATCACTGACCACAGATCATCATGAAGGATATAATAAGAATAAAGTTTAAAATATTATAAGAATTACATGACAGACACCTAGTGTTCACATGCTGTTGAAAAAAATGGTGCTGATAGACTTGTATGAGGCAAGGTTGCCACAAACCTTCAACTTGCAAAACATGCATTGTCTGTGAAGTCCAATAAAGCAAAGCATGATAAAATAATCTATCCCTTTATATTGGAGAAAGGGCTCAGACTGAAGCTCTAATTCCAACATTAGTATCAGTTCATACTGTGCTACTTGGGCTTTGCTGAGCCTCCATTTCCCATCTTTAAAAATGTAACTTATACATTCAAGGGTTTCTAAGATATGTTCTACTTTCAATTCAATAATTCTGTGTTCTCCAATTTAGCTGGGACATGAAAATTTAATCCTGTAGCCAACAATCCCTAGTGTAGGATGTTATCAGCAGAAGCACAGTTTCATTTATTTGAAAGGATTCAACTGATATGCTCCAGGCATCAATGCTAGCCTGGATGACTGACAAGAGAATCTTTTCAGCTATGACCATCTGGCTTAGCCATGTCCCTGACCTTTGCACACTCCAGGCTAAGCAGTCTTTGCTAGGCTATGAGCTATGTCAGGACATGAAAAACAACAAATTATAATTCCGCTGCTCAGTTGTGAAAAATCTAGGATAAGGGATGATGTGACATGCAATGGGAACATGAGACTTGGAGTCAGACATTGGTTTAAATCCTGACCCACCTCTTACTAGCTTATGTTTATAAATAGATAAGTGGATCTGGACAGAAGGAGAACCAGGGTAGATGAACTCTGAACAGAGTTCTAAGAACAGACACAGAGATGGTTTTACTCCCTGCTCCATTTTAAACTTCCTGGACAGAGGTGCTCCTGGACCCAGAGGTGTGATTTCCAGCCAACAAGAAGCCAGAGGCCTGAGAGCAAATCCTACCCTTAAAAAGTGAAGTCAAGAGAGGATAGGATGACCTCACAGAAGCTGAGTACAAGCAATTAGCACAAATGAGCGTCAGAATCATAGACCTTCAGATTTGGTAGAAAACTAACAGATGTAATTATCAATATCCTACAATATCCTGACCAGTGATGGTCTATTCTCTGCTTCAGTATGCCCAGTGGTGGATAATTCATCCTCTCCCAGGAAAAAAACAAACAAACAAACAAACAAAAAAACCTTTAATTTTTTTTGCCTTCTGAAATGCATTATTTTCTGAGGACTGTTTAACTTTCATATATTTTTCTTGTGCCAGGGTTTGAGTAGGAAGTATAAGAAAGAACAGAAGAAAAAAAACAATAGCATCTCTTGCTGAAACTTGGCCTGATGGCTTAATAGTATCACAGTTTCCTGTGTTTTATTTTCAGGAATAATTTAACCTTAGAATGCATGAATTGCTATGGAGAAGCGAATCTTTGCGAACGTTTTCTTTGAACTTATTTTGAATTTCATCACTTTAGAGAGAACTATTTTATATTGCTTAAAAATTCACATTATTGTGACCAAGTTTTGGAAAAATGCCAGAAAAAAATGGTTTCTTTTTTGTATCTATTTCAAATACATAGTTCAATGTTTTCTCTAAGCTCCTGCTTAAAGTGTGAAATTGTTCCCGCAGCTCTGGTAATGCTTCTTAAATGTCTTATTAAAAACAAAATGCAGAAATATATTGTATGGAAAAAAACTACCTTTAATAAAAATAGCTAATCTTAGATAGAATCGGACCTACAGTGTCTATATAATATTTGCAACCTTCCAGAATAGTTAATGGGAATCATTTTCATTTTTCCTCAAACTGGAGTGCTCTTTAGCATTATTTTCTCTTTTCTTAAACACATAGGACTTATATTTGAGGGCAATTAGAACTATTAGAAATGCAGTAACTGTATTTCATAGGAATAATTTGTGCTCTCTACAACCTGATTGCCACTATATTTTAATATCTAACATACAGTCAATAGAAACTTGCTTTCACTATTCAATTATTCAGTTTTTATATCCCAGAAAGAGGAAACACTATTAATTCTCCACGTATGCAGTTACAAAACAGGGTTATAATGAGGTTGAAGGGTCTTACTCTTTTCTTTTTTTTTTTTTTAAGTTGAAGCCTCACTCTGTTGCCCAGGCTGTAGTGCAGTGGCACAACCTTGGCTCACAGCAACCTCCGCCTCCCAGCTTCAAGATATTCTTCTGCCTCAGCCTCCCAAGTAGCTGGGACTACGGTGCATGCCACCATGCCTGGCTAATTTTTGTAGTTTTAGTAGAGACAGGGTTTCACCATATCAGCCAGGCTGGTCTCGAACTCCTGACCTCGTGATCTGCCCACCTCAGCCTCCCAAAGTGCTGGGATTACAGGTGTGAACCACTGTGCCCAGCCAGTTCTGACTCTTAAGGAATCATCCATCCAGGAAATTAAAAATATTTCAAGAGGAATATTTATGGATACCAGTCTAAACAGTGCTGTTTATCATCGAGTCACACAAAAGCCTACCATTTGAATCTGACTAATTTTTTCTAACAAAAGTGATGAATGTTAAGACAGGAAAACAGAGCAGTGTAGTGTTTAAGAGGGCAGACTCTGGAGCCAGATGGCTCTGAATTTGGATGTTGTCTTCATTACAACTACCTACGTGACTATGAGCAAGCTATTTGGATTTAAACCTAAGCATTTAATTATACACTTAAAGATAAGCCTAGTAACAGTTTTTAACCTCATTAAGTTCTTGTGAAGAATAAATAAGATAATAGACACAAAATATCTTCTATGACACCTAACACAGAGGAGATGCAATAAATATTAAGTGCTGCATTGATCTATTCTTATGCTGCTAATAAAGACACACATAAGACTGGGTAATTTATAAAGGAAAGAGGTTTAATTGACTCTGTTCTGCAGCACTGGAGAGGCCTCAGGAAACTTACAATCATGGATGAAGGGGAAGCAAACACGTCCTTCTTCAAGGGGCGGCAGGACAAAGAAGTGCCGAGAAAAAGGGGGAAAGCCCCTTATAAAACCATCGGATCTCAGATCTCATGAGAACTCACTCACTATCATGAGAACAGCATGAAGGTAACTGCCTCCAGGATTAAATTAAAATCACCGGGTTCTTCTCATGACCCTTGGGGATTATGGGAACTATTATACAATACAAGATGAGATTTGGGTGGGGACACAGCCAAACCATACCAGTGCTATTATGTGATTGTTTAATACTGCATTCTAGAACTATATATTGTGATTGCTATATTCCAGGCCTTGTGAAAGTACTGGGGATATGAACATTCAAAATTCCTGGTTTTATTGGTTCTCCAAATCTAGAAGAGATGAACGAAACATAAACAAACAGCAGTATAATGGGAAAAATGCAATGGCAAAGGGACATGAGTACACTGCCTTGGGGAACCGAGAGAGGCATCACACATAAGATAGTGTTAAGATGCAGAATTTTATAAACATTTCTGATCCTTTTCTAGCTACGACAGAGGCTCTATGGATAAGATTTCTGGGAATAAATCATATGCTTCTAAAATCTACTGTAATTTCTTCAGGCTTTTAAGGATGCTGTCCAGGCATTATTCCAGTGATTATCATCAAAGCAGATGATTCACAGCAATTCCAGAAGTGTCAGGAAATTCTATAGAATCTCTTGGGTCCCTTAGCTGATGGGAGGATATATGTCATCTCACATGATGTAGTGGGTTAAGTGTGGTCTCTGGAATCAGGCTCCTGGAGTTGAATTTTGACTCTTCCACAAGTACCAGTTTGCTGTATGCAAAATACTGAGCTTCTCTACCTCAGTTTCTTCCTCTGTAAAATGGGGAAGCAGAATAACAATTTTATAAAATTTTGTGAGGATTGAAGAATACAGGTAAGTCACTTTCAGATGTTAAGTGATAAATGGATGCTAGCTTTTATTGCATATGATTAAAGAGCTAAAAACTATTCTCATTTCAGAAAAGTTTTCATTTTTTGTTTGGTTTGGTTGGACCATGACCCACTAATCAAAATAAAAAGATGCAACTCCTGGTGAAAAGGAAA
The DNA here is from genome assembly GCF_024542745.1 of Macaca thibetana thibetana. Lineage (NCBI taxonomy): Eukaryota > Metazoa > Chordata > Mammalia > Primates > Cercopithecidae > Macaca > Macaca thibetana. Next base: position 26,528,841 of record NC_065582.1, on the reverse strand, counting down.
AATCTAGAGGTGCTAGAAGGAACACCTCTATTTGTTATTCTGTTCTTTCCTATTTCCCTAGATGGTGAAGGGTGAAGGGTTCTGTAAGTGTCAAACAAGATAAGGGGCTAGTTTCCATTTACATTGTTGTGATAGCTCTATTTTCTGTGTGCTCGTTCATAATGTTCTTATTTAATGTGTCAATATGTTTTAGTCCTGACATAGTGTGCTCTTGGTTTTATGACCAAATCTGTAGCCATGCTGTCCATAGTTTTATTTTTCATATTTTAATAAGGATCCACTGGTTTATCCTTTCATTAGGCTCTTCTTGTGAAAAGATTTATGTAAGAATCAGTCAGAGCTAAACAAACAACCCCCTAGCTACCCAAGTCAATTAAAAAACAAAGGAGCAAGGTCTTAGAAAGGAAGATATGTCATCCATAGAAATATTAATAATAAACTCTGAACACAGGAAGTGGTGGGAGTGTAATTCATACTAAAATAAACATGCTGATTAATTAAAATCTCAGTCACCATGCCCTGCCTGCAGGCACTTCATTGTTAGTGTTACCAGGAGCAAAGCTGTATTGTTATTCTCTGATTTCTAGAGATTATTGTAAGGGATGTCTTACTATAATTGGAAAAGCAGCTCCAGAATCACCAACTGCTCCACACCACATGACAATGAACACACACACAAACACATTTGATGCGTACTAACAATTTTATATAAATATAAATTATATATAATAGATATAAATTATATATATTAATTATATTATATAATAATTATAATATAATTATTATATTATATGATATAATAACATAATATAATATATATTTATATACAAATTATATATAATATTAATTTCATATATAATATGGTATATATTATATATAAATATATATGTAAATATATATAATATATTATATATACCATTTTATATTTATATACCAATTTTATGTATATATACCATTTCAGCAGTAGACCAAACATATTTTGTTTATCCTTTTTATTTCTTAACCCTAAATATTTACCATACTCAAATTTGATAGCAATAAACATTTCACAGGAGGTTTTCTGCTCAAGCAGGCTTTTTAAAACCTGTTCAATATTTTGAGATATAACACAAATACAAAAAAAGTATAAAGCATGGTTGAAGAATGTCATGAAAATTATAAACAGAACACCCAATATGAGAAATAAAATATTGCTACATTCATAGAGGTTTTCTATATCACCGTGTGTCTCTTCCCAGATTCGATTCTTCCTTTCTTTCCCACTTGAGACAATTGGCTTGATTTTACAGCAACCATTTTCTCTATAGTTTCCTAACTATGTGCACATCCCTAGTAATGTAGTTTAATTTTGCATTAAAAAAAATTAATTTGGGCCGGGCGCGGTGGCTCACACCTGGTATCCCAGCACTTTGGGAGGCTGAGGCGGGCGGATCACGAGGTCAGGAGATCGAGACCATCCTAGCTAACACGGTGAAACCCCGTCTCTGCTAAAAATACAAGAAATTAGCTGGGCGTGATGACGGGCTTCTGTAGTCCCAGCTACTCGGGAGACTGAGGCAGGAGAATGGCATGAACCCAGGAGGCAGAGCTTGCCGTGAGCTGAGATAGCGCCACTGCACTCCAGCCTGGGCGACAGAGCAAGACTCCATCTCAAAACAAACAAACAAATAAAAAACAATCAAAAATATTAATTTGAGTGGATACATACAAAATATATTCTTATATGTTCTGGTTTCATTTATTCAATATCATCTTGGAGGATTTTAGAATATGGCCAGGGTTTATTTTATTTTATTGCTATGAAAGTTCCAATCTATGAATATATAATATTATTTAATGATTCTACTGTCTTTGGACATTTGGATTGTTTCCAGTTCAGGATAATTAGAAGAAATGATGCTATAGACATTCTTTTACATGTCATATATTCTGGTCCACATAGGAGGAGACTGTATGAGTTTTATTCCAGGGTTTGTAATTGTAGGATGATAAGATATGCATATCTTCAGTTTCACTAGCTAATTCCAAACTAAGATACAGGATAGATGTGTATTTTGAGAACGCTCCATAGGTGATTCCAATCATTATTCTTGTTGATAATTACTCCAAAGAGTAACTTTCTGACAATGTTAATTTTAAGTGCCAAATCTACCACACATTAGTTTATGACTTTGAAGATGTTATAGAAACGTTTAGTTTTCTCAACTCAGCTGGTTTATACCTTAAATGTCAGTTGAATGAACCTGAACTGATACCTGAACAGGAATGAATGACACCTACCTGAAAGGGTTTATGAAGACTGGTAGGCATCACTAAATCTCTCATCCTCCTTTAATCTGGGTTTTCTGGTCTGTAAAATTGAGCTAATAATTACTTAGTACAAAGAGTGGCCGAAAATATCTAAATAAAGCAAACCATATGGAAGCAGTTAAAGAATTGCAACATATTATTTAAATATAAGTTATTTTCCTCTAAAGAGCTATCAGGTCAAGGAAAAGCTGGGAGCAAGAGATAGTGAATTATTTAGTACAAGGAGTGAATGCAAACTTTCAGGGACTTAGTGTTAGTTTCTATGAGAAACTGAAAATGGCGTCCAGTGCACCTTCTGAGGCACCATCTTCTTGTCAATGTAGCCATTTGTCAGGTAATATAAATAGCAGCAGGAGATATGGGCATGTTATTTTCTTTTCTTTTCTCTTTTCTTTTCTTTCCTTTTCTTTTCTATTCTGAGATACGATGTCACTCTGTCATCCAGGCTAGAGTGCAGTGGCATGATCTGTCCTCACTGCAACCTTCACCTCCCAGGTTCAAGAGATCCTCCCACCTCAGCCTCCTGAGTAGCTAAGACTACATACAGGTAGGTGCATGCTACCATGCCCAGCCAATTTCTTTTTCTTCTTATTATTTTTATTTTTGTAAAGATAGGGTTTCACCATGTTGCCCAGGCTGGTCTCGAACTCCTGGGCTCAAGTGATCTGCCTGTCTTGGCCTCCCAAAGTGCTGAGATTACAGGTGTGAGCCACTGAGCCAGGCCATGATATTCCTTTAGCCCTAACACCAAGTCAACCATTCTATTGGTCTCCCCAGTGCAACTAACTTATAGTGTCTGCCCGCTTGAACTTCACCTAGTTTACTTGGTTATTATTTAGCAAACAAAGTGTCTTGGACAGCAAATTGGAATGGAAAAGACTTGTTGAGCAAAGTTAGGTGCAAGTCAAGACTGTTAGAAAAAATAACCAGCTTCTTACTGACCCAAGAGAGCCTCTTCATTCTGACTAATAAACTGGCATCTGTTTTCAAGGATGATTGTTTGCATAAAAAAGAATTTCTGCTTGAAGAAAATGAAAGCGTACTTGGGTATGACATGTACCTCACCTTCAAATATCTAACTTACACAATAGACACCCGTAATAATACATCTTCCTCAATCAACCTAAATGTATGTAACTGGAGTTTCCAGCACTGTCCTGGGTGTTATTCATGTGCCAATAGCTGTATTGAAAGAAGAAACAGTCCTTAAATAATTGAACTTAGAACCAAAAAGCTAAAAAAAACATGATTCTTAAATGTGGTAATTATTTTTCTAGCACTATGAATATTAGCCAACATTTTATTTACACTTATCTTTGATTAATGTTAGTTCCTTCCTTAGCTAAAATGTTTCTAGTTTTATTGTGTTTAAAAATAACTTTTGATGTGAATGCATAAACTATGTATAACATAGGCAAAGAAAAAACAAGCAAAAGACTAATAATTTTGTTGTATGTTATATGAACTGGACAGATTAAGGTTCTCTATAATTTTTTCTGTCAGGTAGTTGTAATTCTACCTCGTTTTTGAGGTTTGGTTCAGGTGTTTTCAAGAAGCTTCCTTCAGTCCTGTCTGAGCTAAGTACCTCTGAGAACATCATGAATATACATTTAGGGTTATGCTCAACATATGCTACATGAGAAATGATATATTTCTGTAAATTTCCCCCATTGAATTTAGTGTCTGTCCAAAGTAAGGACAGTCTCATTTCACTGCCATCATCTTCCACAGAACTTGGCACCAGCTGGTTTATACCTTAAATGTTAGTTGAATGAACCTGAACTGATACTACCTCTTGCTGTAATCCATTTTTCTGCTTCAGAAAAACTGAGAGTGAGATGAACATATTCTACTAAATAAAGATGGGATGAGAATTCTTAACTTCATACTTTGCTGTTTTTCCCTTACCGACCCTCCAGCCAAGAATACTGTGTTAAACTGTTCAGAAACCCAGCAAAGCTGGCTGGAAAGAGAACATTATGTCCAAACCTCAGGAAGCATGAAAAGGAAATAAAAGAATTTCTCTAGAAGTATAAAGTTGGAAGTGTTAAGATGCCTTGGAAGCCAGGAACAATTGAAATATTTTCAAAGCACAAAGTTTCTGATTTCCTCAAAAGGAAAATATTTGAGTAAGACTTAACTATATTCTAGCTTCTAATATATTAGCTTACTTTATTTTCACCCTGTATTTGGCTGACTTATTTGCAGACATTCTAGTAATAATGAGATATTGAGAGTATTATCATGGCTATTTAATTATACTTTGTATTTTCTCTCAAGATGTGACTTTTTAAAGTTTTTATACAGTGCTTAGTCATATTTAGGCACACGTTTTCCCCTAAAGAAATACTCACATAAAAAATTTTCAGAAAAACTTGCACTTTTTTCCAAAATTATTTTGTGTTCTTTATTTAGTGTTAAATATAGGCTAACCACAGTATCTTGAGATTGAATATTTAAAAAATAGACTAGCATTATGGATGTGCTCAAGCGGAAAGCTACGTATGCAACTTCAAAACTTTCATTTGGCTGTCATTGGAAAGGGTAATATTTTAGTTTTCAAGTAGACATGCTTTGGAGTCACCCAGATGTGGGACTAAATTCAACTTCTGCAGATTAATAACTGAGACTTTAGGGATTCTATGCAATCTCTTTGAGACGTACCTTTCTCACCTATAAAATAATAACACTGTATATATATGGCTTGTTTTGATGTTTTAAATTCTCAGTTGGTAGCTATTCATATACCCTCTATGAAATTGTTTTTGTTTTTGTTTTACTATTCACTTGATGTCAAGGGATTTATTTGTCCATAGGATTTCTTTGTCTGCTTTCAAATTGGATATTTTCTAATTTCCAACCTATTATAGGAAAGACAGATCACTGTCTTCATTTTACTAACTGTCTTACTAACTGCCATGTTTTCAGTTTCCTTCCACCTCACCACAAACTCCTGGCCTCTGTGATTCCATGCATAGTATAATCATTGAATGTGAATTTCACCTTGCGTATAGTCTGTTTGGGTAATTTGCTTTCCTCTCCTCTACTTCATTCATATCCATATACATTTATGAACATCATGTTCTCTTTCCAATTGCAAAATGTCCTTTATATGGCCTTTAAATGCATTGTCCATTTTGAAAATTAGGTGCACTTTCCTAGGCAGCTCCTCCATACTCTCCACTCCTTCCAGCCTGACTCAGTCTTACATATGTTCAGCTGGACTTGGTTCTCTTTGGCCACAATTTCACCTTCTCCATTTTCCCCAGTCTGTCCTTGTATATGTCACAGAGTTCTTCTTACTTTGCTATAACATGCCTTTATATGTTTATTATTTATTTATTTTTGAGACAGAGTCTCACTCTGTGACCCAGGCTGGAATGCAGTGGTGCAATCCAGGCTCACTGCAACCTCCACCTCCTGTGTTCAAGTGAGTATTGTGCCTTAGCCAGCCGAGTAGCTGGAATGACAGGCGTATGTCACCATGCCTGGCTAATTTTTGTATTTTTAGTAGAGACGGGCTTTCACCATGTTGTCCAGGCTGCTCTCAAACTCCAGACCTCAAGTGATCCACCTGACTCGGCCTTCCAAAGTGCAGGCATTATAGCTGTGAGCCATCGCACCCTGGCATTTGTCTTTATTTTTCAGGACACTTTCTCATATACGATTTGTTGTAGGTAGAACATTTTATCTGCATAGAGTCCCTGACCAGGTCTCCCCTTTCTGTTAACCCAAGAGTCTTACAAATTATAAAATTTTGGAGCTGATATCTATCTTAGATGTCACTTAGTTTAATTTCCTCATTTTGCAAATGAGGATGCTGAAGCCTAGAGATGTGCATAACAAACATTGTCTATCTTTTCTTTCTAATTACAATCACTCCTTGAAGGCAAAGACTACATTTTACGCACATCCCCATGTGTCTGCAAAATCTAAATATGCTTTGGTGTTGAGAAAATAATAACTACTATGGAAGGTTTTGATATCATTGTAGAGTCAAAATACCAAAACACTGCACCTGTAATGCTTAAAACCAACAGCAGAGAGGACGTAGACTTTTGCCTCTACCGTATTTCTGTTTGTCCCCTGCCATCTGTTAGGCCCTTGGATAAACTCAATCCCCGTAAAGGACAGTGTGTGTTGTATGTGGCAAAGAGACCCTGGGCTCTGAGGCTGGACAGATCTGGATTGAATTCTACCACTTTGCCAGCTTGTGGCCTTGGTTAACTAACTTAACCTCTCTGGGCTTTAACAAGAACCATAAGGCAAACTTGAAGTGAGAATCAGATACAAATTAGAAAGGCATCTACCACATATGTGCTGCATAACAGTCAGCTATTATTATTAAAGTCTATTTGATATAACTAGGGGAAATACATGCGTAGGATAGATACAATAATCTCCAAACTTGTCTTCCTAAGGGAAATAAGCAGTACAACAAAATGAATGGAACTAGAGAAACTTACTTATTTCATTAATCTTTTGAAGAGCCATAAAATATTAGGGCTCAAGATAAAAATAAAATAAAGGAGGTGGGGTTGGGGGCCCAAAGGTGATGCTATGCCAAAACAACAGAAAAATTCAGTTATAGAAAGCACTTTTCTTCTTTTTTATTTTGCTATTTGGACAAAGCAAAAATATTTTGCATGATTGCCTTTACTCATTTTTTTTCACTAGCAGTTTTGTTTATGTGGAGCATAGACAAAAATAAATCAACTGTATGATGTCATTCAATTGCTCACTAATGTAGAGGTATAGAAGAGAAATCCATGGAATTTGCAGTCACATGGACCTAGGTTCCAATCATCACTTCTTATTTGGAATATTATGAGATAGTGTAGAAATAAAAGCATCTGGCAAAAGAACTTGAGTCAGATACATATTTTACTGTAATTTTCAAAAGATATTTAAATCAACAAAGGCTTCTCTTCTGTTTCCTTTAGGAGTGTAAGATGCAAATGCAAAATCTAACATGGATACAAGTCTGTAGATCTGTGACATTGTCTCCAGGGGGTATTTAGTGCATGCCCAGTAAATGCATATGAGGCAATAATACAGCAGCTTTCACTGGAAGCATTAAAGCATTGCACAGAATTTCTTATTAATTTTCTTTTGATCAAGTTTAGGGAAGTTTAGAAAATAAGAGAGGAAATCTGGTACACTAGAAGTGGCACAAGACTTAGAGTCAAACACATGCAATTCAATTCCTGCTTTGCTTTTTATGAACTCAGTGAGTTTGGAATGCTGTTTAATCTATCCAAAACTGTTCCCTTATCTTTGAAATTAAGATAGAGAAGTGACTTTACAGATGTTTCATGAGGATCAAATGAGATGACATACATGAAATTTTTGGCACATAGTAGGTGCTCAAATTTTAGTAGTTTTCTGGCCTTCTATATCTTTTTCTCCCCTGTAGAAATAATTGTGAAAATAAAATTCATTTTTATGATAATTAAAATACCTCTTACATAAGTTTCCCTCCATGAAACTTATATTTTAAAATTAAATTATAAGAGGCAACCCAAAGAACAAGAGAAAATATGTGCAAAGCACATGTCTAATGAAAGACTAGTATCCAAAATATACAAAGAACCCTAGAACACAAAAGTATCAAGAAAAATAACCCTATTAAAAAATAGGCAAAGGAGTTTAATAGATGTTTCTCCAAAGAAGATATATAAATGTTCATTAAGCATGTGAAACTACGCTCGATGACATTAGTCACTAGGGAGATGAAAATTAACATCATGCTGAGGTGATAACCACTTCACACCCACAGGGATGAGCATAATCAAAATGACAGACAATAGTGGAGAAATTGGAACCCTCATGCATTGCTGGTAGGAATGTAAAATGTGCAGCTGCTTTGTAAAACGGTTTGGCAGTTCTTCAAAAATCTAAACATAGAGTTAGCAGACAACCTGGCAATTTCACTTCTAGGTATATATCCAAGAGAAGGGAAAACATATGTCCACAAAAAAAAGTATGTAAGAAGGTTCATAGCACCCTTATTCATAATAGCTGAAAAAGTGGCAACAATCCAAATGTCCATCAACGTACGAATGGTTAAACAAAATATGGTGTATCTATACATAGAAATACTATTTGTAATAAAAAAGGAATGAAATATTGATATGTGTTACCACATGGATGAACCTTGTGAATATTATGCTAAGCAAAGTGAGGTAAGTTACAAAAGATCACATATTATATTATTTCATTTATAAGGAAACGTTTAGAATAGGCAAATGCATAGAGACGGAAATAGGACTACTGGTTGCCAGGGAGTGGAGGGGAAAAGGAACCAGAAGCCATTGCTAGTGGATATATTATTGTTCGTTGGTTTTTTAAATAGATTTTTTTTCTTTTTTACTTATTTTACTGTTTTTGATTTTTTTTTGTTTTTTATAGACAGGATCTCACTGTATTGCCCTGGCTGTTCTGAACTCCTGGCTTCAAGCAATCCTCCTGTCCCAGCCTCCCAAAGTGCTGGGATTACAGGCATGAGCCACCACACCTGGCCTAGACTATTTTTTAGTGCAGGTTTAAGTTCACAGCAAAATGGAGTACAAAGTACAGAAATTTCCCATTTACCCCTTGCTGCCCCATATGCACAGTTTTCCCACTATCAAAATCCCACACCAGAGTGAAACATTTGTTACAATTGATGAAACTACATTAACATATCATTATCACCCAAAGTCCATAGTGTACATCACAGTTCACTCTTGGTGGTGCACGTTCTATGAGTCTTGACAAATGTATAGTGACATGTATCCACCATCGTAGTATCTTACAGAGTAGTTTCATTGCCCTAAAAATACTCTGCACTCTGCCTATTTGTCCCTCATTCCCTTTACCACTGGAAAACACTGAATTTTTTCCAGTCTCCATTATTTTGCTTTCTTCACAGTGTCATATAGTTGGAATCATACAGTATAAAGCTTTTTCAGATTGGCTTTTTTCAATTAGGAAAATGAATTTAAGGTTTCTTCACATCTTTTCATGGTTTGATAGCTCATTTCTTTTTAGCACTAAATAATATTCTATTGTCTAGCTATATCATCGTTTATTCATTCACCTTCTGAAGGACATCGTGGTTGCTTCCAAGTTTTGGCAAGGAAGAGTAAAGCTGCTATAAACATCCATGTGCAAGCTTTGTGTAGACATAAGTTTTTAACTCTTTTGGGTAAATACCAAGGAGTGTGATTGTTGGATCATATGGTAAGAATATGTTCAGTATTATAAGAACTTCCAAACTATCTTCCAGTGTGACTGTACCCTTTTGAATTCTCACTAGAAATGAATGAGAGTTCCTGTTGCTCCCCATCCTTGCCAGCATTTGGTGTTGTTAGTCTTTTGGCCGTTCTAATGGTATATGGTAGTATCTCTTTGTTATTTTAATTTTCAATTCTCTAATGACATATGATATTGAGCAACTTTTCATATGCTTATTTATCTTCTGTGTAACTTTTTTTGGTAAAATATCTGTTCAAGTATTATACATTTTTACATTGAGCTATTACTTTTCTTGTTGAGTTTTCAAAGTTCTTTGTATGTTTTTGATTACAGCCTCTTATCAGATATGTCTTTTTTTTAAATTTTATTTTAAGTCCTGGGATCCATGTGCAGGATGTGCAGGTTTGTTACATAGGTAAACGTGTGCCAAGGTGGTTTGCTGCACCTATCAACCCATCACCTAGGTATTAAGCCCAACATGCATTAGCTATTTATCCTGATTCTCTCCCTCCCCTGACTCCCTGGCAACAGGCCCCAGTGTGTGTTGTTCCCCTCCCTGTGTCCATGTGTTCTCATTGTTCAACTCCCACTTGTGAGTGAGAAGATACAGCGTTTGGATTTTTGTTCCTGTATTAGTTTGCTGAGGATAATGGCTTCCAGCTCCATCCACGTCCCTGCAAAAGACATGATCTCATTCCTTTTTATGGCTGCATAGTATTCCATGGCATACATGCACCACATATTCTTAATTCAGGCTATCGTTGATGGCATTTGCATTGATTCCATGTCTATGCTATTGTGAAGAGTGTTGCAATAAACATACATGTGCATGTATGTTTATAATAGAATGATTTATATTCCTTGGCTATATACCCAGTAATGGGATTGCTGGGTCAAATGGTATTTCAAAGTGGGCAAAGAACATGAACAGGCACTTCTCAAAAGAAGACATTTATGCAGTCAACAAACATATGAAAAAATGCTCAATATCACTGATCATTAGAGAAATGCAAATCAAAACCACAATGAGATACCATCTCATGCCAGTCAGAATGGTGATTATTAAAAAGTCAAGAATCAAGAGAAACTGGTGAGACTGTAGAGAAATAGGAACACTTTTACATGTTGGTGGGAATGTAAATTAGTTCAATGATTATAGAAGACAGTATGGCGATTCCTCAAGGATCTAGAACCAGATAAGTCTTTTGAAAATATTTCCTCCTAGGTCTGTGGCTTCTCTTCTCATTCTCTCCTTGCTTTTGCTACTTTTATTTTAGGTTCAGGGAGTACATGTGCAGGTTTGTTACATGGGCAAATTGCATGTTGCTGAGGCTTGGTGTATGAATGATCCCATCACCCAGGTAGCAAATGTAGTATAAGTAGCCTTCCAACCCATGCCTCCTTCCCATCCTCCCCCATGAAGCAGTCCCCAGTGTTGTTGTTCCTATCTTTTTGTCTATATGTATTCAATATTTAGCCTCCACTTCTAAGTGAGAACATGTGGTATTTGATATTGTGTTCCTCTATTAGTCGGCTTTGCTGAGAGTTTTTATTATAAATGGATGCTAGATTTTTTCAAATGTTTTTTCTGCATCCATTAACATGATCATGTGATTTTTTAGCCTGTTGATGTGATAAATTACGTTAATTGATATTCAGTTGATATTCAACTATACCCAGTTAATTGATGGTGCTATTGAGTTCAACTATGCCCTTACTGATTTTCTGACTGCTGTATCTGTCCATTTCTAATTGAGGGATGTTGAAATCTTCAACTATAATAGTGGATTCATTTCTTTCTCCTTGTAGTTAAATCAGTTTTTACCTCACATATTATGCTACTCTTTTGTTAGTCATATAAATGTTAATTTTTTTATGTCTTCTTGGAGAACTGACATTTATCATTATATAATGGCCCATTTTATGTCCAATAACTTTCCTTCCTTTGAATGCTGTTCTGTCTGAAATTAACATAGCTACTCCTGCTTTACTTTGATTAATATTAGCATTGTATATCATTCTCTATCCATGTACTTTTCATCTATGTATCTTTATATTTAAAATGGGTTTCTTATAGACAACAAATAGTTGGATCTTGTTTTTTGCCCACTCTAACAATCTCCATACTTTAACTGGTGCATTTAGATCATTGATGTTCAAAGTGATTCTTGATATTGTTGGATTAATGTTTGTCATAGTTGCTATTATTTTCAGCTTGTTGCCCTTATACTTTGTCCCAATTTTTTCCACTTTTTTTTTTTTTGCCTTTGTGGTTTTAATTGTTTATTTTATATAATACCATTTTATCCTCTCTCAGTATGTCAGTCATGATATTTTAATTGTTTTAGTGGGTTTTTAAAACTATTTTTAGTACTGTAGTCTTTTTTTACTATTATAATATTTTTTTCTAGAATTTATAATACACATTTACAACTAATCTAAGCCCACTTTCAGAAACACTATACCACTTGTATTAGTCCATTCTTGCACTGCTATAAAGAAGTACCCAAGGCTAGGTAATTTATAAAGAAAAGAGTTTTAATTGGGCCACAATTTTGCACACTGTACAGGAAGCATAATGACTTTTGCTTCTGGGGAAGCCTCAGGAAGCTTTATACATGGCAGGAGGCAAAAGGGGAGTGATGCACTTCTTACACAGCAAGAGCAGGACTTGTGGGGGAAAAGTGTTCCACACTTTTAAACAATCAAATCTTCGAATAATTCACTTACTATCACAAGAAGAGCACCAAGAGGATGGTGCTAAACCATTAATGAGAACTACACCCACATAATCCAATCACTTCCTCCCAGTCCCCACCTCCAACACTGGGGATTACAATTCAACATGAGATTTGAGTGGAGACACAGATTAAAACCAGGTGATTCCACCCCAGCACCTCCCAAATCTCATGTCCTTCTCACATTGCAAAATACAGTCATGCCTTCCCAACAGTCCCTCAAAGTCTTAACTTATTCTAGCATTAACTCAAAAGTTCAAAGTCCAAAGTCTCGTCTAAGACAAGGTTAGTTCCTTCCACCTATGAGCCTGTAAAATCAAAAACAAGTTAGCTACATTCAACATACAATGGGGGTATAGGCATTGGGTATACATTGCCATTCCAAAAGGGAGAAATCAGCCGAAAGAAAGGGACTATAGGACCCAAGCAAGTCCAAAACCCAGCAGAACACTTATTGAATCTTAAAGCTCCAAAATAATCCCTTTTGACTCTATGTCTCACATCTAGGGCATACTAATGCAAACAGGGGGCTCCCAAAGCCTTAAGCAGCTCTGCCCCTGTGGCTTTGCAGGATCCAGTCCCAGTGGCTGCTCTCAAAGACTGAAGTTGAGTGTCTGCAACTTTTCCAGGCACAGAGTGCAAGCTCCTAGGGGACCTACTATTCTGGGATCTGAAGAATAGTGGCCTCTTTCTCACAGCTCCACTAGGGAGTGCCCCAGTGGGGACTCTGTGTAGGGGCTCCAACCTCACGTTTCCCCTCTGCACTGCACTAGTAGAGGTTCTCCATGAGGACTCTGTCCCTGCAGCAGGCTTCTGCTTGGACATCCAGGTATTTCCATCCATCCTCTGAAATCTAGGCAGAGGCTTCCAAGCCTCAACTCTTCTTACATTCTGCACACCTGCAGGCTTAATGCCACATGGAAACAGCCAAGGCTTATGGCTTACATCTTCTGAAGAAGTGGTCTGAGATGTACGTGGGCCCCTTTGAGCCACAGCTGGAGCTGAAGCAGGTGGAATGCAGAAAGCAGTGTCTAGAGGTGGCGCAGGGCATTGGGGTCCTGGTTCTGGCCCACAAAACCACTGTCTTCCTAAGCCTCTGGGTCTGTGATGGGAAGGGCTACTGTGAAAATCTCTGAAATGTCTTAGAGGCCTTTTCCCTATTGTCTTGCATATTAGCACTTGCCTTCCTTTTAGATATGCAAATTTATGCAGTTTGCTTGAATTCCTCTTCTGTAAATGGGCTTTCCTTTTCTACCACATGACTAGGCTGCAAATTTTCCAAACTTTTAGGCTGTGCTTCCCCTTTAAATATAAGTTCCAGTTTCAGGTTATTTCTTTGCTCATGCATATGAGCTTAGCTGTTCAAAGCAACCAGGTCACATCTTAAATACTTTGCTACTTAGAAATTTCTTGTGCCAGATACCCTAAATCATTATTCTTAAGTTTAAAGTTTCACAGATCCCTAGAACCGAAGCACAAGTTCTTTGCTAAAGCATAACCAAAGTGACCTTTGTTCCACTTCCCAATAAGTTCCTCATTTCCATCTGAGACCTCATCAGCCTGGACTTCATTGTCTATATCACTATCAGCATTTTGATCACAATTTAACAAGTCTCTAGGAAGTTTCAAATTTCTCTTCATCTTCCTTTCTTCTTCTGAGCCCTCCACAGTCTTACAACCTCTGCCTGTTACCCAATTCCAAAGCTGCTTTCACATTTTCAGGTATCTTTATAGCAATGCTCCACTTCTCAGTACCAATTTTCTATATTAGTTAATTATTGCACTGCCATAAAGAAATATCTGAGACTACATAACTTACAAAGAAAATAGGTTTAATTGGCTCACAGTTTTGCACACTGTACAGGAAGCATATTGGCTTCTGCCTCTTGGGAGGCCTTGGGAAGCTGTTACTCATAGAAGAAGGCAAAGGGGGAGTGAGGTACTTCTTACATAGCAGGAGCAGAACTCTAGGGGGGGTGGGGGGAAGTGCTACAGACTTTTAAACAACCAGATCTTGCAATAACTCACTCACTCACTATCACAAGAAGAGCACCAAGAGGATGGTGCTAAACCATGAATGAGAACTACACCCACATAATCCAATCACCTCCCACCAAGCCCCACCTCCAACACTGGGGATTACAATTCCACATGGGATTTGGGCGAGAACAGAGATTTAACCATATCACCACTTCACAGGTAATGTACCTTGTAATAACAAAATAATTTGAATTATTTCCTCCCATCCCTCGTATCATGGCTGTCATTCATTTTACTTGTATATAAGCATATATAAGCATATATATTATATATATACAGAAATTATATATATATAAAATCAAATAAATTTTTGCTATTACTATTTTGAGCAAACTGTTATCTGTTAGGTCAATTGGGAATACAAAAAAATAAAGTTTTATTTTACCCTAACTTATTCTTTCTTTGATGTTCTTCCTGTCTTTATGTAGATTTGAGTTTCTGACTTGTAATATTTTCCTTCTCTCTAAAGAATTCCTTTTAACATTTTTTGTTTAAGGCCTATTTTGATTTCTGATGATTTCTCTGTTTGCCTGAGAAAGTATTTATTTCTCATTCACTTTTGAAGGATAATTTTAAAGGGTACAGAATTCTAGCTTGGTAGGTAATTTTTTCTTCTCAAGATTTTAAATATTTTGCTCCACTCTATTCCTGCTTATATGGTTTCTGAGAAGTCAGATATAATTCTTATCTTTGCTCCTCTATAGGTAACATGTTTTTCCTCTGGTTTCTTTCAGAATGTTTTGTTTATCTTCTATTTTCTAAAATGTGAAATGATATGTCTATATATAGCTTTTTAAATATTTATCTTGTGTTCTCTGAGTTCCTGGGTCTATGGTTTGGTATCTGTTACTAATTTGAGAAATTCCTTATTGTTATTGCTTCAAATATTTCTTCTGTTCTTTACTCTCTTTTCCTTCTCATATTCCCATTTTGCTTATGTTATACTTTTTATAGGTGAACTGCAGTTCTTAGATATTTGTTCTTTTCACAATTTTCTTTCTCTTTGCTTTCCTGTTAGGTATTTCCATGCCATATGTCCAAGCTCAGATACTCTTTCTCAGCCATGTCCATTCCACCAATGAGCATGAAAAGCATTCTTCATGTCTCTTTGTGTTTTTGCTCTCTAGTATTTCTTTTTTATTCTTAGAATTTTCATCTGTCTGCTTGCATTGTCCATCTGTTCTTGCATGCTATCCACTTTATCCATCTGAGCCCTTAGCATGTGAATTATAGTTGTTTCAAAGTATTGGTCTGATAGTTCCAATATCCCTACCATATCTTAGTCTGGTTCTGATGCTTGCTGTCTCCTCAAACTGTGCTTTTCTGTCTTTTAGTATGCCTTGTAATTTTTCCTTGATGGCTGGATATGAGGTGCTGGGGAATAGACTTGCTACAGAAAGGCTTTTAGTAATGTAGTGGGAAGGTATTGAGGATGGGAAAGCATTCTATAGAACTAAGATTTGTCCTCAGTCTTTTAGTAAGCCTTTGAACTGAGAATTTCAGAAGCGCTTCTCAGTTTTCTCTCTCACGAAGTGAAACAGGATGACTACAGGAGGCAGGAATTGGATATTTCTCTTCTGCCAGGTCACTTAAGTGCTAATAAAACTGTAACAGCTTACACTATAGTAAAATAGTGTCTCTAGAGGGCAGACCTGTTAGGAAGAGCAGAATGCTTTGGTCTATTTCAGAGAATTGGTTTCTTTTCTCCTCTCCCTGCCAGAAGCACATGGAATTTTTCTCCAATATCCATTGTGATAATGTAGTTGAACTCCTAGGGGTAAAACTCACAAAAGTGGGGGGATCTCCCTATGACTGGTTTCCCTGGGAGTTTTTAATGCTCACACTTGTCCTGTTGTAGGAACCACTCAGGTCTCCTACTCAGGCACTGGTTGGTTCCAATGGAGGTTTCTTCTTAGGGATTTCTGCTACAGTGAATTGTGATTTTTTTTTTTTTTATATTGGTCTGTCTCTCTAATTTTGGGGGCAGCAGATTTTCCTTCTGACCTCACTTTTCTGAAAGATCTAAGAAGAGTTGTTGATTTTTCAGTTTGTTCAGGTTTTTGCTTGTTAGGATAAAGTGACAACTTCCAAGCCCCTTACATATGAGACCAGAAACCAAAACTTGGAATTTTTTTTTTTGGAGTAGTGAAAATTCTCTGGAGCTAGATAGGGATGATGATTTAACAACTCTGTTAATATTCTAAAAACTACTGAATTATATACTTTTAAAAAGTGAATGTATGTCACTTTTTAGTATGCCAATTGAATCTCAATAATAAAATCATAGAACAGATTAGCCAGAAATACAAATAACATTCACAATTTTCACTCCTGATGACAAAATAAAAAGATGCTTGAGAAATGCTATTTAGGACAAAAGTAGTCCTATAATAAAATGTATTTAAATGCTATGTCAAAAAGCACAGACCATAATATAATGCTGTTAGGTGACAGGGCCGTAGTGTCATTTCATCAATTACTTTGCTTCAGTATGTTTTTTGACTTGAATAAAATAGTGTTCACCATTAGTCAACAATTTCAACTGATAGCCCTTTATGTTATCTCCCAGATAATATTCAATATTTAGAAGTCAGATAGGCAGCAATGTTTATTCTAAAACTGAATTCATAGATGTTTTTCTAGTCTGTGGGCTAGAATATGGGCCCATGTAAAGTAATACTCTAGACTCCAAAGGAGAGAAAGTTGATCAAAACTAGTCAGGTTTCAAAGCCCCAGCCATTTACTGGGAAAATGCTCCCAGAAGATGACTCTGGCATTGACTTGGAAACTAGAAGAATAAGGATGTGTAAACCAAAATGACAGAGAAAATAAAGACCTGCAGCTTTGCAGTGATAACTTTTGGATGGAACAGATTTGTGTCTCAATTCTGCAACTATGTCTAAACAACCATGATTAGAAGTTTGTCTTAGATCTCAGAGGGTGACATTAAAAACATCTCTTATTTTTTTGAAATTATTAAGGCTCAGAACAGACCTGGCCTGCAGATGGGGTCATATGTGGATCCAGTAATGGAAAGATACGAGACGCAGAGCTTGAGGAATTCAGGCAGAGGCTGGCGTGTGGGGAAGAGTTTTAGTGTGTGCTGGTTAAAAACTTATTGTTATATTAAGACTCAGGAACCAAACTGCCTGGATTTGAATCCTAGTCCTATCTTTTACTAGCTGAGTGACACTGGGCAAGTTATATAATCTCTCATGCCTGAATTTCCTTATCTGTGAAATGAGAAAAACAAAAGTACTACTTCGTAGGGTAGTTTGTGATAAGCACTACAGATATAATAGCTTTGATAAGAGATCAAGAAATGAAGAGCAATGAAAACAAACTCACTGTAGAATTATATAGGCCATATATCTATATATACAAATATATATATTCTTAGCCACATAATGTGTGGCCTGTGCACACACGTGTACACAAAAATATATTAATAAACGAATCATGGGATAAACACAATTTGAGAAATCTTACTAATTTGCCCTGGTAAGTCATGTTCTCATTTCACCAGCTGCTCTCACCTGCTCAGACACTTAAGTCCAACATGTTTGAAGGACCATGGCAATAAGCAGACAAAGAAAATATGGAGACTATCAAAGAATTCAGGACTCATTGAGAAACTACCTTAATTCCAGCACAATCCTTGATTGCTGAGGAAAGCAACCCTGGTGTGATCAAACACTTAGCAGTGCCCATAAACTCTGAATTGCAGTAACGACACAAGGCCAGACATTCCTGAAGCCCCAGCTTAAACTGCCTCTTTCCACCACTATTATTGTGTAGATATTTAAATTGTCAAAGTCTCTATTTGACTGTCAACATTTGAAATTACAGTATGTATTTATATTTCCTTGAGAATTTGTGGGATAAATTTCAGTATAATATGTACTTACACTTTCTTGGAATATGTAAAAACGAAATAAGAGAATAAAGTTAACAGCACAGAAATAAAATTAATGCGAATAACGAAATTCTATTTTTAAGCAGAATTGTTTAATTCAGAAAGGGAGATAACGGGTACATATAATCAAAATGACCATTTTCTCTCAACTCTTCTACTTCACTGCATTCCTTCTGCAGCTAAAATCAGAAAGAAGGTAGATGGCAGTGTTACGCCCTAAGATTGTAACTTGTAAAGAGAGAAGAAAATAATTCTTTTCTAAACTGTTGCAGGTATAGTTCAGTCATTAGTTTAGTAGCATTGGACAGACCTGGGTTTGATTCCTGCTCTACCTATTATTCAATGTGTTCCTCATACAGATATTTCAACTGGAGCTTCAGTCTCTTCTTATGTGAAGTGGCAATAACATTAGTCCTCACAGGTACTTAAGTACCTGACACAGTACTTGGCACATACTAGTTTAAATATTCTAGCTATTATCAATTTACTTAAAATTCATATAAGCCATATTGTAATTATACTCTTCTACTAACTTAATTTTTTTTGTTCTTGGGTTTAAGAAAACCTAGTGGTTCGTTCCACAGTCATGTTTAATATGGCCTTTTTTTTTCTTCTTGAACTGCAATGCATCTGTAGCTGACCCTTGACTTTATTAGTAGCTCATCAATATATTTGGACAAAAGAAGAGTTTGATGTTTGGTTCATTATTTATGTGAACTCAAGGAGTCGGCAGCATACACAGCTGAATGAGAATTCTAGAAATGGCCTTTTCAGCAAATGTATGACAAAGAAGCACTTACTTATTAAGATTCTTCCCAAGTAACAACTTGTTTCCATATTATCTAGACAGAGAAAGAAATAAATTCCCATTTGTCCCCAAAAGCAGAAAAAACATCAAGTTGTTCAAAAATTCAGGCTTGGGTAAGGAAAAATTATATTTTCTAATAAGTATTACAAGGTAATTTTATAATTTTATTTTTTTGAGACGGAGTCTCACTCTGTTGCCCAGGCTAGAGTGCAGTGGCATGATCTCAGCTCACCACAACCTCTGCCTCCTGGGTTTAAGCGATTCTCCTGCCTCAGCCTCCCAAGTAGCTGGGACTACAGGCGTACGCCACTACACCTGGCCAAATTTTGTATTTTTAGTAGAGACATGTTTTCACCATATTGGACAGGGTTGTCTTGAACTCCTGACCTCGTGATCCACCCGTCTCAGCCTCCCAAAGTGCTGGGATTACAGGTGTGAGCCACTGTGCCCAGCGGAGTTTTTTTTTTTTTTTTTAATTTGGTTAACTAAAGGACATTCTTAGGCTATAATTTGATTTCATATTACCATTCAATGTAAAAAGTGTGATATTTGTTTGAGTTACAGGACTGATAATGCAAATTTCTAAAATCTAAAATGCCCTTTTGCTTAGTTTAGAAATGAAAATAATACAATAAAAGAGAAAACATCTTCTTGGCAAAGATTAACTTAGGAGGAAGGATCCAAGAACACTGCAGGACATGAGTTCAACATGATTATCAACAAGAAGGAAGGAAACTTGGTCATTAATCATTTGTTTTGGAAATATATTTTGAAAATGCTTCTAAGTCTTTGCACTGTGCTATATGCACTGGGGACAGTCATGTTAAACAATTCTTGCCTTAAAGAAGCTTACGATCTAGCAAGAGAGGGAGACTGAGCCATTAATGGCTATACTACATCAATGGTTATAACCATTGTATAGCCATCGATGGTTATATCACATCAGTGGTTATGTTTCATTAGCAAGCAGATACAGGATGCTTTGGGAACATCATGGGAGGGAAGTCATGGGATGAGAAAAAATGAAACTGAAAGAGACTCCTCAGAAAAAGCAAAAACAATATTGATTTTAATAAAATGTCCCCCCTTTTATAATCAAACACATTTAATACTTTATCTGTATAATACATTGAAGTATGTCTTGTTCTTTAAAATATAGTTTCTCCAAATGATTCTGAGGCTCAATCATGATTACAAGATACATGAAATTAGGCACATTAACATAACACAACTATTAGTAATCTTTACAGTGCATTATTTATAAGACGCCACAAGTCACACAGTTTATACATGTTAAAATGGGCTATATGAAGTATTCTCAGTTTTTGTGTATTTTTTCCCTGCTAGGTGAAGTGAATATTCTTTTAACATTGTACTTGGTGTTATCTCCTTTGAAAGATGGACATTGAAAGTTAAAAATCAGTCACTATATAGGCACTGCTGTAAGGAAAACACCTTTTGTGTTTCTATATATTGTAAGTGGAAATGCCTTTTGAGTACATATTTATGCCAGAAAGCTTGACAAACACTGAACAGTCTGTTAAAAAAAAGAAAGGAAAATCTCTTGACCATCAATTCAAATGAATATAATTTAACTATTTGCAGCAATACTAATTTACTTTATTAATTACTCTGAAATGCTCTTGTTGTCAGGTACCAAAATAGTTTTGAAGTTAGGGAGCTGCTTTCTCTCTTCATTCTTGTGGGTGCCCTAATTCCCTGTAATATTTGCAGCTGAGAAGTACGTATTTTTATTCATTTTTAAATTTTCATTTAAGTGACAATCAATTGGGAGCAAATTAAATCCTCCCTTAAGGTGAAAAAAAAAAACACAAAAAACACAAAAAACACCAAAAATCAGAAACCTCAAACCACTTCTGACTGACTTCAGACCCTCCTTTGGCTCCTGAATGCTGCTTTTGCATACTGTTACTACTGTAACACACTAAAATGATGCCTATCTTAAAATAAGGACGGCCCAATCTATTGACAGTCTAATCTAATCTAATCAAGATGACCCAATCTAATGGCAGTATTGGATGGCAAGTACTTCTGAAGTCGGTTAATAGTAATACTTTAAAGAAATTTCATTCCAATAAGTACAATATAAAAGTCTTTATAATATATGCATAAATTCACAAAAAGCACTTCAAAGATGTCTAGTCAAAACTATTTCCAGAAGACCCCAAAGCCCACACCTTTTGTTCCAAATGTAATTATGACAACTACAACAAAAGCAGTAAAAAGCAAGACAAGAAAATCTTAGTCATTTTCAAATGATTTCAACCCCATTCCTTGGGAGAACAGGTAGTCAAAATATGTTGCAGGTTGTGCTTGTTTTTAAACAGACGTCATCTGGGACCATAGGCTATACGTAGTTTCAGATTCTTTCATTATCATCATTGTTGATTTTTTTAAATGCGACAGGGCTTGCTTGCTTCAAAGAAGTCTTGGAAACATCCGTGTGCATGGTGGACATGGCTATTGTTTCATAATCATCATCCCGAGACCGGAAATCACAAAAGTTAAAGAAGAACTGCAAGTCTCTCTGGAAGTTTTTGTTCAGGAATCCATAAAATATGGGGTTGACACAAGTGGATATCATTGCTGTGAGGTGGCAGAGCAGGAATAACAGATTGTGGTTGCAGGTAGCAATGATCTGATGATTCCAATCAAACACAGTGTTAAAGATGGTAAGAGGTAGCCAGCAGACTGCAAATGCTACCACAATGGAGAGCAGCATGATATTGATTCTTTTGGTTTCACTGGACCTGTACTTATTGTCTCTCATCTTGTCCATCATGTTGTTTCTCCTTTTTAAGCGTATATATATCTACGGAAGAAAAACAAATTTAAATAGAAACACTCATTTGATGAGGAATTCTGTGTAAAGAAGGTAAAAAATGAAAATGATAGAAAAAAAAGTTTTCTTACCTTGAAGTAGCAAATAAATATAAAACAAAGTGGACCAAAATACTGCAGCACCAAGAGGAGAGTGGTATAAGACAACCTATGAGAGTCCGATGGAAATTGATCAAAGCACACGTATTTGTCTTTGTACGCATCAAGTGTTACATTTTGGAACGGCTCATCAGTCATTACTTGGTAGATCAGGAAAGGCAGAGAAGAAGCCACAGCAAGGACCCAAATCACAGCAATACCTACATAAGCATGTCTATTATTTGGTCTCCACCCTCGAGGGTTGATTATCAGCTGATGTCGTTCCACAGCAATGAGAACCAGAGAGAAAATGGACACAGTGATTGAAACACATTGCACAAAAGGATTCAACTTACACATTGCCTCACCAAAGACCCAGTGGTCCATTAATGTGTAGACAAATGTAAAGGGGAGACACATGATGGCGACAAGCAAGTCTGAGAAGGAAAGGTTCACAATCAGGATGTTGGTAACATTTCTCATCTCCTTTTGTTTCAGGATGATTATGATCAAGGCCAGGTTTCCAGAGACACCAAGAATGATCACAGCTCCATAAGCAAGAGCTAAGGTAAATATCATGGCCAAGGGCAGATGACAATCATCATTTTCAAAAGCCAAAAGCTGGGCATTCTTCTCTGAGAAATTAGAGTGGACTGAGTGGTTTTCAACCTGGGAAAATAATGTTGAATTCATTTTGATTGGTTTGGTTGTTATGGATTATTTTAGACAAATGGACAGTATGTTTCTTCAAAGCAGGTCAACTGTTCAGCTTATTCTTATTCCCCATATTGGAATCCATTTACCAAAATTATTCTGAATTCTTCATTCCCTTGAACTGAACAATCTGTAAAGAGAAAATGACCAATTGCATTACTAATTTTATTGAGGGCAGTCAAAATGAATTCTGACTCACAGAACTCTTTAAAGTGAAAACACTGAAATAAACAAAATGTAATCTTGTAAACATCTTTCTAAAATAGCAGAAATAGTGAAAACACACTGAATAAAGAAAAAATAAAATTTTTAATTGGACTTGCTTACAGAACAAGTCTTAGTAAAACATAGTGGTCTATAAGTCAGTGAGGAATATATAAATCTTATGCCCCAAGTCTTACATAAACAGTAACAACAGCACATTCCTAAACATTGTAAGAATATGAATGTATAAAAACCACTTAATGAACAGATTAAAACATAAGAAAAATAAACAAAGCAAAACAAAATAAATTACCTAATTCTTCCATATGCTATAGAAATGGAAGAATTAGTGTCAAGGTCAAGTTGTAGCAATAGCTCCACCATACATACACTGGACTGCTTTTTAGGGCAGATGCTATTCAGCACAAGTATATTCAACAAAAGATGATCAATACAGTGAAACATCAAAAAACTTTGCCATGAATGACTATTGAGAGACTACACAATGTTTAATCTGGAAAATACTTAGTAGGAATGGTATAGATGTCTTCTCGTATTTTAATGGGTACCATGTAGAACACAGCGTTGAGCTTAGAATGTTACATCTAATTATATGTACAAGTTAAAAGTAGGGCCAAGAGGTGTACATTATTTTTTTTAAATCACATCATTATGAGGAACAAAAGTTTAATAAAATGGAATTACATGCCTGGAAATCTAGCAAGTGTTCCATATACAAAAGTTGATAACCACCATATGAAAGACCATTTCAGACAGTTCCTGTACTGTGTAGGAGATTCTAACTTTAAGAGTCTGTTATTTTATTAATATGTTAGAAGCTTTCAAGGATTTCTAAGGTATTATTTATGTAAGTATCTTTCCTACCCACCAGACTATATGTGTGTCCAGTGCAAAGATCTAGGTTTTAGTTGTAATTTTGATTTTTCACAGTATTTTGTGATATATTTTTCTCTTATTAACACAAATCACAGACTTGTAGAGTTTTAAAAAGTTTGACATTATTTTAAAAACTCCTTTCAAAAATAAGTCTGATGTTCCCTAGATTGCTAATATGTGAGACAGGGTTTCTTATGTTAATTAACAGGCCATCATGCTTGTATTAAGAAACTGAATTTCATTCTTTTCTTTCTCAAATAAGACCAATAAAGAAAATCGTGCAGAGTTACTTCCATTGAAAGAAAGATAATAAACTTAATAAGCCAGAAATGCATTTGCCTTTTACTTAATGCCTCTAATGAACCTTTCCTTTAATTTTTTTGCTTTCTAGAACATGTTTTTTTTTTTTAATTTAATATTATGAAACCATGATTTGGCCTTATAAAACTTAAGAAGAATAAAGTAAGGGTTGCTATAATGAAGTCAGAATGAAAATATTAAATAATGGTAATGGAATGATTTCAGGTATGAATGTGATTAGAAACGTGGCTCTCTCTTCCTCTATGCATCAACCTGTAATGACTCCCTAATACTTATGTGATAACCACACTTTTTCTTTCAAGAATTCCAAAGGCAGAGAGAATGATCAGTGATTGTCAGAGTTTGAAAACAATCTCAAAGGAGCAGTAATAACTTCAAATTATTTGGAAATCTCTTATTTTAAAAATTCAAGAAAATTTAGCATCATATTTCCTATTTAAGTTACTAAAGAGATATTAAACATGACTTATGAATTAATTATAAGTTTCCCTTCATTATTTAAAGTAAAACTAGCAGAGCAGGGAAAAGCTTTTTATCCTTGTCACCAAGTACCAACAAGTGAATGAGGACCCTGGTTTGAGACACATGAGAGAGAGAATACTAAGTACATTCCGCAGCCTGACACATTAAGACCTCTGCATTATACCTTTTCCACACTTTACTCTAATAATCCCAATGTGAATGTGAATACACTGTTCTAGGCAGGCGAGTCTGTTCACAGTCTACCAAATATAGCTCTGCATCTCCACCTCTGCCATTTTTATTGCTGGGTGTTCTCTCTCTCCCACCATCAATACAAACTCTACCCATCTTTCAAAGCACCATTTAGTTCCTAGAATCCTTAATTGGCTCCTCTCATTTTTAATATAACATCTTTGATGTAGGCATTGTGCATACTTCATAGCACCTTGCAAGTATAAGATTTAAAATAAAACTGTGTTGACTGATATAACTGATGCATGGTTGGAATAGTAGGTTCTTGGGTAAATTAATCCTAGCATCAATAGCTCAATTCCATCATAGTCCTTGAACATGCAAAATGTATGCTAATCACAACAGCCGTGCTCCTAGGTCATGTATATAGGGGAAAATATTACCCTTTATGTAAAAAAATTATTTCTGAAAGAAAATTTATTCATTCAACAAATATTAATTAAACATTTATTTCATGTTAGGCATGGTTTTACTGGAGAGAATGTAACCTTTTCACTGAGTTTCTAGTCTTATGGGCAGAGAAAGACAAGAAGAAAATTAGTAAAAAATATAGTATGCTAGATGATAATAAGTATTATGAAGTAAAACAAAGCAAGAAAGAGGGACTGGGGTTGGGTGAGGTGGTTAACACCTGTAATCCCAGCATTTTAGGAGGCCGAGGTGGATCGCCTAAAGTCAAGAGTTTGAGATCAGCCTGGCCAACATGGTGAAACCTCATCTCTACTAAAAATACAAAAATTAGCCAGGCGGGGTGGAGCACAGCTGTAGTCCCAGCTACTCGGGAGGCTGTGGCAGGAGAATTGCTTGAACCTAGGAGGCAGAGGTTGCACTGAGCCAAGATCAGGCCACCGCACTCCAGCCTGGGCGACAGAGCAAGACTCCATCTCAAAAAAAAAAAAGAGAGAGAGAAACTGGGATTTGGGGGAGCTGCAATTTATTACTCGACTGTAAAAGATGGCCTCTGACTGTCTGAGAAGAAGGTATGTAAGTTAAGACCTGAGAGGAGTGGTGAGTAGGGAAGCCACACAAGTATCTCGGGGATTGCATCCCATAGGGAAAGAACAAACATCCCTAAGGCCTGTGTGTAACTGGTGTGCTAAGTAGCAAGGAGAAGTGGGATAAATAAGGGAGGGACCCTTAGGAAATTAATTGGGAAGGCTAAAGAGGCGGGTACAGACTTCAGGGCCTTTTTTTTTTTTTTTTTTTATGATCTTTGCCTATAATCCTGGGAGAGCTGGGGAGCCTCTGGTGAGTCTTTGGCAAAGGTGTGAAGTTATATGACTTTGGATTTAAAATTATTATTCTAGCTGCTGTTTTCAACACATTTAAGGAAAGAGAAGAAAAGGGGAGATTCATTAGAAAGTTAGTGCAATAATTTGGCAAGAAATAATAGAGACAGAGACCAAGATGTATACCATGGAGAGAAAGAAACAGAAATATTCTACCCACTGACTGATTTGGGCAAAAATGAATACATATAAGAATTCACACAGACATTAAATTATTGCAAAGTACAGGCTACAAACATAGCTTTCTTACAGATGAGTTCAGGTAAAAGCTCTAGTCTGACACTTTTGAAACGGTATTTAATAGGCATGCCCAATGAGGAAGCATTTTTCTTACTAGGTAGAAGTTAATTTAGCTATAGAGAAAATGAAAACTTTATTTTTTTTAAGGTGTTTTCAAGCCTGTTTTACTAATTGTACATTTGGTAGTTATTCCAGTGTGTAAACCAATTCTGCATTGGATAAAATGTGTATTTTCAGTGTACCTTAGTATAATTTCAAGAAAGAATAACTGTCAGGAAAGAACAATACTAAGAGATAATTTACATACCTTATCTTTGCAAAATAAAATAATTTGGTATTTACTATTGTAATCTAATTTGTAAAATAAGCTATGCAGCTACAGAAACTGCAAAAATTAAAGACTTAAGTCTCAGTGTAGCTGCCATGTGCATATAGAGACAAAACAGAGACATTACATACATCACCAATTGGCAAATTAGCCCCCTGCAGAGGGAAATTTCCTCTTCTTTCTTTCCAATTAGAATGCTGGCCTTTCATTGCTTGCTCTTCGCAGGGCTGTTACTACTTGAAAATACAGCTCCCTGATCATAACCTGCTGCAGACAAATTTTTTGAAATACTCAGGATTGGCTGTTCACCTCACTTGTGTTGGAAAAGAAATGTCAGCCTTGTGACATACAGCCTCCCAAAGTTACTGGTAGCTTATCTAAATGAGTTACATAATTCTCTGCTCCTTCCTTGCTGGGGAGGGCTTGTTCAACAGACTGCTGCCTGAAGACAATAAAGACTAATAAAGTAGTAGTCACCCAAGAGCACTCAGTTTTTAGTCCTGGGTGGGGAACCGGGTCGGGTTAGCTTCCCGCTGCCTCGCTTGCTTCGCCAGAGAGCCTGCCCAGGGTCGAGGACTAACAGCTATTGCTTTTCTGTTGCAGACCTGACAGACAAGCTCCACATGTCCCCTGCCTGTGTGTGCCATCCCACCAGTCATGCCCTCTTATAGGATGGGGAGTGTGGGAAGCAATGCGTGCTCTAATATGTGTGTGTGTGTGTGTTAGTGTGTGTACATGGAAACACTCTCTTCTGCTCCTCTCCTCTAGGTTTTTCCTGTGCTCCAGAAGTTATCAAACAACGAAATGGGAAATGGGACATGTTCAGTCAAAATTCCTGTTGGCACGCTTACCCACCCACCTTTTTCATATTGTGTAACAAGGTGAATCGCCCGAAATTTACTCCATTCCTGACTCCCTACTACTCTCTCTCTCTCTCTCTCTCTCTCTCTCTCTCTCTCTCTCATCAGGAAACCTTTCTACTAGTGATAAGAGACTGGCAAAAGAGAAAAGATACAAACAACCAAAAACAAGCAGATACCAAACCCTACTCAATTCTGTCTTTGGCCCAGTATCAGACCTTAAAACATTCGCATCTCTCCAGTCTACCTGGGAACCAACGGCACACCCTATCAAGTCACCTCCACCTCCTGTGCATTCCCAATCTCCTAACCCAGCCATGTTCCATCATTGCTTTTCTAAAAGAAAGAGCTAAAGAGTTCCCCGATTAGAACTCCGATGATTAAAATCTTCGGGTGTCCACCCGGGCGCAGCTCCACACTCGAAGCGCTCAGTATTGGGGAGCACGGCTCCACTGCAGCCCAGACGCGCGGAATCCGCAAGTGGGGGTGGGCTTGCGCTCTGGGGTCCGCGCCGAGGGCTCCTCCCACCTCCGTCCGCTCCCAGCCCGACGCCTGCCGCGGGACCCGGGCGACGGCGGGCGACGCACCAAGCCCACCCTTCTCCGGCTCATCCCAGCCAGTTACTCCGCGAAAACTCCGGTGCGGCTAGAGCCAGCGCCTCCAGTCAGTCCAAGACACATACGGAAGATGAGCGGGTGCGGGATAGACGAACTCGGGCACCTTCCCAGTGCCTTGACCTTTTAAAGAGAACCTGGGTAGAGGAAAACTTGGATACCCATCCAGAAATTCCCCGGGAGCAGGTGGTGGGAAAGCCCGAACTCCGCGTAGGGGACCCTCTCCTTTCACCCGCGTCGACCCCATACCCTTCGGCAGGAGCCCGCGAACGGTCCGGTGATTTGGAGCAACCTGCGACCTGCTTGCACTGGAGACCACACCTCGGTCCCCCAGAGCCAGTTTCGGACACTGGCGTCGTTTTTCTTCCCCGCTCATCCTTCACCTTGTCAATGAGAGATTTCGCAAAAGTCTCTGGAAAGGCATAAACTCGCAACTTACCCTCTTTGGAATTTGTCTTGTTCGCTCCTGCTTATTGAAGAAGGAAGGGTGGGAATGGAAGGGAGTAGAGAGGGGAAGATCCTCTGGTATCTCTCCTGCTCAGATCCTAAAGATTGGTGAAGCTAGGAAGAGACGCCCCCTTAAAGCCGAACTCCACCTCATCCCGGATCACGTGACGGCGTCCCGCGAGTAGCGCCTGAAGCTCCCCCCGCCCCACAAACACCTCACAAAGGTGCACACCTCGGGGAAGCGTTGCCTAGGAATTTTGGAAAGAAAAGCAATCCAACAGAAGCCACACATTATTCGACACAGACGCCCCGCGCAGGGGAAAGGAAGCCCTTATCCCCACAGTCCTTGACTCCGGGGAAGGGGGAAGGCAGGGCAGTTTCCCAAGGCTTGAAAAAGTCGGTGCCACTGTGGTTTTCTTTGTTTGCAGGTCAGTGCCATCTTGTGGCCGAAGTCGTACCCGGTTGGAGAGCTCGAGCGCCAGCCCAAACCGGGAATCAAAAGGCTCGCTGGGAAACATGAAATTCGCCACAATAATGGCACTAATATTTTATTTTGTGACGCTCAAATAACTCTCACGCCAGTGCCGAGAATTTGTTTTCCTCAGTTTATACGTGAATTAAGAGAAGAGCTTTAAAAAGTCAAGGCAGACAGTCGGCCCTCCTTTCTTTGGCCCACTGAGAAAATGCATTAAGTCAGATTTGTTCCCAGCGCTAAGTAGCTTTTTAGTTTTTTTAGGGGAGAACCATGAACTGAATATTTCCCTGGTGGTCGAAAAGAGTCAATGCAATTTTCTCGGTGATTAGTACTACAGTACTGAACATTATGTAGAAAAAAATAGAACGTACACCGAGTACGTTGAAGGCGGCCAACCCCATCATGGTGCCCGATGATTCAGGCCAGTTACTGACACACTGATCTGAGATGTTTTACCTGATTCTATTCTAGTTTCAAAAGTCAACGTTGTAAAACACACACACACACACACACACACACACACATATTATGTAGACGATGGACTGATGCAAATGAGTAGAACTTCTTCCAAATAAAAGTGTTAAAAATAAGAAGTCTTTCTAATAAAGATAGAGGGCACTGCCTAGAGAATTTATAAAGATTACAAAACAATTCTAATGGCAGTCTTTCTTCTAATTAAAATCAAAATAAAATTCCAAGACAAATGGACTCACCTGAACTTTATACTGTTAAAAAAACTTTTCTTTTTCTGATTGTTATGCTGAATAAACATATTTAAGGTTCAGTATAAGCTCATTTATATAGATAGTGATGAACACAATCTCTGGATGTTTTTCCAAGAAAACTTTCTAAAATATGTGTCACTAGACATATTTTTATATAGTTGGAAAGGGATTGTAATCAAGAATTAAAATATCATGATTATGTAATGACTACTATTAGTGTATAACAACAGATAGAAGCATACATATAAAAATCTCTAATAGTTAAGCAGAGTAAAATGACAACAGATTCATTTATACACACACACACACAAATATATATATATATATATATACACACATACACACATACTTTTTTTTTTTAACCAAGGATGAAAACTTAAGGCCCAATTTAGGAATTTCAACTCTTTCAGGGAACAATAACTAATATTCATTCAGGTTTCTATGCATCCTCTGCCTACTCTATTGCCTGAAGTCACATTCTATTCTCAGAAGTAAGTTTTCCCTGTGGTTTTGATCACCAAATCGGCTATCTTTAGCCTGCTCTAAGAATTACAAATGACGTAATTTAATTCTCTACTAAGAATATATTTTTATGTAGAAACTTTTATTATGTCAGCAAATATTTTGGACTTGAGAATATAATTTGGACTCAGGTGCTATGCTTTCTCTATTTCCCAAGAATACTAATGAAGGCATGTCTGTAAGAGGTCTAAACTATTATGGCCATTGTATTTTATCATTTTATTAACTCAATTTTTATGAAGTGTTCTCCCTAAGGAAAATCTGTGAAACTGCATTCTTGAGTTATTAATATCAAATACCAATCTTTGAAAGATCACTGATCTCAAAGATTCTTTTCTATGACAACGTTATGGTACAAAGAGAAGTTCTGAAATGCTCAATAGCAGCCGCGGGCGGTGGCTCATGCCTGTAATCCCAGCACTTTGGGAGGCCAACGCAGGCAGGCAGATCATGAGGTCAGGAGTTCGAGACCAGCCTGGCCAACAAAGTGAAACCCCGTCTCTATTAAAAATACAAAAATTAGCTGGGTGTGGTGGTGCGTATCTGTTATCCCAGCTACTTAGGAGGCTGAGGCAGGAGAATTGCTTGAACCCGAGAGGCAGAAGTTGCAATGAGCTGAGATGGTGCCACTGCACTCCAGCCCAGGCAACAGAGCAAGACTCTGTTTTGGGGAAAAAAAAAAAAAAGAAATGCTCAGTGGCAAAATTATATAATTCTTTAGAGATATCATGTACTAGGATTCTTTCCAATGTGAAAAATAGAGAAATTAGGAATAGTCCAATGGCCAAATGCAACATAAAATTCTCCAATAATGTGGTCTTATAGAAGATTTAAAATATGCAAAGTAGTTTGAATTTCTTAGAAAATATTTTTTAAAGACTTTCCTCATTCCAATTTTAAGATCATTTATTTTTCTACTCTTAAGTGAATAATCAGCTGCATACTTTCCTATCTGGGATTCAAATTAGATAAAACTTCATCTTTGCTAGGGAGAAGTTTTTCTTCAATCCTGTATATTTCTTTCTGTAGTTTCATAACAGCCTGACCTATAAACCAAGGGGAATGGTATTAATGACCTATTCTCATGTTCTCTTGGACAACAGTCTGGCTCTGTCATATAAACTGAGGGATAGGATCTACTCATTAAATTTCTGTAAATCTGAGTTTTATATTCGAAACAGTGGAACAATATTATGGCCTGGCTCGGACTTTAAATTCCATGATTCAGTAACTGTTTAAATAAAAGTATGACGATATGCTTGCTACTGGAATTGAAACACACTAATTACTTTATTTGTCTTCTGAGGAATTTCTGCTACAAGGGTTAAAGTTTCTGAAATGCTATGAGGCCTTGATACAGGTAAATTATCATGAATTGTCACGCAGAAGAAGCTTAATAGGCATAAATACTACACATGAAAACTAAAATGTAGATGACATTGATAAGGGGGAAATTCCATGGGGGTAGAACTATGATGAAGCATGTCAGTGAATCAGTTCATCTTCTATGAATTGATTGTATGTCTGGATTTTCCTTCTTTCTGTGACTTACCTGCTGCATTTCTTTGGATCTTTGATGCCCAAGAATGTAAGGAGCAATTTTATTGTATGGACCACCAAGAAAAAAAAATGTTTTCAGTAAAGCAATGGCATACTATCAATAGCAAATGAATATTAAAATGCTTTTTAAGCCCACATCTTTTCTGTTTTGTTTTGTTTTGAGACGGAGTCTCGCTCTGTCACCCAGGCTGGAGTGCAGTGGCCGGATCTCAGCTCACTGCAAGCTCCGCCTCCCGGGTTCACGCCATTCTCCGGCCTCAGCCTCCCGAGTAGCTGGGACTACAGGCGCCCGCCACCTCGCCCGGCTAGTTTTTTTTTGTATTTCTTAATAGAGACGGGGTTTCACCGTGTTAGCCAGGATGGTCTCGATCTCCTGACCTCGTGATCCGCCCGTCTCGGCCTCCCAAAGTGCCGGGATTACAGGCTTGAGCCACCGCGCCCGGCCTAAGCCCACATCTTAAAGCCAATGAAATACAGTTGGTAAAGAGTTTTGACTTAATCAGCACAATCAAATAGTCAGTACAATCATTTTATTCATCTGACTTTTGGAGAGCATAAACTAGCAGAAAAAAAAAATGATGATTAATTTAGTTAAAAATGTTAGTATATAAGTGCACAGACAATTCAATGATCTCCTTTGTGCTGAAAACACGCAATACTCTTTGTGGATTTTCTCTTGATCTTGATTTGAAATGTGAATGCCTTTCAGTAAAGTTCTCATTTCACTACCTGGGCTGCATATTTCGGGGCATTTTTAAAAACTCTGTCACAATGAGGCTCTAGACAAGTAGGATCTTAAAATTTAGTAAATAGCCAAATCTTTTTCTGCATGCCTCATATGGTCTGATACCCTTTAGACATTCAAAAAAAAGTGTAATGTTATATTACAAAACCATAACATTATGTTTTTACTATATGAGATAATGAAAGGAGCTTTGCCACTGTTACTATTACTGTTTTAAATAATTATTATTAATATTCCTTTCATATCTTCTTTTGAAGAGACAAAATAAAAATAGTTGGTAAAAAGAATAAGTATGAATGCCACCACCACAGCTCTCATCTTCTGTGAGAAACATCTCTAACTGTTCCTCCTGCCCCTGACTCCCACTCCCCAAAATCTCAAGCTTGGTATTAGGCTTTCTCACAGCACAACACTTCAGATGGCCAATATCAATAGATCAGACTTGGCCTATGAAGAAAAGCTATGAAGGTATAATTTTTTCTAAAGAAAGGAGAAAATTAGGCTGGGTGCGGTGGCTCACGCCTGTAATCCCAGCACTTTGGGAGGCCAAGGCGGGCAGATCACCTGAGATCAGGATTTTGAGACCAACCTGGCCAACATGGTGAAACCCCATCTCTATTAAAACTATAAAAATTAGCCAGGCGTGGTGGCAGGCACCTGTAATTCCAGCTACTTGGGAGGCTGAGGCAGGAGAATCACTTGAACCCGGGAGGCGAAGGCTGCAGTGAGCTGAGATTGTGCCACTGCATTCCAGCTTGGGCGACAGAGTGATACTCCATCTCTAAATAAATAAATAAATAAGGGAAAGTATTTGTTTGTTTTTTGGTACACCTACATAATAGCACAAGCAGGTGCATGCAAAAGTGGTATGAAATGTTCTGAAGCATCATTTTGCTAAGGTAAGTATCCTCCTTTCATTCCTTTGTTTAAGGTCTAGCTATTGCTTCCTTTGCCAAGACACAAATACATCTAGGAAGAGTACACATATCTAAGGATGGTCAGTGGTATAACATGACCCATCTGATCTTATGAGATTGTTTAGCTGCCACTGTCCACTAGCATAGCATGTAGGTTAAAACTCAACTGTGCAGATTATTGCAACTGCAAATTCAAAACCTCATTAAGCCTTAAATATTACCCAGAAATGTGTTGGCTTGGGTGATTACCAATCTCTCTCCTCTTAGAAGCTATTTTGAAATTCCAACCCTCTCCCAGGCTCCTACTTCATACCTTCAGTCTCAATGGATTCCTTCTTTTTGGGATAATTTAAAGGCCATAGGGTATTTACCCCCTAACTTTCAAGTCCTTCCTTTTGGCAATAGATTCTCCAACCCAGCTGTTTCAACCCCAGACTTTGAGTCAACCTATCCCACTGAGGTTTCTCAGTTTAGACCCCAAGCACCATGTGACAGACAAGCTATCTCACTGCGCCCTTCTGAGCTGCTGTCCCACCACGCAGTCCATGAGCATAAAATCCATGAGTTGTATTCCATTAAGTTTGAGGAAGTTTTGTTAAACAGCAATAAAATAACTATAATACCTGTTTAGTCAATAATTCACTTTTCTTAGCTTAGGATTAAAAGAAAGACCAAAACAAAATCGCTCATCTCTTTCTCATAGTAACTCCCTCACTGGAGTCACATCTTCCCTAGCTGCTTCTCTTTCCTGGCAAGCTTCTTTGAGGATAAGGTACATATACTGTCACCTCATTTTTTCCTCAAATATGACACACCTGAAAATGCTTCTGCCCAGGACACTAATAATCAAAGCCAGTGAACACGATTCAGATTTTCTTATATTTATTCTTTATGTAGCAGCGGACTCAAATGAGCATCCACTGTTTCTGGAATCTTTTTTTCCTTTGACTTCATCAACTCCACACTTCAGGCTTTTCTTCATTGGCTGTTGCTCAATCATCTCTCTCAAGATCTACTATTTCCGTCTACTTCTTAGGCGTTTTTCTCCCTAGGATCCTGTTATGTAGATGGGCCAGAGATGACCCATGGGTGATAACCTAACACGGTCCGCATACTGTTTGATTCTTCACAGCAGGCTAAGGCCCTTAGTCCAAAGCCTTCCAGCACCACTTCAAAATCTCACACATCTAATGGTTCTAAATATAGTCAAAAATAAATTAATTTTAGCCCATTTAGAGCCTACCTTCTTAAATGCCCCCATGAAACTCCACCCAACATCTGCTAACGATAGATAAGACAAATCTTGTAGCTGTGAAAGACACCAAACCACAGCTCCCTTCAGAGGTCTCTGACTCAGAGACTCCCCACCTTGTGGCTGAGTGACAGCACCCAGACATGCAAGTCTCCTCTCTACTTTCCCCTTCTGCCCCTTCTAGGTGGTAGCCCCACATCATTGTCTCTAGAAGTTCTCTTGCTAGGAGGGGCTACTCCTGTCATGCAACCTCCTGCAAGTGCCACCCAAATAAACTTGTGCTTTTAGTGGTCCTGTTTCTTCCTTCACCAACCCCCAAATTACCAGAATTCACCAGAGATCCCAATCTGAATCTACTCCTTTTTTTCATTCTTACCACACAGATATACCCTCTGCCATCAATTACGTGCTTGCATGTACATAACCCTCAATCTTCACCAAAAGTACAGACCCCTCTCAGGTTTCCTTGGACAGTATGCTTCTCTTGTGCTTCTCTGCTCATGGATCTGATCAGCAGCGTCATTCTCCCTCAAGCCAGAACCTAAGAATCGTCCCATGTGTGTATTCCCCTCTCTCTCACTCTCACTCACAAATCCAACTGGTCTCAGATTGCCGGTGATTTTATCTCCTAAATATCTCTCATGTGTGTTCTTTCACCTCTATCAAGCTCTACTTATTTCTCTGCTAAATGGTCTAAATCTATCAGCTTTTTTCACAGCCCTCCAGCCATATCAACTTCCCATCTTAAATCTTTTAGCTGCTTTTCATCCAGATGTCTCAAGTGAAGGACCAAAGACATCCTTTTTAATCAACATTTTCAGTATCATCCTCCACCCTATACACTGCAGTCATACGAAACCATTTGCATGATTCTGAATACCACACACTCTCTCACCTTCATGCTATTACAACATTTCTCGCTTCTCCATCCCCTCCATCTGCCTGTTTAGCTCTTACTAACCCTTCACATTTCAGTTCAAGTGTCTTCTCAGCTATAAAACCCTCTGTTACATCCCCAGTTTATTTTTAAGAACGAATTACCTAGGAATATAAATAAGAAATCAACCTAGAGTTTATTTCAGTTGCAGAACTTATCACATTGTATTGCCATTAATTATGTAGTTGCACATATCTACAACTATACTCTGATCTCTTACTGACAATGACTGTTGTTGTTTTTTTTCATCTCTTAAACTTAAGAGCCTGGAAGGGTATCTAACACATCATAGGATACTGAAGAGGTTTTGTTGAAAGATTGAAAAACTAGGACTAGGGTAGGACTACAAAAATTTTGAATATCACAAATCAAGCCCATTTGTTCATCTCAAACATTAAAAAAGTGTCTTCAGCATTTGCAGCTATGATGGATGATTGCTACTTTATGCATATACATTTTATGCATAGTTCGCTTACTAATACACTCCTTCTGATGATCTGCCTCATATTTTTGGATATTCTTATGTGTTAGCTCTGCATCATCTATTAGGTATAAACTTGAATATGGACTCTACTTCCTTTGAAACTGCTTATAATGTCTACTTGAGGAACGGTCTCATATTTTTTCTACCTGTTCAATAACATATTTTAATAGCTGTATTACCTGTGAGAATGGTAAGACTAAGAATGTGGTAACATACATTTTGAAGAGCATATAATTCAACTTTTGATCCTGGGCTTATGCTTTGAACAGTTCTGTAAACATTCTTTTTAAAGACTAAAACAAACCAACATACCAAAAATAAATAAATAAACTTTTTCCCTTTCATTTCCACTTAAATATAGTAAAGCTATATTTAGACTTATAACTAGATTTAAAATATTAACTACAAAAAATAGATAGGAAATGGAAACATTTTAAAAAATATTACAGGATACTTATCTTTTCTCAGAGGAGTTTTGAACTACAAAAAGAAATAATCGTATGGCCTATATATGGATTTACATAATAAAATGTTATATTGTCAAAGGAATCCATGCTCTCTTCTTCTTGTATATATATTTGTGCTGCAAAACTGAAAAACAATATAATTAAAGAATGAAGTAGTGATATGTAAGACAGCCATAACTTTTTGAAATGAATAAATAAAATATAGTTAACAGTAGCTGCAGGGAAGAGAATGTGCCAATAATAATGGAAAACTTTAACATCAGTATTTTCTTTGTAAATTTTAATGTAAAGGGAAAATAAACAATGTCTGTGGCTATCAAATATTTCTGAAGATCTAAAAAGATGGTTTTTCTACACATATGTTTGTAATGCATGCTCATTAATGGCATACAGTCGTAAGTAGTCAGGTCTCAACGGGGACTCCAGATCTTCGATTCAAAATATTTCATTTACAGACAAAGAAAATGAAGACTGAAAAATCAAGTGCCTGTCTAAAGCCACACCACTAATTTGAGATCAAGCCTGGCTACAACTCAGTTATTCTGATAAGTGTCTATTATAAAAATATGTATGTGACATATGAACATATAAAATACATTTGTATCACATCTATGTGTGTATGTATTTTTAACATGGATATTTGCTAGTAAAAAGAATTATACATTCTTTCTGCAAATCAGTCACTGCTTTATGGTCAAATAATTAGAGCATCAAAAGGATAAATAAAGTGTTGCTTAAGGAGCACAGTATTTATCAGAAGTCAATAAAATATTAATGATGCCCCTGTAGGACCTCAAAATTGTTGTTAAGTTTTCTGGGAAATGGACTCAATGTACACAATACTTTGGGCAAAACTTTTTTTCAATAGTTTTTTTTCCCTGAAAGTAATAATAAAAAAAATCATGTATTTTAAGTTCTAAATATTGATTTGTATGACAAATCATTACTATTTCAAAGAAATCAATGCAGCATAGAGCATCATAAAATATTTTGATAACACATCTTTTAAGCATTAAGGATTTAAATTTACCCTGATAGGAAAAGTGGATGAAGAAACATTTACTCTTAAGGAGTACAATGAAATCCTCAGAGAAATAAATGCATGAAGTAAAATAATACTGTTTTCTCTAGTTTATTTACCCATACTTCTTCTATAACTAATATATCAAAATCAAATATCATTGGAGATTATACCAAAGCACTTTAGTCATTGCTTTCCACAAATGGTAGCTGTTATTAAAATGCAACAGTAGCTTTGACAAAAACCACAGTCATGTGCCTCAGCAAAATGTTACCCCAGGAATTGTTGGGCGACTGTTTTATTGTTCAATAATTTTTCTTAGGAGTCCCAAGTGACCTTTAACTTTTACCTTTCTTTCGTAACTGATAATTAACTGTAATAACAGGGCAATAGCCAGTTTAATTTTGTAACATGCACAAAATCCAACTTAATTTCCCAAACGAGCATTTTATAAATAGTGAGTAGGAAAAATACATAAAATAGAGGTGGACATTACTATTTCTGTTCTGATATTCCCCTCCACTTAAAAGTTACTCCATAAAATAAAAATAAAATTATTATGTTCTACAAAGAGTAACGATGATCAGTCTCGAATCCCTCCTGGGAAATTTAAAGGTAAAAGCACCCTCATCTTCATATCTTTCTCTTTATGTAGCATATTGCCTAAATTTGTACATTGATAATGTCCTCAAAACAAAAATCTCTTCATAACTTGTCCACTCCAGATGTCCTTACTACTGTGTATTGTCACATGTATTTAAAGAAGAAATGCCAGCTCCCTTTTTGAGACTTGTTTGTGGGTGCAGTGGGAAGGGAAAATGGTCAGGTTAATTACAATCTCTGTGTCAAAGGCACGTGGCCTTTTATTTTCAATACTCTAATAACAGTAACTTCATCCTAAAGGCTCATATCATCAAAATAGAAAACAAAGTTGTGGAAAAGAAAAAATAAGATTTGTTTTATACTTTTAATATGCAAAAGCCTGTAGCATAGACCAGTGTTTTGAAAGACAGTCACAATGGGGTTCACTTGGAAGTTGTTTTAAAGACAACGTGTATTTGAAGTGTACATGTTATGACTGTGCAAGAGATGGAAGGATAGAAATTTATGTGGCAATTTGTACTGCATTAACCGCAGAGACGGTGGAATTAAGAAAGTCTATAAAACAAGCCTTATTTCTCAAGGTTATTCCTTCTTGACACTTTCATCCCCTGCTCCCTACTGCAGAATCCCAGGTGCCTGCTCAGAAGGCCTATTCTGTTAAGCTTTTGGGGAGAATATATTAATATTTCAGAAATAACACACAGAAGAATAAAACAGGAACTGTGTTTCCTTGAGTTCTTTAAAAGCTCTTGGATGGCTCTTTGACTGATGAAATGGCAATCTATATAGATCCCCTGAGTATTGAATGCTAAAATTCAGCAGAAAGGGCGCACAAAACATTTTCTTTGACCTCTGGTATAACAGTGATGGCTGCCCCAGATGTGAGAATTACAAGTCACAGTGCTCCCAAGGGGTACAGTTCTCTTCGGTTTATAAAGAGCTAGTCCCACAGGACTCTCTACTCAGCAGGAGATGCTGTCTGTTACATAATAGTTCTCAGTATTAAAGGGTACAATAGCTATACCCTTTCTCATGGTAAAGCTATGTCCAAAGACACACAGACCTCTACCCAATCTCTCTTTTCTCCTTTCTCTCTCTCTCTCTCTCTCTCTCTCTCACACACACACACACACACACACACACACACACACACAGAGAGAGAGAGAGACGCGCGCGCGCGCACCTAAAGTACCTGCCAACTAATGATTAGCTAAAAATAAAGCAAACCTGCGCAATACAGATTTGGAAACATTAGAGATGGAAATCATGTTGAGAAGGAACAGAAGGATAGGGTTTTTTCTTCTTCTTTTGTGTGGGCTTTTTTTCCCGTCTTTTTTTTTTTTTTTTTTTTTTTTTTTTTTTTCTTTTAACCTATGACAATTCATTTTTAGCCCTTCGTCTTCTCTTTGCTATTGAATATAGTCTTGAGCAGCGTTGATTTCATTTCAGTTTCACTCCCCTGCTCTTGCCACTTGCCCACACCCACAGCTGCCACTCCTTGGAGTGGGGAAACTTCCCTTCTATTCTGCTGGGCGCATCCCCGCAGACTCCCTTGCCTCTCCTGGACATTGGGTGAGCCTCCCCACCGCCACTCTTCCTTACTTCAAAAAGGTGCAAAGGAGGAGCAGTGTTCTGTTTTTCTTTTTTTCTTTCTTTCTCCCCACCCCGCCCCCGACAATGATAAAATCTGAGACTCGAAGCTTGTTCTCAGGCATACTAAGCACTTAGGGGCACAGCCATCCTCACACCAGTTCAAGACTTCTCAGAGTTCACTACACAGGGCTGGGGGCTGGACTGGCAAAACTCAATTTGCCCATCAAGTTAACTTGGTCGGCCTGGGACCCGAGGCCAGGGTGAAAGGGCGACATCCCGGGGCCCTGTGGCTTCTCCCTAGAGCGCCCAAACAGCGGCGTAGGTCTGGAATGCCCCCGGCCCCCGGATTTGGAAGAGGGTGGCGCGGAGCAGGCGCCCTGGAGCAGGGTCTCGGGGGTCCCCGGAACAGTCACGTGTTCTCGAGACGCCGTTAAACCCCCGCCCCCTCTTCCCCACCGCCGCCTCCAGGTCCTGCTCCTGCTGTTGCCGCCGCCGCTGGGGTACAGGAGCTATCGCGCTGGGCCGCGCTCCCGGGAGCCCAGGGCCTGCAGTGGCCGGGGCGCCCCGAGGTACGGGCTCCCGCCCCTCCCTGCCAACCCCTTTCGCGCCGGGTAGGCCTGCACCCAGGATCCGTGGCGGGTCCCCGCGCGGGCTGCGAGTCTGCGCTGGTCCCTGGGAGCCCGCACCCCTGTCTCTGGTGCCAGGGCGTTGTCGGGGGTCCTAAGAGGGCGGGGTTGGGAAGGTGAAGGGAGTGCGGCTGGAAAAATGGGGATTAGGGTGTCGGAACAGACACTTGTCAGGAGTGAAGAGACAGCGCAGAGGGTACTGGGCTGAATTCTTTCCTACCGAGCAGGTCCCTCCAGTTCCCAACTCACCCGGGTGGAGCAGGCGCGGGCCGAACCCGGGAGGAGAGTGTCGGGGATCTGCGAAGGAGCCTCCTGGGGAAGGGGCGGGGGATGGACAAAGCGCTGCCCCAGGCTAGACGCACTCTTGCTGCAGCCCGGCTGGTCTGGAGCTGGGAACGGCAGCCCGCGGGGTGCCCGGGTCAGGGCTCAGCTCTAGCGGGTCTCTGGCGAGGCCAGGGGCGCAGCCCGCGAGGCGCCACTCAAGCCGTCCAGCTGCCGCGCAGTCCAGCGCTGACCTGAGCCCGGGAGTCAGCTGCGCTCCAAGGTTTGCGCTCCTATTTGCGAGGTGTCTTCATATGACAAATGCGAGAATAGCAAACATCCATAGAACTCGAATTCCAGAAACGGGAATTCTTTTTTCCAAGTTCACAGACCTTTAGTTAATCTTTTAAAGGAACTGAGGCGTTGTGTTGGACCAAAGCCAAAATGGTTTTACCATAGACCATGGAAAATAGCCTAAGGCTCTTTCAGAAGAATCTTGCAGTTCGAATGCAATTTTAGATTTCAGATTTCTCAAGGGAAGAGAAACTCTGCTGTTAGAATTTGGAAGGGAGGGTGGTGCATGCCTGTGTGTTTGTCAGCTGAGCAGAGCTGTATTTATCTTTCCAATTCAAATTGTGCCAGATTCTGGCTTTAAGAACAAACCATGGGAATATTTGAGAACATGGAATCATGCTGCTGTTCCATGAGCACAGCAAAATAGACAATAGTTGATATTGTATCATTGCAGGAGGAAAAGAATTACATATATTTTATTCTTTTGTGTGATTGTCATCCTTTGTGAGAGTGATGTATATTTTCATAAGGCAAGAAATTATTCAAACAAATAAACCTTATTTAAATGTACAAGTCAGATTTTTAATATCCTTTGAATTCCCTGAAGTTCCTCCTATTATTCTTAAGAACACTTTCTTAAAATACTTTCTTAAAATACTTAAAATCTATTCAGAAGGTTTCATTTGTCTAGGTGTCAGATATAGAAGAGTTTATAAGAAAATTCCAGTAAACCTCTGAAAAGACATTATTTTTTATAAGTTGCCATAGTTTAATAAAGAACTTTTATTTTTCACACTTTTTACTCAGAGATTAAAGTTCTGTGTTTCAGCCTGGAAATTCTGATGGTGGGAGATACAACTATTATAAAAGAGAATGAGTAAATATAGTAATTAGGTATGACAAAAATTTCATCCTGTCGATATCAGATTTCTTGTCAAATAATATTCCATGTTAAAATATTCTTTCTCTGGCTATATTTCATAATTTCTGTAGCAATCTGAGAAGATTCACACATATCATTACTTTTATAATGGATGAAATATATTGCATAAGAATGTACAGCACTCATAATAACACTTGTTGAGAAGTAGAGGGTTGTTAAACATATTTGCATTTCCATTGTAGGTCTGCTGACTGTGTTTTTCAGGAAAAAGGAAGGGAAAAGGTAAGTTTAAGGAAAGAAATCTTGCTTTTTTGTTTGTTTGTGTTTTCATTTTAAGAGGGTTCCTGTACCTTAGATTTTCGACTTAAATCTGATTGGACAAAATTTTCCTAATGTTTAAATTATCCCCTGGCTACCAGGAGGCACTTTAAAAAAACTACATATCCACCACCACCCCTCCCCCACCCCTCCTCCGCGCCTCCAGCGTTTGCAGCATTCATCATTTAGTTGTAAGAAAAAATTCTTCCTTCTTTGGAACAAAGATTCACAAACATGCTCATTTTGTGCAGACTATATATTAGGTATTGTATGTGTGTATGTTTATGTGGTAGATGGTGTGGGGTGGGGCTAGAGGGAGAGCAGGAGAAAGTTGACTACAGTCGCACCAAAATAAAATGAATAAATGAATGTGGAATGAATGAATGAATGCTAAAAGATAATTTTTTTAATTTGCTAATCAGTCTATCAGTAGCTACATAAAGTATTCATTATATTCGGCAATAATACAAGTGTCCATGCTATAGTGAAATAATATACTACTGTCAGTCAGGAGAATGCCATTCATTTATTAATTCATTCATCATCCAATTTGAGGCCTTTTACATCTCAGCAATCTACAGTTACTCAGGGTGTGAGCTTGAATTAATCCATCATAGAATATTCTTGGCATAGCACCTTGCATTACTCATCTTTATGCTTAGAGCAGAGCAGAGCACCTAGCAAAATATATGTTCAGTAAATACTTCTTGAATGAATAAAAGAAGGAACAACTAATCATTCTTAGCTATTCATTAATAGAAGGAGTCTACCCTTTAAAATTATATACAAATTATGTACTGTCTTAAAATACTCAAATATTTTAGGGAATGAAAGAAGCATCCTCAGTTTTTTCTCCAGTGTTCAATGAATACTCAAGATGGCATTTATTTCATCTTCTTACTAAGGAGATGTGGTTTTATAATTTAATGCATTCAATATTTTATGTGCATGTATTTAAAATAAAAGTTTTAATAGCAGACTGCACAGTCGTGGAAGCAGATATACTTCTTTTTTCGTTTACATTTTTTAAATGTTTTGTCAATATATCTTGCAGTTTTAGTTTCATGTTGCTTGTGTGATAGCCTTTATCAATGAAGATATCCAAATGAAAATTTAAAGTGCTAAACTCTCTTTGTTGTCTATCTAGGTATCTCCTCCTCATTGCATTTTGGGGCCATTTAAAACATCTATAATTTCAATGGTTCTCTATAAATGTATATATAGAGATACATATACACACATATGTATGTACACACAAATTTATAGTCATACTCTATCCTGAATTTTCCCACATTGTCAGGATGATTCATTTCTGTTATTTTAAAGCAAGGGAAGTTAAATTGCTTTTCTAAAATGATTGGTAATGAATATTTACTTTAGCATCCACTATGTGTAACATGCTTTATTAAACATTATTTCTAGAATGAAAAATAATTAAGACTTTTATCTCCATTCGAATATAATAGAGAGATCTAACCACATGGATTGGAGAAAAATCTGAATTTTAGACTCAAAACTATGTTGTTTCTATTACCACAAATTGTGCTGCATCTTCTCTTTCTTCAAAAAATTTTGGACAGCAATTTTACACTAAGTAAGTAAGTATCATCCACAGTTCCATGATCCAAAAAGGCACAAAGCCACTGTAGAAGGGGCCGTCTAATTTCTCTCTTGTTCTTGCTTAGGAAGTACAAGGAAAGGCTATCAGTAACAACTGGCCTACCACAAAGTTAGAAGAAAAGGATTGATTCAAGAAAGGTAAGTCAAGGGAAGAACAACTAAGCAAGATTGCAGTTACAAGCAGCCTGTACACATGATAAATATAAATAGGATCATGAATAAGCTGAATTGAGCCAGAGGGTCATCAGAACTCAGGAAATTAGGCAAAAGCACCAGTCAAAGCTGTTTTGATTATAAGCTTGCTGACCTATCCAGAGTAGGTGCTGAGAGGCTGAGAGGCAATATGATGAATAATATGATTCAGTAGGTCATGAGAGTCACTTTTGTACCAGGTGTTCTTTTTCACTGAGGCAATATCAATGTAAATTGTTGGCTAGGGTCTAAGAATGAATGAATGCAATCCTCAGTCTTTGAATTAACTTATCCTTTAAAAGGATGTAGTTAGCTTCCAGAAAATAATTTGGTCAACATAGAATCACTTGTAGAAGTTGTGAAAAACTTATAACTTTTCTCATAGCACAAGGATGACTCTGTTATCCTGTTTGAAACTTGCTATATATAGAAATGAAGTTAAACTTACTTGTAATGAATGTATGTACACAGTAGTATTTGCCATTTGGAAATTTATTGAACTAAGACCTATAGGTCCCTCATAAATTAAAGATAACAGTTTTTACTATTAATTTAAATAAATGTATTTTTATAGTTTTAGTATAATTATTCAATTATAGATCTAGAAATAAGTAGATCAACATATATTAATAGGTAACAAAAGTGTTTTTTAAACTATGTGTATATCACAATCTCTATGACAGTGTATTTATTGGAATTAATTTGCTTGCTGGTTTGTGTTTTCTGTAGGAAATTCTTGTTTAAAAAAAAAAAAACTTAAAGTGGCCAGGCACACAGTGACTCATGCCTATAATCCCAACACTTTGGGAG
The DNA here is from genome assembly GCF_024542745.1 of Macaca thibetana thibetana. NCBI lineage: Eukaryota > Metazoa > Chordata > Mammalia > Primates > Cercopithecidae > Macaca > Macaca thibetana. The sequence continues at coordinate 26,483,917 of NC_065582.1, read as the reverse complement.
GCCAAGGTGGGAGGATTACTTGAGGCCAGGAGTTTGACACCAGCCTGGGCAACATAGGCAGACCCCATCTCCACAAAAAAATAGAAAGATTAGCCATATGTAGTGGCATGTACCTGTAGTCCTAGCTGCTTGGGAGGCTGAGATGAGAGGATTGCTTGAGTCCAGGTGTTCAAGGTTACAATGAGCTGTGATCACACTACTGCACTCCAGCCTGGGCAACAGAATGAGACCCTATTTCTAAGAAAAAAAAAAAAGTGTTTTGTTTTTTTTTTAAATGAGAGGAAGGGGTCCTTTTGCCTCTTACTGGTATGTTATGGGCAATTTAGTGCTTCATCAGGCAGTAGCATCAAAAGTCTAATATGTAGAGGTAAACATGTAATGCCATTGAGGTATGACATTAATTTAATTTGAAATGAAAAAACTTATTACTGGAAGTTATATTAATATCACTTCTACATTTACGTTTAAGGTATAATGTTTTCCTTGAACAATGAATTGATTGACTCATTCATAAGGCAAAATCTATACACAGTTTTTAAATTAATAAGCAAGTGAAATTTGTTTGTTTGTTTGTTAAAAAAAAAAAAACACCAACAGCACTGCTAGTCCATCAGTGGTTGTCCTAATCAGAGATAATCTGGCATATCCCAAACGATTGAGGATTGGTCACAGAAAGATGTCATCATTCAGCATTGTATCTACACAGTCAACAGTACAGCTTGACAAACAGATTTAATGAGTGCCTACTATATGCTCCTAGGTCATGAGATAGTAATCCTATTCTCAAGGCGCTTAAATTTGAACGTTGTATGAGCTAGGTGATATTTGTTACTAGAGTTTTGTTTGAATATTTTATTCTCTCATAAACATTTACTTAATACCTGCAGTGGTAAAATTACTCTGCCATGTATTGGGAAGGATTCCAAAGTGAGTAAGAGATAGTTTCTGCTTTCCCATTGCTTGTAAATAAACAAGGTAGACGGCTAGGCATTATAACGCAATGAGAGCAGATTATGATATGTAGCATCAGACAACTGTAAACAGAATGTTAACAGGAGTTCTGAAGAGGAGATCATGTCCAGCTGAGTTGACCAGGACAGGTGACTTTTAAGTTTGGCCTAGATTGAGATAGAAATGAATAGAATTTTTATGGTAAGATTATGTGACTATACTATGTACCAGGTATATTGACTTGGAGAATAATATTAATCAGTGATTGTAAAGCATATATCTTGAAGTTCTTGTCTACATTTGCTTTTTCTTTCCTTACGTTATTTACTACACAAATTTTAAAAATACAATCTATTATCTTAACATAAGTTAATACATCTTGGAAGTAATGATAAAATTAAACTTACTATAATCATTATTGGCTGATATTTGCACTGCACTTGGAACGAGTTAAAGATTTCATAAACTTTCTTAGGAGATTAATAAGGTCATGGGAGCCGATTGTAAAATTTAGTTTCCGTCTGAATAGATTAATTTAAAGTAGTCATGTAATTTTTTTTTAGGTTGATGACAAATGTCTTTTTATTCCAAGCAGGACTATAATATGGATTTAGAGCTCGATGAATATTATAACAAGACACTTGCCACAGAGAATAATACTGCTGCCACTCGGAATTCTGATTTCCCAGTCTGGGATGACTATAAAAGCAGTGTAGATGACTTACAGTATTTTCTGATTGGGCTCTATACATTTGTAAGTCTTCTTGGCTTTATGGGGAATTTACTTATTTTAATGGCTCTCATGAAAAAGCGTAATCAGAAGACTACGGTAAACTTCCTTATAGGAAATCTGGCCTTTTCTGATATCTTGGTTGTGCTGTTTTGCTCACCTTTCACACTGACATCTGTCTTGCTGGATCAGTGGATGTTTGGCAAAGTCATGTGCCATATTATGCCTTTTCTGCAATGTGTGTCAGTTTTGGTTTCAACTTTAATTTTAATATCAATTGCCATTGTCAGGTATCATATGATAAAACATCCCATCTCGAATAATTTAACAGCAAACCATGGCTACTTTCTGATAGCTACTGTCTGGACACTAGGTTTTGCCATCTGTTCTCCCCTTCCAGTGTTTCACAGTCTTGTGGAACTTCAAGAAACATTTGGTTCAGCGTTGCTGAGCAGCAGGTATTTATGTGTTGAGTCATGGCCATCTGATTCATACAGAATTGCCTTTACTATCTCTTTATTGCTAGTTCAGTATATTCTGCCCTTAGTTTGTCTTACTGTAAGTCATACAAGTGTCTGCAGAAGCATAAGCTGTGGATTGTCCAACAAAGAAAACAGACTTGAAGAAAATGAGATGATCAACTTAACTCTTCATCCATCCAGAAAGATTGGGCCTCAGGTGAAACTCTCTGGCAGCCATAAATGGAGTTATTCATTCATCAAAAAACACAGAAGAAGATATAGCAAGAAGACAGCATGTGTGTTACCCGCTCCAGAAAGACCTTCTCAAGAGAACCACTCCAGAATACTTCCAGAAAACTTTGGCTCTGTAAGAAGTCAGCTCTCTTCATCCAGTAAGTTCATACCAGGGGTCCCCACTTGCTTTGAAATAAAACCTGAAGAAAATTCAGATGTTCATGAATTGAGAGTAAAACGTTCTGTTACAAGAATAAAAAAGAGATCTCGAAGTGTTTTCTACAGGCTGACCATACTGATATTAGTATTTGCTGTTAGTTGGATGCCACTACACCTTTTCCATGTGGTAACTGATTTTAATGACAATCTTATTTCAAATAGGCATTTCAAGTTGGTGTATTGCATTTGTCATTTGTTGGGCATGATGTCCTGTTGTCTTAATCCAATTCTGTATGGATTTCTTAATAATGGGATTAAAGCTGATTTAATGTCCCTTATACACTGTCTTCATATGTAATAATTCTCACTGTTTACCAAGGAAAGATCAAATGTGGGGTCATATAAAATATATTTATGATAACTATTTATGTATAATAAATAGAAATTTTGTTAACATGAAATTTAATTTATGTGAAAGATTTCTGGATTTGAATGTCAGTTCATAATATATGGAAGATAATTTTATGTTATAGTAGGATTAATTTATTTAGTTGTGTAGTCAGTGTCAATCCAATCTGTAATTTCATTTTAGAAAGTTGTATTACCTTCCACTTCCATGTTGTCTTATAAACAAATGAATTGTATTTTTTGTTGAAACTAAAAGTTATGTGTAACCAACTCAGTACTTTTGTCCAAAAATATAATAAGAAAAAATTTTTCTTGAGGAACTTTTAATTTCAAACTTGAAGAGTATCTACCAGCTATCTATATTCATTTCTACTCCGCAGGCTTCTTAATGTTTAGTTTGTGAAGTACAGAAAAAATTTAATATGCCTAGAAAATCATAACTAAATGACAACTGTATGCCCAAATTATGATTATAATCTTCAACATTAAGTACAGTTTTGAAAGTCCTGTAGGAAAATGCTATTGCCTATTGAGAATTGGTCAAATTGTCAATTTAACTCCACTGTCCTAGTAATACACGAGTAATTTACCATATAAAGAATTTTAAATCCTTTCCAGACTCATTATACAACATTAAACACTACCAATAAAGTTGTTTTCATATACATCTTTTCTATTCTAAAATGTGAAGTCTAAATGGTATCTGTATTTCCAATTATTAAATAATTTTGAAGAATATTTTAAATGTGCACAGATAATTAATTTTTTGGCCAACATATAGAATGATTAACATACTTTATAAGCCACATCCTCTGTTTTGTTCAAAGGTTAGGCTGTCTACTCTGTGGAGTCTTGCTATGCAGTCTTTGCTTTTCTCTGTTTTCCTCTTTACTTTTTATTCTAAGGGATTCTCCTTTTTTCTGCCTAATAAGAATGTTCCTCACTAATATCATCCCTTTTCTCTGCACTGTGACATAGTAGAGCTATGTTAATCAAAGTTTGCTTTTGGAAGGGAAGATTTTATGATTAAAACTTTTTTCTTCACTCAGTCTCACCATGGACAAAAGAAGAAGGGAAAGGGGAGTAATCTGGAGACTAATCTCATTTAAAAGCAATTGGTATTTGCACTTTCACTAGCACAATTAATTTCAAGGTTTGATGTTAGTGGCTGAAGGGAGAAAAATCTCACTGATAAGGGCTAATATAAATGCATAGGGAGGTGTTTTATCCTGTTAGAAAAACTTACATTAGCAAGTACACAATAACTGTCAAACTTCACAGGTTTTATGGCTGTTGATAGATGAGTTTAGTTAAGCTGGATAAACTAATTTGGAGCTCTTAAACTATTGAACTCGAAGCAAGAAATTTTTCTTTCCTAAACAGAAATAACTGAATGTTCTTAATAATTGAAAGTTGAGAACTGTGGATGGGTTGGTGGACAGAAGTCATTAAGATTTGGATTAATGGTTTTAGAAGATTATTATGAATAATGATTTATTTTATAGACACTTGCTTAGTGAGTTAAACAATTTATGTTCATTCAAGTCTCCATTGCTCAAAGGCTGATTATCTTTTTCCTATTCTCTCCTGGTGTCTGACTTGATTACTTGTTCAATAGCATCTTCACAAAAGCATGGCTAGGGGAAATGAGATGAAATTATAAACAGTCACCCTCTTTACTTTTTTGCAATTATTTAGTAATATTTAATTCAGGAAGAGATGTTAAATTGGGCATTAGTGGTTATTTAACCAGACATGGTGGCTCACACCTATAATCCCAGCATTTTAGGAGGCCAAGGTGGGAGAATTGCTTGAGCCCAGGAGTTCAAGACTAGCCTGGGCAACATTGGGAATTTTGTCTCTACAAACATTTTAAAAGTTAACTGGGTGTGGTGGCTCATGCCTGTAGTCCTAGCTGCTCAGGAGGCTTAGTTGGAAAGATCGCTTGAGCCCAGGAGTTGGAGGCTGCAGTGAGCCATCATCATGCCACCGTCCTCCAACTTGGGGAACAAAACAAGACCCTGTCTCCAATAATGTGTGTGTGTGTGTGTGTGTGTGTGTGTGTGTGTGTATTCCTGCCAGCTATGTTGCCCATTACTGTGAATAATAAAACACTAGATTAAAAAAATAAAAAGCTGGCAAAAGCACAAAAAGCAATTCAATTAAATGATGAAGAAATATATATGAGGATTATTTTAACCAACAGATATCTATTGAATATCTAGTGTGTACTAGGGATTCTTTTACATAACAGACCAAAAAGATCCCTACTCATTTGATGTTGGCCTTCTGGAAGGCGGGGAGTCAGCAGTAGGAAGTGAACAAGCAATAGCAATAAGAACAATAAAATGAGATATATAGTAATGATACACTATATAGATACATGTATTGTTTGCAAAGGCTACCAAAACAAAGCACAGCAACATGGGTGACTTAAAACAACAGATGTTTGTTGTCTCACAGTTTTAGAGACTAGAAGCCTGAAATCAGTGTGTCTGTGGGACCGTGCTCCATCCGAAACCTGAAGGAGAGCCTTTCCTCGCCCCTTTCTGGCTTCTGTGGCTAGCTGGCAATCTTTGGTGTTCCTTGCAGCTGCATAACTCCAAGCTCCGCCTTGTCATAGGATGTTCTCCCTGTGTCTCCGTGTTCCAGTCACTCTCTTCTTATGAAGACACCAGTCATATGGGATTGCCCCCCAACCCATCCACACTTTAGTAGAACATCATCTTAGTTGAAATACTTACATCTACCATGTCTTTATTTTCAAATGAGGTCACATTCTGAGGTATTGGAGACTACTATTTCAGTATGTTTTTAGGCAGGAGGACAATTCAACCCAATAACAGTGTATTAGTAGTAATGATTAGAACCTTAATACAATACAGAGAAGGGTCAGAAGTCATGTGCTTGTGGCATGAGGGATAAAAGAGATGGATGCAATTTCAAATGGGATGGTTGCATACTTTCATGGAGAAGATGACTTTTGTGCAAAGACGTGAAAGGGGTGAGGAAGTGAGCTGTATGACTATTGGGGAAAAGAGGACTGCCGGCAGGAGGTAAAGCCAGTGCAAAGACTTTGAAGCAGGAGCACACTTTGAGTGTCAAATGAACAGGAAGGATTCACTGGAGCAGAAGTGCAACAGACAGAAATGAAACAAAGAGCCGATTCAAGGACAGATGTTACAGGTCCTTGTAGGTATTTGTAAGGATGCTGAATTTCACTTTTGGTGAAATGAGGAGTTATTGTGGATATTGATCAGAGAGAAGACATAATCTGACTTACACTAAAAAGATAGCTCTAGTTATGAAAATAGACTGTGTTCCTCTGACTTCATTTGTGATATTCACCACCACGGATGCTTAATGCTGGTTAGTTCACTGGGGGTTGCTAAAATGGTGACGTTTTAATTCTATTATTTCTTTCACATTTATTAGATTAAATACATGAATGAAAAGATACATTCTTGTATCTATTATTTGGTTATGCAATGGTACAGTTCTTTTAGGAAAGACGGAATAAAAGTTTGATACTATCTCTTTATTTACTAATTGTTAGAAAGTGATCAACGCATGGGTGTAAACACATTTGATTGGCTTTAATGCATTGCCTTTATTAGCATTATTGAAGCTCAAATAGTTCCAATTTTGGCTGATAGGAGCCCATTCAAGTTACCTCCAGGTCATTACATTTTTTTGGTTCAGTATTTATAATGTTTACCTGTGGAACAGTCGGATACAGTAGAAGCTACTTAATCATGACAGAAGAAGGAGTCCATTATGTGCATTCTAAATCATAAATGATAATGGGAAAATTTGAAAGAACGAGAGTTTCTCAACTATGGGATTTTAGGTTTCTCTCTTTTTCTCTCAATAGGTTTCCTAAAGGGGTTGAACAGAGCTAGTCAGCATAATATTGAACCTGGATAATCCTGAACACTTTTAGTAATTTTATTATACTCCATATAATTTGTTTTAAAGTCAGGCTAATGCAACAGATGCAGTTCAATGTAAATTAGACACGTTCTCAAAAGTGTTAAAAGCTAGGACTGTTTAGTAGTGGATAATAACTTTTACAGGTGAGATGGTGGCCAGTCTGGCACTAACTACTCTCAAATTCACTGTAGAAGTGTTTGTGAGGATGGTGATAGAAAGGATGACAAGATCGATATTACAATTATATTCTTTTACATTTTCCATGAAAATTCTTGTTCCTAGTATTACATCCTAAATACAGGTTTATAATCCTTTATAAATCATTGCTGATCTCACCTGAACTCATAAGAGGCTAATTATGGTCTTTATTTATCCCACTTGGCAGGTATTGTCATGCATTTTGCTATAGAAACATTAATATTTTTGATTACAGACAGCTACCCCAGACCATACTGGGGGTAGTAAATAATATGTAGCATATATACCCATATTATATTTATATCCAATATGAAGTTATATTAGTATTTTTCTAAATATGCCTCATCTCAGAATTTTAGATACAGGGTTATGGATATACAATCTATATATCTACTACTTACTTATTCCCCATCAACTACACTTTAGTAATTACTTTCTTTGGACTTTTTTATTCCTTGTGTATGTAGGTAGGTATGTATTTTTAAAAAGTATCAGGAGATCTGTCATATAAGTCTAAATTTTCTAGTTCCAAAGTTCATACCATTTTCTTAGATGCTAGCTTGGAAAACCTTCCATCTAAATTCCCTAATCCTTGAGATAAGAGGTCTAGAAGAGCAATAGTTTTTGGCAGGCATGGCAACTCTGATTAGTCTTGGGTGCTTGGATACCAGGTAGCAGGGACTGCAGAGGCCTCTGTGGTCCCTGCAGGTGGAGGTGATATGAATGATGTTCAGTGCCTCCCTGAAATGATGTTCTTTGCCTCTCTGGAGGCAAAGAAGCAAAATCAGAGCAGCACTGGTGTGGACCTTGCTTCAGCCCATTTTCCCATCTAATCCAGGAACAGCATCTAGTCTTCCTCTTTTCAGCAAGTGAATTGAAGCCTAACAATTAGAAAACATTATAATGATGATTGGTACGATACAAATATGAAGTGTTATTTTATCATCATCGTTATTGTTGTCATCACTGTCATCATCGACAATGGAAGCTTATTATTTGCCAGACACACTGAAGGCACTTTATGTGAGTGATCTCATTTGCACCCCTGCCTTCAAGGACAGTGTCATTGGTGCTGCTGTGGGTCAGTGTTTCCTTAGTGTGTTCTTCAGAACTTCGGGTAGCCCATGGAAGTATTTTGGGCCGTTAAAGTCACTAAAGACACCAATAGGTGCTATTTAAATATCCACTAAAATAATATTTATTTAATCTCCCTTCTTTTAACAGAACAGTTTTGAGAGTTCCCATGTGCACATTGAGTGGAAGTTAGGATGGTTAATATAGCCCAGAGAGCCTGCTGGTGACACAGTAACTCAGCTGATAAAGCACTCGGCAGAATGCTGTAAACCACAGTGGTACTTTTGACCATTATACAGTTGGTAATTATTTTAAGACTTAGGCTTAGGTTGTTTAACGTGGACCTCTGTTGAATAGGAAACACAGGGAACTCATTATTAAACTATATTAACTTATTAAACTATAAGTTAATAAAGAGGATGACTGTGGTGACAAATCCGCAAATCTGTCTCAAGATGCTGTACAACAGCTTTAGAAATTCCATTATCTAATTTAAATGTTTATATAGCATATTAAGATACTTCTATACCTAAAAAAAATCGTTAAATGAGAAAATAATTGGGCCTATTTGGTATTTGATTTATTGGGAAAAAAGATTATCCGAATCCACAGTAAAACTTTGAAGAGAAGCACTAACCTGCTAAAATATTGAATCATTTAGAATGGAAATGCAAAAATATTATAAAGTTGAATTTATGAAGTACAAAATGAAACAACCACAAACATCAGATTGTGAAAGTAGGTTTTTGAGGGTTTTTTTTTGGTATATTATTAACTTCATCAATGCTTAGGTTCATCAGAATCTATAGTTTAAAATACATATACCATCAAAAGATACTATTTTTATTTGGGAATTTGTGAAGTTATTTCAATTTATTTTAAAGTAAGTTAAGTATCATGTGTATGTGCAAAAAAAAATCAAAATCTCTCTCTCTCCCTACAGATACAGTGAATATTGTTAAAGGTAAATGAAAATAAGATCTTTCCCCCTAAAATTAAAAAAAAAAAAGAGAATATATGAAACAGCAGCTTGGGCAGTCTCTATAGACACCTTTGTTGTATGTTTGTACATAGTGTAGAGCCAAGAGTTTGGTGGCAATTCAGGAGAGAGAAAAGAAATAGGCAAAAGAGGTTCACTCTGATCTTGGACTTTATAATTATTTGTTCTTGGTCTTTGTTCAAGTCTGCTGACAGCCTTCCCACACTCAATGCTAACCAATTTGCAGTCCTCTTCTCCAATTAGCTGGTCTCACCTCTCTTTTTTCCTAGAGTTAACCAAGCATCTTTCACTGAATTTGTTTTTCTATCACTTTTTGTACACATTTTCCTTTTTTTCTATTGTGTATCCTGATTAAAATGGTGACAGATTATCTCCTACCCTAACTTTAATGATTTTTTTTAAAGGACAATTTGGTTCTTATTAGAGTTTTCTTTTTTGACTTATTAGAACATGATGGTGGAAAGATTTGTTTCTTGTTTGAACCTAACTCTGTTATCATAACAGGTCTCTGTCAGAAGCTTTGCCACTTTTCAGATCACTGTATTTGTCTTCCCGGGGTTTAGGCAGCAGGTGCCTAAATTTAGATTCTTCTTTCAATTCCTGAGTCCTTTAAGTTATATATGTCCACTTTTTCTGCCTCTGTTTTACCAAAACCCAAGTTTTTTTGTTTCTTGTCCTCCCACAAGACAGACAATTTCAGATGCCTATATGTAGCTGTGATTTTCTAATCCTGACATGTAATCAAAAGAAATAGAAATGGGAGACGGAGGGATGTCACAGGTAATTCAACAAAAATATTTAGCTGACTTTGCTATGCCTTTTTCACTTTGGAAAATTTACTTTTTTTGTTATCATATTCACTTAAGTTCTTGATAAAACAGGTGTTTACTACCCTGAATACACACTATTCCAGGATTATAGTGATAAGTGGCAAAGAAATGGTTTCCTAATCACTTAGGTGGGTGATGAAGGGTTTATGGTGGTCAATACAATAAACTGGTATTTTCACTGTATCAATTTCAGGTGGCCACAGAAAGCTTTGAAGTGCCTGATTTTAAAAAGTCATTTCCATTATTCTCATTGTACTCTTATTCCAGCAAGCAGGTGAAGATCTATTTTTTATAACAGCTTTATTGAGACATAAGTAATATACTGTAAAATTCACACTTTTAAAGTGGTTAATATATAGTCACAGAGTTTTGCAATTAATACCCCTCTCTGACTTCAGGTCATTTTCATCACCCCAAATGTCCCTGTGCCCATTGGCAGCCACTCCTCATTTTCTCCCTCTCCCTTCCCCTGGCAACCACTAATCTAGTTGCTATTTCTATGAATTTTTATTTTGTGGACATTTTATATAAATGGAGTCATATAATATGTAGATTTTTATGATTGGTTTCATTCAATAGTATATATTCAAGTTTAATTCATGTGGTAAAATGAATAGTACTTCATTCATTTTTGTTGTCACTTACTATTTTATTGCATTGATACACCACATTTTATCCATTTTCTGCTGATGGACATTTGGGTCATTGGCATGAAGTGGTACCATCTGTAGTTTTGATTTGCATTAAAACTATTTTTTTTTTTTTTTTTTTGAGACAAGGTCTCACTCTGTCACCCAGGCTGGAGTGCAGTGGTGCAATCTCAACTCACTGCAACCTCCGCCTCCCAGGTTCAAATGACTCTCATGCCTCAGTCTCCTGAGTAGCTTGGATTACAGGTGTGTGCCACCAGGTCAGGTTCTTTTTTTTTTGTTTTTTTTTTTTTTGTTTTTTTTTTTTTTTAATTTTTAGTAGAGATGGGGTTTCACCATGTTGGCCAGGCTGGTCTTGAACTCCTGACCTCAAATGATCCCTTACACCTCAGCCTCCCAAAATGCTGAGATTACAGGCATGAGCCACCACACCCGGACTGATTTGCATTTCTCTAACGACCTGTGATGTTGGTGAGCATCTCTTCCTATGCCTATCAGACATTTGCATATCTGCTTTAGAGAAATGTCCATTTATCTTTCCATCGTTGAGTTGTAAGAGTTCTTTCCATATTCTGGATAAAAGTCCTTATCAGACAGAGGATTTGCCAGTGCTCTCTCTCATCCTGTAGGTTGTCCTCACTTTCTCAACGGTATTCTTCAAAGCTCAAAATTGTCTAATTTTGATGAAGTACAGTTTAGCTAGTTTCTTTAGCTAGTTTCTCTTTTCACTTGGGCTTTGGGTATCATGTCTAAGATGCCATAGCCTAATCCAAAGTCACAAATTTATTTCTAAGTTTTCTTCTAGAATTTTAATAGTTTTAGGTCTTACATTTCTGTCTATGATTCAATTTGAGATACATTTTGTGTATTGTTTGGCAGAGGTCCAGCTTCATTACCTTGCATGTTGCTATACAGTTGTCTCAACATTTTTAAAAAAGACTTCTTTCCCTATGGAATTCTCTTGGTACTGCTGTCAAATATTAATTAATTATCAATGTAAGGATTTATTTCTGGACTTGGAATTCTACTCCATTGATCAGCATTTCTACCCTATGTCAGTACCACACCATCTTGATTACTGTAGCTTTGTAGTTAAATTTTGAAACCAGGAAATAAGTCATACAACTTTATGCTGTTTCAAGATTGTTTTGGGTACTTCTATTTGCATATCAATTTCTTGCTCTCTTCTCTCATTCTGGAACTCCTATTATGCCTATATTGATCTCATAGTAAAATGAGTTTGTTTTTGAAAATTCTCTATATTTTAATATATTTGTTATTTTCCCAAGGTCATTTTTCATCTTACTATGAAACGATAATATTCTTTAATTCTAATGCTTTTAAGTATTGTCACTTTTAAAGTCTTTTGAATATTTCCTTTGATTTGTGTGTTAGATAAGCTAGATGTTACAGAAGCATATCATTTTCTCTTTTCTGGTAATCGCAAATAATTGTCATAATCATTTCCTGCTCAAGCCCAGCTTGCTGGTATGATGACAACAACAAAAGTAGCAAACTAAATAATAAGCTCTCAACTGTGTGTAACTTGTGTAGAATTCTTTTCTTTTACTAGGAAAATTAGCCTCTGCTTTTCCCGTACCACAGGAAACTGTGGTATGGGTAAACAACAGCAACTACTACATCATAAAACAGGTGAAGTAACAGGAACTTCCCTGAACTGACCGAAGAACCCATGAAAATTCTCCAGGACCCAGAAATACGTGTTTAGATTTACTTGTTTGTTGTTGTTATTGTTGTTCCTGTTTTAACTCCAACTGTCTTTTATGTTTTTTCTACTACCCATGGTAGAAATAGTGCTTCCTATTTCAATGCTAAAATGTACATGTATAGATCCACTATTTTAAGGTGATGCCATTAAATATAGGGAGTAGCAGAAATCGCCAAAGCCAGTTTACTTCCCTCTAAGTATGAACAAACCATATATTCAAAGAGATGGATGTATACTTTCAGTATTCTGTAGAAATCAGTTGGAACTGTTACACTGACACCACTTATTCTTCACTCTCCTTGTAATTTTTTTGGTGCTAATCTTTTCCTCTAAGATCAGGTTAATATTTGTAAAATGCTATTTGAACATACTTATATATTATATATTATAGTGTCAGTTTTCATTCATGTCACTTTACTACCTAATATTAGGAATTTCTGATTTCACAGTCTTTCCTTACAAAAGAGTTTGTTTCAAGTGATTTTTACATTTGTTTAGGTGTTTTGATTATTTAGATATAAGTATGTAATTCTAACAAAAATCAATTTTCATTCCAACAGAAGGTTTAAAGAAAACTTTTCTTCTTATAGTAATCTGTGGATATAAAGGAAAATATGTAAAGTCTAACCATATAAAACTGCCATTAATCAATCATTTTGACCTACAAAAAATGATCATAAGCTTCAACCTATAAATAAAAGCCTGGAAGGTGTCCAACACTGGTAAGTTGTAGAGGCTTAAGACTATTCTGGGAAGGAGATTTATTTTCTTCTACTTCTTTATATTTGTATAATGTTTCATTTATGTTTATTGGTTATAAAAAAAGTTAAGCTATATTAAAATACTATAGCATTCACTTTAAGAATATGTGTGACAAGATGGAGCTATGGAATCTCTTGAGAGCATTCCACTAAAATGTAATCCCCATGAAGGCAGAGACTTGTCTAAATTATTCATCAGTATATCCTTAGTGTCTATTCTGGTGCTTGGCTAAGCGAGTGATAAATAATTAAGTGTTGTAAGATCAAATCTATGAACAAACATATAACAAGCCTTCTCAAAGAATTAAATATATTTTTAGAATCAAGAGGGTTCATGAAGCACTGGGGTCTCAGTCATAAAATGTTATGAATCTTCAATCTTGGATTCTGCCACTGAGGTGATTTAATTATTGTCCATGTATCTGCTTTTCTTCTGAGTAACTGTCAGCTCTTTATGAATTCGGTCTTCTCTATATATTATACTCTCCTGTTTCACTATTTTCTCCACTTGCTATGACACTCCTCTCTTCTCAAAATCAATTTTATCTCAGGATCCTAAATTTAATATCTGGCATTTCTTAATTGCACCCCCTTTACTTTGCTTATATTGCTAACTGCTTCATTTTGTCACAATTGGGACTAAGCATAGTACCTGCCTAGATAAATGGTATTTTTAGACGCTGTGGGAAGTAAAAACGGTCACACACAAAAATGATGTATCAGACAGTTTTTATGGCCATTGGTCTAGAGATAGGAAGTCCAAAGTGTAAATCCAGGGATGAAGAGAGAAAAAGCTGCCTAGTGGAAAAGTCCCTGTGGCAAGGAAGAAACTTTGGAATAATGATTACACTGCATGGTATTTAGTTTTCTACTGGTGACTGTGCTGTGCTATAATGTTGCATTCCTCCTCAGTATCACCTATCCCATTTTCTCCAGAAAATCTACAACACTTAATAGTCTTGTTTAAGTGGCTGTTTTAGGGGATGAATGAAGTGGGATGGAGAAGGGGTAGCAACTAGAGGAGCCCAGAAAAACGGTGGGAAGACAGACGAACCTGGGAAGCAGTCCTCAGCACATCTTCACTTAGGAGCAGACCTGATGTGCGGGAGAAACATTTCCCCCCACCTGTGAGATGAGAGTGGGCCTTGAAAGAGTTATACTTAGGATTTAGTGCTCCCTGTGTTTATTATCTCTGAAGGTGACACAATTGTACTCACCCCTATGTCCTATTTTGCTTCCACTTGCCCAATTCCTTCTCATTCCTGATGTTCTCATTGGGGAAAATAAAAATAAAATTTTCTGCCAGTCCACTGAATTCTCTCCACAAAGGTAGAAAATAAGCAATTTCATTATTAGATAAACATTAAACCACATTGTAACGCACATCACAGGCAATTTGCTAAAGCAATTGTAAGAACAGAAAGAAGTCACCATTTTATAAAAATAGGCAGATGCTGCCGGGCGCAGGGGCTCACGCCTGTAATCCCAGCACTTTGGAAGGCCGAGGTGGGCAGATCACGAGGTCAGGAGATCGAGACCATCCTGGCTAACACGGTGAAATCCCGTCTCTACTAAAAATACAAAAAATTAGCCTGGTGTGGTGGTAGGCGCCTGTAGTCCAAGCTACATGGGAGGCTGAGGCAGAAGAATGGCATGAACCCGGGAGGCGGAGCTTGCAGTGAGCCAAGATTGCAGCCACTGCACTCCAGCCTGGGCAACAGAGTGAGACTCCGTCTCAAAAAAAAAAAAAAAGGGCAGATGCAACCCATTGCATGTATGTTCTCAAGACAAAGGACAACTTGCCCACTGGTAAGAGGACTTGACAGAACCATTTGCTCTACATAGTTTATCCTAAATTTGCTTGGTACTGTGTGGACATCTGTGTTGGCTGATTGTCTTTATCCAAAATGTCTTATTCTGCTATGCTATGCTATGCTATGCTATGCTATGCTATGCTATGCTATGCTATGCTGTGCTGTGCTGTGCTGTGCTGTGCTGTGCTGTGCTGGTAATTATGACTGAGAGCCAGGAACCTAGTTAAACTCCTATAGACAGGAATATAGGGGTACTATCTTCCCTATGTGTACAATTCAAAGACAGGGGTCCAAGTTTCTTCAGGAAAAACACTCTTGAGTAATAAAACTGTTAGGATGCTTTTAGCTTTTTGGAAGATTTACATCCAAATAAAAAAGACTGAGAAAGAATTTGCAATTACTTGTTTTTAAAGAAAATGATGTAAGAGAAAAGAAGGGATATCTTTCTTTTTGGCACCGAAAAAATCATGTTTGTCGTTGTTTTTGTTTTTAGATTTGTTTTCTCCCTTACACTGTACAACACTGGTTTACAGAAGGAAGCAATTTTGCTCCCTAGGGGTGACTTGACAGTGTTGGGAGATATTTTTGGTTGTCATAACTGGGAGGTGGGAGGCTACCAGCATCTAGTGTGTAGAGGTCAGGGATGCTGTTAACACATCTTACAGTGCATAGGACAGTCCCTTGCAACAAAGAAATATCCAATCCAATATGTCAACAGTGCTGGGATATACTTATATAACTCTTTCAAGGGCCACTAGCATCTCATATGTGAGGGGAACTATTTCTCCCCCACATCACATCTGCTCCTAAGTGAATATGTGCTGAGGATTGCCTCCCAACATGGTCTGTTTTCTGACCATTGTTCTGGGCTCCCCTAGCTGCTACACTCTCTCCATTCCACTTCATTCATCCCCCAAAACAGCAAATACACTTATATTTTTGTTCCAGTCTAATTATTAACAGCACCCACTTTTTATATATTTACATATGTTTGCTGTACAAAATATATATATATTTGCTGTCCCAATGTAATTATTTTATATATATACTACATATATAATATAGTATAGTCATCTTGTCTATAAGCCAATTGCCAATAATTTTACTGTCAAGAATTATCCTCAGAACACTTATGCCATTAACAGAGCCTCTCAGAATGTTCTGGTGAACATTTAAAAAATGACTTTCTGCAGGAGGGTGGGAATGCCCTGACTTGGAGTGCTCGTGATTTATGTAATATACATACTTCCAACATGGTCAATTTCAGGCTATCATTTAAAGTTCAGAGGATTTGAAAACAGGGCTAGTGGTGGCTCTGTTTAAAGATCTCAGAGACCCATTTTCTGCTTTGTTGTTCTGCCATCTCTAGGTGTGGCATTGAGCCTTCGTCTCATGAGCAAAGATGACAACTAGAACTATAGTCATCACTGGGGCAAAGAGCATGAGCCAGATAGCTTTTAAAGAAGACTGACCCATAAGACTTTTACTTAGGTTTTGTGGTAGGTTAGATTGTTGGGCAGCAAATATTCATTACCCATCCCTCTTCATGGGAGTAGTTTATTCCCTTTTCTATTGATGTTGTGCTTGGCCATGTGATATGGTTTGGCTGTGTCCCCACCCAAATCTCATCTTGAATTGTAATCTCCATAGTCTCCACGTGTCAAGGGAGGCACACAGTGGAAGGTGATCGGATCATCGTGTGGTTTCCCCCATGCTGTTCTCATGACAGTGAGTGAGGTCTCACGAGATCTGGTGGTTTTATAAGGCAGTTTTCCCTGCTCCGGCATGCTTCTCCTCTCTCCTGCCGCCTTGTGAAGAGGTGCCTTCTGCCATGATTATAAGTTTCTTGAGGCCTCCCCAGGCATGCAGAATTGTGAGTCAGTTAAACCTCTTTTCTTTATAAATTACCCAGTCTTGGGCAGTTCTTTATTGCAGTGCTGAAATGTACTAATACACCATGTAACTTGCTTTGGCTTCATAGCAGACAGAAAATATTTCTCTGCTCCTTGACTTTAGATTTGACCATATGACTTGCTTTGGCCAGTGAAATATTAGTGAATGTAATATGAACAGAAGCTTGAACAGTGCCTGTGTAATTGGGTTTGTTCTCTGTCTTTTGTCATGAGAAGAACATGCCTTAGAGAACTGCTGGTTCAGGATAAGAGACACAGGCAGCTGACCTGAACCCTATCCATAGCTTATAGCCAAGCCCGGAAGTTCTAAATCAGTTCTATATTAGTTGAATTCCAGGAGACTTCACAGATATGTGAGTAAGAAATGTATGCTTATACTTGTAACCATGGAATTTTAGAGGAGCTTGTTACACAACACTGTTTTGGCAATACCTGACTAATCCTGTTTGCCACATTCAGTCTAATGATTACTCCTATCTACTAGAGAGGCTGTTAAGTGGAAACTTTTCTCTGTCATACACTCTTAACAAAAAATCAGAGTTTTAAAAAATTACTAAAGGAGGAGGGTAATGGATATTTAGGGCAACTAACGATGTCTATTACAATGTTAGACTTTGCCTTTTTAGTAAGCATCTATCCTCCTCATTATTGAGATTCACAAAGTGATCAGAACAGTCTTTTATAGGAGCAAGTGTGTCTGTCTTCCTTGGTATTTTTAATTCCTGAGTAATCTGTTTATTGTCACAATCATGTTTGAAACATCTCTTTAAACTGCTAGTTCCTGGGTTATTCATTTAGTCAAATGATAGAAATAAAATCATTGGATTTAACATTGTTTCCAAAGGGACCTATTAAATCTGCCAGCTTAGAGACAGGAAGAGGCTGCAAACAAGAATGACACACAAGCTGGCATTTGACTCATGGTGCTTGGTTTAATTGTAAGTGTGTATGTGGCAACTGGAGAACACAATAAAGTCATTATACTTTTTTATTGCAGCTCTTGACCAAAGCAGGGAACTGGGGAAATCTAGTTTAGAGTAGACAAAATAAATACAAACTGTACAACCTACCTCCTTGCTCCAGCAGATCCCCACGTCACATGCAATAAGCTGTATACTTTCACAACCCACCTTGGATGGACTTCCCTAATGCTAATCCCATTGAAGAATGGACTGAGAAGAAAACAGTGAAATGGAAAATGTGGAATTCAGAAGTGGAGTTGGAGTAAGAGGAGAAGATTGGGGTCAGTAGTCTGATTATGACAACTAGAAAGCTGAATTCCTGATTAGACAAAGGGCATAAAATAGATTAAAGATTGCAGCTAGTTTGGCAAAAAAACGAGACTATATCTTACAAAAAAAATTTAAAAACTAGTCATGCACAGTGGAGCTTCCCTGTAGTCCTAGCTACTTGGGAGGCTGAGACAGGAGGCTCACTTAAGTCCAGGAATTCAAGGCTGCAGTAAGCTCTGATCACCCCACTGCACTCTAGGCTAAACAAAAGAGAGAGATCTCATCTGTAAAAAATAGATAAATAAGCAAATAAATTTTAAAAATTAAAAAAAATGTCAGCTGCCCAAAGAAGCTAAGCTTTCTTACTCTAAGAGACCTGAAATATGCCAGCACCAAAATCACTTAGTTTATCTAGTTACATAATCCATTTTTAAATTTAGTACACTATGTTTTCCTAATTATCCTTTATTATCAAGAATTTTCTATGGGAAAATCCTCAATAAAACACTGGCAAACCGAATCCAGCAGCACATCAAAAAGCTTATCCACCACGATCAAGTCAACTTCATCCCTGGGATGCAAGCCTGGTTCAACATATGCAAATCAATAAACGTAATCCATCACGTGAACAGAACCTATGACAAAACCCACATGATTATCTCAATAGATGCAGAAAAGACCTTTGACAAAATTCAACAGCCCTTCTTGCTAAAAATTTTCAATAAACTAGGCATTGATGGAATGTATCTCAAAATAATAAGAGCTATTTATGACATACTGAATGGGCAAAAACTGGAAGCATTTCCTCTGAAAACCAGTACAAGACAAGGATGCCCTCTCTCACCACTCGTATTCAACATAGTATTGGAAGTTCTTGCCAGGGCAATCAAGCAAGAGAAAGAAATAAAGGGTATTCAGTTAGGAAAAGAGGAAGTCAAATTGTCTCTGTTTGCAGATGACATTATTGTATATTTAGAAAACCCCATAATCTCAGCCCAAAATCTTCTTAAGCTGATAAGCAACTTCAGCAGTCTCAGCATACAAAATCAATGTACAAAAATCACAAGCATTCCTATACACCAATAACAGAAACACAGAGCCAAATCATGAGTGAACTCCCATTCACAATTGTTACAAAGAGAATAAAATACCTAGGAATACAACTTACAAAGGATGTGAAGGACCTCTTCAAGGAGAACTACAAACCATTGCTCAAGGAAATCAGAGAGGACACAAACAAATGGAAAAACATTCCATGCTCATGGATGGAAAGAATCAATATTGTGAAAATGGCCATATTGCCCAAAGTAATGTATAGATTCAATGCTATCTCCATCAAGCTACCATTGACTTTCTTCACAGAATTGGAAAAAACTACTTTAAATTTCATATGGAACCAAAAAAGAGCCCTCATAGCCAAGGCAATCCTAAGAACAAAGCTGGAGGCATCATGCTACCTGACTTCAAACTATACTACAAGGCTACAGTAACCAAAACAGCATGGTACTGGTACCAAAACAGACATGTAGTCCAATGGAACAGAGCACAGACCTCAGAAATACCACTACACATCTACAACCGTCTGATCTTTGACAAATCTGACAAAAACAAACAATGGGGAAAAGATTCCCTCTTTAATAAATGGTGCTGGGAAAACTGGCTAGCCACATGCAGAAAGCTGAAATTGGATGCCTTCCCTACACCTTATACAAAAATTACCTCAAGATGGGTTAAAGACTTAAATGTAAGATCTGAAACCATGAAAACCCTAGAAGAAAACCTAGGCAATACCACTCAGGACATAGGCTTAGGCAAAGACTTCATGACTAAAACACAAAAAGCAATGGCAATAAAAGCCAAAATAGACAAATGGGATCTGATTAAAATAAAGAGCTTCTGCACAGCAAAAGAAACTATCATCAGAGTGAACAGGCAACCTACAGAATGGGAGAAAAATTTTGCAATCTATCCATAAGACAAAGACAGGAGGTCAGACACACCTCATAATAACTCCCCTCCCTTTTATGGTTCAGATGCAACAACTGACCAGCATTAATGTTAAAACAGAGATCATAAGATTCACAGAGTAGACTCTTTATGGCAATGAAAAACAAGTTATAAATAGGACCTAATGCCATGCCAAGCAAGGGTTAAGTCACACACTCCTACACTTGAAGAATAAACTATGTTCTGACTGCCGCAAGATTTTTCTTTTTCTCTAGAAGTTAAACATGCACTGGCCTCGTGATCAGCAACATTAAAACAATTACAACTCATCCAGTCACAGACACTGACAAACTGTAACCCCTGTTTCATCAGCCATAAGTATAGCTTACTTTGGACAGGAGACTGACTTCAGTCACTTTCTCCTGACCATGGATTGTTTTTTATAAGAAATAAAGTCTTCTTTTCCAAATGTATAAATTGTGGGTGTTTTTTGTTGTTGTTGTTGTTGTTTTTTTTTTTTTTTTTTGTAAGTTGACATACATCAGCGCAGCTTGGTGATTTCACAACTAATATGACTGTCTTATGGATGTTAGAGATTTAACTAACACTTATTTCAACATGACAGTAGGTGTCTGTATACTTGTTTGGAAAAAACACAAGCCACTTTTTTGCTTCGCTTTCACACCACCACCACAGCAATCATCAACACTGAAGACTTCTGTGACCCATTGTGTGGGGTTCTCTGCACCACCAAGTAAGCAACCAATTCTGCAGCAGAAATCAGCTCGGTGGGCTGGGCGCGGTGGCTCAAGCCTGTAATCCCAGTACTTTGGGAGGCCGAGACGGGCGGATCACGAGGTCAGGAGATCGAGACCATCCTGGCGAACACTGTGAAACCCTGTCTCTACTAAAAAAATACAAAAAACTAGCCAGGCGAGGTGGCTGGCGCCTGTGGTCCCAGCTACTCGGGAGGATGAGACAGGAGAATGGCGTAAACCCGGGAGGCGGAGCTTGCAGTGAGCTGAGATCCAGCCACTGCACTCCAGCCTGGGCGACAGAGCGAGACTCCGTCTCAAAAAAAAAAAAAAAAAAAAAAAAAAAAAATCAGCTGGGTGTCCTCCAATTCAATTCTGATTCTATCTACCTGGTGATAGCATCAGATCTGGCAAGTGAGGGCTCAGTCCTTGAGACTGCATCTCACCCCTTCAGACACCAGTCACAAGTCTGGGCTTCCAGAACTTCTGACCCACCAGCTTCCAAGATGGGGTTCCCATAACTCCCTCTTTAGGTTTGATTAATTTGCTAGAATGGCTCACCAAACTCAGGGAAACAGTCGCTTACACTTACTAGTTTATTATAAGGAATATTATAAAGGACACAGTGCATAGCAGGAAGGGCTGAGAGCTTCCATGCCCTCCCTGGGTGCGCCACCCTCCAGGAACCTCCATGTGTTCAGCTGTCTGGAAACTCTCTTAGCACTGCCCTCTTGAGTTTTTATGGTAGCTTTTTCACTTAGGCATGATTGAAACATACAACCATAGGGAAATATGATTGGACAAAAGGGTACGAACTAAACCCAGTAATGCCTGTCGGTGCAGATTCTTTTTGGCCTCTCTGTGCAGCATTTTTTTCTTCTGGGATATGGGGCAGGACACTCTCTGGCAGGTGAAA
This sequence comes from Macaca thibetana thibetana, assembly GCF_024542745.1. Classification (NCBI taxonomy): domain Eukaryota; kingdom Metazoa; phylum Chordata; class Mammalia; order Primates; family Cercopithecidae; genus Macaca; species Macaca thibetana. The sequence continues at coordinate 26,462,222 of NC_065582.1, read as the reverse complement.
GGAGGATAGGAGAGCATCAGAGAGAGATTCTTTCTATTGTAATAAGGGTTATGAGAATTAATAAGTGTCTAGTATAATGTCTGATATGAGCAGGCCCCAAATAAAAATTAACTACTATTAATGGCATCAGCAATAATAAGACATGTCTAAATCACGTAATAGCAAATAATGATGAAAACCTGGCTCAGGCTGTATAATCATCTAGATGTGTATTTAAATCTTAGCTACACCAATTACAAACTATGTAAACACATAGAATATATTCGCACCTATGGCAAGTTACTTAACACCTCTGAAAATAAGTTCCCACATCCATGTTGTAGAAAATAATACAAACTTTATCAAGTTAAGATGAAAGTTAAATAAGATTCTGTGTATAAGGAATTTAGCCCAGTTTCCAGCATATGAAAAGCCCACAATTGATGATAACAACTATTGTATTATGACTGTTGTTAGACATTGTAAAGGCTAAGTAAACTAGGGTATAGAAAGCTCTTAAAAGGATACCTTAGGTAGTAAGTGCTAAAATTGCAGCAATCGACACTTATCACCACAAATATAATTACCATCACTACTACCTCTACTACCAATATTATTAAAGATTGACTTAGCAATTCCAAACTTCTAAACATCAGCATTGAACAGATGATTACAATGAGTGGCGGATATGTATAATACAAAAATATTCCCCAAAATTTCTAGTCTCTGCACACTCACCTTCATCCTGTAGACTAACTTCTCATTGACAAATGAATCTTCCCTAAATGCTATTTGTTTTAAGTCCAGATACAGAAACAAGATTTCATATGTTGATCATCTAAAAAATAGTACTTGGACTTTTCTACAAAAAGTTCAAACCTAGCTAAGCAGGTGTTCTTCCCCAAACCCAGCAAGACTGTGATGATTACTATTCAGAAATTCGAAAGCCCACACATCTTTTTTTTCTTCTTCTTCTTTTCAGTATCTTTAACCTGCTGGTGGTCATATTCTCTGGACTTCAGTAAGCTTCCCTGCCTCTTATTGAATAATCTAGGACCTTCACTTCCTGAATAGTAGTAGAAACACATCCATTAACTTCACTCATCAAGAAACACTGAATTATTTTCCTCAGAAGCAGCTAGATTCAGTATCTGAGAGAAATACAGAAGACTTTTTCCTTTTTCATGCTGTGAAACTAAATTCAGTCTTCATGACCAGGAAGTTAGAAAAGGACTCACTCTTGCGAGTGACTGAAGGGGAATATAGCATCCTTTGAAAGAAATAACATATTCCAGAGGACACAGAAATAGTTTGAGAGGTGGGAGATGTAGTTTATTTTTCTGGATCCTACATGATCATCTGTATAATCTGATTTAAATTCTGCACTGTTGATATATGTCATATTATTTTCTTACCAGTATACTGGGATTAATCAGAAACGAAGAAAGAGACAAAGGTGAAGATGAACTAGGTAATTTAACATTTGTTTGCTGTAGTTAATTGCCATAACAACTTAATCAAGAGTTATCTTCATTTTAGAGATAGGGAAACAGTGGCTTATAGGACTAAATTACTCACATATATCAACATCTGGATAGCAGCAGAGACATAATTTGAGACTCTGTTGTCTGAGGTCAAGGTCACTGCTCTTTTTGTTCCATGCTATACTGTCTTAAAACAACAACAATAAAATAACAAAAACAACAAAAGACCTTTGTTCCTCTTGCTCTAAATAAAATAACTGACTTTATCCACCTTTGCCTCTATATACACAAATATTCTTTAGTGACTTTTGCTACTGTTTTTTTTTTAAACTTTTATTGTAGGTTCAGGGGTACAAGCACAGGTTTGTTAGATAGGTAAACTCATGTCACAGGGGTTTGTTGTACAGATTATTTTGTCACCCAGGTACTAAGCCTAGTACTTAATAGTTATTATTTCTGATCCTCTCCCTCCTTCCACCCTCTATTCTCAAAACTTGATAACTGGTATCTAACTAAACTAAGAACTTCTGCACTGCAAAAGAAACTATCAATATAGTAAACAGACAACCTACAAAATGGGAGAAAATATTTGCAATCTATGCATCTGACAAAGGTCGAATATCCAGCATCTATAAGGAACTTAGACAAAAAAAGAGAAAAAGAAATAACCCCATTAAAAAGTGGGCAAATGACATGAAGAGACACTTTTCACAAGAAGATATATAAATATAATTCATTTCCTTAAGGTTTACAAACAGGTGGTAAATAATCCAAGACCACCCTACCCCACTCAACCCCACCACACATGCCAGGGTTACACTATTGGAGAAAAACCCATTGAAACAAATGTAACATCCAGGCCAAAGAGGCCCAACTCAAGCTCCATTTTGTAAGGGCTGTAGTTTAGCTGAGTTGCTAATTCCTGGGCATGAGAATCTTTATTGCTATTATCACTTGAAGCCTGTGTCTGTTTGTAATACCTGGAGGGGTTCCTTATTTTGCAATTTTATGCTATCAACAGAAAAGATTTATTGAGAGGAGCTGTGTGAACCAGACTATAAATTCAGATCCTATTGCTCTACTTTTATTTGATACTCACACAGACAGAAGGCCCTTTCTTAAGCTGAAAACCTATAATGGAAGTTTATTACCCTGTGGGCCAGATAAAATGCACAAGAATACGTCTGGTTTAGACATCATCTTTTATATACCTATCTTTTATATATGAGGACATTCTTTTTAAAAATCCTTTTATTATTAATGAAACATAGTTAAATGTATTACACAGAAAGAATGGTGTTCTCCCTAGGGTGTTCAATTATAATGTTGTCTAGGAAATGGTTTTTAATATTTGTATCAGTTAGTAGGTAATAAGACTTGTGGTAATTTTTTTACTTCTTTTTTTATATTATTTGAATTCTTTAGAATGAGCATGTATTATATATTATTTTCACACAATCCATATGAAGTATTCTATTATAACAATATATATGGGACACACAAAATTCTGTCTCTTAAAATGTGTTATGCTATTAAAACAGTAAGTAGAAATATTATTATCAATTAGATTGCCATGTTATAACTGTATAATAGTAAAACTTATAGAGTACGTGAATGACCTTACATTGAACTGAGAAAGTCCCATTCCAAAAAAATAACGAAGCAGTTGCTTCCAAACAACCCTTCATACATTAGTTTCCTCCCATTTGGGCATGGCTGCTAGATAAATGACGCATGCCTACTGACAGTCACATAGCATCCAAACTCACGTTACAGCAAAGCATGATATTAAAGTGTTTGACTGTATTTATCATGTTAAAATAATAATTTTGTTCGAATGGTTGAGGAGTAATGATGTGTATTAATTTATCTGACAGACTGCCTCCTCCACCCCATACCTCTAGCTCAGGTCTTTATTAACTCACATATGTGCCCCAATCCCTACATCAAGTAGTAGTATTTATTTACCTACTTTTTGTATGAAGCAGAACCTGTACAATGAAGAGAGCTAAGAGGCCGAGTTTATCTACACAATAAAGGGTTGACATGGAGGGAGAAGAAAGACAGAAAACCATACAGGTGGGTTTAAATGAATATTTGGAGAGCATCTGAAAGACGCTGTCTTCATATACATATTACATGTATATGATATATATTTACATATGTAATAATATATATAAATATTACAAAGTACCTGTAAAACATATCTAAACTCAGAGTGGAAACGAATGAGTTTTGGAAGTATTGTTAACTATCAATTTGTTGCCTTTTTTTAAATATCAAGCTTTTATCAAATAAGTGTTAATATTTGTTTCTAATTATTTTTGGCTTTCTGGCCTGTGCCTTTTCTAATACTATTCTATGTAAAGACTGAGTCATATGGACTCCAAACATATCTAACTTCAAATTCAATATAAACGAAAAAGTTTTGTGGTATCAGTAATAGATCTTTTTAAAAAGAGAAAGGGGGCTGGGCATGGTGGCTCACACCTGTAATCCCAGCACTCCGTGAGGCCAAGGCGGGCAAATCACCTGAGGTCAGGAGTTCGAGACTAGCCTGGCCAACATGGTGAAACCCTGCCTCTACTAAAAATACAAAAATTAGCCGGGCGTGGTGGCACGTGCCTATAATCCCAGCTACTTGGGAGGCTGAGACAGGAGAATGGCTTGAACCCGGGAGGCGGAAGTTGCAGTGAGTAGAGACCGTGCCACTGCACTCTACCCTGGATGACAGAGCAAGACTCTGTCTAAAAAAAAAAAAGAGAGAGAAAGGGTAACATAATTAGTAGTGCATAATACCTTTATTTTGGTTCCCTTTAGTCCCTCTTCTTCATTCATCTACTTTGCTAATATTCTATGATGACTGCAATACTCCATGAGAACAGTCACCTTGATTTTTGGCTAATTTCAGAGGCTCTAAAATTTCTCTGTTTATCTCTTATAGTAGAAAATATTCACAAGCCGTTCTTCTGTAGTTCAAAATATTGTTCATAATTTTCTGCTACAATGCTCAGTTTAAGACCAAGAAGGCCAAAAACCTTGTGATTGACAATAATAGTCATTACCAGCCTGGACTAAGAAAGTACTGCGTTTTCAAAGCACAAGGACTAGCCCTTATATCAGCACAGAGGTACCATGACAGGGCTTCCCTAACAGTTTACATTGAAAAGAGAAATAAATTATTTGCTTCTTGTTCTTTTTTAAAAAGTTCTCTCAATGCTGTTTATGGTCATGAACTTTTTTCTCCAATTAATTTCTGCATGGTACCATGTGGAAATCTGTTGATAGTACTCATAGCTAACAATACTTCCAAAACTCATTCGTTTCCATACTGAGTTTAGATACGCTTTACAGGAACTCTGTAGCTGAAAATCTGTGTTTGGGTTTGGACTTTATCAATTTTTGAAAAGAAAAGAGTATACATAGCCATTTCAATAGCTGTTTCTTTCTGTAAGAAATACATAATATAAAGATGTATTGAATTCTGCTGTTTTCTTAAAACCTTGACTTGCAGAATAGGTACTTTTCACAGAAAAAAGGAAAAATACATTTCTCCCTTCATTTACTATTGTTTTCAGGTGATTTTCTCCAGCGATAAACTTTAAGGTTTCATAAAATAAATATTAAATCATACTAATTGCATTATTTTCATTATTTTTCTTTTGAGGCAAATGAATTACCAATAGGGTTTTCAAAGTGCATTCCACAGATGAGTAATATGTCTAACATTTCAATTAAACTATTATGGTTGAAAAATTAAGTATCTAGTTCAAAAGTTCAACAGAACATAGATAAATCAGTTGCTTACCATGAGACTTGTTGCTAAGTGAGGATGTTTTGTCAATTTGGAAAAAGAGAGCATCAACTATTACTCTATTAGAGTTTTCTTGGTTTCCTTGAACCTTTCATCTCAAATTATTCTTGTGCTTTCACTCTTTTAAAAACAGTCCTGCTGGCTTTAGTTCACTTCTTTGGCTTCACAGCTTCAAGGAAGATTTTAAAGACAGAGGTCACATATCACCCTAGCAACCTGGTTGGAGAGAAGCGATGTTTCCTAAAATATTATAAAGCAAATCAAGCATCTGGCTGATTTATTAGATAGAGCTAGCCACTTGTTCTTAACTGGTCATGTTGTCCTGGTGAAAAGTGAACAATGCCAGGTCTTAAAGGTGTTAAATGTGTTTCCTAAAAGCATTATGTGCAATGGCAAGATCAGCTCTTTATTCTCAAAAGAGTACATTAGCAAATAACTATTAAATTAATATGAACTATTTGTGTGTGTGTGTGTGTGTGTGTGTGTAAGCAGGGTTTGGCAAAAATCAAGTAACTGGCAAAATACTCAGGCCGAATGTGAATTGGCACTGTTTGAGAATACGTAAAACATGTAACCTGGTAAAAAGTTGCAAATTGAATAATTATGTTGCAGTCTCAATATGGACACATACTTTCTTTTTTCATTATTAAAGACAACAAACAGTCACCTAAGGTGGCTACACACAGGCATACTCACTACTAATAAAGAGATACCATGTTTTCCTCTCTCCTGCCATGTGTGGGTTTTCCTGTCAGTGAGGGCTTCCAATCCTGGATTAATACTTTTCTTTTCATCTTTCTTCTGCAATTTCTAGATCAACACTGGAACCAAAAATTTTGCACACTTCTATACCAACTTACCAGAAAATTAGAAACACTAAGCACAGTTATTGAAAAGTAAGCACATTTCCCAATGTTGTATATTGTTCTTACTCCTATCTTTTTTTCTCTTTATTATTAAATTTCGGCTTGGTCCAAGAGAAAGAAGTAAATAAACAAAATTCCAAGGCCAGGCTCGGAGGCTCATACCTGTAATCCCGGCACTTTGGGAGGCCTAGGCGGATAGATCACGAGGTCAGGAGTTCAAGACCAGCCTGACTAATATGGTGAAACCCCGTCTTTACTAAAAATACAAAAATTAGCTGGGCATAGTGGTGAGCACCTGTAGTACCAGCTGCTCAGGAGGCTGAAGCAGGAGAATCACTTGAACCCGGGAGATGGAGGTTGCAGTCAGCTGGGATCTCGCTATTGCACTCCAACCTGGATGACAGAGCAAGAGTTTGTCTCAAAAAAAAAAAAAGAAGAAGAAGAAAAGAAAAGAAAATTCCAGATAGATGACAGAGGGGTTTGGGGCTTGTGACAGCCATATTATTGCAAAGCTATCCGACACCAGCTCTCTGGTAGCTCTCTGTGCAAATCATTCCAAAGTGATAATTGTCAAAATTTTCCCCCACTCTAAGGGAAGCATTATGTTAGGGCATAATCTCCACTGAATTCCAACAGCAACTCACTTTTGCCCAAAAGCCAAATGGACTCTTAACCACCATCTTATCTAAATAGCTTCATTACTGATAGAACATGTTAGAAAAGAGGACAATGAGAGACCCACAGAATTTAGCTTATTAATAGTAAAATTTAAGAACGAGTGCCCATATCCTTGCTTTGTAACTGAATGCAGGTTCAGCCGCTCACTGCTTGAGAAGTCAAATAACAAGGACGAGATTCCATAGAAAGGAAGTGACTTTATTTGCCAAAGCTAGCAATGGGGAACTGGTTCAGGCTCCTGCCTTAATGGAATTGCTTTAAACTTGGGGCAGAAAGGAAGAGCTTAAAAAGGGCAGTTTGGCATGAGGGAGATGCAGAAGGGGGCGAGGCAGTACAGGTCTAAGTGACTGGTTCTGATGACATATCTTGAGTTATCGCCCCATCCGCTGAATAGGCTGGTGCCATGGCGGGCACAGCCAGGTTGTAAATTAACCACAACCTTGAAGTGATCTTCTGATGGGGGAGAATTTCATAGGCACCTGGGTTGTTTTAAGATCTCCTCTCTGAAACTTTGAAGGAAACATATAGTTATATAAGCTAGGGGTGTAAGGAGTGCCTGGTGCACAAGGAGCAAAGGTTATAATCACATTCCTGAGAGCTAAGGTGTGAGTACGCGTGAAAAACAAGAAAAGGAGAAAAAAGAAACAACTATTTTTAAGAAAAAAGGGTGCTTGGTTATACTTCTAGGTAATTACAATGTGATTGTTATGATGTTGCAGGTGAGAATGTTAGAAGAAAGATTTTAACAGGAATTCAAGAACATAATAAAATTGTAAACAGCATATAGAGCCTATTTTCTCTGTAATCTAAAGACCAATTGCATGATCTGTTGGACTAAGGCTCCAGTACTCATTTTCTGTCCCTACCCACCTCCCACAACTCAATTTTTTTTTCTCCCATATGTTGGTGTTTTTTTCTGTGACTGATTCTACAAACCCATAAAAATATTAAGTGATGGTTTAAATATTGTCTGATAACTCTCATGCACTTCTCAAAGGACTGTAATACCACAGCCTTGTAGTAGTATAATTTGGCACTATGTTTCAAAAGACTTTAAAAAATTCATTCTCTTTGACCTAGAAATTTTACTTCAAGGAATTTTCTAGTAGGGAAACAATCAGGAATGTGCACAAAATCAGCTATAGGATATCAACTGTACATAATTTTAAAAGTGTAAATGATCAAAATGTCCATCAATAAGAGATTGCTAAAATTAACTCTGATATATTAATACAGTGAAATAATATGCAGACAATAAAAATATATTGTAACAATATAAGGTTATCTCATATTATTGCATGAACAAAACGAGTCATAGAAAAAATACAAAGTATGATTTTTTAGAAATAATTTTTAAAAATCTGCTCTCCCTGCCATCTTGGAACCTGTGGCAGTCTACTGGAAACAGGACTTTTAAAACATTTCTGGAAAGCTATAGTCCAATGCCAAGGCCAGTTTTCTTGACTATAAATAGGGGTTCTAAAACCAAAGGGAGAACACAGCTCTTCTTAAAACTGCAGGTGGTTGTGCCTGAGATGAAACTGAATTCTACTTGGGCAAGAGATGTGCTTATGTATACAGAGCGAATCACAACACAGTGACGTCGGTGGTAAACCAAACAAAACAAAAGTAATCTGGGAAAAGGTAACTTGTGTCCATGGAAACGGTGGCATGATTTGTGCCAAATTCTGAAGCAATCTGCCTATTAAGGGCACTGGACACAGAATTCATGTGAAGCTGTACCCCTAAAGGTTTTAAACTGGTGAAAAGTAAATCGAAATCCATAAAGGGGGGATTTGTGCTCTGGTATTTTTGTTAGGTGGCTTTTAAAAAGTATTGCTCTGAATTGAGTTGTTGTATGCTTAAAATGGTGAAGATTGTTCAGCATTTTCAGAGTATAAGGGAGTCAGAGCTATATGAACTATGTGAATGATGATTCAGGGGTGATTACAGAGATTTAGACGATAACAAGTGTTTTAATGTACCTTAGTATAAGGCCTTATTGCATGGATTGCGGGAGATAAGTAAGCTTTGGGGAAAGTGCAAAGGGGACCGTCTTCCTCATTATAATGAGAGTTAGTGAAAGAAGCTTAAAAGTGTCTCTTAAATTACCTTGTAAGAGTATGTACTTGTTCAATATAGTTTGATTGGGAAACTGAAAAGCAAAAATGGAAATTAGAAATAATTTAAATGGAGATTATATTGATGGTTTTTGGCAGCTCATTTGGATAGGCTAGGGCAAGATATCCTTGGAATTTGTGACTGGACAAAGCATTCCAGTATATGACATTTGACTTGGAATAAGTAATGCATAAACTGAAATATCAAAATAAAACCATATAATTTCATCTCAAAAAATGTACGCACATATATACAAATCAAAGCAGCAATAACTAGAAGAATACACATTCAAAGCCAATAGCAAGCAAAGATTTGGTGAGATTATGGTTGAGATAGATAGCTAGATATGTCATATGCTGTTGTTTAATTTTCCTGACGGAAAAAGCATTACTTAAGTAATCAAATAGGACATTCAGTTGCTTGAGGTTTTATGAGATGGGGTCTCACTTTGTCACCCAGGCTGGAGTGCAGTAGTACGATCTTGGCTTACTGCAACCTTCACCTTCCAGGTTCCAGTGATCCTCCAACCTCAGCCTCCCAGCCCTAGCTGGGACCACAGGCACATGCCACCATGTCTGGCTAATTTTTTTGTAGAGATGAGGTTTTGCCATGTTGGCCAGGTTGGTCTCTAACTCCTGAGCTCAAGAGATCCATCTGCCTCAGCTTCCCAAAGTGCTGAGAATACAGGTGTGAGCCACTGTACCCGACCACTAACTTGCTGTTTTTAAATTAGCTAATAAACATAAGTTATACCTCTTGTAGGTATTTACATTTGAAAAGTTTTATCACCAACACATTACTAGTCCTTGACTAAAAAAGAAAGCAATTATCGAAAGAGATCAAATTCCATCTTATTCACCCTTTGCCTCAGGAAATAAAAAATGAGAAATTTGACCTACCAGACTAGTTCAGAAAAGTTGCCAAATCTTGTTATGGGACATGTAGATGAAATATAATGTATGCTAAGCTAAGGATAAGATTTGTTCCATCCTTGTCAATACTAGTGTCAGAAAATGTAGTTACCTACCTTTTTATTTACTTATGTTCAGGCTAAGATAGTTATATTTGAAGAGAGAGGGGAAAAAAAGGCTCAAATAGAGAGAGAGAAAAAAAAGAAAGCTCAAACCTGGGTAATCAAACTTTGTCTATTCCTAAGAGGCAAATGCAGAATGCCAGGGAAACAAATTATAGAAATATAGGAAGTGATACCACTAAACACTATTAGAATGACCAAAATCTAGAACAATGACAACAGCAAATGTTGGCAAGGATATGGAGTAACAGGAACACTTGTTCACTGTTGGTGAGAACGCGAAATGATACAGCAACTTTGAAAGACAGTTTGACATTTTCCTACAAAACTAAACATATTATTACTATATGATTCAGCAATTGTACTCCTTAGTATTTATTCAAATTAGTTGAAAACTTATGGCACATAAAAACCTGCATACTGATGTACCTAGATGTCCTTCAGTAGGTGAATGCGTAAATAAATTGTAGTGTATTCAGACAATAAACCATTATTTGGCACTAAAAAGATATAAGTTATCATCATGAAAAAACCTGGGGGAACCTTAAATGCATGTGACTAAGTAAAAGAAAGCAATCTGAAAGGGCTACAGACTGTATGAATCCAACTATATGACACTGGAAAAAGCGTGGAAACAGTGAAAATATGGTGACAGAAAAAACATAAATGGTTGCCAAGGGTTAGAGAGGAGGGAGGGATGAACAGGTGGAGCAGAGAGGATTTTTAGGGAAGTGAAACTATTCTATATGATGTTATAACAATGAACACATATCATTATACATTTGTCAACACACATCGAATGTATAACACCAAGAATAAACGTCGATATGAACCACGGACTTTGGGTGATAATGATGTCTTAAATGTAGTCTTGTGATTGTAACAAATGTACCACTGTGGTATGGGATTTTGATAGCAGAGAAACTATGTATATGTGAGTAAAAGGAGTATATAAGGAATTGCTGTACCTTCCATTCAATTTCACTGTCAGTCTAAAACTGTTCTGAAAAAAATCTATTGTATTTAAAAATACGTATATATAAGGAATATTTTACAATGCTGACAGCACGATTTTAATTCTTCAAGTATAAAATAAACAACATAATAAAAAAGAGAAAAGAGATGAGAAAAAATTGAGTTGGAATTTTTCTCCTAAGGATAGATGGTTTCATAACTGATTGTTATCAAATATTTATTTGTTCTCCGAGGCCATGCGTATGTTTGTCTTTGGTGGATTTTATGTTGCCAGATTGCTTCTTACTCATTGACTCATCTTCTTTCATGTTCTTTTGTAGTTTTCCATGTATTCATGCTGCTTTTAGCTTGGCTTGTCTGATTTCTATGTACTTTCATTACCGCTATTCTTCAATATAAAACAAATGGTAAACACAAACTCTGAGACCTGAAGACTTGGGGCATGTGGCTTCCTGGAATAAATGTCTCATTATAAAGCGCTCATAAAAAATCTTCCGTCCAAAATCAACTATAGCTTTAGGTTTTCCAGCACATAGAAAAATACAGAAAACCAACATTACACTCAAAGTAAAAACGACAGTAGTAGTAGTTCCGGCATAAAAATATTTGCTGATGCCTACTGTATTTGTCTCAATGGAAAGTTCAATTCATTTAGCAGGCTATTCTTTTTTAGAAAGCACTAACATGTCAGCTAAACAGAGACTATGATAGTGTCAGAGGTGTTTGGCAGAGCGACTCCATCTTGAATATGAGCTGTGTAAAATAAGGCTGAGACCTGCTGGGCTGCATTCCCAGGAGGTTAGGCATTGTTAGTCACAGGATGAGATAGGAGGTTGGCACAAAGTAAGGTCACAAAGACCTTGCTGATAAGAGGATGTGCTAAAGAAGTTGGCCAAAACTTACCAAAACCAAGGTGTTGACAAAAGTGACCTCTGGTCATCCTCACTGCTCATTATCTGCTAATTATAATGCATTAGTATGCTAAAAGATGCTCCCTCTTCCCCGCTCCCTGCCGTGCCATAACAGTTCAGAAATGTCGTAGCAACATCAGCAAGTTACCCTGTATGGTCAAAAAGAGGAGGAACCCTCAGTTCCAGGAATTGCTCACCCCTTTCCCAGAAAACTCATGAATAATTCACCCCTTGTTTGGCATATAATCAAGAAGTAACTATAAGTATACTTTGTTGAGCAGTCCATGCCACTGCTCTGCCTCTCGAATTGCCATTCTCATGTTCCTTTACTTTCTTAATAAACTTGTTTTCACTTTACTCTATGGACTCACCCCAAATTCTTTATTGCACGAGGTCCAAAAACCCTCTCTTGGGGTCTGCATCCATATCCCTTTCAGGGAGCAATATGATGCTATTTATTACATATATAGGAATAACTGACTTATTTCCTCTTTGTCTAAAAAGATTTTTAAAAAAACCCCAAAGATTTGACATTCTAGACTATTTCACAAAAATTGTCAAATCCTATTATAAGATACATAGATGGGATATAATAACAACTTGGCTATGGATGATAGTTGTTATATCCTTGCCAGTGTGCTCCCATACGTTTGGTATTTGTAGAATATTCAGTGTAATGGTGCACACTCCATCTTTCTGGCTCCCTCTGCCTGTCTTGTGACAGCATCTGCAGAAAGTAAGTAGGCACGTTAAAACGAAGGAATGATCATCAGCACTGAGTGGAGTGAGAGTTGCTATGGACCTTCCTAATACTTTAGAGACCGGCAGACTAACTCAATAAACCCCATGCCAGCCAGTTAACTGTAGACCAAGGGAAGAATCTGAAACAGTCAAAACAGGCAGTATAAACCACTTTATTGAGAAGCTTTAATCTAAAGGACAGTGGAGAGATGAGGCATGCCAAAGGATTATATGGGACCAGAAGAGAATTTTTTCAAAGATGAGAAAAATTACAGCAAATTGGCATGATGATGGGTATAATTCAGTCAGAGAGGGGAAATCACGTAGAAGAAAGTTGAAAGAATTGTTGAAGCAATGTCTTTGAGCAGATTAGAGTAAATGGAATATAGTGCATAAGTGGTGAGGTTAGCCTTAGATAAAGACTCATCTGTAGAAACAACAGATAAATGACAGAGCCTATACAGGACAGACTGAGGCTGGCTACATACTTTGTGATCCAAATACAAAATGAAAATGTAGGGCCCTGGCTAAGGGAAGTCAATCTTTTCCTCAGGAGCTGGCTGTCCCAACTACAGTGGATGGGCATATTAGTTAAGGTTCTACAGAGAAGCAGAACAAGTAAATTGTGTGTGTGTGTGTGTGTGAAATTATGGAGCATAGAAAGTCCAAAATCTTCCTTCCCAGGCTGGAAACCTGGAAAGAACTGATTCTGCAGTTCAAGTCCAAAGGTAATCTGCTGGAAGAATCCCCTCTCACTTGTGGTGAGTCAGTCTTTTGTGGTATTGAAGCCTTCAACTGATTGGAAGAGATGCACACATGCACATTATGGCAGGCAATCTGCTTTAAAAATCTACCAATTTAAATGCTAATTGCATCAAAAACGCTCTTATAGAAACGTTCAGAATAATGTTTGACCACATATCTGGGCATTTTGGTCCCACCAAGTTGACATATAAAATTAACCCTCAGAATGGGTAACCCCTGAAGAGACCACATCTTTTCCCCAAGATGTGCTCAGGACTTGGATTAGGAGTGGGCGAGAGGCCCCTGCCTAGGTGACTGTTGCATGAACTGTCCAGTTGCCATACCAGCTTTCCTTGCCTTGCACCAAGATGCCCACAGGGATGTGCCTGACCCTGACCCACCCTGCACTAGGGCCCAGGTCTTCTTCCTGGCATGGAGGGTGACAGCAGAATTCAGACCATCAGTCCAACCGAACCTGCAGCCCTATGTGGAGGTTGTCAGGGGACGGGAAGGCTGGGGCAGAGATTGAGTGAACAAGAACCCATTTGGGCGAGGCAGAGCAGCAGTACAAGGCAGGACCTGTGAGCTGTTTCCAAGTCCCTCAAGGCTGCTCTGTTGTCATATTGGACTTCACACAAAACACAAATTCAAAGACAAAAGTATTAAGAATTGTTATTTTAAGATGGGATCCACAGAAGATTAAACCCTGAACATAGTGCCTTCTGAGTCTGGGTCCCTATGAGATTGCACTGGTCCCACAGCCATAAAGTGAGTGCAGTCCCTTCTGATTATGGGTCCATAGGTGATTGTGCTGGTACCACAGTCATAAACTGTAACCCAGGCCAGATGGAGATAGGTAGTATCTTAGGGAAGCTTGAGGAATTTTTGATCACTTTTATTTTCTCAATAAAAAGAGATGATCAACTAAAGAAAGAATTGGTGGTGGTGCTCTTAGAAGACAAAAAGAAATTAAATTATTTAGGAATAGTAGAAGAGAGAGGAAATGAACTAGAGAGAACAGTTCAAGGGCCCTATGTGTATTTAAGTCATGAATTTAAAAAAAGACCAAGCCACAAGATGGTGTGATTTTCTCCAGCTACATTCAGATGTGTAGGTGCAGCAGAGAGGGGTATGTGAAGAGTTGGATTTAACTGGAATTGGAATTTTTTCCCCAGGAAAACATGATGAAGGAAAAGAGGGCTAAAGAGTTGAGCTTGTATATAAAGAAGTGATTACAATGTCAGAACATGGCCAAAAATAACCCAAAACCAAAACAAAAAAAAGAAACAAACTCACAGATTTCTTAGTAAATTTCAGACATTTTGTTCCTGATAGATTATCTTCTATCATTATATCATTGATATCATTCATTAGATCATTAATCTTTAAAACATTATTTGATATTGTATTCATTCATTTCACTGAACAAATATTTGTTGAGTACCTATTAGGTGGCAAGGACTTCAGCTTCAGCTGTTGCTCATTCACAGAGGTTTGGACTTTAATGGGGCAGGAAAATCACAATAACCACAAATAAATGAGTAGGAAAATTTCAGGTAATGGGAAGTCCTTCAAGGACAATGTAACTGAGTAAGAAAGTACAGACTGAATGAGGTTGGAAAGGATACTAAATCAAGTGTTTAGAAAAAGTCTTTCTGAGATGACAACTGAGCTGAAACAAGGATGAGAAAATACACACTCTCCAACACACACAAAGTTAATTTGAGCAGAGGATGATGAGATAAGGCTTACATTCATAACAGCAGCTGAAATACAGTGAAGCAGATGGGAGTCATTCACTATACAGTCTATGCCTAGCACAGTCTATGTGAATGGCGCCCTTCAGAGATTTGCAGTGCACAACCTGCACATAGGATCCTAAATTAAGGGAACTTAATGTTCAAGTGGGTGTTATATAGCAAATCCTCTGCTGAATTATCTCATCCAATTGCAAACACATAATTAATGTACACGTAGAAATCACTACTCTCAGCCGGGTACGGTGGCTCACACCTGTAACCCAGCACTTCAGGAGGCGGAGGCGGGCGGATCACGAGGTCAGGAGATCGAGACCATGGTAAAACCCCGTCTCTACCAAAAATACAAAACATTAGCCGGGCGTGGTGGTGGGCGCCTGTAGTCCCAGCTACTCGGGAGGCTGAGGCAGGAGAATAGCGAGAACCCAGGAGGCGGAGCTTGCAGTGAGCCAAGATTGCACCACTGCACTCCTGCGCTCCAGCCTGTGCAACAGAGGGAGACTCCGTCACACACACACACACACACACAAACACACACACACACACACACACACAAGAAATCACTGCTCTCTCTGTATACATAATATATATGATATATATGATATGCTAAATGTAAGTATATACTGAATATCATATATATTTAAATTACCAACAGATGTGGATTTCCATTCTTCAGGAATTGGAGAACTTCTTAACCCCGTGAGGTTAACCTGTTTGTTTCTGTTTCTATCTGGTACCTATTTTTCTCTTCTTTTGTTGCTGCTGCTGATTTGTGTACGTGTTCTCCACTGTTCTGTCACACATGTCTGTGCTTGAATGCCATTTACTTTTAGCAGAAAGCTTATTTAACACTCTGTAAAAAATACCTGGTTTCTACTTCTACAATTACACAAGGTTCATTTTAAAAGAGAGTCATTAACTATTGTATTGTCTGTGGGGCTCTGATTTTCTTCCCTGTGCTCTGCAAAATACCTGTCACCAGTTTTATGTACGAACACTCTGCTTGGTGGTCTCTACTCTGAGTGATGTCTGTTCTTTCACCAGATGCCCCAGTGTTCTCTGGTCTTTCAGCACTGCTTCCCTGGGAAGAAATTTTATCCTCTGTTTCATGATGACAAAGTATAATTTTCTGATTGGATATCGACTGAAAAGGAATCTCCATTGGGCAAAAACATGAATATCATAACAGTTATAATACAATGTAATTATTCATATTCTAAATTATATATTCTCATGGATTTGCCTGTTTAATTCCTTAATGACCATCGTATCACAAAATGAAAAGAACCATAGACTAGGAATCAGAAGGTCTGTGTTCTAGAATTGTTGCTGATGCTTATTACCAAGCTACTAAACATTGTTGATTATTATTTTTTCTCTTTAAACAGGTGTGATGATCCAGATGTAGTCTACCGTGTTCTTCTGAAGACCAAAGAGATAATGTGGGTACAGATGGTTTGTACACCAAAAATAAATAAATAAACAAAGCCACTTTGTAGACCTAAGGCATCATTATACAGGTAATTTTTCTGATAGTGTCTCTGTAAGACATTTATTTTAAGATCATAATTAAGAAAAGTTATAAAAGGATACAAGTGAAATGATATCTCTGGCCAAAGATAATTATATGGAATATTCAAACATAACACTATCACACAAAAGCAAAAAGATTTTGCCACGGAAAACCTTGCCCTTGCTGTCCAGGAGATGGGGTTAAAGATATTAACAGGAATTGATCTTTTTGTGAATATGAGTCATGAGAAATTGAACTGTCCTAATGTACTAATGACTTAAAAGTTTATGAACTGACCAAAATACATTCTTACACATAGACAGAACATTGTGGCCTTACAAAGTACTGAGGTTATGTAGCTACCTTAAAAAACACCCAAGCGGAAGAAGCCTTACTGTCTTGTTTAACCCCTGTTTATTGAAGAAAGGAAGTTTCATTAACAAATTGTTACTAAAATAAAAAAACTTCAATAAAAAATTAATATGGAGAAAGGGATTTGGAAGGATCACGGAGATGACAGGAATTCAAAAGGTAAATAAATGAGTAAGAATAGCTCATTTTAGAAGTGAAGTGATCCCATTAAATAAAATGAATCTAAGAACTTCCATCAGTTGGCATTGATTGGAGAATCAGCAGATAGAAAGGGGTTGCTGTATTCATTGTTACCAATTCTGTTTCCTTGGTTTTTACTTCTATCTGGGATTCTCTATTTTTCCTACTGCCATTAATATGCTGGTCCCCAAGGCTTCCCCTTAGTATACAAACAGCCCTGCCTTGATTCCTTTAGCCTAAATCCGAGTCTATGAAGCCTTAGTCTAAACTGAAACCAGTGTTAAATTTGGACTCTCAGAAATGTCACTCCCACCAGATTTCGTGTTCTTGACACCGTAGGTCACAATCCAAGCACAAGCTCCTAATTTCTCCTCTGACCCATCTGTCATTTCCACTCTGCCTAACAGATCATTCATTTACATGCTAACCCTCTTCACAGGATACTACCTTTACTATCTAGATTTCGTAGGAAACATCTCTCTCCAAAAACACCACATTCCCTGTAGCCATCTAAGCAGAAAATGTCCTTCCTCCCAATCTACCAAATCTACCAAAATATCAAAATGTGGAGAATTTTTAGTCTGAATAAATTAGAAGCCAGAGGGTTTTTAACAGAGAAGTGATATGGTCTATTAAACGTTTTGAAAGAGCCACTCTGAGTGACATAAGTGAGTAAACACAAAAAGGAATATATTTCAATAATCCACGTGATTGATAATGGTCAGTTGGACTAGCATGTTAGTGATTAGAGGTGCTTAAAACATGGTGAGGCCCTGAATATTTTTAAAGGTAGAACTGTCAACATTTGATGTTGAATTGGAAGGGGATGTAAGAAAAGAAGAGGCAAATATGTTTTGTGTGTATGCACACCTGAGTGTGTGTTTATTTCCTAATCAGGAGGGTGAAAGAGGGTGTCATATTAGGCTGGAGAAGACGAGGGAGGGAAGAGGATTATTTAGTAGGAGTGGTGGTAAAGAAGTTCAAAAATTCTGCTTTGGACATGTGAGTTTAAAATGCCGATTCGATATTTATGAAGAGATTGTTAAAAGGAAAGAGAGAGACTGAATTGTCAAATCTGGGATTAAAGGAAGAGTTTGGAGCTGGATACATAAATTTAGAAGTTTTCTGAACAGAGGTGGTATTTAAAGGCTTGAGACTGGAGATTATTCAGAGAATAAATACACCTAGAGAAGATTAGCAACGCAAATACTGTACACACAAATGTAGAGAGGATGTGGTAGAATGACAAAGGATACCAAGAAGGAGCAACAAAGGAAGCAGAGAGAATCAAGAGAGAAAGGCGTTTTGAGAACAAGTGAAAAAAAGCTTCTCAAGCAGGAGGAAACCATCAGTTGATGCTGACAAGTCCAAATGAAGATAAAAGGACAAATATTTCCAGGAAATAGTTCTTTGGATTTAGGAGTTCTTGGGGTGGGCAGTTCATTTCCTGCATTTAATTGAGGATCTTTAGAAAGCCCTGTCACCAGAGAAAGATCAATGTTTTCCAAATTTCCAAAGAACCCATGTTAGATGAAAATCTGAATATGAACAATAGTCAGCCATAACAACGACAGCAAAGATAGATAACATAATTAAGAATAAACAAAATAAGAAAAGTATAGGATCTGAATGAAAATAAAGGCTTTACTGTGGGAAGAATAAGGGCCCTCCAAAGATGTCTATGTTATAATTCCTGAAACCTGTGAACAAATTACCTTGCTTGGCAAAGAGGACTTTGCAGATCATATTTAAGGATCTTGAGATAAAGAGATTATTCTACATTATCTGGGTAGTCCCAAAGTAATCACTACAGTCTTTAAAAGAGGAAGGCAGGAGGATCAGAGTCAGAGGACATGTGACTCCTCTGAAAGAGGGCAGAGGGATATGGGGCTACTCAGAAGGAATGCAGTCAGCCTCTAGAAGCTGAAAAAGATAAAGAAATTTTTCTCCCAGAAAGCTCTGCCAACTCATTTTAGACCTCTGACTTCAAGAACTTCATGGTAATACATTTGTTTATTCTCTAAGCCACTGTACTTGTAATTTCTTGCAACCAACAACAGGAAATTGATACAGATTTTGAAAGACTTGAACCAATAGTAAGAAATCCCTTATCATTCATAGAGAGATATCTGTATATGCCTGGAAAGGTTTTTGGAAAGACTCCCAATTGGGTAGTAAGATTTGGAACAGCCTTAGGGAAGAACATTTTACTTCATCTTTCATCCTCCTGTGCTGTTAGAATCTTTTTTAAAAAAATTAGCCATCTGTATGTATCACTTTTTATACATTTTTTGAACATGCCTCCAATGGGATGAAACTTAAACCAATTCATTTCTAGTCACTGCACTAGGTAGTTTCACCCACCATTAGTGAATCAGAATGCTTCTGCCACTGTGAAGGACAAGAAGGTTTTGAGAAAGAAATGTGTGAACAGTTGGTTTGTCCTGCTGCCCTTAAATGTAAGCAGTCATGTTTTATACCTTAGTATAGAAACATACAAAACCTAGAATCATAGAAAAAATGTAGCTACTCTGCCATCCAAATAATAACGAATCATCAAATGATAGTATTTTCTTATATTTAGAAATTATAATAGCTTTGAGGCAAATTTTGTATATCTACCCGTTATTATTCATTTCCTCCTAGAAAAATGATTTAAATCAGGGAGGAGAAAAGAATGATAGACCAGCTCATGAATAATAGCTCAAGGTTTAGATAAATTAGGATTTTGATAGAGAACTGCTGTTATTCAGTATATGGTATTTTACTTGAATAATAACTGGGTAATGTGTGAAAAGGCATAAATGTGACTGTTTAGCAAGCAGCATGTTTTACTTAATGCAAATCACTAAGATGCAAATCCCTTTTGCAAACCCTCAGCATGTCTGCTTCATTATAAAATGATGCCACTGACGATGATCAAAGCAATAACTGTGTGTATGACTGAGAAGAACAAGATGCAATCAACCGGGCTTTCCTATTTGGGGACATTTACAAAACTAATATTTGCTTATTGTGGTAGACAGTTGTTTCTTGCTTTTTCAACCACAAACTATTCGGATTGCTGCACATTCACTGTTAGGCTACATATTGCTGTTCTTTCTCAGAAGGCCACACATGATATCATTTGCTGTCATACTTTCATGTTTCCTCAGGTTACCACACTTTGGTTCTATATAACAAATTACATAGGATGGTACAAGACTTCAGTCTTATTCAAGAATATCATAAATTTAACCAATTCGCCTACTATTACCTATATTCCCTAATAACTGTTTTTAAAATTCCAGAGCCTAACAAATTCTTTCTAATAAATACAATTTTGGCATTCTATCCTTACACACTAAAATGAACATTTTCTTTCTACATAAAGAAGCTTTATAATATTTTATAAAATTGGCCTAAAATAATAGACATGCTCATTTTTAAAAATGAGAATTTCACTTGAATAGAAAGTACCATGTGCTTCACTACTCTTTCAGAGAATTTAAACACAAAAATGTAAGCTCCTTGGAAACTTAACATGTATATTGCAACCAAAGAATGTCTTAACTCTTTCCTGTTAATATTAATATTTTTCATGTTCCCAGAAGTATTCATTTCTAGCTAAGAAATTCAAATGCTGTAAAGTAGGATTTAAAGGTTATTAGATAATAATGGAACCTGAAATGTGAATTCAGAAGATAACTACTACATAAAGGTAGTGATTTGGCCCTTAAGTGATTGTAGTTTCTTCTTCTTTTTTTTTTTACAGTTTAATTCTGAGAGAGTAAATAAAGAAACTGGTGCCATGTTCACTCGACAGGGATTTTCAATGATGTTCATTTGACTTTATGAATTTGGGTTTGCAAAACAGGCACTTAGTACTTTACCTGTAATTAACAGGTATTGTCATCAGGAAAATCAAGGCTGTGCCACTGATAGCATTTACTATAAAAATTCTACAACTTTATGACCTTGGTTAATAGTAGTGTATAGTAGTCCTCTCTTATTTGTGGGGAATACATTCCAAGACCCCCAATGGATTTCTGAAATTGCAGAGAGTACCAAACCCTGTTTTTTCTTATGCATACACACCTATGATAAGGTTTAATTTAAACATTAGGCAGAGTAAGAGATTAGCAATTATTAATATTAACAAAACAATAATAATACATATGCTTTAATAAAAGTTATGTGAATGTGGTCTCTCTCTTTTTCTAAAAATATCTTACTGTTCTGAACACATGCTTTTTCTTGTAATGACGTGAGATGATACAATGCTCTACGTGATATCATGAAGTGAGGTGAATGATATAGGCATGGTGACCTAGCATTAGACTACCAGTGAGCTTCTGATCATTCTTCAGGAACAAAATCATCTGCTTTGGATGATTCTGGATCATGAAGCCATGATGATGTTGATGGTTGAATGTCAGATGCAGATGATGTTGGTGGCTAACTAGAGGGTAGTGTATATGGGAAGGATTCACTTCCTGGGCGGGACGGAATGGGATGGCACAAAATTTCATCACACTGCTCAGAACAAAACAGAATTTAAAACTCATGAATTGTTTATTTCTGGAATTTTCCACTTAATATTTTCAAACTGCAGCTGACCCTGGGAAACTGAAACCATGGGAAAGTGAAACCATAGATAAGGGCTGACTACTGAATTGTATTTGCAATTTTTGCTAAATGAGTAGATTACAGCTGTTCCTGCCATGAAAAAACTATGTAACTATGTAAGATAAAGATAAGGAATCATCATGATGTTATGAAATACAAAGAGACAAGAAACAGATGCAAACTAGTATGCATCACTAACCTTTTTCCTATCTGTTTGTATTCCATAACATCATGTTTTGTATCTTAGGTATATACAATAAAATTTATTTTAAAGAAGAATTTATATGTTCTCCATTCACCAGTATTAATGAAAACAGGACATTTAACAATTGCCAAATATATAATTTGTCACAAAATGATACTGAAATGTGGAAGGTTTTAAACAAACATGGTTTCAAATGTAATTTTTTCTTAACATTATTATTGCTAATGTGATAGTTAATTATTGTTAATGCAACATTCTATAAAGGTGCTACTTTCTTTCTCTGCTCACTTGAAACAACAAAATATTGATGACAACAGCCATTTAGGCTTCTCGTCATCAATGTATTTATGAAATGTGAGCCCTATGCTATGCACAGTATAATTCACTAAGCATAATTGAATAGTGAATGATACAGAGAGGGGCTGACAGTTTAGAGTCCTCCATGTTAAGGAAACGGTGAAAACTCCACTGGATGTCATGGCTTCCACTCTCACCTTTCATTTCTGTTTGTCTTCAATTTTCCCGGCCTCCAGTGTTGGAGGATGCGATGAGGTATTATCTGCTCTTTTTGCTTAAAAGTCATTTGGCAACTCCCAGTCTAAAGAGACAGCAGGTGTTACAGTGTCCAAGGCCTACTCAGTCAGTTTTCTGGGATGGTGAGCTGTCTTTCAAAGTGAAAAAGAGAGAAAAATAAGTCTTGTGATAAAGCTCCAAATATGTAATCCTGAATGAAGCATGTTGTATTTCTAATCAGAGGGAAACTTTGAAGCTACTTGGCCATTCGTTTAAACTTTAGATCTTTGTCTTTGAAGCTTAAAAGGAAGGTAGTTTCTAATCTATGATGTATTATCCACTTTATTAAACACAAAATTTTACTATATTTCAGTCTTTTAATCAAAATTTTAATCATGTTGATATTTATCAATGTATTCATTCATGCATCCTATCAACAGACATTTATTTAATGTCTGCCACATGGAAAATATTGTAATAGGCACTAAGGATACAGAGTATAACACAGACCTGGGTCCTACTCTTATTAAGCTTTTCATTTTACTCAATTATAGATATTAAACAATTCTGTTTTGCTAGACATAATATTTCTCTTGGCTAGAATCTGCCTTGAACTCTTGAGATGCTGAATCTTTATGACTAGAGGGCAAAACACTTGTTTTCGTTTTTTACTTTTGTTTATTGTAGATGTAGGATCTTGCTCTGTCGCTCAGGATGAAGTGCTGCTATGTGACCTTAGTTAACTGCAGCCTCAGACTCCTAGGCTCAAACTATCCTCCTGCCTCAGCCTCCCAAGTAGCTGGGATTATAGGTGCACACCACTATGCCTGGCTTTTTTCTTTTCTTTTTTTTTTGTGTGTGTGTGAGACGAGGGCTCACTATGTTGGCCAGGCTGGTCTCAAATTCCTGGGCTCAAAGTGATCCTTCTGCCTCAGCCTTCCAAAGTGTTAGGATTATGTCAGCCACTGTGCCTGACCATAGTTTTCTTTATTAAAAGGGTCCCAAAGTAGGGTTGCTTGGGCCATGATGTGTTATAAAATTTAGCTAAGCAGATATTTCAGTACAGACAATCTGTTTGATGGTTCTGATATGTATACATTTCAGTTATTATGGTTTAGTTAAACATTACTAATTTCTATCAACACATTTCATATTTCAGTTACCATGGGATATTAACTGTAATTGCATAAAGCACCAGCTTCACCGCTAGCTCTTTAGTCTACATATCTCTACCGAAATAACAGATGTACATCATGATCAGTGGCAAAACACACCACTCTCAAAGTCTGTTGGTGATTGGTTATGGCACATCTGTTATTTGGTTCGTGTTCAGATAGCAAGGCAAGTAGTTTCATTCCTTCCTTAATTTTCAGTGATAAACACACATGATATTTTACAAAAAAAAAAAAAAAAAAGAATGATTGAAAAAGGGAATGGGCCAATAAAGACACAGGTGCAGCAAAGAAACAAAAAGTGATAATACTGGGAATGAACTTCAAATCAAACATAAGTGCAGTCATAGAAGAATTAGCTAATTATAGACATATTGGCACTGATGCAGTTTGAAAGACTCTAGCTATGTAGCCAGAGGAACTTAGTAAGGTAAATGTATCAACATAAATGAGGAAGGTGGTATGGTGACATGTCCCAGTGGATGGGACACTAGCAACAAACTTTTCATTAAAGAATCTTCCAGAGATAGAAAGCATAAAGAATAGAACGTTGGAAGTTGATTCAAATTTAGAAGGAAGTATGACAATTTGCAAAGGCATAGAAAAGATGCTGGCTTTCTGTCATTATACAAAAAGAAGGCAAGCACATTTCAAACGGCTCTTGCTAAGTTTTTTACAAAGAACTAAAACCCATTACTTCCCAACATTTCTAATGTTTTAAATTATAGTGTATTAAAAAATAATAAATACTAGTTTTACTGTGTTTTTCTTACATATCTGTAACTGACAGTAAAAAAGCATCTTTTAAATGTTTTGATAAAAAGCTTTCAAGATCAAGGCTTCTGCTTGAAGTTATTTTCATGCTCCTGCATGACTCTGTAAAGCAGAGATTGCCTGTACGGTATATACCATATCCCACTAGCTTCACAAAATCTATACTGCATGCAGGGGTTGGTCCAAGAATGGTTTAATTACTGGCAACCAAACTCAGAACCCATTTTCCTCTTCAATGACTAAGCACCAATTATGCTTCTCAGTCCTTCTGCAAAGACAGGCAACTTCACCATTTTAGTAGGCATATGACAAAATATGTCTGAACCATAGAAATGAATACAGTTTAATTGGTTTTCCAGGCAATTCCTCAGCTCCTGTGTACAGATAATTAAACAATCTCAGCCGGTCTCTCAACATTTCCAGTCACAGGTCATAGGAAAAGGACACTGCCCCAGCTGAGATCCTTGGTTTTTAAGAAAAGCTAGCAGAAAGAAGAAAGTTTTCAAATAACACAAAAATGTGATAGATTGCCAGCTATCATTGCAGAAAAGTTCTAATAATATTTAGAGAACAGCAGAAAAATATATTTATTTCTAGGTCCTAAGGCAAAACTATCTTGATTTTTTTAATGTAGTGTAATTAAATAAAAGGAAAACCTAGGCAATACTATTGAAGACTTAGGCATTAGCAAAGACTTCATGATTAGAACACCAAAAGCAATTGCAACAAAAGCCAAAATTGACAAATGGGATCTAATTAAACTAAAGAGCCTCTGCACAGCGAAAGAAACTAACATCAGAGTCAACAGGCAACCTACAGAATGGGAGAAAAATTTTGCAATCTATCCATCTGACCAAGGGCTAATATCCAGAATCTACAAGGAACTTAAACAAATTTACAAGAAAAAACAACTCCATCAAAGGATATGAACAGACAATTCTCAAAAGAAGACATTTATGCAGCCAATAAACATATTTTTAAAAAGCTCAGTATCACTGGTCATTAGAGAAATGCAAATAAAAACCACAATAAGATACCATCTCACACCAGCCAGAATGGCAATTGTTAAAAAGTGAGAAAACAATAGATGCTGGTGAGGCTGTGGAGAAATAGGAACACGTTTACACTGTTGGTAAGACCGTAAATTAGTTCAACCATTGTGGAAGATCGTGTGGCGATTCCTCAAGGATCTAGAACCAGATATACTATTTGACCCAGCAATCCCATTATTGGGTATATACCCAAAGGATTATAAATCATTCTACTATAAAGATACATGCACATGTATGTTTATTGCAGCACTATTCACAATAGCGAGGACTTGGAACCAACCCAAATGCCCATCGATGATAGACTGGATAAAGAAAATGTGGCACATATACACTATGAAATACTATGCAGCCATAAAAAAGAATGAAATCATGTTCTTTGCAGGGACATGGATGAAGCTGGAAGCCATCAGTCTTGGCAATCTAATACAGGAATAGAAAACCAAACACCACATGTTCTCACTCATAAGTGAGAGTTGAACAATGAGAACACACAGGGAGAGGAACAACGCAAGGGTTGGGGGGCAATGGAAAGGACAGCATTAGGACTAATACCTAATGCATGAGGTGCTTAAAACCTAGATGATGAGTTGATAGGTGCAGCAAACCACCATGGCACATGTATACCTATGTAACAAACCTGTACATTCTGCACATGTATCACAGAATTTAAAATTTTTTTAAAAAAGAAAGTCAGCTAAAAAAAAGTCTCTTAGAAGACATACTCTATTCATAATTTATCATGACTTGAATGCATCTTTTGGGGCTCAGAAAATGATATCCCAAAGTATGGTGTTTTGACATGCTGAGTATTTGAACAAAAGGATATCAGAAGACCCCTGAAGCAGCTTCAGAGTCAAGGTTTCTCTGAACATCTCCCGTCTCTCACCCTTCATTCTCCCATAAAGTGAGTCAGAGAAATAAGACTTTCTCTTCCTCAAGGCAGGTCATAGAAACTAGAACCCTTTTTCCCCAAAACAAGCCATAAAACCTAGAAACATTACTCTAAGTTTTCCCTGTCTTTCTGTTTAGGAGCTAGCCATAAAGAAATTCTCTGACTTACCCTTGTCTGATAGTTGTTAATAAGACCCTCATTCCGGGGGTCCTGCCCGATACCCAGGAGGGAGGAATGCTACAATAGAGATGCTAAGAAAAATCTGAACAGACAGGCCTTGTTGAGTTTCCCTCCTTAGTCTGTTAGCATTAGGTCATACCCATTTGTCCAAACACATTTCTACATGGTTGTCCATGTTTCATGGAACCGAATCATAAAAATAGACGGTTTTCCCTGAGTCTTTGTGCCTTCATTTCCAAAACTTCCATGTTATGTAAAACTTTGATTAAATAAATCTCTTATGCTTTCTTTTTGTTATTTAGTCTTTTGTTCTAGAAATGTCAGTTGTGATCCTTATGATAAATAAACACGGAACATGAAAGTAGAAAACACTAATATCTTTTAATTTACATTTCTTTTGGTTAATTCTTCATAAAATGGAGTAAAAGCAACATATTTCTATTCTCTATCTAAAAGACATTCACACAATTCAACTTCTGACATTTCCAAAGATATATCACTTAAAATGGTAGTAAAAACACCATTTTATTGAAACAGTTGCATTTATTTGCCTGATTTTGAATGTGCATTTGGATGTGCAGCCTTGAAACAGATTATATACAAAACAACTTCCAATAGTGATTTGATGGTGGAGGTCACATATTTTAACTTATGAGGCATGTGGCTCATTGCTATACTTTGAGAGGCCTGGAAATGAGTTGTACTAGATGATGGTTGCATACGTAAATAAACAAGGCCAGAGCAGTTCAGCACAGCATCAAATCACCAGTGAACGGATACTAAAAACCTTTAATCACGCAGCTCCAATTTTTCAAAAGCAGCAGCTGGAACGAGCACAAGGCCTCAGGTTTGCTCTCATTTAATATGGAGTAAAGAAGTCTTTTTTTTTTTAATAGTAAGTATTCTTACACTGCATCTTAGGTAATAAAATACAAACCCAAGTAAGTGAGCTATACTTTTGAAACTCCTTTTAATGCTAATATTCTTTCAGAACTGAAGAGTAAAGAAGCATTTGGGATTAAATTATTAAACATCAGTGCAAGTGCAAAAATGTTTTTCAGAATATAACATTTATAGGCTATACGTATTAAACAAATTCTTGTTTTTATAAATAAAAATTAAGATAAAATATGTAAAAGTCCTTGTTTATACTAGCCAAATTCATTACAATTTGAAACTCCCTTTGTTAACAACAGTAGGTAGCTTAAATAAGAAGGACTGTAGGAAATAGGAGCAATAAGAAGACCCAAACTACCTTTCCCACTAATTCAATTTCTTGAAAAAACAAATAAACAGGAATATTTTTCACTAAGGACTTACTTTATGTCAAGCACTGTCAGGCCCTTTGTCCGTACATTCATCTGGTCCTCACAATAATCCTGTGAGACAGCATCTTTTTCTATATATGACAACTAACAATCAGCATCTCAGGGCTTCCCAAAGCATGCAGACAGGGAGTAAGCAGGTACCCAATATTACAATCAAGATGTGTCGTACCAAAGCAAAACCAGACCTGATCAGCAGATAAGTAGTAAAAACAGATATTACTTAAGACTATTACAATAGGGGGAAAGAGACTTCAGTATGAAACTGGGCTCAACTCTGACTACAGCATGGGCATGTGGGAATATATAGTCAAGGAGCAGGGTGGAGGTGACTGGATGAAAAATTACTAGGAGGTAACATCAAGAATAAGGAGAATTCTATCTAAAACAATCTAACAGGATTCTTGGTAAAGATTAGCTTGGGTATTCAGGATATCACCCAGGGAATGATGAAGGATGAAGACCCTGATTAGATATTGAGGATGATCAGCTATCAAGGGTGGGAGGTTCTTGCTAAACTGACAAAGAAAGGTTCTTGCTAAAACTGGATTTTGTAAGGAAGTATACAGATGGGCCTAGGGGAAGGCTCAGAAGCCTAGCTAGAGTTGGTTCAGGCAAAGAAGCTTTGTCAATGGCACTCTAAATACTGTGGCCTTCCCCATATGCTAAACTTTGTTCCTACTCCAATAATCCAAAACACAATGGTTTTTTTTCCTATCAAATCAATTGTAAATACAAAGCCACAATTTCCCT
The DNA here is from genome assembly GCF_024542745.1 of Macaca thibetana thibetana. Classification (NCBI taxonomy): domain Eukaryota; kingdom Metazoa; phylum Chordata; class Mammalia; order Primates; family Cercopithecidae; genus Macaca; species Macaca thibetana. The sequence continues at coordinate 26,433,580 of NC_065582.1, read as the reverse complement.
TTTGTCATTGAAAAAGCTCTCATTTCTCACCTATGTTCTTTCTAACACTTCATGCTACTATCACTATTTTATGATATTAGTTAAACATCTATATCACTGCCTTTTGTATTTCTAGGTTACCCTAAGGGTATTTTATTATCATTTTCTGAGTATTAATAAGGCCAATTGAGATAATCAGGATACAAGTGTTTTGAAAATTTAAAGGTAGTAGATGAGCTGGGGTCATAATTATGCTTCCAGTATAGAAAAACAATTTCCTTAACAAATTTTGAAACTACTTTAGAAGAGTGTGTAGCCATGTCCTTCATTCTGTATCAAGAAAATCCATTGTAAAGAAACTATCTGTACACTAATCATCAGGAGATCATCTGCTAAGAGCGTAAGGGCAAATGCAAATGAAAAATAAGAGCCTTAATTCCTCCAGGTTGAAAATAAGAAAAGACATGATTTTTCTCACTTTTCTTAAAGCATTTACTTTAGAAAACTTATCATTGAAACTATATGTAAATTGTTTTAAAGCTAATTAAGCCTCTTGTCAGGTTTATTACTCAGAAATATCTATCTCCAAGACCTGGAAATCATCTCTTTAACATACAATCATCAAGAAAGATTGTGGCCCTATCTCCCTGTTTCTGGGATGGGTGAGAGCTTTATACTTCTACAGGCACTACAGTCTGAGTTGCAAAACTCCCTTGCCATAAAGATATGAAACTTTTACTTTTTTCTTTGCATAAAGCCAATTAGCTAACACAGATGATCACCCCAATTAACAAGTAAATATAGGATTAACTGTGTGTGACAAATGGTGCTGTCAAGTCCTCTTGCTTGAGGAATAGTTATGTTTATTTTGAGAACACGTATGTATGGGTTGTATCTGCTTGGCTATATACGAGTGAGATTTCTTTCTATCTTGGCAATCTCTTTGATGATTGCCTAGGATATGCACCACATTCTGGTTTAATGTTTATTCAATATTACAATTGTATTCTTTCTCTTTCACCATTATATAGAGGTTTCCAGAGTTAGAAAGAGATTTTGTTTTCAATTACATTTTTCCAATAAGAGAAAATATATCCTTCTAAAACTTGAGTTTTGAGCACAGAGAATGAAGACCATAAAGACAATGAACATTTCACCAATGGAAATTTTAAAAGATGGGTGTAACTTACTTGTTACAGGAATTCATGGTGAATTATTCTTTTTGGTATGAAAGAGGTGTGCTTTGTGCCTTTTCAGAAGAATATCAGTTCAATTTTTCCATAAAGCATTTAAATTGCGTGAATGGATGTATTGGTGTGGGGTTATGAAGGGTTACATGTTTAAATACAAAATAGTGAAAAAAACTGGTGATTGACAGGATATAATAAACTAGGGCAGTGTTCATGAGCGTTCATTTTCTAGACTTCTAACCCATAGGGTGTTCTGTTAAAACACATGGGGGAGAGGAGGCAAAGAAGTTTTGGAGACTGCATGTCATACCCTATTTTAAAGGTTCATACTATTAACATATTTCTTGCAGTGGAGGTATTTGTCTCACTTTGTTTGATCTAATTTTCTCTAAATTTACTTTACCTTTGAGAACATTTTTATAAACTATTTCTTAATACCCCCTGATGCTAATGTTATTCCGTAGAACATAGCCCTACGCTGTGAGGAGTCACTGAAGGTTTTTTAAAATATTAAAACCCACTACATCATTGGAACATATTTTGGGAAATGCTGATGTAAGGCCAAAACTGAAAGTTCAGATTTTCCCAATCCCATTTAAGAGTATGGAGAAAAAAGGCACATTTGATCAGTTTGCTTCGGAGTTTAGTGTACGGCAACAGAGCAATTCAAGGTTTTTGGTTAATGAGGATTAACAAACACAGCTGGAAAGCCTCTGTTAATCATTAAGAAAAAGTAATCTGTAAAAACAGTTTTAAAAGTGCTTTTCTTTCCCTGAATTTTTGAATTGTGACTATTCTAAGGAAAATGAATTTAACATTAATCCTTGGTGAGTAAAATTGCCATAATCCTTTTCTATAATTAAGTGAATTATTTTTAAACACATCTACAGCTTATGCAAGCATTTTCCCAAGCTAAGTAGTAAAACATAAAATCCCTTTATGCCGAGGTAAGTTGTTTCCCTGAAAGTTTATAGTCTTCAGAATGAGAGCCAAAGCCCTCTACCCCTATATTCAACCTGGACACTGAGAACTGGATCTACGACCTTATAAACACTTACAATAACATGAGTTTGCTATTTCCTTGTTTTTGTTGGCATTACTTTATTTTTCCTGGAGTCTCTTGCTTAAGCAAAAGATTTTGTTCATGACAGGAAGTTCCAGTGCAACAATCAATTTCTGTTTAAGCTTCCCAGTTTGTGGTATTTTGCTACAGCAGCAGCCCTATCAGAAAAAATATGCCTTCCCCACTCCGCAATACTGCCAGCGTTCTGTGGCATTGGTGCTCTTTCCCGCAGTAAGCAATAAACTCAGCCTTTTCTTAATGATAACTCATGCTACTTATATTGGAGATGCCAGCATTCAGCAGGAGCCCACTGGATTTGCCACTCTTTTAAAATTGTCAAGAAGAACTTTTGAATAAGATACTATGCCGTGATTTTTTAGTAACGAGAGAAATGTGCATGATTCTTGGAAATGCCCAACAGTTACCAGAAACATCCAGAAATGAGGCCCAAGAAATGGTTGGCAGCCAAATATCTGATAGGCTTGAGCCATACTGTGCAGTCTGAAATTTACCCTGAAAGCAATGAGAAATAATTAAAGGATTTAAACCAGAAAAGCAAACAAACAAACTAAAAAAATCCTTCAATTCTATTATAGCTGCCATTAATTTCATTTGGAAACTTTTTATAGTATACCATATGCCTACATATATGAAAAAAAAAGTTTGCCTAAACTCTTTTCTCAGAAAAATTAAATTGTCATGTCTATCTATGTCTCTATCTATCATCTTACAACTCAGGCAAAGTAAAAATGAGCCCCAGGTATATTAGATGATTCAAAATACAGCTCTAGTGAAAATGAGGACACTAAAGTCAGAGATGCATGCGAACAATATGAAAAAATTGCTTTGTAACATGTGAGACTGAAAAAAAGAATTTAGAAATTTATATTACATTATATAAAAATGTGTTCAAACATATATGAATAAATTAATAAATTATATCAAATAGTAATATATTTGAGTATTTTAAGTATTTTATCTATATCTGGACAATAGATATAGATAAAATTTACCTATCAATTTTCAACGTTTCTGGTCAACACTTAAGGCTGGCCAAAAATTTACTTGGAGGGATCTTATCTTTGGGAACATAGGGGATCAGAGTATCACCTTAATTACAGGCTTATGCTATTGGTGGGTAGATACATAGAGACAGACAGATATTAATCACAAATTCTAGCAGATTCACAAATATACTTACTCTATAGGTAGGGTCCTTTATTTCTTTATATCACAAGTGATTCTTCTCTTCCAGATACTGAGAACGAGGAAAATAAGTGAAATTTAATCCAATCTACCTGAAGATTAGTCTATTTAGATTTAACTTCCTTTCTTCAGAGTAACTGCCAAACCTTCCTCATTTTCTACCCCCATCCTCTTGCTCCTCCCCAAAATGGAGTCTCATGTTTGTTTCAGGCAGGAATGTACATTGACACTACGCCACTGAGGGAGAGGAAGACCTCAGCTTTCTGCTAATCTTCCAGGGCACACTGGCTGGTATCTCTAGAAGCACAAGTGGCTTGATCCTCTCCCTGAGTGTTCTGCTAGAATCTATTAATCATACAATTAATGGTCTACACTTCCTCAGGTTGGTTATTTCCCTCTGACCCTTCTTTAATATTTGGCCTCACTTTCAATGTTTCTAACATTGAAGATATATGGTGAACATAAGTGCCCTGGGATATCATTGAACCAAGAGTTAAGAAATCTTGTTTATCTAATAAACAATGAAATAGCCAAAAGATGGGCACAAAGAGAAAGAGTCTGGGTTTAAAAATAAAACATATTTAATTATACTTTACATTTCATAATAATAAAACATTCCCTCTCAATATATTTTTTAAAGCATACTTTTAGTAAGTGGAATAATAGTATGGAATAACCAAAGTGGATCTTTTCATAAAGGAAAATTCACATTACCAAAAGCCCAATGAGAATCATACTATGGAAAGAGGACAGGATTAGAAAACTAGTAGGTAATATCTCATGAATTGTGATGAATATATTTCAAATAAAATTAGCTTTCAAAATTCTGCTGAAGTGCTACTTCCCAGAATATGGAGTGACTGTAATCTTGTTTACAAGATTACTATGTGGTTTACTCAGGAGTATACGTAGGACTGCATCATCTTGACCACTGATAACTACATGGTTGTTTATATGGTTGCTTGAGACTCTTGCAGAGTTGTGCCTTTTAAAACTAAAGAGTTGTTAGCTTCATTTAAAAGAAAAAAAAGAAATTATGTGCAACTCAAAAAGATTTGGAGCAAATATCATGTAAAATATAATGAGGGTCTTTCCTCCATTCCAGGAAATTTAAGAACATTTTTATATTCTATGGTGAGGTCTTCTGAAACTGGAGCCTATAAAGCATTATTTCTAAAGTAGTATATTTCAATAGATGACTTTCTTAGATAATCTGTTTTTGTTTCCTTAATTTTCTCAGTGTTTCAGTACATAAAATACTACTAAATTTATATTCTAGGAAGCTTTCAAAAGTATTTTAAAACATGTTTGACAATTTTTAATGTGAATGATGTTATTTCCTAATGATATAGAAAGTCCTGTTGACCTTGTGATGTGAAAGCACATTATTAGGTTCCAAATTAGTGATCTGTTTAAACTTGATACTCTTGAAGTAGATGAGAGTCTGGTTTTAGGAGGGCCCCAAACTGAGGGCTAAAACTTTACAAATGAGGCTCAACATTAGACTATCCTGGTCTACATAATCCAGTTTAAACTTCTTTAAATTATGGCTTTTCTACATTTCCCCCAAAATCCCTAGGCATATTTCTTCACTTTTAGGTAATGTAAGCATAAAGTAAGGAGAAAATGATATCTTTGGTGAATGTAATTAGGAGGTGAAAAGTCCACCAATGTGTTAAGATTTGAAACAACCTTTATCCAATACATATTTTCCACATTTTGGTATTTTAGAACCTAAAATTCACAAGTAGACACTTGGCAAGAAAAAAGTGACAACATACACTTCCTACCCTAATACTTGGGTATGTAATACATCTTTTGTGCCTTGTACATAATAGGTGCACAATAGATGTTTGTTGAATGAATGAATGAATAAATGAATGAAAACATTGTCTATGTAGGTTTATCCTAACTTGTAGAAAGCATACACTAATGAATTCTACCCTTTCTAGGCATAGTTATATCTCTTACTATGATCTTAGGATCATATCCTTTAAGTGAAATTGCTTTTCTAAATCTAACACAATTATGATATCAAGTGATCAACAATGAGATCTTTTGTTTTTAATTCCATGACAAAATAATAATTATTTGATAAGGAAATAATTACTGATCCTTAATCAAAAAGAAAGAGAATTCTGATTTGGTGAGTTTTCAATAAAGCTTATTAAGTCTACAAGGAAATACGGAGTTGGTGAAAGCTAGAAATTGGAATCTACAGTCAGTTGCCAAAGAGCTTATTTTATCTCTTAATTTCAGTAAAAAAAATGAAGCTGGCAAAGCCAATATTAAACTTGTTATTGAGTCCAAAAATTACTATACAGTGTTCATGAGGAGACTACAGCAATGCTTCCAGACTCAAACTGCTCTTACATCAAATTTCACTGAAGACAGATTCAGCCTAATTCATGAGTATATTGAATTAGCATGACTACATGCTTTATTCAGGTCCCTGAGGAGACTGAATTTATCTGCTTAGTGGGAAGGTCAACTGGATGGGAATTAATTAAGGAGTATTGGAAATGGATTACATTGTAAGCTTCCATATAGAATATAGAAGAAAAGTAAGACCCAGAAGGTAAACATCAATAGGTAAGAGAAAAGGTGCACCAGGTTCTCATGGATTAAAGGTAAATTTTAGTGAAAGAGAACAAATATATTTTCTGAGGAAAAAAGGATATGGAAGTAAATTAAAGTACTTATGAACTTTAGCTAGTCATAAGAAAGATAGGCTCTTGTCTAACGTTTAACTCCATCAGTCTTAGCAACTGCCTGAACACATGAAACTTTACAAAAAAACTTCCATTTCCTAATTTTGGGAACTTGGCTATTATATGTTTTGGCAAATATGATTTGAGACTAGTATTTTAAAATTATTCTTTTTCTAATCTTTATGCCTCTAAGACCAACTATTAATAAACAAATATTACAAACTTAAACAGCTAGTCAAGCCTTTAAAAGCATATATAACATTATTCAAAATAAAAGTATTGAAGAATGAAGCCTGAGCAACAAGGCATAAGGAGCTAATTTAAAATTAAGATTCGGCATCTATGTATAACTTTTGACAGTTTTGTTGTTGTTCTTATTTTTTCTATTAAATACAGTACTCTCTTCCTTCTTTTTTTTTTTTTTTTTTTTTTTTTTTTAGATGGTGTCATGCTCTGTCACCCAGGCTGGTGTACAGTGGCGTGATCTCGGTTCACTGCAAGCTCCACCTCCCGAGTTCTCACCATTCTCCTGCCTCAGCCTCCCGAGTAGCTGGGACTACAGGTGCCCACCACCACACCTGTCTAATATTTTTGTTTTTTTAGTAGAGATAGGGTTTCACAGTGTTAGCCCCGATGGTCTCTATCTCCTTGACCTCATGATCTACCCGCCTCGGCCCCCCAAAGTGCTGGGATCTCTTCCTTCTTTTTAATAAAAAATGGAAATTAGTAAAAAGGGGTAGATTTAGAAATAATCCAAATTTATGAAGAACCTGAATGTTTGAAATATTTTGGGGTTAATTTCGCAGTTAGAAAGGAAATTCAAAGAATAGTTTATAAAATTCAAACCACATTATAGCATAGACTTTAGAATCAAACAGAAATAGCTTTGCATTCTCGCTTCATTACTTAATGACTGGGAAAATTTGTACAATTTACATATTCTCAGTGAGCCCCGGTTTTAAATGGGATATCTTATTGTGTTGTTGGGTAAATAAATATGGGGAAAGTGTATTTAATATCATCATATAAAAGTAGCCCCTAGTAAGTATTTTATTATATGGGGCATCTTGTTTCTGTATTTAATAGAAAGAAAGCTTTAGTTATTTTTAAAACAACTGAACTCCAACAAATTTACAAAAATAACCAACGGAGGAAAGAATATTGTATACCTTAAATCAGAAAATTATTTTAGAGCCCTGTTTTACAATTTTTATGTGTATTAATAGTCTTTTGTGAAATATTAAGTCTCTAAAAAGAATTTTCCATTTTTAAAACAACACTTATTAACATCTTACGGAACTTCAGAATACCCAAAAATGCAGTTTAAGAAAAGCGAATTTTGAACATTTGGAATTCTGCTTGCCAAATGTTACAAAAATACTTAATTTTTAAAATACATATTTAAATTATATAACTATTCCATTGGTGCTTCAGTCACACCCCTGGGAGGAAAAAGATTATGGATAAAAGCAAGGTACTTGAGGATGTTTGAGACTATTAGAGTTAGAGTACATTCAAATGAGTCCAATGAGTGGACTTTTTTACAAAGACATGAGGAAGCTTTAGAGAAATCAGTTAGAGAGGAGTCAGTACCCCACGGCTAGCAATAGCAAAGAGCTATTACCACACCCAGGCTTGAAAGTGCAAGGAGAGGAAGTAGACCCTTATGAACAGAACTAACCTAAGATTACTGAAGGGGAGCCTTTGGTGGAGGAACAAAACCAACCTACAGCAGTCTTAAAGGGAAAGAACCACAGCAATAAGTACCTAAACTGTAATAGCTTCGAACCTGACAGTATCATTCATCGTGTGTCATTGGTTTAACCCGACTAGAAGCCAGACAGTGAAAGACTCCACTGATGCAATCCTTAAGAGTCAACGTCCTAGATGCTAAGCAAGGTGCAAATAATAATAATAACAATAATAATGTAGAATGGATCTATAAAGGCATGAACAACATCACCTCTAATTGTAACATTTCTGTTTTATAGGATATAAAGTTTTGTTTGATGGCAGGGCACAACCCAAATGAACTTGAATAGATGAAAGCCAGAATTTTTTGTTATAGCCCTAAGTGAGAGAAGACTGCCTGGCAAGGCCACATGGGAGTTTGCACCTGGAGAAAGGTAACAGCAAGTTGGAGTCGTAGGGTGCAATTTATGTAGGGTAAGTGGAGTGGCATTAGCTAAGCTCCTGTGGATTGCTTAATTTGAATTATTCCATGGGCTTCAGGGTAGAGGGGTTGTCCATAGTCATGTGGTAATTTTCAAAAATATTTTGAATAATTTGTTATTTATATACTCATCTACTCTGTAAAAATAGATCGAAATGACTAAAATGCAATATAGCGGATCATGAATAAAAATCCATATTTTTCTAGCACTTGTGAGTTTATATTTGGAATTTTTAAAGCACTTTAATCACTATAGAATTGATTTGTAGACTTTTTAACTTGTAAATTATAAACATTTATCTGTAGCATTAAAATGCTTCCAGAAATATTTAATAGTTGTACATATTATTTTGTATGACTTCCCTCTAATTTATTTAATACATCACCTTATTAAAACATTTAATTTAAGTTATTCCTACTTCCTTTGTTTTAAAAAATATAATGCCATGGTGATGCTCTTTATATGTGAATCTATTTGAATATCTTTGATTTTTTATAATACATTTCTATAAGTTACCATTTTGGGTGCTCTTTATTCATTTCAGTATGTCTGTATTTCCACCTTCCATCATTTTCTTTTTGCCTTAAGAATTTCCCTTGACATTTTTTATAGTGTAGGTCTGCTAGTGATGAAGTCTTTTAACTTTTGTATGTCTGAAAAGGACTTTATTTCACCTTCATTGTGATTGGATATAGTATTCTAGGTTGACAGGATTTTTTTTCTTTCAGTTTTTAGGAAATGTCATCTCACTAGTAGCATTTCTGACAAGAAATCTGCTGTAACCTCTATCTTTGTTTCTTCATACACAGCATGTTGTTTTTTGTCTGGCTGTTTTTATTATTTTCTCTTTGTCATCATTTTCTAACAATTTAAAATGAGTCCTGATGAAATTTTCTTTGTATTTCTTGTAAACAGGTTTCATTGTTCTTGAATTTGTAGATTCACAGTTTTTATTAGATTTAGAAAAATTTTGAGCCGGGCGCGGTGGCTTAAGCCTGTAATCCCAGCACTTTGGGAGGCCGAGACGGGCCGATCACGAGGTCAGGAGATCAAGACCATCCTGGCTAACACTGTGAAACCCCGTCTCTACTAAAAAATACAAAAAACTAGCTGGGCGAGGCGGCGGGCGCCTGTAGTCCCAGCTACACGGGAGGCTGAGGCAGGAGAATGGCGTGAACCCGGGAGGCGGAGCTTGCAGTGAGCTGAGATCCGGCCACTGTACTCCAGCCCGGGCGACAGAGCAAGACTCCGTCTCAAAAAAAAAAAAAAAAAAAAAAAAATTTTGGTCATTACTTTTTCCATTTGTTTTTCTATCTCTTGCTTGTACTCTTTCTTTTCTCCTTCAGGCACTTTGATTACATGTGTATATTCAGTTGCTTATTTTCTATAGCAATGTAGTTTTTCTTTAGATCATATTATATTGGGGGCAAATGACTCATTTTTAACTTAGCACTATCATGCGGAATCATTCTGCTTCAGTCATAAATTCTGCTTTGGGATGCTCACATCTTGAATACACTCTCTGAGTGAATAGCAATACTGCAAACTAGGAACACAGGAGAGTTTATAGAATCAAAGCACATTTCCTCCTAGCCACTCAAATTTGATTCTGCTGATGGAGCCCTTCCTGTTAGTTTTCCAGTCATCTTTTTGTTAATCAAGCCAATAAACTAGAGTCAAGAGTATGTCAGTCTTACCATTTGCAAGAAGCTGGAGAACCAGTATCAAAGAGGAAAAAATGAAATCACTTCTTTAATGCTCTGAAAATAGAGTTCTCACTGTGAAATTTCCTCCAACTTAAGGCACAGTCTGAAGGTGAGGCTGAGGAGTAATGTATCTAGTTATTTTTGTGGGGAAAGGGCGTGGGCAGTGATTATTAATAAATATGTGTGAATTATGTTTTCAAAGAAAGAATTTCCTATTCAGAAAAATGTTAATCCTATTTTGTAGCAACCAGAAAACCGGATTTGTAAAGTGTTAGTGATTGATATTTAAGTTAATTCTAAAGCATACCTTTAAGATCCCAGCTAGGTATTTTACCTAAACTTCAAGCTTTCTTGATTTCAACTCTAAGCAGCTGATGGTTATTTATAGTTAATGATTAGTTTGCAAAACTGAGAACAACATTCTTTTGACAGTATTCCTTTATTTACAATTGCCTTCTTCAGGATCATTAAGAAATAATGATTTTAAAATGATATGTTCCTGGGTCTCAATCCATATCATGGCAGTGGGGAGGGGAGGTGGAGAAGGACTAAAATCTTTAGTGTTTTAAAAAGAACCACAAATTATTTTTATTCACCTTAAGTTTTGAGAATTTATTCCTGAGTTTTTGAGATTGCACATATATTAATTTTCTTAGAGAAACATACATTTTAAATCATTTTAAAAGCCAAATAAGCACTATTTCTTACAGTAAATTAAATAACAATAAATTCAACACTGTTTACTCAATTCAGATAAAGACATAACTGTTTCCAATTTTGAAATCTTTTCTCAGAAAGTAAATTACTGAGTTTCTAAAGCTCAAAAATCCACATTGAATATATTCACTAATAAGAATTTGTTTCTCCAGTCTATCCCTAATTAAATAGATTAACTTAGCCATTCTCTAAATTTATCTATCTCTCTTCTTTCTTTTAGAAAACATCACTGTCAGCCTGAGGCTCTCTCGGTAACATTCATCATACTCATCCACTTTGGCTAATAAAATAGGCTTAAATAAAGATCCTCTCAAAAGCCTATGAATACATATTTTTTTTTCAATTACACAGCTTAATAATTATCAGTAGCACAGCTTTTCATTTGAAAAATAAAATAAATTTGTTCTGTCAAGCATGAATCATTTTCTTAGGAGTGAAAAAAGTGATTTTAAAGTTAACTTGATGAATTTTCATTATACTAATGTGAAAACTTCTCATAACTTAAAATAAGTTTCTTCTTACCAAACCTTTTAAAGATGAGCTCCACTCCCATCTTTATAACAAGTAAAATTTGTGTTTCTAGGCAACCTGCTCAAGCTGTCTGGCTCGCTTTGTTCTCTTCCATTTGGGGACAAAAGAATTTGCCATTTTAGTGGACTCTGTGTTATACATTCCCACTTTTCTTCAAGATGTCCCCTCTTCATGTCCAAGGCATTCATTCCTGAGCCACTGGGGACATTGACTGCTGAGGGTTCATAGTTCAGTCTTTTTTAAGAAATCATTCTTAACCATCCTATGTTACACTCCTACCCAAGGTCAGCACTCATTCAATGACTGGGTCATGTGAAGTACAAAGTCCCCACTCCCTTTTCTTGACCGAGGACAAAACTGAAGGGCAACCAGTGTCCATGTCATGTGGACTGCACTGCAGCTTAATTTTTCTCTTATCTGCCCCACCGTCTGTCATCATTCACATTCAGGTATTGTTTCTGAGAGCACATCCCCATAAACCTATGGCACACAATTTTTTTTCCTCTGTTTTCTAGCAAATCTAACCTAAAAACAGATATCTTGTGATATGTGTAAAGATTTTCAAAATAATTGTGCCATTTGTTAGTTGATAATTTTAAACATTAAAATGTCATATTTATAACTGAAAATGGATCATAGACCTAAATTTAAAACCTGAAATTTTTAAAGTGTTAGAAGAAAATCTTTGTAATCATGAATTTTACAAATATTTCTTAGATACAACACCAAAAATATAATGCATAAATGAACAAATTAATAAATTAGTCTTCATCACATTTTAAAACTTCTGCTCTTTAAAAGAAACTGTTAAGAAAATGAAAAGATAAGCTCCAGATTGGAAAATAATCTTTTGCAAGGCAAACATCTGATAAAACTCTTGTACCCAGAATACATGAAGAACTCTGAAAACTCAATAAAAAGAAAATAAAGAATTGTATTAAAAAGTGGACAGAAGATTTGGACAGACATTTCACCAAAGAAGGTATACTACAAATGACAAATAAGCACTCAAGAGGATATTTAACATCATTACCACTAAGGAAACAAAAATTAAATACTTAATGAGATATCACTGCACATTTATTAAAATGGCTAAAATTAAAATGACTGGCCATAACAAGTGTTGGTGAGAATTTAGAGGAACTGGAACTCTCATACACTACTGGTAGGAATATAAAACGGTACAAACACTTTGTAAAACAATTAAGCAGTTTTCTTGATAAGTTAAACATATGCCTACCATATCATTTAGCAATTCTACTCTAGGTGCCTACTTAAAAGACAAAGAAAATATGTCTGCATAAATACTTCTGCATTTGTATTTACAGCATTTTTATTTGTAATGGCCAAAAGCTGGAAACAACTCAAATGTTCATCAACAGATAACTGGCTAAACAAATTGTGATATATCCATAAAATAAATCCATATTACTCAGCAATAACAGCAATCAGTTATTGATACATACAACATGGATGAATATCAAATTAAATAAGCTGAGTGAAAGAAGGCAGTCAAAATATGTATATTTTAGGATTCTATTTATATAAAATTCTGTAAAATGCAAACAAATTTATAGTGACAGAAAACAAATCAGTTTTTTACTGGCACTTGGGGGGCAGCTGCAGGAGAGGAATTGCAAAGGGACACAAATACTTTTTTTGTCTAATTAATATCTTTATTCTTTTGGTTAGGCTGATAGTTTCATGGGTATATACAAAGCTTATCAAATTATACAATTTAAATATGTACAGCTTATTCTATGTAAATTTTACTTCAGTAAAGCTGTTTTTTTAAAGACCATATTTAGCCCTGTGGTCTGCTCCCTGAAGTGTATAATGAATGCTGAAAAAACGTGAAGGAAAAATTCTGCAGTTCTGTGTACTGTTATACTGGAAGAAGTTGAGAGATGCAATTTGCGGTGACAGGTTCAACAAATATTAGAACAGCATGAAATGAGAAATTATGTGGTGAGCAAAAATTGTGTTTAATAACATAGTGCATTAAGAATGGTGAAAATGTTTTAGCCTAGAAAAATATTGACAGATAAAATAAGTTATGGAATCAAAATGTTCCTTCAAAATGTGATCTCAACCCTTTGATAAAGGATTACTGAAACTTGTAACACATTAATTTAGAGTGTCTTATGTAAAAGAAATCAAATACTATTACTTTTAAGGTTTAAAAGCAATAAAGGATACATATAATCTATGATTCCCTTCCCAGAACAACATGGCTAGAAGTGAATATAGTGGACTTGGCCTCAAAGCTTGATTCTGGCCATTGGTAGCTGTATAAATATGAGCCAGTCAGACTCACTATAAACCACAGTTTTCTCATCTATATAAAACATGAGATTAATAAAACCTAACTCAAGGTTGTTGTAAATGTATGTCTTTCTGTATATAGACGTTTTGTTTCATAGTAGGCATAAACAAATGAAATAATCCCAGTGCACTCTTCTAGCTTGGAAAGTAAATATGTGGTGTGATTTTTATAGTGTTAATTTTTTCCTAAATATGTGTTCGTCAATGTAATTAATATTTAGCTTTGCTACAGTCAGCCAATAAGTCTTGGATCTTGGTAACTTAAAGGAAGCAACATTTATTTTACAAAGTCTTATGCAAACACTTTGAGGGATCCAGGCTGCATCCATCTTGTGATGACTAATATAATAAAAAAAAAATTTTTTTAATTTTTAAAATTGGTCTCATGGAGGTGGTGAATAGAATGATATCTTAACACCTGTCCTCTAAGGCCTCTCCAGCTGGGAAGAAGGAAGGTAAAGGTAGGGAGTACATTAAAGTGTTTAGCTTGAAAGGAATTTGCATTAGTTTCTCTCACATTTTATTGGTCAGAATTAGTCACATGTCCTGACTAACTGTAGGAGGCTGGCAAATGGTTTCCTTGCTTGTGTTCAAGAAGGAAAGAACTGGGTTAGCTGGGTACTAATAGTTTTGATCACAGTATAACACTGGGTTTATTTTTAAATGCCAGGAATGCCATTTCTAAAAACCATGCTTATTGGTGTAATGGTAATATGTACACGTCCTGATGCATACAGCAATACGCCAAGACACCAAGTTGCAGCAGAGAAAGAGTGACAATCACAGGACCACCTAACTAGGAGATGGGAGGTGATGTGGTTTTGTTCTGTGTCCCCACCCAAATCTCATCTTGAATTCCACTCCCATAATCCCCATGTGTTGTGAGAGGGAACCAGTGGGAGATAACTTGAATCATGGGGGTGGTTTACCCCATACTGTTCTCCGGGTAGTGAATAAGTCTCATGAGATGTTATTCACTACCATGAGGTGGTTTTATCAGGAGTTTCCACTTTTGCATTTTCCTCATTTTCTCTTGCCACCACCATGTAAGAAGTGCTTTTCATCTCCTGCCATGATTTTGAGGCCTCCCCAGCCATGTGGAACTGTAAGTCCAATTAAACCTCTTTTTCTTCCCTGTATGAAGTATGTCTTTATCAGCAGTGTGAAAACAGACTAATATAGTAAATTGGCACCAGTAGAGTGGGGTGTTGCTGAAAAGATACCCGAAAATGTGGAAGCAACTTTGGAACTGGGTAACAGGCAGAGGTTGGAACAGTTTGGAGGGCTCAGAAGAAGACAGGAAAATGTAGGAAAGTTTGGAACCTCCTAAACTTGTTGAATGGCTTTGACAAAAATGCTGATAGTGATATGAACAATAAGGTCCAGGTTGAGGTAGTCTCAGATGGAGATGAGAACTTGTTGGGAACTGAAACAAAGGTGACTCTTGTTATGTTTTAGCAAAAAGACTGGTGGCATTTTGCCGCAGGGGCAAAATGCCTAGAGATCTGTGGAACTTTGAACTTGAGAGAGATGATTTAGGGTATCTTGGTGGAAGAAATTTCTAAGCAGCAAAGCATTCAAAAGGTGACTTGGGTGCTGCTAAAAGTTTTCCATTTTAAAAGGGAAACAGCATAAAAGTTCAGAAAGTTTGCAGCCTGACAATGCAATAGAAAAGAAAACCCCATTTTCTGAGGAGAAATTCAAGTTGGCTACAGAAATTTGCATAAGTAAGGAGGAGCTGAATGTTAATTCCCAAGACAATGGGGAAAATGTCTCCAGGGCATGTCAGAGGTCTTCAAGGCAGCCCCTCCCAGCACAGGCCCAGAGGCCTATGAGAAAATGGTTTCACTGGCCAGGCCCAGGGTCCCCATTCTGTGTGCAGCCTAGGGAATTGGTCCACTACATCCCAGCCACTACAGACATGGCTGAAATGCGCCAATGCAGAGCTCAGGCCATGCCTTCAGAGGGTATAAAAGCCTCAAACCTTGACAGCTTCCATGTGGTGTTGAGCCTGTGAGTGCACAGAAGTCAAGAATTGGGGTTTGAGAACCTCTGCCTAGATTTCAGAAGATGCATGGAAACTCCTGAATGCCCAGTCAGAAGTTCCCTGCAGGGCAGGGCACTTATGGAGAACCTTTGCTAGGACAGTGCAGAAGGGAAATGTAGGGTCGTAGGCCCAACACAGAGTCCCTACTGAGGCACAGCCTACTGGAGCTATGAGAAGAGGGCCACTGTCTTCCAGACCTCAGAATGGTAGATCCACTAACAGCTTGCACCGTTTGCCCAGAAAAGCCACAGACACTCAACGCCAGCCCGTGAAAGCAGGCAGGGGGGAGCCTGTACCCTGCCAAGCCACAGAGACAGAGCTGCCCAAGACCATGGGAACCCACCTCTTGCATCAGCGAGATCTGGACGTGAGACCTGGAGTCAAAGGAGATCATTTTGGTGCTCTAAAATTTGACTACCCTCCTGGATTTTGGACTCGCATGGGACCTGTAACCTCTTCGTTTTGTCCAATTTCTCCCATTTGGAATGGCTATATTTACCCAATGCCTGTACCCGCATTGTATTTAGGAAGTAACTAGTTTGCTTTCAATTTTACAAGTTCATAGGTGGAAGGGACTTGCCTTGTCTCAGATGAGACCTTGGGCTGTGGACTTTTGGGTTAATGCTGAAATGAGTTAAGATTCTCGGGGACTGTTGGGAAGGCATGATTGGTTTTGAAATGTGAGGACATGAGATTTGGAGGGGCCAGGGGCAGAATGATATAGTTTGGTTCTGTGTCCCCACCCAAATTTCATCTTGACTTGTATACCCATAATTCCCACGTGTTGTGAGAGGGACCTGGTGGGAGAGAATTTGAATCATGGGAGCGGTTTCCCCCATACTGATCTCGTAATAATGAAAAAGTCTCTCGAGATCTGATAGTCTCATCAGGGGTTTCCGTTTTTGCATCTTCCTCATCTTCTCTTGTGGCTGCCATGTAAGAAGTGCGTTTTGCCTCCCACCATGGTTCTGAGACTTCCCCAGCCATGTGGAATTGTAAGTCCAATTAAACCTCTTTTTCTTCCCAGTCTTGGGTATGTCTTTATCAGCTGTGTGAAAACAGGTTAATACAGGAGGTAACCTCAAATGTATTTCCCCAGGGAGTTTGGGGCTAGGGATTTAAAGGATTTTGGAGGGGATTGAAATGTGGAGATTGTTAATTGGTCAAAGAATGCAGAGTGAAGTCATGGGACAGGAAGATGAAGAAGTTATATTCTCGTGCTGATTCCGTACCTCTGTAAGTCTTTAAACTGGTTGGCATCAGCTATTTTGCTGAAATTTGGGATCCACAAAAACACCTTCAGCAACCCATAAACAAATTCTTATGATTCTAATGTCAAAGATCCTGTCTATAAGTACAATGTGAATGCAAATCAATTCTTAAACGGTTTTATGATCCTATTGCCAGCAATCCTACCTATGGGAACAATCAGTATCTAGTGCTACGTGACTTCAGCAAGAAGGAAGTGGGCCAAAGTGCAGTTTGATTAATGTTTCATTATACCTATATTTCTGCCCAGGACCTGGTGTGCAACTCCTGTCAACCCTGTAAGGATTAATTGGCATGAAACAAAGTGTACATGGCTTACGTTCTCTAACTCCTAATAAATCATCGCATTTTTAAAAAAAATTGTTGCTTGCTTAAAATATGAATTTAATCTGTGTCTGGCAGAAAGAGATGCTGCTTTACTTTGCCATTACTGTATTTGCTTGAGTATATCCGGCTATCTTTCAGGGAACACATGGATATATCTACTTCTTACTGTCTCCATGGCTAATACTCAAGTCCATGAAATCTCCATTATGTCTCATTAGGAAGTCGGTAAATGTAACCGAACTAACTATCCCACTTCAACTTTTGTCCCCCAAAGTGCATATGCACAGCAGCCATGGTGACCTTTTATAAACCTAAATTGGGTCATGTCACTCCTCTGCTCAAAACTCTCCAGTTCCATCATACTCAGATTAAAATTCAAACTATTTACTTCAGCCTATAGAATCCTGCATATATTTCAACCACATCATTGTGTAAACCTGCCAACTCCTCTTGCAACTTTCTACCTGATACATGTGTGCTTATATTTGCATACATGAATGCATACATAAATACACACATACTCCTCAAAATCCGTTATTAGTCACAGTTCAAGATACAGAAATTAGAAAATAAATGATTAGATATCTAAAATGGTTTTGTGGTCTTAGAAACTTTAGCAAGAGAGAATTCTCAAATAATAACATTTTATTGTAACTGTGTATTTATTTTGTCTCTCCCAATAGACTGAAAGCTTCCAGAAGTCAAGAACTATGTCTTAGTTGGGCGCGGTGGCTCACGCCTGTAATCCCAGCACTTTGGGAGGCCAAGGCAGGCGGATCACAAGGTCAGGAGATTGAGACCATCCTGTTTAACATGGTGAAGCCCCGTCTCTACTAAAAATACAAAAACTTAGCCAGGAGTGGTGGCACGTGCCTATAGTCCCAGCTACTCAGGAGACTGAGGCAGGAGAATAGCTTGAACCTGGGAGGCGGAGGTTGCAATGAGCTGAGATCATGCAACTGCACTCCAGCCTGGGCGACAGAGGGAGACTCCGTCTCAAAAAGAAAAGAAAAAGAACTATGTCTTATTAGAGGTTGTATAGTGCTTAGCTAAATACTTAAACATGATGGGTGACTAAGGTGAATGATTTAACAAGTAACAAGATATACATTAAAAAACAAGATATACATAAAAAAACAAGATATACATTAAAAAACTGGAATTCTACATGCCATTGGCAATGGTAACATAAAGACTGTAAGGTCTATATCTTTTCAATGACAGGTCTCAACGACCTTTCCTTCCTTCAACATCTGATGAGCAACTTCTGTCTATTCACTTAGTGATTTATTTTTAATTAACTCTTTGTGGTCTAGAGTCCTTAATAGACTGTAAATTTGGGGGAAGAGGAATCTTACATTGTCTTTGTTTGTATCTTGTAAAGCAACCTCCTCTAATGAACATTATATATAATTGCTTTTCAATATCAGTAAATATCAGGTAATTGCTAGGTTGAATGGGCACTAGCCATGCAAACCTGATTCAGAACAAAGTGTAGTCTCAGATAGAGTTTAGAGAGTAGCAAGAAAGCAAATGGGCAGCTATTACAGCTTTTACTAGAAACATCTCCTGAAAATAGAGAACTAAGGCCATTTTCAACAGCATTCAAGGTTCAAACCCCATGGCCAGTGAATTAGCTAGAAAATTTCAGCCTAAATTCAGATTTTCCTTTAATGTATTGATTTATTTTATTTGCAGGCTTAGATTTATTGAGGAAAAAATGTGGGTGTGTAAACAGTGAAATGACTTGATCTGTTATTTATTGCATATAATTGCATACCATTCACTAAAAACACAATACCAAAAGTGCAGTAAAGGAGTTAAAGTCAGGAAAACATTTGTTTTTTAAAAATGAACATGAAAACCTAAGAAAATTATTCCTGGTATGAGTCACGTTTTTGAAGTACAGATTTTTGTCCCATGAAAAGCTGATTCATTTCCATTACCATGATGAGCTAAGGGGAACATGAAATTGCCACGGGTTGATGGTTTCATTTAGGGGTCAATTTTGAAACTAATAGACATAATGTTCCTTTGTCCTTACTCTTGTTAACATTTACCAGTGAACTTACATCAAGTTTTGGGATATATTGCCTCATATTTTATCAGGAAATGACATGTCCATGAAACTGAAACAGAACAAATTGTATGCCTTTGACATATTTCCCAAAAGTAACTAGTGAATACAGAGACCATTTCAACTAAACATGCTTGTCTTCCTATTGAAAAATGTGGCAGAGGCTGCTGGAAGTTTGTTAAAATCCATTGTCTTCTTTCTTGGCACCAAACAAGATTATTTCACTGCACTCGGATTTGGCTGTGTGAATTGGGTTCTACCCAATGCAATGTCATCAAAGGTTAATTAGTCACATTCATTGAAGGCTCATAAAGTCTCCTACATTTGTCCCTTCATATTCTCTTCCCCTTCCAGCTAATAGGATGGCAATACCCTGGGTGACCTTGGATGCAACATGTCAGTGATGGCGGAGAAGCTGTCAGCCTTGTCAGTGAATAATTTCGTGAAGGAAAGGCTCTGACTTTGATACCTGCCTTGTACTGGTATAGGAGAAAGAAATAATCTTCTTGTTCTTTAAATTACTAACTTTTGGAGGTCTATTTTTATTGCAGCTTAGCCTACCCTAACTAATATTAACCTTGGACTTGGTATACAGATAAATGTATGCATGTGTGTGTGCGCACACACGGGCCTATCTTGTATCAGTTACAATTATGAATTGAGAAGAAATGTAATTATTAAGAACTTGAATTGTGAGATCCAAAGAAGAAAATGATGCATCTTCACAAATGACTTCAACTTCTCAAGGGATAGCATCAAGAATAATTTTTTAAAAATGTGTTTTATGCATATATCTTTTGGTTGGCATAAACTAATATAACTTACTTCTAAATATAAGGACGTTAGGAATTTAATGATAAATACTTTAGTAAACTGTATCCATACATTTTCTTGAAATTAAGGGTTCCTTTCTCATTAAGTTCTCTATTTTCTTACTAATGTGGATCCATTAAATTGTGGCAACCCATAAATATTTGATTACCACAGGTGTCAAGCCTCAAATAACACCACTTTGATGTACTAACAATCCCAAAAGAATAACCTTGCTATTACATAATAATAACAGTAATAGCGATATGTTAAAAGTAGGTGTCATAGCACTTGCTACTTACACAAGATATAAATTTACTTTAATCTTCATACTAAGTTGAAGCTTGATATTTTTATTCACATTTTTCAGATGAAAAACAAAGGCTCAGACAGAGTTAAGTAACTTGTCCAAAGCCATACAAAAAGTAAGTGGTGGAACTGGGATTTGGAACCAGACTTTGACTCCGAAGTTTATGCTTTTAGTTCCCCACTATACCATCTCAGAAAGTGAAGTACTCAGAACAATCACTTTGTCGATTTTCCTTGGATGTTATGTTTTATAGATGATTCCATGTTCTATCATGGCACTAATACAACTTTGTATTGCTATGCCATAACTGGACCCTTAAATTCCTAGCTTTATATAAATCTCTTTTAAATCAAGAAGAGAATAGAATAATATAATTGCTTAATGGTGGAGAAAAATTGCCTTTAAAGCTAAGATAATTACACCTTTCAAAATGTTAGAACTGTAAGCTGAAATTCTTGGTTCTTCTACATCTACCATGGAAACCCCATGTAATATTATATCCATTTATATTTCTACAACAATAATCTGAATCTTTATCTTCAACTCCTACTTTTAACCTTGGTTTCATAACATAATTCTCAATATTTTCATGAGTTCCCTCTCGAATTTATATTAAAATATTTAACTCAACAGCTCTTTTATTATTTAACTTTTATTTTAAATTCAAAAGTACATGTGCAGGTTTGTTATACAACTAAACTTGTGTCATGGGGGTTTGTTGTACAGATTATTTCATGATCCGGTATTAAGCCTAGCACCCATTAGTTATTTTTCATGATCCTCTCTCTCCTCCCACCCTCTGATAGGCCCCAGTATGTGTTGTTTCCCTCTATGTGTCCATGTGTTCTCATCATTTAGCTCCCACTTATAAATGAGAACATGTGGTATTTGGCTTTCTGATCCTGCATTAGTTTCCTAAGGATAATGGCCTCCAGCTTCATCCATGTTCCTGAAAAGGACATAATCTCATTCTTTTATGGTTGCAAAGTATTCCATGGTGTATGTGCACCACATTTTCTTTATCTAGTCCACCACTGATAGGCATTTAGGTTGATCCCATGTCTTTGCTATTGTGAATAGTGCGGCAATGAACATACATGAACTCAACAGCTGTTAAAACACACAATTCCTCTAAGAAAATGATTACCCATCCTGACATTTATGTCTCCAATGAAGGAATTGATTTATTTGTTCCTTCATGTTACTTAGTTTGTATTTTACATATACTAGTTATCAAAATTTGTAAATTCTAACTTACTTTTATGCATGATCCACCTCTCCTAGTCACATAAACTATTTTATGGGTGTATTATTTGTTTAGGAGGAATTAATTTTAAAAATTCAAAATTCAGTGATTTGTTTATTAAACCACAAATATACTTTAAGAGATAACGTTCTCTCAGCTAGGTAGGAACCATAGCTCCATATTCATTTTTTATGCTTCCAAAAAGATCTGGTGCAATGACCCAAATTTAACTGGGTCATGACAAATATCTGTCAAGTAATAAATTGCACATAAATCCATTAATAAAGAACGCTAGTACTAATAGAAAAGATAAATTCTGAAACAAGAAAGGGCAATTATGTGAAAAACCTAAAGTGTGCATTAATCAAACCCAGTGGCAAGAAGTAGGTAAAATCCATCTTAAATTATGATTTGGAGAAAATTTTACTGATAATGTTAAGGTGATGAATAATCATCTACCAAAAATATAGCTAATGCACCAAATGATGCACTCTTGGGAACTCTAACATTTTGCAAACATGAGATTGTATGATAACAGGAGTTTTGGAGACAAATAAAGAATAGCGAAAATGAAAAGCATTGAATAAGTATTTGTCAGTGTTTATCCAGAAGGATGCAGATGACAGACACTCTTTACTTATTTGACAGACAAGAGTATTAAAGTCATTTTTAGAAAAATGTTCTCAGTGAGGAGCAAAGGCAGTTCTCTAGGCTTAATCAGGTAAGATTATTCATCCTCCCATGCTCAACTTTCTGATATCTTCTTTCATTTATCAGGTACCTTAATGCTGACAATTAGGTACTGTAACTATTGGATTTGAATATTGGGATCACTGGAAGAATTACAGGTATCACCTTCTGTTGTAATACGTTTATTAGTATACAAACAGGTAGTTTAGTGTGGCGCGTGCTGTGGAGTCCATTTATGTGAAATTCTGATTTTATTATTAAGAAACTATGAAATCTTAAACAACTTACTTAATCTCTCTGATTTCCACTTTCTTCATTTACAAAATGAAGAAATGGGATTAATGTCTTAAATTTATAGGCTTCCAATAATTGTTTTTATAAAAAGGACTGCATTATTAAGTAGGACTGTCACCCTGACCGGTCAAGATCTTTTCTGACAGGCCACATCTTTACTGTGATGTGGCTATTCAAAGGGAAAACTAAACATTTCTTAGGAGGAATATGTTTTTAAATGGTTTGAACTCATTTATTTCTTGCTTACAAGTATTTAATTTGATGCTTATAGTTAAGGAACACATTTCTTAAAATTAAGTTTTTATTCGAAATAGTAACCCGGAATGGCACGGTGGCTCATGCCTGCAATTCCAGCACTTTGGGAAGCCGAGGCGGGGGGATCACCTGAGGTCAGGAGTTTGAGACCAGCCTGACCAACATGGAGAAACCCCGTCTCTACTATTAGCCTGGCGTGGTAGTGCATGCCTGTAATCCCAGCTACTCGGGAGGCTGAGGCAGGAGAATTGCTTGAACCCAGTAGGCGGAGGTTGCAGTGAGCCGAGATCGCGCCATTGTAATCCAGCCTGGGCAACAAGAGTCAAACTCCGTCTCGAAAAAAAAAAGAAATAGTAACCTGTAGGGAAAAGAAAGAGAGATCATACTGTTACTGTGCCTGTGTAGAAAGGGAAGACATAAGAAATTCCATTTTGACCTGTACCTTGAACAATTGCTTTGCTGAGATGCTGTTAATTTGAAACTTTGCCCCACCACTTTACCCCAGCCACTTTGCCCCAACTTTGAACTCACAAAAACATGTGCTGTATGGAATCAAGGTTTAAAGGATCTAGGGCTGTGCGGGACATGCCTTGTTAACAAAATGTTTACAAACAGTATGCTTGATAGAAGTCATCGCCATTCTCTAGTCTCAATAAACCAGGGGCACAATGTACTGCCAAAAACCGCAGGGACCTCCGCCTTGTAAAGCCTGGTATTGTCCAAGGTTTCTCCTCATGTGATAGTCTGAAATATGGCCTCGTGGGATGAGAAAGACCTGACCATCCCCCAGCCCGACACCTGTAAGGGGTCTGTGCTGAGGTGGATTAGTAAAAGAGGAAAGCCTCTTGCAGTTAAGATAGACGAAGGTCACAGTCTCCTGCCTGCCCCTGGGAACTGAATGTCTTGGTATAAAACCTGATTGTACATTTGTTCAATTCTGAGATAGGAGAAAAACCGCCCTATGGTGGGAGGCGAGACATGTTGGCAGCAATGCTGCTTTGTTATTCTTTACTCCACTGACATGTTTGAGCTGAGAGAAACATAAATCTGGCCTACGTGCACATCCAGGCATAATACCTCCTCTTGAACTTAATTATGACATAGATTCTTTTACTCACATGTTTTCTTGCTGACCTTCTCCTTATTATCACCCTGCTCTCCTACCACATTCCTCTTGCTGAGATAATGAAAATAATAATCAATAAAAACTGAGGGAACTCAGAGACTGGTGCCGGGGCAGGTCCTTGCTATGCTGAGTGCTGGTCTCCTGGATCCACTGCTATTTTCTCTATATTATGTCTCTGTGTCTTATTTCTTTTCTAAGTCTCTCATCCCACCTGACGAGATATACCCACAGGTGTGGAGGGGCAGGCCACCCCTTCAGTAATCTATCCTGCAGTTACTAGATTGATACGTCTTCTAATAATAGCAAATGTCCACCTGATTTTCAAGCACAAATGATCATTGTAAGAAACTGTGACAGCTGCCACAATTGTGCTATTGTCTTCCTTTCATAACTTCTTTTGAAAACAAATAAGAAGGATCTCATTCGTTTTGAACAGAAAAAAGAAATTTGGTTCTGGATTTGACTTAGCTGAAACCCAGCTCTATTCCAGTATTTTCCTTGAGTTTAGGTGAACTCTAGGGTCAATATTACAAGTTTTGACTCTATCATGCTCTAGAATAAACCTAAATTTTTAGGGATTTTCAAACTAAGAACCAAATGAAATTAAGTACATTGTCTAAATTTTCTCCTTCCCAACAAGATGTGGATGAAATAGATGTTATATCTGAATAGTTCATTTCACTAGGCTATAAAATCAATTATCAGGATAAAATAAGAAACAGAAGATAGGAAACTGAAATATAAACAAAGGGTAAGCTCAAGACATTTATAAACAACCTCCCAAAAGTTCTTTAAAGAGGAGACTTCCTAATAAATGGTTTATTTTTGCTTATTTATTTATTTTATTTTGAGATGGAGTCTTGCTCTGTTCCCCAGGCTGGAGTGCAGTGGTGCGATCTGAGTTCACTGCAATCTCCGCCTCCCAGCTCAAGCAATTCTCCTGCCTCAGTCTCCTGAGTAACTTGGATTACAGGCTCCCACCACCAAACCCAGCTAATTTTGTATTTTTAGTAGAGACAGGGTTTCACTATGTGGGCCAGGCTTCTCTCAAGCTCCTGACCTCAAGTGATTCGCCCGCCTCAGCCTAAAGGGCTGGCATTACAGGCATGAGCCATCGTGCCCGGCCCAAATAGTTTATTTTTGATGGGCAAAGTCAATTTGCCTACATTCGTAACGATTATAACTAACAAGCAGACTCCTGCTTGGTCTATTTTTGGCTGAGATCCACATTATTTTTCATGCTAGTTTACCCCCGAATATAATACATTATACATTTCACCACTTTAGGCCAGGCATGGTGGCTCACACCTGTAATCCGAGCAGTTTGAGAGACTGAGGATCGCTTGAGCTCAGAAGTTTGAGACCAGCCTGGGCAATATAGTGAAACCCCATCTCTGTTTTTTTTTTTTTAATGAAAAAATTGTTGTTATTTTTGAGATGGAGTCTCGCTGTGTCGCACAGGCTGGAGTGCAGTGGCACGATCTCGGCTCACTGCAAGCTCTGCCTCCCGGGTTCATGCCATTCTCCTGTCTCAGCCTTCCAAGTAGCTGGGACTACAGGCGCCCGCCACCACGCCCGGCTAATTTTTTGTATTTTTTTAAGTAGAGACGGGGTTTCACCATGTTAGCCCGGAAGGTCTGGATCTCCAGACCTCGTGATCCGCCTGCCTCGGCCCCCAAAGTGCTGGGATTCCAGGCGTAAGCCATCACACCCAGTCGAAAAAACTATTAAAGAAAAATAAATTTAAATAAATTTAAAAATTAAAAAACACAACATTGTATAATTTTAAACAATGCTATTGTTTAAACAGTTTTAAACTTCCACTGTAGTGGCAGTAGACACTCTCCTATTCTATAGCATCTCAATAATTAGCTAGAGGGTTGCTTTTGTGACTTCTATATATTTTGTTTAAATTTTCGAAAAATGTTTGCCCATCCCTGTGATTGCATCCCTTATTTCTTTAAATATTTCCAACAAAATTATTCTGTATTCCTGTATTCTATGCCAGACTATCTCAAATCTGTATTCTATCTCTGAAAATTTCCACATCATTAGTTTATATCCATTGTTTCTGGCTTTGTTGACTTTAACTCTGATAAGCTTGTCTTACCCTCTGTCTAGTAATGATTTATTTTAACCTGAAGCAGTCCAACTGGCCATTGTTCCTTCAAAAGTGAACTTAATCCCTCTTTTGCCTCTGGGGAGACTGTAATATGACTTTTCTCAGTGACCATAATTTTGTCTCCTTTTTGTAGAATTTTTTCAAAAAATATACATATATCTCAAATCAATCTCATTTATGCGGCCGTTCTCTCATTATTGTCCCCCTTGCTTGTCTCAGAAAATATCACCTTACAAGTCCCATCTATGTACACTTTCTGTATTCATATCTCATCACAGCAACTCAAAAGCAGAGAATCAGAATCTGGTCCCTGAAGGACTGGAGCCCCTCTGAATATGTTTGGCCCCTAATGAGATTGCTGCTTATGTATTACTTTTCTTTTCCAGTTTCACCTAAGATCTTTAGTTTCCCAAAACATTCAATATCTGCAATCTAAACTAAACATTTAACAAGTAATACAGATTATATAAATAAAATCTATAAAGAACTAATGCTATTAAGATTAACTTAGATGATTCTAGGGTAAGGAGAGCAGAGAGCCGACTGTCTTGTACAGCGCCTCATTAAGATTGGCCTCCCAATCAAGAGAAAATGTAGGCCGGAAAGGTGTTTTTCAAATGTGCAAAATTTCTGGGTATCAAAAAAGATTTGCAAACTTTATTTGTTCCATTCCCATCTCCAGCATAGTGGAGTTTCATTTAAAATTGCTTACATGTGGGCTAAGTATGGTGGCTCACACCTGTAATCCCAGCACTTTAGGAGGCTGAGGCGGGTAGATCAGGAGGTCAAGAGATCAAGACAATTCTGGTCAATCAACATGGTGAAACCCCATCTCTACTAAAAATACAAAAATTAGCTGGGCATAGTGGCACACGCCTGTAGTTCCAGCTACTTGGGAGGCTGAGGCAGGAGAATTGCTTGAACCCGGGAGGCGGTTGCAATGAGCCGAGATTGCACGACTGCACTCCAGCCCAGGTGACAGAGTGAGACTCCATCTCAAAAAAGTAATAAATAAATAAATAAATAAATATTACTTATATATGTCAAACTTGTGTTTAATGTCAGAAACATTATGATCATATAATTCCAAACAATATAGAAATTAAGGTTATAATGGTCTTTAGTTTAACCCCTACTATTAAACATGTTGAAGTGTACAGGTATACTTCATTGTTAATATATTTTTATTAATGTGTTTTTGAACGGCATAAACCCTACACTTGAAAAGAAATTTGGAAATTATAATAGCAGAGACGCCTTGGGATAAAGGGTCTTGACTATGCTGCTCATCCAGGGGAATATAACTTGCTTTTGAGAAACAAGCTGCCCCCTCGTCCATGTCCACTATGCTGAGGCAATCACTGGAAGGTACACTGCCCTAGAGGACAAAGTTTCTCTGGGCCAGAAGTTCCCAACCAGATGATCCATCAACAGGACTGAGGGTGCCCAGGGCAAGCACCAGCTCATGTCATCACCCTCACTGAGTCCCAGGTACATTTAACCATTGAGGGCCAGGAAATTGACTTCCTTCTGGACACTGGCACGACTTTCTCAGTGTTAATCTCCTGTCCTGGACAGCTGTCCTCAAGGTCCGTTACCATCCGAGGAATCCTGGGATGGCCTGTAACCAGGTATTTCTCCCACCTCCTCAGTTGTAATTGGGAGACTTTCCTCTTTTTACATACCTTTCTTGTTATGCCTGAAAGTTCCACACCCTTATTAGGGAGGGACATATTAGCCAAAGCTGGAGCTATTATCTACATGAACATGGGGAGCAAGTTACCCATTTGTTGTCCCCTACTTGAGAAGGGAATCAACCCTGAAGTCTGGGCATTGGAAGGAACAAACTCAAGCTCCAGCCTTAAGACTTGCCACAGAACAAAACTTCTCTTTATACATTACAGAGAGAGCAGGGATAGCTCTTGGAGTCCTTACTCAGACTCGTGGGACAACCCCACAACCAGTGGCATACCTAAGTAAGGAAATTAATGTAGTAGCAAAAGGCTGGCCTCACTGTTTATGGGTAGTTGTGGCAGTGGCCATCTTAGTGTCAGAGGCTATCAAAATAATACAAGGAAAGGATCTCACTGTCTGGACTACTCATGAGGTAAATGGCATACTAGGTGCCAAAGGAAGTTTATGGCTATTAGACAATCACCTGCTTAGACACCGGGCATTACTCCTTGAGGACCAGTGCTTCAAATACACATGTGTGCAGCCCTCAACCCTTCTTCCACTTTTTTCCCAGAGGGTGGTGAACCAATCGAGCATGACTGCCACCAAATTATGGTCCAGACTTAGGCCGCCCAAGAGGATCTCTGTGGCTCACTCCTGTAATCCCAGCACTTTGAGAGGCCAAGGCTGGATGATCACTTGAGCCCAGGAGTTCAAGGCCAGCCTGGGCAACATGGTGAGGTTTGGCCGGGCGCGGTGGCTCAAGCCTGTAATCCCAGCACTTTGGGAGGCCGAGACGGGTGGATCACGAGGTCAGGAGATCGAGACCATCCTGGCTAACACAGTGAAACCCCGTCTCTACTAAAAAATACAAAAAACTAGCCGGGCGCGGTGGCGGGTGCCTGTAGTCCCAGCTACTCGGGCGGCTGAGGTGGGAGAATGGCGTGAACCCGGGAGGCGGAGCTTGCAGTGAGCCGAGATCCGGCCACTGCACTCTAGCCTGGGCGGCAGAGCGAGACTCCGTCTCAAAAAAAAAAAAAAAAAAAAAAAAAAGAAGTCCCCTTAGTTAATCCTGACCTTAACCTATATACTGATGAAAGTTCATTGGAGAATCTGATACAAAGGGCAGGTTATGCCATAGTTAGTAACAGTACTTGCAAGTAAGCCTCTTCCCCCAGGGACCAGCACCCAGTTAGCAGAACTAGTGACACTTACCTGAGTCTTAGAACTGGGAAAGGGAAGAAAAATAAATGTGTATACAGATAGTAAGTATGCTTATCTAATCCTACATATGCTTGCTGCAATATGGAAAGAAAGGGAGTGCCTAACCTCTGGGGGAACCCCCATTAAATACCACAAGGAAATCATGGAGTTACTCCACGAAGTGCAAAAACCCAAGGAGGTGGCAGTCTTACACTGCCGAAACCATCAAAATGGGGAAGGAGAGAGGAGAACAGCAGCATAAGCAGCTGGCAGAGGCAGGGAAAGACCAGCAGAAAGGAAAGAGAGAAAGAGGCAGAAAGTCAGAGAGAGACTGAGAGAGAAAGAGACATACAGAAAGTCAAAGAGAGAAGGAAAGAGAGGAAGAGACAACGAAGGAATCAAAGAGAGAGAAAGAGATAGAAAGAGTAAAGAAAAAGCAGTGTAGCCTATTCCTTTAAAAGCCAGGGTAAATTTCTGTCTACCCAGCCAAGGCATATTCTTCTTATGTGGAATTTCGACTTATATCTGCCTCTCAGACAGTTTGCAAGAAATAACAAGCTCTATCCTTACTCTACAATCCCAAATAGACTCTTTGGCAGCAGTGATTCTCTAAAACTGCCAAGGCCTAGACCTCCTCACTGTTGAGAAAGGAGGACTCTGCACCTTCTTAGGGGAAGAGTGTTGTTTTTACACTAACCAGTCAGGGATAGTACAAGATGCCACCGGCATTTACAGAAAAAGGCTTCTGAAATCAGATAATGCCTTTCAAACTTTTATACCAACCTCTGTGGTTGGGCAACATGGCTTCTCCCCCTTTCTAGGCCCCATGACAGCCATCTTACTATTACTCGTCTTCAGGCCCTGTATTTTTAACTTCCTTGTCAAATTTGTTTCCTCTAGGATGGAGGCCTTCAAGCTACAGATGGTCTTTTAAATGGAACCCCAAATGAGCCCAACTAACAACTTCTACCAAGGACCCCCTGGACTGACCCACTCGCCCTTTCACTGGCCTAAAGAATTCCCCTCTGGAGGACACTACAACTGCACGGCCCCTTCTTCACCCCTATCCCCAGCAGGAAGTAGCTACAGTGGTCATAGGTCAAATTCCCAACAGCAGTTGGGGTGTCCTGTTTAGAGGAGGGATTGAGAAGTGAAGCCAGCTGGACTTCTGGGTCAGGTGGGGACTTGGAGAACTTTTCTGTCTAGCCAAAGGATTGTAAATGCACCAATCAGCAATCTGTAAAAACGTACCAATCAGCACTCTGTGTCTAGCTAGAGGATTGTAAAACACCAATCAGTGCTCAGTGTCTAGCTAAAGGATTGTAAACGCACCAATCAGCACTATATAAAAATACACCAATCAGAACTGTGTCTAGCTAAATTATTGTAAACACACAAATATCACTCTGTAAAATGGACCAATCAGTGCTCTGTAAAATGGACCAATCAGCACTCTGTAAAACGGACCAATCAGTAGGATGTTGGTGGGGCCAAATAAGAGAACAAAAGCTGGCCACTGGAGCCAGCAGTGGCAACCTGCTGGGGTCCTGTTCTAGGCTGTGGAATCTTTTTTCTTTTGCTCTTCACAATAAATGTTGCTGCTGCTCACTCTTTGGGTCTGCACTGCCTTTACAAGGTGTAACACACACCAGGAGGTCTGCAGCTTCATTCCTGAAGTCAGCGAGACCACAAACCCACTGGGAGGAACAAACAACTCCAGATGCGCCACCTTTAAGAGCTGTAACACTCACTGTGAAGGTCTGTGGCTTCACTGCTGAAGTCAGCGAGACCACGAACCCACCGAAAGGAAGAAACTCTGGACACATGTGAACATCTGAAGGAACAAACTCCGGACACACCACCTTTAAGAGCTGTAACACTCACAACCAGGGTCCGCGGCTTCATTCTTGAAGTCAGCAAGACCAAGAACCCACTGGAAGGAATAAATTCCGGATGCACTTTGACTCACAGTCCTTTAAAGAATCTGAAAAGATGGACCTATTCTTCTCCTTAATGAGTATCACTTGCAAACAATCCACACATATTTTCAAATGAGCTTTAACTAACATAAAGGCTTTAAAAATTAGAGTGTATATGAAGTGCCAGGTAATCTTACACTGCCCCATGGTCTTCAGAGGCTGCAGCAAGACTTCCTCCCACTAAGTCATGATTACCAGCAAGAGAGTTGCGTGGCTCAGGAAGCACCCCTCAAAAATCTGGCCTGGTTTCCACCCCCAATTCCCATCTGGCTCTGGATACTTCCTGACTCTTCACTGTTTACAGAGACTTTGAAGTGTTTTCTTTTAGTAGTGCTTTCTCTTCCAGAGTACACTTAAATCAGTGGCTCTCAGCCTTTATTGTGCATAGAGATCACCCTAGGAAGGTTTTCCTTAGTACATTTTTTTTAAAAAAGGAGACAAGCAAACAAACACTTCAAAAAGGAAAGGTAAAATATTACTGCACTTGTGTTCTCCACTCTTACATCTGTTTTCCTTCAAAAACAAAGCCACACACTCTCCTTCCTTACTCTGCTACCTGATTCCCAGACATTCCTGATGACGTTGATAGTTGCTTTAAGGCTTACAAATTGCACACCTTTAGGACTCTTGTGTTATTCTGTTTTTGCATTGCTACAAAGAAATACACAAGACTGGGTAATTTACAAAGAAAAGAGGTTTAATTGGCTCATGGTTCTGCAGGCTATACAGGAAGCATGGTACCAGCATCTGCTCAGCTTCTGGGGAGGCCTCATGGAGCTTTTACTCATGGCCGAAGGTGAAGCGGGAGCAGGCATATCACATGGTGACAGCAGAAGCAAGAGACAGAGAAGCAAGAGAGAGATGCCACACACATTTGAAAACCAGATCTCAGGAGGACTCACACACTATCAAGGAAGGCACTAAGCCATTCATGAATGATTCACCTCCATGAGCCAAACACCTTGGGTGCTCCCACCAGGCCCCCCTCCAACACTGGGGATTATATTATATTTGGATATGGTGGGGACACATATCTAAATTACATCAACTCTGCTTCACATTCTGCTCATAAATGGAAGGGACATAAAGATGCGCATGAATTTTCCTTTAGAGTCACACCATTTTCCAGGTCACACATGATAAACGCACTCCAAACCCACTCTTTGTTACTCACTTCTTTAATGTGGACCTAAGCTCTGGTGTAAAGATGAAAGTAGGGCCTACTTCAGATAGGACCACTGTGGGTCAGGTCTGGTTCTCATGCTATCATTTTCCAAAAAATTAGTTTATCCCCTACTATTTTCCAAAAAAATGATACCAGGAGGACCAAACCTGACCCACAGTGGTCCTAAGTGAGTACTTAAGTACTCACCCACTCCAAGTTTCAATAATATTACTGAACAGATACTGTGACCACAGCATGATTTACCTGCATTCCAATTTATTTATTTTGAATGGAGAAGTTAACATTATCTTGGTCTAATAATTGGAGCCAATTATCTGAAGAGGCTAACCCTTTCCTGATGATTCTGGAAAACTTATAGAAAAATGTTGCTTATTGAGCTTAGTATTATAACCCACAAGGTGAGATATTACAAAGGAGCATCTGTCAAGCTCTGATACTCTCATAAATTGATTTTCTTTATATTAGAGAGAGTTATATCTAAGCAAATGGGACCAACAGTTTCGAATCAGAACACCTCTCCATCACCACAGACCAATTTCCATTCTTCACACTGCCTTTTTGATATTTCTTATCAGTTGATAAGTCAGTATAATACTATCTCATGAACAGATTAGAGTTCCCAAGATTTTATTTTATATACCTTAGTTTTCAGGATCTGTGTTTTCCTGACTTGTAATTTAATCAATCAATTAGCTCACAAGCATGATCCAAGATGAGTTATTTCTGAAAAGTTTCCTAAAAGTAATTCAACCTATTTGTAGTTTGTTGGCTCTGGTACATTTTATTGAGATCACAACTTATTTTTGAAAATTTTATTCATTTAATGCTGCCTCCATCTATGTGTTTAGCCAATCCTTTGGACCTTTTCAACAGAATACAAAAGTAGATAAGTTCATAAGTATGATTGTATAGAATGAAATGACAATGTGATTATCCACCATTAGGGATTTTTGACATTAGAATCTGATATAAGAAAATACAAAGCTTTTTCTACAGTACTAGCAAAATAATTATTTTTAGAAGTAAAATAATATTTGCAGGTCAGTATTATTTGAATGAAAGACAAACCTGGTTTTCTTTGAAAGTTTCTATATTACATTCTTTCTTACATAGCTCAGTTTTTCCCAATTGAAAATATTATCAATTGGGAAAATATTCCCAATTGAAAATATTATCAAAATATTCTTGATAATAATTGAATGGCTATTATTTCTATATAATAAACAGTATAGAAAATACAGGAAAAGAAGCAAATGTATTAACCTGAGGTACCAATGTCCTCCATACTACATTGGGAAAAAGTACTTCTTGACTGTATCATACTGTCTAATACAGTTTTTTAAGTTGGATAATATTAAGAATAAGGAACTCTGGTATCTAGAACTGATCAGAGGCTTTGAAATCAGAATATGCTGTCTTCCAATAATTATTTATTGGATAGACTT
The DNA here is from genome assembly GCF_024542745.1 of Macaca thibetana thibetana. Lineage (NCBI taxonomy): Eukaryota > Metazoa > Chordata > Mammalia > Primates > Cercopithecidae > Macaca > Macaca thibetana. Next base: position 26,399,918 of record NC_065582.1, on the reverse strand, counting down.
GAGCAATTTATTGTATCTCTTTGATTCACAATTTCTGTATCTATTAGAAGTAGCTGTTTTGGTTGTGATAAGTTGTTTAGAGATTGTAGAACATGTTTGTAAAATGATGAAATAATTCTCATGTCTTTGGCGTTTTATGAGATTTTTATGACATTTTGTAATAATGTCTACTGTATTATGAGTATTTAATCGGTAGTGTGGGTCATTATTACGAGATAATGTTGAGACTTACACTGTCCAGGGGAAAAAAAATATCTTTCAGAAGTTAAAGGCTTTTCATGTCTGTGTTATTCTCAAATTTAAAAAATCAAAATATAGATAGATTCAGCAGCAATCACGGAATGATTCTTTTATTTAAATAACTCTACTAAGAGATATGCAGAATAAATAAATACAAAACCAGCATGATTTCCACCTTAGGAAACTTGAGCCATAGAAGACAGAACTCATCAACAGAAATAACTGTTATAAGGTAGAACATTAAATGTCATAAAAGAATATATAAAGGACTACTTAAGATGAAAAAGTGTTTTGGGGCCAAGATCAGTAAATCAAGTTTCTTATAAGTAGACCCTGAAGTTTGGATAGAATTGCAACAGGTACATATTATTGGAAGAAGCATAGCCAGAAGTTAATACCACATTGCAAAGTCATCATTAGAAAGATGATGTTAACATAGGTATCATGCATTGTCCAGATTGATGATCAACTCAACCAATGCCTGGTGAGTTAGGAGAGCTACGAGTCATGAAACAAGGTGGGAAAGGTAAATTAGAGTCAGATTTTGTCAGACATTGTTAGTGAGCTGAGTTAGAAATATTTCCCAAACACAATTGGTCTTTATTCCCACCGAATAGAGAAAAACCTAAACGGTATTATGGTAAGTACTCTCCTTCTGCCTTACCTGAATTGCACCTACTCTGTAGTGAAGAAATAGATTATTAGTAGAAGTTCTCTATCCTGCCCGTAGCTGAGCCACACTCACAATTGTTAATGCTTTCAGGCATTCACTGTCAGTAGGCTCTCTGGAAACTTCCTCATTTCTATAGCACATTGCTCTGGACAGAGTATTAGAGATTTATGTCAAATCTTGAAATCATCTTTTAATTTGGTCCTAATTATTTTCTATGGCACAGACATTATTTAGGATATTCATATGAAATTATAGTTGTTCCCTAACTTCAATGTAGAAGAAGTTTCTCTTCCAGTTTTTTATTTCGGGAATTTTTTTTTGTTTTATTTGATTAGTCTTAGTTTTATTTATTTACTTCCATATGGACTTTTTTCTTCCACTTAAAGTTTTGGTAGTGGGGTTGAACAAATGCACTACTTTGCCATTTTATTTTATTTTATTTTATTTTATTTATTTATTTTTTTTTTTTGAGACGGAGTCTCGCTCTGCCGCCCAGGCTGGAGTGCAGTGGCCGGATCTCAGCTCACTGCAAGCTCCGCCTTTCACGCCATTCTCCTGCCTCAGCCTCCCGAGTAGTTGGGACTACAGGCGCCCGCCACCGCGCCCGGCTAGTTTTTTGTATTTTTTTTAGTAGAGACGGGGTTTCACCGTGTTAGCCAGGATGGTCTCGATCTCCTGACCTCGTGATCCGCCCGTCTCGGCCTCCCAAAGTGCTGGGATTACAGGCTTGAGCCACCGCGCCCAGCCTACTTTGCCATTTTAAATGGAAGTCAAATTTCTTCCTCTTTAATTAAATCTATAGGAGATTTGGAAACATGCTTAGTAAGCTTATGGCTGAGTTTTTATTTTATCAACTCCAAAGCATAAAAGAGAATTTTTCTTTCAGTGTGTTACTTTTTATGAAATGAAGCATTCTCAGAGTTTCTAAGTTAAATTAAGTCAAACTTTCTTTTCTCCCTCTGCATCGGGTCAAAGGTTTTTAATAGATTGCCTAATTAGTCTGGGAAGGAATTATTCCAACAGTTACAAAGATCAGTCGTATAATCCGAAGTGATCTAGCTTTTACCATATCACAACTTACCTGTGGAACACCCTAATTTCCATAGGAAGTGCAGTTCACAACACATCTCACTTCAGGATAGCACTCTCTCCTCTAAAGAAAAAGAAGTTCTGTTTTATTAAACCTGATAACATTTTCCGTGGTTTTTAGGATTTTCCCAGTGTGCAAACCTCTTGGTAGCAACTTTGGTAACTGGGTAAAGAGAAAATATTATGATTAATCTAAGACTCTTCAAGTAAACCTCTCCTTGGGGTAGACTCCTGGCACCATTGCTAAAACTGTATGGAGCTATGTGGGAAACCCTAAAGTGCTATAGCTTAGAGGGGTTTTACATATAACCAACCAGTTACAGTTTGTGTGTGTGTGTGTGTGTGTGTGTGTGTGTAACTTAAATCAGAGAAATTAAATCACCTGGTCAAGATGGGCAATGGCTAATTATTGAAGAGACAAGACTAAAATCCAGGCTTCTGTGCCTGTTTTCATTTCATCACTCACCACTCATAAGAGTAAAATATCGCGCTCACCATTTGAGCCATCTTTTCCCTGGTGAATTCCCACAAAGAGATTAAACATCTTTTTTTTTTTTTTAAGCCAGACATTTTTAAATGTTTGAAATATCTCTATAAACCATGTGAGCAATTTGGAGCTGGTAACAGTGGTTGCTTCTAAAGAAGGGAACTAGTTGACTGGAGCAGGAAGAGATAGGTGGAAAATTTATTTTTGCTGTATACCATCAGCCTTCCATATCCATGGGTTCTGCATCCATGAATTCAACCAACCACAGATCAAAAATGTTTGAAAATAAAACAATAAAATAATAGCAATACCAGTCCAGATGCAGTGGCTCATACCTTTGATCTCAGTGCTTTGGGAAGCCAAGGTGGGAGGATCACTTGAGACCATGAGTTCAAGACCAGCCTGGATAATGTAGTGAGATTCAGTCTCTACAAAATTAAAAAAACAGAAAATGCAACAATTAAAAAAAAATAGTATAACAATGATTTCCACAGCATTTAGATTGTATTAGGTATTATAAGTAATCTAGAGATGATTTAAAGTATATGGGAGGATGCATGGAGGTTATATGTCAGTACTACACCATTTTACCTAAGAGACTTAAGCATCTTTGAAATTTGGTATTGGGGGGTGGGTGTTTGGGTACCAATCCCTCAAGGATACTAAAGAACAACTGTACTCATTTCATATTGTTTGAATTTTGTGAAGTAGTTCCTCACTAACGAGCCGGGCGCGGTGGCTCACGCCTGTAATCCCAGCACTTTGGGAGGCCGAGGCGGGCGGATCACGAGGTCAGGAGATCGAGACCATCCTGGCTAACACTGTGAAACTCCGTCTCTACTGAAAATACAAAAAAATTAGCCGGGCGTAGTGGCGGGCGCCTGTAGTCCCAGCTACTCAGGAGGCTGAGGCAGGAAAATGGCCTGAACTCAGGAGACGGAGCTTGCAGTGAGCCGAGATTGCACCACTGTACTCCAGCCTGGGCCACAGAGCGAGACTCCGTCTCAAAAAAAAAGTAGTTCTTCACCAACATAGACACGTTAAAACTGATACAGAACATGTGTTTATGTGTGTGTGTATATACATATATATAAATAATAAATATATATATAATAATAAATCTATATATATGTGTACACACACACATAAATGGAGAGAAAGGAAGAGTAAAATCCGATCTTGCTTAGCAATGTGCCGGGTACCTTGTATGCATTACCTTCTTTGATCCTCGCAGGAACACTGGAAGATTTGTGTGTGTTGTGATGTGAAAGAGGTTAGGGCACTGGTCTGTGATCCTTTCTTCTTTTGCCTTAATTGACTGGGGGACACCCCTGGGGCAATGAAAAGGGTCAGATGACCCTGTATAATCTCCTTGTCAACACGTTAACAGAACCTCTGAGTAAAAAAATTCTGAGTTAATAATATTGGCCAGGAGGAGGATGTTTATCTATGGAATGTTTTTAACAGGATGTTTCTGGTTAAGTAAAACATGGTAAATAAACCCCAAATCTATAGGCCTGGTCTATGGAAAATGTCACATAAACTGGAATATAAAAATGGAGATGTGCTGTTTGTGGTAAACCCACAGTACTCTACTTTGAAATCTCATATATTATTAGGCATCAGAGAATATGTGTCTGATGCAGGAAGCAAAAACTTGGGGAGTCAATGTGAATATCACAGAATTCTCCCTGTGTTGACTTAAATCTTTCTGCCCACAGGCCCCTTCTCGCTTCAGGGTCTCTCAAGGAAACTTATTAACCACTAGACAGCTCTCATATGAGGATTTGCAAGTAGATATTAGAGAGAACCATCTGGAAATGGGCACTCCTCTAATTTTTAGTGAAAAAGAACAACAAAAAGGGTAGTACAAATGGGTGAGAAATGACAGGAACTACATAAATAAGCACCTAGTGAAAGCTGACCATTCACATCATATGACAAAGGATACTATTTGGTCTTTCAAAATATAAAAAGACAATATTTATTTGTGCATGGCTTGTGAAATCCAAATGTTGAATTAAGACGGATATATCATCATCATTATTGCTGCAGCTTATTAAATTCTTGCTTGAGAGGTTGTAGAATATAACAAATATGAGCTTAGCCCCTGGAGCCAGACTGACTGAATTGGAAAACCTACTCTGCTACTGATTAGCTGTAAACTTGGTCAGGCTACTTAGCTTTTCTGTGCCTCATTTTTCTCATTAGAAAAGTGGAAACAGTATCAGTAGTACTTAGTTCAAAGGGCTGCTGTAAAGATTAAATGAGATAATATATGTGAAGGACTTTGAAACAATGCCTGGTACATAGTGCTTTATAGGCATCAGCTATCATTATTCAAAGTGTTACAGCTGAGGTTCAAGAAGATAAACATCTTGTAAGAACTTGGTCAGTGAGAGTCAGAATTCCAATCCTGCTTTTTTTCCAAAATAATATGTTGCTATAAAATATAATTGTATATTGAAAGATTTAGGAAATATTTTAAAATTAGAACTATGCTTTACTCTCTGATCCCAGAGAGAATTTTACATGTATCTTTATTCCACTTTTGGAATATACTGTGGCTTGGTTTTGTTTTATTTTTCAATTTTCTCTACCCAAACTGTGATTTCAGAGAAGAATTGTAGTACATTCATCTTTGTGTTACCAATGCCTAGCATAGTGAAGGTTAAGAAGTGGTTCTTAATAAACTTCTGCTAAATAAACACTAAGGGTGGCAAATAATAATAAAAATGTACTGTTAGGTCTATAATTTTTCTAATGCTTCAAATCATATTACTCGAATTTTTATATTTTAATATGCGTGTCACACTTTAGCATGTCTTTGATAGAACATTGCCAAACATTTTAATGATATTTAGTGGCAAATACAAAAGACATTTCTTGAGTTGTACTTCCTTCAATCTAACCATAACATTCCTCTTAGCAAATGTCACTTATGACTCCTAAGACACTTACTCAGATTTATCTCTTTGATTGATCAAAGAAACATGTTATCTAATGTCTAATAAGCATATCTTCCCAGCAACTGAGATTTTGAATTCCTCAGCTCTGTTATGGTAATTTAACCAAGGCTGCAACTCTCCTCAAAAATGAAGAAATGAAAATAAACATGGAGATTCCTTTCTTTACAGAAAATGTTCTCATGAAAAGAAAAAAATAGAATATTAATATAGCAGGTTTTATTCGTGTTATTCAAATCTCAAACTAGTCATGGCAGCTTTCTGTTTTATGTAAATTGTATAGGCACATACACAAGACAGATATCCCTGAAAATGTATAGCATTTCAAACTACTAAAAATGGGAGAGTACTGACTCCCTGGTGAAAACAGGAAAACATGGAGGAATTAGATGGCAACTATGTTGGTAAGGACAAGCTAATATGAAATGCTTCGGCATCACAGTTCAACATTCCTCTTACTATTGCAGAGCACTTTAATTCCACAAATTACTTACCTTTTCCACAAATCCAGTAAAGCTCTAATAGTGTTTAGGGGCCTTGATGTACAAAATCCACTCTTATTTGACTCTTATGCCTATAAATTGACTTTCCTGGTTAAACAATTTCCCATAACCTACAATTTCCCATTAACCAGAAAGATGTGCTTATTGGATAATCAAAATATAAGCAAAATCTCTGATTAGAAAGTGTAAGCAGACTCCATGACTAAGTGGAACACACTGATTATTTTAAAGTGAGATAAAAAAAGAACTTTTAAAAGCTCTACAAATCCAATCCTCAAATGTCCCCATATTAAGCCTAACTTGGGCATCAAAGTATTATATTTTGGCCTTAATTTCTGTGTTTTCAGGTGTTAGAAGTATTAAAACATAGTTCAATCTTTCTCTAGTTAGTCATATATATTTAGTGTATGTATCTAGCTATATAAAATTAATCATGTTATACCTGCTTATCAGGGCTTATTGAAGATGGGCTATTCAGGAATAAAGTCAAGTAAAAAATAAAGAACTTCTACTTTACTGGGTCAACACTTTGGGTATAAAAATATTTTTGAAAGGTAAACTTTCAGCCACCTATAAGCCTTTATAGCATATAACCTATTTATTTTGTTTTGGATTGCAAAGACATAAGCTTGCTTACTGTATATAAATGTAAAGAAAATTTCAGCAAATAAAAACAACAAATGATTAAGCCACTATTTCTCCAAAATGCTTTTAGATAGTTTTTGTGCAATAGAATATGTATATCTTATTACTTTAAATCAAATGGAAGCTCCTAGACAAATGTTATATTATGAATCTATAGAAAGCCTAACATTCAGTAAGTATTAAAATTAATGAGACAGGACAATATATTTTAATTTAAAAACAGACAGAAAGATTTGTCACATGTTTAAGAATATCTTACCATCTAATGTTGAGCAGAATGAGTATCTCGTAAAACATGTATACTTTTCTGATAAACAATGTCCACAATCTAGTTTATTTTACTTTTCAGTTAGCTGAATGATAGGAAAAAGTGAATGCAATGAAGAGTTATAGAATAATAACAGGTTCCTTGGCTCATACTGATCAATTGGAGTTACAAACAAAACAAAACACCACACCATTAGCAGTACAATTGAAAGCAGATATTTTCATATCACATAACAGGTATGGCAAATATTATTTATGCCCTTAACTGCCTTGAAATTATTATGGCTACTATTAGCCATTGCAATGATTTTTTAATGCAGTACTTTGAAAAGCATACATTTATTTTAAAATATTTTTATTACTATATTTCAATATTTTAGGTTTCAAACATGATTCTGAGAAGAAAACTACAGGTTTTACCAGACTGCAAAGGGTTCCATGTGTGAAGGAAAAATAGCCCTTCAAAAATATCCATGTCCTAATTCCTGGAACCTGTGGATCTGTTACCTTGTATGGCAAAAGGAACTTTGCACATATAATTAAGTTAAGGATATTGAGATGGGAGGAGTGTCCTGGATTAGTTATCCCAGTGAGCCCAATGTAATCACAAGACTCTAAGAGAGGCAAAACTGTAAAAGTCAGAAAAATAGATATAATAATGGAAGCTGAGGTTGGAGTGATGGACTTTGAAGATGAAGTAAAGGGCCATAAGCCAGGGACTTGGGGCAGGGCTAAGAGCTGGAAAAGGCAAGGAAACACACACTTTTTTAGAGTATGCAGAAGGAATGCAGCACCTTGATTTTGGCTCAATGAAACCCATTTTAAACTTCTGACCTTAAGAACTGTAAGATAATATACTTGTGTTGTCTTGACCACTTAGTTTTTGGTAATTTGTAATAGCCGCAGTAGGAAACTAATATATCATGGTGTCAAAGAGTAAAGAACACCCAAGTGATTTTGCTCGATGCTGAAGGGTAATATTAATTCTCCCATAACTTAGAAGAAGCAATTCAATATTTTCATGCAGGAAGATAGCCTTGGTTAAATGGAATAATACTAAGAACAAATGCTTTGTTTTCTTGGAACCATTTTAGTACCAAAACATCTTTAAGGTTTTAGTAGTTTATATTGGCCTCACACCAAAAATAAAAGAGTAGATATATTTTCTAATATTTGGGAAAAAAGATCACCATTTAGATCTCAAACTGGATAGATCTAATACCTAGCATTTACACAAATGACATTCTTTACTCAAATGCAATTGTTTTTCCTAGAAAACAATTTTAAAACCTTGATAATCATTTGAATATAATTATAACAATTTTTGGCAGCTGGAAAAATTCCACAGTGATTTGATGCTTTATCTATGCTCATTCGAAATCAAAATAATAACTTATGAAATGCAAAGTCTATGACCTGAACTGCCCTTGTCACTCTTTCAAGTACATTGACTAATACATATATAGCTACTTAATTAATACAAACCCACAGGCACCACTTTGGAATAACATATTACTTGCCCTCACCATGGTAATATACACATTATAAATCTATATTGGGTGATAAAATTGACATATTGCTAAGAATATTATTTGTATTTTAGGTTACTTTGCATAAAAGTATACTGTTGTTTTATCCAGTTGATAATATAAAATAAAATCATCAATTGCTTTTACAAAAGCAGCTTGAAGAAATAGGGTAATTTTGATAATGGAAAAGTCCTTGTTTCATAAGCTAGTGTAGCTCTTTATGGAAACAATTCAAAAACAACTCAATTCTTTGTAAACATCTTCATAAGGCTAGAGCTACTGTTGCAATTTAAATCACTTCAAATCACACTGTTTTGATAACTCATTCCTGGTAGCCAAATATTTTTTTTAGTTCAAAATCTAGAAAGGGAATTACTCTTTAATGACATGGGTTAACAGTATGTGTATAGACTTTGAAATCATTCCAATAAATCACAGGTTCCAATTGGCCTAGTCATGTAAGCCTTTTTGTATTCAAGGTAATTCAATAGACCCCAAGTGCACTGTATGGATTCTACTTAGATAAAAGTTTAATTACACCCTTGCGTGGTTTTGTGTCAGTGTGAGAAATCTGGTGGCTTTGGGAAATGTTTGTATTCATAGCCAGACTTCCTAGTTAGCCATTAGTGCTTGAGCAAAAGCCTTATTATCAATTTTATATGATTGTATTTGATCCTTGGTGCCTAGGAATGCATCAGCGCTCTTTATGCAAATTATGAAAACTCTATTAGCAAGGTCAAGCATGGGACACATCAGTCTGAATCATGGAGTATTGATATCAAAAGTAATGTCAGCAATCAACTGATGTTTTCATTTTTACAGATTAGGAAACAAATGCACAGAGGTTAAGAGGCTTCTGTATATGAAACTAGTTAACACAGGCAAAGTTAGAAAGCAGAGTTTGGCCGGGGGTGGTGGCTCTCACCTATAATCCTAACACTTTGGAAGGGAGACTGAGGTGGGCAGATCTCTTGAGCCTAAGAGTCTGAGACCATCCTGGGAAACAAGGTAAACCATGTCTCTATAAAAATTAGCTGGGTGTGGTGGCGTGCACCTGTAGTCCCAGCTACTTGAGAGGCTGAGTTGGGAGGATCACCTAAACCCACGGAGATGGAGGCTGCAGCAAGCCATGGTCATGCCACTGAACTCCAGCCTGGGAGACAGAGTGAGACCTCATCTCAAAAAACAAACAAAAAACACAAAAAGCAGAGTTTTCTGCTTGTGATCACATATTCATTCCATTAGATAACATTAGCTTATCTATAAATCAACTCAGTACAATTTATTTGGTTCAGTATAATCACACACTATTAATATTACTGTCATCATTACTCAAACACTGAGTGATGGAAACAAAAGAATAAAAGATATTACAAACTCTAAGGAGAAAGAAATATGTACATAAATAAATTGTATTTATTTGAGATCAGTGCCATGATAAAAGTATTGGGGGTTCAAAGAGGAAGCAATCAGCTCAATTCAGGCAGGTCAGTGATAGCATCACAGAAAAGTCAATTCCTGAATGGAGTTTGAGGAGAGATCTGTTATTTGTCAAACCCAATGGGAGAGTATTTCTATCAGAGAGAAAAAAGAAAGAGCATCCACTTCAAATTGTTTTTCTCCCTTAATGAGAATATTTTAACAATTAATCACTAAATATGATGTTTGCTGTCATTTTTTCATACATACCTTTAAGAAAATTAAGAAAAATTATTTCTATGTTACTAATAATTTTTCTTACAAATAGCCATTATTTGATTAACCTGTCAATATGCCAAGGTTGAGAACCCCTGACCTAGCATAAGATCTAGAAGCAAAAAGAACATATCCCTTTCTGTGAACTTCTCCTGGCTCCCATACCTCCAATAGCAGAAATTAAAGAGGAAAGCCAGGAACATCTTATACACCAGGTAAATCATCCCTTCTCCTGGCCTCCATGACATAATTGGCAGGAATCAAGTGGGTGTCGCAGAGCCTCTTATAGAAGGGAGACCCAAAGATACAAGACTTTTGAGAAGACTGGCTTCTACCTCACTGATAGAGGCTGTGGAAAGGGGGGCCCATGCTCAGCATGCTCCTAGTAAAAGGGACCCATCCCCAAATCTCATAACCCCAGTACCGCATTCCACTTGAGACAGAGTTGATCATTTCATAAATGTTATGTGACTACCTAAGTCACTACAAGAAGCCCAAGACTTCTGAACCAATCCTCATCCCTTAGGTTCTCATCCTCATGGAGTTCTTTACATCCCCCTCTGGAGCTCATTATGAGCTCACAGAAAAGCCTTTATCAAATGTACCATAGCTAAGTTACACTATGCTGCCGTACAGCTTTTGAAAGATGCTTCTGTCTCCAGTGTGAGAGTGCCAAGTCAAGACCCACAGGTTGAGTAGTGGGGTCCAGGCTGGATTTCAGCCTCCCAGTGCCCTCTTGCATAACACCTTTGGGCAGAGCACAACCCCTCAAACGTATGTGAGGCTTGCATCTTCAGTCATTGTATTAGTCCATTGTCATGCTGCTCTGAAGAAATACCTGAGACTGAGTAATTTTATAAAGAAAAGAGCGTATTTTAAAAAAGGTTTTATTAATTTTTTGAGACAGTCTCACTCTGTCTCCCAGGCTGGAGTGCAGTGGCACAATCTCAGCTCACTGCAACTTCTGCCTCCTGGCTTCAAGCGATTCTTGTGCCTCAGCCTCTCAAGTAGCTGGGACTACAGAAGCTCATGACTATGCCTGGCTAATTTTTGTATTTTTAGTAGAGACGGGGTTTTCCCTTGTTGGCCAGGCTGGTCTCAAACTCCTGGCCTCAGGTGTTCTGCCTACCTCGACCTCCCAGAGTGCTAGGATTAGAGGTGTGAGACACTATGCCCAGCCAGGAAAGAAGTTTAATTGGTTCGCAGTTCTTCAGGGCTGGAGAGGCCTCAGAAAACTTACAATCATGGCAGAAGGGGAAGCAAACATGTTCTTCTTCATATGGCAGCAGGAAGAAAAAGAATGAAAGAAGTGCAGAGCAAAGTGGGGAAAAACTCACAAAACCATCAGGTCTAGTGAGAACCCACTCACTATCAGGAGAACAGCCTGGGGAAACTGCTCCCGTGATTCAGTCACCTCCTAGGAGGTCCCTCCCTTAACATGTGGGGATTACAATTTGGATTATAATTCAAGATGAGATTTGGGTGTGGACACAGAGCCAGACCATATCAGTCATTTTTCTGAATCTTACCTCACCTTCTCACTTTAAGTGACATCTACTGAGGATATTGCTTCTCCTGCATTTTTTTGAGTGCCTGGTTTCCTCTCCCTTACTTTTTGAATAATGCTTAATATTTGCAATAAAGTAGTGTAGATGCTCACCAACTGAAGACCACAAAATCACAAGAATCAAACAAAGTTGGGTTTATTGTTGCAACAGGAGAGACCATAAAATTTGGGGAAACAATGGGATGTGTCATTAAAAGGATATTAGGAGGAGATTGTTATAACATTTGGGCTAGAGTGGGACCAAGCAGGTTTACCTCTGAAATGGGTATTATAAGAAAATGGAGGTTATTGTACAATTGTGTATCTTAATATTTATCTAGGAAGTAAGTGAAATGAAATTAGGCTAAGGCTGTAATTTTTTTAAAAAAAATTGGCAGTTGCTCATTTAGCATGCAGTGTGGCATGCTTAGTTATTTTTGTGGTTTGCTCAGTGTTCTTATTTTTTCTGTGCTCAGACATGATTAAGAAATAGTCTTGTTTTTCTCCCTCAATCACAGTCATTCACAGTGACCTTGTCTGATGTGAGTATTCCATGCAATTGTTTATGTTAATGAAGAAACACCATAGCCTTGCTGTGAGTGTCAGATCATCAACCTAATAGTTGTCAGAATTGCTTCTTTTCTTTCTCAATAGGCATCCTTGTCAGTTTTTTCTCCCTTAATGAGACTATTTTAACAATTCATCACTACGTATAATGTTTGCTGTCCTTTTTTTATAGATATCTTTAACAAAATTAAGAAAATTTATTTATATCTTACAAATAATTTTTATTACAAATGTCTGTTATTTGATTCAACCTGTCAATATGCCAAGGTTGAGAACCCCTGACCTTATATTTCACATAAGATGTAAAATATCTCTACCCAAAAATACCTGTAAGACTGAACAGAGAAAAACTTGAACAGACCGAAATATGTGGAAAGCTCTACCAGTTCATGGACTGTTGTGATGCATATTCTCTCTAAATTGACTTATAGATTCAACAAAATCCCTGTTAAAACTGTGTCATTAAAAACATTTTAAAGAAATAGACAAGTTCATCATAAAAATGTTATAGAATCATAAAAGATCTACAGTAGCTAAAACAATTTTGAAAAAGGAGAGCTCTTATAGTACCAGATATCCAGATTCAAGACTTACCATAAAGCTGTAGGATAGGGTAATGCCAGGCAAATAAACGTTCGATCATTTGAGCAGAATGGAGAGGTCAGTGAACAAAGAAACCCCTTTTTAGGATATGTTACTTTGTTGCAGCTGGAAATCTGTATGGGGAAAGTAAAACAAAGCAAAACAAAACAGAAAACACCAGAAAAGACCCCACTCATCTACTTTTTCATATTAAACATAAAAATTACTTTGATATGGATAATAGACCTAAAGATTCAACCCAGAACCATACATCTTCTAGAAGAAAACAGATTATCTTGGAAACTTAGATTTGGCAAAAATTTCTTGGGCAGGACACAATCAGCATTAAACAAATAATTTAAATTAATTAATTAAATTCCTTAAAAAACTAAAACATCTGCTCTGCAAAGCACACCATTATAAAAATGAATGGACACAGACTAAGGAAAAAGTTTTGTAACACATATGACAAAGAACTTGCACATAAAGAACACCTACAAACCAACAGTAAAAGGATGACCATCCCAGTTTTTATTTTTATTTATTTATTTATTTTTTTTAAATTTATTTATTATTATTGTACTTTAAGTTGTAGGGTACATGTGCATAACGTGCAGGTTTGTTACATATGTATACTTGTTTTTAAAAGAAGTTGAAGATTTGCACACTTTACCATGGAAGAGGTATTAATGCTCTATAAACACATGAAAGTTTAGATATTCAATATATTAAGGTGCTATATTTGGGGATAGCATGTCCTCAACCTCATCTGGTACTTGACATCTTTAGTCATAGGAATCTGTAAGTTAGAACCACAATAAGGTACCATTTCATACTCAGTAGATTAGCTAAAGTCAAAAGGAGTAACTCCACTGCCTATTGGTAAAAATATGGAACAATTAGTAATGGCATCTCAGATTTCCTTGGAAACTATTTCCCTGTACTCTCAGACCATGTGTATCTGGTAAAGTGGAATCTAACTGAAGACTTCTGCAATAGAGTGAAGACTTGGGCCTGACCTATTAGAATAACAGTAACAGATTAAGAAATATTACTTAATGCAAGCTGGCTCAAAGTCAGTACAATCAGCTCTGAGCCTTTGTAATTCTTGGGAAAGAAATGCGGGGATTTTTTGTTTGTTTTTTGTTTTTTGTTTTTTTTTTGTATTGGCACCTAAACTGGTAAATGTAAACCTAGAGCAATTGGTGGTTATTGTGATCACCACCCTGGAAAAGTACTTATAAAAAGAAACTTAGCCAGGTACGGCAGCTCATGCCTGTAATCACAGCATTTTGGGAGGCTGAGGTGGGAAGATCACTTGAGCCAGAAGTTGGAGACCAGCCTGGGCAACATAGGAATACCCCGGTCTCTACAATACTAAAAAAAATTAGCTGGGCTTAGGGTCATGCACCTGTGGTCCCAGCTACTTGGGAGGCTGAGGTGGGAAGATTGCTTGAGCCCAGGAGGTAGAGGCTACAACGAGCCATGATTAAGCCACTGCACTCCAGCCTGGGTGACAGAGTGAAACCTTGTCTTAAAAAAAGGAAGGAAAGAAGGAAGGAAGGAAGGAAGGAAGGAAGGAAGGAAGGAAGGAAGGAAGGAAGGAAGGAAGGAAGGAAGGAGAGAGAAAGAAAGCTATCTCAGAGTTGCATGGCACCAAAAGATGGAAAGAGACAGAAAATTTTGGCCCTGAATCCACCAGTACATTAGCTTGCTATACCCATGTACTCATCAGTTAGGAAAGTCAAAAATTCCCCTTTTCTTCAAGCCAGTTTGAATTTCAGTTTTATTTAGAACTAAAAGAATCTTAATTAAAACAGAAGTAACCAGATTATATTTTTACTTTGCCAGTAAATGACAACAAAAAGTCTAGGATTATGTTGGAACCAATCTCTATACTATATTGTTTTTTTGATGCAAGACTTGAGGGGGCAGGTATTAATTGCTTTCTGCTTTATAAGTTAAATATTTCAAAAGTTTCTTCTTAAAATATATGAGCTAAACAATTATATTTTAACATTCAGTATATCAAATTAAAATAGTCAGATACAACTTTCAGAGCTAAAGTATGATGTTATCCTTGGAGTAAACTAAAAGAACTAAAGTATAATAAATAATAAATAATCAATGATGTTGTCTTTGTAGTAAATTAAAAGAACACATTGGGCTGAATTTTTAATATTAGAACACAATAGTCTTTTAGTTCATTATACATATCCTTTAATAATCTGATACTTCTTTTAAGTTCTAAATCAGGCATACAGGCCCATCTCAGATAAAAAAATATCTTTTAATAGACTATAACAATAATAGCTGCATTTGTTGAAAGCCTATTATTTTTTAAGCATTTATTCTCTTTAAATGCATTATTACATTTAATCCTTACAATAATCCCATGTTATAGATTCATTTCATTGAGGTCATTGTAAATATGAGGAAACTAAGAATTAAAAAAGTTGTATAAATTCCTTGTCACATGCTAAATACCATACATACATGGACTTTGGCTTATCTGACTTCAGATTTTGAGCTTCTAATCATTTCCCATATATAAGTCAAACTTGCAAAAAGAAAAAAAAGAAAAAAATGAAATAAATCTAGGCCCTAAGAGTAAAGTAAAAGATTCCTAAATTTAGGAACTACAGAAATAAAGATACACTGGATGAAAGAAAGCCCAGTTCCCAATTTCTGTAGCTGGCTTTGTTCAGTTTTAACAGATATCTCTCTTAGAACATATAATATGCAAACATAAAATCTTTTAAAATATCAAGTGATTATATTTTTTGCAAATTCATTGGAAGAAACAAAGTTCAATTCTCACTTTAAACAATAATTTTAAAAATCTAAATTAAGGTTTGTTATAAAAAACATCTGATTATTGGAGAGAGTTTTGGAAAATATTTGTACGGTCTTAGATTTAGCAAAACGTGGGGAAAGGTAGACTTTCTAAAACAAAACAGCCCACCCAGAAGTCATACAGTACAAAATAGACATATTTGATTGTATTAAAATGTTCAACCACATTTATTATTTCTTTTCCTTTTTTTTTTTTTTTTGTTTTGTTTTTTTGTTTTTTTTTTTTTTTTTTTGAGATGGAGTCTCACTCTGATGCCATGCAGTAGTGCAGTGGCGCCATCTTGGCTTACTTCAACCTCCGCCTCCCGGGTTCAAGCGATTCTCCCAGGTCAGCCTCCTGAGTAGCTGGGACTACATGCACGAACCACCACACTTGGCTAATTTTTTGTATTTTTAGTAGATACGGGGTTTCACCCTGTTAGCCAGGATTGTCTGCATCTCCTGACCTCGTGATCTGCCTGCCTTTGCCTCCCGAGCTGCTGGGATTATAGGCATGGGCCACAGTGCCCGGCCAGCATTTGTTTTTTCTAATTACGCATTGCTGTTAATGCTTTTACTATCATCTGCACTATAAATGTTTTCCAACTCTATTGTTTGTCTTTTAAATGTGTTTCAATATTTTTAATATACAGAGAGCCTATAAATTAATAATACAAATAGAAAAAAGAGAAGCAAAGGATTCACAAAATACTTCAACAGACAAGTCAAGGAAGATAAAATCCAAACATCAACAAACATAAAATGTTTTTCAATTCTCTGGTAGTAAGAAAAACACAAAATAAAACCATAATGACATAATATTTTTTAACTTATCAGACTGGCAAAAATTAGAAAATGGAAAACATTTTCTTCTGGCAATGGTTCAGAAAACAAGCACTGGGAGAGGGAGTTGCTAAAATCATTTTGGAAAGTAATCTGCCAGTAACTGTTAATATATGAAAAGACAAGCAGCTTTTGATTCAGTAGCCCCATTTTCCCTAATTTCAGTTACAGAAATACAAAACACCTTTATATGAATATATTCATTATATATATGCATATTTTGTATATGTATAAATATATTTATATATAAGTATATGTATATACACACAAAGGTTTTTTTTTTTTTTTTGGAGATGGAGTCTTGCTCTGTCACCTAGGCTGGAGTGCAGTGGTGTGACCTTGGCTCACTGCAACCTCCACCTCCCAGGTTCAAGCAATTCTCCTGCCTCAGCCTCCTGAGTAGTTGGGACTACAGGCACATGCCACCACGCCTGGCTAATTTTTTGTATTTTAGTAGAGATGGCGTTTCACTGTGTTCCCAGGCTAGTCTTCAACTCCTGAGCTCAGGCAATCTGCCCGCCTAGGCAAAGATGTTTTTTGTAGCATGAAAGCACTTGAAAGTTTACCAATTGGAAAATGCAAAATAGATTATGTTATACCCATGCCTTGGAGTATCTTGAAACTATAATAAAAAATCACAAGTTATACTGTATCCATAGCCACTGACTTCAAGAGATGTTTGTAGTATATTGTTTTAAAACAAAACCAAATTAAATTTCATGTATTATATACTAAATAAGAATATCTTGTGAAAAGGCCATTTGTCTGACTATGGAGAAGAACTTGAAAGGAGTAAAAGGCAGTTAACATTGGTTATTACAGAGGGATGAGCTAAAGAAAGGTTGTGATGTGTAAGATCATGAATTTTTTACTAATACAATTCTGTATGATTTTTGTCATTTTAAAATCTAATATAGAAAAGCAAAAAAAAAAAAAAAAAAGAAGCTGTAGTAGTGACATAAGGTCGATTTTAATGCTGAAAATGTCAACCTGACATGTAGCTACTGCATAGTGAGTACAGTGTTGTATGTGACTGCAGAATGAGTCATACAAGTGGCTCCAGGGACCTTGCCGATTTTGCACTGTGAGTGGGCCTGTGGCAACTGCAAAGCATTCAGATTCGAAAATTGTGGAATACTGTGTCATCTCACCTCTAGCTTTCACTCTGAGACCTCCTCGTAAGGAAATGAGTGTTGATATCTTTAGGGACAGAGAATGAATGGGGAAGAGGGAAAAGTGATGAAGCAAAGATGTGGCAAGTCAGTCAGGAGATGATTTGATCAGATCAGGCAGTTCCTAAGGGAAGAGTCTTTAAAAGGGGGAGGGCTGGCTCTTCTTCAGCAATGCAAGTTAGGATGAGGCTCTTCGGTCTACCTTTCAACAACAATAACTGACACATGCTGCTTACTTTTTGGCAGACACAGTTCTGAGAGCTTTATACATTTGACTCATTTAATCCTCCAACAAGCATATTAAATTGGTCTTATCACCTCTGTTTTACAGATGAAGTAATAGTGAGACAGATGAGAGAGAGAACTTAACAGTTTTATAGTCTCAAAGCTGAATATTCTTAATATAGTCTTAATTACATAAAAGTATACCTCAAATATATAGCAGGTTTAGTTCCATACCACCACAATAAAGTGAGTATCACAATGAAGCAAGTCACATAAATGTTTGGTTTCCCGATACATATAAAAGTTATGTTTACACTATAGTGTAGTCTTTTAAGAGTCAAATAGCATTATGTTTAAAAATACTATGTAAATACCCTAATTAAAAAATACTGTATTGCTAAAATACACTAATCATCATCTGTGCTTTCATCTTTTTTCCTGATGGATGGTCTTGCCTCAATGTTGATTGCTGCTGATTGATCAGGGTGGTGGTTGCTGTAGGCTGAGGTGGCTGTGGAAATTTTTTAAAATAAGACAGCAATGAAGTTTGCCACATTAATTAATTATTCCTTCTATGGAAGATTCCTCCGTGGCATGTGATGCTGTTGATAGCATCATACCCACAGTGGAACTTCTTTCAAAATTGGGGTCAATCTCCTTAATTCCTGCTTCTGCTGCTTTGTTAACTAAGTTTATGGAATATTTTAAATTCTCTCTTGTCGTTTCAACAATATTCACAGCACCTTACCCAGAAACAGATTCCATCTCAATAAACCACTTTATTTGCTCATTCATACGAAGCAACTTCTTATTCATCCAAGTTTTATTATGAGATTACAGCAACTCAGTCGCATCTTCAGGCTCCACTTCTAATTCTGATTTTCTTATTTTCACCACATCTGCAGTTACTTCCTCCCATGAAGTCTTAAACCTCTCAAAGTCATCCCGGATGGTTGGAATCAACTTCTTTCAACTCTGTTAATGTTGATATTTTGTCCTTGTCTCATAAATCACTAACATTCTTAATGGCATCTAGAATGGTGAATCCTTTCCAGAAGGTTTACAATGTATATTGTCCAGACCCAACAGAGGAATCACTGTCTATGCCAGCTATAGTTTTACAAAATGTATTTCTTTTTCCTTTTTTCTTTTTTTTTTTTTGAGACAGAGTCTCACTCTGTCGCCCAGGCTGGAGTGCAGTGGAGCCATCTCTGCTCACTGTAAGCTCCGCCTCCCGGGTTCACGCCATCCTCCTGGCCTCAGCCTCCAGAGTAGCTGAGATTACAGGTGTTCGCCACCATGCCGGGCTAATTTTTGGTATTTTTAGTAGAGATGGGGTTTCCCCGTGTTAGCCAGGATGGTCTCCATCTCCTGACCTTGTGATCCGTCTGCCTCGGCCTCCCAAAGTGCTGGGATTACAGGCGTGAGCCACCGCGCCTGGCATACAAAATGTATTTCTTAAATGATTTGACTTAAAAGTCCAAACGACCCCTTGATTCATGGGCTGCAGAATGGATGTTGTGTCAACAGGCATGAAAACATCGTGAATCTCCCTGTGCATGTCCATCAGAGTTCCCTGATGACCAGGTATGTTGTCAATGAGCAGTAATATTTTGAAAGAAATATTTTTTTCTGAGCAATTGGTCTTAATAATGGACTTAAAATATTCAGTAAACCATGCTATCAATACATGTGCTGTCATCCAGGCTTTGTTGTTCCATTTCTAGAGCTGAACAATAATAATGACACAATCTATCAAAACATCTGGGATATAGCAAAGGCACTGCTATGAGAAAAGTTCATGCCTACATCAAAAAGTCTGACAGAGCACAAATAGACAACCTAAGGTCACACCTCGAGAACTAGAGAAACAAGAACAAACCAGACCGGAACCCAGCAGAAGAAAAGAAATAACCAAGATCAGAGCAGAAGTAAATGAAATTGAAACAAACAGGAAGAGATAAATGAAACAAAAAGCTGGTTCTTTGAAAAGATAAACAAAATTGATATACTGTTAGCAAGATTAACCAAGAAAAGAAGAGAAGATCTAATTAAGCTCAGCTGGAAATGAAATGGGAGATATTGTAACTGACACCACAGAAATACAAAAGATTACTCAGGGCTACTGCTACGAACACCTTTACGTGTCCAAACTAGGAAACCTAGAGGAGATGGATAAATTCCTGGAAATATGCAACCTCCTAGATTAAACCAGGAAGAAATAGAAACTCTGAACAGATCAATAACAAGCAGTGAGATTGAAACGGTAATTTTAAAAGTCCAGGACCAGATGGATTCACAGCTGAATTCTATGAAACATTCAGAGAAGAATTGGTACTGATCCTATTGAAACTATTCCAAAAGATAAAGAGGGAATCATTTTATGAAGTCAGTGTCACTCTAATACTAAAACCAGGAAATGACATAATAAAGAAAGAAAACTACAAACCAATGTCCCTGACGAACATAGATGCAAAAACCCTCAACAAAATACTAACTGAATACAACAGCATATCAAAAATAGAATAATAATCCACCATGATCAAGTGGGTTTCTTCCAGGGATGCAGGGATGGTTTAATACATGCAAGTCAATAAATGTGATCCACCTCATAAACAGAATTTAAAACAAAAATCATATGGTCATCTCAATAGATGCAAGAAAACCAATTGACAAAATCCAGCATGGCTTTATGTGTAAAACCCTCGGCAAAACTGGCATAGACCGTACATACCTTAAGCTAATAAATGCCACCTATGACAAACTTACAGCCGACATTATACTGAACCAGGAAATGTTGAAAGCATTCCCTCTGAGAACTGGAACAAGAGAAAAATGCCCATTTTCACCACTTCTATTCGACATAGTTCTGGAAGTCATAGCCAGAGCAATCAGGCAAGAGAAAGAAATAAAAGACATCCAGATTGGTAAAGAGGAAGCCAAACTGTCACTGTTCACTGATTATATGATCATATACCTAGAAAACCCTAAAGACTCCTCCAAAAAGCTCTGAGATCTTATAAATAAATTCAATAGAGTTTCAGGATACAAAATCAACTTACACAAATCAGTAAGACTGCTATACACCAACAGTAACCAAGCTGAGAATCAAATCAAAAGCTCAACCCCTTTTATAATAGCTGCAAAAAATTAAAATAAAACAAAATACTTAGAAATATAACTAACCAAGGAGGTGAAAGACCTTTACAAAGAAAACTACAAAATGCTGCCAGGAGAAATCACAGACAGTATTAGCTAGATTTTCCGAATGATCTGCTGCAGCTTCTATATTAGCACTTGCTGTTTCACCTTGCATATTTTTTTTATTATTATTATACTTTAAGTTCTAGGGTACATGTGCATAACATGCAGGTTTGTTACATATGTATACTTGTGCCATGTTGCTGTGCTGCACCCATCAACTCGTCAGCACCCATCAACTCGTCATTTACATCAGGTATAACTCCCAATGCAATCCCTCCCCCCTCCCCCCTCCCCATGATAGGCCCCGGTGTGTGATGTTCCCCTTCCCGAGTCCAAGTGATCTCATTGTTCGGTTCCCACCTATGAGTGAGAACATGCGGTGTTTGGTTTTCTGTTCTTGTGATAGTTTGCTAAGAATGATGGTTTCCAGCTGCATCCATGTCCCTACAAAGGACACAAACTCATCCGTTTTTATGGCTGCATAGTATTCCATGGTGTATATGTGCCACATTTTCTTAATCCAGTCTGTCACTGATGGACATTTGGGTTGATTCCAAGTCTTTGCTATTGTGAATAGTGCCACAATAAACATACGTGTGCATGTGTCTTTATAGCAGCATGATTTATAATCCTTTGGGTATATACCCAGTAATGGGATGGCTGGGTCATATGGTACATCTAGTTCTAGATCCTTGAGGAATCGCCATACTGTTTTCCATAATGGTTGAACTAGTTTACAATCCCACCAACAGTGTAAAAGTGTTCCTATTTCTCCACATCCTCTCCAGCACCTGTTGTTTCCTGACTTTTTAATGATCGCCATTCTAACTGGTGTGAGATGGTATCTCATTGTGGTTTCGATTTGCATTTTTTTTTTTTTGAGATGGAGTGTCACTTTATGGCCAGGCTGTAGTGCAGTGGCACGATCTCAGCTCACTGCAAGATCCATCTCCTGGGTTTGAGCAATTTTCCTGCCTCAGCCTCCCAAGCAGCTGGGACTACAGGCGTGTTTCACCCCACCCAGCTAACTTTTGTAGTTTTAGTAGAGACAGGGTTTCACCATGTTGGCCAGGATGGTCTCGATTTCTTGACCAGGTGATCCGCCTGACTCGGCCTCCCAAAGTTACCTTGCACTTTTATATCATAGAGATGGCTTCCTTCCTTGAACCTCATGAATCAATCTCTGCTAGCTTCACAGTTTTTTCTGCAGCTTCCTCACCTCTTTCAGCCTTCGTAGAATTGAAGAGCATTAGGGCCTTGCTCTGGATTGGATTTTGGCTTACAGAATTGTTGTGGTTGGTTTAATCTTCTATCCAAACCACTCAAAGTCTTTCCATATCAGCAATAAGGCTGTTTCACTTTCTTATGAACCCTGTGTCCACTGGAGTAGCACTTTTAATCTCCTTCAAGAGCTTTTCCTTTGCATTCCCAACTTGACTGTTTGGTGTAAGAAGCCTAACCTTTGGCTTATTTTGGCTTTTGAAGTCCCTTCCTCACTAAGCTTAATTATTCCTTGTGTTTTATTTAAAGTGAAAGATGTGAAACTCTTCCTTTTACTTGAACACTTGGAGGCCTTTGTAGGATTACTTATTGGCCTAATTTCAATATTTTTGTGTCTCGGGATAGAGGCCCAAGGAGAGGGAGAGAGATAGAGAAATGGTTGGTATGTGGAGAAATCTGAAACCAAAAAACATTAATTGATTAAGTTCACCATCTTATATGGGTATGGTTTGTGGTGCCCCCAAACAATTACAATAGTAACATCAAAGATCACTGATCACAGATCACTATAATAGATATAATAATAATAAAGTTTAAAATACTGTGATAATTACCAAAACGTGACACAGAGGCACAAAGTGGGCACATGCTGTTGGAAAAATTGCACCAACAGTCTTGCTCAATACAGAGTTGCCACAAACCTTCAATTTGAAAAACAAAAAACAACAACAAAGTATCTATGAAGTGCAGTGAAGCAAAGTGCAATAAAATGATGTATGCCTGTGTGTGTGTATATATATATATATATATAAAATGACGTAATATAATATGATAAATTATATATAGCCTTAATTATAGTCTTAGTCTTATAGCTCATAAGCAGTAGAGTAAATTTTACACCCAGATTGTCTGGCTAGCTCTCTCAACAGCTACATGCTTCTTATACTTCCTAGAATATGTTACTTTATGCCTCCGAATCTAAAAGATTTTTGCTTTGTATAGAATATACTTTTTCCCTCATCTAAAATTATCATATTCTTTCTCAATCTTTTTACTGCCTGATTAACATTCATTTCCTGACATTTTTCACAATACCTTAAGCAAAGCTTCCAATATACTACAGCATGTTATAGTCTTAGGCTAAACCACAATAATATGCAATATTTGACTAATTTTGGCCAACAAAAATGGAAATTTTATGTTTTGATTTAATATTTCTTTGTGTTTTACAGATGTTACCATAAATGTATGGTTCCTCCTGAAGTGAGTTCTACCTCAGTGCCCAAATCTTTTTTTTTTTTTTTAATCTCTCTCTCTCTAAAGCCAACAGGGTATTTTGTACATAGTACATGTATTCATCAGATGATTGCAGAGTGTAAAAGTAAATGAATATATGGAGAAATTCTGAAGTCAAGAGGCAGATAAGGTGATAAAAAGGAGGTGTTAAAACACTTTATTTGAGGGTATAAAAATTAAAGGTACAGCTATCAGTGTATAATTTAGCTAAATCCCAAAAAACAGGTGTCAACATTGGTCATAAAGCATATTTTGCTATTGCTCTCTTATGATTAATGGTAAACCCATCTGTTGATTGCTAAGGGATTTATTTTCTATTTCTATTCCAAAATAGCCATGCTGAAGGACACAAGTCCAGCAATTCTAAATGGTTAGGAAATATGTTATACAATCTAATTCAAGTCATTATTTGAAAATGGAAAGTGATACGAGTCTTAGTCTTATGGATGCTTAGAAAGTGCACTTAAGATCAAAGCGAGGACAGTGAAAGGAAAGCTTTTAGGAGAATGCTTTAAGATTGAAGACAATACTGTAGAGCTGTGTTCCATCTTCCACTGAATACATGTATGGCTGAGAAATAGTTTTTAAAAATATTGTATGTGGCTTACCTAAGAAGGAGTTTTAAAGATAAACGTAAGCCAGCACCAACAGCTATATTCCCTTTATTTTATGAGGGAAGAAATAGATTTTTAAGATATAAGTGCAAAGCTGGAAAGGGTCAAGAATGAAGACGACTGATATAATGGGCATAAGTGACATTTGGAGTTCTTAGATTGTGATTTGTAAACTCTACAGTTTATGAACAAATCTGTAGAGTATGTCACCGCTGCTTCGTGGATAACCTGGAGTCTTACACATTTCCTTATCAATACTTCCTCAGTATACTTTCTATACCTTCCTATTCAACTTTCCTCTGTAAATTTAAATATCATTATTATCTTGTTGCTATCTCAAAGCTTCTATGATGTTAATCCTTTTCTTTCTTAACTCAAAGCCACTCCTTCTTTCAATGCCTTCATCTCTAGAAATTTTATAGCATTCTCTCACCATTGATTTCTAAGCCTGTACCATGCCTCTGCCTCCGCTAATCTTAAAAAGCCATTTTCATAAGCCTATTACTTTTTACGGGATCTTCTTAGTAGAAAAAATTCTCAAAAGTCTTGTCATATGTTATTGGCTTAATTTTCTCTTCACTTCCTTCATCCTTAGCTATTGTATCTGAATTCTACCTTCCTTTTGCTATTGCATCTGTTCTCTTGAAGGTTCTAGAAAAAGGAAGGGATAGTTAATGGAGTAAGGTCCCAAGAATATAAAAAGTAATAGAAGCACACACACATACACAAAAATTAGATAGAAGTAAGCCTTGAAAAGGAGAAAGGGAGAAAGTACTGCTGAAATTATGGGATGTCCCTCAGAGAACAGAATGAAGATAAGATGTTGGCCAAGCTGTGTCCAGATCAGAATATTGCCAGTCAATATGCAATGATGCCATATTGGGCAGTAGTACCACAGTATCTGATCTCTGTGGACCCAGCAAAAAGAAGCCCAAACAGCCAATGTCTTGACTGGAAATTCATGAACTTTATATTACACAACAAAGAGAAGCTATTATCGCTGCAACTGAATTTTTTTTTTTTTTTTTTTTGAGACGGAGTCCAGCTCTGTTATTAGGCTGGAGTGGAATGGCGTGATCTCAGCTTACTGCAACCTCCACCTCCCAGGTTCAAGCAATTCTCCTGCTTCAGCCTCCTGAGTACCTTGGACTACAGATGCATATGCTGCCAAGCCCGGCTAATATATATATATATATATTTTTGACCTCCCAAAGTGCTGGA
Source organism: Macaca thibetana thibetana (assembly GCF_024542745.1). Taxonomy (NCBI): domain Eukaryota; kingdom Metazoa; phylum Chordata; class Mammalia; order Primates; family Cercopithecidae; genus Macaca; species Macaca thibetana. The sequence goes on along the minus strand of NC_065582.1, from coordinate 26,374,498 downwards.
ATTACCCGGCCAGGAGTGGTATGTTGTATACATATGATAGAGGACATGTCTTTACGGTATTAATTTCAAGTATTCTGATTGTGTAGAGTGTGGAAGAAAGAATAAAAGAAAGGATAAGAAATGCATGCAGTATTTAAATTGTAGATGAGAGATATTAGACTGAAGGCTCCCAGTGTGTGAAAGCCTCTATTATTTGCTGTCCTGAAGCTAGGAACACAAGTCCAAAATCTCTTTCTGCCAGTTTTCACCATAGTAGCTAAGAACAGGGATGGATATTTTTTTTCTTAAGGACTGTAAATTTATTAAGGTTTCTTGCCTTTCTTTCCACCTGTACCAAGCCAGTTTGCCTGGGAGGACTCCATAGGCATTGGTCCCACAGGAACATTGATCTTTGTTCTTTAAAATATCTGTACTTTAACATACCTGACTTGATAATCACCATTCTCAGATATGATACTCCATATTGGGGTGGATGCATAATTGATTTGTCCAATTATTACTTGATAAGAAGGAGGACAGTTTCTTACCAAATATATGCAACTAATCACCATAAGGTAACTTACCACAAAAAAAAAAAGGAGATCTACTTCAATTTTCCAATTCTAGCAGGAGAGGGTGTCATGAGAATCAGATATTATTTCTAAAATGTTTCACTGGAATTTGTAAAATCAGTGTTGATTAGATAGCTTAAGAAGAAAGAGAAGTAGCTTCCTTATATATCTAAAAAAAAAAATTGTAAAAACAAAATAAACAATACTCCAAACAGATAACCATAATACATTTTCCCCCATTAGTTCATTTAGTCATTAATTGTTGTCCTGAGGGATCATGAATTAGCAGTTACATTATATCATCTACTTCTTGTCTAGAATTGAGTTCTGGGTATCCTGATTCAGTCCACTGATATGTTTGAAAGTTGTCTAAACGATATCTACTCAGAAGTCTGTCTTCAAGAGTCTGTTATCTGGATAGTCAGTAGTTTAAGTACCTAATAGAGTCCCTTACTTAAGTCTCTAAAAGTATTTTTCTTGTTGAAGAAAATATCTCTGACTTTTAGGTTTTGGAGGAGACTTCAGGCAAGCATCAGGTTCAAATGAAAACTGTCTGTGGATGATGGATATTTAAAATGGCTGTAGTTAATTTATTCTTAATAACAGTTAAATTAGAGAGGTCGAATGAGGGTTCAAAACAAGAATAATGCAAGTGACAAAAAAATTGTTTCCGAGACGTACAAAACAAACAACAGCACTCTCCCAAGATCATAGTTAGACAAAAATATTCCTAAGGTTGATAATTAAGCCTATTTTCAAGCCATCGAATATCTCATCCGCTTTACACAAATGTATGAACATGATTTTTATTAAGAGAAAAATTCAAGATATGTGATAGAGTGATTCCAAGACTTAATTTTATAGATCAAGGATGTAAAGCAAAAAAGATCCAATAAGTCCAGAGTAGGGCCTAGACATCTGTATTTCTCTCTAACTCCAAGGGTAAGTCTGATATGTATGCTCAATGGAGAAAATTGAGAACTACTGTCTAGAAGATGTTATATTTGAATTAAAAAAAATTACCATCAATTGACATTTTAAATAATAACTGAAATTATGACTACTATTTATTATCAAATATTGGGCAAAATAGGAAACAGTAAGCTATACAAAGACTGGACAAATATTCCAAAGAGTTTTGATAACTGTTTCTCTTGAGGTTGAAACATATTGTGGACAGTGAGGACATTAACCACTCTCTCTAACCTTCCAAAAAGCATGCAATTTCTTAAATATTGATATTAATAATATTTCACCTATACAAAGTTAGGTCAATGAAGGCTGAGAATCAGTAACTATTCCCATGCAACTGTTACCATAGTAACATATCAAACAAACCAAATGCTTTCCAGTACTTCTATTTATAAGGTGAAAAAAAAAATTATTTTCCAGGTGCTCTTTGGGCTATCTCAAAATATTTTCAGGTATAAAAGATATCCTGACAATTGCATTTATTTTTTATGTATTTAGAATCTGATTTGAGGAATGCAGGAAAGAAAATAGAAGAGGAGATTTAGACACTTGATTAAGATATGGTCTGATAAACAATACTTGGTTACATATTTAATAAAAGTTATAATAAAATGCTTTTAAAAAAATGGGCTCCACAATTAAAAAGAATATTAGTTCTTTTATAATTGAAAATATTTTCATATTGTGGACAAAGGTGTTAATCTATAGCCCAAGGAAGAAGCAAGGCTATAAAAATTGAGCAAACTTTGTAAAATTTTAACACATTTTACAGACTTTTATTCAGTCTCAGGTATGATAAATCAAGGGGAATAAAATTTACTTTCCAAGTTTTCTTATTATGTTTTGCTATCATTGTTTTATTTAAAAAATATATATCTAATGATTATGTATTAATTAACACAACTTTATATCAATGAGGTTTTAAGTTACCTAAAGGTCTTAGAAATTATTTTTATGCTGACATATGACAAAATATGATTAGTCTTGAAACAATGTTTATCAGAATAATAATACAATTAAGGTGCATAAAAACTTACATTTTCATAATCAAGTAAGCCTATTTAAGTTTATGAAAAACAAACTCAAAGATAATAAAATGTAAGTTGGTCTTAAACTTAACATCGATTAACCAGAAGACAGTTTTTTAGTTAAAACAAAATTGTTAGACTGGGCTTATTTGCTTACAGATTAATCTTAAGTTAACTTAGCTTGAATCCTTAAAACATTTCTAAGATAGTTTTTGTAAGAAAATAAATTTTAGGGACAGAAGTGAAAGAAAGAAGCTCAGGAAGGGGTACACAGGACTTCAATGGTAATGTTATTTTTTTTCACTTCTGTCCCTCAGTGGTCACCATTTTCCTCACTTTTGTGTATTTTATTTTCTTGCTTTTCTTTAGGGTTGTACCACATAGAGTTGCAGCTCAACTTATGTTTACTTTTGAACATTCCGCAATTTGTATTAATTAAATAATGCTGTATTCATTGACTTTTATTTTGTTCAACGGTACTGTTGAGATTCATTCAAGTTCTTTCATGCAGCTGTAACTCATGCATTTTATTGCTATGTAGCATTCCACTATATAAAGGTATCACGATATATTTATACATTTTACTGTTGATGAACATTTGGGTTTTTTTTTCAGTTCTTTATATTACCCAGTGCTACTACAACCATTTTGCACAACTCTCCTGGTGCACATGTGCAAGAGCTTCTAATGGTATGTGTGTGTCTGTGTATACACAGATGTGGAATGTTGGGATCTTCAGTGTTATATATATATATGTTATGTGTGTATATATATTTAATTAAATATTAATTAATATTACTTAAAAAAAAGAAAATAAATTTTAGACCTAAAATTTTTTATAAGTTTAATATCTTTGTTTTCTTGAAACTTTAGGAATATTTGATTTATATAAGCACTGATTTATCTCTATAAGCCCATTGAAATACAATTCCTTTAAAGTTACTTATAATCTAAGTTATTAATATTCTCATACATAGGAGAATTTTGGCCATAGGTCAAGAGACACAAGAGACAGAGAAACAATGGGATTCACTGATTCAGATATCAAAAAGCTGTTATTTTTCCTGTTGAAGCCCAACTTCTTAATTTATTTGAGATTAAACTAGGCAAACAAAAAGCACACAAAAGAATTGTGAACTAGTCATCATAGTCTCTAACAAAACAGTGAACATATCTCTATATGTCCATTAATCCATTTGTAGATCTCACCGAATGGTCATATCCATGACCAGCTTCATCCGCGTGCAACCTGTGCAGTAGTGCAGACTTCTACACTAGGTGTAATTCTCTGCTCTTGCTGACTTGAAATTCTTAATATATTTAACAAAGGGTTTTGTATTTTTATTTTGCATTAGGCCCCTCAAATTATGTAGTTAGTACTATTATTTTTCTTTTTCAAAATGTCTTGGTAATGTTCAGGCATTTATTTTATTACAAAAACTTTAGAACCAATCTATTTTCTCCTCATCCTTACCACCCTAATACACCTTACCCACTCCCCACACATCCTTTTGGTATTTTATCTGACTCATTCATTTGAGAAGAATTGGCATTTTTATTATTTTGAGACTTTCCATCCTAGAAGTAGTTTATTTTGACATCTACTCAGATCTTATTTTCTGTGTGCTTCAGTAAAATATTATACTTTCTTACAAATAGAGTTTGTACTTTGTTAAAGAAGCTATTTACTCTTCTTTTCATTATACTTTAAGTTCTGGGATACACGTGCAGAACGTGCAGGTTTGTTACATAGGTATACATGTGCCATGGAGGTTTGCTGCATCCACTAACCCATAATCTACATTCAGTATTCCTCCTAATGCTACTTCTCCCCTTGCCCCCAATCCCCTGACAGGTCCCAGTGTGTGATGTTCCCCTGCCTGTGCCCATATGTTCTCATTGTTCAACTCCCACTTACGAGTGAGACACATGCTGGAGAGGATGTGGAGAAATAGGAATGCTTTTACACTGTTGGTGGGAGTGTAAATTAGTTCAACCATTGTGGAAGACAGTGTGGTGATTCCTCAAGGATCTGGAACCAGAAATACCATTTGACTCAGCAATCCCATTACTGGGTATATACCCAAAGGATTATAAATCATTCTTCTATAAAGACACATGCACATGTGTGTTTATTGCAGCACTATTTACAATAGCAAAGACTTGGAACCAACCCAAATGCCCATCAATGCTATTTACTCATTATCCATACAATCTCCTTACAAATTGACACTTGAATAGAAAAATAAATGCTTGATTCAGGAGCCGGGCACAGAAAAGTTTGTGAAACAGATTTAAGAAAGTAGGGTGGGAGAGTGGAGAGGAAGCAAAGGAAATAAATTTTCTATAGTTGTTTCAGTACAAATTCAATGTTCGAAAAAATAAAGAAAAGCCTTGTTGCTGAAATAGGATGACTTTTATGGGCTGGATTCATTTCCCAAGCCAGCAATTTGTCATCTCTACTGGTACAAATGAGCCCCAATAAACTAAAGTTGTGGAATTAAAATTTTTCTCCTCACATACTCCTAGAAACTTTAAGGTTACATTTAATTTTTAATTATTATTTTAAGGATGTAGCTTTGGTCATATTACTAATGTTTCCTTTTACGATTCAGTTGTTAAACATATTTTATTACATCCAATAAAATTAAAATGGCATATCACATCTGAAAGGGATAAATTAATTCTGACTAAAAGAAGTAGGTTTTCTAAAGTCCAGGGCACTCTGCCCTAGACTGTCCTAGATTGCAATAGCAGTACATTTTGTCCAGTACATGCACTTAAGATTTCTACTATTAAGAGAGCAGTTTTTTACCTAATTTATGGAAATTAACATAAAAAAATAGGAGGGGATATTGGACTGAAAGTAAATATAAGGATTAAAACAAGTATATTGATTGTTATCTTTTAAATGCTCTATACAGTATAATCCACAATATATGGAAGTTAGGTTAATGTAAATCTAGTAAGTTCATGGAACAAATGCACACCATGAGAGATAACCAGGAATGTTACTGATAAATAAACAAAGCTGTGGTGTATCAGTGACAAGTGGGAATCTTATACCCACATGAAAAAATGCACATAGCTGTACATTATCCAGGAATTTTGTCACAAATCAAGAAACAGATGTCTCCTGTGAATCTAAATAAATAGTAGGCAAAAAAGAAAACAATCTACTGGTCTTTCAGAAATACATAGCAAATTTTAACTTCCTCTGTCTTATCATATAAAGTAAAATTTCATACTATAGACACAAATGAATGAAAGTCTTTTTTTTTTTTTTTTTTTTTTTTTTGAGACAGAGTCTCGCTGTCACCCAGGCTGGAGTGCAGTGGCAGGATCTCAACTCACTGCATCCTTCACCTCCCGAGTTCAAGCGATTCTCCTGCCTCAGCCTCCTGAGTAGCTGGGATTACAGGCACCCGCCACCACGCTTGGCTAATTTTTGTATTTTTAGTACAGACAGTGTCTCACCATGTTGGTCAGGATGGTCTTGAACTCCTGACCTCATGATCTGCCCGCCTCAGCCTCCCAAAGTGCTAGGATTACAGGCATGAGCCACCATGCCCGGCCGAGTGAGAGTCTTTACCAGATTTCTTCTCCTTAGTAAGACTGAAAATGCCTTTCCTAAGTCTTGAATATTCCATTTCTACAATTCATAGACAGATAAAGCATAGAGACTTGTCAGAACTTGTAGACTGCATGAATCAGGTGCTACCATCTTCAGTATTCCTTGCTGTTGTTCCTGGCTTTGCTCCCCTGAGATACTCAGCAACAATGGTTTGACAATAGTTGAGTGACGGGAGAACAGACTTTACTAAAGAAAAATTGTGATCATTGCCACCATTCCAATCTGTATGTAGAATTCATAACATGTTTTTATGGGTTAAATTAACTTAATAATTACAGGATTCATTTTTAACCACTATTAGGAGTAAAACAAGGAAAAACACTATGATTTACTGCTGGTTCATAGCGACTTCATTTAAGGAGATTTTGCCAGAACCAATATTTTGAAGTATTGGTTGGCACTGTGACAATTTCACAACTGGCAGTGAATGATAACATTAAGAATGGTAAGAAGTATGCCTTTATTTTGAAAAGTAGAAAGGGGGTAATTATGAAAGACAATATTGGGAATGATGACAGGGGTATTCGCAAACAGATCAATTTTAGAAACGAAAACATAGACTTCAGGACCTGGAAATAGATGCACTTAAAATCTTCCATGCCAACATACCAAGATTCTTCCAAAGTAGACTTACCTCAGTTTGAAGACAGTGAACTTCACTTACTAGAAGCCCTTTAATGAGATCTCTTTAGTTTAACTTCCTATAGGACTTTTAATAGTATGATCTCTCTAAATGGAAGATTAAAAAGAACTATAACCCAGATGTAACAGCATCAAGATGCAACTGAATTTTTGTGGAAATTGTCAGTCTGGTTTTAACATTTATATGAAAATTAAAAGACCAGCAATAGCCAAGGCAATCTTGAAAAAGAAGAACAAAAAGTAGAGGAAATGGAGAGCTTACCTGCTGAGTATTAAAACTTATTATAAAGCAATGATAACTAAAACAGTATAATATGGGCATCAGAATAGGCAAATAGACCAATAGGACAGAAAGAGATCTACACATGCACAGTCCTTGATTTGTGAGAAAAATAACACTGTGGTGCACTGAGTGAAGGTATTTTCTTTAAATAGTGCTATGCAGTTGTGTCAATATGAAAAAAAAATTGCGTCTTGACCCCGACTTCACACCCCACACAATGATCAATTCCAGATGAATTGTAGATTTGTATGTAAAAGATAAAAATATAACATTTGCGAGGAATACATAAGAAAATATATTCAATAACCTTGGAGAAGGCAAAGATGTTTTAAACAGATACAAACAGTGCAAACCAAAGAGAGAAAAATGATAAATAGGACATCAAAATTAACTCTTCTGTTCATCAGAAGAAGCTCTTAACAGAGTAAAATGGAAATACGCATAGTGAGAGAAGATATTTGAAATACCTATATTCCAATAAAAGGTGTATATCCAACATATATATTCATAAAAATTAACAATATACAAACAACCTATAGGGAAAAGACAAAAACCAAATGTTGTGGAGACTGAGTTGTCACCTGAGCTTTTCTTTTCTTATTTTTTGTTATTTATTTATTTATTTATTTTTGAGACGGAGTCTTGCTCTGACGCCCAGGCTAGAGTGTGGTGGTGCAATCTCAGCTCACTGCAAGCTCCGCCTCGCAGGTTCACGCCATTCTCCTGCTGGGACTACAGGCGCCCACCACCATGCCCAGCTAATTTTTTTGTATTTTTGGTAGAGACAGGGTTTCACCGTGTGAGCCAGGATGGTCTCGATCTGACTTCGTGATCCGCCCACCTTGGCCTCCCAAAGTGCTGGGATTACAGGCGTAAGTCACCGCTTTTCTTTCTTTGTTTTTTTTTTTTTTTTTTGAAATGGAGTCTCCACCTGTCATCCAGGCTGGAGTGTAGTGGCAAGATCTCGGCTCACTGCAACCTCCGCCTCCCAGGTTCAAGAGATTCTCCTGTCTCAGCCTCCTGAGTAGCTGAGATTACAGGAACGTGCCACCACACCGAGCTAATTTTTGTATTTTTAGTAGAGACAGGGTTACACCATGTTGGTCAGGCTGGTCTCAAACCCCTGACCTCAGTTGATCCACCCGCCTCGGCATCCCAAAGTGCTGAGATTACAGATGTGAGCCACTGCACCCAGCCTATTTTCTGACATGAGAGTATAAATTAGCATAATGACTATGGAGAAGTTTGCAAGAGTAGCAAATAAAAATAGAGTACCCATTTATGTAAAAACATTTGGCAGTATATCCTAAAGATGAATATATGTATAGCCAATGAAAGTAATTCTCCTTGATTTGTATAACCAATAAAAATAAGTTAATGTGTTCCCCAAAATACTGGTACAATAATGTTCATAGTAGCACTACTTGTAATAGCCCCCAAATAAATATACCCACATGTTCATCAACAATTTAAATAAATACACCATGGCATATTCATCATCTGAAATACTATACAGAAGAGAATATAATGAACGTCAAATATAGGTTACAATATGGAAAATTCCATAAACACTATATTGAGCAAATGAAGCCAGACATAAAATAGCATATACTGCATTATTCCACTTACATAAAGTTCAGAGCCAGGCAAAGATAGTCTATAGAGTTAGAAGTTTAAATAATGGTTATCTTTGAGGAGGAAGGAGGAGGTAATCCACGGACGGGGGCAAGAAAGTGACTTCCAGAGTGCTGTAATGTCATAATTCTTCAGGCAGGTATGAGTTAGATAAATGTATTCACTTGCTGAAAATTCACTGAGCTGTGCACAAATGATTTGTGTATTTTATTGTTTGAATGCTAGACATCGAAACAGTTTATTAGTTTTTTAAATTCAAAAATACATGAAAAGATTTAATGTACATGGAAACAACACCATTTCTGTGAGGGCGGTTTGGTCAAAGTTAAAGTATTCCAACATCTTTGCATTTGTCCAGAAAGAAGGTAAAAGTACCAATTAACCAAATCAGCAAACTTCTAATAAATACATTTTAGTTCTAATAAATAAAATTCACTTGTAGCTGGTTGAATTAGATTTGTAATATAATGAACACCTAACACATATTTGGCATTAATTCCTTACCTAGAGAGTAGTTGCAGAGGTTGGGTATGTGTGCATAGACTTGACCCATGCCAAGGCACTAGAATAAATTTGCATTTGTTCCCTTCCTTTTCCTCTTCTTCCAGAAATTGGTCACACTGGTAAAGCTGGAGCCACACTATTGCTATTTTGTAACAGTTTGTCTTTATAAAATTAGTATTTATACTGCATAAAAAATCTACTTACATAGAAAACACAGTTCAGGGGGAAAATCAAATATGTGGAGGCAAAGAGGTATAGTGGAATTGAAAAATAAATTTTAGGAACAAATAGACAAGTAACATTTTCTTTCTGAGAGTAAGTTTTCTCATATGTGATGATGGGGATGATAATGAAATACATATTTCAAAATTATCGTTACAACTATATGAGATACATAACTTTAAATTCAGGCTCTACAACTTGCCAGCTATGTGACCTTGGGGAAGTTTTGAATACATAATTTATCTGCACTTTGGCTTCCTCATCTCTAAAATGACAATACAGTACCATTTACTATTCATTTAGTTATTTTCTTTGAAACACTTAAGTATAAGAAGTGTGATAGGCCAGGCGCAGTGGCTCACGCCTATAATCCCAGCACTTTGGGAGGCCAAGGCGAGCAGATCACTTGAGGTCAGGAGTTCGAGACCAGCCAGGCCAACGTGGCAAAACCCCATCTCTACTAAAATTACAAAAATTAACAGGATTAACACATATGTGAATGAATGTCTGTGTGTATGCTAAGTTTCATACACATGCTTAGGATACTTATTTACTTTTGAAATTACTAATCTGTAATTCATAATATAGATTTTTATTAATCCGCATATTAAAATAATTTTTAATTGGGAAAATACATTGTGTCCATGATATTGGTTTGACCTGAAATTGTATGCATATCACTCGCCATTTGAAGCCATGAGATATAAGAATCTGGACATCTAAAATAAAACAGTCTTATTTTAGAGAATCCATACTCCAAGTCTAGAGCTCTGTGTGGTCATGCATCTTCAGGGAAGGAAAACATCCTTTCAGGCCGGGAGATTTCCCATTAGGTCCGCACCCATTCTAGTGGTGGCTGCCCATGCCATAGTGGCTGCTGCATAATTTCGAATTTTACAAAATCTACTCATGCCCCTCTTGGAGCAAAGATTTATCCAGGGTGTTGTGCCCCTCTTGGAGCAAACATTTATCCAGGGTGTTGGTCAAAGTGCCTCACCATAGAGAGTGGCAACTTACCTGAGCTTACAATGCATTGCATGGCTGCTTTTCTGTCTTCTTGCAAATAAATATTTGTATATCTGTCAGATTTGCTTCTAACCGTTTGCATTCATTCTAATGTATGACATAGTGATAAGGTTCTCTAAATTTCAGAAATACTTGCATATGCAAAATACAGATACAAGTACAATGATGCACCAGCTTTAACCATGTTCAAAACTCAAGGAACATATAGTCTTCCAGCCAAATGAGAGTGATTTCTCCTCTCTCCTCTGCCCCTACCAACTCTTTTCTGGTCTACAACTACAGCTAGCGAGTTGTAGCGGTTTGGAGAAAGGAAGGGAATAGGAAACTGAAGGCAACAACACATCCTTTCCTGAGGTTCAGCAGCTGCTAACCATAGCTCTTTACTCAGGTGAAGTAAAGCAAAAGTCTTAATATTAGTCAGGACAAGCATTGCTTAATATGTTAAGCTGGACACATTGTAATCACTGAATCCAGATTGGATTTTTGTGACGTAAAGTAGCTATAGCACTTTCTACTACCTAAGAGCAAATGGGAAAGTCACAGGATCTCTCCAACTTTCCATTCAGAACCACAGTAAGTTTACCCACGTTAAATTCCCTTTAAAGGGATAGAGGGAAACAAAAATAAAGTTTTGTTTTAATCTTATCATAAATCATTTTTATGAACTTATTACAAAAATATTTCAATATTACAAATATTAAATTTATAATAGGTAAATATATTGTGCAAAGAATTATGTTTCTTCTTAGGATAACCAGTTTGATTGCAGTTACTCAACTCTGGTATATACAATCACAAAATAGTTTTATTTTTACATTAACCTCTATCATCTGTATTCTGTTGAAACTTCCCGTATCCCACCCATTTTATATAAATTACCTTTAATGTTGTCTATAATTTCATAACCGTTTCAGTCATTTTCAGTAATTAAAACAGCTTTATTGTATTAAAATTTAACTATACACCTTTTAAAGCTACAATCTCAGTTTTCCCTCTCTCCCCTGTTGTTATGACAGTGAGAGTTGAAGAGAGTTTTCTCACAACTTTTCTCCATCTTTCTTTCCAATAGTTTCTATAGTTTCTCCAAATAGATTACTGCCCACTCTCTGTTAAACAACCCTGTGAATCTATGTAAAAACTCAGGAAGGTTTAGAGCCAACTGATCCCAACTGAAGGGTTTAAGAGTAAGTAAATACTCTTTAACAGTTGGTGGTCCTTTTCTGGGGGACACTTTTCTATTGTTCCCAAATTGCAGGCATCACACAGAATTTCTGAGGCATGTACCTCTCTACTCTTAGTGTGGTGCTCTCTGACAAGCCTGCAACCTCCAATCTTATTAACACTCTCTAGTCAAATATAGAGGTGGCCTTGAGGCCTGGGCCTCAAGGGGTGAGCCCTTATCCCCTCCACATGTCTATACTGTCACCCTCATCTCTCCCCAGTGCTCTCACCCAGGGTTTGCAAACCTTTACTCTAAAAAGTCAGGTTGTAAATATTTTAGGCTATGCAGACTATATGGTGACTATTATTACTACTCAACTCTGTCACTGTAGCTCCAAAGCAGCCACAGACAATACACAATTGGATGAGCATCACTATGTTCCAATAAAACTTTATTCATGGACACTGAAATCTGAATTTCATATGTAATGAAATAGTACTTCTCTTCTAATTGTTTCTACCATTTCAAATGTAAAAACCATTCTTATCTTACAGTTATATAAAAACAGGTGGTGACAGATTTTGCCTACTGTCAGTGTTTGCCAACCTGTTCTGCTCCAACCCAGTAGTTCTATCTATTGTCAGGAAACCAAACCCATGTCTAAATCAACATCCAACCTTGCAACGAAATACCTATCTCCCCTTCTTGGTGTTAACGCCAAACCTCGTGAGCAATTCTCTTATAGAAACTCTCCCCTAGCAATGTCAGTAAAGAGAATTGGTTCAGTGCCTCCTCCCCTCTCTTATGGGAGGATGGAGAAGATAGTTTTCCTCTAAGAACAGTACACTCTCCCATTCTACCACAAAAATGTGGCAGGACCTTTCTTCCACATCATGACAGTAAAGGCCACCAAAACCGTTAAATACTTCTCAACTTCTCAAATCAAAACCCTTTCTGATTGGACTCTGGAGAATTTGGTGATTCCTGTAAAGTCCAGCAAACTGAGATAACTAAGACTCAGTGAGTATTTCACATTACTCTTACATAATTTTAAAATCAGAAATATTGAGTCTTACTTTTTAAAAAATTATATTTTTTTCCCAAATAGGGCTCTCCATTGAATTTCAATGTAGCTTAAGAGCCATTGATACATTTAAATAAGGTAACATAAAATCAAAGTTCAGTGTACTGATTCCTTCTTTTGCTATCTCTGAGGGTCATAGATATCAGGAAATGACTAGGGAGCCATTCACCATGTAAATGATCAGTGTCACTCTCAGATAACTGCAGCCTTTAGAACTGTAAACACAAGCAAGGCAGCTGCCGGTGTCCACAGCTCTCCCTGGAATATCACCAGGTTATTGATAATTTAATAGACCTTCACAGCAAAAACAATGAATAGAAGGCCAGAGTTAAACCAGTGATCATGTTGTTCATCAAAACTACATCTTCATAAACTTTAGCAGTCAAGGGTTAGCATCTGTCAGGATGATTCTCTCCTAAGACTCCCATGGACACTTAAAAGATTTCAGGACAGATTCAAAGCTAGAGAACATTCAATATAACAAAACCGGATATGATTCTTACTTGAAGAATTGTGGACATAAGACTCACCTGCTATTTCTTCTCTCTGGAGCTCATAGCCTATGGTTGATAACCCGTGAAACAGAGTCTTTACAGGAGAGATTACTAAGGGCTTCCCCACCCTGCTACAAAAAATATATATAATTTCTGGTGGTGTCTGAGATTCCATTAGACATAAAGAACCTGATACACTGTCATTATTAAAGGTGTGCTTATGCATGTTTGGTTGGAAACAGATCATTTTACATGCCCACTTTCATAGCATGTACAGAACACATGCCAGTAAATACAATTAAATGGATTTTTTGTGTGTGAAATGTGGGGTAAACATATTTTACTTATTTGCATTTTCTAAATTTCTATAATGATTTTATATCAACTTTTTATTTCTATAAAGTAATTTGTAAATCTTATGAAAAACAGAGCAATTTTCACAATCATTTTACAAAAGAGGAAATCAGCTTAGAGAAAACAGGTAGTAGTAGATGAGAAGAGCCTGGTTTCTCTAATTCCCAGGTTAGTATTAATATTTTTTGACTCTATTATTCCTCCTAAGACAATGATTGCTGAGACAAATTTGTTATGCCCCCAAAGAACTTAATGAGGGTAATAAAAATAAGGAAATAATTACTTGACATAGACACAGAGTAATTTTAATTTAGTGTGGAACCTTGGGTCCGTCTGTGATTTGCCTGGACTGGTACTTTCTTGTACTCCAAGCATATATTTACACACTCACAGCCAACAGTCAGGAGTCTGCTTAAGGGATGGCTTTTTAGTCCATACAATCTTCTCTAGTGACTTATCTCCAGCTTCAACCTTTTTCCAGGTTTGCTTCTGGGGGACATGACTCTCTCTGCTTCTCATTTAGACACAAGTTCTCCCTTATTTAGGATTTCATCAGGAAGAAATCAAATCTCACATACACAGCACAGACTAAAGTATCTGATTTTTAAATGCTTTATTACATTGACTTTAGTATCATTAGTAGATGAATATAATCAGATTAATAATCTGGTTTGGCCACAAGGAAAAAACAAAACATTTCTGAAGCTTCACAAAACTATGTGTGTAGTGTGCAAACTAGAACCAGTTATACTTTCATCTCTTCACAGAACACCACAAGCAGTGTGGTGCATCATAAGAGCTTTCACTGCTGCACCATCACCTCCAAACTGTAGAGGGGAGATGAAGGCAAACTTTGGAGGAATTTCCAAGGCAACTGCAGTCAAATATTATTTGTAAAACTGCAGGTATAGGATGGCATTATACAAAAGCTCAAACAGCCTTCAAAACTTTTGACTATTGAAGTCTAAAATTAAATTTCAATTTTTTTAACTTACAAAGAAATCATACTCATTTAAGATATAGTTACCTCTACCTTAATCCTCAACTCAATCAGATATTTGTAGTCTTATCAGAAATATTTGTATTAGATAGTTGTTTTATTTCCTATTCTATTGCTTACAATTTTAAAATCCACATTAATAACTCAGAGTAACATTTATACATAGATTAACAGAAAGGTAAACTTTAATTTCCAAATTAGGAATGAAGAAAGATATTAAATGGCTTTGCTTTAAAAGAAACAGTACAACTGTATAGGTATAAATAATGGTTTTGTAACAATAAGCATGAATTTAATACAAAGATACCAGTGCTTTTGGACCAAAGCCAATAGACTTGACTTTTTAGAAATAAGCTTAGTTTACTTCATTAAAATAAGTGTTACGGCTGCTATAATGTGTCTGGTACTGATTCCAAACATATCCAGCAATTCACTAGTTTTCCCATGTTGAGGCACTCCTGACACTGCCAGCTGATGAACAAGGATATCAGGCTCCCTGGAGACAGCTGCACAAACAGCTTCTCCAATGCCACCTTCCCTGTAGTGATCCTCCACTGTGATAACTCGGCCGCCTGTGGCTTTTGCACTGGAGATGATGGTGGCGGCATCCAGGGGTTTAATGGTAAATGGGTCGATGACACGGACAGAAATACCTTGTTGAGAAAGATGGTCAGCAGCTGCTAAGGCTTCATGGAGAGTAACTCCAGCTCCAATTACTGTGACTTTATCATTGACACTGTGGCGGACCACCTTGGCCTGGCCAATCTCAAAATTTTCTTGTGGGGTATAAATAACTGCAGTTTCTGGTTGGCTGGTTCGAATGAAGCACATTCCTTTGGTATTGGCAGCTAGATAAACAGCATGCTCTGTTGAGATGGCATCACTTGGATAGAAAACAGTGCAATTAGGAATGCTTCGGAACATGGCTAGATCCTCCAGGGCCATTTGGGAGGGTCCATCTTCTCCAGAGGATACCCCACAGTGGGAACCAATAAGGTTGATATTGGCTTGAGAAATGGCTCCCATTCGGAGCTGATCAAATGCTCTAGTAAAAAAGGCAGCAAAAGCACTAGCAAAAGCAATGGTTCGACCACGTGTGGCACAGCCTAGTGCCACACTTACCATGTTTTGCTCAGCAATAACACACTCTATGAAACGCTCAGGATGTTCCTTCCTGAATATCTCAGAAAAGGTGGAGTTCATTGTGTCACCACTCAGAACAATAACTCTTTCATTTGCACGGCCCAGTTTAGCCAGAGCCAAACCATATGTTTTCTGAGTAGCTATCTTGTCACCAACTTTGTAAGCAGGTGGGGAGGTCATTTTTATATCTGTGATGATGATTTGAGGTGAGTCTTCCACAGGCGGTTTTGGTCTGGGATTCTCATTGGTCTGTATCTGACTCTCAATTAATTTGACAATTGCATCTGCTCTTTCTTTTGGCACTGGCTTTCCATGCCAATTTTCTGCATCCTCAATATTTGGAATACCCCGACCTTTGAAGGTCTTGGCAACTATAGCAGTAGGTTTGTTCTTCACTTGACTTGCTTGCCAAAATACTTGGCACAAGGCTTCCACATCATGGCCATCCACTAAGTAAGTATTCCATCCAAAGGCCTCACAGCAATTCTGGTAGATGTCTGCGCCATGTTCAAGGGGTGCAGGGCCACTTTGTCCCAAGCGGTTCACATCGAAGACCGCCACGAGATTGTCCAAGTTGTAGTGGGAGGCAAAAGTGAAAGCCTCCCACACAGAGCCTTCTGAGGATTCGCCATCTCCCATAAGGCAGAACACCCGGTAACTGGCCTTGTCAAGGTACTTGCCAGTATAAGCCATTCCACATGCAGCACCTAATCCCTGCCCTAGGGACCCTGTTGCCATGTCAACAAACGGCAGTCGGGGAGTAGGGTGTCCCTCCAAGTCACTGTGAAGTTTCCTCAGGTTCAGCAAGTCAGATTCACCGATGTCACCCACCTCCACCCAAGCAGCATAGAGGATGGGAGCAGCATGTCCCTTGGAGAGGATGAACCGGTCATTGTCCGGATGTTCTGGGTCTGTCTGTTTATACTTCATCGTGTGGAAGAAGAGGACAGACACGACCTCCGCTGCACTGCAGCACGACGTGAGGTGGCCAGAACCAGAGGCACACGTGGCCCTGATGGAATGGATCCGCAGGCGGTTGGCGGCGTCCCGCAGCACCTGCACAGTCTTCACATCGGGCTTGGCGTCGTTGGCCATGATCTCTCTTTTGTCGGTTTGGCAAAGCAAATGGCGCCGCAGCACCCCCACAACCCACCGGAGCAGTGCTGTCACGTGACCGCCCCGCCCTCGCCTCGCCTCTGCCTGTGCCTGGAGGCCTGAGCTCAGTCACCAGCGGGGGCGCCCACAACGCAGCTTCCCGTGAGACCCAGGAAGCGGAAAGGTCGCGGTCGTCTGCCCCCTCTGAAGTGCACCGTTCCCCCTCTCTGTCCAAGCCCAACTGAATGGATTTTTAGTATTTACTTTGTCACTTGCATGTTCAACATTAGTAAGCATAATTAAATTTCTTTTTACCTTTCCCTGTGTTATAAATTCAAAACTGGACATTTTTCTGTGTATTATAGGAAGCTATTTGTGAGGCTGTACTTTTTAATGCATTAACACTATATCTGAGACATCACTCTTTTACATCAGAACATTAACAGAAAGGATCCAAAGTCACTTTCAGTCTGACCAGCATGGCAATGCTGTCTCAACAGAGACTTTCTCAGAGAAACTAAGTATCTGAATCTCAGACTTATGGAAAGAAATACAATGACTAATTTCACCAAAATGTACAGGAAGAACAAATCTGAAACCACCCAATGGCAGAATAGAATTGCAACTCCAGTGTGCCCTAAAGTACTATTTCTGTGTTGAAATAATTAGAAGGCTAGTAGGCTGAGGTAGCTTCAGCTCACTGAGTTCTTACCTAAGAAAAGGAAACCCAAATCAGTGTAAATGATAAAAAGGAAATTTAAGCTTAATCAATCAGAAACTGCCAGCTAACTTCTAACTAGGGACTTCCCACTGGGATGACCCAAATAAGGCTAGTAACTCCGCTTTAACCAATTAAATATCTTTCCCTTGTTTCCAAATTCACCCTATAAAAGCCTTCTCCTTGGCTTCTTCATCAGGAGCTACCAGATTCATGAATCACTGAATGGTTAAATAAATGCTTTAAAATTTTAATGTGCCTCAGTTTATCTTTTAATGACTGTTACTACAAATCATTTTTAAAACAAAGTTGCTTTAAAAAACTAAATTTGTGGGCCAGGCACTGTGGCTCACGCCTGTAATCCCAGCACTTTCGGAGGCCAAGGCGGGTGGATCACAAGGTCAGGAAATTGAGACCATCCTGGCACAGACAAGGCGAGTAGCTGGCCTTGTCAAAGTCCTTGCCAGTACAAGCCATTCCACATGCAGCACCCCTACGAACCCTGTTGCCATGTCAACAAATGGCAGTCGGGGGGTAGGGTGTCCCTCCAAGTTGCTGTGAAGTTTCCTCAGGTTCAGCAAGTCAGATTCACTGATGTCACCCACCTCCACCCAAACAGCATAGAGGATGGGAGTAGTAACAAATCATGTAGTAACAAATCATAGAGGATGGGGTTTAGTGAAACTCCGTGTCTACTAAAAACACAAAAAAATTAGCTGGACGTGGTGATGGGTACCTGTAGTCCTAGCTACCCGGGAGGCTGAGGCAGGAGAATGGCGTGAACCTGGGAGTTGGAGCTTGCAGTGAGCTCAGATTGTGCCACTGCACTCCAGGGTGGGCGATATAGCAAGACTCTGTCTAAAAAAAAATAAATGAGTAAAAAACTGAATTTGTGCCATTGAACTCTTCTAGCAGGCCAAGGTTATGGTTTGTCATCAATAAAACAACAATTTTTTAAAAAAACTACAATGATAATATATCATACCTTCCCATATTGTGATGTTAAACCTCTTAGTTTCTTGAGCAATAATTCTTACCTTAACTTCACATTAAAATCAGGGCACACAAGAAAAACAATGCCTGGTTCCATCCCAGAAAAAAAGAATTTGAATTTCTGGACCTGGAGTCTGGGAAGCTATGTTTCTAAAATACACCCATTGATTCTAATGTGTAGTCAAGGTTAATAACATAATCTGGATATAGTCTGAGACCAGTGGTTCTCAACATTAGTTGTAGTTTAGATTATCTGGGGAGTTTTAAAAACATCTCATGTCCATGCTGCACTCCAGACCAATTATATCAGAATTTCAAGGCAATAGATCTAGGCATCAGTAATTTCAAAATCTTCCCCAGGCAATTTCAATGTTCAGTCAGGGTTGTAAACAACTAACTCAGGGGATGTTGTTATCTTTATACTTATTATCCCTTGCATTATATCTCAGAAAAATATTTCAAATGTTATTTGCTATTTCAACTAGTTCTATCATTTTAACTGCTAAGGACGCATATTAGAATAAATGGTAATAATATGAAACTAACAAGATTTTAAGATTTGTTGCAGGAATGTTGGCATTGGACAAGTTCTTAAGAGGTCATCGTGTATTCATAACTCCCCACGCGCTTTGCAAATTAAAGCTTGTTTATCTTTTTAGACAAATAAAGGAGGAGAAAATACAAGCAGACTAGAACTAGTAGTAAAGAAGATGAGAATTAGAGAAAGAATAATAATCACAGTAACATAATAGCAAACTACTACAGGCTGACAGGAAAGTAGTTATTATAAACATGGGTAGCTCACTATTATTCTGGCCAAAAAGAACTTGAATAAATCCACACAATTAGTAAACATGATAGCATAAAATGATTTATGAGGCAATGTTCACATGAATAAAAACGTGGGAATGCTTAACATTTCTTTCCAAGTTCCCACAGTCTTTCATTCATTTAAAACATTGCACAGTTATTTCCTAAAGTATTAAATAAAAAAATTTTAACATTAGCAAAGGTCAATTTTATTAAGAGGAGAATGTAGTCTTGGGGATTTAATACCCTAGATAGTATGTGTAAATTTCCTTCTATCATTCTGTGAGACTGTGTGAATTTTTTATACTATATAGAAAATAATATTTTATAAATTATGTGTAAAATACTTATATTCTGAGGTTTTATAAAAGCAATTCTGGAAAGATATAGATATACATATGCTTTCATATATTTATATATAAAAACATATCAATATATGTAACATATATTAATTTTATATAAAATTAATTTTATATTAATATATTATATAAATAACATATAAGCTGTTAAAATTATTTTCTTTAAGCATTTTAGTCTTTTAAATTTAAAATATATTTTAAAATATACAATTGAAAATAACTATATAAATACAGGTAGAGCATCCCAAATTTGAAAATCTGATGTTTGAAATGCTCCAAAATCTGAAACATTTTGAGCACCGACATGTTACTCAGGGGAATTGCTCACAGAACATTTTGGATTTGGGATTTTTCTGATTTGGAATGTTCAGCTGCTAAGTATAATGCATATATTCCAATTTTTTTAAATTGAAATCCAAAACACTTCTGGTCTTAAGCAAATAATTTAAAATAAAGAATACTCAACTTGTTTGAAGTATGCACAGTTTCATAATGCAAAATTACCCAATATGGCTGGGAACACAACTTCATCAAATAAATCAAAGACCTGATACCACCTTCTCCCCTATTTAGAAGAGGCTTTCACTGACAAAAGGTCAGCCAAAAACTTTTAAACCAGCATGCCAAAAATGTAGTTGTCTTGGAGAAAAGTTCATTATTCATTTTAGAGATCATTTTGGAAGCCAGTCGAAAGTGTTCTGCAAATAGGAAAACATTATTCATTTATTATTAATCTTGGTTTATCCAGACAAAGCAGAGATTGGCAAATTCAAGTGCCTACTGAGATAACGAGTTACCATGAGTGCTTGGATGTCAGGTACAAGAGGGTTAGAGGGGCCTGCGTCAAACTGAAGAATACAAGACCACCTAAAGGGATTTAAAATTGAAAAACATGTAAACATTTTGTTGAAAAAATAAAATATACGTTCAGGCTGCCACTTTTTACCCCAACTTTTTTTTAGTCTGTTTAAACGCAACAATTATTTTTGTTTTATCTTTGTTTAAATTTTTCACTTAATTTTCTTCTCATAGTATCTAAAAGTATTCATTATAGTGTGTACTTCACATGAAAACAAAACCTAGCAGGATTACCAATACAAGTGGCTATGAAGGAAAAACATAAATAGTAGCAATTGATAAGTGTAATTTCTACTGGGCTGCAGCAGAGAAAACAGAGCACATAATTACTGATTACTGTGTAGGTCTACACCTATTTGTGAAAATATACGTTTTGCCATGTGAGGGTGAGTAATATTTAGGAGTTGGGAATGCTGAAATTTTACTTAAATCTTATTTAAACTGTTAAGTTTTGTTACAATGGAATTATATAAAATACATAAATGCTGAATTCATCTTTTGTTTCTACTGTTTAAATCTGGTTGGCTTTGGAAGCTAAAGTATGGAGCAAATGAGAATAAGATTCTTGTGTAAGGCAGTAAGTTCCCTGGAAAGAAAAATGTGCTTTATCTTCCTGGATTATTGCTTTGAAAATTTTAACAGATGCTATTATGATGCATCTGTAGAATGCTATCCCACTTTTTCCATAGTTACAAGTCCTTATTTTGGGGTGGGGAGAGAAGGGGCGGAAGAGAGAGGTGGCAACAAATTTAAGAAACTTGGCCCACCTCCCAGTCCCAGGAGAAAATCATAATTAATCTAGGACCAGCATCACAATGCCATTCCCTTTGGCTAGTAATGGGGGTCAGCACGTGTCCCAGTTCTGGCCAGTAAGATGTAGGCAGAAGTCTGCTTTGGGTGTAATAATTCTTGTTTCTTTCTTTTAGAGATGGGGTCTTGCTATGCTGCTCAGGCTGGTTTTGAACTCCTGGCCTCAAGTGATCTTCCTGCCTTGGCCTCCCAGCTGGGAATATTTTCTATTAAAGATTTTCTTTCTGGTAAACAGGAGAGAGTACAAGAAGAACTGTGATCTCTTCTTTTTTTTTTTTTTGAGATGGAATTTTGCTCTTCTTGCTCTGTCGTTTAGTAGACAGTGTTTCACCATGTTGACTAGGCTGGTCTTGACTCCTGACCTCAGGTGATCCGCCCACCTCCGCCTCCCAAAGCGCTGGGATTACAGGCATGAGACACCATGCCCAGCGATTCTTTTCAACCCCTCTACCACCACCACCAGAGGATGTGCTGGAGCTACAGCAGCCAAAAGCCTAAGGATAAGGCCGGGTGCTGTGGCTCACGCCTGTAGATCAATTGTTAACCACTTTTCCTGTAAACCTAAAAGAAATTAAAATAAATAGTGCAGGCCGGGCACAGTGGCTCATGCCCAGCAGTTTGGGAGGCTGAGGTGGGCGGATTGCCTGAAGGCAGGAATTTGAGACCAGCCTGGCCAACATAGTGAAACCCTGTCTCTACTAAGAATACAAAAATTAGCTGGGCAACATGGCGCACACAAGTAATCCCAGCTACTTGGGAGGCTGAGGCACGAGAATCGCATAAACGTGGGAGGTGGAGGTTGCAGAGAGCTGAGGCCATGCCATTGCACTCCAGCCTGGGTGATAGAGCAAGACTTCATGATTAAAAAAAAGAAGAAGAAAAGAAAAAGCCTACAGATAAAAGTTAATGTTTAGTGTGGTAGACTGGAAAAATAGAATGTATGAGTTCTTCATAACTTTGTGGATCCACAAGCCTTGGGACCATCTTCTTCTAGACTCCTTGTTAAGAAAAAAATTAAATATTCCCACTTTATGAATGAGTTTCTATTGTCTTCAACTGAAAACATTTCTGAGAGATACAAAAATAGATCTAAACAAGCTCCCATAAGTCTAGTAATCAGGGGGAAAAAACAATCATGAGGGCTCACAGTAGAAGAGAAGGGGCTCTAGAAAATGTAGTTTACTTAGTATTTTTATTCTCAGTGCCTGGTCCCACCCACACACCTACAACTTTGGTCTTTTTTGTATAATTACTATTGCTATGTTGTTGTTGTTATTACATTGACTATCTCTTCAAAAACTAGGATTTTTAAACTTGGTACATGGGCTTTATGTATAGAAAACACTCAAATGCTTTATCATATTCATTTGCTAGGTGGTTGGGTATGATGGAAATGTGAAAATGATATAGCTGGATTTATTCTCATATAGACTAGCTATATTTTGTGGAGAAAATGCTTTTCCTTCCATCCAGATAATAACCTTGAAGTCGATTACAACCAAATCTCTTACTTTTGAAAACTAAAATATAATAACAAATGATAGCAATAGTAATTTTTAAAAATCCAAGGTATTAGACTTATATTTCTGATTGTAAATCAGCATGATCAACTTTAAATATATGAGAGGAATTTAATTCATTCTATAAACCATTTTTATTAGATACCACTATTGTATGCATTAAATAGTGGATTAGTACTTGCGCCATGTCCCACCTAACTCCTTCCCATCCTCAGGTCAAATTTAGCCCTTTGTTGAGATTTTATTTTGGCTAGAATATTTTAGCAAATGTATTGAGCCACAAGTAACAAACAATAACATTAATAACATTAATCCATTTAACCAACAAATTAATGAATTTTGGCAAATATTTATTTCTATTTAGCTATCATAACAATCAAAATATAACTTCAATATTTCTATCATCCCCAAACATTCCCATATTCTTTTCCATTCAGTTATTCTTCACCCTAGGCCCTACCGATTTGCTTTCTGTCTCTGAGGTCCTGTTCCTTTTTGTTTTTAATTCCTTCCCCTTCTGAACTTCAGTTTGGATAGTTTCTATTGCAGTGTCTTAAAGTTCACTGAATTTTTCTTCGGCAGTGTCTAATCTGCTCTGAAACCCATCCATTGAATTTTTTATTTCAAATATTATACTTTTTATCATTAGAAGTTCCATTTGGTTCTTCTTTATATCTTGCTCTCCTCATAATGTTAATCTCCTTTTAATTCTTCTAGTATATATATATATTTCTTTTCTTTTCTTTTTTTTCTTTTTTTGAGACAGAGTTTCACTCATGTCACCCAGGCTGGAGTGCAATGGAACAATCTTGGCTCCTGCAACCTCTGCCTCCCGGGTTCAAGTGATTCTCCTGCCTCAGCCTCCCCAGTTGCTGGGACTACAGGCATGCGTCACCACACACGACTAATTTTTTGTATTTTTAGTAGAAACAGGTTTCACCATGTTGGCCAGACAGATCTCGAACTCCTGATCTCAGGTGATCTGCCTGCCTCTGACTCCCAAAGTTGCTGGTATTACAGGCGTGAGCCACTATGCCTGGCCCTTCTAGCATATTTTAAAAAGATTTTTTTAAGTCCTTGCTTACTAAGCTTATTATTTTGTCTCTCTGTTTCCATTAACTAATTTTTCTTCTGATAATGTGTTACACTGTCCAGTTTTATGACATATCTAGTTTTTTAATTAAATGCTTGACATTATTTGGGGAGGTTGGATTTTATCTTGTATATTTTTAGAGTGTTGGACTTTGTTCTGACAAGCCACTTGTTCCTTTTGAATATTTTAAGTCTGTTAAGGCAAATGTACGGTATACTTTGCTCTAGTGTTAGTTTAGCTCCCCTACAAAAGCGTAATCTCTCCAGGGTTTCCACCGAATGCCCCAGTGTGTTCAATCCGGCTCCTCCACTCTGACTGGCTAGGACTCAAATGTGGCTTAGCCCTCTGTGAGTTCTGGGAACTGTTTGGTTATTACCTTTCCCAAGTTGTCATTTTCCTGGCCATGTAAGATGTATGCTTTATGCAAAGGTACTCTAAAGATTTCTGGAGATCTTTGTGCAGTTTTCCCCTTATAATCATTCTGCTTTCAAAATGCTAGCCAACATAGGCTTCCTGAGCTCCAATCTCTGTTCCCTTATTTGCCATGCTGTGTGTCAGATGCCCCTCCCTGTAGCACTGTCTGGAAAGGGCTTCTAAGAAGAAAGCCAGAAAGATAGTGTTTTCTCTCTTTCATAGACCACGATCCTGTGCTGCCTGTTTTCCAATATATGAAACTTTGTCTACTTATAAACTTTATCTAGTTTTCTAGTTGTTTATGGCTGGAGGGTAGATCTCATTCCAGTTACTTCATCATAGCCTCAGAACAGCATTTAAAATGTTTTGAATGTTAATACTTTATACTGGGCATATATTCTCCAGAAAACGATATCCCAACTCGCGCTACTCCTTATGTCTAGCACCCCTCTGATTCACACATTTATATTACTTCTTGACCCCAGAAGACTTTGGAATTTCCAATTACACCAATTATTACTAACCTTTATGGAGTAATTTTTAAAAGATGTCCCTCAAAGCATGATCTAATGAAATTTTAATTGTTAAGAACTATCAAAAAAATTTCACTGTTATGGTTAGTTAAATTTTCCAGAGAGATTTAGTACTGCTCTGATAAACCCCCAAACCCTTTGCATTTGATTGATTTTAAATTAAATTCTCTAAAACATGTCAAATAACTGTCCTTCTTCTTATAAAGGGAATATGGAGCATTAACCTTTTCTTTGATGACTAATGGTCATCATTATGAACACTGGCTATTAAACTTTACTGAAATTCAATCAGATAAATCAAAATTACTATTGAGGATGGTGCTTAAGGAAGGTTATTCAAGCATCTTTGTTCAGAATAAATGTTCAATTTTTATTACTCTACTGTAGTGTATTTTTCAGGGTATGTAGCTGTGGTAACAAAATAACAAAAAAAAAAAAAAAAAAAAAAAAAAGGAAGTAGCTCAAGCAAGGTTTAAGTTTATTTTTCCTTCACATAAATGCTCAGAGTATGCTTGGAAGTCAGGCAGCTCTGCTCAAGTGGGTTTTACAGGGTCCTAGATTGTTTTCATTGCTGCCTAGTCATTGACTCACGTGTTGGCCTCATCTGCAAAACTGAAGCCAGAAACCACTTGGGCCACCACAGAATAGAACAAAAAGATAAAACAAGGGGACAATCTATTTCTTTTTCAGGAAGCAACCCAGAAATTGTAAATTTCACTTCTCATTCTCTGTTGGTGAGAACTTACTTGCCTAGCCACACCCAACATAAAGGGAGTTTGTGAAATGAAGCAATCTGGCCACTGCTCTGCTGAAACTTAGGAGGTTATAATACTAAGACAAAAGGAAGAACCAATACTGTTGGACAAGTTATAATCTCCACCACTTATTATTTTAACTTTTAACTTTTGGTTGTGCTTTGTAGACAAATAACCACATAACATTGTTTATTTATAGCATTTACAATCTTCAAAGCAATGCTCTAAAGTAGAGCTCTAAAGCTCTACATGCTTTAGAACCACAGCAGATTTTTTCACTGAATAGTGAAAATTTATTCATTTCTTTATTGCATACTTGATAGATAATAACCTTATGTAATGCTCTATGGAGGAGTTGAAGATGGTTCTTGCTCTTCAGATACTGGACTTTAATAGGGAAGACAAGGTAGGTACAACACATGATTACAGTAGATGCCAATAGGTGCTAAATGTTATACCAGGGCAGAGAAACAAGTGCTTACTCTCAGATAGTGACCCGGAATATGTCATTGAAAAGGTAGTACTTCCACTGAAGATGAGTACAGTTGTAGAATGAGTACAATTTTTGTTAAATATGAGAAGTCAATGCAAAGTTATGAGAATAAAAATAATTTCTAATCTGAAAGGAAGGAAAGATTCATCCTGAGAACAGTAGAGAAAGCAGGAAGATCAATTTTGAAAAGGCCTTGAAACACAGCCAAGTAAGTTGTTTTGCTATGTTCTCTTGCTTTTGGGGTGAGGGTGAAGTACCATGGAAATGTTTTTATCATTTGAGTGTCTTGATCATAGTAGTGTTTTTTAAAATTGTTTTGGTAGTGTTAGGAAAGATAGGTCTAGCTGAGAAAAAAAAGGGAAGATAATTTTATTGCAAAAACACACAAGTCAGATAATAAAAGACTACAGTAGGGGGTTCTTTGTCTTGTAAGTTCCATAAGATTTTTTAAATGATAGTACTGAACATCAAATTTAATGCAAGCAAGTGGAATTACTTGACAAGACTGAGAAGAAGGAGTGAGGAAGGTAGTGGATGTGCTCTGATGAATGTATTGGTTTGCTAGGTCTGCTACAACAAAGTGTCACAAGTTGGATGACTTAAATAACAGAAACTTACTGTCTCACAGATCTGGAGGCCAGAAGTCAAAATTCAGTGTATCAACTCGGTTGGTTCTTTCTGAGGGCTGAGAGACAGATCTGTTCTTGATCCCTCTTCCTGACTTTGGATGGCTGCCTTCTCCCTATGTCTTCACA
Organism: Macaca thibetana thibetana; assembly: GCF_024542745.1. Taxonomy (NCBI): domain Eukaryota; kingdom Metazoa; phylum Chordata; class Mammalia; order Primates; family Cercopithecidae; genus Macaca; species Macaca thibetana. The sequence continues at coordinate 26,347,558 of NC_065582.1, read as the reverse complement.
TCATCTTCCCTCTATGCATATCTCTGTGTCTAAATTTCCCCTTTTCATAAGAACATCAGCCATATTGGATTAGGGTACACCCTAATACCCTCATTTTTACCTTGATAACCTCTGTAAAGACCCTAAAAAGACCTCTGTAAAGACCTCCAGATAGAGTCACATTGTAAGATACTAGTGGTTAAGACTTCAACATATCTTTTGGGGGGATGCAATTCAATCCATAACACTTGGCTTGTAGCGGCATAACTGTGACGTTTACATGGAGTTCTCCCTGTGTACATGTGTGAGTCCAAATTTCTTTTCATAAGGACACCAGTCATATTGGATTAGTGGCCTACACTTCTGCATTATGACTTCAACTAATTATATCTGCAATGACCCTGTAAGGCTCTTTGTGACCCAAATAATGTCATATTCTGAGGTACTGCGGGTTAGGACTTCAATATATTAATTTAGTGGGAGAGGTGGGGGAGGCACAATTCAACCTACAACAATGAAGATTCGCCTAAAGTATTCATTACTCTAAAAAACTCAATACATTTCAGGAAAATATATCACTTATTCATGTATTCATAATGATATGTGACTTATAACTCCTTTTAAATATGACAATGAGAGAACAAAAACATTATCAAACTCAATTTTTATTGATTCTGCTACTATGTATATGTGGTTAAGACAAGCTATCCTAAAACAAAATTTAATAAAAAGGTCTTAACAAGAATAACCAAAATTTCCTTCTTTCTACTTCAAAGCTTCCTTTCATTAACATCGCTCTTAAAAGAGAAATAACACTTGCGGCCTGATCTCAATGATCAACCCGTATATTTTGGTTTGCATCAACACATCTCTAATACACCACTTTATTGGTGCATTATTGTCACTGTACTCATTAAATTCAGCTTTTCTCAGTCCTCCTCATTTTAATTGGAAAAAAGCTAAAAAATATATTGTTTTGAAAAATTCAAACACTGTAAAAGAATACAATGAAAGGTCCTTTCCCGAGCTCCCTACCTCAATCCTAATCTCGTAAACTGCAAAGAGCATATTGTAACTCCATCCAGATGTTTTCTGTGCATGAATGGGCATATATATTTCTTCATTCCACATTTTATTGTAAATGGGATTTTGCACATTGTTTTATAACTCATTTTTTTCTACCCAACAATTCTAGAGCATTTTTCCACACAGGTACGTATCAATCTAACTTACTTCTTTAAAACAGCAGCAGATAATTCTTTGTAACATATTTAACTTGTGTAAGGAGTTAAACATGTTGCCAAGGGGATTTGATAGCTGAGCAAGGAAAAAGATACAACCACCAGATGGCACTAGCACACAGTTTATTTGAGCAGAGACTGACAGATTTGACTGGGGGTGAGGGTGGGAGTTGGGGTGAGGACAGGGCCATTTTCTCAGTGATAGCATGATACCTTCCAAAAGATAGGGTGCAAAGGCGACTTTCCAGAAGGGACATAGAGGAAGGTCTGAGGGGAAGCATTTAGAGGGGGTTATGTGTCTAGGTGATGTCACTCAGCAGCATGGTGGGAGTCCCTGGGCAAAGAACTCTGAGAGAAGCCGTGGCCCCAGCGTGTATCTAATCTATGGGACCTATGGCTAGCAGATGTTGGGTGCAGTTTCTCAGGATGTGCAAAGCAGGCAGGCTCTGAATGGCTAACAATCTGCTTTTGGGGGCTATATTTTAAAACGACTGGATGTGTAGAAATGTAAGTTTGGCAGTAGCAGGTTTTTGAGTTAACAAGTCCCCGCCTGCTGTGAAGAAGTAAACAACACAGAGCCAGGGGCCATCTTTAACTCATTTGTGTAACAACTAGCTCCCTATTGAGAGGCACTTTACGATTTTTCCCCAGCCAAAATAAAAAAAAAAAGAAAAGAAAAGAAGAGTCACAAACAGGTCAAAAGAAAAATTACGAATTTATATATGACAAAAGTCTAATTTTATAAGTATAATCAGGACTCATAGAAATAAGAAAAATGATAAATTAGCACAGCTGTCTCCAAAATCAACCTTGAAAACTATAGAAACAGGAAGAAATTGGCTGTTGGAAGTAAAATGAAGATTGCAAAAAACCCCTGAGAAGAAGGGAACTAGTGACTAGAAGGGTGGGAGGCAGCCAAAGACCACAGCAGTCGCATGGGGAGGAGGATGTCCCTGGAAGCTTGGGAGGCTCTGGAGAGGTTGTGTATAATTTTAGCTCTTGTCTCTTGTACTTCACCCGAGAAATGGGAACCTTTGCTGGCCTCCCAGTGTTGTGAAGCACTACCAGAGGAGCACAAGGCCAGGCTAATAAGGAGCTGATAGAAACAGGAATAGGATGAATTGTACCCTGGAATGTTCAGGCCTCCAACTCCTGTCAGCAGAGGTTACTGCTCCCTGGAGCTCTCTCCTCTGAAACTTAACCCTTCTGCTTTCCTCAAATTCTCAAAAAAGGGTTCAGTTGAGAATGTGTCTTTGAGCACTTCCCTAATACACAACACAGAGCAGTATAGCTGATTTCATCAGTAAATTAATGTGATGCTACAGGTCCAAAGAAACTAGGTACCTATATTAGTCCATTTTCACACTGCTATAAAGATACTACCTGAAACTGGGTAATTTATAAACAAAAGAAGTTTAATTGACTCACAGTTCTGCATGGCTGAAGAAGCCTCGGGAAATTTATGATCATGGCAGAAGGTGAAGGGAAGCAAGGCACATCTTACATGGTGGCAGGAGAGAGAGAGAGAGCGCGCAAGCACAGGAAATGCCAGACACTTATCAAACAACCATGTCTCATGAGAACTCCTTCACTATCACAAGAACAACATAGGGGAAACTGCCCCCATGATCCAATCTCCTCCCAACAGGTCCCTCCCTCAACATGTGGGGATTACAATTTGAGATTAGATTTGGGTGGGGACACAGAGCCAAATGATAACATTCCACCCCAGCCCCTCCCAAATCTCATGTTATTTTCACATTTCAAAACCAATTATGCTTTCCAAACATTTCCCTGAAAACTTAACTTATTCCAGCATAATCTCAAAAATCCAAGTCCAAAGTCTCATCTGAGACTAAGCAAGTCCTTTCTGCCTATGAGCCTGTAAAATCAAAAGCAAGTTAGTTACTTCCAATATAAAATGGGGGTACAGGCATTGGGTAAATCTTCTCATTCCAAATGGGAGAAATTGGCCAAAATAGAGAGGCTACAGGCCCCTTGCAAGTCTGATACTCTGATACCCAGCTGGGCAGTCATTAAATCTTAAAGCTCCAAAATCTCCTTTGAATAAAGAGATGGAAAATACAAAACAAAAATACAAAATATAAAACATGATGCAAGGCAGTGTACAGCTTCTGTGGCTGTTTTCACAAGCTAGTGTTGAGTGCCTGCAGCTTTTCCAGGAGCACAGTGCAAGCTGTCAGTGGTAGCAGGAGCACAGTGCAAGCTGTCAGTGGATCTACCTCTCTGGGATCTGGAGGATGGTGACCCTCTTCTCACAGCTCCACTAAGCAGTGCCCCAGTGTGGAAACTGTGTGGAGGCTCCAATTCCACATTTCCCTTCTGCATTGCTCTAGCAGAGGTTCTCCATGAGGGTTCTACACCTACAGCAGACTTCTGCCTGGACATCTAGGCATTTCCACACATCCTCTGAAATCTAGGCGGAGGTTCCCAAACCTCAACTCTTGTCTTCTGAGTACCCACAGACCCAACACCACATGGAAGCTGCCAAAGCTAAGGGCTTGCACCCTCTAAAGCAATGGTCCAAGCTCTACCTTGGCCCCTTTTAGCCATGGCTACAACTGAAGCAGCTGAGATGCAGGGCACCATGTCCTGAAGCTGCACAGAGCAGAGGAGTCCTGGGCCAGGCCCACAAAGCCATTTTTCCCTTCTCACCTTCTGGGCCTGTGACACAGAGCCAAACTATATCTGTACCTGAGGAGAATAATTACAATAAAAGAAGCTTAAAACAAATTGAATAACACATAGCACATGAAGCAGATTTATTGAAAGAGATGGACCAATAAGCAAGTACCATATATATCTGCAAGAGTAAGGAAGGATATTGATGATAGAATAAAGAAATAAGAAATTACTTTTAAAAATTATAAGTATTTATTTTAAAAATGAGATAGTTAAAATGTAGATGACAATAAGTGGGATATACAGCAAGATGATTACATCAAATAAGAAAATAGTAAATCAGAAGATCAATAGAAAGTCTCCCTAGGGCAGCAGAAATAAATAGATGGAAAATACAAAACATAAAAATGAAAAGGGGGCACTAAAAGTTAGGGAGGATAGTATTATCAATGCCCAGATAGTATAAATTGCAAAAGCAAATTGAAAGAGCCACAGATTACCAAAGATGTAACAAAATACCAATACCTAGAAATATAAAGTAAAACTGAAGAAGAGCAAAGACAGAAGATATTATTAAACAATTCCACAAAGCTAAATTATAAAGCAAACACCAAGGTAACTACCACAGAGGTGAAGAAATATTGCTGGCCACCTATAAAAGTATCTGTAAAAAATGTAATGTAATCCATTTTGCCTGATTTTAAATTTTATATAAATGAGATTATACTGTGCATATTTTTGTGCACTGCTTCCTTTACATTATGATAAAAATTTATCCAATCTGTTTAGTGTACTTGTACTTTGGGCATTTCATTGCTATCTAAAATTTACCACATAACACTGTTATTATAAATAACACTACTGCTATTCTTGTATATGTACCCTGAGAGAAGTGTGCCAGAGTTAGTCTAGGGTATATACCCAGGAATGACATTGTTGCCTTAGAAAATGTACACATTTTAACTTTTAGATAATGCCTAACTGGTTTCTAAAATTGTTAAACAAAAGTTTGCTCTTTGAAGTCAGGAATAAGACAATGTTGCCTGCCCTGCCTCCCTTCCTTTTCTTCTCTGTCTCCTTCCTTCCTTCCTTCCTTCCTTCCTTCCTTCCTTCCTTCCTTCCTTCCTTCCTTCCTTCCTTCCTTCCTTCCTTTCCTTCCTTCCTTCCTTCCTCCATCCCTCCCTCCTTCCCTCCCTCTCTCTCTTTCTCTCTCTCTCCTTCTCTCTCTCTTTCTCTTTCTCTTTCCTCTCTCTCTCTCTCTCTCTCTCTCTCTCTCTCTCTCTCCTTTCTTTTGAGATGGAGTCACTCTCTTACCCAGGCTGGAGTTCAGTGGCGGATCTTGGCTCACTGCAACCTCTGCCTCCCAGTTCAAGCAAATCCTCCCACCTCAACCTCCCAAGTAGCTGGGATTACAAGCATGCAGCACCATGCCTATCTGATTTTTGTATTTTTAGTAGAGACAGGGTTTCACCATGATGGCCAGGCTGGTCTCACACTCTGAACTCCTGACCTCAAGTGATCCGCCTACCCTGGCCTCCCAAAGTGCTGGGATTACAGGCATGAGCTACTGCACCCGGTGTATTTCACAAATCTAAAAAAAACTAGGCTTGTAATTTTAACATAGGAAAATATTTTATAATTTTCAAAAAATTAAAAAAAAAAACCACACCTTTGGCTCTCCTGGTCCTCAATTATGTAGGTTTTTGTTCTTGTTTCAATAGTTTATGCTTTTTATTCTATTCTACCTTCTTTTTTGACCTTATTTTGTTTTCTTTTCCCCTAACCCCTTGACATAAGGATGGCTATGTCAGGGGTTTTCAGCTTTTCTTCTTTTCTAATATTTATACTGAAGTCTCGAATATTTATACGAATGGAGCTAATTATTACTTTAGGTGCATCCCACTAGTTTGGGTATTTGTTACTTTTGTTATTATTCAGCCCAAAACTATTTTCTAATTCCCATTATGATTTCTTTTTTAGTTCCTGACTTATTTCGAAGTACAATTTTTAAATTTCTCAATATATGACAATTCTCTAGTTGTCTCCTTGTTATTGGTTTCTAGTTTATTATGAAGTGGTCAGAGAACATATTCTATAGATTTAAATCCTTTCAGATTTGTTTAGACTTGCTTTCTGACCCAATGTATGATCAATGTTGTTAACTATACCACACATATTTAAGAACACATGTATTCTTGTAAGAACTGGAAGCACTATTCTGTGTAGATTTGTTGGGTCAAATTTTGTTGTGGTCAAGTCTTTTCAGTCATTGGTGATTGTTTATCTGCTTGTTCTATTATTTACTGAAAAATGGCACGCTAAGATTTCCACCAAGGCTGTTGGTTTTTCAACTTGAAACTACATCGGATTTTCCATTATATATTTTTGGGCTATATTACTAGATGCACACGAATTTAAAATGGAAACTTTTTATCATTATTAAGTGATATTTTATATCCACCATATTACTTTTTGACCTAAAGTCTATTTCGTATAACATTGATATATGTATACCAGAATTCCTTCAGTTAGCATTCACCTAGCATAGCTCTTTCTAATTATTTTTCTATTTTCGTGTATCTTAGATGTGTCTTATAAACAGCATACAGTTGGATGTTTTCAATACAATCTGATTTTTTTTTAGTTGGGGCAGTTATTTCATAATTACTACTTTATGGATTTAAATCTACTGCCATTTTGTAAAATTTTCCTTACTGTCTTTTATTTCATTTTTTCTCCTTTATTTTCTTAGTTCGAATTACCTGAGTATATTTTAATCATTCCATTTATTTTATTTTCTCTACTTGTGTGTAACCAGTACAAAGTACCCTATTTCTTTTAGTGTTTACCCTAGAATTATGCATTTGTACTTATTGTATCAACACCTAATGTTAATCAATACTTAATCCTTACACATACATACAGCACATACATACACACACACCTCAGTATATTTGTTAAAGTACAGGAAAATACCTCTAAAGATGTCTCCAAATCATCTACAGTGGTTATTGCATGGGGCAAGGGGGAAGTTGGAGGGGAAAAGTGGGGGGATTCATTTTGCTTATCACAGTGGTACATATATATATTAAATAACAAAAAATTAGCCATCATTTTCATCTTTATTCTTACTCTGTATAATTCATGTTTGCATTTGCTACAGTGTATTTTGAACATATACAGTATATTTTTAACATGTCTACAATCAATGTTATTTAGGGGTTGAATCTGAATGAGGAAAATATGAAGATTTATTTTCAAAACCCAACTAAAAATAAAAAATAAAAGTTTCAAATATATGGCTTATTGAGTTGTTGGCATTTTGAAGTTTAGGAATGGGATAGGAGTAGGTGGGAATTTTATGATCACTAAAGCAATCAGTTACAGCTAAAATAGCCAGAAGGAACATTTAATATTTAAAAGATTTGCAGTAACATAGAACTTAGGAGGGTGATCGCCACAGGGCCAGACTAAGGGAATGGGGTAGGGTGGGTGAAAGATGGCTTCACAGGAAGTGGCTGAAGTATGGAGCTAGGGTGTAAATATTCTAGATTAATTGGAGTCTTTCACAGAGTACAGTCATGTGCATGTAACAATGTTTTGGTCATGGACTGCATTACAATGGTGATTCCATGAAATTATATCCTATTTTTACTGTACATTTCTTATGTTTAGATACACAAGTACTTACCATGGTGTTACAATTGCCTACAGTATTCACTAGAGTAACATGCTGCACAGGTTTGTAGTCTAGGAGCAATAGGCTATACCATATAGCTTAGGTGTGTAGTAAGCTATACCATGCAGGCTTGTGTAAGTGTGCTCTATGATATTCACATGACAAAAAAACAAACAGCAAAACCCCCATTGAAACATTTCTCAGAAAGTATCCCTGACCTTAAGTGATGCATGAATGTGCTGCCTCCACAGTATATATTCAAAGGTGACCTTCATTGTGTAGATTCACATGAATGGACTTTCACCCACTTAAAAAAGTCGTGTGAAAATATCTTGCCCCTAGATTCAGGTATCTTCTGGACACACTCTTGTTTACAATTTAAACTATTTCAAAAAATTGATACATCTGTTGATTAAATACAAGTATTTGTGCGGCAGGAGAATAGGGTCTGTAAGCAGGGAACCTAGGACTGATTTGTGCTGACGGGATATGCATAACGGGGTATCAGTTGAAAGGCTACTCCTCTTTCAACCCCTCCCTTTTCTGCGTGGCAGTTGCTGCCTGGCAGTTCCAACTCTTCTTTTTCTGTGTGGCAGTTGAAAAATGAAAGTGCTTCAGACTGGTCCTCTCCCTCAACCAATCACACTTGTGACAGACCAATGGGAAACCTCTAGAAGGTATTTAAACCCCAGAAAATTCTGTAACCCGTGCTTTTGAGCAGCTTGCTACAGCCCGCTCCCACCCAGTGGAGTGTACTTTCATTTAAAATAAATCTCTGCTTTCGCTGCCTTTATTTGTGCGTTTTGTTCAATTATTTGTTCAAAACTCCAAGTACCCAGACAACTACCCTCAACCGGTAACAGCTGCACACACGTATCAAGGCACACCAGCTTCACCCTGCCTGGAGCTTCTTCCCATGCCTAGTTTTCTCTTACAGTTCCGGTCTCTGCTAAATTATCACTTCTAAAAGAGGACTTTATAGAGACCACCATGTGTAAAACAGCTTTTCTACGTGCCCTACCAGCTAATTTTTATTAGAGTATTTATATTATTTGAAATAATATTATTTTTACATGCCTCCCTCCCCTGGAAAATGAGCTGAGTGAGGAATACTGTTGGAGTATCCCCAATACCAGGCACACAGTAGGCATTCAATAAATAGTTTTTGAATGATTGCATTGTCTACGGAATTCTAACATGTATGGGTGAAACAAAGACTCTCAAAGAAAACAAAAACTGGGTTGGCAGAGGCCTTGAATATGAGGAAGTGGCCTTTCCGGATAAAGAAACTAAGACCTGGCAGGGCGTGGTGTCTCACGCCTGTAATCCCAGCACTTTGGGAGGCCAAGGCGGGCAGATCACCTGAGATATGGAGTTCGAGACCAGCCTGGCCAACATGGCCAAACCCTGTCTCTACTAAAAATACAAAAAAAAAAAAAAAAAAAAAAAAAAAAGTAAATAATAATTTAAAAAATTAGCCAGGTGTGGTGGCGGACGCCTGTAATCCCAGCTACTCGGGAGGCTGAGGCGGGAGAATCGCTTGACCCCGGGAAGAAGGAAGGAAGAAAGAAAGGAGAGAAGGAAGGAAGGAAAGAAGCAAAGAAGGAAAGAAAGAAGAAAAGAAAAGAAAAAAGAAAAGAAGAGAAAAGACAAAACAAGAAGGGGGCAGGGCAGGGCAAAGAAAGACTCAATGGGGGAAAGGACTTGCCCAAGGTAATCTAGTACCTGGAAAAGCGGAAGGCAGGAGCCTGTGCCGCACAAGAGCAAGGGGGAGCCAACACCCAGCAGCCCCTTTGAGAGGGTCCCAGCCCCTAAGATGCGGGACACCGCAAGAAGGAACCTCTTGTCTGGAGAGGCAGCTGCGCTCTGGAGTCCTGCTCTGGGACAGATGGGCGAGCTCCGCTCTCGGGGCCGGAATGCTATGGGCCGGAAGCCTGGAGCGTCTGCCAGCCGGGTTCCAAGCCCCAGGCTCGCAGTCAGCGCCAGGCCGAGTTCAGCCTACCGCCGCAAGCTCCCTCCCGCCGTTCCCGACAAGCACGCAGGTGCCGCTGGCCTTTGGGCTAGGGCTTAAAAGCCCAACACGGGCGAAAAAGATGCGGTCTCAGTTGACGGGGACGCTTTAGAGAAACGGACTCGCCTCTCCTGTTCCGGTTGGATCTGCGCCGGCTTCTCAGGCCCCACGTGGGATTCGACCCGGGTGCTCTTGTGAGCTGCTGCTCCTGCGGTCGGTGAGATTACCTGGGTCTAGAGTACGGAGCTGCTCCGTGGCCACGAGGACGTCACCATGGTGGGCCCCCTCCTGCTCCCCCGAACCGCTCGGTTCGTTCCCCGGAGGGATCTTGTTGAGCAGGCACAGAGGGAGGGTGCAGTTTCCAGAACTTGGGAGAGAGGAGGATTCAAAGTGTTTATTTGAGAGAGTGTGTGGGGTAGGGGCGAAGCCTCTGTGAGACGAGCCCCAGGCCCAACGCCTGGACCTTAGAGTTCCGCGTCCGAGTGCTGAAGTGCCCAGATGTCGCCTTGCTCCTCTTTGCCTCGTGCTTAACTTCTCGCTAGTCATTGCCTCCTCGGGGGAAACCCGACACCTTTCCACTGAAACGCATCGGGGAGTTTGGCGAAACTCCGGAGGTCACTGGCCCCACACCCCTCTGCCCCTCTGGCCTAGGTAGACTCAGTGTGGGCTTAGTGGCCTCTTCCTCGGCGTCCTTTCACCTCCCGTTAGTGACCCATTCCTGCCCTTAATTCCGCCTTTACGCCCGCATTCCCTCCAGGGCTCTGAAGCAGTTTTGTTGTTTTTGTTAAAAATTGAGTAGATACAAAAGAGTGTTTCTAAGACACATTTCAAGTGTAAAGATTAGTAGTTTCAGGAAGTCTCGTTTACCCATTATGTAGTTTTAAGAAATAAAACATAGCCTTTGAAAGCCCTGTGTTACCTTCTTTGAACCTGTAACTTTCAGAACCTTAAGAAGCAAACATTATCTAAGTTTTGTAATTATAATTTCACTGCTTTTCTTTATATTTGTATTCTGAAATACAAATGTTGTTTCTTCTTGCCTGTATTTTACTTAATCGTTGTGTTCTTGAGAATAATTCTTGCATAGAAACAGGCTTTATAAATATTTTTCAATTAATTTGTAATAAAAGCAAAATTTAAAACGTTTATAATCTGGTCAAAGGTTATGATACTGTGCCCACAATGTGACCTCTTTCTTTTCATTTTTTCTCTTTTCATTGTACGCCAGTCATTTTTGTCTTACAGTTTGGGTCTTTCGTTGTTTGTTTCGTGAGTTTTTTGTGCTTCATCTATTTATTTTAATGCACCACTGAGGCATATTTTGTATTTTGTTTAGATTGTACACATTTGTGTAAATTCAGTGTTTGCTTGTCACTTTGCTTGTGGAATTTCCAACTCTTTATAGTGTTAGTTTTTTCCCCCTTTTCAGAGTGGAATGTGAAAGCAATTACATCTCATTGTGTTTGAGGGGCTGGGGAGGTTGATTGGTATTTGTAGTTGTCCTTGACTATCAGAGCTTCACCTTTTTATCAGGCTGTATAGTAGAAGTATGTTGCTTTGGCATAGAAGTCAAAAGAGTGGCATATAAACCTGTTTTCATTGGCTCATTTCTGGCTCCGTCATTTTTTTTTTTTTTTGATACAACCTCATTAGTGGTTCTGCTGCATCCTCTTTCAGTACAGCTCAGAATGTGGTCCCAGAGGACAGAGATGGGCACCTGGTTTTCCCTGAGTTGCCATCTTGGCAAAATTACTTAACCTCCCATCTGTCTAATTGGGATAACAGTAGTACCTACCTCACAGAATTGTTGTGGAAATTAAATGTAAAGTGCTTAGTCTAGTGCCTGGCACTTAGTAAATGTTATTGTTGTTAACTTTAGTTATGTAAATATATAGTAACAGTACAGCTTATAGTTTTCCAGCCTTGTTACTTTGCTCATTAATGTTCTCTTATTGTAAATCTTTGCTGGAGCTGAGCAAGTTCATATCTTTTTTATATCAAAATTTACTTTATTATACTTAAAGAATCTTTTCAAATTAATCCATCCCACTCAACACTTCTTTATGCTGCATTAAAAAGGTTTTTAGTGTTTATTATTATTATTATTATTGAGATGGAGTTTCACTCTTGTTGCCCAGGCTGGATTGCAGTGGCACAATCTCTGCTCATTGCAACTTCTGCCTCATTGCAACTTGCGCCTCCTGGATTCAAGTGATTCTCCTGCCTCAGCCTCCCGAGTAGCTAGGGTTACAGGCGCCAGCCACCACACCCAGCTAATTTTTGTATGTTTAGTAGAGACAGGGTTTCACCACATTGGCCAGGCTGGCCTTGATCTCCTGACCTCAAATGATCTGCCCGCGTTGGCCTCCCAAAGTGCTGGGATTACAGGTGTGGGCCACTGCGCCCAGCCAGGATTTTAGTATTTTTAAGTATGGCTCATACTATACTTAACTAGGCCCTGATGGGTATACTCCTTTTTGTATAAACCTGTCATACAGCTTGTGTGTGCTGCTTTTCCTCCCTAGCTAGACTATATACCGTTGAAAAGTGTGCCATCATCCTCCCAGCATTTATCCATGCACATTACTGTGGGGCATTAACTGTTACTGACTACCTTAATGGTAGAGATTGTGTGTTTTGGAGCCTACATCTATAAATATGAGCTACAACAATAAATCAGCTTAATAAATCTCATAGAGATTATCTGTTAGTGAAAACTTGCTCCTGAAAGTTAGTAAAACTAAAGAAAAACATTAATGGAAATCTACCTAGTATACCAAACTTGTTGAGACAATATTGCTTGTACATGGTTTAAAACACTAAGAAATGGTTGCTCATTAAAATTTTATTAGTTTCATATTAACTGCTATAGTAAAGTGATACGTATTTAGTGGCTTAAAGCAACACATTCATTTCCTGAAACCTCTGGAGGTCAGAAGTCCAAAGATGAGTCTTCACTGAGATAAAATTAAGGTGTTTTTCAGGGCTCTCTTTCTTTAAGGGGCTCTAATGAATTTTTTCCATTTCTTGAGGTCATCTACATTCTTTGGCTCCTTCCCTCCTCAAATCCAGCAGCATAGCATCTTTAAATTTTCCTCTAGAGGAGGTTACATTTTCTCTGACAGTGATCCTCCTGCCTTCCTCTTACATGGACCTTTAGGATTATATTGGGCCCACCTGGATGATTTTCCCCATCTCAAGATCTTAATCAGATCTGCAAGTCCTTTTTGTCATATACGGTAATATATTCCCAGGTTCTGGGGAAATCAGGGCATGGATATCTTTTGGTCGGGGGAGGGCAGAGCATTATTTCATCTGCCACAAAAAGACTTTCTCCAACTCTCTTGCCTAATGCCCTGGTTCTGTTGAGAAACAGCCACTATTAACAGTTTCTTAGCTATTGATTCAGATATTTTATATGTATGTACCAGCATATATGTATGTTCCCTAACCTCTCTTTTTACATAAATTGTATACTAGACACCTTAGTCCCTTGCTTTTTTGTCTTACCTGATCTTACAGATCTATGTAAGTACACATAGATCTACTTCTTGCTTTTTAAATAGTGAACATTCCATTGTTTGCTTCTGTAACTTATTTAACCCGATCTGTGATGGACCTTTAAATTGTGTACACTATTTTGCTGCCACAGACATTGCAGTACTGCTGCATTGATTATTTGTCCTCCTTTTGGTACATGTGTAAGTATGTCTATAGAATAAATTAATAGAAATAGAATTTCTTGGTCAAAGTTGACCAAGAAATTGACCAAGAAATTCTATTTTTATCTTGATGAGTACTCTCTTTATTTTTATTTTATGTTATTAAAAAACTGTTTTTAGAGATGGAGTCTCGCTCTGTCACCTAGCCTGGCATGTAGTGGCATATTCATAGCTTGCTCACTGCAGCCTCAAACTCTTGGGCTCACACCTCAGTTTCCCCAGTGGCCAAGATTACAGAGGTACACTCCCTCACTTGGCTAATTTTCTAGATTTTTTTGTAGAGACGGGGTCTCACTATGTTGTCCAGGCTGGTCTCAAACTTCTGGCTTCAAATGAGCCACCCACCTTTGCCTCCCAAAAGTGTTGAGATAAGGGCTATGAGCCACTGTGTTTAGCCCTGATGGGTACTATGAAATTGCCTTCCAGAAGACTGTGCTGGCTTGCACCCCCTTGAACTATGAGATTACAAATACACTCACACCTCCACTCATGCAATGTGAATTATTTTTTATCTTTGTTAGTATTACACACTAGTAATTCTATTTCATTGAAGTTTTCATTTTTAAAGTTTTTCCAGCTTTTAAATAACACTTGTTTTTACTCTTCTTGTAAAGAGTGATATACCAAATTTTTTAAAGATTACTATGCTTTTTACAGTTGTCCCTTGGTATCAAGGGGTATTAGTTCAGGACACACTCGAATATCCAAATCCATGGATGCTCAGATCCCTTGTATAAAATGGTGTACTTTTTGCATATAGTATACTTTAAGTCACACTTAACCATACCTATTACAGTGTAAATGCTGTATAGTGATTATATTGTTTTTTAAATTTGTATTATTTTTATTGTTATATTGTTATTTTTTATTTATTTTTCTGAACATTTCTGTCCTCAGTTGAATAACCAGATGTGAAACCTGGAGGGCCAACTGAATTTATTTACATTTTTTGAGTGCTTGAAATAGTTAATGCTAATCTAAAACTTGAACACACAGCAAATGTTACAAATAAATAAGGAGCTCAGTTAAGCTTTTGTGACCTAAAGGATAAATTATTACCAAATGTTATTTTTTGTCTTATTTTGTTACATAATATACACTTTAAGAAATTTTCTTTTTTTGTGTGTGTGACATCTGCTTTATGTTCAGCACTTGGAACCTAGGCTTGCTAAGAAGTCACTATTTTCTAAATCACTACTAAATCTGATCCAAAAGTACATTTGGAGATCACAAAACTGACTTATGAAGGCTTATGAATGAAACATCCTAATTTAAATACTTAAGAAATGTATATAGTTTATTTATCCATTCTTTCTCTCTGTTTTTTTTTTTTTTTTTTTTTTTTGAGTGGGGGTCTTGCTCTGTTGCCCAGGCTGGAGTATGGTGGTGCTATCTCAACTCACTGAAACCTCTGCCTGCAATGTTCAAGAGATTCTCCAGCCTCAGCCTCCCGAATAACTGGGATTACAGGCGTGCACCACGCCTGGCTAATTTTTGTATTTTTAGTAGAGATGGGATTTCACCATGTTGGCCAGGCTGGTCTTGAACTCTTGACCTCAAGCAATCCGCCTGCCTCAGCTTCCCAAAGTACTGGGATGACAGGCTGGAGCCACCGTGCCCGGCCCCATTATTTATTACTTGATAAGGGTTTTTGAAAGCTGTAGGTCTGTTGGGGTGGTCATGGTGGTTGGTGAATTGACTCAAGACAGTGCCTTCTTTCTTGCTGTATAACTTTGTCAGTGAAAAGAGTGCCTCTGACAGGGACTGGCACAGAGTTTGTGTTCATCTCAGTGTGTAGGTAGTCTACTCGCCTGTTCCTGTTCAGGGCCAGGCCAACAAGAGAGTCTGTTTCTCCCAGGAGCAATTAATACAGTAAACCTGTCAAACTGATTTGAGCTACGATCTTGTTTTTCACTTCTTACAAAAGACCCAGAAGGATAAACATGAATATGTGCTAGAATTCCAGTGGCTGTATGCCTGTACCTTGTTATAGAAAAGATAGAAGGCAAATACTATTGCATTTAAGTTGGAAAAACTGATCTATTTTCTGTGTGACCTAGCAAAAGTTTTTCAAAGTGCTTTTGTTTCAAAGTTTTCTTCAGTCAGAAGGAAATTTTAAATGAGGTAAACATTTTTATTTTTATTGTAGAATTGTATCACTAAAATGGATCAGGCCAATCACCTTTATTTCTTTATTGCCTCCCATCTGAATATCCTTGGGAGACTCTACACTTACCTTTATCTCTGGAAAGAACTTGTCCTTCCTTGATAGTTACATCTTTGTTTCATTATGATCCCAAATATGATATTCTGGTCTTTGATAGAAGTCTCACTTAGTGACATATTAATTTCCTATGTTATTATTCCAGGTAGACCTAAATGGGGTTGCATGTGAGAGGAGTTTAAACCACACTACTTCTTCCTTCTTACTACGTTTATTGTCTGCTTTTACAGGAGTAAAACAATTATAATGTGTGACATCGTCTCTTTAAACTGTTCTTTCAAACTTTGGTTGGGCCATTCTTAGTGAAGTTAAAGATAATTAAAACCAGTCTATGTGTCTCTTTCTACAGCTTATTTTAATGCTTCTTTTTTCATATGTTATTTAGGTTTGCTAGTTCTCACCATTTTGCCATTAAAAAATACCAGTATGCAAGGCAATCATTTTTCAACTTGTTGATTTTAGATGTTCATTGTTTTGTTGCGAAAAGTGTTTGATTATCTGTATCCAGAGATATACAGTGATGCAAGTATTTGTTGATGTTGGATCAAAATCTGTACTGAACAGTATTATTTCATATTGTCTCTTTTGTTCTGGGAACAAGGAAGATATTTTGATTTGATTTTCTGATTTAAACATTAACTTCCATATTAATTAGGTGGTAGATTTATTTTGTAGCTGGGAAATTGAGAAACGTTTAATAAATTTCTTGATTTTTAAATCTCAAGTTACTTTCTCAGGGAGGCCTTTCCTGACTTCCCAGAGTGAGTCAGGATCCTGTGCTTTCGATCCATTTTCTAGCCAGCACTTACTAAGTTAGCTATTCCTGAGAAAACTACATTGTAAACCCCATGAAGGCAAATTCATGTCAGTTTTTGATCTGGAAGCCTCAGTGCTTTTCCTAGTACATGGTATATTTAGTGTGTGCTCAGTAATTAAAAAAATATATACATAACAAATACTATTGTGAGGTTGAGGTGTAAAGAGTGGCAGTAGAGAATGTGGGAGAAGAAGTTTATTCTGACTAGATGTTAGTAGGTAAGTTTGGAATAACATAAGTTGAGCTAGATGTTAGAATCTAAAATGAAGATAAAATTGAAGTCTGCATTAGATAATTATTAACATATTCTTTTAATGTTAAGGAAAGCACTATCATGAGCAATTTTATAAATTACTTTTATATTTTATACCTCACACTATTTTAAAGAACATACTTCATATTTTTAGTTCATAGTAGCCCATTGTACAGTACAAAGTGGATGCTCAGTAAATGCTCACTGAAGGCAGCATCCCACTTTCTTTTACTCTCAAACTGTGGTTTGCAATCTCAGGACATATTTGCAGTCTCAAATGAGCTGCTATTAAGGAAATAACACACAAATGTACAGTTAATGCTGGGCAGTGCAGTACATTATTAGGTGCTGAATGGTAAATGCTACCAAGAGGGAAGGGCTACTGAGATATGAAATTATTCTTGGAACACTTCAAGGAACAGTTGAACTTGACCTTTAAGTGGTCTTTGAAGATTGGGTGGGGTTTAGAAAGTCTTATATATGGAACCATTAAAGTCTTCTTGGAAGCACTAATCATTTGTCATTGACACCTGTCATTGCATCATATCTATCTGTTAAAGAAGGAAAATGCTCACCAGTGCATTTCACTACTATCTTTGCAGTGAAGATTCACTGCAAACAAAATGTGTAGATTTGCTTAGTCCATCCCATTTCCATCATGTCACTGGTGTAAAATTGGTACATCATTTACTGTAATTTACAGTCATTCACGGCATAATGACATTTGGTCATCAGTGGGCCACATATATGATAGTGGTCCCATAAGATTATAATACCGTATTTTCACTTTACCTTTTCTGTTTAGACATGTTTAGATACACAAATACTAACCTTTGTGTTATACTCGCCTACAGTCTCAGTACAGTAACATTCCGGACAGGTTTATAGCCTGGGAGCAATAAGCTGTGCCATAGAGCCTATGTGTGTAGTAGGCTACACCATCTCGGTTTGTGTAAGTACACTTTCTATTTGCATAAAAAGAAAATCACCTACTGACTCATTTCCCAGAAAGTATCCCTGTTAAGTGAGGCATGCCTGTATTTGTATGTTTAAGGGTATATGGTGTTTACAGTATTGCACTATAAGCTTTCTCAGTTGTAGGCATGGGTTTGGTCTTACACTTTAAAAAAAAATGTATCTATGTACACTTTGTGTCCCTCAAGTGTGTTTTGTGAAATGATCTTTTATGTCTCTCCTTTCACTGAGTAGTCTAAATGGCATTTCTGTCTCTGGTTGAGCCTAGACTATGGCTCAACTTGATGGTCTTTTAGGCAAAGTTCTTTTTTGCTACTTATTATTTTAACAGGAATATTTAAAGCGTATTGCCCCTAAAATGACTCTGCTATATTGTTTTGAATAAACTATTTATGTGTTTTTTTGTTACTTCTAGTTATGAATCCAAAGAACAGACTTTCAGACTAAAATTTTTTAAGCAGTCACTAAAGATTATAGGGAAGAGATACTTTTAATGCAGGTTTTCCGACTGGACTATTTCTGTGGTGCCAGAGCCTTTTTATAGGCGTAGGCATTCAAAACAGTCTGTTAATTATTTTATGATAGAGTTTTACTTTAGTTTTTCCCTGTTGAAACATTTTTTTCCAAATTTTAATGTATTGAAAAATATGAAAGTGTTTTGAAATATAGTAAATTTTATTGTATATATTTGTGTCTCATTATATATTCATATCCTGCCTTGAGGCAACCTTTTCCAGAATACATTATTATAAGGAATCATAACTTACAGTTGAGTCAAAAATAAGTTCATTTCTTTATATCTTCTTTTTTTTTTTTTTTTTTTTTCTGAGACGGAGTCTCCCTGTGTCGCCCCCGCCCGGGCTGGAGTGCAGTAGCACGATCTCTGCTCACTGTAAGCTCCGCCTCCCGGGTTCACGCCATTCTCCTGCCTCAGCCTCCCGAGTAGCTGGGACTACAGGCGTCCACCACCACGCCCGGCTAATTTTTTATATTTTTAGTAGAGATGGGGTTTCATCATGTCAGCCAGGATGGTCTCGATGTCCTGACCTCGTGATCCACCCGCCTCGGCCTCTCAAAGTGCTGGGATTACAGGTGTGAGCCACCGCGCCCCATCCTATACCTTCTTTGTACTAAGTCTTGAAGGTTCTTTAGTCAAGATCATCTAAAGCTATGAGGGCATTTTTCTATTCAAGGGATATCAAACTTTTTTTCCCTAAAGGAAGTTTTTGAGTTTTTAAAGGAAATTTTTTGCAGTTTTGAACATATTGCTGGAACTTCATGGCTATGTATTTTCAGTTTTAGCAGCTTCAGAGAGTTTCTATTTTCTTCCTCGGGATTTTCGTGAATTTTTTTTCATATTTTTAAGCATTTTTAAAAAATGATATGTGGGATCAGATCTCTTTTACAGGATGCATCTTTGCTTTCGATTTTTGGTTGTGCATTAGTTATTTATTCCTTTGTAAAAAGTTACCGTAAAATTTAATGGCTTAAACCAATATTTATGATCTCACTGTTTCTTTGAGTCAGGAATCAGGCATGGCTTACTGGGCTCCTCTCCCTCAAGGTTTCTCACAAGGTTGCAGTGAAAGTATCAGTTGGGAGTGTGGTTTCAAGGCACAGCTGGGGAGAGTCTACTTCTTTTTGTTGTTTTTGTTTTGTTTTGAGGCAGGGTCTGACCCTGTTGCCCAGACTAGAGTGCAGGGGTGCCATCTACACTCACTGCAGTCTCCACCTCCTGAGTTCAAGCTATCCTCCCACCTCAGCCTCTCGAATAGATGGGATTACAGGCACATGTCACCACACTCAGCTAAGTTTTATATTTTTAGTAGAGATGGGGTTTTGCTATGTTGGCCAGGCTGGTCTTTAACAGGTGATCCCACCTGGCTCGGCCTCCCAAAGTGCTGGGATTACAGGCATGAGCCACCACGCTTGGCTGAGGATCTACCTCTAAGCTTGCTCTTGGTAGGATTGGTAAGATGGTTCTTGGTAGGATTCAGCTCCTCGTGGACTGTTGAACTGCAGGCCTCACTTCTTCACTAGCTGTTGTCTGGAGGCCTCCCTCAGTTATTTGTCATGTGGCCCTTCCATATGGCAGGTCACTACATGACAGCTGGTTTCCATGAGAGGGAAAAAGATGGAAGCCAGAGTTACTTGATAACCTAATCTCAGAATTGACATTTCATTGCTTTTGCTAAATTCTCTTCATTAAAAGTGAGTCAGTAGGTCCAGCCCACATTCAAAGGGAGGGGATTCCGTAACGGAGGCGTGAGAATCAGGAGGTGGGGTTTATTGGGTCCATCTTAGAGGCAGCCTGCCAAATGTCCTGAAAGGTTTTACTTGATTCATGTTTGCTAGGTTCTTTAATCTCAAAAATTTCTCATTACACCTCCCTTTCTCCTCTGCACCTGCCATGTGAGCAGAGAGATACGTAAGAGTACATATACTCTGTTACATGATGGTTCTACTTATTTTCCTATACCTGTAACCAACTTCCAGTGATAACCCTAAGATTCAGATGTGGATATATCTTCTTTTATCAGAAAGTGAGCAGAGCACTCAATGAATGTTGAAAGAATGAATACATTTGTGAATGAGGAATTTGCGGTTATTTTAAATAGTTCTGCCTAGAAAGTTATACAAAGGAAGTAATTTTGAGCTGCATCTTATCAAAGGGCAAGTAAAGTATTTTGCAGGCAGATGTAATAACAAACTCAGTCTCAAGAAGTTATGAAACAGCTTGGTATGTTCCAGAATGGTGAGAAGTTCAGTAAGAATGGGATGAAGAATCTTTTATAGAAGAGCATGGGAAATAGTGGTGGAGAAGCAGGTTGGGGCTAGATTGTTTCTGTGCTAAAGACTTGGGACCTAACTGTGAGCTAGTGGAGCACTTTAAGCAGGGGAGAGGGACTTTACTATGTTAGTGTTTTATGAAGACAGACTCTGTAGCTTTGCTGAAAAAAGGACTAGTGGGGAGAATCTAAAGACCATCCTGATTATGAAAGATTCTGAGGACTGAATTAAGCAATTGGCAGTAGTTTTGAAGAAGATTTTAGAGCCACTTGGCCTTTTTCTGGACTAGGTATGTTGGAGACTGCCAGCTGTCCCCTAATGTATTCTTTCTGTTTTTCTATATGAAAGGTTCTTTTTCTCACAGAATAAGGATTATATTACTACTCTCCCTTATGTAACACTGTGAATAAATTTTGGTCAGTGGGATGTGAGCAAAAGGATCTGTGACTTCCCAGGTCACGTGCTTAAAAAAAGGAGATGTACCTTCAGATTTTTCTTTTCCTACTTCATACTGGCTTGAGTGTAGACCTGGTATTAGGCTGTAGGTATAGCCTGAGGCTAGCAGACAAAAAAATGGAAGGATCCTGAATCCCTAAGGGCTTTGTGGAACAGAACCTTCAGCTCCTACTTTTAACAATAAAGAACCAAACTTGATCTGGGTTATGCCATTATTTGGGGTTTTTTATTACAGAGAGCCAAATCTGATTCCCAAATCATTATAGGTGGGGTAAGATACAGGATTATGTAGGAATAAAAAAAACCTGAGATGTCTAGTTTAGAGGACCTAATGAATTGTGATCTGATTAACTGGCATAGAGCTTCAGCGGGAAAATGATATGATTTCCCTTTTGGATATACTAATTCTGAGATGGCTTCTATTATTTTCTGTATTCCTAATTTGTACAGGCAATGAGCCCAACTTTGATTTTACATGATTCATTGCCCGCTTTGTTCCATGTGAAACATCTACAATCAAATCTCTACTAGTAATCCAAGTCCCTTCTACCCCCTTAATTTTCTTAACTGTAACATTTCTGGCTGTGAGTCTCCTCACTATCTATATTCCCTGTATCTTCTTTGAAGACGGAACATGTTGTTGAAGAGCTGAGTTTATTGACTCCTTCTGTGCCTTTCTTCTGTCATTGGAGAGCACCTCTGAATATATCATTTCTGTCATTACCATGGCAACAGATTATTAGAATTACTTAATAAATCTGGCTTATCTCCTGATTTTTCTTGTAATGTTTTTGGCTTACTGTATTTCTGTCATATTACTGTTTTTGAAATTTATTTGTAAAGAAGATTTTTGTGACTGGAGGCACTTACATATCTGACTATATGTGTCATGTGTTTTCATACATTTTAGCCTAAAGCACCAAAGGGAAAAAGTGCAGGACGGGAAAAAAAAGTCATCCATCCATATAGTAGAAAAGCAGCTCAAATTACGAGAGAGGCCCACAAACAAGAAAAAAAGGAAAAGTAAGTATCTTTTCATCATTTGTATTATTCATTGTTAAAAAGCCCCTTTATACATTTATCTTTCAAACGTGTCCTTTCGCAATATTGTCTCCCTTTCATAAGTATTTATTGAATGTGTTCTGTATTCAGAGGGTAAAACTGAACAAGGACTCTACTCTTTTAGAGCTTACCTAAAACAGAGAAGTAATTTACGTAGCAGTAGGTGATGAGTGCCATGTAAAATTTAAAAAGTTATGAGATGGAGAGTGAGTGAGAAGTTCTGTTTTACATGGGATAGTCATGGAAGCCTTCTCTGAAGAAGTTATGTTTGAACAGAGTTGAAAAATGTGAGGTCTATATATAAGGCATATAGGTTAAAGTGTCCATGAAACATATAAGAGGAGGTATGGAATGGATAGTTAGATATGTTTAGTCTAGTATTCAGAGAATAGGTTAGGGGTATTGACACAAATGTGGTAGCGATCAGCATCCATGTGGGATTTCAAGCCATGAGATTAGATAAGATCAGTTCACCTAAGGAGTAACTGTTGATAGGGAAGAGAAGTGAGCCAATTACTGAGTCCAGTGGCGTTCTACCGTTTAGAGGTTAGGAAAAGAAGGAGCATTCCACAAGTGAGACTGAGAAGGAAGAGAAAGAAGACTGTTTCTGAGATTCCTTAAAATGAAGTGAAGTTCAAATAAAAATCATCATTTTGACTATTTTAGAATAGCCTTGCCATTTTCGTGAATGTTAGATACATTTGCATACTAGATAATGGAAACCAGTATATTTTAAAATGTTGATTCTTTGCTTAAGATAAGCCTTATATAGTAAAGGTTAGCTGTTTCACAGTGATTTGACTAGAAGGAATTAAGTGTTATGATAGCAGAGTCAAATTTTCTTTATTTTCTCGGGGGTAGTTTTTTTTGTTGTTGTTTAACAAATATTTACTATGATGATAGCAGTTTTGCTTTAGCACGGTAGTTTTCAAACTTCAGCTATTTGTGCATCACTTTTATGATTTTTACTGTATCTTTTTAACATGATTTATTAGTACTGTGATTTTACAGTTTCTGCAGTCATATATATCAGTATTTTGCAAACTTAAGTACATGAAATACATCTGTAGAGCTTATTAAAACTGTTTGTTCCAATCCCTAGAACTTTCTATTCTGAAGGTTTGGTTTCTGGCTTAAGGGTTTCCATTTCCAACAAGTCTCCAGGTAATGCTGGTGCTGTTGCTGCTGGTTTAGGGACCACACTGTGAGAATCACTGACCTATACTATTATTTATTTTCCCTTAAATACCATTTTTTTAAAAAAGGAGATTTTTTTCTCTCTTAAAGTCAAGTAGATACTATTACCTGCTGTAAATGGTCTGAGTCTGAGACATGACTTTTGTATATGTTTGGTGAAAAGATCTGGTGAAGGTTGGAAGAGTGGTAAAATAAACCCACACTTTTGTCCTTAATGTAAAGTGAAAGGATCAAAATAAAATGGAGGTGGGGGAAGTAATTTGCTTACCATTTTATTAAAGATTGTTTAATTCTGTGTCTATGAACTGCTTACCTTACATATAGTACCAGTGATATAATGTGCAATATTTTAGCAAGTAACTGCTTTAGAATATGATTAAGTACTTGGTTCACTGTCATTGTGACCATGAGCCTAGAATGTTTGTATGTTGTCAAGTATATTCAGCATGTTGTGTATTGATTTACAGAATTAGCATTATAGAAAAATTATGGAAGAATAAAACAGAACAACACGCTAATCTGATATATATATTGTCCTAAGAAAATTCTGTTTATTGGCCAAGACTTTTCTTTTAGTAATGCAAAGCAGAAAAACATCAGTTAATTTTTCTGCTTGGACAGTGTTCTAAACAGATCGGATTTTTTCCCTTTTTAAAATTTATTTTCAAAAAGTCACTCTCTTAATAGTGAGTGGCTCTAGAACCAAATACACAATTTTAATAGTACTTAACATTATTTATGTTATGAAATCATAGGCTTAGGCCACCATAAATGTCAGTTTTTTGAGTAGCAGCATCAGTAACCACGAGTGGGAATGTGGTCACAAAAGGCATGTTGAAATGCTGTTGATTCCCTGTCCCATTTCAAAAGATGATTGGTGACAAGATACCCAGATGGTCGGGACAACTTTAAGCAAGGTGATTGAAGAAGGTACCAACAAGACAACTTGAAGTTGGGTACCTGTGGCTTCTTAGAAATGAATAGCAGTTACCAGATGTTGTTTTAGTAACTGTGCTGTGTAAGAAATTCTGCTACAATTTTGCAGCTTAAAACAAACACAGTTTCTGGATTAGGTAGGAATCCCATTGCCACTTAACTGGGTGTTTCTGACTCAGCATCTTTCACAAGGCTGCAGCTAAGCTGTTGTCTGGGACTGCATTCATCTCAGAGCCTGCTAGGGAGAAGTTCTGCTTCCAAGCTTCCTCACATGGCTGTTGGCAGACCTCAGAAAAGATACTGTAGGAGTGGATAACAATGCTAGAGTAAAAGTTCAAGCATATTCTTTATCTTCAACATTTGAAAAGCTCTGATTTAGGACTGTATGACAGGAACTAGGATGGTTTGAAGACTAGCACATTCCGAACAATAAACAATTTACAAGCAGCAAGTGGCTCTTTGATATGATGTGATTTTTGTTTTATGATTTTTCAGTATAGCAACATTTTGGCAAATAATTCTAGATAGCAAATGAAAATGACTCCTAATGAAAGATTAACAAAGGAAACTAAGCATGATGGGTAAGAATCTCAGAAACAACTACCTTTGAGAATTAATCTTACTGAGTCTCTTGAAAAATCATGTTTACACATTGTCTTAAGAATTTTTTCATATTTACATGCAAGTATCATTTTAAATCTCAAATCTCTACTTTTCTTCATTGCAACTGATACCACTGTAAGTTCAGGTTCCCACTGAGTCCATTCAGAATTATTGCAACTTGACTTCTAACTAGATTCTTCCCTCCAGCCTTATTTAAAAGCAGCAAATTCCTCTCAGAAGCATTCTCCAACTTTTTATGAAGTGTTCTTTGTTTTTTAAAATCGACTTTGAGGTATAATTCATATATAATAAAGCAAACACATTTTAAGTGTAGTTTTTGGGTTTTGACAATTGTATACATTGGCGTAGCCACCCTGATCAGTATATAGTACAATTTCATCTTCCTAGAAAATTCCCTTGTGCATCTTCCCAGTCAGTCCTCACCCTCTACCCCTAGCCTCAGACAGCCACTAATTTGCTCTTTATTTTGATAGGTGAGATTTATCTTTCTAATGTTTAGTATAAATGGAATCACGCTGTATGTGGTCTTTTGTGCCATTGTCTTTCACATAGCATAATGTTTGTGATACTTATCCATGTCATTGTATGTATTAGTTGTTCTTTCCTTTTATTGGGAATATTATTCCATCCTCAGGCAATTTATTTATATCCATTCACTGGATATGCAACTTGTTCATCCATTCACTGTCTATGTTCGTTTGGATATATTTTAGATTTCGGCTATTATCAGGGGTCTGCAAGCTAAGGCATTAGCCACCTGTTACTATGAAAAGTTTTGTTGGAAAAATCAATGCTGGTTCTTTTTGTGTTTTCTATAGCTGCGTTCATGCTGTGGTGGCAGAGCTGAGTAATTGTGACAGGTACACGGCCCCCAAAGCCTAAAATGTGACTACTTGACCGTTGAAGAAAATATTTGTCAACCTCTGCTATTAGGAATAAAGTTCATTCCTGTAGAACATTCATGTACAGGTGTTTGTCTGGACATATGTTTTCATTTTTCTTTTACTTCCTAGAACTATAGTTGTTGGGTAGATGTTTGAGTTTATAAGAAATTCAGTTTATAAGACGTTTGGTTAACATACTTAAGATGTTTGCTTAAGTATACGAGAAATTGGGTTTATAAGAATTGCTGGATCATATGGTGTATTTTTAAGTATATATGAAATTACTTTTCTCAAAGTGATAGTACCATTTTACATTTTCACCACCGGAGTATGAGTTCTATTTGCTATATATCCTCTCTAACATGTTATATTGCAGGGGTTTTTTTGTTGTTGTTATTGTTGTTCTCTCTTTAATTTTAAGCAATCTAGTAGGTGTGCAGTGGTATTTCAGTGTGGTTTTAATTTTCATTTCTTGATGACTAATGATGGTGAGCATCATTTTAGGTTCTTTTTGGTCATTTGTGTTTTCTTGATGGAGAATCTGTCCAAATCTTTTGCCTTTTTGGTACTGGGTTATCTGTTAAGTAGTAAGGACTGTTTATATATTCTAGATACAAGTCCTTTGTTATTTGTGTTATGGATATTTTCTCCTATTCTGTAACTTCACAAATTTTATATAGAAAAGGTTTTGGCCTGGTATTGTGGCTTATCCTTGTAATCCCAGTGATTTGAGAGGCCAAGGTGGGAGGATTGCTTGAGGCCAGGAATTTGAGACGAGCCTGGGTGACATAGTGAGACTCTGTCTCTACAAAAATAAAAGTAAAAAAAAGAAGAAATTAGCCAGGCATGGTGGTGTATAACAATAGTCCTAACTACTTGGGAGGCTGAGGCAGGATGATTGCTTGAGCCCAGGAGTTTGAGGCTGCGGTGAACAATGATAGTGCTACTGCCTGAGCTACACAGTGAGGCCCTGTCTCTAAAAATAAGAAGAAGAACAAAAGATTTCATTTTATTTCTCCAGTTTTCTAGTTGAGTAAAATGGGAGGATAAATCTGGTTTGTTTACTTCTTTGTGGATAAAAGCCATGTATACTTCCTGCTTTATACTAAGCCTCCTCTCATGGCTAACATTTTTCTTTTACCATTCCTGTAGTCCCTTATCCTTTTTATTTATTTTTATTTTTATTTATTTGTTTATTTTTTAATCCTGAAAAACTTCTCTGCATGTTCAGGTCTCAGCTTAAAGTTTACTTCTCTGGAAAACCTTCCCAAATCCTAAAACATGTGGTAGGTGCTTTTTAAATATGCTTTTAGAGCTCTGTATGCTTCTCTGTGTTTTTATTGCCCTTAGATTGTAAGGTTTTTTAGGACAGGGACAGTGGATTTTTTGTTCATGGCTGTATCCCTTGGGGCTATCAGAAACTAAAGTCTAGCAAAGACTTGGTATCCAGAGGTCTGCTGAATGAATAAGTCTTTAGAATATCAGTAATAGGAGGCATATATTACCTATATACTCACTTTCTGAGAATAAATGAAATTTTCGTTTGTTGTAATTCTTTTCAAATACATTGAAAGTAACCATTCTGTTTTGTTCTTATTAAAGTTTAAAAGATGATAGTAGGGCCTTTTAGTCTTAGTGGCAGCACTCCGTCTTCCAGAAGGTTCACATTACTCTTGTGCTCAAGTATTCTGCATATTACAGAACCCATCTGAACGTTCATAATTCAGAAAAGCTTTCAGTTGTGTTTTCAAAACCAGCTTGTTCTATAGGCTTCCTTTAGACATTGAGGTGCTTAAAAAACATTTCTGATAAAAATTTTATTCTGGTGATTCAAAAGAGAAGCATGGTATTTAATGTTTCTATTAACAAAATTATTTTCAAATTTGTAAAGAATGATCTTTTAATTAGAGTTCTTTAGGCAGTTTTTCTTTTTGTTGTTATTGTCAGAGTTTTAAACTTGCTTTGGAAATTTTCTAACACATATTTATATACCTTTCCTTCAAAGATTGAAGAATGAAAAGGCCTTGCGTCTCAACCTTATTGGTAAGTGGGTTTACTTATTTGAAACTCTGGCTAGAGTATAGGGCATTTCTGCCCTATACTTATTTTTGTTTTTACTCTTTTAGTGAAATACTGTTTTTATCAGAGTGAATTTGATCAGACTTGATCTAAACAAAGCAAATCAGTCATTAAACTTTTGGAATAAACAGTGTTAATGATTTCTAGCTCAGTTTTCCAGAAACTGTTAGTTTATATTTATCTACCTACTTATCTGTCTACACATACATTCATATCCATCTGTCCATCTATCTGAAGTTTAACTCTACCTCCCTAACCATTAGAATTATGAAGGATTATGGCCTAGGTAGAAACAACAATTCCTGTTTATTTAATGATGTAGACATACACATCTTCAGTTTGTATCTCAGTGTCATGTCACTGTTTTTTTGGTCAGATTTATTGCTAATCATTTTTTACTCACAAGTCTGAGATTTAAATACTGACTGTTAGGCTTTTTGTATTAAAATGAAAGGTATTTGAACCCCCATCAGTGCTTCATCAGGTAACAGAATAGTATTTTTAAATGGGATCTCAGTATACTGGGCAAAGTGATTTTTTTTGATCTGTAATCTTGAGAAATGTCACTGAAAGTGACCCTGATGGTCAGGTTTACTCATAAGGATGAATTTTGTTGGCTTTTTGGTAATATATATCAATTACTCTACACAATACCTGGTAGCTCTTGTGTGCTTAATGTAGGTGCTAGCTTTGGGGCCCTGGACAGGTCATTTAACATCTCTCATCCACAAATGGGGGTAATAATAGTACTAATTCTCATGGGATTATAAAGCTGTTTACATAGTGCCTACAGCTTATTAAATACTCAGGAAATATCATTCTCATCATTAATGGAGTTCTCATTATTTATGACAAGCTATCCTTTGCTTTTAAATACTTAGAAGTTCAGGCTTGAGTAAATAATTACTTTCCTTTTTTGCATCCATATTGGATAAGAAATCTATACAGAAGAGCATCCATCTCACTCCTCTCTCTTCTCTAAATTAAAATCTGACAGTTTAATTTGTGACAGATTGGTTTAATTAGCTTTGAGCCCAAACAAGGCTTTATGTTTAACATTGACGTAAATTTTGGTTCTGTTTTAAACACATTAATATTGAGAATGATAATGAATATTTACTTGCTTAAATGATGACTTGTGGGGCAAACTGTCTTGGTACTTATTGTTTATAGGTGAAAAACTGCAATGGTTTCAAAACCATCTTGATCCCCAAAAGAACAGATATTCAAAGAAAGATGCTTGTCAACTAATTGAAAGGTAAACACTGGGCATATTATGAGCAAAGGGTCAGAAAAGGCAATTCTCCAGCCTGTTTCTTTAAGACACAGAGCTCTGTTATGGATTTTCAGGAGAGCAAATGGGCTTTGTTATCAGGAAGACTTTGGATTCATTTCCTGTCTTAGTCACTATAGGAGGTTCGTAACCTATTTGGGTCTCAGAGTGGTAGTTAGGCCAGTTTCTTGGGATCAGGATGGGCTTCCTGAAGAAGTGTCATCTAAACTGGCAACTGAAAGGTAGGGGTTAGCAGATCGAGGCAAGGTAGTTTGAAGAACCCCTAGCCAGAAAAAAGAGTAAAATGCCCAGAAGTGAGAATAAAGATAACATATTTAGTGATCTGCCAGACATTTAATATGACTAAAATAAATTCAAGGAGGAAAGTGTGGCAGGTACAATAAGTGATAACTAGCTCATGAAAGACCTCAGATGTCAGTCTAAAAGTTGGGACCTTATCCAAGGACATTAGGAACCATAGGAGGCTTTTACAGCAAGCAGCTGAAATGATCCTACTTAACATTAGAAAGGGCACATTGAGAATGAAGAAAACAGACTGAGAGGTTCATGACTCTGGCCAGGAAACCGTTGAAAGGTTGATGTAACAATCTAGGCAAGAAATGATGGTGGCCTTGGCTTGGCTCATAGCATGATAAAGAGAAGTAAAAGATTCCAAAGATATTAAGAAAGTAGAAGTGTCAGTGTTTAGTGAAAACTTAGGATGTGTAGTAAAAGGGATAGAGAGCAGTCAAGGAAGTCATCAGATTCCTTGTCTGGAGAACTATTTCCTTGGATAGGGAACCCAGGAGATGGAGGGGGTTTAGTGGGGGGTAGGTGGGGACAGGGTGATGGCAAGTTCAGTTTTGATGTGCTAACGGTGAAGCCACTAGGGGACATCCAGATGGAGATGGTGGTTGAATGTGAGGGTCTGCAGTTTGATAGAAGGCTGCGATTTGGTCACTGAAGTTAAAGAAATGGTCGTGTTATCCAGGGAATGGGTAAAAGAGGTTTGAGGACCTGAGGAACTTAGAGAAACATGAACATTTAAAGGCCACACGAAGGCTGGATACTTAGTTTTCTGTTAAGTCATATAAGCCCAATACATAGACTTTGTATGTAACACAAATCATTTTCTTATTTTTCAGGTACTTGAATCGATTCAGCAGTGAGCTGGAGCAGATTGAGTTACATAACAGTATCAGGGACAGGCAGGGGAGGCGGCACTGTTCCCGGGAGACCGTCATCAAGCAGACCATGGAGCGGGAGCGGCAGCAGTATGAAGGATATGGCCTTGGTGTGCTCACTGATTTTTTAGTTTGCTTTTACATGACATAGCAGTATCAATTTGTGACTGATTTCAAAGGTTTATTTTAGCTCTTGTTTATTTCGTTTGATTTTCTTTCTTTGATGTCTTTTTCTTTGTGAGGGTTTAGAAAAAATTTGGATTCTTTTTTTTTTCCTCTACATTCCCAACAAAACTACCAAGTTTGTGACAGTGACATCATGTCTTTTTACTGTGATAGTAATACTGATTACTTTCACATTTATCTTATCAACCCTAACTTGTCTCCAGAACTCCAGATTTGCAGTATCACATATGGATTTCTCAAGCTCTCTACTTGCATATCTTTTGGGCATCTCAGACTTGACATGTCATGAAACAAAGGCCAGCTTTTCTCCTAAAACTTGCAGGTTTCTTATTCCTGTCAGTGGCATCACCACCTGCCCAGTTACTCAGATCAGAAACACTTTCATAGTCCACATCCAGCCCTTCAGCAAAGTGTTTAGAATCTGATGACTTTGATGACTACTACTACCACCTCCCACTTCCTTGGTTCAGGCCATTATCATCTCACCTGTACCATGGTAATAGCCTCCCAGTTGCTCTCCGTGCCTCCACTCTTCCCCGCTAAAGTCTGTTCAACATGTAGCAGCCAGATGAGTTGGCAGTATTTATCAGAGCACATCCAAAGTAAACCATTTGTTGGTGATACAGCTAGAACTGAAACTCAGATCTGCTATGCTGCAGTGCTTTTCCCAGAATCAGGGGATGGGTCTGGTGAACAGACTCTGATGAGTTTGCAGGTGTCAATTTCCCTGTAGGGAAATTGTCACCAAATTCTGTTTTGATAAGATTTTGAGAAGACTAGATATAACCATCCCCTCTCCCCTCCTCATGTGATGTAACTATTTCTGATTCATTAAGGTTCCTTTAAAAACTTTTTTTGTGCTTATTTATACCTTTTAACACCTAGCCTCTCATACTGTTATTCTCTGAAACTATTGTAAAAGTCAATATACAGTTGTAGCAAACATGCTTATTTTATCTTCTTTATTACTTGATACTGCATTTCATTTAACATTGTATTGAATTGGCCAGATATTTGCGGCAGCCTTCCAATTTTTGTTGTTCATGCCTCTTGTATTTCACCAATTTAAGTGTGATCATGCATATTGGGTTATGATGAACTTTTGAAATATGGTAAGGAACTACCATATACCTGGTTTTTATTAAAAATGGGTTTAATGGCTCACGCCTGTAATCCCAGCACTTTGGGAGGCCGAGGCGGGCGGATCACAAGGTCAGAAGATCGAGACCACGGTGAAACTCCGTCTCTACTAAAAATACAAAAAATTAGCTGGGCGTGGTGACGGGCACCTGTAGTCCCAGCTACTCAGGAGGCTGAGGCAGGAGAATAGCGTGAACTCGGGAGGCGGAGCTTGCAGTGAGCCGAGATTACGCCACCGCACTCCAGCCTAGGAGACAGAGCGAGACTCCGTCTCAAAAAAAAAAAAAAATGGGTTTAAGTTTTATTGAACTTCTTTAAGCAAAATTTCTTTTTTTAATTTAAAACAGTATTTTTTTCACATTTGGAAAAGTGTGATTTTTTTAAACATTAATTCGTGCACTCCTGAGATAAATTCTACCTTGTGAAGGTAGATTATATGTTTGAAAACATGGTACTTTTCACCAAGAAAAAATATACAACCTGTCATATTATTTTAGTGAATTGATAGTTATACTTTGCCAGGTACCTTTTATTGTTAAAAAAGGACAGGGTTTATTTTGTTAATAGCTTTGTTTTATTTCATGGATTTTATGCTAGAATTTATCATTTAATAGGATTTTTCTTAAGTCATCTTCAACTAAC
Organism: Macaca thibetana thibetana; assembly: GCF_024542745.1. NCBI lineage: Eukaryota > Metazoa > Chordata > Mammalia > Primates > Cercopithecidae > Macaca > Macaca thibetana. The sequence continues at coordinate 26,315,561 of NC_065582.1, read as the reverse complement.
CCCTTTTGCAAATTTTTCATGTTAATTGCAGCAATACTTTGAAATTTTGTTTTCTTTTGGATATTCTTGCTAAAGATTATTATTTGTTGTATATAAAATTATGTGATTTAGAAAACATTGCCTCATGGAGATAAATTATCTTTTCCAGAGATTCCTGACATCCTAAATGCAAGTAATCTGAAAATGTTCAGGTGAGTCTGTCTTGTATTGTTCCCTTGAAGCTGTGTGTAAAGTACTTGACAGTTGAACTTTCTTCCTGGGAGTCTAGACGGTAAAACTAAAAGAAAATCAGGAGTTTCTTTTAACCTTTTCTTTTTTATCAGACCAAGTAAGAATTTTCTGAAGTTGGGCTTACAAACAGTTGATCTGCACCGACCAGATAGTGACCTGGTGTGCTTTTTGTTTTACGAAATGGTTTAAGATACATTGTTATAGTACCTCAAAGTATGTGATCTCACTATTCCTCCCCAGTTCTTATTTTCTTAGAAAAAGAAATAGCAGCAACAGATGTGATGGCTCAGAGTCACATCCCAAGGCTGTTCTGTAGCAGCCTCTTTTGCAGAGAAGATGGTTATAGGAATGACTCCAGGGAACTGGTTAAGTCATCAAGACCCGCTTTGTCCAGTGGTTTCTAGTTGTACTCTTTTGTAAACTGGGAAACTACTGAGTAGGATTTCAGTTTTATAGGTTTTTTTTTTTTTTTCTTTTTTCAACTTTGATTTTAAATTCAGAGGTACATGTGCAAGTTTGTTACAAAGGCATATTGTATAATGTTGAGGATTGGAGTAAGAATGAATCCATTACCCAGGTAGTGAGCATAGCACCCAGTACGTGGTGTTTTTACCTCTTACCCCTTTCGCTCCTTTCGTTTGTATTCCCCAGTGTCTATTGTTCCCTTGTTTATGACCTTGTGTACCCAATATTTAGCTCCTACTTATAAGTGAGAACATGTAGTATTTGGTTTTGTGTTTCTGTGTTAGTTCACTTAGGATAATCTGTAAAAATCCTAGAAGAAACCCTAGTAAATACCCTTCTTGATAGCACCCTGGACAAAGAATTTATGGCTAAGTCCTCAAGCAATTGCAATAAAAACAAAGATTGACAAATGGGACCTAATTTCTGCATAGCAGGAAAAACTGTCAAGGGAATAAACAACCTATAGAATGGGAGAAAATATTCTCAAATTGTTTGCATTCAACAAAGTTCTAATATCTGAAATCTATAAGAAGCAAATGAATCAACAAGGAGTTTTTTAGTTTGTAAACATAGATTCTGTTTTATTAATCATTTTGGTCTTAACTAGACCATGTCAAAGGGTCTTATATTTAATGTTAATTGAAATTAGGTAAATTTAAATCCAGTCATTGTCTATACTTTTGAATTCGTTGAAACTAAATTAGCTTTAATAGAATTCATCTATCATGTTTAAGGTGCAGTTCACTTTTGAGCCTATGTATAGCATGTATTTACAATTTAAGTATATGGAGTTTAAGATTCTTTTTATACCTTAATTTTATTTTGAGTGTAATCTTAAATATATAACTATGCTCTTTATTTCTAAAACAACATATCTTCTACCTCCTCCAAAGACAGAAACAAGAAAAGAGATGAGTATAGCCTTCTGGTTAAGAGTTCAGTTCCCAAAACAATATTCACATTACTTCTAAAGTAATTAATAAAATACTGAGGTTGAAAAACTGAAAATTTTCCATTATAAGAATAACAGTTGATTACTGAAACTTAACTGGGATGTACTTCTGTGTGTGAAAAGGAAAACCTCTTCTGACTGTATTTTGGAGATTTGTCAGGTATGATACAGTTCCTACTTTTGATTGCAATTCTTGATCTGGGTAGCCTGAGAGAAGGAGATACTCAGGTTAGAGAGGATGAAAGAATAGAAGAGCTTTCTAGTAATTTGCGCCTAATATTTTCCTTTAATGCTTTTGAAGTTTTGAATATGTAGGATCCTCAGAGTTTTGAAAATTTATTATCTCCTGGTTTTCCACATTAACTCTTACCAACACTCTGTACCCCCCCCTTTTTTTTTTTTTTTTCACTTTTTGTCTAGGGAATGGGACTTTGATCTGAAGAAATTACCGAACATTAAAATGAGAAAAATTGGCGCTAATGATGCAATTCCCAAGAAGTGCAAGAGGAAAACTATTATAACTGTAGACCAAGATTTAGGGGAATTGGAACTAAACGATGAATCAAGTGATTCAGATGAGGAAATGACTGCAGTGGCCTAATTGTCTTCACTTGAATTGAAAATAAATAATTTGAGAGCTTCAAATTATATTCATTGATTATGGTACCTAATTGTCAAGATACAAGATTTTGATACTGACATTCTCTTATATAATGAGAGTTTCATTTGCAGTTTCAAAAATGGTGTTACGATATTTATTTTAAAATGAAGACTGCTTTTCATTTACATTAAGTTGTTAAAATAGATAGATGTGATCTGCAGAAGTTGTTTAATCTTTTTCATCTGAATTTCGGGCCGGGAGGGAGCAATATAACTAAGGACAAAAAATGTTTTGTTTTTCTTGTGTATTTATGACCACCTACTTTTATGTTTTGTGAAATGGACAGTAACCTGTTTCCTAAAAGATTCCTGTGGGTACTTTTTGAGTTGTGATAATAGCAAAATTGCCTTTCAGTAATAATATCACACTAATGCTTCTTTTAAACATTAAACCTATTTTCCTTTTTTACAAAATAAGGGAAAATGTGATAAGAAGTTTGTATACACTGCCGGAATATAGATTATTATTTATCTTTTGAACCAGAGTTAAATGGTAAAAGAAAAAAAAATCAGTGATGATTGTTGTGTTGATCTCCCACAATTAATTTATCTTTTGACAAAGGGGATAAAGAGTTTCAGTTTACCTCCTTTTAATTGTATATTATTTTTTGCTTTTTTATTGTGAAAAGTGATAGGTTTTATTTGTGGAGAGAGAATTAAAGATTAGAGAACCAGTGATTTTAATTATGCTACTTTTTCTTAGAGATAAGTTGACATATAATTCAGTATTTTCAGTGTCATGAAAAACATGAATGTTGTACAATTTTCTTCCTCAAAAAACTTGTTAAATGCAAGTATCCTTGGTATGTTTTTAAAAGAGAACAATGCAGGTGTATTTGAGTATTTTCAAGAGAAGAATAAAAACATTAATGCTGTATTAGGTTAACCAGATGTCAACTAAGCCTTGTTAACAGTTAAAGTATTATAACTACTTTTTTTACTTCTGAAAATTAAAAATAAAATTTATTTCTGCAATTTCACTTCTTACAGTCCTAATTATTTTTTTTAGTGATGTAACTTACGTTGATTAGTTAGTAATCTGTGTAAAAGTATGTTTTTAGGATTACATGAGTAGTTAATGTCTCTTTAATCATTGAAAAGTTTCCTCCTCTCTTGCTTTTGGCTCATAGTCTTAAAATGGTTGTAAAAACTGAGTCGTAAGTTGCATTAAAGAGAATAAGAACTGCTTTATCTGGACTGACACTTAAAAGTCCCTACTGTTAGATGAATAACTTGTGAAAAATGACAGATTGTCCTCCTCCTTAAACATTTGTTTCTAGTTTCCCCTGTGTTGTCAAAGCAAAGATTACAATTAACAAGCTACACTGCTGGGAAACTAGGATAGGTAAGTATTCGTTGAATGAATGCATTTACCATTTAGGACCATAATAATCATGTCACTCCTAGTTGGATCAAAGCAGCCTCAGAGATAACTTGTCTTTAGAGTGATGCTTAAGATGTCCTTACTCCTTGCCTGTTGAACATGTTCTTTCTGGGGTGATAACTTATGCTCCTTTCATCTAGACCACTTTTAAGTCAGTGGCATCTTTCTATAAGACAACGTCTACAGTTCATGGCCATGGAACAAAGTAAAGGTAACTTATTTTTGTAAACTAGGGACTGGCAAACTTTTTCTTTATAAAAGACCAGAAAGTAAATATTTAATATATTAGGCATTATAGGCCAAATGTAGTTTCTGTTGCATATTCGTGTGCATATGCGTGTTGTTTGCTGCCTTTTAAAAATATAAAAACCGGCTGGGTGCGGTGGCTCATGCCTGTAATCCCAGCACTTTGGGAGGCCGAGGTAGGTGGATCACTTGAGGTCAGGAATTTGAGACCAGCCTGGCCAACATGGTGAAACCCCATCTCTACTAAAACTATAAAAATTTGCCGGGTGTGGTAGCACACTGTTATCCCAGCTACTGGGGAGGCTGAGGTGGGAGAATTGCTTGAACCCGGGGGTCAGAGGCTGCAGTGAGCTGAGATTGTGCCACTGCACTCCAACCTGGGTGACAGAGTGAGACCCTGTCTCAAAAAATAAATAAGTAAAATAATAATAATATAAAAACCATTCTTAGTTAATGGCCATACAAAATAGGCCGGGGGATTGACTTGCTTGTCATAATTAGCTGACCCCTTGTCTAAACCAATGAACTGAACTTCCATGGACATAAGTTAGTGATACATTTCCAAGTTCAGAGCAGCTGACTCACATCTGTGGTCTTTTTCCCTAATATCCTAGTTGCTTCCTTGCCATGATTACTGACAGAGGTGTCCCTTTAGGACCTTGCTTACCTCAAATAGAAGCTTTTTCTATTCTTATTTTCCGTGTGCTTCAGGGGCAGGAGATTGGGTAGGTGTCCTTTTTGCTCTGCTGCCACTTCAGAATAATTTCTCCCTTAAGTTTTTGAAGTTCTATTCTTGCCTCCTTTCCTTACTGTCTTACCTCCCAGAAGAACCTTCTGCCCATTCATAGAATGCTTTAGCTCGTGACCTAGTTTGCTTCTCCCCTGTAGCAATCATTTTAGTGATTCCTTGTGGATGACAAATAGTGGCTGGCAAATATAACAACACTGTGAGTTTTAAGTTTTCCGGTCTTTTTCTCCATCCCATCAGAGGCCTCTCAATGGTCACACCTGGATCCTCATCAGCAGCTCCACTCTGTAGACCTGATTTTGAGTATTCCACTCTTCATTCACTGTCACCGCCCCTCTTCATTGCTGAAGTTCTGCACTTTGACCTCACTCTCATGCATCATCTATCTTGTTGAGCTTAGCTTCAAGTTCATAGTTGCTTCCCTGCATATACCCTCAATTCCTTTGCCCCTGACTCTGTAACAGAGTTATTTCTCTTTCAGAACCCAAACCAAGTAATAGCTATGTTTCCTTCATGCCTGTTCTCAAGCAGCTCAACATCGCTGAAGAATATCAAACAGACCATTTTCATACTGATGTTTGCAAATCTCAAGTGAATTCTCAGTACCGCTTAGTGATCTTATTATGTTCCCCAACTAAGTTCATTTTCTAACTTTGAGATAATTATTTTACTACTTTCTTTAATTTTTTTTCTAGCTTGACTTGAATACTAGCCTTCTCAATGTTCAACCTTTTTATACATCTTTGAGAAAATATGAATTACCACTTTCTTTTGATTTAATGGATATATCTTTTTTTTCCTTTCACAGGCAAATACTCCTACTTATGTTCTGTTTCCCACTCCTTATTTTCTCAGAAACCTGTTTTTTCTAAGTTTTTTCACACAATTTCTCAAGCCAGAAATCTGCCTGTAAAATCATCCTTGATGCCTTCCCGCAATATAATTTAATTAGCGAGTATTTGTGATTCCACTTCCAAAATGAAAATCAAATTGGCCCTTGTCAGGCAGTCTCTACTTTTCATCCTTACCAAAGTCACCATGTCTTGCCTGTCCTATGTGCAGTAGCTTCTTAACTGGCCTTGTTGCCACTGTTCTTGCTCCTGTTGCCAGCACCCGGATGGCCTTGTGTATGTTCACTTGATCCAAGCTGGGCAGGGTTTTGCCGCGGATGACCTGACTGTGCCTTGGAAGACTGTCCTGTATCTTCCCAGAACACGGAGATATGGAGGATATCATTTGCCTCCCGATCTGGGAAGAAGATAGTGAGACAATTTGTCATCACCTGAGTTCTGATGACCTCCGAGACTCCACCTCGAGACACTGTAGCCTAGAGCTGCAGCCTATAAAACTAACGACTCAAGATTGGTGCAAAAGTAATTGCCGTTTTTGTCTTTTTTTTTTTTTTTAAGTAATTTTAATGGCAAAACTGCAATTACTTTTGCACCAGTCTAATATAATACTTAGCTGCAAAATGGACTCAGCATCTCAGCAACAGAGTGCCCTTCCCCTTATGTAGCATTATCAGGTCATCTGGCCCCTGTTCTGTTTGTGTCTTTCTGTAGGACAAGACATATAGGAAGGCCACACCTTTGCATTTTACTGCCTCTGTAAGTACAGTTGACCCTTCCTATCTAAGGGTTCCTCATCCTTGGATCCAACCAAGCACAGATGAAAAATAGTCTGAAAAAAAAGTATGTACTGAACATGCAGACTTGTTTCATGTCGTTATTCTTTAAACAATACATTGTAACAACTATTTCCATGGTATTAGGTATTATAAGTAATCCGGAAATGATTTTAAGTATACAAGAGGATATACATAGGTTATATGCAAATACTACACCATTTTTATATCAGGGATTTGAGCATCCATGAATTCTGGTATTCAAAGGAGGTCCTGGGACCAGTCCTCCACACATACTGAGGGATGACTGTAATAGAGTCTTACAAGGGCTTGTTTCCCTACTGGCCGAATCCATCAGCCTTGCTTGACATTTCCCATTCAGGATTTTGGTACTTATCATTCCCTCTGCCTGTGTTGCCATTCTCTGAGCTTTCGCAAGGCCAACAATAAATGATTGTTCTCTCTTCCTTTAGGTCTGAGCTTAAAAGTGTCCTCTCTATCTAAAGCATCCTAGCCCCACACACTTGCTACGCTTGGTAATCTCTATCACAGCACCCAGTTTAGGATCATTGAACACATAATGGCAGTGGTTAATGATCTAGGAATGTTTGCTATAATTTCTGGTGGTGAGGGAGGGTGTTAAGTTCAGATTTCCAGTTTGGGTGGAAGAGTTGGCTCGTATAGTTAGCAGACTGGTAGAAAGCCCTGTAGATCCTTATAAGTTGGACATTTGGAGAGTGCTTTGTGTTTTGCTATCACCAAGCCTCTTAGATTGTAATATCTTGCTTTTAATGTTTATTATCCATGCAATTATCTGAATCCACTATTAGCTCTTAATAGAAAAATGCTGTTATATTCTTATTTGTCTATATCCAAGACTTATTCTTGAGAAAATCCCTCTAGATTACACTGTGATTTCTCTTAAACCTTTTTTTAAAGCAGGTTTGAAAGTCCACATTGTTTATTTTCATTGGTTTCCCTCTGTTTGTGTATTTATTTCTTTGTACCATGTCATGAGTTAGTCAATGTAGGTTTGCTTTAAAATAATATATGTTCAGACCCTTGTAAAATCTTAAATCAAAAACATGTGTGTTTGGACGTTGCAAATACAAATAGTCTGTTAGGCAAAAAGTGTGGAAACCACAACCAAGGTTTGCATCACTTGTTTAATATACAAAGTCTTTCACAGATAGTTATTTTCTTTTTCTTAATTTGCTTTAGTACACGATTCACAAAACAGTAAATTGTTAATGCAAGAGAATTATGTAAAACCAAAATAGTACAAATGCCTAATTTCAAAAACTGCACACAGTTAAAATAATTTTTCCTTCTTTAATGCAGTATCCAATTTCAAAATGGGCTTTCTTTAGATGTGGAGGAAACACTGCAGCCCAAAATAACAGTACTTCCTTTCAACTGTGTTGATATGTAAAATAGCACCATTGGGCTGACTTAGGAAAGAAAAAAGGTTTTCATCTTTCTTAATTAAAGTATTATGTAACAACTATAATAATAATGGTATTAGTAACTTTTAAGAGCTGTACTCTGTTCCAAAAGATTCATTTTCAAGGCAAGGAAGGGTAAACTATATGGGGCAGATGGAAGAATCTTCCCACCTCAGCCCCAGGGCCCTTATAATTTCCCTTAATGCTGTCATTGCTCTAATGAGCTAATTTTCCTGCCAAAGAATAGATGTTTTAAAGAGTACCCAAGGACCTTTTGTAAAACAAGATAAAATATAACTATGAGGTCGTCTCTCTGGGACTATAATCGCGTGTAGAAGCAGCGCAGAGTGAGATTGACTGCTGGGGTGTTTCGAAAGCCTCCTTCAGTCTGTACCTATCTTCCTGCAGGTTACACATTGCTGTATCAGGTTGTTGGGCTCACTTTAGTTTAGATTGTGTTCATTTTTATTTTGGTTTTGTACTTAAGCTTGCCTTTTGGGCTTTACTTTTAAAAATATTGGAATTTCTTTCTTTTACAGTGTAATCTTTGCTCCTGTACGATAAGAGTGATAGTTCTTTAAAAAACTAACAGCATCAGTGTCTGGTTTATGGTATTGATAATACTGAAGATTCATGATTATAAAGAGCTAAGGTTTTTAACACAACGGTAATTTCATTCTTCAATTTTAGTCCTTTTTTTTCAGTTCCATTTTATTTCTTCCATGAGCAGGTAAACATGCCTCAAAATTGGCATTCTGTAGAGCAGTTTTCCTTTTTGAAGGGTATAGTCAGTCCACAAAAAAAGCACTGCCACGAAGCTAAATCGTTTTATTGTTTGAAAGGGCAAATGTTCCATTGCCACACAGAATGTAAAAATAAAATAATCAACATTAGATTTTAAATGCAGGTAGTTATTTCAGATGTTTGAACCATAAACAACCATTGCTGAAAAGCTTCTTAAAAGCTTGAAATTCAGAACTTCAGGGTTTCAAAAAGTCAGAAGAAGAGCAAAATCAAGTGTTGACTTTTAACCTGCCAGGAAGCTACATTATTTTCTCATTTCAACAATGTCCAAGCCCATAAAAGTTAATTTCAAGAATTTAGATATAGTTTTAAAATCCCATGTCCTCTTTTACTATTAATACAATAATGCTTATCTTTGCTTTTGATTCTAGAAATGTTTTCTTAGTGTTAAGTGTAGCCCTTAATAGATGAGGCTTTATTTTAGCCAATCATCCTCCACTGTGAAATCAACCCTGCAACCTATCTTGTTTAGGTTCGTACAGAATTTAAACAATATTTTCCATATTAATTAAGGTAAATGACTATTTTACTTTCAGAGCAAACAAAAGAGAAATCAACATTTCTTTGTTTGCTGATATCTAGATGTTTTTCTGTAGATAACATATCTGTAAACAGCATGTTGCCATTACTAACCCACAGGGAAAATGGATTAGTAAGAAGCTTGGGACAATTAACACGAAAATTGCATTAAGGTTAATCCCTTGGATGTGGTGCCATGGTTAAATCACCCACAGATTTGTTATTCATAAATATATTTATGTTAAATATTTAAAATGGGAATTTAAGAGGAATTTAATATACAGTTTAATTTAAGGTCCACATGTTTTTTAAAACATTACTTATATCCTTATTTATACAGAATTTTTGGTTAAGTTACCTCGACTTTGTTTTCCCTATGCTTATAACAAGTTTTAAGAAAGATGAGTTTTAAATCTTGTGTTTCCTGACTGAATACCTTAACGTTTTCCCCGCATATATACATGAATACACACACGCCATACACACACACAAAATTGACATTGTTTACCTTTTGTTTATTTCTAGGAATCAAGACTATTTGGACTCAATGTCAGCCACTACTAATATTCATACCATCTTTCTCCTCATTTAAAGGTTTTTTTTTTTTTTTCCTTTTTCCTATGATCTGTGAAGAACAAGCACACTGATAATTACAAAGTGCATCCATGTGATACCCAGATTTGTGCAATGTAATACTCATGCTTTGGTTCTTATGGCCATCATTGCCTTTTCATGTTAATAAATAATGACAGCTAACATAATATGACACCTTTTTAAATGTAGGACATCTTTCTTTGACAGGCTACTATATCTATAATCATTAACTCACTGTAATGCCATTCACACATCAGTTTTACATGAATATGCAAAGAACACAATAATCAACTGTCAAACCTAAATAATTAATTACTTATCACAGAATCTGTTGACTATTTTTGCTTTCTAACTGAGCAAGGGAAATCCTGTCAGCTTTTATAAGTAAGGTCTAGATTCTTAGTCATAATTACTCATCTGTCAAGTTGACACCTCATATGGATGAAATAAGCCTTACACATTTGATTCAATAACAAAAATAGGTAATTTTATTCCCCTATCGTAAGTACTTCATAGTAACAAACAAATTAATTTCACAACTTTGCTACAGGCAGATTATTTTATCTTTCTATACTTTTGGATTTTTACCCTTTAGAGATGTGAACTTCATCTGACTTTAAAATGAGGATACTTAACTTAATTTAGTGCTTTTAAAAATCATAACTTTTATGAGACTTTGAAATAAAAGAAAGAATGAAACTTTTTTGAAATATTCAACTGTTAAATAAAACAGAAGCTTAGTCTCTAATTTTACGGCTGTGCTATCCAATATAGTTAATTCAAGTTGAAGTGTGCTTTTAAATTACAAACTGGATTTTGAAAACTTGATTCAAGAAACAGATGTAAACTATCTCAATGTTTTATATTGATGACATGTTGAAATAACATATATAGTGTTAAATTTTTAAAAAATCAAAATTCACTTTTACATTTATTTTTACTTTCTAAAATGGGGCTACTGGGAAATTAAAAATTCACATATGTGGCCTGCATTTGTGGTTATTGTGTTTCTATTGGACAGCACTGTATTAGAGGAATCAGAAAAAAATATAAGACCTGATAACTGAGTTCTGTGGGTATTTAACAGAGGTAATTACATCTGAACATCTTCCGAAAATCTTTTGTTCATGACTTAAACATAATTCCAAATATCAATGTCTTCAAGTGTATATTGCATCTATTTAAAAAACATGCATCTGTCAAAATAACCGGACTCCACTATAACCATAAAAATCTGTTAGCTGTCAAAACATATCAAAATACGCATCCTCCAAGTTCGCTTCCAATGTGACTTAGGGATAATGCAGACAATTTCAGGCTTAAAACCAAATATGTTTGTTATTTCCAGATGAGACAGTTAACATTACAAGGCCCTAGAAATAATACACATTGCAATTCAAGTCTGTATTCTTGAACTTTTCCCCTGTTACTTTGAAGAGTATCATGGGTCCATTTAATCCTTGATTACTGCCTAAAAGCATTCATTGCCCCAGTAGTTCTTAATTGTCTTAGAAATCATTCTCTGGCAAACTTCACATTTCCATATCATATTTCACGCTATACTTCATGGGATCCTGGGCATTTGGTGTGTTTTCCTCCTTTCCTCTTTGAACAAAGTCAGGAAAAATGTGTCAGTAGGAGAAAGGAGGAGCTGAAGAGAGTAAATAATTCAAGATCACTTCTGTCATTTGTAGTGGCTGAGGGCTAGAAAGATATTCTTCGGTGAAGGAACTCCCAACAGGTTCCATCAAACTGATACAACTTCAGGGGGGCCACCCTCTGCAGATGGCAGTGAATTTGTACCTGTTTGTGATACAGGCACTACCACAGCATCCTTGATGTCTGTGTTTACATTGCATGAGAAGTTCTTCTCCAGTTTTTTGGCAGTGTCTGGGCAATTTTGTACAAAGATCACACGGTTGTAGGCCTTCAGCCTGCGCCACAACTGAACGTAGACTTTACACTGGACGTACATGAAGACAAGACCTCCTGTGAAGCCAATGGCTACCACAACCAGTTTTGTCCAAAATGGCCATTCAAGGACACCTTTGAAATAAAAAAGAGAGAATGTTATCACCAAGTTTTCCTCAGTGGATTTGGTCATTTTTTTTCTATGCCCCTTCAAAAGCCCATGCCTGCCTGCTAGATTATGTTAACAAGGAATATATTGTTAATAACTAGAAAGAATTATAACGTGAATTGCCTTAATTCCTTTTGAGTATCCTACATGTACTGTCAAAATTGTATATCAGGAAATTTTCTCACTGTCAAATCTCTTATTTCTCCTAGCATCAAGTACCTATCATAATTATGAGATAATATGTTAGATTTTGGACATTTGGACACTGACATTTATTCCTTATAGCTAAACCTTTAAGGAAGACTGGTGAACATAATGGAAGAATCAGAGTTTAAAATCCTTTTAAGAGGATGAGGGATGGGTACATGCATGGGTTTGTATGTATAGGTCTTTCCACTCTCATTTCTTTTAAAATTTAAAAGGAAGGAATGGAAGAAGGGAGATGGGGAGGAATGAAAGGGAGGGGAAGGAAAAAGCTGCCACATTTCATCAGAGAGAGAATTCCTGAGTACAAACGTGCAAAATATTTAGGATTTTAGCCATTTGTTTCATAAATCATATTTTATCATTGAGAACCATCACACTTTTATAGATGTCTATATTTTCTCTTAATTTCCATCATCATTACTAGAAATAGGCTTTCTTTTGTAAATATACAGTTTTTAAAATTATTTCACAGGTGTTTCAATGACTACAACAGTGAGTATTTAGGCAACACATAATTATGAATGTTAAATATATGAGGGTCAAGAGTGTTAAATATATGAGGGACAAGTGGTCCTCTTGGCCACATTACGATAGTGTGGGGGACAATAGCTGTCTTCCCGTAAGTGAAAAGTTGTGAAGGAGAAAAATATAGCTCAGTATGGCTCAATACGGTGCACTAGGAATGGATGGTAGAAATGTGTAAAAACCACGGTAATTGAGAGTCTATGATTTGACTTTGGATTTTTATGTACTTATAACAGTGAATAGAGTTATAAGAAATATCGTATCTATATTTTGTAGTAGTGACATTGCTTTATGCTTCTAGAAGCAAAGCAGAAGTCATGCCCTGTTTCTGTCATGATGAAGCACTTTGTACCCTAAGATTAACCAAAAAGAACAGGGTTACCTTGTCAATTTCTGGTCCCAAAATAATGAAACATTGAGTATTTCTTATATCCCCAGACCCCGACAAAGACCATTTTATTCTTGACTTTTATTTAGCTCATGTTGCAAGATCTTTCTGGATATGATCATCATGTGATAAGATTTTGTTTTTTCTCCATGAACAAATTAATGCAAACTTAGTAATCATGGTAATCTTCTTTATATTTTTCTTTAAATACCTGTTATGTTTTTCACTTGCTTGTCCAGCTTTTCTGAAGTCTGACTCTCTTGAACCTTTGCAAGTAAACTCTCTTTCTTTTCAAAATGCTTTGGCTCTGACTCTTCCTTTGAAATTTTTTGGGAAAAAAAATGTTCTCTGATCTTAAAAGGGATTGTAAGAAAACATGAAAAGCCTCTCACTGTTGTTGATGTTTCATTAATTTGTTGCTCTGTTTGGCATTGTCAGTTTAAAATAAATTTCTATGCCTCTTTGAGTAATCAAATCTGAACTTAGTTTTCCAGTAGATTAAATATATGCAATCAAATGTATTAGAACCTTTACCGGTAGCAAAGGTAATTTTTTTTCTAACTCCTAATATGCAAGGACTTCTTTATGACTTGAATAATTCATAATAGTCATCATCTTGAATATTTACTTAATCCTAATGGAAATAATACTTCAAAATATCATTGGCCAAAGCTCACACAGGAGAAATAAGAGATCATTACAGTGGCAGGTGTAATTAATAGTCAGATAATCTAAATATCCCTAGATCTATTAAAGAAATTAAATCAACAATAACCTTTCAGAGCAGAAAGCACCAAGCTCAGATAATTTTACTAGTGGATTCTACCAAACATTTAAAGAAGAAATGATATCAATGTTCTATAGTCTTTTCCAGAAAATAGAAGAGATAATATTTCCTAACTAATCAGGTGAGACCAGCATTAACCAATACTAAATTCAGCAAAGACAATTACTATGAAGAAAAGTTATAGGCCAGTATCTCTCATGAACAGATACAAAAATTCTCAACAAAGTGTTAGCAAATTGAATTCAACAATGTATAAAAACAATTATACACTACAGCCAATAGAGATTTATTCTAGGTATGCAAAGTTGGTTCAACATTCAGAAATCAATGTAAACACATCAATTAGCTAAAGAAAAATGTGAATATATCAATAAATGCAGAAAACACATTTGACAAAATCCAACAACACTCAATCATGATAAAAACTAGGAATGGAATGGAATTTCCTTAATGGGATAAAGAACATAGAAAACCTATAGCTGACATCATAATGGTGAGAAACTAGATGCTTTTCCCCTAAGATCAGGAACAAGACAAGGATGTTCCTTCTTACCATGCCTATTCAGCATCGCACTGGAAGTCCTAGCTAATGCAATAAAACAAGAATAATAAAAGATGATTGGGAAAGAATGAATAAAACTATCTGTTCACAAATGATATGATTATGTATAAAATCTCAAAGAATTGATAAAGTTTTGTTTTTTTTAAATAGGTGATTATGACAACATTGCAGGATACAAAGTTTTACAAAAGTCAATTGCTTTCCTATATATAGCAACAAACAACCAGAATCTGAAATTAAAAACACAAGCTAATTTACATTTGTGCCAACAAAACAATGACAACAAGAAAAACCTTAGGTGTAAACCTAACAAAATATGTACAAGATTTATGTGAGGAAAACTATAAAGCTACGATGAAGGAAATAAAAGAATATCTGAATGAAATAAGATGTTCCACATTTATGGGTAGGGAGACTTAATATTATTAAGATAACTATTCTTCCCAATTTGATCTACAGATTCAATACTATCCCATTCAAAATTCCAGCAAGGTATTTTATGGATATTGACAAACTGATTGTAAAGTGTATATGGAGAGCAAAAGACCAGAATAGCCAACACAATGTCGAAGTAGAAGAACAGGGTTTTTGAAAACTGACACTATCCTTGATTACTACCACTACGGTGATCAAGACAGTGTGGTATCAATGAAAGAATAAAGAAATAAATCAGTGAAACAGAATAGCCCAGAAATAGACCGATACAAATATAGAAAACTGATCTTTAACAGAGGAGCAAAGGCAATTCAATGGAGAAGGGATAGTCTTTTTAACAAATGGGTGCTAGTATAACTAAATATCTGCATGCAAATAAATGAGTCTGTAAACAGACCTTACCTTTTTCACAAAAATTAACTCAAAATGGATTATAGACCTAAATGTAAATTGTGAAACTATACAACTTCTAAAAGATAAGAAAATTTAGGTGACCAAAGTATAATCTATGAAAAGAAAAATTGATCAATTGGACTTTATTAAAACTAAAACCTTTTGCTCTGAGGAAGTCACTGTTAAGAGAATGAAAAGCCACAGGAAAAAATATTTGCAAAACACATTCTGAAAAAAGGATTTGTATCCAAAATATACAAATAACTGTTAACATTCAATAAGAAAATAACCTAATTACAAAATGAACAAAAGATCTGAAGAGGTATGTCATCAATGAAGATAAACAGATGGTAAGATTATTGACATATGTGATCAGAGAATTGCAAATTAAAACAAGATATCATTATATACCTATTAGAATGGCTAAAGTTTAAAAACAGAACACTGAAAACAATGTTGGAAAGGATGTGGAACGACAAGCAGGAATTCTTATTCGTTGCTGATAGGCATGCAAAATGGTACAGTCACTTTGGAAGATAGTCTGGCCGTTTTTTACAATGCTAACCACAAGCTTTTCAAATGATACAACATTATATTTATTCAAATGAACGAAAACTTATGTCCACACAAAAACCTGCACACAAATGTTTGTAGCAGCTTTATACATATTTGTTCAAAGCTGGATAAAGCAAGTTGTCTTTCAATCTGTGAATGAATAAACTGTGATACATCCAGACAATGGAGTATTACTTAGTGATTCAAAAGAAATGAGCTATCAAGCTACAAAAGGACACAAAGGAACCTTAAATGCATACTGCTAAATGAAAGAGGTCAGTCTGCAAAAGCTACACACTGTGTGATACCAACTATATGACATTCTAGAAAAGGCAAAACTGGAGAGAGCAGAATCGGTGTTTGCCAACAGTTTAGGGGCAGAAAGGAAGGGATGAATAGGTGGAACACAGGGACTTTTTAAGGCAGGGACACCATTCTGTATGATTCTGTAATGGTGGACACAGGACATTATGCGTTTGTCAAAACTCATAGGACTGTGCACCAAAAGAGTGAACCCCAATGTAACTGGACTTTAATAATAATGTATGAATATTGGCTCCTCACTGGTAACAAATGTACCATGTTGAGGCAAGATGTTAATAACAGGAGAAACCTTGTGTATGTGCAGGGTGGTATGTGGGAACTCTCTCTTTATCTTCTTTGTAATTTTTCTGTAAACCTAAATCTGCTCTAAAAATAGTATTTTATATGTAATATATTTATATATATATTTATATATATTAGCTCCTTACTTGAGATTAGTTCCATGAATTCATCTCTGTGCCTAGGTCAGATGATAGGATTTCTTCGAGTAAGAGATGGGTTTGTGAGCATTTAAATATTTGGAAATTGGTAATGTATGCATGATATATTTATGGAAACTTTATTGCACAAAAACATTCCATTTCTTTTTAACCATGCCCAAGGGAGTTTATTGTGCCTAAAATTTGCTGCAGCCCTGCACAATAAATGCTCATGACCTATACCTCTATTTATTTTATCGTCATCCTCAGCTTCCTGATTTCTCTCATCCAGTGCCTTTCTTAGTACACTTTTTCCAAAGTCCTATCTGGGTAGCTGTTTTCCAAACACTGCACGCCCTAATACAGGTTCAAGCTTTAGCACATGCTATTTCCTCTGTCTACAGTGCCGCCCTCTTTACAATAAACTTCTACTAATCTTTCAGAACCCACTCCAGGGAGAAAAGGGTGCAGTCTGTCATGAGGTTGGCAAACACAGCATTCGTGCCCTAATTACTGCCAACACTCTTTCCTGCTAATCCCTATGATAGATTTACGGTTCCTAACACCACAATCTAGGTCAACTTCTGGAGTTGGCATGAGAAAAAATCTTTTTGCCATCTGGCCCAGAGGAAGAAGATGCTTTTTTACAATATTGCAAATTCCCTACATCATAGTCCAGGAGAAACCTTATTAATGTTAACTAATTAAATACTGTTGTTTGGAGTGAAATAGAGTAACTCTGAACTTAGTAAAACTAGGAGAAAGACTGATGGTTTCATGTCTCTCCCTACCCTAGTCACTATTTAAAAAAATTAATTAGTGCACCATGGAGTTAAAGTCTTTGAAGGAACAGATTCAATTATCAATAAATACTTAAGAGAAGATGTTAAAAGATGTTAGAAAACAAATCGTCAAGAAAACAGACCTTTGATTTTAGAAACTTTAGAGTACAAAAATGGACTATACCAGGCATTTATCATTAATCAGTGTCTGTTAGTTATATACAAATGTTTCCGTGGTCCCTTTCTCCTATAGACTTCTTTGATCTGAAGGATAGGAATTTAAAAAATAAAAGTATGCTACCTGGATTTGATTTATTTATACAGATGTATTTGCAACCAACACATGTTCGATAACTGTTGTTATCTAGTGATAATAGTGGTTTTTGTATTATGTATTACAATACTCTCCAGAAACATGTTCACTTTAGGATAAAAAATACAGAAATAATTACATAGAATTATGAGATGAATTGCTTTATACTTATTATAAATTTCCCAAGTAACTTATAGACAATCAAATATAATACTTTAAGGTAGTAACAATAATTTTTGACCATTAGTGCAAGTTTTAAAAAATGTTGTTTTACTTTGGCAGCACTAGTTCCTCATCTAAAAATTTGACAGTGTTGTTCATAATGAAACATATATTCCATACTTTTAACATATTCTACGTATTCCTACATATATTATTCATTTTTGGAAAAAAATTGAGGGGCAGTATATAAAAGAATCATTTTTCTTATAAAAAAGTTTTTAAAGAAAATATCAGGCTGATAGAATAAAAATTGTTTTGTTCTTGATTTTTCTGGTGTTCCAGCAAAATAACTGAACTAAAAATTCAGAGTTCAAAGACCTTTAAAGACCATCTATTTCGATTCTCCCTTCTTCTCCCCATTTTGCTATTTCATGCCAAAGGTGAGATTATTACCCAATGATCTTGACCTAGTAATCTCTGATAGTGTTGAAATTTGATTTGTGTATTGCATGGAAATAGCAGTTAAGTTGCTATTTTTGTTTAAAAATACTCCAAGGCAAAGTCTTTATAAGTGATTTAAGGAGTTCTGAAGAAAAATCAGGAATATGTGATGATTCTAATAGTCCCAGGTAAGTGGCAGCACATATTTATACACGGCTGGACTCCTGTGTCCATTTTTCCTGTATGCTAAGTAAAACAGCAGTATCGAATGGTAGTTAGAAATAAAAAGAGCTAAATTATTCTCTACACAGAGAGTCCATGCATTTGAAATATAGAAGGGCTTTTTTTTTTTCTTCTTCCTACTTAGCTGTCTTCATCTACGCAAGAACAATCATCTGAAACACTGACTCAGCGTAGACCATAGGTTCACCACTGGGGAAAATTTTGTTCTCTGGGGGACTTTTAGCAGTGTCTAGAGACATCGTTGATCGTTGTACCCAGAGTTGGGTGCTGCTGACTTTTATGAGAGGCCAGGGATGCTGCTAGACATCCTACAATGCACAGGACAGCACCTTCCAACAAAGAATTATTCAGTCCATAATGTCCATAGTGCTCAGGCTGAGAATCCCTGCTGTGGAAGACAATAACTTACGTCTCTTTATTGGGAAATTTGCAGAAAGGATTTGGAATATGAGCAAGATATCTTGCAGTTCTCCAAATTCAAAAAGGATTTCTGCTGTAAGCTATTATATTAAGCAGTAATTTCAATGTGTTTAGAAAGCTTTAACCACAGACAGGCTGGAGATGAAATGTGCTGTATTTCCCATTTTTAGGGAAATTCTCATGGACTACATCCAGCTTTCTCCTCTGCTTAACCAAACTAGCAGCTGTTCCTCATACATGCCTGGAGGTTTCCCATTTCTGAGCCTTTGTCTACGATCTTCTTTCTTTCTGTGTTTTGCTTCCCTACTTCTCTGTGTCTACCTGTCCGACAAAACCCATCTTAGAGGTCATTTCCAGCTGGAAATAAATTTTCCCACTGTTCCAATTCCATGTTATTTCTCCACGTGCAGTATGAGCTCACTTTCTAACATAAGCATTTTTACTTGGTCATGCTATAATCTTGACGAGCACAGAATCTGTCTGAGCTGGACTTTGTTTTCCATAGTTCCTTGCTCAGTAGATATTTCAAGGACTAATGAAAGCTCTTACAACCCGTCTTCACTGTCAGTAAAACTATGCTTTAGATGGTGGACAACCTAAAGTCAAGTCCACTCACGTTTCACCTCTCTTTCCAGAAACAGTGACCAAAGCACATAATAGACCTGGGAATCTGGGCCAGGGGAAAACAGTTGCCATTTTCTCTGCCCTTTTTGGGAGACTCAGCCTGATCCCTCCACTTTCCTTCACAAGGTATCTCTGAATCAGTTTCCCCTGCCCACGCCATCCTTTACTATGTTCCTGGGAAGTCAAATCTCCCACAAAACCCCTCCATTAAGTTTAGAGTGCAGAGCACCCCAACCCCCACATACAAAAGCCATTTTGAGTACAAACTCACTGTACAAATGACCATCTCTAACAGACAGCCTGCTCTTCCTCTTGCCTTCAACTAAGTGGACACAATTTTTGTTTTCTATGAAATAAATTACTGTTGAGTAGTTATAAGGATTGTATCTCGGAAAACTCACTTGAAGGACATCTTGAGAGGAGATGCTAAAATGGGGCTAAATGGATTTTTCAAGAATGTTTTCATCAGGAAATGTACTTGCCTCCTTTTATTGAGACACAGCCAATTGTCTTCTGACATTCTATTAGACTAATCAGTTTCTATGCTGTCGTTAGCAAAGACAAAAGAATGTACACCACAGAAAAGGACAATGGTAGAGAAAGGAAGGCACTAAATCTTTTCCCTGGGCATCCTATGTACAATTCAAGGTATCCTTCTTCTCAGTCATATATAAAGCTGTATCCTGCACTTCAAAATGCCAGGAGCACAAAGTTGTTTCTATTTGCCAATTTTGCAAAGGAATTTGGAAAATCTAACTTAGGCAATTCAAGCATCTGCTCATTTCTCTCGGGCCCAAGAACCCATCTCTACTGCTCTTTGTGTCTGGAATCCTTCCGCAGGAGCTTCTGTAGGTTTAGTAATAAACTCTCTGCCCATCTTTACCTCTCAAGCATTAAGGGGAAACATTTCTTGGAAATTCTTGGACAGCAATGAAAAGAGCAGGCATTCTCTCTACCACCATTTTCTGAGGAAATTTTAGAAAGCTACTCTAGTCTCTCATATTAACTTTGATTCATTCACATTCTATATTATCATGTTAATCCCACAAGGATGATCAATAAGTGCTCAGTCTCAATATTGTTGTTGATTTAATGATTATTAAAGTAAATTCTTCCAGGGCTCCTTTTTACAGTTGCATCTATGTGATCTGGTACTTGCAGGCTGCGGCATCCTCCAGGCCATTCCAAAACAATCAACATGTGAATAGGTTTTCCAGGAAAGGCTTAAGATAGTTTGTAGTCTTGCCCTTCAATGTGATATTGAAAAGTTCACAAATTAGAGTTAAAGGGATCAAAATGCTGCAGCCTTAAAGTCTGGTGCCACCAGAACCAGAAATTTCAGTCCATAGTTTGTAGGGAAATTTATATTTAAAGAGTGAGTGAAAACACTTTAGACAAAGCAAAGCAGATGGACTTCACAACTCATTCTAGACTCTTGGGAGTCTGACTCTGGACAAGATTATTATTATTATTATTATTTTTTAACTTTTTAAAAAAAATTTATTTATTATTATTATACTTTAAGTTGTAGGGTACATGTGCATAACGTGCAGGTTTGTTACATATGTATATTTGTGCCATGTTGGTGTGCTGCACCCATCAACTCGTCATTTACATCAGGTATAACTCCCAATGCAATCCCTCCCCCCGCCCCCCTCCCCATGATAGGCCCCGGTGTGTGATGTTCCCCTTCCTGAGTCCAAATGATCTCATTGTTCAGTTCCCACCTATAAGTGAGAACATGCGGTGTTTGGTTTTCTGTTCTTGTGATAGTTTGCTGAGAATGATGGTTTCCAGCTGATGCAGCCATAAAAAAGGATGAGTTTGTGTCCTTTGGACAAGATTATTTTTAGCAAGGCAGAGAAGGATACTGGGATCTCCAGGTTAAAAGTGACAGTATGTAAAAAACTTGAATGAAAAGGCAAAAATAAATAAAAAAGTAAAATTTATAATTTTTTTTTTCACACACACACAAAAATCCCCCACATCTTCTTAATCCTGTACTCTATTGGAGTCGGGTCAGGAGACACAGATTGGGTTATCCAAGAGCATTTCCCCACCAGGAACCTGAGAATTAAGCTTTAGTTATAAACAGGACCTGTGCAACAGACTGACTTTTTCATCTCTTTCCTGGCTAAGGAATAGCCAAATCCCCAAATGATTCAGACTTCTGGTTAATTTCTTTGCAGCCCATACCCTAAGAGGATTTCCCTTATTATGGTTAATGACTTCTCAAGAGTGGTTTTCCTGTGCAAAATCTCCCATTGTTTTCGAGGGTTATGGATTTTATTCCGAAGAACCCTATTCCTAAGAATCTGCTGCAGTCTTTACATCTTTATCCACCTAAACTCAGATAGCTGTTTCATTTCCTTGAGGTGTTAGGCCTGCTCTGTTATTTTCTTTCGTCTCAATTTCTTTATCTTTGATAGCTTGTTTCAATAATAGCCCCTGATTGGCTCACGCCTCCCTGTAATCCTGTCCTGGGGTATCCCATCCCCTAATGATGCTGGTCTTGGTTATATGAACTGCTTTAGCCAATAGGACAATAGGAAACACAACTCAATCAGAAACTTTAAATGTGTCTGCAGATGGTGGTTTCATGCTCTCCTGATGCTTTCTTTGTTGAGACAGTCTCACTTTGTCACCCAAGCTGGAGTGCAGTGGTGCGATCTCAGCTCACTGCAACCTTTGCCTCCTGGGTTCAAGAGATTTCCTGGCCTCAGACTCCTGAGCAGCTGGGACTACAGGTGTGCACCACCATGCCCAGCTAAATTTTGCATTTTTAGTAGAGGCAGGGTTTCATCATGTTGGCCAGGCTTGTCTTGCACTCCTGATCTTAAGTGATCTGCCCTCCTCAACCTCCCAGAGTGCTGGGATTACAGGTTTCAACCAACAAACCCAGCCTGGGATGGTTTGTTATATAGCTAAAGCCAACTGATACATTACTTAAAATTGGAGGTAATAGTATCTACCAATTTCATAGGGCTGTTAGTGTGGATTAAACAAATTAACAGTGCCTGACACATAGAAGGTGTAAATGTAAGTTTTCGTTATTGTTATTATCTGTGTGATTTGAAGGCTACACACCTTCGGCTGATTCAGCTGTAGGTTAAGAGCGGAGCTTTCACAGGTGTCTACCAGTGAGATCTTTCTAACTTCACTGTGTTGTGAGTTTAGGGTGTCCCAGCTTGACTGAAGGTAAGCTTCCCTCCAGAATCACAGAGGGAAGAAGTCTAGTTAGTTGTCAGCCAGGCCACTGGCGTTTAGTAATAGTGTGTCTCTGGGCATCTCTTGCAGTTACAATTCCCTTCGTCAGGAGAAATGCTCAGAAATCCCATCAAAAAATAAACTAAAACATCCTTAAATGCTTAAGGAGCAATTATGTATACTGCATTTGTTAGGAAATATTTCTGCCACCTTGCAGACCACAGTGACAATGGCTTATCAGCAGGGTTTTATCTACCAGACCCTTTTAGACTCATTGACTTTCCAGAAATACTGTTTCTCTGAAGATATATTTCCTTTGGTAATAGAATGGGGTTCCCATTCCTTTCCCCTGAAGGCACAGGAGCATACCGGTAACATCTCACTTTTCTCTTTAAGTCAAATTGGGTAAAGCAGGAGCTCCGGGTGGGCATTCAAAATACAGCTGGAGATCAGGCAAATCGCTTATTTCCTCATCTATAAACAGTGATCTCTAAGGTCTCTTCCAGCTTTGAAATTTGATTTCTCAGAGTATTCTGCATATGTTATATAGGAGATCATGCGACTGGAGACACCTGGAGAATGTCTAAAAGCTTTTTTAAATCACCAAGCAGCAGAAGAGAACCTGGTTCACTTAACAGCGACAGTGGCAGTGTGTGTTTGCAGAAAGCATCTCACTGTAAGTTGGACTATTTTGGCTGGGTGCTTAGGGTATGCAGAACTACAAAGTGTGTGTATAAGGAAGGGTGTGTGTGAGTGGCTGTTGGGGCCTTGGGGTCTGCAGAGGGGAGCTGGTTTTCTTCTTTACTTTTATCCTGGTTGCTTCTCTCCAGTTGGGTAGATTATTAAACAACAACAAAATTGTTTCCCATATTTATAACCTTTTTCTTAACTTGTTTTAATGACAATACTCACCGTGAGTAATTACGTGTCATACATGTACATTATTTATATAGACAGGTTTCAATCTGTTTGATGCAAGGTAAAGTTCATGTTGTCTGAATAATAAATCATAGAAAGAACTTTTAGCAGCTACTCACTCCAACCTTGGTAGTTTTGCAAATGAAAAAAACTGAGCTTCAGAGTGATTAATCATTTTATTGAAGATAACTAGGCTGGGCACTGTGACTTATGCCTGTAATTCCAGCACTTTGGGAGGCTGAGGCAGGCAGATCGATTGAGCCCGGGGGTTCAGGACCAGCCTGGGCAACATGATGAAACCTTGTCTCTACAAAAAATACAAAAAATTAGCTGGGCGCAGTGATGCCCACCTGTAGTCCCAGCAACTTGGGAGGCCAAGGCAGGAGAATCACTTGAGCCCAGGGAGGGGGACTGAGGGGAGGATGTTACAGTGAGCCAAGATCGCACCACTGCACTCCAGCCTGGGTGGGAGGAGTGAAATCCTGTCTCAAAGGAAAAAAAAATAAATAAATAACTAGTCAATGACCAAGGGAGAGCTAGAACCCTGGCCTTCTGACAACTAAGTCAAGCCAGCGTCTATTCATTTTGGGTTGTTCTCTTTCTGCTGGAGTCAGTCACAGCCAGTGAACATTTTTTGAGCCTCTACTAACACCAAGTATTTTCTAAATAACAGGCAAGGCCTCTGCCCTGGAGGAAGTTGGAGGCCTGGGAGTGAGTCAGCCATGAAAACAAAGTCAATTTGTTATGCTAGTCCCTTATGTATACATTGAAACACTTCTGGGGCAACTTTACTATCTATATCTACAGTCTCTTTAATATTGTAAATTGTTGTAGCTGTTTTTAGTTTGTATTTTTGTTGTTTATACATGGATAATATACTGAAGAATTCTTCTAGACTATATAAAGGTAAGGCAAGAATAACAACTGTTGCCCAAATTAAACTTAGTGATAGGCTTATTTAGGGTATTAAAGCTCCAAGTACCACATATTTGCTATTTTTTTTTCCTGTCATCACAGGGGAAAGAGAGGTGAGGGCTCCCTGTGGCATCATGCCTATTTAATCTAAAAGAACAACCATTTACAGACATATGAGGAATTTTTTTTCTTTCCAGGATCGTCATTACAGTTCAAAAGATTTTGCTGTTTTATATTCAACCTCAATTCTGGCTGAAAAAGGACAATTTGTTTCTTTTCAAATATTATAAATGTTTTTCAAGATGGATTTAAAATATGTTGACTTCTTTTAAATTATGCAGTTTTTCCCTACAACTTTACAAGTAAATTCAGGATCAGCACTCACAGTCCCAATGCCACAGGAAGATTAAAGAAATAACAATTTATACAGATGCCCACACTCCCCTTCAATATGCACATTGGAAAGCAGGTTTAAATATAATTTGACAGGACATAGGCATGGGCAAGGACTTCATGTCTAAAACACCAAAAGCAACGGCAACAAAAGCCAAAATTGACAAATGGGATCTAATTAAACTAAAGAGCTTCTGCACAGTAAGAGAAACTACCATCAGAGTGAACAGGCAACCTACAGAATGGGAGAAAATTTTTGCGATCTACTCATCTGACAAAGGGCTAATATCCAGAACCTACAAAGAACTCAAACAAATTTACAAGAAAAAAACAACCCCATCAAAAAGTGGGCAAAGGATATGAACAGACACTTCTCAAAAGAAGACATTCATACAGGCAACAGACATATGAAAAAATGCTCATCATTACTGGCCATCAGAGAAATGCAAATCAAAACCACAATGAGATACCATCTCACACCAGTTAGAATGGCAATCATTAAAAAGTCAGGAAACAACAGGTGCTGGAGAGGATGCGGAGAAATAGGAACACTTTTACACTGTTGGTGGGACTGTAAACTAGTTCAACCATTGTGGAAAACAGTGTGGCAATTCCTCAAGGATCTAGACCTAGAAATACCATTTGACCCAGTCATCCTATTACTGGATATATACCCAAAGGATTACAATAATGCTGCTATAAAGACACATGCACATGTATGTTTATTGCGGCACTATTCGCAATAGCAAAGACTTGGAATCAACCCAAATGTCCATCAGTGACAGACTGGATTAAGAAAATGTGGTACATATATACCATGGAATACTATGCAGCCATAAAAAAGGATGAGTTCGCGTCCTTTGTAGGGACATGGATGCAGCTGGAAACCATCATTCTCAGCAAACTATCACAAGAACAGAAAACCAAACACCGCATGTTCTCACTCATAGGTGGGAATTGAACAACGAGATCACTTGGACACAGCAAGGGGAACATCACACACCGGGGCCTATTGTGGGGAGGGGGGAGTGGGGACGGATAGCATTAGGAGATATACCTAATGTAAATGACGAGTTAATGGGTGCAGCACACCAACATGGCACATGTATACATATGTAACAAACCTGTACGTTGTGCACATGGACCCTAGAACTTAAAGTATAATAAAACAAACAATAAGTAAATAAATATAACTTAAACATAAATACAAATGATTCCCTTTATGAAAGTCACTATGGTTTCCATTTGAAATTACCCAAGTTTTAGAGCTGTCCCGCTGGCAAGCAGCTCTACAGGAATTACCACGGACACTGCTGCTTGATCAATATCTTGCTTTCTATTTTGCTTTGGCTCTAAATGCCAAATATAAAAATCATGTCATTTGTAGTTTCCTTTAAGAAATGGACCCTTGATTGTCATTAAGAGTCCACTGGAGGTTACTGTCTGGAATCTCGCACCCACCCACAGCTGAGAAAGAAAAAAATATTTTGAAAACAATTCTAAAAAAAAAATAAGAGGTGGAAAAGCTTAGGTACCAGACATTCACACTTCATCATTCCTAGTACGACGTTGACCGGACTACCTGCCTGGTCCCAGAAACAGTGTTCAGCACCGGGGAGAGGGCGTGGTGAGCCCCCACCTGCTCTGAGCAGGTGAAGGAAGACAGACAATTAAATAAGCAATTGCAATGGCATGTGGTTAAGTCTCACTGTCAGGCAGAGCTTCCCTACCTGCATGATAGAATCATCTAAGGGGTGACTAAGTATAAACCTCTGGGGATAAAGTCCAGCTTTGCAGCATTAGGAACATGACACAGGTAATCTACCATGCAGCAAATGTGGAGAAGCCCTGGGGAGGGTAAATGCAGGATGCTATGTGACCATATGGTAGGGCAGTGACTCTCCATCCTTAGCTGGCATCAGAATAACCTGTCGGCTTCTTCAGTACAAACTGCCATCCTCCACCATCAGGGTTTCATAGGTCTAGGGAGGTAGGAGGTAAAAATATGCATTTCTAGCAAATGCCCAGGGGATACTGATGTTGCTGGTCCCAGGACCATACTCTGAGAACCACTGTGGTAGGAATAGTGATCCCACTTCAGGGAACTGAAGTGAGTTTCCCAGAGGAAGTGATGTTCAAGGTAAACTGCAAAGGCTGAGTTGGGATTAGGAAGGTATGTGAGAATATATGAGTGTTTAAGAGTGTGTGTGGTGGCGGTGGACAAGAGAAGCTGGAAGCAAATGTTTTACACAGACAGGAAAGCTGAGCAAGGGCCTGGAAGTAGATTTGAGGAGCTGAATGAATGTTCGGCCTAGCTGGCTTCAGCTAGGTCACGGGGGCAGCATAGTCCCACTGAGGAATTTGGGTTACCTTTTAATGGTTAAGTGGGAATAGGATGTGATTAGATTTGTGTTTTTGTAAATCTGCTGGGATTACATTATTGAGAATGGGGTTGGGTTGAAGTTGGGCAAAACTGGAGAAAGTCTAGTCAAGAAGCTTCTGCAGTTTTCAAGTTAAAAATACGATAGTTTCCACATGGATGGTAGCCATAGGGAAGGAAAGAAATGGACAGATTCCAGAGGTATGCGAGACAGAGTAAACAGGATTTGGTGGTTGATTTAAGGTAGAAGAGGGAGGAAATCAGAGTGAAAGCTGGATATCTGGGTTTGGCTACTGGGTGTTAGTGGTGCCTTTTCCACAGGTGTTAGTGAGAAGTGGTAGGGGATTACGCATTGCGACACGCTAAGACTTTCAAACAGAATCGTTCAGAAGATCGGTGGATGTATGGGACTGGAGTACAGTGGGAGCTGGAGATGAATTTGGGAACTTACAGCATTGACATGGCAGCTGAAGATAAAATCCAGGGGGCCTACAGAATGAGCAAGGAGACAGAGAAAAATGGAAGAAAGCATAGAGCCATGAGTTTCGGAGATATTTTTATGGCTGAAGTTGAGACCATCATGTTCATTGTGGGGTAAATGATTGCTATTCAGTCACATGCCTTAGAAATGTGGTTGGATAAAATAAATGTAAGAGAGGGGTTTTCTTATGAGTGTCTATGAGGGTCTATGTATAGATGACATGAGATTGCTTCCTCTTCTTACATCTACGAGAGGGGCTCTTAATTTTCTTTCCTTCCATGTGGCTCGAGAAGAGCTCTGCAGTTTACTACAAAGAGACCAAGTGAGGGTGACCACTGGGAGAGCAGAGAGACTACATTACCTGGAAGAAATTTGTGGTTCTCAAATGCTGAGCTCTAAATGTGTCATCTAATCTAAGGGTATCATGTCTGCCCTTGATTGCTAGGAAAACACTAGAGTTCTAGGGTAAGACACTGGGTGAAGCGAGGTGGGGATGCCTCTTTGTTTTTCCATCCATATGTGATTGCAGTATTTACATTTACAGCACACTGTTTTTTACTTGGCTTGGACCAATATCTATATCAAGAGAGGACACAGGATTTAAAAAAGAAAAACAAAGTTCTACCCTCAGGGAACTTATTTAATAAGGATGTAATGTAACATTTTAAAATCAAGACTCTCTGAAACAGTACATTATGTAGTTGCAAACAATGTAGTTTGATATTAATGGTATGTAAATGAGTTCATATGGAATACATAAACACATAAAAACAAGCCACAAAACCCCACCCTACCTGTTTTTCTAGCATTTAGACTCGACACTGTAGTGCTTTCATTTTCTTCCAGAAAAGGACAGTGGCACCTGAAACGCTGTCACCATTCCCTCTCTGACACACATAAACCCCATGCACAATTCCTATCGTGGCTCCTGGCCTTCCCTTTATCCCCGCAGCCGCGTTCGGCTTTTTGCAATGCTCAGAACGGTGCACACTGGCGTGTGCTGCTGCCACCTAGAGGTCGAATGTGAGAATGGCGCCTCCCCTTCTGTGTTTATGAATCCACACACAGAAATACAGAAGTAACCAACCTTTCTGGGTTTTAATCTCTTCCTTACTTTTTCTTTCTTACCTCTTCTCATTCTTTTGTTCTTTCATTTTCTTCCATTTTTTTTTTTTGCGGGTGGAGGGATGTGCAAACATTTTTCACAACATTACAAACTCAAAATGTTACCATCTGAACAATGTCCTTTCTAGAGGCATCAGTGGTTGAATACTGTTTCCTGCCGGGGTGTGGGGATGGTTCTCACTGTTTTACCGCTACGATTTGGGCTGGATAAGGTATGAAAACTTACAGGCGCAGTGAGAAACAGAACTGGGTCCTTTCACACATGAAAATAATATTTTATAGACATTGTGCTTTCTCTTTTAAGTGGCCTATCCATTATGAGAATATGCCTTACTGATTTTGAAACATTTTTCTTTGCAGACTTGACACCATCCTTCACAATCAAACTTCACATGGCTAAAATGTCAAACCATGGTGCTAACCCACTCTATCAAACTATATAGTACTAACTAAAGAGCTATAAAACATTCTCTACTAGAATGCCATCTCCTTCATGCTTTAAAGGAGAGATGACTAGAGTGAATTAAATAAAATGAGAAACCCTTCATTTTCACAGCCATTTGCCTTTTCAGGTCTGGCAGAACTTGATCCTTATTCAGCTCCCAAAAAGCCCGAAGTGGTGTTTGCCATTTGTATGTAACTGCCACTAAGTTTTATATGGATTTGATGAATTTCACATCTCAGCTTGGGACTACATATAGTTAATGCTTTTTAATCAGAGTATTAATCAATAACATGATTAGGGAAGGATCAATGGCAAATACCAGCTTTTCTAGTGTATCATACATGTTGAAGGCCTAACCCGGGGAACGACTGCCTATCCACCTCTGAGAATTGCCTTTAGGATCCAAGAGAGTAAGAAAGAAGAAGATGTGCTCTTACCATTGTCATTGCCTTGCTTGATTTCCTCCGCTGTTCGATCTATCAATACATACAAAGACCAAACCACACAGGTGATCGCGATTACGTGGAATGTGACAGAGCAGAATATTTTCCTCCTTTCACTTGTGGTCATCTGTAGTTTCTCCCACTGCAATCAGAAACCAAGGACACAAAACTGAATTGCAAACTAGGAAATTTTGCTCCCCTTTTATTTACCAGACATTGATCATGAACGGAAGAAAAACAGTAATTATCTGCAATTTCAGATGACACTATAATATTTAAATAAGTCTTCACGTTTAGAGAGATATGAAATTATAACCTAGAGAGTTACATATAGCTTAAATTCGTGTGTGTGTGTGTGTATATATATATATATATATATATATATATATTCCTTACTGATTTTGAAACATTTTTCTTTGCAGACTTGACACCATCCTTCACAATCAAACTTCACATGGCTAAAATGTCAAACCATGGTGCTAACCCACTCTCTCTCTCTCTCTCTCTATATATATATATATATATATATATATTCTTTTTGAGACAGGGTCTCACTCTGTCATCCAGGCTAGGGTGTGGTGGCACAATCTCAGTTCACTGCAACCTCTGTCTCCCAGGCTCAAGACAACCTCCTGCCTCAGCCCCCAGAGTAGCTGGGACTATGGGTATGTAACACCATGCCTGGCTAATTTTTGTACGTGTTTGTAGATATGGAAGTCTCACCATGTAGCCTAGGCTAGTCTCAAACTCCTGGGCTCAAGTGATCTACCCACCTTGTCCTCCCAAAGTGCTGGGATTATAGGCATGAGTCACTGTGCCCGGCCTAACTTAAATACATATTAATTTACAAACAAAAATAATTTTCTATTCTCCAAATGAATTAAATCAAGTCATTTCTGTTTTGTAAGCCTATAGTTTCCTCCTCTATACCAAGAATGAGATAGCTTTAATACTGAACAATTAAAAAATTTCTTTTCAGGATTCTGCCTATCACTTCCTTGCGGTACTAGGTAATACGTAGTAATAAGCAACACTGTCTTCTTGGATTATCACACAACTGGACATAGTGTTACATTCTTGAATGTATACATTTAATAAGTATTTGAATGGCTGAATGATATCTGCAAGAGAAAGTCAACATTTTCTGTTCACAACTAGTCTAGAAAAACAAATTTTATCACTTAGGTGATACAAGAAAATCTGCTGAAGCCTCTTTTAGAGCCACCTTACTTGCTGCTACCGTAAGTGTTGTAACTATTGTGGTGACCGCTGTCCTTTAATCACACTCCTGAGAAAGCTGAGGGCTGCCCCCTCAGTCTGGGAGAGGAAGAAGGCCACAAGGTTTATTGAAGTTATGGTCTCTATAAGGGAATATCTCTCATATTTACTTTGAAGAAATAGCCTCTCAAAATATATTTTAATGTCTTTGTAGCTACAATATCACTTCATTATTATGTTAGGAATTGTATTTTTATTTTTCTTTGCATTCTTTCCATAAAAAATTACAGTAATGTTATTAGAAGTGACCTGACATGCCAAGCTTTTAATAATCTAGGATTCTTTATGTTATTATGCCCTCACTAAAGCAAAATCTTTAGAACTTCAGAAGACCCCATTCCTTTCCCACCCGACCAACACATATGTAGAATTCAATGCGCAACTCAAAAGCAAGATGGTGTACATTGTGGTACATAAAATGCTACCCCTGCCACCAGCTTTGAGATGTGGATAAAATCACACACTCTCTCTGGGCCTCACTGCCTCATCTTCATGAGGAGCAGATTTTGACAGAGGCTGTGACAGAGAGGTGGAGAAGAGTTATTCTTCACTTCTTTTGTTAACAAACTAATTTCATTAGGGTTGGCATCGTGCCCAGCTTAAAGCTGCCTTTCCAACCTTTCTTGGCACAGGTGGACATTGATTACTTTCCAGCAATGAGATGTAAGCCGATATCTAGTGGGACAGTAAGTTTTTGCCTTTTTAATGTAGGTATTGTCCTTTGATCTTTTCTTTCATTTTCTGCTCTTTGCTAACTGGAATTCATAATTAAGTGGGAGAGTGTCAACAGTCATCTTGCAATCTTGAGGAAAAGTCTTGAGAATTAGAGATTTCTCAGCCCAACCAGCAGCTTGCCTTTGGACATCCTGTTGTCTTCCTGATTAAGCCATTATTTCCCAGGTCTCTGCCACTTGCCGTCAAATGCAATTATTGCTAAAAGAATTAAATAGATACTTCCTAGCTTCTCTTCCAGTCTAAGGAGTAAGAGCCTATAATTTCATTTGTAAGAGAGCACAATACTTGAATTCTGACCTTGATGCTCTAGAGCAGTTTAAACATTTTAGAGAAAGATATATTTTATTTACAAACACTATCCCTTCCTCTCCTCCTACTGGCCAGTCATCACATAATTATCCTTGCAGGAGTTTGCCAATTACAAATTCATACTTTATCTTGTACTTTGTTTTTTATCGAACTATATTTATATATTACTCCAAGCATAACAATGGGTAAATATTAATGTGATTAGGGAATAAACAGATGTTTCAATTTAGACTGTATTTTGAATTAATCAATCTTGAACTGAGGAGATTTTAATGTTAATTGAGTTTTATCAAAACCTCATATCTGTGCAAAACTGATTTTTTAAAAATCCTGTTTTAGCTTTGATTTATTGTAATATTAATCTGAATAACACATATAATCATAGAATATTATTAGGCAATAGCATTTTGCAATTTAATAAATATTCCTTGAATTAATTCAGTATTTAATACAGACAGATAAAAAGTGGAAGATGGTGCAGAAAAACAGCTTCACATTTTTAAAGTTTCTGCATTCCAAGTGGATAGAAAACTTGCAGTAACAAAATATTCATATCAAATCAACCCTCAACTATAAAGTTGACTTAAAATACTCTTAAAATTGGGACTTCTTCTATCTATGGAGCAATTTAATTAAATGGCTGGAACACATTATTAAAAAGTAAGGCTCCTCAAATAGAAAAATGTCAGTGGAGCTGACAAGAATGGACCAAATCATTCGTAAAGATTCTCCTAGTTCCAGACAATAGAAGCTCTGAAGTCGTCACTTCTAAATCTCAGTACCATTCTAAGGAGAAATGAAGTGTAAGGGAACCATCCACATTTTCCACTTTATAAATCCTTACAGGAACCATTTAGAAACTCACTAGACAGCACACAAGTAAATGTAATGCCACAGCGCCCTCTTCCTAACGACTACATTACTGCATACAATATTCAGTAAATAGGGCTGGCAGAAATCAATGTACATTATAAACCTTCCCCTTCATATTGTCTTTTCAGGTTTGTTTACAAAATTTCAGTATATTTTGCAAGCCTTACTAAGAATGAGAAATGGAGAAGATAAGGATACAAATCTTAACAAAGCTGTCATGAAAGTGCCTTCGTTTAATGTTTGTGATGCTGAAATTCAGTAGCAGTTCACAAAAGATTTCCTGATAGGCAAGTTATAACCTGTGAAACTTTCCACAGCATTTCTACTCCCCTGTCCTGCTTTAGCAAATAACGTGTGACTTATGACCCCGTTACCAGGAGTATATTGTTACCAGGAGTTATACTGTTACCATGGTTACA
Source organism: Macaca thibetana thibetana (assembly GCF_024542745.1). Lineage (NCBI taxonomy): Eukaryota > Metazoa > Chordata > Mammalia > Primates > Cercopithecidae > Macaca > Macaca thibetana. The sequence goes on along the minus strand of NC_065582.1, from coordinate 26,282,308 downwards.
CCTCTAGAGAAGGTTGTTCCTGAGAAGATCTTCTTCAGGTCTCCAAAGTGTGGTCCCTGGTCAGCCTCAGCAGTGCCAGCCTCACTCAGGCACACTGCAGGCGCCCGCCACCACGCCCGGCTAATTTTTTGTAAATTCTTGAGCTCTACCTTGGAGATGACTCTATGTTAGTTTTTCCCACAGGACCCTCAGAAAATACAAACTATTGGCTTGTCAGTGATGAAGAAAGTTTCTTTTGCTTATTGCTTGGGCCTGAGTCGAATATTTTATCCTCAAGTCTCTCGGTGTTGAGAAGACGTGTCTCTCCAAGTGGTCTCGAGGAAGCTGGTGGAAATGGTAAGACGGCAACTCCCTTTCCCGTTTCCCAAAGGTCAGGGAGAGGGAATGCACGACAACACACACACCACCATACTTTTCACAAATGTTTACACTGCCGACTCCGATCTGCCCTTCCTTAGTCTTCAAGTTCTGCTTTATACCTTGAAGATGGACGATGAGCTAAGATTGGGCAAAAGTAGTTTCACAACATCTTAGCACCTCCTGCATAGGTAGTCCTGAACCTCGCTTTGGACTTCACAGCCCCTGGGTCTTTGCTACTTGTTTTACTGTTCTTGCCTTTGATTTTTTTTTTTTTTTTTTGGAAGCGCCTAAACAATAGAAAGAAATCCAACAGAACTCTAGTATTCACTTAGTAAAATATGACTATGTGTTTTTTCTGAATTGTAGCATAACTTGATGCAAACATTGTTTCTGTGAAATTGTCTATGTGATGAAGCTAAATCAAACTGCATGACAGGGCCAGGTTTTCTAAATCAAATTACCTGCATTATATTCTGTCCTAAAATATACATTTACAAGTACTGCCCAAAGAAAAGTGTTGTTTAAATCTTTGTACCAGTGAAGAATAAAGGCAGTTTATCTGTAACATAAAATGCAGGCCAGGCGCAGTGGCTCACGCCTGTAATCCCAGCACTTTGGGAGACCAAGGCTGGCGGATTGCCTGAGCTCAAGAGTTCGCCACCAACCTGGGCAACACGGTGAAACCCCGTCTCTGTTAGAATACAATAAATTAGCCAGGCCCGTGGTGGCAGACACCAGTGGTCCCAGCTACTCGGGACGATGAGGAGGGAGAGTCGCTTCAACCCGGGAGGCCAAGGTTGCAATGAGCCGAGATCGCGCCACTGCACTGCAGCCTGGGCGACAGAGCAAGATTCCGTCAGAAAAAGAAAGAAAGAAAGAAAGGAGAAAGAAGAGAGAGAGAGAGAGAGAGAGAGAGAGAGAGGCAGGCAGGCAAGAAAGAAAAGCAGGAGGAGGTAGGGACTACTTTGCCAAATCCATTTCGTCTTTTTTTTTTTTTTTTTTTTTTTTTGACAGTTCACCTAGGGGTTCCGCTTCGGTAACAGTTACGTGACCTAGAGTGATCCCTCTATAGGTGACAGACCAAAAAAATCACCACCAGGTGGCGCAAAGCTAGTACAGTAGCTTTTTCTTTTTCTTTTTTTGCTTTTTTTGATACCGCCAGACCCAGGAGCTCCCAGCCGGCCTGGTGTGCAGGTTCTTCCTGTCATTTTGCATAAATGCCAAGCCACATTTTAATTGTTTACATTTTTCTGGCCCTGCCTGTCATATTGGATTTTGCTGCAGACGAGCGAAAATAATACCTGGAACCGCAAGTGTAAAGGTTATCACATTATTCACATGCCTTAGTAAGATATGTTGTGCTAGAGGATAATAAGTAAACCTTTTACAAGTCCTTGGACTTGCTATGCTGGAGAAATTTCTAGAGGACCCAATCATATGAAGCAGTGGTTCTCAGTGTTTCCAGTAGCAGATGCAGCACAGCAGATGCAGCAGCAATCAGGAAACTTGTTAGAAACCCAGTATTTTGAGCCCCACACCAAACTCACTAAATCAGAAACTCTGGCGATGGGGACCCTGTAATGTGCTTTAACAAGCCCTCAGGTGATTCCGATGCAAGCTAAAGTTAGAGAACCACCTGCCTAAAGAATGACACTTAGCAGAGTTGCACAGTGACCTCAGTGGAGTTTCCATTAGAAGTAGTACTTGTCACTCCCTGTCATGAACTAATTAGCAGTCCAGGAAAGGGTAATCAACAAATGAATTTGGTTTTCTGGCTGTGATTTAAATATTTCAGGTTGACTGAAACCAAATTACATAATCAATTCATTTATTTGAACTGAAACGATTCAGAGTTAGCTCATTAATCACTAAAGCAAACTTTCATTTTTTGTTTTACTTTTCAAATTAGTGTTTAGGTAACATAAAAGCCTATTAAAATCTAATTATATTAGTAACAATTTCAAATACTCTGGGAGAGAACTAAACAACAGACTCTTAATTATGAGGAGTAACTCTTGAACATTAATAAATCTTTAAGTTCAGAAGTATGCCTACGGTAAACAATTTCCTTCTTAAAAATGTACTTTAAAAGACCAGCAGAAAAATTTGACCTCTGTAGACCTTTAGTGAAATTTGCTGCAAAACTGATGATAGGGAGGAAACAACAAAGCCAGGTAGGTGGTAGGCAGCTGGTAAAGTTCACTAGTTAAGGCACTCACTATTGGACACAAGTCGGGAAGTGTACCCAGGTGCAAACTTGTTCCTTCCTCAGAACTACAGTGATATAGTGGCCGTGTCCCCTCCTAAATCTCATGTTGAATTGTAGCTCCCATAATTCCCAAATGTTATGAGAAGGACCTGGTGGGAGATAATTGAATCAGGGGGATGGCTTCCCCCATACTGTTCTTGTGGTAGTGAATAAGTCTCACGAGATCTGATGGTTTTAGATCTTGAGGTCTCTCTCTTGCTTCCTGCCATGTAAGACATGCCTTTGACCATCTGCCATGATTGTGAGGCCTCCCCAGTCATGTGGAACTATGAGTCCATTAAATCTCTTTTTCTTTATAAATTACCCAGTCTCGGGTGTGTCTTTATGAGCAGTGCGGAAAGGACTAATACATACAGATAAGCATGTACACGCAGGCTTTCTTACTAAGAGTCAAAACCTCAGATATAATAGCCATAAATTCTCTATGAGTCTATCTTTTCCTTAAAAAATATATTTTTCCCCTAGTTCTCTTCCATGATAGGTCCACCAGTGATAATCATTTGACAGCTTTTGTACATGGCCCAATGTGAGGGGACACTCTATTTTCTGGTTAAGTGCAGCTCCTCTGTCTCTCCTGATAATAGTACAAGAGGAAAGGTCTTGTACTGCACCAAAGATTAGGATCTGCAATCCAAAGGAACTGCAAGTAGAAACAGTGAGGAATGGGCCATGTGTCCAAATGAACCTGGGAGATCAACAACCCAAATATAAACAGCAAATTAACAGCTACCGTCTTGGGACAGTGTGTACACATTCTGGTTTAGAATTGGGGGAAGTAGTTACTGAGACCCAGGTTTGGGTAAAGATACCACTGCAAGCAAGTGGCAGTCTTACTGAAAAATTGTAATAAACAGTTCCACAAAGAGGCATACCTAAGACCCTGAAATCAACGGCTTCATTTTGCTGCCACTCAGTTTGAGTCTCCTTTTGCTTTCTGAACTGACGGGTAGTGGGAGTCTTTTCTAACTAGAAGTGGTTTTCAGTGTTAGCTGTCTCTCAGAATCATTTGGGGCATCAAGTTCCCAATAGACACACTCAGGCCTCGTTGAATCCATCACTGAGGAGTGAACCGTGCAGATGTGCGGTGTATTCTGTCTGTGATTCCACAAGTGATTCAGAACGAGGGCTCTGGGGGCCGGGCGCGGTGGCTCACGCCTGTAATCCCAGCACTTTGGGAGGCTGAGGCGGGTGGATCACGAGGTCAGGAGATCGAGATCATCCTGGCTAACACGGTGAAACCTTGTCTCTACTAAAAATACAAAAATTTAGCCAGGCGTGGTGGCGGGTGCCTGTAGTTCCAGCTACTTGGGAGGCTGAGGCAGGAGAATGGCGTGAGCCCCGGAAGCGGAGCTTGCAGTGAGCCGAGATCGCGCCACTGCACTCCAGCCTGGGCGACAGAGCGAGACTCCGTCTCAAAAAAGAAAGAAAGAAAGAAAAAAAAAATGAATGAGGGCTGTGGGTTCAAATTCTAGCTCTGCCACTAAGTACTGTGTGACCTTGGGTGAGTTATTTTAATTCTCTGTGCCTCCATTTCTTTATCTGTAAAATGGTGATTAGAATAGCACCTACTTTGCAGGGTAGTCTAAGCAACTTAATACATGTAAATGCAGAACACTATCAGGCACTTAAAATGAATTCAATAAATGTTAGCAGTTATCACAACCTGGAGCTTGCAGCACTACATCCAATTAGACTTCAATTGTCCTTACTGTCTACATTAATGCATCATGTTGATAACATCTCTGAGGAATGAAGATGAGATTTGTTCAGGCAGAATTAAGTCAGCGAAAGCACCCGTTCCCCACATCTATTTTCTAATTACAAATATATTTTTCGGAATATTGAGTCTCATATCAGGAAAATACAATCTGTTTTTATTAACTATGTGAACAAAGATAAGAAGGGTTATTACAAAAGTTACTTTGCATATACTAGGTAGAAACAGCTAAAAGACGGCATAATGATAGCTTCATTTCTGTAAGAAATGGAACAAATATCATTATAGGTTTTAATATATGCCCCAGTAACTTATCATTCTTTTTGTCAAATTTAAAATGATATCTTAAGGTTTCATGTTTCCCAAAGACATATTGCTCTGGGTGACAGATTTCACAAAAGGTTAAAGGAACTCAAACATTCCAAATAAACTGAAAGCATGAATGTGGGTATGTGGCTTGGAATTATGTCTTCCATGGGTTTTGCAGGACATGAGAAGCAATCTGACTAGAAACGTCCTGAGACTGCCCCAGGGATGCTATTCTGACAACCTTAGTGACTGCAAAATCCAAGAAGCTACCCAAGAATGGATACACGAAAAAAATTGCTCTTTTCCTCAAAAGCTAATTTACTTGGATCTCTACACATGAAGACTCTTACTTTTCAAAAACATTTTTGAGGTTAGCTGATATAGTATTTTATCAAGAAGAGCTCACATTGCTTTGCAGTATTTAGACTAGTACTTGAGACACACCAGTTGAGTAAAACATAGAGGTGTGATAGTAGGGAAAATGCAACTTATAACATAAATCCAAGCATTGTTGAAATATCATTTTTAAGACTTTAGAGGCCGGGCGCGGTGGCTCACGCCTGTAATCCCAGCACTTTGGGAGGCCGAGGCGGGCGGATCACAAGGTCAGGAGATCGAGACCACGGTGAAACCCCGTCTCTACTAAAAATACAAAAAATTAGCCGGGCGCGGTTGTGGGCGCCTGTAGTCCCAGCTACTCGGGAGGCTGAGGCAGGAGAATGGCGTGAACCCGGGAGGCGGAGCTTGCAGTGAGCCGAGATCGCGCCACTGCACTCCAGCCCGGGCGACAGAGGGAGACTCCGTCTCAAAAAAAAAAAAAAAAAAAAAAAAAAAAAAAAAAAAAAAAAGACTTTAGAAAAAGGTGCATTTACTTAAAGTAACAGTAAGAGATATATATTGTACTGATATGCTTGTCATGTTAGTTTACAATGTGAGGAATATGCTAAGAATTGTGACTCAGTGGTGCTGCTGGATGCATGAGAGAGGTGTTAACAACTGCCAGATGAGAAATTGTCCAAATGCAAAGGTATTAGTAGAGTCAGAGGCCAAGGGAGCATAGAAGATGTTGGAAAGAGCAATGGAGAGCAGAGAGAACTGGGGTAGGAGCAGGAGGCCTGGGGTGGTGGGGAAGGAAAGGAGTGCAATGTGGTAGTTAGGTCAAACAGGCTAGAAGCTGCATGGGCGGAGAGGCATTGGAGCAAAGTGACTAAGAACTCAGACTCCTGGGATAGGGAGACTTGGATCAAAGACCCCTGTCTGACTTGGGTCAAGTAACCTAACCTCCTAATGCCTCAGTTTTCTCATTGGCAAAATTAGGGATGACGATAGTGTCTCTTGTATAGAGTTTGCTGGAATTATATGGGATAATCTAGTTAGTACATAGTAAGCAGACAAGTAAACCAGGCATAAATATTCTAAAGATAGTGTGGTCAGTAAATTCAAAGCTACCAAATTATTTTTATAAAACAGGTAAGCCATTTTATATTCAGTCAACTAAACTATGATTAAGAATTTCTCTACAAATATATGTGTATTACATGTTACATGCATGTATAAATATATATGAGCCTGACGTTAGATTACCAAAATAATTTTTCTTATAAACCTTGTCTTGATCTCTCACTGGTTTCTTTCAAGATTTTCACCACGGATGGGATTTCCTAAAAGTTTCAAGCAAGGTATTTGTAATATAGAAAAAAAGGTGCTGAGTAAAATCATCCACTAGAGGGAGTAATGATATCACACATAACGATGATTTGAATGGAAAAAAGAGAAATGGAAAAATGTTTATTTTATATATCTGTCCTGAGGGTAGATAAAATATGTGGGATTTAGGCACGTTTGCAGTGAAACTGTTGGGATAAAAGTTAAAATTGCAAATTCCTAAGCTTTGTCCCAGATCTATATCTGGGGGTGTGGCCTACGAATCTGCATTCCTGGCAGGCACTCCGAGAGATGTTTATGTATGCTGAAGTTTGACAATTACTTCCCTAAGGAAGGAAAAGTTCAGGGACATATTTTAGAGTGGCATTGTAATATCTGACGGTTTTTCAGAGTGAATATACTTTCACCTCCTTCCATATCCCCCCCAAAACTCACCTAAATCTGAGTTAATATTGCCATGTAAGAACACAAATTACTTGAAAATTTAATTAATAGATGCATTTAAAGAAACTTCCTTTAAAAATATTGAATCAATACTTGGTTGTCTGTTTTCTCTTGGAGGTTATGGTGAAAGATATTTTATCACACACTCTGAAAGAGAAGTCAATATATTACTGCTTCAGGCATGCTGAACCAGCAGAAAATCTACTGAGCTTTGTCCACGAGGATACTTAATTATGGATTGTGGCTTCATAAAGAAAACAAAAGGAGTAATTGGGTTATATTTCACAGTGGCATAGTCTCTCTTCCCTAGAGATTGAAACCCTTGCCAAGTGGACTCTTGGATGACACTGCCGTTCATGATGCTCTCCCTGGAAGCCCATTTCTGTTGTAGGCTCTTCCCCTCTTTCCTCTTCAGTGAACAGCTGTCGCACATGTGGAATCTGCACAGGTCTGTGGTCACTCTCTGTGCCTAAAGCGATCATAGCCTTGCCGTTTAGGAGACAGTGCTCATGTACTAAACAGAAGCACAGACACTGGGAAGATTAAAAGAGAAAAGCTTTCTAAAAGACGCAATTTTACCCCGTCATTTTCTAGTTGAAGAAACTGAGACCCAGAGCACTGAGCTGACTTACCCAGTGAGATACACGAAATTATTAGATTTTTTTTCCATTCAGGAGCTAATTATTAAAGCATCACAATGTATCGGACATTGTTGTAGGATGCTGGGGAAGAAGATAGCCAAGATTTCTGCTTTGATGAAGCTTATATTAGGGTCATAATTGTGGAATTTTGTGTAGTTGTTAAGATAGGGAACTGCGTAATTTTCCATCAATAAGAGATAATAGGTTTTGATTTCATAAGTGCTTCTGTCCCTTTCTAAATTCTCTGTTGTGTGTGTTTAGAAATGTCTTTCTAGAATATTCCTTTGGGTGGCAGCAAATAAAAAGAGGATCTTTTTGGAACCCTCTATTTGTATCTACCCACAGTAAGCTCATCTACTGACAATCCATTGTCGATGCTTATTCTCATGGGTCAAAAAAATTCTTACACCCTATTTCCACCCTTTAATAGCAGTGTCACATCTGAACACTGTATTTAATGTAACTGGGTTGATTTTTTTTTTTTTTTTTTACTCTTGAGAGTCTCATATACACTTGAAATAAATCATATACATATGATTTATATATAAATAAAACAGAGAATATGTATTTATATATATATATATTCTACTCCAGTTTAAATGAGAGCCAGTGAAACTTTAAGTATTGGTTCCAGTTTTGGATATAATAGTCCTTTAAAAAATAATGTTTTAGTTACTATATCTAAAAATCCATTTTATCAGTACTTTGATATCAAGCATGATTAATTGGCTCAATATATTACATTTGAATTTGTTTTTGGCATCATACTGACTCAGTGTTTGTTAAGAATTTTGTCCTAAAACTGAAGATTTGTTTTAAAAGAGAAGATTTTTGGGGGTATATAAATTCCTTAAATTGGTTACAAAATATTGTGTGCATTTTTTTTTTCTGGGGAAAGATCCATGATTTTCAATGGATTCTCAAAGAAATCAGAGACATCCAAGTTAAAATCCTTGCTTTAAACGGCTCTCCCTTGAATTGATTGAATAGTGATAGCGCTGGGTCAGGGAAGGGTTGGAGGTATATATAATCTCCACAGGCAGGAAATGAAACTTGTGGTGCAGGGACTTGATATGTTTGGAAATCAAAAAATGACTTTGCAACCACAACTGGCCAAATTTCCTCATTTACAGCATTTAGGATGAAATCCCAAATGTTGATTCTCATCCTCCTGGGTGATGGGAGAAAGTGTAAACTGCTTATTCGTGTTTACATGGCAATATTCAATTTTGTTTCATTATTTTGCTGTATAAGCTGTCCTATCCTATCATCTCCAAATACAGTTTTCCTCTAATTAGAGAGCAGTTGGTTTGAACCAAAGAAAGCTTCAGGGGGACTAAGAATCTCATTTAGTTCCAAGGATACCAGAATAATTTGTCTGGGTTTTTGGGAGCCCATGCCAAGCGGGTCCGTTTGTTGCAATGATTCCTGAGGCCCTTATGCTCTCTACGTGAAATTTCTTGAGACATAGGTGATAATTTTTCACATTCTAGAACAGATCCCATTTTTCTTCCTAAAGCTTAAGAGTGAGAACAGAACATGAAAGGAACTCATTTAAAAGTTCTTTAATAGCCTGTCGGTTTTCTTTCCTCTCTCTTTGGAAACCTAATAAAAATGGGTTAGCCTTACTTTTTTTTTTTCTACATCCTTCATTCCCACTTATTTACTATTATGATTATTATTTATAAATCTTTATGTTGAATACTCTTTCACTGCAGATTTCTCTGGTATTATTGGATCACAGCAAGGGGTAGAAATTAAATGTTAAACCAATCTAATATTATTCTAGTAATTTGTTCTTACAAAAAGCAAGGAGGTAAGGTTCAGCATTCACACAGAAAACGGAACAGGAAGGTTTAATATTCCCATTTAAACATCTCCTTTCTATTGAAGAACATAAAATTCTTCTGATACTTGAGCTGACCATGACAAAGAGGGGAAAAAAGGAAAAATTTGGGTTCTGTGAAAATACATGGAGTTGCATGGAATAGAGATTTGTCTGAGGAAACTGAGATGACTGTCTGAGCATGAGGTGGAAGGGCACAGGTGAGGGGGGAAGAGTGGGTGGGACCAGATGATGAGGACCCCTGATTACCATCTGGAGCAGGGAAACATGGGGTGTGGAGCAGGCATGAATGGTTCAATGTGCAGGCAGAAGGAGAAACTGTTCTTCCCAGATTTCCTTCATGAAATTCTTTCAAAAGGAATAATTTCTTTATGACTTTTTGGGGTAGAAAGCATGATTACAAGGGACACAAATGTAAGCTGAACTCTTTGGTGTGAGGCAATAGGAAGAGTTTTTCTGTTGTTCTGAGGAGATGCTTGAGCAAGTGGAAGAGATGCTTCAGAGAAGATAGAAGGTTCTCTGGCTTCAGGCTGGGTCTTCTGCTACTCAACTTGGTCAATGCTGAAGTGAGTAGATTTAGGGACAAAAATCTATGAAGTAACTGATCTTTGAACTCAGGTTTACATGAACAACTGAGGGACAGCCTGTATACAGAGAGTCTGCAGAAACAGGACGATGAGCTGCAGGCACTTGCAGAGAGCACGTGACGGGTGTGGATTGGCTCAGGCCATGGTTTTGAAATGTGGGCTACGTTTAAGCAGATCTCTAAGGAGTAAGGTAAACAGTCTATTCAGTTGCCAGGGTTTCAAGAAAGGCTGTTCTTGAGCTGTGTGGAGAGTGCACGAGAGAGAGGGTGAGCAGCTAGGGTCTACAGACCAGAGAATAAAAAGAACTGCTATCTTGACAGTCGGTCTTATTAAATATGACTTCTACTTCAGAGAACATTGATCCTCTCACAGATAAACTCCCTTAACTTCCTGTCCTCAGAATAGATACATTTATAACTGCATCACACCCTTTTCACTTCCTCCTCTCTTATTTATGAGGACAAAATGTCCCTGTACAGTCCAAATTCATCATTCTCCATGACCTGTGATCCTTTGATTATATTTTTTCATTTATATTTAATTTCTTTCTAGCCCTATAGCCCCCTTCTCTTCAGCATTAAAACCTATTTCTATGTCTCTTTCAACTTTTACAATAGCTTTTTTATTAATTGCATGTTCACTGTAGAAAATTTATAAAACATAGAAAACTAAAATAGAAATAAAATTATTCATAATCTCATTTGCAATGTATGTCCTCAATCTTTTAGTCTTTAAGTATACATACAAATGTACTGGAATGTAAATATTCAAACCTTTTTAAAATGAAACTTTAGTTTTTGTACATTTTCATTTCTTTGGGGCACTAGCAGAATGCAATGCAGAAATACAGGGAGTGGTTGGTGATTCGGAAAGTAGAAAGGAAGGTTCATTTTGAACTAAGAAGAAGTCAAAGGATGGAGGAAGAAGAAAAAACCACATCCATGCTGGGAGCCTGGATGATGACAATGAGAAGCTGCCCTAGCAGACCGAGGTCACATTGCTCAGGAAGAACTCGGAGAAGAGATCTAACAAAGAACCACTTTGAGAAACGTAGTTTAAATGACAGGAACCACCACTGGATTTGAGTCACCTCTCAAAGACTGTCCTTTATTTCAGAACCTCTGATTATCTGCACTTATGTCCTATGTCTATTATTCCTCACATCAGTGGGGTCCAAGGGGACTTTAATTTATCTCCATCTGTCACTTCAGTCTTTGGCTGCCAAGCAGGGGAGTGTCCCCTTCCTTGCCATAGTGTCTCTCTCAGCATTAATCTGAATAACAGTGTGGACAATGCCTTCTACAATGCCCCACGACATTTGTACAGATAGGAAGAGTGTCAACCCTGGAAATCTAGTGACATGTCTGTTAAAATGTCTTGCCCATTTTTCTTTGTTACATAGTGTTTTCTTATTGTTGAGTTCTCAGATTTCTTTATTTATGTGAAATATAAATTCTTTATCAGACATATGATATGAAAATATTATTTTCCAATATGTGGCTTGTCAATTTATTATCTTAAAAGTAACTTTTGAAAAGGAGATGTTTTTAATTATGACATAATTTAATATATCAATTTGTTCTCTTATGTTTCTTGCTTTTGGTGTCATATCCAAATATCTTTACCTCACCCAAAGTCATAAAAGTTTTCTCCTTTGTTTTCTTGTAGAAGTGTTTCTGTTCTAGGTTTTATATTTATAGGATACTTTTTTTGAGTTAATTTTTGTATATGGTGTGACATATAGATAATTTTTTTTACATTTATTAAAAAGACCTTCCTTTCCCTACTGAATTGCTTTATCAAAAATCAGTTGACTGTGTATGTGTGGCTCTATTGCTGGATTGTCTATTATGGCCCATTAATTTACTTATCAGTCTTAACAACTATACTACCCTGCCTTGACTTTGGTAGCTGTATGATATGTCTTTAAATCAGGTATTATTCCTTCAATTTTGTCCTTTTTGAAAGTTGACTTGGCTATTCTAGTTCTTTTGCATTCCATTTGAATTTTATAATTAGCTTGGCAATTTATTTTAAAAATTCATGCTGTGAATTTTATTGGTATGGTAGATGGGGTAGAGAAACCCCGTCTCTACTAAAAATACAAAAATCAGTCAGGCGTGGTGGTACATGCTTGTAATCCCAGCTACTCCAGAGGCTGAGGTAGGAGAATCACTAGAACCCAGGAAGTGGAGGTTGCAGTGAGCTGAGATCCCGTCACTGCACTCCAGCCTTGCATCAAAGCCAGACACTGTCTCAAAAACAAAACAAAACAAAACCCAACACTCCACTGTAACTGCTCTTGCCAAAATTACCAATGACTCCTAAATGTATATTTACTGTCAGTCCTGTCTGCAGCACCTGACACTATTGACTATTCCCATGTTTTTTAGATTTTGATTCAAGAGTGTTAGTCTGTATTTGTTCTTTGCACCTCTCTGATGGCTGCTGCTTCTCATTCTCTTTTGCTCCTCTTCTCTACTTGCCCCTGCCTCTCAGTTCCCAGGCCTTCACCTTCATCCCTAGTCTCATCATACTCTCCCACTCTTTCTCATCGCTCTCTTGCTGACTCTTCTGAGCCTGAGGCTTCCAGAGACATCCTGATGACTTCTTTTCTCACACTTCTCAGTCCAGACTCAACCTTTCTCAGATTTACCACTCATCTTGTTGGCTCACAGCCATCCCAAACCCATGTGTCCTGATGGGACTTTTTATGTTATTTCTCCAGATTTGCACACTTCTATGTTCTTCCCCAGTTAATAATTAAACCCTTCACCCCATCACTCAGGTCAGAAAGCTGAATATCATAAACCATTTCCTCCAGCACATCCTTCATCTTTGGCCCTGGCAGTAACTAAACTTTAGCTCAGAAACTAAACCCTGCCAAGTGCTTTTACTCTGTCATCTCAGCTGCTACTTAATTGAGTCCATCTCCTTTTCTAGCTTGCATGTTGTGCCTGGCTCACTCACCTGGACACTTCGTTCTCCACACATTACTGTGGAGTGATGTTTGAAAACTACAAATACATTAATTCCTTATCTAACACCTGTAACTGTCTTTCCATTTCCTTCTGGATAAAGTTGAAACTCTTTAGCAAAGCTTCCTATATAATCTGATCCTTGCTTTTGATTTAACCTTTAATATTATCTGTCTTAATAATATTAATGTTAATGGTTTTATATTATTAATTCTCACAACCTTTCTGTGACGGACATCCTATTATTACCTCCGTTCAGATAAGAAAGGGGTGGCTAAGAAACTTGCCTGCGGTCATCGTTCTCTCTGGCAAAGCCAGCTATTTTGAATTTGTGAATGGTTTATCCTCTGCGTGTTTAAATGTACTATTTTCTTTCCTAGGATGGCTTCAACTCTCTCTATATCACTGGGAAACATCTAGTCACCATCCAAAACCAGTTTCAACTACTCCTCCCCGGGAAACATTTTCTAATACACCCAGGTAGAAACGATCCCTCCCTACCCTGAACCACGGTGGCAGCATAGGATCGTGCTTACAACCGTAGACTTGGACATCACATTGATTTGAAACTCATTCAGCTCCACCAGGTGAAAGCTGAGACCTCAGAAGATTTATTTAGTCTGTCTAAGCCTCAGTTTTCTCATTTGTTACACTATGATGAGAATACCTATTTCATGTTTCCCGGCAGGATTAAATGAGGCTACGTATGTAACAATGCACATACCACAGTGCTTGGCACTAGTAAGCCATGTGTGAATTCTGGCCGAATACTGTAGTCATTAACATAGCGGATCTTAGAATATAGTTGTCACAGTAAATCTGTGCCTTTATCGAATTTACTTAATCATAACCCAGAAGGCAAATTTCCCTAGGCTCTCAGTGACCTGATATCCTCTGTATTTGCCAAAACATTTCTATGGATATACTATAAATCATTTAATTGACCAAGTTTCTGTCTTTGCTTTGACTGTGAAATGTTTTAGAAGCAAATTATCTTCCCACCTAACTATATACAGGACCTGTAGTACACATTGTCCTTATGTTTGCCTTATGAGTTCACTTCACTCTTTTTACCACAACCTCCTTAACCATTCACCTTACTGTTTGGTATGTATTTCTATAAACAGGCTCAAATCTTTTGTGCGTTGTGATGGAGTGCTAGTAATTTTTGGAGGTTATAACAAGAGAGGGCTGAACTCGGCAACCTAAAAGCCTTTGTTGACTGACTGACGTTTGAATGCCTGATCTGTCAAATCACAATAATGGAAAGAAAATAATGCCAATTCCTCAATAATGGATATGATAATTTGTACTATTTTATATGGATAAAATTCTTTGATTTATTGAAATAAGAAAAGCAGCTGAAAGGAGCTGAAGTATGTTTTATCTAAACATATAGAAAGACCCATAAAGAAACTTCACTTAAGGCCACGTACTTGTGTTCTCAAATCTTTAGGAATCATGAAATGAAACGCGGCTACCTTTTATGTGATCAGTTTCTGAACAAAAAGTTAAAAGAAAAAAAAGTCTTGTAAATATTTTAAAAACTAACTGAAAACCCAGACCAATGGGTGAGTGACTAAGAATTACTTCAAATTACCATGTAAGTTAAATGTAGCCCGCAAGGTGCATTGCCAGCATTAGGTTTTAAAAAGCTCTTTCAATCTTCAAACTTCAATAAGGATCTTAAGGAAGCCCAGTTTTCTTGCTAATAGTGAGCCAGCAAAAAAGAGTCAGATGTTTGTTACTATCCTGTCATTGGGATTTTCCTTTAAATCAACCACTCAGCAGTGCAGATCTCTGGGGAAAAACTTTTTTTTTTTTTCATGATATCTATTTCTGAATTCAAGTGTGATACTGTCATAGAGTCTCACAGAATTTTGAAGGGACCCCACTTCCATGGAAAGAACTCCCAAAACTGGGCCTTGACTCTTAAAAAGAAGAAAAATATACAAGTGGGTGATATTAATCTCAGAAAATACTTTGTCTTTCCAGTGATTTAATTCCTCAAACCATGAGAAAGCTGTTGATTGCAATCAATTTACATAGAAATTTGTCAAACTATGCCAACATTACGACTGCAGCTTCAAAAAATATAGCTGCCTGGAGTAAGCAGCCCCGAATCTCCTGTGAATGCAGAGGCAGGCCATCGATGCTATGGGGTTCTTTTAACTTTAATGTTTTAATATACACATCCCTCATGCCAAATTCTTTCACTGTAATGACATGACATCTTATAAAAAAGTAACAGGTTTGTGCATACAGGAGACATATTTCACCCTGTGCGTTTTAAAAGATGATTGTGACTTAAGGTTTGCAAAAGTGGAAATGGTTTTCTAGCGGGGAGACATCAGCGAGGTGGGTTGCCTTGACAACGTGGGTTAGCTGCATCAAGAAATCCATGGCAATACAGGACCTTCTTCTGTTATGTCAGGATTGCAAACAATCTACCACATTAGGTTAAAAGAAAAGGAATTCCACAGCAAGGCAGTATTATCTGACCTATGAAATATTAGTTCTCACTTTTTATCATGAACCTTGTTAGAAAAGATGAAAAAATCTAGGTGAGCAAGACAGTCAGGAGAGCAGGAGTAAAGTGGGTTTCACTCAAAAGTCTGCTCTCCTCTCCTCTAAACCGCTTCACCCCCAGAAGGATTCCAGGAGTTCTTGCATATTCTCCGAAAGTCGATCCTGCTAAGAAAAGATGTATCTTACCCCGATTCTGTTGATTTCCCCAGCAGTCGACACAAAGCTTCTCTCTGGGGATTATCCCTTGGTCCTATTGCATATTCTTAAATAATGAGCATAACTAAGGATTGCCACAACAAAGCTAGTTATTAGTTAAATAGAAAACAAAACCTGTTAACATATGAACCCTGTAGTCCAATTATCCTGGCGGGGCTGAGGAAAGATTTATCTATAAAGCATCAAGCCTCGGAGATGAAGCCTGTTATTGAAAACCTACATTATTGAACATGCTTGTTTCCTTCCCCCAGCAAGCACCCCTTTGTGGCACTGTTCAAAGTTCACAATTTTGATACTCTGCTTCTAAACATCACCATAAAGCAATTTTGAATGAGAGCTTAGATTTTTCTTTTATAAAGGATTCTTTTAAGGAAATGAGAGCAATGCTTTTCTTTGGCTTAAACTGCAGTATGAGTTTCATTTTCAACACTGTCACATGCTGCGATCCATCAGATATTATCAGAGGTGGTCCCCAGTGCAGGAGACATACTGTGTGTCTGGGCTGCCCTTCGCTTTTGTCTTTCCCGGCTTGAAGATTGTGGAAGTGAATTGGGACTGGAGGGACACATATTAGGAGCAAAGGAACTGCCTCTGTAACAACCAAGTTGAGAAGCACCAGGGCAAAGTCCCATGAGTTCAGATAGTATGAATCTGCACACGATGATGGCTCCAACCTGTGCAGGGCCAAGGTAACCTAACTGACTGTGGTGTTGACTATGAAAGCTAAGAACAAAGAGAGTCTTTGTTCTAACTGGCATTTATTTTCTTTCTCCTGGGTGATAGGATGTCTAATAGATGGACCCACCATCTATAATAAAGGCCAGTGTTACTCATCAGATTTTATGTCTGGTGGAAGCACAAACCATCACTCTAAGCCTATGAATAGTTTAAAGGGTACCAGTGGTTGAATGAAAGCCTTGTTTGCTAGAAGTATCTTTAGAAATGATGAGTGAACACACATAGCATCAACAATGGCTCACTGACTATATACCAGGCAGAAAAATAAGCTTATTTGGGAAATTTGCCAAAGAAATAATCATGTACAGCTTTTGGTTCAGTCCTAAATATTAGAATTTCCCATTAAATCAATAAGAATGCAGAAAATCAACACAAGTATAAAGCCATAATTTGTGCTTTACTACATTCTTTTACCTTACAAGTTAATAGGTTCACAACACACCTTGCATACAAACACTCTTAGGGACAACATGAACCAGGAATTTAATCTAAGAAAATAGAACCCATCTTGATGGGTGCAGCAAACCACCATGGCACATGTATATGCATGTAACAAATCTGTATTTTCTGCACATGTATCTCAGAACTTAAAGTGTAATAGTAAAAAATTCTAGCTACAGCATATTCAGTGAAGAATAAAATCTCTTCCACAAATAAATAATAGGGAAGTAAGAAATGAAGTGTGGCAGCATAATTCCATATAAAAACAAAGAACCATTTTTATGCCAATGATGTCTAGCATCTAACTGAGACTTTCTTCTTGATATTTTCAGAATGACTGAAAAATGTATTATTAATCATTCTCTCCCTGAGTCAATGCTACAAAACACGGTCCTGTGCTGGCACCACTGGGAACATGGTAGAAATGCAGAATCTTGTGCCCCACCTTATGCGTACTGAATCAAGATGATATGGTTTGCCTGTGTCCTCACCCAAATCTCATCTTGAATTGTAGCTCTCATAATTCCCGCGTATTTTGGGAGGGACCCAGTGGGAGGTAATTGAATCATGGGGGAGGGTATTTCCTGTGCTATTCTTGTGATAGTGAATAAGTCTCATGAGATCTAATGGTTGTATAAAGGGGAGTTTCCCTGCACAAGTTCTCTTGCCTGCCACCATGTGAGATGTGCCTTTCACCTTACACAATGATTGTGAGACCTTCCCAGTCGTGTAGAACTGTGAGTCCATTAAGCCTCTTTCTTTTGTAAATTGCCCAGTCTTTATCAGCAGCATGTAAACAGACTAATACACAAGACACACAAGACTTGATTCTTTTTTTATTTCTATTTTTTGAGATGTATGCCATGTACCTAGAGGAAAAGTATCATTTTAACAACCACATAGAATTTCACTGTATGACAATCTCTTGCTCTATTCCTCTGCACGCTTCTTTTCCATTATCTCAAGATAATCATTTTCAAGTATGTTAAACAATGCTCCCAATATTTACCTCCATCTTTTTATATAATGGTCTTCTATTGCTATTGACAGCTCACTAATATTACAGCTTTTCTTTTGATCTCATTATTGTTGATGACTTAATGCTTAGCCATACCATTTCTTACTCCCATTTCCCATAACATCCCAATATAAGTGTATGGCTACACTGGTTATATCAATATAAGAAATTATAACTATATAAAATGGCATTCATTAAGTAAATTAACTGTTACTCTAGAGCAGTGCTTTTGAAAGTGTCATCTAGGGACCCTGAGACCCTTTCAAGGGATCTATGCAGTCAAAACTAATAATAATTCTTTGATTTTTATTTTAACAAATTTGGTTAAATTTGGTTGGAGTGTTTCATTGAAATCAACTTAAGCTGGGGTCTTAGTTTCTACTATTTCTCCAAAGTCACCTGATAAGGCCTGTGATTCAGAAATGTGGATGAGGAGGCACTCTACGGAAGACTGAAGATATAGGCTATGTGGAAACGAGGAGATTATTTTTCTTACAGAAATAAATTCCTGAGCTTAGACTTCTTCAAAAGACTCGAGCCTACCCATTAAAGGTGTCTGGAAATATTTTTATGACAATGAGTCTTTGGAGCACACACCTTCTTCAGGAACTGAGTGGCTGAAGTCATACTGAAAATCAGGGGCAGCCAGCCCTTTTAGGCCAGTATACCTTGGGAAAGGAATACTTATCTAGCTGCAGGGATTATCTTCCACATTTAAGGCATACAGTTGCACAAATTGGTCTGTGGCTGTCACAGGGAGCTGTGATCCAAGGAGGACCAGAGACTCCTAGACGTTTCTTTTGGGCCTGAAGCTAAGAATCCCACAGTGAACTCCAAACAGAAGCTGCAGTTGTTCAAGGTTGCTTAGTGCCGGAAAACTAAGGTGAATCAGGCGCATCAGGCATCTAAATTCCAGAACTCAAAAGGTAGTGTCTCTAGCAGTTGGGGCCAAGTAGGTTTCTCCTCCTTCACTGAAATGGTATGCTTTGGTGCTCCTGGTGTCAGTCACTGCTGAGTTTTTCACTTCTGCTTCTTCCATTTCACGGTTCTTGAACCAAATAGTTATCACTGGATCATCAAGGTGGAGGGTTGATACTGCATAGCAATCTGTGTACATGGTCTTTTGGAACACACATTTAAACACTCTAAGCTCTTCCACGGTAAAAATTGGATGACCTCAATGTGCACAGCTTGGTTTTGCTGACATGAGGTTGTTTGGGAATGCTATAGTTCAATCAGCCGGGTCACGATAGCCACACTGTAGTGTCTCTGTCTACTCTGTGTCCTTTTAGTTTTTCATATATTTGAATTCTAAATAAGATTATATTTTGAAGTGGGAGGGGGATTCTACTACCTTAAACAGCTTTGAAAACCACTTGTAATCTCAAAGACACGAACAAAAATTCTAGAACTATCAAAAATGCTAAAAAGCTGAAATTAACTTATAGTTTAGACATACTGATAGTTAATATTTATTCTCATCATGTTCCAGATATGATGCTAAGTGTTTTGCATGCATTATCTTATTTAGCTCTTTTATGAACCATCTAAGGGGGTACATATTCTTATTATCCCCATTTACACATGAGGAAATAGAGGCATGGAGAAATTAAATAGCTTATCTAAGGTTATAAAGCTACAATGACTACTTTTAAGAACCCAAACCTTAGCCGCTGACTCTAGAGCTCAAGATTTAATCATTACACTGGTCATGTAGTAGACTAAAATTATGGGCTATTGGATTACTTTGTAAGAGAAGTCTTTAAGGTAAATATTTTAATGCATATATACAATGATTTATTAGTTTATCAGGTACACTTATACAAATGACTGCCTGGAACAATTAGTACAGCCCTTTAGAAAGTAAGCATAAGATAAATATTGTTCAAATATGTCAGACAAGGCTACCTGTTTTTATTAACTTTTAAAAATGAACTCCTGAAGAGGTTTTGGTTTAACTATTTTTCTATCTTAATCGTGCTCACTTTATTAATTTGCTCAGCAAATTCTTTATAGATAATCTAGATTGTAAACTTAAGCCAGCATAACCCTTATCTGGATGGCCATACATTCTGAATGACTGATATGCAAATTAATCAATGCATTGAACACCCACAATCATCTAGTGCTTGAGAAATAGCTCTTTTAAAATGTGCATGCTACCTTCTTGTTGGCCTTAAAGTGGATTCAATGCTAAATATTGATTTTGTAAGAATAAAAGAATGAATCCGCTACAGTGTTGATGATGGAGGGATGGGAGAGACAATAATACCATTATTTTCTAGGACTCTACAAAGTACTTTTACTGACATCATTTTATTTGACAGAATCCCCCAAAGTTGAAAAACTAGGTATTATTGCCAACCCTCTACCTCCTTTCCCTGTCTTGAAATAAAACTGTCTTAAGTCACAGGACTCACCGAAAGCCAGCAAACAACTACATGGTGGGGAAGGTGAATCCAGTTCTTCCACACACTAAATCTAGATTCTTTCCACTGTATTTTACTGTATTCCAATAAGAAAATATTTGCAGAGTTATACGAACATTTCTACCTCACAGAGATCATACATTCTTGGCCTGGGGACTGAATCTAGCCTTCAGACCTCTTTTCTTTTGCCTGAAGAGTTTTTGAATTTGAATTACTTACTATTATTTTAAAAATGGTAAGAGATTAAATCTGGGATTTTCACTTCGTTTGCAAAAGAGTTTTGGTAACAGTCAACTAGAATTTAGTAGGAACATCCCCCGTGAGAGTAGGCACATCTATTTCAGAATGCTACAGACCTCACCACTCCTTACCGTATCCCTCAGTTCTGTTATCTGCTATTTTTCATCATAAAACCAGATCTCTTCATTCATTTTTATTACCTGTCTGGTTCCTGATATAAAGTAAATTGTCTGTGGACTAAGCAGATCTCTACAGACACTGTTAGTAATTTTCCTCATCCAACTTGGGCAGGGTAATCTTTATGCATCTTTCTAGCCCTGGTTTCCTACAGTCAACAACCTTTTTATCTTAATTTTCTTCATTAAATTGTTCCCCTAATGGAACAGAGAGGCAGCTTTGAAATTGAAGATTTCTTCAGCTAAAAATTCCCACAAATTTCCCTTGTGTCATACTTTAATAGTTGGAATTAGCCCTGTCTGGAATTACTAGAATCATTCCCCATACCATTTTCAAGTCTGTTTCAAATTATTTTGACTAACTCATTTTCCAACTCCCTCCCTCCATCTCTGTCCTGCCAGAATGTAAATTATCTGAGGTCAGAAGATTCTTATCTTGCCCATCACTAAAATCTTAGGGCCAGGTACAATGACTGGCCACATGGCAGGTGCTCAGTAAATATTTGTTCACTGAATGAAGAAGGTAAAAATGATGAATCACAAGTGGATGATACTGGAGCCCTCTCAGTGTGGTCTTTCAGACCTAGTTGCCTGCTGTGTGGTCTTCTATATGAACAGAGTCCTCTCTGCTCAGCAATCTTTTAGGAAATAATTCATTTCCTAGATGCAGAAAAGGATCTAGCTCCGAAATTTCTTAACTTTTTTTATTGATAAAAATACTCCTTCAAAATATCAGTTTTTGTATTGAACTAACATTTACAGAAAACCTAGCCTTTAAGAAAACAGAGTTATCTTTCTTAGGTTAACTAAACTGATTTGCTTAGATTTTAAATCTATACTGGGTTTTGTCTGTTTGTTTGTTTTTTCACTGTGCCAAGTTGAAAATTGCTTTCAGCCCATCCAGCCTCTTTTCTTGGGGTCAAAAATCTTTCATGTATGTCTCAGGGCTGCAGAAGAGCTTTGCTGTCACTTGGTTTTGCTTTATTGTGACCTTTACTCACTAGCCAACAACTTAAAAGGAAAAAAGAAAGTGTAGCGAAGGTACTTACATCTGGCTTGCAGTCACTTTTCAGGATGCCTCCTAAATGCTAATGGCCTCAAACATTTTCCTTCTCTCTCTTCTCTTCTTTCTTCTTCCTTGTTTTAACTCGACTATTTTAATTCTACCTTTTAAATTTAAAAAAATAGAGAGAGAGTCTTTCTTGCTTTTCTCACCATGGTTCGCTTTAAAGGGTAATGAGAGATTAAGACACAGGCTGTTTCTTTGTCACTCAGATCTTGGACTCCCCTCTTACACAGCATCCTATCCTGCACCCCTAAGCTACTGTAGACATGAAGCATTTTCTCTATATCTTTTACAAATTCTTCTGAACATTTAAAATGCATTTGAATGTGAGGTCTCTTTCTTCCTTTTTTTTTTTTTTTAATAAATTGATTCTTCACTTTGCTTTTCACAAAATCACAGGATTTTAAGTTGGAAGAAACTTTAAAGATACCCTACCAGTCTCCTTGTTTTACAGATGAAGAAACTGAGACAAGACTCAAAGCAGTTAAGTGCAGAACCAGAATTAAAACCCAACCTTCTGACTCCTAGTCAGAAGTACTCTTTCCTTTAGTGTTGAAATTATTTCTTCTTTTTATTAAGCTATGCTCCTTATATTTTAGTTAAAAGATGATTTAAAACTATTTATCATTCCCTAAGTGTAGGGCTGTTTGCGCCATGGGAAGGGAGTACAAAGTCCTTGGGAGGAAATTCCTTATAGTAGAAGCACTGTTGTGTTCTAGGTAAACCTATTTTTACTTTGTTTCATATTTCCATGTGGAGGGATCTCTGTCAGAATGACAAAGTTAGCCCATCACTCACTTCTTCACCATCAAGAATGAGGAAAAAATACTGGGTATGCATTCCTCAGCATCTGTCTACCTCCTGCCCTGCTTTTCCCACATATTTTATAATCTCTCATGCTATATATTTCACAGTTCTCCTCTGTGGCTGTCTAGTTTGAAATACTCATATGAAAGATAACAACATTGGAATAATTAGGCTATGAGTAGTATGTTCATGTGGGAAACAACAGAAGTGAAGCCACTGATGGTGCCATTCAGAGAAAAATACGGACCAGAAGGAGGCTTACTTGGGAGAGATTAATTATCTTTTAGCATGAAATCTTTCAGCCATCTGCCTTATTTTAATGTTGATAATCTCACACTTGCATGTTGATGCATGTACAAAGAAGCTAGGCACCATCAGTCCAGACAGATACTATCAAAGTATTTCTTATTTCTCACATACTTATCAATCCAATAGGAATTTGGTTCAATTTAAAATATTATCTTCAGAAAAGCCATGTTGATTTCCACCATCTTACATTTCAAAAAATTAAACTAAGAAGTTAGAGAAAATGTCTTTTGGTATTTGATGTTAAGACTTGAGAAATTAGAAATGTTACTTATTTTGGTACACTGATTTTGTATCCTGAAACTTTACTGAAGTTGTTTATCAGTTCCAGGAGGCCTTTTGAAAGTCATTAGAGTTTTCTAGGTCTAGAATCATTTTGACAGCAAAGAGAGATAGTTTGACTTCTTCCTCTCCTATTTGGATGCCTTTTATTTCTTTATCTTGCCTGGTTGCTGTGGCTAGCACTTCCAGTACTATGTTGCATAGGAGTGGTGAGACTAAGCATCCTTTTCTTGTTCCAGTTCTCAAATGAACTGCGTCTAGCTTTTGTCCATTCAGTATGATGTTGGCTGTGGGTTTGTAGGGCTCTTTAGATGTAGATGGCTCTTATTATTTTGAGATATGTCCCTTTTAAGACTAGTTTGTTGAGGGTTTTTGTCATGAAGGGATGTTGGACTTCACTGAAAGCTTTTTATGCATCTATTGAGATGATCACATGGTTTTGGTCTTTAACTTTGTCTATGTGGTGAATCAAATTTACTGATTTGCATATGTTGAACCAACCTTGCATCCTAGAAATAAAGTCTCCTTGATAATAGTGAATTAGGTTTTTGATATGCTGTTGCATTTCGTTTGCTAATTTTTTTGAGGATTTTTCCATCTATGTTCATCAAGGATGCTGGGCTATCGTTTTCTTTTTTGTTGTGTCTTAGCCAGGGTTTTTATCAGAGTGATGATGTTATCATAGAATGAGTTAGAGAGGAGTTCCTCCTCGATTTTCGGGAATATTTTCAGTTGAATTGGGATCAGCTCTTCTTTGTATAGCTGGTATTATTTGGCGGTAAATCCATCTGGTTTGGGGCTTTTTAATTTATTTTTATTTTTTTATTACTGATTCAATTTCATAACTTGATATTTATCTGTTCAGGGTTTCCATTTCTTTCTGATTCAGTCTTTGGAGATTGCAGGTTTCCAGAAATTTATCTTTTACCTCTAGATTTTATAGTTTGTGTGCACAGAGGTGTTCAAAACAGTCTTTGGACATCTTTTGTATTTCTGTGGGATTGGTTGTAATGTCACCTTTGTTGTTTCTGATTGTGCTTATTTGGATCTCTGTTTTCCTTTGTTAATCTAGTTAGTGACCTGTTGATCTTGTTTATCTTTTCAAAGAACAAACTTTTGGTTGCACTGATTTTTTTGTATGCTCTTTCGGTTCTTAATTTCATTTAGCTCTGCTCTTAGTTCTTTTTTTTCTTCTTCTAGCTTTAAGGTTAGTTTGTTGTTGTTTTTCTAGTTTCTCTATGTGTGATGTTAGATTGTTAATTTGAGATTTTCCTAATTTTTTGAAGTAGGTGTTTAGCACTATAAACTTTCCTTTTAACACTGCCTTCGCTGCATCCCAGAGATTAAGATATGTTGTGTCTCTGTTTTCATTTATTTCAAAGAACTTTTGATTTCTACCTTAATGTAATTGTTTACACAAAAGTCATTTAGGATTAGGTTGTTTAATTTCCATGCAATTGTTTGGTTTTGAGACATCTTCTTGATATAGATTTCTATTTTTATTTTACCATGGTTCAAGAGTAGGCTTGGTATGATTTCGATTTTTTTTTTTTTTTTAGTTTATTGAGACTTCTGCTTTATGGGTCAGCATGTAGTTCATCTTGGAGTATGTTCTGTGTGTACATGACAAGAAGTGTGTATTCTGTAGTTGATGGACAGAGTGCTCTGTAGATGTCTATTTGGTCCAATTGGTCAAGTGTCAAATGTAAGTCCAGAATTTGTTAATCTTCTGCCTCAATTAACTGTCAGTGGGGTGTTGAAGTTCCCTACTATTATTGTGTGGATAAGTTTTTTTCTTGGATCTATAAGTACTTGTCTTATGAATCTGGGTACTTCAATGTTGGGAGTGTTTATATTTAGGATAGTTAAATCTTGTTGTTGAATTGAACTCTTTATTATTATGTAATATCTGTCTTTGTCTATTTGTACCGTTTTTTAAAAACTATTGGTTTAAAATCTGCTTTATCTTATATAAAAATAGTGACCCATAATCTTTTCTGTTTTCCATTTGCATGGTAGATAATTTTCCATCCATTTATTTTGAGCCTATGTGTGTCGTTACATGTGAGATGGGTCTGTTGAAGAAAGCAGACAAATGAGTGTGTTTTCTTTTTTCTTGTTTTAAATACAACTTGCCTTCTAAATGGGGCATTTAGACCATTTACATTCAGGGTTAATGTTGATTTGTGAGGTTTTGATCCTATCATGAGATGGTTAGCTGGTTGCTTTGCAGTTTCTATTGTGTGGTTGCTTTATAGGGTCTGTTTTATAGGGCTGCTTTGTAGGACTATGGACTTAGGTGTGGCTTTGTGGTATCAGGTATTGTTCTTCTGTTTCCATGTTTAAAAGAAACTACCATCAGAGTGAACAGGCAACCTACAGAATGGGAGAAAATTTTTGCAATCTACTCATCTGACAAAGGGCTAATATCCAGAACCTACAAAGAACTCAAACAAATTTACAAAAACAAACAAACAAACAAACAAACAACCCCATCAAAAAGTGGGCAAAGGATATGAACAGACATTTCTCAAAAGAAGACATGCATGCAGCCAATAGACACATGAAAAAATGCTCGTCATCACTGGCCATCAGAGAAATGCAAATCAAAACCACAATGAGGTACCATCTCACACCAGTTAGAATGGCAATCATTAAAAAGTCAGGAAACAACAGGTGCTGGAGAGGATGTGGAGAAACAGGAACACTTTTACACAGTTGGTTCGATTGTAAACTAATTCAACCATTATGGAAAACAGTATGGCGATTCCTCAAGGATCTAGAACTGGAAATACCATACGACCCAGCCATCCCATTACTGGGTATATACCCAAAGGATTATAAATCATGCTGCTATAAAGACATATGCACACATATGTTTATTGCGGCACTATTCACAATAGCGAAGACTTGGAATCAACCCAAATGTCCATCAGTTACAGACTGGATTAAGAAAATATGTCATATATACACCATGGAATACTATGCAGCCATAAAAAGGGATGAGTTTGTGTCCTTTGTAGGGACATGGATGCAGCTGGAAACCATCATTCTCAGCAAACTATTGGAAGAACAGAAAACCAAACACTGCATGTTCCCACTCATAGGTGGGAATCGAACAATGAGAACACTTGGACTTGGGAAGGGGAACATCACACACCAGGGCCTATTATGGGGAGGGGGGAGGGGGAAGGGATGGCATTGGGAGTTATATCTGATGTAAATGATGAGTTGATGGGTACTGACGAGTTGGTGGGTGCAGCACACCAACATGGCACAACTATACATATGTAACAAACCTGCACGTTGTGTGTTTAAATAAATTAAAAAAAAAATAGAACTCCCTTAAGGATCACTTATAAGACTGGTCTAGTGGTAACAAATTCTCTTAGTGCTTGCTTGTTTGGAAAATATTTTATTTGTCCTTTGCTTGTGAAGTTTAGTATGGTGGGATATAAACTTCTTGACTGCAATTTCTTTTCTTTAAGAATGCTGAAAATGGGCCTCTGATACCCCCTTGCTTGTAGGATTCCTTCTGAGAAGTCCATTGTTAGCCTAATGGAGTTATCTTTTGTATGTAATATGACATTTTTCTGTGTCTGCCTTTAAGATTTTTAATTTCATGTTGACTTTGGACAGTCTGGTGACTACATGCCTTGGTGATATTCATTTTATATAGTATCTTGCAGATGTTCTCTGGATTTCTTGTATCTGGATGTCTACCCCTCTAGCAAGATTAGGGGAATTTTCTTGAATTATTCCCTAAATTATGTTGTCTAGGTTGTTTACGTCCCTCCTTCTCTCTCAGGAATGCCACTAATTTGTAGGTTTGGTTGCTTTATATAATTTTATATTTCATGAACACTTTGTTCATTTTTACAAATTTTTTTCTCTATTTTCATCTAACTGGGTGAGTTCAAAACACCAGTATTCAAGCTCTGAAATTCTTTCTTCTGCTTGGTTATTAATACAGCTTTCAATTGCATTTTGAACTTCCTCAAATTAAGAAAAACATCTCTACAGCTGAGAGAGAAATATATTTAACTTAATAAAAATTTAAATGTAAAATTAATTTAAAACTCAATCATAAGATGATGCTTTGGGGAAATCTTTAGTTGTAATTGTGTGTGTGTGTGTGTGTATGCTTCTGACTTCTGCACACTCTAACTTGATGCTTTTTGTGCTTTCCATATAGATCATTGGAATATTGACTTCATCATTTTAAACATAGTTTATGTTTCAAAAACCAGAATAAAAGAAGCTCCATTTTGTGTATTGTTAGTTCTTGTGTATTCTTAGTTCTCGTTAAAATAAAAAACGGATTTTTCTCAGAAGTGGATCTGTATCCTTTTACAGTTAAGAATTTACTTTCATATCTGTAATAGTAACACAGAGTGACATTCTTACTAAGCAAGTGAGGTTGTGTTTTCCCAGCAATAGTTTTCAAAGAAAGAAACAATTAACAGAATTAAAGTAGTGTATCAATCTACTAATAAGGAAGTACTAAAAATAAGTTCCATTTAATCTATCCAGTCAACAATTATTATTCAGCAGTTGTTTATTTAAGGCTACTTTGTGACAGCCTGTATCAAATCCTGCTCTGTATTCCCAATTCTCTCCCCAGTAGTGTCCTGGATATTTAACTGCTAAATAACACTTTTTGATTAGTCCTGGTTTTGTGAAGCACAGAGAACAAAAGAGAGAGACATTAAATTTTCTATGTGTTTATAACATTTTTGGCTTTATTTTTGCTTTGCATATCTTTAGCTATGAATTGTCTTACAAAGATCAAGCATATGATGGTGTACAGCTCTCTCTTTGAATTGCCTGTACCATTTCCTCCGCAGTTACAGAAAATTCTTTCATCTTGTTCCATCCTTCTGCAGTAGACTATATGCTCCCTGAGGGTAGGGTTTTATTCTATCTTGTTCACTACTGAACATGACTGGCATATAGTAGATAATACAGTAAGTTGAGAGAATTAATAAACTGGGCATGATTGGAGGTCTCTCAGAACAATCATTCAGAACATAGTTTGCTGGTGATGTGAACTGAACTCTGACTAGAGGGAGAACTATGTTTATGGATGGATGGTTCCCAAAAGAATAAGCTCTTTTGCTGCCCAGAGAAGAATATTTCTATCTGAACAAGCTACTCTATAATACCAATCTCAGGTGAATTTCTTTGAAATTTCAAAAGACAAATTGACCTACTAGTATTTTATTTAAAGGCAAAAGATACAATCCATGTGATAAATCCCAAGTTCTATTAGAGTAAATCATGAGACACCTGTATTTTTCATCTCCTAATTATTTGATACATGTTGGCATTGTAATCTATTCACACTGGAATATTATCTTAGTTGAAATACCAATTGTACTTCTAAGAGCAAGAATTGTCCTTCTAAGAGTTAAGGAAATAAAACAAATAAAAACATCAAAACAAAGACAAAAAATTAGTAACATGATTAATGCTCCAATCAAGTTGAAATACTTTTAATAATTTTTTGTTATTTTTTAGTCTACTTATTTTGTCTTTTTCATAGCAAACAGCTTAAGTAGCCTACTGGACTCTTCTTTTTTAACGAATGAAGCAGTGAGAAAGTAAAGGGAGGGGCGTTTGACTGTAGACAATACCACCACTGGACAGTGAGAAATTTGTTGTGGAAAATTTATCTGGCTGATTTGAAGAATATAGGTTTGAAAACAAAATCATTTCCCTAGAAATGTTCCCTAGAGTATTCTCAGTCATTTAGACTTCCCTTAGGCATCATATAATAATAGAATGGAAATGAGTATGCATTGTGAATTGTATGAATTTTTTTTTTTTTGCAAGCATTGCAGGAAAGCTTTTTTTAAGCTATACTACGGCAGAAATTTTCATTGCTTTCAGGCTTATATATTTGTGAATAAATGGAATAGCAAATCTGCTCCACAGAATTGGGTTCCTATGATAGGGAAATAGCCTGAAGACATCAAAACTTCATTGCTCAGGGCTTTCTTATCATGTAATCCCAAGTACTTTAAGTAAAATTGAGAATTAATTAAAAAGAATGCCAAAGATAACTCAAAGAACCATAGAATGATTTCAGAATGTCCATGCACACTAAAACTCTTGCCAATGATCAAAAGAACAGAAGTTCATCCAGAATTGTCTTTTGTAGACCCTTATTTATTTATTTATTTGAGATTTAGTCTTGCTCTGTCACCCAGGCTGGAGTGCAACGGCATGATCTTGGTTCACTGCAACCTCCGCCTCCCAGGTTCAACCGATTCTCCTGCCTCAGCCTCCCAAGTAGCTGGGATTACAGGCACTCGCCACCACACCCGGGCAATTTTTTTGTATTTTTAGTAGAGATGGGGTTTCACCATGTTGGCCAGGCTGGTCTCGAACTCCTGACCTCGTGATCCACCTGCCTCGGCCTCCCAAAGTGCTGGGATTACAGGTGTGAGCCACCGCACCTGGCCCTGTAGACCCATTTTTGTAAGCCCTAACTCTTGGTGTCGATGTTGTTTAAAGCAGAAAAGGAGTAGCTACATTAAATGTTGAATAAGGACTATTGGAGAAACAGAAATGACAGCTGATGCTCTGAGAACAGAGAAGAAAGAGAAACAACAAACCCAGATAGAAAGGCTTTTAAAACATAGCAGGATGTAGAAAGCAGAGTGAAATTAAACAGCCTTATATGTATTTCAAGATATAGAAGTTGTTAATGTTTTCCACCTGAAAAATAATTGGTGTGAATACAATGATATACTTGAGATATGAGGAAAATACATTGGGTAAAATATTCTTGTTTAAGAAAGATGACTTCAGAAAAAAATTTTTTAGAATGATTTGTTTTAAAAGACTTCTATCAGGAATGATTTAAGTAAGAATTAAAGTTTTGATGTTTAAAGAGAGAATGTCTCAGCTATTTGGTGGTAGAGTAGCACAGTGCAATGAGAACATGCTTTAGAATCAGGGAGCTTTGAGTTGTGTGATATTGAGCGAGTTTGATATGATATTTTATTTTTCTCCTCTGTAAAAGGGTCTTGATATGCCTACACAAAATAGGATTGTAATGAAAACTGAATTAGTTAAATGATATATGCTAAATATTTGGCCCATAGAAGGAATTCAGTATGTGGTGGTCATGTCAGTGAAATAGCAAATTCCCCTTAATGGTAAGAAAATTATGCATTTTGAATTTATTTTTGTCATTAGGCAACATCATTCAAAGGGTGCAGGAAGATTCTAGCTAGGAATCTGGTCTTATCCCTTTTTCTGTTCAATTTTAAGGTTATTAATGATAAGACATCATTAATAATAATCATCAAATAATCAATAACAAATTTGGGGCAGTTAACCTGCTATGGTAACTTGCACCAGTGCTTGGCTCTTTTGAAAGATGAATGCTACATCAAATTAAGGCAAGGAAGGAATTAACAGTGTTTGTTAAAGATAGTTCTTCATTTTTAAAAATAGGCATGTCAACTACAGCACTGTAAATAATTATAGTGGAAAAGTAGAAATACCAAGATGACTACTTTTTTTGACATAGTTAATTCACACAGAACTTATATTCTACGAACTTTCCAATTTTCAACTATTTTTGATCTACAAAAATGGTTAGTGTATATGGCTCAACATAAGCATTACTAAAGCAAAGATAATTTACTCATTATCTTATTTTATTTCTACAAATGAGACAAGAGATAAAAAGATGCATGGAGTTACATATCCTGTATTGTACATTTGCCAAATAGTTTCTATATAGAAAATAGAAAAAATATATTTGGGGAGATAGAAAGCTATCAGTAGTATTTGCTATCCTCATAAACTTGGTTTCATATTTAACATTTGATTTCACCCAGTCAGGAGTAACTCAAATATGAACTCCATGCAATTCTTCAGCTTCAGAATAGGAAATTAGTTTATGCTTCCTAGTTGATCTTGAGTGCATTTTCCAATTGCACTGAGTGGTCACTATGCTTTCTTTGTGTGTGACATTTTGACTTTTCTGAGCCCTCAGAATTATTTCTGACCCTGGATAACTTAGCAGATTAATGAGACTTTTATTGAGTGTTAGAAAAGTAGCTGGGCTACTGACTTAAAGATGATGAAGATTGCTTTTCCTTGAATAAGCACTTGATTTTATTTTCACTTTAAAGATTGTCTTCTGGAAACATTAAAATACCTTGATGAATTTACTAACTAGATTTTGGTGGAGTAAGAGTTGCAATTAATGAGTTAACATTTTGCTGATATCTTTAGAAACTAACCATTAAGCCCCAAGGTTTGCCTATGAAGATTTGCACCTTTCTATGCAGAATTGTACCTTTCTACTTTAAGAAGTCATTTAATCTAAACAGAATCTCCTGCCTGCATGGCTAATGGCAGAAATTCAACATCATTAGCTAAATTAATTGTTTCATGTGGGTTGTTCTTTAGAATGTTATAAACTGTAATAGAATTACCAAATTGAAGGCAATTAATTGGATGTACTTCAAATATATTCTAACCAAATGCTATACCTAGCATTCTCTGTAACTGTTTAGAAACTACCAAAAGAAAACTGTTGATGAATCTTAGTGCCATCAAAATAGCCCAACTACAACAGTTTTAAAACGCCTCATATCTGTATGGTTTGTATCACCTCAGAATGTGATGACTCAGGTTGATGACTGAGAAGGTCATCACCGTGATTACTGCCTCTTAAGTATTATTCCAGTGCCTCATATTTTTAAAGGAGAAAGTGAGATGTTGGAATACTTCCTCTAGGTTTTTAAAGCCTATGCATCATGGAGGGAGGAATAGAAGGCATGTTCCTCATGTCTAGGACTCATGTGTTAGAAAAGAAGTTGAAGATTCAGATCCCTACACAAGTGCCACAGAGGTACACAGATGAGTGGAGATGGCACACCGTCTCAGGATCAGAAAGAGCGGGAAGGCTGAAAACTGTGAAGAATTTGAAAGCAAGTCCCTTTTCAAAGGGGCTAGACACCACTTGACTCCACTGGTTGTTGTCATATGGGAATGTGGTTCCAGTAAAGCCAGATACTGTGATTTTTCAAATAAATTCACATATATGGAATTGCACATGAAATAATTACATGCTTAAATGCTGGTAACTAACCCATGGCTCAAATAAAATACATCTGTGGGTGCTGGGGAAGCAACCTTTGGATCAGATTCTAACACCCCTATACATATACAAGTGCTATTAAAAACAATGTTGAAATGCTGTCCTTCATCAATGCTTAATATATTGATATATTAATAATCAATAAAAGAAAATTATTATTCAACTTAATTATTCAAATTAATCAAAGAAGATTTTTTTAGAAGAAACTAAGATATTAATCAACAGATAGTAGGTACATAGGTGCCCACTAGATTGCTGTGACACATTCATTATCATGAATTGTTTTTTTTTTTTTTTTTTTGAGACAAGGTGTGGCTCCATCACCCAGGCTTGAGTGCAAGTGCTGCAATCATAGCTCACCACAACCTTGAAACCCTAGGCTCAAGGGATCCTCTTTCCTCAGCCTCCTGAGTAGCTGGAACTATAGGTGTGTGCTACCATGCCAGGTTAATTTTTTTTTTTTTTTTTTTGGTAGAGACAGGATTTCACTTTTTTTTGCCCAGGTTGGTCTCAAACTCCTGGGCTCAAGGGATACTCCTGCCTCAGCCTCCCAAAGTGCTGGGATTCCAGGTGTGAGCCACTGTGCCTGATCCATTATCATGAATATTTAAAAAGATAGAAATATTTGCTGCCTTTCTCTGGTTTATTAGTGTGTTTGTTGAGGGAAAAAAAAAAGATTTCCTGAGAGAGTCGTAAATTATTAGGAATGGAATATTAATAAAGGATGAAAGTTATATTGAAAGGGTATACTAGATACTACAAAAGCTGGCAGTGTAATAAAAAGACTTTTCAAGTTTCTTCTCAGCATCATGTTTTTTAATTAAACAAAAAATGAGTAGTGGTGATAGATACAGTAAAGAAGAGAAAATTAGAATATGTTATTATCCTAGATTGTGGCCCTCAAATTAAAAGAGTGTATTTGACAAAGTTGAAATGAAAATTTCATGTAAATTTAAGATGAGAAAAAAATGAAGAAATATATAGATTCTATGAAATAATTTGTATTTCCCTGAGGACTAAGAAAAGACATTTAGAAAATCATGGAGTACAATATGTCATTTAACTACCGCAGACAGTGTTCAGCATCTGTCCAGCGGACGAAACAAAGGGCAAGGAATCAAGGTCCATTTCTATTTCTGGCATTGACACCTCTGGGCCCTAGAAAAACAGTGTTACCCTGCAGCACTCAGGCCACCCATTGTTAAGAAAAGACCATGCATATCCTAAATGAATTCTATGCGTTATTTTCGATGGCTATAAACCATTTGTAGATTTTAAAAACTGAGGCTACCACAAAAGCAAGGAATGTGATTCTCTCTATATACAATTTACAGAATTAATGAAGAATTGCAATGGTTAGCCAGCAATCAGGTATGTACTAGAATATTCTTGTTTGCATTTCAACTCTGCTCATTCTGGAACCCATTGTGTTTCTTTCCAGGCAATGTCCTATAACTTTTGCTTGGCATTCAATTTAAATAAAAAAAGCAGCTCTAGGATGATTCATTATTTAAACTGTGGTCTTAATATTCTCCCTTGGAAACTGAGGCAGCCGTATATGTGAGGCTACAGTTAGGCAAGAAGATAAATAAGTTACATGCTAAAATCCAGAAGTCCAGCTATCAAACATGAATTATATAAAGTTCATCGTCCTTGTTTGTATTGTTTACAAGTTGTTCTTCAGCGGCTTTGAGTGAGACACTAACTTTGTATCTGACTTACAGTCTTACCTTTTTTCTTTAGAAAAATATAACACAAATGAGGAATTTGAAGACAAACATTATAGATACAAAATACACTTACCTCTCTCTTACAGCCTGATGCACAATATGGAAAATAGTATCTTTTATTTCTACCTACTCTAATTACACATGAGGCATTAAACCAATTCCCAAATAAAAGCAAACATAAATAGTATACACTTTATAGAAGAAATCATTCTCTTCTATTACCTAATAAATAACTTGTAAGAAATTTGATGAGTCGATGTTGCTTAAGGCAATGTATCATGTAACCTTCTTGGGAATTGGCATCCGTAAGCACAATACTATCATAGTTCTCATCAATTCAATTACATTGAATTACAAGTACATTTTGCATGCATATACATATATACATCTATTATGTACGCACACTTTTAAAAAAGCATTGAAGGTAATATATCAATCAGAAGCTATATAAAACATTAGTGCTATAAAGACACATGCACACGTCAATTGCAACTATTCACAATAGCAAAGACTTGGAATCAACCCAAATGTCCATCAGTGACAGATTGGATTAAGAAAATGTGGCATGCATGGAATACTATGCAGCCATAAAAAAGGATAGTTTGTGTAGGGACATGGATGCAGCTGGAAACCATCATTCTTAGCAAACTATCACAAGCAGAAAACCAAACACCGCATGTTCTCACTCATAGGTGGGAACTGAACAATGAGATCACTTGGACTCGGGAAGGGGAACATCACACAGGGGCCTATCATGGGGGGGGAGGGGGGAGGGATTGCACTGGGAGTTATACCTGATGTAAATGACGAGTTGATGGGTGCAGCACACCAACATGGCACAAGTATACATATGTAACAAACCTGCACGTTATGCACATGTACCCTACAACTTAAAGTATAATAATAATAAATAAAAAAAAAATAAAAAAAAAACATAGAAGAAAGGAAGGATTATCTGCAAACCCTTGGATGAATTTTGTGCAATGAGCTCAACACAAGACACGTACCCTTAATGCATATTAGCATATTAGAAGACTCTTACTGGCAAAGGGAATAGATTTCTAAAACAAGTCTGCTTTGCAAATGGTCCCTCCCAAACCAA
Organism: Macaca thibetana thibetana; assembly: GCF_024542745.1. Classification (NCBI taxonomy): domain Eukaryota; kingdom Metazoa; phylum Chordata; class Mammalia; order Primates; family Cercopithecidae; genus Macaca; species Macaca thibetana. The sequence goes on along the minus strand of NC_065582.1, from coordinate 26,247,285 downwards.
TTCCTATTGATACTGTACCTTCCGGAGGGGTTTGAGCTTGGTCTCCATTATGAAGTCATACTTGCAGAGCTCACAGCAACGTGTATCTGAGCTCTTTATCCACTGGTGGAGGCAGGACTGGTGGACAAAGCGCAGTGTCCCAGTGCAGCGACAGGGTGTGATGAGGGGGCTCTCTTCATCCCCTTCGCAGTGACAGATTCTGTGGAAAGACACAGCAGCCAGCATGAGATTTCCCAGAGAACACTTCTCACCTGTGTTGTTTCTGCCCTTGCTTATACCAGGGCTGTTAGAAACAGCAACCTAAGATTCAGAACACTTGGACATTTCACTCCAACTTTAATGCTGGAACCAAATCTATGACCAATACAGATTAAGCATTCCTAACCTAAAAATCCTTAATCTGAAATGCTCCCAAATCCAAAACTTTTTGAGCACCAACACAATGCCGTAAGTAGAAAATTCCATTTAGTCAAAACATAGCAAACCCAAAGTTTATTCACTACTCCGAAGGGAAAAGTAAAATTACCTTCAGGCTATGTGTACAAGGTATATATGAAACATAAATGAATTCTGTGTTTAGACTTGGGTTGCATCCCCAGGATATCTCATTATATATGTGCAAATATTGCCAAATCAAAAAAAAAAAAAATCCCCAATCCAACACACTTCTAGTCCTACCCAAAATATCTTATTACATACATGCAAATATTCCAAAATCCCCCCAAAACTGAAATGGAGACACTTCCAGCTCCAACCATTTTGGAAAAAGAACACTCAACCTGTATTAATTGACTTTTACTTTTATGGTCATTGCTGGACTCAAATCATGTAATAAGTTGTGCATTACACACCAGCACATCAACAATGCACTGTCATTTCATTCATACATGGAAGTCAATTTTAATAGCACCACTATTGTGCTATGTCCCCAATTTAATCTATTTAATAGGATACTATGTATGCGCTTTCATATATAAAAGTTACGAGTTTTAAGTATTCTAAGGAATATTATAGTTTGGTAAACTTTATTGTGTTACTTCAATAATATCAGACCATGGCATAAAATTTATTAAATATGGTATCTTACCAATGTGGAAAAGTTCTCAAAAAATTTTAAGGTATAATGAAGGAACGAAGTTAATACAAGAAGTCTTAGCTTGAAAATATTACAGATATGTTCTTAGGAAGATGCACACCTATTTGGTCACAACAAATGGTCTAAACTGTCAATAATCATCATTGTCTAAAAAAATCACAAAAATCACTGATCACACAAAATTTGAGTACAGCAAATCTTATTGTTTAAAAATGCTAATAAATACATCTACCAATGAATTGAGTTGAATCAGTTTCTGAACTACTATGAATTCTAGTTTCACAGATTTGCAGTCTAAAATCATTTTATCTCATATTCAGGTTTTAAAAAGTAATTTATTTTTCTCTTTGGATAAGACAAGTCTCCCATAACTTTAGCTGGTGAATTCAAATCTCAGCCCTTTAATAATCTGAATGATGTAACCAGCAGTTAGACATTGTTAATAACTTTCATTAGAAATGTTGCTTTAAATTTGTTAAACATAGACACTCATATGTTTACTGTAGCACTATTCACCATAGCAAAGACATAGAATCAATCCAGATGCCCATCAGTGGTGGACTGCATAAAGAAAATGTGGCACATTTACACCATGGAATACTATGCAGCCATAAAAAAATGAAATCATGTCTCTTGCAGAAACATGGATACAGCTGGAGGCCCTTATCCTAAGTGAATTAACACAGAAGCAAAAAAACAAATACTGCATATGCTCACTTATAAGTAGGAGCTAAATATTGCATACGCAGGGACACAAAGATGGAAACAATAAACACTGGATATTGTTAAAGTGGGGGAGGGTGGTGGGAAGTAAAGTTTGAAAAACTACCTATGATGTACTATGTTCACTACTTAGGTGAAGGAAACATTAGAAGACCAAACTTCAGCAGCATGCAATACACCCATGTAACAAACCTGCGCAGGTAGCCCCTAAATCTAAAACAAAATTTTACAAAATGCAACATTAATGTTCAATGTAACATTTAAACTTAAAAAAGAAAATCTACATAATTACTTTTTTCACCTAAGTTACAATGGCAGACTGGAAGAATGTATGAATCACTGCTACTGTTCTTTCCTTTACAGTGTATAAAGTGTGTATAGATATAGATACATCAGCTCTCTCCCCAGGGGAAATGAAATGGCTGCTCACTCAGATAGTGCAGAAAGATACAGGAACTGAAACCCAACACTCCCGGAGACCTCAAAGTAAAACAGTATGACAGAGTACACCAGGATTTTGAATGAATTTCTTAAGTAAAAATAAAGTGAGCAAAAAGGAACACTGCCATCTAAAGTTCTGGGGTGGAAGTGCTGGGATGAGAACACAGGGAAAGTCAATATTAATGTCCCCTTCCCCCTGAACTAATTTAGGAAGCAGCCGCGTTGGGTGTAGCACTACATATGAAAGGCCAATGTGTTAAGGAAAATTAAAAATTATCTGAGTGCCTATTTTTAATATAATAACCTGAAATAGCTTCTCTCCAAACCTAGGCCTCAGAAACTGGACTTGTTACACTTTGTATCATGCTTGTTGCCAGTTTAGTGTCATAGCATAGATGTTCAGTAGATGTAAATTGAATAGAATTGAATTCAGTCAACAAAATGACTTACTACAAAAGCAGTCAGTAAAAGTAAATAGAGGCGTCTCCAACACTTAAGTTGTAATATTTACTTTTGGAGCCACTAAAATCTAATGAATTATACACAATAAGAGTTTGATATTTCTTAACTCCTTGGACATCCATCTCCTGCCTCCACAGAAAGAAAATCTCTTCAACCAGGGGTCAGTAAACTATGACCCAATTCTGTCCACTGAATATTTTTAATCAATAAAGTCTTATGGGAACACAGTCTTACCCACTGGTTTATGTATTGTTTAGAGCTGTGTTTGCAGAGTAACAGCAGAGTTGAGTAGTTGCTGCAGAGACCATCTGGCTGTAGAAACTAAAACATTTACTATCTGGAAAATGATTCAATTCAATATTTACAATCTGACCCTTTCAGAAAATGTTCACAGATCTCTGCCTTAAAGTACACATGTGATTCTGAGTTAAAGACAATGTATTAATATTATTGACAATAATAAAAACAAATTTTACAAAATGAATCACTCTAACCTCTGCAATTAACAATAAAACTCAAGTAAAGGTACATAGAGAAACACACAATAAAAATGAAAACCCTGCTTGGCCTGGCATTAATTCCTGTTGCTTCCAAGAACAAAATTTCTTATTTGAAAAAAAAAACAAAACAAAACTGCAGTTAATGCTATCAGATCTAAGTTCATCACTAAAAGAAGATTGTGTCAAATGCTCTATAGGTACGAAAAATATTTTGCAGTTCTGATTTTTTCATTGACTTTGAAAAAGTAATTTATTCATAAACTGCTTTAAACAAAGACCCCACTGATTACTGAGTTCAAACTGACCTGACCTGTTTACTTTCATCCAGCTTCTTATGTCTCATAAAGTTGTTTTTAAAAATTTCTGCTAAAACTACTACCTGAAGCACCACTAACAATATCATTTTGTCATAAAATTAAGGTTATTTCCCATAGGGGAAATAAAAAACTTGGTTCATTTTTCATTCCCATTTCACATGATTTATTTTTACATATTTTTAGCATTTTGAAATTTTTCCAAATTATCTGGCTGAAGTTGAACCCCAGGAGTCTTTTCAAACCATGTTGAGATTGTTCTAAATGAATTTAAAAGCTAAATATCAACTTCAAATATCTACTAGAAATAAAAATAATTTGATAGTGCCATTAAAGAGAGAATTAAATAATTCCTAAATTGATATACTTCACAAAAATCACAATCACTGAATTATAAGTGGAAACACAGTAATGAAAACATAAACACGCTTTTCTAACAGAATAATTGTGTAGAAAAGCTGATTTCAATAATGTAATAAAATTTCATTGTGAAATATTCATAATTTTGGTACATTTTTACCTGATGGGAAGTTGGGGCTTGGGAATTGAATGATTCTATAAAATTATTGGTGATCCACATTGGTATCTGTCACCTAGTGACAGTTACAAGCTGAATTCACAGATGTTACTGGCATTTTAGTATTTTACCAGTCTGCTTGCAATCTAATTAGCATATGTTGAGACTTTCACCATTTATGACTGAATAAACTCTTACTTTTACATAATTTCTAGCTATCTGTGAACAGCAGACCACATAATGCTATGCAGCAAATTAAATTTTAGATTGGTGTGTGTGTATGTGTGTGTGTGTGTGTGTGTGTATGCTTCACATCTCTTGCCTTAATGTTTCAGTTTTAAGAAAAGTAGGGTTTTTTTTTTGGTGTTACATATCTTCAAATGGTCTTTAGTATTCCCTGTCCCCATCCTTTGCCAAGGTTTCCTGACACTGGTAGAATCATATTTTTTTCTTCATAAGTTTTTTTTAAAACTCATCACTTAAAAAAAAAAATCTTTGTGAGGGCCATAGTATTATGCAACTCTGGAATTGTTAAATTCACTCAATAGTCATTTCATTCACGCACATTTTCTTGGTTCTTGCTATATGCAAAGAAAATCAGACACCTCAGTGTCTTTCATATCTTCTTCCTTTTCTTCCCCACAACTATGTCTTAGTGGCTTTGAATTGTCAACAGAGACACAAAGTATCTTTAAGACTGTTTCCTTCCATTAGGAAATCATTCTTAAGATATGCAGTTATTTAGATCCTCTTAATATACTGCCACTCTTCAAGAACTCTATCACCAATCATATAAACCCAAACTGCTTCACCTTCTTTTCATATGAGCTTGTACAATTTGAGTTTACCTTACCTATGCAGGCATATTTTCCACGAGTCTCTGACATACAACCACAGTAGCATGGTACAGAGTTTAACAGCTAATAAGCTGTGGGTTTTGCCACAAATAAGTTACTGCTGTGCCAAGATCTTGATTCCTGTCAGCTTAGAGAGCAGTTTTGAGGTCTTGGTGTGTTGTCCGTTCACCCTGGTTGACTCACAAATGTTATCATGTTTTGCATGTTTTAAAAAATGTTGGGAGACACTGGTGTGGCTATTGAAAATACAATTAGCATTATATTTGTTGTTCCGCCCATCTATACGTGTTAAATTACTTAATCTCTGTGTTTCAAGTTCATCATCAGTAAAATGGGAGAATAGTGATCACAGACTGTTAGTAAGAATTAAAGTAAATGATCAATTAAGTGATAATTATTAATAATCAATTATTTCATATGATTATTAAGTGTTGTCATTTAATTGATCACTTAATTTAATCCTTATTAATAGTCTATGACCACTCTTGTCCCATTTTATAGCATAATAGTCTACTAAAAGCAGTCTTTTTTAAAATTAATGGTCAGATGATTATTTCCTGAGTGTACTGCATTCTCTATATTAAAGTCTGTCTCTGAGAATTTCCTCAAGTATGTTCTTCATACCTTTGATATTTTCCCTCCTTTAATAACACCTCATCTAAATTAAGACTCATCTAAATTTCAGACTCACATTCCTAATTAAACAGCCCCTAGTTTTTCCTTCTCTATAATGCTCTCTCCTATTTCTTGAGCTGCCATTGCTCTTAAAGCATATACCACACATATAAACAGTCTCTGTTGTTTGTTAACTGTTTCATTCATGCAAGTTCTGGAATTATGAGCTGAATAAATTCATGTTTAATAATTTTGTGGAGGCAGGATCTTTCTGTGGATATGTATTGATATTCAGAGTAATTTAAGTTATGAGAATGTTAAGAAGTCAGGATAAAGATGGCAAAGCACTAGACCATAATGGACTGGCTTTCATTAAGCTTCTATTTAAACATTTACAGAACATAGACCAAAAAAAGCCAGCTTAGTCAGAGGATATGGCAATTCTCAGAAGTTGTTACCAATGACCAGTGTTTTGTTTATGTTTGGGGAAAATTCACTTATAGTGAAAGTGAGAAATATGTGATCCTTTTATATACCATGAACCCTTTAATTTGCATTTAAGGAACTAAACTGAGGTGTAACAATTTTATACCCTATCTGAGCAACAGAGGAAGTCAAGCAAACTGATCTGCAGTAGAAAGGAGAAGTAACATACTTCATAAACAGAGAACAAGATGGACAGTAGTTAATATCATTCCGACTAACAGCTGTTTCCAGCTACTCTTACTGACATGGAGCCAGCATGCATTTTTGTACTTAAAACAAAAAGGTATTATAAGCCAGATTTCAAAGGTTTCCTTAACAAAAATGAAGATAGATATCCTAGGCCATCATTCAGCCTGAGATTTAAAATACCTTGAAAACTCAAGTTAAAAATACATTTATGATATAAGAATAAAAATATTTTACTAACAGATAATATTATTTTTGTAATCATAAGTTTCATCATTCTGAATATGTACTCTTTTTTTACATCTGCAGATGAGTGACAGTTCTTCATACATATGAGATTTTTAAAAAGTGTTTTGTTTTCTCAAAGGAATATTTTCAACTCAAAAAAGCTGCTACATAGCATGACTTCCTGAGTTTAATTTCATGCCCTAATTTGTCACCATTGACTTGGTCAAAACCTCAGACCATCTGCACAGAGCTGTAGGGAATGATCAACAACAAAGACAATGACATGGCAATGTCCCTAGCTTTCCTAACTATTTCTGGAGCTGATCCAAGAGTCGCAAGTAATCAGCCACATTTTTTTTTTTCCCCCACCAGACATCACAGTGATGGAAAACAGCGGAGAAGAAGATAATGATCACCTTGCTTGGTCAATAATGAAAGCAGAGGAGGCCAAGTCTTATTTGAATTCATAGACATTGAATTCTGAAATGGATTGGGAAGGTGCTATTGGAATTGCTTCCCCTGGGTGTCTCATCCCCTCTGGAGATGGTTCGATGCCACTGATACTAGGATTTTAAATTCTGCTTGGGACTGAGGATTCCCACTGAGATTCTATTCTCATCTAGCCTAGTGGTTCAGTCTTATAGTGGGCCAGAGGCTCTTTGAAGACTTTCTGAGAGGTCTCCATGGGCTCTTGAAATACATTAGATTCCCCCATTCCCTCTATTGACGTGTGTAGCCCTAGGAGTCCCAGTCAGTGTATCTAGCAATAGAATAGATCTTTCTTATTTATCTCAAGATCAGTTCAGACTGTCCAAATCCTCCAAATCAGGAGAAATTAAAAGCTAGATTGTGTCTTTTAGGATAATCCCTTCCCTGTTAACCATCGCTTTACTGCCCTCTCTATACTCATTGGTTAGCTTAGAGGACCATGTATTTCTGCATAAAGGAAATGAATTTCCCCAGTGCCATTTATCTTTCCAGATCCTACCTTACTATTTTGATGACTTGTAGATAAGTAAATAGATAATATATATTGAATGAATATCCGAAGGTTATGATTTTCTCTACATTTGCATATGTCATAAATATTCATTTTGTATCAGCTTTGAGATCTTTTGAGGTATATTTGTAAGACTGACAAAATTAAACTAGAGATATTTCTAAGCAAGTGTGCTTAAAGTTATTAGGCTAAATTTTTGTTAGCTGCATACGTTGAAGTAAAATGGCAAACAAAGGGACAGATAATAAAAACTCATTTGGCTTTAATATGTAGATATAATCAAAGAAATATATGTGGTCAGATACAGAAGAAGGCTTTCATATATATATAATAACAGAGCTATCAGAAAAATTATGCAGTTATAACCTTTTACTCTTTTTCTTTTCTGCATGTGGCAGAAATTCTTAATTCAAACTGATTTTCTGATCTTTTTTTCTTTTGTGATGGCTAAGTCTTTGAATTTTTGTAAGCTCATCCTCAACCATGACTTCCTTTCAATTTTGTCCACTCATTAATCTTATCTGGCTGAGCATTACATCAAAGAAAGTCTCAAGTTGCCATGGATAATTGACAAAGCAGGCACTTTATTTACAGATAACCAAAAATGCATTGAATTAGAAACATGCCTTTGCATATGAATTCTTCTACAAAGGCAAGTAAGTGAAAAACACTGATGTTTTACAGCAGTTCCAACCACATTGAGTGAAGAATGATCAATTTTTATTCATGTATTCACTCATTCATTCATTCACTTAACAAATAATTTGTTGCATATTGTATATATGCAAGGTTTTATAAGGTTCTATGATAAATATAAAGATGAATTAGTTTCAGTCTTTTTCCTTTAAGAAGTTTATACTATGACAGTTTATGCATCAGACAACTGCAAAATTAGGCAGGATGCATTTAAAATGGGATGTGTGCCATATCAAGTGCTGTTATATGCAAAGGAGAGAAAGATCATCTCAGATCTGGGGTCAGGGGAGGGTGGTTAAAGTTTAATGGAAGGCGTGGCATGGGAATTGGAATTGAATTCAGGGTAGAATCATGGCAGATGGAGAAGGATGTTGGTAGAATACACTAGGCATAGAAGATGTTTTCAGCCAACGCTTAGAAGTAGGATTGACTGGGTAATTTGGTAACATTATGTGGCCAAGTATGAAAAGAACATGAAAGTTCTTACTCCAACTAAATACAATATTTAGTACATATTTCGTATATTTCTTTATTATATACAATGGATACCACATTATTATATAATAATATAATTAATAATACAATTTTAATAGTGAGATATCATGCTGAAAAATAAAGATTACACAGAGTCTTGTATTTCCCTCAGCCAGTGCCAACACACACACACACAAACACACACACAAACTAACTTTAATTGTATTTGCTTGGAGTAGGAACCTAACACACAATTTGAATAAAAAATTAAGATTACATTTAAAAAATGGGCAAAGGAACTGAAAAGACATTTCTCTAAAGAAGACATACAAATGGTCAACAGTTATATGGAAAGGTGTTCAAAATCACTAATCATCAGAGAAATGCAAATCAGAGTCACAGTGAAATGTCACCTCACACCCATCAGAATGGCTATCATCAAAACACACACACACACACACACACACACACCCAAACCCAAACAAGATAAATGCTCCTGAGAATGTGGAGAAGTTGGAACCCTTGGACACTGTTAGGAATAAAAACGTGCAGAAGCTCTTTAGTTTAATTAGATCCCATTTGTCAATTTTGGCTTTTGCTGCAAAGAAACTACCATCAGAGTCAACAGGCAACCTACAGAATGGGAGAACATTTTTGCAATCTACTCATCTGACAAAGGGCTAATATCCAGAACCTACAAAGAACTCAAACAAATTTACAAGAAAAAAACAACCCCATCAAAAAGTGGGCAAAGGATATGAACAGACATTTCTCAAAAGAAGACATTCATACAGCCAACAGACACATGAAAAAATGCTCATCATCACTGGCCATCAGAGAAATGCAAATCAAAACCACAATGAGATACCATCTCACACCCGTTAGAATGGCGATCATTAAAAAGTCAGGAAACAACAGGTGCTGGAGAGGATGTGGAGAAATAGGAACACCTTTACACTGTTGGTGGGATTGTAAACTAGTTCAACCATTATGGAAAACAGTATGGCGATTCCTCAAGGATCTAGAACTAGATGTACCATATGACCCAGCCATCCCATTACTGGGTATATACCCAAAGGATTATAAATCATGCTGCTATAAAGGCACATGCACACGTATGTTTATTGCGGCACTATTCACAATAGCAAAGACTTGGAATCAACCCAAATGTCCATCAGTGACAGACTGGATTAAGAAAATGTGGCACATATACACCATGGAATACTATGCAGCCATCAAAAAGGATGAGTTTGTGTCCTTTGTAGGGACATGGATGCAGCTGGAAACCATCATTCTCAGCAAACTATCACAAGAACAGAAAACCAAACACCACATGTTCTCACTCATAGATGGGAACTGAACAATGAGATCACTTGGACTCGGGAAGGGGAACATCACACACTGGGGCCTATCATGGGGAGGGGGGAGAGGGGATGGATTGCACTGGGAGTTATACCTGATGTAAATGACGAGTTGATGGGTGCTGACGAGTTGATGGGTGCAGCACACCAACATGGCACAAGTATACATATGTAACAAACCTGCACATTATGCACATGTACCCTAGAACTTAAAGTATAATAATAAATAAATAAATAAATAAATAAATAAATAAATAAAAGGAATAAAAACAGTGCAGCTGCTATGGAAAACAGCATGGAGGTTTTTCAAAGAATTAAAAATAGAAATATCATATGAGCAAGCAATCCCACTTCTAAGTATACAGAAGAATTGAAATCAGGACCTCAGATAGGTATCTGAACTCCCATGTTCATTGCAGCATTATTGACAAGAGTGAAGCTATGGAAACAACCTAAATGTCCATCAATTTATCAATAGAGAAAGAAAATGTGGTATAAGCCGGGCGAGTGATTCATGCCTGTAAACTCAGCGTTTTGGAAAGGCCGAGGCAGGAGGATTGCTTGACCTCAGTTTGAGACCAACGTGGGTAACACAGTGAGACCCTGTCCTCACTAAAAGTAAAAAATAAAATAAAATTAGTGGAGTGTGGTGTCATATGCCTGTAGTCCCAGCTACTTGGGAGGCCGAGGCAGGAAGGTTGCCTAAGCCCGAAAGATTGCAGTTGCAGTGAGCTTTGATCATGCCACTGCACTCCATCCTGGGCAACATAGTAAGACCCTGTCTCCAAAAAATGTGGTATATATACACAATGAAATATTATTCAGCCTTAAATAAAGAAGGAAATACTGCCATTTGCTACAGGATTGGCTGTTCATTGGATGAAACTTGAGGAAATTATGCTAAATGAAATAAACCACTCACAGAAGGATAAATATCACATAATACAACTTATATGAAATGTATAAAATAGTCAAACACAAAGAAACAGGGAGTAGAATAGTGGCTGCCAAAGGCTGGGGAGAGGGGAAAATGGGAAGTTGTTATTCCATGGGAGTAATTTTTGATTACGCAAGACGATGATTCAGTTCTAGAGATCTGCTGTACAACACTGTGCCTATAGCTAACAGTAAATACCGTACTCCACACTTAAATTTATTAAAAGGGTAAATCTCCTGTTAAGTGTTTTTTTTAACCACAATAAAGATAAATAAAGTATTTGCCCATAAAAAGTAAAATTATTAGAAGGATTAATTTGGCATGTTAGATTAGAAAGAAAAGGGAAAACAGGGAGAGACTATTACAATAGTCAAAGTCAATAACAATGAGAACAAAAGCCAGTGTCATAGTGTGAGAATGAAACGGAAAAAGAGAACAGATATTTTATAAACTTAGAGTTGGTAGAACTTAGGCATCAATTTGGGAAAAGGAAAGGGGACGAGCTATGGAGGAAGAGAGCAAAGGATGGACCAAGCTGACTTTAGGCTTTCAATTAAGCTCCTGGGGATAGATGCTCAAGAGTCATCTATTGGCTGGGTGCTGATGGCTCACACCTGAAATCTCAGCACTTTGGGAGGCCGAGGTAGGGAGATCACAAGGTCAAGAGATTAAGACCAGCCTGGCCAACACTGTGAAACCCTATCTCTACTAAAAATACAAAAATTAGCCAGGAGAGGTGGCACGTGCCTGTAATCCCAGCTGCTCAGGAGGCTGAGGCAGGAGAATCACTTGAACCCAGGAGGCGGAGGTTGCAGGGAGCTGAAATTGCATGACTGCACTCCAGCCTGGGTGACAGTGTGAGACTCTGTCTCAAAAAAAAAAAAAAAAAAAAAAAGAAAAGTCATCTATTTACAGGGCCTCTGAGCATTTGTTTGCCCCCACAATTACCACTTGAAAACAATCATGCTCATAATTTGATTTTTGACTTAGTTACTCAGCGTGGAGACAGTAGTCTTGAAAAGAATAAGGAAGTAGTCCAGACTTTCTCAGAGCTGCTACTCTGTTGGGTTTGAGATAGTTCAATGAATGATCATATTTAAAAGATATTTCTCAAAATAGCAGTAAAATTACAAACATATAATTTGTTAGGTTGGTGCAAAAATAATTGCAGTTTTGCCATTACTTTTGCACCAATCTAATAAAATGTGGTTCCTTCCTCTTTCTAATTTACATTTTCCCAGTGTGTAGGGAATCCAGAATGATTCTGACATAACTTAATTACCCCAATTATTATTATTATTATTTGAGATGGAGTCTTGCTCTGTCGCCTAGGCTGGAGTGCAGTGGTGCAATCTCGGCTCACTGCAATCTCTGCCTCCTGGGTTCAAAGGATTCTCCTGTCTCAGTTTCCGGAGTAGCTGGGATTACAGGTATGCACCACCAGACCCGGGTAATTTTTGTATTTTCTTTGTAGAGATGGGGTTTCACCATGTTGGCCAGGCTGGTCTCAAACTCTTGACCTCAGGTGATTCGCCCTTCTTGGCTTTCCAAAGCGCCGGTATTAGAGGCATAAGCCACCACGCCTGGCCCTTTCCCAGTTATTTACCTTTCAAATAGGACAAAATATAATTTTCTGGAACCAAATGAAAATGCCTTACAAAAATAAAATTACAAAAGCTTATTTATTCAGAATCCTGACAGAATGGAATTTCCAGTTAGGCAAAACCACTGAGACTTTTTTCTGATACCTTTCATTCTCCAAAAGCTGTGTATGAAGTGTAAACTCTGTCATTGAGTGATATAATGCAAAACACAGTATAATCTTAATTTAAAAATTACATTCATGGGAAAAGGTTACAAGGAAACATCAAAATCGAAATAGTGATGCTGCAGTTAAGTTTATATTAAAATAGTAGTTTTCTCTATTTTTAAATTTTATTTCTAGTAAATACAAACTAATAATCAATACAAATATTAAAATACAAAGATTATATTTTTCTAATTCTACTTCACTTTTTTCTCATTCTTTAATTAATAGATTCATGAATAAATTTGATAGAGTTATATATCTGAACGATTTGGAAACATGCCATGAGTTATCAGTAGATACTGAGTTGGGTCTAGTTCCCTTCCTGTCCAGCTTCCAGAGTAACTTTTGTAGCATTTTGTTTCCATAGTAACCAAAAGACTTCTACATACTGTCATTTATGTTTTTACAGAAATATAAACTTGCAGGTGCCAACCCTACAATTAATTTTATATCCCAATATACTTAGTCATTGCAAGGACAGAAAAGTATTTTCTGCTCCCCTCCTCCTTCAGATACACTGATATTCTAGGAATATATTGTATTATCTGAATTTTAAGTATATAAAACATATTTCATGTCAGCTATGGTATACATCTATACTCTATGCAAGTGTGTGTATTTAGACATTCTATTTAGGTATGTGAGATTCTGCTACAGTTTCCCAGAAGATAAAACTGGTTTACCTTATCATCTGCCATTGAAAGCCAAGATTGCACCACTGCACTCCAGTCTAGGTGACAGAGCAAGACTCTGTCTCAAATAATAATAATAATAATAATTGGGGTAATTAAATGATGTAAGAATCATTCTGGATTCCCTATACACTGGGAAAATGTAAATTAGAGGAAGGAACCACATTTTATTTGATTGGTGCAAACGTAATGGCAAAACTGCATCATTTGCATTTTCAAATCCCTGCATTTGTAGGTTTGTTTGACTCTTCTCAACACTCTTCACTGTCTGTTGAGCCTTTTGCAATGCCTGTCCTTCATTTTGTCTCCTTGTCCTTTCATTATCTTTTGACCTTTATCCTTCTTGGTCAAAATTTTTCATTATAAAGTACAGTCATGCCATGCATCCCTTAATGACAGGGATATGTTCTGAGAAATGCCTCGTTAGAAATGCCATCATTGTGTGAACATCACAGAGTGAACACACACAAACCTGATGGTGTAGCCTACTCTACACCTAGTCTACCTGGTAGAGCCTGTTGGTCCCAAGCTACAAACCTGTACCACATGTTGCTGTACTGAATACTGTGGACAGCTGTAACACAACAATAAGTATCTGAGCAACTAAACATAGAAAATGTACAGTAACGACAAGTGTAATAAGCAGTATCCTGTATAGTGCGCTTACCATGAAAGGAGCTTACAGAACTGGAAGTTGTTCTGGATGAGTCAGTGAGTGATGGGTGAGTGGCTGTGAAGGTCTAGGACCTTACTGTACACTACTTTAGACTTTATAAACACTGTACACTTGGATACACTCAATTTATAAAAAATATTTTTCTTCTTTCAGTAATAAGTTCACCTTAGCTTACTTTACCTTTTTTATTTTATACACTTTTTAATGTTTTTAAACTTTTTGACTCTTTTGTCATAACACTTAGCTTAAAACAGAAATAAATTGTTTAGCTGTTGAAAAAATGTACTTTCTTTCTATTCCTATTTTACAAGCTTTTTCTATTTAAAAATTTTTTGGCTGGGCGTGGTGGCTCATGCCTGTAATCCCAGCACTTTGGGAGGCTGAGGCGGGTGGATCGCCTGAGGTCAGGAGTTCAGGACCAGCCTGGTCCACATGACGAAACCCTGTCTCTACTAAAAATACAAGAAATTAGCTGGGCGTGGTGGCGGGCGCCTGTAACCCCAGCTACTTGCGAGGCTGAAGCAGGGAGAATCACTAGAACCCAGGAGGTGGAGGTTGCAGTGAGCTGAGACCACACCACTGTACTCCAGCCTGGGCAACAGAGCAAGACTCTGTCTCAAAAAAATTATATATATATATAAAATTTTAATATTATAAAATTATTTATATTTAATATAAAATTAAATATTAAATATATATATTTAATTTTACTTTTTAAGCTTTTAAAATTAAAAACAAAGACAAAAACATACACATTAGCCTAGGCCTACACATATATGCAGTCTGTCCTTGATGAAAACACACATACATGCACACACAATATACACATATACACACAAACACATATGTGCGTATTTAGTATGTCAAATAATTTTTAACAGAAGCTCAGCAAACAAATGCTCACCTCCTTTATTCTGCTTTGTGTTTTTACTGTCCTTTCACAGATTTGTTAGGTTCCTTTTCCCTAAAGCCCTCTACCTATCCCCATGCACAGTGAACACACTCTATTGCAATTGATTGTTTTATTATCTGTATTCTCTACTTCAGTGGTTTCCAAACTTTACCATGCATCAGACTCACAGGGAGGGTCAGTTAAAACCTAGATGGCTAGGTTCCACACCCAGCATTTCTGATTCAATAGATCTGGATTGGGGCCTCATAATTTGCATGTTTAAAAACTTCCGAGGTGATTTTGATGCTACTAGTCCAGGGACTCTACTTACAGAATCATGGATTTAGAGCTTCCCCCGCAAAGTGTCATTTGAAAATGAATTGCAATTTTCCATACCAATGAGAAATTTGAGGTCATCCCAAGATGAAGGCTGTTGAAAGCCACTGTATTTTCTACTTCCATCAATAAGTGTGTCAAGTTTGAGAACCACTGTCCTATATTTTAGATGGCTTCAGGAGCTGAAGGAAAATAAATTTGTACCAGTTGCTAGCCCCCAGCTTTCTTTTTTGGTGTGTCTAAATTATAAGAGACACACTCAAGGAGACCTCCTGTTCCATATATATTTTTGCTATACACGCACACGCACACACACACACACACACACATACACACGTATCTTTTGGGCATCAATTTGTTCACCTCAGATTAGGCTAGAAATCAGTGGTTCTCAGCTTTCGGTTGCTCATTAAAATTATCTGGCATGCTTCTAAAAATGTACCCACGCTGAAGCACCACTTTCAAGCCATCTGGAGGGAATCCTGGCAGCATTAAAAAAAAATTCCCAGGTGAGTGTAACACGCAGCCTAGGTTGAGAACCACTTGGTGAGATGATGTCTCTGGGCTTTTCTAGCTCTAACTGGTGGACTTTTGAGACTGTGGGATGCTGATTGGAACAAGGAGTCCTCTGATGTGCGGGGCATTTTGACAGTATATATGGCTTCTATTTCATTCTGGTAATGATTATTTTTTCCTTATTCCTCTTTTTTTTTTCTCCATTGTGACCCTCTTACTGTGTGGCAAAACATTTTAATTTGGTTACACCCCCAGAGAGTCATGATCTAATTTAGATAAAAGAGTTTCTAAAATAAAGACATCAGAATTTGTTAAAGTGGGCCTCAGAGGGGCCGATAAGAACAAGCTGGTAAAAATCAGGCAGAACATGGAGAGGTTTTGATTAGCACTTGTTGGGTAACCTTCAGGGAAAGAAGAAAGTTCTCAGTTTAACGTCGACACTAAAATCTATCGCCAAACACAGACACTTCTGAATGATGACATCTTCAGTTCTGCATAAACCTGGAAGTGAATGAAGGAGAACTAATATGCTCCTGGAGTGCTTGTATCTGACAGAGGTGGGAAGGAGGATACTGTGCCGTGTGTAGGGCTGTCAGGGTGCTAAGAGCAAAAGACAACTCGTTGAGGTCTCTGCAAGGGCATTTTAATTTCTGAACCAAATTAGATACCGGTATTTAAATTTACCTACTTAAATACCAACTGCAGAAGATCTGAAATAAATATACAACTACTCTGCAATAGTTATAGGGAAGATGATAACCTAACTGTGGTAATTAGAAATGGAGAAAATGTTCAAGCTACATATAAATTCTCAGCTATATATCCTGATTTGGTAGCAACAAACACTGTACCCAGTATTCATGTTTATACACACAATGTTTATTTTCTGTTTGTATAAATGTATAGGGGATCTAAATTTAATGCACACACAATAGTTTTAAAAATGAATTGTATGTGTGAGAAAAGAGAGAAGGTGTTTCTTTTTTTTTTTTTTAAGACAGAGGAGGAATTTCATATTGCTAAACAGATACAAATTTATTAAAGGAAGCACATAGTTCAATGTAACTGTAATTCTGGACACATATTGTTCTTAAATTAAGAAGTAGATAAACTCTATCTAATTAATAATCCTTCCTCTTCAATATTTTGCACTTCTATATGATTGGATATTCAACAAACTAGAAATTATCAAGGAAAAGATAAATGGAGCACAATATAGCCTCATAACATGTAAATACTGACCCATATCTGAATGAGCATCATACTTCCATCTATTTTTGCTAGAAATTTTCTGAGATTAGAAAATTCCTGGTTGATATTCAAATCTACTTTAATATGGTTTTTAAAGCAATGTCTATTTTTCTTAGTTTCTATCTAAAGGCACCACTTGTTAAATAATTGGCCCTCAGAATACATGCTATTTCTAAAAATTGGAGTGACATGTTTAGCTAAATTAGAAACTAATTAATCAATCCATTTGGTTTTGGTCATGTAAGATAATTTGCCAGTCAAGATAATCAGTATTATTGATGATACTGTCATTTCATCCCTGGAAAGATTATCTCCCAAACTGAAAACAACCAGAAAAAAAAACCTGCTAAGAACAAGGCATATCTTTAAAATATATAAAGAAAAGACAAAATGCCATTTCTACAATTTTTTCAAGTTATTTTTCATAAGTTGTGTGTGTGTCAGTGTCTTAATTCATTTTTTATCCATTCAAAGTACAAATTACTGAGCTGAAATGCTGTATAAAATAATACTAAACATTTATAACATAAAATGTGGCGTCATAAACAATTTTTCTTCTCTTTGTTGGAGAAATGCTTACTCTGCAAAGCACAGTAGCACAGGGTATATCTGAATATCTACTGACAACTGCAGTGATAAAAAGTATTCATATCAAGGAAATAAATTAGTTTGAAAACATTGAATTATGCTAGTAATGTATTCATTTGCAAAGCACATACCATTTTTCTCATTTTATGATCCTATAAATAAAGAGAGAGCCATTTTACCTTTTTCAAGTCTGACCACTCCAAGTAGAAAGAAAAGTTGGAAGCAAGATGTCCTGACTCTACGTTGAGTAGTCCCAAGGAACTCAGCTTTGGCAGGTTACCAACAAAGTTCACACCTATATTTCCTACCAACTCAGATTTTATTAAAATCAACAGGAGAATGGTTGGTCTTTGTTCTGACAAGACTTAGCAAAACCAAGGCAAAAACATAAGAGAATAAATCTGAACTTTCCTAAGAGTCTGTTACCTCTTAGAAATGAATGCTTCATTCGGTTGCTTAGTGTAACCTTTCTCACCTGAATACTGAAGACTGAACAGCTTATCTTTCACCTGTAGAACAGACTTTGACAATAGAATGTCAGTCTCATTTTTGTACAGAAAAAATAATAGGGAGAAGTAACTGAATAAGTAACAAAAGCTGAAAAAATATCTATTACTGAGTGAATATAAATCTAGGACCAACAGGTAGAAAACATGAGTCGGACTGATTAAATATTGGATATTAAATATTAAATGTGACAAAGAACTTTCTCACATTTAGAGACTCTGAAAAGAAAAAGGCTGCCCCAGGAAACACTATGTTCAAGGATGTGATAGATGATAACGTGTGCTACTGTTCCAAGGGTTTGCCAAGAGCCAATGGGAAAGTGACCTAGACGATATAAACTCAGTCTTCCCAATGACTAAATTGTCTGAAAGATTAAGGTGAAGGGAAGTGTAATTTTTTTCTCTAAATAAATGTTGAGAGCAAAGCTACTCATTATAATATAATTTTACTCAAAAATTTTATTTATAATGCACATTTTTCTTTGTTATGAAATTTCAGGTTCATCTGAAGATACACACATGAAACTGGGGAAACAGGAAATCTAAATGTTTTATGATACCACTCCCCTAGATTCATGTTCAGCTGCCTTGCTTGGTTGTATCTGCATTTGAATGATGTATTGCAGAGGTAAATTACACTTCTTGCAGTTTGTGCTTCCATACACCCTTAGTTACCAACCTCGACAGGGCTTTCACCCATGTTTATCTATCTTACTATGTTTAGCATTGCTGGACTTAGCAAAAACATACAGGATGTCCAGCCTAGTTAAATTTGAATTTCAGATAAACAATGAATACTTCTTTAGCATGAGTACATCCCAATGAAAAATTCTTTGTAGTTTATTTGAAACTTCACTGGATGTTTGATCTTGCAACCAACTCCCTTACTCTGAACAGATGACCTTAGAAGGCCATCAAATGGAAACATTTAAAATCTATAGACCTGCATATATCCACATTTTTAATTTTTCTCTTTTACTTCTATTGCAAAAAAAAGTCATACCTATTTTCCCTTCCATGGCCAATCTTTCCACTTTAGGTCCTATACCTTCCTACCTTCTCTGTGGGAATTTAATAAAGAACTGAGCCTCTCAATTTTCCAAATCTTCAACGGCTCTCTGTTTGACTCAAGGGTCCCCTAAATTAAAAACAAAAACAAAAAAGGCCTCTGAATTTACCTCTCCCTCCACTTTTCATACTCTCTCTTTTCTTTGCAGACTCCTCAGTTTCTGTCTGCCTTTTTGGCTGTTCTGTTCCTTCCCTCCGTTGGCTTCTTTCCCCTTCCCGGGGAATATTAAATGCTGCTAGTTAGAGCTCTTCAAGACCACATCTCAGTTTACAGAATTCCCATGGGGGATCTTGACAGTCACCACCTAGCTACTCAAGACTTCCTCATCTTAATCTAAATCAAGATCTCACCTCCGAACTCTAGACCTTGCCTATATCTCCCTCCTGAATATCTCTCTTTGGATATTTGTCTTGCACCTCAAACTCTCACGTCCCAAACTGAACTCATCCTCCCTTTTTAAATCTCTCTCTCAAACAATGTTCACTCTTGATAGTACATGGTGTGGTTACCTACCCAGTGTTCTAAATCAGAAACCTGAGAGTCGATTATGTGTATGTAATTTGTGACCAAATCTTGCTTGATTTAGTTTCAAAAATTTTTAAAAATTCATTCACCTCTTTTTATTCTCATAGCCACTGTCCTCTCTTCCTTGGGACACAGCCATGGCTTTCTAATTGATTGCTTTTGTCTTTGGTCTTGCGTCCACCAATCTATTTTCCAAGAGCAGCCTAAGTGATTTTCCAAAACACAAGTCTGATAGTGTCATCCTTTTGCTTTAAAGGCCTGCAGAAACTTTATTTTTGTTGTTAGAACAAAGTCCAAATTCCTAACTATGGTTGATAAGGAAATCCATGATTTGATTCCCCCACCTCCACTCCCTGGCTCTCTACTAGGCTACAATGAAATCCTCGTATACCATATCTCACTCATCTCTGGGTGTTCAGACAAGCCATATCATTTTCCTGGAACAGGTTACCCCTTCCTCTTTGCTTGGCTTACTCTTACTTCTCATTTGGATTTCTCCGTAGTTATTACTTCCTCAGGGAAATGCCCTAGTAGATGAAAGTTGTTCCTTTAGTTTCATTCACAGATTTTTTTTTTTAACTTTTACCTGTTTAATTACTTGTCTTAGCAACTGAAATATAAGTTCATAAAGGATGACACCATTACTGTCTACTTCCAGCTTCTAAGACATTGTCTTGACACAGAACGAATTAAAAAATAAATAGTTATTTGCCATATAAATGGATAAATAAATGAAAACACAGATATGATGACAGAGCTAGAAGGGTTTGCTTTAGGCACAATTTCTTAATTAAAAAATGAGCTAATATCCAGAATCTACAAAGAACTTAAGCAAATTTACAAGAACAAACAAACAATCCTATCAAAAAGTGGGTGAAGGATATAAACAGACACTTCGCAAAATAAGAGATTTATGCAGCCAACAAACATGAAAAAAAGCTCATAATCACTGGTCATTAAAGAAATGCAAATCAAAACCACAATGAGATACCATCTCACACCAGTTAGAATGGCGATCATTAAAAAGTCAGGAAACAACAGATGCTGGAGAGGATGTGGAGAAATAGAAACGCTTTTACACTGTTGGTGGGAGTGTAAATTAGTTCAAACATTGTGGAAGACAGTGTGGAGATTCTTCAAGGATTTAGAACCAGAAATACCATTTGACCCAGCAATCCCATTACTGGGTATATACCCAAAGGATTATAAATCATTCTACTATCAAGACACATGAACATGTATGTTTATTGTAGCACTGTTCACAATAGCAAAGAGTTGGAACCAACCCAAATGCCCATCAATGAGAGACTGGGAAAAGAAAACGTGGCACATATGCGCCATGGAATATTATGAAGCCATAAAAAAGGATGAGTTCATGTCCTTAGCAGGAACATGGATGAAGCTGGAAACCATCATTCTCAGCAAACTAACACAGGAACAGAAAACTAAACACCACATGTTCTCACTCATAAGTGGGAGTTGAACAATTAGAACACAAGGATAGAGAGGGGAACATCACACACCAGGGCCTGTTGCAGGGTGGGGGGCTAGGGGAGGGATGGCATTAGAAGACATACCTAATGTAGATGACAGGTTGATGGGTGCAGCAAACCACCATGGCACGTGTACACCTATGTAACAAACCTGCACGTTCTGCACATGTACCCCGGAACTTAAAGTATAATTTAAAAAATGAGAATATGCATAACATATATGAAAGCTATAGCATAATGGTACAAAGCATAACCTCAAATTCACCATCCAACCCAAGCTGGAGCTAGAACATTCCCAGGAGTTATCACTTACCTTTGGGCTCTTCCTCTTTTAAAGAAACCATTAGCGGAATTCAATGTTCCTTACTTGTTTTACCCTGTAACACCAAATTCCCATTATTGTCTCCATGGTTTCTGCAAGTCTACTCTGTTAGCATTCACTGATTAGGAAGCTGTCCCAAAAGGTCTGTTTGAGCACTGCCTGAATTGTTCTGAGTATTGTGGAGGGCACAAAACAGACGTAAGACAGGACTCCTGTGCTCAAGGAACTTTTTCTATAGGGAAAAGAGAGCTAACACACATAAAAGTAGAGAATATATGACACTGACTGGAAGAATTATGAGATTTCCAAGAAAGAAAAGATCACTGTGGACCCGACTAGCTTAGAAAACCTTTATAAAGAAGGATAAAAATGAAGTGCATATTGAAGCATGCCTAAATACGAGCATTTGGAGACAAGGAGTGAGACATTTAAGAGGGAAAGAACTACATTTGGTGGTGGTGTAGTTGAGCATTACTGTTTTGTTTCACTTATTTTTCTTGCTCATAATTCTTTTTTCACTTCTTCTGGTACTACTGCAGTTCTTTTTGCTGTTGAAATTTCCTTTTCCCAATTCATAAGATTTAGAGGGGTTGCCGATGGCTACATTTTAAATCCAGCCTTCCTATTCAAGGACTTGGTCCAAGCACAAAACCCCATGCTCCTGGTGACAGTGATTGACTCAAAGATGGGTATGTGACCCAGGGCAGGCTAATTTTATGCCTTCCCTGGGATCTCATGTATAAGTGCTTGAAAAGAACATTTCTCTTTTCTGTTAGGCCACTGCTGATAAAATGTAAGCCTGAAGCTACGTCTGGCCAGACTATCTCTTCCCTCTTCTAAATATAGGAAATTTGCCTGCAGTTGGAGGAAATGACTCTCACAGAGAAGGAGAGAGAGAGTGAGAGAACCACATTGTTTCTGGAGTTCCCGAAGCGATCTGTATACTTTGTTTTACTGTTCGTGTGGTTAACATACCCCTTTCTTGTTTAAGCTCATTTGAATTGATTTCTGTTGATTTTATCCCATTAGAAAAGTACTTAACAAAACAGCTAGTGGGCTAAAAAGTGGATGTGGTGGAGATGGAAAGTGTAGAGAAGGACTGGAATGGGACACTGGAATTGAGAAAGAAAGCACAGATCAGACACCAATATCCGGAGGAAGAAATGACAGTGCTTTGTTGGAGACTGGACACATCCCATATGGAAGGAATAAGATCAAAAATGGAAAATCCAGGAAATTTGTGGACTCACTGATAGAAATGGAAGTAGTTGAAATGAGGAAGTGGATTTGAATGGAAGCAATAACCAAACCATGACATTTGAGTTCCTGGCAGAGGTGGGACTTTGCCAGACTATGGTTTTGGTGACATAACCCATCCTATATTGGTCCGACAATGTGAAGTACAGGAATGGAACCTAGTCATGCTCTGTGTCATCATTCAAGGGAATATGATAAAAAAACTACAGATATTTGGCTTTTCAAATACATTCTTTAGATTCTTTTCTCTCCTTTCTCTTCCTATCTAAAGCATGGGAATGATTTGTAGCCTAGATTAGTGTTTCTCAAAGTGTGGTTCCTGCATCAGAAGCTTCAGAATCACCTGGGAACATCTTAAAAATACAAGTTCATGAGCCTCACCCCAGAGTAAGGGCATCAGAAACTCTAAGGGTGGGTCCAGGAATCTGCATTTTAACAAGCCCTGCAGTTGACACTGATGTTCACTAAAGTTTTAGAACTGCTGGTGTAGAGTATTCTTTCCATGTTGGCTCTACAGCAGGTGAGGCAATCCAACATACAGTGCTATGATTTTGCATCCTAAGAATTATTCCCTTAGAAAAGTACATTTTCCCTAAAGCTATTCATTCAAAAACTATGTGTTGAGAATGTGCTATCTGCCAGGCATTGTTCCAGGTACTTTGGATTTTGCAGTGAACAAATTTGACACCGTTAATAATAATAATGCCTATATTTTAGCAATTAAAAGTTATGCTATGGAAGTGACTGCCAGGGGACCTGAGTGTTGGTTAGGAGGTCAGGAAGCTGTTCGTAAAGAAATGGCATTTAAACTGAGAAAGAATAGGAATTTCTCTGGAGAAGAGCCGAGGAGGTAAGGTAAAGCCGCTCTAGGTCCTGAAAGGGGTACGCCTGAATGCTTTCAGGGAATTGGAAACAGACCAACATGAAAAGGTCATGGTTAATCATGGGTGGTGGAGCTAGAGAGGCAGATCTGATAGAGTGATCAACAGGGACTTGTAAATATTAAAGATTTTGCACCTTCCACTGAGGGCAATTTACAGGCCACAAAAAAGTTTCAATCATAGGCTAACGTGATCTGATTCATGCTTGTTTACCTTTTTAATTAAATGCAATTCCTTTTTTAAAAAAGCAAATACTTTTCCACTGTACTGTGGAAATAACTGTGGGCATAATAGTATGATGAGTTAAATTCCCTCTAAGATATAATGGGCTGATAGAGGTACTTTCTCTGAAAAAGGCTGTGATGAAGGAGGGAAACAGAATAGAGTGTGCCTGTGGGGACCAGATGCCAGGAACAGAAAAGGAAGGCTTATGAACTTCTTTCTTTTTGTGGTTGTGGCTGAGGCTGCTGCTGCTAGTCAGACATAAGACTGCATGCCTGAGAGTGCGAGTTCACAGGCAATTGCTGCTTCTCTCAGGGGTTACTGTTTTGCCTACACAGAAGACCCTGGTGCTCAGGCTGTATCCATTTCTAGAGATCATATGTATCTTTTCTCCTACACAAGATCTTTTATAGTGATTAAATTCACTTTCCAGGCATCACTGCTACCTCCTTGAGAATAATTCCCAAATCTATATGTCCTTCCTGACCTTGAATAGATTTTCAATGTTTAATATCTTTAGTATCCTGTGCTAACACATTGTGTTAAAAAATGCACACATGCCATTGTTTAGTGTCAGGCTGTGTAGAGTTCACTAATTATTGAAAAATTATACATGCCCAACTCTGACTGCTCTTCTGCAGTTCAAGAGCATGTCTCATATTGTCTGCTGGAGAGCTGACCTTGGAATGCCATTGTAACCACAAATAGCTTGCCTGTAATTGAACTATGTCTTTCCTAAATCAACTTGCCTCTGTCTTCTGCCTCTTTTCATTAACATCAACATTTACTGTCGTCCCAAGTTCCAAGATTTGGAGTCATCCTTGACTCCTCTCTATCTTAGGCTCTCACCAAATCCAAACTCTGAGATTGTCCCCATTCACTTGGTGGAATGCTAAATTGCCATTTGTTCTTCCCTTTCCTTATCCATTATTGTTCGAGTATTCTACTCAACATACAGGATACTTCCATCTCCTAAATCTAGGTTCCTTTATCAGAGACACTGGTGACTATACTGTATGTGTGACTTCATTAAGCCTATTTTATTTAGAAAAGGTCTTTCTGTATATACACACACACACATACATACATATATATACACACACACATACATATATATATACACACACACACATACATATATATATGTATGAATAAACAGCTCTGAATATGTAAGTTTTCTTCAAAATGTCTTATTTTAAAGAATTTTTTTTTATCAATGTATGCAAACTTTCCAATCTAGTCATATAAGTTCATGTAGAATTCATACATTCAGGTGTCAGTATTCCATCCCTGTGGTGCTAATGGTATTTCCCCCGCCTTGAGTTCTAATGTAAATTCTATTTTTCTCAGCCCCAGTCCCTCTTTAGGGGTTTTCTAGATCATCCCAGATCTCAGCAAATCTTCTTTCTTCAAATCCTGCAGTATTCCTCTTCTTACATTCATCCTGTACTATCTTATACACTTTTTTTTTTTTTTGAGTATGTGTTCAACCTCTGCCACTTAGATAATAAGCCACTTAAGGGAAGAATCAGGTCTTTTGCTACTTTATATCCTCAGCATCTACTATAATATGCTGCCTGTAGCATTCGCTTAGTTGATATATTTTGATGGTAATCTTTAGCAGGCAATAATACCTATAGACTAATCTATCTCACTTTCATTAATAGAAGTCTAAGTTAAACATCCTGTCTGAAAATGTTTCTTCAGAGTAGTGCTTTTAAGTTAGGAGAACCAGTCATTATGACTTTAATTGCAAGCATTATTTTTCTCTCCAATTACCATTAATCCTACAACTAGCTTCTTTGACTGTCTTTCATTAGATTATGTTGGAAGCTAGATTTAGGGAATGACAACAGATGGTTGCAAGTGGGAAATTTTCCATTCAGACTAGAAAGAATGGCTTAGTCCATCCCCTAACTTTTCAGCAAAGATACATATAAATCATAATCAAAAGATTATAAGAAATTTACATTTATAGATAAATTACATGGTGACAGTTTCTTTGTAAATTTCCTTTAAGTCCTTCAGCACATTTCATATGGCCCTGTACAGTTGAGCCGTCTCCACTTCTCCATCCTTCTCTCTACCACCCATCCCCCCATTCACCACAACCTAGCTGCAACAGCAAGCTTTATATTCCCTGAATTGCCAAGCTCCTTCCCACCTGCAGTGGCAGCCCCTGTTTGGATGGTCTTTCCTGCTTCTTTCCTGATCAGTTCCCATCATCCTTTGAGCCTTAGCCTGCTTGTCACTTACAAAAACTGGGAGTTTTTGTCTCATCTCCCACAGTAGGTTAAGTTTCCTTGCTATGTGCTTTCATAGTTCTTATCATGATTATAATTATATATCAACTGTAAATTAATTTGTTTTGGGTCTCTGTTCCACATTAAACTATAAGCTGCAAGATGTTAGAGACTATACAAATCTCATTCACTAAAATATTTTCAACCTCTAGAATAAAGCCCAATGCATAATAGATGCTTGAATACATAAATGAATGAGGATTTTATGAATGACTATCCGATAAAACTTTCAGAGAAACAAACCATTCTTATATTATTCACACGTAGAGTTTAATTCTTCTCATTCCTTCCCTGAATGGACATGAGCACACTTCTCTGGGTCATGTAATTCACATGAGCATGCATATATATTTTATGAAGTAACTTCTGCTTTTATAAAAACAAAGCAAAACATACCAAGTATTGCGCAGTGAAAATCTTCATTTGCTCCCTTACAGAATCTAAACAGCTTAAATGATTAGGTATCATATGAAAATGTAAAAACATATTGTTTTGTTTGAAATTGTTTCATTTATGCACACTAGCATGGATATTCCTGTAATTCTTTTTATGTAAGGTTATTTTGAAAATGTATGCTGTTGGGTTAAAAGGAGCAAGAAAACTGTCTCATAGCTAAAAAATATCCACATGCTGAAACCTTTCAGTATATGTTTATCAGTAAAGTTAATGTGGTCCCCTTCCCTGCAGGCTCTTGCAACCCCACTGATATGTCCCTGACCTGTTTCTGTGTCCTTTGAGTCTTCAGTTACCCTGCTGAGTGGGACAATTGGAGAACAAATTAAAGCCAACTGCAGAGAAGATTATTTTCTGATACAAAAATCTGACCTTAAATAACTCAAGCCTTGAATATCTTTCTGTCAGGATGCCAGCAGTTCACCAAATTTGCATTGAAAAGTCTAACATTTCACACAGTCTCACTCTTAATTCCCCCCACTATTACTGTCCTAACTAGAATGAGTGCAAGACTCACCTGAGTCGGCCCCCTTACCAGGATAAATCATTATTCAGTTAAAAGGAAAGGGATATCTAATTGCACTTGGTAACAGCTTTCAAACCCATGTTTGTATCTGCATTATTCTTTTCATACCCACCTTTTCTTCTTTTATATCCAATCAGAAAAAGAACAGTGTAAATAAACGTTAAAGTTTTGAGGGTAGGTGTCAAACATGCACCTAACTCAATGCAAAAAGAACCACATTTGGATGACATCAAGTCTTTCTCTACAGTGACTGACCTGCATACTTCTAAATTATCAGACCCATCGTCATAGGTGGCAGGAGGCTTCCGAACAGGGTTATTCACCTGGAGCCCTGCATCATTCATGTCCTTGCTGCCTTCTGGAACTCCCAGCATTTCAGTGCTGGAATCTGTTTCGGAAAATGTCTTCTTTATTATTTCATTTTTCCTAAGACTTTGCAAGAGCTGAGGATCTCTGTGGTGATATCTACCTTTGCTCTTCTCATAATTCCTTGAGGATCTCTTAATTTCAGAGGATCCTTGAGTCAGAGAAGTGCTGCATTCTTGGCACCTTGTACCTTTTCCTCTGCGGAGACTTAAAGAGCAGCTCTCACATTCGATCAGCTCTTGTTGCTCTTTACCTTTGGATCCCAGATCAACAAGCTCAATTCCATTAGGAGTGGAAGACCCAGCTAAGTTTTCACATGGCTTATTATTATTTCTCCTCCTTCTTCTTGACAGTCTGAATTTAACCTGGGCTCTTCTTTTTGCCTGAATCCAACGACTCTCATCTGTGGAAGATGAATCTGAAGAATCTGTGTAAAGCTCCCTCCATCTGGGGCTTGAGATTTGAAGGTGAAAGTCATTTTTTCTTCCTCTTATTTGTTCTTCTGCAGCATGCTCATATCTCTCAGAGGCTTTTCTCCTCCTCCTAGGTCTTTGTTTTACTGATTTCTTACCAGACTCCTTCCTAGCAGAGCTCAGCACCACGACAGGGGTGCAATACTCAAATGACTCTTCTGACATGTCATGCAAGATGGCAGATCTAGACAGAGCAGCAGGCAAAGGATGGGAAATGGGAATGGAGAGGAAAACCATGGAAAAACAGAGAGAGAGAATGATGAAAATGACAGCATGGACCAGAAGTAGATAAATAAAGAACAATTGAAGAAAATGAACTAAATGGAAAAAAAAATAGCCAGTATAAATTTTCTATGGACCATGTAAAGCAGAAGCAAGAGACACACATTCTCAGAACAAAAATCAAGAATACAAATACTGATCCAAAGAATATTGATTAAGATAATTTGTTCAGCACTTACCTGCAGATGTCCTGAGTGGATGGACAGACAGACAACCTTGACTGGCTCCTGGGAGCTGTCCCTGTTGTTGGGCTGCTTGCCTGGAGAAACAAGTTAGATAATTTGGCATCTTGGTTAAGGTAATACATGGTTGATATCTTGCTTTTTTTCCACATATTTAAAAAATTACAACAAACGTGGCTGCTGGTCATGTTGCTTATAATGCAGAACAGAGAATATAGGAAGTTAGAGGTTCGTTTTGCAAAAGTAAAACTTATTTGAGGAACCTGGAACAGCTGAGACGCTGTGCTATTTCGCTGTTACTTCATTTACGAGAGAGGAAGATGATTCCACAAGTTTCTATTCTATTTACTGTAATCATTTGAGTGAAATAGCTCAATTTGCTTTGGAAACAAATGAATAATACTTGAAGACCCTATGACATAAGGACTAACGAACGATTCTGTGACAAGGATATTAACAGTCTGAGGAGTCTAATCAAATAGCTATTAGGTTGTTAGATACTTTCTGAAGCTAACATCAAGGCCCCATGAGATAAGATATTTGAAAATACTTTGTAACATTTAAAAGCCTGAATTTATTGCTATTAAAATTTCATTAATGAAACTAATAAAATATATCCCTTGCAACACTACTGACCTTTCATATCTTTAACCCTATAACCACACTAAGTCTGAGAATAAGAACGCCTGAAACATCAGATTATTAGCATAAAGTTGAGTGCATTTCACTAAAGTCCTACCTTTGAAACACAGTATTTTCTTCATTCTATTTGACTTTAACCTGTTGTGTTTAACATAGATCATGATGATAAATAAAAACCTAGAATGTAGGGATAATTTTCTGTGTTCCAGACGTTGTGCTGTAACTTTATTTACTGTCTCTTTAATCCTACAATAATCTCACAAGTGGAAAGTAATAATAACTAACAGTTTTGAGTGGATAATATGTGCTTATCACTGTTCTAAGTCATTTCCATATATTCATTAATACTCACAATAAATCTTTGCAGTAAATACTATCACTACATACATGTTACAGTTGAAGAAACTGAAAAATTGGTGCTGCTTCTTACTAATAGGTGGTAAAGCTGAGATCTGGACCAGGTATTTGGTTCCACTGTCTGTGGAGATCTGGGTCCAGATTCAGGCCTGCTTGACTGCATAGATGAAATGCACAATTTCATCACCAAGAAAATAACAGTAAAGGTAGAAACATTACCCCAATTTCAAAGTCATTCTAAAAATTCTCATATTAGAAATATATACTCACTATTCTGAAATCCAGAGAATGAGGAACAAATGCTAACTCAAGAGATCAGATAATATTTGAAGAGAAGGTATAGTAGGCTAAATAATGGTCCCCCAAAGATCTCAACATCCTAATCTTTGGATAGTAAATATTTTACCTTTTATGGTAAAAGGGACTCTGCAGATGTGATTAAGTTAACTATCTTGAGTTAAGGAGATTTATGCAAATTATACTGGTAAACCCAATGCAATCATTAGGATCCTTATGAGAGGGAGGCAGTAGAGTTAAGGTCAGAGAGAGAAGATGAAGAATATGAATAGAGGTAAGAAAGGAGGGAAGATACTACACTGATGGCTTTCAAGGTGAAAAAAGGGGAACCCCGAGGAAGGTGGCATGGGGAAGCTTAAAAAGGCTAGAAAATGAGTTCTAGAATTTCCAGAAGGAATTCAGCCCTACTAACATGTTGATTTTAGCCCAGTGGGATCCCTATTTGGCTTCTAACCTCTAGAACTATAAGATGACAAAGCCCCAGGGAAATGCAGATGCAGAGACTACTGGGTCCCAGGTCATGATGTATTCTGGTAGTGGCTCTGCTCTCAAAATGGTGCCATGTTGCAGCAGGTTAGGTCCCAGGAGGTGGGAGGGGGGATCCCTATGATACTAGTTACAGGAAATTAATAAGGAGGTAACGATTCAGCTAATCTTAAGAGGCAAATAGGAATTATTTAAAAAGATTAAAAATATTCAAGGTAGAGGAAACCATTTGTTAAGAGACCTAAAGACACTACCAAAAAAACTCTTGGAACTGATAAACAGATTGAGTAAATTTGCAGGATACACATCAACATACAAAAGTCAATAGTATTTCCAAACCCTGCTGAAACAAAGTAGATGAGAAAGAAATCAAAAAAGAAATCACATTTATAATGGTGACCAAAAAAAAAAAAAAAAAAACCTTAGGAATAAATTTAACTAAGAAGGTGAAAGATCTCTACAACGAAAACTACAAAACAGTAATGAAAGAAATTGAAGAGGAATTAAAAAATGAAAAGATTCTGTGCTCACAGAATGGAAGAATTAATATTGTTGAAATGACCATACTATCCAAAGCCATCTACAGTTTCAATGCAAACTCTACCAAAATATCAAGGAAATTATCCGAAGAAATAGAAAAAACAATACCCAAATTCACACAGAACCACAAAAGAGCCAAAATAACTAAAGCGACGTTGAGCAAAAAGAACTAAGCTAGAGGCATCACACTACTTGACTTCAAAATGTACTACAAAGTCATAGTAATCAAAAGAGCATGGTATTGGTATAAAAACAGACACACAGAGCCATGGAACACAACAGGGAATTCAGAAATTATCCATGTATTTATAGCCAACTGATTTTCAACAAAGGTGCCAAGAACTCACATTGGAAAAAGGACATCTTCTTCAGTAAACAATGCTTAGTAAACTGGATATCCATATATAGAAGAATGAAATTAGACTTCTATCTTTCACTATATATAAAAATCAACTCAAAATGAATTAAAGACTTAAATATAGACCCAAAACTAAAAGACTATTAGAATAAACATGGAGAAATTGTTTCAAGACATTGATCTTTTAGAAAAGATTTTATGGGAAAGACTTCAAAAGCACAGACAACAAAAAAACAAAATAGACAAATGTGACTACATCAAACTAAAAAGCAAAGCTTTGTCCTTGCTTGTGCAAATGATTGTTTCCTCTGCACAACAAAGAAAACAATCAATGTAGTGAAGAGACAGTCTGTAGAATGGGAGAAAATATTTGCAAACCATACATCCAATGAGGAACTAATATACAGAATATACAAGGAACCTAAACAGCTTAACAGCAATAATAATAATAATCTGATTGTAAAATGGGAAAATGATTTGAATAGACATTTCTCAAAATAAGACATACAAATGACCAATACATATATGAAAAAGTGCTCAATATCACTATAATTAGAGAACTGCAAATCAAAGCCACAGTGAGATATTATCTCACTATCCTTAGGATGTCTATTATCAAAAATATAGCAAATGGGCATGGTGGTGAATGCTTGTAGTCCGAGCTACTTGGGAGGATGTCCGAGCCAAGGTGTTTGAAGCTAGCCTAGGCAACATAGTGAGACCCCTGTCTGTTAAAACACACACACACACACACACACACACACACACACACACACACACGGTAACAAAACAAAATTCACCAGAATTTGTGAGGATGAAAACAAATGGAAACTCATACAGTCTGGTGTAACCTGATAGTGCCCAATAATGGGGTTCTGATGAAGAAAGCACATCTAACGTAGAGTAGAACAGGGATTTAATGTCAGCTTGCCAGAGAAGGAGACGCCTGTCCAACACAAGGTGAGTGTGAGTCAAGTGGGGGGTGGCAGTCCAGGCAAGGACAAGGATGTGTCAAAACAAACAGTAGAGAGAAGATGTCTTGGTATGGGATCTACAGAAAGTTTGTAATGACTGGGAGAAAGGTGTTGAGTGAGGTAAGAAGTGGTACATAGTCAAGATGAAAAAGTAGATGGAGGTTTTGAATGTTACATTGACATGTTGGGTTGCATCCTGAAAAGAATGAAAAGTTACTGCAAGTATTCAGCAGCAAATAGAACTGATTAAATCTGGGTACTAGAAAGCTCACTTTGGCAGCTGAGAATTGGAAGGTTCAGGGTAGGCTGAAAGCAAAGAGCAGAGTTAGGATTCCATATATTCAGGATGCAGTGAGGATAGAGAAAAGGGATAGTTTGAGTAATCGAATCCCAACAGGTTGTTTTATTTTAAAATATGGTAAAAATAATTTGAAAGATCAACTGAAAAAGTGACACAGGAGAAAAGATCCAGGAAAATTATTTAATAAAACTCAGTAGGTTCCAGAAATGAGAGTACTTTTACCAGACATCTAAATGTAGTATGATTCTAGAAATTAACAGAATATGAACGTGGCACAGGGAAAGACACATCATTAGAACAGAACTGAGAGGCTAGGAATCTATCTGTCTATATGTATCTTTCTGTTTCTCGGTACAGACAAAGTTGCATTTCTAATCAGTGGGAAAAGGTAGGTTATTAAAAAAATGGTGTTGAAAAAATGACTAGTCATTTGGAAGAATGCAAACCTGAGTGTACTGCTTACAGTAAAGTTTAGGCAAATGCAAGATTTAAATATAGAAAAAAAAATCAAAGTATGAAAAAAATTTATATTTAATTAATGCTTATAATATGGCAGAAAAATTCCTTTACTTATGATGATGTAAAACAAAATGTAATATAGGAAAACACAGATAAATATGATGATTAAAAAAATAAAAACTTCTAATTTATAAAAAGGAAACACACACACCCATATACCGAAACCGTCCTGGACAAACCAGAATTCATAAATAATGCCATATTTTATTACCTATATGATAGCCAAATAGCTAATTTCTCTAGTATTTCGAGATCTTTCGCAGATCAAGAAGGAAAAGTTGATCAGTTTTACAGAAAAATGAGCAAAACAGGTAAGTAGTTCACAGCAAGGGAATTATATATGGCCAAAAGCCCTGTGTAAAAAGATGATCAGTCTCAATAAACAGATAAATGTAAATTCAATTAACAATGGTTTCCATGTTAACTTATCAGATCAGCACATTTTAAAGAGATTGATAATACCCAGTGTAACCGAGGTGGGGAAGCCATGCATTGCTATATATTGTTGAAGTAACTGTAAATTGGTACAACTTATTTGGAGAGATATTTGATAAAGTCTATTAAAATAAAAAAAGTGCTGTAATCCCAGCACTTTGGGAGGGCAAGGCAGGTGAATCACGAGGTCAGGAGTTTGAGACCAGCCCAACCAACATGGTGAAACACCGTGTCTACTAAAAATACAAAAATTAGCTGGTCGTGGTGACACACACCTGTAATCCCAGCTACTCAGGAGGCTGAGGCAGGAGAATTGCTTGAATCCAGGAGGCGGAGGCTGCAGTGAGCTGAGATTGCACCACGGCACTCCAGCCTGGGTGACAAAGCAAGACTCTGTCTCAAAAAAAAAAAAAAAAAAAAAAAAAAAAATTATATGCCATTAAAGTTGGAAATTCTACTTACGGGAATTAATTTTGCTGAAACATTTTTATAATTGTACAAAGATGTATTTACAAGATTGTTCATTACAGCATTATCTGTAATAGCAAGAGGTTGGAAACTACCCATGTTAATTAATTATTTACAATGAAATACATAAGCCATAAAAAGAATGAGGTACACCACACACACACACAGACACAGACACACACACACACACACACACACACACACTTATAGAATATATTTTTAGGAGAAAAATCAAGTTTCAAAATTGTATATAGTGTCATCTTGTTAGGGTAAATAGTGCTTTATTGATAACTGTTTGTGTATGCACAGAAAAAATTTGGAATGGTACACATCTAGCCATTAGCAGTGATTATGTCTGTGAGGTGGGATCATTGGAAATCTTTATTTCTCAGGCTATATATTTCGTAATGTTTAAAATTTCTAATTTAATAATGAGAAAAGTAAGTCCTTGGTTATGTTGATGATGTCATAAATGACAACTACTAACATCAAGAAACAAGATTTGTGTTTTGTTCTCCATTATTTAAGTGATAAACTCTTTGCTTAAAGTCTTTGAGTTCCACTTCACCTTTCAATTAAAGGTAGTCAATAATAACATCAACATAAAAGGATTGTGAGGATAATAGCATGAAATCATTGATCTGACAACTGTTTTGTAGAGTGTCTAAGAGTTGTAATAGGACACTATTCTTGAAATACTATAATTCTTTTTACTAATTCTCAGTAAGTCATTTTTTCTCCCCACACATGAACTCAATGGTATTCTCCTGTTCAGAAGGAAGACATATAACAGCCTTAGACCAGTAACTCTCAATCCTGGCTAAAAATCAGAATTGCTGGGAAGTTTTTAAAAAATACCTTTGCCCAGGTTGATCCTCAAATCTCTGAGGAATGGACCTGCGGCACAACACCTGGATGTTAGTATCCTTAAAAGCTGCTCCAGTGACTGTGACGTCCATCCAGAGTTAGGAACCACGGGTTTAGTTAGATTAAAGGAGATCCTATCCTACTTAGAATTTTGTATTAGGTTTTTTTCCCCTGAGATTTCAGTGAGAGAATATTTGTGAAAGCTGGATTTTTTTAAACAAAGAAAACTATGTTTTCTAAATTCCCAATTTTTGCTTTATATTTCTATAAAAGATCTTGGAGTTCTGGGTATAATTTTACTACAATCTATAGCGAAAGGAGACAGAAGGCATGACTGAAGAAAAATTTGCAGCATACAGGAAGACTGGGTCTCTGCTTGCCACCACTTGCTGCTGAAGAGCAGGACAGGAGGAGAAAAACAAAGAGTGAAATTCCACTGCCTTTAGTCTCCATTTATCCACTCTGGGTTGAATGTGGTTTGGGCAGAGGGTGTCAGCGTGGAGAAGGGTATCAGGAAGACTCACCAGGATATTTCTGGGGGGAAAACTAAGAGCATGACTCTTGTTCCTCCCTTCCTGGGAGGACTATGTGCCTTTCAGGCCAGCTTCTCAGCCAGCATGGGCAGTGCCTATTGTGGCACCAGTGTTTTAGGGTAGGAGTGACTGAGGCAGATGGACCTGAGATAGTTCCCCCCGCCCCCAGCCTGATGGGGGTTTAGAAAATCTAGACATTTTCTTCTGCCTTTCTGGGTTCTGTAAAAGGCAGCTGAGATTGCTTGCCCGGGAAAGTAACCAGGGGTCACCAGAGTTAAAGTTAATGTGACTTTATAACAGAAAGCCACAGAAAACACTACCCGGCCAAGACACTTGGCATTGTCAGTGACAGATGAAATGGGCTGGAAGGCCAGGGCCTGGCTTGACTATGACAAGAGAGCTGGCCACCAGGTCCGCCAGCCAGGAGCACCCTAGCAACAGGTCTGGGAAAAACCTGGAGGGCAGAACTCTAAACAGAAGTCGCTGCTCCAGTGTGTCAGAAAATGGAAGGGGAATGAGAAGAAACCCTAAAATACTGAACGTGATTAGCTTCTAAACTGGTGGAAACAGATCTTTTGAAAAAAAAAATCAAGCATTTCCCACATCTACAGTAATAGGAGCTCAATAAGAAAAGACTGAGATCACTTTTAGAAAATCACATGCTTTCCTTCCTTATGTTGTGCAAAGTTTACCACACTACCCACTGAGGGTCATGTAACATTCCTAAGTAATTCCACGTAGCAGACATCTGCACTGTGGGCTGACTAAAATATTTAGTTGTAGGAGAAAGTTATCTTGATGCGGAGTCTATAATTTTAAAGGAAGACTCAGGCCAGACAGCTAAACATGAAAGAGGGCGGCACGGCAAGTCACCTAATGCTCCTTTTGGCACACTAGAATTTGGAAGGAACCTTAACATCTTCTCAAAAAGGGGAAGCCAAGTCTTCCTTTGACAATTCACACCATTAGGGGAGTGGCTTAGAGCAAGGCTAGGCCCTTTTAGCAGGTCAAATCGGGAAGATGCAACTAATAATGCAGAATCTAGCCTGTCTTGAGAGGCCCTAGAAAGCCAGCAAGTGGCGCTACACTGGTGTGCAGAGGACAAGCTCAGCCAGGAGACATTTCCTGTTGAAACCTACAGTTGGAAACAGAGTTGGAATAATGACTGTCATCAGGGAGGGCGAGGCAGGAAATCTGGTTTGAAGTACCAGCCCATGTCACCTTCTATTTTTCAACAGAAATTGCCATGCATTCCTAGTAATATAGACAAGATCCAAGAGAAGTTTTGTCGGCAGTGCAGACTGAAGCACTGGGATCAGGAGATGATAAAGCTAGTTCTGAGAGCAAGGACCATCTCCCGGGGTAATGATTAGGGACCATTACGCAAAGGAGGTGAGGATGCATTCTAGTACTCAGGCTTCCTAGTAAAATGTAGGCATTCTGGCAGCTAGAGAAACAGATTCAGGCAGTTGTCTCTGGTACCCTGGGTCACATCTTCTCAGTCCACTTCTTGTATGAGCTGCAGCACTGGTGAACAGTTCTTAGTGTCAAACAATGTTATGGTGATAATGTCCTACATTGTATGAGTGCCATTTATCTTCTACTTTTTATTCCTGATTCCATGAGAATCCACGTGTCTGGCACAAGCCTAAATGGGAGGGCATTAACACTTCTAGGGACAACTCTCAATAATGGGGTCTGAGAGCTTGTGGATAAGAGATCCATCTCATTGACTTTCAGGTGGAAAATTCTGAGAGATACTTTGGATATTTCTCAGGCCTCCCTTTGGAACCAATTAACTTCATTAGTTACAATGGAATTAACTGATTACTAAACTCCTTACTAATTTCATTACTGTCTTCAAAATGTACCCTTAAATTAACTTTTTTCCTCATCCTTGTCTCCTTTTCCCTACCCATTCATTTATAATCCCGGGGCTAGTTCCTAAATCCCCTACCTGCACCAATATTCTTGTCACAAGTAGTGCTTTGAGGAGAACCCAAACTGGACAGAGAGGCAGTTGATACCAGAAATAGTGCCAGAAAGCAGATCCACAAGACAGAATTTAGGAGCTAGATCACTCATGGTCAGGCATACCAGGAACCCTTTGCTGTTGGTGAATGGGGTGGTGATAATGCCTCGTGAACTGTAACATCACAATTACTGGGTTGGACAAGGTACAAGTGGGTGGGGAAGCATGCAGTAGCCCAAAAATATGTGTAGGAAGGGCCAATGGTAATTATAAGGCTATGCAGTTGTTAACTGTTCCAAGGCTTTGGTTAACTGCCTTGGAAACGTCTATGAAAGAGAATGGCAAGTTCAGCTGCGCCAACTATCAACCAAGAATGCTCCATGAAACCCTGTGTACAAGTGTAGCCCCAAGTGGAGAGGTGTAATTCCCAGGCAATCCTCAACCAAGAAAGGTCAGGCATTGGAGGATAAATGCACTAACACATTCCTTCAAGTGGTCAATTCTTGGAGACCTTCTTTACATTTCTTAGAAGATTCTGCTCAATCAAGCCCTGTTGCCACATCAGTGACTGCTGCACTATACCCTTTTATTGACTTCTCCTCCTTTACGGTCTCACTGCTTTTTCTCTCTCACTCGTACTGCCTAGAAAACATGTCCCAAATAAACTACTTGTAAAAGTTTTTGTCCCAGGTTCTGCTTCTGTGAGCACATAAACTTAGACACTAGAGGATTAGAGTGAGATGAGGTCCTCAGGTCCACAGGGCAGGGCTTGTGCTGTACATTTGGAGTATAAATTGGTTGACTGTTGCCATCACACCTAATGGCCTGGACTATCTCCTATGCTCTTGTAGCTTTGTGTATTCCCCATTACCTGAGTGTCCTAGTTGTAGGTCTAGTGTCCAACCTCAGTCTCACTGCAAACAGATCCAGCTCCAGAACCTGGCCCTTCTTTCAATTCAATGCATTTAATTGTTGAGAAATAGGAAAATATTATTCTCACAGTTCTCATTGCCTTCAACTTTTCTCTTTTTTTATCTGTACTGAAGATTTCAGAGCTTTGAGATTCATCCTCTGAAGTTACAACCCCAGTCATTTCATTTTGCTTTGTCAAAAGACTTCAGTGGTTTCTCCTTATCTAACAAATTAAATACAAAAAGACCAGTTTGGGATTTTAGAGCCTCTATATTCTGGATCCCATCTACTTTTCTGGTTTTAACTTCAGCAATTCTTTCAAATTCCAGGATTCCAGCAAAACCTAGCTCATTTTCTATTCCGAAACATACCCATTCTTTTATTTTTATGCCTTTACTCTATAGAGAAAACAGTAAGCGCATACTCTTGGAATTTCTCTCAAGGTCCAGTGATGTTTCCTAGCTTTATGTATACCCATTTTTCTTTAACTCCATGGGCCCTTTTCAACTTCTACTATGGTGTTAATCTTGCTCTAGCATTTATTTTATCACCTGTATTACTGTCTAACCATTTCCAAATTGCCACAATGTTTTATAGTTAATCTTCTTTTGTGCTTCACTACCACTTTGAGAAAAAAAGGCCACAGTCATACTCATTTTGGAAATCTTCCTAGTGTCTTATGTGTAGCAGATAGCTAAGAAAGACTTGTGCGGTTGAATGGAGTGTGGTAATAGTAGAATTGAGTTGAACTGAACTTGGTAATAGTTGAACCAAGTTGAACTGACCTTGGTAAATCCTATCCTGATTGCAGTAGAGATAGAGACAACAATCGCATCGCAGCGAACGAAAAAGAAAGGGCTCCACTCTCCTCTGTGGAAGTGGCAATTCTACACTGTAACAAAACAAATGAACTCAGTGCAAAGTTTTATATAAGTCATGAGGCTCTTTCTTTGGACTTCAGAGTCAAAAAACATATCAAACGAAAGTTGGATCTTCAGCTTTCTTGGTAAAATACGAATTTCTATTTAGGAAATACCATACTTTTATTATGTGGAGAAGAGTATATCCTTTAACAATTTTGAAGCTGCAAGGGTCTGTTTAAAAAGAAAACACTGTAATTGAGGATAAAATGAACTAGTGTCTTTTAAATACATGGCCCTATTCAGCAGCAATGTATTGTTTTAATTCACTAGTTGGTACATTACGAGAGCTTGGTAATTTGTTCATCCCTTTAATAGGTGTGAGATTGAAATGGGGCTGGGAAGGGAAAAATAACAATTGGCTGGATGAGCAGAATAATATGTTCTTTGAAATGAAGCATTCTTTGTAATGGATGTTTATTTCAGATGATTACATTGTACAGTGCATTCAAATGGGAAAAACAAACAGGAGGCCAGCTGCACTAATTTTATCAAAGTTATTTATATCAGCAGTATAATTAAAGGCAGTAATTTCAAATTAGGTTTTCTGAGAATCCATTTATAGACAACACAAGGCAACTTGTCTTAGTGGCATCTAGGCCATGATTGTGCTCTAGGGGCAGTGTTAACTACTGCCAATTGGCCTTGGCATTTTGAAAATTAATTATGGTTTCAAAAGATTCTAAAGTGGTTGCTGCCTGGTGCCCTGACCAGTTTAGATCCAATCCACTAGGAGAACTCAATATATAATTTATGAGTGTGACAAAGAATAATCATGCATAATCATTTACAAATGGCTTCTCTTATTTAGTAATACGTTAATTATACTCTGTGAAGAATGATTTTAGAACTTCAGATGGGAAATGCTGCTGCAAAAGCTTCTTTTTTTAAAGCCCCATTAATATCTGTGATAGTTCATGAGTAACAGGTTCAAGAATTAGGTATTAAATGAAATATTAAAACTAGTTCTAGGGGGCTGGGCACTGTGGTTCATGCCTGTAATCCCAGCACTTTGGGAGGCTGAGGCGGGTGGATCATGAGGTCAGAAGATCGAGACCATTCTGGCCAACATAGTGAAACCCAATCTCTACTAAAATACAAAAAATTAGCCTGGTGTGGTGGTGTGCACCTGTAGTCTCAGCTACTCGGGAGGGTGAGGCAGGGGAATTGCTTGAACCTGGGAGGTGGAGGTTGTAGTGAGCAAGATCATGCCACT
The DNA here is from genome assembly GCF_024542745.1 of Macaca thibetana thibetana. Lineage (NCBI taxonomy): Eukaryota > Metazoa > Chordata > Mammalia > Primates > Cercopithecidae > Macaca > Macaca thibetana. Next base: position 26,206,974 of record NC_065582.1, on the reverse strand, counting down.
GCACTTCATCTTGGCAACAGAACGTGACTCCATCTCAAACCAAACCAAACCAAACCAAACCTAGTTCTAGGGAACGGAAATAGGCCAAAAATGATCTGAAAGAGTCTTTTTGGTTGTGAAAAATATATTTAATGACTAAAAAAGATAAATTTTTAGCATGTGCTTATGCAATCTCAGGACTAGATGGAAGTTCATAAAGAGGACCTGGTCTAAACCTCATCTGATACTACTATTCCACTTATAATTATACTATTATCTCATTTATAATATTTTCAATAGGTGGTCATTTGGCCTCTGCTTGAGGCCAATGACAGGAAATTCACTATCATCTGAGAACATCTCTTGCATTTTTAGAATGCTCCTAGTATTTTACTGAAGTCAGTATTTTATCATCCTAGTATTTTATTGAACTCAATTTCTTTGTGGTTTCTTGCACTACTCCTAGTTTGATCTCCAAAGTCACACAGAATCTGCTTAATGTCTAAACTCTTTCTTCTATAGCATAGCCCTTTACTACTTATTAATTCACATATATACCCTATTCTTGCACCCCACACTTGACCCTCTTTCTACCTTATATTAGTTTAGAGTATACATTTGGAGCAGCGAGTAAGTAATTTTATCAGAAACAAAGAATGTGTGTGACAAATTGGTTAAGAAAGATTTTAGAAAATGCTGGGCCTTAGATGTCAGGTTAAGTATTGTTCAACCTTATTTGATATGTAATCAGTGAAGGGTTCTGACTTGGAGATAAAGATGATGACAAGTGTTCTTTAAAAAGAGTAGTCTATAGGAAAAAAAAACCCTAAAAATTTAATTTATAATAGCACTAAAACCATAAAATACATACTAACTCAGCAGTGGGAGAATAGAGTGTCCAGAAATAGATCCACACAATTATGGTCAATTAATTACTACAAAGCTGAAAGACAATTTAATGGGGAAAGGAACATTCCTTTTTTTAAAGATGGTGCTAGAATAAACACATAGCCACATGCAAGAAAATGAATCTCAACCCTTACCTTGCCAGATGTTAAAAATTTACTTGAAATGATTAATAAACTAAACACAAAAGCTAAAACTAAAAAACTCCTAGAAGAAAACATAGGAAAAATCTTTGTGATCTTGGAGTAGAAAAGATTTTCTAGATGAGACACAAAGAGCACAAATGATAAAATAAACCGTTGATAAATTAGGCAATATAAACATTTAAAAAATTGTTCTTTGAAAGATACTATAAAGGAGAAAATGCAAAGTGCACATTAAATAAATACTTTGTACCCAAAATATAGAAATAACTCTTACACACTTATAATTCAATAATAAACAGACAACCTAATAAAAATGCTCTAAAGATTTGAGTATCCATTTAAATATATATGTAATCCATCACATAAACAGAACCAACAACAAAAATCACATGATTATCCCAATAGAGGCAGAAAAGGCCTTCGATAAAATTCAACACCCCTTCATGGTAAAACCTCTCAATAAACTAGGCATTGATGGAACGTATCTCAAAATAATAAGAGCTATTTATGACAAACCCACAGCCAATATCATACTGAATGGGCAAAAGCTGGAAGCATTCTCTTTGAAAACCAGTACAAGACAAGCATGCCCTTTCTTACCACTCCTATTCAACATAGTATTGGAAGCTCTGGCCATGGCCATCAGGCAAGAGAAAGAAATAAAGTGTACTCAAATAGGAAGAGAGGAAGTCAAATTGTCTCTGTTTGGAGATGACATGATTGTATATTTGGAAAACCCTATTGTCTCAGCCCAAAATCTCCTTAAGTGGATAAGCAACTTCAGCAAAGTCTTAGGATACAAAATCAATGTGCAAAAATCACAAGCATTCCTATACATCAATAACAGACAGAGAGCCAAATCATGAGTGAACTCCCATTCACAACTGCTATGAAGAGAATAAAATACCTAGGAATACAACTTACAAGGGATGTAAAGGACCTCTTCAAGGATAACTACAAACCACTACTCAAGGAAATCAGAGAGGACACAAACAAATGGAAAAATATTCCATGCTTATGGGTAGGAAGAATCAATATTGTGAAAATGGCCATACTGCCCAAAGTAATTTATAGATTCAGTGCTATCTCCATCAAACTACCAATGACTTTCTTCACAGAATTAGAAAAAGAAAACTACTTTAAGTTTCATATGAAACCAAAAAAGAGCCTGTGTAGACAATCCTAAGCAAAAGAACAAAGCTGGAGGTATCATGTTACTTGACTTCAAACTATACTACAAGGCTACAGTAACCAAAACAGCATGATACTGGTACTAAAACAAGTATATAGACCAATGGAACAGAACAGAGGCCTCAGAAATAATGCCACACATCTACAACAATTTGATCTTTGGCAAACCTGACAAAAACAAACAATGGGGAAAGGTTTTCCTATGTAATAAATGGTGTTGGGAAAACTAGTTAGCCATATGCTGAAAGCTGAAATCAGATCCCTTTTTTATACCTTATACAAAAATTAACTCAAGATGAATTAAAGATTTAAATGTAAGACCTAAAACCATAAAAATCCTAGAAGAAAACCTAGGCAATACCATTCAGGACATAGGCGTGGGCAAAGACTTCATGACTAAAACACCAAAAGCAATGGCAACAAAAGCCAAAATAGACAAATGGGATCTAATTAAACCAAAGAGCCTCTGCACAGCAGAATAAACTATCATCAGAGTGAACAGGCAACCTACAGAATGGGAGAAAATTTTTGCAACCTATCTATCTGACAAAGGGCTAATATCCAGAATCTGAGGGGGCTAGGGGAGGGATGTCATTCACAATAGCCAAAAGGTGAAAGCAACGCATTGTCCGTCGATGGATAAATGGATAAACAAAATGAGGTATGTGTACGTATATGTGTATCTGTATCATCAATACACACATAATATAATATTTATTAGTCTTAAAAAGAATAGAAATCTTGTTACATGCAACAACATTTTTGAAACTTCAAGGCATTATGATAAACAAAATAAGCCATTCACAAAAAGTCACATATAAGGCTATGATTTTACTTATATAAGATACCTAGTGTAACTGAATTTATATAGAGAGAAAATGATAGCTCCCAGAGACTGGAGGGCAGTGGGGGATGGGGAGTTTAATGGGTATAGAGTTTCAGTTTTTCAAGAGGAGAAGTGTTCTGGAATTTGATTGCACAACAATGTGAATGTACTTACTACTTAACTGTAACTGGTTAAGATGGTAAATTTTACTTTATGTGTATTTAACCACAAATGGGACACAGAAAATCAGAGCAGGAAAGATGAGATTTATTTCTTCGAGTACATAGCTGAAACAGTAATCCATATTAGGTTCTAATTTTTATAGTCCTTGATACAAATAATTATGTGAGTTGAACTGTCCATAATATAAAAACAAGCTGGATAATTAGAAGAAGCACATTGCTGGTACTGTGACCAGAGAGAAGTTTGATCTTTGTGTGATTCTTTGAGAGAAACAGTGATAAACATTTGTGTTCAACATGATTTTTATAATGTGTAAAGCAAGGAGTTTCCAACACATGTCCATTATTATATTTTGATGGCATAATGTCAAAATAAAATTCAGTGTAACAGAAAAATTTTTACTTTGACATTATGCCTTCAGAAAATAGTAATGAACATGTGTGTTGGAACGTTTTTGTTCTGTTCATTATAAATTATGCTTAGCTCCCTTCCCCACCTCTTTTAAAAAATCTTCCCTGCTTGTCTACCAGGTCTTTGTTATACTATTTGGATTTTCAGACAGAGTATACTACAGGAAGAAAGAGAGGTGGAATACATTTCTCTACAAATGAAAAGTTTGGAAAGAAAGTAAGATCTAATAAGGAGAAGAAATATGGACAGAGTGAGACTGGTAGCTGTGATCAGTTTTCAGAGTTTTGTGGATGCAACAAAGACGAACAGCTATTGTGTTGGTGAAGAGTTAGGGGATGGAGATGAGGAAAGTGTATCTTTAGGAATTCTTATGCCATGTTCTTTGGCCTTGATTCCAACTTCATCTTCATCCCTGCCCTCATCTCACAGACCACTCCAAGAAAACCTTCATCAAAGAGTTTGCCAATGCTTTCAGCATAGGAATTGCATTTTTAAAATGAGATTCTGGGTTGAGATTGGACTTAAATTGGAAGCAAGAAGACCTGGATTTACTAGGTTAGATGATTACACATTAAAAAGTGGTTATACAGGAGAACAAACTGTGGGATCTAGAGTTCTCTTTGCTATCTAGCTTAATTCAGGAATCAATTTTAGAGTACAGCAGAAAAAGCTGGACATCAGATAATATACTATAAATACTGTCTCTCAACAGGATTGTCAATAAGGAGTTAAATGAGTTCAGAGTTTTATATGCCCAGTAATATGCTTCCATGAAGTTATATCCATGTGACTAGTTAAGTGTGGAGTTAAAGTCAGACAACTTCTTATGCATAGTGAAGATTCTATCAAAAATGTGCAGTGGCAAATCATGATAAGGAAGTTGGTAAAAGATATACACATAGTCAGGGCTAAGGGCTATCAGAAGAAACTTCTGAGGTCCATACAAGTGCAAAGATAAAAGGACAGTTAAGATATCAAATTTCAGGCCGGGCGCAGTGGCTCATGCCTGCAATCCCAGCATTTTGGGAGGCCAAGACCGGTGGATCACGAGGTCAGGAGATCGAGACCATCCTGGCTAACACGGTGAAACCCCGCCCGCACTAAAAATACAAAAAATTAGCCGGGCCTGGTGACGGGCGCCTGTAGTCCCAGCTACTCGGGAGGCTGAGGCAAGAGAATGGCATGAACCCGGGAGGGGGAGCTTGCAGTGAGCTGAGATCGGGCCACTGCACTCCAGCCTGGACGACAGAGCGAGACTCCATCTCGGAAAAAAAAAAAAAAAAAAAAAAAAAAAAAGATAACAAATTTCAATACTATGGACGATAGCCATGGATACTTTTAGCTTGGAAAAATTTTAAAGTACACCCAATCATATTTCTATCATGTCATACAAAAAAAAAAAATCAGCAAACCAACTACACCTTATTTACCAGCCTGATCCATTCTATTATGTCCACCAAGTTAGATGAATTGCCAACTTCATGCCTAAGTGACTGCATAAATTGGATTCTTATACAGTATTATTGACACTTTAAGTCATAGCAAAGTTTTAATTTTATTAGTTAATGTATTTATCTTTAGGGTAATAATTTAAAGTTGGGCCAGTTATTGGTTAAGGCCACCTTTCGGTTATTGAAATATTATCTATCACAAAGAGAATATTTATTTTCCATTTCAAACACCAAGGGGTTAAAAATTGGCAATGAGATAAAGAATTAAAAAAAGACTCCATAATATTAGTCTCAGTTTTCACACTTCCTTCACTTATAAATTCTGTTTTTTTATGATTTTAACATAAAACTTCATTTTCATGTCAACCTATAAGTGCAGTCTCTGTTGTCTCTAAAGTCATTTTTAACATCTGGCAAATATAATACATTTACTTAATGTTACAATATGTCATTCTTACATTTCTTACATGCTAATTTCTAAATAGTGTCTGCTATCAGAAGCTAAAGAACATTTAATACCAAAGTTGTTACTTTATAAAATCTGTCACTTTTCCAGAATAAAATGACAGTTTGATTTTGATTGGCAGAACATAGGGAGATCAAAGAAGAATACTATATGAGGGAAAAAAGAAGAACTAAAGTTAGTACAATTCCTGTAATTTAGTTCTTATGACTAATAATAGTATAAAAATTATGGATATTTTCAGGGAAAAAAATAAGTTTCTAAGGGAAATGAACTCTTGTGATATTCAGAATATCTTGGGATGTATTTGTTCTGAAAATCAAGCATCTACTCTGTAATTACCACATATAAGACCAGAAGTAGGAAGTTACAAAGAAGATATTAATTCCTGTGTTTATACAGGAGTTAATAAATATATTTAAGTTCAATGCAAAGCAAATATTTGTATGCGAGGAACAGAATGTTCCTTTCTGAAGTGCTAAGAGGAGTAGAACATTTGTTAAGGAACACAAATCTGATGGATATATTTAGCAGTACCAAAGAATTACAAAAGGCAACTTTCTATGTTAGTCTTGTTCTCTTTGATTTCCATTTATCTCATTTCTTATTGTTAGGTTTTATCTTCTTCAGACTGGTGCTAGAGATTAATGAGACAAAGAAGAAAACTGGTTTATCTATGTTGGAGTTAAATATTAGTCAGACTTTCCTAATTTCTTTGTTTTGATGGGCACTGGGTATAACTTCTCAGGATGTTGAACTGAAGGTCAATGTAACACGTATGTCTTCTGTCCACCAATGGAGACGTTGTGTTACTATTTTTGTGGACATCTCACAAACCTCCATCTCCACTCCTACAATGCTAATGCTGCCTCATTATTCAGTGATTGTATGGTTAGGCAAAATTCCTGATCTCTGAGCCAAGATGACAAACAATTAGTAACGTGACTTTGCATTTGGATACATGACTCAACACATTTAACTGAGCTTAAGTACGCAGGTGCTCATAAATATGTGGCAGTGCCAGTGACTGGACTTATTTTTGCCTTTCTCTGGAAGGTAATTTGAGACCTGATTTTAGGTTTCTGTTGCTCCCCAGGGGAAAAGACAGACTTACACATTCTTTTTTTTTCTTTTAATACAGATAATGAAGAGTTGGTTCTTTTTTATTAACGTTCATTTTCTTTAAGTTTCCCCCAATTTTAATAGTCAGTGTTGATATTTTCTGAAGAGTAGTAGATTACCTGAATTTACTTTCCAATTAATATGTGTAATTGTCACTGTTTGCTTAAAAATGTGTGTTTAAAAGTCACTTCAGTTCTGGGTGAATCTTTCTCATTGAATTTATAAATCAATGGCTTGCATTCTAGTTGGCTTGATTGCATATTTGTCTTTTCATTAAGGAGACAAGTTTGCTAGATTTTTTTTTGTAAACTTCTTACCATAATAACTATTACAATTAGATTGTTTTGTATGTTCTAAAATGAAGGGATGGGTGATTAATGAAGCTTAGAGGATATACTATTTATCCTTCTGGTTTGTTCCTCCAGAACTCCAGATCTCCTAAACATGTTTTGGAGAGCTAAGGTACTATGTCTCTATGAGTCTGTCAAAATAATCTTTCTAAAAGCACCTGTATCTATGGAGTGCTACAATAAAAATTACTTGACTACAATGAATGGAATTATTTATTATAATTATTAGGCAATAGAGTGAAAGGATTTAGATTAAAATAAGAAAATAGAAATAAAATCCCCTTAATATGGGATAAGCACTAACTGAAATATTGTATTATCCCCATACATACATATACATATGTGTATGTGTCTGTGTACATACACACACACACACACACACACACATATATATATGTATATATATGTTAAGAGTCAGGGTTGGCCGGGCACAGAGGCTCACGCCTGTAATCCCAGCAATTTGGGAGGCCAAGGTGGGTGGATCATTTGAGATCAGGCATTCGAGACCAGCCTGACCAACATGGTAAAACCCTGTATCTACTACAATTACAAAAAAAAAAAATTATTCAGGTGGTAGTGGTGCACGTCTGTAATCCCAGCTACTCAGGAGACTGAGGCAGGAGAATTTCTTGAGCCTGGGAGGCGGAGGTTGCAGTGAGCCAAGATGGCACCACTGCACTCCAGTACGAGTGACAGAGTGAGACCCTGTCTTAAAAATAAAAAAGAAAATAAAAAGAAAAATATTCAGGGTCTTGCTATGTTGCCTAGGCTAGTCTCAAACTCCTGGCTTCAATGATCCTCCTGCCTTAGCTTCCCAAGTAGCTGAGGTTATAGACATAGGCCACTGCTTACAGTTCCCTACATTTTAATATTTTTTTCTTAAAAATATTAAATTTAATATTTTGTTTTTCCCCTTATTGTTAAAAATGGAGATGTCGGGGTACAAGAAAGAAACACATTTGTATAATTAAATAATTCCCAAATATCAACTTTGAAATAGTCAGTTAAAAGTGAAAACGGCTATTGTTCCTCTTTTTGTAATTTCCTAGGGGATGTTTTGAATAATTAGCAATGACTTCTATTATTTACATTTCTTTAAACATTCTTTCCTTTATTTGAGGAGGAAGAATAAGCAAAATTTTTGATTTTTCAAAGCATGTTTTAGGTTTTTTTGTTACAACAAAAAGAAAATGACCAAAGAAAACATGTGGAAGAAAATTATATATATTAGTAATAGAGGGAATGGAATGGAGACAGGAGTAATGAAGAAAGGAATGTAAGAGTACAAATGACAATATTATTGTGTAATTGTTTTCCTATGCTTTCTTAAACTTCAAATGCATTTTTCTTACTTCAGTAGTGCTCTTATAATGCCCATGCTTCTTCAAAATTTTTTTTAATTATAAAATTAATAACCTTTAGGTAAAGCTAATGTTTTTACATATTTGTTCATGCCACGTTTTTCTAGGCATGTTTTAACCATTTTAGGTAAAATATTGTTTTCTCAAAACCTATATTATTTGAGAAGGATGTTAGAATAGAAGGTCCCCCACTCATTTTCCCTCATAGCAACAATAATTTCCCAGCCATCCTTGGCAAAAAGTACCTTTGTGGAAGCCTTGGAATTCAAGTAGGAGTTTCTGAAACCTCTGTGGAGCCCAAGACCTAGGAGGGTCATTTTGAGGGGGTGGATTCAGACTTAGGCGCCAGATTTTCCTAAAGTGAGACAGGCTTACCCACTTTGGTCTTGACTATGGACACTTTAATGACCCACTAAACCAGCTCCAGCTCCTCTCAGCTATGGTCTGAGATCAGTTCTGCTAACGCAAGGACCTAGAGGGAGACACACCCATCTGAGTCCCTGGGTCAGACTTGCCAACCCTGGTCCCACAGCAGATCCTGAAACTGAATTCAAACCCCAGACCCTCTCTGCTATGGTCAGAGAGCAGTTCTACCTGTTCAGGGATCTGGAGGGAAGCATAGCCTCCATGTTCCCACAGGAAGGCCAGCTAACTTAGGTTATACAGCAGATCCTGAAAAAACCCAGAAAGTCAGCTATAGTTCATCTCAACTGTGGCTTGACAGCAGTTCTGTCCACGAAGGGACCTGAAAGGTCCATAGATGGTTCCAGTGTCCATCATTGCTCCTGTAAGCTGGCCTGCTTAACTTTGGTCCCACTGTACATCTTCAAAAGTCCCTATAATTCAGGTCCGGTTCCTGTAAACTGTGGGATAAGAGCAGACTTACCTTCACAGTGACCTCCTAAGAGACATACCCCAGAGATAGGCTGAATGACTTTAGTCTCAGCTGTAGACCCTGAAGCAACTCTGTGATCTGGTTCCAATTCCTCTCAGTTACAACCAAGGCAGTACTGCTTGCCCAGGGACCCACCCAGTGACATAGCAGAAGCCCTCCCAGGAATGTGGAGGAAGCCACATTTATCCATAAACCTGGTAATATTCCCATTGTCTTCAGACTCTAAAGTGGACCCTCATTCTAGTACCAGCCCTAGAGACCAAGGTCCTGAAGATAGTTCAGTCCACCTAGGAACCATATAGATAGGACCCATCCATGTCCACCAGAACACTGCTAACAGGTCTGCCAACAACAGACTCCATTGCACACTCAGTAGCAACCATGTGACCTGGCTCCAGCCCCATACAACTGCAGTCCTAGAGGCAATCCCATCACACCTGGAACCTAATAGGAGAAAGCCTTAACCTGCCAAAACATGTCTGTAAAGACTAGAAAAGGGTCTTGCTCCTTTAAATGGAGACTGCAACAAAAGAATCTACAGATAATGAAGAACCAAGCAAACATGACACCACCAAAAGAAACACATAAAGTTCCAGCAACCAAGTCCAAAGAAATGGTGATCTATAAATTGCCTGAAAGATAATTCAAAATAATCATCTTAATGAAGCTCAATGAGGTGCAAGAAAACAGGCAACTAAATGAGATCAGAAAAGCAATGCATGAACACAATGAGAATTAATAAAGGTAAATAAAGATATAAATATATAAAGCTGAAGAATAGAAAGACAGAAGTAAAAACTCAATAGAGAGCTTCAGCAGCAGACTCAATCATGGAGAAGAAATAATTAAAAAGCTTGAAGACAGATCATTTGAAATTTGCCAATTCAAGGAACAAAAGAATAAAGATAAAAAGAGTCAAGAAAACATAAGGGTCCTCTGGAGCACAATCAATAATATTAATATACTGCTTTTAATGTTAATTACTTTTGCACCAACCTAATACAAATAATAGATGTTCCAAAAGGAGAAGAGAACAAAAAAGGAGCAAAAATATTATTTAAAGAAATACTGTCTGAAAACTTTCTAAATCTTGGAGGAATATGTAAATCCAGATTCCTAAGCTCAAAGGAGTCTAAAGTTCAATCCAAAGAAAAATACTCTGAGGCATCTTGCAATCAAACATCAAAAGTTCTCATAGAGAGAATCTTGAAAACAAAAGGAGATAAGAGACTGGTCACATTCAAGGGAACCTCCATTAGGTTATCAGAGGACTTCTCAACAGAAACTTGCAATCCAGGAGGGAATGAGATGTTATATTCAAGAGGCTGAAATGAAATTTAAAAAAAACCCCAGAAACCTGGCAACCAAGCACATTATACTCAGCAAATCTCTCCTTTGGAAATGAAGGAGAGATAGACTTTCCTAGACAAAGCTGAAAGTGTTTATTACCATTATATTTGCCTCATCAAAAATGTCAAAGGAAGTTCTTCAAGTAAAAAGAAAAATATGCTAATTAATAATATGAAAACATATAAAAGTTAAAAAGACTCAGTAAAGACAAATATATGGTCAACCTCAGATTACCTCAATATTGGAGTTGTGGTGTATAAATTACTTATATCTCTAATATAAAGATTAAAAGACAAAACAATTAACTATAGCTGTGAGAATTTGTTAAGGAATACACAATATAAAAATGTGTAAATTGTGATATCAAAAACCATAAAATATTTGTATACAGGGAGTAAAAATGTAGTTTTTTATGTGATTGAAATTAAGTTATCAGCTTAATATAACCTGTTGTTAAAGATGTTTTATGAAGTATCATGAAAACAACACACTTAAAACCTATAGCAGATACACAAAAGATAAAGGAACCAAAACATGCCACTGCAAAAAATTATTGTACCACAAAGGAAGATAGCAAGAGAGGAAGAAAAGGAAAAAAGATCCACAAAAAATCTGAAAACAATTACTAAAATGGCAGTAGTTAAGTCTGCGTCTATCAATAATTACCTTGAATGTAAATACATTAAATTATCTGATGAAAAGACATAGTGGCTAAATAAATAAAAGAATAAGACCCTATTCTATGCTGCCTCCAAGAGACTCATTTCAGCTTTAAGGACACACATAGACTGAAAGTGAAGGGATGTGAAAAGATATTCCATGCAAACGGAAAAGAAGACAGCAGGGGTAGCTTTACTTGTATCAGAAAAATAAACCTTAAGCCAAAAAATGTAAAAGTAGACAAAGAAGGTCACTATATAATGATAAAGGGGTTAATTCATCAAAAGCATATTACACTTGTAAATATATAATATATGCACAATATTGAAGCACCTAAACATAGAAAGCAAATATTAATAGATCTGGAGGGAGAGATAGACAGCAATATAATAATAGAAGGGGACTGTAATACTCCACTTTCAACAATGGATAGATCATCCAGACAGAAAATCAATAAGAAACATTGGACTTGAACTACACTTTAGGTGAAATGGACCTAACAGATATATAGAGAACTTTCTATCTAGCAGCATGAGAATACATATTTCTTTTCGAGCACACACAAAATAATCTCCACGATAAATCATATAGCAGGCCAGTAAACAAGTCTTAACAAATTTAAAAAGACTAAAATTGTATGTAGTATCTTTACTGACCACAATAGTATAAAACTAGGAAATTATAATAGAAAGAAATTTGGAAAATTGGCAAATTTGTAGAAATTAAACATACTTCTGAACAACCAATGAGTAAAGGAAGAAATAAAAAGAAAAATAAAAAAGAGTCTTGAGACAAATTAAAATAGAAACACAACATACAAAAAACTATAGGATATAGCCAAAGCAATTCTGTGACAAAAGTTTATAGTAATAAATACCTACATTTAAGAAAAATCTCAAATAAATAACCTATGTTTCATCTCAAGACACTAGAAAAAGAAGAACAAAATAAGTCCAAAGTTAATAGAAAGAAGGAAATAATGAAGATCAGAGAAAAATAAATAAAATAAATATTGGAAAAAAATAGAAAATATAATTAAAATATAAGAGTTGGTTTTTTAAAAAAGACAAAATTGACAAACCTTTAGCTAAAGTAATAAAAAAATAGAAGGTCCAAACTTCTGTTGTCCACAAGAAAGGGAGCAAATTCAGAAAAGCATTCGATAAGTTTTGATCTACAGGAAAGAATATTACCTAATAAAGTTTTTCTATTAACATAAAAATAAAACTTGAGATTTTTCTTCTTTCTATTAGGGATTCAACTTTTTGAAATTTATCATTTAGTTAATAAAAATGTTTCCAGGCTAACTATAAAGAAAAATTATATTTCTTGCTTAAAATATAGGAAAATAAGAGTAAGTAGAAATGTACCTTCATATAGTTCCTAGTTTCAAGATATTAGGCTTGATTGTTAGACAATTAGTGAGACTAATTTTAGACATGTACAGAACACTGTCTAAGGATTAGAAGTTCTGTGTTCAATTTATTAATATTCTGAATGTTGGTGAGTCAGCAATTTTAAGACATTGTTTCTGAAACATTTGAATGAATTTGATGCATAAAACTAGGCAGGTTAAGCATTTTTGCATCTCTTCTAGTTAATTGTGAAGACTTTATTCACCTTGCCATTCTATAGCCTACTAATAGTACCCACCTTCTATAGCAGCGGTAGACAATTATAGCCCATGAGCTAAAAAAAGAAAACTGGAGAGGAAAGAAAATGTCGTTGGGGAAAAAAAACCAAAAAAACAAAAAAACAAGGAGCTGAAAATTATCATGGAGAAGAAGAAGGAGAAGAAATATATAAAATAACAGAGCATATATAAAATTATAACTCTAGTATTAAATAGCAGTTCAAAGAAGAATGGACATAAGATCAAAAAATAACGTGGGATTTGGATATTTGAAAAAACTAAAAGTAAACATGCAAACGCACAATGACAACAATTTTTAAAATCCCTTTCTGTCCTTCCCTGTTATGCCTCCAAGGTATTGCTACAGACACAATCTTTGGGGAAAAAAAAAATCTTAAAGGGGCAAGGAGTTCACTGCAAACTATTTTCCCAATATGATAATGTTTTTTGCTTTTCTAAAAATAATCGTGGTTGTTGAAGGCAAGCTACTATTTAATTTGAATGCATAGCTTGAGATCCAAGGCTTATGTGATGTATTTATTTTTTCTAAAATATGCTGAGCTTAACTTCATTTCTGGTAAATTATGTACCTGATTCAGCACATTCCTGAGAATGAGTTTTTCTTTGAGCACAATATGCTCCATTAAACTGGATATTCCATTAAAATGAATAGATTCTCTGCACTGAAATAGGCTACTCAAGCCCTCACATTGACTTATATTATACTAAAAGGACATTTTCCAGGAGTATTTTTGGAATCTAGCTACTCTAAGTTTACCGTCTTTTAAACCCACTGGAATGCCTAATGCTACACTGAAAGAGCAATTCATAGGCAGAGAGTTGTAAATCAAAACACATTGTACAAAAGAAAGGCTATTGGAAAAAATAATCGGTGATTTCTATGTGTTTTGTTTCCAAATCTATGAACCAGAGAGATTGATCTGGTGAAATTTTAAACAGATTTTAGGACATAAATAGCATCTGCACTGTAGACTCTCAGCCTCGCTTGCCTCCAGTAGCTGAGACTGTAGGTCCATCTGCAGAAGGACCCCAAAAGCACTTCATCACTTCTTAGTCTGATAGTTTTAATGAATAACAATGAAAGAACAAATAAGCAAAACACAAAAAAACCACATGGGACTTTTTCTCAAGTGCAGCTAATTGACCCCTGCCCCCACTACCTTCCATGATGCCCTGTGGAGTCTCTCCTTGTTCATGCCCCGTTCTGTCATTGTGTGCTTGATACAATTGCTGAAAGGCTAAAATCTAGTTTCCACCTCAAGAAACCTAGAGAGGACCCGAGTGAGGGTAAGGGCAAAATGAGCAGCTGAATAAGCACAACCCACTTCCTGATTATTAGGGACAAAAATATGTACTACCATTTACATTTATGAGAAGGTGATTTCTGACTCAGAAGTCCTTTCATAAAGAAGATAAATAAATAGTCCTTGGTAGATCTTTAGGATGTAAGCTCTGATTAATGACAAGGTATGGTAGGTGTTAAAGTTAGTATGTTACAGTACAATGAGTGAGTAAACAGAAGACTTTAGAAAAGGTCATGGCACGTGGTGTTTATAAACACATGTACTTTTTGAGGTCACACTGAGAAGTGTGAAGGTGATATTTAAAAAGCTGTATGGAAATCTCTATAACTAAACATAATCAAGCATTTATGTCTTTTAAAAGTAGTTATTAAACTCATAAACCTAATACAACTAATAAAAAGGATAAAAACAGAAAACAAAGTCACTTTATAAGTTAAATGTTAGAAGAAGTAAATACTTATACAGTGAAAAATACTAAGGTATTCAAAAAATATGAGACTTTGTGGTATGGACTTTGGAGTCTGACAAACCTGTTTGAATTCCTGCTCCTCCATTCACTAGTACTATGGCTCTCAAGACTCCTGAAAGTTACTGAATTTTACTGAGGCTTAGTTTCTTTGTCTGTAAAATAAAGATAATACTGCCTGCATTATATGTGATGATGAAGCTTATATTAAATAAGGTGTAAAGTATCATAGTACATGTACTATGTTAGTTCTCTTCTTAAGATTGTTGCTGAAAATTAAATTCCACAGAAAAATAATACAATGCCAATTAAAACCTTTTCATTCAGTTAATTATTTATTTAATCTGAAAACTGTTATCTAAAAAATTTCATAATAGGTAATTCATTGTCTTCATAGCATTTATCACTGTCTAAGATTACCATGTGTATTTGTTAGTCTTTGGTCAATTTGTCTGTCTTTCACCCTAGAATGTCCCTGAAACTGCCTATTTCCTGCCTTTAATCTCAGAGTCTGGAACAATTGGATATGTTGTAGTTGTAGAAGGGAACACTAATGTTGCGCTTATTGTATGCCACGAGCTTAAAATATTAATTTGATTTTCATTAATGACTAGATGAGGTGAATATGCCTATATTCCTATTTTACAAAAGGGAAACTGAAGTAAAAAGAGGTGCCATGTCCTTCTAAAGCCACACAGGAAACAGTATCCCAGTCTGATACTTATCAGAGTAAGAACTGAAGAAGTTTAGTTTCAAAATCAGTGATGTAATCATCACATTATATTACTCTAATATGTTTAGATGAACAAATGGACAAATGAATGAATAGTTTGTTTTGGGTGCCATTTGAGACCAGGTGAAAGTGGTCCTTGGAGTTCATTGTTATGTTTTTGGATTTTTGTTTGCTAGTCTGTGTACTTAAAAAAATTGCTGTCACTATATTCTATATATTTGTGGAATTTTCTCTTAGAACATGCAAACAATATGATCTGAGGGTTTAACTGCTTCTAAAACAGATTTTCAACCAGTCCTAGTACTTTCTGTTTCACATTTTCTCCTGGTTTCAAAGATCCATCCTTTTACCTTCTGGGAATTCCTTGTAAGCTGAGTGTTTGTTTTCCTATTGCCACCTTAGGTGTCTGCTTTCTCCACTGCTTCTTTAATTCCTGAAGCTCTGTCTTTCAAGTACCATAACTTTTTTTTAAATTTTTTTTACTGCAATAGTCTTTCTTTATACCTAAAAGTTCATTTAGTCACACTTTAGTGGCATTTTAAAGGAAAGTGGAGATAAGTAGATGGGGTCAGTCCCACCATTTTGAACAAAAAAATCTAGATTTTATTATTGATGTCTTTCCCTTTACACTATCTTTACATCTAAGCCATAATTAAGTTTTGTTACTTTTTCCTCCTTAGTCTCATAGTCTATTCACATTGTCCATTTCCACTTTTGTTTTTTTTAAAGTTAGTCCAAGGCATTATTTTTGGACCATGTGACATCAACAGTTTCCTAACTGGATTATTTTCAATGTTACTCCATTTCCCTAAAGACAACGTCATGGCCTTTCACTGTGGCCAACTAGGCTCTATGATCTGGCCCCTGGTCATGCAGCCTCTTCCCTTTTTCTCTTAGATACTATGCCTTACTCATTCTGAACTATTTTTAGTCTCCTGATTTCTTACTATGGGGCTTTTGCACATGCTCCCTCTTTTTAGAATGTTCTGCCATCATCTGCAGATGGATAATGCCTATTTATCTTTCAGACGCCATCTCATCTAGGAAGGCTTCTCTGAGTCTCGGGCTTTTTTAGATGCCTCTCAAGTTGCTCCCATAATATTCTGCATTTACTTCTAATTCAGTGCTTTTCACAACAAACTGACATTATCTGAACAGATGTTGTTGTCTTCCCTAACTAAAACACTTCTATAGCTCCCCATTTTATTTAGAATAACATTCAAACTCTTTACCGTGGCTGGCAAAGATACATGAGCTACGTCTTTGTGATGTCATCGATGATTCTCCCTGTATTCACCATGCGCTAGCCATACTCGCTTCTTTTCTGTTCCTTCAACACACTGAGACCTCTCCTGGAAAAGTGACTTTGCATTTACTCTTTTTTTTCTGACTGTGCTGTCTCTGCTCCAGCTCTTGGCAGAGTAGCTTCCTTTTACTCATCAATTAACTTCATCTCAAGCCCTTGTTATTTGCTCTATCTAAAAGTCCCCGTTTCCAGTAACACTGTGACATATAACCTTGCTTGTGTGCTCTATAGTACTTATTCTCAATTTCTTACATGAGGTCAGGAACCTTGACTGTATCTTTCAACATACCTTTTATTTCTTCTAAATGTTCCATAAGAATTTAGAGATGTTTCACTCTTTAATTAAAGGGGAAGACACCGGGTGATGTCATTTGTATGCACATTTCCAAGTAATATTTTCTCATCCAACTTTTAATGTGCACCAGTTGCCCACCTAAAGTCCAAATGTGTTAATTCAGCAAACACTACAGACATATTTATTGAGCTCCAGTTATGTTCCTGGTGTTATTCTAGGTATTGGGGATATAACAGTAAATAAAAAGGAGTTCCTTCCCTCATGGAGTTCATGTATTATCAAAGTGGGGAAGGTTGGACACAGGAAATTTAAAAAATAGAAACAAGAAAATGCATCAGGTACTTATTATTCCCTAATAAGTACTATTAGGGAAAATTAATCAAGATAAGGGGATGGAGAGTCATTGGTGATGGAGGTCACTATTAAACAGAGTGGCTAAGGAAGGCCTCTCTGAAGAGGCAACTGAAGTCAGGGAGTGATTCATGCATTGGAAAGAGCACTCTAGGCAGAGAGAACAGTGAGTGCTCTTGTAAGTAGACATGAACCAGCCAAGAAGACATGAACATGCTCTGATATGATTGGAGCAGAGCAGGAGAGAGACAGAGTGAGAAGAAAACTGTTCGGAGAAATGCCAGGGGCCAGGTTATGTATATCTTGTAGCATGTGGTAAGAATGTTGGACTATTTTCCTGAGTTTGATGGAAACCCATTGAAGAGCTTTGAGCATGGTAGTGACATGATCGGATTTATATTTGAAAATTTTCTCAATTGTGTAGAGAATAGAGTTTATGAAGGTAGAAGTGGAAACGGGAGACTAGTTATGAGATTTTTGCAACTGTAGCATGAGATATAGGAGCTGCATCTATGGTGATAGTGATAGAGGAGGTGAAAAGTGGTTGGATTTAGGACATATGTTGAAGGACAAGTTTATGTAATTTGCTGGCCAACTGATTATGGGACAGTTTGAATGTCAGATAGGAGAAAAAGAAAGGAAAAAAGGTAGACATCAAGGTTTGGTTCCGAGGAACTAGATGAGTGGATTTAAAGATGAGGAGGACTCAGAGCTAAATGAGGATTTTCTTTGGACATTTGAGTGTGAATATTAGAGTTTGGGTTTGGAAATATAAGTTTGAGATGGCTATTTGAAATCCAAGTAAAGATGATGGGTATGTAGCTGGATATATAATATTGGAGTTCTAAATTTTGGAATCACATTATATAAATGGTGTTTTAAACCACATAATTGATATGACAACCTAGGAATTGAGTATAGATAGGAAAGAGAGGCAAAGATACATCCCAATGCACTCTGATTTTGGAGTTCAGAAAGGTAAAGATAAATCATTAAGAACCACCATGAAGAGAAATCGGTCTGGTGGGAGGAAAGTCAACAGTGTGAGGCCTTGGAAGTCAGGTGACAAAGACAAGGCACTTGGAAGAAAGAGAGAACCATTATGTTAAATATGTGGTGACATAAACACTAATAACTGTTTGGCAATGTGGAATTCATTGTTAACCTTGATCATTGAAACATTATGGTAGAAAGCCTGACTAGAGGATGTTTGAAACATAATTGAAATAGAAATCATGTCAGCAGCTAAAGAGAGTTCTTTCCAGGGAAATCAAAATGGAAAAGTGCAAGAAAAAAGGAAAATTTGGGGCAGACGAAGTTTATGTGATGTTTTAAAGTTCTGCTTTTGAAGCAGTTCAGAGATTGTAAAACCTACTCAAGAACATTAAATTCTCTCATTTTTAAATTATAAAATATATTAGGTATACAACAGGACAGAGGCCTCTATTCCTCTATTTCTTCCTGAAATTTTGATAACTTTTACTCTATATTTTTTAAGACTAGGTTATTGGTGCATACAACTTAAGTATTAAGAGATCTTTTGGGTGAATTGTTCTCATTCTATAGTGTTCCTCTTCATCTTTGATAATTATTCCTGCTATAAAGTCAATTTTGTCTGATGTTAGTATATCAACTCTAACTTTCTTTTGCCATTTATTGACCTGTTATTTATTTCTTCCATCTATTTACTTTTGATCATCAGTGTCTTTCTTAGACTTTAGGTAAGTCGCTTGTAAAATCTATACAACTGAATTTTGCTTTCTTGAGTCACTTTTACAATCTGTCAATTTAATCTCTGTTTAATGACAACCCATTATTAAACACTGAGTTTGATTTGTATACTTAAACTGTGATTAGTCATATAGATTTCTATTTATTTCTATTATCTTTTTATGTTCTTCTTATTGGCCATAAGAAGAATGGCCTCTTTTTTTTGCCTCTTTTCTCTTTCTGCTTTCTACTATCTTGACCAAATTTAATTTATGTATGTCTCTCCTTGTCACCCTCCCTCCCATTCACATGCATTTGGAAGTTATATATTCTATTTTTATGATTTTAAGGCTACTCTTTACATTTCTAAAGGCATTCACTGATTTCTTGCTGAATGCTTATCATTTCAAATCTCTTATTATTTTTGCTACTGTCTTATAATAGATGATTTATTTTTAACTTTACTCTTTTGTTTAAATTATTCATTCATAATTTCTTTTTGTATTTCATGACATTTTGTACTTACTTTTCTTCTTGAATAAACTTTTAAATTATTTTAGTGATAATCTATGTAGTGAATGCCTTCAGAATTCATTTTATTTTCTCTCTTGAAAAATAATTTAACTGAACTATCCTAAACACAGGAGCACCCAGATTCATGAAACAAGTTCTTAGAGACCTACAAAGAAACGTAGACTCCCACACAATAATAGTGGGAGACTTTAATACCCCACTGTCAATATTAGATGGATCATCAAGACAGAAAATTAACAAAGATATTTAGGACTTGAACTCAGCCCTGGATCAAGTGGACCTGATAGATATCTATAGGACTCTCCACCAAAAACAACAGAATATGCATTTTTCTTGGTGTTACATGGAACTTACTCTAAAATTGATCACCTTATTGGAAGTAAAACACTCCTTAGCAAATGCAGAAGAACTGAAATCATAACAAACACTCTCTGAGACCATAGTGCAATCAAATTAGAACTCACAATTAATAAACTCACTCAGAATCACACAACTACATGGAAATTCAACAACCTGCTTCTGAATGACTCCTGAGTAAATAATGAAATTAAGGCAGATATCAAGAAATTCTTTGAAACTAATGAAAACAAAGAGAAAACATACCAGGATCTCTGGAATGCAGGTAAAGCAGTGTTAAAAGAGAAATTTACAGCACTAAATGAACACATCAGAAAGCTGGGAGGATCTCAAGCCAACATTCTGTCATCACAACTGAAAAAACTAGAGAACCAAGAGCAAACAAACCCCAAAGCTAGCAGAAGAAAAGAAATAATGAAGCTCAAAGCAGAACTGAAGGAGATAGAGACACACACACAAAAACACATTCAAAAAACCAATGAATCCAGGAGCTGTTTTTTTTTTATTTGAAAAAATAATAAAATAGACCACTAGCTAGACAAATGAAGAAGAAAAGAAATAAAAATCAAATAGACATAATAAAAAATGATAAAGAGGATATCATCACTGACACCACAAAACTACAGACAACCATCAGGGAATATTATAAATACCTCTATCCAAATAAACAAGAAAATCTAGAAGAAATAAATAAATTCCTAGACACATATACCCTTCCAAGACTGAACCAGGAAGAAGTTGACTCCCTGAATAGACCAATGACAAGTTCTGAAATTGAGGCAGTAATTAATAGCCCACCAACGAAAAAAAGCCCAGGACCAGACAGATTCATAGCCAAATTCTACCAGAGTTACAAAGAGGAGATAGTACAATTTCTTCTGAAACTATTCCAAACAATTGAAAAGGAGGAACTCCTCCTTAACTCATTTTATGAGGCCAGCATCATCCTGATACCAAAACCTGGCAGAGACACAACAACAACAACAAAAACTTCAGGCCAATATCCTTGATGAACATCAATGCAGAAATTCTCAGTAAAATACTAGCAAATAGAATCCAGCAGCACATAAAAATCTTATTCACCATGATCAAGTTGCCTTCATCCCCAGGATGCAAGGCTGGTTCAACATACACAAATCAATAAATGTAATTAATCACATAAACAGAACTAAAGACAAAAACCACATGATTATCTTAATAGAGATGTAGAAAAACTTTAGATAAAATTCAATATCCCTTCATGTTAAAAACATTCAATAAACTAGGTATTGAAGGAACACACCTCAAAATAATAAGAGGCATTTATGGCATACCCACAGCCAATATCATACCGAATGGGCAAATGCTGGAAGCATTCCATTTGAAAACTGGCACAAGACAAGGATGCCCTCCCTCACCTCTTCTATTCAAAATAGTATTGGAAGTTCTAGCCAGGGCAATCAGGCAAGAGAAATAAATAAATAAAGGGTATTCAAACAGGAAGAGAGGAAGTCAAGTTGTCTTTGCCGATGACATGATCATATACCTAGAAAACCCCATTGTCTCAGTCAAAGGCTTCTGAAGCTGACAAGCAACTTCAGCAAAGTTTATTTATACAAAATAAATGTGCAAAAGTCACACCCATTACTATACACGAACAACAGGCAAGCAGAGAGTCAATCATGAATAAACTCCCATTCACAATTGCTATAAACAGAAGAAAATTCCTAAGAATACAGCTAAGAAGGGAAGTGAAGGACCTCTTCAAGAAGAACTACAAACCACTGCTCAAGGAAATAAGAGAGGATACAAACAAATGGAAAAACATTCCATGCTCGTGGATAGAAAGAATCAATATCATTAAAATGGCCATACTGCCCAAAGTAATTTATAGTTTCAATGCTATTCCCATTAAACTACCATGGGCATTCTTCACAGAATTAGAAAAAAGCTATTTTAAAATTCATATAGAACCAAAAAGGAGCTCATGTAGCCAAGACAATCCTAGGCAAAAAGAACAAAGCTGGAGGTATCATGCTTCTGGACTTCAAACTATACTACAAGGCAACAGTAACCAAAACAGCATGGTACTGGTACAAAAATTGACACATAGACCAATGGAACAGAATAGAGAGCTCAGAAATAAGACTACACATCTACAGCCATCTGATTTTCAACAAACCTTACAAAAACAAGCAATGAGGAAAGGATTCCCTATTTAATAAATGGTGCTGGGAGAACTGGCTAGTTATATGCAGAAAATTGAACCCTGGACCCCTCCTTTACATGTTATACAAAAACTAACCCAAGATGGATTAAAGACTTAAATGTAAAACCCAAAACTGTAAAAACCCTAGAAGAAAATCTAGGCAATACCATTCAGGACATAGGCACGGGCAAATATTTCATGACAAAATCAATTAAACCAAATAGCTTATGCATAGCAAAATAAACTATCATCAGAGCAAACAGGCAACCTACAGAGTAGGAGAAAATTTTTGCAATCTATCCATCTGACAAAGGTATAACAGCCAGAATCTACAAAGAACTTGAACAAATTTACAAGAAAAAAAAAATCATTAAAAAGTGAACAAAGGATATCAACAGACACTTCTCAAAAGAAGACATTCATGCAGCCAATAAACATGTGAAAAAAAGTTCAATATCATAAAAGATCATTAGAGAAATGCAAATCGCAATGAGATACTATCTCACACCAGTCAGAATGGTGATTATTATAAAGTCAAGAAATAACAGATGCTGGTGAGGTTGCAGAGAAATAGGAACACTTTTACACTATGAGTGGGAATGTAAATTAGTTCAGCCATTGTGGAAGACAGTGTGGCGATTCCTCAAAGATGTAGAACCAGAAATAACATTTGACTCAGCAATCCCATTACTGGGTATATAACCAAAGGAATATAAATCATTCTACTATCAAGACCATGGAATAATGTACAGCCATAAAAAGGAACGAGATGTCCTTTGCAGAGACATGGATGGAGCTGGAAGCCATTACCCTCAGCAAACTAATGCAGGAAGAGAAAACCAAACACCGCATGTTCTCACTTATAAGTAGGTACTGAACAATGAGAACTCATGGACACAGGGAGGGGAACAACACACACTGGGGTCTGACGGTGAGGGGAATGTGGGAGGAGGGAGAATCTTAGGAAAAATAACTAATGTGTGCTGGGCTTAATACCTAGGTGATGGGTTGATAGGTGCAGCAAACCACTATGGCACACGTTTACCTATGTAACAAACCTGCACATCTTGCACATGTACCCTGGAACTTAAAAAAAAAAAGTATCAAGAAAAGAAAAAAAATGATTTAGCTGGATATTTCATTTTATATTAACAATTTGTAAAATCTTTTCATAATAATGTGCTGTTGTCCTCTGGATTTTATTGTTTTCATTGAAAAATATGGTATTAGTTTATTTAGAGTCAGCCATCCTTCTTCTGTTTTGCTCTTCCTCATTGTCTTTTGTGTACTGCATTCACTACATTTCTCTAGTCTAGATTTTTACTCAGAAGGTAGAGATATTCCTAAATCTAAGGATTCATGATTTTCATGAATTTTATTAAACACTGTTATCTTAAAAGTGTACATCTGATCTTTGACAAACCTGACAAAAACAAGCAATGGGGAAAGGATTCCCTATTTAATAAATGGTGCTGGGAAAACTGGCTAGCCATATGCAGAAAACTGAAACTGGACCTCTTCCTTACACCTTATATAAAAATTAATTCAAGATGGATCGAATACTTAAATGTAAAATCTAAAACCATTAAAACCCTAGAAGAAAACCTAGGCAATACCAGTCAGGACAGGCATGGGCAAAGACTTCATGACTAAAACAACAAAAGCAATTGCAACAAAAGCCAAAACTGACAAATGGGATCTAATTAAATTAAAGAGCTTCTGCATAGCAAAGGAAACTATCGTGAGACTGAACAGGCAATCTACAGAATGGGTGAAAATTTTTGCAATCTACCCATCTGATAAAGGTCTAATATCCAGAATCTATAAGGAATTTAAACAAATTTACAATAAAAAACAGCCTCATCAAAAAGTGGGCAATGGACATGAACAGACACTTCTCAAAAGAAGACATTTATGCAGCCAACAAACATACGAAGAAAAGCTGACCACCACTGGTCATTTGAGAAATGCAAATGAAAACCACAATGAAATACCATCTCACACCAGTCAGAATGGCGATTATTGAAAAGTCAGGAAACAACAACAGATGCTGGAGAGCATGTGGAGAAATAGGAACGCTTTTACACTGTTGGTGGGACTGTAAATTAGTTTAACCATTGTAGAAGACAGTAAGGCATTTCCTCAAGGATTTAGAACCAGAAATACCATTTGACACAACAATCTCATTACTGGGTATATACCCAAAGAATTATAAATCATTCTACTAGAAAGACACATGTACACATGTTTATTGCAGCACTATTTACAATAGTAAAGACTTGGAACCAACCCAAATGCCCATTAACGATAGACTGGATAAAGAAAATGTGGCATATATATACAAAGGAATACTATGCAGTCATGAAAAATAATGAATTCATGTCCTTTGCGGGGACATGGATGAAGGTGGAAGCCATCATTCTCAGTAAACTAACACAGGAACAGAAAACCAAACACCTCATGTTCTCATTCATAAGTGGGAGTTGAACAATGAGAACACATGGACACAAGGAGGGGAACATCACACACCGGGGCCGGGTCGGTGGGTGGGGGTCAAGGGGAGGGAGAGCATTAGGACAAATACCTAATGCATGAGGGGCTTAAAACCTAGATGACAGGTTGATAGGTGCAGCAGTCCACCAAGGCATATGTATACCTATGTAACAAACCTGCACGTTCTGCATATATATCCCAGAACTTAAAGTAAAACTTAAAAAAAAAAAAATGTAATTGTTTGACTTTCAAAAAGTTGCTTTGTAATGAGAAACTAGTTTATGATCACTTGGAAGATTTGTATAGTTTTATAAAACTCAATTAAAACGTCTGTTTCAATGACCTGTATTTTGCCAGACTTAATCACAGATGGATATTAAACTTGTCAGAATTTCTTCAATTCTCATTCAAGCCTGTGAATAAACACCCTGTATGACACTTATTTTGAGCCTATTAAAGAATCCAAATTCAAAAAAATTCCCATTTTTCTCTGACTCATGTTTCTCCATTCTTTCTCACCTATTGTGTAATTTCAAATAGACCTAGGTTATAATTTTTCACTCTGATTCTTCCTCTGTAGACACAACACCTTCAGTTCATTGAGGTATTATATTTCTTTTGGTATTTACACTTTGTATTTCTAAATATATGATAATCTTGGTTTCATTATCACTATTTTTTAAATTGGATGCTGTTTCTTGACTTGTTACTGTGGAAATTAATTGAGTTTTCTTTCTGATTCTTCCTGAACTCTTCCCTTGCCCATCCATCCCTTTCTTCTGTTCTCCAAATAAGATTGTATAATAATTTTGGCTACACAAATATTAAGTCACCTACTATGCTAACTTTTTGCTACTAGCTGTCTTTTTTTTTTTTTTTTTTCTTAATTTTCTATGATCTTTCCTGAAATTCATCCCTCATCTTTCTAGAAGTTATATTTCCTCTCCACATTTGAATACATCAGAAAATCTATTAATTTTATTTTTTTCACAGTACTTTCCTCTGGAGCCTTCTGTTCTTCTGTGATCTGAAATTTTGGCTTTTTAGGCGTGATTTCAAGCTGTTGCTTTGCCCTGACAACTTTCTTTGTCATCATTCTGGGGATTCCCTCTGTGTCTCTCCTATTTTGGAAGCCCTTTTTCCTGAATCCAGTATCTTCATTTTTCTAGATGCTTTTCTTTGTTTTTAAAAAATACAGCTGTCAGTATCAGAGAACGGGATGCAAAATTTTGATACTTTAAAAAGTTTTTAATAGCTTTATTGATGTATAATTGACATGCAATAAACAACATATTTAAAGCATACAATTTAATAGGTTTTGGGAAATGTGTAGATGTTTGAAACCATCCACATAGTCAAGTGAGTGAGCATGTCAATCACCCACAAGTATTCTCTTGCCCATGCAGTGTACCTTCCTTTCTCTCCCTTTTCCCCTTGCAACTGCTAATTTCTTCCTGTTACTTAATACTACAGATTAGTTTGGATTTTCTAGAGTTTTATACAAATCTAATTATATAGCATAGGACAGACTTTAATTTTTGAAAATATTTTTATGCTACCCTGTCATTCAATTGATGGTTGATTGGATATAGAATTCTGGATTAGACATAACTTTATTTCAAAAATGTGAAGTAATTCCTCCTTTTAAAAAAACAATTCCAGGGTTATGAGAAGTTAGGAGCCATCCTGATTCTTGATTCTTGGAATACAACTTTTTTTTTCTTTTTTGGTATGTGTAAGATGTAGCATTTGTTTCTACTGTTCATTTTGCTAGGTACACAGTTGGTCCATGCAATCTGGAAATTATGTCTTTAAGTTTTTGGATATTTTCTTCAATTATTTCCTTGATAATTTCAAATCATGAAATTTCACATATTGTTTTCTTTGTTCTCTCATCCTGGAATTCTTATTATTTCCAGTACTGTTTTTATTTCTCATTTTTATTCATCTTATTTCAAGTATTGATTTCTTTGTTCTCTCATCCTGGAACTCTTATTATTTGGATTCTTAAACTCCTGAATTAATTCTTAAATTTTCTAACTTTCTCTTCTGTTTTCTTTTTGTCATACTTTCTGGAAGTTTTCTTTTACTTTTTTTTTCCTGAAACTTCCAAATTACTTTTTATTTCTGCTCTCATATTTGTAATATCTAAGCACACTCCTTTCTAGTCCCAGAATCTTCCCTTTCAACCCACTGTGACTTTAGTTATCTCTCCTTGCTCTAAGTCCATCTGTTACGGTCTCCCTCTGTCCCTGATAGAAATTTTCCTCAAATATCTGTTGATCTCTGGATATTAGTTGTATTACAAATGAGTCACTCAAAAGCTGATTAGGTCTATGTGCATCTTGGACTAGTGATGGCTTTCCCTCTAGGGTACTCAGGCCGGATTGTTTTTGGGGAAAATGTTCTCAATTCTAAATTTCTGCTGTTATTCTCTCTGTTTTGTCAGTTCACCAAAAAAAAAAAAAAAAAAAAAAAAAAAAAAATCCTACAGTCTCTTGTGTGGAGGCACACAGCTCTAAGGCCGGCGTTCCGAGGCGAATATGGGAAAGAGGATTCAGGGTCTCATCACCACTAAGGATGAGGACTGTCTGCACTACAGTAACCTCGCCCCTTCTTCAGAGGGATTGTGTTTGTTTGCCATGGGTTATTATTGGCCTGGGGAAAAAGAAAAAGTTTCTTCACTAGGGGATTCCCAGGTCATGCAGACAATACAAATTTAACCTCCTAACTGGTATGTAATGTAAGTCTGTGATTACATTACTCAGATAATTTGTTTTTTCTTATATACACAGAATTCAGGCCAAAATAAAAAGTCAAGCTTCTTTTTATCTCTCTGTGTGGATAGTTGGATTTTTTTTCCTAGTGGATACTTACACAGAGACGACAGTATTTTCAATCATTTGTTTTTTAAGTTGAAGGGTGTTCAAGTATACATCCCACTAAGGCCCATTGCTTTATCTTCTGTTTCTGCCTGGGCACTGACACCCATGCCGTTGGACGATCACAACTGACCACCCCCCAGGGCAGCCACACTGTCAGCTCTCAGGCCAATTTCTCTGGCTTATGTTTCTCTCTTCCTTTCTGACTCCTGGAGATTTTTCTCTTCTTTTTCCTAGCACAGCTGAGCATGAATAAGGGCATTTGTTATATTTTTATCTAGCATTTCTATGTTTTTATATTCTGCATGATTTTGGATCATCTTGTCTGCAACATTGCTAGTCTCCAATTGTCTTATTTTCATCTTCGCAATCATGGGTTTTACTGGCAAGGGAGCTGAAGCTTGTGGAGGATAAATGACTAACCCAAGAGCGAGAAATAGGTGGCAGGGCCAGGACCACCTCTCTCCTGGCCTGGTGTTCTCTCCAACATGCTGTGTCCCCAGATCTCTTCTATGTCTGAAACTTTCTGATTTCAACATAGACTAATATGTATTAGCTCATACTAATATCTATGATCACATATTCGGAAGTGAGAAACAAGTATATAAAAACTGATAGAAGCTAAAAATCTTTAGACTTTAATATTAACCTCTTACTACTAGATTGTTTATCAGAACTTTGAGCTATTAACACAGTTAGGTCAAAGCTTTCATGTACTTGACAAAATGGGGTAGCTAAAAAAAAAAGAAAAAAAGAAAAACAAAACCTGAAAAAAACACCAAAAAGCTGACAAATGCAATCAGCTGTGATACACGAATTTGCATTGTCTAACTGGAGGTTGGACACTGAAAAATAAACCAACAGAGTACTCTCACTACCCTATTTTTCATAGGCAATAGAATCTAAAGCCACTTTAAATGCTATAAAAGCCTGACAAAATGTTTAAGAAACCAAACAAGAAGAAGTTAAAAGCAAAGAACATGTGTAAGGCCATCTCTATGTGCCTTTTCCTGAGAAAATAATAAATGTACTCCTGCATGTAATTTTCACAGCATATATAATGATTTTGCTGAGAACAGATTCCTCAGTACATTCCCAGATGTATACAGAAGATCAAGTTAATGAAAAGATACTTTGAAATACAGTAACTGGATACTATTTTAAAATAAATACTATTTTAAAATAAAATTTAAAAATTCATATTAATGATTTCCAAAAACGTTTCTAAGGCAGAGAGGCTCCTTTTTCCAAATTAAACATTACAAAGAATGCTTAAATATAAAACAGATGAAAGTTAAAATGTTTTCTTTGAAGAAGTGGAGGAGACTTCCCCATCACCTTAGCCAGTCAGTGCCCCACCTACAGAGAACTCAGTTGTCTTCAGACTTACTTATGGACAAGCCAGATTCTGTACGGAGGTGATTTGAATCTAAAAATCATGTTTTAAGTTCCTAACATGCTAGAATAAAGACGTTGTATCTGCAGGGTCATTTTATCTAGTGGGCACATTATATACAGGGCTTAGGACAGGATAAATCAGTGTTATAAATAAACTCTCAAAGATCCTTCCCATTTTATTATAATTTGTCTATAAACATATTAAATTACTTTTTAATAACTATAGGCTAGAATAAAGACATTCTATACGCAGGGTCAATTTATCTAGTGGGCAGAGTATGTATAGAGCTTAGGGCCTACGATATTTTCAAAGGCCCAATAAAGTATTTCAATTTTAATTTCTTTTAAAAATTAGAAAAATTAATATAATAAAAATGAACATATAATAATGAACCCAGATCAGATTATATTTAGCTATATGTTAAACTCATCATAAAATAAAATTTTAATATTGTTTTTTGGAGGAGGGGTCTACCAAGGTAAAAGTGTCTAAGGCACACAAAGGTTGTAATTCCCACTGTGTCTATCTTAATGTTGGTTACTGGACACAATGCTATGGCTCTGATTACAGCAATTTCAGAACAGTCCACAGAATTAAGGCAAATTGATTCTGTCTCTGAATTTTAGTATACAGAAAAATTCCCATGTCACTCTTGATGTCATAATATTTAGTAATGTAGACTAAAATAACTATACAAATGCAAATTACAATGTTTTTTAATTACATAAAAGGATCTTTCAAGGATATAATTGAAGAGAGATGCTGAAAATGCTGCTGAAAATGGTATCTTGCTTTGGGTGAGAACTTCATTAGCTACAGCCTACGAGTTCAGATGTTCTTACAGCAGGATGACTTAGAGGATCTGTCTAGTCCTTCCATCTGAAAGAAAGATTTTTTTTCAATGTGCATTTTTAGGCATTAAAGATGACTGATGATGTTCTTCCACTAACACTATAATTTACTTTTGTTACAACAATTTTTACACGTGATAATATTTAGTGTTCATGTGAAGATATTGATGGAGCGTGTATAGCACTTAAGAAAATAAAAAACTGTTAAGGTCAACTGTGAACTAGTCCCTTTTATTCATCCTCTTCCCTTTTGTTGTGAAATTTTGTTTACTTTCATAACAAAGAATAGTGAAACCCTAAGTAGAAATCTGACCACTGCCATCTACTGTCTCAGTCAGAATAAACCAGTGTTATAAACTCTCAAAGATACTTCCCATTTTATCATAAATTTGTCTAAAAACATGTTAAATTACTTTTGAATAACTACAGGCTATTAGTTTTACTACTCCATTGGGTAAACCAAGATAATCTCTCAGAGGTTAGAGTTTTTGGATGAATGTTGAGGAGGATACTGTACCCAGTGGGTTAAAATGTGTAACACTTCTATGCCCCTTCAGGCAATCACTAACGTTCATGCCACATGCAGATATGCTCACTAAAATCTCCTGTGGGAAGTTGAAAATGTCTTCTTTAATTACTGTTAAGCATTTTATATACATCATCACTCTAAATATGGAGAACAAACCTCAATAGAAGGCCCAAGTTATTAATATCATTCCTTCTGTCTAGTTTTAAAGTACTCGGTTAACCAGAGCATCTGAACCATTTGTTCACGAGTCTTCTGAAAACCATAACATGTGTCATTTGATATTCACATGGTTTGGTAAAGTTTTGACCTTGATAACATACAGCTTTATAATAATATATATATATTTTCCCCATTACATGAGCTTCATCTTGTAGGTGATTCTGCAACTGATTTTGAAGGAGTATTTGAGCAGTGAAAAGTGCATTTTATTTTATTGCTCCTAAGCAATTGTTCCACTTTTTAGTTACATCCAACCCCCTCAAAAGTTCCCAGTGTCAGTGCTGTTTAAATATTGCAGCAAGAGGGATTATTTCATGCACTTATTATCAAGAATTTTTTAAGGAAGTACATGTTCAAACAGACCATTTGCATCTCCATAAATTTAAAACAATCATTTTAAATAGCAATAGCTCATTTTTCTTGAGTTGACTGCTGTGTTTCTCTCAATGAATGGATAGAACATTTATCACGGTCTTCATTGTCCAGTTGATTTTCAGGGAACAGTGGGATCAGACAGAAGATGTCTTGTCATGAGAAATTTTCAGATTTTTTTTTTTTTTTTCTGGCCTATTTTCAGGAGACTTCAAGGTTCTGCTTTACACTTCCTGTTTCTAACCACAGTTACATGTTCCCATTTTAAAATGTAATTTAAAAACAGTTTAGAATTCTAGCTTAACGAAGGTAAATAGAAATGACACTAAAACTGACAAAACCTTGCGTTTTTGATGTTTTTGTGTTACACGTGGACTTTGAGGACTCTAATCTTTTTGAGAGAAGGGACCATTTTAATCTTGTATCTATACCCTGCTTTGTTGTTTAATTAATATTTGGTGGCTAAAATAATATGGGAGAAATTTTATCAGCAAGAAATTTGTTCAAGAGCATTTTCTTTTAAAGCTAGTAGTTTGTTGGACAAAAATATTTTCTAAGAAATCCAGCAGTGTGACTGCTCACAGATATTCTGATAAGGCACATCATAAAGTTCTTTTTTAAAAAAATTATTTATAATTTCAACTTTTATTTTAGATTCAGGTGAAAGGTGAAGTTCTTGAACTCCAGGTGGCAAAAAGAAGTTGTCCTGGAGAGTGGCATTATCGTGAATGACTCAAGCTGCATTCTTGGCTGAAACTGCAAGGCTAGAATCACATGACCCACCAACACGTGAAAAGTATCACATTTTTAAATCACTAACTACATTTGATTCTTTTCCTTTACAGTGATGGCTTTGACAACAACAAAAATACCATATATATTAGAAGATGTTGAAAATAGTGTTCTACAGATTGAACATGTGAATCATAAAACCTTTTATCGACATCAAAATAAATACATTTATTTTCCTTAATCCTCAGTTAAGATTGGAATTATGTGAGAAGTCTCTGGAATAATGGAATGTTCTGGGGGAGATCTCTGTCAGTTTTAGGGAATTTTACCTGGTTATACCATTGCATAATGTCCATTATTATACAAACTTTTTTTTTTTTTTTTTTTTTTGAGATGCAGTCTTCCTCTATTACCCAGGCTGGAGTACAGTGGCATGATCTCAGCTCACTGCAACCTCCATCTCCTGGGTTCAAGCTATTCCCCTGCCTCAGCCTCCTGAGTAACTGGAATTACAGGTGTGTGCCACCACACCTGGCTAATTTTTTGTAATTTTAGTAGAGACGGGTTTTCGCCATGTTGGCCAGGGTAGTCTCCAACTCCTGAGCTCAAGTGATTCACCCACCTTGGCCTCCCAAAGTGCTGGGATTACAGGTGTGAGCCACAGCTCCTGGCTGCCAAACTTTTAAATTTAATAAAAAGTATGATTTTTGTGGTCCTGCTTTTGAAAAAGCAAATTTGGAAAGATATGTGTTAGAGTGAATGTGTGCATGGCCCCTATCACAATCTGCCAGCTATTTCTCGTTAGAAACAATATTGGCACTTAGAGATTGAAATATGCTGTTTACTTGACATCAACATATGACCAACTGATCGTGATACAGTTATATGACTCTCTATGATGTAGACTACCATTCTTTGGGGAAACTTCACTGCAGTTTTGTGGGCATAGTCCAAACATCCAGTTTCACAAACTTCACTGCCAAGCTGGCAATGAATTAGTGAATTTCATTCAAGGGAACTGCTGGGATCCTAACCTCAGTGAGGCAGACAGCTAAGTGCTAATAACAGAAAATGAGTAAGAAAGACATAGTAAGTACCTGCCCTCAAGAATGCTCTTATATGTGAAGTGGATATATAAACAATTAATGAAAAAATACTATTTCATAATAAATCAATAGGATCATTGCACATATATGATAGAGACTAACACAAAAGAATGACTCATTCTAAGAAGGAAGAGGAGGAGATGGAGATAGAATGGGCAAGGAAAAGTTAGAGTATATAACAAGTGGCGTGGTCTTTAGGAAAGATCAGGACCTTACCAGATACATGTGGGATGGAAACTGTATTGATGACAGATAAACAGCAGAGCATGTTAATTATTCTTGAATCACAGCATCAAAGAGCTGGGTGGTGGGACTACAGCAGGCTAATCACAAATAAGGTAAGTTGAAAGCATAAATATGGCTTGGGGTAGTGTCTCCAAAAGGCAAATCCAAATATAGCAGAATCCAAGAAAAGGAGCCAAGGACCACAGTTATCAAAATTCCCTTTCCTACCTACTGCTAACTGAGAGACCTCTGGGAGTGATTTGGGAGGTAGAAGAGTCAAAGAAGTCATTATTCTCCAGAGGCATTTGTAGCTAGATGTGTGGGCCGACCAGAGATTCACAGTGGTTTTCTGGCAAGTCCTTGAGATCCATCCATTTCAGTTCTGCACTTCATGGAGTTTCTGAGAACTTCTGGCAAATTACAGCTGCTTTTCGAAGCCTTTGAGAAGCCCTTCTTTGGTGCTTCAAGCTGAGTGCAGTAATATTCAGCGGAAACTTCTCAGATTTTCATTCCTGTGGATCTTCCAGGGTCGACATAAGCCTCAAGTTCTTGCATTAAATACTTTATACCTGGAATACGTACATTGGTCTTTCTTTTTCTGAGTGAACGCTGACTTGGCTCTGGTTTTATTGTCTTGTCTCATTGTATTCCTAGTTATCTTTTATCATTTGACCTTTTGTTAGTAAGAGTGCTTCTCAGAAATAATTTGAGGCAAAGTGAGAATTTAGGCTTGCTCAAGCCAAACAACTAGTACCACTATTAATTCGGAATCTTGTTAATTCTATTCTAGGTATTGAAATAATTTGAAATTTGAAATGTTCTGCAAGTGATGTGAGGCACCAATATTTCCTGCTAACACTTAATCCTTGGGCTTAGGCTGGAAGAAACATTGAAAGCAGGGTATATTTTCCAGGACTCTGAGAGGGCAAGTCCTGAACTCTTACTTCCGAAATTGGTAAACACCTCTAGGGAAAAGTAGACCCAAATGCCAAGGTCCTCTTTTGAGATGTTTGAGATGTTTATTTTATTTTATTTTATTTTTATTATTATTTATTTATTTATTTATTTATTTATTTATTTATTTTTTTTTGAGATGGAGTCTCGCTCTGTCGTCCAGGCCAGAGTGCAATGGCGCAATCTGGGCTCATTGCAACTTCTGCCTTCCCGGTTCAAGCAATTCCTACCTAAGTCTCTCAAGTAGATGGAATTACAGGCACCCGCCACTACACCCGGCTAATTTTTGTATTTTTAGTAGAGATGGGGTTTCACCACGTTGGCCAGGGTGGTCTTGAACTTCTGAGCTCAAGTGATCCGCCTGCCTCGGCCTCCCAAAGTGCTCAGATTACAGGTGTGAGCTACCACTCCTGGCCTGAGATGTTTATCTTCTTATGGATCATTGTCTACTATTTTCTCACCATCTTACTAATTCTCCAAAGCCTGCAAAGATATTATTTTTATAATTTTTCAGCTTTTAAGTTGTCTTTGGAAGGAATCATGATCCAAATTGTGTAGTCTGTAATGACAAGCCACCATCAGTGACTTCTTACAAAGTGTATCTCTTTAATATCATTTATTAAGCACAAATTGCTCATCAGACATAATAATAAATTTCAGTTAGGTTAAAAAGATTAAAATTTAAAATATGATATAAAATTAGTGAAAATTAAAGATATTTTTAGTTTGATAAGTGTTTTTCTAAGTCAGGCATAAAAACTAGAAACCAGGAAGAAGGGGCCATGGGGAGAGAGAGATTTTTTTATATAATAATTAAATATTTCTGTTTATTAAAAAATAACATGAAGTCAAAAGACAAATTATAGACCTAGAGTAAATTTTATATATATATATATATATATGGAAAATATATATGGAAAGATTATTTTATATATATATATGGAAAATTTTATTTATATTCATCATCTATTAATCCCTCAATTGCACTTTTATTTTTTGTATTTTCCTACTTTGTACATTTTTTGCATTTCTTTCTCTTTCCTTTCTGTTTTTTTCTTTCTTGCTTGCCTTCTTGCTTTCTTTTCTTTTCTCTCTTTCTCTGTATATATATATATATTTTTTTGGTCTAAGTTTATTCTTTCTATAGCCTTACATTCATGCTTTATGGATTCAAAGACTTCTTGCCACCTACTGAGGATATGGAATCATTTTCTGAAAGATTATTCACTAATTCAATGCATATTTATTGAATGCTTACCATCTGTCATACAAAGGTTTTAGGAGCCAGGAATATAATGGTTATCGAGAAACATGAATGTTTTTATTTTCGTAGTAAATCACTGTAAGGGTTCCATTTTTTTTTTTTTTCTGAATCTTCAAGTATTTCCTTTTTAGCTTCTGATAGTGCCTAGCAATGGTGAATTTGTTTTTATTTATGTTTATTAATCTTTGACCATGAGGATAGCTAGGCTGACCTAGGAAGTGGTAATGGAAAGACCATGAAATTCATTGATTTCACCTCCTCTGAGTTCATTTGCTTGCTGCTTCAGCCCTTTCCCTTGCATTTGACTGGATAGTGATGGAGGATGTAGCTCCTTGTCCAGTTCCCTGCTTTAGCAGTTGGATGCAGAGGGTATCTTCTCTTAGATCTAATACCTAGACTCATAAATGGATGAGATGAATGAAAAAAAAAACTATTACAATTTATTGTTACAGAGGTCTTGTGCCTTATCTCTTTCTATGGCTACAGCCATTTCTCTGTAAATCTGCCTTTTATTTTCTGGAAAATATAATTACTAGTAAGATGTGCAAAGGCTGAGATGGATTAAGTTGAGTGAATCAGCACTCCGTCTACTTCAAAAGCAGAACACTCACAGCAGAGGAATAGCTGCCAAAATTTCGCTTTAGTAGAGATTTATAATTCGAACAAGGGATCTGGTAAAGGAAGAGTATAATAGCTATCCCACTTACTTTCAGAAAGAGCGCAATGTAAGTGTTTTACTAATTGCATTTTTTTAAAAGTATGATGTTATTCTGATAGATTTTTGTGTCTTTGTAGATACTTTCCTTGTAAGTAGTGATGGAGTGGGTCATATAAATGGCTAACCAGGTGCCATTATCCCCTTAGGGTTAATTTTTAATTTCTTATGCTATATTTTCTTATATGTGTTTTCATTGGTATTTGTAAGTAAATGTATTGGTATTTAAGTATGCGTGTATTAAATTTGCAAAACTCTGAATGGTATGTAATCAAGCAGGTCATGGCATAATTTTGTTCCCAGACAATTACATATTTACATAAAATCCGCATAGCAATCTAGTTTGAAAGACAAAAGGTACTATTTTTTTCTAAAAATAAAATGAGAACAGGCAGTATTTTCTAAAGATTATCTCAACAGTCTTTTAAAACTTTTATTTTCTGTTCTTTTTAAACATTTATTTATTCTGTATTTTAGACGTAATCAAAGATTATTGTTCAGATAAAGAAAAGAAGAAAATAAAACTCACCTATTTTGTACTGTGTAATACGTTTGATTCGTTTACTCCAGGGTTGTTTATACAAAGAGGACCAAGAGTGCAGGCTCAGGGCTCTGATACCCTAGTTTCAAATGTGTCACACTAACCATGTGATCTTGGGCATGCATTTTAACCTCTCAGTTCTATAATTACTTTATCTGTAAAATTGGGATTATATTATTCACCCCATAGAAACAGTTAATTGAGATGAGACGTGTGAAGATCTTTGTTCCCTGTAAACTATGCATTTTTTATTTTAATTTTTTATTTGTAGCTTTTATCTTAGGTTTTGGGGTACATGTGAAGGTTTGTTACATAGGTGAACACATGTCATGGCGGGGGGTAAAAGGGATTCCCCAGCACAGCACAGCTTGGTATGAAGCTCTTTAAAAGTTCCTGGCACACAAGAAGCACTTAATAAATACCAGCTCTTGTTATTTATCATTTCCTTCTTAAAAATAAGTTATGCAACGTTCTGTTTTATAAGACTCCTTTTTACTTAATAAAATAGTATAGATACCTTATATAGTAAAATGCTGTTTTACAACATAATTTTAATGGATGCATAATACATATTGTTTTGGTCTATCACATTTTATTTAATAAACTCTTGTAGTTGATTTGTTTTTAACTACCATTAAAGACTATATTAGTTTCCTATTACTGCTTTCACAAATTACCACAAACATAGTGGCTTATAACAACAGACATTTATCACCTCAAAATTCTGGAAGTCGGAAGTCTAAAAGGTGTGGGCAGGGCTGTCTTCTCTCTGCAGGCTGGAATCCAGCTCCCTGTCTTTTCCAGCTTCTTGGTGTTTCCTGCATTCCTTGATTCACGCCCCTTCCTCTTCAAACTGCATCACTCCAAGCTCTGGGTCTTTTTGTCACACGTACTTTTTCAGACTTTGATGCTCTGGTCTCCCTCCTCTGTTGACTCTTGTCATTACATTGTCCCTGCCCCTCCACTGCCCTCCTTCCTCCCCATAACACAGGACAATCTTCTCATCTCAAGATTCTTAATCACATCTGCAAAATCTCTTTTGCTATGGAAGGCAACATAGTCAGAGGTTCTAGGGAGTAGGAAGTGGCTATCTTTGGAGGGCTATAATTCAGCCAACCACATACATCAAACTGAAATAAATATCTTTAGAGAAACTAATTTGCATGTACTCCATTATTTCTAAGAATCTGTTTCTGGACAGAGAGATACTGATTAAATAACTGCCATTGATTTTTGCTCAATATTAGCCTGTTAAACATTTAGCAAAAGCCTAATTGAGCAAGTATTATCTAATTAAATCTAAGGATGTTGACCAGGATTTTAACGCAGATGCATTTTAATTTAATGTTAAACAGTTTGGAATCTCCAGATCTTTTAATCCGCTTAACACTAGCCTTTTATTTTGTTGTTCTTTTTCTTTTTTGGCTTTTTATTCATTTAGCCATGTTCCAATAACAAAAACAGAAGAACTTCTTTAGTTTTTTATACTCAAACAAAACACTAACAGAAGAAAGAATCCTATTAAATAAGATTTGTTTTTATATTAACCCTAAAATGACCATTTTAGGAAATGCAGGTGACAAAATAGGTGAGATGCTGTAACATCTAAATAAAGAAGAAATAAAGCTGTGATTTTCTACATAAATTAATAAGTAGCTTATCATAGGAGGCAAGAGTTTTCTTAAAGTACTTGCCATATACCACAGACTTGATGTATAAAATACTAATTTTGGAATCTGTCTAAATATAATTCATGAATTGGAGTTGCAGAATACAAACAGTATTGTTTCAAATCAAAGAAACATGAGGAAAAAAAAAAAAAAAACCCCAAAATCAAAACTCCCAGTCCTTTTATGATGATAAACCAGCATGGGTTTGTAGCCACCTCCTTCAAAATCAAACTTGCAAAAATCAAAGAAAGGAGTAGGAACATGAATTCCACGAGTTAACGGAAATAACAAACAACAACCCAACTTGGTCTACCCTAGGCAACCCCCCAGGCCTTGAACTGGTGAATCTGGTAGGTGGTAGAGGGAGGCCCCTAGTGATCTTTAAAATCCCTTCAAGCTCCTCCTCTTCACTGCCTTCAGACAATCTTTACTTTCCCTTTCACCATCAAAATCACCACCAACACCTGGAATATAGTTATTTATGAACAATCGGGGCTATAAAAACATAACAAAGCAAAATGCAAACAACAAGGAAACAAAAATGGGTAAGTTATTCAGGTGATGGATATCCTAAAAGCCCTGACTTCAACACTATGCAATCTACCCGTGTAACAAAACTTCACTAGTACCCCACAAATTTATACAAATTTTAAAAAAAGAAAAAAAAAGTGATGGGCTGAGAAGTTGATGAAGACAAGTGGAGCTGACCAAACTGCAGCAGGTATCCTGGAGCTTGCAGCCTCTTCCTTGGCCCATTAGATTAGTATCAAAGAAGACAATCTCCTCAGTCAGCTCTTTCTTCAAAGCGGAGGTGAAAAGGACCAGTGACTTTGCCTGGGGAGTGGCAGCAAACCGGGGTTATCCACAGTGGTTGGGGGATTGGAGCTTTCTGCCTTGGTGCTCTTCTCCACCCCTAGTGCCAGTGACTGCACAGAGTAACTGACACCTCCAAGGAAACAGGGGCTCACAAATCAGACACTAGATACCCCCTGAGTAATGCCACTATTGGTTAAACTGAACAATATACACATTTGAAGCACAATAATTAGACTTATAATTTAAATAAGTATAATATGTGTATTTATGCTTAGGCAGGAAAGATTAAGATTCCAGCAATATGAAATCAGGAACTTAAATCATATAATTGGTAATATTAAACATTAATATGTTATGGTTGAAATAAAGAACATAATAGAAGGAAAAATACCAGCCTGGATATACTTGAAGAATATGTTAGTAATTTGCAAGATAATGTTGAAGAAATCTTCTAGATGAGAGCTCTAAAGATATAGAAAATATACACAAAATTTAATAAAAATAAACTTAACAAACGACAGAAGGCTCCTCAAGTCGGAAGAGTTGACAGATGCTAAACAAGAGGAAAACAGGAAAACCCTTACCTAGCACATTTAACGAAATTTAAGAATATCAAAGACAGTGAGGATATTCCAAAAGCATTCAGAGGGAAATTACAAATCTGTATAAAAACAAGAATCAGATTGCCAAACATTTTGACAGTAGCAGGATGTAAGAATAATGAAGTAATAATGTTAAAGTATTGAAGAATACCCAGCTGGATAATTCCTCAATTTGAAGGCATAAAATATTCTTAGGCATTTACGATTTCAGAATTTTTGTTAAGCTCACATAATAAAATTACTCTTGCAGTAGGTATTCAAGTAAGTGAAAAATAAATAAACAAATCCCAAAGGCACTACAAATATCAGGGGACCATGGGGTAGCCAAATGCTTCAGCAACATATTGTGGAGGAGAGAGAGCGAAAGAACAAGCACAAAATTGCTAGGACCTGATTAAACTAAAAGTTCATTAATAGCAACCGAAAATTAAGTTCTTAAGTTCTAGAAAATATTAACAAAATTGGAACTGGGCAATAACAAAGGGATATGTCTGTGCTAAGGTAGTGGTTTTATCATAGGGAATGTGTAGATAGATATTAGTAAATTAGTAAATTTAAGTAAATTTGGTCATGATTCGTTCCCATCTTATTTCATTCCTCTCTGTCCCTTTATATATCACATTTTCACCAAACTGGCCTTCCATGGTACCAGCTTGGAAGACACCAAGCTCCTTCTCGCCTTGGAATCTTGGAGTT
Source organism: Macaca thibetana thibetana (assembly GCF_024542745.1). NCBI lineage: Eukaryota > Metazoa > Chordata > Mammalia > Primates > Cercopithecidae > Macaca > Macaca thibetana. Next base: position 26,166,716 of record NC_065582.1, on the reverse strand, counting down.
TACTGTTTCCTGCTACAACGGCTTTCACCATGTTTAGTGCTTTCGTAAGCAATAAACACATTTCTCTTTAAAATATCTCTTCCCTAGAGAAGTCTTGTCAATTCATGCTATATTTAATACAAACAAACAAACAAATAAACAAAGATGCCTATTTTTCCCAGTATCTATCTGTGCCAACATTTGATTTTTCAGCAACACTTTACATCATGTAATATTATTTTGTTTATGTTTCTACTCATCTATGTCAGAAATCAGAAGATTGGCCGGGTGTGGTGGTTCATGTCTGAAATCTCAGCACTTTGGGAGGCCGAGGTGGGTGGATCACCTGAGTCAGGAGTTCAGGACCAGCCTGACCAAAATGGTGAAACCCCATCTCTACTAAAAAAAAAAAAAAAAAAAAAAAAAAATTAGTTGGGCATGGTGGCAGGCACCTGTAATCCCAGGTACTAGGGAGGTTGAGGCAGGAGAATCCCTGGAATGCAGGAGGCAGATGTTGCAGTGAGCTGAGGTCGCGCCATTGCAGTCCAGCCTGGGCAACAAGAGCAAAACTCCATCTCAAAAAAAAAAAAAGAAAAAGAAAAAGAAAGAAAAATCAAAAGATTAAGTAAATATACTATAGTTCTTCAGCTGACATCAAGCAGCATAGCAGCAAGAAGATAATTGTACAGTTTTAAAGTCATAAGAGGCTGTGCATAGTAGGTAATGCCTGTAATCCAAGCACTTTGGGAGGCTAAAGCAAGAGGATTGCTAGATGCCAAGAGTTCAAGGCCAGCTGCGGCAACATAGCAAGACCTTATTTCTACAAAATAAATAAATAATTAAAAAATTAGGAAGGCATGGTAGCAAATTAGTGCAGTCCCAGCTGCTTGGGAGGCTGAGGCTGGAGGATGGCTCGAGCCCAGGAATTTGAGGTTACGATGACCTATGTTGGATCACTGCACTCCCTAGGTGACAAGGTGAGACCCTGTCCCAAAAAGAAATAAATAAGTAAATAAACAAAATGAGAACTAAACTAGGTCTACTGAAGGAAAGAAAATAAAAGAAAAGCGAGAGAAAAGATTAAGTTCATATATAATTAAATAAAACAGATATAGACACTCAGATTGTATTAAAAAAGATTTGACAATAAAAAAGGAAAATATTAACCACAAAAAAGCCAGGGTAGCAATTTTAAAATCGAAGAAAATAGAATTTGAGGCAAAATATCACATGAGAAAACACTGATGTTATATACTGAAAAAAGAAAAAATAGAGTAAGAAGGTATAACATTATAAGAATTTATGTGCCTATAATACAAGCTCAAAACGTATAAATCAAAACCTTTCAGGGAGAAATAAGTAAGTTAACAATTGTCATTTGAGATTTTATACACTCTTGTCAGAAACTGTGATCAAGCAGACAAAAAATAAGCAATTTATTCTCCACATAGAAACTAGAGCAAAAATTTAAAGATGTAAATTAGATCATGTCATTTTCCTATGGAAATTCTATAGCTTCCCCCCGTTATCAGAATAAAATCCAGAAAGTTCTGCAAGTCTCTGTGTGATCTGGTCATGATTTATTCCCATCTTACTTCATTCCTCTCTCTCTCTTTATATATCACATTTTCACCAAACTGGCCTTCCATGGTACCAGCTTGGAAGACACCAAGCTCCTTCTCGCCTTGGAATCTTGGAGTTTACTGTTTCCTGCTACAACAGCTTTCACCATGTTTAGTGCTTTTGTAGGCAATAAGCACATTTCTCTTTAAAATATCTCTTCCCTAGAGAAGTCTTGTCAATTCATGCTATATTTAATACAAACAAAGACGCCTATTTTTCCCAATACTTCTCTGTACCAACATTTTATTTTTCAGCAACACTTTACATCATGTGATATTATTTTGTTTATATCTCTATTTGTCTATATCAGTCTCTCCCACTAGTGTAAAAGCTCTATTGAGGACTATGACTTTCTATCTTTTGCACATTTAAACTCCAGCAGAGTGCTGGACACACACTGGACATGTCAACATATTACTAAATTAGGCAGCATGGCAGAGGAAAAGATGTAGCTTTAGAATACCAGATTTCCAACTTGCCAGCTGTGTAATTTTACAACTCTTCTGGCCTCAGATGACTCATCTGTAAAAGCACAGTTTCTCAACAACTTAGCAAGGTTGGAAGGATGAATTCATTAATGAGTGAATTCATATGAAAAATTCCAAGAACAGTGCCTAGAATTTAGCAGATAAATTGATGATGGTAATGAAGAAGATTGGGTTCTGGACTCTTCCTCCTTAGTTCAGTTGCCCTTGATACAGAGTTATCAGTGCAACTGTAAGCTAAAACTGTCACAGATGGAATTCCTTGGTTCTCTGTTCTTCCCTATGTCTTATACTAAAACATGAGTGTTAGATTCAGGTCAGGAAGACACTTGAACTTCATTTTGATTATTATGACAATGTTATCAGGCCTGCCAGATTAAAGCAATTGCCATCTCGGTGTTGTTGCTATGCCCAGGAAAGTGGATGGTATACATTATGATTAAATAACACAGAATCTGTTCTGCCTCTTGCATAGAATTAATTTTGGTATAGCTTCCATTTCATTAGAGGAGCACTTTAAAACAGGTCAAGTGTAACCAAGACTAAATTGAAAATGCATTATTCTATTTTGGTAGGCCCTCTAAGCTGATACATATTTAATGTAATTTTATAAGGAAGTTCAAATGTCAGGCAGACTCCTTTAAGGAAACAAATGTCTTAAGTCTCACACTAGGTAATTTTAGAATAAACATTCAGTATATCTCCTCTACTATCCTGGTGCATTTTCTGGACAGAAAATAAGCTATTTGTGTGAGTTATGTGGCATAAAGCTGATAGTAGTACATTGAATACTGTTCTCTTCATTGCCTGTGTCTCTTGGGGATTTAGTTTATGCTTTCAGGAATACCTTGTATTTTTCAACATTTTCTTTCTCAGTATTGGATTCTTAGAGTTATGGAGGTTAATAAAATTTAAGTTCCTGCCTCACTGTTTATCCACATATTAACAGTTTTATTTATCAAGTTGTTCAGTCAGCTAGACAACCACAGTAATTTTTCACCAGGTGTAATAGCAACTTCTTGTAGATAAAAGAATTTTATTTGATGGTTTTAACAAATATTTCATTTCCATGAATGTCCTGATTTCCCAAAAATGAATGCATGAACTACTGTGCTGTGTACTTTGGGCATTTGCATTTGTCACCATGGTGTGGAATTTGGGCAAGTGGGATGAAGCATCCAGTGGAGTTGTAAGTTGTGGCCATTAATCATTATTTGCAGTGTTTGGCTCTCAAAACATTCAAATCAGTTGAAAGAGGAGAGGCTGAAATTGTTTCCTTTTCTGGTAGAGTGTTTTGGGAGAATCCAAAATGGGAATTTCTGGACCTCATGTTTGAACTGGTGTTGTGGATCTCAGCAGATCACTAGATTTTTTCAGCAATATTTTACCAGCTAGGAAGACACCTATCTGTTTGATTCTTTTCCAGAAGAAAATCTCTGAGTATGTTCTGTTTTCATTGTTTTCCTATTGCCAGATCACCCTGTCTAGAGCCTACTGCCACTTACTCTTTTTAGCAGCAGATGGCAGCACGTGGCCCCACATCTTCATCCTGGTAATAAAGACAGAAATCTGAACATCATCTTAGTCCTCTCTCTTGTCTACCCCTCAAACTCCAGAGTCTTCAACTCCTTACATGAGTGACCTTTTAAAGCAGGGGCCCCTTACCTCTGAGTCACAGACTGACAAAGATAAAAGGTTGGGGACTGCTGTTTTAAAGAATATCTCATATTTATCTCCTCTTCTAAAACTTCCATGATTCACCTGGGCCAACTGCAATTGCCTGTTAACTATCTCTTGCTTTTTATCTTTTTTTTTTTTTCCCCCTAAATTGACTAACTACAGGGCTCTTACTAAAACTCAAGTCTTTTCACATTGCTTTCTTGTTTTAAATCTTTTAATGTTCCCAATAACTTTCATAGTAAAGTTCTCCTCTTTAACTTAGTTCAAGTATCTTACATGATATGGTCTGTACTTATTTCAGGGTTTCTTCTCTGTTACTTTTCCAGATGCAACCGTTTGATCCAACTACCAGCAGTTCCAGAACATCATGCTCTTTTGTTTCTCTATAGCTTTGCTACATTTCTTGTTTTAAATCTAATATTAATTTATTTTTTAAAACTCATCTTAGGCTTAACCCACCCAGAAACCCTTTTGCGGTGCCACAGCCCAATTTGGATCCCTCTTCTTTGTGACACTGTAATATCTTCCTTGTGTCTTTTAAAAACATTCAGTACTATTTCTTTGAAGTTGTAGGTAACTAGTACTTGTGTCTTTGTCAAACCTAATAATCTTTCTCAGTATGACTCCTCCCTAAGCCTTCTGGGGAATTCTGCTCCCTGGAACACCAGCTCTTGTTGAAACATACTCTCTTTGGTATTCTGTGGCTCATCACTCTCCAGATTTGCTCCTCTCTCTCTTGCCACTTCTGAATTCTTCCAGGCTCCTTGTCATCCTTCCTCTGTGGAAGGAGTGTTTCTTGCCATTCTATCTTTAGACTTCTGAACTTTTTTCCTACATACTCTACCTGGAATATCATTTCTTATATTTAGAACCACCACTTCTAAGGGATAAATCCTGTATCTTCATTTTTAATCCAGACTTGTGTTACATGATGCTTCACTATGACTTAAAACACTTTCACGACACTTACTGAAGTTCACCATTATGTATTTCTATAATTTATTATTGCCTGAATGACTCATTACACTGTAAATCATATGGCTCACCATTGTATTCCTAGTTGCCTAGCACTGTGTCTAATACATACATACACATATATTATTGAGCAACTAATAACATAGGTAATACATTATTACATAATATTAACGTATTTAATAAATATGTTAGATATTATTTATATATAATAAATATGGTGCATTAGGTGCTCATTAGATGAACGCTAACCAGATATTAAAGGGAACTAACTCATTTGTGAACAGCATCTATAAATAGGTAAACAGTATCTCCATATTTTAAAGGGCTTTGCTATCACATGTATATAGGAATTGCTAAGATATCTCCTTTTTCCTGACTAGTTTTCTGACTTTTTTATACCATTAACCATTTTCAGGCTATATAAAGAAGGAAAGATTGATAGAAAAAAGGGGCTATAACGTGTGGTTGGGAGAATGTTTCTATCTATCTCAAGCTAAGTAAGGGAAGCTTTCAGAAAACCTTGAGCAGAGTTTTCAGAACTGACATGTACAGTTACACAGGTAGTATACTGCATCCTAGGGGTTATATTCACATCACAGACTGACATAGTTTGGCTATGTTCCCCCCAAATCTCACCTTGAATTGTAGTTCCCAAAATCCTTATGTGTCATGGGAAGGACCCGGTGGGAGGTAACTGAATTATGGGGGATGGTTACCCCCATGCTGCTGTTCTCATGATAGTGAGTACTCATGAGACCTGATGGTTTTATAAGGGGCTTTTCCTCTTTTGCTTGGCACTCTTCCTACCGGCATGTGAAGAAGGATGTGTTTGCTTCTTCTTCCACCATGATTGTAAGTTTCCTGAGGCTTGCCCAGCCATGCTGAACTATGAGTCAATTAAACCTCTTTCCTTTACAAATCACCCAGTCTCAGGTACTTCTTCATAGTAGTGTGAGAACAGACTAATACAGTAAATTGGTAGCAGTAGAGTGGGATGCTGCTGTAAGGATACCAGAAAATGTGGAAGCAACTTTGGAACTGGGAATAGGTAGAGGCTGGAATAGTTTGAAGGACTCAGATGACAGGAAAATGTGGGAAAGTTTGGAACTTCCTAGAGACTTGGCGAGCTCAAAAGACAGAAAGATGTGGAAAAGTTTAGAACCTCTTACAGAGACTTGTTGAATGTTTTTTACAAAAATGCTGATAGTGATATGGACAATGAAATCCAGGCTGAGCTGGTCTCAGATGGAGATGAGGAACTTGTTGGGAACTGGAATAAAAGTGGTTCTTACTAGGCTCTAACAATGAGACTGGCAGCATTTTGCCCTTGCCCTAGAGATATGTGAAACTTTGAACTTGAGAGAGATCATTTAGGGTGTCTGGTGGAAGACATTTCTAAGCAGCAAAGCATTCAAGAGGAAACAGAGCATGAAACTTTGGAAAAATTGTAGCCTGACAATGTAATAGAAAAGAAAAACCCATTTTCTGGGGAGAAATTCAAGCCGGCTGCAGAAATTTGTGTAAGTAATGAGGGGCCAAATGTTAATCACCAAGAGACAATGGGAAAAATGTCTCTAGGGCAAGTCAGAGACCTTCATGGCAGCCCCTCCCATCACAGGCCTAGAGGCCTGGAGTAGGGGAAAATGGTCTATAGTTGAGTAACACATTATTCCAAAACTTGGCGGCTTAAAGTGATGACAGTTTATTTTGCTCACAACTCTGCAATCTGGACATGACTCAGTAAAGATAACCCTTGGGGCTCTGCTTGGTATCAGCTAAAAATGATTGAAGGCTCAAGGCAGACATCATGTGGAGGCTGGCTCACTCACTCAGTCACTCACACGTCTACCCGCTGGGCTGGGGCTGAAACAGCTGACGCTCCTTGGGCATCTCTCTCTCTCTGGAAACTGTGTGATTTCTCCAGCATGTGGGCTTCAGGGCAGCCAGCATAGACTTTATGGCTCTCAAGGTATGTACCATGAAAGGTAAGAGTTGTATGACCTTTTGTGACCTCACCTTGTGAGCCACATAGTATCTCTTAAGCCACCTTCAGTTGGTCAAGGAAGTAGCAAAGGTTCACCTAGTTTCAAGGAGAAGGGAACAAGGGCCCTCCACTTAATAGAAGAGTGTCAATGTCCCATTGTAGGAGGGTTATATGTTGGGGCAGGGTTATATGTTGGTGTAGCAAGTAAAAGGTGCTTTAGAAGGATCATGAAATATCAAGTGGAATGTATGTTGCCCATGTCAGAAAGAATTCCAGTTTGGACAGTCTCAAGAAAAAAACAAAAAACGAAATAAACAAACAAACAAACAAACAAATAAAACTGCTACAGAAGTGCCTCAAAAGAAAGCCAGCATTTGGCTACATGTCATGCTAACTCCTCAACACCAGATTTTGAGAGGACTACCATTTGTTCTTTTTACCAGGCTAGAATTTTCTTCACAAGATTCATTTCTATTTCATTTATTTCAGTGCCTCTGGGCATTACTCTCTTCCCTTTGCTCCTCCAATCTATCCTATATATTGCTACCAATGAATCTACTTTTTTCTAGTATTTTATGAAATTTTCAAATAAAGTTGAAAGAATTACACAGTAAACAACAGTATATTCAACATCCACATTTCTGAAACTTTTCTATTTTATCACATATTTATTCAGCTATTCATCCCTTTATCCATTCATGAATGTATCTTGTTTCCATGATGCATATCAAAGTAAGCTGCACAAAAAAGTACACCTCATTCCTAAATAATTCAGAATGCATATCAATAACTATTAAACAGCACTGAATATTTGTGTACATTTCTTTTGTTAGATAAAATTTACATATACAGTAAGTCCTGCTTAACATTGTGAATAGGTTCTTGGAAACTGACTTTAAGAAAAATGATGGACAGTAGGTCCTCAAAAAACTCCCTTCATTAAACATCATTTTGTTACAACATTTGTGACAAAAAAAATCTGGTTTTATTATACATTTTTTTTTCATAAAGTTGCAGTTTCCGAGAACATTTTGACAGCAGTTAAGTGAAGACTTAATGTAGTGAAATGCATAAATCTTAACCGTGTGACAAGTTTACAATGCCTCATATTATTAAGCTCCGTTTTAATTATCCTATTCCCCTTCTCAAGAAACCCAAATAGTTTACTATTGACTAGCAAAATAAGCCTCCCAATCTTTTCTTAATACAACTGCATTCATTTTCCAATTGTTTATTTTTGTTTTTATTTTTTTAGACAGAGTCTCACTCTGTCACCCAGGCTTGGAGTGCAGTAGTGTAAACTCGGCTCACTGCAATCTCCGCCTCCTGGGTTCAAATGATTCTCAAGTCTCAGCCTTCCAAGTAGCTGGGATTACAGGAGTGAGCCACCACACCCGGTCAATTCTCCAATTATTTTTAAAATCACGGCCCCATTTTTTTCGATAGTATTGGTCCTACATAATCTGTAATGCCAATTTACACTTCTGTGTGTGTCACACTGAAGAAAAGTCAGAGAGGACTGTGGAGGTGGTTTGGCATGTTGAACTGTGGACAAGTAACTCTGGGAGTACAGCACCTGGTTACATATGCAGGCTCTTCCACTAACTTTTTTTGGGACTGAGGGTAAATTACTTAGTATATAAGTCTTAATTTCATAATCTTCAAACTGTAAAACTATCTAGAGGGATTCTTGTCAAGTTTAATGATAACACGCATACAGTACCTACTGGAATGCTTAACACACAGTAAGTGCTTAATAAATGATATATAACAGATGCTTACTGAATGATCTTATTAATATTAGTAAGACATAACAAAGTTCTAAACTCCAGAAATTTTAAATCCGATTTTTTGTTGGGTTAATAATAAAATAATTTTCAATATCAAATAATGTTTTTACCTCAGATATAATAAAAAATAATTTTATTATGCACTAAGCAGCAAACAAAGCTTCTTGTTATATTTGGGCAAAAAAGATCTATCTACAAATTATATGTTGTTCTGTTTCTTCATTTGGATTCACATGGGAGTGAATAAACATAATAGGGAATAAGATAAGGGGAAAGTTGGATGGAGGGACCAAATTTCTGTTATTAGCTTGATGCAAAAGTAATTGCAGGTTTTACCACTGAAAGAAATGGCAAAACTCACAATTACTTTTGCACCAACCTAATAACATTTTTCTTCAAATCTCCTTTAACTACCTTAAATATATACTTACCAAACTATTTTTATAATAAGCTCTAATTTTCTAAATATCTACTTTGAAAAATTTCATCTCCTAGCTAAAATGTTGAACTCAGTACTTGACAAATAGTATTCAAAAAACATTAAATATTATTACTGATGTCATGTATTTTTCCATTAAAAAACAAGTCAAAGAAAAGACTCAAATGACGTAAGAAAAATGTTCTTTTATACAGTGTAGGCCCATGCAGAAAATGAGTGTGATATTAAAATTAACTCTGCAAAACTTAGAAATACGACAATCAAATGAAATATTTGTAGAGTCATTAAATAATTGCAACAATTTTTGTTATTTGTAGTCATCTTGTTAAGTTCTCAGAAAAAGTAAGTTTTTGCAAAAGAGATCTCTTCTATTAGAAGTCTCTCCAAACCATGTAACATTTACCTTGAAGTGCATAGATTAGTGATTTTCAAATTGTTTTTGGGCTTTTCAGCAAATGTGTTTTATCTAATTTTGTAGATGGGCAGCCACAAAGAGAAATTTTTGTCTTTCATTTTTTCTTACTTTAAACAAAATCATTTAAAAATATTGGAAATATCAAGTTGGGGAATCAAGAAAGCACTTAAATATGCAACTGTGATCATTGAGTTACCTGTCTAATCCCCCAAGTTCAGTGAAAATTCTAAGAGGTAAGAAGTCAGATCCCAGATCCCTTTTTTTTTTTTTTTTTTTGAGACGGAGTCTCGCTCTATCACCCAGGCTGGAGTGCCGTGGCGCTATCGTGACTCACTGCAAACTCCACCTCCCTGGTTCAAAGGATTCTCCCACCTCAGCTTCTCAAATAGCTGGGACTACAGGCCCCCGCCACCACGCCTGGCTAATTTTTGTATTTTTAGTAGAGACAGGCTTCACCATGTTGGCCAGGATGGTCAGAAGTCATATTCTTTTAATGTAGCACAAACCAAGTATAAAAGATCTTTGTTGAAAAAATAAATAATTTATTAAAGATTGGTTTTCTCACTCATAGGTGGGAATTGAACAATGAGAACACTTGGACACAGGAAGGGGAACATCACACACTGGGGCCTGTTGTGGGGTCAGGGGAGGGGGGAGGAATAGCATTAGGAGATATACCTAATGTAAATGAAGAGTTAATGGGTGCAGCACACCAACATGCCACATGTATACATATGTAACAAACCTGCATGTTGTGCACATGTACCCTAGAACTTAAAGTAAAATAATAATAAAAAAGAAAGCCTCCAATAGTTATTTCCTATTAATGTAACTGAAGGATTTTTCTTCTATAACTTCCAAACTGTATAGAATAAATATGTATTGATTTTATAATTTAATAAAGTTTTTATAAGAATGGAAAATAATAAAGATTGGTTAATTTTTTTCTGGTAGATTAAAGACCTGTGATGAACCAAAAAGTAATTAATTCCTATATTTTCATTTTCTAAAAGTAAAACTAAAGAGCCATTCAGTCTGTGAATTTCAATCTGCTGTGAGGAAGTTACCTTTACAGGTTTTAGGTAGAGTGAATACAGAGTTCTCCTAGTTCCTCCTCTCTCTGGTGAGAGGAGGAAGGATGCATTCTGATAACTTTCCCTTTCTTATTTCAGTAGAAAGACACTAAGGGAAACAATGCACATGGTTATTGAATTCCAATTGGTCTATTTATCTGTATTTATTTGTCACTATTTCTTCATATAGCTTTGGTTGTAAATTTTAATTAAATGAGAATTGAATGAGGGAATATATGATGTGACTCTGCAGTAATTAGTGCAATAGAGATTTGACAATTATCCAGTTAATCTGATCAACAAAGACAGCCCAATTGGGTAGTTAATGTCTCAAAGTGGATTTATTTGGCCTAGTCAATCCAAATAGACTATGCACATTAATTATATTAACAACACAGCTGCCAACATTATCCTCACTGTAGGACACATGGAAACAGCTCAAAAATGGGGGGTGATAAACCACACACAAAATAAATATTGGATGATAGTGAGAGCCTCCAAAAGAAGCAAAAAAGCAGGACTCAATTGTAACAACAAAGAAAAAAAAAAGCTGAAGTTATAAAAAATTAAAATTGATCATTAGTACTTAATAATATAAGAAATAAAATGAGATAAGAAGAAGAGATGGTGTAATCCTATGAAGACCATATCAACATCTCATCTTTGGTTTACATGGATTAAAGATGATTTTAAAAACCTTACTTCTTCACTTCTAACAACTCAAACATGCATCTTTAATTTACTTGAGGTATTTGAATTAAAATATGTCCAAGCCTTTGACTGATCAATCTTTGTTGATGATAGATCTAAATGTGGCTTATTGTCATAGTTAGAATACCTGCAAAATAAAATTATTTCTTAAAATGATAGGTGAAAAACTCAAAGATACAACCTCCAAACTACTATGTTAGATAATATGAATTTAAAGAATGTTTGTATAGTTCATCAGCCTCACAGATTTTTTTTTTTTTTAAGATACACCAATTTGGCCTCAGAACAACTTTTCTTGAACGGAGTTTTTAATTCAGAAAATCCAGAAGGAGAAAGTAATGATTGCTAAAAGTATCAGTAGATAGCATTCATTCCTCTCTGAGAACTGTCTCCTATTCCACCTCCCAAAATCCTAGAAAACTATTAATGATGGATAGATAGACTTTGAATGTATGCTCTTATTTCATCAGAGATTCATTATACTGAATTATTGAATATCTGCAAAAATTAGAAATAAATGAAATGGAATCAGTCTCATTTAAAATAAACTCCTTCCGTTGGAAAAGCAACTGCAATAGCAAAGTTGTTTCAGTTTCTGCTTGGGATAATGGCAAGGAATGAGTTCCAGTGGCAAGGAATGAGTTCCATCCCTAGCACCACAAAACCATGTTATTCAATACTTTTGAGTTATTATGAAATCCAAATACTGACCCACATTAGCTTTATTGCTGGTCTGGAAAAACAACTTCCAACATTACCACAATACTACAGTCACAACAATTAGAAATGTTTCTTTAATTCTCTGGGGACCATTTATGGTCAATAGTTTTTAATCTTCAGTATTTCTTGTTAAGAAAAAAATTACCTTAATTCAAGCAAAGCTGAATGTCAAGTATTAGGATGTAAGAACTTGAAAGCATCATCACATATTGTCCAGATTTGGGTTATTTTTCTAGCTGTATTGAAAATATTTAGGCACCATTCACTTCTTCCTAGAGAAAAGTTTAACATATTTTTTAGAGAAGTAGTGTCTGTCTGATAGAACTTTCTGTGATGATAGAAATACTCTATAGCTATATCGTCCAATACGGAAATCACTAAACACTTCTAGCTACTGAACTGTTGAAATGTGGCCAGCACAATTGAAGAACTGATTTTTTAAATTTTATATAATTGCAACTAGTTTGAATTTAAATACCCACCTGTGGCTAATGGCTACCATACTAGATAGTGCAGTTCTAGAGTCAATAACTAACTACTTGTTACTGTAAATTCACCTGCATGGAATTTTTTTTTTTTGCCATCCATCTCCTAAGGCAAATCCTTTTTCATCTTGACCTTCGGGGAGCAGACTCTTGGAGAAAGACTTGTCCCATCATGTACGGGATGAGTAAGAATTATTCACAACATCTGGCATGTTTAAAAGACATGAGATCCTAAATTCATGTCATAAGTCTACTAGATTATATTATAGTAAAAAAGGAAATTACAAAACATATTAAAGTGCCCTATGGAAGAGTTTAAGTTAAATTAAAATGGTCCATTTTATATGTCGAGATTGCCCCTGCCAGTGTTTCTTACTATCTTGGCTCTAAGCTCCTGCTCTGCCTGTCCTCACCCAGTATGTGGTTGGCATGACCCCTTTACTGAGGTTTTTGGGAGGCTGTCCTTGGCTGGGGATTGTGTCAAGAGATCTGAGCTGTCTACACTCCTGGTGATAGGCCAGAGTTCTTCAGCTAAGAAGACACAGAGCATGAAGACTACATGCCAACAGAAATCCCGTGTCCCACTGTGTTTGATTTGTGAGCCAAACTGCAGCCTCGTTTCTGAATTTCAACTCCACAAGTGTAGTTTTTCAACAAAAAGTATTTTCAATTAAAATTGTTTTGACCTTGGACTTCCCTCAAAAAAGAGTCTTCCTCTTGTTAAGAGATGTTTACAGTGTCAATAGAATGCAAACTTATTAAACATTCAAAGAAGTCTATATTTGTCTGTTACAGTGCTGGAGGAGATAAAATGTTATTGATCCTAGCTTCTTCGTGGACATTCTGTTCAGGGCTTTAGTCACTGACAATAATTAAAAGTGGAGTGAAAAGAAGTCCTTAGAAACCATGAAGCCAAATGTCGTTGTTTGAGAGATGGAGCCCTTCCTCACCAGCCATCCAAACATTGTTCACACAAAAGTACGTTAAAAAGTGGTTCCCATTCTTCCAGTTACTACTGAAAGGTTGAAGAAGCTGAATGTGGACTAATGCTGAAAGAAACCAGCAAATAAATAAAGATTACACAATTTAAGGACCATCTTACTGAAGAAAAAAGGAGGGAATATGTTTCATACCCTCCTGTCCCTATCACGGCCAGAATACAACAGGAAGCCTTAAACATAATTTAACAGGCTAACCAAAGCTAGCTAGGATGGTAACAGATTGCTTAACTTGCTAGGCTCCTATCATAAGAAGCTTGAAACGCCAGGCAGCAATCAAAGCTTTAGGTTTATTGGACTCTTATTTTGTTCTCATTTGGGAGTGTTACATCTCCTTCTGTGAACCAGAAGTTATAAACCTGCAGAGCCCAAAGTGCTGGCTGTGGGAAGCGCAGATTCCCCAGGGGGACCACTGGGAGTGGTGATAAGCAGGGTAGCTTTTACCTGTTAGTTCTTGGGCCCAAGTATTATAGGTATATAAGGCAAAGCATCAATTTATGGCTGTGGATTCAAAAAATATGCTGCATCCTGAGGGATTTAGCTCCATTTTCCCAGGTTATCTTTTACAAGCTGAGGCCTCTCAAGCATCTTCAAAAGGCTATAGAATTGTTGTGTCAGGCTGGCAGCATCTGGCTGGTAGGGTATGTGCTAATCCCAGTAAATGCCATGATCATATATTCACTGCCACACCAGGTTTTGCTATAAAGTGAATCCCTGGGTTAGAGACCATGTTAGGCAGAATCCTGTCCCATGTTAGTAGATCAGATACTGAGACCTCAGATATTGGTGCTGGATGTGACAGCATGAGAAAATCTGCCACATAATGGTGACAGGAGAAACACATATGTCCCTCAAGAGATATACTAGGACATCTCTTTCCCTCGCACTAGTGTGGCTGTGAATGGACAAACATAGCAATTATGGCCCGAGAAGGGAATGGCAGCCAGGGACTCAGATTTCTCAGGTAAGCTACTTAGAGCAGCATAAGTGCTGGAAAAGGTGAAAGTAATCTAAAATGAATGGGCGAAGACAATGGTGAGTATCAGGTATGACCTGTGAACCAAATGCAACAATGAGGGCTGTGTTTCATTCCACTTAACCTCTTTTTATACGTTTCCTACAAACTGTAACTAACCAAAATCCTAGAGAAGCTATGTTGAGGTGAAACAATGTGATACTTAAGTGGATCTCAGTGGTCCAAGCAGTCATCAATGGTGGAGGTTTTTCCCCAAGCAGATGTTTACTACTGGCCAGTGTCCCCATTACCCAGCTGCTGTGTGGCTGATGATCATAGCTGCCCCCTTCTCTGTAGAATCACCTTTGGCCTAACAGGAACTTTCTCAGCCAAAAGTCTGCACACTCTCCCACACCAATAGGCCAATAGTTGCTTGACAGAGATGGGGAGACTGACTGCTTTTCCTCAAGAGAGGGTTAACATGTGGTGCAATTTGTCTGGCAGAGCTTCCCTACAGGATCAGCTGAGCTTGTGTGTATTGTAACATGTTCATGGACTGGCATGGCCCAAGGATCATTGCTCATAGTTCACAGATCCCATGTTAAGAACTTATGCATTATAAGTTAACAGAACAAAGCAGTCTCTATTCATTCATTCGACATATATTTGTTGAATGTGTCCTACTTATCAGTCACTTTTCTGAGACTGAGGAAGCAGCATTGAATGAAGAAATAGTTATTGCCCTCATATAGGTTAAACTAATTAAAAATATATAATACTGCAGATTATGAGAAAATTTTTAAAGAAAAATAAGTAGCAAAGGAGATAGGTCCTCACTGATAAAGTGATATTTCAGTAGAAGTGTAACAGAAACAAGGAAACCGATCATGGTGCTGTGTGGGGAATGAGCACTCTGGGCAGCAGGAGCATGATGGGCAAATGCCCTGAAAACAAAACCTGTGCTTGAGGAACAACAGGAAATCAGTGTGTCTGGAGATGAGTTATTAAGAGGAAGAGTGAGAAGAAAATTAGCAAGATACCACAAGGCTGGATTATGGCTCCTTGGCCCATGAAAGAATTTATGTTTTATTTCGAGTAATATAGAAAACTATTAGAGGTTTTGAAAAGCACCAAGATATTACCTAACTGATATTTGGAAAGGATCATTTTGGCTGTTGTATGAAAAATAGACTTACAAAATATAAGAATGATTGTTTCTGCCATATCACCATTTAGCTTCTCGGTCTGTTCCCGGCAGAAAACTGGTAGGTCAGGCAAATGACAGGAGACCACGGCAAATGTAACCAAGTAGAAGCACTAACTGAAGCTGCTGTGTACTGTATGTAATATCTTTACTACAGCAGAACAACACAGTATCTGGCATGTGGTATGAGGCTATTAATCTACTAATGTGTTATTTTCAATATTTGTCATAAATGTGGATCAAAAGCAGTTTGTATTCATCTGGCATAGACATTAGTATACAATCATGGTCTTGCTCCAGGGATATTTTACAAAACAGATTGGAGGTAGATTCAAATGTCCAGTGGTTGTCAAATATCAGAACAGTCCACTGTATTGACGATATCATCAGGTACAATAAGGTCTAATGAGCAGGAGGGGCCAATACTCTAAATGCTTTGTTAGAATATCTGTATCACAGAGAGTAGGAAATAAAATGAACATATCTTCAGGAGCTAGACAAATCAGTGAAATTTTTAGAAATTCTGTAGTCTGCTGCATGCTAGTGCATTTCTTCCAGAGTTAAGACCAAATTTTGCATTTTACTTCACTATCAAGAAGGACCCAGAGTGTTTGGTAGAACTTTTTGAATTTTAAACACAGCATAAACCACATTTCGGAATGATGCCCCTTTATTAGATGACTCAGAAAGCTGCAGTTTTGAGTGGGGCCTAGAATGATAGAAGGTTCTGCAGCAATATCAGCTGCAATACAAGCACCCTTGATGCCAGAGCAATAATAAATGGCAATACTACTAGAGGTACCATGATAAATAAAAATGCAATGTGGGCTCTCTGTCAAGCTTTGAATGCACAACTGCAGTGAAAAGCCTAGTGTTCCGGATCAAGGCCATACTATTGCAGCATAGTTCTTTCACCATTTAGAAAGCAGCTCCTGACAAGCTACCCGGCCATAGGAAGACTGAAGGCCTTTCTGTGGACATCAGTTGACCATATGACTGGAACGATCCCTCGTGAGCTTAATAACACATGTTATATTGTCCAGTAGGCAGAACGGCAATTTACTGAACAATGGAACTTTCTCTTTATTAGAAAGCAGGGCTCCTACTACTTGGGAAAGCAAAAAATATTTTGAAATTTGGGGGAATCCACTGTTGCATATTTTCATTTACCCACACCCAGGTTTAACTTCAAATAAGTGATTACAGCAACTACAGAATGATCAGGTTCAAAGGACAGAGATACTTCACCAGCAAGCCACTTAGACTAACAGAAGTGATCATCAAGAATGAAGAATATTTGGAATGAGTCAGAAGAAGGATATGATGAATCAGATATAACTTTACAGCTGCAAGCAGTGAGAGCCCATTTGGCTAATCAATGTCTTTAAGTTTCTCCTCAGAAACAGTGCCCAATCATCATCAATCCATGACAGGATGAAATGAGTTCATATGGATCTGGGTGGCTCAAAGGATGGACGATAGCAGGTGCTGTGAGTATTCCACCAAAATCCCTTTGGGTCCCTCTCAGTACACATCTCCTTTGACTTCTGTGCGCTTTTGTTTCTAAAGTCCTACTACTGCAATTCTCTTTGGAAAACTGCCCTTTGGCTTCTTGGACAGTTTACCTGCATGTAAAGAGAATCAAAGTGACTGGGAGTTTTTCTCACCCTGAATGACCCTGAGCCAGTGAATGGCAAACACTGGAGGATGAAAACCTTGCTCCCTTGCCTCAAGAGGGGACAAAGTGAAGTGCATTTTACATTCCAGCATCCCCATGCAGGAGCAGAGAACTTCTGACTTCTTTCTCTTCCCTTGGTTGCCTTTCTTACTCCTTGGATGTCTTCTCCTAGGAATATTCTCATAGTGAGTCATTGCAAAAAATTCTCATCTCAGGATCTGCTGTGAGAAACCTGACCTAAGACAGATGCCTATTATTTATTTTTGTGGGAAATTTGATTACCATTTTGAGTCTGGAATTCATGGCAGAGATTTGAGCTAAAAATATCTACTGGATAGTTGTTGGGCTATTGATTATATATAAAGTTATGAAGCTAAATGAGATCACCCAAGGAGTGAGTGTATATAAATAACATGCCTCAGGACCTAAGAAGGTCTCAGACTTTCTTATCTTCTCCCACCCAGACTTCAATAATTAAACTAAATGTATACCCATTTCCTCAACTTTGGTCTCAGGACAGACCTTAACTCAGGCTCTCTGAAAGTTCTCAAATTAGTCCACCTTATTCCTAGTTATTTCCTAATTATATATCCTACTTTACTTCATCAACCTATTAAACCTACCCTCTAAAGGTATGTAGTCTGAAGGGACAGATGATTTATAGGTCCATTGTGTTAGCAAACCAAAATGGATCTCTCAATAAATCAGAACATTAAACACCTATTTAGAGGTGCAAACACTTGGCTCAGGTTTTCAGCTGAAAAGAATTCTCAGTATGTTTTACATATAAGAAACACTTTCACCTTGACCTTGCTGGAAAATACCTTGGGATCTTAAAGACAAATCTGGAAAAATACGGAGAGATGAAGATTAACAGAAGTAAAATTAAAGTATATATTGGATCAGAAGAAAACACCTATTTAAAATGCTGTGAACCATATAATACCTTATACACAGTACATCATCAAAAAATATTTGTTGAGTAAATTGTACCGACTATCCCATGCATCTTTATTTATTTCAGAATTAACTGGTGTGCACATTTTATAAACTTTACCTTAACAATGTGTAAGACATTTTAAGGTAGAGACTAACTGAAGAATTGAAATGACTCTCTGTCATGTAAATGAAGTCTAGTGAATGTAATAGGAAATGATGGAAACTAAGTGAAATATCATTTTGTTAAGGTAGTGGCTTTTGAATATCTTCTCATAAACAGATTAGATTTTGTGAGCTGCTTCCTACACACACCAAAAAGCGAAGGATTTTATTTAAAAGAAAATTCTGTTGACTTGAATTGGAAGTACAAGCCGTTCTTTCCTTTTGACAGTTGGTTTTTGAAAGGTTTTTCTTGTGAGATACATATTATATTGTTGCTAGTTAAATCTAATGATCCTTCACCCTAGAAGAAATAAAAGGCCTGATTTGGCTGACTTTTCTTCTTGAGGAGCCTATTTGTGAGTAATATGTGTGTTAAAAAGCAGTAACAAGCACTAATATGAAAAAGTATTAAAAAATTAAGTGATGGATAAATGAAAGCTGCCTTTTTCACATCCAAAATATTTTGATAATCTCACATATACTGTATTAAACTTATATAACTTCTCTGTAGCTTTTGGATCAACTGTAACATATCCCAGGCACACCAACCTTACTTGAATTAAAAAAAAAAGAGAAAGAAAGAGAGAATCATAGGTGTAACTGTCTTATATTTACTAAGACAAACTAGAAATATAAATTAATAAAAAAGTAAATGTTGCAAGGACAATAAAACTCAAAGTATAATTGCTATTGGATAATATATGGTACAAAGATCCAGAGGTAAAAATTTAGGATATATAATGTTTGATGTTCACTAACAATTGCACATTTATTATTTATCCCATGTTTGGAATTTTTTACTTTCACAGTAGCAAGATCATGTTTATAAGACACAATCCTGAATGACAAAAATAATCATGTTGCATTTTATACATACTCACCAAGAAAAGTCTCAAGGACCTTGATGGGTTCTAGATCAGTTTCTCTATTTCAAAGCCAGATAACACTTCAATGACTGGTGTTGAACACCAAGACTCTCATGAATTTCCCTGGTAGGTGACACTTCTTCACATGTGCTGTCAAACTCACTGAGCTTGACAATCTCACACAGATTGAGGTTGTATGCCTTCTATGAGTAGACTGAAGATAATGCATTCTATTAAGATTCCATCTCAAAAACCTTTACAAAGTATTTTATATAACTTCCTCCTTATGATCTATGTTTTCTAGCTCCCATGTCTTGGACTTATAACCCTTTAAACAGCCTTCCTTGAAAGTTGATCAATTCACACCCATTCTTCAAGTGCCTTTTTACATACCATTCTTCTAAGAAACTTTCTCTGCTGCTACCCTGTCCCAGTTAGATGGAGGTGATGGCTCTCTGAATTCCCATAGCTTCTGTCTCTACTTCTTTTTTAAATAGCGTATTAGGGGTTCCATTCACCAGGCCCAGGCTCAGTGACTTTCTGAGAGAACTCAAGACAGAATATATTCATACTTACGACTGTGATTTATTACTGTGAAAGGATACAAGGCAAAATCAGCAAAGGGAAAAGGCACAGGGAGTGATGGAGTAAAGTCCAGAGGAAACCAGGAGCAAGCTTCCAAAAGTCCATCCCAGTGGGGTGTGCTGGGATGTGCTCAATGAATTTGATGACACATTTGAAGAAGTGTTGCCACCAGGGGAGATTGTAAGAGACTCAGTGCTCAAAGTTTTTATTGGAGGCTGAGTGTGTAGGCAACCACATGTACCAAGACTCCAGACTCCCAGAAGGAAGGCATGTGCTTAGGATAGCTATGTTGTTTGCAGTTCAGGCACAGTGAATCATCCTTAACAGGTAGGGTGAAGCACTACTCATGGAATCTAAGTTTCCAGATGTCAGCCAAGGGCTAATCTTGCCGCAGGCTATTCTCAGGATAGGAGTCTCACACCTGTTATGTGAACTCTTCTGTGCACTGTTAGTTACCCAGTTTCACCGTAAGCTCACTGAGGAATGGGAAAGGAATTTTTAAAATTATTGCTCCATAATTCCCAGTATAGAACAAGATTTTCGATATGTGACACTCAACAAATATGGATGATGAGAAAGTCTGATTCATTAAAGAACTGCAAGAAATGGGCAGGAAAGGAGACTTAGAAATATAAAAGATAATTTTGCAATTGCATTCTAGACGGAGTCCTCTGTACTCTCTGTGATTTTCCTGTGTCTAAGGACAGTAGATGGCATAAGCAGATAAAAGGTAAGGAAGACACCCATTATGAGTAATACTATTACTGACTTAAGACAATCTATTACTTATTGTTAAATATATGCACGCTTTTTATGGAAATAGGAATATGCATTTTTTCAAGGAAATAACTTCAGATTATTAACATCTTCCTTAATCCTGTGTACTCTGCATTTTGTTATTATTACACCTAGAAAACATTGCATATATTATAGACAATGTTCCAATTTATTGGCTTAAAAATATATTTATTGAGCACTTGCTTGAAGCCATCACTGATAAAGAAATATTAAGAACCCCATACTAAAAATAGCTAATACACAGGGCAAACACTGTTCTAAGCACCACTGTAAGAGGTAGATACTAATATATATACTCCTTTTACAGATAAACTTATTCGGGATGTTAAATAACCTTCCTAAGAGTGACTCTGCTATCCATCCAATCACTCCATTATACTGACTCTCACACTCTAAAAATGCTCACAGCCTTCAACACAAGTAATTATTTTGACAAAATTAAGGAAAAAATCTTTGCTCCAATGTTAAAGTTTTCCGTTCCAATACTTTACAAATTAAAGAACTTCAGTATTTCTAGATTTGGCCACTTCATAATTGATAAATTATGTAGTCAATGAATAGTTTTTCACTTATCAATTTATGAAAAAGTAGTGAGGATTCAACAACATATTTAGCATTGTGACTCATTCTGAACATAAAAGGAAAGTTAAATTGGTTTAAATAGGTAAAGTCATGTGCACTGAAATCTGTTTATCCTACCACTGTTTGATGGTTGAATGTTTGTGGTTCGATTTAAGTGATGTTTAAGAAAAGAGTTTTTCATTTCTCTCCAAATGAGATGCAGTTTTATAATTAATTGTCTCCCACACAGAAGTACAATTAATACATACCAGACCCTGAAGAAGAACTCATAGAAGGGAAACTAGACTCTTGATTTTTCTATTTCTTAAAACATTAAAGACTAAAACATGATAAACAAGCTGGATTAAGTAAAACTCAAAGAGCAGTTTAGAAATGCAGATATAATTTCACCCCTAGATCATGAAAAAGCATTTGGTGTGACAAAGGTGTTGTCAGTACTGTTTACAAGTTTTTTGGTCATTACTTATTCAACATTAGTATTCAAGTTGAGACAGATGACAGAGTGCTTTGGTTCGGGCAAAGCTCTCCATTGTGAAACTAGGGTGATAGATATTTGAAAGGCCTTGTTTTAATTTATAACCACTTCAGAAAACCTCCTCCAGGTGACTGATATTATCATGGCCCCTATGTCATAAAAGAGGCAACTGTGTCTCAGGAAGGTAAAGTGAACATCTCAGGGTCATGTAAGCAGGAAGCGACAGAGCAGTGACTTACAGTCAGATCCTTACTCTCCAGAGTTAGTGCACTTAATCAGCATGGAAAGAAAAAGAAAGAAAAGAAAGAAAGAAAAGAAAAGAAAGAAAGGAGGGAAGGAAAGAGAAGGAAGGAAGGAAGGAAGGAAGGAAGGAAAGAAGGAAGGAAGGAAGGAAAGGAGAGAGGGAGGGAGGAAGGAAAGGGAAGGGAAGAGAGGGTAAGGGAAGGGAGGGGAGGGGAGGGAAAGGGAGAGGAAGGGAAGGGAAGGGAAGGGAAGGGAAGGGAAGAGAAGGGAAGAAAGAAGGAAATTATCTCTTGCACACAGCATGGTAAAAGAAAAAATAGTCTCACTCATTTTCTTGAGTAAAATCACGTCCTTTTATCATAGTAAAAGCTTAAAATAGTTAAAACCATGAAGAAATCACATTTGTGTTCTGCTCACAGATAACAATTACAGGTTAAACATAAACATTTATGTGAACTCATGAAGTGTAGAAATCAACAAAACAAGAAAATGAGTACATTTCACCTACTTTTGAAATGTTACTTGATCGACTTGCAGATCTCCCTGGGGATTTTTCATTCTGAAAAATAAAATTGGAAACATTAATTAAAAGCAGGTATGGCACTTTCACCATACTGGACCACTGAGAAGAGAAATCACAGCACAGGGAAATTTGTGAATGCTCTCTACATTGTTTTGACTAATACACACACTGATTGCTTACACAGAATGCTTTTTTCTTTTATGAAATCATATTTCTCTAATATATATTAGTGTACTTTTAAAAATGCTTCAATTAATATCTGAGTATTAATCAGGTTACAAGTATTTGTTTCCAGGAAATAATTATTTCTCCAGAAAAATTTTTGAAATTCTTTGAAACTAAAATTAGACAGTAAAAGTGTAGTCTACTATTTCCCCTTTTGCCCTTGCAACTAGGCACTTCTGAGTAAACTCTGGTTTTCAACATCATTAAATATTTTGTGCTGGGTATATGGTATATACATCCACCTTGTATTCTTCTAAACTGCATTTTATTTATTTTTTGTTATTTTACATCTTTGAAATTAAAACATTTACTTTTTAAAATTTAAGATGCTTCTGGTTATATATTTTCAACTTAAAACTTAAAACTTTTATAAGTATTTATATCCTCAGTTCTTTCCTCTGAAAGAATTTTTATTTAGCAGAAAAGAGGCATGAAAAAAGCTTTTGAAGAAATGTTTTTTAAAAGGTCATATAATTTTAAAATAGAAATGAACCTTAAGTAGTTAGGCCCTCCCATTTGAAGTCCAGAGACATTATGTTCCTGAAAATTATATAGCTACTTTTTCTACTGTGCCAATTATGGTGGATAATCAACTGGAAAAAACAGAGTTTATAAGCATTATGCATTTTACATGTAGAAAGAGATCAAAGATCAAAGTACATCTCTACTTCTGTAGGGAAAATGTTAGAAGAATCATTTCTGAATACTAAACGTTTATAAAGGATCTGACATAACATTGTCGTTGAAATAATTTACCAATGTAAGAATTCCATTTCTTTCCTTTTTTTTTTTTTTTTTTTAAACTTCTGGACTCAGCCCCAAAGTGGGCCTGAGTAAGCAACTGCAATGCAACTTGACATAGGCCATTTTTGAGAACTAAGTTGTTATAACAACCTTTGGGGCCGAAATTGCCCGTGATGACTACTTGAGACAGTTTTAGAGACACAGTGATGACAGGATATGGCAGATGTGTTATTGCAGAAAAACAGTGGCTGCATTCACTGCAAACTGTCACTGTGTCATGTGCAGACTTACAAATATTCCAGCTGAACAGTACTTTTTCCTTTACATGCAACATCCATCTCATACAACCACTGATGTCACTGTGAAGCATGTTATTACAGACCGAGATGAGTCACAACGATATGGTTAGTTACACCTCATAACAGCTCCATGCTCCAGCTGGAGATTAATGTGTACGCTACCGCAGACATTTTTCCCTGATTAGCTCCACTGGTGATGGAGAGAGGCACTTTTCTACTGACATCTCAACTCCTCTTCTAGAGACTAAAAAACAAAATCAATCCATCTTTCCTTCTCAGTGAAATTTAGGATTTTGACACCTTATTGTGTAGGACAGAGTCACATAATATAATAGGCTTTGGCAGATAGTGGTAGCAGTGGTTATTTTGTTACGTTTTCTATATTTACATGACATTTGAGAACATGATTAAGAACTAGAATTGAAAGGTGCTGCCACAGGAATCATGCAAAATAGGAAATTTAATTTTGCACAGGATTACTTAATTTTTCAAACTAAGTGGGACTTCATGGTGTTTTGAGATAAAACAAGAAAGGCCAGATTCACTTTACAATTGTGTGAGTTCACCACAGAGATATAATAAGAATATTATTTCCACACTCTCTGCCAGCATCCACCAATGTAATGGGGGGAAAGCATCTGACTGATTATTTGATACCTCAAAGGATCTTTTAACTTGAAATGGATTGGCTTTATTTTCTCCCAATATAAGGTCAGGCATTGAAATAAACAAACTTAGGCAAAGGTTAACATTTTTGCCATGGCTACATTCTCTGTTGTTTCTATACCAGTACATGGGAGAGGAAAGGGCATCAGAAAAGTTAACATGTGGGAGGACAGTGGTGTACACTGTGCTGTGCCGGCAGTGATGTCAACTGAGAGACTGTCTTGCAATGAGACCTCTGGTGATGTGCTAGCTCTGGCAGGAGTATATTGTTTGACATTCCTGGACTTCAATTTCCTTATTGTAAAATGGTGGGATAATATCTTAGAAATCTGTGTAAGGAACAAATGAGTTATAAATGAAAACATTTTATGAGTTGTGAAGGTATGACATTTCCACTATAATTCAGATGTATAAGAAACACTGAGGCCGGGCGCGGTGGCTCACGCCTGTAATCCCAGCACTTTGGGAGGCCGAGGCGGGCGGATCACAAGGTCAGGAGATCGAGACCACGGTGAAACCCCGTCTCTACTAAAAATACAAAAATTAGCCGGGCGCGGTGGCGGGCGCCTGTAGTCCCAGCTACTCGGGAGGCTGAGGCAGGAGAATGGCGTAAACCCGGGAGGCGGAGCTTGCAGTGAGCCGAGATCGCGCCACTGCACTCCAGCCTGGGCGACAGAGCGAGACTCCGTCTCAAAAAAAAACCAAAAAAACAAAGAAACACTGAATGAGCTTTCTTTAAAAATCATGGTGATCAACATAGGTCACTATACACTTCTTTTTTTTTTTTTTTTTTTTTTTTTTTTTTTTTTTTTTTACATAAATATCTTAGTTTCTGTATCTTTCAATTCTGCCTCTGATTCTGGCACATAAAATTTAAAAATTTAAAGTTAAATCATTCTCTGCCCAGGGGGATTAAGAAAGTTGGTTTGCCTTGCTTTTGACGCAAAGCACCAGAAGCACTTCCTCTCTTGGAAAACATCCAAAGCAATCTGTCCAATTTGCTACTAATTAATTGGGTGGCTTGTCCCATTGCTATTGCAATGTCATAGTCTTCTTTGCAGATTAGTCAATATGGTTGTCATACCTCATTACAATCAGTTTAACTACTTTACCTTAGATTAAATATGAGCTGTCTCAGAATCTCAAAATCTAACATAACTTACTGGCACCCAAATTATAGTGACCTTGTAGGTCAATCAAAGTTGGAAGCAACAAGAGTTCCTAACAAGTCTGCGTGGAATGGACGGGATCATTAAGCAGTAATGTTGGATTTCATCACGTCATTCACAGTATACAGACAGGGAGAGAGACTTCCAGTTTCGTAAGTTTTATTGAAAATATTTTAATATTTTCAAGAAGTTTCTAATCATCGGTTTGCTATGAATATGTCTGATATTAATAGTTCTGTTTTGTGATTATTATTGTTTTTCAAAGTTTATCCTACTAAACATGGTTGGATTCGTTTTACTAGCAAGGAAAAACGATTACCAAATGAGAAAATCATTACCAAGTTTTGTTTTAATGAATTTTTGATGTTATACTCTAAGGAAAGTGACACAGTTCCTTTAAAACGAAGTGGTCTTGGCTGGGCGCGGTGGCTCAGGCCTGTAATCCCAGCACTTTGGGAGGCTGAGGTGGGTGGATCATGAGGTCAGGAGATCGAGATCATCCTAGCTAACACCGTGAAACCTGTCTCTACTAAAAATACAAAAAACTAGCCGGGCATGGTGGCGGGCACCTGTAGTCCTAGCTACTCGGGAGGCTGAGGCAGGAGAATGGCGTGAACCCAGGAGGCAGAGCTTGCAGTGAGCTGAGATCACACCACTGCACTCTAGCCTGGGCAACACAGCAAGACTCTGTCTCAAAAAACAAACAAACAAACAAACACCGAAGTAATCAGTCCTAAGAATACACAACATGACTGGACATGTATGAATCTAGGTATAAATTTTCTGTGTACTATGTCATTGACTGAGGGACATAATGGACATAATAAAGTTTAAAAAAGTTTTTTTTAATGTAACCTGGAAAAAAAAAATTTCTGCAGAAAAAAGACACACTAAGACATTCCTACAGGGACCACTAATCTGATATTATTCTGCAATTTTATTTCCCCCTTTTTTTCAGGTTAAAAATCCCAAGTATTTGAAAGGAGAAAATAAGGTAATTTGGAGGGTCATCTGAAAACTTTTAAGTAGACAGTAGAGCAATTTTTGCTAGGGTAATTATAACTTGGAATAGAAGAAAAGTCTTAAACAATGTTGTTTGTAAACGAAAAATAAGCAAGGACATGGGGAAATTGAATACTGCAATAAAATTTGATTAAAAGATATATAAAACATCTCATGCCTATTAAGTGATAAACATTTAATGTCTATGAAACATTTAAAAATTATTTGATCTTAAATAATACTTTAACAAATATTTCCAAGTAGAGATTTTACAGAGTATTTTTTTCAATATTGAGCCAATACAATTAGAAATCCAATTTTGAAAAGTGACTCATAAGTCTTAATCACCTTAAGATACTTTTATATAATACTTGGTCCAAAGGAATGAAAACTGAAATAGAGCCAGAAGCTATAGAATATATAATATTAAAACCTATAGAATGTTGCAAAAGCTGTATCCAGATAAAAGTTTATAAATGTTTTCATTATTAAAGAACACAAGAATGTAATAAAAGAAACATAAAAGCTAAAACTAATTAAATTGATTTAAGTTAGAGAAAGGATAAAAAGATTTTCTTAAAGAAAGTCTTTGAAAATAATTGCAAAATAGATGAACTTCCTATAAGACTTATTGAGGGAAAGAGAGAAAAAAATATGACATGAGAAATGATACATAATCACAGGCACAAAAAACTATATAAAAAGAATGCTACATGTAACATTATTGTAACAAATATGAAAACCTAGATGAAATACATTATATTTCAGTAAAGCAAAAACTCCCAGAATTTGTTCAAGAAAAAGAGAAAAACATAAGGTAGTTAATCAAGGAAATATTCAAAAAGTAAATAAAAGTCTATATGCTTCTAAAATGAATAAGGACGTTCTGATTTTACAACTAAGCTGTATTTTACTTTAAAGAACACATAATTCCAATATTATGTATACTATTATTGTCACAGAAACATAAATTTCCCTAATCCATATTATTAACATGGCATATATGAAACTTCAGATGTGTTAAGATAGTACTCCCTACCCAGCCAAAAAAAAAAAAACCAGTAGGAAAAAAAAAGCGGGGGGCGGGGGGCGGGGAAGAAAGAAAAAGAAAATTGTGCTCCAATCTCATTTGGAACTACAGATGCAGAAAATCTTTAAAAATAATGTATATTTCAATAGTAGCATATATCTTTGATACATGAGCAGTGTATCACTAAAATTACCAAAGAATAGAATAAATAGAATTTATCTATTTCAGGTTTTAAAAACTCAGGACACCTGTCAACATAATCTATTAGATTAATACATTGAAAGAGACAAACATTATGATTTTATAATTAAATTCTGAAAAGATATTTGACAAACTCTGGCAGTCTTATTCTAACGTAAGCTCTAAGTAAAAAAAGAATTGAAGGAAACCCCTTGTAGTAACAAAGACAATATTCTAAAAAAATACAAAATATAATTCTAATTGTTAAAATACAGAAACTATAAAAATTGAAGAACATCTGTTAGAGCTTCTTGCTATTATTATTCAACTTGTCTTAGAGTTTTTAGCAAATACAACAAGGAAATGGAAAACTTTGTGGAAAAAGTATTGAAAAAGAAGCAATAAAACAATCCTTTCTTATTAATGACATAATATCTTAGAAATCCCAAGTGTCTCTGGTTAAGAATCAAAACTGCTACAGTTAATTAGACTTTAGTAGAGTAGTTAGATATAGGACAATTATACCATGGCAGAGTCTACTAGGTTTCCTAAAATCCATTGTCTTTTGCTTATGCATTAATGGAATAATAACGGAATATATGCCTTCACAGTGGCATTATATCTCCCAGCCTTCCTTTGGTTGTAGGTTGCCTGAGGTCAAATTCCTTCCAATGAGATGTGATCAGAACTAACAACTGTCAATTTCCTGCCTGTCACATGAATCTCCCATACAATTTCTTACATGCTTTTTTCCTACTGCTCTATGCTGGGATGGACACTATCAGGGCAAGGCAGGAAGCCACATATCAAAGAAGGTAGAGCTGAATTCTTGTGGGTCTTTGAGTGACCATATAATGAAAAGCCTTCTGCCAACTTGGAGTATATACTCTAAACCATCATCAGAGAGAAAAAAATAGTGTATTTCTTGTAAGCCATTACATTTTTGATTTATTTATTATAATACTGTGTCTACTCTAATGGAAACACTATGAAATCAACAGCTTTCTCTTAGCAATAAATATCTAGAAATGTAATAACAAAAACAAAAACTGTAAAACACTTAGGAAAACTTAACAAGGACATGAAATTTTATTCGAAAATATATTCTACAAAATATTACTGAGGAGTATAAATTGTGATCAGAACAAATAAAGTACTATACTTTGATGGGAAGATAATTTTCTAATATATAAACCCACTACAAATTGACATATGAATAGAATGTAGCTACAATTAAATTTCCAATAGAATTTATTTCTTGTTTTCTGGAGAAGAATGGAGATAGATAAAATTACCTTAAAGAAGAATGATCTTAAAGAACATATACATAAAAAAATACCTGAGAAGAGCCAAGAAAATAATGAAAAAAAAGGAGAGCTTCTTATGCTAGGCATTGCAAATATTAAAAGTCACTATCATTAAGTCAATATGGTATTGGCATAGAAATTAAGCAAAAGAT
Organism: Macaca thibetana thibetana; assembly: GCF_024542745.1. Taxonomy (NCBI): domain Eukaryota; kingdom Metazoa; phylum Chordata; class Mammalia; order Primates; family Cercopithecidae; genus Macaca; species Macaca thibetana. The sequence continues at coordinate 26,137,575 of NC_065582.1, read as the reverse complement.
CAGTGTAATCAAGAATAGAAAATCCAGAAATATATGTAAGAATCTCACATATAAAAATATTTCTAGTCAGTATTGAGGATAGTTGATATAGTAAATGTTGCTGGACAACTGGCTACCTCTGTGGAAGAAAAAATCAGACCTCTATCACTTAGCATGTATAATCATGGAGTCCTGATGGAACAATGTCTTAAATGTTAAAGATAAAAAAACAAAACAAAACAAAAAAACCAACTTCGAAATAAGCCTAAATTACGAATTCAATCTCGGGATGGGCAAGATTTACATAGCTAAGACACGAACCGGAAACTATATGTCATTGGTATATTTGATTATCCTCTGTTGAGAAATATACAAAAAATTAAAGTGAGTAAACAATTGCATTAGTAAACCATGAAACACAAATGACTGATAAAGTTTAATTTCTAGAATATGCAGTGGTTTTGTCTATTCACAAAAGAGGCAACAGAAAGGAACCCAATAGAAAAAATAAATGAGCAGAGATAGAAACAGAAATTCACAAAAAAGGAACTACATATTGTCAATAAATGTATGGCAAGATGCTCAAAATCATGAGCAGTCAGAAAAATGTAAATTAAAGTAGCAACAAGACTTCACTTTTTACTCATCACTCTGAAAAAATTTAAGAGTTATAGCTTCTGTTGCTGATGGCAATAGGAAGAATGAATACTCTCAAAAAATGCTAGTAGAAATGTGATTTTCTTCTGCAATATCATTGAAAAAACATCTGGCAACATATATTGAATTAAAAATATTACTTCATGCAATAATTTCACCCTTGGGAATCTCTTTCAGAGAAATACAAGCACTAGTACATAAAAATATGTGAATGAGGACACTTAATACAACTTTGTTTTGAACTAAAAAAAGAAAAAAAAAAAAAAAAAAAGAGAATCCCAGCAATAAAGATGGGACAGTTGTTAATTTAATGTCTCAAAGCTTTAAACCCACCCTTCTAGCTTCTGTTCTGGGCTAGGACTCCACAAACCACTTTTCTGTTGTGTCATGTGACTCTGTTCTAAGCTCTGCTTATTGGGGAGTGGGGGTTGAGGGGGGTCACAGGGAAACTAGAAGGCTAGAAAACGAAAACAGAATTTGCTCCATCTATTTGATTTCTATAGGCTTCTTGTGTTTGCATCATCCTAGAAATGCTTCTTCACCCTGGGAGTTAGTTGCAATCCCCTCCTGTAGCAGCAGCTGGCAGCTAGATACACAGTTTCTAACACCCCAGAAACAGGCTCATTGCACTCTTTTGAAGACCAGCTGTTGGATTCTTAGAATTCCAAGAGGTTTGAGTTCCAGTTCCATGGGGCCCTCCTCCAAGCTTTTAATAATTTTAATTTCCTTCCCCTGTTCACTCAGACCTAGGGAGGATGGCTGCTTCCTACAACTCCTGCCTTTGCAACGTCTTTGTGTCCTTATTTTTTTTCCTTTCAGTTACCTAGTTAATGATCTTTTACAGCCAGGGAATATATCTTTATACTAAATTATCTGTGTTAAAACAAAAGGCGTCATTTCTCCCTCTTGACTAACAGAATAAACAATGCTCATCAATAAAGAATGGTTAAGTAATTTATAGTAGAGCCAAACATTGAAAATATCATGCAGTCATACAAAATGAATTGGATCTCCGGCATTTGAGAGATTTCCATAAGATAACTTCAAGAGTGGAAAGTAAAATAAGAAGTGATAAAATACGATTCTTTGTAAAACATACCAGGATAGAACTCTATAAGTATATATGCATGCACAGGTTTGTGTTTAGACATGCAGTAGTATATGACTATATAAGCATGGAAAAAGTCATGGAAAGTTATGCAAAAACTATATTAATATAAGTTATTGGGTAGAGAGGTGGGAGGAAGGAAGAGAGTCCAGCAGGAGGGGAATGAAGAAAAGAGAGGAGACGGGGGTCAGGGAATCTTAAAAAGCAAAAGAGAATGTTAAGAGATCTGTGTAAAATTATATATGGGTATGATGTGCATACAGAAATTATAATGCAAATATGAGGTTATATATACCATTGGCAAATGGTAATGTTCATGATATATTAAGGTAATCAAATTACAGAACAACGTATAGAGGACAATTCCATTTCTTTCAAATAGATTATGTATAGAGAGTAATTCCCTTTCTTTAAAAACAAACAGAACTCCTATATATTTCTACATATTTACAGATGTATGTTTGAGCAGAAATATGTTAATCCAATCTTGGCTATTAACACAGCAATCTATGTACAATGGTTACCTTTAGTCCTTAGCATGGTGGGATTGAAGGGAAGCAGGCAGGCTCATGGGAATAGTCTAGCTTTTTCTTTAAACAACTTTGTGTATAAAGTTTTAGTTGTTTTAGGCCAGGCAAGCTGGCTCATACCTGTAATCCCAGCACTTTGAGAGGCCAAGATGGGAGGATAGCTTGAGCCTAGGAGTTCAAGACCAGCCTGGGCAACATAGTAAGACCTTATTTCTAATTTTAGAAAACAAAAATAAATTAAATTTAAAAGTTTACTTCTTTTTTATAATCTTTTAAACAATAAAACATCTAATTAAGAAACTCTGAAAAACAAAAATGGCAAAATTAACCTTACTCAACAGAGTATATATCATAAAGGTATATCTATGTGTGTTGTATGTATGTGTATGTAATAAAAAAGAACTGCAAGAAAGAGGTAATGTTTATATTCTACAAGATGATACAGGACCTGGAATATAAAGGCACAAATTATTTATTTAGTCAAGTGGGATCGGTGGAAAAATCACAAGATTTGTAGTTACAACACTTGCATTAGAATTGCAGCTTCATAACTAACCATGTGATAGGAAGAAAATCTCGGGCCTTCTCTACCTCTAACTTGCTGAACTTGCAAAATGAGTATAAAGACCCTTGCATGTTTACCTCATAGAATTTCTGTTGGAGCAAACATGGTAAACTTTGGAAAAGTATATTTCAAATTGTAAAGCACTGTATAAATATAAACTAGGGTTATTACATTTAGATGTGCTAGAAAGATAAGGACAATCGCTTGTAAGTTGCCGCATTTATTATTAAATTTTGCACTACATAGAATTTTCTACAAACACTCCAAATTGTCTTAAAAATGAACATGTCATTCCCTAAATATAAAATTTAATGGGTAAACTTGCTAATCTCTTTATCTAACTTCAGGATCACTATGAAAAGTCTAGCAATTGTGACCAGAAGGCTATTTTAAACACCCCTTAGGACTTTTCCCTAAGTACAAGGCCAATACTTTGAGAAGTGGTAACCATTAAAAGACTATCTTGTAAAAAGAAGACAGATATCACAAAAAGCCATCTGAATTTTGGTACAGATATTAAGCTGGTGCAAAATAATTTCTGTTTTTGCCATTACATTCAATGGCAAAACTGCAATTCCTTTTGCACCAACATAATGTATTATGCACTTACATATTTATTAATCATGAACATGAATACAAGTTGTATTTATAACTGGGCAGCCCAAACAATTGTATTGGCTAGGAAATAATATAAAAACTATCTAAAGAAGAGCTCCCTTTTCTCCCTAAAAAAATATTATTCAAAAGCATGTCCTTGCTCTACACACTTATAAAAGACTCTCTGCTGATAAATGAGTTGCCATTCTGAACAAGTTAGTAATTGTAATCCCTAGCAGGAGAACCAAAGACTTTTTTTTTGTAAGTTTGCACACTCTTGTACTGAAAATGTTTCAAATGGACTCTAATTTGGGTGAAAAGAAAAAGAATATAGTAAAATGATCATTGGTTAAATTGTCAAAGTACCATAGAAAAAGCCTTGAGGAGTGAATTAACACATCTTTGTAGTTATGAAAGGACAGAAAATAGGCACATTCAATGATTTCTAAAATGCAGAAGGTGATGATTTTACTTCAATTGTTTGTGTGAAAGGGTGATTACTTTTTTTAAAGTAATATATAAAGTCAGGTTGGCATAAGCTTTTAGTGTAACACTTGTTGAACCTTTATAAAGGATGGTATATGAGCAGGTTTATTGTTTTCCCAAAATTCTGTTTTATATGACTATGTTCACATGAGACCAAAAAGCTTGCCACACCTCTGGTTGACCAGATGTAATTTACACATGTAATTTACAAAATCCTTCTTTCACAGTAGCCTTCTTACTTAAGATCACCCAAAGTAAAATCTGCCAGTAGTTTTCATTCCGTAAATTTAATTTTCCAAAACAAAATGGAAAGACCCATTGCTTATTAATTGACTGTTCCTTCCTATAAGTGCTTAACATTCCACTGAGTTTTAAGATCTTTATTTTTTCTGTTGGAAATCCCAGTTTCAGTAATAATTAAAGTATCATGTTCATTTGCATTTCAAATGTTATTTTCACAGGTGTGCTAGATATCTCTTCCACTAGTCCGTGTAGATCCATGTCCCACTGTTCCCCACCCTGCTCTGTGCCCAGGAGGCACACCAGGTTGGATCTCACCAAGGCTCCTTTGCTCCTGGCTTTCAGTTTCATTACACCAATAAGAATTAATCCAGAGTCCGGGTAGGAGATTACAGGAATGGAAGAGGGTGAGTTTAGAGTAATTATCCCTTCCTTGAGGGATCACCACAAGCTGACTTTGTCCCACAAATGAAGGTCTCAGTATTTGTCAGGTAGCTTTCTGCAAAAATGCCTCTCTTTCTCTGGGTTCTGGAAAATGCTCCTTCTCCTTGCTTTTTCAAGACTATGGGTGATAATCACCCACTGCTGTTTCCACCCATGGGGTATACAACTTTCCCTTATATTTTCAATATATTTTGCTCATACTCATTGCAAATTGACTATTAACTCTCCCCAAATTATCCAATTTGGAAATGCCATCTGTTTCTTTCTAGACCTTGATGGATAAAAGTCATCTTCAGTATTGTGTAGTCTTATTGTTATTATTATTTTTTGCTATTTTTGTCACATTAATATCTTAGAAAGTTACTCTGGAGGTATAATTGTATTTTATCAATCAGACTCTGCGGTGACTTAAAAATCTATCAAGTAGGTTTCAAACCACTTTCTGCATAAGAGGTATATTGTTTCCTTCTGTGGGTTTAAGATTGGAGACATATTTGTAAAACAGACCACACATTATAGACCGACCATGTAAAATCCGCTACATGGTGGAATGTTTTCATTAGTATTTTTCATCCTCCATGCTATTAAAAGCACTTTAATGGCCATATTTTTTTTTTTTTTTAAGACTGTCAGGGAATTTGCAAGCTAGGTTTTTTACTAAATTCTGGAACCGGATTTAAAACTTCTAAAACTTTCATGGGTCACACACACAAGTGTGTGCATATGTGCAATGGCTTTCTTATGAAAAACTAAAAGTTGTGTGTCGGTGCCTATCTAGACAATACATCTGTTACCTGGAGGCATAAAATTTAAAAATACTAGATGCTTTGTGATTCAAACAAAATAAATGTTTAGGCAAATTTATGATTCCCATAAAGGGTGGTAATTCATCCTTCATGTAGAAGTGCTTCACTCACTTGTGAGGTCGTTACTTCAAGCCTTTTTGTTCCAGACTCTTACCTGAATTCTCTTCTTGCTTCTCACTCTATTATTCAACTCTTTGTTATTCCTCCCTTATGTCAGTAATATGTAAATAAATGAGATGAAATTTTAATCTTTGGACGTATACATTCTGGTTCTATAAAACAGCTGAGGATACATATGAGAATTTCCTGGTTGAACAAATAGACACAAGGACTTAAATATGGATCAGAACAAAGTGCCAGGAAAGCTGATATTGCCTGTGTTTCAGGTTTTGCCCTCAGTGTCACTCACTTATGGTTGGTCCATTTCTGACAATCCCTTGTTATATAATAATATTGGCCTACCAGGAAGTCTGGAGTCACAAGTCTTAAGACAACATTTAATGGAGCTCTTCTAAGAGCCGGAAAAGCAACCTTAGTTTGCATGAATGCGAATTTCATGCATCATAAAAAATCAACACAGCTGAATTGTTTCTAAATTACGAATCCTATTATTTCGACAGCAGCTTCGACTCATCTCCTTTCCTTTTATCATTTTCTGCCTCTTTTCATTATTTAGAGTATTCCCTTATTAAGCTAATTTTAAAAATAAAAAATCAAATTTAACTTGCACCCTAGATAAGAATTTTAGAATTCTTGTCCATTATTATTGGATTAATTATTGGACAAATAGTAGAAGGTAGGAAAATAAGTCGCCACTTAAGGGCCTAAAGAAACATCAAATTTAATCTTTTTACATATCCGCTCTCTTAGATCCTAGAGGAAATAAATAGGAATGTCACTGGAGAATTATTATTTCATATAGTATTTTACTAATAAATAAAAAATTTGCCAAAATGCCTGGGTCCAAATCCCATCTATACCACTTGTGGTACAACCCCAGGCAAGTTACTTATTCACTCATAACTTCTGTTTATGCATCTGTAGAATCCTGATAATAATACAGTCCTCTCAACGTTGCTGTAAGAATTAAGTAAGTAAATGGGATTAAGTGGTTAGCATGGAACATAATGTGCTAAACAAATGGTAGCATAACTAATCTTGTATTTTATGTGAGCTTTACATCTTACCTATATACAGCCTGTATGCCATTACATTAAAGGCATAGCTGTTAGAAACAGAAGTTCTGAAGGCATTTCTTCTAAATGTAAAAAAATTAGTTTCAGAAATATGCTATAAAATATTTACTAATAAAATTAAAACCACCCCCTTAGATCTCACCTATGGATAGTGAGAGAGGTGTGAGACCCCAGTAGGAATAACGGCAGTGTGGAACAGGATGTCTGCCTCAGACTTTCACCTGGATGATACAACCAAAGGTTCAGTGAACCTTGGTCACTTCTAGAAAAGTCTTCATAAGTTGGCAATATATAATGAAAATATGTGTCTATTGTAAACAGGTGGGAGGAAATGAAGACATCAAAGAGCAACACATAAGCTTATAATAACAAATAAGCATAACAAAAAATTTGCAGTAAGATTGTACATAGTTGAAATTATAAATCAGTTCACCACCCACAGTCTATGAAATCTTGGGCCAGTTGATTTATATTTCAGTGTCTCACGTTATTCTTTCACTGGGTTTTTAATATTTAGAAATATTATACATACAGGGTTCAGTAGGATTTCTGGCACATATTTCTGTAAAGAGCAAGAGTTACAAGAAGTGGCTTGGAAAGGGAATATTTAACCATTCAATATCCAAGAACCCAATTCTCCATTACACACATAGAGACCATTCCAAATATATATGCAATGAAGTTAAAAACGCTGTGTGTGCTATGCAAATTGCTATGCAAATACTCTAGCTCCGATTCTATCTATCTTACTGCACTCAAACTTCTTTTAAATAGAAATCCTGGCTACTCATTGTCCATAAATAGCTATTACTGCTAATGAAATCAGCTTGGGGTAAGTTTATATGTATTATTCTACCACCATTACTTAGTAAACTATTTCTCAATGGAAGAGCCTATATTTCAATTACATTTATTCTCTTTAACACAATACCTGCCTGGAATATCACAGATGTCTCATAAATTAAGTAGGACTATAATTCTATATGTTGGTTTCAGAGACATATTAGCATAGTCATTCTTGAGAATAGTAGGCAGGAAGCATATGACAATTCACATGCTATTTTCTTTTTCTTTTTCTTTTTTCTTTTTTTCTTTTTTTTTTCTAAGACAGGGTCTTGCTCTGTCACCCAGGCTGAGTGCAGTGCATGGTTCACTGCAGTCACCACCTCCAGGTTGAAGTGATCCTCCCACCTTAGCCTCACAAGTAGCTAGGACTACAGGCACATGTCACCTTGCCTGGCTAACTTTTTAAAAAACCTTTTTGTTTTTTGTGGAGGCAAGGTTTCACTGTGTTGCCCAGGCTGGTCTTGAACTCCTGATCTCAAATAATTTTCCTGCCTCAGCCTCACAAAGTGCTGGGATTATAGGCATGAGCCACTGCACTCAGCCTACACACTGCTTTATTCACAAATAATTTATTTGATTTTATTTTTCTTGAAAAAAGTCATATCTGTTTTTTTAATTGTCTAATTTAGAAGCCACAAAGATAAAACACCATGGAATGGATTTTGGTCATAGTATATTATAATCCGGATTTAACATACAATATTATCAACTCTTCCATACGGTGCTATTTATGAATGTTTGACAGCAGTATTGGATTAATCAGAGGCAGTCATACCTTGACCTAGGATGATAAACTGAAATTTTATTTTATTTTATTTTGAGACGGAATCTCGCTCTGTCACCCAGGCTGGAGTGCAGTGGCACTATCTCAGCTCACTGCAAGCTCCGCCTCCTGGGTTCACACCATTCTTCTGCCTCAGCCTCCTGAGTAGCTATCAGCTGGGACTACAAGCACATGCCACTAGATGAGCTGAAATTTTTAAAAGAGGTTGCAAGAACAGTGGCCTGACATGCTCTCAAAGTGTTACCTGAACTTCTAGTATTGTAAGCTATACTGAGTCTGTATTAGTTGACTCTCCCCAGGCAAAGGTATTTTCTTTTGTATATTTGTGCTTCTTTGGGTTTATAAAGTGTTTCTATGATTTCTACCACCCAGATGCAAAAATCTGAAGGAGCTGAATTTTAATCTCAGTGGAAATTACTGAGATCCAATATATGTACATACTATAATAAAAAATTATGAACTAATGACTATTCAAGACATCTGAATTTCTCGTAATAGAAATACTCACTAGGGATAAAATAAAATAAATAAGGCTAGCATATCTGCTGAAAATGCTCTGCTTCAATCTCAAAAATATAAAGGCATTAAGGCCTTTGACCACAAGCAGATTTTTAAAACATGTAACGAATTTTCAAACACCGCTCTACGGGATGAATTAAAATCAACACTTCCTAGATATCTAGATATAATAATACAGTCCAGGAAGCAACTAACTTTCTAAAATCTTTGACAAACATAAAAAACGTAAAGTACCGAATTTTCATCAAGATAATGCAAGAAGATGGATATATGTGCTGTCATCAAAATATTGGTGGTCCAATATAAAGCAGTGTAAGTAAATTATTGTTTATTACCGGGAAAATCCATATACTTATATAACTAGCTTTCTGAAACTCCTAATGGAAGAACAAAATGGAACTTTTATGATGGTTCTGTACTTGGCAACATGTTCCAGGAGGCATCTTAAATCTGGTAAATGTAATTCAATTTATGTAAAAAACAAAACAAAACAAAACAAAACAAGTATTCAATGTGTATGATAATTCGGATTTAGTCCTAATTTTAAAAATAAGTTTCAGAATACAAAATGCACAATATTATGTTTATTTGTACCGAGTAACTTGCAAATTGTTTCTTGAGTATATGCAAGGGTTATTTCATGACTTTCCAGATGAAAATATTGACATTCTTAGATGTTGATGCTAGACAGAATTACAGTTAAGTTAAAATTAGGCATCCCGCAAACCCGACAAATTCATTATTCCTATGAAAACACAAGCAGAAGCTCAACTTATAAACAGGTATAGAGAATTAATACTGTTAAATTATTATTGATATGCTCCTTTTGCCGAGGAGTACAGAGGACATACTGTGGTGTTTGTTATTGTAGTGGTTTTGACTCACTTATACTATAGTAACTCCACACCCACTACTGGTGCTTCAGGGGCCAGTGCAAAAATCACCTGCGGGCAGCTGGCAGGGTTGGGAGGCAGCCATCTGCAAAAGAGGGTCACCTAACAATCAAAAAGCACACAGAACTGTCAAAGTTTGAGTTGGTTGTTGAACAGCAACTCTAGTTCCACAAACTCTTACAAATCTAGAAAGATTTTATTTGTTGTTATTCCAAATAGGCAAATTAGCAATCTTCTTGTTAATTGTTACATAAGAATAAATATTTTAGGTTAATAATATACATTAATTTATAAGGTCTCTAGAAAATCTTAAGTGTTCTAGAGTGGCATAACATTACAGTTTATTTCAGTGAGAAGTTCAGATTTCAAGAATTATAAAAACGGGTGATAAAAATAGTGGCACAGCCCGGGCAACATGGCGAAACCCCATCTCCACAAAAAATATGAAAAAGTTAACTGTGTGTGGTGGCATGTGCCTGTAGTCCTAGCTACTCAGGAGGCTAAGGTGGGAGGTTTGCTTGAGCCCAGGAGGTGGAGGCTGAAGTGAGCTGTGATTGTGCCACTGCACTACAGCTTGGGCGACAAGGTGAGACACTGTCTCCAAAAAAAAAAAAAAAAAATAATAATAACAATGACATAAAAAGAAAATATGAACAAAACAGTATGGTAATATAGAAAGTAATGAATTCAAGTGATAATGAATTATACATTTTCCATTCAATAAGTGCTTTAAAATTAATTTAAAAATAAATTCTGTAGCTTTTCATAGTCTATGCTTATAAGTCAGTATAGAACAGCATGTCAGGGCACAGAATCTCAAGTCAGAAAGTCCGCAGCTGTAGTGTTGGATCTATTATTTGTCAATTAGTTCTGCAATCTTGGAAAACTTACTTAACCTTCCTCTGCCTGTGTGTCATTAGATACCTGCTTTGAAATTGTTAAATGAGATATTTTATGTAGAAGTTTTTAGTCTAACATACAGTTAGTGTCCGTTTTTGTTAATTTTTACTAAACTATGTTTAGGATGACATCTTATGATTTCCAATCATTTTCTAATAATGCAAAGTTGTAATAAATTGATGATAAATATAAGCTACTACTTATCTTTACCATTTTTTCTTTTTAGTCTTTTTTAGAACAGTTTTAGGTATACAGATTTCTCTTATATCCCCCATCCCTACATATATACAGCCTCCCCACTATCAAAATCCTGTCCCATTTGTTACAATTCATGAATGTACGCTGACACATCATTATCACCCAAAGTCTCTGGAGTTCACTTGTGGTGTTGTATATTCCATGGACTTTGACAAATGTATAACAGGTATCCATCATTGTAGTATTATATGTTAATAGTTTCACTTTCCTAAAAATCTTCTGTGCTCTGCCTATTCATCCCTCTCTCCCCAGCCTCTGGCAACCACTGATTCTTTTACTGTATTCATAGTTTTGTCTTTTCCAGAATGTCATATAATTGAAATAATAAAGGATGTAGTCTTTTCAGATTGACTTCTTTCACTTAGTAATATGCATTTAAGTGTTCTACATGTCTTGTCACGGCTCACCAGATCTTTTTTTAGGTACTTAATAGTCCATTGTCTGGATGTGCTACATTTATTTATTTATTCACCTACTGAAAGGCATCTTATTGTTCTTAAAGCTTTGGCAATTATGAACAAAGCTGCTATACACATTCATGTGTAGGTTTTTGTGAGGGCATACATTTTCAACTCATTTGGGTGAATCCAAAGAAGCACAATTACTGAACTGTATAACAGTATGTTTAGTTTAGTAAGAAACTCACAAACTATCTTCTAACTTGATGGTGCCATTTTGCATTCCCACTAGCAATAAATGAGCATTCCTGTTACTCCACATTCTGCTACATTTGGTGTCGTTAGTGTTTTGGGTCTGGTCATTCTATTAGATGTGTAGTGGGATTGTCGTTTTAATTTGCAATTTCTTAACGATATGAAATGTCAAACGTCTCTTCATATGCTTATTTGCCATCTCTTCATATCTTTGGCCCATTTTTTGTGAATTTGTTCATTTTCTTATTGTTGAGTTTTAAGAGTTCTTTGTGCATTTTGGGTCACAGTCCTTTACTAGTTATTTATCTTGCAAGTATTTTCTCCCAGGTTGTGGCCTGTCTTTTCATTATCTTGACAGTGTCTTTTGCAGAGAAGTTTTAAATTTTAATGAAGTCCAGTTTGTGTTTTCATCTTTCATGAATCAGGCTTTTGGTATTGTATCTAGAAAGTCACAACCAAACCCAAGGTCATTTATATTTTCTTCCATTTTATCCTGTAAAAATAGTGGCTGCAATTATCCTGTAAAAAATAATTTTATGGTTTTGTGTTTTACATTTAGGTCTTTGATGCATTTTGAGCAAATTTTCTTGAGAGGTGTGGGGTTTCTGTCTAAATTCATTTTTTTTTTTTTTTGCCATGAAGATTTACAGTGATGCTTGAACCATTTGTTGAAAAGGTGTTTTCTTTCTTTTTTTTTTTTTTCTTTGAGGGAGGGTCTCACTCTGTTGCCCAGGCTGGAGTGCAGTGGCACAATCATGGCTCATCGCAACCTCAACCTCCTTGACTCAAGTGATCCTCCCACTTCAACTTCCCAAGTATCTGAGACTACAGGTGCATGCCACCATGCCCAGCTATTTTTATTTTTTTACTTTTATATAGAGATAAGGCTTCACCATGTTATCCAGGCTACTCTTAAAACTCCTGGGTTCAAGTGATCCTCCCTCCTGGGCCTCCCAAAGTTCTGGGATTACAAGCGAGAAAAGACTACTTTTATTCCATTTTATTCCCTTTGCTCCTTTGTCAAATATCTGCAGCCTGTATTTATGTGGATCTACTTCTGGGCTGTCTGTTCTGTTTCATTGATCTATTTGTCTACATTTTCACAATACCACACTGTAGCTGGGACTGCAGGCACATGCCACCACACCCAGTTAACGTTTTTGTATTTTTTGTGGAGATGGGGTTTCACCATGTTGCCCAGGCTGTGCCACTATTTTTATCACCCCCTTTTTTTATTACTGTCTTGATTGCTGTAGCTGTAATAGGAAGCCCCAATGTCAGGTAGTGTTAGTGCTCTGAATCAATATTTTGTTGAATATTCTTAGAATCAGTTTGTTGATATCCAAAAAATAACTTTCCGGGATGGTGATTGGAGTATATTTAAGCTATAGATCAATCAGGGAAAAACTAACATCTTAACAATATTTTCTCATAATGAACATGGACTATCTCTCTATTTAGTTCCTCTTTGATATCTTTTCAGAGCTTTGGGGTTTTTTTAATATTGACTCCCCCTTTACTTTTGTTATATTTACACCTAAGTCTTTTATTATTTTGGGTGCTAATATAAAAGGTGTTGTGGTTTCAACTTCAAATTTAACTTGTTAATTATTGGTATATAGGAAAATAATTGACTTATATATATTAACCTTGTATCCTAAAACCTCACAATAATCACTTCTTAGCTCCAGCCTTTTTGGTTTTGTTGATCCTTTCAGATTTTCTACATAGACAATCATGTTTTATGAATAAAGACAGCTTTATTTCTTGCTTCCTGATTACATAATTTTTTTTCCTTTTTTTGTCTTATTGCATTAGCTAGGGCTTTCAGTATAATGCTGAAAACCAATGGTGAGAGTGACATCCTTGCCTTGTTCCTAATCTTAGCAAGAAAGCTCTGAATTTCTCACCATTAAGTATGAGGTTAGTTTTATCCCACTGAGGAAGTTTTCTTCTATTCCTAGTTTTCTGGGAATTTTTATCATGAATGGCTATTAGATTTTGCCAATTTTCTTCCGTATCTATTGATATGATCATACAATTTATATTTTTTAACCTGTTGTGGATTATATCAATTAATTTTTTGAATGTTTAATCAGCCTTGCATACCTGGGATAAATCCCACTGGTCAAGACATATAATTCTTTGTATACATTATTGGATTCAATCTGCTTATATTTTGTTGAAGGTTCCTCCATCTATGTTCCTGGTTTGTAGTTTTCTTTTTTTGCTTCAATGCCTTTGTCTGATTTTGGTTTTAGGGTAATGCTGGCCTCATGAAATGAGTTAGGAAGTGTACTCTCTACTTCTATCTCCTGGAAGAGATTGTACAGAATTCGTATAATTTCTTCTTTAAATGTACATTTCACCAGTTCACTCATCTGCTTCTGGTGCTTTCTATCTTGGGAGATTATTTATTATTTATTTACTTTATCTAATAGATATAAGCCTAGATTTTTTGTGTAATGTCTTAGAAAGTTATTAACTATTGACTCCACTTATTTAATATATATGCCTACTCAATTTTTTTTATTTCTTCTTAAGTAAATTTTAATAGATTTTTTTCTTTAAAGAAATTGATCCATTCCATCAAGGTTATAAGTTTGTGGGTGGGCATAGAGTTGTTTATAATATTCCTTTATTAACTTTTTGACATCTATAAGATATGCACTGATGTCCCCTCTTTCATCTGATATTAGTACTTTGTGTCTTCTCTCAGACATTTTGGCATTTGGACCACCAAAATTTCTGATGAGAAATCTGCTGATAACCTTATTGAGGATTCCTTACATGTGAGAAATTGGTTCTGTCTGATTGTCTTTAAAATTCTCTCTTTGTCTTTGTCTTTAGAAAGTTTGATTATAATGTGACTCAGTTATTAGTTGCTGTGAGTTCATTCTACTTAGAGTTCATTTAACATCTTAGATCTTTATATTAATGCCTTTCATTAAATTTGGGAATTTTGGGCCATTATTTTTTCCAGTTTTCTCTGTGCTCTTTTTCTTGATAGTGTCCTAGTTATCCCTTAGTCTCTGTTTACTTTTCTTCAATATTTTCTTTCTGTTTTTCAGACTCGATAATTTTCATGGTCTTATCTTCAAGTTTGCTGATTCTTTCTTCTGTTTGCTCAAAACTGCCTTTGAATCTCTCTAGTAATTTTTTGTTTGTTTGTTTTAGTTCTTGTACTTTTCATCTACAGAATCCATTTTTGGTGTTGTGTCAGATTGCTTAGCTCCATATTGCTATTTCTATTTTGTTTGTACATTGTTTTCTTGACTTTTTCCATTTCTCCCTTTAACTCTTTGAGCATCTTTAAGACAGCTCTTTTAAAGTCTTTGTCTGTCAGATCTACCATCAAGATTTTCTCAGAAACAGTTTCTTATGGTTTGTTTTTTCTTTAGAATGAGTTGTACTTTTTCATTTATTTTTATGCATTCTGATTGTTTTGTTGAAAAGCAGACATATGAGTGTAATTGTGTGGTAACTCTGGAAATACAATTCTACCTTTTACTCAAGATTTGCTTTTTTTGTTTTTATTTTTTGATTGTTGTAAGTTGCCTCTATGTTGATGATCAGCCTGAAGAGTAAGCTAAAGGTCTTCTCAGGTCTTTTAAAAGCTTGTTTATTTTTTCTTCCACATACAAAACATACAAAAATTCATTTCAAAGAACAAATGAATTTGTTCTACTAATTGTGGTTCAGTGAGTTCTTAGCATCACAGATCAATAAAAGTCAATTATGTGTTATTGCTTCTCCCTCTCCCAAGGCCATCCCCTATTTTCACTAACCATTGTAATAGTCTTCTTTGCTAAATTATTCTCCTTTTTCAGATTTCTAAAACTTACAGTACCCCAGGGATTAGCTCTTAGATTTATTATCTTCTCTATGTATACTCATTTGTGGAATGATCTCTTCCAGTTAAATGACTTAAGGATAAACAATAGGATAAACATTTCTTAATTCATAACTCTGATAAACATTATTTTCAGTAAAAAAGAGTAAAGTAAAGCCCCCTATGACCAAGCACATCCCTCTACATATCCAATTCATTCTCTTCATAGTAGCTGGAATCATTTTTTAAAAGTAATTCAGGCCACTGAAAAACAGAAAGCCTTATGAGCATTAGCAACTGCAACATTGCGTAGTCAGCATTAATTGGAAATGACATCTATTGTTGACAACAATACAGCAACACAGGCCAGATTTATCTTCCCATATGGAACAGCTGAAAAAACCAACAAAATATAAGGAACAATGGCTTTCAAGACAGTGTACAACAAAGGACATTGATTCTGACAGATGATAGACAAATAAAGTGAGGCCTACAATTATCCCATCTTGCTGCCTGGAGAAAGTTTCCAGGGCATGGCATAGTGAGGGAAAACCCAGGCAGTGATTAGCAGGTTCCCTCAGCTGAGAAGATAATTTTGAGAGTGTGACAAAACCAAGGAGGCTAGATGTCACAGAGCTTAGTACCACAGAGGACAGTATGGTTCAGTGAGGGAGCTCCAGAGATCTGCAGGGGATCTTCAAATATTTAGCTGAGTATTAATCATCACATATATGTGAAGAAACTACCTAAAGGAATCACTCAAAAGGATTAGTAGACACAGTGCCTAGATATCACACAAAACCAGGAATAGTGTCTGCTATTAATCACCTGAATGGGTAATCTTATAATTCACAAGGAATTGGCTGAAGTATTAAGTTTTTCCTAGTAATGGAGTAAAATGACCCATGAATAAATGCTACCCTGATATGACCTAACAAATACTAAAAGCAAGACCTGAAAGGATTAAACTGTTTTCAACTAACAGCAAAATCCCAGGACAAAGCTCAACAACAGTTTTAGGAATATAAAAATATCTAATATCCAACTAGGTAAAATTTACATTGTTTGGTATCAAATAAATAATCACTAGGTATGCAAAGAAACAGGAAATATGTCCTATGACCTATACTGAGAAGGAAAATCAATCATTCAAAACTTATATATAAATGACACAGATGATAGAATTAATATATGATTAGTTATTAATCATATAATATTAATATATAAAACTAGAGAGATGAAGGAGATAAAAAGAGCCTCACCAAACTTCTAAAGATGAAATCTACAATACATAAGGTAAAAAATGTACTGAATGGTAGCAACAGTAAGATTAGATGTTCAGGGAAAATAATCAGTGAACTTGAAGACATAGTAAAAAACACTTAAAGTGAAACACAGACAGAAAAAAGATGGAAAAAAGAACACTGGTAAACTGGAGGATAACTCTAAGCAGCCAATTACATATGTAATTGGAATCCTTAGTGAAGAACAGAGAGGAGGTAAAGAAAATTATTTTTCAAATTTGATGATAATTATAAATACATTGATACAAGACAGTCAATTAACTCTAAGCACAAAAACATGAAGAAAATATACCAAGGCATATCATAATTAAATTGTCTCAACCTACTAATAAAGAGAATATATTTAAACATCCAGAGGACAAAAGATACATTATATACAGAGAAGCAAAACTAATATTGTCAGCAGACTTCTCATTGGAAATAATGCAACCTAGAAAACAGTGGAGCAACACTTTTACAGTAATAAAAGAAAAAAAAAATCTTTCAGCTATACTTTTACCCAGTAAAAAATATCTTTTAAATATTAAGCAAAATAAAGGCATATTCAGACATACAATAGCTGAAAGAATTCACCCCAGCAGACTTACACTATAAGAAATGTTAAAGAAGCCAGGCACGGTGGCTGCTGCCTGTAATCCCAGCAATTTGGGAGGCTGAGGCGTGTGGATCACCTGAGGTCAGGAGTTTGAGACCAGCCTGGCCAACATGAGGAAGCCCCGTTTCTATTAAAAATACAAAAATTATTCGGGCATGGTGGCAGATGCCTGTAATCCCAGCTACTCTGGAGGCTGAATAGCTTGAGGTAGGAGAATCTCTTGAACCCGGGATGCAGAGGTTGCAGTGAGCCAAGATTGCATCATTGCACTCTAGCCCGGATAACAGAGCAAGACTCCATCTCTCTCTCTCTCCAAATCTCTCTCTCCCTCTCTCTCTCTCTCTCTCGAGAGATGGAGTCTTATATGAAAATCTTCCAAGTAGAAGGAAAATAATACGAGATGGAAATCTGGATCTATACGAAAGAATAAAAAGCACTGGAAATTGTTACTATTTTTAAGGAAAAAAAATCCCAAAAACTTCAATCTAGCCTTCATTTTCTGTTCACGAATTAACTCATAATGAATGATTGCTATAAATGTAAAATCTAAAACTATACAACTTCTAAAAGAAAACAGAAGAAATCTTCGTAACCTTGTGTTGGGCAGAGATTTGTTAGGTGAAATACAAAAAGAATAATTCATAAAAGAAAACAATAATAAGCAAATGGCCTTTATCAAAATAAAGACTTGATCTTCAAATGATACTAGTAAAAGTACTAAAACACTGAGCAAAAATGTATGCAAATCACATATCAGATCAAGAAATTTTGTCTAGAATATACAACGAAATTTTAAAGCTCAATAATAAGAAAATAAACAACTCAATTTAAAGATGTACAAATATTTGAACAAACTCTTCACCAAGAAGACATATGGATGTCTAATAAGCACATGCAAAGATGTTCAACATCATTAGCTAGGAGGAAAATGAAAATTAAATCCACAGTGAGATACCACTATATACCCAGTGAAATGGCTAAAAGTAGAACAAACAAGGAAAGAAACAAAAAGACCCGACCATTAAAGTGTTGGCAAGATAGGAAGAAATAGGAATCCTCACATACTGTTGGTGAGAATGTATAAAGAGACAGATACTTTGGAAAACAGTTTTGCAACTTCTAAAAAGTTAAAGGTATATCTACCATATGATTCATTCATTCTATTCTTAGGTATTTATCCAGTGAAAATTAGAGCATATGTGCAGACAGACTTGTACACAAATTAGCCCAGTAACCTTCTTTATAACAGCAAAACACTGGGGCAAAAACTAAATACCTGTGACATTTCTACACAATGACGCCTTATTCATCAACAAAAATGAATGAACTGCTGACACACAAAATAGCATTGATGATTCTTGAAATAATCATGCTGAGTAAGAAAGCTAGACCAAAAAAGTGCATGCTTTTTGTAATGTTCCAATTCTAGGGTAGGATGGTCAAATTCAGAACACTCAAACTAGTCTACAATGATAGAAAGTAGATCAATAATTGCCTGGGGATAAAGGCAGTGGGGAGGGGAAGGGTAGAGGAATTGTACAGGGAATGGAGGAAAGTTTCTAGGGGAAGACTATGCTCATTATATTGATTGCAGTAATGATTTCACAGGCTTATACGTATGTTAAAATGTATCATATTGTATACTTTAAACATTCGCAATTTGCAGTATGTCAGTTGTACTTCAATAAAATTATAAAAATAAAACAAATCACTCTTCTGCTCATAGCCCTATAACGTTTTTCCATTTGTTTTAGAATAACATTTAATGTTCCTAGTATGAGTTAAAAGATTCTACATGACCTGGCTCTTTGCTAGTGTTTTATACTTTTTACTATTAACTTCATCTAGTCTTCCTTTTGACACTGAACATAAGCATGTTGCTGGTTAAAAACACTTGTTATTCTCTCAGCTGCATAAACCTTCCCTATAGATATTTATATCTTGCTTCCTCATTTTCTTTAATTCTTTAATACAATGCTACCGCCTCAGAGAAGGCTTCCCTGGCCACACTGTTGACAGTAGTCCTCACACACTCAGGACACATCAGTCTTCATCCTTTTACCCCAATCCATCTATCTCCCTGCATCTTAACACCACCTGGTATTACATTAAATCGTTTTTTATTTATTATTCATTTCCCCATTAGAACGTGAGAGCTACAGTTATGGAGAACTTGTCTGTTTTGTTCAGTGCTATAACTCCATCTACTGGAACAGTTTCTAACATATTATACAGTCAATAAAGATTTATTGATACAAATATCTAGACACAGGCTGTCTTAGTTGGTTTGTGCTGCTACAACAGAGTAGCTGAGACTAGGTAATTCATAAAGAACAAAAACATTTCTCACAGTTAAAGAGTCTAGGAAGTCCAAGATTAATGTGCTGACATCTGGTGAGGACATTTTTGCTATATCCTGACATGTGTGAAGTTTCTTGTATAAGAACCTTAATTCCATTAATAAGGGAGGAGCCCTTATGGCTTAATCACCTCTTAAAGGCCCCACCCCTTAAAACTATCAGATTGGCAAAACCTGAATTTCAGGGGGCCGCATTCAAACCACAGCGAGTGCTAACCCTTGCTTCTTGTACACTATTGTACTGGAACAGTCCTTGTTACCATTTTTAAATTTTTCCTTCCATTTTTTTCTTGAGATATGTTGATATATATGTTAGGATTGGAGTCTTAAACTATTGATACAGGGTTCCCTCCTTCATAGGGGATATATTCCAAGATAGTGGATGCCTTTAACTACAGGGAATACCAAATCCTATATACATCATGTTTTCTCCTATATGTACATACTTATGATAAAGTTAATTTATAAATTGGGCAGAATAAAATATGAATAACAGTAACAGTAAAATAAAACAATTATAAAAATATGCTGTTCACAATTTCATGGATAGAAGATTAATTCTTACCATAAATCTTAGCAACCTCCATATATATATATACATTTTAAATTTTCCTATTAAGTAGAGAACTTTCATCATTTTACTTTAAGGAATTATTTTATGAATTCTTTTTGGCCTACCCTAATTGCCAGTATCATTACCCTTATTTTTGGAGGCATTATTAAGTAAAATAAGGGTTACTTGAACACAAGCACTGCATACTACGTCAGTTAATCCGATAGCCAAGAAAGCTACTAAGTGACTAAGGGGCAGGTGGCATTGACAGCATGGATATGCTAGGAAAAGTGATGATTCACGTCGCAGGTGGGATGGAGCAGGACACTGAGATTTCATGTCGCTACTCAGAACTGCAGGCAATTTAAAACCTATACATTATTTATTTCTGGAATTTTCCATTTGATATTTTTGGATCTCAGTTGACTTCTGGTAGCTGAAACTCTTGACACTGAAACTGTAGATGGGGGGGGGGGCAGGGGTGGGGTATTGCATTATCTCCAGCCTAACTTTTTCCAGAGTGCAAAGAATCACACTGAAATGGGTAGTGATACCTAAATCCAGTAGAATATTATGATGCCTAAGACATATAGGGCTAAAGTCCTAAGATAGTTTAAAGAAACTAAGAGCTGTAAAATAAATGTAGATGACATGAAATTATATCACATGTAAGAAATACAATAAAAAGTTATAAAGTATTCACCAGTATGTTTTTATTCTAATATAGTCAACAGATAGTTATTTTATACCTGTGAGTCAGAAATTCTTTTTCATTAAAAATAAAGTCTTGCATAAAATATAATTTACTTTCTTCATACTTTTTAAATTCCATATCATTTTTTAGTTTTCTCCCTTAATACCCTAAAGTGAAAAGCCTAATAAATTTATGATGGTCCTAACACATTCAGGTTCTCTGGTGGAAAGTTCTACCATCAATTGAGACTGATTGAGCAAAGCCAGAAATGCGTCAGGGAAAGCTCATTTGTTTGCCAGGCCTCAAAGTAGAGACCTGGTGTCTAAGTGTCCTTTAATTAGGTGACTCCTATGGCTATGCTCATTTATTTAAGTCACTTCTCAGCACTCACAGCTTTTTTCAATTGCTTCTGGAAGCAGTTTAGGCTTCCTGGTGGTCTGGATGTTGGATGCGTTGAAGAGGACATGGTAGGGTTATATGCTCTTCTGAAATCGGCAGGCTGCCTTGTAGGTCTGGTCCTAACAAACAGGTTTCAGTTCTCATTCTTGTTGCTTCAGAAAGGGCTAGAGGAAAGTCTTCTCAAATTGGCTTCAATTAGTGTGGGCAACAGAAAAATGTAGAGGATACATTTTAATCTAATTTCAGGCACTTGGAGTAAACATCAGTTTTTCTCAGTTTATGGTGGAAGTTTCCACCAAAGAACCAAAACCTTCTTTGGGGTCATTTGAATTACTTGGCAGAACAAAGATGAGTACTTATGGGTTTGGGGCTCTGTTTCCCTCATGCTTTATTAAATCTTAATACATATATTTAGCAACAGAGAGCTTTTGCTATTTTGTGAGAATATTTTCATTATTATTGCCTCTTACGTGATACTACACGTGAGAGCCTACATTTTATGTAATAAAACTTCTACAAAATGAGTAGTAATGTATTATCAGTCACCTGGTACACTCACATTAAATACCAAAATATGCCCGCAATGTCTTTATGTGCCTAATAAAGGGCTATTTTTCTTATTCAAAATTATGTTTTAAGCAACACTTTATGTTGGGTGATTAACATGTTCCCAAATAGCAGTTCTCACTAATGCAAAGCAGAACAGAATTTCATTCTTCTGTTCAGGATTTAGACTGAGTAAAAATACTTCACTGTCATAAAGACAAAAGCCACAGCTGGATAGATGGCAGAAAAGCACTCATTAAACTTTAACACCTAAAGCATATTTTAAACTACAAATTACTTCAAACATCATAAATATCCTAACTTCTTAGGCGAGCAACTAACCTCTACTTCCTTCCTACATTGTTTTTAAATGAGTGGCAGCTGATGCCCAGAAAAGCAAGACTGAAAAGAAGGGAAAAAAATTCCTTAAATCGATGGTTAAAGTTTCAGAAGATTTTATTCTTTTTGTCAAATTCTCTTCAAAAGTTAGCAATATTTGTCTTATGAAAGAAAATATTATTCTGTTATGGAAACCAAACACCTCAATACAATACTCAAGGAAGTATAATTTTATAGCATTTTGGCTTTCATTTATTTACCTAAAAATTTTACACATGGAATACATACTTGTTCATATCTTTGAAATATTTCACAACCTTTTCAACACATTGAGTGGTGAAGGGATTTTATACTCTTCCTCCCACGTGGTATATTATAGAGACTCCTCACAGAGTTGCCAATGAATCAGACAATCCCAGTGAAATACAGAATCACTGGACAAGTCACAAAAGGACATAATAAACTAGTTCAATGTCATTATGCAACAAGTTATTATTCACAAATTATGAAGGCTGATTATTATATACTAGAAAATTCGGTATGATGAAAAGGACATCCCTGCTCTTGACATTTATGTCAGGAAGAATGGTAAAATTGTATGTGTGGTAAGGGTTATAGAACAGTAATTTCAAAGTATGCCATATCTTTAATAAAAGAACACTAAACTGAAATGTCATGAACTCAAAAATACCCTCCTCTTAAAAGTTTTAAAGAACACTCTTCAGTATTTAGCAACTAAAATAGTATAAGAGATAATCATGTAAAATTCGTTAACATGACATTCAGAATAAATTCTGAGGAGGAAATAATTTTAGGAAAAGTTTTCAGTTATATTTAATCACTCGAACTTCTTTTATATGCTAATTTTCAGAAATAATCTTTACTTCACCGTTTTATGTTAAGATCAAGGTACATTTTATTTAAAATATAACAACAATCATCACTTGAGAACTTCACAAAATCTTGTCCTATTGTAAAAAATCTATTTTTCTCATTACACACCTTTCAATGGAGTAAAATTCTCTTTGAGAGGGCGTTCTACCTGTAAGTCAAAATACTTGAATGATGGTAAAAGAAAGTGACAAACTGTGATCCATTTTTTTCTTGTGGCAATCACTTTTTGCCATTTACTTACCAATATGTAAATTACCTGATCATTATAGGCACACTGCATGATTGAACTAAACTTGGTTCACAGTTATTTAAAATGAGAGACTTGATGATTATGCCAGCTGAGAGCACAGTTTTAGCTCTTGATAAGACAAATGGCGCTGTAAAACTACCTGTCTCCATCCCCTGCCCTCCTAATCCCTCAGCCTCCCACTAATTTACTGCTCTAATCTGACCTCATTCAGTGCAGGATACATGTTATTCACCATTATATGCTTTAGTCCCAGTACAGGTCTTAGCTTATATCATCCTTTCTGCTGTCAAGAACTGTGAACGTAGTGAGATTTTACCTTACTTGCAAGCTATCAAGTTAGTCTGCCAGTTTCACTGATGGGGGCAGAGGACACAAGACTCATGGGTCAGAGATAAGGTCAGTTTATTACTTATAGCAATAGCAGTAGCCTGAGTATCACATTGTGCTGGTTCTTCATGGCCCAATCCCCACTGAGCAATGGGTACAGGGCCAGGTGATGTCTATACATTAAGTGGGTTGTGTAACTGGGGGGAAGTCTTGAGTTTAGGGAACCAAGTTAATTACAATGGCCAGTAAGTATGCCTGCCCTTTACTGTGTACTTTGTCTCCCTTCCAAGGATCTTCACTATATAAATATTCTTACAAAGGTAGTATGGAGGACAAACAGATAGCACTATGTTAGCAAGATTTGCAGGAATGTAAAAGATTCACAGAGAACTATATTTCAACATAGTTCCATGTTAAGGTAATGCATTTGAGTTGTTTTTACTGAGTTGGTGAATAGTAGAATGAAGAAACTCTAGAGCTCACAGTTCACATAAAGCTATTCACCTTGCTACTCAAGGGCTATCAGAGGATACATAGTGGCAACCAGATGAAAGGAGATTTTTATGTCATCTGCTGCAAAGAAGAGCCCTTGCCATTTTTAATAAATAATATCTGTCAATATGGACCTCTCCTTTCTTCCACTTACACTCTTCAGGTTGCATGTTGTCCTTCTGTGATACCTTCTCTATTGTCTCCTTATTGTCTATGTGGCTCTTTTATCTACTTGGTCTTCATAGCACAGAGTGTGACGTAAAAATACATAGCTTTTGAGGTCAGAAAACTGGGTTTTAAACTCAATTCTTTTCTACTAGTTATGCAACCGTGGGTAAATAATTCAAAATCACTATCAATTTTCTTATATGTAAAATTAGGGGGCTAAATTTGGAACACTGTTCTGTTACCCCTATTATTCTTTTACTTGTGCTTTTATGGTTTAATTGATTAGGAGTGTTATTGATGTGTTAGTACCTGTATGTGTACAGGCCGAGTGCGGTGGCTCAAGTCTCGTAATCTCAGCACTTTGGGAGGCCGAGGAGGTCAGGAGTTCAAGGCCACTCTGGCCAACGTGATGAAACCCCATCTCTACGAAAAATACAAAAATTAGCCGGGTGTGGTGGCACACGCCTGTAATCCCAGCTACTCGGGAAGCTGAGGCAGAATTGCTTGAGCCCAGGAGACGGAGGTTGCAGTGAGCAGAGATTGTGCCACTGCACTCTAGTCTGGGCGACAGATGAGACTGTATCTCAAAAAAAAAAAAAAAAAAAGAGAAGAAAAGGAAAAAAAAATTTGGAAACCTAACATCAGCGTGTTTAAGCAACTGCGTGTTTGTTTGCCCAAGACCACAAAGCTGATAACACATATTGGTTTCCTTCCAGTGTCACAGACATTTCCCTCACAGGAAATTCTGTCTCACAGGAGATCTGGCCTGAAATAGAGAGGATAAGGAGTGTGTTGTCCTTTTTATGTTATCTATGTTCTTTCTTCTTTAAGCTTCTCTGATATCTCCAGCCAAGTCACAGGGTTCCCTAGCCATTGTGAACTGAGGCAATATTATTTCTACTTATTTCTAACACATTTTAATGTTTTCTATTATAACGATATATATTTATTTATATAAAACAATTTGTTGTTTTAATTTCCTTCACAAAGTTGTGCAACCTCTACTAATTTGCTTAGTCTCACCATCTGAAGTTTTCATTTTTGTGTATGCCTTACAATGTATAGAATAAAGTAGTACAGTAGCATATGCATTTTTAAATGCTCTTTTAAAATATAGGCACATTGGGGGGTATGTCTGCAATTTTTTTTACAATGGTGCGTAACCAAAAATCATGGGGACCACTGGCTTAGGGAAATACTCTATGGTCTTTACCAAATCCACCAGTTGATCTGTGTTCTTCAGTTGTGCTCACTTTCTTCTAATTCCTCTTCCTCAGACTGAGTGATGTCAAACAAACATGACAGTCAATTATTGACTAGAACTAAAAGGGATTAACTCTTCTCCTTTCCCTTTCTCTCCCTCCCTTTCCCTCCTTCCCCCCTCCCTCCCTCCTTCCTTCCTTCCTTCCTTCCTTCCTTCCTTCCTTCCTTCCTTCCTTCCTTCCTTCCTTCCTTCCTTCCTTTCTTCCTTCCTTCTTTCTTCTTTCTCTCTTCTTTTCTTTTCCTTTTTCCTTTCCTTTTCTTTTTTTTCTCTTTTCTCCTTTCCCTTTCCCGTTCCCCTTCCCCTTCTCCTTCCCCTTCTCCTTCCCTTTCCCCTTCCCCTTCCTTTCCTTTCGTTTCTTTTCCTTTCCTTTCCTTTCCTTTTTTTCTTGAGACAGGGTATCATTCCATCACCTAGGCTAGAATTCAGTAGCATGATCGTGGCTTACTGCAGCCTCAACTTCCTGGGCTCAAGCCATCCTCTTGCCTCAGCCTCCTGAGTAGCTTGGACCCCAGGTGCACACCACCATGCCTCCCTAAATTTTTTAATTTTTTGTAGAGACAGGGTCTCATTATGCTGTCCAGGTTGGTCTCAAACTCCTAGGCTCAAGTGATCCTCCCACCTGGCCTCCCAGTGTGTTGGGATTATGGGGATGCCCAGTGCTGGAATACCAAAGATTCTGAATCTAAGATGGGAGATCTAAGATAGCACCTACAAATCTGTATTTTAAACTGTCTCCCAGATGATTTTTTTAGGGGCCAAATGTGGACTGGTTTTTAATTAAAGAATATGTAGATGGGACAAAATACCATTTTCAAGTTGGGAATAATTTCTTCATATTGTCTGGAATTGGATTCTTTGAACGGTTGAAACTAGAAAATTGACATTTGAATAGTCAAACTATTTTTGAATTTTAACATCGAATTTGAACCTTTTAAGTGAAATTAATATAAGAAAAGTATATACTCATTGTAAATGAACAATGTCTACATTTGTTAAGTAATAAAATATATCAATTAAATTTTTGCTATATAGTCTGTTTAGTAATATAAATTAAATGTGTCTGTGGACTATAGAGTAGTCCTCACGTAATTAGAACTATGTTTAGCCTAAATATAGATTCTTACTAGACTCTCATACCCCACTTTTTGAGATTGAACCATCTAGACATCAAGACATGTATTGTTAGCTCTAGCGACTTTGGAGAAAATCAGACGACTCCACGCATGTGGAACGAGTGCTGGGATAGGACAGGGGTTTTGCCCAGAGGGAAGTGGATGCCCCATCCATCTATAATGCTGGAGCAGGAATGACTGTGCCTTGTGCTAGTTCAGAAAAATCCCTCTCCTCTGTCTCATGTTAAGTGGAGAGTTGGACTTTGTACCCTGAGGAGAGTACATGGGCAAGGAGGATTGCAATTAATGGATGTCAACCGA
This sequence comes from Macaca thibetana thibetana, assembly GCF_024542745.1. Taxonomy (NCBI): domain Eukaryota; kingdom Metazoa; phylum Chordata; class Mammalia; order Primates; family Cercopithecidae; genus Macaca; species Macaca thibetana. The sequence goes on along the minus strand of NC_065582.1, from coordinate 26,110,665 downwards.
GGAGTGATGAGGTTCAAAAATTTGAAAAGGAGAGCTTTATTTCTCACATAACTTGTAGCATGGTCTTTCTGATAGCCAGGAGTTGGAAACAGATACTTGGGAGGAGGGAAAGGGAATAAAAATTTATGCTGATTGGGGTGGCCAAATATACATATTCAATAAATTATATGAGAAGTCATGATATTTATGAAAGGGAAACATATACATTCACATTTAAGCTTCATGCCCCTTCCTGGATCCCATGTTCAAAAAATGATGGCATTAGCATGATCTGAGGGTGGAGTTATCAGCCCTTTGACATCAAAAGTGAAGCGGAGGACATGAAAACTCTTACTGTGCATTCTCCTCCATAAATTGGCCAGAACCATTCCATGGTTGGTGGTCTCTTCTAAAGCAGAAATGAAGGGTAGCTCCACATAGCTGGTTGTCAGTGGTGGAGTCTTTGAAAGAGCTGGTTTCTGTTTAGCTCTTAGGGAAGAAAGTTGAACTGTGGTTAGTGAGGGAGGGGATATAACAAAGCATGTCTCATCCTCTATCCCGTCATAGCCAAGAATTCAGTTTTCAAGGTTACACTGGACTCCCTTTGGCAAAGAGATAGTCTGTTCAGTCAGTTGGGGGGCTCAAATTTATTTTTACTTTACATGGGAGAAAAATTGACCCTTGAAACATGGCAGCAAGCTGGGGACAATGGAGAGAGATAGTTTCACCTCTGGAAGGACATGGCCAATGGGTTCTAGAAAAAAATATGTGATCTTCACTTTAAAGTTGTATCATTTCTTTCTCCCCTGATACTAACTATTGCCAAGCTCTCAGCAATAAGTGCTATAGCCCAGTGTTGGCTCTGCTTTGAGGAAATAGTAGAAGGACCTATTTCTTTTCAGTGGCTGAAGCAGACTGAGAACTGCAGCCTAATCACGAGTCAGCAAATGATCTCCACTCCCATGCCTTTCTTGTTGCCGCACTCCACAACCTCATTGTCCTACTGACCATTTTCAGTAACATCTTTAGGACTGTTAATGTAGGCATTAGCTCCACAGGGATCCCTTATGAGAAATTCTCATTCATTCCTATGTTCCTGGTGAGCAATTGCACTGTACTTAAGGAAACAGATGGAAACAGTTTGGGTTGGATAGCTCAGCTAGTAAAGATTCAGGACTAATAAAGTCAAGGTCAGGAGATCGTTTTCTATAGTAATCAGGGAGCAATTAACTTAGAAAGAGGAATAATTTTCCAAAGGCAGTGATTAAAGCTGCACCTTGGCGAATGACCGCTGTCATCATGAAGCCCAGGTGAGAGAAGGGAGGTGCTTAATGTGTCCATCAGCAGATCTATTAGTGATAGATGACTTCTTAATGCCTGTGGGGGCCTCTGACAGGCTTAGACAAGAAAAGAAGGAAATAATTAAGGGCAGGAAAAGGAGCAGAAGAAAAAAGAGAAGATAATGAAAGAATCTCAACATGTATGTTTGTGGGAATGCAAAGCTATAATTGACAAGACAATTTGCAATTGACAAGACATTGAAGGAAGAGTACTTCTGGAATTCCTCAGTGCTATCAGTGTTGTGGTAACCTATTATCACTCAGAATGGAGCAGAGAAACAATCATATCCAGATGAAGGTATCTTGACAGTGACATTCACTCCTAGGCAGGCATGTCATAGATTCAGCTCAAGCTAAAAGGGGATTTCTGGAGGAGAAGCCTGAGCAGTATTCAGAAGCAGAAAGTTAAATATGTGAATCAAAGCTAAAATTATCTCCCTTTTTCTCTGTGTGTAATTACTTAAAAATTACAAACAGACTTTTAATGAAGGAAGAATGTGAAAGAATATAATTGTTTACGTCCATGTTTTAGAACAGTAGTGTGCAGAGTCAGAAGGACTGAGTCAACCACCTGATCTGCATGAGACAGCAGGAGCTATTCCTGGAAGATGAATCAGAAGGGTGAGACCCTTTTCTTACTTAAAGATTTCTTACGTATGTATCTCTAGTTCTTCTATTTTCAGTAGTACTTCCTCTGATAAGCTTTCGTTGTGAAGAAAACTAGCCCCATGAAGTAGATGCTATGGGTGATATAATGGTACTTTCATTTGGATCTATCCTGTGATTCCTTCTCTTCTACATAACCATTTGCACGCATGACACACAAATACCTGATCAGTTAAAGACATATTACTCTTTTTGTTGGTTTTTGTTGTTGTTGTTGTTTTTTGAGACAGGGTCTCTGTCACCCAGGCTGGACTGCAGTGCTATGGTCATATCTCACTGCAACCTCAAACTTCTGGGCTCAGGGGATTCTCCCATCTCAGACTCCCAAGCAACCGGGACTACAGGTACGCACCAGTGCATGTGGCTAATTAATTTTTTTTTAATAGATGGGGTCTCACTTTGTTGTCCAAGCTGGTCTTGAACTCCGGTGCACCCATCCTGGGCTCCCAAAGTGCTGGGATTACAGACATGAGTCACCGTGCCTGGCCAACATGTATGACTTAAGCAGACATTACATTAAAGTGATTCTGGTACTTTAACCCCAAAAAGAAAAGTACGATGATAACCACCTTATTAAGCTCACCAATTGTTATTTTAAGTACAGCTTTAAGCACTTGTTTCTGCAAAGCTTATCTGCTCTTAATTATGAAAAATTAAAGCATTTGCTTTAAACAATATCCTCGATTCCAATTTCAGAAGCGCTACTGGGGGAAGAGGACAGAGGCGAAGGACAATCTTGAATCTGGAAGGAAACAACAGTAAAGTCTGGAATGTTGACTAACACTGGATATTCACTATAGGGTCAAAACAAAGATTATAAAATTATCTGATGTGGCACTAAAACTGCCAGGACAGTTCCACTGCTCTTACTCATTCCCAGCTCTCATATACTCGCTACAGATAAACAGACGAGAAGAGTGGTATGAGGTAGAATTTCCAAGCATCTAAAGATTGTTTTCAGGTTAAACACAATGGACAGCGGCAACCCAGTAAGATGTTCTATGACAGAAATGTAATGTTGAGCGTTTTACCACCGTACCTGATTATGGTAAAGTTAATGTATAAAGTGGACACTAATTGCCCACACCTAATTTGCTTCTCTGTTTAAGCAAAATCAATTAAATTAACAAGCAATGGAAAGATGATACACCACCTTGCAGTGGCACGATCTCGGCTAACTGAAAGCTCTGCCTCCCAGGTTCACACCATTCTCCTGCCTCAGCCTCCCGAGTAGCTGGGACTACAGGCGCCCACCACCATGCCCGGCTAATTTTTTTGAATTTTTAGTAGAGACGGGGTTTCACCGTGTTAGCTAGGAGATACACCATCTTTTGCAATGTAGAGCTAAATAATTTGCTGAAATTAGTAATCTTAGATTTTAAAAAATAAATACCCAGAAATTGGCACTGAAATAGATATTTTGTATCACAACTTATACTCTCAATTGTATGACAACACAGTTTGGCTATAGCTCCAGCATCGGTTAAGTGTTTGCAATAAATCACCTCAGTGAGGAGTACTTCAAATGTAGTTTTTCCATAAAATATTAATCTAAATTTGGAAATTGACCCCTATTTTCAAATCAGTTTCTATTTCATTAGCAGGTGCCAGAGGAGTTTTCAAAGTGACTGTATTCAACTTACTCGTAAGGACAGTGATCAATTTATTACCGTGTGCATTTATTTTGCCAAGACAAGAGGATTCCAAGGACCCACTGGATGAATTTTCACAGCATTTTATTTCCATTTTCAAACGAATTTTTTTTTTTTAGGGGAATGTCTCAGGGTGAGGAGGATTTTCATATTTTATTTCCATATTTTGGGTGCAGAGTTGTATTAGAAGTCCACACATCCGTGAAAGGCATGGAAAAATAGCAAGTTATTCATCAGATTGCAATGAACCTCTTATATAGTATCTCCTCATGTCCTTGTCTAGGTATCTGAGTCAGCACCATGTATTAGTATAAGTCTGTATTTTTGAGTCGATCAGAATTTGCAGTTACTTAAGCCCTCTGATCTTCAGTGACTTGTCTATAAAATGGAAAAAAAATACTTAATTTGTTGGCAAATAATGTGTAAGGCTCAAATAAATGTAAGTGTCCAGAATAATACCTGTCAAATAAGGGTACAATATTTATAGAGCACTTTTTTCTTGATGGTGCATTGCTTACATTATAAATTAGAGGAGAGTGAAGTCAGATTTTACACGAAAAGGTTACACCTCTTTTTGTAAAATAAATAATTATCCTTTTACATATGTGTGTACATATTCTTTTATGTATGTGCCTCATTTCACAAAAGATTGAGTCAAGCTGTAAAAATATTTTAAATACAGTAAAGTTGAAAATAAAATAGAGCCAGAAAATATATTGACTAAAGACATAAAAGAGAGAATATGATATAGAAATTATGAAAAATAGACCTTACGTCCATATACTTTTTTCCCTACTAAATAGGCCCAAAAATTGGGCTCTGTGCTCCCAAGGGACCAAAAGCAAAAAGGAAAACAAAACCAGTACCAAACTATAGCTTACTTATTTTAAACAGCTTAGCAATCTCACACCAGAAATGAAACTTTTCATGAAGTGTTGCATGCTAGTTTTTTCTCTTTCTTTCTTTTTTTTTTGAGACAGAGTTTCACTCTGTCGCCCAGGCTGTAGTGAGGTGGCGTGATCTCAGCTCATGGCAACCTCTGCCTCTCAGGTTCAAGCCATTCTCTGTCTCAGCCTCCCGAGTAGCTGGGATTACAGGCGCCCACCACCACGCCCGACTAATTTTTTTTGTATTTTTAGTAGAGACGGGGTTTCATCATCTTGTCCAGGCTGATCTTGAACTACCGACCTCATGATCCACCGGCCTCAGCCTCCCAAAGTGCTGGGATTACAGGCGTGAGCCACCACGCCCAGCCTCCATGCTTGTTTTTTAAGGGACATGTAGTGGGTAACATACTTGACCCCGTTGACACAAACACACAAGGGAAGATCTCTGAATGAGGCCATCATGCTGGAGGAGTGCCAGGGACACACTCCAGCTGGCACTCCAGGTGAGTATACTGAGTCCTGAGCAGCAGCTCTCAAATAGCTCAATACGGATCCCTCTTATCTCCTCACATTTTACCCTCAAACAGTAAAACATCTAATCAAAATTTACATTCTCAAATTGCTCATCCAACAACATGCCATGAGATAACTCCCAGGAGCTAGCAATGTAAACGCAAGTGAGCATCTTGCATGGATGGCATTGCTGCTTTCCTCTGAGGAGTTTAGGAATTTCTTTTCACCTTACAGAAGCTGGGTTGTTTTGAAGCTGGTCAGTTGAGTAATGCATAATCTTATCATTTTAAAAGAAAACAAGATTTTATTTTTTAGAGCCATTTTAGGTTCACAGCAAAATTGAAGGGAAAGCACACAGATTTCCCATATTCCTCTTACTGCCACAAATGCATAGCCTCCCCCATTATCAACACTCCCCAACAGAATGGTACATTTGTCACATCAGTGAATGTACACTGACATATCACCCAAAGTCTATGCTCTACATTAGAGTTCATTCTTGGTGTTGTTCATTCTATGGGTTTGGACAAATGTATAATGACATAGATCCATCTTTACAGTATCATACACAGCAGTTTCACTGCCCTAAAAATTCTCTGTGCTCTGCCTATTCTTTCTTCCCTTCCTCTTAATCCCTGGACACCATGGATCTTTTCACTTTTGTCTAGTTTTGCATTTTCTAGAATAGGTATAGTTGAACTCAAACAGTACATAGCCTTTTCAAATTGTCTTTTTTACTTAGTCACGTGCATTTAAGTCTCCTCTATGTCATTTTATGGCTTGAGAGCTCATTCTTTTTGGTGCTGAATAATATTCCATTGTCTGGATGTACCACAGCTTATCTATCTATTCACCCAGCGAAGGACATTTGGTGGCTTCTAAGTTTTGACAATTATACATAAAGCTGACACAAACATTTATGTGAAGGATTTTTTGTGTGTGTGTGTGTGTGGAAGTAAGTTTTCAGCTCATGCGGGTAAATACCAACGAATAGATTTCTGGATGGTGTGATAACAGTTATATTTAGTTTTGTAACAAACTGCCAAAGTGACTTTCGTGACGGCTGTACCATTTTGCATTCCCGCAGTATCCTGTTTGCACACTCTGGCTTTTTGCTCTCCCTTTTCCCATGCCTCCACTTTCTTTTTCATGATTTTTTTTTTTTTGAAACATACTCTGATAATATATCAGCATGTAATATTTTGACTGAGGCTTTGTTTTCTTAGAAATGTGGGCTAATGTGACTGACATGTATATCGTGCTACCTCTAAGCTGATGGAATCACTTCACCTCATGAGCCATCATCCTCATCATTGTGCATCAGCAGTGGGGGAGTTTTGGGGATTGAGGCTCCTTCCTCAGAGGCCAAAAACTAAATGAAAGCACAAATCCAGAGACATAAGTTGACCACCGAAGCTTGTCTTTGACCTTGAGCACATTTTCAAAGCTGGGTGGACTTGATCAACAGTTTCTAGTACAACACTTTGCTGAGTGAGGTAAAGGGAACAAAGTTCAGGGTCTGCCAATGGTACCGCCAAATAGGAGAGAAATGTATAATCTGCAACATTAAAAGGCTGCACTGCCAGTGTCATGACCGAAAAGAAGTATTTCATGTCCTTTCATGGCACTATAAAACTGTCTTTCACAAACCATGACACTTAGATGAAGGGAAAAATACTCTCCTTTGAGAATTTGTAACTATTTCCAGCCTGAATCTACATTAGCTGACTGGACCAAAATACCTCAAGCTGAGAATTTATTGTAAAGTGATCCCAAGCTGGTAGTGCCCAAGGTACTGGCAGAAACAAATATAAATTTTCTCTGATGGAACCCCCTTTTAGGTCCCAAAATAATTCCCACAGGCACGTTCCAAGATATATAAGCTCACAGTCAAAACTCAAAATTCACCAGAAAACAAGCTATCATATAAGACCTAGTGAATTTACTGACAGCTGAATTTGACATGCAAAGCCTTTGAAATCTGGTAGTGTGAGACAAGCCATATGCTCAAAATGTTTAATAACATAAATGAGGGGATTGAATATATAAGTCAAGAAGGAAAAATTATCAGGCAGATTCCTAGAAAAATGGAACAAGAAGACCAAACTGAACTTCTAGAGCTAAAATAGCATAACAGTATAACAACCGAAATTTAAAAACCCATATCACAATAAATTAGATGCCACTAAGAGAATGTTAGCTGTAAGATATACAGCGAAATAATTTACATAAAATACAGAAAACAGAAAGAAATATAAGAAAGACATTTAGAGACCTGGACGACTGTTGGGTCTGTTCCACAGACCCTGGCCAACGGATGAAACAAGTACTCTGATACAGGTATGTGGTGTAAGAGCAGCTAGGTGATTGTCTGGCTCTAGTGGCCAGAGAGCAGGCCCGAGAAGCTGGAGATGCTAGCTTTTATTCAGTGCAGCTACAATGCCAAAAACCTGGAGCCCATGCAACCTGTAGGTAATTAACGTTTATTGTTCCCCTTTCAGGGAACATCATGTGCCTGGATGGTCAAAGGTCATTTCCTGGTCAACATAAGTAAACAAGCCTGTTAAGGATAAATTCTTCCACATCCCCTTGTACTTACTCCTGGTCCTCTGCCTCAGGGTTATAGAACAGCTACCTTCAGCTATTCTCCCCCTGTGGCTCTGCGGAACCTTCTGACCTTTCAGAAGGTTTGTGTCCTTTCCCTGTAGTTTTTCCCACCACTCTGTCCGATCCCCCACAGATGACTGAGTGAGGACAGCTAACAAATATCTAACTAGACAAAAGAATTAGGTAAAGGCTATATTTAACTATTCTAGATCCTTCATCTTTTTATATATATTTTAGAATTAGCTTGCTAATTTCTACCAACAAAAATCCCATGAGCTTGCTGGCATAATTAAAGGTATTGCATTGAAACTACAGTCATACTGGGGATAGCTGGTATTGATTCACTGTTCCTCAGGTGATCAGGCTGCATGCCAACAGGGAATAGATTACTGCATCATTCTGAGTTGCTGAGAACAGACAATGTGTCTGTTCTCAGGCTCAAGTAATACAGCATTTATGTACCGAAAGAGCAAGAGAGAGAAAGGTTACTAGATCTGGCCCATTGCCAGGTGATCCATCCCTCAGGGCCAGGGATCACCTTTCAAGCCTACGTGAGCAGTGTGGCTGCACACATCCCACTTCCTGCTGTCACAAAAAGATCTGGTTCCCTCCCTGGTGGAAACAGATATAGCAGCGGGGTGGCACAGGCCCCCCCATTGACACATATGCTTGAGCAGAACAAAGAAGTACATATTAAGACTAAAATAACAAATACATCACCAAATAAAGAGATATGCTCCACATAGGTTGTGAGGGCGCTTCATCTCTTTGCAAGGAAATGTTTCAGGCTTGTAGCCATTCATGTGAATGTGTAAGGGTCAAGAGCTACATAGGATTGCCTTTTCCAACAGGTGTTGGTAATATTGCTTTTCTTTAGTCTATAAATGTGGTATATCTTTTTATATTTATTTAAATCTTTTTTTCCCTGTAGTTGCACATTGTTTTCAGTATACTGATCTTGTATCTTTTTATTAAACTTATTCCTGAGAATTTTATATTTTAATGTTATTGTAAATGGTATTGATTTTACAATTTCATTTTAAGTTATTTTATTCTGAGGGTATGAACAGATAACTTTTTTGTTTTTTTTTTTTTTAGACAGAGTCTCACTCTGTCACCCAGGCTAGAGTGCAGTGGCACGATCTTGGCTCACTGCAACTTCCGCCTCCCTGGTTCAAGTGATTCTCCTGCCTCAGCCTCCCAAGTAGCTGGGATTACAGGTGCACGTCACCACACCCGGCTAAGTTTTGTACTTTTAGTAGAGACGGGGTGTCATCATATTGGTCAGGCTGATCTCAGACTCCTGACCTCGTGATATGCCCGCCTTGGTCTCCCAGAGTTTTTGGATTACAGGCGTGAGCCACCTCGCCTGGCCTCTTAATTAACTTTTTGTACACTAACATCATTACTGACCTTTCTAAATTCACTTATTGTTTCTCGTATTCATTATTATTATTATTATTATTATTATTATTATTTTGATTCCTTGGAATACCCTTGCAAACAATCAGGTCATCTAAAAATAAAATCAGGTCAGCTTCTTGTTTTCCAATTTTTATGGCTTTTCTATTTTTATCGCATTCTTGCCTTGGAAATCCAGTAAAATACTGAATATTAATAGCAGTGATGAGGGCGATCATATTTGCCTTTTCTATACCTTATGCAGTTTGCCTTTACCACCATGCACAACATCAGCTGTAACTATTTGTAGATGGTCTTCATCAAACAGGGGGAATATCTCTTTTCTATTCCAAGTTTGCTGATAATTTTTGTCATAAATAGTTATTAAATTTTATCAAGAGTATTTCCTGAATCTATTGAGTTGATAATATGATGTTGTTATACAGCTCCTGAGAGCCTATTTTGTGGAATCAGCCAAGCAGAAGCACTTAACAGTGGCTATCTCAGTAAGATGTTCAAATAATAAGCCAGGTGCAGTGGCTCACACCTGTAATCCCAACACTTTGGGAGGCTGAGGCAGGCAGATCATTTGAGGTGAGGAGTTCGAGACCAGCCAGACTGACATTGTGAAACCCTGTCTCTGTTAAAAAAAAAAAAAAAAAAAAAAAAAAAAAAAAAAAAATAGCCCGGCATGGTGGTGCATGCCTGTAGTCCCAGCTAATCGGGAGGCTGAGGTAGAAGAATTACTTGAACCTGGGAGGCAAAGGTTGTAGTGAGCTGAGATCGTGCCATTGCACTCCAGCCTGGGTGACAGAGTGAGACTGTTTTGGGAAAAAAAAAAAAATTCTTCCTCTTTCTCTATTTAATTCTTCCTGTCCCTCACTCCTCATTTTTGGGAATGAATTGTCTCAGCCTAGGAATCCTAGACCAAAACACTTTTTAACCATTAGGGACACTGAATCAATAAACATACTTGACAGGGCTGGGCATGGTGGCTCACACTTGTAATCCCAGCACTTTGGGAGGCCGAGGCGGGCAGATCACAAGGTCAGGAGACTGAGACCATCTTGGCTAAAATGGTGAATCCCTGTGTCTAATAAAAATATAAAAAATTAGCCGGCTGTGGTGGCAGGCGCCTGTAGTCCCAGTTACTCAGGAGGCTGGGGCAGGAGAATCGCTTGAACCCAGGAGGCGGAGGTTGCAGTGAGCTGAGATTGCACCACTGCACTCCAGCCTGGGCGACAGAGCGAGACTCTGTCTCAAACAAACAAACAAACAAACAAACAAACAAACAAACGTATCAGACAAATAGAACATAAGGCCCAGATGGCTTTGCCATTGAGTTCTTCCAAACTTATATGGGCAAATAATTCTAAGCACACACAAACTCCTCCAGAGAATAACAAAGAACCAGTTTGTCTCATTTTATGAGTTAGCATAACCTTGATACCCACAGTAGAATATTTAGGGGAGAAAAATTAAAGGACAACCTAATTCTCGAACAAAGGAACAAAATCATAAACACAGTAGTGGCAAACCAAATCCACTATCATAGAAGATAATAAAATTGACCATTCTGTACTTCTCTCTGGTATGTAAGATTAAATTAAATGTTTAAAAATGTATGTTTTACCACATTAACAAATTCAAGAATAAAATAATGTACTAAAAGATGTAAAGGAAAAAAAATTGTTGAATTTTAGCATCAATTCATGATAAAAATTATTTTCAAAATAGAAAGATAATAAAATGTGCTTAACTGATGGAAGAATGACCACAAAAAGAGCATATTTATCTCATACTTAATGGTGTAATATTAAAAACACTCCCTTCAAGATTAAGAACAAGACAGAGGTGTCAGCTATTACCACTTTGTGTGTGTGTGTGTTTGAGACAGAGTCCCTCTATATTGGCCATGCTGGAGAGTGCAGTGACTACAGATGTGATCATAGCTCCTTATAGCCTCAAACTGCTGGCCTCAAGCAAATCTCCTGCCTTAGCATCCTAGGTAGCTGGGACTACAGGCATGTGTCCTTGTGCTAGGCTCTATTATCACTTCTATGTAACATCATCCTGGAGTCTGAGCTATGCAATAATACATGAAAAAAACAAATAAAAGGCATAAGAATTGGATAGGAAGGGAATCAAATCACCATCTTTTTTTATCTGTAGAGAATGCAATTTTATACAGAAGAAAATAAAAAGATTATGAAGGAAAATTAATATAATTGATTTAAAAAAATTTAGAAAGTTTATGCATACAAAATCAACATACTGTAATAAAACACAATTTTATACATTACCAAAAATTATAATATATGACCTAGAAAATATTAAACAATAACTTAATGAAAAAATTATAAAAATGGACTTGTAAAGTTTTATCGAAAGACAGTAAAGACAGACTTAAACAAATAGAGACATGCACTTAACATTCCTGACTGAAAGATACAATATTGAAGGATATCATTTCTTCTCAAGTAGGTATTTAGATTTAATGTAATTCCAATAAAATATCCCAACACACATGTGCACGTGTGTGTGTGTGTGTGTGTGTGTGTGTGTGTGTGTGTACGATGAGGAAATTCCCTAGCTGTTTGCAGGATGTGGATGGAAGAAATAAAGACAAAGAGGAGTCAAGGCCATCTTAAAGAAGAGAAATTAGATGGGAGGACTTGCCTTACTGAATAGCAATAACTGTCTTCAAACAGTAGTAATTGAAGTTAGGTGAAATTTGCACAATATAAAAAAATTTCCTTTGGAAGTGAATAGGTAGTTGAGAAATATCTGGACACATGATGAGAAAAAACTCACAATAGGGACTTATAATTCATAGTGGAACTTTTTGGTGAAGACAGTTGTAATAATGTGTCATCTATTTACAAAAAAAATCAACACTGGACTGCTATCTTATATGATATTCAAAAATCAATCCAAAGTAAATGCAACACCGAAATGCAATAGAAAACAACTATAAAATGTTTAGAAGGCAACATAAGAAAAAAATTTTATGATTCTAAATGGGGAAGGATTTTTAAAATTAACTTACAAATGTGAAACCTATGGAGAAAAGAGCTCAACTTGGATGACATTATTCTAATCATTTCTGTCGAACAAGAAATATCACAACGGCACCATAGGAAAACAGTGTAGTATGGAACACAAGCACATAGATTTTGAAGCCAGCCTACTTGGCTTTAATTTTTCATTTCACTGTTTAGTGTGTGTGACTTTAGCCTCAGTTTCTTTGTTCTCAGGCATTTTAAAAATTGTGATAAGTGCTATATAAGCATTAAGCATTATTATTATAAAAAGAAGAGACAAGTCACAAATAGATACAGTGTTTGCAGAATATATAACCAACATAGGATTAGTATACAGGATATTCATAAGTACTCCCAGAATTTTCTGAATGACAAAAACAGTCTGGAAAAATTGGCACAATAGACTAAATAGGTATTCAAAGAAGAAAAATCACAAGTGTTTGATAAATGTTTGAAGCTATTCAACTTCATTTGTTATTATAAAATAGAATCTAAATTCATAGCTGCCATCTTATTCCCAATAAGTTGGTGAAAACTAGAGTTTGACAACATCAAATCTTGGCAAGAATGTATTGCTATCACTAGTACCCTGCTAGGGAAAATTTAAATTTTTACAACTACTTTGCAAAATAAATTTTCACTGCCAATAACACTGAAGCTCTATGCACACTTAGTGGCAATGTTCTTCAACACGATGGTATATGAGGCTTTGTTACCATGCATTCTTTTGAATACACACGTATACCCCTATTTCATGTATATTCTTCTGTATCTACTCATTTTTTAATAGAAGAACAAAATAAAATACAATGACTTATTTGAACCAGATGATCCCTCAGGTTTCTTCCTGGATTAGGATACTATGAGGTTTTAAAAATTTCGAATTTAGCATTTTAGTTATTTAATGTTCCAGGACATGCCTTTTCCTGAACCTACTATTGCTGTTTTTTTCTATTATTATTATTATTATTTGCTTCATGAAAAATATTTTATGAGAAAAGATGATTCCAAATGGTTTTACTATAAGGAACAATTAATAAAGATAATAAATATGTATCTTAAACAATGTTAAAAGTACTATTATGCCCAATTTTAGTGTCTGCTTTTTGAAGAACAATGTACTATTTATTCTTTTTTTTTTTTTTTTTTTTTTTTTAAATCACCACAGCTCCATTGTCATGGAAAGTTGTTGTCTGTAGGAGAGAAGATATTGTCATAAATAGCCTGATGAAGCTGGGATGGGGGTGAGAGAAAGCCTAGACAAGATCAAACCCTTAAACTCTGAGCCTTACTAGTTCATGTTTAAATATCATGGCTGGACCTAAAGACGGGAGCTGAAAGAAGTATTTTTATTAGGGTTCCCATAAGAAGAAGTAACACTGTTTTTATATTCAGAAGACCATTTGTGACAATAGACAAAGAACAAGTAAGGTAGTTTTCTTCTTATTCTATTATAGTTATGACACACCAAGACTCTAGAGAAGCAATATTGTTAGGACCGGTGTTTGCTGGCTTGGGAACACTGAGTAATATCACCCTTGGCATAAACACTGGCATTATTGTGTCAATTCCAGAATGAACAGCAATAGCAGCAGAAGAGCAGACATCACTTAAGGGACCTGGAGCATAGGAAAAGATTATTTGTGAGCAACCAAGAGATACCTCGAAGGACTACCAGAAATAACTAACTGTTTCAGTTCAGTAAGACTCTTGGTTGCAAGGGATGAAAAAGAATTCATTGAATCGTGACTGAAAGGCCTAGTGTTGGGTTGCTTCTGGAAGGTCAACATTGTCATCAGGAATAGATGACCCTCCTTGTTGCTAAGCTTTGTTCTCTTCCATGTGTGATTTCACTCTTAGATTCCACATAATTGCAATAGCTCCAAACTTATATTATTCTTGGTTCAAGCCCAGCAAGAAGAGAAGCTTTCCTCTATCCCTATAAGCCAAAGTCTCCACTCTTATTGGATTATATCTGTGTTGTGGGCATCACACTTTCAGCTAGAAGGGGATTCTCCCTTTTCAGATCGCCTGAACCAATAATGGAAGAGGAGTTTATTCAAAATGAAATCTGTAGCTAATACTGGAAGATAATAGAATAAAAAGTGGAAGGGAAAACAACAAATACCTATTACATAGGGTGAAATTTGCAAGAACAGACATCCTGGATTCTTCAGATGGGATCATATGTCAGTGAATAAATTTGTTATTACTGATAATATGGCCTCCTTAATAACGAAAAGCTGATAAGATGTAGATTACTCAGATTACTGGATGCATTCTAGAGATTTTTTGGGGAGAAAGTTAAATCAATCTTTTTTTGCACCATCCATTCTTCCCGTCACCTAAATCCAAGACCATGCAAAGCCTCAACACCTAAAATTCCACAATTAGAATTTTATTGCTTTGATTTAAACCTGTTAAAAACTTTTTTAAAGATAAAGTGCAAAAATATCACTTTATACTTACACAGGAACAAGAATTCAAAAGCATCGAGGTTAGGTTTTAATAACAGAAGGACAGACAAAGCAAGTTAAAACATGGGACCCTGAAGGCAAATAGAAAAGGAAGCAGTCTTGAGGGGAGAATGAGAAGGGGAGAAGGAAGCAGAAAGGGGACGGCAGAAGGAAGCAGAAAGAGTCCACGGATAAACTGCAATTTTGCCTCTAGTCTCACTATCTATTTAAGTTTTAGACTAATGATTTTCCTAGGCATGATTTTGCCCCCAAGGGGACATTTGGCAATGTCTGAAGACATTTTTAGTTTTCCCATCTTAGTAGGGGTGTGGTGGTGGTGCCACCTAGTTGGCAGAGGCAGGAGTTACTGCTAAATATCTTTAATGCAAAGATAGCCCCTCACAGCAAAGAATTACCTTGTCCAATATGTCAATAGTGTTGCTATTAAGAAAGGTACAGACATTTCTCAAACAGTTTAGATGTCTAACCAAATTTCCAAGCCAATAAAACATGTACACGGAGATTGCTGCCCCTACTGATTAGTTTATAGCAGACAGGAAGTCATATATCACAGCTAATAAAGTTTTTGTTCTTCTTTTAAGTATACCACATCATGAGGCTGGTGATAGAGATTTCTCATGGCAGGTAAAGCCTCCTCCACCAGCCTACCTAAAACATCATAGTTGGTAAACATCAACTTAAGAGATGTTGTATGTTGAATCCCTAACAATACCAGGGCTCTTAATTTTCTCTGTAAATTTAATTTCAAATTTAACCCCAGCACTGAAGACAACTGTCTTGCTGGGTATGACACTAACATTTTGAACAGATCATAGAGAACAAGATAAAAAGTAAACCATAGGGCAAAGATCCTTTCTTTTTTTTTTTTTTCCTGAAGGAAAAAGACCCAAAGTTGAACCTTGAGCTACTGGACATCTGAAAAGAAAAAGAAAATCACCAAAATAAGTATGGAAGCCATGCTGTATTTCTGTTATAATAAGAGAGGTAGCAAAGAATCTAAATTTTTGACAGAAAACTGAGCAAGCTCAATAACACTGGTGCTGAATGAGAGATCCCCTGGAAGATATAGACAACTATGTAAAGGTGTACATGAGCTTTGTCTTCCTAGCGAAGTAAGTGATATTACCAATGTTGAATTATCAGTTTAATTCAAATTACTGGGCTTTATCTACAATTCATAGATTTACTGGTGCCAATCTCACTCCCTCTAAGAAGCAGTGAAATATATTTTCTTCTGTTATATAATTTGACCTTGCTCTGTGTATGTAGCAATTGCCTAAGCCTTCTAAATGCTTGTCATTTTAAGGATATTTGTGACTTTTTCAAAGCAACTCAAATACTACTTAACAGACATAGTAACTTTGATACTTTCACCTACAGTTTCTATTCAGACCATCACAGAAGCCCATGTACAAGGTTGAACATTGAGACCCAACGTAGAAACATACTTTGTCCAAAGTTATAGAGCTGAAACCAGAACTGAATCCTATTTAATTCTTACCCCAGGGTGCTATCTACTACACCAGTATAGAGAGGTCATGGGTACAGAAGGAAGTTAGTTAAGAAAATGACCAGGAAGGCAGGCACGGTGGCTCACGCCTGTAATCCCAGCACTTTGGGAGGCTGAGGCGGGCTGATCACGAGGTCAGGAGATCGAGACTATCCTGGCCAACATGGTGAAACCCTGTCTCTATTAAAAAAAAATACAAAATACAAAATATTAGCCGGGTGTGGTGGTGCGTGCCTGTAGTCCCAGCTACTAGGGATGCTGAGGCAGGAGAATCACTTGAACCAGGAGTTGGAGGTTGCAGTGAGCCAACATAGCGCCACTGCACTCCAACCTAAGTGACAGTGAGACTTTGTCTCAAAAAAAAAAAAAAAAAAAAATGATCAGGAAAAAAAATATTTGGGATGCTAATCTAACTTTCATGTGTTCTGAGAATAATAAAGTAAAATTTGAATAAAATGTTTTATATTCAGGTGTCTAGTATAAGCATCCTGTTTATATTCAAATTCCTAAGATGAGTTTGTTTAGAATTATGGTATTTTGTGATATGTCTAAAAAAAAAAGCAGAAATATCTCAAATGAAAGAAAGCCAGGATATGAGAGAAAAAGAAATGGACATATTTTTTCAAAAGGCTTTAAATTTATTTCTTCAGAAACTTGCTGGCCATACACAAGAGGATGGAGAAAAAATGGACTGCCCATCTTTGTTGTATTGAAGACTTACATGGATTTAAGAATCACACTTAAAATGAAAATGGAAATTGCAATATTTTTTCCTTAAACTCAACTTTTCCTACATCAAAATCTTTGTTAAATCAGTAATATTTGCAAAGTTTAGTCCCTGGGGAGAAGATCATTGTGTAAACTGGCAAACACAAACTCATTCTCAACATTCTTTCTGGAACTAGAGAGGTCATACGTGTGCAACCTTGAGTTTCCGTGGTTGCTTCTCCCATGTCCTGGCATTTTGTTGGTGTCTCCATGTGAAGAGACTTGAAGAACCATGAAACTAGGAAAAAATCAGGGACCTCACCCAAACACTAATTTGTGTTATTGTACAGTTTCTGTGAGTGAATTTCTGAATAAACCTCAGGGAAAATGTGGACATCTTGAACATTAGCAATACTGATTGGGCTACATCCAGCTTGTTATTCAGATCCTCTGCCCATCTCTATTGTGAGTCCATAATAATGATGTCATTTTTTATATCCTAAGAATGCCTGTTTAGGGAAAGCTGAAGAGAATATTGCCTAAGAAGATAAGTAATTTTTTTTGTTTCTTGCTAATAAGCTCAGGAACAGCAAACATGGAACAGAAAAATAGTTCTTTGAAAAAAAATAGAAACGCCATAGAAACACAAAATTAGTCCAATCTTGCTTTTGTAGCTTGAGAAGAAACTATTATAAATGAATTTAAGGGTTCTGTTGACCTATATGATCGTAAATTTTTAAGAATTTATTTCATATTTGTTTGACTACATAATCTTTGAATTAAATAGCCATTTTGGTTCATGACAAAAGAATGGCTGAGTTACACTAAGGACTGGAGCATTTGCATGCCTCATTGTGCTAAGATGTCATTCGTTCACAGGGAGTTTGAGTTCAGCCTATTAATAGGGTCAAAATGATATTTCAGGGTAATCATTTCCATGTAAAAGTTAATTTATTTAGTTCATGACTTAATTTTTCTGTTTATGTATAGTAAAAAATGCATGATAAGATTTTTAGAGATGGAAACGATAAAATAGGAGTTATTAAAGCTAGAAGCTTTATTCATTTTTTAATGCAGTATTTTCTTTTTCTACAAACTGTTTTCTTTTTCATTATTTTTCTCTTTCTAGAATATTTTAATTCTAAAACAAATATTTTCATAGTCAGATTTCCTGGGCCAGTCACTTGGCTGAGGGATGAGAGAGTCTGGAAGGCAGAAGGACCCAGCTGGCAGTGCCATTGCTACTGTCTTGATAATTCCAAAACGTTACATTCAGACAAAGCAGCTGGACCGGGCTGGGCTGGAGGCACAGTGATTTCCAATCTCACCTCTTAGGCATTTCAGGGGAAGACCAAGACAATGTGAGTGGGGTCCAGGCTCCTCATCCCAGCTCCAGTTCAACCAAGGACATTCAACCATTGTCAGCTTTAAGAACTAGACTGTCATATGTGATATTTTATTTAAAAAAGGGGTTAAGATATTAATTAAAATTCAAAAAATTCTTCATTTCTCTGAAAAATAAACTGAGATCCAGAGTGTTTAGGTGTCTTTTCCATGGTTACTCACAGTGCTGTAAAAAGAATCCCAATATCCTTGAAGGACAGAAGCCTAAATTGCAATTTCAATTCAGTCAGTGAACATTTCATGCCTAGGTTAATACACATGCTGTAACTTTTATGAGTAAAGATGAAATGAATAATGAAATGCTGTCCATCTTGATACCTTAAAAGATACACTGAATAATGTGGGCTTGGTTCTGACCTCCTAAAATGCCTGCCTTGCATTTTCTCACAGCCTAAAACTTTTCAAAGACAGATGCCTCTTTTTTTTTCCTTTGATATTGAACATATTATTGTAACTCAATAACTGATCATATATTTTACAAATTGACATTCACCTATAAAATTTGGAATAAGCAAATAAAAGGTTTTTAAATATTAGGAAAGACTTCTTATTACTAGTGTTATTAGTTACTAGAGTTCTAGATACTAGAGTTCTCGTTACATCTTGAAAAGAACTGAATCATCAAAGTAATAAGTTTTATAATATAAAGTTTCATCCTTTCTATGTAATTTCAATTATCCTTTATAGCTCATTAATATTCACTTAATTTCTTCTACTTAAGGATAAATTATTCATGCTGGTTTCTTTTTCAATGTGTAAGGGTTTGGAAAGTAGAGACCTTAAGTGTTTTTTTTAAAGGATGTATTAGTTTATTATTTTATTAATGTATGGAAGCTTAAATTCAGAAGCCATATGACTCTTTTGGAAGTCAATAATATAATACACACATACCAACTATTATTTTATTGTAAAAATATTTATCTTCCAAAAAGTACACGATAATGTGCCTTAGATGTATTCAATACTGGTTTATAAGCTTTTTTTTCATTTGGTCAATAAATGATTAAGAGCATTTTAAGGTTAATGATCTCATGATGTGATCAATCATTCTAAGTTATAATCTGCCACCAGGGTTTCTCATTTTGCTGAAAGCAAATGATTTCTTGATAATGATCACAAGAAGCACATCTGTATGCTGGTTGAAAAGTTAATTAAAATGTGATTCCATCTGGTGGTCCAGTTGGGAATGTCACTATTCGATTTAATCTACATTGAGCTGAAATGAACTTTGCATAATCAAAGGATATAATGCAGTGGGGGACGTGGAGATGTAAGTTATTGTTGCACATGTTAATTTTTTTTCTTCTTTTTTAAAAGACTTTTTAAAAATTTTATAAAAGCTAGAAGCCTGGGAATAAAGAATTTCCTTACGATTTTCTCAGTATGGGAACATTTTCCTTTATGTGAATTTCATCTAACTGCCATTTATTCCTATTTTCTCTCTTCACTTTCGGTAGGGTTGATAACGCTGATGAGCGCACAAACATTCTTTGAAAGCTGCTGACTTCAATCACTCATTTTGTTCTGATATCATGTGTTTTAGGTTCTATTACTGTTAAAACATTTACAAGTAACTCGGTGCGTTAAAACAATACAAGCTTATTATCCTACAGTTCTGGAGGTGGAAGGTCTGAAATGTGTCTCACTGGCTAAAATCTAGGTATCTGCAAGATTGCGTTTCTTCAAAAGGCTGTAAGGGGGAATCAGTTTCCTTTCCTATTCCAGCTTCAGGATACTGCCCACATTCTTTGGCCTGTGTTTCCCTTCCATCTTCACAGCCAGCAGCCAGCATGGCTGATCTGCTCCTTCCCATGATGCTCTCTCTGGTTCTAACTCTTCTGCTTTCTTCTTCTCATTTAAGGACCCCCGCAATCACAGTGAGCCCATCCAGATTATCCATAACAATCTCCTTATTTTAAAATCAGCTGACTAGTCATCTTAATTCCATTTGCAATTTTAATTCTCTATTGTCATAAGATAACACAGTCACAAGTTTTACGGATGAGGATGCAGGCGTCTTTGAGGGCCATTATTCTGTCTTCCACACATAACTAGTTTATTCTATTCCTTATACCTGAGTAGAGAGTGATACATTTACTTTCTTCTTGAAGTAATTGAAAGAGTTTTTCCTTTTTGGTTTGGCTAATATTTACCAGTTTGCACATATGCTGACAATATTTTCTAGTCATAGATTGATAATACAACAAGAGTTTTCCCTAAGGGATGCAGAACTGTAGATACAATTTGCATTAAAAGGCGATTCCCTTGGGTATCATTATAATGTACAATTGAGTACATATAAATTTCCATTTCTTTGCATGAAAAAGCAGTATTTTTTTTTAAACTAACTCAGAAATTCCCTGCGCTCTTATTTTATGGTGTACCTACCTTTTTTTTTTTTTTTTTTTTAATTGAGACGGAACCTGGCTCTGTCGCCCAGGCTGGAGTGCAGGGGCCCGATCTCAGCTCACTGCAAGCTCCGCCTCCCGGATTCACATCATTCTCCTGCCTCAGCCTCCTGAATAGCTGGGACTACAGGCGCTGGCCACCACGCCTGGCTAATTTTTTGTATTTTTAGTAGAGACGGGGTTTCACCATGTTGGCCAGGATGGTCTCGATCTCCTGACCTCGTGATCCGCCCGCCTCAGCCTCCCAAAGTGCTGGGATTACAGCGGTGAGCCACCGCGCCCGGCGGTGTACCTACTTTTTTAAACTTCTCATTTACTTATTATGGGTTGGCCAATATTTCATCTTATAAATTTACTCTGCTCATTTTTCCATTTAAAGTGAAAACTGTTTTTCAACTGGTAAACATATTTCTGCTTAACTTAAATGCGTATGAAGTTACATTTTGCTTGTTGAGATTGTAACATCATGATTATTAGCCCAACTCCAAGTTCCAGACTCCACGGAAAACGTTTAACAATGTGAGTGAAGACTTCTGCAACTAAGAATATACCCAATGAGATACACATAAAACATGACTCTTAGAATACTGACAATGAAAGTAAAATATTATTTGTATTTGTGGGACAGTTATTTTAAACTGAGAAAAATATAAGAATTTCTAGTGCTGATGTTTATCAGTCATATTGTAATCATATAAGAACTGCTAGAATATATACTTGTATATGAAGGGATTTGTTATATAGATTTGATGTTATACAATTGTGAGAGATGGTTAAGTGGTTTCTGTTGTTTTTCTTCAAGCTTTGGTGGAACTTAAAGTCTGCAGGGCAGAAAGTAGAGAAGGGAAGATGGATATAAAATAGTAGAGAGCAAGGATGAGCTCCCAAGCATGAGTTTGAGCCCACGAGAACAGATCACAACCCATATCGTCTCTTGCTGCCTGTGACCTTGAAGGCATTGGCGTCCTGTAGAAGCTGAGATCCACTGTCCTTGAGCCTAGGAGTCATAGAAGCTGAAGAAGGATAATTGAATACTAAGTGGAAGAAGAAGTTGTAGGTCTGGGTGAAGCCTCACTCCAATGAGACCAGCCAGCAAGTAATTGCCAGAATGTATGAATGATAGAATAGTTGCTGCTTCACTGCTGCCCTTCATGAGCCCCACAGTAATCTTCTTGTTGCCCACCCTAACTGGAAACACACAGTGAAGGGAATTCTGGGAAATGTTCTTCAGCCTAGCCAACTTGACACACTACAAAGTCACCACATGGTATGAGAACATTTATGATCTAATAAAATATTTCTCTCCAGTGACTCTCCAACCATCAAATACAACACATCATCTTGCTCTCCTCCTTTCCCTTCTTCACATTCGATTTGAGAACTGAATACATTTGTTTACTGAAATAGAAGTCACATAATTTTTCTTTGAGATAAAAAACAATAACTGATAAAGCCTTTATGTCTCTCATTTTTATTTCCCAATATATTGTCAGATGTCATCAGCCTTTTCAGGCCAAATAGTATTTTATTTTATTTAAGTAATGGAAATTAAAGCAATAGGATAGGAATTAAGCACCCTCCTTTATAGAAATGCTATACTCTTAACTAACTAAATGAGCTAGAATATTGAAGTGATTCTCTGTATAATTCCAGGTTTCTTTGTTTTTTAAGTAAAACCTCTCTTCCTTAAATTGTATTTCTCAAAACAGGGTTTCTTACTTTAAATTATTCACATATTTCAATTTATTCATTATTTTATTTCTCATTTGTATGTGTGATAGGTACGATTAATAAACAGGCATTTTATAAAATCAACTTTCATTACATTGGTTCTAACAATTGGTGAAGTGTTACTTAGGAAACAGGCAAAAATCATTATAAATATGTCTATACAGAAACAAGAGAAAAATGCAACAATTACCTTGAATATGTATAAAGAAATATTATGTGTTTTTAGTTGGATATTTAAGGCAAAAATTGCATTACTTGTGCTACTTTTCCCCCAAAAATTGTCCTTATTGTCCAAATTCCTTTATGCACACAAAGAGTTATGTATTTAAAAGTAAATCTAAACGTAAATAAAAGATTTTTGTATTCCAGAATTTTTTAGAAGAAATTGCATCTTTAGTACCATTTCTTTGACCATTGTAAATAATGTTATAATTACTTAAAATTATACAAATAGCACACTTACCTTAATTAGTAATCAAAAATGTACATAATGTATCTATGATGCATTTGCTGAACATATGAAATCTTGGTACACTGTTTGACTGTTTTAAAGTTAAGTTTATTACTGCATACTTCCCTGATGGTTATTACGAATATGATAATAGGAGTAGGGATATAATAAGAACATAAATGGCCATTTTAAAAGCTTACACTAGCTTTCTGTTCATTATATGCATCTTCCTACTGCACATAACAAGGTTCTAATTATATTGAAATGTTCAGAGGACAGTATAAACCACAGAGGCAAAATACAAGTGGTGTGTTCGTGTCATTGGAATCCTCAATGTTCTTATAGCATTCTGAGCACAATTTTACCATTTACTTTTTATACGTGTAGTAAAAGAGAAACCTTAAATGAGAACACTTTATAGTTCCTATTTCACTATAAATCAGTCAGGATGCAATTATTTTCTGGGATCTGAACCACAGATCTTTACAGTTCACTCTATCCTTAATGAAATCTCTAAGAACAGATATCAAGGAGGGGTCCTAGCAAATCCCCTGGGGAGGTAAACGTGATCATGACCTGTACTCTGTCCTTACTTCTATACCTATTCAGATGTCATTCTCATTCATTGAGCAGGAACATGCTTATTCTCAGGCTAGGACAGTCTTGTCTTGTCCAAGGATTGAATTAACCCTCCCCTGATTTAATGTTGATTAATTTTATTTACCAAGGTTTGCCCAAACTCAGTTTCTCTGGAGCATTGATTTTTAATCTGTAGACTGAAAAACTTCTTGAAATCTCACGTAAAATTGTCTGCTATATGCAGATACTCATTTTTATACTCATTTTTCTCAGAAGTATCCAAGACTTTATACACTTATAACTGGGACTATGACAAACAAAAATGTAAGAATTACTGCTTTAGAGGGGTTTCTGAATGACTTTCCCCCCTTATGAACTTCTAAGAAAACCCCAAACAGTTAAAAAGAGAAATATTTCAGCACACACTGCATATCATTTGACAGTAGTATCTTGTTTGGAAATGTTATGTACTGTATAGCAATGAAGGCTGTGGTAGTAAGAACTCTGATAGCTCTGCTTTCAAATTAATGGGTCATACTGTCATGTTGGCAGTAAATTATTTAGTCCCAAATGTCACTCATTCTATTCTAGTGTGTATTAAGTAAATAGGTAAATTAAATCAAAGAAACAACATTAAAATCTCTTTGTGAATTTTTTTTTGATGATACAACTACAAGGCTAAATGTATCAGCCACAAAACACGCATTTTCCCATATTTTTTGAGATTTCTTATTTTAAATTTTTATTGTAGAACTAAATACCATTCCAATTCTACACCACTGCAGGCAGCTAAAATGAAAAATGTAAACCTTCTCTTTTGCCGCAAGGTCTAGACTAATTGACCTTCTTCTATTCATCTGTGCCTAAGTCAACTTACTGAATGATATATTCATTGAGGGTTTAGTAGGCCTAGGCATTGTTCCAGCATCTTGGATTCAATGAGACTTAGGAAGAAAAAAGACCAGGTCTTAGTAACTTACAAATTGTGAAGAGTGAAGGAAAAATAGGAAATTAGTATGACCTCAACGCTTCTTTTGTAGATAACTAGTAGACAGAAGAGCAATTTAATAAGATAAATAATATGAAAAAGAATATGTAAGGGTAAGAAAGTGTATCCAGAAGCTTGTTGGAGTATTTTCAGTGGCTAAAATGACTATTTCTTTGCATGAAAAGCTGACATTATCTAGCACAGAGGAAAAATGTGTAAGGTTGCTAGATTTGCTAATTCTTTGGAGAAATAGTGACGTACATGCACATCAAAGAACACGATAAAACTTAATAAATAGACAGTTTTTACGTTAAGAAAATTTGTCTTTGTGATGAAAATTATTCACCCACTGGGATTAGAGAATTTTACAGAAATATCCTTGTCTGAATATTATGTGTCTTCAAGGTTTCAAGTTTCCTGGTAACGACTGCAGTGACCATGTAAATGTATTAATAGAAAACCCAAGAGGGATGATAAGGTTAACTCTACTAGACATAAAGGTGAGTCAGCAAGGGAGTATGACTAGTTTCAACCATTTCCCACTTCCATTATTGAGGGTTGTCACTATGATACCATAACCTGAGACCAGTGGCATGCTGGAGCTAGCTTCTACCAGTTCATGAGAGCCAATGGTTAAACCTTGAATATCGTGACTAGTTGTTTGTTAAACACAGCCAATACTCAGAATTCATATGATATAATCTTACAATATATTATATGGAAAACAAAATAAATATTCAAGCTCATTACTTAATTATTTAGTACATTTTAATGTTATCTGAGCTCTTGAGGTTTTTTCATGTTTATTGTACCTGTATGGTGGAATTATTATAAATCAGTGTGCATCCTTACCAACTCTGCATCTAATGAGGTTACATGGGTTCCCTAATGTCAGTCAAAGTGAGAGTCTTTACACCACTGAAATTGGCAAATTCTACAAATTTAGGCTTGGTTTATTGTTTCATTGATTGTTAGAATTAAGATAGCAGAGAAAATATTAATAATGAAGATTAAACTTAAAAGCGTGAAGCTGTATTTGATGTATAGTCATTATATTATAAATACCATAAAAATTGGGAATATAGTCTTCTGATATTCAAAGACGATTATCAATTTACAAAAGAAAACACTCATCACTGACTACTGATGACCAAATAACATTCCAATGTACATTTTCAGTGACTCACATTCATCTTACTGTTAACTAAACAAAACCACCTATCATTACAACACTAATCTGTCAATTGTAGCCATAGGCTAATTTCAACTATATTACATAAATTAAAGCATTTTGTGAAAATTAATGATACAAAATTTACCATAAACATATTTTTTTAGTATTTATAAATTGTGTGCTATACATTCTTGACATCAGTAGTTTATAAATAAATATATAGAGAAATATGTATGCAGACCTTATTTTTTCAGTAAGCACCTGTTAAACACCACTGCCTCAGACATGGAACCAATAGTTTACCACTTTCATGGTGTCCAAGTGTGACATTTTGGGGCTAGCTGACTGTATCCTGAAATAACATATTTATGGAATATTTCCTAGCTCTTCATCTTAAACTGATATACCAGATCATTTTATATATACATATATATATATATAAATATATAATTTAGGCATTTTATTTGCTTCTAATATATCAGTTTAAGATATATGTAATTTATTATATAATACATATTTAATATAATATAATATATAATATAGATGGCATTTCATTTGCTTCCAATATATCGGTTTGATATATTGCTTCCAATATATCGGTTTGAGATATATTGGAAGCAAATGAAATGTTTAATTAAAACTTAGAATGTGATATTTTTATTTTTATTTTTTGAGACAGAGTCTTGCTCTTTCACCCAGGCTAGAATGCAGTGGCGCCATCTTGGCTCATGAAACCTCCACCTCCTGGTTCAAGTGATTCTCCTGCCTTAGTCTCACGAATAGCTGGGTTACAGGCGTGTGCCACCACGCCTGGCTAATTTTTTTGTATTTTTAGTAGAGATGGAGTTTCACCATGTTGGCCAGGCTGGTCTCAAACTCCTGGCCTCAAGTGATCCGCCTGCCTCAGCTTCTCAAAGTGCTGGGATTACAGGCGTGAGCCACTGTGACCAGCCCAAAATGATATTGTTTACATGGCATTTTATTGATTTTGTTTGTTCTATTGTGTTGTATAAAGTTTTCTCAAGTCTAATTCACTTTTAAGAGAGGAGGCTAGAAGAAATATATTTATATGGCAATTCAGTTTTCATATATTTCCACATACCATCTCTTTGATTCACATAAAGTTTGTGAATAGATAGCAAAGACATTCTTAGAGATACAGACACAAGAATTATTAATTATTAGTCATAACAAAAAGTATTATTATTTTAGAGGATTTTGGGTCTTGCAGAAATGGCTTTTGTTCAATATTGCACTGCTATTCCCTATCATAGCTGAGAACTGAACTTAGGTCTTTCAGTGGACCTACTATTAAAGACAGCCACTACCTCTTCAAATCAATTCTCCTTTATATTGTAACTGCTGACTGTTTGCTTAAAGACTTTTTTTTTTTTTTTTAACTCTCCCAGGTAAGATAAATATAATGGAGTAAAATGGAAAATAACAAATAACAGTGGTGAAGGGAAATCTGCAGTGTATTTCAGTGAAGAATTTTTTTCCCTCCTCTGTGTTCTGAATCCTGAATGACAGGTTTAAGATTGCTTTTTGCCTTAATTTATGTTGTGAGTTTCTTTCTATGATTATCAATGAATTCTCACATGAGTATGCAAGCATAATAAGAGTCAAACTCCAGCAATTTCCTGACAAGTTATAAAATAATAAAATACTCCTAAATGGTATATCACAGAAGATGATATTTTTACACCAGAGGTGTGGTGACACCTATAAATCATCTCAGCGCTTCTTTTAAAATTTCTATTCTCACTGGCAGAAACTGAAGGAAAAATGAATAGGGTAAGTGTCATCCAGAGCAAACCAATATAACTTTGGGGGAAAATAAAAGATCCAGAAGTCCTATAATGCTTATGCAAATTAGAGAAGTGAATGCTTCACTCCCTCAATTCTCCTCTCATATTTACCTTTTACCTACATTTCTAAAAGTCTGAGAACTTAGCACATAATATTAAAAATAAAATATAAAGGTTGAATATGGCTTTGGAAGAAATATCTTTATTCAAATATACAGCCTTAGTACAGGCCCAATATATTTGTTCAGACTCCGTTCTACTCCCTAGGATGGCAATAATATTCCATTGGCAGACATGCTATAACATACTGTGGCTGCAGATAAAAATGCCTCTTTCAAAATAAGGGAGGAGTTTGTTTTCCTTACAGGTTAATAGATAATAACCCTTCAATCAATCACAGAAAACACAACACAAAATAAACTACACACCTGATATCAGGAAATTTCCTCAAAGAGACAAACATTTGCTTCATTTTGTAGAGCTAGTGGATTCTTTATCTTTTGATAACCAAAAGACACCCTTTGGTATTATAGAACATTTCCAAACCATAATTTTATGAAGAGCTTTCTTTATCATTTTGCATCTACTGCAAAAATGTTGCAACTTTTACTCATATGTAAAAAATAGTTTCCTCAGATTTGTAAACATTATAGAACTCCAGTCAATACATATATTGTTAATATTGGTGGTAAAAATAATAATTACTATAGACCAAGCATTAGGACATTTTTTTTCATTATCTCATTTAAGTCCCATAAAAATCTTTAGTGTACATACTGCTGTCTTTTTTTCAGATAAGGATATGGCGATGTAAAAAACAAATAAATTTCTTATCCAAGGATATAAAAGCCTGTAGGTGTTAGAGATCTGCTTGACTCTATGGTCTTTTTAGAGATTTCACTCATTCCCATGGGAAGAAAAGGCAATCCAGACAGAAAAACTTTTTTTTTTAATAACCTGTGAAAATCTGATTAATTTGATTTCTTCCTAGTTATCAATACATAACACACATTGCACTGACTTCAAAACCAAAATTGCCTTTTTTTTTTTTTTTTTTTTGAGAGGAGTCTCACTCTGTCACCCAGGCTGGAGTGCAGTGGTGTGATCTGGGCTCACTGCAAGCTCCGCCTCCCGGATTCACGCCATTCTCCTGCCTCAGCCTCCCGAGTAGCTGGGACCAAAGACGCCCGCCACCACACCTGGCTAATTTTTTGTATTTTTAGTAGAGACGGGGTTTCACCGTGTTAGCCAGGATGTTCTCGATTTCCTGACCTCGTGATCCACTCACCTCGGCCTCCCAAAGTGCTGGGATTACAGGCGTGAGCCACCGTGCCCAGACAATATTTCCATTTTTGACCCTCAGAGACACCAAAGTTGATGCTGGCTTTTTCCGCCTTACGTTCTGATTTACCCTCATCTGTAGATTGAGAGATTTTATTTGTTCCCTCAAGTTAACTTTTTAAAATTTGCTTTACTTTTTTTATTGCATTTTGTACTACTATCCTTTAAAACAGCCTTTTCTTTAAAATAAAAAAAGAAAATTTAAATAGCTTAATTTTCTGCACATTTGTAATTTTTTTAAACTTACAAATGTTACCACCAATGACTCTAGCTGTACATTGCTATCATCCAAATTTGTCAAGTAAGAAATTTAGTTTTTTTTCCTGTATGATTTAAAGTTTTAGCTTGAGGGTCTCTGTAAAGAGATGGCCAAGTTTATTTAGAATGAATGCATTTTATATATATATCTTTTTCTTTGAAATGGCTTAAAATGACCTGCCATCTTTATTAAAATGTTTAAGAAATTTTTAAAAATTGAATTTTGAGGTTTGATTTCTTTAGTAGGTCCAAACTGAACTAAATGTTCTCTAAATTGTCTAGGAGCTTACAGAATCTATGATAATTCTGCCTTGAAGCATTTAGCTTTCAATTTAACTTCTCCTCTCTAGATGGAGATCCTCACTCTGATTTTTCAACTGACACATATTCTTAGATTAAAAAGAAATCAGAATTGTCATTATAAAGGGTTTACTTCCTCTCATTGAAAAGAACACTAACATACAACTTCAGTGAGTTATGGACAGAAACATTAATACTTTAAGTTGCCTTATTACAAAGTTATGATCATATGAAAAATAGAATTTAAATTCGTTAGAAGGACAGGTAGTTTTACTCCCATTGTGGCATGGGGAGAAACTAAAAATGTTCTGTCAAACATGAAGATTATTCAGTTGCCCTGAATGAAAAATCATGAACAAAAAGTTTGAAATATTTTATTAAAATCATGCTACAGCAGTTTCTTATTTTTTTCTTAGGAAATGAGTACGTAATTATGTTTTGCAAGAGCTTGAATATATTTCAAAGACCGAATGAGTCATCTACAATACTGTGCTTATTCGAAATTTATTGAGTGTAACCTTTTGCACTTTGTAATATGTTTCTGAAAACTAATCTCTCTGTAAGACCAAATTGAATCTCATTTTTTGGTTTGAGTTCTGGCAGATAGTTAGCAAAGTAAGAACTGTAAGTCAATAGTCATTCAACATAGGAGAAAAGGATTAAATTTCCTATACTTTTTCTTTAAGCCAGTAGCTCTTGAATTGATGTTCAACCATTATATGTCAAATATCTGGACTTTTTGGTGGCTACAATAATGCTGGAAATGTTTAATATGAATCTCTTAAAATGTACACCATGTGAATAAGTCCAGCTAATAATAAGGCCTGTTATTCCTTAGTTAGCAAAAGACTATTGCAGAGAGAGGTCTCTGCTGTGCTTTTTAAAAAGCAGACCTAAATATTGTAATAAGTGAGTTATGACTATAAATTTGTTACCTATATATTAATATAAACAGGCAAACACATTTCTGATATAGACATGCCTATATGCCTGCAAAAGATTATGAAAAACAATTATTTTAATAGAAATAATTTACCAAACAGGGTTGTAATAGTTCTGTTAAATTTGGCCAGAACACTGCTCATTCATTTTCATGGTAATCACTTAGCTATATGTATGTAAGTGACAGAAATATATTAGTTATCTCTTAGATTAGAAGTAATATGAGAGATACTAGAAAATTGAATGTTTTCCATGGGTCTAGCCCTGAGCTAAGCATTTAACATATATTAACTTATTTAATCTTAACAAGAAATCTATAAGGTAGGTTCACACAGTTTTGTGAATGAAGAAATTAAGAGTTAGAGAATTCAAGGTGCCACACAGCTAGAATCAAACCCATGTCTGTCCCATTCTAAAGACCATGTTGTCACATCATTGTGTGATATTGCCACCTTGAATAAAAGCTACGTGACAACTATGAAAGTGAATAAACAGTATTCTAGCCAACTTTAACAGAACTACTATAACCTTGTTCAGTAAATCATTTCTTTTTGAATGGTCTGTGAATTGGAAATATTAGCAGTAGCTGGGCACAATTAATTACAAATGAGTTATTGCACTATAATCACTTACAATGGTACACACAATACAAACTGGGTTACCAGCTACTAGAGATCAATTGTCAGGGAGTGAATGTGTATACAGTTGACCCTTGAGTCACAAAGGTATGAACTACGTGGATCCACTTATATGTGCATTTTTTCCGCCTCTGCCACCCCTGAGATAGCAAGACTAACCCCCACTTTTCCTTGTTCTCCTCAGCCTACTCAACATGAAGACAATGAGAATAAAGACCTTTATGATGATTCACTTCCATTGAATGAACAGTAGACATATTTTCTCTTCCCTATGATTTCCTTGGTAATATTGGCTTTTCTCTAGCTTATTTTAAGAATATGGTATAAAATAATAATCACATACAAAATAAATGTTAATTGACTACCTTGTCAGTAAGGGTTATGGTCAACAATAGGCTATTGGTAGACAAGTTTTTGGGTAGTCAAACCTTATACAGAAATTTTTGACTGCATAGGGGCAGCCGTGCCCCAACTTCCACATTGTTCAAGAGTCAAGTGTATATTTAAAATCCTCCCTTAAGTGATTTGAAGCCGAAACTTGTCTTTAAATGGTCAGATGGAAAAGAAAGGATTGTGTTTAGTAAATAAAATGATTAATTGAAGATACCCACAGATACACACTTGCTTTTTTGCTAGACTGCCTTAAGAATAAACTTCAGTATAAAATATAAGCTCAAAGGAGAATTAGTACTGCTACATAACATAGAAGCAGAGTTGTTAGAATACATTTTCCTTCACTGAACACATACACACACACACACACATACATACACACAAACACACCCACATGCACTCACATATTAATGATGGGGATTTATACAGACTCGGAGAGAGTTTCAAAATCAGGTCTTTTTTATCTGTCTTACTTGTGGAGAATAAAGAGTGGCATGCTATTCAGCAGATATTTGCTAGTTTAAGAAAAGAACTAATAAACTGGATGGCAAAAAGGTTGAGAGGGGTTGGGAAGAAAAAGTTCTTCAATGCTCATGAGATGAGAAAGGTTAAGAAGACAAAAGAAAGTTATTTTTCTTTATAGCTCCTATCAGACAGTTATGATCTTTTAAAATGCAAAAGAAATACTCAGCCTTATATGGGCATGAGTGTTAACAAACAGTAAGTTATTGCAAAATTAAAACTTAATTCAGCAGTGATTGAAAAAAAGCTTCACTTAAATAAGATTGACTCTACTTATATATTTTTAATTAAGCAAACTAAATCATGTTATAACTTTCATAGCTTTTTTATGGATGTACATTTATTCCATTATATTTTTATAGAAAAATAGTGACCAAATTTTGTGCTAACATATGTACTTTTAGTTATTTCTTTCCTAATTAAAGCCTCATTAAGTATCCTTGAATTTAAGAGTAGTTGTTTTTAATTAGGAGCCATTTTGTGGTGTCACCTCTCGGGGCAGCGCTATTGGCATCTAGTGAGCAGAGGCCAGGGGTGCTACTAACATTCTACAATGTATGGGACACAGCTTCCCATAACAAAAAGTTCTTTGGTCCAAAATGTCAATCATGCTGAGGCTGAGAAAGCGGCTTTCCAGTAACCTAAGATTCTCCTGGGGAGCTGTTTTAGTCCATTCAGGCTGCTTTATCAAAATACCATCAACTGGTAGCTCATAAACAACAAGAATTTCTCATGGTTCTGGAGGCTGGAAGGTGCAAGATTGGTGTCTGATGAGGGCCTACTCCCTAATTCACACACGACACCATCTTTTTGCTGTATCTTCACACAGTAGAAAGACAAATGAGCTCCCTTGGGCCTTTTCTGTGAGGGTGCTGCTGATATCATTTACTAGGGTTCTTCTCTCATGGCCTAATCACCTCCCAAAAGGCCCCGTGTTCTAATATCATCACCTTGGGAGATAGGATTTCAACACATGAATTTTAGGAAGATACACACATTTAGATCATGCAAGAGCTTATTAAAAATACAAGTTTCTGAGCACTGCTCCAGCAATTCTGATCTCAAGGGTGGAGGTGGAATTCAGGACAGTACCCAGTTTATTATTTTCCTTAGGTTACGTTTTCCTCCTTTCAGGTTCTATTTTGAGAAACATCAAACAAAGTACTCAGATACTTCAATCAAAGTCAAGTCATTACCAATTGATGATCACTATCTAACGTAGAAATGGTGACTAAAAGGAGTTACCCATTTCAATAGGGCAAGTTATGCAACTAGAAATTCTAGTTGAATTTCATGAATTATAAATATATTTACAAATGTAGCTTTAGATCAGGAGCAGAGGCATCACCTGGGAGTTTGTTAGAATCTCGGGCTCCAATTCAGACCTACAGACTCACAATCTGCATATTCACATCTCTGGCTATTTTACGATTGTACAGCTTTAAATGAAATAAAATATCTAAGTATAGTACCCAGCATATTCAATTCCTATAAGAAGTGGTGGTGATTATCATTAGTAATAATGGTAATGATGACAGTATAAATAGAGCAATAAGGAAAGGCTGAAGATAGGGAATAATGTAATGAAAAGATTCCTTAGAAAAGATAAGAAGGAACCCAGGGTATATTAGTTTTCTATTTCTGTGTAACAAATTGCCACAAACTTAACAGCCTCAAACACCAATTTATTAAGTCACTGTTGTGTAGACATGACTGGGTTTCTGCCCAGGACATGACCAGGATGAAACAAGATGTCAGCTAGCTTGTCTGGAGGCTCTGGGGAAAAATCCACTGCCCATCTAATTCTTCATGCAGGCAGAATTCAGTCCCTTGTGGTTGCAGAACTGAGATTCCAGTTCCTAGACTGCTGTCAGCAGGGGGTCATTCTCAGCTTCTAGAGAATGCCCACAATCCTTGCCATGTGGCACCCTCCATCTTCAAGTCAGCAATAGTTCACTGAATCCTTCTCATGCTTTAGATCTTAGTCTTTCCCGTCTGCACTAGCCAAAGAAAAGCCCCGCTTTAAAGGGGCTCATTTGATTAGGCTAGGGCATTCAAATAATCTCCTTTTCTTTTAAAATTAATTGTTCCATACTATCAACTCACCAAGAAAGCAAAACATTCACATCTCTTGGGATTATGTGGAGGAGGGGCAGGAAATCTTGGAGAGCGTCTTAAAATTCTGCCTGCTACACACTGCCACGGAACTGATGAGCCTCAATGGAAGGGAAATCCCTGTAGTATACGAAAGGAGAAGGAGGTGGGGATATGTGCTGGTCAATTAATAAATCTGGCTGTGGAGGATTTTATTTGTCAAGTAAGTGTTTAGTTTGCTGAAAATGAATGGAAAGTACCTGTCTCAAAGTTCGAAGGCGAGTAAAACAGTTTTGAAACACTCGCTAGAGGCAATGGGGGAGAGAGTTTCACAGAAAAGAATGAAAGGACTGTTGCTGGAAAGTGCAGAGTCCAGCAGGAGACAGGCTGCGCCCCAGAAGAGCATAGGTGTGTTATACAAGGTGGAGCAGTCACTGACTGGAAGTTACCTGACAGAAATGGGGAGAGGAGGAAGGGGCAGACCCTGCTTTTGAGGTCTATCCAGGAATCGGTCTCCTCCAAAGGGAGCCCGGTTACCACCCGGCTCAGCCCAATACCTGGAAGAGAAATGTGCTAAATTTTTCTTTCTTTTTTACTGTGAAATGAATATGAACTAAAGAGGATCACATATCCTTTGAGCTACAGGATTTTAAATAGATGGATGATACCACTGAATTAATTTCTTTCAGGGACTTTTATAAGCCACAGGAAGACAGTTTTATCATCTTCCATGGGCTATAAGGCAAATGCTGTGGTTACTTTGCTAATAGTGAAGACTCTTTTGAGAGATTCTTGATAATGATGCTCAAACAATATAGCACAGAGGGATAGTTATATTATCTTCTCTCACATTTTATTACAGATAAGAGATTGTGAAGTATGAGACTGACAAAAGCAGTGGGTGACACCTCATTTTTCACATACCTTACAGGGACAACAGCCTTGAAGGGATGTTCTTTGTCCTTCACACTTTTTACCCGGGTGCACACAGCGTCACGGAAAAGTGAGCGGGAAAGGTCTCTGGCCCACACCCCACACCTTGCTTCAGAGACTCCGTACATTGATGGTATGCTGTTTCAGTCTGGGTTTAGGTTGATGTTCTGCTTTTACTCACTGAATAGTAATTTTAGAAAATGCCAGATTCTTATTATATAAATGTATTATTAAATCTAATCTAAAAACCTCATGTTTGAGTTAAAAAAAAAAGGTGAATTTAAAGCACGAAGGTATATAATGGTTTTATACACAATGATCTTCTCCCTTAGGCTCAGATTTCTAAGATATTCTTAAGAGTGGTTTTAAGAAATTTCACATAATATTTTGAA
Source organism: Macaca thibetana thibetana (assembly GCF_024542745.1). NCBI lineage: Eukaryota > Metazoa > Chordata > Mammalia > Primates > Cercopithecidae > Macaca > Macaca thibetana. The sequence goes on along the minus strand of NC_065582.1, from coordinate 26,075,525 downwards.
TAAAAAGCTATCATTTGAGAATTAATCAGTGAGGAAGACAAAGTTCCTACATATCTGTTTCCTTTAAGATAAGTTCATAAACATTTTTACAATAAAAATATATATAATGCCATGAATGGTGCCATTCAAGCCAAATAAAACAAGTCTAATCGTCATTCAAAGAAGTTAGAATCATATCTGTTTTTTATGCTTTTTCTTAAATGCAAATTATTTTCAGTTCTGCCTAACTAGCTTAGGAATGCACATACAATTGTCTCTCTGTATCTGTAGGGGATTGGTTTCAGGATACCCAGCAGATACTAAAATCCACAGATGCTCAACTTACTTATATAAAATGGCACAGTATTTGCATATAATCTGTGCATATTCTCTTGTATATTTAAATCATCTCCAGATTACTTAAAATATCTAAACAATGGAAGTGCTATGTCAACAACTGTTATACTGAATTGTCTAGGGAATAGTAAAATAAAAACATTAGTATATGTTTTAATCAAATATTTTCAATCCACTGTTGGTAGACTCCACTGATGTGGAATCCATGGACACAGAGATCCAGCTGCATAAAGCATAACGAAGTGATTATCTTTGGAATTTTTCAAAAGTTTCCATGGTCACTTACATGTGATCTCAAGAAAAATAATAGAGAAAGATAAAAGTTGATATTGACAAATGCAGATAAAATTATGTTTAGTGCACTCAAGTGTTAGGTTGTTGTTGCTTTTTTTTTTTTTTCCAGACAGAGTGTCACTCTGTTGCCCAGGCTGGAGTGCAATGGTGCGATCTCAGCTGACTGCAACCTCTGTCTTCCGGGTTCAAGCTATTCTGCCCCCCAAGTAACTGGGATTATAGGCTTGTGCCAGCATGCCCAGCTAATTTTTTTCTATTTTTAGTAGAGACGAGGTTTCATCATGTTGGCCAGGCTGGTCTTGAACTCCTGACCTCAAGTGATTCACCCACCTCAGCCTCCCAAAATGCTGGGATTACAGGTGTGAGCGACCACGCCCAGTCATGTTAGGCATTTCGATAACTCTTTATTTCATTATCTCAATTTGACATGACTGTTATTATTATCCCTATCTTCTAAAGGAGGAAATTGGGCCTCCAATATGTTGGATTACTTCAGTAGGATCCAGTAGGAGATTTTCAATTTATATTCAAAGGCTGCTTCAAGATTCCCCCTAAAGAGAAGTCATGTCATGTCACTTCTCTGTCTAAAAACCTAATGGATTCTCCCCTCTCTCAAAGACATCCCAAATCATCAGTATTTCATTCAAGGTAAGTCTTCAGCTAACTCTTTCTTCAGCTCAACACTGAACTTTCCCCTGACTCACTCAGGTCTAGCCACTCTCAAGCAAACTCTAGCTTGTTCTGTTGCAAAAGCAAGCAAATGGCTTTTGCATTGCTGTTCTCTTCTTACTGAATTATCTTTCCACAGATATCATCTTGCTTTGCTTGCTTACTTCTTTCCTATTTTTACTCATATGCCACTTTATCGGATAGGATCCTAATCATTCTCTCTTAATATTGTATTATATTTCCTCATAGTATTTACTTACAAATATTTCTTTACTTGTCATCTGTATGTCTCTCTTTTCTCTCTGTAGAATAGGACTTTTTGCTTGGTACCATGTCCCCTATGCTTAGAACAAAGCCTGTCAGGTAGTAGTAATTTCAATATTGTTGAGTGACTATATGAATTCTTAACTTTTTGCTTGGTACCATGTCCCCTATGCTTAGAACAAAGCCTGTCAGGTAGTAGTTATTTCAATATTGTTGAGTGACTATATGAATTCTTAACTTTTTGCTTGGTACCATGTCCCCTGTGCTTAGAACAAAGCCTGTCAGGTAGTAGTTACTTCAATATTGTTGAGTGAATATATGAATTCTTAACGTTTTTATACATGGAGAAAGAATATGCATTGTGTGACTGGGTCCTGATACTCTCAAATTCAGTTCAGGAAGATACAAGAGGAATTTACTGACAAATTCCTAAGTCAGGGAAGGATGAATAGAGCAGATATTGTTTTCAGGGATGGATTAAAGGGCTTGATTCCCGGATTTTAAGATAAAAATAAGAAGGCTAGGAGTAGGACAAATATTAGCAAAAGTGCTTCGTTTTGGATGAAGAATGTCTTCAAGGAGAAAACAGTGAGCAAACTGATCTGAGTTGAGTGGATAAAAAAGGGGGAAAAAAAGAGCAGACCAGAAATGTGAGGTCATTTAGAGCAGCCAGTGTTGGATGGCCAAGAAGAGGGAGAGGATTTTGTATAGGACCTGAAGTGTTATGAGCATCTACAGGTGATCAAGCTAGAAGATGCAGTGACCCAGTGAAAGTGACAGGTGAGACACCTAGCTGGCAATAGTCCTAAAAGCTTGATGGCAAGGGTGCAGCTTTAGGTTATATTTCTGGCAAGAAGATTCTGATAGACCATGGATTTGAAATCCTATAAGGAGAAGGAGAGAAAAATAGAATCTAGCAATTTGTTTAGATCCTACTACATCTCACATACTTTCTGAACCCTTGCAGACACTGTCTTTAAATTACTACAGATACCCATAAGATGTTACTTGACATCATTATGTAAGTTTTATAAAGAAGAAAATTAGGGCCGGGCGCGGTGGCTCACGCCTGTAATCCCAGCACTTTGGGAGGCCGAGGCGGGCGGATCACGAGGTCAGGAGATCGAGACCATCCTGGCTAACACGGTGAAACCCCGTCTCTACTAAAAATGCAAAAAATTAGCCGGCGAGGCGGCGGGCGCCTGTAGTCCCAGCTACTCGGGAGGCTGAGGCAGGAGAATGGCGTGAACCCGGGAGGCGGAGCTTGCAGTGAGCCGAGATCGCGCCATTGCACTCCAGCCTGGGCGACTAAGCGAGACTCTGTCTCAAAAAAAAAAAAAAAAAAGAAGAAAATTAGGGCTTAGAAAAAATTAAGGAACTTACTTACAGTCAATTAGTTACTAAGCTTCAGGCTTTGTGTTCAAATCCAGACCTGTAACTTTTCAGTATCTGTTCTCTCTCTCTGTCTGTCTCTCTCTCTCTCTGCATGTCTCTTTCTCTCTTTCTCTCTCTGTCTCTCTCTCTGTCTATATATAAATTTATAAATAATAAATGATATACATATATTATTTAATTTGTTGTTGCAGTTTACATAATTAAAATTTACCAGAGTAACATAATGGTGAAAGAAGAAATTTCATAAAATGTTCATCCAAGATAAAGCACAATTTTCCAATAGTGTTTAGCTTTTACTTTCATTTAAATATGTAGTGCATTTTGCCTTTGGTAATACACTTGGCTGGTCTCATGTTTTGATTGATATATGAGATAGTAATACTTAATTGTTTTCATGGTCTCACTATCCATCTATTGGGGGCTGACTGTTTTTCACACATCTCCGTATCTCCAACACTCAGCACATTGTTTTATACACAGAAGATACTCAAGTTATTTTCTGTGGAAAATAATTAAAATTGTATAAGCAAGACAATATATGAAAGTATCTTGTAAGTATCATCACTGCTGTAGTCTTGGCTGGGCGCGGTGGCTCACGCCTATAATCCCAGCACTATGGGAAGCCGAGGCAGGCAGATCAAGAGGTCAGGAGATCGAGACCATCCTGGCTAACACAGTGAAACCCTGTCTCTACTAAAAATACAAAAAAATTAGCTGAGCGTGGTGGTGGGCACCTGTAGTCCCCACTACTCGGGAGGCTGAGGCAGGAGAATAGCATGAACCCAGGAGGTGGAGCTTGTAGTGAGCTGAGATAGTACCACTGCACTCCAGTCTGGGCAACAGGACCAGACTCCGTCTCAAAAAAAAAAAAAAAAAAAAAAAAAGAAATGATTAGTCTTGGGTATGGAATTTAGAACCCCTAAAAATATTTGATTTGAAATATTCAAATTAACAGGTAGATTAAAAAGGTAATTGTGAGAGTATAGAAAAACTTGTGGCATTATTTTCTACCCTTAAGATACAATGCCTTTGTACTCCCTTTACACATTTTTTTTAAAATCTAACCTGTTTTGCTTTTTAATTCAACTCTTTTGCAAAGAAAATCATTTGTAATTCATATTTAAAGAGAAAAGACACAGACTTTCAATCCACGTGATTCAAGTCCGAAAATGTTTTATGATTATCTGCATCTGGGTCAGGACACTGTCTTCTCAGAAGTGTTGGTCAATGAATCATGTTTAAGTTGCATCCTAATCTGCATGATGATAAGGTCATGCCTTCTCTAAAGATGAATGGGTCTTTCAAACAGTAGCTCTGCATTTGGGAATTTTCTGAGAATATAAATTCCACAAAAAGCGATTTTGCTAACGATGGGCCATTTCACTCATTCTTTTTTTGTGATGAATCGTGTATCCACAAATGTAAAACATAGCATAACGTTACATATCTATTTTTCGCTGAGATGTCTGCACTGGAACATTTTAAAGTCCCTTGTGACTTTTGCAGATATTTTGGATTATGCTTCAGGACTTCTATTGTAAGGCATTACATGTTAACTGCAAAAAAATTGTATAAAAAATGGTCAATTGATTCTTTTTTTTTTTTTTTTTTGAGATGGAGTCTCACTCTGTCGCCCAGGCTGGAGTGCAGTGGCCGGATCTCAGCTCACTGCAAGCTCTGCCTCCCGGGTTTATGCCATTCTCCTGCCTCAGCCTCCCGAGTAGTCGGGAATACAGGCGCCCACCACATCGCCCGGTTAGTTTTTTGTATTTTGTAGTAGAGACGGGGTTTCACTGTGTTAGCCAGGATGGTCTCGATCTCCCGACCTCGTGATTCGCCCGCTCGGCCTCCCAAAGTGCTGGGATTACAGGCTTGAGCCACCGCGCCCGGCCCCCAGTTGATTCTTTACAAAACTAATTTCTTAATAACACAGTGATAATCACTGAAAAAATGAGTTTGGGACCAGCAGATAGACTTTCAGTTTTATTTGGGAATTACATACTTATTTGTTTTGACAGGTGTGTATTTTCATTTTCTGAAAAAATTTTAGGGGTATAAAGATATCAGGTACAAGAGGCAACCGTACCCAAATAAATAATAATACTTTTACTTAATGTTTACCTCCTTCATATTTTGTACAGTTTTCCTGTAAGTTTTATTAAGGTATAATTTACATACAATAAAATTGAGCAATTTGGAACATACAATTTGATGAGTTTTGACAAATGTATACGGTTGACTAATCACCAACACAATAATGATTCAGAATAATTTCTTCATCCCAAAAAGTTCCCTGGGGTTTCTTTGCACTCAATCCCCTCCTGACACCCTAAAATTAGTGGCCATTGGCAACCAATGAACTGTTTTCTATGGCCATTGTTTTGCCTTTTTCCAGAATGCAACCTCGGTGAATCATAAAGTATACACTCTTGTTCTTCCAATTAACATAGTATTTTTGAGAATCATTCATGTTGTTGCATTTATCAATAATTTGCAACTATTTATTGCTAAGCAGCATTTGATTACATGGGTATACCACTATTTTCTTATCTATTTAGCAGTTGATGGACACTTTGGTTGTTTCATGAATTGGGTACTATAAATAAAGATGTTATAATTATTTAAATACATGCTTATGTACACATATATTTTTATTTCACTTGGGTAAATACCTTGGAGACAAATTGCTGCATTACGTATTAAATATACGTTTGACTTCATGAGAAACTGCAAAATTGTTGCTTCACATGTTGACTAATGTCTGGCATTGTCAGCCTTTTGAATTGTAGTCATTCTAGTGGTATGTAGTACCATCTCATTGTGGTTTATTCTGTATTGCTATACTGAATAATGAAGTTAAGTGAGCATCTTTTAATGTCTTTATTTGTCATCTATACATTTGCTCTGGTAAGTGTCTGTTCAAATCTTTTGCCCATTTCTGGTAACTATTTGTCTTCTTACACTATTTGTTTTAAAAGTATGAATGGAATCAACCTAAATGTCCATCAATGGGTGACTAGATAAAGACAATGTGGTATATATAGACAATGGAATACTACTCAGCCATTAAAAAAAATTATGTATTTTTATTGTATCATGGATGGAAGAGGAGGCCATTATCTTAAGCAAAACAAGTCAGACACAGAAAGACAAATATCACATGTTCTCACAAGTGGGAGCTAAATAATGTGTGCACACAGATGTAGAGTGTGGAGTAATAGACAATCGAGACTAGAATGAGTGAGAGGGTGGGAGGGGGGTATGTGATGAGAGATTATGTAATGAGTACAATGAGTAAAAGCCCTGACTCCACCACTATGAAATCTAGGCAAGCAACAAAATTATACTTGTATGCCATACATTTATACAAATAAAAACAATAAACAGAAGCATGCAGAATTTCCATAAATTTTTTCATCTCCTCTTTTCAAAAATGTATTGTCTTTACATTAAAGTTGGTTGTCTGCCATTATGTAAGTTTTTATGAACCAGAATATGAAATATGCCATGTGGAGAGAAATGAACTCAACTATGCCTATACTTTTTACTAACATGAGTAAAAAATAATCTCTCCTTCTGTCTTTTTTCCTTAACTAGCTTTTTGTCTTAGCTAATTTGAGTGATATTTTATTCACATAGAATCACACAATGATATAAAAAATTGGAGTGTTATAAGTAATAGTTAAATATATGAAAGAGAAGTCAAGATGGAGTAGAGGCATAAAAAAGCTTCATCCCAGCTGGGAAATTGGAAGTCTTTTTTACTTAGTAGCAAAGTTAGAGGTTTAATTACTGTCTCTTGTACTTAGGACTTAGACTGTATACATAAGGAGGCTTGAACTTCTGTAGAAAAAAATGTTAGCATTTCAGAACAAGCTTGCCACTTCTTATAGTTTTCCATAAACACCTGACAAAAAGGACAAGCCTAAATCTAAGGTAGCTTGAACATAAATGAGAAAGGAAAGAGACATTGCCTAAGACAGGGTGTTTGTGCCATAACCCACAGTACAGAAAAAAAAAAAAAGTGATGGGCTTCATAGAACTTAGGAGGTCAATTTATTTGCTCTAAACTGAAGTTATTATGAAACAGGGAGCAAAGAGGGAGATACTCTTGGGATGTAGAAGAAACCAAAGAACTGAAAGGAGAGATTCATTTTCTAAAATCTACCGTAATGTTCTCTGTCATCCACTGCCTACTTGAAAAAAGAAGAAAAAAAAATACTTATTATACAGATCCATCCCCTGGGCAAAACCTCTGATTGAGAGGCAATTAATATTTCACAATTAACACAGCCCTTTGTGTTGTTGGCATACACTACTGTGAAAGCAGTGCAGCTGAGGGTGAGCTAGTTGGGCAGTGCATCAAGGACACTGCTGAGAAGTGAGGACACTTCGGGAATGAACTCAAGGACCAGGCTTGGACCATACGGATTTGTTTATGAGCCCACTGACTCGACAAAATGGAGAACAGTCAAAAGTTTACAGATACTATTTTTTCCTAAAGACAGGCGAAAAGGGGCCTATAGTTGTTTAACACTTACGGGAAATCTCAGAATTCCAAACCCACATCTTCAAAAAGTAGAATGCAGAGCCCCAAGAAGGGGAATATTCCTGAATGCCTTTCTCATATGTGGCTGTGACAACAGAAAGAAAAGGTGTTCCTGAAGTTTGGTATGGAAAGCTGTCAAATTAGCTTATCAAGGGAATCACTCTTTGCCAGGACAGGAATCCTTATCTTTGTCCAGTGGAATACGTTATATTTTGATTCCTCTTCATTTGCTTTCAAATGTGAAATTTTAAAATTTATATTATCCTCTTTAATACTTTCATCAGTATATTTTGGTCATTGCTACCCATAGTTTGGGTGCTAGATAGCTCTATAGGTTCTCTACTCCTGAGGAGACATTCTGGGCTTGTCAAATAGAAGGTGTCATTATTTGGTGGTCTGGAGCATAAAATTGAAGGTCGTAAGAAAAAAAAAAAAAGAATTTCCTTTGAAAGTGGGAATTATGGCTTTGATTTTACCAGGAAAAGGTGGTGTATTTGAAGGGATAGTTTAAGAAAATCATATTTGGAAAAAAGTGTGCATAGATATTAGGTGATCAGTGAGTGAACCGTTGTTTCTGTTTTTCAAATAAACTTTTCTCCTAATAGCAGAACCATCTCTTCTGTGAGAAAATCATTCTCTGTGCATTTGGCAGAGTTGCCTGCACATGCCCACAGCAGTGTCTGTATGACCCAGGCCCGGGGACAAAGAGTGCTACCTCACACCTCATTGACTGTTGAGCTTGTTGTGAAAAGGGCAAGTGACTGAAGTTAGGTAAGTAAAACTCCTCCTTGGTAATTTTCCATCAGAGCCCATTGAGATGCTTTTTACTACAGGGATCAACATGCTGATAGAATGTAAGTCTTGAGAGTTGAAAGACACAAGGAAAGGACAATTAAAAAGAATAGAGGCTGGGCACAGTGGCTCATGCCTGTAATCCCAGCGCTTTGGGAGGCCAAGGTGGGTGGATCACTTGAGATCGGGAGTTCGAGACCAGCCTGGCCAACATGGTAAAACTCCGTCTCTACTAAAAATACAAAAATTAGTCAGGCATGGTGGTAGGTGGCTGTAATCCCAGCTACTCAGGAGACTGAGGCAGGAGAATTGCTTGAACCTGGAAGGCGGAGGTTGCAGTGAGCCAAGATTCTGCCACTGCACTCAGCCTGGGCAACACTGTGAGACTCCATCTCAAAAAAAGAACAGAGAGAAAACTATTGACCTAGATTATTTCAGACTTGGAGCCAGATATGGCCATTTTCTGTACCTGAGCCCAATTGGTAGTGGAGGGGAGCCTTTAGCTTACAATGGAATCACTCTTGATAAGTGATTTGGGATTATTTGGTATTATTCATTGGAAATAATTAATTTGGAATTATTTAAATGTCCTGACTAATCATGTGAGGAAAGAGGTGGGATAAAAACTAATTGCCAAGAAGTTAAGCTGAAAAGCAGGATTCAAAGTTAGCAAGTGATTTGTGTTTGCTAAAACAGTAGGGAAAGTAAATATTAAGCAGAAATTGTGTTGGGTGCAGTGAATTCCTGCATATCATTTTGTAAAGGTTCAGCATTTTCCGCAACGGGAATAAGGAGAAAACATGGAAAAGAGAAGGAATAATTTAAAAATGAAAACATTTTCTGTAAGAGGGCCACAGGCAAAATGAGTCAAAGTTTGGAAAAATCATATGTGAGTTTTGGCTACTTAGGCTGAACTTTAGTTAGAGATTGCCTTTACAAAGATAATGTGTTAGTATCATCATTAATCTAAGAAAACTGCCTGAGGCATTTTTTTAAAAAGCTCTTACATAGGTGAAGTCAGATAAGGTCAGTGCTTTGTTCAGTCTTACATACGATACATCTTTCCATCTGAGCTACTGTGTATAATAGTCACCTTAAGATCAAACCACTATCAGTAACAGGTTCCCTCATATCAAAGTACAGTTTCTTGAGGGATATATTTAACTGCCCAGAAAAAATATATATATTAAATGGCTTTTTCCCCCAAATCAGGACAGAATAGCTTTAGTATTATACCCATCCTTGAAGAGATGGGAATTGGATAGGAAGAAGCACAAGCATTCTGATTCAAAGATATAATAAACTCTCTGGGAGGAGACAGATGTTCAGGGTGTATCTACCTCTAAACAATGGGAAAAGTCACAAAGCAGATTGACATTATCCAGCAATATGGCAATAGGCAATATACATAATCACAACAGAGTCCTTATTGAAAGGTCCAGCAGGCCGGGTGTGGTGGCTCATGCCTGTAATCCCAACATTTTGGCAGGCCGAGGTGGGCAGATCACTTGAGGTCAGGAGTTCGAGACAGGCCTGGCCAACATAGTGAAACCCCATCTCCACTAAAGATACAAAAATGCTGATTGAACATTTTTGGAAATCTAGGACAAGTTTGTCATGGAGCACCAGGACAATTTATCCAAGTCAGAGACTAAAAATTCAGCAGATCTGTTTCTACCTATGCCACTGACATATATAATATGATAATTCACTTTTTGTTGGCCTGTATATTTCTGGAAAAATAAGAACTGGAAGACAGTGACATTTCATAGGAACTGCTGAAAACAGTAATCATTAAATGCTTGTAATTGCCTAGCAAACAAAATATATAACAATCAATATGTATGCTCCCCTAGTAATTAATTTTTAAATGAAGGATTTTTCCATGCAACTTTCCACAGAAAAATCTGATTCCCACAAAAACATATTCCGCTTTATATATTCTTGACTTACATGTCTCCCAAACACTCTCTGAGAAATTCAAATCCCACATACAAAGATTTCTATCTGATCTTTGGGCCTCTCAACCTCTTTCTTGTAAAACACTGCCTGTTCTCAATCGATATTCTTTTGTACCAGCAAAGGTATTGACTGCAGAATGGAAAAATGTGTTTATAGCCACTGTGGCAAGAGAAATGCTAGAGAGATAATTAATCTTAAATAATGTACACTAAAGTAGTTACCTTTAATTTCATTGAGTACATAAGGTCTAGTGCTGCTAGAAATCAGAATCGCAGATCTTAGAACTTAACGTGGTTAAAATGTAAGTGCTCCAATTTGAAGATCTCCAGTCACAAAGAAAAAAATGACACAAATTGCACTGATCCCCCAATTATAGTAATTTTGCAATTTGAAATTTTCTCCATTGTTTTTCATACCGATGTCCACAGTTTACTCGTTCATTTGTACAACTTGCTCGATTGAAAGTGTGTCACAACCTAAAGAAGCTGGTAGTTCACACCCTGACACACTTAGCCTTTCCTAATATAGATGTTGTTGAATATGAATTTCAAATTATGGCTCTATTGTTCCCATGTAACCAGAATCAAAATAAAATCAAGACAATGACTTTTTTTCCTCTTCACTTTCAAGAAAAATTTACTAATGAAACATTTCAAGAAAAATTTACTAATGTGGGAATATGTAGGAGAACAATATCTAGTGGTTGTTAATGGCTATTGACTGAGGAATAAAAGATTCTACTTTTTTACACATTGTTAGAATAATAAATAATAGTGAATATATTCCCATAGTACCTTTCAAATGATTAAAAGTAACAGTCAAATTTAATGAATGACACAGAAAAAAAAGTCACTCTGATGGAATAATGGCCACCTAAAAAATGTCCACATCCAAATTCCCAACACTTGTGAATATGTTACCATAAATGGCAAAAGGTCTTTGCACATGTGATTAAATTAAGGATTCTGGGATGGTGAAAAGATTCTGGATTATTGGGTGGGCCCAATATATACTCAAAAAGAGGAAGGCAGGAGGGACAGGGTCAGGGAAGATATTATGAGGAAGAAGAGGTCAGAAAGAGAAATGTGCACGTGCTATGATACTGACTTTGAGGATGAAGGAAGAAATCTGGAGGTAGGAAATGTGGGTAGCCTCAAAAGCTGAAAAATGCTGGGAAATGAGCTCTCCCTTAGAATCTCCAGTTGGAATTCAGTCTTTCTGATACCTTGATATTAGGACTCCTGACCTCCAGAAATGTAAGACAATAAACTTGTGTTTTTTTAAGCCACTAAATTGTGTCAATTTGTTATAACACTAAGAGGAAATTAATGCACTCTATGACTCTATTACTTTTTCAAATTTGACATTTTGAAGCATATGAATTAAAATTAAATTGTGTAATCATGTTAACATTTCAACTGGATTTGGCATAGATTTGAGGTATACAGGCACTGAAAATTATTTCTGAAAAATAATCTCAAACTGGTAAGAGAAAACAAGTGCACCTTTTCTCTCTCTCTTTCTCCCTCTAAGTAATGCAGAATAATAAATAATGAAGAATAAGAAAATAATAATGTACATTATTAAACTTGCTTGTAAAACATTGGCAGTAATAAGACATTATAGTAAATATATCAATTGGAAATAGCAAATACATATTTGGTGTTCATAAAATCATGAGCTGCACCAATATTCCTGGAAAACTAAATGTTAAACTTACATATAAAAAAAAAGTTTAGTTGGATGCCACAGTACTCATAGCAATCCACAGATTCAATGCAATCCCTATCAAAATCCCAACAATTTTTCTTTCAGAAATAGAAAAATCATCCTAAAATTTAGATGGAATCTCAAAGGACCCTAAAGAGCCAAAACAATCTTGAAAAGAAAGAACAAAATTGGCAGCCTCACACTTCCTGATTTCAGAATATACTACAAAGCACCAGGAATCCACACAATGTGGTACTGGCATAAACACAGATATACAGACCACTGGAACAGAATAGAAAGTTCATAAGTAAACCTTTGAGAAATTATTTTTGACAAGGATGCCAATACTACATATAGGAAAGTCGCTAGAGTAGATGGTGATGGAAAAACTGAATATCCATTTACAAAAGAGTGAAGTTGGACACTTACCTTATACTATATACAAAAATTAACAAACTGGTTAACAGATATAAACCAAAGATCTAAAACTATAAAACTTCTAGAATTAAAAAAAGGAGAAAAGAGTTCAGATATTATCTTTAGCAATGATTTCTTGAATATAACATTGAAGCAAAGACAACAAAAGAAAAAATGGACAAATGGGACTCCATCAAACTTAAATCCTTCTGAGCATCAAAATGGACAATCAACAAAGTGAAAAGGCAATGTGAAAAAGGGACGAAATATTTGGAAAACATATGACACATTAGGGGTTACTATCCAAAATATATAAAGAACCTCTAAACTCAACAATAAAAAAAAAAACCTGATTAAAAAATTGGCAAAGGATCTGAATAGACCTCTCTTCAGGAAAGACATACACATAGCCAACAAGCACTTGAAAAGATGCTTGACACCACTAATTCTTTGGAAAATGCATAATCAAAACCACGGTGACATATTATCTCATACCCATTAGGATGGCTACTATTTAAAAAAAAAGAAATAACAAGTCTTATCAAGAATGTGGAGAAACTGACACCCTTGTACACTTTTATTAGGAATGTAAAATGGTGCAGTCACTATGGAAAATGGTGTGAGAGTCCCTTAAAAATATTAAAACAGAAAATTACTATATGATCCAGCAATCCCACATGCAGGTACACATCCACAATAATTCAAAACATGATCTTAAAGAAATATCTGCACACCTTGTTCATTGAAGCATTATTCACAATTGCCAAGAGATGTAAGCAATCCAAATGTCTACAACCGATGAATGGATAATGAAAACATGGCATATACAAGCAATGGGATAGTATCCAACCTTAAAAAGAAGAAAAACCTGTCACATGCTACAACATGGATGACCCTCAAAGACAATTATGCTGAACGAAATAAGCCAATCACAAAAGGACAAATATTGTATACTTTGAAGTATCTAAAGTAGCAAAAATTATGCAAACAGAAAAGTAGAAAGTGATTGTCAAGGGATAGGGGAACAGGGAGAGGAAATTAGAGTTTAATGGAAATAGATTTTCAGATTTGCATGATGGAAAAATTTAGAGATCTGCTGCACAAAAAAGTGGATATACTTAATATTACTGAGCTGTACATTAAAAAATGATTAGGAGACAAATTTAATATATGTTTTACCACAATGAAAATAACCACCTTGTTTCGGTTTGAACTAATTTTAGGTTTATAGAAGTTACAAAGATAATACAGAGAATTCTCACTCTAATAACAGCATTTTACCTATGAATAATTTAAGTGAATAAATTAACATTGGTGTCATATTAAGTAAACTACAGACTTTATTCAGATTTCAGTAGTTTTTCCACTAATGTCTTTTTCTGTTCAGGATCCAATCAGGAAGAAAACATTGTATTTCTTCATCAAGTCTCCTTAGTCTTCTCTGATCTAGAGAGTTTTTTAGTATTTCCCTGGTTTTCGTGACTTGACATTTTTGAAGAGTTCTAGCCAGGTATTTTATAGACTGTCTATCAATTTGAGTTTGTCTTATTTTTTTCTCATTATTAGATTGGGGTTATGAATTTTGTAAAGAACCCCACATAGGTGAAGGCCCTTTCTCACTGCATCACATCAGGAGGTACATGCTATCAATAAGCGTATTAGGGGTGCTGTTAACCTTGGTCATTTGGTAAGGTGGCATCTGACAGTTTTTTGCTTAGTCTTCCCTTTCCATACTCTGATAGAAGTGAGCCACTAAATCCAGCCTATGATCCAGGGGTAGGGACATAAGTTCACCTTTAGCAGAAAGCAATCTCAACGAATTTGTGGAAACATGCTAGAAGCATCACATGATTAATAAATATTTTAGAGAAAATACTTTGAGGCAATGCAAATATTCTGCTTCTCCTTAAAGTTTTTTCCACTTATTTTAGCATTCGTCACAAATCTTGCCTGCCAAAATTATTACTGAGAGGTTCTAATGGTGATTTGTTTTTATTTCTCCCATTCTTTCTACATTTTTTGTTTGAAAATTTTCTGCAAGAAAGATTTTTTCTTTTTCATGTATGTATTTATTTAAACATTTATTAATCTCGTTATAGATTTGTGGATATTTATTTTATTCCTTGAGTTATACACCAAAATTGTCATTTTTATTTTGTTGCTCATTAATTTCATATTTTAAAACATGCAAATACTGCAGGATAGAAATACAAGTGACTTAAAGATCATTTTTGCAAAGTATTTAAAATAACTGGGAAGTTTTACAAACACATGGACATGTAGAAGGGAACAGCACACACTGGGGTCTTCAGGAGGGTGGAGGATTGGGGAGGGAGAGGATCAGGAGAAACAACTAATGGGTACTAACTGCTTAATACCTTGGGATGAAATAATCTGTATAACAAACCCAATGACACACATTTACCTATGTAAGAAACCTGCACTTGTACCCCTAAACTTAGAAGTTTTTTTTAAAAAAGAAAACATTTCATTTGTATGTATTGTCCTGTGATTAATGGACCAGTGAATAATGATTGTGAATTGTTGGGATTGTCTTAAAAGCCTCATTTGGCAAATTTTGATTATCCCTTGTCCATTATACACATTCCACCTTTTTTTAATTAAAGGAAAAACTACTCTTGATGTAAAGGTGTTTAATTTTTGCTAATAATGAGTTGGTATTAATACCTAAGTACGTAAACTTTACCATAGAGTAAAAAAATAAATAAATAAAATAAAAATTTTAATAAAGTCTTTTCACATTTAACATATATTAGAGTCATCTGAGGAGCTAGAAAAAGGAGTTGATTCTTGGCTCTATTATGATTTAGAAAGTCTGTGGTGGGGCATACATTTAGCATTTTAACAAATATATCAGATTATTTTGATACATGCCCATGAAAAAGTTTGAGATGTATTGCTTGAAGTAAACATCACTCACTATTGTTTAATATGTGGGAAAATATAGCACTTGGAGTTCGTTTTTTATTATTTGTGAATAAACGGATCTGTAGAAATCTGATTGGATAACCTTAAGGAGAAATGTTTGAAAATGTTCATGTATTAAGTAGAAGTTTCAGAATGCCATAGTTCAATATTATATATTCTATTTATCATTAATGATGCAAGTAAAAGTATAAATATTGTGTCTGTCAAATTTGACAATAATATAACATTAAAGGGTTCTAAGAGCACCAGTTCAGTAAGTAAAACTTACTTAACTCAAGTAGGTTCATGATAAATAGCTAAGATGAGGATAATTTTCATCTTTTCAAATATTTCATTGATTATCATCCATTTTATAGATTTATTTGTAGCACAAGGGATGACTGAAAGGGGCAGTCATATGAGAAATAAATGTATACTAATTATTTGTTCACTGTGTTTAATGAGAACATTTAAAAAGAAGTATGAAGCTTAATCGTGCTTTATTTTCCTACTGCTGTAATCTTTCCCAAAAAGTAACATAAGCCTTTTTTGTTCTTATTTATGAAATCAAATGTCCTTAGCCCAGAAAAGACAAATGGTAGTGCCTCTTTTAAATTACTCAATTACGTGGACAGAAACTAACCACTTGATAGAAGAAAAATGCTGAAATGACAAAAACCTGTGACTCCCATCTGATGTAATTATATAGGGCAGATTTTCATAAGGTCTCAGAAGGCAGAATATTTCATTTGTCTATGCAAATTTCACTTAGGCGCTAATAAGGTCTCTTAAGCTATGCAAAGACCTGAAATAAAAGTCACCTGCATTTCACAGTAAAATCAGATTCATCTTTTCCTAGAAACTAATAGCTGAAAGAAGAGTTCCTAGAAAACAAATCCAGAAAAATAATGCATCTTGACTTTGTATCTGCAGTATAAGCATAATTTTTCCACACTTTAATAGCCCAGATGAACTTAAACTAAACCAAAAATGCTGGGGTCTGGAGGTGAACATGGTGGAGTAGCGTCTTCTTAGGCATAAGTGGAATGAGAAGTGTGGGAATAAAAACATGGAGCTACATGCTCAGCAGTGGCATGAGGGATAAAAACAGAATTCCTATAGCTGCAAGGTGACCTGGTTGAAGGGGTTGTTAGCATGCAAGGAATGTAATTAAGGGGCAAGTATTTATGTCAGGAAGAGTTTCTCATTAAATGCCTCCCTGCAATAATGCGCTTACCATGTTTTCAGTTTCCTTTGACATATTTTTGAAAAAAGAGTAACAAAATGACTCATTGACTCCTATTTGGTTTAACATGGGAGGCTATTCCAACAATGAGTTTAGAATGGGAATGTAAAAACCATAGCACCTTAAGAGTTCCAAGGGCACAGTAAAGAAAATTATATGGTAGGAGCACATTTACTCACTACCAGAACTAAGGCATATAAGAACGTGTTTACTTCTTCTAACTGTAAGTGTACCACACATGATTTAGAAACTTATGATAGGTATGTGGATATGTAGCCATGATTGTATTTTTACAGGCTACTATTACATTTATTCTATTACATATGGGTTTTCATTGTACGCCCATATAAAGTCACACAAATATAGTGTTACTAAAATCTAAAAGAATGTGACTGTGAAATTACTTTCACGACTATAGTTTCATTTAAAGGTAATTATGTATGAGATTCATAATGTTTTAGCAGTTCTGTGCTCTGCATATTATACATATTCATATTAACCTTTCAAAATAATTTGTCAATCAAAAATGAAATGTTTTTATGCAAGAATATGGCATCATACCAATTCAAAACCACCTCTGATTGACAAGGGTGGATACTATAGGACTGCAGAATGAGAGTTGAGGCACTGGCTCCTGAAGAAACTACCAGTCCTTTGTTTACAAAAACAAACGTACTCACCCAGGCATTGCTCCCTTCCTCCCTTGAGCTTACATAACTTTTCCAACTCAATATCACATCTTCAATTTGTTTCCTTCCTCTGATTTCTAATTACCTATAAACAAATTAGATTCTATGTCCAACAAAGACTCTTCCTTGTACCCTGCTGCACTTCTCTCTCTCATCATTCCTAAACTTCAGGTAAGCATTCCATGTATTTTGCTTACATAGCCCGCTAGTCCATAATAGCTTCCTAGCCGCCTTTTGCCCTTATTACATCCATAGAATGGTCTTTCCTTCAAGTGCTAAGATCCCTCAAACTGCCCAAACAATAACTGTTTCTGAGACCTTTTTTTGCTGGAATTAAGAGGGAAAAAGGAATGGATCTGGTGCTAAAGTCATAATGTCACTATTTTTATAATATCAAAATACTTCCTTTCACTTGCTGCTTCATAAATACATCAACAAACATAATTTTTACTTTTTTCATTCCTGCAATTGCCACCAAGGCCATTAACAACATATCGTTATGCCATAACAATTTAAATGTCTCATAAAGTCTATCACAAAGGAATTCTGTCTTTATACATTTGTCTTCACATTATTTTATTGGAGAGAAAATCCTAATAGTAAAATATAAAGGGAGTAAGAGCTACTTTTTAATAAACAGAATATTTAGAATTGAAGAACTGAATGGTCATCTTAATTTTGTTTCAATGGATTGTAAATATAATTCATGCTTGTTCTTTTGCTTTTTGTGAGTAACATATCCCACACATAATCCATACAGATATCTCTTTATGTTCAACAAATACTTGCTGATCTTCATAGTCCAATATTTGCAATTCATATTTAATATTCTATATCTGTAAATTTGAATTATATATAATTCTTTTATAGTGACATAACTAAATCTCCATCATATGTACAGCTAAATCCTAACTACTTAATTGGTATCATCTTCTGAAGCACATGGTATGCAATTAAAGCATTTGAATAACTATTTTAACTGAAGAGTAAAACATAATCAGTCAATCCTGATTTAGATGTAATTTTCTATATATGGAAATTAGAATTAAACATTAAGAACCATAACACTTAAAACTACATATTGCAGTGTACTTACTGGTATTTCACAAGGTGGTTGTCAGTTTTAAGGGAAAGTTAGACTAGGAACCCAGGGAGGAAATAAACCCTGTAGGAGGAAGTGTGATGCAGTGAAAAAGCACCGGCCTGGGAACCAGGGTCACCAAGCTCTGAACAGACCCTGGCTCTATTGCTTTATAACTTTTTGAACTTAGGCACAGATAAGTGCTGAAATTTCTCTGTCTCCTCTCTAAAGTGAATCTTCCTTTCCAGAGTCCTTGGAGGACTAAATGCAGTGGTGGATATAAACAACTTAACTACATGTCTGACATATAGCAGATGTTAAGTAACTTTCAGTTTCTCTCCCTCTCTATACACACTCAACTATTCTTTAAGTTAAAATGCAATAAAAATGTTATTCCTCAATGAAAAGTAGAAATAAACAGGCAAAAATGTCATCTCACTCTAGAGATACAAGTTGCCATGGCAATGCAAATATCATACTACTATTCTCTCTAGTTAGGTAGTAACAGGAATATGTTTTACCTACTGAAAACAGCATTTAGAAAAGTCTCAGCGTTACTAGCGTTGGTGGATTTGTATAAATTCACTCGTTGGGAACTGGATCCAGCCCAAGGCCTGTAATTCTCTTCTGCTGGGAAACAAAGATAGGGCCTCAAAGGAAGGATTCCTCAAATTGTGAGAGATTTTCCTTACTCTCCCTTGAAACACTAATCAGGATATTTCCTGGCTTCAAAGATAAATTTCATTTTTGTGATAGATTGAAAGAAGTGGGTACAAAGTGTTTGGTCAGACTCAGGGAGGAGACCACCCCTCATATTGTCTTATGCCCAATTTCTGCCTCCAAAGAAAGAAGAAGTAAAAACTAAAAGGCAGAAATGAAATCCACAGCAGAGACAGTCTGGCACCACACCCTGGCCCTGGTAGTTAAAGATCGACCCCTGACCTAATCAGTTATGTTATCTATAGTTACCAGACATCGTACAGAAAAGCACTGTGAAAATCCCTGTCCTGTTCTGTTCCGTCCTAATTACCGGTGCGTGTAGTCCTCAGTCACGTACCCCCTGCTTGCTCAATCGATCATGACCCTCTCACATGGACCCCCTTAAGTTGTGAGCCCTAAAAAGGGACAGGAATTGCTCACTCCGGGAACTCGGTTGTTGGAGATGTGAGTCTTGCTGAAGCTCCCGGCCAAATAAAGCCCTTCCTTCTTTAACTTGGTGTCTGAAGGGTTTTGTCTGCGGTTTGTCCTGCTACAATACTATTAAGCTCAGCATTATATTTTCTTTCTAAGTACTTTTTGAAATAAGTGTATCACTTATGCAAACTGTTGAGAACAGTCTCTGTGAGGGAACTGCTTAAGGACAACCATTTGTACTACATTTTAATCACTAATAAATCAACTGAGTAGCAGATGTGGTACAGTGTATTGTGATTCTGACTGACATCAGTGTATGAGATGTGTATTTCCTTCTCCTGTTTTCAGATTACTGAAATTATGTATGTTCCCTACATAGTCTACATTCTCCTGTCAATATAATCCCTCTTGGCTGAATTCTCAAGTTTTATTTCCTAAAATATTGCTATTTTCTGAAAGAATTGCTTGAGCCAGTATATAATTTTCAACTGTGCCTTTTCGTAATAAAAATCTGGTGGTTCTGCAAAGTTCCTAACACATTAAATAATACATTTGTATTGTCAAATAAAAAAGTGTAACACAAACTTGTTACATAATAGGACAGTAATTCTCTAAAAACTTACAAATACACAAGCACACATATATGAGTATAGATAAGATCAGAATGTATGTGACAACATTCACAGTGGCTGAAATTGATGGTGGGGGTTGCAGGGATTTTTATTCATTTCTGCCTATTTCCTGTATTTTCCAAATTTTCTGCATTAAACATACATTACATCTTATGTTAAAATGTATTTTATTGTTAAACAGTGAATAACTATCAGTACAAATTCTATACATATAATTATAAAACATCCTGGGTTTTACTTAGAGCCTCAAATTTATACAATGTGAGGTTTCTAAAAAATTTCATTGTGAAAAAGAACACATGAACATAAAATGCATATAAATATATTTCTGGATTAAAAATAATAAAACAAACATTTTTAAATCCCCCACCAAAACTGAGAAATAGAACATCCAATCAGTACTTGGACTCCTGTCTCCCCACCTTGTTCTGTTTCCAATCTGTCTTGACTATTCTTCACCTATTTTCTTTCTATACACATTTTAGATTCAGTTTATCATTTTTAAGGAAAGTCTCTGCTGATTGGAATTGAATTGTACCTATAAATCAAATTCATAAAAATGTCAATTTGTGAAATTGATTTATCCTAATCAATCACATTTAGTCTTCTTTCAGTGTCTTTCAACACAAGTTTATAACATACTGCATAGATGCTGCATATCTTTGGTTGGATTAATTCCCAGACATCTTAATGATATTTTCTTATCTTTTTTTTTTTTTTTTTTTTTGAGACAAAGTCTCACTCTTGTTGCCCAGACTGGAGTGCAATGGTGCAATCTCGGCTCACTGCAACCTCCACCTCCCAGGTTCAAGAGATTCTCCTGCCTCAGCCTCCCATGTAGCTGGGATTACAGGAGCATACCACCATGCCCAGCTAATTTTTGTATTTTTAGTAGAGATGGGGTTTCACCATGTTGGCCAGGCTGGTCTCGAACTCCCAACCTCAGGAGCTCCACCTGCCTTGGCCTCCCAATGTGCTGGGATTACAGGCATGTGCCACCATGCCTGGCATCTTAATGATATTTTCTAACTATTTTTCACTTGTATGGAAATGCAACTTTTGTTACAGTGTTTGTACTTCTGTAACTATTTTTTCTCTTGAAATGTCTGTCATTTCCTGGCAGAAATGTTTTAAATATTTTCCACTATGATGGGGATTTATAAATTACTCCATGTGATAATGTCTAATTTTGAAAGTTATTTAATGTACTGTTGACCTTTGAACAATGCGACAGTTGGGGCACTGGCTACCACATGCAGTCAAAAATTTATGTATAGCTTTTGACTCCCCAAAAACCTAACAACTAATAGCCTACTGTTGACTGGAAGCCTTACAAATAACATAAACAGTTGATTAAAACATATTTTGCACATTATATGTATTATATATGGTATCTTACAATAAAGTAAGCTAGGGAAAATTAAATGCTATTAAGAAAATCCCAAGAAAGAGGGAATACATTTACTATACATTAAATGGAAGTGAATCATTATAAACATCTTTATTCTCATCTCACATTGAGTAGGCAGAGGAGGAGCAGCAAAAAGAGGAGTTGGTTTTGCTGTCTCAGGAGTAGCAGAGGCAGAAGAAAACCTGCATTTAAGTGAATCCAGGAAGTTCCAACTTGTGTTGTTCAACAGTCAATTGCATATAAATATGTAAATATGTAACTATATACTTCTAGAAAAGTGAAACTCTTTTTTGAGACAGAACCTGGCTCTGTCACCCAGGCTGGAGTGCAGTGGCACGATCACAGCTCACTGCAACTTCCGCCTCCCAGGTTCAAGTGATTCTCCTGCATCAGCCTCCCGAGTAGGTGGGACTACAGGTGTGCACCGCCATGCTCGGCTAATTTTTTTGTAGAAAATTGCAACTTTTATAAGTATGTAGTCAGGCTTTCCCTCTAGCAATACATTTTGGCTTAATGTCTAATTTGTGTGTTATTATTGTAGACACATCAGTTTGATTCGTTTTTTTTTTTTTTCCAGGAGCAGAGGAAGAATAGAGGGGTAGTATTTGCTTACATACTTAAAAAAGCACGACTCTATACTTATTTTTTCACACAGCCTGGCATTTTTTTCTCTTTTAATTGTTGAGTATAATGCATTCATATCAATTATGATATTTTGGATTTCTCCAAATCATTGTTCTGGGATTATTTTGAATTATTCTTTCCTCTATTCTAATGTTTTCTTTTCACCATTTTGGTAATTATATTCATCAGTCTTATTTTTAGTAATTATATAGCTTTTAACCTTCATACTTAATAACATATGCAGTATGCCAATATACTTACCCTTGTCCTAAGTCATAAATGTCCTAAGAATGCTTTAGATCTGACTGTATCTTACAATTTTTATGCCAGCTTTGCCTAATATGTTGGATCTGCTTATTCTTAACTCCACACACAAAAAAGAATTGATATCATTATTTCAATTTTTACTAATTTCCTGTATCTCAAACCTTCTACTTAGAATTAATTTTCAATAACCAGAGACCTACCTTATAATTTTTTTTCAGAGTGGTCTGTTGGTATTAATTCTGGTAATAAATTAATTTGGCAATAAAAATTTCCAATCTTTTTTTTTTCTTTTTCTCTTTAATTCATTTTATTTTTGAGCTGCATTTCACATTTGCTGAGTTGCATGGGATTTTTCTCTTGATATATTGAGTATATATTTATATTGCTTTCAGGCTTCTGTTCTTGCTATCAAGAAGTTGGTAGTGCTTTCTAAGTGATCTTTTTTCTGTGGATACTTTTAAAGATTTTTCTGTCTTTGGTATTATGTACTCTCAGTGTGATATGGTGTGTGTGTATGTATGTGTGTGTGTGTGTGTGTGTGTGTGTACTTATTCCATGTGAGTTTTTTTGGGCTTCCTGATATGGAGTTGGTATTTTCAACAATTCTTGAAGTTGCCAAATATTATCTCTTCAAGTATTGCCAGATTTCTTTTCTCTCTGTTATTTCCTTCTAGAACTCAATATAATTGGTATATGTTAGACATGTTCATGTGATTCTTAGTTTTAATTAACATCTCTTTTATCATTTACATTAATTTTGCTCTGTGCTACATTTCAGATATTTGGTTTGATACTCCAGTTCACTAACTTTCAGCTGCATTTAATCTGTTCTTTAACTTGTCTATTTTAAAATTTCATTTATTATTTTTACTTATTTCTAGAGTTTCATTTGATTCTTTCCAAGTGTGTTGGTCTTTTATAAAATCCATTCTTATTTATCCACAATTTATATTTTCTATTTTTATAATATATTATTGTTATTCAGTATTCTATGCCCAATAATTTCAACGTTTAAGTATTTTTGAGTCTAAGTCTGCTGTTTCTTTTCTCTTGTTTTCTGCTCACACTCATATTAGAGCTTGTGTATTTGTGCTTCTGTATCTGTAATTTTCAAATCTAAGCTCACATTTCTTAGAACTTCAATTCAGAAGGTTTTGAAGGCCATTGTTAAAGGTACAGTCTTCAAGACAGGATACGTATTTGCACTTAGGTGGTGCTATGGACTGAACTGTGTCTTCTTCACATTCCTATGTCAAAACGCTAATCACCAATGTGGCTGTATTTGGATATAAGGCTTTAAGGAAATAATTAAGGTTAAATGAGATCATAAGTATGGAACCTGATCCAATAGGAACACTGGCCTTATACAAAGAGAAAGGAAGAGAAATGTCTCTCTCTCTCTTCCTTCCGGTGTACAGAGGAAGAGCCATTGTGAGGACAAAGCAAGAAAACAACTGCCTGCAAGCCAGGAGTGGAACCTTTATCAGAAAGCAACTGTGCAGAACCCTGATTTTAGATTTTGTAGTCTTCAGAAAAGAAACAAAAATTATTTTTGTTTAAGCTACCCAACTTACGGTATTTTGTTATGGAAGTCTTAGCAGACGAAGACAGACAGCATTATCAACATAATGCCTTTTTAAATTTGATTTTCATTTTGAAAGATTTTTTCAGACCCGGGTTATATTTACAAGTTTTCAGGGCAAATGTAATGTCTCCATTAGGTACCAAATTCTAATCAAGCAAGTTCATTCCCAAGTCATAGTTACACTCAAGATAGAGCATTCTGGGAAAGAGAAGTAATTGTTGAGTAGCCCTTCCCATCATGAATGGAAACAGAAAACAAGAGTTGAAAATAGAAATAAAAGTAAGAAAATAAAGTGCAGTGGATGGAATATTTAGTGAAACAAAGAAAAAGAGTGACAGGAAGGAAAGAGAAAGAATTCTAAATGGAGATCATAACAAGGGAATGGAAAAAAGGCTATAAAAAGTAGTACAGAAATTTGGCACATCCCTAAGAGAGTCAGTAATGGGTACACATTGAGCTACAAGAAGAAAAGGAAGGAAAGTTACTTATGTACAAGTTCTAGTTCATGCCCAGCACCGTCTATGTATATTATCAATGTTAGCTCATTTAGTCTTCTCAGTGGTGTTGTCAGGTAGATATTTTCGTCTTCACAATAGCCCACTACTTGATATTTTCTGAATCTAAAGTACACTGTTAAAAATGATAATGACTAGCCACGCATGGCTATTTAAATGAATAAAAATTAAATACAATGGAATTTAGAAAAATTAGAAAAATTTAGTTTCTTATCTATACTAGCTACATTTCAAGTGTTCAGTAGCTGCATGTGGCTGGCAGCTCCCTATCGGGATAGTGCAGACTGAGAGCATTTTCATTATCACAGAGACTAGCAGGCCAGCATTCGTCTAATGTGGTTCTTCAAATAAATTCTTAATAAATAATTTCTTATAATTCTGGCAAGGTATTGTATCTAGATGTTCTTTAATTTGCAAGTTTTATGCATAGAAGAATATACATTTTATAGCAAGCTTGCAAAAAGTGTTTAGTGTGCTATTTAAAAAGTTAATATACTGTCTTAAAATACTTGAAAGGCATGAATAATTTAAATAAATTTAATTTGTTGCTAAATCAGGTAAGTGAACTAACATGTAAAAAGGCATATAAGCTTAAGTGATCTGAGACAGTAATAAAAAACAAATACACACATATACACACCTACAAATATTTGACAGTTCTCAACCAGATTCCAGAGAAAAGGTAATTTCTTCAAAACATACAATATCTTTGTAGGGCTTAAAAATAAGACAGTAACCATTATTTGTTTCTTTAATGATGAAGAATTCAATAAAGAAAAGTAATATATCCAGTCATAGGATTTCTCGGCTGAATGGTCCAGACTGCTTTCCACAATGGCTGAACTAATTTACATACGTACCCAAAAGAAAACAAATCATTCAACCAAAAAGACTCATGCATTCCTACGTTCATCACAGCACTATTCACTACAGCAAAAACATGAAGTCAACCTAGCTGCCCATAAATGGTGAACTGGATAGAGAAAATGTGGTACATAGATACCATGGAATAGTATGCAGCCATAAAAAGAATGAAATAATGTTCTTTGTAGTAATACATATGCAGCTGGAGGCCATTATGCTAAGTGAATTAATGTAGGAACAGAAAACCAAAAACTGCATATTCTCATGTATAAGTAGAAGCTAAACAATGAGTACTCATGGACATAGAAGATGGCAACAATAGAAACTGGGAATTACTATGGTTGGGAACAAGGGGTGAAAAACTAGCTATTGGGTACTATGATTATACTTGGGTGATGAAATTATTTGTACACCAAATTTCAGCATCACACAATATAGCCAAACCTATACATGTACTCCTTGAGTCTAAAATAAAAATCAGAAAAAGGAAACGTAATAGTTTTAACCTGAATTTTTTATTATTTTTATTTTAAACATTTAATTATATATTATTAATTATAACCAGTATTTTCCCTCATTTAAGTGAGACGTGTTGTCCTTTCAACATCTTTTTGCTTTGCTACTCTATGATATTAAAATATCTAATGCATAATTCCAAAGAATATTTTCTCTTTACCATAATATCTTAAATCAAAGTTAAGAGATTTTAAGGGATACTTAAAGTAGCTCCCTCCCATCTCCTCTCTGTATATTTAAACACAGAGAATTCTGATGACAATAAAAAGATACATAAACATAATTGTATGGTGTTTTCTATGATGAAATATATTTGACTTCCTTTTCACTATATTTAAGCAAGAAACTACAAAGTATCATCTGGTACAGAGGCTTTAGAAAATTATTGCGTCACAGTTTACTTTTCAAACTGATTGTTCAAAAAGAAAGTCTTCAGACTGTACAGAACATCAAGAATCATTACAAGAAGAAATTGCAAACCTTTTAAAGGAAAAAATCATTGTAAACTTCCATCAGGGGAAAGATACTGGGCAAGATGTTGTTAGCGTCTCTAAACTCCAGAGGACAAGGCCAACTCTCATATCAGCAAATAAACAGATAATAACTGAGAAGTTCAAGGTGTCTCTCAAATCATTATTTTCCTCTTAAATCCTGTCGATTATCTTAAATCCTACAGACTACAACGAACTGAAATACTTACGGGGAAGAACATCAAGTATTAAATCTGTTCATGTCTGTAACTGGCATTCACAGAAAACTATCTCTAACTTTATTCTTTGTTTTGGCAATTCTTAAAGAATTTGTGATATCATCATGACGGCACTTGGGAATTGGAGGAAGAACAAAGATGGTGCTTTGTTGCTTAACGACACCATTCCTCTACCCATCCAAACCCAAAACTATGTGTCTTGGCTATTCTTTTTACCAAGAACTTATAAAGGATGAATACTAAATTTTCTGGTTTTAGTCATAGAAAATCTGTAAATTTATTACCATAGTAGGATCTCAAATATACTGTTGTAAATCATCCAAATGCCAATATAAGGACAGACTGTAATACTTTATGCACCAGTTCTTGAAAATACAATATCCCTAGACATCTACCTACATGTTTTCTGAAATTCTTTAAGTAAACTCTGATTTTGGTTCTATTTAGAAAATGCTATATCTAAATACTCCAGAATGCTACGGAAATACTTTGAATTCCACACAGTGATTTGTTTTCACTTTATTTTTATTAAGGTGTATCATAACATCAGTAATGTGTACTAATCTTAAGTATAAGGCACAATGAAATTTTACATTTATCATCTGGGCACCCAGATTAAAATATGCAACATTTTCCGTACCCTAATATGATTTATATTTCCCCTTCCCAGTCAATTCCTCTTTCTAAGAGGTAACTACAAGTGAGACTTCAATCACCTTCCATTAATTTCACTTGTTTTAAAATTTCACCAATAGAATAACAATAAACACACTTTTTGTATCTGGCTTGTTTCACGCAACCTTAGGTTTTGAGTTTCATCCATGTTGTTGCCTATATAAGTTCTTTTTAAAATTTCTGGTAAGTATTGAGTATATTGTTTATCAGTTGGGGTGTTTATTTTTTTCACCCAAGAGATACATTTTTACTTTTAAAATTTCAGTTGTTTTGTGGGGGGGATGCTACATGTTTTTGATTAGACCTCTGATTCAGGAAATCTCACAGACTTGCAGATTTGACAATCCTATTTCAGGCAACTGTTGAAGCATCAATGATAGCTCTTTGCAGAGTTTTGATAGACTTCTCATTCAGTTTAACATGTCACCTTCAAGTTTCTCAAAACTTTTCCTTTGAATCCATCCCTCAAAAAGTTAAGAATATCACCATTCTTAACTAGTAGAAATGCATCCTCAACATGCCAGAGTCTATCTGGTATCAAAGCTATGACACATTGTTGCTTTATCTGTGTTTTTTCCCCACTAAACCAAAAAGGAGGGCCTATATACTTTTTCAATTTAAATTGCTAGTGTGGAGATCTCTGCTAGGTACAAAGCAGACACTCACAAATATTAAAGTGATATGGTAATAAAAATCAAACACGTTTCAAAAGACTGTAATTTACTTCATATTACCTTAATTCATTAATTAATATGTTGAATGGTTGTATTTTTGGATTACTAAGGCTATTTGTGTATTTTACAGAAGTAACCATTTCGTTTTGAATCCTCAAACAGCTTTTGTTATAACTGCAATGTTTTTTACAGGAGGATTTTTAAGAGGCTTTCTGTATCAGAGAGAATATATGAAATTGGAAAGCAAAGGTAACTTTGAATATACATTAGACATATTCGATCCTTGAGAGAAAACCATCAACCAAAATTTCACTTGATTGGCCCAGGGCTTATACTCTGTAACTTTGTACATATTGCTACCAGGGCCTTATTGCATTTATAAAAGAAAGATAGATAACAAAATGTTGTTCTTTCCTGTGGCGAGAATGCTAAGCATAGATCAGTTAAGGTATCTAGGTGCTTTGTTCTAATCACAGTGAATGTTATGTTACAGAGAGTTATTATCCTGGCTATTCTAATAGTGATTTAGAACTTTTCTTTCACATAGCAGAAATGACTTCTGATGGCACACTCAAGTGATAAAGGAGGTACTCATTCACTATCTGACTCACATTTATCAAGCCTCATCTTAAAGAGTTTCTTCTGACTCCCTATATATTTAAATCTGTTGAATTCTTGCTGAAATACACTGGTTGCAATTTCTGGAAGGAGTTGTTCACATGGTTACACACATCATTGGGAAGTTATTTGTGACTATTTAAAAATAATATTGTCTCAATGTAAAACATATTATTATTATTGTTTTTTGAGATAGAGTTTCACTGTTTGTGTCCAGTCTGGAGTGTAATGGCCTGATCTCAGCTCACTGCAACCTCTGCCTCCTGGGTTCAAGTGATTCTCCTGCCTCAACCTTTCGAGTAGCCGGGATTACAGGCGTGCACCACCACACCTGGCTAATTTTGTATTTTTAGTAAAGACGGGGTTTCACCATGTTGGCCTGGCTGATCTTGAACTCTTGAGCTCATATGATCCACACACCGGGGCCTCCCAAAGTGCTGGGATTACAGGCATGAGCCACTGTCCGGCTGTAAAACATATTATTAAAGAATATACTCATTCACTATCCTGAATCCATAGGTATCTTTAAACTTTGCATTTTAATTAAATGCTTTAGCTTTGCAAGCATATTCTCTTTCATGTGATACTATGTACATAGCTCAAGCATAGTGTCCCCTTGAGATTATAATAGTAATAATAAAAAGTAGTAGGGATTTTTACCTACAGCTAAAGTCAATTATTTTTTTCTCTCACTGTGATGGTCTTTTGCATCTTTCGATTTCAATTCCATGTGGATTTGGAGAAGGAAAACAAAAAGAAAAGAAAATACAGTGTTTGATCCCAATAGCAAGTCAAGAGTATACTTTGGCAAAATATTTCTATATAGGTATATTCTTAAAGTTACACAAATATAAGACCATCTTAGAAGAATTGCTTGAAATCACTTGTAAACCAAGCACTGAATTTCTGACTTCTGCAGCTGAAACAACAGCTGCTTCAAAGAGCATGCTCTTAAGACATGTGACATGACAGACATGTTTTTATTTATTTATTTTTCCCAGTATACCCTTTCTTTTCTAGACAAGTTAATGTTTAAGGTTCACTCTTGACTGAGAAAAAAAATAATTCTTGAGATGCAGCTCTTGAGTTAAATAGATCATAGTGAAATGATCTGTTAAAGAACTGTCATTATAGAACTACAACAAAAGTACTCATAGACATCTTCACTTGCTAATAAAACCATATTCCCACAAGTCCCTCACATTTTCACAATAAGCAGCCACCATCTAGAGACATGGTTCACTTTATAACCCAAAACAGAAACTTTTAAAAAGCAAGCACATCAAATACCTCCATTTTCGAGCCACAGCCAATTTCCTACAGCACTGGCTTTCTAAGTGTGGTTCTCAAACCAGCATTAATATAATCTGGGAACTTCACAGAAATGCAAATTCCCAGGCTCCATCCCAGACCTACTAAAGGATTCACAGGCTGGGGACAAATGATACTTTAAACAAGCTCATCGGGGGATTCTGATGCACACAAAAGTTTGTAAACCACTGTTCCATAGAAATATTGAACTAAAAGAATATGAAAATATCTGGAAGAAGAGTCAGTGGTCTATAAGTAAACCCTATATTAAGCAGAATCACCAGATTAAATCAATGTATTTAAAACTTTCCTGTTTGTCACCTCTTGTGAGAAAAATAAAGGACCAAATATGAAAAGTTTTATTTCTGACAGAACTACAGCTGTAATGAAATGACATTCTATGCAAAGCTGAATCAATCATCCATAGAATAGAGAGCCAAAATGTATGCAAATGCCTACTAGGGGTGCATTAAAACCATAAAAATGTAGAAATGACTTCACTTGCACCTCACCATTTTTCAAGGCATTCCCTTTTAGACATCTCTCTATCTTGTCCTCATTTGCATCCGCATGTACAGCTCTCATTGTTCTTAGTCTCCTGTGTTTCACATTCCTCACTTAAAAGACAGAACCCTTTGGAAAATTTCAATGATTACAATCTTGAAATGAGACTACAATAAAGTTATGTACTCGTAAGATGCTTTTAAATAGCTTATTTTTTCATCTTTGGATAGTGGCTCAGATACATTAGCTACCTACATAATCCATGAACGCAAGATAGAAATCTGTATATATGATACATATACGTATGTACCCACATGTTTTCAGATTCAAGTGTTTGGAAAATTAGAAGCTTCTCCTTAACCTGTATTGATATTGACTATAATTATTTTCTAAAATTAAGAGCCCTATACCTACCTGTAAATCTTTTCACCTATCATTTAAACTTTGTATTATTAGTGTTGATTTATAGTTTAGTTATTAATTTTTCTTCATAAGAATGTCATAATTGTGCATGCCTTTATGTTTCTCAGGAAAGGGTGTGTTTGGATGAAAGTAAAAGAAAAATAAAATCTTTCACTGTCCCTAAAAAAAAAAAAAAAAGATTCAACAAGTTTGTGGTTGATACAAGATTAAAAAATGGGCTTTAAAAGACATGAATGCAAAAAACTTTAAACTCAAAACCAAAGTGGTAGCAAACCAAAATTTGGCATGGCACTTTTGAGACCCAAACATTAAATTTAGAAGTGACAGTATGAAGTGGCAGCATGAAAAATAACAAGTGTTAAATGTTAAATCTTAATTTGATTTTCCTAAATGAAAGTAACCATGTGAGAACATCAGGCTCCAAAGATATGTCATTAGGCTCCAAATTTTCCTTATGTTGTAGAAGACACAGATTTGAAGTCATTGTACCATATTGCCCCTTTAAAAATGCAGATGTTGGTGTATTCCATGCCACCACATTAGTTGCTGTTACATGATAAAATGATAATGATCATTGCTGTGTATTTAAATGGTCACAGTATCTACACAAACACTAGGCTCAGCTGCAGAATCCCCCCTCCTCTTGTTCTTCTCTTACCTCGCCAAAATACTCTACTCCAATTTTTTGTGAAGACTCAAGGATTCTTCACCTTTTGTCAACACATTAGATATTCTCCAGAGATCTTAATTCTAGTTTCATTCTACCCACTACCTCAGGAAAGATGTCCTCTACACTTGGATCTGCCGGTTCTTGAGAGGATGCTGGGATTTTCTGTTAGTTCATGTATGAAGCTTATCAAGGAGTTCTGTTCTTACTAGGTGCAGGCCTGAAGCATGAAGGTGTAGGTTTAATTTAGAAGTTTCACAATAAGAACTCAATTGTTGGGAAATAAACATGCTGCTTTCTCCCAAACAACATTATAAGCAATACAATCAATGTGCTAATCACCATCTGTCTGATGTCCTTCTTTTATTTCTCAGTTGGCTCCAAATTCTGGGTAAGAGGGACTAATGGGAGGAATGGGAGTGTGATTAGGAACCCTCATAAATCTCAAACAAGGAAACAAAGTCAAAGTGAACACTGAAGGAAAGTCTCATTTGAAAGGCTCTCATCTCAGCGCCAATGCCTTTCTTTCCATTCAACTTCTTTTCTTTTCTTGTTAATTGTGGGAATCTTACCCTTTTGGATAAATTACTTCCCTCCCCCTTGAGCCATGTGGTTCCAGTGGGGGCTGCTAATACTGGTACCCATCTCTCACCTTGGACACGGGGGTTAAGTAAACCATGCTGTGACAACTGACATCCTTTATTAATAATATTTTATTGGGGAGGGGTTTACTTTCAGGTGGCAAAGCTGTGAAAATATGAATGGCTGGTCACCACTTCCCAAGCTCAAGGAGAAAAAGAAGCTAGCATGCAAGAAAAAGTGATGGGAAAAGCATCCTGGTGGCATCTGGTCCCAGCTACTCTTATCCCCAGTTACAAGGTTTCCATTCTCACTTTTATGGATTAATAAATGTGCCCACTTTAGTCCAAAACAGTGTGATCACTCATGATAGAAAAAAATTCCTGACTAATGAAACATTGCTCAACGAACTACATTCCAGATGGACTAGAGAGATAAATGTGAAAAAAAAAAAGTACTACAAAATGTAGTAGAAAGAAAAAACGTATACTTAACAAATCTCAGAATCAAAGAAAATTTTCTAAGCTTAAAATTAGAAGATGCCACAAGAGAGTATCAGATAAAATACGCAAAATAAATAATAGAAACTTCAGTTTGTCAAAAATCTCAAACAAAATAATAATTGGATAAAAACATAGCACAATATTTGCTGAAGTCTTCACGAAGGGTATACTTTGTAAAATGTTTATAAAATTGGTGAAGAAGAGCACGGAAGTCTCCAGTAGTAAAATGGGTCAATATATAAACAATTTACTAAGAGGAAACAATAAAATGACTAAAAAACAGTTTAAAAATTTATCACTGATAAAAAGAAATGCAAAATGAATTATAACCTTTAGTCAAATGTTTTTATTCTTTGTATATAGACATACATTTGAAATGAATACCTATACTCTTTCTATGAATATGTAAATTGCTGTTTGGGAAGCAGCTTAATACTTTTTTTGAAGAGGCTTTTACAATCTTTATCACATTTACTGTCTTATAATTTCATTTTTAGAAATTTAGTTTAAGAAAATAATTCAGAATTACCAGAAGAATTCATATGGCCAAATATGTCTGTAAAAGTGACAAACTAGAGGTAATTCAAATATATTACAATAAACGGCATTGTTATATAAAATTTGGCACGTCCATTTAATAAGTATGTTTTGCTATTAAAATAATGCTAATGAAAGTTTATAATGAACTTATAAATATGCTTCTGTTTCAATGTAAAGAAGAAAAGTATAATACTTCACATATAAAATTATTTTTACTAAATAAAATTGCACATATAACAAATAATGAAGCTAAATATACCCCCAAATATAGTGGTACATAATTAACTCTGGGTAGTGAAATCATAGGTTGTTTTGTTTGTTTGCTTGTTTCTTTTGCCTCTTATACTTTTCTTTTTCTCCAAGAAGTGTTAATTACCTGTATTATAAAATTGTTATTTGTAAAGGTTTAACACTTTGCTAACACTGTTTTTTAGACTTGTTTCTGAATTACAGAATTGGCTCTTTAGCGATTGATCACAGTGATCTGGGTAATCACAGTACATGTCAGGCTCTGCCTTTATATTCTCTTGCCTCACTCCTACACATATTTCATGCACTGCTACCTTTCTGTTGTGCTATTTTGTGACACAGTATTTTGAGACAAAACCATTACTTACACGCAGATACTAAGTGACATTAGTTTATCTCCAACTGGGCAATGTAATTGCAACAAAACCCCCAGCTAACCAAAAACGAATAATAACTTCTGCTCACATAAAATGAAATGTCCATTTCACTAATCACAGGCTGTCTGGAACCTCTGTTCTCCATGGTAACTACCTGGCTTTCCTAGATAAGCATTTCTGATTCAAGAACACAATTGGCAGGCCTGCCTCAGCTTAATTGACCTAGTTTGGTGAAAGTTCTGCAGCCTGAATGTGACATGTCACTGCTAAAATAAAATTTCAAATGTAAGTATTAATTAAAATGCCTTTTCAATGAATGTTTTTGAATTTTAATATTGGTTAACATGTGTTTTTTTAGAGTCAGAAAAAGCATAGATAAAATGAGTACAAAGGAGGCCTGGGCTCTAGAAATAGTAATGTGAGGAGAGAGACACATGGAAATGCATTGTATTTTATTTTTATTTTATTTTTTGAGACAGAGTCTTCCTTTGTCGCCCAGTCTGGAGTGCAGTGGCACGAGCTCAGCTCACTGCAACCTCTACCTCCTGGGTTCAAGCAATTCTCCTGCCTCAGCCTCCCAAGTAGCTGGGACTACAGGCGCTTGCCACCACGCCTGGCTAAGTTTTGTATTTTTAGTAGAGGCAGGGTTTCACCACGTTGTCCAGGCTGGTCTTGAACTCCTGAGCTCAAGTAATCTGCTCACCTCGGCCTCCCAAAGTGCTGGGATTACAGGCGTGAGCCACCGCACCTGGCCTGGAAATGCATTTTAAGTCCATGTTAGTATTTTAGGAGAAAATAAGATATGTTGCTTGAGTGGTCATCAGATGAGACTGTCTCGTCTATTTCATACAGAGTTGGGGTTTCAAACTCCAGCACCACCTCTACCACTTCATCTCAAACAGCAGGTCCTCTCTTTCCTCCTTTTACCTTTCCTCACCTCTTGTATCTTTGCAATTGATTCCCGGCTTTCAATCCACCTTCCCTCTCTTATTTTATCTAATCCTACCCTGTAAATAACAATCAACAACACACGATTTTAAACTTTAAAATGCTTTGGTATTAAGTCAATTAATAAATATTCTCTGGGAAATTTTAAACAAGGGTCATCATTTGCGTAAGACTAGCATAGCTATGGGTTATGCAAAGTAGCTTACTAATAGTAAGAAGAAAAACAGTTTACCAGAATTTATCTTTACAAAGCAAGAGGTTTCAGAAAAATCCAGCTGAGACCTCAACTTCTAATCCACTCTGCCGTGACATTTGCATTTTATAATGGCATCTATAATATTTCACACTTCTATTTATTTCAAAATAGCATCTTAGTCATAAATACCATTTCTGCTCATCTCTTTGCTAAGAGAAAATTCCCACAAGAATTGAAAATGTTAAATTGCTATTTGGTTCACCCTCTACTATTATGAAGTCCTCCATGATTTCAGAATAAGTCAGAGGAAAAGGTCACAATTTGTATTAAAAGCCAGAACTGCATGAGGCAAATAGTATCTGCTGAGGATATTATTGTGTGCAAAAGATAGAATTTCTTTTGTCTACTTTCCTTTTTTCTAACATATATCATGTATATTATATACATATACATATATTTACACATACATATAAAAGTCAAGTATGCACACGAATATATTTATGTGGCCAGTTTTTAGTCAAACTAAAAATATTTTTAAACAAATACAAAATTTAAAATGTTAAGCACTGAGTTGTATCATCTAAATAACGAAGAAATACAAAGAAGAAATATTATAGATTTTTAATGAGGTTTATCATCT
This sequence comes from Macaca thibetana thibetana, assembly GCF_024542745.1. NCBI lineage: Eukaryota > Metazoa > Chordata > Mammalia > Primates > Cercopithecidae > Macaca > Macaca thibetana. The sequence continues at coordinate 26,040,032 of NC_065582.1, read as the reverse complement.
TATACTTTCAGATTCAGTAACTACCACAATACTTTTTTTCCCCTGTCTCAGAATTTTCTTTGGTACTGTATCTTGTAAACGGTGCCATTTGAAAAGTTCTAAGCAAATGTTATCAGATAGAGAGACACTGACAGTTGGAATTCTTTTTTTTTTTTTTTTTGAGACGGAGTCTCGCTCTGTCACCCAGGCTGGAGTGCAGTGGCCGGATCTCAGCTCACTGCAAGCTCCGCCTCCCGGGTTCACGCCATTCTCCTGCCTCAGCCTCCCGAGTAGCTGGGACTACAGGCGCCCACCACCTCGCCCGGCTAAGTTTTTGTATTTTTAGTAGAGACGGGGTTTCACTGTGTTAGCCAGGATGGTCTCGATCTCCTGACCTCGTGATCCGCCCGTCTTGGCCTCCCAAAGTGCTGGGATTACAGGCTTGAGCCACCGCGCCCGGCCAGACAGTTGGAATTCTTGACCATCAAGATACAACTGGGAAAGACCAATACAAGGGGCCTGACAATAAACAAGCCTCTAGGATTGCCCTCGTAAATTTGGACTCTATCCTTGGTGTAGATAACTGATACTGCCGTTGCACAAAATACAGTGAAAGAGGAGGAAAATGAGGAAAGTTCCATGTATAAATCCATGGATGCCTACACTCTGGTCTGATTTAAGTTCTTTAGCAATGTTAAGCTCAGAATGATAATGGTGTTTTCCACAACATGTAACTCAATAATTTTTTTAAATTATTAATCACAGATAAATTTTAGATTGGCCAACATTCATAACTTTCCCATGATGTCTGTTTTTACCTTCTTTTACAAAGTAGCAAATACAAACTTCTATCTAAAAATAATCAGGTTCTACTGCTTCACTGGGACTTATGTCTGTGGGTGAATCTATCTCTTCCTCTCTAGCCGGCAGTTTCTTGGGGTAACAATTGCTAGTTGCTTCCTGAAATTCTTCCACAGTTCATTCATATGACAATAATTGCCATGACGATGTGACAAATTTGTTAAGTTAAACTTATAATTGAAGTCCTCATCCTAAAAAAAATCATGGAGAATGCTGTTTAAATTTAAAATTAAGAAAAACTAAGTAAAATTTTGATTGTTTTATTTTTGTAAATGTGAAGTGTTAATGTTTTAATAAAACATCTTTAATACTTTCTGCTACTTTAGTAGAATATAACTACTAAATAATTAATGAGAATTTTAACGTAACTTCATCCATGGGCAAAAAGTCACTTTGAAGCCATTCTCTTCCACCCACCTTCCACAAAGCTGACTAACAAACCATTAAATCTGCTGGAATAAACCTTTAAGCAATAGTGACTCAGGTGCTTCCGTCAATGCCAGGGAGTGGTGGGTGGTAAATATTGCTGTTTGTGAGAGGTCCTTTTTGTTGTTGTTGTTAAACTGGGGTTAGCTTAAGAAGTTTCACTACAGCAAAAGTTGATCATAATGGAAACCTGTCAGGTTTTGCCTGTTTTTCTTTCCCAGGACACTACAGATGAGACCGTGAGCTTTTCATCTGTTCCTATCTGGAGCTGCTTTTTTTCTTGACTTTTTAAAACTCTCAGGATGTGTTTTGTCTAATTTTACAAACTCTGTTTTTATTTTGTAAACTCTAATTTGTTCCGATTTTATAAACTGTTGATATCTGAAGTGTAAACGATAACATTATCATTTATGTAACTAATACATTAACATTATCATTTATACTTCAGATAGGTCCAGTTTTTAAGACTTTTAGTGCCACTAAACATTCTATTTTGGTGATACCTTAACTGCCAAAATAAAAGTTACTAAATATTTTGTCTTAAGAAAACCAAAACAGCTGAGTGGACACTGTAGTGTTCACCTATAGTCCCAGCTACTTGGCAGGCTGAGGAGGGAGGATTGCTTGAACCCAGGAGTCCAAGGCCAGCAACATAATGAGAAGGAAAAGAAAGGAAAGACAGAGAGAGAAGGAAGGAAAGAAAGAAAGATGCCAAAATAGAGAAATAGAGAGCAGGAGGGAAATAAGGAATGGTAGAATCAAATTTCCGATGCCTTGGCTGAAAATGTATGTTGGGAGGAAAAGGGAATTTCACTGAATTACAGATAAAATAAAGCTTAGACAATTTTATTAGAAAAAAGTAGGCAGGCCTGATATTGAGAAAGCTTTACTATAACAGTAATGATTCAGATTTATTTAATGCTTACTGTTTACTAGACACTGTGAGTTACATGGATTATGTCATTTTATATTCACAACAAATTAGTAGCTCTGTGTGACATTAATTTTATGTGTCCACTTGACTGGGCCATGGGATGCCTTGATAGCCAGTTAAACATTATTTCTGAGTGTGTCTGCAAAGGGATTTCCAGAAGACAATAGCATTTGAATTGCTAGACTGAGTATAGCAAATGACTCTCCCCAATGTGGGTGGACATCATTTAATCTGTTGAGGGTCTAAATAGAATAAAAAGGTGTAGGAGAGCTGAATTTGCTCTGCCTGAATACTTGAGCTCACATATTGATCTTCTGTCTTTGGTGCTCCTAGTTCTCAAGCCATCAGACCCTGGTGTGAATCTACATCATCAATATGGGCTTTCTTGGGTCCCCAGCTTGCAGTTCACAGATCCTGGGACTTCTCAGCCTCCATAATAGCATTAACCAATATCTTAAACTAAAACTCTTCATTCATGGCCGGGCGCGGTGGTTCAAGCCTGTAATCCCAGCACTTTGGGAGGCCGAGACGGGCGGATCACAAGGTCAGGAGATCGAGACCATCCTGGCTAACCCGGTGAAACCCCGTCTCTACTAAAAAAAATACAAAAAAGTAGCCGGGCAAGGTGGCGGGCGCCTGTAGTCCCAGCTACTCGGGAGGCTGAGGCAGGAGAATGGTGTGAACCCGGGAGGCGGAGCTTGCAGTGAGCTGAGATCCGGCCGCTGCACTCCAGCCTGGGTGACAGAGCGAGACTCCGTCTCAAAAAAAAAAAAACAAAAAAAACAAAAAACAACTCTTCATTCATATATCTATATAATATGTAGTTATATATTATATATAAATAGCATATATTACATATATAATACATAGCTTCCTATATATACACATATACACATGTATATATACATATTGATTCTATTTCTCTGGAGAAACCCTGACTAATACATTCAGGTAGTTTTGGAAGCAGAGGCTGACATATGTTAGGTATAAGTCCACAGTGCCTGATTCAAAACTTCTGAAACCAACTAGACACGGTGGCTTATACCTGTAATCCTAGCACTTTGGGAAGTCGAGGTGGGTGGATCACCCGAGGTCAGGAGTTCGAGACAAGCCTGGCCAATATGGTGAAACCCTGTCTCTTGTGAAAATACAAAAATTAGTCAGGCATGGTGGCGCACACCTGTAATTCCAGCTATTTGGGAGACTGATGTAGGAGAATCACCTGAACCTGGGAGGCGGGGGTTGCAGTAAGCAAAGACCATGCCACTACACTCCAGCCTGGGAGACACAGCGAGACTTCATCTCAAAATGACAACAACAACAAACAAACAAACAAAAAACTAAACTTTTGAAACCAAATGAGCTTTGGAAGTCAAAATTTTTGTTTTTCCAGAGTGGAAAATAACCCTTAAACTACCTATCACAGAGGTAATGGGTAGAGGAGTTACAATTCAAACCCATATTTGTCTCAACTCAAAAATACTGACTCAACTCTCAGACTTTGATTTCAATTTCTTTGCTTGTTAGTCAATGTCTTGCCTCAATTCTGCCAAACTATTTTATTATCCTGGTTGGTTCTCTCTAAATAATAATTACTCAGACACTCTCCTTCCGCCCTCAGATTTCCTCAGGACAACGCACAGCATGAATATTTGGGTAACACAACCAGAATGCTGTATTAGAATATTATATACGTCTGAATTCTACAAAGCTTCCTGTCATCAATTGTATTTAAGAGGAAATTAAAGAACAAAAATGAATTATATCTACTCATATTTGAATACATAAATTACCTTCATTTACTTAATTTTTAATATACAGAATCCTAAATATTAAGCAGTATCAGTCAAAAATAAAACTATAAAGTGAAGAAATGAGTTGCAAATACTATACAGCCTAGACACCAATAAGTAACATAGTTTAAAAAAACATTTCTAGCATGACTCTAAAATTGTTTGCAGCCAATATGGTGTTGAGAGAAGCTGAGGCAGGGCTTGCATGCCTGACATAATGTAAAAGAGTGTTGGAAAATGTCCGGGGCCAGGGTCTAAAACCTCTTGTGGCCTTTGGAACACCAAGCTCTATGCCAAAGGGTGGAAGGCTGTGCTGATGCACCAAAATCTAAACCTGGGGCATAAAACCCCTCGTGGCTTGGAGAGAATCCAGGGCTCAAGGCATAAAACCCCTCACGGCCTCTGGAATGTGTCTAGACTTGCTGGATCCTTGCTCCTTGCTCTCCCAGGATCAATTGCATCTTAAGTTAAAAGAACCTGCTCTCCATTATCTCAAGTAGCAGAATATGTTCCATATGCTTCAAAGGAAATGCTAAACTGTCACAGCTGTAAATCATGCACTTGCCCTTTCCACCCCCACATTGTCACCACCTGTTTCTTAGCTTGATCACCAATAAATAGTCTGGGCTTCTGGAGCTCGGCGCCTTCACAGCCTCCATACTTGCGTTGACCCCCTGGACCCACTTTCTCCTTCAAACTATCTTTTCTCATTCCTTTGACTCTCCAGACTTCATTGCCCCCACGACCTGGTGTTGAGTCTGATCACCCCAACACATTGTGAAACCTTATCTCTACTAAAAATACAAAAAAATCAGCTGGTTGTGGTGGTGCATGCCTGTAATCCCAGCTACGCAGGAGGCTGAGGCAGGAGTATCGCTTGCACCCAGGAGGCAGAGGTTGCAGTTAGCTGAGATCGTGCCATTGCACTCTAGCCTGGGTGACACAGTGAAACTCCATCTCAAAAAATAAAAAATAAAAAAATTGTTTGCTGTGGTTATGTATGATTTAGGGTGAAGAAACTTTGCCACATAATGCAACAGAAATTGAGATGGACTAAAAGGCAGAATATGAAATCCCTTTGTTTCCATTTGTGGTTCCAACACTTATGTATCATGTGGCCTTGGACAAATCATTTATTTTCTCCCTAGTTTTCTTGTTTAAGAAACAACCATCAGCAATAGAACTATCAATGTTACAGGATTCTGAGATGTTGAAAATAATAAACAAATCAAGAAATTAATAATATCATAAAATGTATCTCCTTTTAGAATTTCATTACTTATTATAATACAGCAAATGTGTATAAGCTGAATTTTTTTCTAGCATTACTTAAAAAATGAAAATGAAATGAAAAGGCCACAAATGCCAACTTCAGACATATTCATGAGTAAAGAAAATATGCTTGGTGTGTTTATCTAGGAAGTAAAATAGTAATGGCACCATTACTATACCATACAAGTTGACATTCTACCTTAAATCTTACATGAGCACATTCTTCAATACAGTAATAAGAAAAAGTTTAGGTATTTCACTTTTATCATAACATCTCCTCACAATGACTTTTCCATTTAAATTGAGACTTAAAGACTCCCTAAAATCCTAGTGATAATCAATGTGCATAATATAAATGTAGTTTTATTTAAAACTGCCATGCTGCAAATTTTTGAACAAAATTTCTTTTGAAGCAGATCGAGAAAATTGCCAAATAAAGCTACATGCTATATTTTCTTGTTGATAAAGAAAGGCAGAAATGTTGCCTATGCATCTATTATGAGTAATGCACTGTACTGGTTGCTTAATCCTCATTGATTGCATTAAATCATCACAACAGGATTTGATGAGTTTTATCGGTGCTACTGTTAAAAGTAAAGAGGCTCAGAGAGGAAATTCCTCCATGAGGATTACATGGCTATCTCCCGGAGTGGCTAGGATTCCAACCCTGATATACTAGGTCCCCAAACACAATTTCTTTGCATTCTGCTAACAGTGATTTTTTGCATGTGCTTATTCTTCCACCCAGTAAGACCTTTTTCTTCAAAGGTGTCAAAAGATTTAGGGATATCTAAGTCTTCCAAGAATTTTAATAATTTTTAATGCTTGTTCTATATAGATGCTATAAGATACCAGAATATTGTAAGATATTAAAGAAAAGCATTTCTTACTTCAGAGAAAAATCATGGGAGCTACCTGCTTAATAATTAATACAGAAACAGGAAAATGAACCAACCATATGAACATAAAAATGGCATACATCTTTTCCAATAATCTTAACTTCTTTCACTTCCCCTTTTTATGGCTGGAAAAAAGTAAATACTATCTCCAAGTAATATGTTCAAGGGAAATGCACATGTATTTACCAAGAACAAAGTAGTAAACATTGTCTCTATGGGTTACCAGAAATTACTTATTTCACGGCAACCATATTGCACTCAGAGTTGCCTCATTTCTACTAAATGAACAATAAAATCACACTTCTAAAAAGAACGTCTGGAGCTTGAGCAATAACTGTAAAATTAAGGAGACTTCAGCGGGACCAGATGTTTGTAATTACATTTAAACTGCTGCAAAGGCATTGAAAAATTGGCTGAGGGAAGGAAATAAAACCTGAGGCTGATCAATAGTCAGGAGATTACTCTTCATACAGTCCAATGTGAACTTTTTGGCAGATCATTATCATAAATTACATTGATCTTCAAAAAAGCATTTAGATCATATTAGATGAGTGAAATAATACCTTCTTGTGATTTTTTAATAAATAGTATTCGGGTTCAACTAAAACTGTTTACCTTCATACATATTCCTCTCTTGACTGGGTACCCTAACAAAACATCTTTAATGATACTACTACTAATAATCTCTTATTAGTAATACTATTTTATAATTAATACTATAAATTAAATTTTTCCAAATAAATATTTATTGGATATAAATGAATGTGTCAGCTAGGACTATGCATCAGGCTGTGTTCTAAGAGGCATATATTTATCTGATTCTGACCACAGCCTTTTGAGATAAGTGGTGCGATTATCTCCCTTACAGAGGCAAGCTCTGAATCCCAAGAGAGATGAACAACTGCAGAGCTGGGATCTGAACCCAGAAGTCTGGTTTCCAAGCCCATGCTCAGTGATCACACTGCACCCCACCACTGCCAGCAATCCTCTCAATAGCTATGATGATCTTTATTTTACAAATGAGGAAAATGAGGTTCAGCCTAATTTGCTTGGTGAAGGCCCACAGCCAAGAGGTGGTGAATATGGACTCTGTCTCTGCTCTTTCAGATCCCAATTTTATTCACTATCGACCATGCTCTGGCTTTGTCAGTTACTTTCTCAGCAATTTTACGTAAGTTGCATGATATCACATGCCAGGGTATTTTGGAAACATCCATAAGATGAAAAACAATGCTAGACATGTCCTTCCTAATTACACCTCACTCAAAATTATCATATGAGATCTCCCCAATTTTACTACTGCTTGTTTTGGTACCTTTCAGCTCTGGTTGCTCTTCTAACCACACAGCTACATATATGTGTGTATACACACACACATACATATTCATCATGTTTCAGTAACCACATCATCTTTCTTTGGTGTACAATTGTTTCTACACCATATTTCTTTATGGTTTAATGAGATCTACTTTCACACAATTATAAACCACATTTCACAATCTGTTGCACTCAAACGTATTTTCAATGAGACAGCACCCAAATTGAATGTATGTACACTCAGTTAAATTAAAAATCAAATTTACACATAAATTAGGATTTGATAGCATTTCTATTAAGGGTTTACGTATGTTTTGAAAGCCACTTAGAAAGATAGTTATAATGAAATGATTATTTAGATATTTTAGTTTGTTCTAAGTTGCTTCATTTACTAATACTTTATTTCTTTATATTTCCTTATTAAGCATGTCTTAATGTTTTCTTTTTCTATTATTTTATTATTTTTTTAAATTCCAGGGTATACCTACAGGATGCACCGATTTGTTGCATAGATAAACGTGTTCCGTGGTGGTTTGCTGCACCTATCAACCCATCACCTAGGTATTAAGCCCAGCATCCATTTATAAGATTCTGTCCCTTGTTGATTCTGCAGAATTTTGTACACTATATATTTTTGTCCAACTCTCGTGAATCCTGATAGATATAAGGCATGTATGCCATAACATTCATTTTATATTGTCGAAATTGTGGTGAAATAATTCTTTTCTGATCTCTTTATCATTTCAAAACAAGCTTATCATTCCCACATTGCTCTGGCCACCCTTGCCCCGAACCCAGCCTTTTATCTCTCCCTCATTTCCCACACCCTTGCATGTTATCCTCTGGAACTGCCACTCCAAAACCTGCAAATCCCCCATATCCTCAGGCTCTTCTCAAAATATTCATTTTCTCCAGGTTTTAATTGACCTCTCGTTCGTCTCTAAAAGACTCCAGTCTCTCAAGTTGTGGTTATTTTCTCACCATCTTATGAACGTCATGGTCAAGACAGTAAATTGCCATTGAACTTGCTCTCCTTTAAAGTTCCCATATGGTCACTTCTCTTTTTGAAGCATACATCATTACATTTACCACCTTCTCATTGTTAGCAGCAACTGACATCCTGCTCCCTTGTTTTTCTCTGAAGATTATGGCAGAATATTTCATTTGTCTATGCAAATTTCACTTAGGTGGTAATAATGTCTCTTAAGCTATGCAAAGACTTGAAATAAAAGCCACCTGCATTTCACAGTAAAATCAGATTCATCTTATCCTAGAAACTAATAGTTGAAAGAAGAGTTCTCAGCAAATAGATCCAGAAAAATAATGCATCTTGACATTGCATCTGCTGTATAAGCATAATTTTTTCACACTTTAATAGCCCAGATGAACTTAAACTAAACTAAGATTATGGCACCAGTTTCACAGTCTTCTTTTCTAACCCAAACCATGATATGTGTCTGTCCAGTGACAATATTCATCTTAATGATCCATCATCAATATGGCCTCCATACGTCCAATGCTCTTCTTGCCTTTTCCACTTCAACCATCCACCCAGCAGTCACAGCTTGGAGTTGCCATTTTCTCTAACGACCACACTTCCAAATACACCTCTATTACCCAACTACATACTATACACCATTTTTAAGACACACTTGTTCTTCCCAGTCCTTTGTTCTCTCTACTGTTTCCTGATGCATAAGCCTTTTGCTTACTTTGCTTCACTTCTTATCAAGCTGATCATCCATGGGTTTTACCTTTAATAACATACTTTGTGATGTCCCTGCTTCTGTTTTTCTCATTCCATTTGGATGGCTGAACCACAAGCCTGAATGAAACCGTTGCACATCTGAATTCTGTTTCTTTTCCAGAGTAGCAGAGCTCTGCATAAGAAAGTGTCACACCAGGTAACGTTCATTCGATTATAAATTAGTAATTCCCAAACTTAAAAAAGCCCTAAAATACTTTTTGTAAGCCTTACTTTGTCTCTTTGAAAAACTCTCCAATTCACCACAACCATGTGAAAACTTTTCAAGTCTCATCAAACTTCTGACACCCTCCTACCTCTCCAAATCCCTCTCCGAATCCAAATGTCCATATTCAGCAGATGATGTCACCTCCTGCTTTACAAAGAAAATAGAGGCTCCCAGATGGAAATGTCTTTATCATCCTAATGCTCTCACCAATATTCATACAAACCATCTTACAAAACAACTTGCATAGGCACCTACAGTTTCTTTCATCTCTTCTACTACAATAAAGAGGTTATCCCATGCCTAGGTAAAGCCATGCCCACCACCTGAGCTACAGCTTTCATCTCATCCTGCATCCTGGACATCATAAACTAGATGATTCCTTTGCTGAATTACATATTCAATCTCTTCCTTTTACATGATTCCTTCCCATCGTACTTTAAACATCCACAAGTCTGTGCAATCAACATATGAAAACAAATCTAAATCAATAATGTTTTTAAAATACTGATCCTGTGTTCTCCTCCAGCTAATGCCTTGTCTCCTCCACAGCCCAGTTTTGTAAAGGAGTTATCTATAGTCATTGTCTTTATTTTCTTTTCTCTAGAGTATGCCAATCTGGCTTCAATTCCTAATAGTCCACTGAAATAGTTTTTTCGTGAGGACAGTGCTGACTTTACATCACCGAATCCAATGCACATTTTTTTTACTCTTCTTAGCTGACCTCTCATCAGCACTCTGTAATGCTGACTCAGTTATACTTTTGAAGTAATCTCTTTTATAAACTTCCATGTCACAGCCCTCTCCTAGTGTTCTCATTCTCCAGCTGATTGTTCTCTGTCTGTTGTAGAGGTCTAGCCTATCCTTCACTACTTGGCCATTCAAATTTGAAATTCCCTAGATTTTATTCTAGGCCTTTTTATGTTGTATCCTCTTTCACTGGGAAAAATCATTCATGCTCACAGATTCAATGATGTACTCATATGTATCTTCAACCCAGACAATTCTTCAAGTTGCAAATCATTTATTCGAAGTCTAGTTACATCTTACTTAGAATATTCAAAAGGTACAGTTTTATTATCTTTCTCACATTCTTTCCAAACTTAATTCCAGACTACTGTTCTTTATTTCTAATAATAATAACCCATTCATCAAAATATACTAGTTGGAAAGCTATGGTGGTTTTAGAGCCCTCTCTCCCTCTCATTTTACATTCAATCCATCACTAAATTTTGTAAGGTTGGCTTTAAAAATTTCATAAGCAAATACTTTTTTTTTTCTATCCCTAAACACCATTCCCATGAATTCTAGTCCATGTTATCATCATCTTTTTCCTGGGATACTGAAATAGCCTTCTGAGTTCTACCCACATCTGATCTTGTCCCATTTATAATGTGGGCTGAGCTTTTAAAAATGCAAATGTAATCTTGCTACCTATCTGCTTAAAATTCCTTACTGCTCTTAAGATAAAAAGTAAGCTGGTTAACTTCCTCTACACTGTCCCGCATGGTCCTGCTCCACCTCTCTAACTTCACCTTGCACTGCATTTGACCAACTTGTTCTGTTCCAGTCTCCCTGGCCCTCTAGGCTTTTATACATACTTTAATCTTTGCTTATAGTATGCATACCCTTGCACATGATTTCCTCTTTCTGGGGCACACTTCCCTCCCTCCATTGCTCAACTAACTCTTACCCTTCAAATCTCAACACAAGTGGCCACTTCTTCAAGATAGCCTTATTTTCTAATTGTATTCACTTTTGGCCCAACGACCTCTCCTCTGTAGGATCCACTGCAATTTCAATTTTATACTTTGTGTGTGTTTGATTATTTAATGAATGGCCATCTCTCCAATTAGACCATGACATCAATAACCATGTATGGTTATTGCCTGCTAGAGGATTTTCAATAGTAGGCATTCAGTGAACATTTGTAAAATACTAAAGACAAATTTCAGTCATCCAGGTTGATACATTTATGAAAAGTAAAATCACTAACACTATGAGGCAAGTTAAAACATCCTATGAGACAAAAATTAAAAAGTTCAAAGAACATAAACAAAAAATTATTCATAAAAATTTTGTTAGCAAGATTAGAAAGTGACTGCTTTAATTAGTTTTTAGGTTCTAATTTTTTATTTTCCAATTTCATTTAGAAATGATTAATTTCACAAATTAATGAAAAGCTGTGTTTTGTAGAATAAAAGACCATGAAGGTGGAAAATTGCAGTTTCAATTCTAAATCTCTTACGTATTCGCAATGCCCTGGGAAAAGAGTTTTTTTTTTTTTTCTTTTTCTTTTTGTTGTTGCTGTTGCTGTTGTAAAAGAGAGCTTAGAGAAAAATCAGAGAAAACAGACTACTCAATATAATCACACTTCCATGGGAAAATTCTATCTGTTGATTTGGTGTCACAAAACACAAACTCTTTTGACAAAAAAAGCACAAGGTAAGTTTTCCTCTGTAACTTCACCTATACCACTGGAAGCAGATATAAAAGGAAATTCATGGTTTTATGAGACAGTGTAATAAGACAAAATTAATAAAAGCATATCTTTTCTTGATTTTATTAAGTTTTGCCAAAACTTTTAATTACTTTTTATTTATCCTGTTTTTAAACCATGACCTTAACTTTGAATTTCTTAGAGACACATAATTTGCCATTTGATTTCTAAATTGAGAATCTAAAGGGAGCTGTAACAAATGAGACAAAAGGTTTGTATTCCTTTTTTTTAATGAACATTCACTCTGCACATTGGATCACATAATTCTTTTATTACATAGAAGACTCTAAAAGCTGCCTGCTCTGTAATTATTTCTACTTTGTGCAACATTCATACACAAATAAGAAAATGCAAGAGCAATTGTTAAAAACACCACTGCAATCTATGTATTTGCCAATTATATGAATAGTTATGCAAAAAAGAAGTACTAAATTTTAAGCCAGTCATTTAAGGTATAGAGGTCATAGGTGTCATTGAGAATATAATAAAATGTGACTCCTTCCTCTGGAAAAGTACATTTCACATACGATTCTTTTTTTAAAAAAAATCGAGACTATTTTAATGTTTGATCATTCAACATTTGATTCTGTACTGCCCATTACATGAAAAATTTATTTTAAAAATTAATTTTGTTTTTTATTGGTGCATATTCGATGTGCATATTTTAAGGTAATGTAATAATTTGATACATTCATATAATCAATTAGGGGTCAGTGGGCTATCCATCACCTTAATTATTTGTCTTTATGCTAGAAACATTCAAACCCTCTTCTTTTAGCTGTTTTGAAGTGTACAATTTATGTTAACTATACTCACCCTACTGATCTATTGGAAAACCAGGGGGTCTTGTTTCACGTATATATTTGTGCCCATTTACATACAATTCTACAAAAAATGTTAGGTGATTTGTAGCACTCTAAATTCCACTCATAGATATGGGTAAAGAAACCCTGTTATAAACCGTAGACTCTAAGACCATAGCAGCTCCTTAGAGTTCTCCTCTCTCTTTCACGCACTGTTAAATCCATTGTGCTAATAACACAAATAGGCTTACTTCATTTGATTTTGTCTCATACCACCCATATCAACATCACTTACAAAACTAATACAATTTTGGCCTACCAAAATTGGGAGAGTTAGGGATGAATGAAGAATTTTCTTTACATTTCCACATTAACTTAGATGTCTGTAAGTATTCTGATATCTGACATTTGTGTCAGAAAAACAATAGTTACAATTCTAATTGCTTTTCCAGGTATCTTGTATGGACTACCTCACAGCTACCCTAGTAGGGAAGCTATAGATGCTATAGGTGAAAAAACTAAATATAAGAGAATATAAAACAACTTGGCACGGATTAGGTAGTTGATATGTGACAGAATCAGAATTTGTAACTCTAATCTAATAAACTCAAAACACTTTGCTCAAATCAAATCTAATAAAATCTGATCAAATCTAATCAACTCTAAATACCTTGCCTTGTCCACTACTTGAATTTTATCTAATGAAAGACAGAAGGTATGTTTAGAATATCAGAGATTTAAAAGAACTATTACTGTATAATTTGACAAGAAAACCAATTTTTGAATCAAATTCGGGTTATCATAGTGTATAAACCATTATTGTTTTAAAAATCACATTTGTGGCTATTACATTATTCTTAGATGATTAACCGAGTTGATAATGTTCTATCCTGGTTTACCCATTTTATCACTTTCATTGCTAAAGCATAAACATTTACAAAGTAGAATGATCAAAAGCAGTAATTAATGTATGTTAAAATAAACTAACCTACAGAAAATTATTAAGAATAATCAAATAATGTTAAGCCTCCAAGATAATTATGTTTTGTTTTTCTAAGTTTAATAAAACCACAATCAATGTACTTTGAGACGAAATCGATTTAAAATTAAGTTATTTTAAAGATCAGTAATAGAAATTGAGAAAAAATTTATAGCCAGTTTAAAGAATATATTACCTTTTTATAAGAATTTAATAATTACAAATCCCCTATATATCATTCAAGTATTTAATTAAAAGATGGGGGTGCAATATCACAATATCTAGAAAAGTAGAAATAAAGTCAAGTAGCAACTTGAGGTGATGGAATTACAAAAAAAAATCATATAAAAATGATCAAATTAGACAATGAGTGCATATAATCTGTTTTTGATAATTCCAATATACACTTTAATGCCATCTTTCAAAGCTCATATTTATGGTTATTTAAAATTAAGGTTTGAAAATATATATACATAAATTAAGTCCTAGGCTTATTTTATTTTTTATACCAAATCTATCAAAATACCACTTTTTTGATCTTCTCTCTCTTCCCACATTGTACCCTTAAGTAGTCCTCAGGGACTGTTGTTCTCATCTCTGTATCCATATGTAATACACTTACAAGTGAGAACATGCTGCATTTGGTTTTCTGTTCCTGTGTTAGTTCACTTGGGATAATAGCCTCCAGCTCTAACCATGTTGCTGCAAAGAACATGATCTTGTTCCTTTTAATGGCTGCATAGTATTCCATGGTGTATATGTACCCCATTTTCTTTAACCAGTCTAACATTGATGGGCATCTTGGTTGATTCCGTAGCTTTGCTATTGTGAATTGTGCTGTCATGAACATACAAATACATGTGTCTTTATGGCAGAATGATTTATATTCCTTTGGTTATATACCCAGTAATGAGATTGTTGGGTCAAATGGTAATTCCTTTTTAAGTTTTTTCAGTAATTGCCAAACTGCTTTCCACAACGGCTGAACTAATTTACATTTCCACCAGTAGGGTATAAGCATTCCCTTTATTCCACAACCTTGCCAGCGTCTGCTACTTTTTTACCTTTTAATAATAGCCATTCTGACTGGTGTAAGATGGTATCTCAATATGGTCTGCGTTTGTATTTTTCTAATGATTAGTGATGTTGAGCATTTTTTCATATAATGTTGGCTGCATTTACACAATTATTAATCATTTTAATTATTTCTCACCTGATTTTTTTTTCTTAAGAATGTTTACTCATTTTAGAATTTCAGTGAAATGGTAAGATAAATCAGCTACTAGCAATTCATTTTTCACCTCTCCTTATATGAAAACAGGCTTTATAGAGCTAATTATTCATGGCTATCCAGATATTGAAGGTACTCTCTTACACCTACCTCCTACACCCAGTGCAGAGCAGGGAAGTAAAATGGCTACTATACAGCATGAGTAAAATATTTTTGGTCAGTTATTGAACCCGTCCTCTGTATCACTGTTAGATGCTTAGTTTGTCAGGCAACTTTTAAGACCTCACATACTGATAAATAAACTTGCTGATAAATAACTTTGTTTTAGGAGTTGTTAAAAATAACCGATGAAATATTTTATTGTCTAGTTAATGTACTTACCTATTTACCTAGTGTAATCTATTTAGATTATTTTTTAGTAATTTAACAATTTTTGTAGAGTAATTTGTAATGTTTAGTGCAATCTGACGTTGGCAATTTACTTGCCCACTGTAAATCCAACAGTTATTAAGATACCTTTGGAGAGTTTTAAGTGGTCAGCAAGTATGAATAAAGACATTTCTTCCCTTTGGTTTAGAAAGAAGTCAATGTAAGAAGAAAAAACAAAAATAATTATGTTTAAATTCCCTTAAAAAATTTTACTTTGCAATATCCCTGATGAACATCGATGCAAAAATCCTCAATAAAATACTGGCAAACCGGATTCAGCAGCACATCAAAAAGCTTATCCACCATGATCAAGTGGGCTTCATCCCTGGGATGCAAGGCTGGCTCAACATTCGCAAATCAATAAACATAATCCAGCATATAAACAGAACAAAAGACAAGAACCACATGATTATCTCAATAGATGCAGAAAAGGCTTTTGACAAAATTCAACAGCCCTTCATGCTAAAAACGCTCAATAAATTCGGTATTGATGGAACGTACCTCAAAATAATAAGAGCTATTTATGACAAACCCACAGCCAATATCATACTGAATGGGCAAAAACTGGAAAAATTCCCTTTGAAAACTGGCACAAGACAGGGATGCCCTCTCTCACCACTCCTATTCAACATAGTGTTGGAAGTTCTGGCTAGGGCAATCAGGCAAGAGAAAGAAATCAAGGGTATTCAGGTAGGAAAAGAAGAAGTCAAATTGTCCCTCTTTGCAGATGACATGATTGTATATTTAGAAAACCCCATTGTCTCAGCCCAAAATCTCCTTAAGCTGATAAGCAACTTCAGCAAAGTCTCAGGATACAAAATTAATGTGCAAAAATCACAAGCATTCTTATACACCAGTAACAGACAAACACAGAGCCAAGTCATGAATGAACTTCCATTCACAATTGCTTCAAAGAGAATAAAATACCTAGGAATCCAACTTACAAGGGATGTAAAGGACCTCTTCAAGGAGAACTACAAACCACTGCTCAGTGAAATCAAAGAGGACACAAACAAATGGAAGAACATACCATGCTCATGGATAGGAAGAATCAATATCGTGAAAATGGCCATACTGCCCAAGGTTATTTATAGATTCAGTGCCATCCCCATCAAGCTACCAATGACTTTCTTGACAGAATTGGAAAAAACTGCTTTAAAGTTCATATGGAACCAAAAAAGAGCCCGTATTGCCAAGACAATCCTAAATCAAAAGAACAAAGCTGGAGGCATCACGCTACCTGACTTCAAACTATACTACAAGGCTACAGTAACCAAAACAGCATGGTACTGGTACCAAAACAGAGAGACAGACCAATGGAACAGAACAGAGTCCTCAGAAATAATACCACACATCTACAGCCATCTGATCTTTGACAAACCTGAGAGAAACAAGAAATGGGGAAAGGATTCCCTATTTAATAAATGGTGCTGGGAAAATTGGCTAGCCATAAGTAGAAAGCTGAAACTAGATCCTTTCCTTACTCCTTATACGAAAATTAATTCAAGATGAATTAGAGACTTAAATGTTAGACCTAATACCATAAAAACCCTAGAAGAAAACCTAGGTAGTACCATTCAGGACATAAGCATGGGGAAAGACTTCATGTCTAAAACACCAAAAGCAATGGCAGCAAAAGCCAAAATTGACAAATGGGATCTCATTAAACTAAAGAGCTTCTGCACAGCAAAAGAAACTACCATCAGAGTGAACAGGCAACCTACAGAATGGGAGAAAAGTTTTGCAATCTACTCATCTGACAAAGGGCTAATATCCAGAACCTACAAAGAACTCAAACAAATTTACAAGAAAAAACCAAACAACCCCATCAAAAAGTGGGCAAAGGATATGAACAGACATTTCTCAAAAGAAGACATTCATACAGCCAACAGACACATGAAAAAATGCTCATCATCACTGGCCATCAGAGAAATGCAAGTCAAAACCACAATGAGATACCATCTCACACCAGTTAGAATGGCGATCATTAAAAAGTCAGGAAACAACAGGTGCTGGAGAGGATGTGGAGAAATAGGAACACTTTTACACTGTTGGTGGGACTGATTCAACCATTGTGGAAAACAGTATGGAGATTCCTCAAGGATCTAGAACTAGATGTACCATATGACCCAGCCATCCCATTACTGGGTATATACCCAAAGGATTATAAATCATGCTGCTATAAAGACACATGCACACGTATGTTTATTGCAGCACTATTCACAATAGCAAAGACTTGGAATTAACCCAAATGTCCATCAGTGACAGATTGGATTAAGAAAATGTGGCACATATACACCATGGAATACTATGCAGCCATAAAAAAGGATGAGTTTGTGTCCTTTGTAGGGACATGGATGCAGCTGGAAACCATCATTCTTAGCAGACTATCACAAGAACAGAAAACCAAACACCACATGTTCTCACTCATAGGTGGGAACTGAACAATGAGATCACTTGGACTCAGGAAGGGGAACATCACACACCTGGGCCTATCATGGAGGGGGAGGGGGGAGGGATTGCATTGGGAGTTATACCTGATGTAAATGACGAGTTGAGGGGTGCTGATGAGTTGATGGGTGCAGCACACCAACATGGCACAAGTATACATATGTAACAAAACTGCACGTTATGTACATGTACCCTAGAACTTAAAGTATAATAATAATAATAAATAAATAGATTTAAAAAAAAATTTACTTTGCATAAAGTGACTTCCAAAATTCATAGTTATGAATATAAATATCCTAAAGCTGTCCATGAATAGGTTTTATTGAACTACAGAATATTAAATTTATTTTACTAACAATACATATTTATTGAGGCTCTAAACATGTGCTGTATTAAGCCCTACAGACAGTATTTAGCAAAACCAACATAGACTGTACTGAATACTATTCATAGGGGAAACAGACAAAATAAAAGTAGATATGTATATGAATTAAATAATTATAAAATATGATAAATGCTGTAAGGGAGCAACAAGTGTTGAAGTACAGAATAATAAGAGAGGACCTACTTTGAAAGGGTAGAAGGTGACTACACAGATATAACATTTATGCTCATCTCTGTATATTCATGGAAAATTCTGGCAGGGGCTAGAAAGTATATAGGGTTATCCTCAGCAGAGATAAAAATTTGGTAAAATAAGGCACAACAGAGAAATAATATTAGCAAATCTGACTTACAAATGACAATACTGAGGTATTTTCAACAATTTCCACAAAGAAAAAAGCTGGGTTAAGCTTATGGTTTCCTTAAACTTATCTCTGCACAATTAATGACTACAAAATATTGTACAGCCTAAAATTATATGAACTTATGTTCCCTTTGCATAGACCAGCAGTTTCCTTTTTAAAATAAAAAAATCAGTAATGAAAACATCTTATTTTTATGTGTGTGGCAGGTAGTAATGTCTCCTTTTATCTTCGTCTGAAAATAAGATTTGTAGTGATATAGAACTGTTTACTCTTTTTTTGTTGTTTTTTGTTTTTGAGACAGAGTGTCGCTCTGTCGCCCAGCTAGAGTACAGTGGAGTGATCTCCACCCACTGCAAGCTCCGCCTCCCGGGTTCACGCCATTCTCCTGCCTCAGCCTCCCGAGTAGCTGGGACTACAGGCGCCGCCACCATGCCCCACTAATTTTTTGTATTTTTAGTAGAGACGTGTTTCGCTGTGTTAGCCAGGATGGTCTCGATCTCTTGGCCTCGTGATCCACCCACCTCAGCCTCCCAAAGTGTTGGGATTACATGCGTGAGCCACCGCGTCCGGCCAGAACTGTTTACATTTGAACCTCTCTGAAACATATTGATGTTTTATGGAGCTTTAGTTGTCTTTCAATCATCAGATATTTGACCAAACATACTGACTTTTCCTCCATTGGGAGAATCAGCGATAAAGAACGAACCATTTCAAAGACTGAAATCAAGCTGAAGACTACAGCACATGACACTTCTGTAGGAGATTATTCTAACCAATGACATTATGAAAATAAAATCTTAGGTCAAATGATGATTTCTTTAAATGGCTGGATTAAATTTCTGTTTTAATTGACATAAGATATAAATTTGCTGAATAAATACGTTTCACAAAATAAGTGATTAATGTATTATTTCTGAAATTGAATAAAATGTTTCCTTTTAGACTGTAAGTTCCTTTAAAAAGCAGAGCACCCCTCTGTGTCACTTAGCCCAATGCCTGTCACATGGTTAGCATCAATAAGACATGGCTGAACAGAAAAAATCCTTTCCACGTATTGCAGTCAATGAAGTTAATCCTAGATATACTCCAGGGATGCTTTGTAAGTTACAGATAATATTATTAATTCTTTGTACACTATGTATACACTGAACCTTATTTTGCAATTTTGCAAAACTGAAGTTGAACGGACCATGCAATTTGACATGCTGCCAGTGAAAACAAGACCTTTCTTTTTCTTGACGGGAAACTTTTAAACCAATATAGCTAAGGAAACGAAAATCTAAAGTAAAATCAGGTTTCAGTGTAAATGTGTTCATGGACTGCATGTTATGCATGCTGATTCAGTGGATTTAAGATGATGGACAGATACGAACATCCTACCTTCAAACGCGTGCGTGCGCGCGCGCGCACACACACACACACACACACACACACACAATCATTCTCCTCAGCAGTTCTGATGTTCATCCTGGTTGAAAACGTATGCTTTTGGTTTACTTTAAAAATGTTCTTGAACACTTGGTCTTAACTTATAGAAGCATCTTGAATGATACTGTTAGATTGGTGCAAAAGTAATTGAGGTTTTTGCCATTACTTCTAATGGCAAAGTACTTTTAATTGCTTTTGGACCAACCTATAGATGCGTGAAATGAAGCATGAAAAATAACTGTTTTTCAACTGATTTTCATAACTACTTTTACTTTTTACATCATTCTTTCTTTCCTCATTTTTTGATGAAACCTAATGCTTCAGTCTTTATAGACTTTTGTTCTGTGGTTATCTTTCTTATATGCACAAAACTTCTAAGTAATGTAGCTGGATGGAGGGCACATTTCAAAGGACTAATGCTAATATTTTAAAGAAGTTAAAGTAAAAACATAGTCATTAATGTGTTAAGAGTTCTTTTCGGAAAGTAAGTCATACTGATACCAAAAAAAGGAAGAAATAAGGAGGTATTTACATTAAAAATAGAAATAAATATGATTTCAAGTTTCACACACACATACACACAAAGCCTCAAAACAACTTAAAAGGAAAAAAATGTTGATTGGCAAAGCAACTCACTGTGGACCATAAAACAATATTTAAATTTCATCGTCAACCTGAACATTGGGTATTCTGGCCACGTAAGTCTGTGTTGTGTAACAGGAGAGTGTGAGAAAAAGCAAGTTCAATGGACTCTAGACATTTTTTGAAGGTAAATTGATTAAAAACAATTATAACTTTCACCTTTTGAATTTTGTGCTAAATGAAAGCATTCTGCAGGTTCTAGACAGAGGTATAGAGCTGTTTGTCCCCTTGATTGAAGGTCTCTGTTGCTGGTAAGGTCATTCTCTTCAAATGAACATGCAGGTTCAGGAGAGATTCATGAGGGGCAGAGTTAGGGAAGGGCACTTGGCCAGCCAGGCTGAGCATCTGAACCAACCCTGTCAAGTCAGGGTGGTGATGAATATCACAGCCAGAAATCCTTCACACCCAAAAGGGCGAGGGGAAAGAAAACTCAAAAATAAATATATATCTTTAATCAGTGTGATTTGTGACCATTAGGTATATACTTTGTCACTGGCTCAACATGGTTTGTGGACCACCACCATATCTTGAAAAGGGATGGATGGTAAGAACATGTCCATGCCTATTCTGCCATACAGAGACATAGAAAGACTGGAGGTACTGTTTTAGTTAACATGAAAACCAAAATTCAAGGTGCTTGACTAGTCTCTCATAAAACCTATTATAGACACCCTCTATCACTAGCATATTTATGACTATCCTGTTTTAATATATGCCAATTTAAGTCACCCACAGAGCGAGAAAAGTCAAAATTCAGGAGTTGCCAAATCTCCTTACTGCTCTTTCAGTACCACACAGTATCCCTCTCCCTGAATTTCTATGGAAGTGCATGCAGGCTCAGGGTAAAAGGAAGACAATATTGAAGACTGCTTTCCCCCTGGACTGGATGACATGTATGCAAATATTGAAAAAAATAAATAACACTTAAATTTGTAAACACTGTTTCTGCCAGCGTTACTTTTGGCAATGCAAATGTATATTATGAATTTAGATTTTTCTTCACAGTTCTGTACTGAAGGGAATGTGAACAGCTATGTTTATGTGTAAATTAATTAGGCAAACAATTGGACCGCAGGCCCCACTGTACACATGAGATAAGCTTCTCACCTTTCCCAGCAGACAGGTTAATAACTTGGCCTTGCCTGACTTCCTAAGTTTCTGAAACAAATTTTTCAAATAGCAGATAGATATTATCTAGCCAGTCCAGTTTTTGGTTTAGTTTCTAAAACATATTGTGTATAACCTGGAGCAATGTTGAAATCTCAGGATTTTGTGGGTAAATTGCTGTGAACAGTTTAATTAAAACCTCCAAAAACTTAACTTAAATGTTCAAAAAGTTCTGCAGTAGGATTCATCTTACATTTAGCTTTAGTCTCTTATCTGCTTTAGCATTTGAAGAATAAATGCAGACTAGATCAAACAGCAGCTAGTATACTTGAAATTTTTCATAGATTTCCCAGGAATATTTCATCTCTCTTTTTACACTGCTTTTTTCTTAAATATATATTAAACATATAATTGTATAATTACATAAAATATATGTAAATTTATATATTTTATAAATATATATTGAAGATATATACACGTACCAGCACAATCATAGTACGTTGATGGTTCAAATTGGACTAAAGGAGGCAACTCTCTACCTGAAATAAAGAAAATATGGAGAGGAGAGGAAAGAAATGTTGGAGCTCTCAGAGAAGTAGCACAGGAGCTGGGGTGGACAGGATGCTGAGGCCTCTGAACTGGCTCACTCATCCTCTATTCCTCCCTCCTTCTAGATTTGAAAAGATAAAACTGCTTTTCTCAGATTTCCTTGTAGATAGGGTTCTAGATGCAAATTCAGTCCTATTAATTATATGCTCTCCAGCTGGCTGCAGTGGCTCATGTCTGTAATCCCAGCACTTTGAGAGGCTGAGGCTGGAGGATCACTTGAGACAGGACTTCAAGACCAGCCTGGGCAACAGAGTGATACCCCAGTCTCTAAAAAAAGAAACAACAACAACAACAAAAAGAAAAATAAAAAAAAATTATTAAAAACAAAGTGTATGCTCTCCTGAGATTTGAAAAAGCTGAGATGAGTGGAAATGAAGAATTCCTTCTGTTGCTGTGTGGTAGCTGCTACTGGAAACCAAAGCTATGAAAAGATAAGGACGCCCAGCAGCAACACTGAAGCATGTTATCCAATCTTTTAGATTCTGAGATGCAGTTTTGGTGGTACTGGTGGGGGCTCTTGTTTCAAGCATCATCCTAGTAATGTTCTCAGAGTTAATACTTGCCTTGGTGCATCAGTGGGTATAGTTCTGGGAGTCTTCACAAAAAGCTCAGCCAAACATTTCTTCTGCCTTTCCTACGGCTAAATTCCCTTCATAACTGACTCCTTGTGTAGTTTCTGTTTTCTGCAGTGAACCCTGAGTGACAAAGGGTGTGGGGGCCAGATGTCTCTGAACTGAATTTTCTCTCTTTGGAACCAAAGAAATTGTCCAGGTGCAGCCCTCAAACAATCACCAGGTTAGAACCAAGTCTAAAGTCCAGGATTGGCCAGACACAGTGGCTGACGCCTATAATCCCAGCACTTTGGGAAATGGAGGTGGAAGGGAAACTCGAGGCCAGGACTTCAAGATCAGCCTGGGCAACATAGTAAGACCTCATGTCTACAAAAGTAAGAATAAAAATAAATTATCTGTGCACGATGGTATGTGCCTGTGGTCCCAGCTCCTCGGGAGTCTGAGGTGGGGGGATTGCTTGAGTCCGGGAGTTGGTGGCTGCAGTGAACTTTCATTGCGCCACTGTACTCCAGCCTGGGCAACAGAGTAAAGCTCCGTCTGTTAAAATTAATTAATTAAATTTTAAAAAACAAAAATAAAGTCCAAGGTTGGGATACTCACTATATCCAAATCCAAACAGAAGTAAAGGAAAATCAAAAGCCAAACTGCCAAATCAGATGTTTGAGGAAAAAGGAAAGGCAATTCATGACAATATTGGAAGACAATAGAAATGGGTATGGAGAAATTTGTCAGCAGAAATCCAGCATTTCTAATGTAATTTTTGCAGTGTATGTGGTAATTCTTTGCTGTGGCAGAGCTTGAACCACTTCAGGGATTCATGACTAGTGGATATAGAGCTTGAGTGAGAAGGTCCTCATTCATGCACCACACGTAACAAGCTTGGAGTTTGTGTTATAGACAATGGCAGGGCTATTGATGGTTCTAGAGTGCTGGGTTCCATGTATGATTTGGAAAGAAAACTTTCAAGCAAAGCTCAAAACAGATTAGAACTAGTAAGATTTCAAAGGAGATAAACAAATTAGGAAGCCATTACAATGAAGGCATGACTGAAGTCCAGAAAGATTGAAAAGGTATATGAGGCAGAGTTAACAAGGCAATGAGTAGGAGATTGGAGGTACATGACAAAAGGAGATGTTGTTTCTAAATGGGGAAAACAGCTAAATTGTGATGCCCTCTATAGAGATATAGTATATGTGCAGATCCATGGGAATAAAGAACAAATTAGGACTCAGCAAGGTCAAAAGCCAGGAATACATGACTGCAATGCTGGTCTTTTCCACATGAGTTTTACGACCCTTCTTAAATCCCTTCATCTTCAAGCTTCTATTGTTTGTATAATGGAGGTAATAGTATCTATTCTCCACAATGCATGTAATAGGGATGAATATAAAATGAGCTATTGGGACAGTGACATGACAAATTAAGTTGCTTTTGATTGTTATTATAACTCATTATAACTCATTTGGCAAAACTAGAAAGGCCTAGTAAAAACTCAAAAAACTTGACAAATTAGTTTCTTTCATCTAGCTCAGTTATAAGTTGAATCTAAAATATTATTTATTGTTTTTGCCCCCGAGTAGGTGCTCTGGGCTGCTTTTGTGTGAAAAAAGGAATAACGTGGTGTGGGGCATGTCATTTTATTTAGAAAGACAATTGAATAAAGTGGATGTAATTCAGAGATCACAATGGAAATGGGGGCAATTACTGTAGAATAATGTGTTTCAGTTTATTGTGCACACCCTTGTGTAACATCAACCAAAGCTTTTCTGAGGCAATTAGAAGAAAGGAGAACAGAGTGAACTACAATTTCATCATCAGGTCCATGTTCACAAATGAGCAGCAAGGCCAACGGAGAATCCTGTCTTTATTTTTCAGCCATTCTGACAAGCAAAAAGCCATTTTATGTGTTGTCTTGTTATATTTAAAAAACAAATGCAGTTGCAACATGGTTTTGTTGCAAGGAGAAAGAGACAATGTGTTCTCTAACAAAAACAAAACAAGAGAAAAAATTGTACTTGTAAATCAGCACCTGAACTAATTTCATGTTTGACACAGAAATAAAAGCCTGTGAAAAATCACCTTGTTTTGTAGTACTTTGAAGTTGTAACTTTAGGAGAATAGCAGCAGGAATTGGGTGCCTGATAAAAACCTGCCAAAAAAACCTTACTAATTGAGAAATTGTGTAGAATGCTCTTTGTCCTTCCAAATGATTTAGTGGTATTTATAATTAGAAAAGGACATACATAACTTATTATATTTTCTCAATCTCTATAGAGTGTTATAAGGAAATAAAGCTATTTTTCACATATTGGCTCTTAAGTCAATCCCTTTATAATTATACTCAGATCAGTGCAGCTTCCTGGTTGACCTATGTTATTATTATAGATGCACATAATTATTTATTTAATCTTATTTATTTTTTTAGAGATGGGGTCTTGTTCTGTTGGTCAGGCTGGAGTACATTGTTGCGATCGTAGCTCACTATAACCTTGAATTCCTGGGTTCAAGCTATCCTCTTACCTCAACCGCACTAGGAGCTAGGACTAAAAGCACATGCTTCCATGCCTGGCTAATTTTTAAATTTATTGTAGAAATGGGGTCTTGCTGTGTTGTCCAGTCTGATCTCAAATTCCTGGCCTCAAGTGATCCTTCCACTCAGTCTCCCCCAAGTGCTGAGATTAATGGTATAAACCACCATGCCAGGGCCATGTAACTATTTATATTAATTATATTTCGGGGAATAAATTCCATCATAACTACTAGGATAGCATTCTCCTTATCATTTATAATAAATATATAGAAATGGATAAGACCACATTTGAAGTTCTTAAAATCCCAGTCAGGAATCTTTTTAAACAGGCAGTTTAAACAGGCAGTCAGATGAGTTTTAAATCAAGCTTAACCTAAAGCTGCCTCCTTACAAATTTTAAGTTTGGTCTAAAGGTTTTCTGTACAACGTGAACCATAACAAGTGGAGGCGTAGACAGACAGTTGCCTAAACTTGTGCCAATCTCCAGGTTTTGGCCAATAAAATGTAGCCAATAATTCAAATTGTGTTCAAATAAGGCAAGCTCCAAACTGTAACCAACCCAGCTGTTTCTGTACCTCACTTTCATTTTCTGTATGTCACTTTCCTTTTTCTATCCATAAATCTTCTTCCACTGTGCAGCTGTACTGCAGTTTCAGAGCTTACTCTGACTCCGGAGGCTGTGAAATTCGCGAATCGTTCATTGTTCAATTAAACTTTACATTTAATTCGGCCAATTTTTTTCTTTTATCGTGAGGTATGCACTCATATATAGATTTTGGCTATATGTATATCAATTTTGGAATTTCACATGCATTTTACAAAGGTACATATAACCCTTTGATACGGAGAGTTAACATACTATAATTAGAAATGATTGTTTTTTCTTTATTTATTATTACCTGGTTTGGTGACAAGAAAGTAATTTGCTTGAAATGTCTTCATCTCAGCTACTCCAGCTGTAGATAAGGAAAATAATATAACAAAGGGCCCCTTGGAAGAGAAAATGAACCAGATTTAGCGTGGCATGGTTCCTCCCGGCCTAGGCTGGTGATGGGCAACCTAGAATGGTATTAGGCAAGATTGAATGAAGTATGTACTTCTTTTTATAATGCCAAGAATTGTCATGAAGACCTCTAGAATAAACATCTTTCCATGTAATTGGAAGGAACTGGCCTTATAGTGACCCATCTTCAGATCCTTACCTACAGGGTAGTTGTAATTTATTTTTTGATATACATTTACTCTACCTTATATTTCAGGGCTTGTTAAAAGATGCCTCCTAGTTTCTCTGCTATGAGGAATAAAGTTCTACCTTTAGAATAAAGTAGGCAAAATGAGGAAATAGAGGGTCCATCTGGCCAAAGTTAACTGAGTAATAGAAGCTGTAGTCATCAGCAGAGGTAAGTGTGACCCCCAATAAGCAGAGATACCAAGTGCACCATTGGCAGCAAAGAGCACTGAGTCTGCTTGATGACAGGACTACAACAGAAGTATTGTTTCTGATCTCATGTGAATTAGCCCCCTCGAAGCCTCACAGAGTAACTGGAGAAAAATTTGAGGAGGTCTAATTTTAAGTGACCAAGTTGAGGCAGAAGCCATTCTAATGTGTATTTTAATAATTGCTCTGTATATAATATAGGACTGAATTAGAGAAATAGAAATGCATTTTTTGTGAAAATTAAAAATACCATAACCATAAGACAGTTATCATATTTGTATAATCATAAGAAAGTTAAGTGCCTAACATAAATAAAGACACACCACTAATTATTGGTAGATTCAGAATCAAACATACCATTGTCATGAATCACAATTAAGGGAAGCAATATGAGTCAGAAGGACAGAATTTTAGATCCAGTGCTAACAGACTTGGTGAAGTTATTTCAACACTGTAAATCTTACTTGTCTATGGTCACATAAGTAGAAAGTGTCAAAGCTATGTTCAAACTGAAGTAATGTGAACAAAAAAGCAGCTGCAATATAAAAAAAAATAGTACGATGGTAGACTTAAACACCAATATTAAAAGTCATTATATAAACTCAAACTCAAATAAAAGGCAAATAGTTTCAGTGCAAATTTAAAATGTATGACTATTTATAAGCTGCATAAAAGAGATACAACTTCAATATAAGGACAGAGAAAAATGTGTTAACAACATGAAAATACATTTCAAACAAAAACTTGATTCAAAAAGTGACTTGATGCAGCTAAACTACATCAAGGTAGACTTTAAGAAAAGAAACAAAACTATTAAAGAAGAACATTTTATAATGATAAAACAGTCAATACACAAAA
This sequence comes from Macaca thibetana thibetana, assembly GCF_024542745.1. NCBI lineage: Eukaryota > Metazoa > Chordata > Mammalia > Primates > Cercopithecidae > Macaca > Macaca thibetana. The sequence continues at coordinate 26,012,255 of NC_065582.1, read as the reverse complement.
GAATATATAAATATAATTTTATGCAACTAATACATAGCTTCAAAATATAAAGAAAACAAATTAACAAAATTAAAAAGAAAAGCCAACAATCATAATGGAAAACACTAACATGTCTCTATAACTACTGAAACATGTAAACAAAAAATCAATAAATGTGCATGATATCAAAAACATGATTGCCAAATTTTAGCTAATTGACTTCTATAAAACACTGCACCTGATAACTGCAAAACGCATTTTCAATTACACATGGAAAATTTACCAAAATTACCATTTTGTGTTACATAAAGCAATTGTAACAAATTTCAAAGGATTAAAATCAATAATAAAATGACAACTAAAAACATTCTTCAAAGTTTAAAAGATAAGAAATATCCTTCTAAGATGGGTCAAAAAATCTTAATGGAAGTACAAGACTATTTGGAACCAAATAATAATTTTAAAACAGTGTATTTCCTGGATCAAATCAGTGATATAGGGAAAGCTATACTTTGATGAAAATTTATAGCCTTAAAATGCACATATAGCCATCCCCACGTATCTGTGAGAGATTGGTTCCAGGAACTCCTGAAAATACCAAAATCTGTGGATGCTCAGGTCCCTGATGTAAAATGGTTTAGTATTTGCATATATCATATGCACATCCTCCCATGTATTTTAAATCATCTCTAGATTAATTACAGTTTCTAATACAGTGTAAACCCTATGGAAATAGTTGTTATACCACATTTTTTAGGGAGTAATGGCAAGAAAAAAGGAGTCTGTACATGTTCAGTATAGACACAATATTTTTTCTATTTTGGCTCCAACATTGGCTGAATCCAGGAATGTGGAGTCCACATAAATGGAACTCATGGATATGGAAAGAAAACTGTTTTAGAAAATAAGTGGCTATTTAATGATATAAGTATATTTATCAAGAAATTTGAAAATAAACAAGTTTTACCCAAAGCAAATGGCAGAAAGAAAATAATAACTCAAAAGAACAAAATAACTGAATTAAAAACAAATGTATAAGGGCCAAGATAATTGAACTGAATTGTCTTCCAAGTTAGTGGCAGATGTTGCTATGATAACTGCATTCATGAAAAAGAATAAATTTGGATCTCTACTTCACACCATGCACAATTAATTCAAACTGTATCATAGACCTAAATGTGAGAGTTGAAGCTACAAAACTCTTATAGGAAAACACAGGAGTAAATCTTTGTGATCTTTGGTTAGGTTATGGTTTCCTAGATATAACACTAACAGCACCAGTAATAAAAGAGAAGACTGGTAAGTTGGATTTCATCAAAGTGAAAAACTTTTATACTTTAAAGGACACCATTAACAAAGTAAAACGACAACCCATAAACTAAAAGAAAATATTGGTAAATCTTGTATCTAATAGGGGACTTGTGTGTAGAATACAAAAATAACTCTGACAACGTAATAATAAAAAGTTGAATAGGAATTTCTTGAAAGAAGATATATGGATAGCTAATAAACACAGGAAAAGATCACCATTATTAGTTAGTAGAGAAATCAAAATCAAAATCATGATAAAGTACTACTTCATACCAGTTAGGATGGCTATAAGAAAAAAGACAGACAATAACAAGTGTTGGAAAAAAAGAATAGAAATGGAAATTCTCATAAATTCCTAGTAGGAATTTAAAATAGTATAACCACTATGGAAAATGTTTTTTCAGTACCTGAAATTGTTAAACATTGAGTTACCATAAGACCAATCAATTCCACTCCTAAGCATCTAACCAAGAAAATAAAAATATAGGTTCACATAAAAACTTGCATTTTGAATGATCACAGCAGCATTATTCACAACTGCCAAGAAGTGAAAACAGCCCAAATAAACTGATGGACAGATAATAAAATGTGCTGTATTCTTACAATGCAATATTATTGACAATAAAATGAAGTGAAGTTTTGACACATGCTACAACAGGGATGAACCTCAAAAACATGCTAAATAAAAGATGTCAGTCACGAAAGACTACATATTGCATGATTCAATTCATGTGAGATGTCTAGATTAGACCCATCTACAGAGACAAAGTAGATCATAGTTGCCCAGTTGGAGGAGGCAAATGCTGGTTGGGAATGGAGGAAGGGCTGGTGAGTAACTGCTAATGCATACAAGTTTCTTTTGGAATACTGAAAACGTTCCAGAATTAGATTATACTGATGGTTGCACAACTCTGTAAATACATTAAAACCACTGAATTGTGTGCTTTAAATGAATCAACTTAATGATATGTAAAATATATCTCACTTGAGCTGTAAAGAAAAAAACAAATGTACAATAGAGAAGATTGAAAAAGCCTAAAGTCTGTTCTTTGGCAAACATTGGTCATAACTAGCAAGAAATATCACAAAAAAGAGACTAAGCAAAATATCAATATTTGAACAGAAAAAATGACATCACTATAGATTTTACAGACATTAAGTGAACAATAGGACCCACTTTATGTTAATAAATTTGACAATCTAATTATCATTTGGATGAAACAGAGATGGCTCTAGAAAAACATGACATCACACTTGATACAGAAATGAAATAAATTATGCCTTTTACATTTCTGAAATTCACTGAAATCTTTATTCACTGTAATGTTTTTTTTCCTTTTTGTGTTTTTATACAATCCTTTTTTTGGAGGTCCCTAGGAAGGGAATGGGATGTGTTCAATCTACCCCTCTGAAAGGAAAGCAGACATTTGTATAGAAAGGAAGTAGAAAAAGGCAGATGATTTGAATGAAACACTTTTACTTTTATTTATTTATTTCTATAAATTCAACTTTTATTTGATTTGGGGGTACCTGTGCAAGTTTGTTTCATGGGTATATTGTGTGATGCTGAAGTTTGGGGTACAATTGATCCCATCACTCAGGTAGTGAGCATAGTACCCAATAGTTTAACGTGATTAGAAGAAAACATCACTTTGTCCCTTGAAAATGAGAAGGTAGAATAAAAGTATGATCGCACTTACATATGGAATCTAAAAAGTTGAACTTACAAAAGCAGAGTAGAATGGCGGTTCCCAGGGGTTGGGAGGTGGGGGAAAAGGGGAGATGCTCGTGAAAATATACAAAGATTCAGTAATCTAATGTAAGCATGGTGACTCTAGTTAATAATGCTGCAATGGATACTTGAAATTTCCTAAGAATTGACCTTAAGTCACCCCTGCCCTCTGGCCACACAGAGATAAATATGCATAACTATGTTAAGTAATGAATACTTTAATGATATTGGTAATCATTTTACAATGTATACATATAAAAAGACATCATGGTATACATCTTAAATAGGTATATATGATTTTTTGCTTTGCAAATATACATCAATAAATCTGGAAAAAAACATTTTTTATGGATAAAAAGTTTTTTAAAGTCTCTGTACTGCATTACCTTTGTATAGCAAACTCAACGTATTGTAGTAACTCCAAGATTAGCACACACTGTATTAAGATTAGGTAAAAGAATGTAATTCTTTCAGTAAAAAAAATTAATACACAGGGGCTAGGGAGGAGGGAGGGATGAAGAGATGGAGCAGAGGATTTTTAGGGCAGTGAAACTACTCTTTATGCTACTATCATGGTGGAAACATATGATTATAAATTTGTCCAAACCCATAGAATGTACAACACTAAGAGTAAACTCCAATATAAACTACGGACTTTGAGTCATTATGACATGCGAATGCAGGTTCATCAACTGTAACAAATGGACCACTTTGGGGATGTTAACAGTTGGGGAGACTATGCTTGTGTAGGGGCTGGGGTATATGAAAAATTTCTACACCTTTTGCTCAGTATTGCTAAGAACATAAAATTGCTATATAAAATACAATCTATTTTTTTCAAAAAAAGAATTAATGTGAGCCAGTAGCAGTGGAACCTAAATATAAGAAATTACAGAAAATATAGTTAATGATATGTTTCTAGGCTTTAATAATGCAGTTATGCATATAGTTGCACTAATTTTTAAATTTATTCTCACATAGTAAGAGGTAATAACGACATCAGCAATGTTATGCCCATTGGATAGTTGTAGTTTGTCTAATTTCCATAGGTGAAATTACTCAACCCATGAAAACAAGATAACCAATTTTTATTTTCAGTCTCATTGCAATATGTGTAATAAAATTTGGTTGGTATGACAATGTGTCTGTGGAAGTTGACAACTTGGTAACTGCAGTGTGAAAAGCTATTTCATTTTTTATCTTTAAAGAATTACTGGATTGTTAAATTAAATTTTATTCCTGTAGGCTGCATCAAACACACAGAAACCAGGTGTCTAAGTTCTCATATCAGCATTTGAGTTGCTGGTTTCTTAATGTGGAATCACAAAGCTGTACTTACGGACTATTTCACCTAATAATTACAGTTGACAATTACTATGGTGATAGAAAAATAATTTAACGGGCCATCAACTAAGAGGTGGCTTTTGGCTTTTAACCTAAGGAATTGTCTTCTAATGTTGAATACTTTCCTGAATGACATTATGCTAAAAAGTTAAAACAAATTAAACCTAAAAAAGAGAATCTATCAAACAACCTTACCTCTTCCTCCAGAAATGTAGTAGATAATTATTTGTACCCATGAGGATAATCAGTCAGCCATATCAGGTATATCTGATATCTATCTATCTATCCAATCTTAATGTGTCACCTTGGGCAAGATGTTTAACCAAAATTCTAGATTCCCATCTGTGAAATGGGGAGCATAGTATCTACATTAGAGGCCTATTTTGAGAATCATGTATCTCTAAGATATATATGTATATGTGTGTATTAGAGAATATTACATATATATGTAAAATAAGTGTTTAGTAACGGTTCGTTAAGCATGAATTTAAATTAAGCTTTTTTTTTTTTTTAATGAAGTCACTATTTGTATCTTTACCTGAGCATATTTTTTGCAGCACAGAAGAGTGTCTTAGAGCATGAATCCTAAACATTGATTTATTTACAGGGTAAACTTTGACAAATTACTTACCTTTTTCCTCTACAAAATGAGGAGTTTGTACATTTCTTATAATGCTGTGGTGGGGATTATGTGAGTTGTTAACATGTCGGGCTCATGGCCCGTAGTATGTATTCAATAAAGGTTAGCAATATTTGCTTTTGTCGTGTTCTTTTTCTACCCTGTGTTTTGTCAAGTGAGCGAATACAAATACACTTACATGTTCTTGTTTCATTCCCAAAGAATTTGTTTGACACACGCTTCTCTTCACTGTTCACTGGGAATACCCATTGTGTCTGTCTTTTTTTTTTTTTTTTTTTTTTTTTTTTTTTTGCCCCTTCTCTCTTAACTTTTATTTCAGGTTCAAGGAAGGCATGTGCAGGTGTGTTCCATGAGTAAATTGTGTGCCGTTGATGTGTGGTGTATGAATGATCCCCTCACCCAGTTAGTGAGCACAGGGTGCAATAGGTAGTTTTTCAACTTATGTTCCCTTGCCCTCCTCCCTCTTCAAGAAGTCCCCAGTGTTTATTGCTTCCCGTCTTTGTGCCCATGTGTATTCAGTGTTTAGCTGCTGCTTATATGTGTGAACATGCAGTATTTGGTTTTGTGTTCTTGGGTTAGTTCACTTAGGATAATGGCCTCCAGTGTCATTCATGTTGCTGCAAAGGACATGATTTTATTCTTTTTCTTTTTTTTTTTTTTGGCTGCATAGTATTTCATGGTGGAAATGTGCCATATTTTCCTTATTCAGTCCACCATTGATGGGTATCTAGGTTGATTCCCTGTCTTTGCTATTGTGAATAGTGCTGCACCGAACAAGGGAGTGCATGTGTTTTTTTGATAGTACACCGTATTTTTCTTTGGGTATATACCTAGTAATGAGATTGCTGGGTTGAATGGCAGGTTTGTTTTAAGTCCTTTGAGGAATCTCCACACTGCTTACCACAGTGGCTGAACTAATGTACATTTCCACCAGCAGTGTATCAGAGTTTGCTTTTCTCTGCAACCTTGCCAACATCTGTTTTTATTTTATTTTATATTTTAAGTTCCAGGGTACATGCGCAGTATGTGCAGGTTTTTTACATAGGTAAGCATGTGCCATGGTGGTTTGCTGGATCTATCAACCCACCACCTAGGCACTACGCCCAGCCTGCATTAGCTCTTTTCCCTAATGCTCTCCTCCTGCCACCTAACCCCGACAGGACCCAGTGTGTGTTCTTCTTCTCCTTGGGTCCATGTGTTCTCATTGTTCAGCTCCTACTTATAAGTGAGAATATGTATTGTCATCTAATTTTTTAATAATAGCCATTCTGGAGTGGTGTGAGATGGTATGCCATTGTGGTTTTGATCTGCATTTATCTAATGATAAGTGATGATGAGTATTGTTCCATATGTTTGTTAGATGCCTGTATGTCTTCTTTTGAGAAGTGTTGGTTCATGCCCCTTGCCCATTTTTTTTTTTCAATTTGTTTTATTCTTTAAAAAATTTTTCTTTTAAGTTCAGGGCTACAAGTACAGTTTTGTTACATAGGTATACTTGTATCATGAGGGTTTGTTGTACATATTATTTCATTACCCAAGTATTAAGCCTAGTACCCATTATTTTTCCTGATCCTCTCCCTCCCCATACCTTCCATTCTCCGAAGGCCCCAGCATGGGTTTCCCACAATACATCCCTGTGTTCTCATCATTTAGCTCCCACTTATAAGTGAGAGCATGTGGTATGTGGTTTTCTGTTCCTGTGTTAGTTTTTGCCCATGTTTTTATGGTGTTTTGTTTTCTGTTTGTTGAATTGTTTAAGTTTTCTGTTTGTTGAATTGTTTAAGTTTTTAAGAGATTCTGGACTTTTGTTGGATGCGTAGCTTGTAAATGTTTTCTCCCATGCTGTAGGTTGTCTGTCTATTCTGTTGATAGTTTCTTTTGCTGTGCAGAGCTCTTTAGTTTAATTAGTTCCTGCTTAACAATTTTTGTTTTTGTTGCAATTGCTTTTTGAGGTTTAGTTATAAATTATTTGCCAAGGCCATGTGATTAGGTTAATGAGGAGAAGGATTGTGCCTTTAAAAAACAAACTGCATATTGGTTGCGTAGGATAGCGTTTGGTATACAACTGATTCAATATAGAGTAGCCAGGTAAATTAATGAAGATATTTTCCAACTGGATGATTACTGTGATTCAAATATTTCTGAATGTGAATATAGCCAATCATTCATTTTCTCTGTGATTCATTTATTCCTATTTTGTTCCATGATAACAAACAGCTATGGAGCCCAAAATTGCAACTTAATGATGTACAATGCCGAATACTAAACAATTCATAAATTAGACAGTACTATCTGTAATGGACCTGGTGGTTGATAGTGGACTTATGAAGCTTGTGTGTTACAGATGGAGAATCAGAATAATTGTGCCAGGTTAAGAACCGTCATGCTATATCATGTAACGGTCTATCAAATATGTACATGAACAAAACATTCTCTATGAAGCAGCATAAAGGACTGGGAAGATATAGGACTCTGGATTCCTGTTTCACCACTTTTCTAATCTTTCTGGATCTTAATTTCTCTCTGTGTAAGAAGAAGGGTTATTACTTTCATAGTTACTGCGAACTTTTAGAGTACACATCCAAATTCTTTGGCTTAGAAAAACCATTAAAATATTATGATTGTATTATTAATTATTGTGTCTTGATACATAAATTTCTTTGAGAACTATAATTTATTTATTTCACTTGTCTTTTACATGGAAACAGCTCTGGATAGTTAAGTCCTATTCTAACAGGTCCCATTTATTTCCAGTTACAATTTTTATTCTGAGGCAAAACCAAGCTGACTCAACAACGATCAGGTTAATCTGTCCTGCCTGCTCCCTTTTTATAAAACATAAAAGCATTCCCACAAAAGCAAAGACAAAGAAGAAACCTTTGGCATCTTTGTTATCTGTGAATGAGGAGAAACAATGTACCTCAGTTACACACACACACACACACACAAACACACACATACATACACACATAGGGCCTCTCCTATTTGAGTGTCCACCCACTGATCCTCTGATAATGAAATTAAGATATTAAAAAACTAAAGTGTTCTAAACACTATACACATAGCAGAATTAAACAACCACTAAGAATTAAACACCTTTCAGAGGAACTAACAATGTCATTTATATCTAAATTAAGCAGACAGACACGACACATTTTGATAAAGAGCAGCTGTGAACATGATCTCACGACTTTACTCCTTAGAGGAAACGATTTATTCATGTAAGGAGCATTTTTAGATCAATTATTACTATTGTGAATAATCATGTTTTGACATTGTTCAGTAACTATACAATTAAAGTTAATACGATACTTTAAGCTGCACAGCTAATGTAATTTTTTCCTCACGGTGTGAAGTTTAAAGCATCAGTCTCCCCTTTGCATTCTTCAATTCAATCTGTTTCCATAACAACCATTGGGATAATTTTTAACGATTTTACTTTCCTACAAAAATCAAAGTTCTTAAAAGGCATTGCATCTTTAGCTTAATTTCTCTCATTTGTTTGTGATGGTTATTCTAATAAAAATTTAGATTTCATTCACCATTGCCTTCGGCAGTACTTAGCAAAGGCTTTGTAATAGCAGTTGGAAAAATAACTGATACATGATTGAATAAGAAAGAATTAAAAGGAGGGAGAAAAATGAGGAAAAAAAAAACACAGCTGAAAACTCTATCTGCTCTGACCTGATTTCTTTTCAGAATGCATTAAGGCCACTGTATAATAAACTGGCCCACTTGCACAGAGACTAAAAGAAATAAGGGTGAGTCTGTTGGAAATAAGGCAATAGGTTTACTGAGAAATTTAATATACTCAACCTCCTCTTTCTGTTTACCATTTATTTGGATTCCAACAGAGGCTATGTTTGCGGGGCAATTCTGGTCCATTTGCTGTAGGTGGATGTATGATTTTCTTTAACCTTGTAATCGACTAAGAGTAGAAGATGGGAATAACTTGGAAGAGAGTCAGGAGGATGTCACTGGTAAATATTAACCGGTAAATTTGGTTTCTTTGTAAGGACAAATTTACGTTTCATTGTCATATGCATTGGAGAAACTGCAATATTCTAGATTCTTACTGAAGGCAGAATTTTAGTATAACAGAATGTAATTTTATAATCCTTTTAGTTTCTGAAACTTTTACATTGTATTTTGATCACAGAAACCACCTCGGACTTGTTTGATTTTTATGATTAGTTCTTCCATATTTTAAGGCATTGCCATTTCTAATAGGCAGAAAAGGTTTAATATACAAGATATTGTGCTTAATAGAGTTTTGTAAGAAAAACACAATCCCACTTTTGCTCAGTTCATGCGTTGTACTCAAGGAATATAATAAAAACTTAATAAAATTCGTGGAATGCATAAACAGCTTGAACAGAGCACAAAGAACTGAGTGAAAGCCAGATCGTTTTCTGTACGATACCCAGAGAATGACAGTGTTTATTAAATAATAAAGAATGGGATTCTAGAAGAAAAAAAAATTCTCAAGTCTAGGGGCTGCTTTCACCCTAGTATTGAAACACCCTTAAAACACCCTTTGTTTTAAGGCTGGTTTAGCTTAAAACAAAGGATAATTGAACGGCCTATGAGTAACAAGAACTAGAACAACAATAAGCTGATAATGATAAGATTACTCAATTAAAACATAAAATTCATTTACACACTTCTTAAAGTCAAAATAAAAGTATATAATTTTCATTCTTGATCTTTCATAAGTTTCATAAGTTTGAAACTTTCAACACATCTACTCTGAAAACAAAAGATTATGACAAAATTAAACTTGATTATTTTTAGCTGCTTGTTTTATTAATACTGAGGCTGTGTAAGAAGGTATTTGATTCAGTAGCTGAAAATTTGACTTGCAAAACATGTATTATCAGTAAATTTGTTTTATTTCTAGAGATTTTTTATGTTAAATTAGAAAAATCTCGGCAATAAAATCTGACAGAACCCAAGCTCAACAGTCCTCCCTTCTTACCTGCTACTACCTTTTTTCTTTATTTGACCTTTTCAAATTACAGTTTTTCTTTTTTCTTTTCTTTTTTTTTTTTTTTTTTGAGATGGAGTCTCGCTCTGTCACCCAGGCTGGAGTGCAGTGGTGAGATCTCAGCTTACTACAACCTCTGCCTCCTGGGTTCAAGCGATTCACCTGCCTCAGTCTCCCAAGTAGCTGGGATTACAGGTAGCTGCCACCACACCTGGCTAACTTTTTGTATTTTAATTAGAGATGGGGTTTTACCATGTTGGCCAGGCTACTCTTGAACTCCAGGCCTCAAATGATCCTCCTGCCTCAGCCTCCCAAAGTGCTGGGACTACAGGCATGAGCCACTGCACCCGAGTTATAGTCTTTCCACTGGTGTTGTGCAAACAACAGGATGAACTTCTCATAATGGGTGTTGTGTATAAATAACCTAAAAATTAGAAGATCTAAATTCTTATGATTTGGAGTATATTGCCTAAACTTTTAACAGTCCTATTTCATTATCTGTTTGAATAACTAAATCTGCATTGTACCTGAGTACAATGGGTTGTAGCTGTAATGAAACGATGGACATAAAGACTGCTTTGAAAAGTTTTATAAATATATGTCTGATTACAAGTCATTTTTCATTTTAATTTCATATATGTGTATTACATACTTCTCCTTGAGAGTTTCTTATCTAGTTTCTCTTCTTTAATTTTTTTCTAGAGCAAGAAGCATCTCATCCTGGAATATAATACACAGGTTAGAAAGTGTGCTCTGATCTGATGAATATATGTTTGAAAGTGGCAACTCACCTCTATCAGACACATAGAATGACACTTTGTTCTTTTTTTTTTGTAACTACAGTCTATTTGGAGCCTCAAAAAATCATCATTGATTATAGGAGTGTAATTTTCTCTGGAGTCGTTGCTGACCATCTAAAATGACACTTTTTTAATCTTCTTGTTTTGACTTCCATGGATTTTTCAACTGTAATCCTCATAAAATGTTTCACCTTCTTACTTCTGATTCTTATGATCTCCTTTGCTCTCATTTTAAATTTAATATTGAAACTCTGATTTGATTCAGTAAATTCCTTAAGGGTATAGTCGGTATAAGATGTTTTTGTTTTTAAAGAGTAAAATCATGTTACGCTAAATTTAAAAGAGAGAGGTTTCTCCCCTGGCTATCATACAAGATGAGGCCACATCCCACCCTTAGGTTACAGTTGTGAGGATATGTGCTTAATAAGCATAATCTTCTAAACCCTTCAAGGTTATTATTCATTATGAAAGATTTTAAGCTCAATAAATATTTTCTGAATTTAAAATGCGGGTAGTATGAATTGCTCTACAGATTAAAAAAAGAAAAGAAAACTACTCTTTTCAATCAGGTCAGTTATAGAGAATTGTATGTGGAAAACGACTATGAGACTAGCTATAAGTCAGTCAATGCAGAGCAGAAAATAATCTAGTAGATATGCATAATCTTAGATTATAAAGGAAATATCCTATTTGTCTTTATGCCACAGTGCAATGAATTGTTATCTCATTTATAATCTTTGTGTTTAGCCAAATATGTACAATCCAAATAATGACTGTCTTCTTCCCCTTAACCTGAGAAAGGCGTGATAGAGTGGCCCTCTAGATTGAGACTGATTGGACTGTTGGATTCCCATTTTCACAAGTTATTACCTAAGTTATCTTGGACGGTTTTAAAATTTCTCTATACCTCAGTTTCTTTATTTATAAAATGGGGGTAATTATCACACTTGCCATACCGAATTATAGTTAAGTATTAAAAATAAGATTATTTGTAAAACACTTAGAAAAGTTCTTGGAACATAATAATCAGCCACCATCATTATTATAGTCATCTTTAGATGGGGTATAATTTGTACTGGAAAGCCTCAACTGCTCTGGATGACAGCAAAATAGTAATAATAAAAGCATGGGTATATAAAATGGAAATGTAGGATAAGCAGGCTACTTACCAAAGAAGGAATGCATTTGTGATATAGGCTGGCTAAATGCTTTCAATTTCCCTATTCAGGTTATATAGGAAGACTGTATTTTTCATCATTCCTAAAGATCCATTAGTCTATGTCACTGGTTTCCCGCCAAAGGTATCAGGGTAGAAGTGATGCATATCACTTCCAAACCTAAACCATATATCTCCATGATTACCCACTCCCACTGTTTCTCTTCTCTGATAAATTCGAAAGCCATATTTATAATATAATAGCAGCAGGAGAACTCTGTATTTTTTTTGTTGGAGTGTCATAGTATCTGTATCAGACTGACCGGTGAGCAAAAGCAAACCTTTGTCATGTTAAGTCTGAAATGTCTGAGTTTATTTATTAAAGCTCCTATCCTTAACTTTCTATACTGTTGCCTCTTGACCCTAAACCCATTTTTCTATATTCTACCTCAAGATCCTAAAGCTGGGAGACTTCAAACCAGATTTCTTCTTTGCCACTATGCTTTTGGTTGGGTTCTGCCAATGGTAGTCCTGAAGACAACTAGAAGTCAGGAGGACAAACGACTCATTCTTTATTCTGTTTCTGTCAGTGTCACTCCAGGAAGGCTTCTTTAGATCAGTAATGGATGTTGGGTACAGTTTCTAAGTTTATTTTACACTTGTTGAACTATCCTTATTGCACCACCACCACCCCAAATGTATAAAAATAGAGAAGTGCATCCTCTTCAGGGGTGTGGGTCCTAGATCCACAGGATCCAACCTCTGAACCCCTGAGGTACCTGTATCTGGGGAGATGCACTCCTCCTCAGAGGACCAAGACACAGTTTTGAGGGGCTTGTCCTCTAGCCTTTCAGGTTCTAACAATTCCAGCCTCCTCCCTTTGTTACTCTTCTGCATGAAGGGTTGTTACTTCTACAGATATTAAACTTGTGAATCTTTTTGACATGTTAGCTTTCCAATACCAGATTAAATACTTTTGCATATTATATTCTCTTTGTTAAAATTGCCTGTTTTCTTTCTGTTTTGCTGACTGTACTCCAATTTTTATACCATTGAAATACAGAAATTTGAAGACAAAGCCTGTGCCACCATAGCACAAATCTAAAATATATAGTATTTCTTTAATGGTTGGGTAACGGGTAGAAAGGAAAGTGATTCAAAAGTAGAAAGCCTTCTAGTTGCATAATGTTTTGTCAAAACTCTTGGTAAAACTGCTGCTTGAATTAACTAGAGAGGCAGACAGTGAGTCTGCTGGGCTGGCAATACTCAAAAGAGATTGGAACACAAAACTTTAATAGTGTATGTTGACTATTACTGGCTACATTTGGCAGGGTATTACAAGAGAAACATGAGTGGCTAGTGTGAAGGCAGATACATAGAGAAACAGAATACAGAAGTTTCCAGGACTTATTGAGCAAAATGGCTGGTTTCTTCTAAAGCCCAAATGGTGGAACAGGACATTGATGAAAGCATTGAACAACAAAGGGCCACTGAAAAGTTCCATTTGTGTAGCAGACTCAAGGCAAACCCTACTGAGATCTCAGGGTATTGTAGTACTAAAATCCCATGATTCCGGAATATAACACTTAAATGTTTAAAACTTAAAATAACTCTAGGTCCCATTATCTTCCCCAAACAGGAAAAAAAATAAGGTAATATAGCTCTCAATAGGCACTTCAAACACGGTTAAACAGGACAATGGAAAAAGAGAAATATCTGAGAAGTCATAGCCAGAGGCTACAGGGAACTATGGACAAGGAGGATATCCCAGGGAGGTGTTCAGACCCTATTGCTGACCTCTAGATTGGGAGACTTTATAATGTCTTTCCAGCAGGATTGTGCCTGTGATTGACACGTGTACCTGATTCTTTATCTAAGTATCACAATTTATTGTGGTTTCCCTTTTCCTATGCTTCTCTTTTATATTAGGTGCATGGGAAGTGGACTGCAAAATGCAGGTAAATTGTTCATGGGTGATTCATTTTCATCATTTGATGAGGACAATGGCTAACCAGAGATCATGAATTTGTGCTGAAATTAGTGACTGAAAGAATTTGAATTGTCACTCGTGAAGAGTAATCATCTCTTTTCAGGAGATAATGGAACATGACATGAATATCTGGTGACCAGTAAGATGGACTGTGGCAGAGATGGGTTATATGCCCATTAATTCCATCTCCTTTTTCTGGCCACATAGAAAGGCAGCCAGCCTCCCTTGCAGTTCTGTTGGGTCTGAAATGGAAGGATGTCCATGCATTCAAGGCTGCTCCATAATGGCCCATGCTCGATGTTCCACACAATCTCTTCCATTTCCTCTGTGACCATGTGCTTACAAAGGCAGCATCAAAAGATGGTAGAAGTCTGGATCTTTAAATCATGACTTGGCAGTGAACCTCCAAGGAGAGCTGGCCAACACACATCAGCCCATAATACAAGGAAGAAACCTCTTATTTTATATGTTAAGAAACTGAGATTTGGGGGTTATATGTTAAAGTATATAGAGGTTACCCCTGTAATACAGCATTAGATTTAATTACTGGATTTCATTCCATTAGTAACTTGATATATTTTTCTTTATATTAAAATTAATTGAATGTGAAGAAAATGTCATCAAGAAACTGAGATTATGAGGTGTAGCAGAAAAAGCATTGTTTTGAGAAGTCCCATTCCTAGTAACCCTTTTATTATTTACTAGATAAGTGGCACTGGGAAAGTCAATTAATTTTCGTGGGCCCCAGTGCATATCTGTAAAATGAAGCTGTTATTAGGTTTATTATTAGGTTACCCAATTATAGGCAGAAAGCCAGTCCAAAAATTTGCTCACAGTTTTTACGGTTTTTGTTCTATGATTCCATGAAGTAGGAGGTACACACTAAAGCACAGGAGCAGTAATTTTTTCTTACTTAAAAATGCTTGGTTATAGTATGGTACCTGATAAAGTACAGCTGTACGCATACCTATTACGTAATACAATGTTTTAGTAGTGTTAACTCATGCCCCACAGTTTTATGCTATCCAAATATAATACATAAGTCATTTCAGAGTGAGACGAGACAATGCAGATGACAATTTCAAAAGGAAACCATTCCCTAAAACTTTGAATACCCAGTAGTTCTGCACACATCTCTCCATATCCTCAGCCCTCCCCTTACAATCTAAGGATGGGATTTAAGCAAGATCCTCACTTCTCTTTCTATGTTTTATCAAGTGAAAGTCTATTCTTTCAGATGGTTTCTCTTAATATCAACTCACTAAGGTTAATTCAAGGTCATCATTTCTATGTAACTGCTAAGGTCTGAATATTTGTATCCTCCCAAAATTCATGTCAAAATCCTAACCCCCAAGGTGATGATATTAGGCGGTAGAGCCTTTGGGAGGCGATTAATTCATGAGAGTGGGGCCCTCATAAACGGTATTAGTGTCATTATAGAACCCTGAGGGAGCTCATTTGCCCCTTCCACCATGTAGGGACACAGTGAGAAGGCACCATCTACGAATCAGAAAAGCAGGCCCTCACCAGACACCAAAACAGCCAGCACCTTAATCTTGGACTCCAGACTTTAGAACCATGAGAAATAAATTTCTGTTGTTCATAAGTTACCAGTTTACAGTATTTTGTAATAGCAGCCCAAACATACTAAGATAGTCAAATAATATAAATTGTAAAATAAAACAAAATAAACAGTAAAAAAAAAATCTAAATGGTTCTTTGTTCATATTTAATTGTATGTTCAACTGCTAATAAATCAGGCTAATCAAAACACTTTCATTCTTATAAAAAGGTAAAACAATAATTAAAATATATCTAATATTAGTTTAAAACCCGGAGACCGAATGGAATTTTCCTCCTTTAAATTAAAATGAAGAATGTTACAGCCAAATCTAAACAAAGACATTTAAAACTCTTCCTAATGAATGCTTTGTCCTAATCCCTGGAAAATGATGGCTAGTTAAAGCCCAGCATTTAAACTTATCGCAGCAAATAAAACATGAAGGACCACATTCTTGAATTGGTCTTCAGATTATTTTTGCAATTGTGTTAAATCACAATTTGTTGTGAAAATTATAATTTTTGATTTTATTATGGAGACATTTTTAGAAAAAATATAGAAAAATACAGAAAGTAGGATTCTGATTTTCTTTAAATCATCTTTAGATGACTGCGTACTTACTTTTCTTCAACTGATTTCATCATGCAGTATAGAATCCAAGAACATAAACTTTAATTTAAATATTTTAAGGTCACTAACATAACAAATGGATGATGTCCAAACTAATAAAAAGAAAAACAACTGTTTAATTGGAATTAAACTCTAATATTATATGTCACAAAGGTGTTTGTGTTAGTTTACTAACCAAATCTATATGAACATATTATATAATACAAATGCAAATACTGTTGTAAACAAGGATAACATTTAGTTATAAGGTCATCCTCCCCACATTTCTTTAGCATTCTATTTACATACAAGCCAATTTGAGGTAAAATAACTTTCCACTCACCAATGTGGAGGTTTGTGAGGTGTCAGCCAAATCCCCTGAGATCTCGGGTGTTCGCGTGTTGTTTGGAATTCTGTGAGGGTTACGGGCTATCGCTTCACACCAGCCCAGCATTTTCTCCTTCCTCTTATCCCTTTTCAATTTCTGAAATTCTGAAAATAATTTACATTCCCTGAAACAGGTCACTTATTTTAGCTGTGTTTTGGAAAATATATATAATCAAAATTAAATCAACAATATAACAAAACACTAATGGAGACTTTTTTTAAAACCAGGGGTTATAAGGAGGAAAAGAAGAATATGCTGATTGTTAATAATATCCTAGAGTCACAGGAGAATAGAATGCGTATACATCTTTTCAAAGGACCTAACATCTTTTATATCTCTCTTTGTGGCACTAGTAGACAATGAGAATTCCTCGTGCCAGGTTCTAAGTGTTATTATCAGAGATCAGCTTATAACAGTAAGTTCTTACTTCGAGAAATAAGAACAGACCTGGTTCCTGATAATATCTACATATTTCAATGACATCTAAAATTTGGCATAACTTTTCAGCTAAATGTCCTACAGAAGCCAAATAAATCAAATACAGGCCAGTGATAAGTATTACTCATTCTGGCAGTGCCATGATTTTCTCTCTCATAAAGTTCTGCCATCTGAAAAAAATTGTTGCAAGTACAATAAATTTAGCATATGACATCTATCACCAGTACAATCTGTCCAAAGCAATAATTTAAAAAAATCCTTACTACGTCATGAGTAGAAATATTCCACAACTCTTTCTAGATTTCTAGAACTTCTTATTTGGGGGAATGTTTTGTCTCTGAAAAAGTCATATCAACAATGACTTCTAACATAATGGAGAAACATTGTTTCCCTTGTAAAGTTTTACAGCCTACTTTTCCACTCCACCACCCTCAGTAATTAGAAATAGTTTATTGCAGGTCTTTAGTTAAATGCATTACACTGTCAATTAAATATCAAAAATAATGTGCAGTAATTATTTTTCACAGCATCCAAAGCAATTAGCAATCTGGTCGTTTGTAACATTTCAGAGATTCAAAACTGCACATTTCAAAGCACTAAGAAAAGTAACATAAAGAACGGTGCGCTAACAGATTGATGAGTTATTATTCTAAATGACAAAATACTCAAGTTAAATGCATCTGAACAATGTAAATAGGAAAGTGATAAAAAAGATCTTTTATTAAAAATGTCTAAGATACTCAACAGAATGGATTTCTTAATAAGACCAGCAATCTAATATGAGTGACTCATTCAATTGAGGTACAGAGAAATGATAAAGGGAACTTGGAAACAATTGTTTGAATGATGTTGAATTATTAGTGCTTGGCCTTTCAAACACATTGCTTCAGAGTTATGTAAAATTGTGATCTATTCAATACAAAATCTGCATACTTAATTTGCACTCTACAGAAAGTAAATATTTCCTCATTCCCAGTAACACTATCTTGGTTACTCATCAGCTTTTAATTGCATTTCTTGAAGTATGCTAAGAGTAAATGAAAATAAGGATCTTTATTCAAAGGCAAGGAGTGAAATGATACATAATGACCAAAACAGTTTAATCAAGTATAAACAAATGTTCTACTTCTAAATCATTTACCATTTTTTTTCAATTTTAACTCTATAATTAAATATCACTTTAGTACTTATAGTAAAATGCTAAATTCATTTATGAATGAAGAACATAATCGTGTGGCCCACAAAATTATGACACCATCAGTATCTATTCTGAGATGTGTTTGCAAAGGTAGCCAACTTCTTATTTCCCATTCAGATTCTTTTTGATGCTGTGGTGGTAGTAGCTTTGTCATTCCTTATTGAGTCAATATTAATCCATAAATATTTATGAAGCCCCTACTATATTTTAGGTACTGAAGCAGGAATAGTTGTCATAAGAAGAGGATAACTTTCATTTTTGATGTGATTTGGGTTCAGTGCAGCGATCTATTCTAGAGAATTTTAAAGTCCATGGACCACTGGGATCTTTCTGATCTCTAATTTTTAGATTTGTACGCTTACTTGCACAACTCTAAGGTGACTGCCTGCTCCCCCTCATCATGTCTTCCTTGAAGCCGGCCTGCGCAAATCATCTTTTTGAACTGTTTTGTTGGACAGCTGTCAACAAATCATCATGACAAAAGCTGTAAACTTTTGGCTACACCTGCTGAAGTATTATAACAAAATGCCAACTGCATTCTAGTTTTCTATTGCATATAACTGTCATTATCTTATTTTAGGATTATTAGCTAGGCTAAATAATTCAGAAAGTTAAAATACATACTTTTAATATAAATAATATGTTAGTAATAATCATTAAATACTATCCATGGACAGCGTACAGACTATTTTAAGAAAGCAGACCAGAAACAAGATACATTGCTATGGACTGGAAAGTTTATAATTCAGTTTGAACTTATAGGAATGTTTATAAAGACAGTTAAGTGTGTGAAATGAGAGACAGCAATCTAACTACACAGCTTCACTTCAGTTTTTTATTATATTAATGCAGAATCTATGAAAACAATAAAAATGTCTGTGATGGTTACATTTCTATATCGGGACATTCATTTCATGTCCAAGAAATAAATTTTGTTTAATGATTTACTTTAAATAATATGCATTTTCTGAGATGTCAGCTACGTTAGAATCACAGCATCATCTCCTGGAGAAGTCAATGTTTGAATAACCTCAAAAGGGGCTGGGCACCATGGTTCATGTCTGTAATCCCAGCACTTTGGGAGGTCGAGGTAGGTGGATCACTTGAGCTCAAGGGTTTGAGACCAGACTGGTCAACATGGTGAAACCCTGTGTCTACTAAAAATACAAAAATTAGCCAGGCGTGGTGGCGTGTGTCTCCTGTAGTCTCAGTTAGTACTCAGGAGGCTGGGGCAGGAGAATTGCTTGAACCTGGGAGGCGGAGGTTGTAGTGAGCTGAGATGGCACCACTGACTCCAGCCTGGGTGACAGAACAGGACTCTGTCTCAATAAACAAACAAACAAACAAACAAGTAGCCTCAAAAGAAGCAGCATGAGTATAGGTGTAAATCAGAAGGGAGAGAGAGAGAGACAGAAACAAGGAGAGACCATTGCGTTACCCCTTAAATTCCTGTTGGTAAGGGAGTGTTACAATTGCCCAATAACAATATGTTCTTTTCTGTTATCACGAAACACTTAAAGTTTGGATCACATTTCAAAAATATTTTCTTTTTTGCATTACTGATGCTAAAATACAGATTCTAAAAATAGTTTAGGTGAGTTGAGAGAACTGAAGAATTGAAATGTTGATTGCTGAGCCTCTGTAGACCAGCCTTCTTCCTACACAGGTCTGGAATACTCATCATATTTTTAGGTGTAAGAATGTGCTGTCAGTCAGAAGGGTAGGCAAATTACAAGCATTTATAATTAACCCCAAAGCACTTTAAAATGTAAGTATCATTAGTAATATATCAAAATAGGAAAGTGGTCATTAAGCACTCATGTTAATTGCTGTCTAGTCATTGAACCAAGCTAATACGAGATGCAGCAATGAGCAACTTATATAATGATCACAGGAAATTGAGATTTAACTAAGCTTAATTTTTAATATGCTACTTGAAGCAGATATTTAATTTAATAAATAGTAGCATAGTGCATTCTCTGTGAACTACATTGACAACAAATTAATATTAGGAAAAAATTCAAAGCAATTATATCTTATGGATAATAATTTACTTTTAATTCAGGAAACATCTAGTGAACATTTTCTTTGTGCCAGACACCGTGCTTGGAACCTTTGGTACAGAGAGAGAAAAGACCCAGAGCTTACAATTAGGAAGGGAAACAGAGAAGAAACCCAATTTTTATAAGACGGTGTGATAACAGCTATGATAGCAGTACACTGAGCACTATGAAAACGTTGAGAAAAGACATTTAACTTAGCATGAGATGCAGGGAATGGCTGATTTTGGAAGACTTTCCAAAGAAAGTAACAATTACAAGTAATTTACATGAAAGTTAAAATTGTTACTATTCTAAAGGCTTCTGTCACTACAAGCTGTTTTGCACAACTCCAGCGGGGGCATCATCTACATTGCAATCCATGTAAATGACACTGTACTCCAAGGAATGCTTTTCACATTAAACACCATGAGAATGGTACGCCTAGAATTGTGCAACCTGGCAGCCCTGCTGGACTGATTTCTCCAAGTGAAGCTTATTATACTCACTTTATTTTACCCCAAGGCTAATGTAATTTAATGTTAAACTCAGAGATTTGTTTGCCACAGGAAAATGCAGTTGCCTACCTCTATTTATCTCTCTGTCTCAACTACTTCCTTCCTCAAATTTGCCCATTCCATATCGTATCTAGTTGTGCAGTTACGACTGAGCTAAATGCTCCCTCTCTTCACCACGTGCATAGAACTGAGAAAGTGCCCACCTTCCTCATTCTCAAATTTGAGACTTGAGAATGGTCTTGTCTAAGAATGTTAAGGGCTTTTAAACGGAACATTTTAGAGATTTTGTGTATTTGTTTAGCTAATGTGTCATTAAGAAACATAAGTATCAACTATTAGCCCGTCACCTAAATAATAATAAAGTTCAATTTCCATTATGAAAGGAACAACTTGCAATTAAGAGAAGTGAAAATGTGTGAGCCTGTGTGTGTTCCAATAGTGACTCAGTATATATTGAGAAAACTCTAACATTCATGCCTGTCACTCACATTTGCTGCTGCTGTGGACCTCTGAGTAGATGTTTTCACGTGCTCAAACACAGTCCTCACACGTGAATTGTTCCTAACGACTTGGGGTGCCAATGAACACTAAGAACTTCTTCTCGGGTTGAATTCTGCAAGAACAGATTACTGTATATGATAAATTTATTGCTATGTAATGGAGATGTGACCTGGAGGTCTTTTTAATTTCTGCGAGTAGGATGTTAAGTTTCTCAAATGGAGGGAGAGGTTCATAGTTGTATTCTAAGATGTGGAAGAGCAACTGAAATAGAATCCAATAAGTAATTGTTGATCATACAATGAATGAGAAGGTAAAGAGTTCTTTTCTGAATAATCATGACTTGTAGTGAAGGCTTAAATTCTTTGGTGCTTTTAGCTTAGACTATTTGAAATATATATTTAGTATAGAGAATTCTTTTAAAAAATTTTGTCTCTACCTTGCAATTACTTTTAAAACCACTAACCTTTCTATGAAGTCAGATAAGCTACCCTCACCTTGCAAGGTGGCATGATAGTGACTGAAGAAATGGCACAATACAAGGAAGTAAGGCTCTCATTCTCTCCTCTATTGAGGCAATGCAGAGAGAAAAGCTTTTTTTTTTTTTTTTTTTTTTTTTTTTGAAATGGAGTTCTTGTTCCTCAGGTTGAGTGCAATGCCACGATTTCAGCTCACTACAACCTCTGCCTCCCAGGTTCAAGCGATTCTCCTGCCTCAGCCTCCCAAATTGCTGGGATTACAGGTGCGTGCCACCACACCCAGTTAATTTTTTGGATTTTTAGTAGAGATAGGGTTTCGCCATGTTGGCCAGGCTGGTCTTGAACTCCTAACCTCAGATGATCTACCTGCCTTGGCCTCCCAAAGTGCTGGGATTACAGGTGTAAGCCACCATGCCCTGACAAGAAAAGCTTTTTGAAAAGACAGTACTGGTAGCAATATAAGCCATTGTCCTAGAGATCCTCAGGAACAGGAAGGAGAGGTTTCTAGGTAGGTAACTTTGGAGAAACTATAACAATAGTGACTCCTCCAATTCTAATTATACTAAGAGATGTAAGTGACCCCAAAGAGAGAATGAAGCTCCCACATAAATAGTTACACCCAGAGATGGGGCAGTTGGTGTTCTTTAGTGATGACTGAAAACCTTCCTTATGGAATTGAGTGTGTTAGTGTGGAACTCAGCACACAGCTTGGGCCAATCTTGTAGATGTAAAAATAAAATGTAGAGACTTCCAGTTTAAGCTCTGACATGTAAAGAGTTTGGAAGTCATAACTCCCATTCTTTTAAAATGAGAAAGCTGCATAAAAACTGAAAATAATTTTTCTTGGACCCATTAGAGAACTGAAGTTGCAGAACAAACCACCACTCCCAAAATATGGAGAGAGGAAAATATAGAGAATTATGGTTGATTTCAGAATACATGGGGGAAAGTTGATGGAGCCCTAACCAGGTGGAAATTCTTAAGATGTATCTTCAATATATTATTGGAGACAGTGGGGATTAGGTTGAAAGTGAGAACTTCCGGGAGGTTGCATTATTAGTGGGGACTCTACACTTCCCTGGGTTTTACTGCTAGGCAACTTATCTATATTTCATAAGAATATCTGAGAAAGATACAATAGTGGCACTAGCAGGGGAAAAGGACAAGCAAACACTGTGAAATACCCCAAACGGTCTTATAAAAAAGGTTTATTCTCCAGGGGAAAATATCTTGCCGAGGTTTACTAACCCACCAGAATAAGGGTCATTTCATCCCCACTCCAGGCTTTTCTACTCTTTCTGCCCTGTCTATGGTGGGGAGGGAAGCTAAGAAACACTTGTGAAGGCCACAGCCCAGAAATACAGGCTCACTAAAAGACTTTGATTGAATCATACAGTTACAGAACACTTCCCCTCTACTGTACCTTACCATGATACCAACAAGGCTTAAGGTAAAACAGCGATGTGTAGCTTAAAGAACTGCAGGATGCACACTCTTTGTGGAGGAGTACTTTGGGAGCCCAAAGGCAACAGGATAGACAAATACTAGGGCACTACAAGAATTCTATAGCTAGAGTAAATATTAAATACAGCCCAACTTCTAGCTGGAATAACACAGAAACTCCCATTACCTCAGTTTCTGTTGCCTGATGTATCATGCTTAGCTTTCTACGACGACAAAAAAACTACAAAGCGTGCTGGAAAGCAGGCAAAAACAGTGAAAAGATATATTAAAAAAGCACTAGAACCAAATCAAATATGACACAGATAATAGCTCAAGGTATTTAAAATATATACGATTAACATGTTAATAGCTATAGAGGAAAAAGGAGACAACATCAGGAACAAATGGGGAATGTTAGCTGAGAGAAGGAAGCTCTAAGAAAGTATCCACAAATGGCTGGAAACCAAAACATTGTAACAATAATGAAGAATACCTTTGGTGGGCTCATCAGTAGTCTGGAAGTGCCCAAGAAAGGTGTCAATGATCTTGATGACAGAGAAACTTCAGAACTGAAATGCAAAGAAAAACAAAGAATGGAAAAAAGAAAACACAGAACATCCAAGAATTGTGGTATAATTTTTAAATTTGTAACATATGTATAACCAGAATACCAGAAGAAGAAAAAAGAAATAATAGCGCAAAAGAAATGTTTTAGGATACAAGGTTAATATAGAAAATCAACTGCTTTCCTGTATACCTTTCCTTATACCTATATACAATCAATGCACAATTAAAATTTGAAATAAATTAATACTTTTTAACAGCATCAAATATTATCTAGGTATAATTTTACAGGATTTATATAAAAAACTGTAAAACTCTGATTTTAAAAAATCAAAGAAAATCTAAATAATAGCAGAGACATACTGTTCATGGATGGGAAGACTCAACTTTGTTAACACATTAATTCTTCCCAACTTGAGCTGTATATTTCATGCAATCTGAATCAAAATCTGAGGAAGATATTTTATAGATAGTGATACACTTCTTCTAAAGTTTACGGAGAAAGGCAAAATACCTACACTAGTCCACACGATACTGAAGAAAAACAAAGTTGGAGAACTCACACTACCCAGTTCCAAATTTACTATAAAGTTACAGTAATCAAGACAGTGTGGTATTGGAAAAAGAGTAAATATATAAGACAATAAAATGTAATAGAGATTTTAGAAATAGACTCATAAATAGAGTCAACTCATCTTTGACGAAGGACCAGAATCAATTCAAGAGAAAGACTAACCTTTTCAATCAATGATTCTGGAACAATTGGACATCCATGTGCAAAAAAAAGACTCTAGACACAGATCTTATACTTTTCACAAAAGTTAACTAAAAATGAACCATAAACTTAAATGTAAATGCAAAACTGTAAACCTCTACAGGGAAACAGAAAATGTGGGTGACCTTGGGTTTCATAATGAGGTGGTAGATGCAACACTAAAATCATGATTCATGAAATAAAAAATGTTGATAAGTTGGAATTTATTACTATTATCAATTTATTACTATTATTACTATTTATTTATTATAAAGTATAAAAGTATCTTTTATACTTTATAAAAGACTCTTAAGAGAATTAAAAGACAAGCCACAGACTGGAAAAAATATTTGCAAAATGCATATTGAATAAAGGACTTGTATTCCAAACATACAAAGAACTCTTAAAGCGCAACAATTAGAAAGTGAAGTACCCAATAAAAATAAGCAAATGATCTGAATAGACGTTTCAATAAAGAAGATGTACAGATGGATATCAAGCATACGAAAAGATGCTCAACATTATATGTCATTAAGGAATTGCAAATTAAAACAACAATGAGATGCCACTACATACCTATTAAAGTGGATAAAATGCAACAGACTGATAATACCAAATACTGACAAGGATGCCAAGCAACAGGTATTCTTTTCCATTGCTTGTGGGAATACAAAATAGTACAGCCATCTTAGAAGACAATTTGGTAAGTTAAACGTAATCTTATCATACAATCCAGCAACTGCACTTATAGCTATTTACCCAATTGATTTTTAAAATGTATGTCTCACAAAAACATGCACACATATGTTTACAGCAGTTTTATTCATAATCACCAAAAACTGGAAGCAACAAACATGCTCTTCAATAGGTGAATGGATAACTAAATTGTGGTACATTCATACAATATCATATTATTCAGTAATTAAAGGAAATTACCTATCAAACCATTAAAAAGGCATGGATGAATATTAAATGCATATTGCTATATTTAAAAAACCAAACTGAACAGGGCTACTTTCTGTATGATTCCAATTATATAGCATTCTAAAAAAGATAATGCTATAGCAGCAGTAAAATGATTAGTGGAGGGCAGTGAGACTATTTAGTATGATGCTTTAGTGGTGGATATGTTACCCTATGCATTTGTGAAAATCTTATAGAACCTCACAGCACAAAGTGTAAATCTTAATGTATGAAAATTAAAACATATCACTTCAGAGTTCAGGGATCCCAGGATGGAAAGTAGGCTGTGAAAAATACAATCTACATATATTACAAATTATAGAACCATCTCACTGAAGATGGTGAGGAAAAATGTGCTGACTTAAGCTAAGTACCTTTAGAAAGGAGTGCAGTCTGAAAGGTTAAAGGCAAAATACATTGTACATAAGCACTGTGCTTTAGTTCATAACATGGTCCCCTGTGGAGGTATGACTTAGCAACACTGACAGTGCTATAAATGCATATGAGAACTGAACAATTAGATAGAGGTTTGGCAGATAGTAGATGACCAGGTTTTTGATTGTTGGGGTGGGAGTTTGCAGATAAGCAAGTGGAAAAATATATGCCATGTAATAATGGGTCGGAGTTGGAGACATTAATATGAACTCATGTTTAGTTTAATATGGATAAATGTGATTACATAATATGTGTACACACTTAGGTTAGTATACATTCATATATCTCACTACTCTGTCACTTGACAGGTCCTGGAAACAATGATACCCTAGTGGCAACAAATATGCCGAGTGCCCCAATTTTGGTTTTTAATGTTATTCTCCAGTAAAAGGAACCAGGGTTGCTTTAATAAATGGCTGATTCTGGGGCTAGGGTAGGAAAAACAAAAGATGAGTCTGGAGAAACTTGCAGTGCTGGAAAGTAAGGAAATGCTTAAAAACAAGACAAAATATGACACAAACCAAACACAATTTGGGAATGTATTAAAGAGACACAGTAGCCAAACAAAATAGCTCCACAATGACCAAAGCTGACACAATTTGAGCAACGAAATAAAGTAGTAACAGAGTATGACCCAAAGTATAACATAAACATCCACAAGTCTACACTGATATAATGAATGACTGAATAAAGAAATAAATGGAGGAGAAAGACAGTCTCTTGTGCAGAATTGTCATTTCTCTGTTCAAAAGTGGAGAAGGAACATAACCTCTCACAGCATTGTGAACTGTACATAGAAACTTCCTTCAGAAGAGTACAATATGAAAAGACAGAAAAGTAACTTGATAGTAGAGAAACCTGAAAAACATACCTTAGCCAGGTGATCAAAATGATATATTGACTTAAGATGAGTTGGAAATGGTACTTTACCTCTATGATTTCCCTCTTTAAAATACATAACTCCAATCTAATCAGCAGAAAAAAAAATCAGAACAATCTCAATTGAGGAACATTCTACAACAAACCTGATCAATAATCCTCAAAACTGTCAAGGACATGAAAAACAAGGAAAGTCTAAGAAACTGTTACATACAGCTAAATGGAACCCAAGGAGACCTGAAAAGTAAATGTAATGCAACCTACATAGGATGCTGGTAAAAATTGGATAAAATGAAGAAAATATGGATGAAGTTTGCACTTTGGTTAATAATAACATATTAATATCAATTCACTAATTGTAATAAACGTGCCACATCACAGTAAGCTGTTAATAATAGGAGAAATTGGGTGTAGAGTATATGGGAACTCCTCGTAATAGGTTTGTAATTTTCTAAGATTGTTCTAAAATTTAAAAAAATATATTATTTTAAAATGTTAATTATATTTTCAGGTCTGTGAAAACTACATATTTCAATATAGAGCTCTAAGCAATAACCTGTAGAAGAGTTTGTGTGTCTAAAGGCTAACTGATGATTTAATAACACTAACAAATTGTTCCAAATTATATGGTTCAGGCATTTATTGTAAGGAAACGTAACAGATAAAGTTAGAAATTTTGAGTGGAGTTATTTTACCTTCTTAAGAAAAATAAATAAATAACTGTAGGAGACTGGAAGAAAAACATGCATCACTGATTTAGGACGGAAAAGTGAAATAAAAGTTGTTTCATTTCTCAAAAGTAATCACCTCTGGACTTAAAATAAGCCAGCTTGCACTCCCATCTCTCTTTAAATGAGGGAATGTGGTATGAAAATAAAAGTCATAGAATTTAAAGCAATGCCTTAAGAATATGTTTTGCTATGTGTATCAGACATACATACTTTCTCACGATTCCATTTCTCAAAGGCACGAAACTATGAGTGTATAAGAAGGGTAAAGAAAAAGAAGCTTGGGTTTCTTGAGTAGCTCTTTATGAACACACTTAACAGTGTCTGAATAAAATATGGGTTTACAGGTTTTTCCAGTGTGAAACATCTTTTGAATATAACAAGTTTAGCAAAGACACTTGACATAATAGTAAGTTTACTTTTTCACATAGATTTCTTAAGAAACTGTGTTGCCATGTGGATTTAAGTTCTGATTGTAATAACTTTGTAATCCATCCCAGGGATTTATGGCCCGCATCTTAAAAGCCATTGGAATGACTAGATATTTCGCATAAAAATTTCTAATATACAGTTTTTACTAGCCACATGGAGTCTGTAAAAAATGACTTCCAGCAAGATCAGTTTTATGTCTGTCATGTTGTCTGAGTTGATTTCAAGAAGATCGCATCACTCATTACCTATAAAATGTGTATGAAAGATCTATGCCTTTATAACAGATAGGCATGACTGATATTTAATATAAATATTTTACATACATTTTATTGTTTCACTTAAAAGCACAACAGCTGGGGCAGGGGCATTTTATTATTTAATATAATATAACATCTAAATAGTTAACATATGAAAATATAAATAAATACTTGCCTGAATGTCTAGGTTTATTTTGGGGATTTCAATCATTTATATGAATATGGTTTTTTCTGGTAAATTTTGCAAAACTCTAAAGATTAAAAAATGTCATGTACAATTTTTCCTTCTGTTTCTGCCCATGGTAAGGTAATATGGATCTCCATTTCTTTCCTTTCCCATATTAACAGCTGAAATTTCTAATAAATTTCTTAGAACCAAAGAGATATTTTTATCTCTTGACACTGTAACTCTTCTAAAAGAGTTATATATTTTCTTCTTGACTTTGGTCTCTAGGGAACTCAGAAATCAATTAACAACATCATTTAATGTTTTTTTTTTTTTAATGTTTCCAGCATTTATGTTTACTTAATGTAATCTTGAGCAAGTTTTAAAGTCTGAACATCATTAGCCATTGGCATTCATCTTTTTTACCTATTTTTAACTATTCCAAAAACCTATATAGTTCTCTCAAAATTATTTTGCAAATGATAAAAACTACACTCAGATAAATACATTTCTAAACTGTATTATACACCAAGAGTCAAATAATTCTTTTTTATGTAAAACAGTAATTTATTTCAGGTTTCAAAATATACATGTGGAATGAAAATACAGAAAAAATAGCATACAAGTTGGGAAAAAGAGACTATATGGAATTAGGTGTTCTGATTGTAACACCTATATTATGAATTATATATTATTCAAATATCAATTATGTAACAGTAGGTAAATCAAGACATATCTAGGTAACCATTTACACAGAGGTAGTCAAACTAAAAATTAAGGGCAAAATTCTCACCTTCACTTTAAATACCAGCCAGAAGCCCAGAGGTCCACATGGTCACACTCACTTCTAACCAACTGGCTATAAAATTTGGGTTCTCACAGCACTCTCAGTTTTAATAATTCACTAGACCAAGTCATAGAACTCAGGAAAGCACAGTACTTTAAATTACAGTTTTATTATAGCAAAAGGAATCAAGTTAGTACTATCCAAAGAAAAGACATAAGGAGAAGTCTAGAAGTCTTTCAAAAGTGAAACTACTATAGTCCTCGAGGACATGTTACTCTGCCAAAAATAACATATCACAATGACCAAAAAGTACTGTCAGCCAGGGAAGCTCACCTGACTTCTGGGGCCTATATTTTTCTTGGGGTTTTCTTACCTAGACATGATTGAGTCATTGCCCACATGACTCAGTCTCCAGGTCCCCCTAAATTGCCTGGAGATTAGGCTGATATCACATGACTCAAATTTCTAATCACATGGTTAGTCTTTCTGGCACAGCCATACTTTATCCTAAGTCACCTCATTAGTGTAAACCATTTAGGGACTCGCCATGAGTCACCTCATAAGCATAAACTATAAGTTGTGGTCTGAGACACCCAACATAAAATCCCCTTCTTCCTTCTTCATCTATTTTTTAAACAATGATATTTACATAAAATGAAGACAAAAAGAGATAAAGTAGTAATGTATTATCAGTTACTCTTGCCATTTAATTTCTTTGTTAGATAACTGGTGATAGTGGTGATAATGACAATAAATATAAATTTTGTGACAATAAATATAAATTTTTTAAACACTAAATATATGGAGGCCTATTTGTGGATTTCCTTCCATATATGAAGTTAATTGAACACACATATCCATAATATAGTAGAATTTAATTATTTTAATAATAAACTTATTGTATATAGTCTAATTAGAATTAATTCCAATGGTAGAAATACAACGAATATGCCATTTTATACTCGGCCCCCTTTCTTCAGGGACACTTTACCTGAATAATGACTCAGATATTGACTACCAAGACTTTCTTTTTTTGCAGTAGGCTAATTTGCCACACACAATTCTTTGCCATTCCCAGAAATTACTTTGTTCAAATTCCAAAAATACTGATATAGATATTCACTAGTATCTAAGTTTAAAATATCACAATTTAATTGATTATAAACAAACATCCAAAATTCAAAGTGATAATGGCTATATCAACTTTCATCTATTTCCTTTTTTTTTTTTTTTTTTTCCTGAGAAGCTTATTCTTCTGGTGAGTAGTCTCCTCTTCTGTATTCATTTCCCCGTAATTTCTCTCCCTGCCTCATACTCTCACACTTGTGGACATGCTGTCTACACTGGAATACTTCATCAGTAGCTCAGCAATATCTTGCCTGGTTACTTACCTGTTTCCCCATCTACGTGAACTCGGTAGTTTGTTTATTCCATCACCAGAGGGCCTTTTGCATTGCATTACTATTAGTTGTTAATTGTCTACCTCCCCATCTGCACTGAGAGTACTCCAAGAAATGGATGGGGGTAATTTCAAATAGGTCTGTTATATCTCCAAGACCAGGAACAGATTATAGCACTCAATAGTGTTCAACATTCAAATATCAAATGTCAATATCAAAATAGAAAGGAAAAATAAACAGTATCCAAATAAAGAAAATATTGTTTCACAAATTAATAAGAAAAATTTATGACCCAATGATGAACACTATTTTGCTGTCTACATGAAAATGTATAAGAATACTATAAAATATAAATTAAAGTGAAAATCATACAGAGAGAAGTTCATTTGTGAGGATATGACAAAAACTGCAAATTTCTTTAAATACAAATAGAACGTTGGCACCAAACTAGTAAATATAAGATATGTTATGGAAAATATTCAACAGTTGATTCTAAAAGAGAAAAACAAAACATAATTTGAATACATCAAACATTAGGAGCTTTAAAAGAGTTCTAATTTCACTGTGTAATTTCGTCATTTCACAAATGTATGTATTTGTGTACATATATCTATTATATACCCATACATACAAATGTGTACTTTGGAGCCGATCCCATGAGACCTAAATTTGGATATATGAATAGTTACTTTTAAAATAACATCTGTGAAGATCCATCTGAAGATAAGTTTGACATTTAAAATATGTTCTGCTTCACTGTGGAGACTAAAGTTGAACTGGTGATTAAAAATTTAAAAACTTTGTTTTTTGACACGATAAAATAAAAAGAGACTTTGCTGGGTTTTATATCATTCCAAAGACTGCCTGTGTGGTGACAAGCAAGTAGTGTACAACTTCAGAAAATCTTTTTTCAAAAAAGATTAATAAGGCCATGTGAAATAGGCAGGAAGTTATAACATGATACATGTTTTCCTGCCATATTCCTGATGGCACTATTTTCACTAATATTTAATAGACCATTTACAATGTGTCTAACAGTCTCTTTAAATTTAATTCATAATACACATCAAAAGTATGAACCTTCAAACAATAACCTAGAATGAGCAAGGTTCTACTAGACACCCTTCCCCCAGCCCCCCAGAAAAAGATCTCTAGAGGAGCAAGAGAAAGCCAGGAATGCATGTGTAGTTCAAAGATTACTTGAGTGAGTTTGGTAACATTTAGGTATCATGCTTTATTTCCCCACGCATAATCTATATCTGTGATAATTTGGACATTTATACAAGTTTAACTATGGCTTCTTAGAAGCTAGGTAGAAACAGAAGGCTGTTCTTTAGGAAATTTGTTACAGAGATGCTCCATGACCTTTGACAGTGGTAAATTCCAATAACAAGGGCAATCCAAACAGATTTGCTGATGTGATGAGCGGACTCAATTTTGCACATCCAGTAGGCTGCATAAATGAAGCCCTGACCCGAGAGACTGCAATTCCAGAACAGGTGTAAAATCTGCCTCAGAGCCATTAATGTCTTGCTTTTTTTGACCTCAGAATTCACAATCAAATAAAAACACAAATTATACGTTGCTACTGTTGAAAATTCCTTCTATATTATCTGTCAGACAACCCAATGGAAATAGAAAAATGCTGAAACAAGAGAACCTTTCCAAGCAATTTACCTCTTAAGGTACATTATAAAAGTCTACTTTTATTAAGACTAGAAAACACTAAGGCAATTAAATAATATTAAACCAATGACTATTTTATATTACATGGAGTCTATAGCTATATTTATGAATCACCTCACAACTTAGGTCAAATTTATAGAATAGTTTGACCACATTTCATACTACCAAAAATGGACACTCTCTTGCCATTAATATATTGTCCATGACCCTGTGTGCATCAAAATCTCAAGCTTATATCTAAGTCAACATGTAAGTGGATTGGTGGAAATAATATTGAAAATTGGCATCTTTCAAAATAGTGAACTGTCCTGAGACTGCCTTTGAATATGAGAGAAATATAAAGCCTAAGAAATGAACATAGTTAAATACTGGTCTTGTTCTAAAATTCTGACACTTAATTACAAAGTCAAAACTCCAATATGTAACACTTCACAAAGTTTAATGGCCGATTCTGGCTAAACAGGATTTCTGTGTACTTCAAGTACAATAATGTAAAGGAAAAAAATAACTCAGAAAAAATATTTTTCAATTCTCTACATTAATTTTTTTTTAAATTGTGTATTATGTTTCAAGTGTCTAATTGTGCTAAATGACTATCATTAAGATATGTCTGAAAAATATTTTCCATTTCAAAAGGCTTATCTTTCAAACTGACCCCATTTTTCCATTACTCTCATTTTTGTCCAAATACATGTAAGATATGGACAAAAAAAAGGAAAGATATAGCATTTCTGCCAAATACACATGTTTTTTCTTTGGTTTGGTTTGGTTTGTTGGCATATTATGAATTATGTTTTATATATCACAGAAAAGACCCATTATTTGAAATTAATGTACATAAAAAAGATTCTGGAGTGCACATTTCTTTCCTAATTGCTATCACATTTACCTGACGTGATTGTAAAGCAAATGGGATGAATTCAGGGAAACTGTCAGTCTAGAGATGATGCTTTTTCTGTTGTAGCTTAGAGAAAGATTAGGATGGCTTAAAAAAGAATAAAATCCTGTCATTCGCAAAAACACGGATGAGCCTGGAGGACATTATGTTAAGTGAAATAAGCCAGCATGGAAAGACAAATACCACATGTTCGCACTCATATGTGAAAGCTAAAAAAGTTGATCTCATAGAAAGAGAGAGCAGAATAGTGATTGCCAGAGGCAGGGAAGTGTAGAGGGAAGAGCATTGCCAGACATTGGTTAATGAATACAAAATTACAGCTAGATTAAGGAATCAGTTTTAGTGCTCTATAGCGCTAGAGAGTGACTATAATTTATAATAATTTATCATGTATTTTCAAGTGCCTATAAAGAACAAATTTTTTATGCTCCCAACAGCAAGAAATGATAAATATTCGAGATGATGAATATAATAATTATCCTGATTTGATTATTATACAGTGTACACAGGTATCAAAATATTCTATACACTATTAATATGTACAATCATTATGTGTCAAATAAAAATAATAATAAAAACAAAACTAAGATAAAAACAGCTAGAAACCAAGAAAGCAGTAAATAAAACATAAATCATCGTCTTTCATATGTGAGAGCCAGAGAAGGTATTTTTCTTTTGTGTTATGATATGGCACTCATTCACAATCATATCTGAAGAGTCAGCACAAAACAGCATTGCTTTTTACATGGTCTGGCACAGTTAAGGTGTTTAATGCAAGGTCTAATTGGGGATATAACCTAATTGGGGAAATAACCCAAGAGTCTCAGTATAGTGCAACACTGAGATTAACATTTAGCTTATGTTATGCCTAATACCATCTATACCAATATCAAAACTCCACTTATAAAGTACCCTCTCACTAAGGGTGCTGTGTGGGGTTCACTTAGAGAACTTTATACACAAGTCTTTGCCTTCATAATAAAAAGTACAGAAAAGTGAAAGGTAGAATATAAGACAGAATTCACTTGCAGAAAGACCCACAAATCTTAAAATAAATACATCACATCTTGTTTATTATATTAAAATATACGTATGTGACTCTATGACACCAGACATAAAAAAGAATGGTTACAGGATATACATCTGATAACTGTACTTATAGCATATGAAAATTATATGCTTATTATTTTATTATGTAAATATATGCTTATTATCTTATTAGGCAATTAAGAAGATTAAAATACATATTCATTTGTTAACATTTCATGCCAGGGATTCCTAGTTAATGAGTAATCCAAAATCAAATGCCAAGAAAATTTGTTTTAGATTCCTTATTATAATTAATAATTTCATGACCTATAATGTCCAAAACAATTGAGTTTTATTTGTCAGTGAAAGATATTTTATACTGGAGTTTGTTATGTAGTTAGTCAAGATGTAGCTTCAAGTATTTAAATTGAAGAAGCTTAAGAGAAAAAATTAACACTACTAATACAATAAATCAGCCAGTAGATAGAGTTGAATATTTTACTACACACAGTTAGTGGAACTAAATTCTACATATGTGAGTATAAGTGACATTTAATTCTAATTCAAAATAACCAGAGGTAGCCTGCATTGCATTGGCCAGCCCTTTTGTCTATGTAATGTGCATATGTTCTGGGGCTATCTGAGCATGTGT
This sequence comes from Macaca thibetana thibetana, assembly GCF_024542745.1. Lineage (NCBI taxonomy): Eukaryota > Metazoa > Chordata > Mammalia > Primates > Cercopithecidae > Macaca > Macaca thibetana. The sequence continues at coordinate 25,977,515 of NC_065582.1, read as the reverse complement.
ATCACCCTGAAGTGAAACTAAGTAGATTGCCTGCCCAAAAGGAAGGCGAAGACTACACTTAAATAGGACGGCATGCCAAAGAACACTTAACTTTTTCATTTAAATCTACACAGTGAACTTTTGAAAAATAGTCAATCTGTACCCACAAAAGAAGATGAAAGTATATTCTTTGGAGAGTTGAAGCTAAAAGCTCTCAGCAAAGGATGGTCTCGTGAGAAATTCGAAAATCACACTTATCTTTTCTACAATAAATAAGTGGTGTGATAGGTAACATCTTTTGCTTTGGAAGAGATTATTTTGTAGAAATGCTGTATCTTAAAATAAAAGATAAACATAGTCAAATATGAGTTACCTACATTCAAAGAGAAGTGTTTTTACCAAACCAAAAATCCATATTTTACTTTCAAGCTGTTCTATGTCAGAATACTGGCGTGTGCGCATGTGTGTATGTGTGTGTATGCATGTGTATAGTCATGTATTGTGATTTTTGACATTTATTTAAAGATAATAAAAATGATAAAGTCATACTTTTGTTACAAACTGGAAAAATAATCAATTTCTTAAGGTTCTTCTTCAGCTAATGAACAATCTCTCTCTTTCCATCAGACTGGTAAAATTGGAGCCTAAGTAGTTTCTCTTTAAGCTTCCGCTCTAGCTAGTTTACACCTCAGTGTACTGGCACTGTTGATTAGACTGTGGGGAGAGAGGACCAAGTTTAAGTATTTAAAATGGAAAGTCTTGTAGAAACTGTACTGGTTCTCATTTATCTGCCATTCCAGACTTCCTTAGCCCCTGAACCTTCGCCATTTGCTCTTATCAGAGCCCTCTGGTTTCCCCTGCTGTTGCCTCATTTCCTAATGCCTCTGTTTATCTTAGCCTCTTTTAACAGTCAGGCTTTTGACAGAGCTGGACTCTGCATGGTATCCACAAGGTTCCTGACGGTGGGAGATGCAGCCACTCAGACAGCCCTGTGTTACCTGATGGTAAATTTACAGGAGCTCTGGCTCCCCCAGCATCTGCTTTTAGTGGTTTGGTTACACAATCCAGAAGTGTGTGGAGATTAATGCCCAGTGTGGAAAACTAAGATCAGTGAGAGATAGAAAGTAAAAAACAATATGATAAAAAATTCATTTCCCTTCCTTCCTGTTCTTGGACTGTTCTGAGGCATAGCAGCTCTATATGTTTTCCCTGGAGACATCTTTTTGTCCAGGCCAACTGCTCATGTCTTCTTGTGAACTTGTAAGCAGAAAGGTAATGCACCACTTTTATGTGTTTACCCTCATGTGTGCTACTCTGGAATCGCACCCCTAAGAAAATGTTGGCATGTAGGCCTTGCCTCAGCCTTGTGTTCTATAGGCTAGCTGGGCTAAGACAGTAATGAAACCCTGATAGTAGTTCAACTCTTATTTTTAAAGAATTTAAAAGAAGTAAATTTAATTTAACAAGCATTAACCTCTAAGTCTAAGACATTGGAAGGCTGTAAACATTAATATAGTCTAGGCTGAGTTCTTATAGAGGTATTAGTCTAGCAAAAGAGATAGATAGAGGCACTAAAGCAATAGTTACCAACAGGGATGGTATCCCAAATATTTAACAATTGGCGGGGCATGGGAACTCACAAACTGCAACAGATATTGGCCTTTTAGTTGTTGGATTATTAGAGATGTTTGGGCAACCACGTGGCAGAAGTACACTCAGAAGGTTAAGGTCTGTGATAATTTGCCAACTGGAGAAGAACTGGAATATATTACCTGTAAAATCAGATATGGTAGTTCCAGTGTGTAGCAGCTCAATATCAGCTCTACACACCAAATACTGTAAGACCCAAAGAGGCAGGAACAAAGGGATATGCAAGTGACTGAGATTTGTATTAGTGGGGCACTAAGCTAGAATATTATATCATGGGTTCCTCCCACACTTGATTATTTTGTAAGTCTACTTAGCCTGCTAGCTATCAAGGTAACATATTTTCATAGCAAGAGAAAATCAAGCTTAAGAATTAAATCAACACTATTCATATTAAAATTGTGTGGCTACAGGCATATACCAGACATGAACTCATGTTCAGAAAATATTCAGTGACAAATGCGTTATTTAATAAAATAGTCATTGGGAATTTTGTTCATTACGGGCTAAGCTATATTTTCTGTGCAATTTTATATATCTGGGGTACTTAAGCTTAGATTTCAAAAGTTTATGAAAAATGATATATTTTTAGATAAATAGAAGCACTGAATTACAAAAATGCCCAGAAAACTTCTGGACTTTATTTACTTGCCTTTGGGATATTTTGTCTTCTTTCAGGCAAAGGTTGGTACCTATTTCCTTTGAAATAAATACAAATTTATAGGGAAAAAACATTTTGCACACACTCTCACTCTGAGGTTTCCTCTTCAACCACAAAGATTTGAGTACTTTTTATGTGCAATGAAATGTCTGAATCTCTGAAAATTTTGACTTCATGTTTATAAAATGTCTCTATAATTCTCTATTTTCTTTAATTCTGGTCAGTTCAGGATAATTTCTGATTGTGGAATTAGCTCAATTTTTCATTGGCTTTAGCTCAACACACACGTTGAACTTTAGTTTGATGCCTGCATTTCTTTAAACACATCAGTAATACTTTTTTTGAAAAAAAAAATTCTTCAATTTATCTTCCTTTAAGTGTGTTCAGATAGTTTTATGACTTAAGCAAGTGATTCCCTGGGAGGCCAGTGATTTTTAGATTTTTAAAAACTCTTTAATTCCAAAAGGTCATTGATGTGAAAAGGCAACTCAGCAAGTCTCAGCAGTAAAATATACGAAATCTTAATAATCTGTCACAATTTCTTTCAGAAATAACTTTAAATTGGTGATGATTAAAATCTCAATAGGAAAGAAAATCCACTCCCTTAATTACATTCCTTGCCACAACATGCTATGAGAACAACTCACAAATTCCACAACTTGCCCTATCTTGCTTGGTGACAGAATGGAAAGCAGTCTCATGAACTTTCTCTTCTGCTTTGCATAAAAGGTTGGAATCTTTGTTTTTTCCCTTTACCATTGGTACTAATTAATGCATGAAAAGTGAATCAATTTTTCCGTGTTTAAACCAAACTATACAAAATCTTTACTGATGTGAACTGCCTAATTCGTATTTTGCAAATTAAGACTCTCATGCAACAATACAACAAGGTCAGGTTAACTCCATTTGTTTAATACACAGTTTGAAGAAAATTGCTCTGGTTAGAGAGGAATGATTAACTGATTCTGATCAGAGGTACCAAAGAGAGAAAATGTAGCAAACCTTTGAAGGCTGAATAATAAATTGATACTTTTAAAAAGGAAGAAAGTAGATTTAAGGCAGAGAAAATGACAGAACTGGAGAACACAGAACCGTAAGGACATATATATTGAAGAGATAAAGTAAATATTAGAGTTGGAATAAAAAACCCTTATTTGATTTGTAGATACAATCTCTTTACTTCAAAAATAAATATTCAGAGAAATTATATCATGACAAACCCTAGAAAGTAAAAATTGATATTTGAATCCTGCATTTTAAAATGTAGCCTTAACTGTCACCAAATTCAGACTTTATTTTCAACAGCCAACTGCAACTATATCCACCTCAATATACTGTACAAATTGTAGATCTACTATATCTAAAATACAACTTCTCTTCAGAACTTGTTCTGTCGTCTAAAACTTCCATTTATTCTTTAGACTTCCCATCCCCTCAGATTCCTAAAACAGAGACTTGGATATCATTCAGTTGATGTCTTCCTAATACTACTAGTGAGCCATGAGATTATAAAGATTGACTTCAGAATGTGTCTCAAATCCTGTTTCTTCCCTCCATCTACTTCCACTACTGACTTAATTCAGTCTTCAACTCTCATTTGGATTACTAAAACAACTGCCTGTTTTCCCTGTAAAGTATGTAGAATGTGACATGCCACTAAATTTTCCATACAAATATGCTTACATGGCAGTTTAAAATATTCTTATGAAACAGGATCAAGGTAAGGGATACAGTTACAAATTTGGTAAGCATCAGGATAGAAGCAATATTAGAGATCATGGAAATAGATGGTCTTACCCAAAATAAGGAGGATGAAAAAGGAAAAAGGGTATGAAATAACCAAACGAAGCAATGTCTTTTTCTTTTTGACAGTCTACTGCTGATGATTTTCTACAACCTTGCATATGTATGTAGAATATACTTTTATTAATTTACTAGGTAAGTCAGGAAATTAACTAGCCTGATTCTCCAAATGACCATAAGAAGAAATATTGGTAGTTGAGAAGGCTATGTAGAGAAAATGTTAAGCTGCTAATAATGATAATTAATAGACCATAATAAAAAAGATAACCTTATGGATTCAATCATAAATGTAATTATATTACAACAGTATTTAATTAGTCCTAATTTGTGGAAATTTTATAAAGTGGAAAGGAGTCCCAAAATCTTAAATCTCCACAGGTTTCTGAATAATAGCTATTAACCACACTTAACTATATGGAAACTGTTCAGAATTGTACTGCATAAATGATAATGACAGCATTATGTTGTAAGCTTCTTTGATCTGTCATCACTTGTGATACCAAGATCGTTATTTTCATCCCTACAGAAAAGTTCTTGATTAAATGTCTAAGTGACAGAGGTACCAGTGATTTAATCTCAATATGTTCACCATTTATCTTTTTCTTTGTACATGTCCAGGGTTTGGTCTTCTCTCTTTTCGACAATGTTTCTTAACCCTCATTGCACATCAGAATTAACTAAAGAGCTCTGAAAAAATTATCACTGCCTCAGTCCCACCCTTGACATTTTTATCCAATTAGTTTGCACTTGGGTGTCAGAAGTTTTTTGTTTGTTTGTTTGTTTTTTGTAATGAACAGAAAGATAGGATTGAGAATCACTGATCTACACTTTCCCCCTGTCTGAAAAATCACAGATACTCTGAAATTTTATCACCCTAATCTCTTTACTTTCCTTATCTATAGATTAATATCTCCAAATCTCCATTCAACATCTCCACTTACTATCTCCAAAAATAAACTCTTGACGTTTCCTCTCTGAATCTTGCTTCTACCCAATTTACTACCCTCCTGCTTACATGCAAAATATGTAACAACTCGGACATGTCTCACCTTCACAGCTACCATCTTGGATCTCCTTGCCCATACTCCGGTCCTCCTATAGTATATCCTTCACAGAGTGGTCACAAAGACTTTTTAAAAGTGTAAATCGAGTAATGTCTGCTGGACACCCTCCAGTGACTTGGTCACACTAAGAATGAAGCCAGATCTCTTCCCATGGCCTTTATGTGGGGGTACAAGGATGCAAACATGGACATGAAAGCAGAGGATAGAGAGAGGGGAAAACAAACACATGCTTTCAAACACGGATTCATGAGACAATTTTCAAGCTATCTGAAGGTTTTCTTTTCTATTTTTCTCACTTTCCCCTTCCAGCCACTTTGCCAGGAAACAAGGAGCCCTCTGCTCCCTTGACTTGCACTGCTTCTTCTTAACTTCCTTTGGAGGAATTATTCCAAGGGCCTTGTAGTTACACACACTTTTGACACACACTTTCCAAATACTGGCTTGCTTCTCTATAACAGTAGATTTTTTAGTCTGGTGGGCAGCCAAAAATGGTAGGTAAGTAGCAGTGGAGGTAAGCAACAGGAGAACATGGCGTTGCTATGAAAAAAAGGATATTTACTCATGTATATGAATCTGTCATTGTTCTTATTTTGATCTGTGCATAGACAGTCAGTAGACTGAATCTGTGCCCTGCTAGTCCATCAAAGAGGTATTGCTTCTGGGTTGTCTGACTTGTAGGGATTTGAAAGACTCTTGAAGAAGTGCAACTGCTTGTCCTGCTATCCTGCCAGAAAGGCTTTTCTAACTTAGGATTTGGGAAACACTCAGTTCCTTCCCAGATTTAACACTGCCTCATCTCTTTGTTCTTTTGGAGTTTAGGCTAAAACTGAGTGCATGACCTTGAATCCAGCAGCGCTAGTAATATGAGTCATTTATCTCTTGGATGGTGAGAAGGAATGTAGGGGACTCTCCCTTAATCTAGTTGAAGGACTCTTTCCCTAAGCCATCAAAATAAACCATCTTCAGTAGTTTGTGGTTCACGTAGAATTAAAAACTAAATTGTGGGTACCGTTATCTGTGTATCATCCAAAGTCAGTTTTCTGTGCCAGCAATTACAGTGTAATTATTTTCTACCAGCAATTGCAGAGTAATTAGGTAAGTTTATTCTGAATGCTACCTGGAGGCCCGTTCTCCACCCATGAAATGTTCAGGACTAGGCCTGGATATGAGTGTGAGAAGCTTCATTTGTGTAGCACTGAGTAATACAGGGACATCTATATATCTGTCCTCTGAGAAATTACAACCAGCAAAGGGCAACCAGCTCCCACAGCAAAACAATATTAAGTATTGAATCATTAATTAAATAATTAACAGTAAAGAATTTTAGACTTCTTGAATTTTAGAAGGAAAACTCATCTTTAAGGCAGTCACGAAAGAGATTCTATGAAGAGGAAGGTTTCTTAAGATTTTGTGTAACTTGTGTACATTGGAAAAGAGTCCTAGAGATTGCTTATTGGGCGGAAGCATGTGGTATCCTGGGGAACAGAGTGGGGCAACTGAGGCAATAAGAGGGAATTCTTGGGTTTGGGGGTGCTCAGAACATCAGCATGGCTGTCAACTAGTGTGGCTGTCCCTATTAACACAAGCTAACTTTATATAACATTTATATAACTATAGCTTTCAGGGCAAAATTACTTATAAAATAACTTTTAAAGTAATATAAATATAATTTTTATTATTTTATGTTTACTTTAGGAAACATTTTTATGATAATAGATTTTAATTTTCTATATTTCTAATATAATTATATATTAAACTTTCAATCCTTTAAATTATTACTATTACTAGATAAAAATTATGCAATATATCAATTGCAACTAAATATTTTGCTGAAGTGAAAGAAAGAAAATAGCTTTTCTTGAATAAATATATAATAATATATGAAGTAGGAAGGTTTTATTGCATGATTCTGCCAACTATTGTTGGTCCATTATTAAGACATAGATATTAACAGCAGTAATTAAATTAATATATCCATAATTTTTATCAATTTATACTTAAAAACATAGCTATATACTTTCTAAAAATAATTCATTGCATAAAGTTATATTTTTTCAATGAAAGCATCTGGAGCATATTAATTTAAAAATGTATGGGCTTTTTAAAAAATTAAATATTTGACATATATCTCATGGGTTTCCACCTGAACTCCTGCCCCAGGGATTGTGTTCATACCCATGTCAGTGGGTACCCATTATTCCACACGCAGGGAATCACCTAAGGAAGACAGAAGTACTTTTAAAGAGGATTAAATTAGGAATAGGGATAAAAGTCTGAGGAGATTGGTAAACCAGCATCATTACAGATGACAGTAGAGGACAGATATGGGAGCTGGAAGTTACCATAGCTCCATCCATTCATGATCTCATCACATCCAAGTGCACATTTAAACACAGAATTCAATTCACATTGTCAAGTACAGGGAATAAAATCATCCAACAAGGCCGGGCACAGTGGCTCACGCCTGTAATCCCAGCACTTTGGGAGGCCGAGGCGGGCGGATTACCTGAGTTTAGGAGTTCGAGACTAGCCTGGCCAACACAGCAAAACCCCATCTCCACTAAAAGAACAAAAATTAGCTGGGCATGGTGGTGGGCACCTGTAATCCCAGCTACTCAGGAGGCTGAGACTGGAGAATCGCTTGAACCTGGGAGGCAGAGGTTGCAGTGAGCCGAGATAGCGCCATTGCACTCCAGCTTGGGCAACAAGAGTGAGACTCCATCTCAAAAAAAAAAAAAAAAAAAATTATCCAACAAATGTAGATTTGGCACCCACTCCATATCAGGCCCTTTGCCATGCACTGGAGGAGAAGAAATTATGACATGTTTCCAGCCCTTAAGGTAGTTCATCTACAAAATAATTGAATGTATAACAGTGGAAAGAGAAAGAGAGGTAATAACCTGGTTGGGATTGGGCTAGAGAAAAGATAAGAAATACATGGAATGTAGGAAATACTATCTAGGAATGTATGGACAGATTCAATAACAGAAACATACCCTATGAACTTTACTTGGGCCCATAACCTTAATAATAACAAAGTCATGTAGATGAGTACTATTTATTAAATCTGACAGCAGCCTGAATTCTACCTGCTGTACATGAGCAGACATGGTAGTCTAATGTTTCTTAACTGTCATTCCTTCAAGAAGAAAGTGCCATGAAGATAAAATATTTTGATTATGAGGCTACCCTAGCGAAAACTATAAATAAAATCATAAAGTTCTTTGTCACTTTATGAAGAAAGCTACATAAATAGTGAATGGTAGCTAGTGTCTGCAGCATCAGCTTCTACTTACTGATTTATTTTCCTTTTCTAAAGGGCAAGAGACTCACTTCTCATTTTAGTTTGGAGAAATACAGTACTTCACAGAGCAGAGATGAATGGAAATTTTTGGATGTCTTATTTTGAAAGTCCTTTTAAAAAGTTCACAATCACAAAAAGCATTTGTCACAGAAATAAACACAGGATTGTGTCTCTGGGATCTGGGGTTAATGATTGGGCCAGTGAATTAGCTTAACCTCTTTTTGCCAAAGCAAAGATGACATAGAAATTCTAACTTACATTATGGAAAGTTACCATAAAGTCTTTAGACAGCCTCAAAGCTCCAGGGTCCAGGGAAGATAGAACCTTAGAAGCTACTAAATCTAAATGCCTGCCTTCAGGCAAAGGTGTACCACTTGAGTTAGGTAGGCAGCTACAATATCAGGAGAGGGATTACAAATGTTAAAATAATTTCCCCTATATTTAAGTTTCATAATTCTGTGAAATTATTTAAATGTTGTCTTTTTATTTAGACATTCCTCAGAACCTCTCACAGAGCCTATTGAAGAGCACTGTTGGCTCACTTTTTCTCATGGCTTTTTTTTTTCCTGTCACTATGATAGCAGATGTCCAATGTTGACACCGCAATAAAATTTTCCCAAATTATTAGCTGGGGACAGTGGCTTACACCTGTAATCCCAGCATTTTGGGAGGCTGAGGTGGGTGGATTGCTAGAGCCTAGGAGTTGGAGACTAGCCTGGGCAACATGGTGAAACCTCATCTCTACAAAAAATACAAAAAATTGTCAGGGCGTGGTAGTGCAGGTCTGTAGTCCCAGCTACTCAGGAGGCTGAGGTAGGAGGATCACCTGAGCCCACAAGGTCAAGGCTACAGTGAGTCATTATCAGGCCACTGCACTCCAACCTGGATGACAGAGTGAGACCTTGTTTCAAAAAATATACTTATTTCATACATGCAGTCTTACATTTCAGAAGAGATGAAATATATGTAACAGCACCTAGGAGACAGGTGTGCAGAAAAAAGGCCACGGTACTTGTGTCTCATACTGTGGCTTATGAGCCAGATGCACGGGAGTTGCTCCCTTCGTTATCATTTGTTCCTGCCTATACAGTTTCTCACCATTGGAAATAAACTAATACAACTAATAATTTATTTATAACTATTATATATATATATATAGAGAGAGAGAGATTACATTTAACTCAATTATTATTGATCCATATTAAACAAGCAAGAATTATATACAGATTTTTTTTCTTTTTGCCCTTTACGTATGAAGAAACAAGGGCTCATAATTACTAGCCATTTAGGGTTCTTAATTGCATTCTTTATTGTCTTTTAAGTTGAAAAGTTCCAGTAGGAGACCCATCTCTTTATTAAGGAGTTTTAATAATTGCTACGAAAAACTGATCAGATATTGCACAATGTGAGAAGAGTACTGAGTGCTAGCACTAGAGATTTTAGAAGGATATTATGGTTACAATATATTTTTCCTGAAGCATATAGATAGGACGGCCAGATAAAATACAAGATGCCTAGTTAAATTTAACTTTCAAAGAAATTTTTTTAGTGTAAGTATGCCTCAAATGTTGCATGGGGCATATTTGTTCTAAAAATTATTTATTGTTTATCTGATACTCAAATGTAACCGGGTGTCTTGTATTTTCTTTGCTGACTCTAACAACACAATCACAGATCACTGATGATAAATATTCAGACAATATACCACCACTTTGAGCCCATTTCTTGCCCTAGCCTGCATCAAATCTAAGGGAATTCAATAAATCTATCACAAAATAGTAAATTGGTATTCATAGATCTTTGCTTGGTGCATGAAGTGACAAACGTGTTTGAATCACACACACTGTGATTACTGACCATCTCCCCAGGATATTAAAATAGTGGGATAAGAAAATAGCTCCTCACATGGTCTAAGATAAAGAAATTTCTGATTTACTAGGCTTTATAAATTGTGTCTGGAAAAGGAGTTGATGGTTGATTGTTAGAGGTGCTAAAACCATCAGTGGCGTAGCTCAGGGAACTAAGTTTTTAGAATGATCCAGCTTAAGTGGCCTTCTGAGAGACCACCCGAGGAGTAACTCATGCCCTGGGACCTGAAGACCAAATTCCTGTTAAATTTTTTTCTAAAAAGAAAGGGGAAGGGAGTCTGATATTAAGCAAATACAATAATTATAAAATAAATATATCTCTAGTGTCACATAAATATAAGCTGTTTCCTTTTTTATCTTAAAATCTATTATAATTTATTACTATATTTGGCCATTTCTTTATTTGTCTTCATAGTCAAAATAAATTAACTTTCAAAACGGAAGTGTCCCCAGCCTCTCTTGCCTCTGAGAGGTCCTGGAAACAAAGGTAAAACAGGAACACTGTCACTGGCTTCTCCTCCTCCTTGTTCCTAATAACATTTAATGAAAGGTGCCATGTCCCTACTTCAAAGTCTCTTGAGACCTAGTCAGGTCACAGATTTTGTTGGGTTCACCAAGTCTTCAAAAACGATCATCACAGAGCTGCTTACTTTCAAATATCCTGAACACATTCAATGAGATCTCTTTTATCTTTGGTCCAAATTGTCCTTCAACTTGGTTTCAAGCTTAAATAACAAGGAAATGCCAGGAGGCAGCCCAAGCCAGAGGACAGACATGACAACCATTTTAGAAATGGTTAGTAACTGAAACCAGTACTTTAAAAACTGATAAATGAATGGATACCAAAGCTGTTTCACTTTTAACGACATAACAAAAATACTTCAAAAGAAAGTTTAGAGACTAAAGAGGGAAATTTAAAGCTAATTGTCCACCATTCAGGAACATGCATTTCTTCCCTCTGCAGATGGTGACATTTTAGGATAAATTGTGAAAAGTATCCCATTTAAATTAGTGGTCTCTAAAATAGAATAAGCAAATGAGGCAGTGTGTAAGACTTAGAAGGAAAAAACAACATGTGTATTTACATACATGTAACTATAAGGAAACTAAGCTTCACTAAACTTTGGTATGCAATGGCTGGCGCCAGCATCCTCAGTCAGCCACACACACCACAGAGGTTCCTTGAAGGCAAAGTATGTATTTCTGGTGAGGGATGGGTGGCCACCTCACTCAGTCATTCACCTTTAGCGTGTCTCAACCTCCCTTCATTTAGGTCCTGTAAAATGGATTTTAAGATTATGTAATGTAGTTTAATAAATTAACCCTCATATCATTTGTTATGGACAAGTGTTTTAAGGCTGCCTTAAATGACACCATCAACCAAAAATAAAAAATACAGTAACACAAGGCACAACTCATAGGAAAAAGGAAGAACAAGATCTTTATTAGGAACATTATAGGTGCAAAATAGTGATCATATAATCAGATCTTAAAAAGAGCCACAAATAATAAGAAAATTCTCAAGATTACTATTTGAAAGATGTTTCCTGTCCTCTATCATCGGCAGTAGGCCTTGACACCTAGGTGCTTTGGGCCTTGTGATAACTGATGATTGTATAAAGTCATCACCATAGACAGCATTTAAAAATATTTTTTTCAGCGTTACCTCACTTTTTAAAGTTTCCAATATATGTATGTTTTATAATGTACACAATATAATGATCCAATATATGACTTATTATATGAAATTATTGCAAAGAAAATATATTGCAGGGGGTGGGTACGGTGGGTCAAACTTGTAATCCTAGTACTTTGGGAGGCCAAGGCAGGAGTATTACCGGAGCCCAGGAGTTTGAGACCAGCCTGGGCAACAAAATGAGACCCCTGTATCTAATATATGTATTTTATCTAGCTATCTAATATATATATATATATATAAATGTACATATTTATGTATCTATCTCTCTATATATAAAGATAAATAGATAGATACTACAGGACACGCTACCATGCCTGGCTTAAAAATGTAGCCTGGTATGACAGTGTACCCCTGTGGTATTTATATACAGATATATATTTTTTAATATATATTAAATTGAAGCAAATGGAATATTTATATCTAGAGAGATAGATCTATAGATATAAATAGATAGATCTATCAATAGATCTATAAATCAATAGATATGAATCTATAGATCTATCTCTCAATATATAGATATATATCTATAGATAAATATATGTTGATATAGAGATAGATAGGTATAGATAGATATATAGGTAGAGGTAGATAGATATATAGATATATCTCTTAATAGACATAGATAGATAGATACATAGATTGATATAGACAGATAGAGATACCTGGGGGGGGGCGGCGGCGGTGGGCAGGGAGATGAATGTGTGGCAATTGCCTTAAACTAATAAAGCATCTCAACCAAAAAACTGTGTAACTAGCATGAGGCAGTTTGTAAAAAAAAAATACTGGTGCAGCATTAACAACAAAAAACAGCTACCAAAATCCTAGGATTAGGTAAGTGCAGTAGAATAACCAGAGAAAAGGAGAGGATGGAGACTTCTGTTAATGTAGAAAAAAAAGTACAGAAAATGCAAATGTAATTGAAGGAAGACAGAAAGACCTTTTGTGTTTGGGGGGAACTTCTATAGAGTTCTCACTTCCAAAGTAAAAAGGCATACTGCATTTTTCCTTGGTGAGATAAGGAAAGATGGACTTTCAGAAGCAGAATACCTAAAAGATCCTTGATAATAAAGTCAAAGCCAAGAGCAACACCAGGTTTCATGCACGAGGAACACTTTTTCTAAAGATGAAGGGGTATTTTTGAAAAATAGAATGAAAATGTCAGATGTTCCCTACGCTTTTGTCCTTCATCCTCTTATCTTCCTGCCCAAATTCTCATGGCTAGAATTTTCTATTTCAACACCTTCAAATGTTATACCTTCTAACCCAGAAATCTCTCTTGATCTCTGGACCCCCATTTCCAACTTTCACTTGTGTTTTTTTAACCTTGATTTATTATTTAATCAACATGCATTTATTGAATGGAATTATCAAAAGTGATATGTTCTCTACCTTTAGAAACTGACATTTTAGTAGGAAACAGACCATAATTACATAAGCATATAAATAAAAATATTACACATTGTGATAATGACTGAAAAAATAAAGAGGTAGATATGATTGAGAGTAATTAATAGGTGTATGATTGGGGAGGAGAGGGGATATTTTAGATAAGATCAAAAAAGGAGGTGTTTATGGGAACTTTCTATTGAAATCTAGAATGAGATGGAGCCAAGCACTCGAAGAAACTGGGAAAACATACTCCAGATATGCAGAATTGCTAGAGTCAATGTCCTGAACTGGCAAAGAATTTTGTTTCTAAAGAAAAGAAAAGAGGCAAGTATCCCAGAGTTTGTTACTCAGACGGTGTTCGGGGCCAGCAGCAGCAGCAGCAAAAGTATCTCCCAGAGCCTGTTAGAGACATAGACTTTCAGATCCTATTCCTATCCTGCTGAATCAGAATTTGCATGTTAACAAGACGCCCAAGTGATGCACATGAACATTAAAGTTTGAGAAGTATTGTCCTAGAACATGTACTTACGAAGAGAGTGCTACAAGAAGACGCGGGAGAATTGTATTCCAAGGTCTGTAGAAAACCCTTATGTACACCAAGAAAAGCAATCTGGCTGTTTTACCAAAATGTGGATATAAACACTAAATTTTGAAGTCAACATCTTTAGTCCTTTACTTTCTTCTTCTACACTGTGCTCTTTCTTTAGTGAGACTCCAAATTTTATAACACTTCCCTTATTTGGTCCCACATTCAAATAGGTACAGACTCTTGTCAAGTCAATCTTCTTAGGGGCTCAAGTATCTATCCCTTCTTTTACTTCCATTTACTGTTCCTTTGCCTATTGGTCTCTTATTTCATAAAGATATTAAAGTGTGTTTTGTTCATTCTACAAGAATCAATGCTTATTCTTGGCTGATGTTACAAAAGGACTATAGGAAAGCATTGACTTAAAATTGTGAAAATAGGATGCCTGTGCTTTAAAACTATTAACCTATGTTGGGTGCCGCAAACCCCATGGTACGTGTATACCTATGTAACAAATCTGCATGTTCTGCAGATCTATCCTGGAACTTAAAGTACAATAATAAAAAAATTATCATCGTATGCACAATGGAGTAAAGATGAAATGACCCTCAGAGCCATAGAATTGAAGGTAACCTGATTAAATGAGTGAATATACTAAAGAAAAGAAGTCTAATGAAACACAGGCACAGGGTAGAGAAGGAATAGAGGCTTATTAGACATGGAAACAAAATAGAAAGCAAATCTCAAAGGCAACCCTTATAGAATTCTGGTGTGATTGGCAAATCCATCACTACTTTGAGGAAAATATAATCTCAACACATTTTAGACAACTTAATGCCCCTGCTTTGAGCTCCATATTCCCAAAGCAATGTTCTGGCACCTTTTTATTCCTTCTGCACATTTGTCTTTAGTGAAAGAAAATACTGATTATTTGCATTTTGAGTATTCTTATTTGCATAAGAGTTATTTCTCACTGTTAACTGATAAATTGCAGTGAGGTTTCCTACATATGTTTAATGAGGTTGGAGTCTCCTCCTGAGAAGGAGATCAACTATTGATGTGCCAGACAAATCATTTTCTAAGCCGATAAGGCTAAGAATCAGAAAAACATTTGGAAATTTATCAAGACAAGCACTCTGAAGGTTTTTTGGTTGGTAGCCAGAGGTCTTCTTCTTGGAGATCATAGCATCTCTCCTATGTCCCTATTATTTTGTGTGCAACAAGCACTGTTTTGTTGTTGTTCTTTAATTTCTGCACTAGATGCCAGACACTTTACTAGATGCTGAGGATTCAAATACATTCAATACAATCCCTGTGAGTGGTAAGCCTGTGTCTAAGTAAATCAATGTGTACAATAAATTATATAAATTATTATTATATGGTAGGTATACAAGAGCTCTTTGAGCTTTGGGTTGACTTTTGAGCTGAATTTCAATAACAAACTAGAATTAAATGAGTAGTCAGGGAATGGCATATAGAAAGAAGGAAAACAGAACTTAAATGAAATATCAAGTTCTAGGGACCACAGTAGTTTATCACATATATTACATTAAAATAACAAGTCACCACATTTACAGAGTCCTCACCATGTGCCAGGCACTGTATTGGGTAGTTTGTTAAGTATCAAACCACTTAATCCATTAACAATCCTACAAAGTAGATACTCTTTTTCACCTCCACTCTTGAGATGAGGAAACTGAAAGGTTAATATCTTATTTAGGGTCACACAATTCATAGTCCTGGAGCCAGGACTTAAACCCAGGCAGTGGGAGTCCACAAGCCTCATCTTTGATGACTATGTAATACGGTGATTTTAAAAGCATTTTTACTAAATTTTAAATGCAATGAGAGCAGGGAAAATTTCGTATTCTTTGGTGTAGTCCCATCACCATGTGGTACAGCCAAACATATTCAATAAATATATCTTACATGGGGGGAGAAAAGAAGTAAAGACAATAGATGCGATTGAGAAAAAAAGGGATTCTGATTAAATTTCTCAGATTATAGTCTCAGGATTGCCTGAGCATCTCCTGCTTAAGTGGTTTGTTCTTCTGTCACAAGCAATGAGAATCATGACTCGATCCTATTTCCCTTTTCTGATATACTTTACAGACTAGAAGCCATTTACTCCTTAGCTGTTGGCTCTGACCTCTGTCACAACCTCTTAATCCACCTCAGCATATATTTTTCTAGCAAATGTTCCCAAGTGATCTGCCAAATCACTACCTGCAGATAAAAAAAATCTCAATAATAAATGCATATACTATTTATGTTAAACTTTAAATGGAGGAGTGTATGCTCTAATTTCTGATGTTTTGTTCCAAAATTAATAAGTAAAATTCATTTCCTTTGTTTATTTCACAAAATATTCCAGGCAGCTTTGAAATATTTAAATGGACTCTCTCTCTCATTTTATTTTTTCTTCTTGTTAGTTTGTTACTTGAAGGACAATAAAATGCCAGCAAATATAGTGTGGACTTTAGAGCTAGACTGACTCAGATCAAACCTTCATTCTTGCTCTCCATTAACTGTGTGACTTTGGGCAAATAACTTAATCAATCTATGCCTTAGTTTGCTCACCTATAAAATGAAAGATAACTATACACCTGTTTCATTATGCTGCTAGAAAGCTCAAATGGGTGAATACAGGTTGACAATCCCTTATCCAAAATGCTTGGGACCAGAAATGTTTCAGACTTAGATTTTTTTTTTTTTTTTTATTTGGGAGTATTTGCATTACATATTTTTGTTTTTATAATAATTGTGTATAATTACTTTAATTACTTTTGGAATAACAATCTGCCCGCCTTGGCCTCCCAAAGTGCTGGGATTATAGGTGTGAGTCACCACACCCAGTCTCCCCAATATGAGTCTGGAAACTTTATTAATCTGGTACAAGTCAGCTTCAGGGGTAAAATTTCCTGCTAGATTTCAAACCTCTTTTTTTTTTTTTTTGCTTCCTAGTATAACAAACTAGTGCCTAAAAAAGGCATAAATATTCAGAAAATTATGCCAGGCTAGTCGGAAATATACTGCTGTTATTCATATTCATTTTATTTTTCTGACTTAACCCTACTTAATATAATTAACCTAAATCTCAAAAACCAGAGGCAAAAGCAAGCTTTAGAGCCCAGGGGACATCATGTGAGGAGAGGAAAGGTCACCAAAATCTTGTCAGGTCGTAATTTTGAGATCTCTATTGTATATGTTTTTGTAATAATTATTGCCATGCTTTTATCTTGGCAGCATACAAACAGTAATTATATTTTCACTCTGAGAAGGTGAGTAATTATCTTCCTGATTTCTTACTTAGGTCCCATGGAGATAAATAACCTCACTAGCTCATAATGGTGAATAATTTTAATACCTGAATTTGTAGAGGAAAATCCAGAATAAAAGGTGTTAACTAAAAAACACATAACTGAGATTTCCAATTAAATTATTTACACAACACTTCATGTTCTGTTTTCTCATTTTAACAGGTTAACATAAACTTCCAACGGATATAAAGCTACAACTTTTTTTTTCCGAATTATGTTTCACAAAGGAGCACTTTTGCCTATGGAAGTTTATGAACTCTCTCAACTCACCAAAATGAAACAACAACCAAAAAACGCTTAAAAAGCTGTCACCATTGCACACAGCAAAAGGAGCTTTCCGATGGGTTCCCATCATAGACTTCACTTTGCCCTAAGGATCTGTATCTCTTTCCCCCTGAATTGAGCAGGACTGTGAAGTAGCGGAGCGTTGATTCCTTTTATCATCTAAGGCTAATCCAAACAGAGCTAAAGCAGGTTACTGCAGAAAGCAAAACAAAAAAACAACAGATTGACCTGGACTTTTCTTTTCATTCTTTTTTTTTTTTAAATACATAATCCTTGATGCTCATCTTTCTCGAGGCAATTAATAACATATATGATGGATCTTTCTTTTATTAGCACATGCTTTTGCTACAAGATTGTGTCTTGCTATGCATCCCACAATCATCAACTAACACTATGTGGCATTAACTTGTTCCTTCTTAACGAGGCACTAAAAAGTGTCAATAGATTCAATAGATTTTTTTAAAAAAAACAAAGAACAAATTAAAAACCTCAGCTCATTGACATTGTAACAATTGAATTTTAAATATGTAGAAAATAAAACATAATTATGTCCAAATAGCTTAATTTACTCAACTAGATTCACATTTCAAGTTAATAAAGGTGAAGGAAAATAAAGCACAAACACCTTACCAGTTAACTGTTTCTCTACTAGTCTACAAATCCTTTAGATATATAATCTAGTGCAGTGCTTTAAACATTATGTTTATGTATCATTTTATTAATTCATTTCTGTTTTCATTTATTTATTTATTGCCTAAAACTTTAGGCAGACCTGTAACATTCAGAACATCTAACAGTGGAGCTGCTATGTTTGAAATGGAAGAAGCAAACCCTTCAAGTTTGTCACAATCCCACTGAATGACCCATCCTGTAGAGCTTAGTTTAAAAACCACTCCTTAGGAAATGCTGCTTGAGTTAGAGAGAAAGATTCTAGAGTTGTCATCGGGTACTCAATACTCTGTCATAAAAATACAGATATAAGAAAAATAATGTTTGGTGGTTTATTTTTAAAGAGTTATCAATTTATGTATTTATGTTTGCCATAAGGAAGATGATGACAGAAGAAAAGCCATTTAAACAGACATTATGTCAAGAGCTGGTAAGGGTCTGAAGGTTCATCTGACTTGCAAGCTAGTAGGAACGCGCTAGTTATAGATGCTGACATAGACAAGAGGCTCCAGGGTTAGAGACAAATGGTTTTATTACTCATGGAAACAGCAGTAGCCAGAGGATTCATATTTGTGCCAGTTCCTTAAACACATATTTCCACAAGGTAATGCAAAGAGGACAAGGTGATGCCTGCCTGCATAGTGGATAGCATTATAGCAAAACGACCCTGAGCTTAGGGAAAACGGAACTTTTATAAAGCACAGTAAGTCAGTTTGACCTTTGCCCCAGAAGGATTTTTTTTTTTTTTTTTAAATCTGGACAGTAAACAAACCTCCCGCCACTCCAGAGGGAGACACAACCTTATATACATTTTTATTTTATTTTATTTTGAGATGGAGTCTTACTCTGTCACCCAGGCTGGGATGCAGTAGGGGGATCTCAGCTCACTGCAACCTCTGCCTTCCTGATTCAAGCGATTCTACCACCTCAGTATCCTGAGTAGCTGGGATTACAGGCGCCCACCACCACACCTGGCTAATTTTTGTATTTTTAGTAGAGACAGGGTTTCACCATGTTGGCCAGAATGGTCTCGAACTCCTGACCTCGAGTGATCTGCCCACCTCTGCCTCCCAAAGTGTCGGGATTACAGGCGTGAGGCACCACGCCCTGCCTGTCTTTTAAGGCTGTTTGCCATACAATCATCCTTGCAAAGATAGTTGAGAACAAAGGCAGTCTGTGTCTCCACTCATAAGATGTGCAGAAATGCAGGATGGCCATGGAAAATAATTTTCTGACACATAAAGTATACGAACGGAAAGGGAACTCAAGTAAATGATTATTAAAAATTTAAATATCTTCCCCATTTTTTGAATAGATAATTACTATTGCTGAAATGTATGTGAGAAAACATTTTAAAATGTATTGAGCCTTTGACGCATACATGAAGCTTAAAAAGTGTCTTTTGAATAAATGCATAAATTAATAATTTTTTTTTTTTTAAAGTCAAGATGAAGAGACATTTAGTAACAACCCTAAAACATTCATGGAAGCCTCATTACAGCCTGCAAGAGTAAGCCACAAAGCCACCATAGGTCAGGCAGCTAGAAACCAACACCATCAAAGAAGCGCCCACAGGTAGCACGAAGGACTCAGCCAGATAAGAAACTGGTTACCTACTCAAAATTTGATCACTGGTGAAATACCATAGGAACACTGGATGTTCCTCAATAAGTTGAATTCAAGCTAACTTTATGATACAATTGAATTGCTTATCCATTTCCTCATTTTCCTTGTGTAATCCCAGAAAATGAAGCAGCATAAAATGATGATTCAGAATTACAAGGCCACTGAAGTCTTAGGGACAAAGTAATATTATTTTCTATTAGGGACAGTGACCTAACTTGTGTCTTCCTTGAGAGCTCAGCTAACTGTAAGAAGAAACCTTCCTTCAAGGCTGGATTGGTTTGGCAATTTTCCTGTTATTACAGCATCCTGATTTAAGCATTTTGCTCTTTATATTGTAGTGGTCTATTTACTTGCATACATCAGCACATGGGGATATAAGAAAATATAGAACAAAAATTGAGCCATAAATCATAGCTACATACCCAATATGCTTAGTACAAAGCTATATAGATTTGTAATAATTACATGTACAATGAGTGAATGAAAGATTAATAAAGAGATAAACTTCAATGCCAGCCTCTGT
Organism: Macaca thibetana thibetana; assembly: GCF_024542745.1. Taxonomy (NCBI): domain Eukaryota; kingdom Metazoa; phylum Chordata; class Mammalia; order Primates; family Cercopithecidae; genus Macaca; species Macaca thibetana. Next base: position 25,957,152 of record NC_065582.1, on the reverse strand, counting down.
AAGCATAAAGATGACAGAGTTATATACAGAAGTCACTGTAAAATAATTTTGCTGAAAGATAAGAAATCTACTCCTACACACATGCATATATATATATGCATTCTACACATTCTACAAGCATGCATATAATACCCATGTAAGACATATATGTGTAAAACAATGCACTTGCAATGGCTGGAGTGTTGGCAACTTTTGCTAGGAAGTTTTCAGCAGTTTAAATGATTAAGATGTCTATTTACTCAATTAGGACAATAGTTACTTGGAATTATTTAGCTTCATTATTGCCCTCACTTCTTCAAAATGCCAATTAAACCCCCCTCTGAACAGGAATAAATCATTTTAGCTGCTTTGCTGAGATAGCTACACTTCCTGGATGCTTGATGAACTGGCTGAAAGGATAATGTTTGGCAGATGATAAGCACCATATTTGTTATGGGAAGGCAACTATCTAAACTGCAACATCACACTCTGCAACTCAAACCGGAAGTAAGGCAGAGCATATTCCTCCACAGTGAATTGTTCATGTGGTAAGCCACTGCTCTTCCCACCTCTGAGGGGCATAGTGTGGGTGGAGGCAGAAAGGACGGATAATGCAGTGGAGAGCTTCCTTCTCTAAGGCTGCCTGCCCCACAAACTTAGCGAGGTCTGTTTATGCTGTGAAAGAGGATGTTCTGTTTTGATCAGGTTTCACAGGGAAGCTGTGGGCATATTTGCTGTTAATCTTCTGATTTATAAGTAGAGGCTGTAATTGTCTACCTTGCCACTGGGTGTGCTTAATGAGGGCCTGAGCTGTCACTGTGACATGGGTAATGCACAGTGTCCCTCAGCCTCCTCAGCACTTACTCATGACTCTCTCATTTGCTCAGTCATGCAGTAAGCATGACCCCCCACTGCCCAACAATAAACACAGATACAACTGCAAAATGGCAAATAAAGGATCCTAGCAAAAGTGGCTCAATTACTTCATTGTGAGAAGCATTGATAGACACGTTTAAATCACTGTTTTGTAAAACAAAAATGATATTCTAAAACCAATCATAAAACACTATGCGTAACCATTTCCCTCTGATTATACTTTCATTTTTTTCACTGTGTTCTCTTGCCTTCTGTTGAATTTATGCTAAATATATATTGTGACAAAAAAGAATAAAAATAATTTTCTGTTTTATTCAAGCTCAGGTTTATTAGCATGCAATTAATTATAAAAACAATAATAGAAATGATGAAATCAAGAAGAACAGAATCTACAGGATTCAGTGGGGATTTGGCTGTTTTCTTTCACCTCTGTAGCACTGCCTGGAAGTGAGGAAGTGAGGAATTTGATTCCAGCTCTATCAGGTTGTACTCAGTCATGTGATTTTGATTAATCATTTTATTTCTTTGTGCTTTAGTTACCTGGTTTGTGTCTGGTCAAAATAAGGCATTATCTCCTTACTGTTTTTAGGGATTTCTGAGAATCTAATGATATTCACTCCCTTCTTGAAATTCCTTTCTTTCATAGTCTTTTTCTTGTTTTTTCTCTAATTGTCCCTCTATGACGCTTCTTCTTTTCAAATGCTTATGATTTCTCACTTGGACTTGTATAATAGCATTATTCTTGGCCTCTCCTCTGATTCTAATCTGTTTGAAACATAGTTGGCAGATAAGTTTTCCTGACCTCTATCTCTTATCCTGGCAATATCCTGGTCAAAAATAGTTACTTTCCTCAAGTGCCTGTAAAAGAGAATTGAAAAAAAAAGGGAAATCACCTATTTTACAGGTGAAATGATGAGCCTCTTCTCCCCAAAGCTCTTGTACCACAGAATTGGGAGGTGAGAGTCATCCATGCTCCTCAAAGCTATTTCTAAATAGTTCTCCCTCTTCCTCTCTAAAACTCATCACTTTTAAAATGCATGTCCCCAAACCACAGTATCTATATTAATTCAATTGTGGCTCATTTAGCACCAGTCAACCCTGCTTAATTTCTTGAATATTTGAGCTCTTATCTCATTGCTCATTCTCTCTACTACTCGTGAATAATTCTTTATAATTTTAATATCCACATGGATACATATTCCAACACAGTGGCCTATAAATCTCTTGATCTTCACCCAACTATGGCCAATTTTTATGGAGTAACACTATAGACCTTGTCATTACCAGCAACTGCATTACATCTTTAATCTCAAGATCAAACGCCCAACTCATTGTCCAGCATTTCATAACTTTTCAGCTTACTACCCCAAATATCTGATGTCAACAAATTCTTCAACTTCATTGGAATATACAATTTACTGAACCCATCATCTTTTTCTGTTGCTTGCCTAACATATTCTCACCCCTATCTCTGTCTAACTTAAATGATAGAGCCCATCATTATAATCATTTTCTTCCTCTTACCCTTACATTTCTTACATTCTCAGGATTTTTCCTAAGCAAAAACAACAAATTCAGAGGTATCACACTCTCTGACTTCAAATTATACTACAAGGCTATAATAACTAAAACAGCATGGTACAGGTACAAAAATAGACACATAGGTACATGGAACAGAATAGAGAACCCAGAAATAAAGCCACATACCTACAACCAATTGAACATCAACACAGTTGACAAAAATAAAGAATGGGGAAAGAACACATTATTCAATAAAAGGTGCTGGGAAAAGTGGCTAACCATATGCAGACAAATGGAAATGGACCCCTATTTCTCACTGTATAAAAAGGATAACTCAAGATGGATTAAAGATTTAAATGTGAGATGTGGATCCATAAATATCCTTGAAGAAAACCTAGAAAAAACTGTTCTGGACATAGGTCTATGCAAATAATTTATGGTAAAGGCCCCAAAAGCAAATAAAACCAAAACAAAAATAGACAAATGAGATTTAAGGAAACTAAAAAGCTCTGCACAGCAAAAGGAATAATCAACAAAGAAAACAAGCAACCTACAGAGTGGGAGAAAATATTTGTAAATTATGCCTCTGACAAAGGACTAATATCCAGAATCTGCAAGGAACTCAAACAACAACAACAACAAAACAACCATCACCTAAAAACTGGGCAAATTACATGAACAGACATTTCTCAATAGAAGAAATACAAGTAGTCAACAAGCACGTGAAAAAATGCTCAACATCAATAAGCATCAGAGAAATGAAAATTAAAACCACAATGAGATGTCATCTTACACCACTCAGAATAGCTATTATTAAAAAGTCAAAGAACAACAGATGTTGGTGAGGATGCAGAGAAAAGGGAATGCTTAAATACTGTTGGTGCAAATGTAAATTAGTTCAACCTCTCTGGAAAACAGTGTGAAGATTTCTCAAAGAACTAAAACTAGAAGTAGCATTCAACCTATAGCAATCTCGCTACTGAGTATCTACCCAATGGAAAATAAATCATTACTTTAAAAAGACACCTGCACTTGTATATTCATTGTAGCACTACTGACAATACCAAAGTCATGGAACTAACCTATGTGTCTGTCAACCATTGACTAGATAAAGAAAATGTGGCATATATATAACTTGGAGTATTATGTAACCATAAAACGAATACAATCATGTTCTTTGCAGCAATATAGGTGGAGCTGGAGTCTTTTATCCTAGGTGAACTAACCAGAAAGCAGAAAATCAAATACCACTTGTTCTCACTTATAAGTGGTAGCTAAACAATGTGTCCACATGGACACAAAGATGGAAATAATAGACACGAGGAACTCCAAAAGTAGAAGGGGTTGAAAAATTTCCTTTTGGGTACAATGTTCTGTATTTGGGTGATGGCTACACTAGAAGCCATATCCCCACCAGTATGTAATATACTCATCTAACAAACATGCATATATACCCTCTGAATCTAAAACAAAATACAAAATGTTTAAATAAAAAGTTGTCCATACTCCCTTTTTTCAAATTTGTTCTCCCTCCTTATTTCGATATCTAACTCCCATTAGACTTTTACTTGTACCATTTCATGAAAACATCTTTTTCCAAGGTCACTAATGACACCACATTGTTAACTTTAATGGTTGGTTGTTCATTTTTACTTTATCAGCAGCACTATATATGATAGACTATTCCCTGTCTCATCGAAGACTTTCTTCTCTTGGCTTCTAGGACACAGTATGCTCCTCCTTTCCCTCCTACTTCTGTGTGTCCTATTTCCATCTCCCTTGCCAATTCTACTTCAGTTTTCTTTATAAACATAAGAATAGTCCATGACTGTGTCCTCAGATCTCTTCTTTATACAGACATACTTCTTGGCTGATATCAACAGTATCATTGCTTTAACCATCTAAATGATGATGACTCTCAAATGTCCATATCCTGGGCCTCTCCTTCCTGACCTGACCTTCATATCTATATTTACTATTGTATCTTGACATCTCCACTGGGATGTCTAATAAATAGCCCAAACATAACATATTCATAAACAGACTCCCAGTCTCATCCACTATACACACACACACACACACACACACACACACAGACTCCTCAGTTTCTGCCACAGTTTTCTCTTTCTTAGCAAATAGCAATAAAGTGGGTTTTGTAGTACTCCAAGATATGTCTTTCTTTTTTTTTTTTTAAACATCCCACGCATGTTGCCAAGTTAGGCCTTGGCAATGGTCTTTCCTTAGCCTTAAAGTATTTTTCGTAATATCAACATAGCTTGCTGCCTCAGGTCCTTTGTCTTTGCTAAAATGTCACATTCTCAGGAGAATTTCAGTGGTCCCATCCCCAGGAATTCTTGCTTCCCCTTTTTATTTCTATCCATTGCCTTCATCAAGATTTTATTTATAATCTTTTACCACTAATATTTATTGCTTATCCATTCTCACTGGAATGCAAACTCAGTGAAGGTTTGTTCCCCGAAAAACCTCACATTCAGAATACTGACTGATACAGCAGTCTCCCAATACATATTTGTGAATGAATGAATTTTGACTGGTACTCTGTCAAATTAAAAAAATATTCAAGAAGAAGTGGCAAGCAGACATCATTATGTTCCGACCCACAGAGTATAGGTCTTGTTTAAAAAAAAAAAAAAATCTCCAATGTTTACACATGGTGAAATTTCTTGTCTTATAATTGATCTTGAATCTTGAATCTGTGTCCCAGAAAATGCAAAATCCTTATATAGTTTCGGGCCTAAAAAACTACCTAGGGACTTGTCCTATAGTTGCTAAGTCTAAGAAGGTAAATGGCAAGGAAAGTGTTAAAGATATTTCTTCAATCCAGTCTAACTACTACTGATGTAAACCTACTATATAAAAATATTTTTGATACCATGATTATCTATTTCTTGCAGAGAGTTAACCAAGAATCGTCGTGTGATATCATAATCAACATTGTTGCCACTGGCATGGATGAAAGAGTCTCATTTTAGATATTTTGTCTTTAATTCGGTTTGGTCTAACAGCATATATTAGGAAGCTTTCTTGTACTTGGTATTGTGGTAGGCACCGAGAAAATATTGACATGCTAGCTCTTACAGTACTTTCAAAAAACGGTAGCCATATAATAAACATGTATATTAAGGGACTAATTACATAAATATTAATATATCATTTAACAATTAACATTTTATATTAAGAATGGTTCTTGGCCGGGCGCGGTGGCTCAAGCCTGTAATCCCAGCACTTTGGGAGGCCGAGACGGGCGGATCACGAGGTCAGGAGATCGAGACCATCCTGGTTAACACGGTGAAACCCCGTCTCTACTAAAAAATACAAAAAACTAGCCGGCCGAGGTGGTGGACGCCTGTAGTCCCAGCTACTCGGGAGGCGGAGGCAGGAGAATGGCGTGAACCCGGGAGGCGGAGCTTGCAGTGAGCTGAGATCCGGCCACTGCACTCCAGCCTGGGTGACAGAGCGAGACTCCGTCTCAAAAAAAAAAAAAAAAAAAAAGAATGGTTCCAGGATGACATTACTAAAACTGTTGGCAAAATATCAGATATTTATGGCAGATCCTGGTCTGTCTACCGTAAAACAAGCTAGTCACCACATTGCCATAGTTTTGTTCACCACATCATTTTATGCACATTGGTGAGAACCGTTCCATTGTATATTTTATATTTATTGATTGTAAGTGATGCATACTGTAGAAGCACTAGAATAGTAAAGAGACAACCTGGGTTTAGATTCAGCTTTAAGGATAAACTAACTGAGGAACCTTTGTTCAGTAAACATGCCCTGAGAATCTCACCTTTTTTTCTCTGTCAACAGATGATTACAATATCTCATGGAGCTATAGCAATGTTTTAATAAATTATGGTAAATAAATGGTTTAGTACACAGAGGATTTCAATAGTAGTTATTAGTAGCAGGGCTAGCATATGTCTTGTTCCTGCTGTAATACAGCTCAGTAACCTAATGGCAAACTTTTCATTCAGCCTATGTTATGAATGCAGTTGTCTTCATTCATACTTGGTCACCTGTCTTATAGGCACAGTCCTTTTTATTTCCCTGTGGCTCTCATTAGATTTACTGCCCCTAGGGGTAGGACCAGCCTTCTCTCTTTCTGAAGCTCTATGGAGCACCCAAGGCAGCGGACTTACTGCACACAGAGAGTTTTAATAAGTTTTCAGCCCTGGGGATATTTTGTCAGAGTTAAAATTGTTATAGAAAAGCATAGACTGACAAATGGGTTGTGAAGGCCTGGGCAGTAAAGATTTACAGCAGGAATGACATTTCTCTTCCCAGTAGAGCAATTGTTGTGTTCCACTGCAGATATTCAAGAGTTTTTGCAAAATTTATGGGAACAACCAAGGCATCTATAATCTCCCCTTTTATCCTATCTACTGAAGCACTCATTTCAGGAACTTCAGAATCAACAACAGTACAAATGTGGCTCTGCCTCAAGTGTTTGGCTTCCTTTGTCTTCCTGTCTAAAAGCCCTGGCTCTTTAAAAGTAATACGAAATAAACTCCAAGTATTGTGAATAATGGAATTATACCACAGCACTTAAGAAATTCTGGTATAATAACTGCTGGATGAACAAGAAAACAGTGCCTGTGAGGATCAAACTCTGCTTATTTTTCATTTCCCCAAATACCTCCTCAAAGATGGGCAGTGAAAAATCTATAAGGACGGGGGGTAACACAAGTCAGAAGCACTGTTTGAGATACTTGACAATATTCTACAATAAGACATTAATGAAGTGACATCAAAACAGATCACCACAGCTAATGTCAAGCATACCTTTAGATCCCACAGGGGTCTCTCAATTAGCTGTAGCAGCTGTAATATGCCTGCATTACCATCAGAGAATGCTAATTTTTAAAATCTAATTAAATATTAAGAAGGCAACACACATCCTTTCTAGTGATTTGATACCATAATTAGAGACAGTTGATCACACAGACCAAGAGAATGCTATCTCTGGCTCACAGAGTATCTTAAGTGGCACTAATACGGCAAATGTATCAACCTGCAGACATGAAGTGTTTTATACTTACTGATGTTGGCCCCTTTTTTAATGAGAAAATCTTTGAGACACAATTTACATCAGAATGTAATTTGCATGCATTTGTTAAAACCACCTATTGCATCTTTAATGACTTTTTCCTCCCCTAAACAAAGAGCTTCAGGTAAGAAATTCTCACAGTACTGTCCTAGAAAAGCCCAAACTGGCACATCCCAGATTCCCTGACAGGGAGAAAGTAACTGCAGCTTAGTCTTTCTATCAAAAGGAAATAATCATAATTTCATCTTTGTTTCTAGAAAGCTTCCAATTGCCAGTCCCAATGAACAAATACATATCATTACTACTGCTGCAAATACATGCTTTTTTAAGCCTCCAAACATTATATGTCTTAATTCCTTAAACATTGTATGTCTGAATTCTCCAAAACTACAGCTGACTCCATCACTCCTGTTATATAGCTCCATGGACTATTGTCTTCGTTCTCCAATGTCTGCCCCTTTCCCTTCTGTTGAGAGGCACGTGATCTTCTTCTACCTTTTTGAAGCACAGCCGATGTATACATACAAATATATACGCATATGCGTATATATATTTATGTATACATCGGCTGTGCTTCAAAAAGTTCTAGTTCAGCCTTGGAAACTCTACTGCAGCTTATCTCAAGCTATCTCTATTTAACCTGGGAATTAGAAATGGTTTAGTTTGTGATTTCAGAAATGCTTGTTTAACTCATTCAAATAAAAGGAGATAAGCATAGAGATTTTCTGTTGCAGTTGAAAAGAGATCACTATTTTAAATAGATGACTTGTATCTTTTAAATCTAAAACTTCCAAATACTAGTGATAAACATAAAGTTTTACATAGAATAACAAATGTTTAATCTACATCAACTTTTTTTTATTCTCCATAAATTTTCTTTTTTCTTTTCTTTTTCTTTTCTTTTTTTTTTTTTTTGAGACAAAATTTCACTCCTGTTGCCTAGACTGGAGTGCAATGGTGCAATCTCGGTGAACTGCAACCTCTGCATCCCAGGCTCAAGTGATTTTCCTGCCTCAGCCCCATAAGTAGCTGGGACTACAGGCACCTGCACCACTATGCCAGCTAATTTTTTTGTATTTTTTGTAGAGATATAGTTGACAAGACTGTTGCCCAGGCTGGTCTCAAACTCCTGAGCTCAAGTGATCTGCCTGCCTTGGCCTCCCAAAGTGCTAGTATTACAGGCATAAGCCACCTCACCTAGCCATAAACTTAAATTGTGTTCTAACTGTGTAATAGTTTAAATAAAAGCTACCTAACTAGTGTTTATAATTATTGTACTGAAAACAAGTTGATTCTATTTAAAATGTCCAACTATAGGTAATCTGAATGGCAGATTAGACACACTTATTTTTCATTTAGTGTTTGTCATAAGAATTACTTAACTGTGGCTAATAATATTCCATTTGGCTAATAATATTTTCTGTCTAAAATTATATGAAAAGTATAGCTTTGAGGCAAATCCCTATAGATGTAACCCATTTAAAATTAAGGCCTGAAGTCATAAAATAAACACAGAATCCCCCAAAAAGAAAAGCTGAACAACTTCCAGTTAACCTGCAATTAACTAAATGCTCGAAGATTCCATTAAATTAGAATGCTCCCTGCAACTTAGCTTCTGAGAGTAACTGTGATACTGGGTTATACTAGGGCAGTATTAGTTTTTAACGTTTAAGATCCTTGGAAGTAGACAGGGAATTTTAATGGGACAGGTGCTGAGTGTTAAATGAAATTCACCCAAAAGGGACAAAAGCCAGTGGGTGCCTCAAATACAAAACCTGCAGCCATCAGGAAGATCTAACCAGAGCAATGGATGGTTTTCTAGGAAACTGAGCACAGTTAGAGAAAATCCATACTTAGAGATTCAGCCCTTGGCACAGTAGACATTAGGGAAAGTCCGTTATCAGGTAGCAAGCCTCTATTCTAAAGTAGGAAATATTTAGTTACAATTTCTATGAATAGGTCTCACTCTCTAGGTTTTTTACTTGAAGGAGTTTATATTTTATTCTTTCAGTATGGTTTCCGAGAGAGAGAGAGAGAGAGAGAGAGAGAATATGAATGAATGAATGAATGTGTTTGCATGCACTTATAAAATAATTGTGAATCTCCTAATTCTGGAATTATTCATTGGATCATTACATCCGATTCTAACTTGTATTTCACTTTGCTTAAGGAAAACAGTAACTAAAGCTGGTTCTGTTACAAAAGCAAAAATACTGTTGTGATTATGCTTCATTAAAACCTTTTACAATATTTTATTTAAGATATATCATTAATAAAATTTATGTTCTATGTTTTAGAACAAAGGCATCAAGTATGGTGGATAATGATCCATAAAGGTCTTACTTTGATACCTTGGCAGAGTTGCAATCATTCATTAGAGGAGGCAGGTGTTTCTAACACTACAGATGAAGAAACTGGGGCATAATGAACAGTATTATACTTTAATTTTGAGACAAAAAGTGAAGAAAAGTATAAAACAATCCTAAATGTCAAGCCTTCTATAATTTTCAATTCCATTCAACAAATATTTATTGAGTGCCCAATATGAACATTCATGAACATAGATAATGACCTATTTGAGCCATATGATGAATCTAGAACAAACGTAATATGCTCTGTTAATGATTACTCTCCAGACTATTTATCTACAGCTTAGAGATTTAAACTTCTGAAATAGAACACGGCTATTCCAATATTGAGCTAATTTCAATCTCAAGTTCATTTTGCATGTATTTTCAAGGATATATATCTCAGGTCATATCACAGAAAAAGAGGAAATAAAGCATTGAAAGAAAGAGTTTCTGCTGAAAGCAGGGGAAAGAACAGTTCTGCTATGTAAAGTCCAAGGATCCAAATCCTTGAAGACATTGCTATGGAGGTCCTTTGAGATGCTATAAACCAGATTTAGGCAACCTGTACTATTGTTTTATCTTTGAGCATCTTCTGATGTTAATGATGAGGTGCAGGAAGACTAAGATGATTGTCAGACTCTTAAGATAATCGTTCAGGTAGGAAAGTACCCATATACCAATTCTTCTTCACCTGATCTCTAGAAGAGCAACCTGATAATAATATGGCTGAATGTACTTCTCCCACTGACAATGTATTCCAGTCATACAGTCAGTTTAACTAGTTACTATAAAAAATTCATTTATTCGATCTTCTAAGTCACATAGAAAGTTCAAAAATGTTTCCATACATTTCTCTGTTAACATATGTGATTTAATAATTCAGACTAACTTCATGTCTGTCAGACAAAATAAGATATCAGGATACCAAATTTCTGGTATTCTACAGAAAGCTTAAAATTTACCCAATGGATACATGGAGAAATATTATTATACTTTGCCTTTAAAACACTCAAATGATGGCTAGTTTACTTAGTACGGAAGTGTTAATAAATAAGTAGTCACAAATTGTTCCCTCTTCCACAGGAGGATTAAGAAATTAAAACATAACGTTTAACAATCCTTGCTGATTACTGGCTTTTACTCATCTCCTCTCATTTTTCTCTACTCACAGAAAATTAAGCATTTCCCCAGGCCTTAATATGTAACTGAAGAAATAAATGGGGTATTGAGGAAGAATATGGGAAATGTCCAGGCTCATTAGAATTGACCTTGGGTCTGCTGTAATACCGCTGAGGTTGAAGGGGAAGAAAAGACTAGAATCTGGAAAAGAAGATGTAGATGAAAGAATAGAAAGTTTGTTAGGTATCTGACTATAATTCAAATAATATTTTTTTCAAATTCAACATTTTTTATTTAAATTTCTGACTTAGACAAAGCTGTACACAATTAATGTATACAACTACATGAGTCTGGAGATAAATATATACCCATGAAACCATCACCACAATCTATGCCATAAACCTATTTATCACCTTCTTTTATCAGCTATGTTGCAAGTTTGCATCTTTTTGCATTTTAGTTCAAGGACAAGAAGCTTAATTTTAAATTGACTACTCTCAAAGTCCTATGAAAGTCTTAGACAAATAAAAAAGAAAAAACTGATATTATTTGATAAAGACAATTTAAGAAAAACAGTATCTCTTGTCGTATAGAGACCAGGTTTCTAAGATTTGATTTTGATACCTACACACACACACACACACACACACACACACACACACACACACACAATAACCACCATATTTTATTCAGTGCTAAAGTTATTGCATGCTTTTGATATTCATTGAAAATCAATAAAATATTTTTATGAATATGTTTTGCATCTTTTACAAATCCATTGTCCGTATATTACCATTTATTGTGTTTAATATGTGTGAACATATATGATGCATTTTTTAAACCTTAGTGTCAGAAATGATGGTATTTCTTCAGTAACATGTATTTTATAACATCTGATAATCCAAATTATACAGAAGTCCTTTTTCCATACTTTCCTTGTATTCAGAAGCTCAGAAGTAAATTTTATGCTCAATCACATTAACTGTATTTTCTTATATATTTACATTTCCTAGTTTATATAAATTGTACCCTATATTTCTATTGTAAGGTCTTTGTTTTATAGCTTTCTTCACAAAACAGACTGCAAATAAATGAAATTTTTTTTATGTCTCAGTAAAAGGTTGTTGGTTTTATGTGTTTGTGTAATTTTATCTTGTTTGTTTTAAGAAATTGTAGGTGGGAAACAGATGACAAATGAGTGGCAAGAGTAGTAATAGGTCACAATATAAAAAAACCAGTCATGTATTGAAGGAAAATATAGGTTAGAAGATGGCACCTACCTCATTACTTCCTTTGTCTGTTACTGGCCCCATATAAACAAAGTAGCCAAGTCACAGCAGAATAAAACATTTCATTCTAAACCAGTCATCCACATATTTGTCTAGGGTTTTCAGTTCAAAACATTCTACAATAAGTTCTCAGTTGAATTTTTAATCAAATAAGATAATAATAATGCATGAGAAAAGGAAAGTTTAGATGAGTCAACTAGCTGGAATGAATTGGAACTGCAATTTCTTCTTTGATATGGACAGCCTGCCTTGTCCATTGTGATTCATTTCTCCTATCTAGACACTAGATCAAGCTGAACTATATCAGTTACTAAGAAAGCCTGATTCCTTTATAACTTCACCAAGATATATTACTTTAGGATGATATATGTGGAAAGTTCATGCAAGAGTTCCTAGCACATGACTCCCCCATTATATTTCACCACAAATAGAAATAAAGTTGCTTGAAAATCAGACCAGAGACCTGAAGACTGGTGCTAGAATACATTATTGCACCCCTCTAAAAGTCTCAACTCAATTAGCTACATATAGCATGCTTCATCCTCAAGACACTTATTTTAACAGTAATACAAGTGATGCCTGCACTTGGCACGCATATGAGAAGACATGCAGTATGATGGCTCATCTCACAGGATTAATTCTGCAATATAGGTTGGTAATATCCAGATAAAGAAGGTTAAAACTCAACTACATCCTATCCACACAAAAGATTTTAATCAGCAGCTAACATAAAACCTGCAACTATCTTCTGCATACATCAAAATGAAAATTTACCTTGCTGTAGATACAAGGTTTCAGTCAACAATATTAATCATGTACCTATGACATGCAAAATGTTTGCTTCATGCATTTACTTAATGATATCTAGACACTATCAGAGATAGAGAGAGAGAGAGAGGAGAAAACGAGAGGAGATTTTAGGCTGATTCATATTTTCAGAGCTACAAACTTATAAGCTGGTTAAGAAGAATGCATTAGACCTAAAATATACGTTAATAGAGAAAATATCAATACAATTCCAAGTACATTAAATGCTGAATGAATTGTGATCTATGCTGAATGAGTTGTGATCTATGTAGCTATATCCTGTAGGTGGACAGGTTTGTGCTGGATTTTGAAGGAGGGTAAGAATGTAGATTAGATGCTGGGAATTCTAGAAAGATAGAGTCCCATGTGCTAAATCACTTCCAAACCAAGAAGTCCTATAAAGTCCTATCCAGAATTCAGGATTTCTCCATTAAGGCAATTAGAGGACCAATGGTAGCCCCAGGAGTCTTGGCTAAGGGCTAAAAAGTAATCCTGCAAGCATCTCCCCACCATGACACAAAATATTACAAGTTAAGACTGGATCACTGTCCAGAAATGTTTGGATTCCAATGAGGTATATTTAACACAACGATTCTCTAGTGTAGATGTGCAAGATTAGATACATAAATAATGTAAGATCTGTCACAATAGTATCTACTGGGGACCAATAGGATTCTCAGAATATAGGACTTTCGGTAATAAAATCAAGAGCCCCAGCAGACCAAAGGGTAAAAAATAATCTAATAGGCATCCTTCTATATAATCTTTGTATTTATAATCCTAGAAGCAGAATTAATAGTTTTGAAGGTGATAGATTTTTTTTCTTAAATTGTTGCACTAAACTATATTAAGCAAATATATAACAGTTTATAGGGAACATAGAAAATATAAAACCAGTGGATCAATAAAGTTTATCTCATTCTGCCAGAATATAACATTAAGAAAAGAAAATCAATAACACAACTTCATTATTTTTCTAACATTACATTTTTCCCAATAATATAGTTCTTGTGGAACTTTTAGGATTAAAAATTATTTTTAATGTGTTAATTGATACACTGGAGTATAATATCCTTCTTTAAACAGCCCATCCTGGATTAACTTAATTTAATTTAAATTTTTGAATAATGTAATTAAATTGTGTTCACACAGTGGTTACCATGGAAAACCACCAGCAATAATAGAAACAGTAAGTGTTTGAATGTGAGATGATAATAAACTCTTGTAGCACTCCAGGATTCTGATTTCAGAAGCTTACCATTATCTTTTATATGCATGAACATAAGCATTTCTGTCATTGCAAGCCCATAAATTGTGTCCTACTGTGGTAAATATAAATGACACTTACAATCATCTCATATTATAATTACTCATATTATAATCCATACTCATAATTACCATGCAATGCTACAAAATATTTTCAAGGGAAAGAGAAAAACTTTGATGTCTGTAATTAAAAAGGTTTGCCTTCTATGAGGGGTTCAATAGTCCAGTGGGAGGAGTATGCTTTACAGCACAATGCTAAATCTTATTCTTTTTTCATTAAGCAGCTATCAAAAGTTTTATTCAGATGTCTGAGATAAAAATAGAGGCTTATCTTCCATAATCTAATACATCATACTATTGACGGAACTCTAAATAAATTTTAAAGAATTAAAGCACCTTAATTTCATATAAAATACAATTGGGTAATCCAGCTTAAATTACTTGAGTTCATATTTTTTAATCAATCACTAGAAAACAGTCAGGCTATGTGCATAAATATATTTAAAATACAGATATCTTAGAGTTTGCTTATATGTGATATCAATTAAAATGAGACATGCTAGTGAACAGCTATCCTAAACAATCAGTACACTGAGAAAACACTTCATTAAATACTAGCTACCCAGCTGAATCAACCTTTTAAAACACTTATCAACAAATTTGTTCTCATTAGAGTACACTGGAAATAAAATTATTTAATTGTATTTCACCTAGGACAATGGTTCTTAGCCTAGGTGAGGAGATATTTTACAATATTTGAAGCATAGTCAAACATCTTACATATAAGAACAAAATCCTCGGCTTGTGAAGAAATGTAGAATTCATTAGTTTATATCTGAGTTAATCCTTCCAAATTTTCTATGAATAACTAAATTATTTTTTTTTTAATTTTTTTTTTTTTTTTTTTTGAGACGGAGTCTCGCTCTGTCACCCAGGCTGGAGTGCAGTGGCGTGATCTCGGCTCACTGCAAGCTCCGCCTCCCGGGTTCACGCCATTCTCCTGCCTCAGCCTCCCGAGTAGCTGGGACTACAGGCGCCGCCACCATGCCCCACTAATTTTTTGTATTTTTAGTAGAGACGGGGTTTCACCGTGGTCTCGATCTCCTGACCTTGTGATCCGCCCGCCTCGGCCTCCCAATGTGCTGGGATTACAGGCGTGAGCCACCGCGCCCGGCTGAATAACTAAATTATATATAAATATATAGTACATATTTTAGGCTTGGTGGGCAATTTGATCTCTGTCATAATGATTCCACTTTGTTGTTTTAACATAAACAACAACCATAGACACTACATAAACAATGTGTTGCAGTAAAACTATTTGCCAACGTGAGGCTTATGCCAACAAATAAACTAAATCCAAGTGACTTCAACATTCTCTCAAAGCTATGTTCTCTTCTCTATGCACTGTGACCTATTGCTATAGTATGACATTTAGGTGTCCCCAGTTTCTCTAAGCTTCCCAAATAGTAATTTATTTTATTTTTTTAAATTTTTATTTATTTATTTATTTATTTATTTGAGATGGAGTTTTGCTCTTGTCGTCCAGGCTGGGGTGCAATGCCACGATCTCGGCTCACTGCAACCTCAGCCTCTCGGGTTCAAGCAATTCTCCTGCCTTAGCCTTATGAGTAGCTGGGATTACTGGCACCTGCCACCACCCAGCTAATTTTTTTGTATTTTTAGTAGAGACTGGGTTTCACCATGTTCACCGGGTTGGTCTCAAACTCCTCACCTCAGGGGATCCGACCGCCTCAGCCTCCCAAAGTGTGGGGATTACAGGTGTGAGCCACTACGCCCAGCCTAAATAGTAATCTTCTAAAGTTCCTGGTGAAAAGTCTCTCCTACAAAAGACAGTTTGAGTTACCACCAATAATTTTAGTAAATTGATTTGCTACATGTTCGAGTCCTGACTTGCAATAAGTAATCAGTCCTTAACAGTAAGTTAAATGCAAAAATAACATGAATGAATATCAGTAATAGTAGGCCCATGAAAGGTAGTTGATTCAGCATTACTGTGGGGGAAAATGTCATTTTCCCTTACTTCATGTTTTCATGTGGAGAATTTTTTAAATTCTGTTTTTTTCTTCAACTTTTATTTTAGATTTAGGGGGTACATATATAGGTTTGTTATGTGTATTGCATGACGCTGTGGTTTGGGCTACAGATGAGAATTTTTAATTAGAGTAACACCCTATGTTTTACCATCTATCTTTATCACTTTTCTTCAGAGGATGGGGTGATTAAGTAATTTGATTGGTAGGTTTGGAAGAAGAAACTGCACACATATGGTATTGCATCTTCCAAGTCCTATCTCTTTGTTGGAACACACGAAGCACACTTTATGTTCTGCTCTCTTCCCTGCAATAATAAACTTAGTAAGACAGGCTTTCCCTATCAGAGGGGAGGTGTGTGCCTGAGTTTAGCTGGGAAGTCAGTATTACTGAAGAGAAAAGTTCTACAAGGCCTGAGGTGTCCACATATCTAAGCCAGATAATCTGATCATCTACTTTTCACTAGTAATTATAGCATTTGAACATCCCCTATGTTGTAACCATAAGGAATATATTCTGGTACAGATTAACAAAAAATAAGCATGCTATGGGCTGAATTGTGTCACTCTAAAATTCTTATGTTGAAGTCCTAACTGCCAGTACCTCAGAATGTGACTGTATTTTGAGAAAAAACTTTTAAAAGGTTATTGAAGGTAAAAGGATGTCCTATGGGTGTCATATTTCTTCCTTCTCATAAAAGGAAGAAACCAGCATACTGATATGCAGAGAGGAAAGGCTTTGAAAACAGAAGAAGAAAATGGTCATCTATTCTACTATGCAAGGGGAGAGATTTCAGGAGAAATCAGTCTTGCTGACACCTCAGTCTCAGACTTGTAGCCCCCAGAACTATGAGAAAATAAAGTTCTGTTGTTTAAGCCACCCATTTGTGGTACTATGTTAGGGTAGCCCTAGTAAACAAATAGAATGATTTGATCAAGAGAGATATTTCTTCTCTCAGAAGAAAAGAAATCCTTAGTCTAGGCTGGTAGACCAGTATTATTAAGTCATCAGGAAAGGAGGTTTTTTTTTTTTTTTTTTTCTCCCATATTTTGGTTCTAGACATCACATCTGCAATCCAGCCAGCAGGGAAAAAAATGAGAGAGAGATGAGGGCTCCCTTTTTGTGTGACCATTTTTGCTTACACAGTCATTGTCAGAATTTAGATATCAGCCATACCTAGTTGCTGTGAGGAAGGCTAGATAATGTAATTAGTATTTTGTGCTCCGCTAAATACTTAAGCTTCCCTTACTGAAGGAGAAAGAGAGAATAGACATTGGCAGACAAGGAGCTGCCTTTCAATGGGATCTGAGCCAAGGAAAATAAAAAAAGTGTTATATAATTACTCCCTAAAGAACCAGCAATTTTTAAACACAGATTTATTCAGAGCACTATAGGTAGCTCCATGGAACGGGAAGGAAGGGACACTTGGGATTGCCTTTAAAAACAGATATGAGTGAAAAAATATATTTGCATACAAGAAATTATCCTTGAAATCTGCAAGAGTTGTGTTTTGAGTTGGATTTAAGCATGGTTGATTTGATTATTTTCACCGTTTTCCTGCTTATTACCATTTCCTAGCTTCTACTCAATTATGTGGTGATCCACATTGATCATTTAAGACAGTTAACATTTCTTCTTCTTGTTTGTGATAATGGAAGAAGCGAAGCAGATCAAAACAAAACAATCATATACCGTGGCTGCATAAGAGTGACATTTTCAAGATTGTCTACTGGCCGTAACTCCAGTCTGACAACCATAGAAACCAAAATGTATTGCTGTAGAAATAAGAGAAAATTATTTAGGGAGTTACTATGAATAATTTCACGTGAAATAAAGCTACTTTAAAAAATATGAAGAGCTTCATAAATTGAAAGATAAATTCTTGTAAAGCAAGTTGCACGTTAATTTAAAACATGTCACAGAAAGGCTCTTCCTAGGTAAATGACACATTATAAAAGTTAAAATGTTCTATTATGATTTGTGATCAAATATGTTTTCTTTGTGGAATTCAACCTGTTGGTCAATAGTATCTGAGGAGATTTTTGAGACATTTAAAGTGTACGGCCTTTTACAAAAATTACAAAATTATAGAAACATGGCAGGTCTTATTACTTATGTCATTCTCCTTACCTAGTCAAAGTGCATCAGAACGGCAAAAGCCTCGTTATGTGTCTGCATTTTGTGTGAGCACACATGCATGATGAACTCGAACACTGGCCTGAGGGCTTGATGTCAAATTCTCTAGTTTTGGTGATTATAGAGTTATTGATTAATTTTCTGTGCCCCCAAAGAGGGATCTGCTTTTTTTTAAATTTGTAATAAAACTACCCGGGCTTTTAATTTTAGTTGTTACTCAGAATAGCCTTTTCTGGTGCCCTATCCTAAAAATGTTAGCAATGTTTTATTTTCAGTGCTCAAGTCTCATGTTTAGAACCCTCTTCCTTTATCAAAAAAAGTTTCTATTTTCCCTACATCCCACTACCTCTGTGGAATCCTACATTACTAATGGGAAAATATCAGGAAATTCCCCTCACCCTCATCCATAATTTGAACTAAAATTATGGTATTTAAGCCTGTGTAACTTGATAGTCAATGTTTAATATGTTTTGTGTAAAGAGGAAGATAACTGAGGAGAATGAGCCTTCCTCTGGATGGGCACTCTTGTTATCAAACACATGAAGCTGGCAAAACCCCAATCTACTGCTTTCTGGACACTGGTACTCCAGTATCTTTCCTTCTGACATTTCCTACTGTCACCAATTGTAACTGCCATCACGGTCTGCATGCACAAACCTAGCATATCTTGGGCATTAATAAATGTTCATTGATCAGACTCTTGGCTTTCATTTGGTCCTGAATGATATGTGTCATTAACATTTGCACAGTGGGAGCGGCAGACCACAAAGCAGATGTGAGTCTGACTTACGTCAGGGATGTGACAGCACAGGGATTTCTATTCTTTGTTTTTTTTTTTCTTTGTGTATTCATAGAAATAAATGATCTTTTCTGACAGTTATTATTCAAACTCTAAATAATTTAGATGACGTGGAAAATTGTGATTCTTTCTCCATATAGAGAGCATAGCCTCAAAAAATCATGAATGATGAACAGCATTCAGCTTTGTACCTTATACAAAGTACACTTCAAGCGCATGCCAAATATTCATTGAAAAATCACTCGGATATCAAACCACTGACAATAAAATAAAAATAGAGGTTTATACTACATTTAAGAAGCTTTTTCTTTAAAAATTTTACTTAAAGAGAATGCAAAAATTATTAACATACATTATTTAGAAAATTATGACATTGAAAAACTAAACTTAAGGGAAGTTATCGAGCTTCATTTAGAGGCAAATTTGTCTCCTTAAAAGATTTTCATTTTCGAATGTGTAAGAATGTAAACCAATTAATTAAATATATATTTCAATAAACTAGGAGCAAGTATAACAGACATGAGAAGAGAAAGATTAAAACTTGAAAGCAAAATTAATAAATTAAAAAGAGAAACATTTTACTTTTGTTTAAACACAATAAAAGTAAAATTGATAAATATGTCAGATGGCTAGTTTTTGGAGTACAAGAATTAAATAGACAATATTCTGCCAAGTACAATAAAAAATGTCAAATATTTCCAAATTATTTTATAAATATACTGTAATTCTAATAAAAATACCAGCAGTGTGTTTTTGTTTTTATTTTAAGAAATGATAAGTGTCTAAAGCTCATGTGAAAAACAAGTAGCTATCCAGTTGGCAGCTTCTGTCATATTTTTCCCTGTAGGTTTCTATTACGGATTATCTGGAGATTGAATGTACACTGGGTATTATTAGTGTACATACCTTTACCTATTATTGCATAATAACTGTGTTGAATACTCCGAGCTGCCATGTTTTATAACCAGCATGGCTGGGCATGCTGGGGCAGGGATAGCGGTCAAAATAAGGCTGGAGAAATAGGCAGGGGACAGATCCCTGAGCAGGGCATTGCAAACTAAGGTGAGGTCTTTGGATATTTTATTCCAAGAACAATATAATGTATTTGGGGGGGGGGTTAAACAGGAGCATATCTTGTTTTATTTTTAAAAACTACATCTTGCTCTTATGTAAAGATTAGAATGTGAGAAAGCAAGATTGGAAATGAGTGGAGAAAGACAAAGGAACTTTTTAAAAATCTTAAGTTGTTTTGAAATCCAAAAGATAGAAAGAATGAAAGAAAGAGAAACGAAGAAAAAAATTCTCTCTCAATATGATATGACAAAAATGGCACTTTACCTTGCCTCTGTGATCTCCCCACTCGAAAACCATTACCCCACCTTAATCATGAGAAAAATATAAAAACTCCAATAGACAGGCATCCTAACAGTAATCCTCAAAACTGTCAAGACTGTGAAAAACTGAGAAACTGAGAAATTATCACAACCAAGAAAAGCAAATGGAGACATGATAACTAAATGTAATATGGTATCCTGGATGAAATCCTGGAACAGAAAAATAACTTTAGGCAAAAACTAAAAAATTTGAATAAACTATGGACTTTAGTTAATAATAATGTATCAATATAATTTCATTACCTGTACTAAATATATCATATTAATGTTAGATTTTAACCACAGGGTGAATTTTGTGGGTGAGGGGTATATGGCAATCTTCTGTACTATCTGCTCAATTTTTCTATAAACCCAAAACAATTCTAACAATACAGTCTAATTATAAAGAATGAATATGTGTTTGATCCATATTTATGGAAATGGGTGTTGTTAGAGCAGTCTTGGGGCCCTTCAATAGTCAGGTAGTAAGATCCATCAGCCTTGGCCTGGATCTGAGAGCTCACTGTTTTCTAGTATGTAAGAGCTTTGCTTGATTTCCTACTTGACCAGTGGCTTGATCCAAAAACCTTCCCATTTAAGAACCTGAATATAGAGATTTTAATTCTAGTACCAAATTCGGTAGTTTCTGAAGGATGGCAATTAATTCTGCCTGCTATTAGACGGTTTGGGTCTTCTCATTGAACTCAGTAAGAACCTGATTTGAATCTGCTGTAAACTGCCTCTGGGTGGCCAGTGCATGAAACTTGGAGCCTGAGTGAATGCCAGGGATGAGGCAGGTTGATCTGCGTCTCTGGAAAATGTATGGATCAGTACATGTAACTGAAGTAGACTAGTGCAGGCAGAAAGCAACAATCACCTTTGTAATATAATGCTAGTTTCCCTCAGTCTTTTGAAACAGGGATCTCCACAATTTGTTACACAGGCTAATGTTTGCCCCAGAGCCAGGGACCTTTTTAATTCAATGCCTAGATATCAGAGTGACAAAAACTGGCATCAAAATTGGGTGTTCTCCCACTCTACTACAATAGAAGTCATTCTAAGAATCATGGCAGGCCAGAATCTGAGAGGAGACAGCAGGTGCACAGGTGTGTGAGGGTCTGAGAGGAGCCAGCAGGTGCACAGGTGTGTGAAGTTCTGAGAGGAGGAGGCAGCAGGTGCACAGGTGTGTGAGGGTCTGAGAGGGGAAAGGCACAAGTAGAAGGGATTAAGAGAAAGGTGATTATGAAGATGTGCCTGTGAATAGCCAGGGATATGATCACTGCCTCCCTGGTGATCTCGTGAGTCACTGAAATTATATTCCTAGGCTCTGAGAAACACACCAACTGGGCTACTTCCCTTTGCATTATCAGAGAAATAGTGCCACATGTATCTTCCTTGTGTTTTGCATATATTTTATCAGACTTTATTTTATAGAGCTGTTTTAGGTTCGTAGCACAACTGAGCGGAAGATACAGAAATTTTCCATATTCTCCCTACCCCCACACATGTACAGCCACTGACACTATCAATACCTCATACGAGAGTGCTACGTGAATTTGTTACAATTGATGAAAACACACTGACACATCATTATTACCCTAAGTCTGTGGTTTCTATCAAGGTTCACTCTTGGTGTTGTGTCCTCTATGGGTTTTGACAAATGTATAATAATATGTATCTACCAGTATAGGATCACACAGAGTAATTTTCATTGCCCTAAAAATCCTCTATTCTCCTCCTATTCATCTCGTCCCTACAACTCCTGACAACCACTGATCCTTTTGCTATCTCCATAGTTTTGCTGTTTCCAGGATGTTCTATAGGTGGAGTCATACAGTATATAGTCTTTTCCGATTTCCTTCTTTCATTTAGTAATATGCGCTTAGAGTTCTTCCATGACTTTTCATTGCTTGATGATTTATTTTTAGCAATAATGAATAAACCCATTATAAACAACTGTTTGCAGGGTTTGGTTAGGATATAAGTTTTCAACTCCTTTGGGCAAGAAGCTTGTGGTTTATTTTATGGTGAAGTACATTTGGTTTTCTAAGAAACTGTTAAACTGTCTTCCAACACAGTACTATTTTGTCTTCCAACAATGTACCGTTTTGTATTCCAATAGCAATGAATGGGGGTTTCTGTTCCACATCTTCTTTGGCATTTGTTCTTATCAGTGTTCCAGATTTTGGCCTTTCTGATAGGTGTGTAGTGGTATCTCATTGTTGTTTTAATTTGCAATTTCCTAACCACATAAAATGTTGAACATCTTTCCATATGTTTATTTGCCATCTTCTTTGGTGAGGTGTCTGTTCAGGTCTTTGGGCCACTTTTTTTCCTGATATTAAATTTATTTATTTTTTCTTCAACTTTTAAGTTCCAGGCTACATGTGCAGGATGTGCAGGTTTGTTACATAGGTAAACATGTGCCATGGTGGTTTGCTGCACAGATCAACCCATCACCTAGGTGTTAAGACCCCAGCATCCATTAGCTATTCTTCCTGATACTTTCTCTCTCACCACTTGTAGATTCTAGACATTAGACCTTTTTCAGAAGGATAAATTGCAAAAATTTTCTCCCACTCTTTAGGTTGCCTGTTGGCTCTGATGAAAGTTTCTTTTGCTGTGCAGAAGCTCTTTGGTTTAATTAGATTAATTTTAGCTTTTGTTGCAATTGCTTTTGGTGACTTCGTCATGAAATCTTTGTCTGCACCTATGTCCTAAATAGTATTGCCTATATTTTCTTCTAGGGTTTTTTATAGTTTGGGGTTTTACATTTAAGTCTTTAATCCATCTTGAGTTTATTTTTGTATAAGGTGTAAGGAACGGGTTCAGTTTCAATTTTGTGCATATGGCTAGCCAGTTCTCCCAGTATCATCTAGTAAATAGGGAATGCTTTCACCATTGTTTGTTTTTGTTAGGTTTGTGAAGATCACATGGTTATAGATATGTGGTCTTATTTCTGAGTTCTGCACCATGGACTATTTTTAATAGGTTTTTGCATTTTCTTCTTTTGAGTTGCAAAGAGTTGCCTGTATATTTTGGATGCAAGTTCTTTATTAGATAGATGTTTTGTGAATAGTTTCTCCCCTACCTTTGTTTGTTTTCTCATGCTCTTGACCATGTTGTATTTTTTATGGTGTCTAAGAGCACACACAGTTAGGGAGAGAAATATATGGAGGCATTTCCATTGGATTAAAAGGTATTAAGGTAAGAGCCCAAAATGTGAAAAGAAGCATTAATTGTGGAAATGTAGCCTATCTGATTATGGGGAAAATCCAGCAGTAGGGATTAAGTGATGAGAAAACAAAGTGTGTATCTTCAGGAACATACAACTTCACTTTATAATTACAAGCATTTTTGTTCATTGAAATGCGTGTAATGTTTTCTTCTTTCAGGTTATAGTTACAAATAAATTTATATCTGAAGTCATTTTATTTATTTTTATATAGATAGTTATTTACTGATTTGTTGTGTTTATTTTTGCTAATGTATGGATTAACTGATAATTAATTGGTAGAAATCAGCAGTTAGGAGCAAAAAGAATGCATTATTTTTTCAATGTAAGCTCTGTGAGAAAAACAAAAATGTTTCTGCATCAATTTAATACGTTTGCTCATCACTGTGGAACTTATGTAGGGATTTATATATCAGTCTGGTCTTCGTAGATACTCTTTTCCTCCTGTAGCCTGAACATATGCGAAACTAAGAGAAATATAAATTTTTATTTGTTTTTAGTTTTCTCCTATACTTTGAAATACTCTGACAAGACCGTAAGAGTTTCTAAAGCAAAAGTTTGTTTCTCTTTTATTTATGAAACTATATTGACACACAATCTATGATTGATATTGATTTCTTCTGAAGATTGTAAGCAGGAAACCAGAGAGGTACCATTGACTAACAAATGTTATTATGAGTTTAATTTTATTTGAAAAGCAAATGTTAAAAAATTGTTTTGTTTCCTTAAAGTTCATTGTGAAAATATTGGAGAAAGATGTTAAACCTAGCTAGAGTTGCTGGGAGAAGAGAAAAGGTATTTCAATAAGAGTGACAATAAGACAATAACTATTTTCATTATGAAAAAGATTAACAATAGGAAAATGAATACAAATAAATAATTCATGAAAAGGGAAGTAAAAATGAAACACTTGAAATATTGCATGGAAAATTATAAATTAACAAAAAGTCAAATTTGTATCTATATTAGGAAGGACAAAAGAATTACAATGTCCTACACTGATAGAGTTTATATGTTTCTTTCTTTCTATATTACTGTATTTTCCCTTGTTTGTGAAATTAGCATCCATATTATTTATAGCTGCAAATAGAATAACAAATTTTAGGAATTTTAAAAGGACACATGTTAAAGCACTTCCATTTTTCCTATGATTATGCTCAATTATGTAGCTCACATTACTGAATTGTACATAATAGGAGCATGAACTCTGTTATCTCAATGTATCACTTTTCAAAAGAGGTTACAAAAATGTTTTAATAATTCAAAATATCCAGAGATATTTTAACAGTATCTCAGACTAAAAAACATATTTCAGCACTATGTCTTAAGAACACTTTTGTTTTAATAGCATTTTTCTATTTTAGTCATAAGTGGTCAAGATTAGATCTACCATTCTACAAGAAAGTATATGTCCTGCATCCTATTCATGAATAAAAAGAGCATAACCCAATTTGAATCTGGCTCCTCCTCCTCATTAGAGTGTAATCTTTGTAGGTAATAAAGTCTTCTTGATTGCATTTCCTTACATTAAAATGAGAATAGTATGTAATATCTCATGGGTGTCTTATAAAGACTATTAGAATAATTAATTTAGAATGAGGTAACCACGTGAAAATGTCCTATGTAGGATTTGTCTCAGAAATGATATCCAAAGAATAGAAGCACTTAGTGGCTTCCTGGCCATGTATGAAATGGTAAGTGGTAAGGTTAGAAATGATCTGAGGTCAAGCTCTGCTTTCATTCCCCACCATAAACACGATAAATCCCCTATTCCAGCTGGAAACATAGACTTAATATTGTTAATGTGTAAGAACCCAGATAACCATGAAATTGTTCACCTTCTTGCAAGAATTAATCGTATAAAACTCTCTCGGTTAGTCAAAGATTCTAGACTTGGTATTGCCATCGATTGATGCTGATTCCTTGTAGTTTTTCCTATCAGTATTATGCTTTGCTTTCACCTTCAACAACATGTTAACCTTCTAAAGCCTGCTTTACTTTGCTGTACTTACTCCAGACTTTGCCAATTTCTGTAGAATGAGGTTATGCCCTAGACAGCTTCTCTGGAGACAGACTGCTGGCCGTATGCTCCTATAGCTCTGGTGTTCCTCTTTGTGTGGTCCAGGGAGAACTCTTGTGCACTATGCTCTCAGTATGCTCTGGGATCCTGCCCTCTGAGCTCAACCTGCATTCCCTGCCTCCAGAGGATGAACTGACAGAGACAGATGGGCTAAGAGCTCAAGAGCTGGGAAGGATTTTTGCTATAATTTTGTATTTTAATAGAAATTTTGGAAATATATTAAGCGAAATCAGTTATTGAATCTTCCTGGTAAAATAAATCTGAAAAATAACTATGTCTCTAAGTTTTAGAGTTGAGTTTCCAGAACCTAACTATTTTAAGTACTGTAATCTGAACAATATAAGAACCTCTTACAAACAGAAACTCAGAAAAAAGTAAAAAGCATCCAAGCAAAAGATTGTAGCCAAACTGGCTACAATTCAGAAAATAAAACTTGTAAAGCTTTAGCAATGTAAAATTTGGAAAACCGTACAACTTGAGAGATTTAGCAGGTTCAAATTGAATTATATCAATGCATATTTTTCCAAAGAAACTGATACCAAATGTTTGTGTTTCTACAGAGAGCAAACTAAGGCTAAATAAGTGTAAAATGTCAGATAAGAAAATTAAATGAGAAGAAGTAAAGATAGCCTGATGGAAATGTTCTTTCTTAAACACACATGATGCTATCAATTCGTTATAGGATCTAATTCCCCTGTAGATCTTTGGAAATAGAGGAAACTTCTATTAATTTGGAGTTGTTTAATCATGCCTAAAGATAAGACTAAAAATCTTCTAAGGATGTCATACTTCGATTTTTATGAGCCTATATCAGGAATGGTTTAAATCATCACTTCCAAAAAAAAAAGAGAAGGTATATCTAGAAGCTTATATTCATATTACATGCTTGCCCTTAATCCAATGGTAATGTGTCACAGATTCTAAGAAAATAAAAAATTATTGTGGACTTCGGTGTTTGCAAACAATTTGACTATTACTATGAATCAAAACTTGAAGAGAGTACAGTAAGACAAAATAATTTCTAGTAAGCTAGCAATAGTACACACATACTTTAGGAATTCTTCATTAGTTATATATATTTTTCCCACATTATTACAGCTGTGTTGGATTTAAAATGGCTATGATAAAGGTGATACCATAATAAAGAAATCAATTTATAATTAGAACTGTTTAATTTTCAGGAAATCTAGAATTAAATTTTTGGACGAAAAAGTGATTGTTGCTTCGTTTATGATTATAAGTTAGTTAATAAACTTTAAAGTTGGGAAAAATTCTCAGGAATCTTGGAAATTGGCAAAGGTATTTTGTACCTCTATAACATATTTAAAAAAAATCAACATCGTTGAGGTTTTTCATGTTAGGCCACTTTTCTGTACTAAACAGGAAATAATTTTCCTTTGCCTATTGTACAGTGAATCACATAGGCCTGTTGTACTCTACCAAAATATCTCTGGCAGGAAGGCTTCCTGTAATATACAGAAAGGCTGCTGAACACATTTAATTCATCTATCTGTTACTCACATACAGCCATTGTAATTTACAATTCTGTGAACAATGTGATTACTTAGGTGTTGAATCAGTGGTGTTTGCTTTTATATCATTTGAATTTCAAATATGTCTATCTAATGTATTTTCATAGCTACATTAGATATTTCCGCTAAATAAAGCAAGTTCACTAAGAGCAACTAATTCTCCCTTAAATGCCAAATGACACACGTCAATAGATCTTCTTCACTGAACAAACAACACCCTTATTTCCATTTGATTAATATAGGGTTGTTTCTTTCAACAGATATATAAAAATTCAAATGCATTTTTCTTCCAAAACAATTTTAATGCTATTTTAAATTTTTAGAAAAAAGAATCACCAATAAAGTAAGATTCAGCTCAACCAAGTAATCATAAGAAAATTTTATCCTAAGCAAAGCTATAGAGGTAGAGAAAAAATTGTCAAAGGATTAAAGAGTTCTCTAAATGAACAAATGTCATGTACGTATAACTCTCACAAGACTTGAAAAAAGTCCTGCTGGAAAAAAGGTGTTAAAATATGTGTTTGAAGAGCACACCAATGGTGATCCAGGGTTGCTAAACTCCACAAGGTAGAAAAATACTTAATGTAATTCCTTGGAAATACATTTTGAAAGATCAATGGAACTCACTTCTAATCGTTTTCTGAAATGACAAATGCTTTCCCTTCAAAAAATCAAAATACTTATGCATTATTCCTTTATATATGTACTGTTATGAAATCCATTTTCAAAATGAATCATTAAAAATCGTTCTGAAGATAAGTACCACCTCCTTCTTTTTCAGCTCCCTGTAAGTATTTCTTCATTTCTCTCTACAGGATTTTCCCTTCTACATGTTAACAGCAAGTTAAAAATAAACTTTGTTTTCTATAATTAAGACTTCTATATGGAAAATATAAAGTAGTTTCTTTTTAGATTTCTTATGAAAAATTGCCCAAGCTGAACATTACAGTTTTTATTACATGCCAGTTACTATACTTAGGATAAGCAAGGAAGAAGGATACTATCCTATATGCTGTCTCACTCCAGTGAGCCTAGGATCAATATGCTGTAAATTGGAAAGTAAATCTATCTAACATAAAATCAAACTTTCAAAGATGGCAGTTGCATTTCTTATATTTCTAGGCTAAAATAATTGTATTTAAAATACACCTTTATGCTACAATATTATGTCTTCATGATTTTAAAGGTGATAGAATTGTAAAAACATTTTCCAAAAAAGTAAAAGAAAACTTAAATCATCTGCATTTTATAATGCAGACATAAATACTGTCAACATCTAGAAAGTTTTTTTCAGTCATTTTGTGATAGGTGATGATAGATAGACAAAAAATACATGGATACTTTATTTTTAAAAATTGTAATCATATGGCTTACAGTTTTATATCATCTAATATTTTATCATGACTATTTTGGCCTGCCAATAAATATTCTTAGAACATCTGATTTTTAAGATCAATGTATTCTGTGTTAAAATGTATTTAAATTGAGCATTCATTAATCTATGCAAAGAACTGTGCTTGATGCATAGAGTGTAGAAAGGTTTGCACAACATTTCCAAAGACTTATATTATAGTCTAGGATATGAAATGCCATATTCATGCTGTTGACACAGAGGAAAATTACTTAACACTGCAAAAGGACAGCATGCTTTACAATTTCAGAGGAGGAAAAAATTAAGATCCTCTTTTAGAAAGTAATCAAAGGAGTCAATACATTGAGCTAAGTTGTCAAGGCTGGCTGGACTTTTGACATGTGAAGATGAGAAGAACAGACTTTATAAGTGAAGAGAAAGCATGAGCTAAGGAAAAAAGGCAGATGTGCATGTAAAATGTGGACAAAACATCTCGGAAAGTGTGGCATAATACATCAGGTTCATGGACATAGAAGCCTTATAGAACAAGGAACAGTGAAAGAAAATAATATAGCAACAAAGATAAAGACTATGTCAGTAGTTGAGCTGCAGGTGATTTTCTCTTTTACTTACTTGCTTTCCAAATTTGTAATTTTATTAAAAAATATGTATAGTGACAAGAATTTATCTTATGACCTTACAAACATAAATAACCTTACTCATTTGATCATTTTGACAATACTATGAGGTGGGTGTAAATACTGCAGATGAGAAAATAGGCATAGAGAGGATAAGAAATGTAATCAAGGGTGCACATCTAGTAGATACCGAAGCTAGATATTGAGCCTAGAAAGGCTTAATCCAAAGTCCAAGCTCTTCGCTAAATTTGCTCTACTGTCTCTCTTTCCTTTCTGTTTATAATTAATAATTATAATATCAGGAAAAATAAATTAAGCAGCAACATGGTACATGATTATACAAACTTTATTTGTATAGATACTCCATTTCCATGAACCAATTTATCTTTGATCCAGCCCTATGGATACAGGAATAAAATAACATCAGAATGGCTTTTCTCATGAGCAAACCTGCAGAATCTGTAGTTTAAAAGAGATTTTTAAGATCCCAAAGTAACTGTTGATTTCTAATGGTTCTGAATTTGGTCTCCTTAAGAAAAACTGTAACCATTGATAAACTTCTTTTAGACCTTGTTACAGGAAGTGAGTGAGGTTGGCCAAAGGCTGGCATTTTTGAAATTTGTTTTTCTATTTATCTGAAAATAGTTTTTGCCATACTAATTATTTCCAAGAGAGGGAAGGAAAGATTAATAAGAAAAAAATAACATTTTATTCATACATGAAGCTATTCAGAGCAGAACCCCAGATATACCATATTTGTTTGGAACTCAGGAGTCAAAAATTAACCTCACTTTATAAAATGGTCCATTCCTCAGACATCCCAACTCAATATCTGAATGTTCTATGTACTCCCAAGTGGAAATGCTCTCTAATTAGTGTCTCTAGCTTTAATTACTATTATGCAATAGTTATCTAACAATGGAAATAATTCTTTTAAATCAACCCATTGTTACATTACTACTTGTATTCAGCACAAATGAATGATACTTAAAATAGGTCAAGGAAGATATATTCACAATTTTGTTCAAAAGAAAGAATTGTCTACGAAAATCCTCATGTGCTACCAGTTAAAAGAAGCTTAATGTAAACTAAGAAACATCTAATAATTTTGGTACGAAAATAGAAGATAAATACTTAAGTAGAACATAAGAATGAGAAGGGTCAGATTAAAATTTAAGTAGGACTGACCTTTACTGAACCAAATCTCTTTAGAGAAACTGCTCATTTTGGGTGCTGTAGTTGAATTATTAGCTAATAACATACTACTTACTCTTAAAATATGTGGACAGAAATGTTGACATAATATATGTATCCCGTTAATAAAGAAAAAATTCTGGTATAAAAAATGAAAGTTAATAATTAAAATTTATAAATACTTATCCAAAGTTACCCTCCTTCCAAGAAGTATTTAGTTGCCAAACATTCTGAGGTTTTTGGTTTCTTTTTTTTTTACTTTCTTCAGATGTCACTATGCAAGTAATTAAGTTACATATAAATATATTTTAATACTTTTAAATTGAAGTATTACATTTATGAAGGGGAAAATCTTAATTGTATATACCTTGTTACATATAATGAATTAGCATAACTATATAATTACCATCTAAGTCAAAATACAGAACACCCAGTTAACAGCCGTCTTTGCCCCACAAAGGCAGCCATTATTCTGACTTCAGAAAACCATCGGCTAGTTTTGGTTGTTTTTGAACTTCATACAAATGAAATCATACATCATAGATGTTAGTGACTGGCTGCTTTCACTTAATGTACTGTACTATTCATCTACATTTTTGCAGTCAGTTGGAGTTTTTCAAAAACTTTCTGCATTATATGACTATACTATATTATATTTATCCATTGACTGTTATTGGACATTTGGATTTTTTTTAGTAAAATAACATGACTAATAGTGTTGCTAGGAACATTCTTGTATAGGTCTTTTAGTGAACATATACTCTTAACTGTTGGGCCAATACATAGTAATGGAATTTCCAGGAAAAAAAGCATAGAATTAGATTTAGTAATTATGTCTAATCCTTCTCCAAAATGGTTTTATCAATTTACACTCCCAACATACCATATGAAAATTTCAGTTACTCTACATCCTCACAAACACTTAGAATTATCAGTAATTTAAAAAATGTCATATATTTTGGTGTATGTATTAGTAGTAGAAACTCATTTGAGATTTAGTTTGCATTTCTCTAATACTAACACATTTATATTTTAAAGAGTTTTTAAAGGAAAAAGAGGAATAGTTTACTATTCCTAATCCACAATTTGATCAGGTATCAAGATAAACTATGATAATCCATGAAAATGTCTCCTAAGGAACATAGTTAACTTTATTAATTCAGAGAATGCTAGCAAAATTAAAACAAACAAAATTCTAAAATAGAATACATATGTCATAGAACAGCTAAATATTAATAGAAGTAAAAATATTAGTTTTTATTATTTTGTGGTATAATCAATGCTGATTTTAAGCTATCAAAATGCTACATATGCTTCCAATCACTCCCAAATTAAGACAAGAAATTTGATTTGGGAAAAATATTTCAAATATCACAATTTTGTTGTATTTGAGACAGACTTAAATGTTTGTATTTTCTTTCCTTTTTACAATGAAGCTTCACACTTTTGACATGTAAAATGGAACAGTGTAACTTGATGTGATTAGTGTTCCTGTCTTAGACTATGTCATTCCTACTACTGGTTAGATTTGTATTTCAGATGACTACAAATAAGACAAGCCTAACAAGACTCATAATTCTGGTCTTGCAGCTGAAAAAGTTTCAATTTTAAATAAACTGCTGGCACTATCCTTGTAAAGAACTGGCAAAAGCAGTTACTTTCATTGAAACTAAAGTTTAAGGTGTGAATTTTGCATATTATATTCAGCCAACAAACACTTTCCTGTGAGGAAAAAAGGGGGAAAGGGTTGTTTTATAACAATGAATTTATGCAAATTTTAAGTCATAGAGGTGCTTCCTTTATATTTTCAGTGCATAGGAAGTTTTTATGTATGACTTCTTGATTCTGATATTCATTTTAAACTTGCTACATTCAAGAAATAACTTTTCCAGAACTAAAATGAAACAGGTTGCCTGGTTAGCTTGCAGAATAATTTTAGAGTAAGCTATATACATCGTTAAAACAAATGTTATAGAAATTGTCCTCAATAAAGAAAGATAGAATGTCTATGGACTCTTTTACCTTTTACCTGCTGAGTAAAAGGTAAAATGCACCCAGGAGTTAATGTGTATCCATTTTATAAAAATTCTAAGATGATAGATGAGATCAAGTCTAACTTTTAAGTTAGCATACTATTTGAATATTGAACATGTACACTCACACAAGCAGAGCTTCATGAGCAAGGGGATCTTTGTATGAAGATTTAAATATTTTTTCTCTCTTCCAAATGAAGTATAATAAATGAAGGAATGAAGTTTGTACATTTTCTTTCTGTTAATTTGTTATCCAAGTTCTCCTCTTTTTTTAATGATTGCCCACTTCTGAATTAGGCATTTGTTGTTGAATGGGGTATACATAGTTTACTCCTGTTAGAAAAGCTTCAGTTAGATGTTCAAGCTCTTGAGAAATTCTCTATGTAATTCTTCTATGTAATTGTCTACAGTAGAAAAAATGGAAAGGATTCTTTTATCAACTTCACTCACTCATTTTCACTGATGTACTCTTTCCCTTCATAAAAATTTACTTAGTATTATCTATATACCAATTATTCTGCTGGGCCAAAGGGATTAAAATAAAACAACACATCAACATACTGCCTTTGATTGGAGATGCTAACCTCCAAGTAGCTAGTCAAAACAAAAACATAAGATAAGGCAGAACAACAAGAGCAAGAGGACAGGCAATCAGACAATGGATAGGGAAGAAGAGCTAGGCACGGTGGCAGAGGACTCTTTTTGGCATTTAGGTGGACTTTACAATTATTACAACTCTAGGGTAGTTGGTATTGTGACTTGCACTTTATGGATGAGGAATCTAGGACAAAGAGAATGTAACTGACTTGAGGCAATCTTAATTGCACTATCACAGTGACAGAAAGGTGAGTTGCTATATTCTTTTTTGATTGAAAACTCTGGACAGAAATGATATTTCAATCAAGTTGCAGCAGCCTTTGAACAAAAACATTAAAATTCTGATTTAATTTATATATCAATATTATAAAGACTAAATGTAAAAAAGTAATTCGTAAAGTAAAAATCAAGGAAAACTGGACACACAGAGAGTGGTAAAAAGTCTACTTTAAGGACTAACTTTTTAATTTCTTTTCAATGGGCTTTAAATTTTTAACCACAATGAAATTAAAATATATTATTTTCTTAACATAACTTTTGAAATCTCACTGTTCTATTGTTTTCTATACTGTAGTAATTGTCCTCAAGATACCAATGGGACAAAGGGGAAAAAATGAGACCTATATATGCTTCTATTTAAGAAGCTTTGTAACTTTTAAATAGAAAGAACACATAACACATTGTTTATACCAAAAAATATTTGATATTTAAAATAGGCATAATTCTGAAAAGGAATCATCCAAATATTTTAATAGAGCTTAAGTAGAATACTTTCTCTCATCAAACTTTCATTGTAACTTTATTTCTTCTATATCCAGCTACATTAATCTTGATATTTAAAATTATGGTACAGAAGTTATGAAATTAGACAACTAGGTACATTTCCTAGGATCCCTGCTTCCTTGCTGCACATATTCAAACAAATTATTTTACCCTCCTAAGTCTTTCATCAGTAAAATGGTAGCAATAATAATGGCTGCCTCATAGAATTATTATAGGCAAAGCACTTAAAGCAGTGCCCGTACAGAGAAAAAAAAAAATCAATGAAGGTCACCTACTAATTTTTATCTACAGTTTTATGTACTTAAAATTATCATATATATTTATCCTTTTCTGCTGCAAGAATTCTGGTGCTATAGTGATCAGATTGACTTAACAATTTTTTCAGAAAAGCTCTTACAGTTCATTTTTGCTGATTAAGTATTTTTTTCCCTTCGTCAGAACACTGCTTAAAAATCATGCCATCTGTGGCACCTTCTAATGCCAACCAGGTATATATTTATCAATATCTCAATGATAACACATTTAAGCATATATAGGTAAATTGTATGACAGTATCATAGACGATGAAATTAGAGTTTAGGAGCTATAATAAGTGGTAGAAATAATCATCTACTCCTCAGGTTAAGTGATTTGTTCCAGGCCACATGACATTTTTTGCAGGGCAGGACTAGATCCCATATATTCTGATTTCTACTGCATGGTTGGTTGTTTTAAGCATGGTAATATAATATATTGTTTAACTAAGACACTTTTGTGAAAGAGGGCGCTGTAAAAAACACATTGGAAATAGAGATGATAGATAGATAGATAGATAGATAGATAGATAGATAGATAGATAGATAGATAGATGTTGTCTCAGGCAAACCAGGATTATGGCATACCAGTCATGAATTA
This sequence comes from Macaca thibetana thibetana, assembly GCF_024542745.1. Lineage (NCBI taxonomy): Eukaryota > Metazoa > Chordata > Mammalia > Primates > Cercopithecidae > Macaca > Macaca thibetana. Next base: position 25,922,174 of record NC_065582.1, on the reverse strand, counting down.
ATAGATAAAATAGAAACTTTGTCAAGTATTTTAATGTGGAGAATTTAACATGGGGTATTTTTAAGGTATACTGAAATGAAAAAGGAAACAGGGAATACTAAGTTAGTAACTGTAAGAATCAATCCGCATTTCTTAGGGTGGGAAAGCAAAAATAAAGACATTGATATTTTCAGACCTTAAAAGTTCAGAGGAGGACACCAGAGACCTAGAATTAAAATCGTTTGGGGAATGGGTACCAACTGGTCATTGCTGATACCTCAGAAATTCAACAGAGGACCCCAGGAGAATTGGGACTCAGACCTTTGGGGAAGGCATGAGTTCCAGGTGATGATGCTACTTTAGGAGTCTGGAAAAAGGACTTGTGGTTTGGGCCTTTGAAAATGGTGTGTTTTTTTTGTTTGTTTTTTTTTTCCTTGTGTGATGATTAATTTTAGGTATCACTATAGCTGTGCCATAGTGCCCAGATATTCAGTCAAACTTTATTCTAAATGATTCTGGAAGTGTTTACCTATCCAATGCCTGTTCCACGATATTTTGAAAACACAGTCTGTATTTACAAGTGTATAGCTGGAGAGGAATTTTGCCTTAGATAAATCACAGGTTTTGGTTCACTAGGTACATTGTCAAAGAGCATTGTGACTCATCCGTGTATGATTTAGATGATATTTTTGATAATTTTGATAATTTGATAATTTTGAGGATTTTTTGCATGAGACTTTGGACTTTAAAGTTGATGCTGGATAAGTTAAGACTTCTGGGGCTATTGAGATGAAATGAATGTACTTTGCATGAGATAGCGACGTAAGATTTTTGGGGGAGTGGCAGGTGCATAATGTGGACTAAATTGTGCCATGCCCTCAAATGCATATGCAGAAGCCTGAACCCCCAATGTGACTGTATCTAGAGATAGGGACTTTAAGAGGTAACAAAGATTAAATGAGGTCAAAAAAGTAAGGCTCTAATCCCATAGGTTTGGTGGCTTTCTAAGAAGAAGAAAAGAGAAATATCTTTGTCTCGCCATGTGAGGACACAGCAAGAAGGCTAATATCCGCAAGCAAAGAAGACAGCCCTCACCAGAAACTGCATTGGTTGGAACCTCAATCTTGGACTTCTAGCCTCCAGAACTGTGAGAAAATAAATTCTGTTGTTTAAGTCACCCTGTCTATGGTATTTTTGTTAAGCTAGCCTGAGCTGACTGTTTTTTGGGTAATATTAACATTTAAATTGCTGCTGTAATTGAATGCATGTACCTCCCCAAAATTCAAATGTTCAAAGTGTTAACTCCCAAAGTGATGGCATTAGTATGTGGGGCTTTTTGGAAGGTATTTAGGTCCTGAGGGTAGAGCCCTGATGAAAGGGATTAGTGCCTTCATAAAAGAGGTCTCAGGAGGTGTGTTTTCTCCTTCCACCATGAGAAGTTACACCAAGAATATGGTTGTCTTTGAGAAAATGGGGCCTCATCTGACACTGAATATACTAGTCCCTAAATCTTGGACTTCTCAGCTTCCAGAAAGATATACATTTCCATTGTTTATAACGGAATACCATATACTGAGTCTATGGTATTTGTAGCAGCCCAAAAGGCTAACACAACGGTAAGTAAAACAGATTACTTTCCCTAATGTGGGGGTGGGGTTTATCCAATCAGTTGAAGGCTTAAATAGACCAAAGACAGACGTTTCCCAAAAAAGAATTTTTCCAGGAAAACACACTTGCAACTTGAACTAAAACTTCTCCCTCAGTCTACAGCACACTGGCCTACCCCATCAATTTTGGACTTACCAAATCTCCATAATTGTATCAGCGAATTCCTTGAAATAAATCTTTCTGTATATAAAGGCATACCACAGAGATATTTTAAGTTCAATTCCAGGCCATAACAATAAAGCTAATATTGCAGTAAAGCGAGTCACTTTTTGTTTTGTTTCCCAATGCATATAAAAGTTATGTTTATACTATCTTGTAGTCTATTAAGTGCACTAGGCATTATATCAACAAAACAATGTACATACCTTAAATTTTTTTTTAAAAAAAAAAAAACCTTATTGCTAAAATAAAGCTAATGATTGTCTTATCCTTCAATGAGTGATGACCTTTTGGCTGGTAAGGGCTCTTGCCTTGATTTGTTTCTTTCTTTCTTTTTTTTTTTTTTTTTTTTGAGATGGAATCTTGCTCTGTCACCCAGGCTGGAGTGCAGTGGCGCGATCTCAGCTCACTGCAACCTCCGCCTCCTGGGTTCACGCCATTCTGTCTCAGCCTCCCAAGTAGCTGGGACTACAGGTGCCTGCCAGCATGTTCAGCTGATTTCTTGTATTTTTAGTAGAAACAGGGTTTCACCATGTTAGCCAGGATGGTCTCAATCTCCTGACCTGGTGATCCACCCACCTTGGCGTCCCAAAGTGCTGGGATTACAGACATGAGCCACCCACCGCGCCCAGCCCCTTGCCTTGATTTTGATGGCTATTGACTAACCACGGTGGTGTTTGCCAAAGTTTGGGTGTCTATGGCAATTACTTGAAATAACACAATGAGATTTGCCACATTGATTGACTCTTTCTTTCACAAAATATTTCACTATAGCTTGCTACACTATTTGATAGCATTTTACCCACAGTACAATATTTTTCAAAACTGGAGTAAATCCTTTCAAACTCTGCTGCTGCTTTATCAACTAAGTTTATGTAATATTCTAAATCCTTTGTTTTCATTTCAACAATGTTCACAGCATCTTCACCAGGAGCAAATTCCATCTCAATAAACTACTTTCACCCGCACACCTGCCACAGAGAAGATGGAGCTGATCCAGAAGGCCAAGTTGCCCAAGTGCTATGATGATATGGCTACCTGCATAAAGGCCATGACCAAGCAGGGCACCAAGCTGTCCAAGGAGGAGTGCCACCTGCTTTCCGTGGCCTACAAGAATGTGGTTGGGGACTGCAGGTTTGCCTGCAGGGTCATTTCAAGCATCAAGCAGAAGACAGACACCTCTGACAAGAAGTTGCAGCTGATTAAGGACTATTGGCAGAAAGTGGAGTCCGAGCTGAGATCGATCGGCACCACGGCCCTGGAATTGTTGGATAAATATTTGATAGCCAGTGCAACTAGTCCAGAGACTGGTGTCTTCTATCTGAAAATGAAGGGTGGTTACTTCCAGTACCTTGCTGAAGTTGCATGTGGTGAGAATCAAAAACAAATGACAGATAATTTCCAAGGAGCTTACCAAGAGGCATTTGATATAAGCAAGAAAGAGATACAATCCACTCATCCAATCTGCCTGGGGCTTGCTGTTAACTTTTCGGTATTTTACTATGAGATTCATAATCACCCAGAGCTTGCCTGCACGCTGGCTAAAATGGCTTTTGATGAGGCCATTGCAGAACTTGATACACTGAATGAAGACTCATACAAAGACAGCACCCTCATTATGCAGTTGCTTAGAGACAACCTAACACTATGGACCTCAGACAGTGAAAGAGAAGAATGTGATGCAGCAGAAGGGGCTGAAACTAAACCCATGGTGCCATCCTTCTTCCCTTCAATAAAGCTTTTTACACATCTCCATTCCTTATTCCACTTGGATTTCCTATAGCAAAGAAACCCATTTATGCATATGGAATCACCTGTTTATAGTCTTTTCACACTGCAGCATTAGGAAAACTTCATTCCTTGATTTGTCTTGGCCTTCCTGGTGTGCAGTTACTGCTGTAGTCTTAATACCTTCATTTCATATAAACATAAGCAACTTCCAAACACTTAGGTAGAGGACGAAAAATGTATCTGGTATTTAAGTAATCTGAACCAGTTCTGCAAGTGACTGTGTTTTGTATTACTGTGAAGATATGAAAATGTAGTTACTTACACTTTAAAGAGTGTTCCACATAACTTCTTAATTTCTACATTCCCTCCCATACTCTTCGGGGTTTCCTTTCAACAAGCAACTTTTCCATGCTCCTAATATATTCCTTTTTAGTAGGAATCCAGAAGTATTAGATTGAATGGAAAAGCACTTGCCATTTCTGGCTGGAGGTCACAAATTGAAATGCCTCTTATATCACATATTATGGAGGTGTGGCAAGAGGGACTTTCCTTATTCACTCTTTATTTGCAGCTGTTTATGTTGACAACCTCCCTTCCAAATAAAAATTCACTTACACCTCCTGCCTTTGTAGTTCTGGTATTCACTTTGCTGTGTAATAGAATTAGCATGTTGCTGCCAGAATACAAGAATTGCTTTTGGGAATTAAAGTGCATGATATTTCTTAATACACTACAAAGGGGAAATAAATAAAAGTACTCAAGTCCAAGTCTACAACTTTAGTACTCTTCCATGCAGATATGTGCATATGTGAGGGGGAGTCCAGTTTGTCTAGCATTGTTATTTAGAGATTTGGACCACTATTGTGCATTGCTAACCATTGACCATTGTCCCAAAAAAGCCTTGTGAAAATGATATGTCCTATGTAACAGCAGAGTAACGTAAAATACAATTACATTTTATAAACAACAACAAAACCCACTACATTATTTGGTTATCCATAAGAAGCAACTCCTGGCTGAGGCAGGAGGATTGCTTGAGGCCAGTAGTTTGAGACAAACGTGGGCAACATAGCAATACCCCATCCTGCATTTTTTTTTTAATTAGCCAGGTGTGGTAGTATGCATCTGTAGTCTCAGCTACTCAGGAGGCTGAGGTAGGAGGACTGGTTGAGCCCAAGATTTCAATGCTGCAATGAGCCATGATCATGCCATGGCACCCCAGCCTGGGTGACAGAGCAAGAACCCATCTCTAAAAAAATCTTTTTAAGTAAAAAAAGAAGAAAAAAAAAAAAAAGAAGCAACTCCTTGTGTGTTCAAGTTTGATCATGAAATTGTAACAATTCAATCATATCTTCAGGCTCTACTTCTACTTCTAGTTCTCTTGCCAATTTGTAGTAACTTCCTCTCGTGAAGTGTTGAACCACGCAAAGTCATCTGTTAGTACTGGAATCAACTTCTCCTAAATTCCTGTTAATGTTGATATGTTGATCTCCTCCCATGAATCACGAATACTCTTAATGACATCTACAATGATGAATCCTTTCCAGAGGTTTTCAATTTACTTTGCCCAGATTCAATCAAAGGAATCACTATCTATGGCAGCTACAGTACAGCCTTAAAAACTTGTTTCTTAAATAATACCTGAAAGTTTGAAATTACCTCTTTATCTATGGCTGCAGAATAGCTGTTGTGTTAATAGACATACAAACAACATTCATCTCCTTGTATATCTCCATCAGAGCTCTGGAGTCATCTAGGATTTGTTGCTTACTCTAAAGTGTACAAGCAGAGTAGATTTAACATAAGTCTTAAGGGCCATAGAATTTTCTAAATGGTAAATAAGCCTTGGCTTCAATTTAAAGTTACCAGCTGCATTATTCCCTAACAAAAGAGTCAGCCTGTCTTTCGAAGCTTTGAAGTCAGGCATTGACCTCTCTTCCCTAGCTATGAAAGTCCTAGGTGGTGTCTTCTTCCAAGAAAAGGATGTTTTCAACTACATTGAAAATCTTTTTTTAAAGGTAGACACCTTAATTTATTATCTTAGCTAGATTTTCTGGATAACTTGCTGAAGCTTCTCCTTGCTCTTTATATTATGGAAATGGCTTCTTTCCTTAAGCCTCATAAACCAGCCTCTGCTGGATTCCATCCTTTTTTCTGTAGTTTCCTCAGTCTCTCAGCCTTCACAGAATTGAAGAGAGTTGGGACCTTGCTCTGATTAGTCTTTGACTTAAGAGAATGTTGTAGATGATTGATCTTCTAACCAGACCACTAAAGCTTTCTCCATCTCAACAATAAGGCTGTTTTGCTTTCTTATCATTCATGGATTCACTAGAGTAGAACTTTAATTTCCTTTAAAAACTTTACATTTGCATGAACAACTTGGCTAACTGGTAGAAGAGGCTTAGCTTTCAGCCTATCTCAACTTTCAACATGCACTCCTCACTAAGCTTAATCATTTCTAGTATTTGATTTAAATTGAGAAATGTGACTTTTTCTTTTGCTTGCACACTTAGTGGCTATCGTAGGGTAATTAGTTGGCCTAACTTTAGTTTTGTGGTGTATCAGAGAATAGGAAGGTCCGAGGAGAGGGAGAGAGACAGGGGAAGGGCCCGATGATGGAGCAGTCAGAACACACACAACAGTCTTGTGTAGGCATGATTCAGGGTGTCCCAAAACAATTCCAACGGTAACATCAAAGATCACTGATCACAGATCACCATACCAAATATAATAACCATGAAAAATTTTAAAAATTATGAGGATTACCAAAATGTAACAGAGACTTGAAGTGAGCACAAGTTATTGAAGAAACAGTGCAGATAGACTTGCTCAGCACAGGGTTGCCACAAACCTTCAGTGTGTAAAAATAACAAAATTGCATTGTGAAACACAATAAAAGTGAAGCTCAACAAAATGAGGTGTGCCTGCATATATACCATTGCTTCTATTTCTCTTGAGAACCCAAATATATTTGACTAATTCTTGTACCTGAGAAATTCAGAGCGGAGCACACTAGGAACTGAGGCTCAAATCTCTGAGGATGGTGTGATGCTTGGCTAATGATGGTACTTCAAGCTTGTGGAGATTGGACATTGTGACCTGGGACTGAGGCCTCTGGGGAGCAGGCACTACCCATCTGCTTTTGGTATCTGTGTGTATACACATCAAGGCTGGTTCTGGAAATGACGATACCAGCTTGAGATGTAAACCAACTGCAGTTGATTGTTTGAAACACCATCTGCTAGAATGATGTTGATATAAACAAAATTTTTCTCCCCGCCTTTTCATTTTCCTCAGTGTCCCCAATTAGGTAAAACTAACAGCTGAAAAGTAAAGGTAGTTCTCAGAGCCTCAGGCTCAGCCTCTCCAAGAAGAGTACATAAGAGTGGCTTTGGGACACAGTTCATCCTTGGTAGTCATGTATATGCACTTGAACTTCCATTCAAAACAATACCAGTTTTATGCTTCCGTACAAGTTACACGTATAGTTGTATAAATGAAATCACTCTCACCTTCTCCCTAACAAGAGTGGTATAAAAGCTAAGCTCTCACGTATTCATCTCTAAGTGACCATAATTTATACTGGTCTAGTGATGTTCAGTAGTCCTCTACTTCAGTGACAATCCCACTGGAATACTCTGCAACTTCAAGACTAAATCCTACAGTAAGCCACCACCAACAAGCCTCACATAAAATAATAAATGAAATGAGGGACGAGAAAAAGAAATTAGCCAATATATACATATACATACAAACATATATATACACATATATATTCTTAATTACCCAAATATATGATAAAAATATGCATAGTTTTTATTATATGGTTAATAACAAAAGGTATAGTTGAATTTTTAACTTATTCATTTTATTATCAATGTTATATGCCTTTTGTCTTTGGTAAAAAGGAATGAACTCAAATCTTTACTCCTAGGATATCTGAATTCTCAGTGGTTTTACATATATAAATATATAACATATATAAATATAACATAAATATATATATATATAAAACACATGCATGCACCTGTGTGTGCGTGCACGCACACACACATATAATTTTCCATTAACCTTTGCAGTTGGACTTGGAGGCATCCTAAATAATCTTTTGGGTTTGCTGACATATTTGGAGTAGTGACCTAATTTTTCCTTGTAATCAGGATCAATCAAGCCAACCAGTGCAATAACCTGCCCGTTGGTTCAATGGCAAGAGAAGCACAAATTGGCCAAGTGGCCATTTCAACTTATAATTCACTAAAAGTATTATTATGTCTTATGCTGAAAGCACTTTTTCCTTAGGAGGTAAAAAATTGAAACTAGCAGAGTCTAAATTACAGGAAATAAAGCAAAAAAATTTTAAATGGATTATTAAGAAAAATAGCGAGAGATGTGACTCCATCCTCCACCCCTTGATTCCCAGACCCATATATCCTGGCGATAGGACACATAACAGAACATATCGGTCAATGGCTCAAAACATATTTTCCATTATATAAGATAAAATCTCTCTTGTTTTAAAACAGGAGATGATCTTTAAATTGCACTGGAATTAAGTTTTCAATAGACCATTCCACCATACTCTCAGGCCACCTGCTTTACAGTGATAAAGTCCATGAATAAAATCAAATAATTCTCTGAGTATGAAACCACTTGGCACACTTCTTTTAGTGTGACATGACGATCTTGGTCTTAGGAAATGTTATATGAAATAAAATGGAGGTAAATAAGGCCACAGATATTTGTGCTAATATAAAGATTTGAGGCACAAAAAGCAAATGTATATCCACAATACAATCTTGATCTAATGATGACAAATTACTATCTCCTCCCCGTTGTAAGGCGTGCAATCACTCAGCAATGAGGTGACTGGCTGGCCCTCATTAGGAGGGTGCCTTTGAGGGTTTTATACTGATTTCTGTTCTTAAAAGCGTTAGGCATTCAGTAGTGATGGCAGCCAGATATGCATTGGTAAGGAAAAGTGTACACTGTGGAGCTAACTATGTAGCCTCCAGCTCTGCCACCATGACTACATTGTACCATGGCACACTGAACAACTACCTGGATTGCTGGGTGAAAAGAAAGATCCACTTATTCTTTTAACCTGAATGACGCACCTGTATTAGTCCGCTTTCATGCTGTTATGAAGAAATATCCAAGACTGTGTAATTTATAAAGGAAGGAGGTTGAATTAAGTCACACTTTCACAGGGCTGGGGAGGCCTCAGGAAACTTACAATCGTGGTGGAATGGAAAACAAACACATCCGTCTTGACACAGCGGCAGCAAGGAGAAGTGCAGAGTGAAGCAGGAAGCAGGGAACTCCTTATAAATAAAACCATCAGATCTCGTGAGAACTCACTCACTACCATGAGAACAGAATAGAGGAAACCTGCTCCATGATTCAATTATCTCCACCTGGCACTGCCCTTGACATGTGGGGATTATTACAATTCAAGGTGAGATTTTGGGTGGGGACACAGACAAACCATATCAGCACTTAAGGTAAGAAAAAATGCAGATGACCTGGTGCAATCTCCTTTCTTACTAACCCTCTGGTAAATTAGACTGATTATATTTGCTAGTAGGTAGAGACTTTATATTTGAAATGCCCTGAGGAGTATATATCTGGCTAAAGATGACTTACAGTAAATGGAATTCTCAGTCTTTGAGGCATAGCTCCAGGCACAGTTGGAAAACTCTCTGGGATATAAAACACAGATGTGTTTTGTAATTTAAATGTGCCCACTATGTGAGCTGATCCCACAACCTCATGTAGCGACCTCATCTGTTATTCCTCAGCCTTTTGACTTCCTGTATCCTTGATAATTATTTAATAAAGCTAGATACTGGGTAAGATCTTTGATGCAGATGACTCATTTGACAATCCAATCGGGCATGTTAGCTCACTAGGGAAAAGTCTGACTGGTATCCGCAGAACATATTTTCTTGTTATCTCGTTATTCAAAGTGTCCTCTGTAGTGGGTGGTCTGTGATAATCATTCTTCACACTCTATGCTCATTTTGAGAGGCTCATCCACATAGCTCTTCTCCATTGCTCCTTGTTATCAGTTTACAAATGCTGATATTTTTCCACACACCTGACCATCAAACCAACTGTTAGCAACTAATGACAAATATGTTTATCTCTTTTTTGGGGGGTGTATCTTAAGTCAGACAAAAAAGCCAACAATATACTTAGAATATACTATTCCAAGTTCTGCCCAATTGAAAGATGGCCTTTTGACACTGCTTTTCAAGGACATTTGTGGTTGGGATTTTAATTATGCAGCATTTTTCCAGCTGATGTCAGCATAACATGCAGAACTATTAATCCTAAGGAACTGCTTATCATACCACATGTTTGAACTGACTAGAGAATTCAATGCAGAAGAGACAGGTGTTATAGGACTGTTATGGACTGAATGTTTATGTCTCTCCAGAACTGATACGTTGAAATCCCAAATCCTCTAAATGTGATGGTATTCAGAGGTAAGAGTTTTGGAGATAATAAGGTCATGAAGGTGACACCCTCATGAACAGAGTTAGTGCCCTTATAAGAAGAAACAGGAAAGAATTTTCTTCCTCTCTCCACTCTCCATCATGTGATGATACAATGAGAAGATGGCCATCTGCAAATGAGGAAGAGTGCCCTTACTAGACACCAAATCAACTAGTGTCTTGATTTGAAATTTCCAGACTAAAAAACAAAGAAATAAATTTCTGTTGTTTAGCCACTAAGTTTATGATATTCTATTATATAACGGCAGTTTGCAAATGACTAAGAAAAGGAGTTCAAGCCACCTGTCCATGCATTTGTGCTTTCCGTCTTATTTAAATATTCTATTTTTACTGCACTAGTGTTGATATATACATGTATATATTTATCTATTTCTGTAAATATATCTAAATATACCAGAAAGAGGCAGAAGATGTACCTGCTTATACATAAATATGTATGCATATACTAGTTAAATACATGAAGAGTGTAATAAGTTGTGTGTGTGTGTGTGTGTGTGTGTGTCATATGTGTCTCCTCTATGCCCACCATAGGATCTTTGCACACTATGGGAAATGCATCAGGAATAACACCAAAAGTTCAAAAACTACTCTGTTCACAGACAACACAAACTATACAGCTGTTTACTGGGATTCTCTTTAGTTTTATACAATATTTGTGTGTCTTAGTAAAATTGTAAAATAAATATTGAACTTATGAATCAGCATTGAAAAATAAATCAAGAATTAAAAAGGACACAGTTTATATACATTTGACTGATTATCTCTTAAAGGATTTTTCCTCATTTGGAAAACAGGAGTGATAAGAATTCCTACTTCAGAATGTTGCTAAACGTTGCTAAAGGAATAACATGAGATAAATATATAAAGTTTTGATCAGAGTAAACTCTCAATAAATACTTGTTTTCACAATATTTGTTATTTTTTATGTCAAGCATTATGGTAGTAAATTTGGGGAGACATAGAGGTATAAGGTGTGATATTTTCTTCCTCGGAGTTTCCAACCTAGCTAAAGACAAAATAATACAAGGGTTAAATAGCACCCTGCTTAAATTTAGAAGTCTTATGCTTGAATCCTACTCTGCTAAACAGGTTATGTATCCTTGAGAGGGTGACTTGTTTTTTTCTGAAAGTCTATGACTTTATCTAAAATAGAAATAATAATGGATATTTCAAAGATTTAAGTAGTGATCTGCATGACACAAACACTGTAAGTTTTAAGAGTGAAAAGAAGGGCAAACTCAGTCTTAGCTGTGGTTGTCAAGAAAAGCTTCAGAAAGGTGTTAGGATTGAGCTAGGCACTGAACGGACTTGAATAAGTTAAAGAGAAGAAAAGAACATTCCAAGAAACCGTGAAATTGAAAGAACATGAGTAAATGTTGAGGCAGGGATAAACATGACAGATGTGGCACCAGCTGGAAAGTGTAGGTATTGGATTAGAATTAGTTAGGTAGGTTAAATAGAAGTAAAGGATAAATGCTTCAATTCTGGATGAGTCTCCCTGCTTTCATATCCTTGCCTTGCTGTTTACTTTGTGTGACCTTTGTGGGTCCTCCTCAGTCCATAGATAACAAACAACAAAATATGCTATTCCAAGTTCTGCCCAACAGATGGACTTCCCTTTACCCCATCCTTCAGAGACATTCCTCCATTTTCTGGTTTGTCCCTAAATAACAGTATGCCTAGGTACCCAAGTTTTCCCATTTTTGAAAAGGAGATAAGAGAGTTTATATCACAGAGTTGTTGCAGTGGTTAAAGGATTCAATATATGGAAAGTACTTAAAATGGCATATAGTAAGTGCTATAAAATGCTTTAAAATTACTATTTAAATTTATGTTTCAATTTTAAAGAGTGTTAACTTACACTTAGAAAATAAAGCTAGATAAAATAATCCTGTCTCTTTCCGTATTTTGTTTCCCAAGCCAAAAGAACTTTCTTCTCTGTGTTTACTTTTAAGTCCAAGTCAAATATTTGATACATGAAATTGAGTGTGAAGAGGTGGTTAAAGATAAAACACTTTCTCAATAAAAACTGTTGTATTTGGTTTCATGAACAATAAAACAGCATGCTAAAATATTTATTTTCTATTGCTTTACATTGCATCTTTCATAAGTGACAGCCTGATTTTGTAAAATATCTGTGAAGCTGTAAGGTTTCACATCATCATTTCCCTGGAAAAGTGACCAAATCCACCATGCCCAATTGGGAAGTTATTCGCAAAGTACACCAGGTAGCATAAAGTGAAGCAAAGACGTTAGTCATGGATTTTGACTCTCCCTTTCATACGCAGTTCTTTTAGAAGCATACCCTTCTGGTATGAGAACACAGATATTTTTCTGTCTAATTAGAGCTCTTGTCAAGTCTTACACCATGATGATAGGGAGAATTGTTCAATAAGCCCCTTGGACAGCTTCCCGACTTTACACTACATATGTTAACAAGCCAGTGCTCCTAAGAACCCAAACTGATGAAATAGGTGACTGGTTATATGGGCACAGAGAATCATAAAAGTTCATGTTTAAAAGGATGGTTTTCCACCTTGAATACACTTCTGCCTAATTTCCATATATAATGTCCATGCCAAGTAATTTTACAGTGATGACAAAATATACCATGATAAGAAAAGTGAAGGGATATGTGTCTTCACAATAGCCCTGCACGTAAAATGTTTTTTCCCTATTTGTTCCTCCCCATAGAGACTTACAGGAAAGAACTAATTACCTCCCCAGATCTTTTTAGGACAGTTCTGTTTGATCAAAAAGTCTCCCTTATAATAAATTGAAACCATTTCCTCTCAACCTTAGCTTTCTCCTTTCTCTTACTCATTATTTTCTTCATATTCGAGACCATCAACCAATATCCCTCCTTCAATGTGAAACTGTACTTATTTGGAGAAAAACCTCTCTTCCAAAAAAAAAAAAAAAAAAGAACAAAATGGATACACTAGTTTTTTGTTGTTGTTTTTGGCCAGATGTGTGTCTTCTTTTGAAAAGTGTGTGTTCATATCCTTTACTCACTTTTTAATGGGGTTGTTTTCTCTTGTAAATTGGTTTAAGTTCCTTATAGATGCTGGACATTAGACCTTTGTCAAATGAATAGTTTGCAAAAAATTTTTCCCATTCTGTAGTTTATATGTTTACTCTATTAATAGTATCTTTTGCTGTGCAGCAGTTCTTTAGTTTAGTTAGATCCCATTTGTCAATTTTTGCTTTGGTTGCAATTACTTTTGGTGTCTTTGTCATGAAAGCTTTGCCAGTTCTTATGTCCAGAATGGTATAGCCTAGGTTGTCTTCCAGGAATTTTGTAGTTTTGGGTTTTACATTTATGTTTTTAATCTACGTTGAGTTAATTTTTGTGTATAGTGTAATGAAGGAGTCCAGTACCAATCTTCTGTGTATGGCTAGCCAGTTATCCCAGCAACATCTATTGAATACGGAGTCCTTTCCCCATTGTGACCTTTGTTGAAGGTCAGACAAGTGTGCAGCCTTATTTCTGGGCTACAGTGTTCCATTGGCCTATGTGTATGTTTTTGTACTAGTATACCATGCTGTTTTGGTTACTGTACCTGTAGGGTAGAAGTTGGGAGGAGGGAGAGGATCAGGAAAAATAACTAATGGGTAATAGACTTAATACCTGAGTCACACAATAATCTGTAAAACAAACCCCCATGATGGAAGTTTACCTACGTAACAAATCTCACATGTGCTTCTGAACTTAAAATAGAAGTTGAAAAAAAAAGACCACACTTCCATCCTTGGGCTGTTTGTAGAGCCTTCCAAGGAATTTAAACTAGGGCTTAAGGTGGCTACAAACAAGATTCACAGAATGTTAAATGTTGTATACCATCTTATTGTTCACACTCTACCATTAATGCAACCCTTTACTACAATGCACCATTTACTGACTCAGGATGGAAACATATAAATATGCTGTCTTTTAAGGAGGGAGTTGTCTAGCTGCAGTGAGTGTGGTCAATAGACAGCCTCTAGCTGTTACCTCCTTTAGATTTGATTCAGCTGCAGAGAGCCGCTTCACCTGATGTCACACGTTTTGTGAGAAAGTCCACAACCAGTGACCGAGTGAGCAAGGCAACAGGATAAAAGTCCAGCCGCTTGAGCCAGTTTTTGGGTAACTCTGATGTGCCACATTCTTCCTTGAGCTTTCATCCTGGTTGGCCAAGGCTGTGTTGGATCTGAACTGCATTTCAACTTTTCCTCTACTCCATCCCACTTCCTCCCATTTTCTTTCCCAAGTATTAATCCCTAAGAAATATCCTAAAGCCCCAATTCATCTTAACATCTACTCCAGAAAATGCAACTTGCAGTTCTTGGAAACTGAGATAAGAGTAGAAATGTAATAGTCTAAAAATCATGTTAATTACAGGCAGGCATTTCGTTAGGACATGAATCTTTTAACCAGAAAACCAGTTTTCTACTTTTCCATTCAGCCCCATGTCCACAGACATCCATGACACTTTGGTTAATTTGAGTTTTGCAAGCGTAATATCAATTTAAAGTGATTAGATGTAGACATTGGATGAAAACCATAAAGTCACCTGTATCCATTGACTATTCATATTCCTAGGACCTAAGAACTTCAAGCACAGGTTGCTGGTTCATCCTTCAATATCCATAAGTCAGCTAATTGCTGGTACAGTCCTACGGGTACAGGTAAAATACAAACTGATATTGTCTCACACACATGAGCAATACCCACAAAAGCTACATCTCAGGCATATGAGATGCTCCAATAATTCCTATGCTAGCCTCTACTCCCAAAGATTTCGAGAAAATAGTGTCACATATATTATCTATTTCTTTACAAAAATGTCTGGTTTTCTCCTAATTTTCTCTGAAATCCTGGTTGTAGGCTAGACATGGTGGTTTTTTTTTTTTTTTCTTTCTGGGGTTCCTTTTCATAAAACCTTACAAATTATTTAACTATCTAATTGGAGACTAGATGAGTCAATACTACAAGGAGAAAATAAGGTAATCAAACATTTCTGCTGTCTTATAAAATGAGACATTTTATAATAAGTATATATCTTCATAGTTGTCAATCTGTTTGGGGTTGATTATGGTGAGCAGGTGCAAGTAGAGTAATTTTCAAATGGTATCTAAAATCACCACTAATAATATTTCTAAATTAGTGTATCTAACAGTTAAGTGAGTAAAGAAAAACAGCCTAGGTCTTTCTGAATTATTGAACTCAGTTCCAGCAATGCAACAAGTACAGATCTTTAAAGGAGTTGCATAATTCATTATCTCCATAAACTAGCTTATTATTTGCAACTCAATATTTTGCATATTAATTTAATGGAAAATTGCATTTCCTCTGTGCACACCTAATTCATTTCTTGAGTAATCTTGATATTTCAATGGATAAAACATTACAAATACAAAATGGATACACTCAGAGGTTTACCACAGAAGACGGTTAAAATACTCCGCTTTTTGGTCAGGTTAAGAAATAAGCTTTCATTTGAAAAGGGTTCTACTGCCTTGAAGTGTCTAAGGATGGTTCAGCTTTAAAGAAAAGCCTGAACCAAGTCAACCTTCTAATGCTGAATGGAGACTCTAAAGTCTCACAGGTTCCCTACGTTTTAGATCTCTGTTATGGAAAATATCAAACCCAGCTTCTCAACCTGTATTTTTAGTACATTTTTTTAAAAAAACTTAATTCCATATAGCACCAAATTGATGTTATATCATTTATAGTAAAACATTAATTTTAAAGTTGATTTACTGCAAAAATATATGGAAAATAATTCATTCAATAAATACATATCTGGCATCACTCTGGGCACTTGGTATATCAGTGAAAATAAAAGAAAGACAAAAATCTCCAACAATTTCTCTCAACATTGCAAATATATTTTCTACTGTGTGCCTGAGGTAGAGAGAGAGCTTTACACGCCAGGGTTTTGTTTGTTTGGCTGATTGATTTTTAAATATCCTTGTATTGTCAAGCCCAAACTTCTCCACTTGTCCTTAAATGAAGAGTCATTTAACCTGACCCCATAATATCTATCCAAAATAGATCCCATAATATCATCTCTCTATAGTCCTGATTTTCTCTATTCATCCTAATCTTTTTAAAAATCAATTTTATACCTTGGTCCATTGTATTTTTGCACCTATCCAACGCACCTGTATGGATCAATGTAAGAATAATATCTCCCAGGAACGTGTGTTGACTCTTCTAGTCCAAGACAGTTATTTTCATCTCCCAATTTCTAACGAAATTAGTTTATGTGACTATTTCCCTAATCTCCCCCAAATAGATTGGTAGACAAGACCATGCATACATTCATTTGATGTTCCCCTAAAGGCTTCAGATTATGCTGAGCACGAGTGAACAATAAGCTATTTTTCAGTAATCTTGCTAACTTTACACGATTGTGGCCATGCTTTTAAAGGCACAGTGGCATCTCAATGGTCTCCCTCAGCAATTAAAAAGTGATTCAATTTCTCATTATCTATTTTCCATGGATGGACTAGATTATTTATAAGAATGCACCTGAAATATAACTGCAACAATTTGTTAAGATGTTATCGCTACACCATTAGAATACCCTATCAAATTCTATAAAGACATTCCAGATCTGTATTTAAATAAAGAATTCTTGTTTACAGATTTTTTTGAAGTAGGCAGCATTTACCTTTTACTTTTTATACATTTACATTTTAAACAGATTTTTATATTAAATCTGTTTACAGATTTTTTATAAAGTAGGCAGCATTTACCTTTAAAGTAGGCAGCACTTACCTTTTATACAAGCTTGTGGAATATGAATGAACATAGCATATTCAGCAAATAATGAAAAATTATTTGAATATTTTTGACTCAGCAAGTGTACATAGAAATAGTGTAAATGAGAAGTAATATAATAGAAAATTGTATTTCATGGCAATTTTCAATTTGAATTCACTTATAGGAAGGCTTTTCACTTTATATGATAATAACTCAGTTACAAATATATTGTCTAAAAATACTAGATTTTTAATTTTTTGTTATTTTTCCCAGGTCCTTAGAGTAGGAGGATAATGAGCTATGGACCTAATAATCTTAGTAGCTATGGTAGCCAGAATAACGTTCCCCACTGTTGCCCATGTCCTGATTCCTGAAATTTGTGAATATTATTCTCTTATGTGGTCAAAAGGATTTTGAAAATATAATGAAATTAAAGATCTTGAGATGGGGAGATTATTTTGGATTATGCAGGTGGATCCAATATAATCACAGGGCCCACATAAGAGGGAGGCAGAAGTGTCAGAGTCAGAGAAGACTAAGTAACACTGGACACAGAGATGAGAGTGATGGTGGCCACAAGCCAAGAAAAGAACACAGCCTCTAGAAGATAGAAGAGGTAAATAAACAACTCCTATCCAAGAGCCGCTTGAAGAAATAAGCTCTGCTGACCAATTTTAGATTTCTGAACTTCATAACTATATAATAAAATGTGTGGTGTGTTAGGTTACTAAATGTGTGGTAGAAGTAGGAAACTAGTAGAGTGGTCTATATTGTCTAGAAGCCATCTGACTTTGAGGTAACATAGCTTCCTCTTGTGTATGATCTAAGCTACCTTTAGTTTATAATAATTTACCATAGTTTTTCATTTCATGTCTAAGTAATAAAAACTGCTTTGTAGTTATTTTAGTTTCTTAGGAGAAAAATAACTATGTGATGTAACATTTCCATTTCTAGTGGCTATTAGCAAAATTCTAAAGGTATGCAATAATATTCCCCAAAGTAGATTTCTCTACTTTTAATCATCAGCCACCACTACTCCCTCTTGATTAAATGATTTGCCTTCTCACCAATCTACCTTGTTTCTTTGCCATGTTGTGTCTTCTACTATAGCACATTACAAATCTAAGTACAAAACAAAGATCTAGTTGATGACAATAAGGTCACAAAACATGCAATGGCATTTTAAACTAAATAATCGATGTCCTAAAATGGCATCACATGGTATACTTTATGTTTTAATGGTTCATTAACAATAAATTCTCCAATCAGGTAATATCATTAGCTAGACTTTTTTCATATTAAGAAGCAAATTCTTAGAGGTTAAACTAATTGTAGATGTCCCGATATAGTAAAACGAGCACATTTATTCTCATTAGGAGAGAGCAGCCTTCTTAGGAAGAGTAATCTTCTAAGAATTTACTACATGTCCAGTACTAAGACTTTAAACTTTAATTCTTTACATATGTGAAGTTTACAATCAGTTTGGGAAATAGCACGAGCAAGTTAAAAAAAGTAGTATATGATTAGTCATCAGGTATTTCAGTCAATATGATCTGTACAAAGAAAATTAAAGACTGATCAAGGACAGGTTGTTGCTCAGAAAAGCCTATATGTAGACAGGACATGATCTGAGCTTATAATTATGTGCAGGATGCAGTTAAATAGAGGACAGGAGAGAAGCCATTCTAAATGAAACAAATAACAAGAAAAAAGACAAGAAGAAAACCTAAGTGGAACATTTCAATTATTACATAAAATGGAGGAACTATGGAAAATAAGAATAAACAGGAAGGAAAGTCTAATTTAATAGAACAATCAGCAACAGCTTGGAAATACCATGTTAGCTTTAGCAATAAAGTGAATAAAAGCTTTAAAAAGACAATGATTACCATAACAAGTTGAAGGGTGAGAAAGCCACAAATTAGAAACACCAAGTCTAGGGGATTGTGAATGGAGAACAAGATTTTAATCCAGGAGCCATCTGACCCATAGTACTGTCACAGGATCCTTTGGGTGTCACCTTTCCAGTCGGAAACCTCTGGGGCCAGCAGCAGGGCTCATTCTGCTCACTTGGCCTGGCAGTCTGCACTCAACTCTCACTACTGGCCTGGATCCCTTGCCTGCTAAGGGCAAGCCGGGTGCGGAGTGGTGAAGAGTATGTGAGTGAGTGAGCATGGGATCCGGCCACTGCACACAGGCAAGCATGCCTGGTGCAGTGGGGCAGGCAGTTCCAGGCACCTGCACAGGTGCCAGCTCCCTGCAAGGCTGCAGTTGGACGAGGAGTACTGCAAAAGACTTCCATGGCTGATACTGGGGAACAGAGTGCCACCTAGAAGCTTGGAGATGACAAGAAGCACAAAGCTCCAAAGAGGGTGTCACAGCCCTGGCTTGTGAAGCTCTAGGGCTGGGTGCCCCAAAGGGCTGAAGCTCATCTATCCTCTTTTCTTCTCATGATCCACAATGTGGTGAGCAAGGGGCGTGTGTCAGCTCTGTTTGTGTTACAGCACTTTCAGTCCTGCCATTCAGCAGGTCCCAAGTTCTTGTCCCATATCCAGGAAGAACGAGTTACACAGACAAGTGGAGGGTAAGCAAGATGAAGTGGAGCTTTACTGAGCAACAGAATAACTCAGAGGAGACCCACAGTGGGTAGCTCCTCTGTCCAGGCAGGTTGTCCTGATAAGTGCTCAGCTCTCAGCAGAGAGGAGACCCACAGTGGGTAGCTCCTCTCTGCAGGCAGTGTGTCTGGAGTGTTTACAACTCAGCAGAGAGGAAACCCACAATGAGTAGCTCCTCTTTGCAGGCAGGTTGTCCTGTCCTCTGCTTAGCTCTCAGCAGACAGGAGACCCACTTTGGGTAGCTCTTCTAGGCAGGCAGGCTCTCCTGTTGTCTGCTCAGCTCTCAGTAGAGAGAAGACCCAACGTGGGTAGCTCCTCTCCACAGGCAGGTCGTCCCACTGCTGAAGTCTGGCTGAGTCCAGGGTTTTTACGAACTATAGAGGGGAGGATGTGCGTACTGATTGGTCCATGGGTGGTCATGGGTGGGCCCAGGAAAAGCACCATAAGTTCTCACTCTGGCAGCCTGGCTCCCAGGGCACAGGTCAGGCCCAGCCTGAATGTGGGGTCTCGCTGGGGACCCACCCCTTTCTGCCTGGGAGCCTGTCTGCCTTCTGCCGCCATTAACTTGTCATTCACAGTGCCCACAGCACCCAAGTTGTGCTGAGGGGTGCCTGCAGGCTTGCTTTGAGCCACCCTTAGCCCCACCCTTGGACTCCCTCCTGTGCTTGTCAGCATCCAAAGTCCAGAGGGGGCCAAGTGGCAGGGGACTGGCATGTCAGTGCTGCCTCAAGTGTGTGCACACCTGGACAGGTCATGACAGCATCTGGACTATGACACAAATTTGTTCTGAAATTGGAGTGGGTACTTAGAATGGGGAGAGGCCAGGTAGCAGGAGCAGGCACTTCTGAGCCTGCAGGGTGGGGGGCTTCCTGGCCCCAGAGAATGTAGAAACACTGGGTCTGCAGCCCTGGCTAGGCAGCTGCAACTATGTCCAGGATGGTGGGACTCCTGCCCCTCCAACTTGGAAGGGGGCACGGCTTCTTCCTATTCCCAGTTCCAGCTGGCTCCATGGAGCATGTAGCCCCAACCACACCTGCCCCACTGCAGCCAGCATCATGGCAGCGGCTGCTCCAGATGGGCTTCTATATGTGATACTATAAAGTTCTGAGTCCACATAGTGATGCTTAAATAGTATAAATGTTAACTTAGGGAGATCAAACATACTAATTTATAAGATTATTTGTATTTGAGAATGTAAATTTATGAAAAGTACATATTCGAGAAATTAATCTAAAGAAATCCATTGTTCCTTGACGTTAGAAGAAATATCAACTTGACATGAGCTCCACAGAACATTGTTCAGGGCCGTAATGAGCAAAGCAACTTAATAATTTAGAGACCACTACAGTTATTGCCAAAGTATAAAATGTCATAGTATCAGAGAGAGTCAAGTCATGTAAACTGAACAGAGTATCTACCAAAAAATGAGAGCACACAAAAATATCACTTCACTTACTTTAATGTTAGGCTAAAAAATAAGTTAAACTTCAACAAAAACAACATTACATGAAATGAGAAAAACTGATATTAACAGAAGCAAAATAAATTGGAGGGAAAAAGGTTTATTACATCTGGAAATAGCCAGATATATTTGCACTTATCCATAAACGTATCTGTAACTTTATCTTTAGGTCTATTGATCAAAATTCCTGGCTCTTTTTTTCACTGTTAACCCTTGTCCTTAACTCTCATCTATGAAGTAGATTCGCTATCTAGATGCATGTAAGTACAAACACAGGTGTAAGCCTGCAGTAAAGTTAGGGATAGTAGAGTTTGAAAAAAAAATATGCCTATTTAAGTGAACAGGAGGATTCCTTCCTGGTAGAGGATACACAGGCAAAGCCAAAATCAAAGCTAAAACTAAAAGGAAAACGAAGTCTGGGCAATTAAGAGAAATGAGAGAAAAGGTCAGAATGATTGGCTGGAGCTATCCCTGAAATGAAGCCTCCAAGGGAGCAAGGACCACAATCTGAGAAACAAGGAAGATTAAGAGAAATATCAGAAAGGTAAAGCAGGAAGGGGACCAGAGTAATTGTCAAAGGCAAGTGTGTGCTACAGTTCACAGCTGGTTTTCAGAGGCCTTTCTAGAAAGGTCTTGTGGATAAGTCAGTTGACTTTAAAGATCTAGGGATAGCTTAGACTAGCTGAAAGTACACTTTAGAAAGTAAGAGTTATGCTCCTGGTTATAGCTTCTCAAATATTTGTTATCTCAATAAGCTATATCTGAAGGTACCTTAGAATGATATTATCAGAAGCAGACAGTCCCCAGATTACCATTTCAAATATGCTACATACTGTGAATTATAGAGGTCAACATTTTTATAAAATTATGGAAGCATCTGTGCTTCCTTGTTTTTCATTTTGTGATATAACTTAGCATTATAAAGAAGAGAACATTTCTTAAATCTTGAGAAATAGTTATTAGTGGCAACAAAAATTCTATTGATCTTCTACCCCTTTAAGACTCCATGAAAATTGCTTGTTTTTCCCCAAGTCAGCATTAGGCCATGAGAAATATATATTTGAGTTTGATCTTGCAAACATACAGACATATCTTCCATTTCCTAAATCAAAGTTGAACACTGTTTAATATAGTAGATTTTATCTATGAGCGATTCTTTCACACATTCTTTTATTCTTTCTTTATCCTATATAACGATACACACTGTAGAAAATGCTAAACCAGAGACATGTGAAATCTCTGTTAGGGTATAACTTCTCTCATATCATTTTTATAAAATTTACTGTACACTCTAGTGCAAAGCTTCTGTACTAATATTTTCAATGTCTTACCCCATCTCTTTTGGCTATAAGGGATTCTAAAAAGAAAATAATTAAAGCGCTTAATTGTTAAGCATGCTATAAAATATGAGACTGGGTCCTTAAGAGAAAATTGTGGATTGTGTTTCTCAGCATGCATACCATACAACAGAAAGAGGGTCTGCATGAGGTGCCTATTTGTATTAATGAGACATTCACCACTCCATCTATGTAGTAATTATGATCCAGCTCAAATACTGTGACCACATATAATTTGCATATCATCTAAATAGCTATGTGGCTGTAATCTGCTTTGAGAAAGTACAAAAGTCAATGGTATATGAAAGACACAACCCCTACCAGCTATCTCTCTTGTCTTTTATCACTGCACACTGCCAAGCACAATTAGTCAAAAGGCTTACATGGCAATCACCAAAGAAAAAAAAATCTTCTTCTGAAATTTTTCCTAGGGACTCAGAAATGCCAGGTAAGAAGCTCTGAGGTTATCTTTTGAAAATCTGGGCCAAGAACAAAAACAGATAAGTAAAAGGAAGAATGTGAGCCAATCCATTTTCATTAGGCTAGAAAGGCTAACAGTTGTAGAAGCAAAGAAAGATAAAGTCAAGAGGAATGAAATGAAAGACAATGTTATGTCCACTGGAAATTCAGAAGCGGTCATTCACCTGCCATTTTTCGACCTCCATATTCTCTTTAGCTTTACACCCCTATATGTGGATGTCTTTCTCCAACCTCCAGCTACCTTTCAGAATTCAATCTCGAATTTCCAAACAAATATTGCATTATTTGTGATGGTCTCCCTCACTTTCCTATAAAAATAAATATTTTTAGTACCTAGCATGCATCCGATTGGGTGAGGCATGGTGGCTACTGTGATACAATGCAAAATATTTCAGGATTTGGGGTCAGACTTGGATTATTTCTGCCACTTTCTTGCTGTATGACTTTGAAAAGTTATTTAAGGCTTGATTTTTCTCATGTGTAAAATGGTTGTCATGAAGCCATTCATGGGGCTGTCATGAAGTTTAAAAAAGATTAAATATACAAAATGCTGAACACGTAGTAGTTTAATACATGGTAGATTCACAATGACTTTTAGTTCTCTTTGCTTCTCTCTCTTTTGGCCTCTGTTTTTCTTCTCAGATCTACATATACGGTGTCAATATTATAGATACAAGAAATTAGTCAATTTTCTAATAAACCCAGAGTCAATAGTAATCCACTGTTAACATACATTCACATACTCAGTGTCTTATAGCAGATATCAGCAAACTATAGCCTGGAGTCCAAATCCATCCTGCTGCATATTTTGCACAGCCTATGGTTAAGAACGGTTTTTACACGTTTAAGGGGTTAAAAAAATCAAAATAATAATAAAATCACGTGAAATTGAAATTTCAGTGCTCATGTAGTTTTATCGGAATACATACATGGTCATTTGTTTATGTATTGGCTATGGCTACTTTTTTCTTACAATGGCAGAGTTGAGTAGATAAGAGAATGAATGAGACTCAAAACCTAAAATATTTATTATCTGGCCTTTTACAGAAAAGGTCCACTAATGCTTGTCTTCCATTAATACCAATAAAAAACTATGCCAGAATTATTAATGAGCAGGCTACTGTCCCAGACTTTGGTGCTAATTTCCTGATAATAAAAATGGCTGCAACTTAACAATAGTTTGTGTACAGTAAGCTCAAAATAGACATTTTTTAATATGTAAGGAAATAATTAGGTAAAAGACATAGGTCCTGTGAAAGGTAAAACGATTCTTTCATGTATTAAAATTTCCCTTAAAATAAGGTAGGAAATTATAGTTCTCATAAAAATCACATGGAATATTAAGAGAGCATCACTAATTCCCAAGAAATTCAGACTTTGAAAAAGTCATGTTTTTGTTTAGCATACATCCAAATATTTATATGTTATGTAAAATAGTTGGCATTTAAACTCCATGTCTAAAACTTTCTTGGATGATTAATATAGCAAATTTCATTTACTCATTAAAAATACATAATCAGTAGAAGTGAAATATAATGAGATGACATTTAGAGATGCGTAAAAACAATTTTCTCATTTGTCCCTTGGATACTGTTAGGTAAAAATAAAATGCACATTTTAAAAGATTTATAATCATACGCAATGTTCTTTCCTTTATAGAATTTTCACATGTTCATGTTGTCTTGACATGATTTCTTCATTTAAAAACAAATTATAGCCATGATTTTATTTATGGCTATCTCATACTTCTTCATAAAGTGTTTAAAATCTAATAAGCAAGGTCTTAAATTAGTGCTTCTAAAATGTAAATGTGTTTACAAATCACCTGGGGATCTTGTTACAAATTCAAATAACTCCCTGGTGATGCTGACATCACATTCAGTGGCAATATGTAAAGAAGACTGACTTCTCGCACAGAGACGCAAAATCAAGTAGCCATGCTTTAAGAGTTATAATTTTGCCCTTTGCACCTTGTATAAACTCAGAATAAAATTGCTTCATTTGATACTTGCTTGGAGACTTCCACAAACTATAGACTGTTTGAAATTTTTAAATGTTAATCTTCTTAAAAAAGTAACACATTGGTTTGCCTTCGGGAAACCAATTCTAGATTTTAGCCACATTCTTTGTGTTCCTCTACAGTCTGTGGTTCCACCCGTGCCCATCTTTCTTATTTTTAAGAAATACAGGAATTTGGACAATGGAGGTGGAATGTATGTTTTCATGCTTTATACTAAAATTTACTTTTGGGGAGGGATAACTTCTAAAACTGTTTATGAATGACACCGTTAGTTCTAATGGCTTTCCTAATCCTTATTGAACATTAAAAAAATAAAGAAAGAAAGAAAGAAACATAGTGTTCTGGATAAAAGTCTAACAGTCCGGAGTAATTCTCCAGAATGATTTAATGATCTTATAGCAAGCTCTCTCATATAATAGAGGGTAGGATCTGCTTTGAGGGGAAAAAAAAAACAAACACTTTAATGGCTTTCACTACCTGTGACATGAAGTCCACACTTTTCAGCAGAACACACAAGCCTTTTAGAATCTGACACTCCCTGGCCATTGTATTCTCTCACAACTCATGCACTCACTCCACAGACTCGTCCTGTCTGTGACTGTGCTGTGCTTCTCAGGCCTGTGCCCCTGCGTCTGGTGTTCCCTGATCTGAAGTACTCTGATTTGCCTGTCTCACTCACTCACTCTTCTTGAAGAGCTCATCTAACGTGTCCAGTCAGAATCTGGGGCTTTCCTTTATATCTTCCCACTCCTCTGTTACAGCACTTAGGTCATGGCTGAAATTCTTTGCCTGCAATAGACTATGACTCTCTCTAGGATAAGCATATTCCAGTCATGTCAATATTCCAGGGCCAAGTGTAGTGCATTGTGATAGATACTTGATTGAATGTCCAGTGAATTGACAAATAAATGAGTTTTATTTCCATATAATATATATTAGAAACTATAAACATGTATTTTGAACATAGATGCTAAAAACCTGCTCAAAAATTGTCACAAATAGAAAGGGATGGGAGACACGACAAGTAAATGCAATATGGATCCTGAACTCAATCCTGGAATAGAAAATAGAGGTGAGTTAAAAACTGGTGGAATCCAAGAAAAAAAGGTTTGTTGTTAATAGCATTGTACCAATGTTAATTTCTTAGTTTTGACAAAAGTAATATGAAAAATTACAATTATGTAAGATGTTAACATCAGGAGAAGCTGGGTAATGAGTGTATCAGAACGCTCTGTACTATCTTCATAATATTTATGTAAATCTAAAATTGTTCCACAATAGAAAGTTAAAGTCTGCTCAAATCATCGTCTCAAGCTAGATTTCCTGTCATTTAGTCATTCAATAAATATTTACTGAAAATGTCTAACATATAGTAAGTGTTCAAAAATATTTCTTGAATGAACCACTGCTACATGAATAATAGGACATGTGATGACTTTCTTTCTTAGACATGCCATTGTTAATGTCACTGGTAAATTAGCTAACAAAGGAAGCCAGTACTGTTGTCAGAATGTCACAATTTCAGTGAGGGGATCAGATAGCATTCTTTAGCCCACTAGTTAATTAGCACTAAGATTTTCATGCTACTTAACAGTTTCTTTAAGCAACAAATAAAGATGATACTGGGGGAACATTTTCTTTAAGGGCAACAAAATAGGAAAGATATCAGTGAAATAGACCATATTATATGCAAAATTGTAATAGGAAGTGCAAAATTATTTTAAGTAAACAACACAGTTTATGTGTTGAGATAACAAATAAGTGGTTTGGGGGACAATGAACAAATAACAAATACAGAGTGGTAACATGTCTCTCGATACTAAGTATCTGCATTAGCAATTAAATAGTATGTTTATCAATTTCAAATAATAACATCTAAAAATTTGTATCTTCATCAAAAGACTACAAAGCGAAACTTACTGTGATAGTTATACATTCAATCAAAAGAAGCTAAGTGTTCAACCAGCAAGAGTCCCTATTGCTAACCCATTCTCACTTAACCCAGAAGATTTATTCACTTTATATCTGTATAATTATCTAATAATATATTCACTGTATATTATTAGAATCTTCAGAAAATGATTTTTATTTTTCCTCCAAATATAGAGACGCTATGTGACTTTTATTACATCAATTACTATTTTTAACTGCTGAATAATTATATAAAGGTAAACAATAGAATCTGTGTGTTCTAATACATTTTATTCGAATTTACCAACAGAAATTTTCTAGTACAGCTGACAATAACCTTTTCTTTGAAAAATGTTATAGCTGCTTAAACTGTGACACTACATTCTAAATCATGCATTAAATTCTACCATCATCAATGTAATGTGACAAATGTATTTTCAAAATTATTTGTATATGTGTAGTAACTATGATAAAAAATTAACCTTAACAGTAGTTCTAAGGTTTCTTAAGGTTAAGTCCATGCAGCAGAACCAAACTAGTATAAAACATAGTACATGGCCTTGTGTTGCTCAGGAAACTGTATCACCCACTGATTTGAGATTTGCTTTGAGTACACAAAAGTTCTTATCAAGAGTGCTCTGTTTTGCTGTCAAAAGCTTAGCTTTTTAAAAAAAGGTTTTTAAAAATGTGTTTTAGTCCCCAAAAAAGTAATGAAGAAGGGAAGCGAGATATCAAATTGAGTGAGCATCTACTTTAATAGGTGGCAGATATATACATGTAAACTGAACTCTTGGTTTCCTTTATTCTGAAACTTAACTCTGTTCCATTGTCTCCTGTTAAGGAAAGAGCTCTATTTGTCAGTCATGGAATTTCTCATGCCAAAAATATTTAAGTCATTGTTGACAATTTATAAACTTTACACCCAACTTTCACCCCACAAGTGGATCTACTCTACTTACATTGTATATCATGAATCTAACCAGCTCTCTGTACATCCACAATTACCATCCAGGTCCTGATCTACACTTGTCTCTTCACAGGCTCCTGCAATAGCCTCTTAATGAACTCCCTGCTCAATTCATATTTCTCTAAACTTTATTTTCCATGTTGCATTCAGAAAGTCTTTTAAAAATTGGATATTTCCAATCACACTTAGAATAAAAAACAGAGCCTTACAATAAGAGCCCAAAAGACTCTTGATATCTGATCCCTGGACACTTCTCAACTCCCTTTTTTCCCTCACTTCTGCTTCAGCCATTCTTGCTAGAACATTTATAACATTCGGGTCTGAAAGCCTTTGCACAGGAACATCTTTACCTTCAGATGTTCAAATTTTACCTTCTCTGACAGCTATAATTTGACCTTTTTAAAATAGCAAACTTTTGCTTCCCCAAATGACTTTCAATCAAGGTGTGTTTGTGGGTGTTTGGTCATTGCATTTATTATCATCTGACTTAATACATAAATATTTATTATTCATCTCTTTCCACAAAGTTATGGACTTTGTTCATTTCTCAATGGATATTCGGTGTCCAGAAGCTTAACACATACAAAGTAGCAGGCATTTAATAATAATTAGTTTTGTAAATGAATAAATGAATTCATCTTTTTTTGTTGTTTCTTATGACAAAGAACATTGTCATACATTGCTTCCTTATGTGAAATTACACACGAAAGATGTATAATTTCCTTATACATGTAAGATGTTGACTACTTTACATATTGAGGAAAAACCTGGGGTTACACAACATATAACATAAAATTTAGCCTTTGTTAAGTGCAAGATTTAGTCAATTTGAACAATTTGAAGAATATTTTATTCATTCTATCTTCTCACTTGATTTTTTTTATATTGCTTAGTTACCTTGGCTGGTGTTTTAAGATCTACTGTAATTCAAAAGTATACCTGAAATTATTTTAATAGAGATCATTCTTCATAATTTTTTCATTGTATGATGCACAAAATCTCACAGTTGGGATGAATTTGGGAAGAATTTATTTTAACCAATAGAAAATAAGAAAAATGACATTCTGGGACTTCTGAATCCTAGCTTTAAAAGGATTTATAGCCTCCACTTTCACAAAGAGGGAACTCATCTACCATGGAAAGCTGTCTAACCATCTGCTCTCACTGAAGAATTAGAGACATTTAGATAAATGAAGGCAATTTGAAGAAAAACTGAGGCTCCTCAGGCAAATGCCAGCTAGGGACCCCAGAAATGTGGGCGAGGTTATCTGGGAATCTGTTCCCCAAGTTGATCTACCCTACACAGTACCACATGGAGCAGAGAAGAGCTGTTTCTGCTGAACTGTACACAAATACCTGACTCAGAATTGTGAGCAAATACAATTATGGGTGTTTTAAGTGACTAAAATTCAGAGTGGTTCATTAAGCAGCTGTGCTAGTCTGCTCAGGGTGCAATTTTAAAATTCATATGGAACCAAAAAAGAGCCCAAATAGCCAAAGCAATCCTAAGGGGGAGAAAAAAAAAAAAAGCAAAACAAAACAAAAAAACAAAAACAAAAAAGCTGGAGGCATAGTGATACCCATCTTCAGACTATACTACAGGGCTATAGTAACAAAGACAGCATGGTACTGATACAAAAACAGTCACATAGACCAATGGAGCACAATAGAGAGAATAAAACCACATGCCTATGTATCTGATCTTTGACAAAGCTGATGAAAACAAGCAATGGAGAAAAGACTCCCTAGTCAATAAATGGTGTTAGGATAGCTGGCTAGCCACACACAGAAGATTGAAACTGGACCTCTCCCTTGTGCCACATAAAAAAATCAACTTAAGAGAGATTATGGACTTAAATGTAAAATCTAAAAATATAAAAACCTTGGAAGACAACCTAGGCAATACCATCCTGAACATAGGAATGGGAACAGATTCCATAATGAAAACACCAAAAGTAATTGCAACAAATGCAATAAAATTGACTAATGGAATCTAATGAAACTGAGAGTTTCTGCACAGCAAAAGAAACTCTCAACAGAGTAAACAGACAACCTACACAATGGGAGAAAATATTTGTAACTATGCACCTGACAAAGGTCTAACATCCAACATGTATAAGGAACAAATTTACAAGAGAAAAACAACCCCATTAAAAAGTGGGCAAAGGACATGAAGAGACACTTTTCAAAAGATGACATACATGCAACCAACAAGCATATGGAAGAAAGCTCAATATCACTGATCGTTAGAGAAACGCACATCAAAACCACAATGAGATACTATCTCACACCACTCAGAACGTCTACTATGAAAAAGTCAAAAACAACAGATGCTGGTGAGGTTGTAGAAGAAAGGGAACACTCATACACTGTTGGTGGGAATGTAACTTATTTCAACTATTGTGGAAAGCAGTATAGAGATTCCTCAAACAGCTAAAAGCAGAACTACCATTAGACCCAGCAATCCCATTACTGGCTATATAACCAGAGGACTATAAATCATTCTATCACAAAGACACACGAAGACAAATGTTCATTGCAGCAATATTCACAACAGTAAAGACATGGAATCAACCTAAATGTCCATCAATGACACATTAGATAAAGAAAACGTGGTACATTTACATTGTGGAATACTATGTAGCCATAAAAGGAATGAGCTTATGCCTTTTGAGGGAACACGGGTGGAACTAGAGGTTATTATCCTTAGCAAACTAACGCAGGAACAGAAAACAAAATACCGCATATCCTCACTTGTAAGTGGGAGCCAAATGATGGAACTCATAAACACCAAGAAGGGAACAACAGACCCTGGAGTCTACTTGAGCGTGGAGGGTGGGAGAAGGGAGAGGAGCAAGAAAAATAACTGTTGAGTACCAGGCTTAATACCTGGGCGATGAAATAATTTGTACAACAAACCTCTGTGACACGTGTTTACCTGTATAACAAACCTTCATATGTACCCTTGAAATTAAAATAAAAGTTTTTTAAAAAGTACCACAGACTAGGTATCTTAAATAACAGAAATTTATTTCTCACAGTTCTAGGGACTAAAAGTCCAAAAACAAGGTGTTGTCAGGGCTGGTTTCTAGTGAGGCCTTGTTTTCTAGTTTATAGGCAGCTGCCCTGTCACTCTCTTCTCTCTCTCCTCACACAGGTTTTCCTCTGCGTGCATGTGGAGAGTTCCCTGATCTCTCTCGATATTTCTCTTTCTCTCTCTCTCTCTATTTCTCTCTCTCTCTTTCCATATAAGGACCCAATCCTGTTGGATTAGTGTCCCATCTTTATTTAACCTTAATTTTCTCCCTAAAGAACCTATCTCCAAAGATAGTCACATTAGGGGTTATGGAACCAACGGTTTCTATTCATAGGCCTCAGTCTGTGAATTTTGGGAGGGGCACAGTTCAGTCCACAACAGCAGCAATGACTTACACATTCATCTATAGAATAGCTACCAATAACCATTACTCAATTCCGTATTGACCTTCCATGTAATAAAGATGCTTGTGATCTCTACGGAGCATTAATAGTCCTAGAGAAAATTAACACATATGGCATTGCTCTTTCTTACATTTAAAATGAGTCCTAATGCTGTCATCGAAAATAATAAAAGTCAAATATACTTCCTTTACTATTAATCTGTGAAAGTAGCTGAGTCCTGTTGAATTTAAAAAAGAGTTAATTGACTTAAGTGGAAGCAAAAAATAATAAGGAAAAGTCATATGAGATGGTGTCACTATGCCATTCATGTAAACCTTTTCATGTGCTACCCTTCTCCGCAAGCCTCTTGTCCTATCTCGGTTTGCCATGAGCTGAAGCAGCATTATATGATCAAAGGGACACTCAACTGTCATGGTTGACAGACTTGCTTATTATTCGTTCTTAGTAAATGCCTTTGATATTCTCTGATCTAAAATTTTATGTAACTTCTCTTTGACGCCTTTTCCCCAAAGTTAAAAATAAGATTAAAAATACTTTCCTCTGAAACACAGTGAGGCTAAAGGCACTGATGCTCTGAGGATAACTGCACTAATTTTCATGATTATACTTGGAAATCCAGGAAGAAAGGTTATAAGTAGAAGAGCATACTATTATTTTGTAGAAGAGTTTCATTGTGCTGTAATATTTTCCATTTGTTTCATTTACTGTATATGGCTCCGTTTTCTGGGGACAAAGTGGACGATTTTAACATTTGTTTTTATTTTAAAATTAAGAAATAGTTGTCTGTTAAAATGTTTAAAACAGGACTTACTGTAACTTGCAAAAATAGAGCTTTTAATAGTTAACGCTAAATGAAAATTGCTGGCATTTCTGTTGAATTTTATTTCTAAAAACGTTTTCTAATATTTCCCCCCAACCCAAAAGCCAGTAGCCTAAATCTTGGGAAATTTTCCATTGGAAGCAACTGCAATTAACAAACTAATAGACTTCTCCATAATCTAGGTGCTCTTAGACACCAAAAGTGCAAGCTGACATCATTTGGGACCAGAAACAAGTATTTATTGGATGTCTTCATTACCCTAGACCCTGTGCTAGGTTCTGGTAAACAATAAAATAAGTCAGGAGAGGGGCGGAGGTGTGGAATTGGGGGTGGGGCCAAAGAAAGTTTTAAAGTGGAAGTAGCTAGATAAGAAAAATGAAGTAAATCACAAAATGTAGAGGTCCATAGTTCTTATTTTTCTTATTTAAATTGTGTAGGGAATGATTTAAAAATATGCTATGATTATGACCTAAATTTGAAAAGCAGGTAGTTTATTGTATCCATATTGTATACTACAACTGTGAAGGAAATGAACGTTCTGCTTAGGCATTCAAATCTGAATAATACAGTTAGAAACTGTTTAAGGCATAAAATGGAAGCTTTTCTATTCTCCTTAATTTTAAAACTTTAGATACCGTAGTAATATATTTACAAAAATATGTTTTTGGCATTCTAGTAAAAAATAGTTTCATCATGAATTTAGTAAAACTTCAAATCTTCTTAAAATCCCATACTACTTTTTTAAAAATAAGCTTTATAAAGTGATTTTTAAATGATTTAGAGCCTAGAATTTTACTTTGCTTCTTTGGTAAAACTTTAATGACTTTTATATAAGGACATGACATCTGGCTTGATCCCACAAGGTAAGTACTCTGAATAACACATCCTCTATATTCAATACATTCTAAAAAATATCCACATTTATTTCCACTCAACAGGTTTTCCTAGAGGGCACTGCATTTCTCTACAGAACCTTGTATTTCAAAACATCTGGGTCAGAATAAAATCATTATGCTCTTAGGGAATAATCATTTTAATAAAATAAACCTTCTCAAAATCCACTAAAATAAATTTACAAGATACGACGGATTTTTTAAAACTTGCATACACAAATGCACTGATTATACACCAGCCCTTTAAAACATTGTGACACAATTAGTGTACTTTGATTGTAGAGATCAAATTAACACAAAAATGCTTCATCAATATAAGGTCTATATTTTTCTCAGAGGTTTCTAGTGACTTCATAACCTCCAAAAAATTCTTGTTGGTTTTTCTTTTTTGGCAGACCATATTGCTAACCAGTTGATAACAAAATGACATAGGAATTGAAAACCAATGATACTGAGTTAAGATACATTTTACTATTCTCCTTAGTGAATTACAGTTTATAAAGGGAAGTTTTATGGATTATTGAAAGGTGAAGCTAATGTAACATTACTCCAGAGAGCATTAAGGCCAAATATAACATTTTCAAGAGATTGTCAGTGGCGTGTAGTAGCTAGTCGTCAAAGATGGCCCTATAATAAACCATGCTTCCAAGTACTCACACCCACAATTCCCTTCCCTTAAATCAGGACTTGATTTGTGATTAATCTGACAAATAAAATATGGTAGAACTGATGCTATGCTAATTCCAGGTCTTTCAGAAGACCTTTTCTCTCTCTGAAGCAACCTCCATCATGCAATGAAGCACCTACCATAAGATTATTATCCTATTAAAAACTCAAGTCATATAGAGAGGCCCTGAAGGATGAAATACTGAGCACAGAAAGGAAGTGAGTGAAGAAACAGTCATGGATATCCAGCCTAGTCAAACTTTTGGAGATCTCTAGCTCCAGCTACAATCCCACTGCAACAGTAAGAGACCTTATGCAAGAAACTGAGCCCAGTAAACCCTCAGAACTATGAGGAATACTAATAAATTGTTGGTTGTTTTACTTTGGGGTAATTTGTTACTTGGTAATCATTAAGCTAAAGGGTTTTCTAGGACCACAGAGCTTGAACAGGGTAATAACCTATTTCCTAATCATTTTCACAATCACCTGCACCTGTGCTTACCATCACTTTCTCTAAATATCTATAACATTTATTATACAAATAATAATTTGATATTTAGCAAATTTTACTGCTGTATTTTAGCTGTTAATTTATGTCTTCTTTGCCACTAATGAAAGAGTAGAAAATAGCTTTTAAAAAAAATCTTCACTACTAGTAGAAACACATAGCTTAGTAGTTATTTAGTGATAACAATGATGATGTTTTGAAAATTAAGATTCATTACTATTTACTTAATAAACTCAATGTGAGTAATTACTACGAACAGTGTGGGTTAGGTTTTGACAGCTTTTTCCACCTGGAGGGCTTGTTAATACTACACTGCTGGGCTTCATCTTCCAGAGTTTCTGATTCAGAAGACCTAAAATAAGGCCCAAGAATTTACATTTCTAACAACTTCCCAAGTGATGCTGACACTGTAGGTCAAGGAACACACTTTGGGAACCCTGGCTTAAGATAATGCCAAAACTCTCTTTTTTAGGACTGTTGGTCAAAAATCTTGTAAATCAGGTTAAATAAATTTGTCTGTTCTGCTTTTCACTTTCTTATCCTCTGCTTCTCTCTTTTTTGATTCGTTGTTTCTATAACCCTTTTTCCGTGGCAGTTTTCACAGCCATTTCTGCCTTCCCAGAGCCACTCCATCTAAAATTTCTCACAACTAGGACATCCTCCAAGCACACAGAACATGTTCAAATTTTCCAGTGCCTCAATTCAGATTCAGAAATATTGCATTAAATGATCATCTTTGAGCTTGTCCTGGATTGGACTGAGATTGTGCTGATATTACTCTTCCATCAGCAGTGCCCAACACCGTGCCTAAATAAATAGTTGGTACCCCAAAATTTTTAAGTAAAATTAAAGTCAATCTAAAGTATATATTATTGATAGTTTTGCTATGACATTGCATGGCAAGGGTTCTACACAAGCTTCAGAATTATGTCTGTAAATTGAAAACAAATGAAACACCAGTGTTATATTTTTAAAAGGTTCAAAAAACTAAGATCTTACGAGATGTTTATTAAGCACCTATGTTAACTTGAACTGGGAATAATGATAAATAGGACACAATTATAACACTCCAAGTACTCACAAACAGGTGGACGACAAGTGGAAAGGGTGAGATTTTGTTTCAAAATATGGAAATTCTAAGGACTCCATTCAAATGAGGGAAGGATCTCTCTTGTTAGGGATTGAGGCATCAAGACATAGGCTTGTCACTGTGCCAGACGTCCACTACTCTGAGCTCTTTATGTAAATCAACTCACTGAATCCTTATGCATGCTCTACACAGTAGGACTATTATTTTCGGCATCTCCATTTTATAGATGAGGAAACTAATATATATGACTGATATAAGACAGAGAACAAGTGTACCAATGGATTTCAACTCGGGCAGTTCAGAGTCTGGGTTCCTTATGGACTAAACTGCATTTCTCTCATTTCTCTCTTACAATGGGATGGTAGGAGCTCCTAAAGGCAGCATCAAGGACCCAGACTTATCTCTGTCTTATCTCCAGTACTACTGTACATGACATTTTTATCAAAATAGTTGATATGTTCACTTCTCAAATGGCACTGAATTTATATCTGCACTGTATGACTGAAAAGATTATAACATTGTATAGTTAAACCAAGTTGATCTATGTCAATTTTTCCCAAATAAACAGAATCCTAAAACTGAAAAACTACATAACTGGAGCATATAATGTGCATGCTTTGCTACTGAATCTCATGAGTGTGTAACACAGTTAGTGATAGGTTCAATCAGTATGCCCCATATTTGATACCTAAGAATAGGTGCATCATCTCTATGAGGGAAAGGACATACTTTCATTTGTGCCTCTCACAATTTTTAGTGAAATTTATGATATACCCCGAGATTGAGAGATGATAGATACAATAACATAAAAATTATAAAATTTAAGTATATTTGGTATCTGATTCTATGGGTCATTACAAACGGCTACTATTATAGATGGAACTCTTACAAATATTGATTTTGTTTCAAAGAACTGAGGTTATTAATATTTCAATTTATGTCTAATTATACTAAAATGTGCTATGCTACACTATTACCAAAATATGTAATCTTACCATTTATAAATTGATGCTTCCAATGTAATTTAATAATCTGTTGTCTTTACAAACATAGTTATTTTGCATATAAGGGAGACATTATTTCATTGTAATTAGGTTATTTAAATTCCCCACCATTTAAAAAAAAAACAGCTTTAGGGTATTAAGTATGTTTTTCATAGCTATAGGCTGTAAATTTTTACCTAATAAATAGAATGAAAACTGAGCATCCAATTTCACAGTGTTTAAGCCTAATGACCAAAGTAATTCTAACATCAGGAAACATATAATGAACAACTATGTAACATTTATTGAGCTAGATGCTCAGCATTAAAAAATGAATGAGAATACAATAATAGTAAGGGTGATGACAATAAACAATGCCTCCCACGTAACAGGCAGTCAACACATATTTCTTGAGGAGGCAATCTATAAATGAATTGAAGCTAATATATTAGGGCTTTTTCCATATGTCAAGCACTGCCTAAACACTTTTATGTATTAAAGCATTCCATTTTCCTCATATTCCTGTTAGCATCACAATTTTACAGATAAGGAAATGAGGCTTTAGTGAGGGAATAACTTGTCCAGCGCCACACAGCTATCCAGTAGCACAGCTGAGTTTCTATTGACAGGTTTGTTTACTTTAGAGCTCCAGCAGGAAAGTCACACTTGCAAATCTACCAAAAACTAGCGTGATTGTGTGATTGCAGACATGTAAAACAAGCCTTCTGACAGCACAAAGGAGGGAATTATTCTGATTCTATAAGATGAAAAATATTTTACAGCTGAGTTCTCTTTTTAGTTGGGCTTTTAAAAAACCAAACACCAAAGAACAGGAAAATCACATTCCAGGGGGAGGGAAAATATGCCAGTATAGTTGCATATTCAGGCAGTGATGAGTAGATCAACTTCTACTGCACTCAGAGAATAACAGGACCCTAGAGACACTTGGAAGAAGAAATGTCTTTTGGAATCAGATCATTAAGAGACTTTGTATACCACGACAAGGAAATTAAATTTACCAATAAGGCAGTGGGAAGTAATCAAAGTCACTTAAGCAGAGGAGTGATATTGTCAAATTATCTTTCACTAATGTAACTTGTTGACAGAGGTAAGGTCGCTTCTTGATAGTGATCAGTCAGGAGCAGTGATCAGGGGGAATGAAGGGAAGGGGAAATAAGTGATCAGAAGCTGATACTTGATCTCACTGTGCTGCTGCATGTCTTGCGGTCCATGTATTTTTAACTTTGAAGATATGTTTTAAGAAAGGCAAATCACTTTGGCAATTTGCATAACCAGCCCAGTCAAAACATTACAAGAGCAGTTTTTAAATCCGCAGCTGTCAATGCCTTTCCTGCTTTCTTTCTGTCTCATTATCCAGCCAGCTTCTCGGGTTCCCTTTACTTCTATTAGCACATCATGGAGGATCATTCATAGACAGTGGATGACTGTCTTAATCAAGGCTCTCCAGGGCAACAGAAATAATCGGAGTTCTGTCTACTATTGACCCATCTATCTATATCAATATCTATTGATATGTACATACAGAGAGAGCGAATTTGTTATAAAAGATTGGCCCATGTAATTATGGAGACTAAGAAGCCTAAAATACGCAGTGCAGACTCGCAGGCTCGAGGCCCAGGAGAGTTGATGGTGTAAACTCCAAACCCAGTCTGCTGGCAAATTATCTCTTGGCGTGGGGAGGCTGGTCTTTTTGCTGTATTTAGGCCTTCACCTGATTGGATGAGACCCACTCACAATATGAGTGCAATCTGCTTTACTCAAAATTCACTGACTTAAATGTTAATCTCATCCAAAACCATCTTCTAGGTTGATAAAGCTAACCATTACTGTGGTCATTCCTAGATAAAGTTTCAACTTGATGAGATATTAATTAAGAATTCATAAAAAGGTCCCCCTCATTGCTGGCAATGTTTCATCCAGTAACAAGAAAAACCTCTCAGTTGCTGCAGGCATGTTTCAGACACAAGGTCAAAGTCAGGAATTTTTGTATCCATCTCCGTGAGAACCTTGACTGGCAGATAGTCTCTTGTTTACTCATTGGACCCTATTTGCTATACCTAAAGCACCTAGGAAAAAATGAAATTCTTGACTTGGTTTTTTGCAAAACATTTTAAAAACTCACTTAAAGGCACTCATGCTCCATAGGCAGGGCAAAATAAATAAATAAAATAAAGTGAGAGGAAAATTTAGACTGAGATTTCTATGTGGCCAATTTCTAAAATCAGCATTTGGAAATGCATTTCACTACTTGTTGCAAAGACAGTAATAACACACATCATGTCTTTCTCAAAAACTCAGAAAAATCTCATTTATTTTGCACACATTACTGCCATCGAATAATATTTACAGCTTTTAATGAGCATTAATCAAAAACACCATCATACCTTACCACTGTTTGTTGAGCTCCTACTCTATGCTGAGCACTTTATACACACTTTCTGCTTTCCTATGGTTCTGGGTACCTCTTCCCAGTTGGGCACATCATACTATTTGCACTTAAAAGAACCATGGGATTGTAGATGCAGACACCCATATCCTAATACTTGGCCACCATTTCCTTCCTCACTCAGCACCATTCCTCTTCCATCTGCCCTTCATCTAACAAACAGCTCTGAAGTGCAATCCGCCGTGAAAAATAAAATGCAACAAAATAAAGAGTAGACTTCCTGGCTCAGAAATTGTTTATCCAAAATCACTGTGTCTAGACAAAGTGCATTAATTAGGAGGGCTAAGCTTAATTGCTCCCCCAGGCTTATGTAAAGCAGGGAGGAAAACAGGACTTAGAGGTCCTAGAAATACCCTGGATTGCAGAGCTCATAAAGAAGCCACAGCTAAGCCTTGCAGCTAGCCATAGGAACGTGGCTGGGAGGTTTTTCAGCAGATACACAGTAGGGTGGGTTTGGGCAGGAGCTCTCTAGAGTGACCAACTGCTTCTCTTGACAAAAAAGAGGCAGAAAGGCATTTCTAGGAGCAAAATGTAGCTCACACACTGCCAGAGAAAGGAAGATCACATTTTCCCTTTTCATATACACAGCTGGTAAACTCTATTTGCATTTCCGTATTTTGTGCTAAGCTCAATATTTAAGAGTACCATTTCAAGCAAGAAAAATGTAAAAGCAGTATCGTGAAATTCTATATGTTCCCTATGGCATTTTCTACAAGTTAAAGCAAATTTTTGCTGGAATGAGGATGCTTTAAAATGTGTTCAAAGAGATCCTTGTCAGTGTGGTGATATATTTCAGGGAAGATGTCATTCTTTTGGAGGTATTGATTCTTGCCAGTACAGTTGGAACATGACAGAACAACAGGAATATTTTTTAACATGGTTTCGTGCTTTTACAGAAAACTAAATTAGATTTAATGTAAAAGTAAAAATGATTTTTCTCAGACTGTATGTTCATCCTTCCATTATTTACCTCCAGTGATAAACGTAGCATATGTTGTAGTCCATCTGGATGGGCAACAGATCAAAATAAATGACATGAAACAGAAATATATGCTACATGCAACATGCTTCTACGATCCAATTTTCTTAAACTTGATGTCATGTAGCTTATTAATCAATGCATTTATCATTCAAAAAGTATATTACAGTAGAAATATGAAATGGTATAAGAAATGATGCTACTCAATGTAGTAAAATTATTTATTCCATAACACATGTTTTGGGGGAAACCGTAAGGGGAATGACAGCAAACAGAGTCTCAAAATGATCTAAAGTGTGGAAAAAAATCATTATTTAAATAAGCAGGATTTCTATTCAAAGAAACATATTTTTCATGGAATCATCAAAATGACACTTGGCAAGAAGGAAGGCAGAAGAATGATAATAGGGCAAAGCAGGAGTTAAAGCCAGTAGATCTCACATATTCAGAGGGCCCGAGAGAGATACAGCCTCCAATACAAGACACAGTGACTTAGTCTACTCTCACACATAAGAACTTTCAAGGTTCTGTTCATGACATTTCTTTATAGTGTTAGGCACATGGCAGGTGTTTTAAAATATTTGTTTAGAGGTAGTCAACTAGTTTGAAAAGTAGGATGTTGTAAACTTCTATTTTTAAAATAATCTGACTGAAAACAGGGACCTGGCAGTGCTTCAAGTCAAGCAACCTGAGTAAAGAATCTTCAATTTTCCCATCCTCCCATGGGTCCTAAAGTGCCTTGGGGCCACTCAGGCCACCTGGGAAATATGCTGAGTCATCCATTAACTCTTTCAAAACAGATTAGTCATGAATACAGATAGTAACTACTCAATAAATGTTTGATGGAAGAATGGATACATGGATGGATGGGCAGATGGATGGATACATAGATGAATGGATAGATGAACAAACCTTTCAAGTGTTTGAGAAAACAGTAATGTTAAGTGGAAAGGAAGACAAATACAGTATAAAGAACAATGCACTAGAAATAAAGAAGTCTAGATTTCAGTTTTACTCCCACATATCAAGATCTCTAACATTTTGGGTCATATTTGTATATTAAAAAGTCAGGAGTTTATTTCTATTTACCTGAAAAAGAGGAGTTTGATTACTATTAACCTAACTTATCATCAGACTCTTAACACTCAATATTCCCCCAGGTCAGCTCTCCAATCATCTCAACAAATTTTGATTTTATGTATAATCTTTATTCTCTAAGACATACCAATATATGCTCCAAAAACAGATTTTTATGAAAACAAATATTTCAAGTCTCTTCACCTACCTTGGTGGTCCATTTCTTAGAAAATTTTAGTTGCCAACAGTACTCTTAAAATGCAACAATTGGAACTAGGCACAATATCCCTGGCAATTTCTGAACATTACAGACTACAGTGAGACTCTCAATTTCACTAGTTCTAAATAAGATTTCCTCATTCTATGAATATTTACAGCAGGGCTGCAATGTGTCAACACTGCTCTGAGTACTGTGCTATAACTAAGAAGAGAAACAACACACTTCTCTCTCGTACCCTATTATTTGCAAGTAGGAATAAACGGAGTAGGCAATTTCAGATAGTGATCCATATTAATGAAGCAAATAAAACCAAGCAGTGGGATACAGTGCAAGGCAGGATGCTGCAGTATTATTTCAGATAAATTCAGACAAATGGTAGAGCCATCCACATGAAGAGCAGGAGAAAATCATGAATAGGTAAGTAAAAACAGTAATTTTTAACCTCTGAGGCAGAAGTTAGCTCACCTTGCCTCAAACTGAAGAACAGTCCATGGTTATTGCCCATAGAAAACTAAGGAAACAGTTGTGTTATGTATAACTTAACTGTAGTGTTTTAGAGTGGACTAATTCAAGTCATGTTAGATTTGCTAGTCAGGTTTGTTCTATTAGTGAGGGTTCTAAGAAACCAAAGTTAATGGAAAGACTGAAGTGGGAATGGAGCAAGTATTTGAGGCTGACACACTAGGCAAATGTGGCCAAATGGCTTGTCAAACATGGACACTGGACCAGAGTGGAGTTACAGAAACTAAAACTCAATAAATGCAATTAGAAAGCCAGGGAGTGGTGGAATGGACCGAGTAAATACAATAAAACAGAACCTTTGCTCCTGTGTTTAAAATAAATATGTCTCCGTGGTAAGATATATTGGAGAGCTACTAATGTTTAAAGGCCCAAGGTTAGATGAGAAGACTGTCTCTGAAGATATCATCCAAAATTATTAAGCCTTCCAAATACAAGGCTACATACTTAAGAAGTATGGAAGACCCACATGCACATGTATGTTTATTGTGGCACTGTTCACAATAGCAAAGACTTGGAACCAACCCAAATGCCCATCAATAATAGACTAGATAAAGAAAACGTGGCACATATACACCATGGAATACTATGCAACAATAAAAAAGGATGAGTTCATGTCCTTTGCAGGGACTTGGATGAAGCTGGAAACCATCATCCTCAGCAAACTAACATAGGAACAGAAAACCAAACACTGCATGTTCTTACTCATAAATGGGAGTTGAACAATGAGAACACATGGACACAGGGAGGGGAACATCACACACTGGGGCCTCTCAGGGGATGGGGAGCTCAGGGAGGGATAACATTAGGAGAAATACCTAATGTAGATGACAGGTTGATGGGTGCAGCAAACCACCATGGCACATTATACCTATGTCACAAACCTGCACGTTCTGCACATGTATCCCAGAGCTTAAAGTATAATAAAAAAAATTTTTAAATTGATCAAAATAGTGAAATATGAATTAGACAAGGGAAAGAACGCTGCCAAAAGGATTTTACAGTTTGTATTAGAAATTGCTCAAGTTTTAAAAGTTCAAGTACAATGCACTATTAAGTACTATATTTATATGCAAGATATATTTGTAATAAAAAGTTTTAATGTATATGTTTAAAAGCTCTATTAGGTATAGAAATCTAAGGGGTTCAATTTAGAAGAATCAGAATTAGTTACTAACAGTGTAATTGCTATGGTTGTAAAGTTAATTTAGCAGTTGAAATTAATCAATCTAGCAATGGCAAAGATGATTTCTATATGTAAATGTGGTATTAAAATAGATTGTCATATCCTTTCAAAAAACAGTGTTGCAAGCATAAAATCTGAATTTAACTTCTTCAAAGATTATAATAACCAGTTGTACAAATTTACCAAGTATAAAGTCATACTCTATAACAGAGGAAAGAAGCATATATTTTAAAGACCACTGTTATCAGATTTCTGTTGCTATATAACAAACATAGTGACTTTCAACAACTTGCATTGTATTTAGCTCATGATACTTTTGGATTGTTTACATCAGCCTCAAATAATCTCAGCCAGCCTTGTTCATATAACTGCCATCAGCTGGGAGCTGGTTGTTCTTAGCCTCGCTCAACTGTCTGGTGACTGGCTGTTAGCTGGGAGCAACAGAAATGGCTGGGCTACAGGTCCCTCATTATCCAAAAGCTACTCTGGCCTTATCCAATTTTCAAGAAAAGCAAAAGGGCAAATGCTAATTCACAAGTATTTTTTAAGGCTCAGCTTGCATTAGTTTTTAGCTCTCCCATTGGCCAAAGGAAGTCACATATCCATGCCCAGAAATGGTGCTGGAGGGCACTACCAAAGGACTTCAATACAGCGAGATGGAAACAAATAGGAGTTGTTCCAGTAATTAACCTACCATAGCCACATAGAATAAATCCAAGGCTAAATTAAATCTTAATACTAATAAATGAAAGAAACATTGCAAGAAATGACATCAGAATTCTGAGAAACGTAATGATAAACTAGATTTTATGTTACACTAAGAAAAAGACAAAGTCCTGTCCCTCTTGTTCACCAACATATTCTGAGTAACAAGCCCAATGCTTGGCTCTTGTTGGCACAAATGTTTGTTGAATAAATAAATAATTTAATGAAGTGAATTTCCCTCTTCAAGGACTAGGATGCTAAAACACACCTCTGTATAGCACAGCAGGAAAAAAT
Source organism: Macaca thibetana thibetana (assembly GCF_024542745.1). NCBI lineage: Eukaryota > Metazoa > Chordata > Mammalia > Primates > Cercopithecidae > Macaca > Macaca thibetana. The sequence continues at coordinate 25,878,728 of NC_065582.1, read as the reverse complement.
AAGGTAATACAGTAATTTTTGAATATGGCCTCTGAAATCAGACTGCCTGAGTTTACATCCTGGCTTTGCTTCTTATTAAATGTGTGTTGTTGGAGAAAGCACCACACTTTCTGTGCTTTAAATTCCTGAGTTGTAAAATGAAAATAATGAGAGTACCTGTGTGTGGTGGTTTTAGACATGGCTCCCAAATCATTTGACATCACTCCCTTTAAAAGGTAGGGTCTGTGACCCCTAATTTTGAATGGGGTGAGCTTGTAACTGTTTCAATCAATAGAGGATGGTGGAAATAAGACTGCACGACTTCCAAGACTTGTTCATAAAAGGTGATACAGCTTAGCCTTGATTGGTGAAGCACTCACTCTTGAAGTGCTGAGCTTCCATTAGGAAATTAGACTATTCTAAGATCACCACGCTGTAAGGAAGCCAATGACACGAACAGCCATGTGTAGGTGTTTCAGCTGGCAGTCCTATTCTTAGACTCTTTGTAACCCACATACCAGAAATGCAGGTGAACAAACCAGATGATTCCAACTGTTGAGTTACTCTCCAACCTTTGAATCTTTCCAGCTGAAGCCCAGGAATCAGGGAATAGTGAAAAACCATACCTGCTATACCCTGTTTGAATTTCTAATGCACACAATTCATAAGCATAGGAGTATTTGTTTTAAACTACTCAGTTTTAAAGTCATTTGTATATAGTAAAAGAAATTATAATAGATATATGGTGCCTGAAAAAGTGCTATCATAAAAACCCAAAACATCTGCCTTGGCTTTGGGAGCAGGTATCAGGCAGAAGCCAGAAAGACCTGGTGATAGTGTTTATGTGTCAACTTGACTGAGTCACTGGGTAACCAGACATTTGACCAGAGTTATTCTGGGTATGTGTCTGAGGGAGTTTTTAAATGAGATTAACAATTAAATTGGTAAACTGAGTAAAGCAAATTCCCTTCACAGATATGAGTGGCCCTCATCCAATTAATTCAAGTCCTGAATTTAAAAATAAAAGGCTAAGCAAGAATTCCTCCTGCCTGACTGCTTGATCTGGGACATAGGATTTTTTTCTGCCTTTAGATTCAAACTAGAAAACTGGCTCTTCTTGAGTCTCAATCTTGCCAGCTTTTGAAATGAACTCATACCACCAACTTTCCTTGTTCTCCAGCTTGCCAATCTTGGGACTTCTCAGCCTCCATAATTCCATAAGCCAATTTCTCATAATAAATCTCTCTCTCTCTCTCTCTCTCTCTCTCTCACACACACACACACACACACACACACACACACTTCCTATTGTTTCTGCTTTTCTTTCAACTCTGACTAATGCAGACTTTGAGAAGAAATTATTATCAAAGGCTTAACAAAGAGTGAGCATTGTTAATGGGAGAAAGTTTAGAACACTCTCACTTGTGATGGACAAAATAGCTAATTGGATTTCCGGGTTGCATATAAGACACAAATGGAGAGAAAAACTGAAAGAAAATTTCAGTTTTCAACCAAAATTTAGATAAACTATAAGACAGCCTTGACTTGCTGGGTTTAAAAGTAGAAGTATTTACCTTCCTCAGTTGTTACCAGCAGAATAATCTCAAATTAGAAAAAAATGCCTCAAGTCAAATATCAAATCCAGCTCTTTTCAGGTAAGCATCCCAGGATTAAGATGAAATCAAGGGATTGGCTTTACAGCCCTTCAGTAAGAGCTTAGAAAGATTGGAAGTGATGCCTTATAAACCCTTTCAAAGAAACAAAGCCTTCTAAGGATCTTAAGAGCATCTCTGATTGGCCTCCTCTATTGAACAATATGGATTCTGAGAATCATAAGGACCTTAGGTCCAGCAGCCTCACAAGAGGCCAAAATAGAAAAGAGTTTATCTCAAAGAGACTTTGGGTATTACTTTTTTCTAACAAACTGGATTATAAGTTGATATACAGGAAGCCCATACAATGTTTAAAAATATTGGTCGATTTGGATTGGATGGAGTCAGTACAAAATGAAAGATGCCTTTGGAATTGCCACCATTTTGAGCACAAAGCAATATTAAGAGGGCATATTATTTGAAATGCTAGCCATACCTATTTTTTTAAAAAAAAATGCATTAAAGAGAGGAACCAAGAACATCAGAAAACTGTTTAGGGGAGATAAAAGTAGATCCTAGTTGAAGAGCTAGCAACAAGTGCCCAGCTGGATTTCAGAATTGCTATGGACAAGTGACTGCTGTGTGTTTCTTATTTTTCTTTCTTTTTGAACAGGAGAAGCACTGGTGGTCATCTAACAGGGCAAGTGTGTAGAGGACAGATAAGCTGTCTCTTTATTTTAGAGGTCTTCAGAATGAAAGCAACTATACTAGAATTGTTCCTAAGGAAACTCATCTGCAGCTGGAAAATTTAGACATAAAGGTCCTAGACTTGTGTTTGATGACAAAATGAGGTGATACTTTAGAGGTCTTGGCAAAGGATATAATAGTATTTTGTACCCTAGAATACAAAGGAAGAAATATAAATAATTGTGGCCACAAGGCAAATTATGGTGATTTTAAAGCAAGGGCCCAAAATTACTTGACCCAACTTCCATCAAAAAGTAGGATCCATATCCACTCCCTTTGCATCTGAGTAGTTATGTGAGGAATTGTTTTAACCAATAGGCTACTGCCTAAATGATGTTTGGTGATTTCTGAGACTGGGTTGTTAAAACGCAGTGCAACTTCTGATTTGTTTGCTGTAAAACTCACACTTAGAACAATGAGTCCAATTGAAGCCTGACTTCTCTAAAACCATGTTGTGAAGAAGCAAAATCACGGGAGTAGGTCACATGGATGTTTTCTGGTTGGCAGCCTTATTCTTCTAAACATCTCAAATCACGTGTCTGACATCTGAGTCAATGAGGGTTCAGATATTTCTATGCACCGCATTTCAGTCACCGTAGAGTAACAGACTTGGAGTTATAGCCAAACACAGTTAAGCATCGCACTGTGCACTGTTCAAATTTCTGACCCACTGAATTCACGGGCGTTAAAAAATAGTTGTGTTAAGTCATTAAGTTTTGGGGCAATTTATTACACAGAAATAGCAACTGAAATACCATTTCATAGAACAGTTGTGAGTTTGATGAAATGTAAAACAGTGGTTATTGAACACTTCTTCATCAGTGTTCAATAATTATCAGCTAAAACCATAGTGATTATTATAATTATATAAAATATATAATTGTTATTAATATTAGTGTCAGGATTAGAGAAAAGCCACTTTTTACTGTCATAATGCATTAGTTTAACAAGTCAGTCAGGGAAATTATCTGTCAATGCTGTTTGACAAGAATGTATAAGAATAAATTCAAGAAGAGAAGAAAACCTGATCAGTAGCTACATTCAGGGCTGTTATAACTAGGATTTCCACAGCTTAAGGTACCTGGGGGAAATGATCACCTCCCTTGTTGACATCAAAAAAAGGGACAGTGACTGTTTCCTCTTAGCCATCACCTAAGTGTTAACCAGTCCATATACATAAGCCCCTCAATTATCATATTTTGTTATCCTAATTCAAATTCAGTTAAGAGGGTTTTTCTTAGGCCATTTCTATTATCCAAAAGTCATTTTGTGGCTGTTACAAGCATTGATATTCCCAAAGATTATCAAAAGGAAAAAAAAAAAAAAAAAAAAAAACTTCACAGAGCAATTCACATAGAAATGAAGCAGGTCAGGATCTCAGCTAAATGTTGTTAGTACAACAATTTAATGAAGTCATCATTGTGCAGTCGAAGAACATTTTAAGTGCTTTTCAGCACAATTCTTTTTTAAGAAAAGTTTTGGTGCGATTTAGAAAAATGAAAAAAGTTACCATTTCTCTAAGCACTCAGAGATATTCACAAAATAATCCTATAAATATAAACTTTCAACAAACTTTTTCATTCATTATTATTAGCTATTTTAGCTTTTCACAGCATGGCCTGTTCTTTATAAAACCTAGCAAACAATAAAATAAATGGCAATCAAGAGCATTACTACCATAAAAGTGAACAAGTAAAAATAATTACCAAAATAACAAATATTTAAAATGTTCAAAAGCCCATGAAATGTTGAAAAAATAGCATAAAATAAGGATTAGCATGTATTTCATTATAAATTCTTGATTCCAGAAAATTCATGGCTCAGCAATTCTGAGATTGACACCAAGTCAGCAAAGAAAAGCCGTAAGGTTAGATTTCCCTTATCTAAAGCAAACAAACATGGTCTGTTTAAGTAGAGGTCAGGCCATTGGCACACTTCAAATACCAATGTGTTGGTCTTTTTATTATCATTAATTTTATCATAATTACCATAAAAGGCACAATCTCTGGAGCCATGCAACCTTAAATATTTTCTCATCACAATAGAACATATTAATTAATGAGCCATATTCACTAAGAATAATAAAATATGTTGATGAAAAATATAGTCAACATAGGGAATTGACTCCTTTAGCACTTTTATTTATCAAGCACTTAATGGTGTTTATTTTATCCCAGTAAATCTTAGAACCTTAGAGATATTAACTTATTTGAAGTCTCATAACTTTATGAGGTAGTTCTCATATTTGTCATTATTTTATATATGAGGAAACTGAGGCACAGAGATGGAAAGTGACCTGAGTTTCCACAGCTGCAAAGCAGCATAGCCCAAATTTCAACCCAGTCAGTCTTCTTCCAGATACATGCTTTTAACCACCTCACTCTGTTGCCCATCGAAATAGTCATATAACATATAAGTGATTCCTTGCGATTTTTTGTTTGTATTTTTTACTTTTCTGTTGTTGTTGTTGTTGTTGTTTTATTCTTAGAGACAAGATCGCACTCTGTCACCCAGGCTGGAGGACAGTGGCTCATTGTAGCCTCCAATTCCTGGCTCAAGCAATGCTCCAACCTCAGACTCCCAAGTAGATAGGACTGCAGGCATGTGACACCATGCATGGATAATTTTTGTTTTTAATATTTTATATAGACAGGGTACCATTATGTTGCTGATGATGCTGGTCTTGAACTCCTGGCCTCAAGTGATCCTTACATCTTGGCTTTCCAGAATACTGGGATTTGGGGCCCTTTCATTCTAAAGCATGAAGTTCTCTTACAATCTCATGGGGCCACAAAGAGTGCCTGAGTCAGATGGTAAAACTAACAGTCAAAGATGAGTCCTTCACTGTATAATCAGCGAAGTGTATGCAGTAATCACTTCTTCCAAAATCTAAATGAACCCTAGTAGTAGTTTCACATAGTAAATGATCATACAGAAAGTAGTTTTAGGTTAAAATAAAACAGATTGCTCTATTGGAATTTTTGAAGGTTTGTAAAATTTGCAATGACAAATCTCTAACATTTGTAAGTTTTGATCATTAATTTTGAATAAAATTAGAAAGTAAAACTGTGCTACAGATCTAAGTCTGTACACATTAAACATAACAACTTTCAGCCACTAAGCATTCGTAGGCATAGACCACTGTACGGAGCTCGCTTAGAAATAAACCTATTTAGGTTTACAGGTAAGGATAATTACTATAGAATCTGACCATGTGTGAAACTGTATAGCTGGTGCCTCATTTAAATGTTTTACTCTGTATCTCACACATGAGCTTCATTATCTGTGCCCTGCAGCGTTGTGCATCCAGTGGTTTCCTGGTGCCAGAATTGTTTTTCTTCCTAAGAAACTCCCTTTTATCCATGTTGGCATCAAAAGTACAATCCTAAAGAATGCACCATGTTGCTTTGTAGCAGAAAATGTGCAACCTTTGGTTGAGTGAAAGTAAGCCCACTTCATTTGCCTGCTTCACTTTCATTATCCAGATTTGCACAATTTGATGAATGGGATAGTCAAGGTGAAAGATGACAGGCTGAAAGCCAAAAGTCAGACACCCAGCACCTAGAAGCACTTTGTCCTTTTCTTCAGTCTCCTTTTCACTCTTTTAAGAGCAGAATGCTATCACCAGCTCTACCCCCGTGTCATGCCTCTTTCAATTATTTAACAGGGTTGCAGAGACAAGGAAGAGAATGAGAATCGAATAGATGTCATTTCTCATCCTCACCTGGAGGTTATGAAGGCTGCTGCAAGTTGCTCAGGGTGATATTCCTGGGAATGAACTGGGGGGAAAGCAATGCTCTCAGTCTGTGATCCTCCCACTTCAGCAGTATCTCAAATTGAGGGATTCTAAATCCATGCTGGCATTGTCAGTGCTCCCTTTGTGCTACAAAGAATTGAGCTAAATGTTGGCTAATCAGCGAGTTTTAAAAATCCTGATTAATAAAACATGCAGAGCTACACCTGCTCCTCCAATGCTCCAAGACTCTTCCACATGAAGTTTTTGTTCAACAATCTTTCAAACACAATGACCACATGGAGTCTCATTAAATCAGCTAAAAATTCGTAATAAAAAATTGTAAAGTTCTACACCAGGGAGGAGTTTCAACAATCTACCTGCCTAATTGAGGCCACAATTTAAAAAATACTGACCAGGGTGTGACAGCAATTACTAATTGTTTTCATTTAATAGTCTATAAAATGTGTTATTCAGTCTTACTTATTAATGCAATTATCCACAACATCTGTTTTAAACAAGAAAAATTAACGTGAATTATGCTAATTTCATTGCTCAAAGCAAACAATAATATGGAAATTTCCTGATTTTCATTATATAAAATTATTTTCACACTATTAGCATACTCAGTGGAATTCACTCTAAGCACATGGGACTCTAATACTCAATTTAGACTTAGGCAAGTAGTTGGAAAGTGCTCTTCTGAAGAAATGAAAAAGAGAATTAGCCTTTCTACCCCTTGGCATTCACCCTGTAGTGTCAGATTCACACCTGCTAAAAATGCATTTCATTTGGTTAATATAGAGCATTAACCTGTATGCTCTGGGTAAATGGGCTCTCAGCACAGGCTATTCAAAAATTAACGTTTGTGATTGCTTTCCCCAGATCCCAGCTATTTCCCATCTCATAAGCCAGTTGCTGCACAGGTAACAAAGCAGGAAATTATTGCAACTGCCCTTTGGCAAAGTATCATTTAGAGTCCTTAATGTTGTAAGTGTCATAACATTCTACCAAAAATACAGCTTAAACAATAAAGGACATATATCAAATCACTTCATTGGAAAACTGTTTGGTTTTTAACAAGGATTGGTTTTAAAGAAGGACTGATCCACTAGCCCAAACAATATTACCCAGAATGTATTTTTTTCTCTCTCTCTCTTTTCTGCCTATTTCCAAGTCAGCTTCAGCATTGGGAGCATCTGTGGTCCCTTTGAAGCTCCAGCCTTTTCCCTCAGTATATCTCACATGTCCTTATATAAGCCACCCATTAGAAGAAAGCAAGTTTACTTCAGAAGTCTTCAGGACCAAAAGATGTCTCTTCCCAAAAACCATTTTAAAGGTTCAGTGTGTGTCACTGATTCGATGGAATCAAGTATCCATTCCTGAACCAGTTACCACGACAGAGTATTGTGATACACTGATTACTTTAAGCCAATGAAGGCCCATCCCAAACGACATGACTGCGAATGGGGAGGGTTGGTTCTTTGAACACGGTTACCAGAAGTAAATGTGGATGATGCACAGTAATCACAACAGATGTCCATTAGAGGTGAGTCCTCACTACTCAGGCCTATCTTGCCTGAGACAAATATGCATTTGAAGACAAACATGGCCTTTGTGTGCCAAAGTGAAGCATGGCCACATGATCATTTTCAAGGGATAATAGAAGAAAATGAAATCTTATTTTCAAAATGAGATCTAGTGGAAATGTACTTTTTTCTCAAGGAGACAAACTTGAAAGGCTAAGTGAGTTATTTACTCAAGGTTGAGAGGCCTTGATGAAGCCAGGATTCTATTTCAAATATTCTGAATTGTGTCCCAGTATCCTCCCTATTAAATTACTTTGCCCATTATTATTTATTTTTTTCCATATTTTCTGAATTTGAATAAAATGAATTCTAGTTATATTTTAAAATAGCACCCACTGTATATTCCATCTGATCTTACGAGTCATGGGCAGACACCGTAACAAAGAGAAATCAAAACTCCCTTCACTTACAGGTTAGCAGGTTTGGGGGTTACATTAACTCTTCGGGGGTAATAACTTGGTGTCTGAAAAAAAGATTGCTAAATGTAGTGGTGATAGAAAGAGCAGTAGACTGGTAGTCAATGGCCTGAATTTTTGTCCCAAATTCACCATTACCTAGTTATTGACATTGGCAAACTCTTTATTCTCTATGGACTTCATTGGTGGAATGTAAATTAAAATGAATATTTTATAAGGAACTTTCTGATTTTGGGATCCTTTGCTTCTACGAATTTTGCTTAAGTAATGTGAAAAGATTAAGTTATCTTAACTGTTAAGAAATAATGTAAGACTTGAGCCCAGAGTAGCCTGAATACTAATCTCAGGTCTGGCCCTGAGACTAAATATGTTTTTTTAACTTTTTAATTTTTTTACTAAAAATGAGAATGAATAAATCAGTAACTTGTCCATTATTTTCAAAATGAAAAATATATGGTAAAAAGCCATCTTTTTCCAGGTTACTGGAATCTGTACCAAAAGAGATTCTCTAGTAACAGATCTCCAGCTACTTTGAAAACAAGAGATGGCCCATGAGCTATCATTGGAAAGACAAGTAGAAGATCTTAAAAGGGATATCTTAGGAAGAAAAACTAAATATTCTTTTTGGAAAAAAATGTAAAAACTGAGGTAGAGATCACAAAATAATGGCAACAGTGAAAGAAAATGTACATACAAACAAAGGGGTTTGGTTTTTGTTTTCCTCCTAAATCTTTCTAAAGGATGATAACCATGTGTGGTCAGCTTGAAAGTAAGAAGGATCAGAAGCAAAGAACTCACATCTTATTTTTCCCTCTTAGTTCCCTCCCATCATCTACGGTATAGACTCAGTGTGTTGAGAAAGAATATAGCAGCATGCAGTGCAGGTGGTGCCAAAAACAGCTTTGGCCTCATCCATGCTGTATCTCTACACTTACAACTCACAGATGCATTTGCTTACAAATCCCAGGGAAGTATAAGGAATATGTGACAATATTTAGTCAACTAAATACTGGAATTTGTACAATTATTATAATTTCCAGATCTAGAGTAGGAATTTAAGTTACACCTAGAGGGCTAAGAATTTGATTAATAAAATTTACTGCCCTTGGAAGAGACAGATGTCTTTTAGACCCAAATCTCTAATGTGAATTATTTACAGCGTAGTAAGTGGTGTGGACATATCTAAAAAAGAAGAATGAATTAATAGAAGAAATGATCTATTTAGAAAAGTAGGTAAATAAGATATAAAGAGGCTAAACTGTCAAACTGACATTCAAACAGAAAAGAAAAAGAAATCTGGAACTATGAACCATTTTGAAGAGCTATCTTCTCCCAAAGCTTTCCCAAGAATGTGGTTTTCCCAAGGTGTAGGTGAATCTAAACCATTTTATTTCCTTTATCAATTCCATTTACCAAGGAACATCTGATTAGTAATTTCCTTCCAGAACTCTCCTGGAGCTAGCACTCAAACATTCCATCACATATATAGTCTCCAAGTGTAAATTAATTCTTTTGACTACTGTATTATGCTAAATTTTCTGTAGCTTCATAATGGACCAATATCTACTCACTTCATAAGAAGTGAAGTGGTTGTAGTAACCACTCTGGTTGTGCTAATAAAATCTTGTGCCAGGAATGCAAATCTAAGGCACTTCATTTTAACTGCCTAATCAACCTCCAGAGCTGGTGCCTCTGAAAGGTAAACCTATATCCCTTCTCTAACCCTTAATATCAACTGTATTCAAACTGCACATAATATATTATTTTGTGTTTTGTACTTCCAGGGTTATTGACCAAATAGAGATGATTATAATATTATGGCATGCAAAATATATTTTCATTATAAAGCTAGAGGTAGGAATTTTTTTTTAAATCTTAAAATATAGAAGACCTACGCTGTTAAAAAATCAACAAAATAATTTTTAGAAATCTTTTTGTGATATTCTTAACAGGATGGATCTTCTGTATTTCAACTATGATTGACAGTTTTCCTATTTTTTTCTTCATATGGCTTAAGAAATATGATATCAAGCTAATACATTAGTTAGAAGTCACTAAGTTTTGAATGAAGAGAAGTTAAGTTGCATTAAATTCAAATTAGTTTTTAATTTAATTTATTAACTTAAATTAATTACAACTAAATCCTTAATTCTGAAATTAGATCATTTGCCCAATGCACATATGCATGCTTTGGATAACTTTAGGACAAGAAAAAACATTACGGAAACTTCAAGAAAGGATGTTTTTCATTTGCTCATCAGGAAATGTCCATATATGTACAAGATGTATTACTTTTCTTTAGAAAGCATCGCCACTTGAAATTACAGAAATCATTGATTCTTCTTGCTGTCCAGCACACAGGTGTATGCTGTTTAATTTATCCACCTTAAAGGCATTTACAATTCTTTTAGACTATTTATTTAGCTTATCAAAACAAGTTATTCAATAGCCTACAAGATTGACTAATATGTTTTAAACATACTTTTAAAAGGAAACTTTTAACTACATCCTATAGAAAACCAAGAAGCATTTGAAACATTATAAGTGCTTCCCTTTCTGACATTCAGAACTGTATCTCTTTTTAGGAATTATATGAAAGCTCACAGTTTCTTCTGTTTTTCTCCCAATTAACCTCTTCTTTCCTTAAAAATGCCCACTAACTCCCATTGTGACACATGAGAGTGGTTTTTGACCCTGAAAGAAACAAAGCTATACATGTTTTAATAATTCAAGATATTTGTGAAGATGTTTAAAGATGTGGATTAATATCCATATCTGGATAACAACTGTGGCTATTTTTACTTGACATAGAATAATTTCACCATTATTTCTAACATAAAAAATATTTATTTGTTCTTTAAAAATTATGTAAGCCATCTCAATTTATGCCAAGTAGACATCTACAGAAACAGATTTCTGGCAAAGAACTGGAATTGACACAGTGTTTCATTTTCCAAATATTATTCAGATGCTGACCATTCAGATACCAAACAAATTTGCCACCCGATATCTTCACATAAAGTTTTCTTCAACATTATCTTAAATTTATCCAGAAATTTTACTGTGGGTAAGCAATGTATAACTTTTATGAATCTTGCTTTTGGCATTTCTATACCTATTTGCAGAATTGATCAGTGTACCCCACCTTCTCCACCTAACACCAACAAACTTAAGAGAAACCTGTTTCATATTCTAATAATCACATTTCCAAGTCGAAGGAAAGAGACACTCTAGAGAATGTGCCTGAGCATTCTGGACTGCTGAAGTTTCTTTACAGAATGTTTAGTTCTCAGAAATTCCTGCAATATTTGATGTGTTTATCATGAGGCAATTACTAATGTAAAAGTATCTCTTGTACTAACTTAGAAAAATCTCCCAAGGTTATCTACAAATTCTAGCCACATCAAGAACTCATTGCCATTGAATGACATTTTCAAAATCAGTTCAAATAAAGTAGAAAGAGGCTGCAAATACATTTTCTCATTTGAATGTGTATTCGAATTTATTAGTCTTTTCTTTTTAGACACTCCTTGACGCTCCACTCCCATTTCCTTTATTTTATTTGCTTTATTTTTTGTTTGTTGCTCCCTCTGTCTCCAGCACCTATTCCTGATTAAAAGAAAAACATTAACATGTAGAACTGGAGGTAGACAAAGCCCATCTCATACAAAGCTAAGGACACCTGAGGACTAGAAAATAGTTATGTTAAAGAGACAAGAGGATTACAGTTTTTGGCATTCTGTCTCAAGCTCCCTTTTAGGGGAACACAACAACATTTATGACATTTCCACTCAATATCCTTGACTGTGTTCAGTTCAATCCCTTTCTTAAAAACCTTTGAAATAAGTTTCCAGCATATGATCTTTCAAGCAGGTTAACTTAGAACAACTACTGCTAAATTTCCCTGCAAAATAAAGACTCAATGTAAGAAGTTGAAAATTATAACCTGTGTGAAGTTTCAAAAGAAGTCTTTTTTCAGAAGATAAAATATAAATGTACAGATATCAAACAACAGTCATACACAACCATGCACTGCCAATGAATGAAGAGCAAATAGATCCTATGAGGCACTAATTCATGTTATGTATTAGTCATGTTATGTATGTGTCATAACTCGCTTCTCTGTCCCTTTGTTAAGACAGTTATCTTCAAATATCCTAGCTTAATGGGCAGTGAGCAGAATTTGCAAGCATAACCAGTTCCACTGTGTGAAAATGTACCACAGCAATGTCCAGAGCCAACCCAGAACAGCCGGTTGTAACCCACAAGACATAAAAGTCAAAAGTGACTCTGTAGATCGTTTAGAAAAAGAGGCAAAAGTTTCCATCTGTCAAGTAGGAAGTGTCCTTATGGATCTGGCTCCTCTCTTCATTCACAAAATAGAGGTGAAGTTTAAAATGCCCCTGTCAATTACAAGTAATTCTCTTCCAATCTACTGTTACACACCGAGAGCTGGGATCCAGCTGCTCTGAAGCCCTTGCTATGTCCCACGGTGCAGAGAGCAGTGTTGGCAACAGTGGCTTGGCTCTCTGATTTTATTAAATTAAACCTCCTCTTACCTCGACTTCCTTGTTCTTCTCTTTGTTTCTGCCCATTGAATTTCTCCCATTGCTGGCAGTCTCCCGTGCTGGGATTATGGAAATCTGGTGGAGGGGCATATTGGCAGGGCTGCAGGTGGCCAATCCCTGATTGGATGCCTTATCTCTTCACTCGCCCTGAGTAGCCCACCTGCACAATTGTTCATATCCTTGCTTTGCCAAGCTCAGGTCTAAACAAAAAGGGGAAAAATAGTGTTTGAGACACTGTGCAGCAGAGGCCAGAGTCTTCTGGTCAAAATGTTAAACACATTGAAAGGGGAGTTACAAGAAATGCGAGAGCAAATAATCCAGGGAGTACTGCATTCTCCAAAGGACGATTTACTGCAAGTCATAATGGAACTGCTTTGTCACTGGAGCACCCCCTCTCCCCTAAGAGCATTGTGGGAGACAATTCAATTTCTATGGTACCTAATAACTGTCATGGAAACCAAGGAAACCTAGGTCTCACAGGCCCTTATTAGCAACTGCTTCCTTTAATGGCACAGACTCCCAGATTTGCAGCGGCTGCCACTTCTGCTTTTGTTTCTCCTCTGATTCCCCAGGAGTCCACTAAGCACCCAGAGACACTGCATCTTGCTGACTAGGTAAATAAGCAGACGGCTGAAAAGCTTAGTGTCCTATTTGGAGCCAAATCTCTTCCTTGAGAAGCGCAGTTAGCTGGCTGTGTCCTTCATGCATCTACAATAATCTGCTTAGGTCAAAGGATCTGCCTTCAAGTGAAGAGCATCGCATGAGATCGAATGAGGTGTTGAGAGAGAGAGAGAGACAGAAGAGGAGACCTGGAGCAATTGCAGATGTCTTTTTCTGGATGGTTGTAAAGAGGGTTAACCATTCACTGCACCTTTCTTACTGAAACATCAGCAACAGGAGTCAGAAGGCATCAGGTAGTCTGAAGCACAGAGCTCTATACTACTCATTTCAGCTTTATTGCAACTTCTGTGCTCCCTGAAATATATGTTAGAATTAGTAGCAGCTTCTCCTTGCTTTTCCAGAAAGGAAGCAGACTTTACTATTACTGTCCTCTCAATAGTTACACAGTTTGGAAGAAATAAATGGTTAATCAGAACTTCTGCTTTGTACATTTCTAAAAAATTCCTTTTAAAGCATTCTACTGTCTCGGTGAAGTAAATTCTTAAATTACATTAACTTTGTAAAAATAACTTTCCTGCATGATTATTCCCTCTTTTTCAAGGTGTTTGGCACTCTGTCTTTAAAAGGACAGAATTTTCTCTTCTCATTTTGATATGTACATTGTACATTTTCTGGATATTGTGAATAGATCAGATCTCCCACCATTGTTTGTGTTTGTTCACCCTAAATGAAGCATAATTCAGAAAGTTCCTTGTTTTTATATACTCAAGTACTGCTTATAAGTTAGAATTTGTCCCTAATCACAGAGATCTTCAAAGTGATTGTTAATTGCAATTCATTTCTACCTGTCTTTGTTGTATACAGCAATAAAAGCATTTCCATTATGACATTACAAGTTGTTTCAACTCAGGATAGAAATAAAATGTGGAAAAAGATCTGTACTGTTGTTGGCAATAAAGCCAAAAACAATATAGGTAAAGATTGGATTAACATCTTCAACTTAAATATTCACACTGAAATAAACACTTCAATGTATTTATAAGTTTGGTCCAAATATGTTTTCATTTCAACCTAAATTAGCCACCTGCCCATGGTTCTAACCCCTACCATCCATCAAGATCATCTGGGGAGATTTTATAATGCATAGATCCCTCATAGATACATTTTCAGGAGGGCTGCAGTGGAGACAAGAAGACTACAGTTCTGAAGTGGACAGTTAAAAAAAAATTGCAGATGTTTCTGATACAAACCAATTTTGAGAACCATTCCAGTGTATCACTAAAATAAGCTCAGCACAACAAGTTCATTAAAGTTCATATAGAGGCAAATCTCTTGCTTCAAATAGTTAAAAAAAATAGGTGCCTCAAACCTGGCATTTGTTCATCATCACACTTAAGCTTACAGAATGTATTTGTGACATACAAGAGCTTTAATGAAAAGACTAAAAAGCCAACCTTTGCCACAAATGCCGTGTCTACAGTTAAAATTAAGAATTCTTAAATTTTCTGTGGCTTAATGTTCACATCTGTGACCTGTGTGAGAAGTTCCTTACTTTAATAATTTTTAATCCCTCTATCTAGAAGGACTGTCTTAATTAAGAGAATGCTGGAAATAGAAGTCTGTAAATCTAACGATGTGTGACAAATACTAAAATTCAAATTATGAAGCTCTTTAGACAAGTAATATTGTCAGTGTTTACATCCATGGAAAGTTCCCTGAAAAGCCAAGGCAGCTTTCCAGATAAATTCAGACTTCGGTAGTTTTGCTTAAAATATTCATTAAAGTTATAGGAAAGAAGATTTTTAGCTTGAATTAACTAAATGGCTGTCTTAATCCTTTACCTCATTATGCATATGAGGTTATTCTTTGTTTGCTATGAGATTTTTCAGAAATCAGATTTTAATTTTGAGTTAATTTGATGTATGTGGTTGAGTTATTTCAGTTAGCTTTCTCTTATCCTAAAATTTAAAATATAAATTAAATTTCTGGAAAAGTGTATTTATTTCTTAGAGTATTTTACACAGTAAACAAGAAGAGGTTTGTTATATCGTTTTAAGCAAATGTTTTAGCAATAACTTAAGAAAAATTAATAGTCAATCTGTTTAATAAATATTTACCTAATATTGTATTAGGTATTGCCACAAATTGAACTTCTAAAATTTTCCAACTGTATCAGGGGAAAAACATGCTTTTAATACTTTGGACATTCTAATACTTGCTGCCTTGGAACACTGAATACACATCAGCTAATGTCAATGTTTTGCATTTACCTAATACCTTTCCTCAATCAGATTCCATAGTGCTCTGCCAACTAGAAACAATCAGAAATCTCTGCGGTGACTCATTACGTAACAAACCCAAACTAAGAAAACTGTTGTGGAATGCATTTCTCCTATGGGAGCACAGTCCATCTTGTGTAGTAATTAAACCCTGTGGAGTCACAAGGAGCAATGGACCCAGCAACTGGGCACGGACAGACACTGGCCAGAATAATCGTGGATTCAGGAATCATTCAGCTCATCTGCTTCTACATATGTGATCACATTACGTGATCCAGATTTTTAAACTTGATTTTTGTGGAAACCAGGGACTATAATTAATGTTGAACTTATCCTGGAATATTCGCTTTTCACTGAATACTTTTTCCATATACATGTCTAAATTGTATTTGTTTTGCTTCCACATTCTGGCTTCCAGCCCTCAGCTCTGGGGACAGTTTCCTCATTCCTGCCTCTGGCTCCAAAATTTGGCATTTTTATTTATTAACTCTAATACTCAGACCTCAGTTTTCCCCCAAGAGATTCTGATTTGGTGCTGTTCCTTATTCTCAGTGGCCTACATTGTCTCTAGTTTAAAAGGTAAACGAGGCAAAATATGCAACTCTGGTAGCATAAGACCAGCTCGATCTTTGCCAGCTGCAACAACAACAACAACAACAAATAGGCCTCCAAAGCATTTATTTTGATTGCAATTAATCAAGAAAGGAAACCCAGTGTTAGGCCAAGACAAGGAACCGAGTAAACATCTGCTAACACATTAAATGGACAGACTGAAAATTCAATTCGATAAACATTTATTAAGCATCTTCTGTGTTATCTGAACCATGCTAGGAATTAATGGGCAGCAGGTAATGTATAAAATTATGTGGCACAATATCTGTAATCAAAGAGTTTGTTGTGTCATTAGGGAAATAAGATTTAAGGAGGTAAGTCAATTAAAAAAATATGCAGCATATGGCAATTAATATTTGAAAGATAATATAGAATACCGAAAGTAAATATCAAAGAAAGTCTGAGCAACAATAAATAATATGAGATCTAAATACATAAAGAAAGTCTTAAGGAGGAATTGAGGCCTCTATTGGGCTTGGTAGACATAAAGTGATTAAATCATTTCAAGGCACAGAGATGGTGTGAGATTGGCATATGAGAGTTCAGGATGCTATTTTAAATAACATAGAAAATTTGTTTAAGATTATTAATTGGTTTAAGCCATATACAGTTATGAGGATCACCACTTGAAAGGAGAGAGGAAGGAAACCAGACCACGGACCTGGCAGAAAGAAAAAGCCTGTAAGTAATATAAAATTATATTAATTATAAAATATAAAATCATATTAATTATAAAATATAAAATTATATTTTATATTTATATTTATAAAATTATAAATACATTGATACAAGACAGAAAGGTAATAAAGATAAGAACTTTAAGTTATTTCTGAAAATAGAAACAAGGTACACTGAGTTGGCAAAAGAATATTTCATTACAAATCCCTGGTGAAAGGGAGGAAACCTGGTTTGAGTGGGTTTTCAAAGCGTCATTGCAAAGGGTGTCAAATGGCCACTGTCAAAGATTACTGGGAAGAACATATGGATAAGCTATCAGGGCACAAAGAATTTACGTTATCTTGTAAAGGAGAGGGAGAAGAAACTTGAATTTAAAGGTATTGTTACTAGGGAAATTCTGAAGTATACAGTTACGTATTAATTGGAGAGTTAGGGAGCAACGCAAGCTAGCAAAACAAGCTTAGTGGAAATAATGAGTGGGAGTATAAAACAGAAAAATAATTAAAATTTCTGGTTATGTGTTTATTAAAAAATCTACATGTAATAAAGCATTTCTAAAATGCTTGTATGTTTTTTATGGGTTTTGTCTGATTATTGGAACCCAATTGTGATTACATTTAGTATGTGCAAGTGTCTTCTGTAATTACAACATCTTTTTAATGTAAGCATTCTGTCTCTGAAGACCTTTCAGAAGCAACTGGATGATCAGCTTTCAATACCAAATACAGTATAATGGATCAGATGAACTCTTGAGATCTTTGATTCTATTCTCTTGAAATTATTTTTCCAAATTTTGACCACATATACTTTCTGAAGTTGATGCAGATTACAACATAGCCAAGACATTCATTTCAGTCTGTTGGAGAATCCATAGCAATCACCACAATCACATAATATGTGTGATAATTACAGCATGCCCTGAAGAGTCAGTTATACTAGTTTATATGATTTATTTTATGCTCGTGACAAAAGAATATCATCACAAACTGAGTCTCTCAAATAACACCATGGGACTGATTTTTGCTCCTTTCTAATTTTTGAGAGAGTAAAAAGAATCATTTTATTAAATCCTCTTTTTAAAAAGGTAACATGTTAGAAGTAATCAAAATACCTAAGGAAGGTACATGGGTATTAATAATTAGCTTGTGAAAATAATTTAGGGTTAAAATCAAATTTCTATATTCTGTTTTACTTTGTTGAAAAGACATATGGAATTAAAATTTTGTTTAAAAATAAGATTTATTTTGGCAAATAAAGTTAGACTCAGCCTTATTCTCCAAGTAAATAAATGTACAAGCTAATCTTTGTTAATGTTCTCTGTAGCTTTCAAAATATTAGTAAATCTAGCTGAACAAGGCGCAAAAATAGAAAAAAACAGTTTCAGACCGCCAATATGTATTTCTTCACTTATCTTCACAGTCATCCCAAAAGGGGGAACTGGAATCATGGCAGAAGGTCTTTAATTACTGCTTGCCTCAGAACCTGTCCACTCTTATTGCTGAAGAATAAGAGAGAAAATGTGTGTGTGTGCGTGTGTGTGCGTGTGTGTGTCTGTGTGTGTCTGTGTGTGGTGGGGAGGAAGCATTCTCACACATAGCTTTAAGGCTCCTTCCCCTTCCATATTCTGGAACTTCACTGTCAGTATCTCTGAGGTCCTCATAAACCCTGGTATTCTCAAGCCTAGTGGCACAGTTTCTCTAAGCCATTCCATGACTTAAAGATGGAAGTAGTAGTTTCCTCTTATAAGTGTCGAAATTCTAACTTAATGCATCAGAGAATTAAAAACTAAATTTAACAAAGCACTTCCTGTATGATATTAAGGTTCGAGCAAAGGAGACCTGGACCTAACATTCCTAATGTAGCGCGCGCGCGCACGCACACACACACACACACACACACACACACACACCCCCAAATGACATTATTTTGGATTCCTGAAGTTTGTCTAGATGTAGAGATATATGTATCTGCTCAAATATTATTTTTATTCCTTACAATGAAATATCTTACTAGTTTTTCAAGGAAAAACACCCTCAAACTGTGATTTTCTATTTTACACAGAAGACTTCTGTGACTAAATGTGCAGGGCTTTTCCCCCCGCCCCACCCCACATACCAAACAAACAAGCAATTCTGCAGCAGACACCAGCTGGGTGTCACCCAAATTCAGTTCTACCTGGAGATAGTATCAGATCCCACAGGTTCAGGGCTCAGTCTCACCAGACTGTCCCCCAACCTTCAGACATTAGTCACAAGTCCAGGCTCCTGGAACTTCTGACTTCAAATTGGGGTTCTCGCAACTTCCCTCTTAGGTTCAATGAGTTTGCTAGAGTGGCTCACAGAATTCAGGGAAATATTCAGGTGTATGAGTTTACTACAGAGGATACAGATGAAGAGGTGCATAGGGCAAAGCATGTGAGAAGGGGTGCTGAGTTTACATGTCACCCCCAGCCAGGAAGCTCCACATGTTCGGCCATCCATAAGTTCTCTGTATTCAGTCCTTCTGGGTTTTTATGATATGATTGATTAAACCACTAGCTGATGTCATCATTTTAACTTTCGCTCTCTCCCTCCTCCTTGGAGGAAGGGTTGTGCTAAAAAGTCTCAACCCTCTATAATCCTGCTTGGTCTCTCTGAGTGAACAGGCTTCATCCTGAAGCTACCTAGGGGCTGCCGGTCATCAGTCAACTCATTAGTATACAAAAAAGACATCACTTTGGCAATTCTAAGGATTTTAGGAGTTGTATGCTAGGAAAGGGGTCAAAGACCAAATATGTATTTCACAATATCACAAGTCTTCATTTAGTTTAAGGGGAAAATGGCATCATGGAATTTTATATTTCAAAGGCAAATTATAAAGCACCCTACCATTTGACGACCAGTTTAAGTCCTGCGAGACTGAATGTTTTGATATCATTGAAGGCTAGTAGATGGCAGAAACAATGTAGAAAAATTTCCTGATCCAGAGACCCCTGCTCTTTTGTCAATTTCTGACCCAATTTGATGAGTATAAAGCATAGGTATGCTTTAACTAAAAACCAACAATCTAACAAGTACATTTGTTTACATGTTGTTTAGTTACTTTTTACTACTGGGAATAGTTCTGAAAGGAATATATTTTATAATATAATTCTGAATTACATGCATAGCCTCTTTGGAAACTATATTTTACTAAGTTTTTTATATCTGATTCAATTTTTTATTATTCAAGGAATAATAAAGTTTGAGGGCTGACTTTTTTTCATCATATTTTTATTCTCATGGTCCACTGACTATGAAAAATGGCAGGGATAATTAACCTAACATTAGTAATGTTATTATTTTTGGGGATGAGTGATACTTATGACGAATAATTTTTATAATATAATTAGTAACTTGGAAAGTGCTAGAGGAAAAATGGGTCAAAATTCAGAAAGTCAATGTATATATTCTTCTTTCTATAGCTGGTGGATTTTAATAATGAAAGAACTATTGCTATAAAATTATAATTTGTATTTTCTGCTGCTGAATATGCTATATTCCTAAAGTTCCAAAACAACCAGCAGACTTACGAAATTTGGTTAAAATAATTGTCCTGGTAACTACGTATGGGCATAGCCAAATGTCATTATTTGTGTTCTTGGAAGAATAAAGATGTAATTAGCTGACTATAGAAATATTGATTTTCATTTGTTGTTTATAGATATGTATTCGTATATTTTTAGCCAAATCTGATTCAACCTTAAAATGGCATCAACCTTCCCCACCAATTCCTACACAAACTCCTATAGATATTATCTTCAATTTAGAATGGTCTTATTAGGTCTACATATGTCTATGGTATTTCACCCAGAACTCTTCTCAGTCCAACGTAAAAGTTATTAGAGTATATGTTAAATTGGGAAATTTAACAAACATACATACACACATGGAGAACATGATGTGAAGACTGGAGTTACTCTCCCACAAGCCAAGGAACTACCAGAAGCTAGGTCCTAAAAGATGCTTCCCTAGTGCTTTCAGAGTGAGCATGGCTGTATCAGCACTTTGATTTGGACTTCTAGCCTCCAGAACCATGACAATATATTTCTATTGTTTTTGGTACTTTGTTACAGCAGTCTTAGGAAGCTAAAACACTTCCACAGACAGGTCCATTGATTCACTGTTACTGTTAACCCTCTGCATAACATTCAGATGATACCAATGGGCATCAAATCCAAGGGACACAGCCAAGATAGAAAGAAAAGACAGAGGATGACATAGTGAGGGCCAAGAGCAGAGAAAAGCAAAGCCTCAAAGTAGTCTGAGAATGAAGAATATGTACCAGTGTTTGTATTTTATAAGTGTTACCCTGCATGTTGGTTACAGGGGGCTTGAAGGAGCCATTTGAGGCTAAAAAACAGTATGGGAGCAGGTGGTAAATAATCAAAGGCAAATGGTAATCCAGGTGTATTTTGAAACACTAGAACATATACTCCCTAACTCTTGAACATAGTCCAACAGTTAGAGGTCCATCTGAGTCAGTATAAGAAAGGTAATTATGACAATTTTAGCTCTGTGAAAATAAACAAGGGCTGCTCTTGTAGTACCAAACTTTAATGTTCAAGTAGGGAGATATACAACCACTTATTGAGACAATTAATAAATTAATTCAAAAGTCTTTTTAAAGACTGGGTTTAATAATTTCTGAAGTACCCTTTAATTTGAGGTTTCTGTGACATTAGATATTGTGCTTACTCTTTGTACGTAGGTTTCTTGTAAAGAAATGGTCCCTTATATAGAGAAACCTTGTACAGTAATATATTTTACTAAAGAGAACTCTATATGAATAGACAAGGAGTATGCTGTTGTTGATGGTTTACCATAAAGAAAAGCAGAAACACCGAAGAAAAAGGTAAAGGAGATAATAGGTGTCCAATCTTATCAAAGAAGAAGACTTAAATAATCAGCTTCTGACAAAAAAAAAAAGAGTAAGATATAATGGTCTAGTTATTGACTATTTGATTTTCCATTACACATTTGTTATCTATAATTTTAAGTGATTGCCTTAAATACACACACACACACACGCACATGTAGATTCTACATGTAAAATGTCTAAAAAAAGATGTAAGTAACAAAAGAGATTCCTAATAGGTACTAAAAATTGTTTTATTACCCTAAGAAAATTTCACAGAGAAAAAAACATTCAATAAAAAGGTGAGAGGGCATAAAATAAATTATAAAATATAATATAATATTTGAAAATAAGTTATTGAATATTTAAAAGTAAGTACCATTACAACTACTCTATAAGAAAAAAAATCTGAAGATTTATCAGATATTATATCATTTTTATAGACTATTCTCTATCTATACTAGGCCTCTAAAGTCTCATACATTAGAGCATTGTAACAGTCATTCAGATTTTTAAAAACTTTGAACAATATTAATAATCATGTAGATCTTTCAATACTCTAAAGCAGTAAAGTTCTGGTGTGTTCATATTATTTTATATAAATAGCATTAATAGTCATGTTAATTAATATTAGCACAGGAGTACTATGTTAATATTTTGATTAAATACATGAGATAATGGCTATTGAGCTAATTAGCATATTTATTACCTCATGCTAATTTGTTGTAAGGAAAATTATAATCTACTCTCAGCAATTTTCAAGAATACAACATATTGTTATTAACTATAGACACCATCGTGTACAAAATAGATCTCTTCAATCTAACTAAAATTTGATATCCTTTGACCAACATCTCCACAACTTTATCCTCCTACCCTCGGTAACCATCATTCTACTCTCTGCTTCTATGAGTTTAACTTTGTTAGATTTCACATACAAGTGAGATTATGCATCATTTATCTTAATGTTCTCCAGCTTCATCTGTGATGTTGCAAATGACAGGATTTTTTCTTTTTTCAAAGGCTGAATCATTATTCCGTTGTCTATATTTACCACATTTTCTTTATCTATTCATGCACTGATGGACACTTAGGTTGATTTCATATCTTAACTATTGTGAATAGTGCTGTAATAAACATGGGAGTGCAGATATCTCTTAGACATAGTGATTTCATTTCCTTTGGAGATAAAACAAATAGATTGCTAGATCATATGGTAGTTACATTTTTAAATTTTTAAGGACGATCCCTCCTGTTTTTCCTAGGACTGCACTAATTTACATTCCCAGCAACAGTATGCAAGGGTTCCCTTTTCTGAACATCTTCTCCAACATGTGTATTCCTTCATCTTTTTGGTAATTATCATTCTAAAAGACGTGAGGTGATCTCCCATTAGCCATTACCCAGTGTATATATGTTTCAAAACACGTTGTACTTTATAAATAGATATTATTTTGGTTAAAAAAAACACACACACACACACACAAGAAATGAAAATAATGCATGTAAACTCCTTGGTACATGGCTTGTCAAAGAAAAAGTGCTAATAGTTAACCACTCATATTTGAAGCTTAAAATTACCTAATAAAGGCTTTAATCATTTTAAAAGTACTTATCTTGCAAAAAAAGATGGATATTAAATATTTTAAAAATAACGATTGAGTATATTTCTTGACACTCTACTTAAGAGTATTCAAACTCACAGTAAAACTCAGTATCTTTTATGTAAAGAGAATTATTTCCACTAGTTGATTAAATATAGAGACACACATCAAATAGCACTTTTCAAAAAAATAGGAGTTATAAAAAAGCTAAATACCTCACATCAAAACTATAGTTTAAAAGATGCAATTTTTCATAATTGGAGTGTTATAGTATCATTATAAATTTGAATTATTGTATTGAAGAAAATAAAAATGGCAACAGCAATTGCTACTTATTGAACTTATTGAACCAATTACTTGGTTCAATAACTACTTGGTTCAACTGGAACTTATTGAACCAAGCTACTTATTGAACCAACTCATATCTGCCAAATAATGCATTATGCATTTTATATATATACATATATAATTATAATATAATTATGTATAATATATTATATAATATATAAATATATATATATATAAAAAATTTAATTTGTCCCCCAACACAATCTTCCTAGGCATGTTTATTATCTCCATTTAACAGAGAAGGAAACTGAAGCTCTGAGAGTTACATAACTCGCCCAAGGTCCCACATATAGTAAATGACTGATTGATATAAGATTACATTTAACTCTGTCTGATACCAATTTCGTAACAACGTGTTAATAAAGAGTTCTGATGTATAGAATGCAGATCAAATATGATATTAATTGTGTGAGGTGATAATCAGACTGATCCTGGATCCCTGATTACGCTGCCCTTGAAATCCATGCCACAAAGCCAAGTGGGCAATGTATGTGGTATTATTAGAATGTTCTTCTGGTTTTGATAAAAATAACACCCAGATCAAGGCACTCTGTAGTAGTTTTTGCTTTCATGGAATTGGGCAAAATGAGTAAACCTATCATAAGTTTCTATACTATTTGGCCATTTTCCCAAGAATAAGTAGTCACTAGAGTACTAATAGGTCAAAAATCTAAAAGACTAACTTTAAAATAATTGAAAAAAAATGAAACATAGATATGCTACATAATATTTTAGGCCATATTATGATTTCTTGAAAGTCTTCATAGAGGGCAGTTGCCAGGGATGCCAGAAAACAAAATTAATTTACTACCCTCAAATCTTTTTAGGTTTTGGATGGAAAATTCAATAAAATATTCAGTAAATACAAATATATGAGAAAAGAGAAAGATTTAGAGAAAGAACGAGAGAGACTGAGAAACTGCAAACTTTAAGATACTTAAAAAGAATAAGCTGGATTATTTGGGTTAGAACATTTGCTGATACAATTACTGAGTTAGATAGAATGTAATTATTTTTAAGTCACTGTGGAGGTTACATTAAAGAAGAAGGAACACTTGAGCAAAGTACTAAGAAGTACTTATCCACACAATGAAAAATATCTATACTTCGTTTGAAAATAAATTCTGAACTATGACTCTATTGTGAATATTTTACATAATTTTAAATTTGACAGCTTTAAACCACCTAATAAAATGTTTACTATTACATGGAATAGAAACAATGATTACTGTTGTTTCTAATAAAGCAATGAAAACATAGACCTCTGTTTAGAATTTTTAATTATTTGGTGATGTTTAGTCATTAAGAAAGACTGCAATTGTCCAAGGATCATTTTTCTAAAAGTAGCTACTATTAGCAAATGAATAAGAAATTTTAAAATGTGATGGACATTTAGACAATATTAAAATTATTGTATAAAGCTTTCTACTTCAGAACAGATCATTTAATGTAGCCACAATCATATTATCCAATAGTCTACTTTTCCTTTTTAAAAAGAGGTTAATATATAATTTACCCTTTAAATTAATTCCAAATAAAGAAAACCATCCATTAGATAGTGTCTGTAGGGGAATAATTACTAGAAAAATACTTAGTAACTTCACTTGTGGCCTATATATCAATAATTTAAAAGCATGTGGTTAGATTAGATAAGTGTAAAGCACATAGATACATCATGACTCCTACTAGGCACTCAAAAACGTTAGGTTACAAACACCTAGGAACAGAATGGAAATCATAAAATCAGATAATAATACAAGAGACAAGATAAATACCACAGAAAAGGAAGCAGTAGGAGGTTAAAAATTAAGGTTGGAAGATTTGTTCCTCTATTGTTTTCAGGCCTTTTCACACTGTATGCAACTGTAGTTATAAAGTACTATAAAACTAGACAAATTATATGAAACAAATGTTTTTAGGCATTGGACAATAGGCAGCACAGACACATGATTCCTGAAAGGGGGAAACAAGAAGGTAATTCCTACAATATTCCAGCTTTCTGCCTAGAGGCAATTACTTGACTTGTTGCAGAGAAGGAGTCAAAAAGCAGTGCCTGGTTGTCTGTTTCATTAAGGAGATAAAGATTAAGGTGGAGAGTAATAGAGATGCATGGAATTCACACAGCAAAGAACCAGAGAGAAAGGAGCTATAGATAGAAAGCTCCTGAAATCCCTATAACTGTCCTGTTGAGTCTTTGCCTGCACGCTAATTTGCATGGTTATGACGGGAAACTCCACAAATAAAGAAGGAAAAAAATAACTACTTGAGAGTTTCAGACAAAACAAACCTCAGAGTTTACACAGACTTCACGTTTTAGCAAATGAGAGAGAAGATAACTTATAGAATCAAAAGATATTCAGCAGAGATCCCCAGAACACTCATGCCTTATAATAAATGATCTTCTAGACTCTCCCTAAATAAAAATTAAAGCAAGTCTCTAAAGGAAGACATTAAACCTCAAGTAAACTGGCTGTTTACCAAAACAACTTACACTTTATAAGGAAAGATAACAAAATCCAGATTCTCAACAACAGAATATTCACAATATCTGGCATTGAATAAAACATGACTAGATATATAAAGAAGAAGAAAATGTAATTCTAACCTTAATCACGATTAAGGTCAGTGATGTCATAGAGTCCAAAAATAGAGATGATTAAATTAGCAGACAAGCAACTACAACAGCTATTATATTTAAAAAATTAACTTAAAAATCAATTTATGGAAAAAAATAAATGGAAAATATAAAAAAGAACATGGAACTTTTGATATTAAAAAATACCGTATTTGAAATAAAAATTCACTAAGTGAATGTAAAATCAAATTAGATGTTACAGAAAAAGATAAGTGAACTTGAAAACATAACAATAGATTATATCCAAACCATAGCACAAAAAAAGCCTTAAAAAAAAAGTGAATGAGTAACACGTGGGGAAAATCAAGACGTTAAACGTACATATAACTGGAGTACAAGAAGTAGAGAAAAGAGAGGAAGGAATAGGAAAATACATTGAAAAAATCGTGTTTGAAAATTTTCTAAGATGTATGATAATTAAATCCACTGATCCAAGAAGCCCATTAAATCCCGAACTTAAGAAACATAAAGAAAATCAGATACAAGTATACCAAATTCAAGTTTCTGGAAATGTTTAACTAAAAGAAAATCTTAAATAATGCTGGTGAGAAAAAGGCCTGTTTCATAGAAGAGAAGAAAAATAAGAATCCCACCAACTTATCTTCAGTACATCTGAAAGAAAAAAGCCTGTCAGGTATGAATTAAACACGAATGAAAACATTCTTCAAAAATGAAACCAAAATTAACTCTACTAACACATGTAATAATACCAAATTTATGTTAGCATTGCTGAACTACAAAAAATGTTCAAGGAAATTATTCAGGCAGAAGGAAAGAATGAGAGGAGGAATAAGGAAAAATCCCAATGTAAAGGTCTTAGATGTAAAATAGCATGATGTATACTATCTGTGCAATATGGTATAAAGACAGAGGGCAATCAGTTAAATATTAATAATTAAATAATGGAAATCACCATAAAAAATTAAAAAGATATTGCTAATAAGCCAAAGATGGCAATACAACTAAATCCTAAATATAATCCAAAATAAGTCATAAAGAAGGGGAAAACAAAAACAAAAAGAACAAGTAAAAAATACAGCAGGATAACAGATTTCATATCAAAAGTCTTACATTTATGTTAAATGTAAACAGTATAAACACACCAATTCAAGGCAGAAATTGTCAGATTGTATAAATAAAGCAGAAGCAAACTATATGTAGTCAACAAAAAAGTACTTCAAATGTAAGTACACACATAAGTAAAATGTAAAATTATTTAAAGAGAAATATCATGTAAACACTATTTAAAACAAACTAGAATTCAGAAAAACAAATAGTACTAGAAACAAAGAAGCACATTTCATTATGTTAAAATAATGAGGTACCATCTCACCAGTCAGAATGGCAATTATTAAAAAGTCAAGAAACAATGAATGCTGGTGAGACTACGGAGAAATAGGAACACTTTTACACTGCTAGTAGGAATGTAAATTAGTTCAACCATTGTGGAAGACAGTGTGGTGATGCCCCAAGGATCCGGAACCAGAGATACCATTTGATCCAGCAATCTCATTACTAGGTATATAATGAAAGGAATATAAATCATTCTATTATGAAGATACATACATGTGTATGTTTATCACAGCACTATTCACAATAGCAAAGACATGGAATCAACCCAAATGCCCATCAATGATAAACTGGATAAAGAAAATGTGGTATATATACACCATGGAATACTACACAGCCATAAAAAGGAATGAGATCATGTCCTTTGCAGGGACATGGATGGAGGTGGAAGTCATTATTCTCAGCAAACTAACACAGGAACAGAAAACCAAACACTGCATGTGTTCACTCATAATTGGGAGCTGAACAATGAGAAAATATAGACACAGGAAGGGGAACAACATACATTGGGGCCTGTTGAGGACTGTGGGGAGAAATATCAGGATAAATAGCTAATGCATGTGAAGCTTAAAACCTAAGTGATGGGTTCATAGGTTTAGCAAACCACCATGGCACACGTTTGCATATATGTGTGTGTGTTGGTGTGTATATACATACACACACATATATATGCATATACATATATACGTATACGTGTGTATATGTGTGTGTGTGTATATATATACACACGTATCTTAGATAACAAATAGAAAAATAGAAAGAAACCAGGGCAAACACACAAACACACACACACACGCACACACACACAGAACTGAAAGAAGTGAACAAATCTATAGTTACAGTTCACGATTTCAAAACTTAACTTTCTGGAATTGATGGAGAAAGCAAAAACAAGGATAATCTATAAAACCCACAAGTAAAATCAAGCACTCAGACAAACCCAGAATATCCTACTACTGTAATTGTGGTGTGCAATCCACTTATAATTCTAGGATGAAGCCCATACATAAATCTATCAAAAACAATAATAGCTATAGCAACAAGTAAAGAGATAGATAATATACAAATATGTAAGTTGAGACAAGCAAAAGTCAAAACGTGGAGGAGATAAAGTTAACATGTAGAATTTCTTTCTCTGTGTGTGTGTGTGTGTGTGTGTGTGTGTGTGTGTGCGCGTATGTTTGCCCTGCTTTCTTTCTATTTTTCTATTTGTGATCTAAGATAAGTTGTCTTCTCTTTAAAATAACTTGCTATATATATAGAATTATTTTTGTAAGCCTTATGGCAACCACAGCACAAAAACTTATAATGGATTCACTAAAAATAAAAAGCAACAAATTATACTACAAGAAAAAAATCACTTATCCACAAAGGAAGAGAGTAAGAAGGAGGAAAAACAGAGTCGCATAACAGCCAGAAAACAGGCTACAAAACGGCAGAAGTACTCACTCTATCAATAACACTTATCAATAATAACTCTGAATGTAAATAGTCTCGATTCTCCAATCGAAAGGCATATAGTGGCTGAATGAATTTTAAAAAACAGGACCCAACTACATGCTTCATTCAAGAAACACACTTTACCTATAAAGATGCATATAGGCTGAAAGTAAAGGAGTAATACAAGATACTCCATGCAACTGGAAACCAATAAAGAGCAGAAGTAGTTATACTAATATCAGATAAAACAGACTATAAATCTAAGTTTATAAAAAGAGGAGAATAAGTTCATTACATAATCATAAAGGGGTCAATTCAACAACAGAATATAACAGTCATAAATATGTGTGCACTCAACACCAAAGGTCACAAGTATGCAAAGTAAACAGGAACAGATCTAAAGGGAGAAATAGAATGCAAAACAATAATAGTAGGCAACTTTAGCACCACACTCTCAGTAATGGACAAATCATCTAGACAGAAAATAAAAAGAGAAACAATGGGATAAAACTACATGCTAGATAAAATAGACCTAATTGGCATTTACATAACATTTCAGCCAACTGCTGCAGAATATTAATTATTTTCATCACTACATGGATCAACCTCCTGAACAGACCATATCTTAGGCAAAAATACAAGTCTGAACAAATACAAAAAAGCAGAAATCGTATCAAGTATCTTTTCTGACCACAATGGAATAAAACTAGAAATCAATAATAAGAGGAACTCGGGAAATAGACAAACATACAAAATTTAAACAACATACTTCTGAAGAATCAACGAGTCAATCGAGAAGTTAAGAAGTATATTTAAACATTTCTTGAAACAAATGAAAAGGAATATAACATACCAAAATATATGGGATATGGCAAAAACAGTATGAAGAGAGATTATAGCAAGAAACACCTGTATCAAAAAAGTTGAACAATTTCAAATAAACTACTTAATGATGTACCTCAAGGAATAAAAAGCAAATTAGTAGAAGTAAAGAAGTAATACATACTCTATAGAGAAGAAATAAATGAAATTGAGACCAAAAAGTACAAAAGCCAAATGAAACATAAACACGATGTTTGGAAAAAATTTAAAAAGTGGTGAGCCTTCAGCTAGACTAAGAATAAAGGAGAGAAGACTCAAATAAATAATATCAAAAACAAAAAAGAATATCTAAAAACTGAGACCTCAGTAACACAAATAATCATTAGATACTATTATGAGCAACAACACACCAATAATTTAGAAAACCTAAAATAAATAAATTCCTGTACACATACAACCTATGAAGATTTAATCATGAAAAAAGAGAAAACTTCAATCAATTAAGAAATAATAAAATTGAGCCTGACTTTTTAATGATCGCCATTCTAACTGGTGTGAGATGGTATCTCATTGTGGTTTTCATTTGCATTTCTCTGATGGCCAGTGATGATGAGCATTTTTTCATGTGTCTGTTGGCTGTATGAATGGCTTCTTTTGAGAAATGTCTGTTCATATCCTTTGCCCACTTTTTGATGGGGTTGTTTGTTTTTTTCTTGTAAATTTGTTTGAGTTCTTTGTAGGTTCTGGATATTAGCCCTTTGTCAGATGAGTAGATTGCAAAAATTCTCTCCCATTCTGTAGGTTGCTGTTCACTCTGATGGTAGTTTCTTTTGCTGTGCAGAAGCTCTTTAGTTTAATGAGATCCCATTTTTGTCAATTTTGGCTTTTGCTGCCGTTGCTTTTGGTGTTTTAGACATGAAGTCTTTGCCCATGCCTATGTCCTGAATGGTACTACCTAGGTTTTCCTCTAGGATTTTTATGGTATTAGGTCTAACATTTAAGTCTCTAATCCATCTTGAATTAATTTTCGTATAAGGAGTAAGGAAAGGATCCAGTTTCAGCTTTCTACTTATGGCTAGCCAATTTTCCCAGCACCATTTATTAAATAGGGAATCCTTTCCCCATTTCTTGTTTCTCTCAGGTTTGTCAAAGATCAAATGGCTGTAGATGTGTGGTATTATTTCAGAGGATGTGGAGAAATAGGAACACTTTTACACTGTTGGTGGGATTGTAAACTAGTTCAACCATTATGGAAAACAGTATGGCGATTCCTCAAGGATCTAGAACTAGATGTACCATATGACCCAGCCATCCCATTACTGGGTATATACCCAAAGGATTATAAATTATGCTGCTATAAAGACACATGCACACGTATGTTTATTGCAGCACTATTCACAATAGCAAAGACTTGGAATCAACCCAAATGTCCATCAGTGACAGATTGGATTAAGAAAATGTGGCACATATACACCATGGAATACTATGCAGCCATAAAAAAGGATAAGTTTGAGTCCTTTGTAGGGACTTGGATGCAGCTGGAATCCATCATTCTTAGCAAACTATCACAAGAACAGAAAACCAAACACCGCATGTTCTCACTCATAGGTGAGAACTGAACAATGAGATCACTCGGACTCAGGAAGGGGAACATCACACACCGGGGCCTATCATGGGGAGGGGGGAGGGGGGGGAGGGATTGCATTGGGAGTTATACCTGATGTAAATGACGAGTTGATGGGTGCAGCACAGCAACATGGCACAAGTATACATATGTAACAAACTTGCACGTTATGCACATGTACCCTACAACTTAAAGTATAATAATAATAAATAAATTTAAAAAAAATAAAAAATAAAAATAAAAATAAAAATAAAATAAAATAAAAAAAATAACAAAATAAATAAAATTGAGCCACAATAACATGTCTCTCATCAAATAAAAGTCCAGGACCTGATAACTTCCCTGCTGAATTTTACCAAGCATTTAAAAAATTAATGCAAATTCTACTCAAACTCTTTTTAAAAATTAAAGAGGTGGAAATATTTCTAAGCTCATCTCTCAAGGCCAACATTACACTGATACCAAAAGCAGATGAAGATACAATGAAGAAGTAAAACTAAGGGCCAATATCACTGATTAACATAGATGCAAAGTTCTCAACCAAATACTACCAAACTGAAATCAACAACATGTTAAAAAATCATTCACTATGATCAAGTGGGATTCATCCAGAAATGCAAGGATGGTTTAACTTACACAAATCCATAAACATGATATATCACATTAACAGAATCAAGAAAAATCAAACCATGTGATTATTGCAATAGATGCTGAAAAGCATTTGACAAAATTCAACATCCCTTAATGACAAAAAAAAAAAAAAAAAAAAAAAAAACCCTCATCACAATGGGTATGGAAGAAATATGCCCCAAAATAAGAAAGTCCATATATAACAGCTACCATCATACTGAATGGAGAAAAACTGAAAGACTTCATTTTACGGTTTGGAACAATACAAGGATGCCTACCTTTACCACTTCTGTTCAACAAATACTGAAAGTACTGGACAGAGCAATTACGCAAGAGAAAAAAAATAATGAACATCTGCATTTGAAAGAAGTCAAATTATCCTTGTTTGAATATAGTATTTTAGCTTTAGAAAAACCTAAACACTCCATCAAAAAACCTTTTTTTTTTTTTTTGAGACGAAGTCTTGCTCTGTCATGCAGGCTGGAGTGCAGTGGCACAATCTCAGCCCACTGCAACCTCTGCCTCCCGGGTTCAAGCGATTCTCCTGCCTCAGCCTCCCAAGTAGCTGGGACTACAGGAGCATGCTACCATGCCCAGCATTTTTTTTTTTTTTTGTATTTTTAGTAGAGATGGGGTTTCTCCATGTTAGTCAGAATGGTCTCAATCTCTTGACCTCGTGATCCACTGGCCTCAGCCTCCCAAAGTACCAGATTACAGGCCTGAGCTAAAAACTCATGCCAAAAACTCTGTGGCCAGCCAAAAGCTCTTAAAACTGATAAACAAATTCAGTAAAGTTGCAGGATACAAAATAAACAATAAAATCAGAAACATTTCTATGTTGTAGTAGCAATCAATCAGGAAAAGATATATATATCCCATTTATATTACCTACAGAAAAAATAAAATACCTAGGAATAAACTTAAAGTAATGAAAGACCTATATAAGGAAAACTATAAAACATTAATGAAAGAAACTTAAGACACAAAAATATGAAAAGATATTTCATGTTCATGATTTAGAAGAATTAATATTTTTAAAATAATAATACTACCCAAAGCAATCTACAGATTAAATGCAATCCCTAGTCTAATACCAATGTTATCATTCACAGAAATAGAAAAAATAATCCTAAAATTTATATGAAGCACAAAAGACATCAAATAGCCAAAGCAATCCAGAGCAAAAAGAACTTGGAAACATCATACTATCTGCCTTCAAAATTTACTACAAAGCTGTAGTAACCACAACATGGTATTTGCATAAAAACAGACACATAGACCAATGGAACAGAATGAAAAACCCAGATATAAATCCACAAATTTATAGCCAACTCATTTTTAACAAAGTTGCCAAAAATACGCAATGGTGAAAGCAAAGTCTTTTCAATAAATGATGCTAATAAAAACCTGGATAATGACATGCAGGAGAATAAAACTAGACCCCTATTCTCAAACCATGCCCCAAATTCAAATAAAAATGGATGGAAGATTTAAATCTAAAATCTGAAACTATGAAGCTACTACAAAAAAAAAAAAAAAATCTTTGGGAACAGAGTCCTAGACATTGGTGTGGGCAAAGATTTTTTGTGTAAGACCTCAAAACCACAGTCAATAAAACCAAAAATTGACAAATGAAATCATATCAAGCTAAAAATCTTCTGCACAGCAAAGGATACAATCAACAAACTGAAGAGACAACCCACAGATGGTGAGAAAATGTTTGCAAACTATATACCTGACAAGTTGTTAATAACCAGAATATATGAAAAGCTCAAACAACTCAATAGAAAAAAAAGTAACTCAATTAAAAACTGGGCAAAAGACCTGAACACACATTTCTGCAAAAGAAACATATACATGGCCAATAGATATCTTTAAAAATGCTCAATGTCAATAACCATCAGAAAAACACAAGTGAGCATGAAAATGAGATACAATATATCAAAATGAGATACAAATATCATCTCATCCCAGTTACAATGGCTTATATCAAAGAGACAGTTAATAACAGATGCTGGCAGGTTGTGAGGAATGGAAATCACTTGTACACTGTTGGTGAGAATGTATATTAGTACAGCTATTACAGAGTCAGTATGAAGGTTCCCCCAAAAAACTAAAAATAGCACCTTCAATAGGAACCAGAAAGTCATGTGAGGTATCACAGTACCTGGTTTGAACATAATATCGAGGAGAGAGGTACTGAAGAGAGTGGGTAAGACACTCTTGCAATGCCTACAACACACCTACCCTAACTCTAGGCCGCACAGATGGAGAGAAAATGTGTGTTTTGAGGGGAGGGAGAGCAACGTGAGTGTGGAGCACTTCACTGGAACTCACTGCTGCCTTGTCACAGCAGAACACAGCACAGGGCCGAATTCTGATAGCGCTCATGGCGGGAGCACATCTAGACCAGCCCTGGGCCAGAGGGAAATTTCTTACACCAGCGGGAAAAACCTGAGTCCTAGCTAGCTTCACCACTAGCTGATGGAATTGGCCTGGGTCCCAGAATAAATGTAAGTGGCAGTCAGGACACAAGGACCACAGTCCTAAGGCAAGTCCTGTTGCTGCACTGGTTTTGTAGGCAGGGGACTTGGGGTGCAACACCAACTGTGGTGTCCAAATGAATGCCTGTGTCACCCCTCCCACAACTCCAGGCACTGCAGCCTCAGTAAAGATTCCTTCTGCTTGACAGAAGGTGAGGGCAGAGTACAGAAGACTGCATCTTGCAACTTGGGTGCCACCTGAGCCAAAGTAAAATGAAGCATCAGGAAGATTCTTGAAACCCCAGATTCCAGGTCTTTGCTCCTGGATGGTGCTTATAGATCCACCTCTGGTCAGGAGGGATTCCACTGCCTTGATAATAAGGACTCAGCTGAATTAACCAACTGCTGACTAAAGTGGTCTTGGGCTTTGGCTAAATAGAAGCAGCAGCAGCAGCCAGGCAATTGTGGCCACAGGCTTTGAGTGAGTCCCAGTATTTTGTGCTCTATAAAAATCTGGGTGTGACCCTGAACAGTGCCAGTTATGGTGGACATGAGAGTGCCCATATCACCCTTTTCCCAATTTCAGATAGCCCAGGGCCAAGAGAGACTCCTTTTGATTGGGGAAAAGACAGTGAGAGACTTTTGTCTTGTGACACAGGGAATTCTCCCTTATCTTACCCAAGTTCACCAAGGCAGTGTCTATAGAAGGCTGCAGGATTTGCACCATTCATGAGCTTATGGAGCCCCCTAGTGCTGAAATGTTGCAGTGACCACAGGCTTTGGTCACAACACTCACTCCCCTTGGAATTTGTAAAAAGCCCTCTCAAGGGTACAAACAAGTCCAGACTGTGAAAATAAGTTTAAATATATAAGTCTTCCATGCCCAGACATCAGTGAATGCCCTCAAGCACCAAGATCATCCAGGAAAATATGATCTCACTAAATACACAAAATAAGGCACTAGCAACCGATAATGAAGTGATGGAGATATGTGACCTTTCAGACAGGGGATTCAAAATTGTTGTATTAAGGAAGTTCAATAAATGTTAAGATAACGCAGAGAATGAACTCAAAATTCTATCACAAAAATTGAACAAAGGATTGAAATAATTTAAAAATTCAAGCAGGCATTCTGGAGTTTAGAAATACAATTGAGAAACATAAAAATGCATCAGAGTCTCAACTGCAGCACTGATCAAGCAAGAAAGAATTACTGAGCTCAAAGATAGGTTATATCAATATAGACAATTAGAGGAGAAAAAAGAAAAAAGGATAAAGGAGAATAAAGAATGACTAAAAAAATCTAGAAAATAGCCTCAAAAGGACAAATATAGGAGTTATTGGCCTTAAGGAGAATGGAAAGGGAAAGAAAGTTTATTCAAAGAAATAATAACAGAAAATCTTCTAAAACTTGGGAAAGATGTGAATATTCAAGTACAAGAATATTTTAAAAATCCAATAAATTTAACCCAAATAAGATTACCTCAAGACATGTAATAAACTCTCAAAGGTCAAAGATACAGAAAGGATCCTAAAAGTAGCAAAGAGGAGGAGGAAAGAAGAAGAAGAAGAAGAAGAAGAAGAAGAAGAAGAAGAAGAAGAAGAAGAAGAAGAAGAAGAAGAAGGAGAAGAAAGAGAGAAGAGAAGAAGAAGAAAGAGAAGAAGAAGAAGAAGAAGAAGAAGAAGAAGAAGAAGAAGAAGAAGAAGAAGAAGAAGACGAAGAAGAAAGAAGAAGAAGAAGAGGAAGGAGGAGGAGGAGGAGGAGGGGAGGGAAGAGAAGAAGAGGAAGAAGAAGAGAAGAAGAAGAAGAAGAAGAAAGAAGAAGAAGAAGAAGAAGAAGAAGAAGAAGAAGAAGAAGAAGAAGAAGAAGAAGAAGAAGAAGAAGAAAACATATAAATGAGTTCTGATGTGTCTAGCAGCAGAAACTGTACAGGTCACGAGGAAGTGGGATGACAAAGTCAAAGTGCTGATGGAAAAAAAAGTCTTTCAACCTAGAATATTACATTAATCAAAGTTATCCTTCAAACACAAACTAGAAAGAAAGACTTTCCTAGACAAACAAAACCTGAGAAATTTGTCAACACCAGACTTGCCTTAAAAGACATGCTAACGGGAGGCCAGGCATGGTGGCTCACACCTGTAATCCCAGCATTTCAGGAGGCCAAGGCAGGTAGATCACGAGGTCAAGAGATCAAAACCATCTTGGCCAAAATGGTGAAACCCCATCTCTACTAAAAATACAAAAAAAAAATTGCTGGGCATGGTGGTGTGCCTCTGTAGTCCCAGCTACTCGGGAGGCTGAGGGAGGAGAATTGCTGTAACCTGGGTGGCAGAGGTTGCAGTGAGCCAAGATCGCACCACTGCACTCCAGCCTGAAGAGAGAGTGTGACTGCATCTCAAAAAAAAAAAAAAAAAAAAAAAAAAAAAAAAAGAGAGAAAACAAAAAGTCAAAAAAATGAGGACAGGGTGGAATAAAAAAGTGTAGAAGTTTTTAATTTTCTCTTTGTTTTTTTGTTTGCTTTTTTCCCTTTCTTTGTAACTAGAGTTAAGCTGTCATTGGTTCAAACTAATTTGTATAAAATGTTATTTGCAAGGCTTATGGTAACCACAAAACAAAAACTTATAACAGATACATAAAAATAAAAAGCAAGGAATAACATACTAGAGGAGAAAAACACTTTTACAAAAAAGAAGACAGGAAGGAAGAAAGGACCACCCAAACAACCACAAAACAGATAACACGATGGCAGTAGTAGTAAGTCTTTACCTATCAGTAATAACAATGAATATAAATGGACTAAATTATTCAAAAGACATAGAGAGGTGGAACCAATAAAAAACATGACCCAAATATATGATGCTTACAAGAAACTCACCTCCTATAAAAACACATATAGATTGAAATTCAAAGAATGGAAAAATATACATTCCATGGAAATGTAAACTAAAAAGAGCAGGAGTAGCTATAATTACATCAGATAAAATATATTTCAAGAAAAAAACTGAAAATGGTCTTTATGTAATGATAAAGGGATTGATACAGCAAGGTAATATAACAGTTATAAATATACATGCATCCAATGCTGGAGCACTCAGATATATAAAGCAAATATTATTAGAGCTAAAGAGAGAGAGAGATCCCAATACCATAATAGATTGAGGCTTCAACATCCATTTTCAGCATTGGACAGATCATCTTGACAGAAAATCAACAAAGAGACATCAGACTTAAGATTTACTACAGACCAAATGGACCTAGTAGACATGATCTGATTTCAAAGTATACTACAAAGCCATAGAAAACAAAACAATATGGTACTAGAATAAAAACAGATGCCTCAAACAATGGAACAGAATAGATAATACAGTTATAAATCTATCCATTATGGTTGTCTCATTTTTGACAAAGGTGCCAAGGACATACAATGGGTAAAGCACAGTATCTCCAATAAATAGTGCTAGAAAAAATTGGATATCCGTATGCAGAACAATGAAACTAGACCCTTATCTCTCACCATGTATAAAAATCAAGTAAAAATGGATTAAAGACTTACATCTAAAAATTGTAACTATAAAACTACCAGAAGAAAACATTGGGGTAACACTCCAGGAGATTGATGTGGGCAAACATTTGTTGAGTAAGACCTCAAAAACACAGCCAACTAAATCAAAAATAGACACATGAAATCACATCAAGCTAAAAAACCTTCTGCACAGCAAATAAAGCAACTTTTCACAAACTGAAAATACAGCTTACAGAATGTGAGAAAGTGTTTGCAAACTTCCAATCTAACGAGGGATTGATATCCAGAATAAATAAGGATCTCAAACAACTCAATGGCAAAACAAACAAAACAAATAATCTTATTTAAAAATGGACAAAAGATCTGAAAACATATTTCTGCAAAGAAGACACACAAATGACCAAAAGTATATGAAAAAAAAATGCTCAGCATCACAGATTATCAGAGAAATGCATTACAATGAGATATTATTTCATTTCAGTTAAAAAGGCTTATATCTGAAAGGCAAGCAATAACAAATGTGGAGAAAGAGGAGCCTTTATACACTGTTGGTAAGAACAGATGTTACCAACATACAGCAACTATGGAAAACAGTATAAAGCTTCTCCCAAAAAACTAAAAACAGAACTACCATGTGATCCAGCAATCCCACTGCTAGGTATATGTCTGTAAGAAAGGCAATCAATATATCAAAAATATATTTGCACTCCCATGTATTACAGCAGTACCCACAACAGCTAAGATATGGAATCAACCTCAGTATCCATTAATGGATGAATAGACAAAGTAAATATTATACGTATTGTATTAGTCTGTTTTCAGACTGCTATAAAGAACTTCCCTGAGACTGGGTAATGTATAAAGTAAAGAGGTTTAATTGACTCACAGTTCTACATGGCTGGGGAGGCCTCAGGAAACTTACAATCATGGCAGAAAGGGAAGCAGGCATATCTTACATGGCAGCACGTGAGGAGTGTGTCAAGGAAGCGAAGGGGGAAGAGACCCTTATAAAGCCATCAGATCTCTTGAGAACTCATTATCACAAGAACAGCATGGGGGAAACTGCTCCCATGATCGATCCAATCATCTCACACTAGGTCTCCCCCTCAAAACATGTGGATTACAATTCAAGATGAGATTTGGGTGGGGACACAAAACCTAACCATATCACATATACACAATGAAACATTATTAAGCCATAAAAAAGAATGCAATAATATGGATGCAACTGGGGGACATTTTAAGTGAAATAAGCCAGGAAGAGAAAAACAAATATCACATGTGTTCACTAATATGTAGGAGCTAAAGAGAAAGAACTCATGGAGATAAGGAGTACAACGGTGGTAAGTAGAGGCTGGGAAGGATGCTGTGGAGGGGAGAATGAAAAGAGATGGTTAATGGGTACAAAAATACGGTTAGATAAAATGAATAAGATCTAATGCTCAGTAGCACAATACAGAAACTAAAGCTAACAATAATTTATTGTACATTTCAAAATAACTAAAAGAGTGGAATTGGAATGTTTCAAACACAAAGAAATGATAAATAATTGCGATAGATATGCCATTTACCCTGATTTGATCATTATACATAGTATGCTTGTATCAAAACATCACATGTACCCTATAAATACGTACAATAGTTATGTATCTGTTATAATTAAAAATTAAAAATTGAAGAAAATCGCCCATGAACCTAAAGTACAAAATATTTCCAATAATTTTAATAAGATGTATCTAACAATACTTGAAAATCATAATACATCATGATAAATGGAACTTCTTCCAAATAAGCAAAGTTGGTTTAACAATTTAAAAAATTAATGTATTCCTTTATACTAAGGACATTAAAAAAAGGATTAAAGATAGGGCACTCTCTCAACTTGATACAGGACATTTATGAAAAACTTATATCTAACATCACACTTAATGATAAACAAACTGAGTGCTTTCCCTGCAACATC
The DNA here is from genome assembly GCF_024542745.1 of Macaca thibetana thibetana. Classification (NCBI taxonomy): domain Eukaryota; kingdom Metazoa; phylum Chordata; class Mammalia; order Primates; family Cercopithecidae; genus Macaca; species Macaca thibetana. The sequence continues at coordinate 25,838,616 of NC_065582.1, read as the reverse complement.
AGGATTGTTCAATCACATTATTTCTAGTTAATATTGAATTAGGGTTCTAGCCAATTCAATAGGGCAAGAAAGGAAGTAAAAACTATGCTGAATGTTAAAAGAAAAGCAAAACAAAATTGACTTTATTCTAAAAACATAATCAGTTATATAGAAAAGCCTAATGAATCTCACAAAAAGCAATTACAATTAATTGAATTAAGACAAACTACACAATTGAAAGCCAATATGCATGTCAATTGTATTTATATATTCTGACCACAAACAATAAGCTATAATTTTCCAAAACACCATTTACAATAGCATCTAAACCAATAATACTTAAAGATAAATTAAAGTATATGTAAGACCTAGTCACTGAAAACTACAAAACATTGCTGAAATAAAGATAAATAAATATATTATTGTATGTTTATTTCAGTATCAATATAATTATGTGAATTCTTCCTAAATATATTTATAGATTCAACGCAGTAACAAGCAAAGTCTTAGTACCCTTTGTATAAAATTTTATACTCTAATTGTAAAGTTTATATGGAAATGCAAAGAACCTAAATCAGCAAAAAGAAAAAGTTGAAAAAGATCAAAGTTGAGGAACATGCGTTATCAGGTTTCAAGATTTTATAAAAAGCCACAGGAATTAAAACTTTGTGGTGCTGGCATATGGATGGACAAATGGATCAAGAGAAATAAATAGAAAGTTTCTGAGTATACCCACACTTATGCAGTCAATTGATTTGTCTACAAATCTGCCAGGATAATTCATCAAAAATAATTATGTATTTTTTAAACAAATGGTCCACTAATATCTGTGTATATATTTGGAAATAAATAAAAATTGAACTTTGCTTCACACCATATACAAAATTTCACTCAAATTAGAGCAAAGATCAAAATGTAAGATTCAAGACTATAAAACTTCTAAAAGGAAACATACGATAAAGTTTTTTGGCTAAGGAAATTTGTTTTTTTTTTTACTAAAAGAAATTCAGATCATACATAAAAATTGATAAATTTTATTCAAATAACAACTACCATGTCTTTGAAAGACACTGTTAAAGAAATGAAAAGGCAAGTTATGACATGGAAAGACATACTTAACATATATGGCAACATATATATGATTATAAATATCTATATATTTATACCTTAACCTCTATATATCTGTCTATTTAAACATAGTTATATATTACAAATATGGAAAAAAGCTGTTATCACTCAATAATAGGAAGACAATCTAATATAAAATTGGCAAATTATTTTAATGAATGTTTCATCAAAGAAGATATGTAATTGACAAATAAGCATATCAAAAATGCCCAATATAATAAATAACCTGGGAAATGCAAATTAAACCATAGATACCACTACATAACCCATTAGTAAAACATATTTTAAAAAGTTATATTATTATGCTTGTGTTTATTATATTCACATACTATTGTATAATTGACATAACTTCCTAATAAATTAAACTTTCCGCCTTTTACTGCTACTTTTGCTAATCATAATAATGCACGGGACTCATCACAGAATGTGATATGGTGGTTTTCAAGTCAACAATTTCCATATGAAGGACAAAGTGCTATTGGATGGCACTTAGGTTATTTTGCAATAACCATCTACTAAGTTAGTTCCTCTAAGTTTTACCTTCAATAACCATAATCCACAACAGAGGTTACTATATTGGCCCTTCTTAAATTGCCTGTGATTTTCTGAAAGTGTCTATGATTTCCTGATCTCTCTTCTATTCTGCTCAACTCTGTATCCTGAGGCTGATCACCATAGACTACATCTTGGTCTTCTGCCTTTGGTTGGGTTTGGTAAGTGGGATGCATCAGCAAAGGAACGAAGAGTGTGAGGTTAGTGAGGTTAGGGTATTAGTCTTCCAATTCTCTGTTTCTTACATTTCCAACAGTACTTGCTTTCCTATAACACCTGTTGAGTGGGTCTTCAATTGCGCTAGGTCTCTCCAGGTGCACTGCATTTTCTTTGCTGTTCCCTGCAGGATTTCCACTACTATAATTATTCACGAAGTGCCTCACTATCCCTTTTTGGTTCACTTAACTCTTCCTTCTTTAAATTATTTTTAGTAAAACCATTTTGAGTATGCCATCTGTTTTCCGCCACAGACCTAAATGATACAATAACTGGTATCATGAGTGAGATTCTGGGATGGGTTTGCTCTCTTATCTGTGAGCAGATGGAAAACCCCATTGTTGAGGGAAATAGAACACTGCAATCTGTGACAAAGTAGCATCACAATTTTCAATTTCTCACTAGAATGATGTGAAATGAATTATTGATTGAGCACAAAGCACTGGGCAATCAATTGTCTTTGACACTTAGTGGATATGGTAAAAATGGTGATTGCAAAATTTACAGAAGGAGGCAAAACTGCTTCTGACAATTCTGGAGAATTTACACAAAGATAAATATATACTTAAAACACTGAGCGCCCAATTCATGTCACAGGTGGAGATCCAGAATACCTTAACAGCAGTTTTAAAACAATCCCTTATTTGGGATCGTATAGGGCAGACACAGCTGAAGACAAAGCCTGAGGCATAATTGTAAGAGTGTAGAGTTGTAATGTTAGTGAAATGTGCAACTTGACAAATTGTTTATGCTAAGAAAAGTTGTTGAGAAAGAACAATGAGATTAGGGCAAAAACAGGCCAAACTGAAAATTTTAATTCAAAAGCCCTCCCATATTGTTTTTGGCAGTGGAAGCAGTTCATCTCCTTTATTTCAGAGAACCAATCTTCCTTACAAAAAACTGTTTTAGTGACTTCACTTTGTGTGCAGTTGGCTCAAAAATAGTATGCTGATTTTACTCAGGATTTAACTTCACCATCTTTTATTGCCTCCAGTTTCTTCATCAGAGTTTACTAGAGAGGAAAGCGAAAAGTCTCTTTCCAAATAAATAAATAAATTGTATATACTGAGGTATTTGTAGGACCTTCGCCAATTTCATTTGTCTAGATCTGGCAGGGGAGTTTTGGGAAATGATCTAGTGATGTTATACCAAGAAAGAGGAATTATGACATTGGACTGTGCTTAAGCTCAATATAGGAATGTCAAGCAAGGATTATGGATAAAATACGAGATGAAGTATCTATGTTTGGCAGGGATATATCTGAATCAAGTTCCCACTGAAGTTTCACACTCCTTAGTCTGGTCCTAGACCTATATCAGTTTACACACCTGCAGTACATTAACTGAGAAGTCTGCTTACTTCGAAAACTTTGTAACATGGCAACAAGTCTACAGAGTATATCTTCCCCACGCCTTCTCCAGATGGAGTTTTTGCCACTTATCAGGGTGAATAAGCTCTGGAAAAGAGTGAAATACCTAGACGTTCTGTACAACATATGATCCAGGTAGGGCTGGGTGCCATGGCTCTGCCTGTAATCCCAGCACTTTGTGAGGCAAGGCAGGCAGATTGCTGGAACCCAGGAGTTTGAAAGCAGCCTGAGTAACACAGAGAAACCCCATCTCTACAAAAAATACAAAACTTAGCCATGCATGGTTGCACACACCTGTAGTCCCAGCTACAGGGGAGGCTGAGGTGGGAGGATCGCTTGAGTCCAGGAGGTTAAGGCTGCAGTGAACAGTGATCATGCTACTGCACCCCAACCTGGGTGATAAAGACCATAGTGACTATGGTTATGGCTTTGTATTTTGTCCGTGTAGGAAGTGCTCATTTGTTGTTGTTGTTGTTTTGTTTGTTTTAATTAAGGAAAGGACAAAAATAGAAGCTGAGTGTAAAGACAGCAGAATTTGAGGGATATTCCCTCCCATCCATTTCTGTCCCCCCTCCCTTTTTTTTTCTTTTAGTGAACACTTGAGAGGCTGACTTCTATGGACCATATTGCCCAGACCAGTTGGGAAGCAAAAGCCAGGTAAATTATCTGCCTCTAACAACCTCTAACAACCTCTAATAAGGTTGTTAGAGGCAGATAATTTATTTCTTGGGCTAACTCCTGCCTAATTGTGGTCTAGCCAGTGGCTGCTTTCCTCATCAAATGAAACTTCTCTTAGGCAGTATCTTTCTTCCAGGATTTTCTCTCTTACTGGATCATGGTAATATCATTTAATTCTGTGAATAAAATGGTGTCCTGCTGATACTAGTCTCAGAGTGCTTCACCATCCCATTTTTTATTTACTTAACCCCATAAATATTTATATTTGTTTTTCCTTGAGCCTTTGAAATTAAGGCTTTGTGAATTAAAAAATTAATTTCTATCAAGTCCAATTTTTCTTTTCTGAGCTTTGCTTTTTGTATTATATCCCAAAACTCTTTGCCTAACACAAAGACAAAAGATTTCTCCTACAGTTTCTTATAGAAGTTTTATCATTTTACATTTATATTTGAAAATATGGTCCATTTTTGATGAGCCTGGCCAACATGGTGAAACCCTGTCTCTACTAAAAATACCAAAAATTTAGCCGGGCTTAGTGGCAGATGCCTCTAATCCTAGCTAGTCAGGAGATGAGGACAGGAGAATCTTTTGAACCTGGGAGGTGGCGGTTGCAGTGAGCCGAGATCGCTCTATTGCATTCCACCCTGGGCAACAAGAGTGAACCTCCATCTCAAAAAATATATATATATATATACACATATGGTCCATTTTTAGTTAGTTTTACATAAGGTGTGAAATACACATCCAGGTTAATTTTATTGTCTATGGAAATCCAAATGTTCAGCAACATTTGTTGAAAAAATATTTTATATGATATTTTGGTAGAGTAAAAGACTTCTATCAATTCCAATTATTCCCTCGTATTCTTTGTGCATTTTTTGTTATATATTTTACTTTTACATATGTTATACAAGTACAATGTATTGTTGTTATTTTTTCATTAGTCAAACCCTATTGATTGTGCTATGTCTCTTGCCAAGAGCCACTAATACATTGTCCCAAGATTTCCTCTTCTTTATAACTGTACTGTCCAATACATAAGCTACTAGCCAAGTATGACTAATTAAATTAACTTAAAAATCACTTTCAATTGAAGACAAGAAGGATGACTGGATGGATGACCAGATCCAGGAAGCACTGCTTCCAATGAGACAGACCAAAATATAGAGTAAACCAACATACTTTGGCAGATATTTGGACAGAGAACATTGACAGTCAACGGAGAGCTGACACAGAAACAAGGGCGGAAGAGAGAGAAAGCTGAAAACCATATGTGGGGTACACAAATGCTAGGGCTACCTGAATGGCTCCTGGGAAACAGGTGAGTTAAGGGAAGGATGGACAGCCCATTCCTGCCACAGACCTCTGGGATCCTAGCTAAAGGTGACCCTGTATCTACCATGAACATTCGAACTGGCAAAGAGATCATCCCAGAGAGTGGGCAGAGATAGGGCTTCAGCCAGCCTGAAGCCCAGGAGCTTTTGTGCATGAAGCTGCTGCAGCGGAGTGCGGCCACAGCTTCCAAAGCCCCACTCATGGTTCCCCATCTCCGTCCAAGTATTTCTAGTCCCAGCTGACAGCTGGTCCAGGAGAGAGTGAGGCTGACTTTTCTTCAGGACTGGGCACATCCGTTGCCTAGACCTTCCTGCTCACCAGCCCCTCCTAGGGCCCCTGCCTGGCCACCCCACAGAAAGGGGTGCACAGCACAGCCTCCACTGCCTAGCCTGGGTATTTTGCTCTACTCGAGGACTTTTCTGGAATCCTGGGAGCACTTTTTGGCAGCTAGAGCATCATTCACAGGGTCCAGAGGACAGAAGTGTGGCCTGGGTCCAGCACCCCAGGGCTGCAGCATGCACCTCAGGCATATTGAGTCAAGATCTGTGGACAGCACTTGAGTTGGGAAAAAGGCCCCACTCTCAGAGCACAGAGAGGCGTGAGACACATGGGTTCACTGGCCAGCATGGGAGCAGGGCATCCCTCCCAATGCAGGGCCAGTAATGAAAAGGTGTGTTCTGTCTCCTTGCTGAGACCTCTTCCCTGGAGAGCCAAGCAATTTGGAACACCTAACAAAAGAAATATGACTGTGTCACCATTGATTGAAGGGGGCTCCCCCAAGGCCCAGAAGTAGACCAGGTAAGGGTGTCATTTGTCTTCCCTGCACACTACAGAGCACTGCTTGCAACACAAGGAAATACAAAAGCGCTGCTAAAAGAAGTAAGAACCCATCTGTCAGCCATTACTCTTAAGCACCATCTACTGGATCACAGCCCAAACTACAATGCTAAAAATATTCTGCCAATATAGACCCATGTGATACAAAGAGCAAGAATCTATAAATAAATAAATAAATAAATAAATAAAATCCTAGACAGAGGGCTGGCCCTCTGAAAATACTTAAAATAAAGATAATTGGCTATATTCAGCTTACAATACAATTAAAAAAACAAAACAAAACAAAACAAAACAAAACAAAACAAAACAAAAACACCAGCTCTCTCAAATGAGAAAGAATCAGCTTAGGAGGTCTGGCAATTCAAAAAGCCAGTATCCCTTTACCTTCAAATGAGTCCACTAGCTTCCCAGAAATAGTTCTTAAACAGACTGAAATGACTGAAATGACAGACATAGAATTCAAAATCCGGATGACAAGAAAGCTTATTGAGATCCAAGAGAAAGTTGAAACCCAATCTAAAAAATCCAAGTAATCTAGTAGAACAACCCAAAAGCTGAAAAATGAACTAGCCATTTTAAGAAAGAACCAAACTAAATTCTGGAACTGAAAAATTCACTACAAGAATATCAAAATACAATTTGAAGTATTATTAGCAGAATAAACCAAGATGAGGAAAGAATTTCATAGCTTAAAAATCACTTTAAATCAAATCAGAATAAAAATACAGAAAAAAAGAATTTTTGGAAATGAACAAAACGTCTGAGAAATATGGGATTATGTGAAGAGACTAAACCTATGACTCACTGGCATTCTTATGAGGGAAAGAGAAAGAATAAGCAACTTGTTAAATATTTTTGAGGGCATAGTCCGTGAACATTTTTCTGATCTCACTACAGAGCTTGACATACAAATCCAAGAAATATAAAGGACCCCTGCTAGATACCATACAAGCTGACCACCCCTCAAGTACAGTTATCAGATTCTCCAAGGTCAACATGAAAGAAAAAATGTCTTAAAGGCAGCTAGAGAGAAGAGTCAGGTTACATACCAAGGGAATCCCCACCAGGCTAACAGCAGATCTCTCAACAGAAACCTTACAAGACAGAAGATATTGGTGGCCTATTTTCAGCATTCTTAAAGAAAAAAAAAAAATTACAGCCAAGAATTTTATATCCTGCCAAACTAAGTTTCATAAGTAAAGGAGAAATAAAATCTTTCTCAGACAAGCAAACACTAAAGGAATTCATTAAAACTAGACAAGCTTTACAAGAAGTCCTTAAGAGAGTGCTCAATATAGACACGAAAGAATGACACATACTAACACAAAACACACTTAAGTACATACCCCACAGACACTAAAAGCAACTACATAATCAAGTCTACAAAACAACCAGCTAACAATAAGATGACAGGATCAAAATCTCTAATGTCAGTCCTAACCCTAAATGTAAATGGTCTAAATACCCCACTTAAAAGACAGAGTTGCATACTGGATAAATAGTCAAGACCCACCCATCTCCTGTCTTCAACAGACCCATCTCACATGTAGTGATAACCACAGGCTCAAAGTAAAGGGATATAACAAGATCTACCATGCAAATGGAAAACAAAAGAACAGCAGGAGTCACTATTCTTATATCAGGTAAAATATATATTAAACCAACAGCAATTAAGTAGGACAAAGAAGGGCATTACACGATAAAGGCTACAATTCAACAAGAAGACTTAACTATACTAAATATATTTGCACCCACTGGAGCACCCATATTAAAAACAAAACAAACAAAAAGACAAGCTCTTCTTAAAATATGAAAATACTTAGCCACAAAATAATAGTAAGAAATTTCAAGACTCCACGGATAGCATTACACAGTTAATTGAGGCAAAAAACTAACAAAAAAATTTTGGACTTAAATGTGACATTCAATCAATTGAATCTGATAGACATCTACAGAACAATCCACCCAAAGATCACAGAATATACATTCTTCTCATCTGCACACAGAACATATTCTTTAAAATGGACCACATATTGCCATAAAGCTAGGATCAATAAATTCAATAAAACAAAATCATACCAACCACACTCTCAGAACACAGTAAAATAAAAACAGAAATTACTATCAAGAAGGTCTCCCAAAACTACACAAGCACACAGAAATTAAACAACTTGCTTCTGAATAATTCCTGAATGACCAACAAAATTGAGGCAAAAAAAATTATTAGAAATTAATAAAATTTGGGACACAGCTTGCCAAAATTTCTGGGATGCAGATTAAGCATGTTAAGAGAAAAGTTTATAGCACTAAATTCTTTCATCAATAAGTTAGAAACAAATTAACAATCTAACTTTGCACCTCAAGAAACTAGAAAACAACAGCAAATCAACCAACCCCAAAGCTATATAAAAAAAAGGGAAGGAACTAAAATTAGAGAGGAACTGAATTAACTTGAGAGGCGAAAATTCATGCAAAACATCAGTGAAACCAAGAATTTGTTTCTCAAAAGAATAAGAAAGATTGATAGATTACTAGCTAGATTAACAAAGAAAAAAAGAATATTTAAATAAGTGCAATGAAAAATGGCAAGGACGGTATTACTCCCAATCCCACAGAAATATAAAAGATTATCAGAAACTATTATGAATAACTCTAGGCACAAAAATTAGAAAATATAGAGGATATGGATAAATTCCTGGAAAGACACAACCTCCCAAGATTGAACCAGGAAGAAGGTGAACCTGAAAAGAACAACAAGAAGTTCCAAAAATTGAATCAGCAATAAAAAGAAACCTAATAACAACAACAACAAAAAAAAATCCCTGGTCAAGATGGATTCACAGCCAAATTCCACCAGATATATAAAGAAGACCTGGTACCAATTCTGCTGAAACTATTCCAAAAAAACTGAGAAGTAGGGGTTACTCCCTAACTCACCCTACAATGCCAGCATCAGCTTGATAACAAAGTCTGGCAGAGATACAATGAAAAAGAAAACTTCAGATCAATATCCCTGATGAATGTAGATTCATAATCCCTCAAGAAAATATTAGCAAACAAAACCCAGTGGCACATTGAAAAGTTAGTACACCACAATCAGGCAAGCTTGCTTCCTGGGATGCAAGACTTGTTCAACAAATACAAATAAATAAATGTTATTCACTACATAAACAGAATTAAAAGCAAAAATCATATAATCATCTCAATAGACACACACAAAAAATCTTTCAATAAAATCCACCATCCCTTAATCATAAAAACCCTCAGCAGATTAGGCATTAAAGGAACTACTCAAAATAATAAGAGCCATCTATGGCAAACGAACAGCCAATCTCATACTGAGTGGACAAAAGCTGGAACCATTCTCCTCGAAAACTGGAATAAGACAAGGATGCCCAGTCTCACAAATACTATTCAACACAGTACTGGAGGTCCTAGCCAGAGCAATCAGGCAAGTGAAAGAAATAAAAGTTATTTAAATAGGAAAAAAAAAGTAGTAAGACTCTGTCTTCATAGATGATATGATTACATACCTAGAATACCTCCACAGTCTCTGCCCAAATGCTCCTAGAATAAAATAAATAACATCAGTAAAGTTTCAGGATACAAAATCAATGTACAAAAATCAGTACCATTTCTATACACTAATCATGCTCAAGCTGAGAGTCAAATCAAGAATATAATCCCATTTGCAATAGCCACGAAAAATGAAACACCTAGTAATATGTCTACAGGAAGTGAAAGATCTCTATAAAGAGAACTAAAAAACACTGCTGAAAGAAGCCAGAAATGACACAAATAAACAGGAAAACATTCCATCCTAATGGATTGGAAAAATCAATATTGTTAAAATGACCATACTGACCAAAGCAATTTACAGATTCAATGCTATTCCAATCACACTGCCAGCATCATTTTTCACAGAATTATACAAAAGTATTTAGAATTACATTTGTAAGCAAAAACAGAGCCCCAACAGTCAAAGCAATCCTAAGCATAAAGGACAAAGCTGGAGGCATCACAATACCTGTCTTTAAGCCTACAGTACCAAAACAGCATGCTACAGGTAAAAAAATAGATATATAGATCAATGGATCTATATCCACAGTAGAAAAACCCAGAAATAATCCTGCTCACCTACAACCATCTGATCTTCTACAAAGCTGACAAAACAAGCAATGGGAAATGATTCCTTATTTAATAAATGGTGCTGGGAAAACTGGCTAGCCATATGCAGAAGAATCAAACTGTACCCTTATCTTTTACCATATATAAAAATTAACTCAAGATGGATTAAAGATTTAAATGTACGATGACAAATTATAAAAATCCTAGAAGAAAATCTAGGAAGTACCATTCTCAATATCAGCCTTGGCAAATAATATTTGGCTAAGTTCCCAAGAGCAATTGCAACAAAAACAAAAATTGGTAAGTGGGATCTATAAAGAGCTTCTGCACTACAAAATAAATTATCAACAGAGTAAACAGGCAACCTACAGAATGAGAGAAAATATTCACAAACTATGCATCTGACAAAGGTGAAATGTCCAGAATCCATAAAGAACTTATCAACAAGCAAAAATTAAATAATCTCACTAAAAAATGGGCAGAGAAGCTAAACAAACACTTCTTTAAAAAAAAACATACAAGTGGCCAACAAACATGTGAGAAAATGCTCATCATTATTAGTCATCAGAGAAATGCAAGTTAAAACCACAATATCTCATACTAGTCAAAATGGCTATTATTAAAATTCCAAAAATAATAGATGCTGGTTAGACTATGGAGAGAAGGGAATGCTTATGCAGTGTTGGTGGGAATGTCAATTAATTCAGCCACTGTAGAAAGCAGTTTGGAGATCTGTCAAAGAATTTAAAACAGAGCTACCATTTGACCTAGAATTCCCATTATTGGGTATATACCCAAAGGAAAATAAATCAGTCTTCTAAAAAGACACATGCACTTGTCTGTTCACCACAGTGCTATTCACAATAGCAAAGACATGGGATCAGCCTTTGTGCTCATCAGTGGCGGATTGGATAAAGAAATACTTCATATCCATACAAATGGATGAAATCATATTCTTTTCAGCAACACGAATGCTGCTAGAGGCCAAAATCTTCAGTGAGTTAATGAAGAAACAGAAAACTAAATACCACGTTTTCATTTATAAATGACAGCTAAACAATGGTTACACATGGACGTAAAGATGGGAACAACAGACACTGCAAACTACTAGAAGGGGCAGGGAAACTAGGAGGGAGAATGGATTGAAAAACTTCCTGTTAGGTACTATGTTCACTACCTGGGTGATGTGATCCATACCCCTAACTTCAACATCATACAATATATCCATGTAACAAACTTGCACAGGTACCTCTTGAATCTAAAATAAAAGTTGAAATGAAAAAAAAAAAAAAAAAAAAAAAAAAAAAAAAAAAAAAACTTTCTCAGTTTACATTTAGCTATTATAAGCTACATTTACATTTAGCTTACAATAGCTACATTTCACATGTATCTACTAGCTACATTTCCAGTACGCAGTAGATACATGTGATAGTGACCATCTCACCACACACTGCAGAATGAATGGAGTATTTCTATTGTCTCAGAAAGTGTTGTTGAGCAGCCTCATTGTAAAAACAGTTTGTGGTCATATATGCTTCAGTATAATAAGCCTTATTGAATTTTACCTTCTTTGTATTGATTTGTAGTAACTTTACAAAGTGATATATTTATTTATTGTTGTTTAAATGTGATACTTGAGGTGATTTTCTTAGTTTAATTTAGGATTTGTACATAGCAACCATTAATCTCCTATGAGAAACGCATAAGAAATATCACGGTTGCAAATTCCATTTTTAAAATCTACTGATTTTCTATTAGTCAGTTCACCCACTGCTATATAAAAAAAATAACAGATACTTGGTAATTTATTTAAAAAAGAGGTTTAATTGGCCCATAGTTCCACAGGCTATACAGGAGGCACATAACGGCATCGGCTTCTAGGGAGGCCTCAGGGAACTTACAATCTTGGAGGAAGGCACACAGGAATGAGGAGCTTCATATGGCCAGAGCAGGAGGGAGAGAGAAAGCAAGAAGGTGCTACACAATTTTAAATGACCAGATGTCACGAGAGCCCACTCATTGTCATGAAGATAGTACCAAGGGAGAAATCTGCCCCCATGATCCAATCACCCCCTACAGGCCCTACCTCCCACACTGGGAATTACAATAACTCATGTGAGATTTGGGCAGGGAAACAGATCCACACCATATCAAGATTTAGTAAAATCCTTTATTTTTCACTGACGTGAGATTATACACACACACACACGCATGCACACACACACACATACACACAGACATATATTGTCATTTTTAACTTCTTTTTGTTTTTTCTTTTTGAGATGCAGTCTTGCTCTGTCATTTTTAGTAGAGACAGAGTTTCACCATGTTGGCCAGGCTGGTCTCAAACTTCTGATCTCAGGTGATCCACCCACCTTGGCCTCCCAAAGTACTGGGATTATAGGCGTGAACCATCATACCTGGCCCAGGATTTTAGCTTTTTAAACTTTGTAGTCTATGAAGAAATTTTTGAATGCTTCCTTTCCCCTTTGGGGATTATATCATTCATAGATAATTTGCAAGTAAAAAATTGACAACAGTCAGTAACAAAAACACCAGATAAAGAGAAAACCAATTAGTGGACAGCTACATTTCTTGAAAAGCAATATGTAATGAATACATATCTGTTAATGTTTCTTCTATTTATAAATAATATTTATCAATACTTTAAATCATCATTTACAAAGGGTTCACATATTTAAAATTTTGATAAGAATATAATTTTAATGTAAAATCATAATAAACAAAAACATTTTATAAAACAAGGAGAGTTTAAAAACACCAAAAGATGTCTTTTTTGGAAAAAAATTAAAATATAGCTTAATATTTTAAAAATTTAGAAAAATAACTCATATACCATTTCCATTGTCTTTTAACATTCAAAAATGAAGAAGCATTTTTAATATTCTTCTTAAAAATGAAGTTTAAACTTTTAATAAATTCTTTTAGGAAAGATGAAAAGCTACTCTAAAAAGATAACCTTAGATAATAATTTGCTATCCACTTTAGCATTCTGCTTCAAGATTAAACTCATTGTTCATATGAATACTTTCTGTGAAAGATTTACCTTAACACAAAAGATTCACTCTAACCATGAATGACATATATGAGGGTGATCACTTTTAATAACAATAAAACAACTTTGTGCTATGTCTACAGAATGTCCAGAATGTTATTAGGCACTGTCAGGTATGCAGGAAGCACTGAAGAAATAGCTTTGTGGCAGAGTTAAGACTTATAAAACAGATTCTATTTAGCAATTAGAATAATACAATATCACACATAAACGTGTGGCATAGATAATAACTTCAACATAATGTTCAGCATGAATGAATCAGTATATTTTGGGGAGGAAATTTTTATTGGGAAGGTGAGATTAGAGTGATGGATTGAAAATGCACAGGAGTTCATTCAAGATTTGGCTCTCTGCTTGACTATTGTTGGTGTATAGGAATGCTTGTGCACATTGATTTTGTATCCTGAGACTGCTGAAGTTGCTTATCAGCTTAAGGAGTGGCTGAGATGATGGGGTTTTCTAAATATACAATCACGTTGTCTGCAAACAGAGACAATTTGACTTCCTCTTTTCCTCTCTGAATACCCCTTATTTCATTCTCTTGCCTGATTGCCCTGGCCAGAACTTTCAATGCTATGCTGAATAGGAGTGGTGAGAGAAGGCATCCTTATCTTGTGCCAGTTTTCAAAGGAAATGCTTCAAGCTTTTGCCCATTCGGTATGATATTGGCTGTGAGACTGTCATAGACAGCTCTTATCATTTTGAAATATGTTCCAGGAATACCTATTTTATTGACAGCTTTTAGCATGAAGGGATATTGAATGTTATCAAAGGTCTTTTCTGCACCTATTGAGATAATGATGTGATTTTTGTCATTGGTTCTGTTTATGTGATGGATTATGTCTATTGATTTGCTTGTGTTGAACCAGCCTTGCATCCCAGAGATGAAGCCAACTTGATCGTGGTGGATAAGTTTTTAATGTGCTGCTGGATTCGGTTTGCCAGTATTTTATTGAGGATTTTTGCATCGATGTTCATCAGGGATATTGGTATAAAATTCTCTTTTTTTTGTTGTGTCTCTGCCAGGTTTTGGTATCAGGATGATGCTGGCCTCATAAAATGAGTTAGGTAGGAGCCCTTCCTTTTCAATTGTTTGGAAAAATTTCAGAAGGAATGGTACCAGATCCTCTTTGAAACTCTGGTAGAATTTGGCTATGAATCCACCTGGTCTTGGGTTGTTTTTGGTTGGTAGGCTATTTAGTGCCTTAATTTCAAAACTTTTTATTGGACTATTCAGGAACTCAACTTCTTCCCTGTTTAGTCTTGGGAAGGTAAATGTGTCCAGAAATTTATCCAGTTCTTCTAGATTTTCTAGTTTATTTGCATAGTGGTATTTATTGTATTCTCTGATGGTAGTTTGTATTTCTGTGGGGTCAGGGGTGATATCCCCTTTATCATTTCTTATTGTGTCTATTTGATTCTTCTCTCTTTTCTTCTTTATTAGTCTAGCTAGTGAGGTATCTATTATACTATTTTTTTACAAAAAACCAGCTCCTGGATTGATTGATTTTTTGAAGAGATTTTTGTGTTACTATCTCCTTTATTTCCACTCTAATCTTAGTTATTTCTTGTCTACAGCTAGGTTTTAGATTTCCTTGCCCTTGCTTCTCTAGTTCTTTTAATTGTGATGTTAGGGTGTCAATGTGAGATCTTTATAGCTTTCTGATGTGGGCATTTAGTGCTATAAATTTTCCACTTAATAGAGCTTTAGCTGTCTCTCAGAGATTCTGGTATGTTTTTTCTTTGATTCATTGGTTTCGAAGAACTTCTTGATTTCTGCCTTAATTTCATTATTTACCCAGGAGTCATTCAGAAACATGTTGTTCAATTTCCATATAGTTGTGTGGTTTTGAGTGAGTTCCTTAATCCTGAGTTCTAATTTGATTGCACTGTGGTCTGAGAGACTGTTTTTAGGATTTCAGTTCTTTTGTATTTGCTGAGGAGTGTTTTATTTCCAATTATGTGGTTGGTTTTAGAGTGTCGTGTGGCACAGAGAATAACTATTTTAAATTCATATGGGACCGAAAAAGAGCCTGCAAAGCCAAGACAATCCTAAGCAAAAAGAATAAAGCTTGAGGCATCATGCTACCTGACTTCAAACTATACTACAAGGCTATAGTAATGAAAACAGCATGGTACTGGTACCAAAATAGACACACAGACCAACGCAACAGAATAGAGACCTCAGAAATAACACCACACATATACAGCCATCTGATCTTCAACATACCTGACAAAAACAAGCAATGGGGAAACGATTCCCTATTTAATAAATGATGCTGAAGTCATTTGAACCTGGGAGGCGGAGGTTGCAATGAGCCGAGATCGTGCCACTGCACTCCAGCCTGGGTGACAAAGCAAGACGCCATTTCAAAAAAAAAAAAAAAAAAAAAAAAAAAAAAAGGTGCTGGGAAAACTGGCTAGTCATATGCAGAAAACTGAAACTGGACCCCTTGCTTATACTTTATACAAAAATTAACCCAAGATGGATTAAAGACTTAAATGTAAAACCCAAAACCATAAAAACGCTAGAAGAAAACCTAGGCAATACCGTTCAAGACATAGGCATGGGCAAATATTTTATGAGGAAATCACCTAAAGCAATTGCAACAAAAGCCAAAACTGACAAATGGGATCTAATTAAACTAAAGAGCTTCTGCACAGCAAAAGAAACTATCATCAGACCTAACAGACTACCTACGGAATGGGAGAAAATTTTTGCAATCTATCCATCTGACAAAGGTTTAACATCCAGAATTTACAAGGAACTTAAAGAAATTTACACACACACACAAAACAAACAATCCCATCAGAAAGTAGGCAAAGTATATGAAGAGGCACTTCTCAAAATAATACATTTATGCAGCCAACAAACATATGAAAAAAAGCTCAACATCACTGATCATTAGAGAAATGCAAATCAAAACCACAATGAGACACCATCTCATGCCAGTCTTAATGGCAATTATTAAAAAGTCAAAACACAACAGATGCTGGTGAGGTTGTGGAGAAATAGTAACACTTTTACATTGTTGGTGGGAATGTAAGTTAGTTCAACCATTGTGGAAGACAGTGTGATGATTTCCTAAGGATCTAGAACCAGAAATACCATTTGACCCAGTGATCTCATTACTGGGTATATACCCAAAGGAATATAAATCATTCTATTATCAAGATACATGCATGCATATGTTTTCTGCAGCACTATTCACAATAGCAAAGGCATGGAACCAACACAAATGCCCATCAATGATAGGCCGGATAAAGAAAATGTGATACACATACATGCACACACACACACACACACACACACCATGGAATACTATGCAGTTACACAGCCACAAAAAGAAATGAGATCATGTGCTTTGCAGGGACATGGATGAAGCTGGAAGCCATCATCCTCAGGAAACTAACATGGGAACAGAAAACCAAACACCACATGTTCTCACTCATAAGTGGAAGTTGAACGATGAAAACACATGGACACAGAGAGGGGAACACCACATGCTGGGGCCAGTTGGCAAGGCCTCTGAGGAAAGGGAATGCTTACACGCAGTTGGTGGGAATGTATATTAGTACAGTCTGTATGGAAAACAGTATGGATATTGCTCAAAGAACTAAAAATGTAGCTATCATTCAAACCAGCAATCCCACTACTAGGTATGTACTCAAAGGAAAATAAATCATTATGTCAAAAAGATACGATGCAACTGTATTGGAGCATTTATGATTTCAAATTTTGATTAGGGATGTTCAACCTGTATTGTCACTATTTTCACTCAAAAATGAGCAAATATACATACATACATATATATATATATATAATGATTACCTGAGCAAATAACATACACACACATATATATAATGATATCCTGATAATAGCTTTATTATTTAGATTTTGGAAATAACAGTTCATTATAGTAAATATCATGTAACACAAAAAAAACTTTATTTTAAAAAAGAAAAATTGCATAGCCCAATATGTGTTTTCTTAATTTTACTTTACCAAGCATTTTGTATGTAGTATTTTTTACTTCTCTAAGTGACTCTGTCATTAGCCCAGTGTTACAGAAAGGATGTTAAAAATCAGATGAAATTTTTACTTTTATGAAGTTTCTCAGATGATAGACAATAAAGCTGGGATTCCCCTACAAGTCTCTTGCTCTCAAATCCAGAGAATTTAAGAAAAATACGTGTTATAAATTGACTTCCACAAATATACTGCTAGACACATGTAATGTATCATATTATAAAGGAGATATCAAAGGGAAAATGCCACTGATATCCATTACTTTTAAACATGTGGATATATTTCCATATTTTAATTATTATTTTTGATCAATGAAAATTTACTTATATAATTTTTATATATTACTTGAACACATAACATTTTATGTCTAATCAAAGAGTTTTATATATCTTAGTGAAATCACATGTTTAAAAGATTTTCCAATGTTGTTCTAAATGTCTTCAGAAACATAACATTACTGTATACCCATAGTAACAAAATAATTCAGTGACAACCAGGTAATCATGAATTAAATCTGTAATTCCTCTGTAGATGTTATGTTTTTCATAAATAAAATTTAAGGGGTTCTCCATAGGTTTGAAAGAATCACAGTCACTACCCAAAGCAAGTTCTTTGGATTATCTCAGTGAATCAACAACTTCTTATAGCTTTTAGAAAAAAAAAAACTACGTACACTTTTCAGTGTAAAGTATACACATATTCCTTATATAGTATATTGTCTCTCTTCTTTTTCATTGATTAGAAACTCATGCTTAAACCTTTTAGAGAAGAAAATATTTGTATTTTCATGTAAGTAAACTACCAGAGATAAAGAAGAAAAAAACAAAATCAGAAACAAAAAATAGAAACATTGACACAGGCAAAAAAATAAATGTTTTTAATGAGGGTACTGAAATCAAACATAGTAGATTTCGTGGTTCCAAGTAAACTTTACATGGATTAAAAACAAACTTAAACCATATCTAATTAATAGTATTTTGACCAGGTGCGGTGGCTCACGCCTGTAATCCCAGCACTTTGGGAGGTCGAGGAGGGTGGAACACCTGAGGTCAGGAGTTCTAGACCAGCCTGGCCAATATGGTGAAACCTCGTCTATATTAAAACTAAAACTAAAAAAAAAAAAAAATTAGCCAGGCATGGTGTTGTACACCTGTAATACCAGCTACTCAGGAGGCTGAGGCAGGATAATTGATTGAACATGGGAGGCAGGGGTTGCAGTGAGTCATGACTGTGCCACTGCACTCCAGCCTGGGTGACAGAGTGAGACTCCGTCTCAAAAAAAAAAATTTTTTTTGATTAACAAAAAAGGAGTTGCTAAAAATGGGTGTGTGAAATGCTATACGTTTTAGTTTGATTTAACAGTAATGAAGTTCTGGGAGTGTAGACATCTACCTCACCCATAAGTAATCCCCTTTAATTATGGTTTCTAAACAATTTATCAGAAACCAATGGCTTATTGACATCTTTTTCTATACTACAATTGGAGATAGAGATCGAATAACTGAAGCAAGCTTCTAGGAGGATCTATGTTTTATGACACAAACAGATAAAGAAAATTGACTACTGTAATTGAGTTGGGAAGCTGTAAAACTAACCTATAGAATTATCCTCTAGTGATTCAAATGCTGTCTGAAAATATGTGAAATATAAATACGTGGAATACAAAAATTGATGTTTTACTTGTAATAAAAATTCAAGGTCTTCAAGAATGAAAATGCACACAATTTGCTTTGTTGTATTTTCAAGTGTTGTTTAAAAGATAAAAGAAAATACAATATATTTATTTTTATTTAATAATTCTCAACATGTGATGCAATTACAGATAATTCATGAAAAAGCTAGACTAATGGTAAAGAGATAAAAATGTTCCACCTCAGTGATCCGAGAACACAAATTAAAATCTGAATGTCATACCACCACATACTCAATAAAAGGGCTAGAATTTAAAAGGCTGTTGGTGAGAATATGGAACAAGGAAAACATTCATACATTTCTGTGGTGGGGGCAAAAAAAAAAGGCATTATCTAATGGTGAATATATGCATACCAAATGACTCAGTATTTTTATCTCTAGTAAACAGATATCTCAGACCAGCGTGTCAGCAATAAGTTGATTATAAGTGATTAGATTTCGGATATATTTAAAGATACAGACAACAGGATTTCATGATTAATTTAATATCAGGGGAATGAGAAAAGAGCAAAACATCATTCTAAGATTTGGGACTTGAACAACTGGACAGATGATATGTTCATCTAAGATAGTGAAGAGTACAGGTTGAGCAGTTCTGAGGGTGGAAAAGACATGTTGAATTTATGATGTCTATTGGATATTCAAGCAGAGATGCTCGGTAGGCTGTTGGATATGCAAGTCTGAATTCAGAAGAGGGGTTTGGGCTGGAGATGGAAATTTGGAGATGTTGGCATATAGGTGATATTTAAAGTCATGCCACTAGCTTAGGTCATCAAGGAAGCAGATGTAATTAGAGACAAAAAGTGATGAAAATCAATCTCTGATTACAATTATAGTTAATGTTAAGAAGTATGAATATATTACAAAAATGAAAAGGTGAACTGATAAGCAATATATTTTAGTCACCTTCCAATGATCTCTTTACCAGCAGCCATAGATAAAATAAATTTCCATAAATTCATACTCATATAAATAAATGATTAACCAAACTAATAAATGAGGAAGATGATCAAATCTCTCAGGCAGGAAAATTCTAAGTAATTTTTCCAGAAACTCCACCCTCAAAGAGATGGAGCATTATACACCACTCTTTAAGTGTGGGCTGTGCATGGTGACTTCAATCCAATGAGTACAGTATGTAAATGGGTACTTTACATTGGAGGAGTCTGAAAAACACTATCTCCAGCCAGATGATCAAGGTCAACATCAATAGTGATATGTCATGTTGATAATATGTACCCTTGATGTGATGTGATGACAATAACCGATACTTGCAACAACTTTAATGACTCTTCATAGAACTACACTGTGTGAACAAAAGCCAATCCCCAAAAGTTACATATTGCATGACTCCATTTATATAATATTCGTGAAGTGATGAAATTCCTGAAGTGGAGAAAAATGAGTTATTGTCAGGGTTTAAGGAGGGGATGGTGGTGGGAAAGAAATGGGTGTGGCCATGAAACTGCACTATGAGGGAGCTTTGTTGTGATGCAAATGTTCTGTGTCTTGATGGTATCAATGTCAATATCATGGTTGTGATATGGTACTAGAGTTTGCAATATGTTACCATTGCAGCTGCGTAAAGAGTATACTGGATCACTCTGTACATTTTCTTACAACTGCATGCAAATTCACAATTATCTTAAACTAAAGCTTAATTAAAAAATAAAATATAAACAGAAATCTAACCTCATGAACTACCTTATTAAAATTTGTGCAGGTGCTCTATAGGCTAGAGGTAGTCCATGGTCCTCTTTTTCTTCCAAGACCAATAGAATATAGTCTATCCCTTGTAAACTTTGAGTGTGGACTGACTGTATTTGGCAAATTCCAACTGATCTCTTTATGTCTGTCTTATATCCACTGTGTCAGCTCCATCCTATGTCTAGAGAACTATGTGCTAATTTATAAGTGGTACATTTATTAATACCATAATTGATTTTATGTTACAAATAATTTCTTATGATCTGAGATTATTAAACCTTACTTTTATTACCAAATTTATTATCTTCCATTATAAGGTTTCAAGTGGAACCCTCTCAATAATTTATATAATTGATGATGAATAATCAAATACAAAATAAAAGGAAAATAAAATGTGATGACAGGAGACCATAAAGCTGAATAAGATAAACACTTAAAGAAAACTCATTAATTTAATGCATATTTTCAAGAGTGTGGTCAATATAAGCTTCTAAAATATGAAATTTGAACATGTAGAACCAATACATGCACCCACGTGTGTAATAGATTAGGGAGTAAAATAATCCATTAGTACCTAGTTCCTAATTTGGAGAAATGAAAAAAGCTCTGTATATTTGTTTCACTTTTAAAATTCCACATGCAGTAACATTTACTAATCCAGTTTTTAAAGATGTTTCAAAAACAATAATAGGAACCACAGGCTTGGTGTAGAACTTGACTCTCCTTGTGGAACTGCTTGCCTCAGAGTAGCAACATATATTGATTTTGACACCCCAATAAAGTTACACAGAAAGAACTTGGGTTGAAATTGCATTTTCCATGTAACAGTAGAAACCTATGCAACAAAATTAAGTGAAAAGTGTCCATGTCCTTAATTCAAGGAATCCTTTCTATGTGCTACCACCACCACTGCCACAAGGCTCAGGCAATTACAGTTAAAAACAAAATGTCTCACCCTTTCCAGTTTATACTGTCCAAGGGACCTGTTCACTGGAATTTGCATTATCAGGAAGAACTGTGAAGAGAAGGCACTCTGAGGTATGAAATTTCATCCATTATTCACTAGAAAAACATAATCTTTTTCTTAAGACATTGTATCTCTCCACATACAGATTAAAAAAAAAAAAGCATAGACATGTCAACTTTCTATTGTAGTACAATGCTGCTTGACAATAGAGTTTTATGAAATAATAAATGAATACTTTGAGAATTCTTGAAGTGGTTTCAGAAAATGAAAGTGGTCTTTACTGGAGATCATTAGAATAGGTAGATTTTTACCATGCTGAGTACTTATAAACATCAGTTCTACCTTGTAACATTTCACACTTACAGAAACAACCAACTAAAATAGTCCAAGAAAATGCATATTCATCTTGGATAAAATACATTTCACCTCATGAAATTTCATGTATATATAAACTACATATGCTTGCATATATAATATACAACTATAATTTATATATGTAAGTATAATTTATATATACAAATTATATATTAGTATATATAATTTATATACAAAGTATATATATGCATATGTACACATGTATAAGTATATTTTAATTATATAAAGGTATTTTAAAAATATTTTATATCCATACTTTTATATAAACATATAACTATATAAATGTATGAATATATATTATAAATATATTCTATATATATTTATACTATATGTACACATGTATATATATAAAGTGTATGTAATTATATATACACTTGTGTGTATATAGACACAAGTATCTATAAGTACATATACTTATAAATAAGTATGTATAAATACTTATATAAGTATAATACTTATATACTTAGCTCTTATACTTACTACTTAAATACTTATATATTCTATATAAGTATTTCTATATAAATTTATATATAAGTATATATACTTGTATATGTAAATATACAGGTATATCCTTGTATATTTATATATATTTATGAATGTATACAAAATCATAGATATAAAAATATTTTTAAAATATATAGAATTTAAAAAATTAAAGTGTTTTTGAATTTTGAATTAAAAAATAGGCTTCTGAAAGGACATGAATGTGTGTTGATGGTTAATAAGTAGATTTTTGGAAGGCATGCAGGATAAATATATCTTAAACATAAACATAGCTTTAGATTTTGCACTAAATATATACATGGCAATGTTTTCCTGTTTCTTCCTTAATATTCAAAATAAAATTTTGTTCAACACCAGCAAATGTTTGTTGTTACTTACTTTGTTTCTGTATTTAAAAGAGTATCTTTATTTTGTGCTTGGAGAGCTTCCAGTATAAAAATCAAATTTAGAAAATAAGGTTGGCCATTTTCTAAGCTACAGATTATAGAATATACTGTGAAATTATGAATTGTTTAATCTAATATAAATCCCATGTTTTATGCTGAAAAGCTACTAAGCTAAAACTGTGTGCATATTTTAGTGAAATGTATGTTCACTACTACCTTTCCTGAATGTGTGTAACTTTACTAGCTCTCGGATAATACACTCAATTTAAATTCTTATATGTAATTATAAAGACAGTTTTAATGGAATCATAATATAACAAAACTGTTACCACATACTGCATTATGAAACTGAAGCCAACCAACCCCACCTCTTAGTATATGGCAAACATATCTAGATATTTGTCACTTAAGCAGATCGAGAATTGCATGGCATGAACAAACAAAATATTTTTTATAGGTCAACAAGAATATTTAGCTATGGAGCTGAGAGGCCTATCCTACTCACCAGAACTTCCATACCCTATCAGTTTCTATCAGAAGTATCTCCCTCTTTCAACCACCATAGCACTATATTTAGACTTTTTATTATGGCATTAGCATTTCTTTCAGAAATCATTGTCCTATCTCAAACAGCCTAGAAGCTCTTTGTGGATAAGATTCACACCTTCCTCATTAATTGATCTACCCAAAATACTAACGTAGTGATTCCTTGGTGAAGATGTACCCTGAGCAATTATTTGTTGAGAGGATAAAGACATTAATTACAGAGCCAAATCAGTACCTATCTTATAACAAAAACCATTATATTTTAGATGAAAATATTTAAATGCATGTTAGCTTCCATTCCCCCAATTAGTTAGAGCTGTAGTTCTTAATGTGTGGTTCTAGCACCAGTAGCCTCAACATCAATGGGAAAATAATTATACATGCTAACTGTTGTGCCCCACCATAGATATGCCCAATCAGAAACTCTGCAGGTAAGGCCTAGAAATCTGTTTGCAGAAAACCTCCTTATGATTCTGATGTAGGGTGCTTGAGAAGCATTGATCTAAAGATGCATGGTATGCTTATAATCTTTCATTTGCTCTTATCTTTGTAGCTATCATCGAACACTAAGTAATCTCATTTCTTAAAATTACCATGAGTATTTTAGGGGAAAAATGATCCCTTATTTAAATGATCCATCCAGACTTGGAAAAGGACACTCGCTTTTCCCTATTCACATTAGTTATAATGCCACTTATTGTCCCAGCTCCCAAGAAATGCCAATACTGTTACAAAATGCCATTGCCAACAATATTCAATTTATTTCTCTATATTAATATTATTTTCTAAAAGACTGAATATGTTTACCATTGTCTTTTATCTTTTGTCCTCAGAAGCTGCTCATCCTGGGCCAGGATCCAAGAATGAGACCTCTCCAGCTTGAGTCTCTCCAGGCTGAACAAGTAGGGATTCATTTCTGTATTAGTCTGTTCTCACACTGGTATAAACAATTACTTGACACTCTGTAATTTACGAAAAGAAGAGGTTTAACTGACTTACAGTTCCATAGGCTTAACAGGAAGCATAATTAGGAGACCTCAAGAAACATACAGTCATGGTGCAAGGGAAAGGGAAAGAAAGCACCTTCTCATGGCAGCAAAAGGGAGAGACAGCAAAGAGGGGGAGGTGCCACAAAGTTTTACACAAACAGATCTCATAAGAATGCACTCACTGTCATGAGAACAGCATGGGGAAAATCCCCGCTATGATCCAATCACCTCCCACTAAGCCCCTTCTCCAATTCAACATGAGATTTAGGAGGGGACACAAATCCAAACCATATATTCTACCCCTGACCCCTCCAAAATCTCATGTCTTCCTCACATTGCAAAATACAATTATACTTGTCAACAGTCCCCAGTCTTAATTCATGTCAGCATTAACTCAAAAGTCCCAAGTCCAAAGTCTCATCTAAGACAAGGTAATTCTCTTCTACCTATAAACCTGTAAAATCAAAAACTAGTTAGTTACTTCCAAGATACAAGGGGGCACAGGCATTGGGTGAATACTCCCATTTCAAATGGTAGAAATTGTCCAAAACAGAGGGTTACAGGTCCCCTGAAAGTCCAAAACCCAGCAGGGCAGTCATTCACTATTAAAGTTCCAAAACAATTTCCTTTGACTCTGTTTCTCACATCCAGGGCATGCCAATGCAAGGAGGGGGCTCCTAAGGCCTTGAGAAGCTCTGCTCCCACAGCTCTGTAAGGTACAGTCCCTGTGGCTGTTTTCATGGGCTGGCCTTGAGTGTCAGTGCTTTTCCAGGCAAGTGGTGCAAGCTGTCAATGGATCTACCTTTCTGGGGTGTGGAGGATGATGGCCCTCTTCTCAAAGCTTGAGCAGACAGTGCCCCAGTAGGGACTCTGTTGGGGGCTCCAACACCATATTTGCCCTCCATGCTGTCATAGTAAAGGTTCTCCATGAGGGTTCCATCCCTACAGCAGACTTCTGCCTGGATATCCGGGCATTTCCATACATCCTCTGAAATCTAAGTGGAGGTTCCAAAACCTAAACTCTTGCCTTATGTGCACTTGCAGGCCCAATACCACAAGGAAGCTGCCAAGGCTTGGGACTTGCAGCCTCTGAAGAAATGGCCCAAGCTGCACCTTTACCACTTTTATCCACAACTGGAGCTGGAGGAGCTGCGACAAAGCAGGACAACATGTCCTGAGCCTGAACAGAGCAGCTGGGCCCTCGGCCTGGTCCACGAACCATTTTTCCTTCCTAGGTCTCTAAATCTGTGATGAGAGGGTCTGCTGTGAAGGTCCTTGAATTCCCTGGAGATGTTTTCCCCATTGTCTTGGCTATTAACATGTAGGTCTTTGTCACTTATGCAAATTTCTACAACCAGTTTGAATATCTCCCCAGAAAATGGCCACATGGTCAGGCCACAAATTTTCCAAACTTTTATGCTCCCCTTCCCTTTTAAAAATAAGTTCCAATTTCAGATCATTTATTTCTCCATGCATATAAGCATAGACTTTTAGAAACATCCAGATCCCATTTTGAATACTTTGCTCCTTAGAAATTTCTTCCACCAGATGCCCTAAATCATCTCTCTTGAGTTCAAAGTTTCACAGATTTCTAGGGCAGCAGCCAGTCTCTTTGCTAAAGCATAGCAAAAGTCACCTTTACTCCAGTTCCCAATAAGTTGCTCATCTCCATCTGAGACTACCTCAGCCTGCACTTCATTGTCCATATCACTATCAGTATTTTGCTCAAAAACATTCAACAACTCTCCAGGAAGTTGCAAACCTCCCCACATATTCCTGTATTCATCTGAGCCCTCCAAGCTGTTTCAAACTCTGCCTGTTACCCAGTTGCAAAGTTGCTTCCACATTTTCAGGTATCTTTATAGCTGTGCCCCACACATAGTACCAATTTTCTGTATTAGTCTGTTCTCACACTGCTATAAAGACTCGGTACCTGGGACTCAGTAGTTTATTATAAAAATGGGTTTGACTCACAGTTCCACAGGCTTAACAGGAAGCATAATTAGGAGGCCTTACAAACCATGGCAGAAGATCAAAGGGGAAGATAGCATGTCCTCACATGGTGGCAGGAGAGACAGAGAGAACGAAGGGGGAAGTGCCACAAACTTTTAAACAACCATATTTAAACTCACCCATTATCACAAGACCAAAGGGGAAATCCACCCCCCATGATCCAATCACCTCCTATCAGGCCCTTCTTCCAATTTGACATGAGATTTTGGTGTGTACACAAATCCAAACCATATCAATATCATAATTAAAATGAATCATTCCAGGGGAGAAGTTTGACTTTGAGGGAGTAGGTGGTGGATGACTGGAATTAATCCTAAGAACCTCAGTACTTGCTTTCTATCTCTCTCGAGTCATCCTATCATGACACTACATATAGTGAGTCGATAGTGTTTATATATATGTGTGGACACTATAGACTCTCTAGTCTAAAGGCACTATAGATTCTCTACATAAGGACACTATATATGGACACTATAGACTCTCTCTATATATCTATATATATAGACATTTCTCTCCCCCAGTTCCAAAATAACTACCATGGTGTCATCTGCTAGAAGCAGACAGGTGATGTAACTCAGACTCTAAGGCTCAGTAAACATAAGAAAGATTATATTTCCAGTAACTCAGAACAATCAAAATTGGAGTAAGAACCTTCTAAGAGTTTTGGGGACAATGAAACTAATGTAGCTCTGGTTGGATATATTAAAAGTCATACAACTATACATTAGAAGAAAAAATCAATGCTATGGCACAATAACTAAAAAAATTAAGATATTTCTAAAATCTCAAACAAAAAAACCAAAAAATTAACAACAATAAAAAAGGGCCCTCTAAAAATTTTAAACTTTCTAAATGAGTATAAATTTCATTCATTTTAAATGAACATTTTATGGCCAGGCATGGTAGCTCACGTCTGTAACACTTGCACTTTGGTAGGATGAAGTGGATGGCTCACTTGAGGTCAGGAGTTTGAGACCAGCCTGGCCAAACTGGTGAAACCCTGTCTCTACCAAAAATACAAAACTTAGCTGGGCATGGTGGCAGTTGCCTGTAATCCCACCTACTTGGGAGGCTGAGGCAGGAGAATCACTTGAACCTGGGAGGTAGTGGTTGCAGTGAGCCAAGATTGTGACACTGCACTCCAGCCTGGATGACAGAGTGAGACTCCATCTTAAAATAAATAAATAAATAAAACAGTTTTTAAACTAAATTTTAAGGACTATGTGCTTCAGGTTTAGTTTAGCTTAGGTTTTTGTTTGTTTGTTTATTGGAGAAATCATGGCAATATAGTCAGGAAATTATTCTGGCTTAGTAAAAAAATAATAGCAAAATATACTGTTATAATAGAAAAAACAAACTGGTCATGTAATACACTTCCTCCTCCTGATTTTCTTCTGGCATTCTCACCTCAAACAAATGCATCTCAAAATGCCTTTAACTATTTAATAGCTACATGAGGAAAAGGATATAATTTATTTCAGTTTTTATATATAGCAAGATACCTAAAAATATGATGTCAAGAACTGCAGAAGATCTGAGATTTTACCCTGTTCTCAAGCAAATAAGCTAGCCTGCTGTCAGTTCATGGAAGCTGGCAGAAGACACAAGATTCCTAAATCAGAAGCAAAAGAGTTTCTTACTCATAGCAATAAGAGTAGCCTAAGTAGGATCATTTTCTTACTTCAATTCTCTAATTTCTAAATTAAAGCCCCAGTTTCCATAGAGCGAAGCAATATGAGACAGGTGATAGCTGGGCATGCAGTGGGTTGCATTACGAGAGGAACTTCAAGCTTAATATCAAATGTTTGGTAATGGGTCTTTGCCCAAGAGGGACATATTATCTTTATCCTATTGGACTGTCAACAAATCTACCTTTTTTCCCAGAGGGAGGCACTATTTCCATCTTCCAAGTCTTTTGCTCTATACAGATTCTTAAACAGATACTCCAGAACAAAAGCTGTCAGTGTCTCTTCTCACAATATGAGCAGAAACACAAAAGACTCATGAAGTATTGTCTCTAATACATAATAGGTGCATACTTCCAGCTTTTGATGAATTGATAAAAATGAAAACTATTCCAATGATAACCATTATTTTACAGTATTATCTGACGCTAATTATTGGTATACTCTTAAATGACCAATGTGAATGTAATAATCATCATCCGTTTTATTCTTAATAACTCATTAAATGCTTAATCTGTCTTTTCTCTATACTTGAAATTATAGCTTATTCCTTGTCCTGTAATGAGTTTTTAATCTAAGATAAGAAATATTAATCAAAACACAAATACATCAGTCCTAAAATACTTGAATGAACATAAAGAACATTATTTTCAGGACATCACTGCATTCTATAAATGAGAAGAAAGTCTAATTACATAATTAGAACGAGGTTTAGTAAAAGCAACTGTAGAAATATGATCACCTAGGACAAGGTGAAGGAAAGCAGCAAGTTATTGGATAAGAACTCAGAGGAGAAGTTTCATGGAAAAAGGATTACTTTCAAATCTGTTTAAGAGAAAGGAACAACGTAGTGGAGAGTTGAGAAATGCATATTAAAGATAGATTAATCTTTTAATAAAAAGGCTAAAAAAAGAATACTAGTGTTTAAACCATAGGACGAAGATCACTGCCACAAACTTGACACACCAAATAAATGGACGTTCCTCAAGAAAATGTAAGCTTGTATAAGTGTTATTATGTATAAATACATATGTTTGAAATAAAGAAAATGTGCTAAGAATATCTCTAAATACATTTTTCTAAAACACTAGTTTGATCATTCTGCTCCTAATCCCAGTAACATCCATAGAAAAGAATTCCCAGCTCAGGCAATGCTTCTGAAAGCTGGGAATGACTTCAGCTGACAAGCAGCAAGAAAAAAGACACTTCAGTCCTATGATCACATGGAAATGAGAATTCTTACAATCATGTAAAGGGACCTAGGACTGGACTTTCCTCCAGGCCTCAGATAAGAGCCCAGACCAGCCAACATCTTGATTGAAGTCTCCGGAAACTTAAGAGCAGAGAAACCAGCCAAATTCACGTGGAATTCTGACCCACTGATCTGTGGATTGTAGATGGATGTTGTTTAATCTATTAAATTTGTGGTAATTTAATAGCAACAGAAAACCAATGCAGTGACCTCCTGTAATGCATCCCAACTTAATTTTGCAGGTTTTCCCACCTTCTCCCATATTTGACCATATAGATATCTAATGTGTTCTCACTTTTTTGTTTTCTAAACATACATATGTTCTTTCACCACTATTAGTTTTGTCTTAAGTTCTCGAGAAAGACCCTTGTGTGTTATTTCTGCTAAATAAGATCATATCCATCCTTCAAGGTTCAGCCTAAATCCAGAGTAAAATGACTCGAGCATGTAGGCTTAAAGAAATTTCTAGTTTAATAAACTTACGTTCATATTATGCAATTTTTTGTGGTTAAATAATTAATATCTTGTATTTGTAATTACATTTTCTCATTTCTTTTCTGCATTTCCCAATTTTGATTTGTAGCTCCATAAGAAATATTATTTTATCCTTCTATATAACCAACATTTTTCCCAAAAAGCAGCATTAGCATGTTCAAAATTCTCTCAGAAGTTTATGGTGATTAATATATATTATTTTTTCTGTTAAAAAATTTAAAGCAAAAGTCAAACCAAAACAAAAGCTCAATACATATATATATATAAAAAAAACATGTTAATAATAAAATTAAATTGTAAGTAAAATAGTTCCTAATTTTCTATTGGATATCATATTCCCTTATCACGTGAACAATATATTACTTTTCAATTCTGATTTTATAAATAGATATTTTTTAATCAGCTTAAACAAATCAGTATTTTTATTATTGTTTTACACTTTAATCATTTCTTCTAGTTTAGAAAACAAAGCGTAGCTCACTACATCACTCATTTAATTTTGCGTAAACAGGCTCTTTGAGGCTGAAGCAAATCGGACTGATTTTCAATGTGAAAATAAA
Organism: Macaca thibetana thibetana; assembly: GCF_024542745.1. NCBI lineage: Eukaryota > Metazoa > Chordata > Mammalia > Primates > Cercopithecidae > Macaca > Macaca thibetana. The sequence continues at coordinate 25,808,117 of NC_065582.1, read as the reverse complement.
ACATAAACACTGTCATTCGAGTTATTTATAAATAGAACATCAGAATCATCTGAATCATCAGAATTGTCTATTTTATAAAAATCAGATTCATCAAATGAATCTTCAGCCAACAACTGCTCGAGAACAATGTTAATATCACATGTGACGTTTTCTAGAATTGGACATTTTCAGCGATTGGGAATTACTATATTTTGTAAACGGAAATACCACTATTAAAAAGAGAATGCTATAAAAGGAATAATGTCTTCGTTTCCAAAGTTGATATACTAGAGTGATACAAAAACAAAAATAAAAGCAAGATATTTTGTGGCAACGTTTTCTCAGGGTAAACTCTGCAGCTACAAGTGCCACTGGCGAGTATTCCTGGGGCAAACAGGAAAAGGGTTAAATCTACTAGGCTGACACTCCTTTTGAATTCAGAGCTTAATTTCATATATTTTAATGTGCAATATTGTTAATAACTCCAATCTAACCCATAAAGTACATTACTGCACCTTACAAAATTAAAATTTAAGAATATTTTATATAAAATAATTTACATAGAAAAAAAGCTAAAATGAATAGCAGATATTCTAACAGATGATGGATGGTAACTTTAGAAAGAGTTTAAATTCAAAACCAAAAAAAATAGCTAAATCACAACATTTATATTACCTGCCAGCTACATTTTTTGAGCATCTCCCATAAAATTACAAGAGCTGAGAGGCAGCCAGAGGTTTATTTTTTTAAAATAATGACATAAGGGATCAGAGAAGTTAATTAATGGGCAGACTTTTGTTGCACATCTAGTCACTATGCCCTGGACAGATAGTTTGTCTTCAGTATTTGTTTGTGTTTTAACATTGTTTCAGAAACAATACAGTACACAACTAACTTGCATGATTTTAAAAAATTACTATATCTCCAATTTTCTCTTGACATATATTATCATTATATTTATGGACCATTAAAGTTTCATTTTCTTTTTTACTTCATTTTTTCTTATCTCATTTCCACCTTAGTGATTTTACCTATTACTCTTAAAAAATTTGCAAATCTCAATTTATCTGGTTTAGTATCTTGCTCTGATTGTGTCACAAAATTGTTTTAAAAACTTCCAATTTCCTTGGAACTTTTGTTCTCAGTTATTTTCCCACCAGAATATTTCAATCAATATCAAAAATCCATTCAAAATTTCTTCCTAAAATTAATTGGGAGAGTAAATTTTTTCATCTTCTTTTACTCAAATATGTTAAATCTCATTATCTTATAGCTGCTTTCATAAAAGATTTTGCATACCTCTATTTGTCATCTAATCTGCCTTTACTTATAAAGGGAAAAAAGCACCAAAAATCAGTTTTATATAATTATCTTACATAAAGCTTTCTAAGCTAGATAATAACTATGCTGATTATTAGAGGTCAATTTAACACTAACAGATGGCAAGAACCTAATATATAAAATATTAGTGATTACTTTAAAAACACTTTCAGGTTTAGTCCTGTATTAGTTCATTCTCATACTGCTATAAAGATACCACCTGAGAATGGGTAATTTATAAAGAAAATAAGTTTCATTGATTTACAGTTCTGCATGGCTGAGAAGGCCTCAGGAAACTTACAATCATGGCAGAAGGGGAAGCAGGCATATCTTACATGGTGGCAGGCAAGAGAGAGACAGCAAGGAAGTGCCACACTTAAAACCATCGGCTTGCAGGAGAACTCCCTCACTATCACGAGAACAGCATGAGGGAAACCACCCCCATGATTCAATCACCTGCCACCAGGTCTCTCCCTTGACACATGTGGATTACAATTCAAGATGAGATTTGGGTGGGGACACAAAGCCAAACCATATCAATTTATCTCAAAAATCTCGGGCAACAGATATTATACTCTATATTTTTAAAATAATGATACTGGAGATCAGAGAGGTTAATGACTAAATTTATAGACCTGTTAAAAATTAGAACAGGTTTCTAATTCAATACATAATTTATTAACCTCTACAATGTACCACACTGATTTCCTGATGACACACTGAAAACATACCCTTGGATACATATGTTTGTCCTTTTTCTAAATAAAATTGACAAAAAAAAAAAAAACCCTAAGAATTATCTGCATCATTTTATCTTATAAATTTTATCTGAGAAATTAAAATGCAGCATGAAAGGAAATGTCACCGTATAATTCTTGTCATATATACTATGCACATGTATACACACACATTTGAGAAACCTAGTGAAATTATAGTTTTATTTTCACTGTTTCCTTGCATTTTATCAGGCAGGCACATATTTATAGTATGATAAAAACTCAAATGTATGTATCTGTCCTAGACCTCTTTCCTGAACCCTGGATTTACATTGTCAAATGTTACTCAGCAGTTCCATCTGGATGCCTAACATTGGCATCTTATGTTTGACATAGAAAATGAAGCCCTAGGTCAGGAGCAGTGGCTCACACCTGTAATCCCAGCACTTCGAGAGGCCATCATTTCCACTTCTTCAATAGCACATATCAAAGGCCTCAAATACTTAATTCGCTCTTCTTTCAGTCTTTCACCAGATCTTGTGAGTTTTACCTTCAAAATATATCAGACATCTATACTTCCATTGCTAAGCTCTGATCTAATCCACCATGATCTCTCATTTCCGTTGCTAGAACAGTCCTCTAACTTTCTGCTACTCAAAACATGCTTTGCAGACCAGCAGGCAGCATCAGCATCACCTGGGAGATTGCTGGACATGTGGCATGTCAGGACCACAGCAAACCTACTGAATTAAAATCTGCATTTTAATAATATCAGCGAGTTGGGAGGCCAAAGCGGGCGGATCACCTGAGGTCAGGAGTTCGAGACCAGCCTGACCAACATGGAAAAACCCCGTCTCTACTAAAAATACAAAAATTAGCCGGGCGTGGTGGCACATGCCTGTAATCCCAAATACTCGGGAGGCTGGGGCAGGAGAATCACTTGAACCCGGGGGGCAGAGGTTGCAGTGAGCCGAGATTGCACCAATGCACTCCAGCCTGGGCAACAAGAGAAAAACTCTGTCTCAATAATAATAATAATAATAATAATAACAATAACAACAACAATAATATCTGGAGATCATAGGCACATTAAAGCTGAGAAGTACTACTATTCTAATTAGCATTCCTACTATTTCTACCTAAATAATTATCTTGAAATGAGAGATTACATCCCTCCTGTGCACACCACAAATTGGAGGACAATTTGGCACAATGTTTCAAAATATTTTAAGATACTTACTCCCTTTAACCTTCCAATTGAATTCCCAGATTTTTATCTTATATATAATGGTGTTCATCTCAAAGGTTTACAGAAAATATATGCAAATTTATGTATGGAAACAGACTAAATATCTGTTAGTAGAATTATAATATATCTACATGATGTAATAATGCATAGCCACTGAAATGCATATTTTTATAGAATATTTAGCCAACTTGATAAATGCACATAATGTACTTTTAAAAGGGAACACTTTAGAATATATTACATACAATATGCTTTGTGTGTGTCTCTGTGTGTGTATTTATATGTTCATGTAGCAAATAAACCAAAATAGTAACTATGATTTGTACCTGGTGGAGGAATCCTATTTATGCTGCTTTTCTATCTTTTCCAAATTTGTATTCTTATAGTAACAGGTAACATTTTGCATGTAACAATCTACTAGACACTATTAAATCTTACAATTTGATGAGATAAGTATTAATATTTTTTCCTTACTTTAAGAGGTGTCTATGACTTGCAGAAGGTAGGTAACTTTCCCAAGAACTTGTAACTAATAAGTAGCAGAACCAGAATTTATCCTAGGTCTAATTGATTCCATTGTCCACATACTTAATCACCATGTGATTCTGTTATGTACGAAGGAAAGGAAGAAGACAATGCATTGGCACTACAGAACTATTTAGAGTTAGAACAGAATTTATAGAGATTTAACTCGATTCCTTTAAAATAATGGAGAATTTTAGAATTCTATACTTTAGAGGACATCATTTCTACTTGCTCCCACACAGCCCCCTCAAAATGCAAAAGAATTTTCATTTGCAGCTACCTAAAATGAATATTGCTACAAGGAGATTTTAGACACTGAATATATTCATCTATCTATCTGACTTCCAAACAATAAACAGCAAAAGTCAAATGACAATAATTGCTATCTTATTTCTACTTAAAAAAAAAAAAAAAAAGTACCAACATTCTGAGACAATTCTGAGGCATTTCTACACATCTTGTGGAAGATTTTTTTTTTTCGTATTTTAAAAATATATATATTTGCAGAGCAAACAGCCTGGAAGTTAGAGATTATGCCTCTCAAATCAGAATAATAGAGATAATGTGGCTGGGCGTGGTGGCTCACACCTGTAACCCAGCACTTTGCGAGGCTGAGGTGGGCAGATCATCTGAGGTCAGTAGTTCGAGACCAGCCTGGCCAACATGGTAAAACAACATCTCTACTAAAAATACAAAAATTAGCTGGGCGTGGTGGCAGGTGCTTGTAATCCCACCTACTCAGGAGGATGAGGCAGGAGAATCACTTGAACCCAGGAGGCTAAGGTTGCAGTGAGCCAAGACTCTGGCACCGCACTCCTGCCTGGGTGACAGAGTGACTTCGTCTCAAAAAAAAAAAAAAAAAGCCTTCCTCCTGGGTAAAGAAAACACAGTTTTGTTAGAAGTCCCCTATAAAACTAAGGATTTTCTAAGCTCAAGGCTACTTGACTCTGACACAGGCATACTGTTTGCACGGCACCCACCTGTATTGCTCTACATCACCCCCATGGAACAGGGAAGAAGAACTGATGCAATTTGAGCTCATTCACCAGCTGTCTCATAAATGATAAAGTCCTTAAAAGTCAGGTAAAAGCTCAAGACTGATGCCACTTCCTGACACCAGGATTAGAAATCATAGTGATACTAATCATGGCTAAAAAGTAATTAGGAGACTTAGAATCGAGGTATTTATACCTCGATTATCTTAGAGTAGAACTATGAAAGAGTTCAACTCAACATAGAACTATCCTACCAAAACATGGTGTTTACATCCAGATGGCTTATTTTCTTTCAGTAACTGTCTCATATAATTTCTTCATTTTTTCTACTTTTAGAGTTTCTTCAAAAGAATATATAATTAAGTCTGATTTGACAGTCAACAACTCAAGTTTTTTTAATAATCAAAGAATATTAAATTCTTCAAAATATGTAGTTAGTTATTGAGGGAGCATATTGATTTAGAGAACATTTTGTGATTTATAACATACATAGTACAGTGAAAAGCTCTTTTAAAACTGCTTGAGAAAAGTTTATTTTAATGCATAAAAATTAGGTATCCTGAAGTTTTTTAAAAAAAGTTACCAATGACCATTTCTCATGGTTTTAAACTACATGAAATCATTGATATTTGAGCATTTTTGACCTACAATGTCGTTTCATATGTGTCAACCCCAAACATAGGAATTGAGAAAGAAAATTAGGAGTCTAATATTTCTCATTCTAAGATGCCATGTTTAAACATAGAAAAAGCCCTCATACAGCTTGTGATGCTAATACACATGAAGGCAACAGTGATGCTTGATTGGGCAACATTTGCTTATGATTGAGAAGGTTAAAGTATAATCAATCTCCCGGTGTAGTACAGCTTTTACCGTGCTTTCCACAGGCTTCTTCCATTAACCCGAATTAGCCCTATTTCAGCCCATATAGAAACAGTTCAAGTACCTCATCAACCTTCTTTATTTCATATTTCTCTTTCTTGCTTTACTATTTTTTTGTTTACATTCCCAAAGATAAAAATGATTTTTAAGGACATTTCATTCAACCTCCTTTTCTAATGCAGGAATCATTTCTTCAACATACAAAACAAACCATTAGCTAGAGTCTGTTTGACAAAGTGCAGCAACGAAGAGTTCATAATGTTCTGAAGAAGACTATATTGATCTGAAACAGTTCTAATTGTCAGAAAATTATTATTTACACTGTCATGCAATGCGAAGGTGGCAAGTGGTTTTCGTGTTATCTAATTCAATTATCTATTTAATCTGTTGGGGGATATGTAAGCAGGGGTAAAAGAATAAATAACTAAGCAAATAAATGAAAAAGATACAGTAAATCAGTGAAAACAACAATGATGGTAATAAGCATGAATAATGTAATAAAGAAATTAGGGATGGGGACCAGGTGAGGTGGCTCATGCCTGTAATCCCAGCACTTTGGGAAACTGAGGTAGTGGATTGCTTGAGTCCAGGAGTTCAGGGCCAGCCTGGGCAACATGCTGAAACCCCATCTGTACCAAAAATACAAAAATTAACTGGGCATGGTGGCACACGTCTATGATCCCAGCTACTCTGGAGGCTGAGGTGGGAGGATTGCTTGAACCTGGAGGGCAGAGGTTGCAGTGAGCCAAGGTTGCGCCACTGCACTCTAGCCTGGATGACAGAGTGAGGTCCTGTCTCAAAAAAAAGAAAAAGAAAAAAAAATAGGAATAGGGAAATCTCTTTGGATTGGACAATCAAGGATGTCCTGACTGAGCCTTTCTCTCCCTGAAAATACGGACTAGGTGCTAACTAAATATTTATTATATGGATAAATAAAGTAAAAACAATAGCCGTCATAAATAAAGGCATATTTATACCAACCTTTCAATTAATACATTTCTCTTTTTGACTTAAAATATATTAAGTAGCATGGATTAGGAAAAGGAATACAGTCCTCAGAGTAAAGGTCCTCTGGGGACCATTGCTTGATTAAATTAATAGTTGTTCTACAGTAAAATGCCTACATATATATGCACACAATACTTTTCATCCTCTTTATTTTATATCCTCATTATCAATTTTGCCAGGTGTGGCTCATAAAAAGAAGGACCTGAGATCTTGAAGATCTTTGTTAGATCATTGCTTTTTGTTTAGATCAATTTGTTCTTCTTTAGTCAAGTCTGTTTTAGTGATGCTGTTCATCTTTGTCACTAAGGAAAGCAGCAAATATCCACCTTGCAGAAATAACTTTCAAAGAGCTTTGCAATGTTACTAAGTGTCTATAAATATTTGCAGGAGAAAAAATCCTACTATAGCCTGCAGGAGTCCTTTAGCTTTGGACAGTTACTGTACACATTAATTGGCGCTTGGGTCACATTCTCCTAGTTCCCTTTACCGTTTCCTAGTGCATGATGCTCTGGCTCTGTGTGCTCTGTCTCCCATAACCAGTACCTACATCTATTTGTCAAAAGGCTCCCTCCAGGCTGCCCAGGCTCACTTTCTCTGTGTGCCACTGTGAGAACAGAAAGTGCTCGGGAATTTATGTCCTCAAGGGTCATTCCTTAACACCGAAAGGTGTGGAGGTATAAAAATATTTCAGCACTCCTGCTGTCTGATAAGGACAACTCAAAAGTGTGACCTACACTGGCTCAAGAAATCTCCTGAGCATTTGAGACAAAGTTTCCATGAGAACTTTTAGATTCTCACTTGGGTTCCTTTACTTCCTGCGCCACTCCTCCATTCTCCTGCCCTGCTTTTCTTGGAAGACTTCCTAATGAATCACTTTCACAGGAACATTCATGTAAGAGTCTGTTTCTGGGAAGTCCAGCCTAAAAATGTTAGTATTGTTATCCATTTCCGACTTGTTCATTTAGATTAATAGATTGGGTAGAAGAACTCATACCCAGGCCTGACTTTAGGGATTGTGACCAGCGATGTCACTCAGGGATTCATGCTCAGAAGGAGACCTCACTTGTGTGGCATTTGGGCTTTGTCTGTGCCTGCCATCTTGACATTCTTAATAATTTTATATTTGAATTGGTCTTAGCTAGTGAAGCCTATGGGACAACGGAGTAAATGCCAAGGGCCTGGAGCTGTGGATCACATATGGCCCTGCATCCTGCCACCTCCCATCTCCCTAGGACAGGCAGGTTCTCAGCCTCTCACTCTCACACTGACCCAGCAACTGCAGCCACTCTTCTCCCAGAAGAGGCTGGAATGTGGGCTCTGGGAAGGTTACATGGCATTGTAGGGCAGGGATCCAGGCACGGGAGTTCCTGTCTCACCCCAGAAAGATCGATAACACTAAACAGCAAATTAAAAACACTGTGACACATGAAGAAAAAGACCACAGAATAAAACAAAAGAGCATTTTTCTTGCTCTTTAAACCAGGAACTTTATATTTTCACACTGCAGAAGGTCCCACAAATAATGTAGCTGGTCTTGCTCATACTTTTTTATAATAATCATAACAAATACTGCAGCACCTTGAATGAAAATTATTCCCATATTCATTTCATAAGAATATCCATCAATTAAGCCAAGCTAAGAAGAAATACCCAACTAAGTTTTTCTGAGCTAATGTGGAAGAAGTTTTAATAAAATTTCCATTTCTTCCTCTTATTCTTGGTAATATATACTTAATTATTTTTCTAAACACATTATTTCATATAATTCAGATTAGATTTTCCAATCTACTTCATGTCTGGATATGGTCATATAACTAAATTCTGGCTGTTAACATATAAGAGTATATGTTTTGTGGAACTTTCATGAAAGCTGCCCCAAAACAGTGGCAGATGTTTTTCTCATTTGTCTTTCATTCTTTTTAGAAGATGCAATTTATGCAACTCAGACACAGAGCATGAGGCAACTATATTGGGTCAAGAGGTAACTTTGAAGATAGAAAGCATGGGCTAAGGCAGTAAAACAGAATCTGAGATCCCTGTTGAAGATACCATACTTCCCTGAATTGTCAACAGCCCCAAACTCCTTTAAGAGGAAAATATAAACTTCTATCTTAATAAGGCACTGTAACTTTTTTCTGTTATGTATAGGCAAACTTACCCTTAGCTGACAAAAGAGGTAATCATTTTTTCTCAAAAAGGATGTTGAAAATTTAATCAATCTCTAGACTGGATTAAGAATTTGTGGCACATATGTACCACGGAATACTACATAGCTACAAAAAGGACGAGTTAATGTCCTCCTCAGAGACATGGATGAAGCTGGAAATCATCATTCTCAGCAAACTATCACAAGATCAGAAAACCAAACACCACATGTTCTCACTCATAAGTGGGAATTGAACAATGAGAACACATGGACACAGGGAGGGGAATATCACACACCAGGGTCTGCAGGGAGTGGGGGGCTAGGGGAGGGATAACATTAGGAGAAATACCTAATGTAGGTGATGGGTTGATGGGTGCAGCAAACCACCATGGCATGTGTATACCTATGGAACAAACCTGCATGTTCTGCATAAGTAACCCAGAACTTAAAGTATAATAAAAAAGAAAATAAAAGAAAATCTAATCAATCTCTTTGCAACATATCCTCTGAAAGCTAATGTCCACTGATGTAGTGGAAAGTTTCTTCAAATTTTATTACATTACTTGCTTTTGAAAAGTTAATTATTCAATATATTGGGCAGAAGAACTCATACCCAGCTCTGGCTTTAGGGATTGTGACCAGTGAAGTCACTCTGCGATTCATGCTCAGGAGACCTCACTTGTGTGGCATTCAGGCATTGTCTGTGTCTGCCATCTTGAAATTCTTAATAATTTTATATTTGAATTTGTCTTTTGCTAGTGAAGCCTATGGGGGAAGTAAATGCCAATGGCTTGGAGGTGTGGATCACACGTGACCCTGCATTCTGTCACCTCCCCATCTCCATAGGACAGACAGGTTCTCAGCCTCTCACACTGACCCAGAAACTGACCCAGCACCTGACCCAGCACACCTCTGTCACTGGTGAAATTGACAACTTTCACAAGGGGAAAAGATTTTGTGGAAAACCATGGTGGAAAACCATGTTGGAAAGGGGTAGTGGAAAATATTTTGGGGGGAATGGTTGGTAAAGTCTCTGATGCCAGTCTTCACAGATATAGAAACCAATGAGTCACAATGATGCCTGTTGAACATCTTTGTTCCCTAAAATTGCATATTCAGAGACATTGCCAAAAACTGCAGGTGCTCCATCTATGCAGAGTAACAAGATTATTTTTCCAGTTAAAGTCTGGCTTGGCATAGACATTTTTCACTATCTGAAATACCAACAGCCTTAACAGCTTGCAAAAAGGGCTCATAGGATAAGAATTCTTTGTTGATGTTTGGTGCATGCACATATGAGCTGGTTGTACTGAAAGAACAGCAGCAGATTCATCTAGTTGTATGCAGAAGGGAAATATAAGCTGCCAATTCCTCCAGGATCTGCTTCAAAATATTAAAAGAAATATCAGTGAGTCCAGAGTAAATGATGTACTGTTATAGAGGCATTGATTCAGTTTGCTTTCTCATAAAGTGACTTGATATTTCCAAGACATATTTCCAGGCATTAATTCAGTTTGCTTCACCAAGAGCATTCCAATGTGTATAGATTCTTTCTCTTAGCAACGTGATATGCAATTTGGTAGAATGCTTCAAGACAAGGCTTTTGGTTGAGGTAAATCTAAGTTTTGATAAAGTTCTAGTCTTTTAAAATTAAGAGCGCTCATTAAAAATTCCATAAAACTGACATGTTTTCAAGATGAATAAATAAAACATGCTTCTTTAGTTTATTGGCATTATATGAATTTATTGGCAGAAAACTCTTACCCATATAGGAGGCATTGCAGCTTTTGTGTATCATCAAACTTAGCAATGAAAATAAAATTAAACAACATGCACTATGGTTATGCTTTCCAAATAAAAATTAACCTGATGCAAATAAATACAGATTTCCATAATCATGATGCTGGATATTTTTAAAAAATTCTTATTATAGGAATTCTGAGTATCATACTATGTGACGCAGACAATTTTTCATCTGATAATTTATAATATTCCCTGACATTTTATACTTGTTTGAAATGAATAAATATTTGATTAGATTTCACCTTAATATGTTTCATAAAGGTAGATAAAATTGAGAAAACAAAATATTTTTGCAAACCATTTGCAGTTTGAGTAAGTAAATAACTTATTTATTTGATTCTTAGGCCCTGCTGCTTAATATTGATATAAACAAGGTCAAGTTGTTTTTACTTTGTGTCTCAGTTTTCTCATTTGTAAACATTTTGTCTCAATTAAATTAGATAACTTAGTATACAAATCAATATATATCCAAATTATTTCAGCTTTCTTTCTGAGTCACAGTCTTCCAAATTGTTGTTTTGTACAAGCAAATGATAATTTTAACAACTAAGTATGGCTCTTTTTTTTTTCTAAAATATCCATATTTTCTCAAATTCGTATACCATGTTGAGAAGCAGAATGTGAAATTATAAGATTCCAGCTGAGGACTGGCACTTTAAACTGAGTACAGGCTGCAGAAACTGTGATTACATATGTAATTATAATATATGTAGGACATACGTACACAAACATGTAAAAGACATATTGGAGAATTTAATAGATATTAATATCATTGGAGAAAGACTTTCTAATGTGCTTTCAAACTATACTAAAAGAAAATAGTTCATGAAATAAAGACAAGATTATAATAACACACTATTCTTCTTCCATCAGATTATATTTCCTATTTGCAGGCCTGTAGTGAAACATTATGAAGTGTATACAAATATTTTATGACTAACAGGTAATAATGTCATTTGATAAATAATTGAGTAAGATAAGGATATTTCCAGGACAAAATGGAAACAATTATCCAATTTTCCAAAAATTGAATAGCTTTTAGTTAGAAAAAACATTCAGCATTCTTTATAGTCCCCTAGGAATAGAACTTGGAAAAATAAGTAAAAATTACAAGGAGACATATTTTCAGTCAATGTAAATAAAAACTTTCCAACAGCTGCAATTAATCAAAGATTAAATGGACTCTAATAAGCAACAATGAAGCTATTCCTTTCTACATTTCTTCTATACCATGCATTATGATTGTTTTCATTCAGGCATCACATTAAGATTTGCTGAATGTGTAAGTAACCTCCCCATACAATTACTAATAAAAATGATGAAGATATAAGTGATATAAGGCTAGAGGGTCATCTTCGAAGTGACATCAATTTATTAATTAATACTCTGACAATTGTTGTGCCATCACTTAGAAATTTGTCCAACTAACCTATCATTTTGCTCTTTTTTATCCATACTATTTGTAAGGTCATAATAAGAGACTATTGCAGTCTTTCTACATCTACAACAGTCCAGTAAATTATGAGTTGAATACAACAACAAAAGACCAAGAGGGCCTAATTCATCACAGATCATTCACATTAAAACCTTGTTGGGTCCACTCACAATGTAATTATATCTGTCAGTTCAGAAACTATTTTAAAAATAATTTATCTTATGAATAGTCATGTTATCTGAGTACTTTGCTTCTGAATTATAGCTTTCCCCACTTTGATTATTCTTGTCTTTCATCAATTCTTTGATTCATAATTTTTCCCCAAATTTTGGCATACCTTGGAGACATTGTAGGTTCAATTCCTAGCCACCAAGAAAAAGTAAGTCACACAATTTTTTTGGTTTGTCAGTGCATACAAAAGTTATATTAACATTATACTATAGTCTATTAAGAGTGCAATAGAATTTTATCTAAAAATGTACATGCTTTAATTTAAAAACACTTGATTGATAAAAATACTAATGATTATCTAAGCCTTCAATGAGTTTCAATCTTTTTGCTGGTGGACAATCTAGCCCTGATATTAATAGATGCTGACTGATCAGGCTAGTGGTTGTTGCAGACTGGGATGACTATGGCAGTTTCTTAAAATAAGACAACAATGAAGTTTTCCACATTAATTGACTCTTCCTTTCATGAAAGATTACTCTGTAGTATGTGTTTGATAGCATTTTACCCACAGAACTTCTTTCAAAATTCTGATCAAACCTCTTAAGCCCTTCTGCTGCTTTATCAACTAAGTTTTTGTAATATTCTAAATCCTTTATTGTTGTTTCAACAAAGTTCATAATATTTTCACCAGAAATATATTCCATCTCAGAGAATCACTTTCTTTGCTCATCCATAAGAAACAACTTTTCATTCATTTAAATTTTATCACGAGATGGCAGTAATTCAGTCACATTGACAGGCTTTGCTTCTAACTCTAGTACTCTCGCTATCTCTACCACCACTATAGTTACTTCTTCCATTGAAATTTTGAATTCCTCAAGGTAATCCACGAGGCTTAAAATTAACTTCTTTGAAATTCCTGTTAATGTTCATATTTTGACCTCCTTTATGAGTTAATAATGTTCTTCATGGCATCTAGAATGGTGACTCCTTTCCAGAAGGTTTTCAATTGACTTTGTCCAGATCCATCAGAGAAATCACTATATATGGATACTATAACATTACAAAATTTATATTTTCTTAAAATTTTTATTTATTTATTTATTTTTTGGAGACAGAGTCTCACTCTATTGCCCAGGCTGGAGTGCAGTGGCGCAATCTCAGCTCACTGCAACCTCTGCCTCCTGGGTTCTAGCTATTCTCCTGCCTCAGCCTCCTGGGTAGCTGGGACTACAGGCACCCACCACCATGCCCAGCTAATTCTGTATTTTTAGTAGAGATGGGGTTTCACCACGTTAGCCAGGCTAGTCTCCAACTCCTGACCTCAGGTGATCCACCCGCCTCAGCCTCCCAAAGTGCTGGGATTACAGGCATGAGTCACCTTGCCCAGCCCAGGCATTATTTCTTAAATATTAATACCTGAAAGTAAAAATTCTTCCCTGATCTATGGGGCACAGAATGAATGTTATGTTAGCAGTCATAAAAACATTAATTTCTCGTACATTTTCATCAGAGCTCTTGTATGACTAGGTGCATTGTTAATGATCAGTAATGTTTTAGAAGAAGTCTTTGTGGTTTTTGCTTGCTTGTTTTCTGAGCAGTTCTCAACATAGGGGTTAAAACATTCAGTAACCCAGGCTAAAAACAGATGTGCGGCCATCCAGCTTTGTGGTTCCATTTATAGAACACAGGCAGAGTATACTTAGTGTAATTCTTAAGGGCCCTATGGTTTTCAGAATGGCAAATAAGCATTGGCTTCAGTTTAAGGTTACCAGCTGCATTAGCCCCTAATAACAGAACCAGACTGTCCTTTGAAGCTTTGAGTCCTGGCATTGACATCTCTCCAGGTATGAAAGTCCTAAATGGCATCTTGTTCCAATAGAAAGCTGTTTCATGTACATTAAATATCTGATCTTAGCTAGATCTGAATAACTTGCTGAAGCTTCTCCATCAACCCTTGCAGCTTCACCTTGCACTTTTATGTTATGAAGATGGTATCTTTTCTTAAATCCCATGGATCAACCTCTGCAAGCATCAAACTGCTTAAATTCATACAGAAACATTTAAATTGAGGTATTCTAAATGGGAAAATTTGTAAGTAAATTTAGTCTCAAGTAGCTCAATTTGTCATCTGCAAACATTATATTATCTACCCCTATGAAGTGGGCCTAGCCCCTATTTCTCTCAACTTCAACGAAAGTAAGAGAGACATTTTCATTGTGCTTGAAATTTTAGCCTTTTATATTCCAAATATTATTCTTGACATTTCAAATAACACTTATGCATTCTATATAAGGAGTATAGTCAGATAAACTGTGTTATAGCAAATATTTTTTTCAAAACATGTAGAATAATTGTCTTTTTTTAAAAGTTTCTGTATGTGGTATAAGAAAGGGGTCCAGTTTCAATCTTCTGCATATGGCTAGCCAGTTATCCAAGCACCATTGATTTAATAGGGAATTCTTTCCCCATTGCTTGTTTTTGTCAGGATGCTTGAAGATCAGATAGTTGTATGTGTGTGGTCTCATTCCTGGGTTCTCTATTCTGTTCCTTTGGTCTATGTGTCTGCTCTTGTACCAGCACCATGCTGTTCTGGTTACTGTAATCCTGTAGTATAGTTAGAAGTCAGTTAGTGTGATGCCTCCAGGTTTGTTCTTTTTTCTTAGGATTGTCTTGGCTATTCATGCTCATTTTTTTGGTTCCATATGAATTGTGAAATAGTTTTCTCTAGTTCTGTGAATCATGCCAATTGTAATTTAATGGGAATAGCATTGAATCTATAAATTGTTTTGGGCAGTATGGCCATTTTAATGACATTGATTTGTTCTATCCATGAGCATGGAGTGTTCTTCCGTTTGTTTGTATCATCTCTCATTTCTTTGGGCAGTGGTTTATAGTTCTCCTTGTAGAGATCCTTCACCTATATTTCTAGATATTTTATTCTTTCTGTGGCAATTGTGAAAGGGAGTTCACTACTGATTTGGCTCTTGGCTTGACTGTTGTTGGTTTATAGGAATGCTAGTGATTTTTGCACATTGATTTTGTATCCTTAGACTTTGCTGAAGTTGCTTATCAACTTAAGAAGCTTTTGGGCTTAGAAAATGGGATTTTGCAGATATAGAATCATGTCATCTGAAAACAGAGGTAGTTTGAACTCCTCTCTTCCTATTTGGATGCCCTTTATTTTTTTCTGTTAGCTGATCTCCCTGACCAGAACTTCCAATACTTTGTTGAATAGGAGTGGTGAGAGAAGGAATCCTTATCTTGTGCTGATTTTCAAGTGGAATGCTTCCAGCTTTTTCCCATTCAGTATGATGTTGGCTGTGAGTTTGTCATATATGGCTCTTATTATTTTGAGGTATGTTTCTTTAATACCTAGTTTATTGAGAGTTTTAAAATAACGGGATATTGGATTTTATTGAAGGCCTTTTCTGCATCCCTATTGAGATAGTCATGTGGTTTTTGTCTTTAGTTCTGTTTATGTGATTAATTACATTTATTGATCTGCACATGTTGAACAAACCTTGCATCCCAGGGATAAAGCTAGCTTGATCATAGTGGATGTGCTTTTTGATATGTTGCTGGATTCAGTTTGCCAGTATTTTGTTAAGAACCTTCCCATCAACATTCATCAAGAATATTGACCTGAGGTTTTCTTTTATTGTTGTATCTCTGCCTTGTTTTTGGTATCAGGATGATGCTGGCCTCATAGAATTAAGGAGAACTCCCTCCTTTTCAATTGTTTGAAATAGTTTCAGAAGAAATGGTACTAGCTCCTCTTTGTACCCCTGGTAGAATTCAGCTATGAATCTGTCTGGTCCAAAAATTAACTCAAGATGAATTAAAGACTTAAATGTAAAACCCAAAACTATAAAAATCCTGAAGGACAACCTAGGCAATGCCATACAGACATAGGCATGAGCAAAGATTTCATGGCAAAGGCATCAAAAGCAATTGCAACTAAAGCAAAAATTGACAAATGAGTTCTAATTAAACTAAAAAGCTTCCACACAGTGAAATAAACTATCAACAGAGTAAACAGGTGACCTACAGAATGGAGGAGGATTTTTGCAAAATATGTGTACCAGTCAGGGTTCTCCAGAGGAACAGAACTAATAGGATATATGTATATACGAAAAGGAGTTTATTAGGCAGAATTGACTCTCATGATCACAAGGTGAAGTCCTATGATAGACTATCTGTAAGCTGAGGAAGGAAGAAGCCACTAGTGGCTCCATTTGAGTTCAAAGGCCTCAAAAGCAGGGAAACCGGCAGTGCAGCCTTCACTCTGTGGCTGAAGGCTTGAGAGCCACGGGCAAACCACTGGTGAATTCCAAGAGTTCAAAAGCCAAAGAACCAGGTGTCTGATGTCCAGGGGCAGGAAAAATGGAAGGAAGCATCCAGTGTGGGAAAAAAATAAGAGCCAGAAGACTCAGCAAGCCAGCTTATTCCACCTTCTTCCACCTGCTTTGTTCTAGGAGCTGACAGCCAATTGGATGGTGTGCACCCACACTGAGGGTGGATCTTCCTCTCCCAGTCCACTGACTCAAATATCAATCTCCTCTGGAAACACCCTCACAGACACACCCAGAAACAATACTTTACCAGCTATCTAGGCATCTTCAATCCAATCAAGTTGACACCTAATATCAACCATCACAGCATGCATCAAACAAAGGTCTAATATCCAGCATCCATAAGCAACATAAACAAATTTGCAAGAAAAAAAAGTCCATTAAAAAGTGGACAAATGACATAAACACCTTTTAAAAGAAGACATATATGCAGCCAAGAAGCACATGAAAAAAAGATCAACATCACTGATCATTAGAAAAAGGCAAATCAAAACCACAACATGATACCATCTAACACCAGTCAGAAAGGCTATTATTAAAAAGTCAAAAAATAATATGCTGGTGAGGTTGTGGAGAAAAAGAAATGTTTTTACACTGTTGGTGGAAGTGTAAATTAATTCAACCATTGTGGAAGACAGTGTGGCATTTCCTCAGAGACCTAAAGACAGAAATACCATTCAACCCAGAAATCTAATTACTGGGTATACACCCAAAGGAATATAAACAATTCTATTATAAAGACACATGTATGTGCATGTTCATTGAAGTACTATTCACAATAGCAAAGAAATAAAATCAACCTAAATGCCCTTCAATGATAGGCTGGATAAAGAAAATGTGGTACACATACACCATGAAATACAATGCAGCCATAGAAAAAAAAAAAATGAGATCATGTATTTTATAGGGATATGGATGGAGCTAGAGGCCATTACCCTTAGCAAAGTAACACAGGAACAGAAAACCAACTGCTGCATGTTCTCATTTATAAGTAGGAGCCAAATGATGAGAACACATGGACACATAGAGGGAAAGAACATACACTGGGGTCCTTTGAAGGGTGGAAGGTGAGAAGACGGAGAGGATCAGGAAAAAAAAATTAATGGGTACTAAGCTTAATATCTGGGTGATAAAATAATCGGTACAACAACCCCGATGACGTAAGTTTGCTTATGTGACAAACCTGCACTTGTACCTCTGAATTTAAAAGCTAAAAAAAAAAAAAAAAAAAAAAAAAAAGTCTGATGATGGCTTTTAGTGCTTTTTACTTTCCTCTTAATACTGCTTTTGCTGCATCCCCCAGAGGTTTTGGTATGTTGTGTCCCTATTTTCATTAATTCCAAAACATTATTTGATCATTACAATGTCCATACGGCCCAAAGAAATTCACAGATTCAACACTATTCCCATTAAACTACCAATGTCATTCTACATAGAATCAGAAAAAAAGTATTCTGAAATGACTTGGAACCAAAGAGGAGCCCAAATAGCCAAAATAATTCTAGGCAAAGCTGGAGGCAGCACACTACCTGACTTCAAACTATACTATAAGGCTAGAGTAAACAAAACAGCATGGTACTGCTACAGAAACACATATGTAAACCAATGGAACAGAACAGAAAACTCAGAAATAAAGGAGTATAACTGCATCTGATCTTCAACAAGGCCAACAAAAACAAGCAATGAGAAAAGGACTCCTTATTCAATAAATGGTGCTGAGATAACTGGCTAGCCATATGCAGAAGAATGAAACTAGATCCTTACCTTTCACCATATATAAAAATTAACTCAAATGGATTAAAGATTTAAATGTAAGACCTCAAACTATAAATATGTTAGAAGAAAACCTAGGAAATACCCTTTTTGACATTGGCCTTGGCAAAGAATTTTTGGCTAACTCCCCAAAAACAAATGCAAAGAAACCCAAAAATTGATAAATGGTCCTAATTAAAGAGCTCCTACACAGCAATGAAACTATCAATAAACAAATAATCCACAAAATGGGAGAAAATATTCTTAAACTATGCATCCGATAAAGGTCTAATATCCAGAATCTATAAGGAACTTGAACAAATCAACAAGCAAAAATGAAGTAACCACATTAAAAATGGGCAAACCATATGAACAGATACTTCTCAAAAGAAGACATATGAGCATCAGAAAAACATATGAAAAAATGCTTATTATCACTAATCAGAGACATGCAAATAAAACCACAATGAAAACCATCTCACACCAGTCAGAATGGTCATTACTAAAAAGTAAAAAAATAACAGATGCTAGTGAGCTTGTGGAGAAGAGGGAACACTTACACACTATTGGTGAGAATGTAAATTAGTTCAGCCACTGTGGAAAGCAGTATGTAGATTTCCCAAAGGACCTAAAACAGTGCTACCATTTGATCTAGCAATCCCATTACTGGGCATATACCCAGAGGAAAATAAATCATTATCCAAAAAAGACACATGCACTTGTATGTTTATCACCATGAAATTTATAATAGAGAAGACTTGGAATTAACCTAGGTGGCTATCAATGGTTTACTGGATTGAAAAATGTTGTACATATACACTACAGAATACTATGCTGCTGTAAAAAAGCATAAAATCATATCCTTTGCAGAAAAATGGAGAGAGCTTGAGGCCATAGTCCTAAGAGAACTAATGCAGGAACAGAAAACCAAATACTGCATATTCTCATTTATAAATGGGAACTAAACATGGAGCATACATTGACATTAATATGGGAACAATAGACACTGTGGACTACTAAAGTGGGGAGGAAGAGAGAAGGGTGTGGATTGAAAAACTATCTTTCAGGTACTAAACTCCCTGTCTGGGTGCAATATACCCATGCAGCAAACCTAAATATACACCCCCTATATCTAAAATAAAAGTTTAAATTAAGAAAATAATTTCCTGTCATGACACAATCTTAAATGTGACAAATAAGTGATACATACAGGCCTTCAATAAAATCACTGTTAAAGTACCCTGTAAAAGTTGTACAGACCCCCACCCCAAGAGATTTGAGATAGTCAGGAATTCAAAAGGATCCTTACCTAGAATTTTACTGGAACGTATATACGTATATGCAACAAAGATTGGGATCATTTTAAAAACTGGCTACTTGGGGATGTGGGAAAAGATTCAATGTGCATTGTTTGTAGAATGACTACATATTCTGATTCACACCAGCTGTCTCACCATCACATCTGGTTAGTTCTCCTTTCCCTCTGAAAAGTATCCCAGCTTAGGTGACAAATTACATGCTCAACCTATAATTCTATAGGTTATTCATTTTGGAAGGATTTTTAAGGGTATGAAGTGAATTCTCTTGCTACATATTAATAAACAATTAAAGGCCTTCAAGGCAGGCAGAGTTACACAGTCTATTTCTATCAGGCTAAATGCTTCAATCCATTCTATTAAAATATTCAAATATGTAATTGATATAGTTTGGCTGTGTCCCAAGGAAAATCTCAACTGAATTGTATCTCCAAGAATTCCCACGAGTTGTGGGAGGGACCTTTGGGGGCCTTTCTCCTACTGTTTGCGTGATAATGAATAAGTCTCATGAGATCTGACGGGTTTATCAAGGGTTTCTGCTTTTGCTTCTTTGTCATTTTCTCTTGCCACTGCCATGTAAAAAGAGCCTTTCACCTCCTGCCATGATTCTGAGGCCTCCCAGCCATGTGGAACTGTAAATCCAATTAAACCTTTTTTGTTCCCAGTTTCGAGTATGTCTTTATCAGTAGCAAGAAAACAAACTAATACAGTAATACAAAAATCTGGTTTGACCTTTTTCAAATGTAAAAAATAGTAAGTAAGCAGCATTTTATCTCCTTTTCAAAGTAAAACATGTTCGTTCAGTTGTATATGGTAATTTTAGTTTATAAAAAAAATGACCACCAATCACTATTCTTGAAAGTGTTGGCATTATTTCTCAAACCCAAAAGAAATAGGAAACAAAAGAAAGAATAATTTTTCACTAGTAGTTGAGTTTTTTTGCATGGTCTATATTAGTTTTCACGAAACTTAAGTGAAAATTTATATTTTATTTATATTTCATTTTGAAACAAAAATAAATAGTGATTAAAATATACTATCGAATATTAAGAAAATGTTACAAACTAGATTTATCCTTAAGAAATACAGCTATATTAATCTTGCATTTAATCAAAATATGTATTCATTTTATATAATACATATTTTTAAGTTAATAGTCATAAAGAAAATATAATGACAGTTTCCCAATTACTCCAGCTTGTCGTAATGAATACTTAAAATTTTGTTTTGTTCCTTTGAGATGTTTTGCTGATCTTAGTTCTTTTTATAAGATGTATCTTTATGTTGTTACTGACAACCCATAGCTTCCTAGTGGTAAACTTTGCTTTTAAAATTTCTCACCCTGCTTTGTGTTTCTGGCTCCTCCTGTAAGTATACACTATATGAAATAACAATTAACATTTTCCTTTCAAAATTCTGCACTCTGGTCCAAAAGAGAAGGGTTTCAATGCATTTTTTAATGAATTTTTTAGTGCAGCAAGAAAGTAGAAATCATATCAAGTAGGTAAACCAAATGTCAATAATAAGACCATGCATCTGTAGATATTTTTTAACACAGAAACCAAAAAAAAAAAAAAAAAAAAAAAAAAAAAAAGGAAGAAGCAATAAAAGCACTTGTGCTCTGCACTTTTAGCTAGTCAAAATGACAATGAGTCATTTCTGACACGCAAAAGTCATGGCTGCTTTGCCATTTGACACATCAAAGGAGACATGCAGTGGGAGTAACACAGAAACTGCTGATACTAGGCCATAATTTGTTTTCTTATAACAAATATTAAAAACATCATAATTTCCCATCGTTTATTCATGTTTTCTAATCAGTGTTGTTTAGTACATAATGTCTTCTCTGGAAACAAGACTAGGTGCAATGGCTCATGCATGTAATGCTAGTACTTAGGGAGGCAGAGGCAGATTCGAGACCAGCTTTGGCACCACGGTGAAACTGTCTCTACAAAAAGTACAAAAATTAACTGGGTGTGGTGGTGTGTGTCTGCGGTACCAGCTACTCAGGAGGCTGAGGCAGGAGGATCACCTGAGTCCAGGAGTTTAAGGCTGCAGTGAGCCAGGATTATGCCACCACACTCCAGCCTGGGTGGCAGAGTGAGACTCTGTCTCACAGAATGAAATAAAATAAAAATAGAAACAGATAGAACTTTAAATGTTCCCATTATTTTCATTTCTCTAAAAGAAAATTTAAAGCATTATCCCCTTTTCAAAAATGACAGCACTAAAACCCTCAAGAAATTTTCTCTAGTGAAAAAAAAAAAAAGCTACATCAGTGTTTTTTTTATATTCTAGATTTCATAGGAAAACACTGATGGATGAAGACATGTGTATTGAGTACCTATTAATAAAGGTTATTAGGTTATATTAGGCAACAGGGAAGATATAAAGATGTGTGAGAAATGTTTGCACCTGCCTGTATTTGAACTGGTCATATAAGACAACAGGAACAATTAGCATATGATGTCAAATTAATAGTAGTGATATCAAGTGCAATACAATTTCAGAGGAGAGAGCCTCATGGTAACTGGTTTTAACATAGAGGATGAAAATGAGTGAGTTTTAAAAAATGGTAGGAAAAAAAAATGATAGAATTCACATAGTCAGAAGGAGAGAAGAAATTCCAGAAGAGGGGAAAAATAATGTTAACAAAGTCAGGAACAAAGTTTTCTTGAAGTACAGTGACTTGTACAGACATTATAAATAAGTTGTAATTCATGAGCCGAGTTAATGAACAGACAGATGAGTATTGGAAGTGTGTGTTCATTGTGGCACTGTTTGCAATAGCAAAGACTTAGAACCAACCCAAATTCCCATCAATGATAGACTGGATAAAGAAAATGTGGCACATATACACCATGGAATACTATACAGCCATAAAAAGGATGAGTTCATGTCCTTTGCAAGGACATGGATGAAGCATCATTCTCAGCAAACTAACACAAGAACAGAAAACCAAACACCGAATGTTCTCACTCATAAATAGGAGTTGAACAAAGAGAACACATGGACACAGGGAGGGGAAACATCACACAGTGGGGCCTGTTGGCAGGGGCAGGCGGTGGGGGTCAAGGGGAGGGATAGCATTAGGAGAAATACCCAATGCAAATGACAGGTTGATAGGTGCAGCAAACCACCATGGCACATGGATACCTGTGTAACAAACCTGCACATGTACCCCAGAACTTAAAGTTTAATAAAAATAAACAAACAAATAAATAAATAAATAAGCAAACAAACAGAATATAAAGGCCTCTGAATACCAGCTAAAGGTGTTCACATCATCCTGCAGGTAATTAAACACCACTAAATTTTGATAAATGGTAATATGCTGAATACACTATTTTAGAAAGCTTTTGTTGTTGTTGTTGTTTGGTTTGGTTTGGTTTTTGAGACAGAGTCTTGCTGTGTTGCCAGGCTGGAGAGCAGTGGCGCAATTTTGGCTCACTGCAACCTCTGACTCCCTGGTTCAAGTGATTCTCCTGCCTTAGCCCCTTAGCTAGGATTACAGGCACGCGCCACCATGTCCAGCTAATTTTCATATTTTTAGTAGAGATGGGGTTTCACCATGTTTGTCAGATGGTCTCAATCTCTTGCCCCAATAATAAGCAGTATTCCCTGAGATCTTGCTATATATCAATTGTTTTGCTAGGAACTTTCCATAAGTATTTCATTTTGAAAGTAATTTTTGAAATAAATAACCACAATGCAAATTAGTTAGCATGCTTCCAACCTTCCCATGCTAATAACCTGTAATCGGGTACCTGAAGCCTTCCCTTTCCTTCACTACAAAGCTTTTCCACTGCCTTTAAGTCTCCGACTGTCTTTGAGTCTCTGCCAAAAGCAAGGGATGGTGGTTATTCTCTTGCTGCAAGTTCTGAATAAGTATCCCGTGTTTGCTCTCATTCAAGAGGTTGGTTGTCCATTTCCAGAGTATGTAACAGGTACACCATTTTAGAGTAAAAAACAACAACAACAACAACAACAAAAACTGTATCATATCCTTGAAAATGGGAATAAATGTTCATTGATTCACTCTAATTCAGGAAATTTATCCCCAGGAAATTAATATAAATAGCATAAATACTAATCTAAATACTTTTTGTTTCATTATTTATAATATTGAAAAATTAAAGCCAACATATCTAAAAACAGGTAGTTGGTTAAACAAATTGTGGTAATAAATAAAATGAAATATCATGTAGTTATTTAAAAGTATGCAGTAAAGGAGTATTTATAGACATGGAAAAGTTTGTTACATTTTGAAAAGAAATGAAAACAGGTTATGTACGCATGCTAACAAATGGGACCATTATTAGTTTTAAATCGATCTTTAGTGGTTTCTTCTAAATGGCTTTGGTTAGATAAAATTCATGTTTTCTTCATTTTGTAAATATATATACTATATAAAAATTCATAAAAAACCATTTTATCTGAATATAATTTCTTATAAAATATATTTTATAATTATAAAATAATTTCTTATAAAAATGTCACCCTGGACTGTACTTATGTTTGGTACAAACAATTTCCTGGTTTGTCATGCTGACACTATGTGCACATTATATTTGATAACATCTGCCTTAAATGATAAAACAGATCGGTAATTATATAACTTTCTTTAAAACACGAAATCCAGGAAAGCAGCCTCTGTTATCTCAGGCTTTTTTATTTGAATAATCTATACCAAAGGAAACAGCAAAAGTGTTAGGAAGTTAGAAACAATAAATTTAATAGCATCACAGAACTGACAAGATAGTAAGAAATTACTGAGCTTCATTCAATTGGAAAAATACTTCCATTCTTCAACCTAAACTATATCCACACCCTTTTGTCATGTAGTGACCTCCTGCTCTAGTTCTGGTTTCACTATGCAGCTTGCTTCAGGCCAATGGGATATTAGCAAACATGTTGTAAACAATATCTTGAAGGATACTTGTATGATTGGCTTTGCTCACTCATGTCCTCTATAATCGCCAAGAGAGGGATTCATCCAGGCTAGTCCTATGGAGCCCCAGGGTGGGGATGACAGCCATAAGGAGCACAGTCAGATCACCATCATATGAGCTGAGGCCATCCTCACCTGACATCAGACATATGTGCAATATATGCTTAATGTTGTACATCATTAAGGTACCATGGTTATTTGTTATATGGCATTGTTATGGTAATAGATAACTGATACCTAGGTCAAAGTCTAAGTGATAGTTGAAATCCTGATGTTAATTGAATCTCTGAGCTCTATTTGGTCTTTAGGACATTTGCCAAACTGAATTAACGTATGCTTTTGTTTTAATATGCCCAAGGTAGGGTTGTAGTCTAAGATGCCATCTCCCCTTAGACCTAAAGCCCCAAAAGTTATGTGCTGAGGCTGAAATGAACTCATGTCATGAACTGAACCTATCTCCCTCTAGACACGTATGCATATAGGAGCCTATAAGAAAAAGTTACTTAAGTGATAAGCAGCATAGATACAGCCACTGACTGTATATCATATAGATTTGAACCCAAATTCATGTCAACAGGATGCAATTAACTTGTAGCCATGAATGCAGTTAAAAGTGTTTCCTGAAACTAGTGATATAGGTTTTTGGTAGGTGCTTAATAGAAGTGCTTGGTCAAATTCCTCTTTGAAAAAAGACAACTTTTGTTCTAGGACGCAAAGATTTCAAACAAATAATTTTCTAACAGCAACAATAATAAGCAGCCCATCAGAAAAAACAAACAAATTGGAATCAAGTACATTAGAAAATAAGGAAGAACGAGCAAAAAATAAAACATTAAAGTGTGTAAGAAGACTTTGAAAAACACAAAATATTAGAGCTCAATGAATCAGATTGAAGAAAAGGTCTTCGATAAAATTCAACACCCCTTCCTGCTAAAAACTGTCAATAAACTAGTAAATGGAACATATCTCAAAATAATAAGAGCCATTTATGACAAATCCACAGCCAATATCATATTTAATGGGCAAAAATTAGAAGCATTCCCTTTGAAAACTCCATAAGACTAGGATGCCCTCTCTCACCACTCCTGTTCAACATAGTATTGGAAGTTCTGGCCAGGGCAATCAGGCAAGAGAAAGAAATAAAAGGTATTCAAACAGGAAGAGAGGAAGTCAAATTGTCTCTGTTTGCAGAGGACATGGTTATATATTTAGAAAACCCCACTGCCTCAGCCCCAAATCTCCTTAAGCTGATAAGAAACTTCAGCAAAGTCTCAGGATACAAAACCAATGTGCAAAAATCACAAGCATTCCTATACACCAATAACAGACAGAGAGCCAAATCATGAGTGAACTCCCATTCACAATTGCTACAAAGAGAATTAAATACCTAGGAATACAACTTACTAGGGATGTGAATGACTTCTTCAAGGAGAACTACAAATCACTGCTAAAGGAAATGAGAGGACACAAACAAATGGAAAAACATTCCATGCTCATGGATAGGAAGAATCAATATTGTGAAAATGGCCATACTTCCCAAAGTAATTTATAGATTCAATAATATCCCCATCAAGCCACCACTGATTTTCTTCACAGAATTAGAGCAAACTACTTTCAATTTCATATGGAACCAAAAAAGAACCTGTAAAACCCAGACAATCCTAAGCAAAAAGAACAAAGTTAGAGACATCACGCTACCTGACTTCAAACTATACTACAAATTTACAATAACCCAAAGAGCATGGCACTGGTACCAAAACAGATATATAGACCAATGGAACAGAACAGAGTCCTCAGAAATGATGCCACATATCTGCAACCATCTGATCTTTGACGAACCTGACAAAAACAAGCAATGGAGAAAAGATTCCCTGTTTAATAAATGGTGTTGGCAAAACTAGCTAGCCATATGCAGAAAACTGAAACTGGACCCCTTCCTTACACCTTATACAAAAATTAACTGAAGATAGATTAAAGACTTAAACATAAGACCTAAAACCATAAAAACCCTAGAATAATACCTAGGCAATACCATTCAGGATATAGGCATGGGCAAAGACTTAACGACCAAAACAACAAAAGCAATGGCAATGAAAGCCAAAATTGACAGATGGGATCTAATTAAACGAAAGAGTTTCTGCAGAGCAAAAGAAACTAGCATCAGAGTGAACAGGCAACCTAAAGAATGGGAGAAAATTTTTGCAATCTGTTCATCTGACAAAGGGCTAATATCCAGAATCCACAAAGAACTTAAACAAATTTACAAGAAAAAAAAAAAACCCATCAAAAAGTGGGTGAAGGATATGAACAGACACATCTCAAAAGAAGACTTCTATGCAGCAAACAAACATATGAGAAAAAGTTCGTCATCTCTGGTCATTAGAGAAATGCAAATCAAAACCACAATGAGATACCATCTCACACCAGTTAGAATGGCAATCATTAAAAAGTCAGGAAAAAACAGGTGCTAGAGAGGATGTGGAGAAATAGGAACACTTTTACACTGTTGGTGGTACTGTAAACTAGTTCAACCATTGTGGAAGACAGTGTGGCAATTCCTCAAGGACCTAGAACTAGAAATACCATTTGACCTCGCCATCCCATTACTGGGTATATACCCAAAGGATTATAAATCATTCCACTATAAAGACACAAGCACACATATGTTTATTGCAGCACTGTTCACAATAGCAAAGACTTGGAAACAATCTAAATGCCCATCAGTGATAGACTGGATAAAGAAAATGTGGCACATATACACCATGGAATACTATGCAGCCAGAAGAAAAGGATGAGTTCATGTCCTTAGCAAGGACATGAAACTAGAAACCATCATTCTCAGCAAACTAACACAAGAACAGAAAACCAAACACTACATGTTCTCACTCATAAATGGGAGTTGAACAATGAGAACACATGGACACAGAGAGGGGACCATCACACAGCAGGGCCTGTTGCGGGTGGGGGCAGGGGGAAGGATAGCATTAGGATAAATACCTAATGTAGATGACGGGTTGATGGGTGCAACAAACCACCATGGCATGTGTATACATATGTAACAAACCTGCACGCTCTTCACATGTACCCCAGAACTTAAAGTTTAATAAATAAATAATTTTTTTAAAAAAAGAACAACTATGTTTGCTGTGTTCAACAAAGTAAAAGATTTAAAATGTTATCAGTTAACAGGAAACTATAAAAAATAACCTAACAGTTTGTAAAAGAACTATATAGAACTTCTAGAAATACTAGAACTGAAGTTAAAATTTCAAGAACTGGCCTAACAGCAAAGTAGACATGACTATTTAACCTTGTTTATTAAGAGATGTTTTTGATATATTTATGAGCATAAAATCCTGTATTGGATTTTAGAAATCACATTTATAATCCCGCCAACAATACATGAGCCTGCTTTCTCAAAACTCTTAACAATCTGATGGATGGTAAATGGTATCCTATTATTACTTTACTTTGCATTTTCTTATTTTTATGAAGGTTCAGCATATTTTTCTCCATTTATGGCCTTTTGCATTTCTTTCCCTGTATATTGCTTGTTCATATTTTTTCCTCTGTGTTCCTACTGAATTATTATCTACTTCTTATTCCATTGTAAAGTAGATTTTATACTATGATATTAGCACTGTGTGTTGTTACTTATGGTAAATATTTTCTCAATGTGTGTTCTTTGTCGAGAAATATGGTTATACTATTTCTGGAAGACCAATATTTTAAGAAACACAGGGAAGTAGTCACTGAACACAAATGAAAAAGTTTGTATTTTTAGCCAAACTGAAAAATGAAAATGGAAATCAGATGATCACAATAAGTAAATTTAACAAAAAGTAATAAACAAGTGTAGTGATTGCTGAATCGAGTACTTTTATAGAAACCCTACCCTTACAATGTTAATATGTTCATTTTCTTTATTATTGTAATGTATTTATCGAGACAACATCTCTTCTTATTTAATAGAGTTCACATACAATTGATACCTAAAAAAAATACTAGAAAATATGCTTAAGGACTTATATAACTCCTAACTTCTAACTGCTGAATAGAATATAGCAGTTCAATGAATAATATAGTCTACAGGTTTTCCTAGGTATTTACACTCATTCTTAAAACGATTTGTGTGATATTTTATTTTTGGTCAATTTTATCTACTTGTCTATTTCTATTTATCTACCTTTTAGTAGTCATAATTTGACCATTATCAAAATAAAATGAAATTTCAAAACACATATATTCTAAAAGATGTAGTTATTTGCATTTTAAGTAGCACAGTGTTCTGTAATATTAATATTACTAATTTATTACAGAAAGAATGAATAATGCTATGAACAAAATACATTAATATCAGTGTGACAGCCTACTACACTGTTAGCTCCCAATAAACCATACCTCACTATTCATGCCCCAGTGTAATCTAATTCCCTTGATTCTGGGCTGTCCTGTGGCTCACTTTAATTAATACAATACAGTTAAATTGACGATGTGCCTATTCTACACCTAAGCCTTAAAAAGACCAGGAAGCTTCTACTTTTGTGCTTACATCAGGTAAGCACTCTGGCTATCTGGCTGAAAAGACCATGTGGATAAGTCACATGTAGAACAACAGATCCTGAGATCATATAGAATAGAAAAGATTCCCAGCCTTTCAAGATCTGAGCTGACACTAGGCTTTAGCTAACCTATGAATTGGCTACCGTCTTACGGCTGACTGCTGGCGAGACCAGCAGAAGCAGCATCTGAGCCCTGCCCAAGTTGCAAAATAATGAACAAATAAAATAGTTAATTTATTTAAGCCACTAACATTTTGGGGTGTTTAGTTATACATTAATAGATCATCTTTATTGTACTTCCAAATATTCATGTATCTAGTTATGTATCTTTATTATATTTCCATTATTATATAGATGGGGATGGGCAGGTAAGAGGAAAAAAATAGAGCATGGACTTTCACTATAAAAAATTCTTGAGTCATAAATTAAGCATATTCACAGAATCTCTTCCTTAATTATTTTTGGTATACTATAAATTTCTTATAAAATTTGTTTTTTATTATCTTACATGAATTCCAAAGAAATCTAATAGTATTCTATTGTGTGTGTGAGTATATATATCCTTGCAAAAAATTCACTGAAAAGCCAAAAGTAAAAAATATATTTTAAAAATGTAAAAAGCATAAAAGTCCCTAAATCCTCAGATGATTATATATAAAATTCTTAAGTTACTTTCAGGGGGAAAAATAGACAAAGTCAATCCAGTTATTCTTGGTAAATTTTGTACATGATGATTTAAGAGGGCTAACCTAGATAAATATCTTGAGATTAAGAAATGTTATTTGCATATTAAATTACCAAAATCAGAAATGTTCATGTTTCAAAATACCACACAATATAATTATGTCAGCAGATCTTGTTCATTGGTTCTATTTCAACTTGCTATGGGAAATAATACTGTTGTAATAAACACTTTTTGGAATAACTTAGCAAAAAAACAGATGTTTGTAAAACAATTTTTCTGACAAAGCCCTACATAAAAATAGTACCTATTTCTCTTCCTTGCTCAAAGGTACAAAAGAAGCCCGGTAAAGAAGAGGACATTCTCCGAAGCCTGGGAACTCCTGGGGAGAGAGGAATCTACACCCTATGAGTGCTCCTGTTTCTTCACCCAGTAGCATGACACAGGGCCTTTCCTGAGCTGTGTGACAAAAGGAAAAAATGACTTTCGTGTAGCTAAGTTCTCCTAACGTGGTTTGGGAATTATGGGGAAAACATGCACATTTGCATGCATACACACACACACACACACACACACACACACACACACACACACAAACAAATACAGAAATCAGATCATTGGTCCTTGTGAGCTCTTGGGAAATTTGTTCACTAGACCTTTAGCTACTTAAGTGTTTTGCCTTTGGCTTCTCCCCTATATGGGCACATTTTATCCAGGACTCCACTATAGCCATTCTACACTAATAGTCATGTTGACTAAGAAGACTAATACAGACATCATCTAAGGACACTGTGCTAACAAACTGTCTCGCACCATCTGGCTGGCAAACGTACACAGGCCTGTTCTGTGCATGTAATCCTGTCTACCTTGCCAACTCAGTCAGGCAACTTACTCATGTATTAGTGTTTTCCAGATTGCAAAAACAGCCAGCCCCAGGAGGCCACTTTCCCCAAAGCCTTCTCCTGCCCAAAAATGCAAATGCATATTCACTGCAAATATCAAATTCTCTCAAGAGCACACAGGTTTGTTTTTCTCCAGTGAAGCCTGTCTTCTTATTTCACCTTTAGTAGTCAACAGTTTCTCTCATTTCAATAAGGCATAAAATTATCTATCAGTGAAGCAAACTGTCCTCAAGAACACTAGGGACGGATGCTTCATTTCTTACTGTCATCAGCTTAGATACATCAATTTACAGGCCCCATTACACCTTTTACCAAAAAATCTGCATAATAAGAAATGATGCAACAGATGAAAGATCTTTACAGTAATTCTTATCCCAACCTTAGGTCGTCAACATGGCTTTGAGCTAGTTTATAATTTAGAAGATGCCAACTTCACAAGAAATAAAAAAGGAAAATAAGCAGAGAGAGTAAAAATTTCATTTCATTAAAGATTTACACATTTTCTAGAAAGCATATATACAAATGTTATCTGTATTTTAACTTAGTAAATTATTTTGAGGCCTCTCCACAAAAGACATCAAGTAATTGGGCATCATATTCTTTTCAGAGAAATGGCAAAAAATGTATGTGCTAAAAACAGACCAATTCATAAATTGTGTCTTACTTTCAAACCCACAAAGCAAGCAATGTGATCATTCCTGAAATTAACCTTTTTTAGTGCCTTCATCCTCACTTGCAATCCATTTTAAGCAGAGGAGAAACCAGATTTTAATGAAGCACATCTTCACAAATCACTGCTACAAATCAGCACCATCCATGTGGAATATTGAAATTTGAATCAACATTAAAAACTCATGTTTCAATTATCATTCTCCGGATCTCAAACCTCAAACCCCTTCTCACATGTTGGAATGTTTTCTCTTCTAAAGTATTTGTTAAAATCTGTACCACCCAATGTTGCTACAAAATAAATGTAAATGGTGGTTTTGACAGGGAAGGTCTACCCACTTACCACTCTTCCTTTCTTTCTCTTTCTTAGGGCACATGACATTTTAGCTATATCATAAGGAAACGAAAGTAGTTGCCAAGGTGATGCCTCTTCTCTGAAAACTAAAAAGGACCTCAGATGGCTAAGAGGTGAGAAAGTCTTGTCTATGGTCTCTGCGGGGTAGTGAAATAAAGTCAGACGAGGGTGGATATAGACAACATTTAAAAGTTACTGAAAGGTTTTTTCATTTTTTATTTTTTAATAATCATCTGGCTTTCTCTCAGACCAAGTATCATAGAAAATTAAACAAATATATGGATGACTCATCCTGTTACATGTTTTCTAAAGAAGCATTTCAAAGGTGAGTGCTGGTGTGATGGCTCCATTCCTGGCTCATAAGGAGACAACAAGGAATTGGTACCAATTTTTTTTTTCCATGTTGGAAAGGAAAATATCCAAAGAACGTACGTTTCCTTTACGCAGAAAACAAGGTCGATTCAATAGCTAGAAAGATTTTTCCAAAAAGAACATACTTTAAAAAATGAAATAGAATGGTGTATTTCACAGCATTCCCTCCAAATCTATGCTGCCTCTTGATCAGATCTTTGAAGACACAACCAGCATTAGGAAATGTTTTGTATGATCTCAGTGCTGAATTCTAACACTACCCAATTCTGCTTCAGTCACGTTTTCAAAAATCTGATTCCACACTTCACAGAAGAATAAACCTAAATTGACTCAATAGTAACTTCCAACACTACACTATTATACCTGATGGCACGAAAACAGAGGGAGAAATAGAAATCATGTGTAGTGTATATACTTCCTATTTTCATTAGCCATACTTCTTGCAAACTATTTTAACCTAGAGATGTAATTTTTGTTTTTGTTCTTGTTTTCAACCTATTTTAGTTTCTATGATATAAACACTCTCTAACTTAGT
Organism: Macaca thibetana thibetana; assembly: GCF_024542745.1. Lineage (NCBI taxonomy): Eukaryota > Metazoa > Chordata > Mammalia > Primates > Cercopithecidae > Macaca > Macaca thibetana. Next base: position 25,775,437 of record NC_065582.1, on the reverse strand, counting down.
GGCAAGGTCCCTAAAAATCACTAAGCATTTGATTCAGTATGCTTATCCCATTGCATAATCATTGTAATGAATATGTGATTTATCCCATTTCATAGGCAGGATTATGAAAACTAGGATATTTTAATAACTTAGGTCTCACAGCTAATAACAGAAGCTGGGATTATGGTTTTTCTCCTATCAAATTTTTCATAATAAAGAATTTCTCTCTTAAGAATGCTAAATTTGGAGTAGTAACTTATTTAGTATAATTTGTTTGACTAATGAAACCATAGATTATTATTTATTACTTTCCCCAGCTGTACTAATTCATTTCTTGAATATAAAGGTATATAATAAATATTTAGTGAATTAAATAGAATTGCATTTTCATGTTTTAAATGAGGTATATTTTAGATACCTAACCTTTACTTTTATATAAGGCATTTGAATAAGAAAAGTATATGAATTTTCACATTTTCCGTGTTTTAGATTAAAAAACTTTTTATTTGTAGAATAATGTCATTATATAAATGTAATAAGCATTGCATAAACAGTAAAATAAGCAATTATAATTTGCTAATCTAAGCTACTATTTTATATAAATTCTAAATTTGCCAACTCCCACTGTAAAGTAAATGCTTATAATTTGCTATTTTAATGCCTCTATGAATCATACATTTGCAGACTTCCAAAATTCAAGTAAGAAATACTACAAAGTAAGCAATGTTTTTTCAGTGTTCTAGTTCGGAGACATATGTTTCTATCACCACTATTAATGTCAAAGGAACAAACCACATTGATGATTTTATCACAATATATAAAACAACAGTGTTGTTATGTAAGTGGAAAAGCTGAGTTTTAAAAAAGTAATGAAATAAAATAAAACAATAGTCATCTGTTTATATTTTATTAAATAAATTGACTTTTAAACCCACAAAGCCCATAAAAAATATTTATTATATCACTTTCTATGTTCTATAGCTTGATTTCATAATCTCAACCAGTCCATTTAATAAGTTTTCTCTTCACTTCCTCTTTTAGTATATTTCTTTGATTTACATAATCTAAGTTGACATATATCCCAAAGTACAGGATTGGTTTTCAAACAATTGAAAGGCTTTCTGTGTAGTGGATCTATTATTTGAATTACAGCAAAATTCATATTTAACAATTCTATTTATAAATCTTCATATCAATCTCAGATTTACTTTGATTTATAATTTATTTTAAATCCCTAGATAAGCCAAAAATATTAGTTTTATGAGACTTTGCAAGCAAAATGAATTGCAAATATTTAGCCCAATTTAAATTTGCTTTTACCTAAAATGAGATTTTCAGCACTTCAAAAAACATGCACTTAAGGGAAATGTCTTATTTTCCTCACTATATAAAGTGCCATAATGAAACTAAAGATAAAAATTAAGGTTCTGAACACTTAGATAGAAGAAAATTATTTTCTCCAACACAATAACACAAAGTAGTAATAATGCCAAGTCATATTATGTTCTCAACAATAGCACATTCCCTTATTGGCATTTCATTTGCCAAATGCCCACTGACATTAAGGCACAGACTGAAGAAATAATATGTAATTTAAGTGTTTTTGTGCATTATAAATAATTCATGGTTATCACAAATAAAACCCTTAAGTACTTAAAGAGAAGTCTCAAGGGCAAATATCGATAATCATTGTAATGGTTTTTCACAATATGTCTGCAACAATTGTGTAGCGGAATTCTAAGTACTGTCTTGGTGCATAAAAATAATTTATATTATGATTACGTATTCTGTACTACTTTTCTGAATAGGCATGAGAGAAGATAGAATACTTATTGGAGAAAGTACAATTTGAATTATGAAAAATTAAATCTTGGCAAACTTCCTGTTTTTTTCAGTTATAGAAATTTTTGTACAGAAATTGGGGGTTATAAGAATTTATTACTTTGGTTAATAAAAATAACTATAAAAAAGAAAAGGCTGTTAAAAACAAATGGTATACATTCTGGAAATCAAATCTTCCCAAATAATGTTTTCCTGGCTGATTTTAAATCTTGGAATTTATAACATTATTGAGAGATAAACATCATTAGCGCTGAGGAAAAACAAAATAGTTTTTTCCCTCTAAGTAGGCTTTTGTTTTTCAAGTGTTGGTTCAGTTCAATATACCAGAGTACATTTTTATTTCCTATATCAAAAACCACTACACAAACTTCATAAATACTGGTTAAAAATATACATTGCCATGGAGATGTATCATTAATCTTTTCAAATGATTATCATTAGAAAAACACTGTGTCTTATAATTTGAGGGAAACTTTTATTTCAAAAATATAAAACAATTTAATGATATATAAATTGCTAATAGCAACTAAGATCCTTCATTCATATAATATATTTCATGTTTCATCATGAAAAGTTCAGTATGTTTCACCACTGTATATACCAGTTATTATGAGTGATATTTATTGAACATTATTAATTGTGAATCATCTCACTGAACTCTTTGTTCTACCCATCTTCCATATTAAGGACTTAAATGTTTAGATTAGTAGGACCACATATCCAAAATTGGTAGAGTTAATATTGAAGCCTAGAAAAATTCACACTCTGTGTTTTTAATCAATAAACCACACTCTACTTAATTTTAAGAAATTAATGGACATCAAGTGAAAATGGTACTTAGGGGTGTCAGTTATTCCCAAGAACTCACACATAATCTCTGTAAACAATTTCTCACTATGAATGTGGACAGAATTAATTTTATATAATTTTGAGAAGATAGATGGTGTCTTGAGAGGAAGAAAACACCTGTCAAGTGAATGACAGGAAATATTGTAACAATAATTTCAAAATGAAAGATACTAAAATAAAATAAAAGCTAACCTTAAAAACATCTTTAGTAACTTTCATTTTAATGAGGCACCTAGTACAATGCCTGGAGCACAGTATGTGTTTAATAAGTGTGTATTTAATGCACGTAGGAGTAATTGAATATGTTTTTGCAATCCTAGGGAACAGACCAGTGCCTTGCGGGTGTTGCCACATGACTTTGCCTCAGAGATGAAGCACAGTTAATTCAACCAATTGAATTTTGATGTTTTGGTCAATTTACTGAAATTTTTATTTTATCTTTCTAAAGACTTAAGGATGCTGAAAAGGTGACACTAACTATTCAGGCAACACATTTTATGATTGCAGGAATCATTTCTTCAAGAGGGCTGAATAAATGATTCCTTTAATCATACAAATGTATTGTCTAGAACTATCCCTTATAGTGTGTACAATATTATTCACAAATATTTCAATGTGATATTGAATGATCAATGTCCATAGTGAAATTGTTAATAAGAAAAATTTTTAGTCTTTTCAACAAGCAGTTATAATTGTTATGAGCAAAAACACGAAGACATAGAAACACAGATGGACAAAGTACAATATATAAAACATAAAATAGATAGTCAGGAAAACAGATTAGTGTGGACTCTCAGAGTAGCAATAAGTTAAGTTTTATCCGAGGATTAAAGTTAAATAAACACATGGAATCAATTGAAATTATGTAAGATGAATGTGCTCTGTTCACAAACAATCCTTTGCCAATTCCATCTTCATCCCAGGTTCCCAGCTACATACACACTAGCCTAGACTAATTTAATTGTCTATACTACAAATCTAAGAGATATTAGACAAACAGCCCTCTGTTATCATCAAGGAACTCAACAAATCCTCATTGTATTCCCTAATTGATAACATTTTTCTGTGTTTTTCTTTTTGGTTCCTGATAGCATTTTTCTGTGCATTTCCAAGCTAAAATATATAAAACCCAGCTGGAATCTGTCATGCTTTGTCTGCATCACTTCAATAATTCCAGAGTTGCTGCTACACTTGAAGGAAAGGATGACTGACATTGAAATAGAGCAGAAATTTCAGTAGAGACATTAAATTGAGATATGACCTAAAAACGGTCTTCAAACATATGAATGAGTATTAGACAGATGAAAAGTATTTTCCTCCCTGAGAACCATAAATCATGAATAAGAAGTAGAGTTAATTTAGACATTTGAAAATGACAATATAGTGAAATAACGTTAAAAATGGGTTTGTGTGATTCTCCTCACGGATTTACTCTCTAAGATAGATACTGGAGGTTTTTCAGAATTCATTATTTATACACTTATCACAAAAATAGAGGTATTACTCTAATTTGAGATTAATTGACATTCAAAGGTTCCCTTGAGAGTAATTCTACAGTTAGGTTGAGAAGCTTACATACAAATTTTATAATTTGATGCCTTCCTTAGTCAAGAGTATTCTATAAGTGTTTAACACAAATATTATTCATAATTTAGGGTGAAGGCTCAGAAAGCATCTGCTTAAAGTCTATAAATCCAGTGGCCAGGTGTGGCAGTTCACGCCAGTAGTCCTAGTGCTTTGAGAGGTCAAGATGGGCAGATTGCTTGAGCCCAGGAGTCCGAGACCAGCCTGGGCAACATGGCAAAACGCTGTCTCTACAGAAAATACAAAATTTGGGCTGGCATGGTGGCGTGTGCTTGTAGTTCCAGCTACTAGGGAGACTGAGGTGGGAGAATCACCTGAGCCCCAGGAAGCTGAAGCTGCAGTAAGCCCAGATCACACCACTGCACTCTGGCCTGGGAGACAGTCAGTCTCTATCTCAGAAAATTTAAAATAAAATAAAACAAAATAAGTAAGCAAATAACTGAATAAATCCAAAAGACAACTTAATAAGATAATCATAAAACCAGAACAATAGTTTTTCAGGACAAAGAAGCATACTTTATACAATAGGGATTATTTTGTTTTAAATTATATGTAAGATATATATGCTAAAATGGAAACCAGTTTGACTTACAAACATATGGATAATTCTTATTTTAGACTCGATGTCACAGACAAAGTTTTAAGCTTCATGAAAACATGTATCTAACCTAGAATGATCCTTCACATGCTCCTAAGATTTAGCTGAGAGCTTTACATATCTTACAGTCACTTAAATTGTACTTAACTATAAAATGTATTCTCTAAGGCAATATCATCCTTTACTTGTAAAATGCAAATAGTATTCATTAAAAAGTATTTTTCTCTTGAGAAAGAATAAACTAAATAACAAAATGTGACATTGAATATTGTCATGAAAATAAATGTTTTTAATATTTTTTGGTGTACATCTCCAACAATATGAAAGAGTTTTAGAAATAAAATATAAATTGGATTTGTCTTCATACCTGTACTCGTGGAAGATGAACACATACCAATTAAATATAATTCCTAATAAAAATTGTGCACTTCAAAATTTGTTGAGGTTATTAGATCTCATGTTCAATGTTCTTCCCTCAAAACAGAAACAAAAACAAAGGAACACAAGAAAATGTTTGAAAGTGTTGTATACGTCTATTACCTTGACTGAGGTGATGGTATTTAAAATGGCCGCATATGTCCAAACTCATTAAATTATACACACTAAATATGTGCAGTTCTTGGTTTAAAATAAAGAATATTCTAGAGTTGATGCTATAGAAACTTAAAGGAACTAATATTTACTAATCTACTAATCTACCAATATTTCATTTACCATATGGTTACAGTGAATGAAAAACAGAAGAACCACATCTTCAAGATCCAAGAAAAGCTATTTTGATTCAGGAACCATAATAATTGTGAAAGGGTTCATCCTCAGAGTTATCTAGAAAGATAAGTAAGTAGTTATGACTCTTTAAAGGTTTGGAGGAATTCACTTGTGAAATCATCTCAGCAAGCTTGCTGTATTTTGAAGGATGCCTCTTTATCAAGCTTTTTTACTTCTTATTAGATTTTCTCTGCCTCCTTGAGTAAATTTTAGTAAATTATATTTGCTTAGAAAATTTTAAAATATATATATTTCCGCAGAAATATAATAAAATAATGTCTTAGAATTTATATTGAACTGGAATATTTATTGATAAGACATATTCTAAAAAGGCAACAAATAGGCAAAGCATGTACACATAATTCACCAAGTAGAAACACAATGAACTAACAAAATGTGAAGAAAGTACAAAAATCACTAACCAATTAAATACATGTAAATCAAATTAATGAAGTATCACTTTTGCCTTGCAATTGGGGAAAATATAATTTAAATAAAAATTTCAATACCGCTTTGAAACAAGGACTCTCAAGTGATATTGATATAAGTATAAAGTGATTCAAGCTATTTGGAAATAATATCTATTAAAGGCTCAAAAATGTTCATACCCAATTACTCAGTCATTCTACTTCTGTGAATTATTCTAAAATAATTTAAAATAGGGATTTCTAAAAATGTCTTTATTGTATTTGTGATGATTAAATTTTGAAACAACACTATTCAAACAATAAGTGAAGGGTATATCTATAAGACGTTGTAGTATATATCCATAGAATTGTTGTTTGTAGATTTTTGGTTGGAAAGATCATCTGTTATCTTCTGAATCTCTTTGTATAGCTTTGCAATAACATTATAAAAATATTAAAAATGCAAAACTTCATGACAGAAAAAATACATTATAACAAAGTAGTCAAAATCCGGGTAAAATTTAAGTAATCTCAAGATTAATAGGATAAGATTAAGAGATCTTATTGAGATAAGAAATCTTATCATCAGTGGCCCACCCATCAATAGGCATTCAAACAGCAAGACAGACACCAAGGTGGCAACACTAAGAGAAAAACTAATCAGAAAGTTTATGAGGCTTAGGAAAAGCTGGTAGAGGAGGAAATAACTGCATTTGAACACCAGGAGTAAAACACCAGACTTAAGGGCGGAGAGAGATCCTGAAGAAAAGGTGAAGGCTATTGTCTCCAGGAAACGCCTTTGATTGAAGTGAATCAAAGAAATCACCTCATTTCAAACAACAGAGCAACCTTGAAAATGACTGTTGAACGAGAAGCTAGGAGAATCTCTGCCCTCAATCTGTACTTGTTCTCAAATTTTAGAAGCTAATTTAACTGGTACCTAAATGGACTGTGAAAGAAATAAGGTCACACCAAATACCAATCTGGTGGCATATATCAGCTCTTGATAGAATGGGAAATTTTAACACATCTCTCTCTCTGTCATTGACAGATCCTGTGGATTAAAAATTTAAAAATAAAATACAGAAAGTGTTGAGTGATATCTTCTTGAATTAATAATTATGCATTAGGTTATATATTCCATAACACATGCACATCATTTTTAATATTGTTAAATATTTGAAACATAGTTAAGGTCTTTTAAAAACCTTTTTATAGTGAAAAATTACAAACATGTAAAAATAGGGAGAACAGGGGATAATTTTCACCAAGTTTTTTATATATATATTATATATATATAATGAATTGCACATAGTTAATGTGTACAATGTGTGCACTCAGAAACACAAATCACTTGAAAATTAAGAATACATAGTTTCCTAACAGGTGAGTTAAAGAAAAATGCAAATATTAAGTCAGAACTACTTGCAATCATTGTCAGCAAATATTGGCTTGAAATACTATATCTCAAATACAGGTTACAAACTGGAGATTCAAAAATAAATAAAAGATCACCTCTATAAGTAGTTTGTAGTCAAATTGGAAATTATGTTCAAGAGGCAATTGTAATATTGTGTTAGATGTTGTAGTATGACGAAATACTGGATATGTAACAAAAAACAGCATTTAACTAATTTTTGAAATTTCAGGGAAATTTGACTAAAGGAAATATCTAAGCAGAGTAATGATGTGCTAGTGAAGTGGGAAGTATGTGTATACTTTTGTGTGTGTGTGTGTCTGTGTATGTTAGTTTATATGGAGGATCCCAATAATTAGGTTTAAAAAAAGACCCAAAATGTGCATGTCTGGCATCTTTTTTCCACACTTGACTCCAAGGTACAATGGGTACAGAGTTGTCATGTTGCCAGGCATAGATGCAAACAATCAACAACAAGGTCTCTTCTCACCGAGGCTTACTTGGCTACTGCTGTTGTTGCATATCTAACCTGCCTACAACAGGACAAGTAATGAAGCCTCAATGATTGTACCAGTAGTCAGCTGGGGGAACCAGCCAGCCACTTGGCAGCAGGTTATTTACATTAAGTCCCTCCCATCATGATATGAACAGAGAGTTGTACTTATTCTGTATTCACAGAATAAGTGAATAGACACTTATTCTGGATATGCATCTGTCTTCCCTGACAAAAATGTTTCTGCAAGCCTTAACATCTGTGGACTCAGGTAAGGCCATATTCACTATCATGTATCCCACACAACACTGGTTTCAACCAAAGAACAACATGTACCCCAACACTCAGTGGCAGCTAATCTGACAGAAGGTTGGGGAGCTGACTGAGGGCTCAGTTAAGGCATTCTGTGAAGTTGGAGTCTAGTTCAATGGGATATGATATATAGAGATTAAACAGGTTTATAATGCTGCCTATTCTATATCCAGAATACTTGGGTCAAGCATACAAGGGTGTAGTGGAAGCTGTTCCTCTCTCTATTAGGCACAATAACCCACTTACAGAATTTTACTTCCATTTACCAAAATGTTTGTCTTCAGTAGTTCAGAGTTTTTCATTCCCAAGAGTTTAATGTTTTCTCCAAGAGATGAAAATACTGTTTTAATTTAATTGGATATTGAAATTGCCACCAATCTACTATTGTGTTCTCATCTTATTGAACCAGTGGGTAAAGAAGAAAGTTACTTTACTGGTTAGGTTGATTGATCTCAATTATCAGAAGTAAATTGGTTTCTTGATCTACACTGGAGCAGAAAAGATTATGTCTAGAACACAGGGAATTTTCTAAAACTTCTCTTATTGTTCCACAACCAATGGTAAGAATTAAGGAAAACTTAGATCAATCCTATGAATAGAAGACCACAGAATTTAAAACCCTCTGTTAATGAAAGTTTGGGTCACTCCACAAGTAAAGAACATTGGTAATTTGAAGGTCTGGCTAATAACAGAGTAAGATGGAATGCATGCTAGAACAATGAAGTAATATTGAAACAGAAGTGAGGCCATTAGCAGATTTATATAATTTCTTCCTTATTCATCTGCTTATATTAACTTACTTTTTCCTCTTACTTTCTCCTATTGTTTTACAGTAGAAGTACTGGAGATAGTATACCTTAAAATGTGGTTTTTAAATTACAGTAGACCCAATTGGATATTACTAAAACACAGGAGGAATTACCATCCCTAGAAATTAATATGGGGACTGATGGAACATTTTTCTTCCTTTTGGAGAAGAGAGTAAGATCCTCTTCATTTTTATAAAAATGGATTTTATCATACTAAGTAGAAATGTCAAACACAACCAATACCATTGTTGTGTAGAATTTACACATGGACAGAAAGTTGCAAATAGACACTGAGAAATGAAAAGTAATAACTAGATTAATCTCTCGTATCTTTGCTCTCAGCCTCCATTCTCACTCTTCTGTGCTCTGTTACAAAGAGTCTATGACACCACAAACTGTATTTCCCAGATTCTCTTGGTTAAGTTTTCAACTGGGGTTGAATATTAGAACCCAAGAGAAATGGAATAGTGACTCCCTTCATTTCAGGTTTCTGGCAGCGTCTCTCACAGGACAGTTCAGTAGAATTTTTAGCACTGAAGGGGAGGACAGCGGCAGTGAGGATCCTGGTGGTTCCTTCAGGCTAGCATAAATTCCTGGGCATCTGTGTTCCAGCAACGGAAGCCTTCTTAGCACAGCACCCTTAGTGTATGAGTAAAGTTCATACATCTCCAGCCCAGAAGAGAAAAACCAGTAATGAACTCTTGAGTTGCTTTATCTTTTCTTCTCTTTTGCCCCTTATATTTCTCTTTTGTTCCTCCAGCTCTTCTGACACTGTTGTAATCAATATAATATTAATATCATACGTTTTTTGTTTGAAATAACTAGAGTTATTTTTGTTATCTGTTTAGCACATGTCCAAATTTCACCCCTCTAGGTTTCAGTACAAACAAGAGTGGCCCTAATACTTAAGAGAAATATGTAAAATAGAGAATTTCATTTCAGATCAACATTTCTTTGGGTCTGTCTTCTGTCTGCTGTGCAGGACATTCCTGTAAGAAGAGGACGGACATGCCAGCAAAATAAAAAGGGCTGAACTGTACGGTCAGAAAAAGAAGAGGAAATAATTTAAACTCTAATCCGCTCTCAGTTACTAAAGGTACCACACTGATTTTGAAGCCAGCAGCCTGCCATGAGCCCGGGTTAGTAAAGGGAGGATAATGCTGTAGCGCAATACAGGTACAGGTCAACTAAACTAAGACTGAAACAGCAAGGACAATACTGAATTACATTATGCCCTCTAGTTCAAGTTGGCCCAAAAAGAGGCGCTAGTCTCCACCAAAGTCCGGAAAGAACGGAGTAAGATTTGAGCAGCGGATGTCAGTGGCCATGGACCTGCCTCCATTGCCTTAAGGTTATGTAAGCCCTGTTTTCGTATCACTCTTACCCAAGCAAGAAAATAGGAATGCAAGTGCATTTACAAGTATCCCCAAAGACTGAAAGTTATCTAATATGATTGTGATATAAAAACCTAACAAATATTACACAAATATAAAGATAGTTTAAGAATATGAAACCAAATATTCAAAGCAAACTTCAGGAAAATTGAATTCAGAAACATGACTAAGTGTTGTTTGCCACTGGACTGCAAATTTTTTTTTTTTTTTTTTTTTTTTTTTTGAGACAGAGTCTCGCTCTGTCGCCCAGTCTGGAGTGCAGTGGCGCGATCTCGGCTCACTGCAAGCTCTGCCTCCCGGGTTCACACCATTCTCCTGCCTCAGCCTCCCAAGTAGCTGGGACTACAGGTGCCCACCCCCGAGCCCGGCTAATCTGTTGTATTTTTAGTAGAGCCAGGGTTTCACCGTGTTAGCCAGGATGGTCTTGGTCTCCTGACCTCGTGATCTGCCCGTCTCGGCCTCCCAAAGTGCTGGGATTACAGGCATGAGCCACCGCGCCCGGCCTGGATTGCAACTTTAAAAAACACAATGATTAATCGATTGGATGCTTATCAAAAAATATACCTTCAATTCAAAGAAAAGAACAACTGTGATCATCTGACTGCTAAAAGTAATTTAACTGTATTTAAATATTTCTGAGAAACTAAGTTAAATAGAAATATAAGAACACATCTTTACATTATGAAAAATAGCTGTATCGTAACAATAAAAATACCATCCAAAAACCTATTAACAGTAAGCAAACCAAAAGCAATCCCATTAAAGTCTGAAGTTGCCCATTATCATCACTAATAGTTAACAATGCTTAACAATGGCCTAAATATTTTAGTTGATGCAACAAAATGCTAACCACAAATAATACCTATAGTTGTTAGAAGGGAGAAAATAGAATTATGAGAGGTCTCCTTGAGTATAGAGAGCTCAGACTTCAAGCCCAGAACAGCCTGGATTATACTCCAGGGCCTATTGCTCACTAGCCGCCACTCCATAGCATCAGAACTTCAGATAGTTACTTAACCTTAGTACCTCAGTTTACTCATTTGTAAAATTAGCATAGTAATAGTACATATGACTAGTGCGATTGTGAGGATAAATGAGGTAATAGAGTTGAAAAAAGAAACAAATGCCTGAGAAGTGGTAAATGTGTTTGCTATATTTGACACACACACACACCCCCCCCCCACACACACAACCTTATTTAAGTCATTTTCACTCATTTTGATTAATGATTTTTGTCCATAAAATGAAAATTGCCTTCTCAGCATTTATGGTGTCAAGAGTATGAAATAAAATGATGTATATTTAAGTGATTTTTGATGCTATTGCATAATATAATTATAATAAACCATAATCACTAATTATAGTTTCATTACGAACTGTATCTGTTACTGTAAAAAGAAAAACAAATTTTCATATCTATGTCTGAAAGTATTCTAAAAGTGTAAAGCAAAACCAAAACTCAACTAAAAAATTTAAACTTTTAAAATTTAAAATTTGTGCCTCAAGGACATGGACACTTCTCAAAAGAAGACATACAAGCAGCCAACAAACATAAAAAAAAAAATCAACATCACTAATCATCAGAGAAATGTAAATTGAAACCACAATGACATACCATGTCACACAGTCAGAATAGCTATGATTAAGAAGTCAAAAAGTAACAGATACTGACGAGACTGAGGAGAAAGGGGAACGCTCATACAGTGCTGCTGGGAAAGTGTCTTGTGTTAATACACTGTGGAAGGTGGTATGAAAATTTCTTAAAGAACAAAAAATAGAACTACCATTTAACCCAGCAATCCTATTACTGGGTATATACCCAAAGGGAAATAAATCGTTCTACCAAAAAGACACTTGCACTCATATGTTCATTGCTGCACTATTCACAATAGCAAAGACATGGAATCATCAATTGGTGCCCATCAATGGTGGATTACCTAAAGAAAATGTGACACATATATATTGTGGAATACTGTGCAGCCTTAATGAAATCATATCTTCTGCAGCAATATGGATGCAGCCAGAAGTCATTATCCTAAGCAAACTAACACAGAAATTGAAAACCAAATATTGCAAATTCCCACTTATAAATGGAAGCTAAATCTTGGGTTCCTGTGGACATAAAATTGGGAACCATAGACACTGAAGTCTCCAAAAGAAGGAAGAGAGGAAGGAGGGAGAGGGCTGAAAAACTTCCTATTGGGTACTATGTTCATTATCTGGGTGATGAAATCAATAAAAACCCAAACCTCAGCACTATGAAACACACCCTTGTAACAGACCTGTACAAGTATTTCCTGTATCTAAAATTCAAAAATAAATAAATAAAGTGTGCCTCCAGAGTCCTTCTCTTTGTAAGGAATACGCAAGAACAAAGAAGGTGAGCATAAAGTAAAAGGAACCAAAGTTAGAGAAAACACAAAAACAGAATGTAATAGAAATGTGTTATTCTATACTAACATTTAAGATTAATTCACCTTGTACCCATATGACAATATCCATTTAATAAACTGTGCATTATCATTTTTTAGGCATAAGTATCATATAAATTGAAAGAAATTTATTTGAAAACATTTAGTGACTGATGCTCAGAAGCTTAAATGGTGCTGTTTTACTAAACCATGAAGAAATCACTGAAGCCTTTACAGCAAGAGGGAAAACCCCAGGGAGCCTACTAACAATTTAGCACTGCCAATTCTTTTGGTAATGTTCATTTTACTTTTCATAGAGAAGTACAGAAGAGCTGTTCACTATAATTAAGACTTTAAAAACTGTAGACATGTAAAAAAATAATGTAAGGCTTGGTATACTATAGACATCATTTAGTACGTAATGCAAGTCTCACAACACAGCATCTAGGCCTCATGTTTTTTGAACTTACTGCCTAAAATAAGCATATTTTAAAGATCTTGGTAAATATATTTCACTAAGAAAGACTGTGACACCAAGGGAGAGCTTCTATCCTGGGATTTACAGATCCTATCTATGGGTTCCATGAATAGACTTCAGATGATGTCATTAATCTCTAACTGAAACTGATCATCTCTTGAATCCTTAAATTATGACTAGTCAGCAAACCACAATAATATTAGCAATATCTTTGAAATTTTCAGTTGAGAAATTATTTCATATCATATTTTGGATATTATAGATATCATAAACTATGATTTATACTCATTAGAGTTTCAAAATTACTATTATTATTAAAACATATGCCTAGACCTTCTTAAGTTTACCTATTATTATGGCACAAATTTGATTTCTCATGTTTTTGATCTCTGTTTCACAATAATTGATTTCTTGGGTAATGCTCTATATTTAAGAATATGTATTAAAAATATTAACAAACATTCGGAGAGGGAATGCATAAACTTCACCAGACTTCCAAATGGACTTATGGCACTGTGGTGATTCTTTAATGGGTCAACTGGGCTAGGATCAATTACATTTTCCAGAATCTTCTTCCCTGTCTGATTCAGGCAGGTTGGGCCACATACATTTTGTGAAATTTGAGGGAACAAATGAAGCAACATCCATATTCCCTTTTATTTGGAAGGCTGGGCAGGGTCAACCACTGCCTGTGTAGGTCATACCTTCGCAGTTTATCCTCTGGCTGGCTTCATGGTGTGACACAGAACCTGGACTTGCCACTATTACACCATTTCCTGTGACCCCTTCAGCTTCTCCTGGCTAGACAAGTGTTTAGCTCTGTGATCATGGGCACTAGATTCTACCGTGGGACAGCTCTATAATCAAGGTAGAAAGCAGTGATAAGTGAGAGCTGACATGAGTTACAACCCATTTGGTTCATTTCAGCTCATGCTTGCAGCTTACCACTTGCTCTTTCCCACTTCACTCCCATCTAAAACAAAATTTCAGATTATCATAATACTAATCATAAGGCCATAACATTAGCTAATGTTTATCCTAGGTTTATTCTAATTTTTAAAGTAATTGTTGGCTGGTATTTTCTGGTTATGTAAATATATGTAGGTTACCTTCACTATATTTGTTTAGCTTTTCCTAAATCTAATGGTTCCAGGACAGGTATGTTAGGAAGACAACCCTGAAATAGAGAACAAAAAATTCAAGATCACTGGAAAGTGTTCACTTCGAAAGACAAGAGGAATTATTGAAGAGGTGCCCTAAAATGTCATGATTCAATTCAAGGAGATAGTTTAATTCTACTCTAGTTGAGTTCATGGTGTACTTCAGTCTTATTTCATGCTGTGACATTCAGCCTTACACTTCAGTCTTATTCTAGGATTGGTATTTTAAAAACTCTGTGTGATTTGTGTGTCACAGTGCAAGTGATACAGCAGCATCACCAATAAATTGGTATGTATTCCCAACTATTTTAACAAAGAATGAAGATCTTTTCATGATCTATTTAGTCACAGAAGAGAGATGTGCTCAGATCAAGGAGCCCTGAATGTGATGTGAAAGTTATTTTGGCTGTCTTTATGCAATGGTTAAAGGGCTGATCATCTATATTCATAACTCTTGTCTGACCAACAACATGACTGGTAATGCATTTAGACACATGACTGTCTTGCCTTTAGATTAAAAATACGGAGGAACTGCTCATGCTAATTTAGAAAAGGGCCATGTAAATGCTCCAATTTTTCCCCCGTTGGCTCTGAAAAACATATAATTTTTGTCACCATTGCAAAGCAGAAAAGATTACCTTTTGCAGATTTATTATTTCAAATACAGTTAATGTTGAATTTGTGTGGAAAATCATTGAACCTCAGTTAAATGCATGTGTATGTTATCACCAAAATGTTTTGATTCACAATCTCTGCAAAATTTAACAGGATGATTGAAATCGGTTTTCTCAGCTGCATAAATAAACAGTCTGACTTGTATGGGGTGCTTAATCCACAGGAGACCCAGAGAATGTCAAAAATGGGATACAATCTGGAAAAGTCAGGATATTTCAGCAGATTGATATTTATGTGCAATCATGCTACCATGTAAAGTTGTGAGAGTTATTTTCACTTATTTAATAAGAGCAGGTTAGAATGTTAGCACTTTCAATGTTTGAGAGATTTTAGGTTATGTGGAAAAATACTATGTCTGTCTATCTATATACTTTTTCATTTTCTATAATTGTACAGATTTCTTTGTCAAAACATCTTCCATTATATTCATAATGACCTCACTGAAATAAAAATCAGTTTGAGATAAACTCTATTTCCTAGAAAAGTCTCCTTTGTTGCCTCAGATAAGTATTATATAAGCTACTGTAACAGGACTGATTACCTGAGGCATATTAGAAAGCAATGAAGCATAAAACTTCTTTTCAATATCAAATTCAAAGCATGACAAAAGGTGAATTCACTAGTGCAAATGTTAAAACAAATGAAATAGAAAGTCACAGTTGTTAATTATGCTGGAAAAACAAATGAGAGTTTGTCACCCTTATAAAACCCTTTTAAAATATATTATTAAAAAGAAAATTTTGTTAATATTGTTCTCTGAGGTCATAATATCAAAAATACATGTATAAATGCTTTCAAAAGCTGTGAAAATTGAGAACCTAATACTTTTAATTTTGTTATATTTTCTATTACAGATGCGAAAGTTGCAAGTGATAATAATTATGAACAAGAAAGAAGAAATAAGTGTATCTCTTCTAATCAGGAAAGAAAACTGCCACAGTTCATGAGAAGGAATAAATAACATTCTGTCATTTTGGTAACTAATGGTCTCTGTATTGATCTCTATTCCATACATGAATGTCTCTAACTGAAAAGAAACTGAATTTTCCTTTTAAAGACTTCTAATTTTTACACTTATTCATTCAAACTCATGTTATATAACAAACATTTCCTCTTTAGAGGGGTTAAGAGCTTTATTCCAAATAATGAAACTTTCATAACTACCTAGTGTAGAACATAGGTTAAAACAGTAGCAAGAGAAATGTGCACATTTTGCATAAATCTATTTAGTAACCATGTTCACCTGGCAGATTAATTACAATGAAGTATCAAACTAATTAAGAGAGTCAACTCAAGGTTTTACTTCTGATGGTATGCGGTATATCTCCAAGACCTGTCCAAATCTTCTCATAGACATATCCAACTTTTAGATAGCCTTTTAGCATTCATTTAAACATTTAGAGCTCCTGCCTGACAAAAACAAATTTAATCCTGCACACAGGTACCTCAACTTCTGGTGATAAGTAGAATTACCAGCAATCCAGGCTAAATAAGAATACGTGTTGCCTAAATGAACAAAGGCATAGCCTTCAACTTTCACAATGAAATGGCTTTGTTTTCAACATGGTTGATATCTAACGCATAGAGGTGCTTTTTCAGTCATGAATGAAAAATGCCTGCCTTTCACATTCTCATTAAAACCTCATTTATGAGTTGTCTGCCCTAAAACTCCTGTTTTAAGCCTGCTGGAGGCAGTTGATATTCAAGATAATTGTCTAAGGAATAAGCTGCCAACCATTTACTCCTTAAGACTCTTCAGACTTTTTCCCTGTGTTTTCAGATAATCAGAATGCTGTCATAATCACTTTGGTTCCCAGAGTAATTGCATTTAAATTTTGTTCAAGGTGTCTATCAAAGGCTGATACAAGAAACAACCATATGCAGAGGACCATTCCTATAGTTTACAAAGTTGTATTGAGAATACAGGCTATCATGTTGTTTAAATGCATCAGCATCTTCATAAAACCTAAGGGAAAAAAGTATTTCTCTTGATGAACTGCTATCCTTTCTTTTAGACAAGGAGAGTATAACAAATACAAAGCTATGTGCTGAAATGCTATAGCTCTCTCCAACATGTTTGCTTTATTTTGATAGAACAATTATCTAATTTTGTACTTCCCAAGTTAGTGCCATTTGTCACATATCAGTGGTTTTTGACTCACAGTATACATTTTTGTTATCAATCACCACAATTTTAAAATTGAATATTTAACAACATTAAACATATATAATGATATATTGAAAAGACATAATGGTAAAATAGGTCTAAAATAGGTTATGGGATATTAATTTCTTTTCTTATTAACTTTTAAGACAGAGTCTCACTCTGTTGTTCAGATTATAGTGCAGTAGTTTAATCTTGTCTCACTGCAAACTCTGCATCTTGGGCTCAAGCAGTCCTCCCCACTCTGCATCCCAAGCAGCTGAAACTACAGGCAAGTACCATCATGCTCTGCTAATTTTTGTATCTTTAGTAGAAAAAGGGTTTCACCACGTTGCCCAGGCTGATATCGAATTCCTGGGCTCAAATAATCCACCCATCTCTGTCCCTCAAAGTGCTCTGTTTATAGGCATGAGCCACCATGCCTGGCCTGAGATATTAATTCCTATTTCTCTCAACATTCCAAGACTCCTGTTTATTCACCTAAAAATTCACTTTTAGATAATCTAGAAGTGCAGTAACAGTATAAAAAGAAACAGAATACAAATGAACCATTTGTTTTACTACCAAAATGTCAATAATACAAAAAAAGAGAATAGGTTTGAGATTAAAAGTTGTAAAATGGGAAGCCATGGAAAATAAGTTCAGGATATTTCAAAAATTGGAAAATATCACTCCATGATTCATTCACACAAACTACCCCCTCCACCTCCTCCATCCTCTTTCTTAATTTTTATATTTCCATGCATCAGTTCACTACATATTTTTCCAGTTATTCAGAGTCTGAAGTTTGACATAATCTTTGATTTCTCTTACCATTTTTTCTTACATCAATTTATCGGAAAGTGATAGAATACCATTTCATCGAACTCTCTTGTTACTATCCCTACCACTGAACAAAGTGTAGGCTGCCTAACATGGAATTAAGACTTTTTGTGGCTTAAAGCAACCTTATCTCCTTAGCATTGCTCCCCACTATTAATAAAATTCTCTCTGATGAGGATTTAAATACCTTTAAAGCAGATATGTAACATTATATACAAAGTTGTTGTGGAAGTCAGGGACCCTGAACAAAGGGACCAGCAGGAGCCACAGCAGAGAAACATAAATTGTGAAGATTTCATGGACATTTATCAGTTCCCAAAATTAATACTTTTATAATTTCTCATGCCTGTCTTTACTGCAATTCTGAACATAAATTGTGAAGATTACATTTTAATATGGACATTTATCAGTTCCCAAAATTAATACTTTTATAATTTCTTATGCCTGTCTTTACTTTAATCTCTTAATCCTGTTATCTACGTAAGCTGAGAGTGTACGTCACCTCAGGACCACTATTGTACAAATTGATTGTGAAACGTTTATTTGAACAATATGAAATCAGTGCACATTGAAAAAGAACAGAATAACAGCGATTTTCAGGGAACAAGGGAAGACAACCATGAGGTCAGACTGCCTGTGGAGTCGGGCAGAATAGAGCCATATTTTTATTCTTGCAGAAAGCCTATAAACGGATGTGGAAGTAAGGAAGATATCGCTGAATTCTTTTCCCAGCAAGGAATATTAATAATTAATACCCTGGGGAAGGAATGCATTCCTTGGTGGGAGGTATATAAACAGCCGCTCTGGGAGTGTCTGTCTTATGAGGTTGAGATAAGAACTGAAATATGCCCCTGTCTCCTGCAGTACCCTCAGGCTTATTAGGGTGGGAAAAAAAATCCCACCCTGGTGAATTTGAGGTCAGACCGTTTCTCTGCTCTCGAATCCTGTTTTCTGTGGTTTAAGATGTTTATCAAGACAATATGTGCACAGCTGAACACAGACACTTATCAGGAGTTTTTGATTTTGCCCTTTGCCTTGTGATCTTTGCTTTGCCGTTTGCCTTGTGACCTTTATTGGCCTCAGAAGCATGTGATCTTTTTTCTTCTTTTTTGCCCTTTGAAGCATGTGATCTTTGTGACCTACTCCCTGTTCGTACACCCCATCCCCTTTTCAAGTCTTTAATAAAAACCTGCTGGTTTTGCAGCTCAGGTGAGCATCACAGTACTACTGATATGTGATGTCACCCCCAGAGGCCCAGTTGTAAAATTCCTCTCTTTGTACTCCTTCTATTTCTCAGCTGGCTGACACTTAGGGAAAATAGAAAGAACCTACGTTGAAATATTGGGGGCAGATTCCCCCAATACTAAGTAAATTCCTAAGTCAAGCCTGCTGTTTTTATTTTATTCTATTTGTAATAACAATTTTTTACTAAGTTTTATCTGTATGTTATGTTCAAAATTTAATCGCATTATTCTCTGAATGACTGCAGCATTTCATTCATTCATTGATTTTTTTTTTCTACATTCCTTTGAATAAACACATGACATGCAAAGGATCAGTTTAAGGTGTTGTGAAAGAGCAAGACTTATAACATAGTCTGCACTTATAACTAACTGCAATCCCACATTTAATTTTTATATAAATGAATTTTCTCCACAATGAGATTACAACAATTTAGAAGCAGTGGTCATATTTTGCACTTCTATTCCTCACAGTTTTTGGCAGAAATATTCATTTGATTGAATTTCTTAAATTAAAAAAAAAACTTGGAAAAATATAATGTTAATTTTATCTCTACAAAGTTTCTGAAAAAACAAAGTCTATAAAATAACTAGCATTATCACCAGAAAGTAGAATTATTTCTAAGCTAAAATTGCTTATTTAAAATACAAGAAAAATAGTCTCTTTTTATAGGTATTACCTTATGAAGTATAATCCTCTCTTAAGAGAATGGAAATAATGGGCTGCATAAGATAGCTGTGATTTTTAAAACGTGTTTGTTAAAACATGTGTTTAAATCTATTCTAGCCAGAGGAAATTAGTTGAGCTCCCAGAGCAATTCCCATTCCAAAAGCAGGGGGTCTATTTTGATCATCTCTTAAACCTTTAGAGAGAACTGTACTAATTCTCCATTGAAAACTGGACAATTATTCGACTGGGACCATTGTGGAGGGTGAGATGCTTTGTTAAACCAGTTACTCTCTCCTCTGTATGGTTCCAGAAAAGCAAAGCCACTGTTGATTGAAGGGATAAAAATGACCTATTTACAGAATGTAAAACAGTAACTAATTTCTGATCATATAATCCTAGGTGTAAAAGATTTCATGCTGGATTAATGAGCACTTTCGTCCCCCAGACAGTCCAAGATAAGATCTATTTTACTTTAAAAGTTTCTCAAAAGAAGGGATTTTCAAAGTGCTATCTTCAGTTATTCCTGTGCTTAAAAACTCTCACAGCTTGAAAATCTACACTAATAACAGTCCAGGTTTACTATACATTTTAAAAAATAATTACAAAATAAAGAATTGGCCACCTTTTCTATAAGACCTCTTCATATACAGTACATGAAGAATAATAATTATCTCACTATGTTTTCCTTTTCAAATGCAAGTATTCTATTTCCTTAAATTTTTTATCAGAGACGTTATTACTGAGAATTCTTCACCATAATTTGTATTTATCCTTGCACCTTTCCCACATATTCCAGATTCTTCATTAACTGACACAACCACAAGCATTCAGAGTAATCAGGAAGAGCATGACCAAAGCAAGAAAACACTTCTTCTTGACTTTTAAAAATCGTTCCTGGATTTTACTGATCTAAGCTCTAATAACACCTCCATGATACCCAACTTGGGTTTCTCAGACCTGTAGAGAGTGAATGCAGTAAAGAAGAAACAGAAGACTTGTTGTGAAATCCTAATGATGATCTATACAACAAATCCCTGTGACAAGAGTTTCCCTACATAACAAACCTTCACACATACCCCTGAACCTAAAGTAAAAGCAAAAAAAAAAAAAAAAAAAAGAAAAAGAAAATGTAAATTCACCCCTGATAGAACTGCACAGGTCATATGCAACACCAAATCTCTTTGCCATTGTTCACACTTAGGAGCTGATATATGGACACATTCAACAGAAGTTTCCTATTAATGTAAAATTGTTGAAAGTTTTAATGTTATTTGAAAATTTAAAAAAACCTATTGGAATTGAAGAGATACATACATAGGTAGCTAAATGATTACTTATTTTAAAAATTGAGAATTGATTATTTTTATTAAATGAGGTTTCTTTTTAGGGGAAAAACTCGATTATTTCCTTGGGGAAAAATAATAATGTAAATGGTAGAATTTGAAACAAAATGAAACCACCGGGGCACCATTTAAGTTTAAGATAATTATTATTATTATTATTATTATTTTTATTTTATTTTATTTTATTTGAAATGGAGTCTCGCTCTGTGGCCCAGATTGGAGTGCCGTGGCGCAATCTCGGCTCACTGCAAGCTCCGCCTCCCGGGTTCACGCCATTCTCCTGCCTCAGCCTCCTGAGTAGCTGGGACTACAGGTGCCCGCCACTATGCCCAGCTAATTTTTTGTATTTTTAGTAGAGCTGGGGTTTCACCGTGTTAGCCAGGATGGTCTCGATCTCCTGACCTCGTGATCCACCCGCCTTGGCCTCCCAAAGTGCTGGGATTACAGGCGTGAGCCACTGTGCTCAGCCAAGATAATTATTTTTTGTAAATCTCCTACATAATCTTTATTTTTGCTTCACAATATATGTTAAAATTTGTCTTTCCAAAGTTTTCCCTTTTTATGTGATTCTTCACCAATTTCAAGATATTTTTGAACTAATTTATGCCCTTGGAATTACTGGAAAAGTTTCTAAAATCTGTTCTAACTCTTAAGTATGTTCTTTATGTTACCATACACAGCACTTAAGTTGTTCAAAATACTGGGATAATAAAAATTCCCTGATGAAGGGCACTTGTAATGACTATTATGCCACTGAATTCAGAAACTTAGACCCTTTTTTCCATCTAGTCGATCCCTCCATTCATTTACTATAAGGGGATACAGCCATGATTTTTTCTGGTGTGAAAAAAATCTGCTTGAAGGAAAAGCCAAAAAAAAAAAAAAAAAAAAAGCTGCAAGTGTCTAAATAAATAACCTGTAATACAGGTCTCTTAACCTACTGTGTCTGTCATAGAAAACTACTTATGGGCAAAGGGACTATTTTATCTCAATATCAGAAGGCAGTTTGTAAAAGAGGGGAAAATCTATTTGCTTTATATTGTGTTTCAGAAACTGAAATAGCAAAATTTCAACTTTGAGATACTGAAAAGGATTATAAATTTGAACGTTTAGGAAACATTCAATTTAATGTCATTCATGATTTTCTACATAATAGCCTTTGGTTGCTCTGGGTCATGCGAAATAAATAAGTGTTATATTCTAATCCATCTAAATCATATAGTGCAAAAAAAAGTTATAACTTAATACATCGAAATCATATAGTGCATATCTCATCATGATGAATATGATAATCCTTGAATGTATAATCTAAGTATTAGTAACAAGATAAAATTACTCTGTATCCTAAAGATGGGCAGTATTTAGCTACTTTCATAAAGCCTGGTAAAACCAAATGTATTTGTTCACTGAAATGGAGGTACTAAAATTACCAATATATTTGCCAAGGTCAAGTCAGCATTACTGATAGCACTGCCCTTTTACCAAATGATAAGATTCGTATCACAAGCCATTAAAATATTATCCAATAGATACAAGGAAACAGAATTAATCTAAAAAAGAAATGTCTTTTCATTATTCATTGAAACTGAATAAAACTAAGATAAAACAAAGTTTGAAAAAAAAAATCAATTAAGCCTTCCATTAAAACAAAATTAGACTCTAATTCCAAATGAGAAAAGGGATTTTCTGCAGCAGAAAGTGTTCTTTATTTAAAGAATAAAGATAAAAATAGATGAACTTACAAAATACAGCAGTCTTGTTTAATCACAGCAGGACAGTTGAGTATATTCTCTCAGAGTTCTTTTGGGGTACATTTCCTGAAAACAAAAATTAATGTTAAGGCCAAGCTTAAAAATAACCATAAGGAAACTATGGTTTTTTAATGGAAAGATCACACAAATGTTGTAGAAATTTGGGGCCTATATAAGTAGTCTTTAAAATATAATATAATACTGTTCTTAATTTCATTTCTGCCAATATTCAGATCATGTGAAAGAATTTATATAGATTTCTATATGGTTACAAAATATCTACATACTTCATAATAAGAAATAAACTGAAGTTTTATTTTCTAATAGAGAATTTCAAAATAATCTCTTCTGGCATAAGATAAGAAGGGTTGTTTGTGCCATTTATGTGATGCCAAACAATGTAAGACACTCAGGAACCTCTCCAAAGACAGAGGCAAAATTTTAAAAGTCAAACTAGAATATCTGGTTTCAACTTGATCCAGTTGTTTGATAAAATACAGTCTGAATTTGCCTCAATGTTTTGAACATAATGAGGATGAATAAAAGGATGCGGTGATTGAAGGATCAGCAACAGTTTCACTTTTGGATCCTTATGAAATCTAAGCAGTACATCGGGGGAAATATCCGCAAGTCATGTACTTCACTACCTCTATTATCCCTCTGTATAAAACAACGCCAACTATTTTATCTCTTGTTTTAGGATCCACTCCAATAGAAGACATACGTGGCTACAATACTAAATTGCCTTTGTTTAGTTGAAAGGGCTAAGGATACAATTGTGTGTATAATGAGCTGGCATCTATATCTTATAATCTCTCTATATTCTTTTTTTTGTATGTAGGATGATCACAAGAAGGTATCTTAACAAACTAAAGTAATAGGGGATATTATTGATCATTTTTTCAAAGAATGTATACAGTAGCATTGTAGTTGCAGAGAAAATATGACATTTTCATATCAGAGTTGTATCTGTTTATGAAGTCAATGTACATAGCATTAAAGTACAAATTGTATAATAGTTATTTAAAATGAGCTTGTTTATAGAATTAATAAGTTGATATACAAAAGTCAACTGCTGACACTGGGAACACACTGTAACCACATAAGGTAAGAAAACTAAATTCAAACTGTATATAACACATTAAAAATCAGATCAGTCAGAGAAACAACAAAAACAACAAAATATTTCTACAAGAAAAGAATACATTGCATAGAACCTTAAAAATTTCCATTAATTTTTAGATGATTATCAACTCAATTTTTTAAATGGGTCATTGTTATTATTTCCATTTCCACTGTTTTTTAATAAATTATGTATTATAATTTTTGAACAAATTATGTATTTTCAAATTCTGAAAATAAGATATTACCAATCAAATACCCATTAAACAATTGCAAATAAATTTGACAAAGTAAAGAATGATATATTTCATTGGCTCAGGATAGTGAGGCCACTGTATTCCAGCTTTAACTGTGGCTACCTGCAGTTTTGCTTATTTAAGCTGAATAACTTGGAACATTCTCTATTGCAATGGATTTTATTTTTACATATTATATAGTTTAATGAAATTTATATATTAAAATCCAAGTTCCAAATACAAAGTATTATGAAATATCATTGGGTGCATTAGCATAATGAAAACAAACAGGAACAACAAATCCCAAACATTATGTTGTCATTGGTTGGATGAAAGAGATTAGGATTATGTATTCTACTGCTTCATGATTTTAGGTTTCCCACATGGCCTTTTGAAAGCTTAATAACTTGATGCTTTCTCTCTACATAGGTACCTTTCTAACATTTACATCCTTTTGTGTAATATGGCATGAAAGACAATAAAGAAAGAGAGAAAGAAAGGAAAAGAGAGAGGGAAGGAGAGATAAAGAGAAAGAGGAAAGAAAGATGCATACTTATGTATATGGGGAAAGGAGGGACCTCTAAACTGTGGTCAGCACTGGCATTCTTACATATTTGGGCATTTGGTGAGATAGGTGCCACAAATCTCTTTGTATGAATGACTTAGGTGAATCATGAGAAAACTCTAATAAATAATTGTATAGGTACATCTATCCCAGAAATAAATTATTCAGGGAGGGGTAGGGGGGATATCAAAATTTAAGCAACAGATGGTGCATAACCATTAGACATGAGATTTATCTTTCAACACAATCTCCCTAGACTCATTGCATATTCTTTTGGAAAGAACAAGAATGTAAGTAAAAAGTGAAATACTGGACTGCTTTGGTTATTCAAATCGAGCATAACACTTCTCAGGGTGGCCCACTCATTTTAAACATCATTTTAATTTTTATATAAAAACCATAACTGTTTAACCCAAAGTAGGAGACTTGTATATTTATTAAAACAAACTTTCCAGTAGAGGGGATAAAGCATTCCATTATAATAGGGTCATTATACATTATTGCACTGGGGCTTATAAAGGAGGGAAAAGTTGGTAAACTAAATATTTGTGAATCGAAAACCAGTGTTGATTTAATAACATACATGATAACCTTGGCTTCTGAACAAGTAGACTGAGGTTCAAAAAATATGTTTATCTACATGGCAGTCAATTTATCTATCCATATCAATAAATCAAATGATTAACCAATCAACCAATCTGTTGTTATATGTATGTACACATATATGTATATATATTCATAAAAATAAAAACATCTCTCATTGAACTTAATGCACTGGTTATATTTAATATATTTTTATTGCAATTCACATTATTTTCTTATTGTTTATTGTAACATTAAGGTTTTTCTGAGTTCCCTGTTTAAGTAAAAGATGCTTCCAATTTAAAGCAGTGTGTAGAGGGAAATTTATAGCACTAAATGCCTACAAGAGAAAGCTGGGAAGATCTAAAATTGACACTCTAACATCACAATTAAAAGAACTAGAGAAGCAAGAGCAAACACATTCAAAAGCTAGCAGAAGGCAAGAAATAACTAAGAGCAGAGCAGAACTGAAGGAGATAGAGACACAAAAAACCCTCCAAAAAATCAATGAATCCAGGAGTTGGTTTTTTGAAAAGATCAACAAAATTGACAGACCACTAGCAAGACTAATAAAGAAGAAAAGAGAGAAGAATCAAATAGACGCAATAAAAAATGATAAAGGGGATATCACCACCGACCCCACAGAAATACAAACTACCATCAGAGAATACTATAAACACCTCTACGCAAATAAACTAGAAAATCTAGAAGAAATGGATAATTTCCTGGACACTTACACTCTTCCAAGACTAAACCAGGAAGAAGTTGAATCCCTGAATAGACCAATAGCAGGCTCTGAAATTGAGGCAATAATTAATAGCCTACCAACCAAAAAAAGTCCAGGACCAGATGGATTCACAGCTGAATTCTACCAGAGGTACAAGGAGGAGCTGGTACCATTCCTTCTGAAACTATTCCAATCAATAGAAAAAGAGGGAATCCTCCCTAACTCATTTTATGAGGCCAACATCATCCTGATACCAAAGCCTGGCAGAGACACAACAAAAAAAGAGAATTTTAGAACAATATCCCTGATGAACATCGATGCAAAAATCCTCAATAAAATACTGGCAAACCGGATTCAGCAACACATCAAAAAGCTTATCCACCATGATCAAGTGGGCTTCATCCCTGGGATGCAAGGCTGGTTCAACATTCGCAAATCAATAAACATAATCCAGCATATAAACAGAACCAAAGACAAAAACCACATGATTATCTCAATAGATGCAGAAAAGGCTTTTGACAAAATTCAACAGCCCTTCATGCCAAAAAAGCTCAATAAATTTGGTATTGATGGAACGTACCTCAAAATAATAAGAGCTATTTATGACAAACCCACAGCCAATATCATACTGAATGGGCAAAAACTGGAAAAATTCCCTTTGAAAACTGGCACAAGACAGGGATGCCCTCTCTCACCACTCCTATTCAACATAGTGTTGGAAGTTCTGGCTAGGGCAATCAGGCAAGAGAAAGAAATCAAGGGTATTCAGTTAGGAAAAGAAGAAGTCAAATTGTCCCTCTTTGCAGATGACATGATTGTATATTTAGAAAACCTCATTGTCTCAGCCCAAAATCTCCTTAAGCTGTTAAGCAACTTCAGCAAAGTCTCAGGATACAAAATTAATGTGCAAAAATCACAAGCATTCTTACACACCAGTAACAGACAAACAGAGAGCCAAATCAGGAATGAACTTCCATTCACAATTGCTTCAAAGAGAATAAAATACCTAGGAATCCAACTTACAAGGGATGTAAAGGACCTCTTCAAGGAGAACTACAAACCACTGCTCAGTGAAATCAAAGAGGACACAAACAAATGGAAGAACATACCATGCTCATGGATAGGAAGAATCAATATCGTGAAAATGGCCATACTGCCCAAGGTTATTTATAGATTCAATGCCATCCCCATCAAGCTACCAATGAGTTTCTTCACAGAATTGGAAAAAACTGCTTTAAAGTTCATATGGAACCAAAAAAGAGCCTGCATCTCCAAGACAATCCTAAGTCAAAAGAACAAAGCTGGAGGCATCACGCTACCTGACTTCAAACTATACTACAAGGCTACAGTAACCAAAACAGCATGGTACTGGTACCAAAACAGAGATATAGACCAATGGAACAGAACAGAGTCCTCAGAAATAATACCACACATCTACAGCCATCTGATCTTTGACAAACTGACAGAAACAAGAAATGGGGAAAGGATTCCCTATTTAATAAATGGTGCTGGGAAAACTGGCTAGCCATAAGTAGAAAGCTGAAACTGGATCCTTTCCTTACTCCTTATACGAAAATTAATTCAAGATGGATTAGAGACTTAAATGTTAGACCTAATACCATAAAAACCCTAGAGGAAAACCTAGGTAGTACCATTCAGGACATAGGCATGGGCAAAGACTTCATGTCTAAAACACCAAAAGCAACGGCAGCAAAAGCCAAAATTGACAAATGGGATCTCATTAAACTAAAGAGCTTCTGCACAGCAAAAGAAACTACCATCAGAGTGAACAGGCAACCTACAGAATGGGAGAAAATTTTTGCAATCTACTCATCTGACAAAGGGCTAATATCCAGAACCTACAAAGAACTCAAACAAATTTACAAGAAAAAAACAAACAACCCATCAAAAAGTGGGCAAAGGATATGAACAGACATTTCTCAAAAGAAGACATTTATACAGCCAACAGACACATGAAAAAATGCTCATCATCACTGGCCATCAGAGAAATGCAAATCAAAACCACAATGAGATACCATCTCACACCAGTTAGAATGGCCATCATTAAAAAGTCAGGAAACAACAGGTGCTGGAGAGGATGTGGAGAAATAGGAACACTTTTACACTGTTGGTAGGATTGTAAACTAGTTCAACCATTATGGGAAACAGTATGGCGATTCCTCAAGGATCTAGAACTAGTTGTACCATATGACCCAGCCATCCCATTACTGGGTATATACCCAAAGGATTATAAATCAAGCTGCTATAAAGACATATGCACACGTATGTTTATTGCGGCACTATTCACAATAGCAAAGACTTGGAATCAACCCAAATGTCCATCAGTGACAGACTGGATTAAGAAAATGTGGCACATATACACCATGGAATACTATGCAGCCATAAAAAAGGATGAGTTTGTGTCCTTTGTAGGGACATGGATGCAGCTGGAAACCATCATTCTCAGCAAACTATCACAAGAACAGAAAACCAAACACCGCATGTTCTCACTCATAGGTAGGAACTGAACAATGAGATCACTTGGACTCGGGGAAGGGGAACATCACACACCAGGGCCTATCATGGGGAGGGGGGAGGGGGGAGGGGGGAGGGATTGCATTGGGAGTTATACCTGATGTAAATGATGAGTTGATGGGTGCTGACGAATTGATGGGTGCAGCACAGCAACATGGCACAAGTATACATATGTAACAAACCTGCACGTTATGCACATGTACCCTAGAACTTAAAGTATAATAATAATAAATAAATAAATAAATAATAAATAAATAAATTTTATTGTAAAATGCAAAAAAAAAAAGATGTTTCCAGTATGATACAAATTACATAAATGCAATTAGCAATTACCCATTAATAATTCAAAACTAAGTATTAATGAAGGCTTAACGATTTTTATATAATGATCCATTCTTTAAATGACAGGAATTGTTAATATTTAGTGCAGAAATTTAATCAGTATAAAATTAAATGCTGTGCTAAAATTTGCTTCTTCCCAGTATAAAAGTATTATGTGTTATTATGTTATATTTTGCTATTTTTCCTAAGTACTATAAGTGCAATAAGATTTACAATTAAACTGTCAGAAGATAATTATTGAAACAGCTTATTTTATTATGATAAATAGTATTGAGACAAAAAATAATGGTAAACTACACACACACAATAAAACGTTTGGAACATTGCAAAAATTTTGGAGAATTCAGAGTGAATTACCAAAAAAAAAAAAAAAAAAAAAAAAGGCAGAGGAAAAGACTTCAGAGCTATTAACTTTAGCAGAATATAGTACAAATCGTCACTGATGGAACAGCAGATGAAATTATCTCCCACTGCCATGTCAACGACTACTGACCTTCTGACCTTCAAGAAAATCTAGGAGACAAAAACAAATTCTGAAGAATCATCAAATGAAATGCATTCCCTTACAATCTCAGAAGGTGGACATATTTTTAAATATTCAGCAATGAGCCACTCTTGCTGAAGATTTTGAAACTTACATAAGAAAGTTTAAATTTACGAAAGACAGAGCAGGAAGGAAGTTTGAGGGTAGTTATTTTATTCTGATATTTTTCAGATAAAAAAACTCATATGTTCTGGTTACTACATGCAAAGGGTCTTATATTTCTTTTCAATTTCTTCAGGGATAAAAAACATCAACCGTTACTTAAGAATGGACAATAATCAGTCATGAGCAATGAGGAAACGTGAATAAAATAAACGGGACAGCAATCACAGTGTTAGATATTTACAATGAAAATCTAATTTGGAAAAATCAGTAACTACTTTTGTTGAAGAATAGAGACTAAATGAAGATATGGCATGTTGTTGTTGAATATATAATATACATAATTTTGATTTTGGCAAGGCAAATGTGTTCAGAAGATCATCCAAGAAAGTTTATGAGAGTGATAATGGAAATTTTCTGCATTTGGCAGAGACCACAGTAAAACTTGATAATATTGTGAAAGAATATTTATTCAGACTACAAACATTGGCATCAAGTAATATGACACAACATTTAAGAAACTATATACAAAACTGAAGAGACATTGCAGAAATGAGTCAAGTCATTTTCAATAAAAGAAATGCTAAATGTTATTCAAATTATTTTGGATACAGTTCATGGAGTAAGTTTGGTATAACAAATTATAAATATTGTGAATTTGATAACTCAAAATTTTCAATACCTTAAAATAAATATTTCTGAGAAAATTTTCCAGGAGATGAAACAATAAGATACAATTTTTATGGATTCTTAAAATTCAAAATCTAGGAATAAAATAATTCAAAGATTTGGAAGATGCCATAGTTCCCACAGATATACACAGAAAGCAAAAGATTTCAGTAGAAGGTACATAAAAGACAATTCTAAGGAATTCCACATTTGAAAATTTGCTCTCCCATCTCTAATTACGAATACTTTAGAATAGAGAAAAACTTTCTTTGGCTATCACTGATCTTTTTTTGTAAGGTTTAAAATCTAAATAACGTATCTTTATTTCATCAAACTTTAGATGATATTGATAATTTATCAACCATAAACATGAAATAAAGCATTATCAATAGTTAATGGGAAAGTTAAATTAAGGCCTTCGTATCTCCAAAATCTCAAAACTGTCATGTAAAACGTTTACAAATTTCTTTTTTTTTTTTTTTTAATTTATTTATTATTATTGTACTTTAAGTTGTAGGGTACATGTGCATAACGTGCAGGTTTGTTACATATGTATACTTGTGCCATGTTGGTGTGCTGCACCCATCAACTCATCATTTACATCAGGTATAACTCCCAAATTTCTTAATAGTAACCCATCATCATAATAAATGTATAAATTCTAGAATGCTAGAAAATAGCATACTTTCCAAAATATCTGCTTTTAAATTTATTTCCTAACTA
The DNA here is from genome assembly GCF_024542745.1 of Macaca thibetana thibetana. Lineage (NCBI taxonomy): Eukaryota > Metazoa > Chordata > Mammalia > Primates > Cercopithecidae > Macaca > Macaca thibetana. Next base: position 25,744,123 of record NC_065582.1, on the reverse strand, counting down.
TGCATGCTGTACTAAACAAAATTAACATTTTAGCACAGGAGTCTGCAAACTTTTTGATAGAGGGCAAAAAACCATTGCACTGAATATTCTTTTTCATTTGCATGTGTTTATGTGCACAAGTGTGTGCTTGTGTGTGTGTGTGTTTACAATCCTTTAAAAACAGAAAAATCATTGTTAGCTCAAGGGCCATATAAAAGCAGGCCATAGTCTCTAGTCTCTGTTACAAGAGTTTTGTTGTCTCTTACAGTAGCCACTAGTCACATGTAAATTTAAATTTAAGTAGTTAAAATTAAATCAAAGTTTAAATACTCAACTTCTTAATAATTACAAGTACTCAGTCACTTGTGGCTAGTAGCTATCATCCTGAATACCATACAGAGAAAGCATTTCCAGAAAGTGCTATCAGACAACACTGTTGTAGAGAAAAATATACATGAGAACCAAATGTGTGTGTATGTATGCATACCCTTTAAATTTATTAGGCAAAATAAAAGCAAGAACGGGCTAGATCTCTTGACATTGATGCTAACTTATCCCAAGTAGAAAATGCCAAAACTAAGAAGACGTAATTGACTATGAATTCCGTTGTTACTATCTTTTATACAAAGTTAAAATCCATATAAATATGCCAAATCAATGTCTCTTTTAAATAATAGAATAGGCCGGGCATGCTGGCTCATGCCTGTAATGCCAGCACTTTGGGAGGCCAAGGCAGGTGGATCACTTGAGGTCAGGGGTTCGAAAACAGCCTGGCCAACAAGGTGAAACCTCATCTCTACTAAAAATACACAAATCAGCCAGGCATGGTGGCACATGCCTGTAATCCCAGCTACTTGGGAGGCTGAGACAGGAGAATCGCTTGAAGCTGGATGGCAGAGGTTGCAGTGAGCCAAGCTCGCACCACTGCATTCCAGCCTGGGTGATAGAGTGAGACGCAATCTTGAAAAAATAAATAAATAAAATAAATAAGTAAATAAACAATAGAATAATTTCTGCTTTCATATAAATTTTTGTAATAATAAAAGATAATTTTCGTCTTATTTTAGGTCAAGGCTTATCCCTTTTTAATGGAAACACAAGTTATCTAGGAACATTTTAAAAGGTGAATTTGGCCTCATTAGATCTGAATTGGGCTGTAAATTCTGCATTTCTAGTAAGTTTCTAGGTGATGCCGAAACTTCTGTCCATAGACACAGTATGCATAGCAAGTTTCAGTATGATGCATTCAATTTGGTGACTATAAATGAAGCTATGTAAAACACCCAATTGATATTTACTAAAGTTTATAAAAATATGTATTAATGAGAAATCCGCCAATCAGGAACTAAAAACATTAAGTGATTTTTTAAAAATCTAGCATGACACTTACTGAAGTTCTGTAAAATATTTATAGTAGTAATTTACCAAATACTTCAAAAGTGTTTCTCAGAATGTACTCAAATGTCTTCAGTATCACTTGCCAAATATAATATACCTTCTCAATACTGAAGTTACGAGAAACAGCTGTCTGTAAAAAGACTATCAAATGTATCAACCTTTAATGTAGAAAATTCAATCTAGAACATGTAAGCATTGAGGCTGTCATAAATAATTGAGTTACAGATTTCTGATTTCCATAACAAAATTTCAGTGACTTAAACCTGAATCTCTTTCCAATGAACAAAGATCAATAAGAATATAAAATAAAACCATCCATATTCCATAGCATAATTGTGAGATAATTATTATAAAACATTCAATAACATATGAATGAAAATGTAAATAAACGTTTAAAGTCAACACTGAAGCCAGGCGCAGTGGCTCACATCTGTAACCCCAGCACCTTGGGAGGCCAAGGCAGGCGGATCACTGGAGGCCAGGAGTTCAAGACTAGCCCGGCCAATGTGGAGAAACTGCATCTCTACTAAAAATACAAAAATTAGGTAAACATGGTGGTGGGCACCTGTAATCTCAGCTACTCAGGAGGCTGAGGCAGGAGAATCACTTCAACCTGGGAGGTAGAGGTTGCAGTGAGATGAGATCCACACTGCCCTCCAGCCCGGGTGACAGAGCAAGACTCCATCTCAAAAAAACAAATAAAAAAATCAGCATTGATAGTTATAAGTCTATTCAGAGGTAAATTTAAAAACATATAAGTAAAATCAGTGAAGTGATTTTTATTAATGATAGAAAATGGATAACATCAATTAGTGCTCATAATTGTAAGTACAGAAAAAGAAAGTTTAAGCAAAAAGATAAAAAGGAACAAACAACCCAAAATGAATATAATCGAAGTAACTCAAAAAGTCACTAACAAAAAAACAAACAACAGAAAAGACATAATATTTTAAATAAATATTTCAGTCAAATATTCCAGAAACTAAAAACAAATTCTTTTTATATGGAAAACATCAACTTGTACTTGGGAAAACAGTAAACCCCAAGACAGAACTTAATATTCTATTAAAATCATTAGATTTTGAGGATTATAAAAAATCTTATGGGCATACAGCAAAAAGAAATGATTAACAAAAAATTAAAACTGATCACAGATTTCCTGATAGAAACATACAAAGTTAAAAGAAAGTGGAAAAGATATAAATATATATTTATAAAGATATTATGTATATAAACATATAAATAAACTGCAAAATTCGGTAAATTTTATCAAATTTTATCAAAAGAAATACAAAATAGAGCAAGGAGAAACTCTAATATAGAAAACAGTAATATGTAATATAATACATTCATTTACGCTTATAAGACAAAGCTCAGACCAAATATATCATATCCATCAAATAAATGTCGAGTTTAATATATCTTTTTTCAAAAAATAAAATTCAATTCTACTCTGAACACAAGAGACATAGCTAAACAATATTAAGAAAAGCAAAATATGAATATGTATGAAGGTATTACAATAAATGCAAATCAAATTAAATGCCAAACAAATATAGTAGCTTTCAATTGTGAAATAAGAAAGTAAAATTCAGGTCCAAAAACAGTAAAACAGGTAACAAACAACCACTTACAAAGCTAAAAGAAAAAGTCACAATAAAGATAAAAGAGTTACAAGTATCCAAATAATATAACACCACAACTACCGATAAAAATTACAAACTCAAGTAGATATGAGAGTAAATTGACTGAAAAAATATAATACAGGACTCTCCCACCAAGACACAAGTGGGAAAAATGTATTAAAATATATAAGGATAAAGATAACCTAAATAACATCATTAAGGTTTTTTGCATACCAAAAATAGAAGTTACATCTTCTTCAAATAAATAAGAACTGATTACACATTAGATCCTGAAAAACCCTTAGTAAATATTCTAAAGTATGAATGACACACAGTATTCGCCAGTCACAATGCAATAAAACTAAAACTTAATAGAAAGCTTTTTAAAGTTTCCTTCTTCCCCAAATTTTAAAAATTTCTTTTGTACAATTCTAGATTTGAAGGGATAATTAAAATCAAAATTAAAATGTCTCAAAAATAATGATAATGAAAATTTAGACTGTTAGAATCTATAGGATTATAGTATAAGCAATAATCAACAGAAATACATATATTTAAATACAAAGGTCAATATAAACGAAAAAAATCAAAATAAATGAGTCAAATATTAAATCAAAATTTAGGAGATATAGTAAACCAAAATAAAGCAAAAGAAATAAAAAGTAAAGATAACACAAAAATTGAGGTTAAAAACTTTTTAAAGTAATAATTATGTTTAGTGACAATTAATAAAAACATGAGCCAAACTAATAAATAAAATAAATCAAAATGACACCACTGAGAATTAACGAAAGTGGAATAACCTTTGAATCTTTGAAACTAATAATGTTTTTAAAATCCTAAGACTTTTTGAACAAGTTTATACAAATAAATTTGAAACTTAGACTGAAGTAGGTAATTTTATAGAAAAATACAATTTACAAAAGCTGTCCCTAGCAGAGAAAAAAGCTTAAAATGGGTCAATTTTCAAAAAGAAAATATAAAAAGTTATCAAATAAATACCACATACAAAAGAATAAGACTCAGATTTTTACACAAATGAAATCAATCAATTATTCATAGACCTAATAATGTCAATAATATTTAAATTTTCCCTGATAACACATAAAAGATCACTTATACGTTATTTTTATGAAGTGAATATATAACAGATAACTAAATTTGATTAAACTGCACTAATAAAAAAACTACAAATCAACCGGATATGTATTTATTTATGAAAAATCATAAATAAAATATTATCAAATAGAATTTAACTCACACATAGCTGAAAATAAAGAGATAAAGATATTCTATGCCAATGGAAACCAAAAGAGAGCAGGAGTCGCTACACTTAGACAGAACAGACTTCATGACAAAACCATAAGAAGAGACAAAAAAGGTCACTATGTAATGACAAAGTGGTCAAGTCAGCAAGGGAATACAACAATTTTCAATATATACGCACTCAACACTGGAGTACCCAGATATATAAAGGAAATATTATTAGAGCTAAAGAGAGAGATAGGGCCCAAAACATTAATAGCTGGCAATTCAACAATCCACTTTCAGCATTGAACAGATCTTCCAGATAGAAAACCAACAGAGAAACCTCAGATTTAATCTGCACTATAGACTAAATGGATCTAATAGATATTTACAGAACATTTCATCCAAGAACTGCAGAATACACATTCTTTTCCTCAGCACATGGATCATTCTTAAGGACTGACTACACATTAAGTCACAAAACAAGTCTTAAAACATACCAAAAAAAAAAAAAAAATGGAAATAATATCAAGCATCCTCTTTTACCACAGTCAAATAAAACTAGAAATTAACAACAAGAAGAATTTAGAAAACGATGCAAATACATGGAAAGTAAACAATGTGCTCCTGAATGACCAGTGGGTCAGCAAAGATATTAAGAAGGAAACAAAAAATTTTCTTAAAACAAGCGATAATGAAAACACAACATACAAAAACCTACGGGATACAGCAAAAGCAGTACTAAGAGGGAAGTTGATAGCTATAAGTGCTTAGATCAAAAAAGAGTAAAAAACTTTAAATAATCTAATGATGCATCTTGAATAACTAGAAAACAAGAGCAAATCAAACCCAAAATTAGTACAAGAAAAGAAATAATGAAGATCAGAACAGAAATAAATAAGTTTGAAATAAAAGAAATAAAAAATATCAAGGAAACAAAAAGTTGCTTTTATGAAGAGCTAAAAAAAAATTTACAAACCTTTAGCCAGATGAAGAAAAAAGAGACAAGATAGAAATAAAATTAGAAATAAAAAGGAGATATTACAAGTGATACTGCAGAAGCTCAAAGGATCATTTGTGTCTACTATAAGCAGTTATCTGCCAAAAATTGGAAACTCTAGAAGAAATGGACAAATTCCTAGATGCATACAACCTACCAAGATTGAACCAGGAAAAAATCCAAAACCTGAACAGACCTGTACTCTCCATTCTCACGCTGCGTTAAAGAACTGCCCAAGACTGGGTAATTTATAAAGGAGAGAGGTTTAATTGACTGATAGTTCTGCATGGCTAAAGAGGACTCAGGAAACTTACAACCATGGTGGAAGGGGAAGAAAACACGTCCTTCTTCACAAGGCAGCAGGAGAGAGATGTGCTGAGCAAAGGGGGAAAAACCCCTTACAAAACCATTAGATCTCATAAGAACTCACTCTCTATCATGAGAGTGGGGGAATCAGCCCTTATGATTCAATTACCTCCCAATAGGTCCCTCCCAGGACATGTGAGGATTTGGGGAACCACAATTAAAGATGAGATTCAGGTGGAGACACAGCTAAACCATATCATGCCAGTAACAAGTAACAAGATCAAAACTCTAGTAAAAAGTCTCCTAGAAAGAAAATCGCAGGATCTGTTCTCCTCACTGTTGAATTCCATCAAAAATTCAAAGAACTAATATCAACCCCACTACAGCTATTCAAAAACTAGAGGAGAGATTACTTCCAAATTCATTCTATGACATCAGTATTATCCTGATACCAAAACTAGACAAAGACGCATTAAAAAAACAAAAAAAAAAAACAAAAAGAAACTACAGGTCAATATCTCTGATGAATATTGATGCAAAAATCATTAACAAAATACTAGCAAACTGAAATCACCAATATGTTAGGAAGATATTCATCATGACCAAGTGGGATTTATCCCAGGGATGCAAGTATGTTTCAACATACACAAATCAATCAATGTGATATATCATGCCAACAGAATGAAGGACAAAAGCCATATGATTATTTCAATCGACGCTGAAAAAGCATTTAATAAAATTCAACATCTCTTCATAATAAGAATGCTAAAAAAAAACTGGGGATAAAAGGAATATGCCTCAGCATAAAAAAAGGTTATTTATGACAGTGATACAAGAGTTAAGAAAAAATCACTTAGACATATAGTGAGGTTATGGAAGTCCTCAGTAAGATTTTCCTTTTAATGAAAAGCAGCCCAACTTATTTTCCTTTCTAACGAAGAGTGGCCTGTAAATTCAAGCTGCAGACATAGATACTGGCATTTGGTCCAATAATGTTCAAGACGGCATCTCCATCTTTCCTTCTGTCAGCCACATGTATAGTAAAGAGCAGACAAGGTAGTGCCGATCAACTGGAAAGTTCATTTGCATAATAAGATTAGGGCGGGGCGGGCAGCCTTCCCGCACGCTATGTAAACATCATAACCGATAGAACCAATCTATGAGCCCTATATAAATCAGACACTGCTTCCTCAAACCTGACTACAAAACCTGTCACATCCACCCGCCAGTCTTTTCTACTCGGAGACCCCTCCTTCTCTACAGAGAGAGCCCTTTCTCTTTCTCTTCACTTCTGCCTATTTAATCTCTGCTCCTAAACTTCTTGCGTATGTTTGTGTCCTAAATTTTCCTGGCGCGAGACGATGAACCCCAGGGCATATACCAGAGACAACATAGCCTCTTCAACAGACCTACATCAAGTATGGTACTGAACAGGGAAAAGCTGAAAGCCTTTCCTCTAACATCTGGCACATGGCAAAGATGCCAGCTGTCACCACTGTTATTCATCATAGTACTGGAAGTCCTAGCGAGAGGAATCAGACAAGAAAGCAATTCAAGAAATTCAAGAATTTCAAGAAAGAAATAAAGGGCATCCAAACTGGAAAGGAAGAAGTCAAATTATCCCTGTTTTCAGATGATATGATCTTATATTTGGGAAAACCTAAAGACTCCACAAGAAAACTATCAGAACTCGTAAGCAAATTCAGTAAAGTTGCAGGATACAAAATCAACATAGAAAAACCAATAGCCTTTCTAAATGCCAACAGTGAATACTGTGAAAATGAAATTTTAAAAAGTAATCCAATTTACAACAGTCACACATAAAATTAATTACCTAGGAATTAACCAAATAAGTAGAAGACCTCTATAATGAAACCTGTAAAACACTGAGGAAAGAAGTTGAAGAGGACCCCAAAAGATGGAAAAATATTCCATGTGTATGGATTAGAAAAATAAATATTGTTAAAATGCCCGTACTACCCAAAGCAATCTACAGATTCAATGCAATCTCTACCACTGTCATTATTCACAGAAATAAAATTTAAAAATCCTAAAATTTATATGCAACCACAAAAGACACAGAATACCCAAAGCTATCCTAAGCAAAAAGAACAAAACTGGTTTAATCACATTACCTGATTTGAAATTGTACTGCAAAGCTATAGTAACCAAACAACATGGTGCTAGCATAAAAACAGACATACAGACCAATGGAACAGAGTAAGGCATGCAGAAACAAATTTACACACCACCGTGAACTCGTTTTTGACAAAGATGTCAAGAACATACACTGAGGAAAAGACAATCTTTTTAATAAGTGGTGCTAGAAAAACCGGATATTCATATGCAGAAGAACAAAACTAGACCCTTAGCTTTCACCATACACAAAAAATCAAATCATAGTTTTCTATTGGGGAAAATCTCAAGGACATTGATCTGGGCAAAGATTTCTTGAGCAATACCTCACTAGCATAGGCAACCAAAGCAAAAATAGACAAATGGGGTCACATCAAGTTAAAAAGCTTCCATATTGCAAAGGAAACAATCAACAAAGTGAAGAGACAATCCATAGAATGGGAGGAAATATTTGCAAACTATGCATCTGACAAAGGATTAATAACCAGAATATAAAAGGAACTCAATCAACTCTATAGGAAAACATTTGTAATAATCTGATCAAAACTGGCCAAAGATTGGACTAGATATGTCTCAAAAGAAGACATACAAATGACAGGCATATGAAAAAGTGCTCAACATCACTGATCATAAGAGAAGTGCAAATCAAAATTACAATGAAATATAATTTCACCCCACTTAAAATGGCTTATATCCAAAGACAGTCAATAACAAATGCTGGTGAGGATGTGGAGTAAAGGGAACCCTGGCACACTGTTGGTGGGAATGTATATTAGTACACCACTCTGGAGAACACTTTGGATATTCCTCAAAAAACTAAAAATTGAGCTGCTACAGGATCCAGCAATCCCACTGCTCTGTATATACCCAAAAGAAAGAAAATCAGTATGTGGAAGAGATATCTGCACTCCTATGTTTGCTGCAGCAGTGTTTATAGTAGTTAAGATTCCGAAGCAACGTAAGTGTCCATCAACAGACAAACGGATAAAGAAAATGTGTTACATATACACAATGGAGTACTATTCTGCCATAAAAATGAGATCCAGTCATTTACAACAACATGGTTGGAACTGGAGATCATTATGTTAAGTGAAATAAGCCAGGCATAAAAAGGCAAACATTGCATGTTCTCACTTGTTTGTGGGATCTGAAAATCAAAACAATTGAACTCATGGACACAGACAGTAGAAGGATGGTTACTAGAGGCTAGGAAGGATAGTGTAGGGTGAAGGATAAGTGGGGATGATTAGTGTGTACAAAAAAAAAAAAGAATATATACAAAGAATGAATAAGACCTACTATTTGATAGCACAATAGGGTGACTATAGTCAATAACATAATTATATATTTTAAAATAACTTAAAGAATGTAATTGGATTGTTTGTAACTCAAAGGACAAATGCTTGAGGGGATGGACACACCATTCTCCATGATGTGCTTATTTCATATTGCATGCCTGTATTACATGTGCCCCATAAATATATAGACCTGCTATGTACTCACCTACAAAAATTAGAAATAAAAGTAAATTTTAAAATAGAATTCAACTGAATGATAAAAAACTGAAAACATCATTACAAACGTGGGAGTTTATTCCAGTAAAGTGAGAGAATGCCTCAGTATCAGGAAATTGACTACAAAATTTATTAGGTAAATATACTTATGGAGAAAACTTTCATGATCATCTCCATAAGTTCTGAAAATTTTTGCCATTTAACATTCATTCTTAATAAAAACATTATGAATAGGACTCAGTGAATAAATACTCAACATAATAAAATACATTTGAGGGGCCGAGGCGGGCAGATCACGAGGTCAGGAGATGGGACACTATCCTGGCTAACACAGTGAAACCCCGTCTCTACTAAAAATACAAAAAAATAGCCAGGCATGGTGGCAGGCGCCTGTAGTCCCAGCTACTCGGGAGGTTGAGGCAGGAGAATGGTGTGAACCTGGGAGGCGGAGTTTACAGTGAGCCGAGATTGTACCACTGCACTCCAGCCTAGGTGACAGAGTGAGACTCTGTCTCAAAAAAAAAAAAAAAAAAAAAAAAAAATATATATATATATATATACACACACACACACACACACACATATATTATATATATATATATATACATTTCACCCAAAACTCATTGCACCTCCCACTCTGCGTTGGAAGTTTGGAATGGGAATCAAGCACATGAGACAATATATTTCATTCAGGACCAAGTTTAAGTTAAGAAAGAATGTAAACTAGGAAGCCCAAAATGTACATCAAGAGGTCTTATGAATCCCAGGCCACAACTTCTGATATCCAAAATCACTCCTGAAATGATTATTGTTTACATATATACAATTCCAGCTACCTGGTACAAAGTGTTCAACTCAGTACATAGTAATCTTATTATAAGCTCACATTTGTGTTGGATCTACTATCCCAGCAGTCCCCAGCCCCTAGGCTGTGAACCAGTACCAACCTGTGGGCCTGTTATGAACTGAGCTGCACAGCAGGAAGTGAGCAGCAGACAAGGCAGCATTACTGTCTGAGTTCTGCCTCCTGTCATATCAGCAGGGCATTAGATTCTCATAGGAGCACAAACCCTGCTGTGAACTGCATATGCAAGGGATCTAGGTTGTGTAATCCTTATGAGAATCTAATACCTGGTGATCTGAAGTGAAACAGTTTCATCCCGAAACCATCCCTGACCCCATTCTGTGGAAAAACTGTCTTCCACGAAACCGGTCCCTGGTGTCAAAAAGTTTGAAGACCACTGTATTATACATCTATGTTCCGTGAGTTAATGTTGTAAGTTTGAACAAGGTCAAGTCTCAGTCATTCCTGGGGTCAAATGACTAAGGTTCCAGTCTTCATCCTTTAATTCTAAGCAACATCATAGTTAATAATGCTATAGTCTGAAGGCTTTTGTCCTTCCAACATTTGTACATTGAAATCTAATTACCAATGTGATGGTATTAGAGAATGAGACATTTGGGAGGTGATTATATCCTGAGGGCAGAGCCCTCGTGAATGAGATTAATGATGTTATAAAATAGACCCAAGGGAGTTCTTTCTTCCCTTCCACCACGTGAGGACACAATGAGAGAGAAACATTTATGAACCAGAAAGTAGGTCCTCATCAGACACCGAATCTTCCAGTGCTCAATATTGGATGTCCCAGTCTCCAGAACTGTGAGAGAAAAAAATTCCTTTTGTTAATAAGTCACTCACTTCATGGTATTTAGTTAAAGCAACCCAAATGAACACAAACAGAAAAATTGGTATGGAGGAATGGAGGTGCAACTGTAACAAATGGCTGAAAATGTGGAAATGACTTTGGAACTGGCTAATGGGTAGAAATTAGAAGAGTTTTGAAATACATTGTAAAAAAACCCTACCTTGCTATTAACGGATTAAGGGTGGTACTGGTGAGGGCTCAGAAGGAGAAGAGGATTTCTGTAGAGAAGTCTTCAGTCTTCTGGAAAAAGGCTTGAGTAACGCTGAGCAAAATGTTGGTAGCAATGTGGATAGTAAATGCCATTCTAATGAGGTCTCAGAAGGAAATGAGGACGGCGCGCGGTGGCTTACGTTTGTAATCCCAACACTTTGGGAGGCCGAGGCAGGCGCATCAGTTGAGGTCAGGAGTGCAAGACCAGCCTGACCAATATGGTGAAACGCCAGCTCTACAAAAATACAAAAATTAGCCCACCGTGTTGGTGGGTGCCTGTAATCCCAGCTACTTGGGAGGCTGAGGTGGGAGAATTGCTTGAACCCAGGTGGCGAAGGTTGCAGCGAGCCGAGATAGTGCCACTGCAATCCAGCCTGGGAGACAGAGTGAAACTTCGTCTCCAAAAAAAAAAAAAAAAAAGAGGAACATATTAAACATATTATTGGAAACTGACCTGGAGGAACAGTTATCCTTGTTATAAAGCAGCCAAAAACTTGGCTGAATTGAGTTTCTGTCCTCGTGTTTTGTGGAAGATAGAACTTGTGAGTGATGAAATCGGTATCCAGCTGGTATTTACCTGAAGCTACATCTGAGCAAAGTTTTGAAGATGTGGCTTGTCTTCTCTTAAAAGCATATAGTAAAATGCAGGAAGCGAGAAAAAATTTAGACAGTTTTTTTTTTCTTTTTTTTTTAAATCAAATGAGAAGTAGAACTTAAAATTTTAGAAAATGCTCACCCTGTCCATGTTGAAGGAAATAAGAGCGAGGCAGTGGTTTTCCCTATGCTCACTTGTGTTAGATTTATTAGTCAAAGCAGTCACATAAGAGAAAAGAATTAGATATATGAGCAATGGAAAAAGGGGAAAATTATACTTCCAGATGATAAAATGTATTACATGGCATATTCAAGAGCTGAAACAATGCGGAACCAAATATTAAACCAAAAACTGTAGCAAACTAGAAAAATAAAAAATTGACATTCAAGAATTGAAGATATATCATGAGGGGGAATAACTCACCTATTATAGAAGCAATGAGAACAATAAAATGATCAAAGAATTAGGAATAAATTTATCAAAAAAATAAAATAATTTATGTGAAGAAAGCTTAAAAATACTTATGAAAGATGCAAAGTAAACAATAAACATAAAACAATAATTGTAATCCAAGGTAAGACATAAATTTTAAATTATTCCCTCAACATGCTAAAGTCTTTTCTTCTAAACTCTAACAGATTGACACTAAAGTACAAGTGGCAGAATCAACAATGGAGAATTAGCGAGCACCTCCTGAAAAAAAAAAAAAAAATGAAGGGGGCTTAGCCCCAGCAAACAGTAAAACATAATATAAAGCCTCTGTAGATAAATTAGAATAGTACTGGCTCATGAATAGACATAGAGTAGAAATTGAAGAATTAGACTCATCAATATAATTCTGAAGAATATTAATTTTCAAAATAAAAATGTGAGGATAAATGTGTAGCTATTTGGAAATCAATTAAAATTGGATCTAACAACACAGACCAGAATTACTTTAAGAACATCAGACATCAAATCTAAAAAATAAGAGAATGAATACACAAGAAGAAAACATGGATTAATTCCTTATAATATGGAGGTAGCAATAAAAGAAAATGCACACATAATCATCTATATATATTTAAAATACAGATTTTATCACATTTTTTAAAATGACAAAAATACAACATGCAAATTCAAAAGATGAAACTCAAAAACTCTCAGAAAACAGTTATTAATATTCACAATGCTCTTAAAAATTAAGGATTAAAAAAACCTTAAAATCACACAGAAATAGCCAAATATATGAACAGAGAATTCATAACAGAAGATATACAAATGATCCTTATATATATGAAATGATGCTCATGAACTCATAATGAAAAAAAAGTAACAACACCTTGAGATACTATTTCTCATCTATCAGGTTGGCAAAATTTTTTAAATATTGAGAAGAAATATTGGCAAGTTTTATGTTGTAAGGAAACAATGGTTACATATACATACATTGCTGGTGAGAATCTCCAACATTATTAGTGGATTTACCCATTGACTCAGCACTCCCACTCTATGCTGAAGATGTCCTCTGCAACCATGAAATAACATGAACAATCTGCTATAATCCGCTTCTCCGTGTGGTCTTCTCGTTCTACTGGGCACCAAAACCCAGTACTGGAGTATCTGCTTTACAAAGCCACACTGGTCATCTCACTCAGACTCCAATACCTCCTACCAAGCCAACACCTCAGCAGGTAGGCTCCCTCTTTACTCTTCTTGAGTTCTATTTAACAACTGTTTCGTTGTCTGGCAGCTCCAACTCCCTTCCCCACCACCCATACAAGTGTCTATGTTGCTCATCCCACCTAATGGCTTCTGAACCAGTTTGCTTATGAAAGTGAAGTCAGGGAAGAAGATAAAGAGTACAGATTTTGATTTGTAAATACCTCTCCTTGGAGAAATGATTGAGAAGCCGAAAGTGTTATTTTAGCAAACGATAAGTTCATCTAGAACTGTGGATTTTTTTATGGCTTTTCTCCTGTTGCAGAATAATGATTAAGATGGAAGAAGAAGGAACTTTCATCACCTCAAATGCAATTTGTCATTTGGAAATATGATCTCATAATTATAAATCTAATTTATTTTAGAACTTATTAAGGCAATTTTATAGTGGCTTGGTAATAATCTTTAAGAAAATGTTTAATCTGAAGAACTGATTAAGAAAATTGAATTAACATAATATTTTATTCATATGAATTTGTATTTTCCTATTCTATGTGGTTACAGTTAAGCAAAAACAGAAAATTATTTGAGACCTTCCTTCCACTTTTAATGCTAGAATCAATTATTTGAGAATAAATTATCAAAAGGGATGGCATAGTCTCAGAGAATTAGTCATTAAAGTATATTGCTAAGCATTTCAAGCTACATATTTTTTTTGAATTAGTAGATTATATAATTTGCTCATGTAAAACAAAAAGTATTGTCTCAGTGTAGATTGTTTCCCATAGTTTATTCATATCAATAAGTACAATCAAGTGTGGAATTTTTTTAGTAACACTGTTCTAAATAAATTTTGCTGAACAATATGGACACATGCCAGGGAACAATGTACACTGGGGCCTGTCGTGGTTGGGGGAGGGAAAGCATCAAGAAGAATAGCTAATGGATCCTGGGCTTAATACTGAGGGAATGGGTTGATCTGTGCAGCAAACCACCATGGCACACATTTACCTATGTAACAAACCTCCACATCCTACACATATAACCCAGAACTTAAAAGTTGAACAAGAAAATTGTCCTAAACAATCACATTCACTTTTTGAAAATAAATCCTATGTTCTGAATTTTCATCAAGAATATCTGTAATTTATGACTCAGATTTTGTAAAAGTATCTGCAATAAAATAAAATGGTTTGAATAAAATTCCTTAGAATGTATAAAAACCACACTACTTTATAAACATTATTATTCTAAACTTAAGAAACAATGATTACACCCAGAAAGAGAAATGGAATATTTTAAAGATACACATAAGCACATATGGATTTTAGTTTCTTCATAGTGGTTTATTATAATGTTAACACGTTTTTCAAAATAATTATGCTTTGAAAATGGTTTTAAAAGTGTGGATGTGTATTAAAAGGTATAAAAGCAATTTTAAATTGAGATACTGAATGTTAGGGAATAGAGTGCTTTGATTTCTGAAGAAAGGACAGATTATTCAGAAAGCAGTTTACTGTTCCTTTTTCACTCCTCAAGATTCTAACGGTATCATTTCATTGTTTCAAATAAATGTACTTAAAGCTGCAATATCATTATATTTTCATTGTGTATAGATGACACTCGCAATAAAATACCAATTTAAAGAGTATAATAATAAACCCTGCGCTAAACAGTGCTCTGTCCTTAACAAAGTGTTTTTATAAGAATCTCATATTATCTTCACAACACCCTGAGAGGCTTCACCCAGTTTCTGATCTGGAAAATTGGGTCTTACAGAGATTAAATGACTTCTCTAAATATTATGGCCATCAGTGGCCACACCTTGTGAACAGATCCCAGCTCTGCTGGTTTTGGTTCACTGTTCTGTCCAGTATATCACATTTTCCCCAGCATAAATTAATACATTGATTGATGTTGTTATGTGTTACAAATCTGAAGTACATGCATGTACCTGAATTTTTCTCTTCCCATTACATGTTTAAACATTATAAGCTTTATTTCAAGTAACTTTATAGTATACAAGACATCTTTTACGTTGATAAAAATGATTATCTGCCATTTCTTTGTGATTTTGTAAAATAACTTGACTCATTCCTCTCTTTGGGATTTAAACATGATTCACAAACCATGTGAAAAATCAAGTATTTTCTTGGAAGCATAAAGAAATGTGTATGTAACATATATATCCTATCACAGAAATTGTGGAGATAATTCTACCAAACCAAACTCCCTCCAAATTAATGAAAAACGAGCTTTACTTGAGGTGCTAAGGTGGTTTCCCTAGGAGAGATGAGCTCAGTTGGGAGACGTGGAGCTAAAATGCCACTGGGGGTTGCCATGGGATACAGTTTTATAAAAGCATGTGCAGAGCAGATGGAAGGAGGCTAAATAAAGTATATGCAGGTATGAAACGAGAAGTTTTCTGTTTAATTTTCCATAAACAATAGAAGAACTTGAAATGTTTGTCTATGTGAAAAAATCCCTTCTGTCAGAGCAAATTACATGTGGCATTTGGAAATACAATCCCGTAATTGTAGACCTAATTTGTTTTAAAACTTGAGAGAGCAGTTTTTATAATAGCATTGTAATGTGCTTAAAGGAAATAGTTTTTGAGAACTATTGAGAAAAACAAATTAATATCATATTTAAGCAATATAAATTTATACCTCTTCTTTTGTATGATTATAGGCAAACAGAAATAGGAAACAATTTGTGACTATCCCAGGATCTAAAGCTTTATTAAAGGGAAGAGAAAATCTTTTAAAATTCTAGTGCTGATGGCCCTTTTTGCAAACTTGTTTCTTTTACCTGCTGCTCTAAGTAACTTACAGATATATTATTAAACAGCCACCACATTAAATAAATTAACTCCTGAGAAGTCTTCAGTGAATTCATTAGCTTTACATAGAAATGCAATTTATTACATGACGTCTGTGTATTGAATACATATGATACATGTCATGTAAATTTCTATTAAAAAGGCAAATATATTTTACAGAAATACATTGACATACTAGTCCTCTCCAGAAATTACTTGAGAATATTAATGTATGAATTCTACATATAAATAAAAACTTGAATTACTACTTGAAAAGTATTGATTCTTAACAGTAAGAAATTAGTCACAGAACAGCCAATGGAACAACATAAAGCAAAATAAACAAAAACCTGTAGCTGCGTGTTAGCTAGTAATAAAAATGTTTCACACTTCAAGAGGGACAAGTTGTTGTAGTAAGAAAAATAATGACAAAATAATCCTTTCTTTGCTCCCTTTCTTCCTCCCTCCCCCTCTTCCTTCCTCTTTCTTCCTTTCACTAGGATCTTATCAAGGCTTATACATTGCATTTGTTTGCTTTTAGCCTCTTCTTCTTAATTTTTTTAAACAATCACTTTTTTTTTGACAAAAGAGTCCTGTCCTGTTTTGTTTTGTTTTGTTTTGTTTTGATTTGTTTTGTTTTGTTTTCTTCCCATTCCAAATTTGTGATTTTTAACACTTGGGATCATTTAACCTTTCCTCTGTCTTCTATATTCTCTTTAATTAAATGTAGATGTTTGATTAGATTATGGTTGACATTGTTGGCAAGAATACATTAGAGGTGATTTTCTTCATATTGCATCACTGCAAAAAGTAAAAAATTACCACCTTGTCCCACCATTAGTGATCATCAACTATAAATGTAGTTATTTAGTTAAGATGGAGACTGCAAGTTCTGCTATTTTAAGTGTACATTTTTCCCCCTTGCAATCTGTGTTGGATTCCTTTGCCAACATTTGAATATCCTGTTCTCCACTGACCATCGACATAATGGCTTTAGTGTTTACCGATGACACTTAACCTGAATTAATTACAAATGTTAAATTTCCAGTCTTATCATTCTATATATCTTTATAATCTAGTGCATCTTGCATAAGAAAAGTGTTTTTCTTCTTTCTCATTTTCATATTTGTGTATCTATGTATGTGTGTGTATATATATATATTTATTTTTAAATTATCATTAGGGTCCATGGATTTTTTAATATATATATTATAATCAATTCTAGACAGTATTTTGTTTTCATGCTCACTGTGTCATAAATTTATCCAGCAAGAACATCTTCAAGCTGGGTTATTTTTCCTTTTGACATGATTCCATTAGTCTTTAGCTTCCTTGCTCTCTGACGGAATAAAGTATCCCAGACACAATTTGTACTATAGTTGCCCCACAGCTGAAATCAACTTTCTAAGGAGGAAAGGGAGTAAATTATCTGACTGGTGTATTTGGGAGAAAAAAACAGACAAAATGGGGCTCAGTCTCTTTAGGGTCTTACTCTTTATAAGGATAGCTCAGCAGAATGCACATATTCTAGAGTGCTCTCAGACAGGCAGTAAAGGACCTGCCCCTGTGGGGAAAACGTGTGGTTGCCCAGCTGCTCTAAAGACTGAGTGGAAAAGTTTGCCTAGTTTAAAATTGAAGGACATGTCCATTATTACTGCACATTGAAGCCATGTACTCCAATCTAGCTTTTATCAAGAATAAAGCTCACATTTTGATCTTCTGTCATTGCGATTCCTCTCTCTCTGAATTGGTTGTGAACTTGCACAAGAAAAATAGATTATCGTATTATTTAATTCAAAACCATTATAAAATTTATTTGAAGAAAAGTCTCATCACATTAAAATATAAGCACAAATATAAACACAAATCTACAGTGCAACAGAGAATGAAATCTTACCTAAAGAGAAATTATATATTTGCACCGACATGAATTCTAATGACCAAAGACTAGTTATTGGTAACTTTACCAAAAATAAATTACTAACCGAGGCTGTTGGTAAGTGCTGATAGAAGCACAGCCCAAAAAGAGAGCTAAACCTCTTAAAATGTGGTATGTGTTAGCAGAGCATCTGGCTGATGTCAGTAGTGAGCATTGCCCATCTACCTGCTAACTGCTAGCAGTCCCATTAACCTAGATGACCTACTGCACTTTGCAAAAAAGACAAAGAGTAGCATAAGTCTGAAGAGAATCTGATTTACAGAGTCCACTTAATTCTGTCTCATTTTCTAAATAGATACTGTATTAGATGAAGATTATACTCTTTGCATATATGTCATTGCTTAATTATACTGAAAATTTCTCAGTTATTTTATAACCCCAGCATAGTATCTTGTAAGTAGTAGGTATTCAATAAAGTTTTGTTTTCAAAGTCATTCTTACTTAATAATTAGTTACAACTTTTGCCCTTTTGGTGCCATTATATATTTTTTAATCTTTCTAAAAATCTTTTTAGTCACGTATTACAAAGAAATTTCATAAATAGGTCAAAGAAAGCAATTTCTCCATTTACCTCCAAACTGTTTTCCAAACACATTCCTACAAGAGGGTAGTCATTGATCTTGCTTTGCAAGAACAATTGATTGGTTGCCGGTGTTTCTACAATCCCAAGTGTTATTTTAAAACTCAGGTAATTTTCATTATGCTAAAATGCATTATCATTTAAATTTCTGTTGGCTGCTGAAAGCAGTACTTGTTAAGAAAAATTTCATTTATTTTTCCTCAGAGAATACATGCATACTCGAAGAATATACTACATTTTCTCTGGTATCTAAGTCATTCTCTGGTGGTAAAAATACTGCTTAGTAATATTAACTCATTTAGGTTACTAAGACATTCTTTAATGCATGTCTCCTGCTAATTTGAAACCAAGGGCATTTCCTGACCTGCATTTATTTATATTCCTTCTCACATCACACTTACCCTCACTCCACAATATTCAATATACTCTGGAAATACACTTAAGAAATAGACACGCCTGATAGCATTTGCTTCCAAGGGGAAGAACCCGAGGACTGTGTTTTGGTATAAAAGAGAGAATTATTTTTGTTTTTCTCTCCTTTTTTTAACTCCTTGAGCTTCTTTTAGCATATGTTACCAACTTAAAAAAAAAATAGGAGATTCAAAGCACAAAAACAAGTATTATGGAATCGTCAGAGAATCAGTCTTAGTAAAAAA
The DNA here is from genome assembly GCF_024542745.1 of Macaca thibetana thibetana. Lineage (NCBI taxonomy): Eukaryota > Metazoa > Chordata > Mammalia > Primates > Cercopithecidae > Macaca > Macaca thibetana. The sequence continues at coordinate 25,724,769 of NC_065582.1, read as the reverse complement.
AAAAAAAAAAATTGTTTTTTTCTTGCTTAAGTTTCATTGAGCAACTATATCACTAACCAAGTAAAGTATGGAGAAAGTTGACCTGCATCTGGACAATATCGTCAAAATTAGGCAGGATAATGGGTATCCATGATACTTCCTTTACATTTTATTTTGTCCTTTGAAGAATTTGCTTTGATCATTGCCTTTAAGATCCTTTTATTTAAATAAAAAGACATAGTCCTCCTTGTTGCTGGAACTTCTTTATTGGACTCACAGACTCCCACAAAGGCACTCTTGTCGTGGGTGATTGTCCAAATCGGTGCACTGTGTCTTCTTTCTTACTTCTATTTTATGCAGAGCCTCCTTAGCTCCATGTAAATCAGAAATACTGGAGAGGCACTATGATTCAGTTAAAACTATAGAGTTCTTCCTTTTGGAAACACTACAGCAATAGAGTACAGTATACACAGAAGAATTAGAGAGCACTGCCTTTTAAAAATATTTGATGCTGTTTTAGCATGACAGCCAATCTATAATTCAGTGAAGGATTTGCTTAAATTGTTAAAGCCATTGTATTAGTCCATTCTTGTGCTGATATGAAGAAATACCCAAGACTGGGTAATTTATTTAAAAAAGAGGTTTAATTAACTCACAGTTCCACAGGGTTGGGGAGGCCTCAGAAAACTCACAATCATGGTGGAGGGGGAAGCAAACACATCCTTCTTCACATGGCAACAAGAAGGAGAAGAAGCATGAGAGAAGTGCAGAGGGAAGGGTGGAAAAGTCTGTCACAGAACTACCAGATCTCGTGAGAACTCACTCACTCTCATGAGAACGTGGGGAAAATGCCCCCATGATTCAATCACCTCCCACAAGGTCCCTTCCCCAACCCGTGGGGATTACAATTCAAGATGAGAATTGGATGGGGACATAGAGTCAGACTGTATCAGCCATCAACAAAAATAAGTTACTTAATGCATAACTGCATTTGATACTGATGGAGATAATTACCATTTAAAATATTCAAAGATGTGGTCTAAGAAATATCCACACCAGGATTATTGGAATTCCTTGTGAAAATGCAGAAACTTAAGTTTTTCCTCAACTCAATAAATGAGAATGTTCAGGGGTCCACTTCAGGGATCCAGATTCTTCTAAAGGCCCAAAGGTAAATCTATTTTATACTTAAGCCATAGAACAATAACTTTAGAAACTTTAGATAAGAAAGACTACATCAATTTCTAGATAGAAAAATGATAAGAGATAGAGAAAAGATATACACATATTTTTTTCAATGATCAAATTTCCATTTTTTTTTCCTGTGCAGATCAGCATCAGTTTAAATATATCCTAACTGGGAGAGTGATGTTGGCATGATGGCAGCATAGTTTACTATCTTCTCACAGTGCACCGATTTGGACAATCACCCACGACAAGAGTACATTTATGGGAGTCTAAGAGTCCAATAAAGAAGATCCAGCAAACAGCTGAAGTAGAAAAAAATAAAAGTCAAGAATAGATGCATTGAAGAGGTAAGAAAAACAGTTTCACTTCACTTACATTATGTCTCCTGCAGAGGGCCCAGCTAAGTGCCAACAGATATCCCTTGTCCTGAAACTCCTTCCACAAGGGAAAGTCAGAGCAGAGTGAGTGAGTAACCTGGCTTCCCCAGATATGTAGAACACTGCTCAAGAGCCACCTCTTTCTTGCCCCACCAGAATCCTCAGGGGCTCAGCATAGCAGATTGGCTGAGAGCAGAGAAGAGAGTGGGGTATTGAAAGCACTTAGGCCTCCTGGAACTTAACAAAGGGCTGTGTGTCTTACTGAGCACTTCAGGAACTCCATCAGAAGGCTGCTTGGGACACCTCAACCGCGGAGCCTTTCAACTGGCCCACCAGAGGCTGCAATGCTCCATGTCACCTGGTGCCCCGCCCAAGGCTGGCTTCCCGTGAACACACCTGGAATGTGAAGTTGAGAGTTTGCAGACAGAGCATGAGCAGTCAACTAACTCATGTTACCTGGGACTGTTAAAGTTATGTGTTTCTCTGACTATAATTATTCCCAAAGAATCAATGTGGTATGGAAGACAAGAGGGGTAGGAAGAATGCAGTTTTGTGACATAGGGGTAGATATATCCAAAAAATTACACCAGTTCAAAGCTTAGGAACACAGATGCAGACTTTTGACACATCCCTTTCCCATGTATGAAAAAAGGATATTTTAAAGTTTTGTTAGACTCCAAAGGATTAAAAGAAATGAATTGTCTAAACAATTCATATCTAAAGGGAAAAAAAAACAGTATTTTGAAATTTGAACATGACAAGCTTTACCTTAGTCAAAAATATTGCTACTTTAATGTTGTCTTTCTATTCAATTCAAATTCACTGTTCTTATTATTTGCCTAATAATTATTATAGTTTTTTATCATTGGTATCTATCTTATATTAATTCTGAAGCATTTTCTAACTTTAAAATTGACAGGACTTTCCTAAAGACTTTTCTTCTCCTTAATAGACAGCCTTGTTGCTTACTAGACTGAAACTCTAGAATATGTCAAAAGGAGAACTAATCTTAGTAAAATAATTATGTTAATATATTTCTATGATAGTAGGATAATAGAACATGACAGATAAAACTTGATGATAAAATATATGGTAACATATTTCATGCAACATCAATAGAGTGATTTTTTTTTTAAGAGCAGCAAGGAAAATTCAGCTATCAACCTGTTTTCACAATATTAGTGGAAAATGCATTTCAGATTTTTCAGCCAAGTGCTATGGATTAGGTTTATCAGGTTAATATCTAATAATAAAAACTCTTTGTGCTTTTTCAGGAAATATGAGAATATGTTTTCCTGGTAAAACATGTCATATACAAAAAAGAAACACATTAACATCTTAATTTGGGGAATTACATTTAATAAAGTACAACATTAATAAAACGGTAAATTCCAGTATTGTATCTAATCATTATAGAGTTTCCAGATTTCTGGGGAATATTTTCCCTTGTTATGATAGAATTAAAATCTTTAAGCCATCAAAACAAGAAAAAATACACATAGAAATGATAAAAAGTTGGTAAGAAGAACTGATAGCAACAGATTTATTGTGAGGTTCTTTTGAGCAAGTTGACCTGAAACGAGCACAAAGTAAGGGCCATGAAACCACATTGTTCCCTGGTGGTAATTTCTGAAATTTATTCACTCCTTTACTCCTTGGCTGTTACGTTCTTCCAGGTGTGTCTCACTGTAGTAATGACAAAGCCAAGGAAAGCTGTTAAGGATCAAATTATCACAGTGGCCCCAGCAGCCAGTGAGCAGTCCGGAGCAGTGAGAGTGTTTATGTTTACAACAGGACTTATGGGGCCAAATAAGACATTTTCATTTATTAAGTACTTTTTCATCTGGTTTATTTTTTACTGATCTCTAGCACTATCTGGTTTTTTTTTTTTTTTTTTTTTGCAATTGTAATCTTAAGTTTCTTTTTTTTTTTTTTTTTTTTTTTTTTAATCCTGGAAAATAGAAAACTTCTAAGACTGTGTCAGCTCATTCTGTGGGCTACTTAAGTTTGGCAGTATACATACCACAAAACTAAATTTTCATTAGCATTGGCTAGATAGTGAACATTTTTGGTATATTTAGTTCTCCTTTGGCTTGACTTAAAGAGATATTGGTCTTTCAAATTACTAAGATAATGTTAATAATAAGAGCTAACCTTTCCTGAATATGAACCATGTGTCAGACACTGTTCTAAAAGCTTTACATAAATTAATTTCAAATAATTTTCATAAGACACTATTAGGAAGGTCCCATTAGGAACCTCATTTCATGGATGAGAAAACTGATGCAGGGAGTGAGGTAACTTGCTCAGCATCTGCCTCTAAACTTTTACACACATGACAACATTGCCTCGGCGCCTCTTTATCAGGGATCACGAGCATTAAAGGTAATATTCCAACAGCTTTAAGAGTCTATGAATATTTTTTCTATAGGAACCATACAAACTAAATTAAAACATAATGCAAGACCCTTACTCTTAAGAAACAATGACACAAAAGGACATGTTGGGTAGTGTATTAACCAAGCATGGAAAGGAACACAGAGATGAAAATGATCTTTGTCTCCATCCTCACAGTTTACAATATGGTATAAAAACCAAGGTACCTAAATGATTAAAAAGCTAGCAACGCAAGAAGAGAGTCAAAGTGTTGTACAGAATGTCTAGGAAAGAGGAGATTATTTCTGAACGAAGAGATTGGAAAAGTCTATATCCCTCCTAACAGCTAAATTAAAAAACACACACATAAAATATAAGTGTGTAAGATACTTAATTTTTTGTTTGTTTGGGTAGTGAGTTGCTAACCTTGAGGAGAAGAACCTGTAGAGGAGCATTATTTTTTCAAGAGATGAGATGTAGCTATGTTGCCAGGCTGGTCTCGAACACCTGACATCAAGTAGTCCTCTCATCTGAGCCTCCCTAAGTACTGGGATTACAGACATGAGTCACCATGCCCAGCCACATGATTTTCAAATTGTAAGTAGTTTGGGTTATACTTTTGGTTGGCTCTGTGAAATTAGTCTCTTCTTTAGATCTGGAAAAATAATTTGAAAAGGCTCTTTATTATCTAAATATAAAGAGAGTCATCTGCCATTTTTCCTGGAGAAAGCATTAACCTGACTAACCTGAATGCTTCTTTGAGAGAAGTCCTTATCAGTTCTGTATTATCTTAATATTTGATTATTGCTTCTGTGTGTGTGTGTGTGTCTGTTGAGAGGTTACACCGAAAATCCTAAACTGAGCCCCCTTAGACTTTAGACAGATGTTCAGAAAGATATTTGTCAAAAGAAAGATATTTGGGATTGTAAACTAGTTCAACCATTATGGAAAACAGTATGGCGATTCCTCAAGGATCTAGAACTAGAAATACCATATGACCCAGCCATCCCGTTACTGGGTATGTACCCAAACGATTATAAATCATACTGCTATAAAGACACATGCACACGTATGTTCATTGCGGCACTATTCACAATAGCAAAGACTTGGAATTAACCCAAATGTCCATCAGTGACAGACTGGATTAAGAAAATGTGGCACATATACACCATGGAATACTATGCAGCCATAAAAAAGGATGAGTTTGTGTCCTTTGTAGGGACATGGATGCAGCTGGAAACCATCATTCTCAGCAAACTATCGCAAGAACAGAAAACCAAACACCGCATGTTCTCACTCATAAGTAGGAACTGAACAATGAGATCACTTGGACTCGGGAAGGGGAACATCACACACCGGGGCCTATTATGGGGAGGGGGGAGGGGGGAGGGATTGCATTGGTAGTTATATCTGATGTAAATGACGAGTTGATGGGTGCTGACGTGTTGATGGGTGCAGCACACCAACATGGCACAAGTATACATATGTAACAAACCTGCACGTTGTGCACATGTACCCTAGAATTTAAAGTATAATAATAAAAAATAAAATAAAATAAAAATAAAAATGGTCTGGGCTTGGGTAAGACCAATCAGCACTATAAAATTATTGTCGTATATATGGCCCTGTTTAAGACTGCTCAACTACATTTTGGAAAATGTGTTGATGTGACATAGACATGTACATATACGTCAATGTTACATTGACATAATACACGAAGACATTCTTTTAGGAGACATAAAGGGTTTCAAGTGTTTGTGAGCCAAAGAAGAGTGAGATCCTGTGACCAGAAGTAGGAGAAAGGGAGCTAGGCCTGACCTTGGACTTTGAGATCGCTTCCAAGAAGTAGGGCCTGGACTTTGAGATATAGGTGGTCTTGAAGGACTTGCAGTAGTAGCAGGTTTTGAGCACTTACCAAATAGGAATATACCAGGAGCAAATTAAGGAACGGGTATGGACACAACTCAGATGAAATGGTATGGACAGAACAGTGCAGAGTGTTAATGCCAGTAGAAGCAAGCATCAGTCATTATCCCTCCTCTGCTTGCCTTGGTGATCTCATGAGGGCTAAGAACTGAAGAGGGAGATTTCATCACCTTATGTGGAGGCTTGTCCAGAGTACATTAAGTGATAGCTCCTTGCTAGAAGAGGTTTTCGGCAATGAGTAAGACTATCTCAGAGAAATTAAATTTTTGTATAGGCAATTAGGTATTTGAAAGCTATCAGGGCTAAACAATTTGATTTAAAAAAGTATTCTGAAATACTGGGTTGGTAAGGCATGGACTCAGCCATGACGAAATTGCTATTATAACAAAAATAAGCTAGAATTTATTTTTTAGTTATCTCATTGTAACTACGCACTTGGCTTTTTAGAAATTGAATTTTGCATATGTAAAATGTGTATTAAAGCAATAATTTTGTTTTGGTCTCGTACATGAAACATACTCAAGAGTTCTGTGAAAGTATAAAGTTCTGTGGTAAGATGAGTACGATATTTTGCAAAATTTGGAAACTTAGCTGGTTAATAACACAGAAAATCTCGGAGAACCTGACAATATTTAATAATAAACACATACGAACATCATGTACCAGACAAAATGCAGGGTTCTTTACTTTAAAAAAAAATCTTGAAGGATACCAGCAAGGTGCCCAAACTTAAGTAGAAAGCTCTGACCTTTAAAAGGTTTTCAAAATCTCATATTCATTAACCCCATCCTTTTCATGTAAGAAATGTTGACAGTCCAATAGTTAGTGACTTCCTGTGTCACTTCCTGTGTCAAAAGAAACAAACAAACAAAACCATGAAATGCTGATTGGCAGCAGCAGCTGAATTACCTAAAGTCAAAAAAAAAAAGGGAAGGGAAGGTAGGGGAGGGGTGGGGAGGGGGAAAGGACATCCTTCTGTCAGCAAGGGGCTGGGAAAGTAAAGTTATGTGGTAGAGTGAAAGAAATGACCTGTAGTATTTATATGAGAGAAACCCAGATCTGAGAGGAGGAGCTGCTCATCCCTGCTTTAAGAGTTGCTTACTCAGCACAGAAGTAGAAAATGTCTTTAGTTTGAAAGTTCAAAGACACTTTAAGCAGAATGGAAAACCAATGCTAAAGAACAAAAATTTAAAGAACACTATATGCAAACATGTATATTTAATGGCTATTATAAATGCTAAAAATAGTGTTTAATACTATTTATATCATGAACTATGTCAACCATTAGGAAAATAGAGATAGTAAATTAGATTTTGACTCACTCAAATTTCTGGGCAATTGATGACATCTTTTACTTCATTTTTCTCTCCCAACCCCCAATAATAAAGGCTTGTTAATTGATCTATTTTTTCAGGTATAATCTATGTAATAAATCTAAGGAAAAGTTAACAAATTAAGACCGCTATTTCTGGATTAAACCTTTTAACAGGTTTTTGGGATTCTAATAGCACCGGTATTTCTCTCTATATATGAGGTAAAACATACCCTTAGATACTAAAGATACATAGGCACACACACACACACATGCACACACACACACCATGTTATGTATACACACACACTATATATATGTGAAACTGACCCAATTGTCCTATAGAATTGATGTTTATCATTTCTTTTGAATAAACAAAACAAATCAACCCTCAAAGCCTTGGGACTTGAGAAATTCACATTTGTCTTACCTGAGTTCCTTTCTCAGGAAACCAACCAGCAGGCCTCCCAGATAGTATCGAGGAGCTGAAACTGACCAGATCACTGCATTTGGACAATAAGATGCCAGACCCTTCACCCACAGATTGCCTAACGAACTACCTGCTTCCTGTTGACTAACTCCTCTTCCTTACCCCTCACTAATTCCTGTTTTTCTGCATGTAGGTACATTTCTGCTATATAAACCCCTAATTGTAGTCAGAGAGATGGATTTCAGACTGATCTGCCATCTCCTCGGCTGCAGCACCCAACTAAAGTCTTCTTCCTTGGCAATACTTGTCTCCTTCATTTCCTTTCTGTGCGGCAAGCAGCAGGACCTAGGTGGAATCCCCAATGTTTTGGCAACATACACACACAATACATACATACACACACACATATACACATACATACACACACACACACACACGCGCGCTAAACTCAGTTGTCAAGAGTGACTCATGCTACACCTGCATGCCTATACTCTTATCCACAAAGGACATCTCTAACTAATCATAACATCCTTACTCAAGTAACCTGAACATGACCTCCTAAATTTCCTCAAGACAGTGCTGCAAGAGGTCTCTAACAATCAATGAGGGTTAGCGTAAGAATGGAAACCTATTTTCTACCCCAAGTGTTGAGAGGTTCTCTGAATAATAGCACCCTATTTTCCTATCATCTGATGGTATATTCTCAATGGCAGATTCTGAAATTGGCTTCTAACAGTAGATTACTTGGTGAGTTTAAGTGGAAAGAGAAAACTGGGGAGAACTGATCAGCAGCTGCTTCTCCTGGTTGTAGCAGCAGGTATCAGTGACTTCCTTATCCTTCCTTTGTGGCAAATGTATGCCACTACTGATATTTTCTAAGGATGGGGGCTTCTAGAACTTTTTCTGTCAGCTAATATTTTAAGATCACCATGGGTCTCTGACATAGATATTGGTTTCTTTTTTATGTAATCAACCAACGTCGACTTCTATTTGCTTCATCTAAAACCCAGTTCCAGCAGGTTTCTTTTTAGCTGTCTTTAGACAACTACTTACAAAGAAGAGTCACATACTAAAACTTAAAGACAACATCCTCCCATCATTTCTATTAAAATTAACAAGTCTGTTCCACACCAAATCAGGCTCTTAACTGTTCCTTGGTCTATCTTTGGTCATATTTTTATGACTTGCACCTTACAACAAGATTAACACTCTAACTGAAAAAAGAAGACATGCACCGCTACAAGTTGCGACATAGAGCCCATGATTTCACCTGGCAGTGTGTAAGCTTTGGGGAGAATGGCAACTTGGTAAAAGTATAAATTCTTCACATACCCTCTTAAAGGTACTGTGCAGAAATAACTGTTGAAAATCGCCTTAATAAAAACCCTGGTGCCCCAAATAATTACTCAAAGAGTGCAAACTATATTTTAAAAGTCAGTTAAAATTACACATGTTAATCAGCTTGATTTAGCCTTTCCATTAAAAGTCTTTCCGGATTTTAGATACATATAGCAAAGTATAATCTATAGAATATTCAAATTTGCTAAAATTTGATAAAGCAAAATACATTCATATTTTATTTTAATATCCAAATTCAGATATTAGGAGTCTAGTACTCAGTCCTTTTCATTTCATATTTCCAAAAATACATTATGGCAATAGCTATCCAGTTGTGATGATCATGAACCTTGGTTTAAAAAAATAACAAACACACACACACACAAATGTAACCAAGAAACTCTATGTAACAGAGGACCAAAAAGATATTGGAACTACAATTACTAGTAGGGGATGTTGACATGATGCCAGTTCACAAGATTTTGCTCAATTCTTGAATACAATTCCAAAATCAATCAGTGTCAAAATAAACACAAATGACATCTGATAATTCAGACTCTTGAAGAAATTATCATATCTAAAAATCCTGGTTAAGTAATCCTTTACTGTTAATGATGGCTGGCCATGTTCTCTTAATTAATCTTTACCCCATTCTACCATTTCTTTATCCTTTTCCTAGTTTCTTTGTTCGTACTTTGCTTTCCCTATAAATTTTCAGTCTGTAAAAATCTGTAGGTGAGCACGGTTTCTTCTATTTTGCTTCTATTTAAGCCATTGACTGAAAGTGAAGTTCCTATAGCAATGAAGGTCCTCAAATAAAAAAAACATTTATTGTTATAAGAAAAATTCTGTTTATCAAGCTATTGTTAAGCATGTGCCAAGTCCTTTAGAAAATTCTGGCTAATTGACCACTGTGCCATTATAAATATTACTTTTTTAAAAAAGATTAATTCCTATAAGTAATTCTAGAAGATTCTAGCAAATGTTGCTTATTCTGCCTTCAAACCACCCATAACAATTAACATGGACAAAGACACTAACATGTCTCACAAGTGCTGTCTACTAACATGATATTTAATTTCCTGTAGGCAAGGATATTGTTATAGTTCAGATGTTTTGTCCCCTACAAATCTCATGTTGAAAGATAACCTCCAATGTTGGAGGTGGGCCTAATGGGAGGTGTTGAGATTTGGCGGGGGCAGGTCTTTCATGGATGGGTTGGTGCTGCCATTGCGGTAATGAGTGACTTTTTACTCTATGTGAAATCTGATTGTTTAAAGAACGTGGCATCTCTCCTGCTCCCTCTTGTCACATGATATGCCAGTTCCCCTTTTGCCTTCTGCAATGACCATAAATTTCCTGAGGCCTCACCAGAAGCTGAGCAGATGCTGGTGCCATGTTTATACATCCTGCAGAACTGTGAGCCAAATAAACCTCTTTGGGTTACCCAGTCAGTCATTCCTTTATAGCAATGCAAAATGGACTAACTCAGATATATTTAGTATGGCCTATGAACTCTAGCTCTTGTCTAAGATCTTTGCATTTGAAATGTAAATTCTTATTAAATCCAACAGATAACACTTCAGAAATCATCAGAACATGGAATATATTGTTCAGAGAGTGGAGTAAGAAGATGTTTATATGGCACAACAACCAGGGAATAGACAAAAGCCTAGAAAAGTTTATCATAACATATCAGCTTTCTCGAGAAATGACTGCCTTTCAGAGGTTTTCTTCTTTTTAATCAATACATTTTTATTAAACGTTGTCTTTGTTTTCCAAAGCTTGTTCCTTAGCAACATCTTCAAGGACTCCTTCAGTAAAAACAGACATTTTTAGATTTGGGTCAGTAGTAAAAATTCCTGGTTTTGGTCAAGAATGCCATGAATCCACACGATTTTGGATATACTTAAAGTGAGATAAATGAGAAGATTCTAGAACATAGATGTTGGATGAATGATGTAAAGAAACTTAAATGGTTTGTTTGAGGAGTGTATTAACTTATGAATGTCTGGATATTTAATAAATTTATGTTGAATTTTCAAACTACTGACATTCAAACGTCATTAATCATGACATTTATTGCAGCCATTAGTGTCTAGTTCAGGGCTGGCCCACATGAAAAGTAATCTGATTTCCTGATTTATTGATGAAAATCTCTTTGTTATTCGATAGGATAAATTATTTGTGCTCTGAGTGTTTCTATTTAGACACTATATTATTGCCTCATAAAACGATGTGATGGAACAGTTCCTGCCAAAAACAGTATAAAATAAGCAACTGTTAGGTTTTATGTGCACACAATTAGAAAGTGAAATTCCATTACAAGTTAATTACAGAGATAAATTCCAATTTAGAATCTGTCACAGAGGTCAAATACATACATTTTATTATTAGAGTTTACCTGGGGAGATAATAATGAATTTCAAGTAATTTGTTACGAACTTTATTTTTAAAAACTTTGGGAGTGCCTGAAGTGTTGTGTGCTTTGCAAAAGTAAAGCACTAATTTCAAGTTTTTCCCAGGGTATAAATGCTTCCACTAACCACAGGGATTGTACCAAAAGTCACTGCATATAAACCCCTCTTTGAAACTTCTGTGTCTGCAAATAGGTCGTTACATATAACAAGCAACGTCATTGCTTTCTTCTCGTGGAGAACAGGTATTCTTCAAAAGGGCAGCAAAGTCTAATTGGAAAAAATAAATTTCAGCTGTGAGTGTTCTGACCTTGCCCTACTCTGGTGGTCTTGAGCTTGGTCCTCTTTAAGCTTGACTCTGCTCTGGGTACACCTTGACCTTGGTTCTTTTTGAGGAATAAACTGACCAGGAGTAAACAAGAGTGTTGATTATTTTCTACTCTAGACTTGGACCATTTCAACAAGACATGAAAATAGAATAGTTCATTTCTTGAAATACATGTTTATAAAAACCACACATTTTCATAAAGAAAATATATCTGTAGACGAGTAGCTGTCTCCAAAAGATGTTCTTGTTCTAATGCCCAGAATCTAGAAATATGTTACTTAGCAAAGGAGAATTAGGGTAGCAAATAGAATTATGGTTGTTAATCAGCTGATATCCTGGACCATCTGAGTGGGCCCAAAGTAATCACAAGTGTCCTTGAATGGGAATAGGAGGTCAAAAGTGTCAGTGGTGGAGAGCTGTGATGTGAGAAAGACTTGACCAGCCATTGCTGGCTTGGAAGATGAAAGAAAATCACAATCCAAGGATCTTTCAAAACTGGAAAAGGAAAGGAGATAGATTCTTCCTAGAGCCTCCAGAAAGAATATGATGCTGACATTTGATTTGAGCCGGAGGAGATCCACTTTGGACTTTTGCCCTCCAGAACTGTAAGAAAATAAATGTGAATTATTTTAAGACAATGTGTGCAATAATTTGTAGTAACAGCAATAGAAACTAAGTCAGTGATGAATAGGAGAGCTAAGATAGTTCTAAGGAGAAAAAAACACTACAGAAGCTTCTCTATTTGAATTTTGAAAGACTGGTTGCAAGTTCATTTGTTCTTTAAGTTCAAAATTACAATATGAAAACTACCACCAGTGCCACCAGTTGTGTGGTGACAGGGGTGATATCCTTTGTTCTCAGACAGAAATTATTCTTATCTATGAAATTTTATAAACTGAAAGATTGAAAATAGAGGTACTTTTTAATGTTACAAACAATAGTCCTTTCCTGGAGCAATACTTCCTATGCTGTACTTGTCTCAGACTAAAGAAATTGTGCTCAGAATTGGGCATATTCTTTATCTCCATTTCTGGGCTTGCAATGCTCACAGGATTTGACTCTGAAAACAGCTCCATCATATTCCCCAAGGGCTCATCCAAGCACAAGAGCAAGCCTCTCCTACTCCACTGAAGCCACTACATGCAAAGAAGGCACTGAGTGCTGGCCGAAATGCTTTTCAGGTTATTTCATGTTGTGACTTTATTTAAAATAGGAAAATAAAATTAAAAGTATCTCTTTCTAACTCATTCCCCCCCCGATAAAAATATTGGCCAACGTCCTAATTCCCTAGCCTCTAAACACCTTAAGCTTTTACTTCATGTGTTTATAGAACTGCAGCTTTCTTGGCGTTTCCAATTATTCAGTTTTTATTGACCTTTGCCCTTCACAATCTTACTAAGAATTTCTTGCTTGGGCAGCTCTTGTTAGCTTCTATAATTCTAACCATATCTATACACTCATTCATTCTATATATTTAGTGCCTACTGTTTGCCAAACATTATTCTGAGTCCTGCAGTTGCAATATGAATAAGAATGATAAAATCCTTGCCCTTATGGAATGTTTATGTTCTAATGGAAACGGGGGAAGATAGAAAATAAACAAATAAACATGTACCTACATATATACATACGTTAAGGATTGTGATTTCAGGTGGTGATACTTGGTGTAAGTCAAATTAAACCACGGGAACCAGAGTGATGTAGAGGAGATTGCTTTAGCTAAGATGGTATCATAATTATTCTGAATTTTAAAAATATATATTTTATTTTGTCATTTTTAACTTTCTGCTGTCCCATATTTCCAGATAATCAGAAATGAGGACTAAGCTCTGATTTTTTATCTTACCCAAATTCCTACCTAAGGGGTCTAGAGAGTCATGTTCTACAAACCAGGAATTCTCATCAGATGGGTTTTATTTGATCCTATATATTGTGACATACTTTTCAGTCTGACTCTGGCATAACATTATGAGACAAGGAAAAAACTATTTAACCCCAAAATACATTTCCTTGACATACCTTGAAATTGCCCTTTAAAGTCTCTTGTGGGAAAAATCCATGTTCTATAGAGAATCCTCTTCCCCCTTTGTTTCCCTTCTTTCCTTCTCAGATCCAGGAGATAATCAACTAAGAGCCAGGCACCCTTTGAAGTTCGATAAAAACAATTTACAAACTGCTCTCTCAAAAGTCTGCTATCTAAGAGCTTATCTGCACGATAAAACTTGGTCTCCACAATCCTTTATGTTTAACCTGAACATTCCTTTCTATTGATCCTAGGCCTTTAGACAAACTCAACCAATTGTCAACCAGAAAATGTTTAAATTTACCTATAGCCTAGAAGACCATCCCTACCCCCTCCACCCAGTTTGAGTTTTTCCACCTTCCTAAACCAAACCAATGGATTTCTTAATAGTATTTTATTGATGTCTCTTGCCTTCTTAAAATATATAAAACCAAGCTGTACCCCACACCTTGGGCACATGCTCTCAGAACCTCCCGAAAGCTGTGTCATGGGCCATGATCACATATATTTAGCGCAGAATAAATCTCTTCAAATATTTTATAGAGTTTGACTCTTTTCATCAACAGATATATAAACTGGCATTTTAGGTGAAAATAATGATTACATTGCATATACTAATGCACACAAACAGAAACACACAAATCTTCACTAACCATCAACCACTAAAGCAGTCACTTAGACTACCTTAGATTTACAAATCTGTTAATTTTATTACACCTATTTTCTTTTTATTGACTTAAAAACCATCCCTACCCTTTCAAACAATAAAACTTTCTAACACATCTTATAGAAGGAATAACTCGAACTCAAGTACCCATCCAGGTGGAAAAACAAAGAACCATTGAGATAAAATCAAAATATATAAACACAAGTTGTTAAATTAAATTTGAAATGTTGAAATTAGTTAGACTATTACTCACACAATAGCACTTGTATGAGAATATAATAATAATTTAATAAAGAAAATCCACCCACATGGGAAAAGTAATTTGGCCAACTTTGATTAAAAATGGATTAACTTTTTACAAATTAGCACTTAGGAATAAATGATACTTTTATGCAAAAGGGTTCTCCATAGACAAACTATGCTGATTTATATATCATACAAATAACCAAAATTAAAAATTAAAAAGAAAAATTCATCACAGATTAAAAAGCTATCTCTTCTTGTGCATTTAAAATATAATTTGACTTTTTAAATCTTAATTTATGCTTTTAAAACAAATATGCTATTAACAAAAATCAGAAAAAACAACATGTATGATATATACATATATAACAATATATACAAAGTATGATACATTAAAATATTAAGGACTTTTCTTTGAAGTCTTAAGTTTATTGTTAATGACAGATTCAGAAATAGCTTTCTAAACTGTAAACAGCCAGAGAAGTGTGATTACTCTATTTACCTTTTCTATATTGTCTTTTCTGCCACTCAAGAGCTAGCCTAAATGTAAATTGGGTACATTGCACACATTTTGGGTTATATATGTGAAATATTTTTAAACAAATATTATTTCAAAAGACAATATAATTAAATACATGTACTTATGTGTGTTTTATGAAGTAAATATTAACAATAATAGGCTTCATAGATAGCTATTTAAATGTGAAAAATATCTTGCCATTTGCCATCAGGTCATTTAAAAGGAAAAGAAAAAATTTCTACTCATGCTGTAAAATTTGGGCATGGATGCCTTGAAAATCCCTAAGGTAGAATTAGATCTTTTAGAAATGGAACAAATTCTAAAACTCATTTAGCCTCTATCCACATTATATAGATGAGGAAACTGGTTTACAGATATGTTAAGGGTTTTGATTCAAGTAATTCAAGTAATTAGTGACACCGTGTGATTAACTTCATGACCCAAACTCTGAGCCTGGGTCTTTTCCAACTTCGTCATATTTTGCTGTACTCATTGTGAAACAGGAGAGTTCCCTGACCCCCCACCCTTGCAGGTCATACAACAGGGGTGTGGCTCTCTGTTCAGCCACCACAAGCTCAAACCCCTTACAGGATGGGAAGCATGCAGATGGGCAGGTGCTGGAACTGAGGGGAGCTCTTCTGGGCTCTGGCCCCACAGCAGCCTCTAAGGGTAGGTGTCTGAGACTCCCAAAGCCCAAGTGGGTGTGTGTTACAGTGAACTCTTTTAGCCTTGCCATCCATGGATGCCTTAAGGATTAACCAGCTCAGTGGGCCCTCCACCTTTTTGCAAGGGCAGGGGGCCATTGTGCCAGTTTCTGTATCCCAAGATCTTGTCCAGCCTCCCAGAAGACTCGGGTCACACATGGACTTGAAGGATGAATGTGGGGGTTTTATTGAGTGGTGGAGGTGGCTCTCAGCAGGTTGGATGGGGAGCTGGACAGGGAATGGAGCGGGAAGATGATCTTCCCCTAGAGTTTGGCCATCCAGCAGCTGATTCTCCGACTGTCCCCAGCCAAATTCCTCCCAACATTCCTTTGCTTCTCATCCTCTCTGCCACACCATTCTGTCATTTGTCTGTTTGTCTCCTTGTCAGCTTCTGGAGCCTGGGGTGTGGGGTTTATATGGGCATAAGATGGGGGTGTGGTGGGCCAAAAGGCAACTTTTTGGCTGTGACAAGAGAAATGCCTGTTCTTACTTAGGGCTGTGGGTATCCAGGCTTAAGGGTGGGGCTTTTGCCAGGGAACCACTCTCTTCTTCCCAGTATTTCCCTGTGTCCTGTCCATATCAATTGGAAATCTCTTACCTGTTCATTATAATTTATCAAACTAAACTTTCAAAAAAACAAGTGCATTTTTAATTTTTCATATAGTTAGCATTACTCAACATTTCAAGAATACCAATAATTTATTAAAATTCCACTAACTTTACTGAAGAGCTAATAATGTGATTTAATTTCCTGAGTTCAAAGAAAGATTTTGATGCAGCAAAATATATGTTCTCTAGCCTTGGTTCTCTACACACTTAACAGTTCTTGTTAGGGCTGTGGATTTAGGAATTTCTATTAAAAGAATTTTTTCAAAGAAAATCGAATACCACATGTTCTCATTTACAAGTGGAAGCTAAATAATGTGTATACATTGACATAGAGGATGGAATAATAGATGTGGAGACTTGGTGGGGGGAAGGGATGAGAAATTACTTAATGGGTATAATGTACACTATTCGGCTGATGGTTATAGACTTCACCACTGTACAATGTATTCATGTTAAAACTGAACTTGTACCCCTTAAATTTATGCAAAAATTTTTAAAGAGATTTTTGTGTAAAGCAAATCTTATTATCCATAACCTGTTTCTCTTCATCTTACTTTCTCCCTCAAAAGGCCATCTTTCAGTTGCATATATCAAGTAGCATATATTAGTAGCATATATTAGTAGCATATATTAGTGATAATCAAGTAGCATATATTAGTGATAATAAATCATAATTTTGGGGGAAAGTGTCTATTTCTGTAATGAAAAATTATCAAAAGACTTAATGGACTGTTTCAATCAGCTTTAGGTCATTAAAATCAGAGGTTTTTTCAAAGATGGTTTATAGACTATTTACTCTAGAATTACCTAGGGCTCTTATTGAAATGGGAAATCTGGGTCCAATTTTAACCCTACTGAATTTAACTTTTAAAGGTGAGGCCCCCAGTTCTACATTTTTAACAAGAACTCCAAAAATTTTTCTTGCACAAAACTATTGAAGTTTTTGAAGACAATGACAGCTTCATATTTGTCTTAGATCTTCATTGTTTATTAAAAAAAAGTCTAGCACGTAGTCCCAAACTAGTATTTAATTAATTAAACAAAATTAACTCTGACTTCAGTAGGAAAATGGGGGAGGAACGGAGTCCATAGAGAAATGGGAAAGATAAAACTCAAATTCTTCGGTTTTTTTATTTTTATTTTTGGAGACAGGGTCTCACTCTGTTGCTCAGGTTGGAATGCAGTGGCACCATCTCTGCTCACTGCAATGTCTGCCTTCTGGGCTCAAGCCATCCTCCCATCTCAGCCTCCTACGTAGCTAGGACCACAGGCACACACCACCACATCTGGCTAATTTTTGTATTTTTTAAAGAAGGAGTTTCACCATGTTGCCCAGGTCGGTCTCGAACTCCTGAGCTCAAGCAATCCACTCACTTTGGCCTCCCAAAGTGCTGGGATTACAGGTGTGAGTCACCATGGCCCGGCCTTAATTCTTGTCATTTTATGGGAGATGAATAATGTCACATATATCCCATCCTAATTCAGGAGTTCTCCATACTATGCCCATGTATCTGTTTATAGGCCCATTTCGAGTACCTATGATATGGAAAAACTCCACCAGCTGGAGACATGCTGCTCATTTGATCTTCAAAGCATCTCACCACTATACTAGTTTTTTCAAATGAAATAATTGAGGTCTGTTCATGCATTAAAGGACTCGATTACATTCTGCACCTAAACAATTATGCTAAGACTAGAAATCAATTATATTTGAACTTCAGTTTAAGTATTTTTCCTCTAACTTTGCTACTTCTCTCACTCTTATAAATTGCTTTTTGTATTTCTGATATATATGCACATTTAAATGTATTTATTTCTCCATAGGTGGAAAATCTTAAGAACTAGAATTTATAAATGTAAATATTTACAATATTAAAAGATATTATGGTATATATTAACATGTTTTCATATATTTATATAATTCATATTTATTTTCAATAAACCTAAAATTAGCACATTAGAAAATATAGTTATTT
Source organism: Macaca thibetana thibetana (assembly GCF_024542745.1). Taxonomy (NCBI): domain Eukaryota; kingdom Metazoa; phylum Chordata; class Mammalia; order Primates; family Cercopithecidae; genus Macaca; species Macaca thibetana. The sequence continues at coordinate 25,706,356 of NC_065582.1, read as the reverse complement.
AAATTGATGTTAAGGTGGCTATATTAACATCTTTAAAGACAACTTCTGGCCACAACATTATTCAGGATTAAACAAAATATTTTTCCTTAAAAAAATAAAAGGAGGCTTCATAGTTTGTGAAAATAATGCATATTGCTCTGTGTTGAAAAACTGTTCCATACATCTTATTACTTTGCATACTGTATTAGTTTCCTAGGGCTACAATAATAAAATACCACAAACTGAGTAGATTAAAACAACAGAAACATACTGTTTCACAGTTCTGAAAGCTTGAAATCAAGGTGTCAGCAGGGCCATGCTTGCTCTGAAATCTGCAGGGGAGTCCTTTGTCTCTGTCTAGCGTCTGGGTATTTCTTGACTTGGATCTGTGTAACTCCAGACTCCGTCTTCATCCCGGCATGGTGCTCTCCTTGTGTGTGTTTGTGTGTTCCCATGATCCTCTTCTTAAAAAGACACCAGTATACAGGATTAGGAGCCCACCCTATTCCACTATGACCTCATCTTAACTAATTACAAATTTCCAAATAGGGACACATTCTGAGGTACTTGAAGTTGTGATTACAACATATATTTTTCTTTTCTGAGAGAGGGATTACAAGTCAACCCAAAATACATATGAAAAAACAGCTACAACAGCAGCAACTTCAATGGCAATTCCAGCAATGGTTTTCCAAAGCTGTTTTTGATGATTCTTCAGAAATATGTTTTAGTCATTACTATTCTTAGTAATTGCTTCTACTTTCACTTGGCTAAATTCATCAGTAGCACACAGGGAAAGTATTTGCATGCACTTGATGCTATATTTGAAATAAAACAGAAATGACAAGTTCTTACGTTAAAAAAAAAAAAAAAAAACTTCTGTTTAATCAGTGGCATGCTTAGATATAAGTCAATGTTCTAATTAGCTAAAAAAGACTCTTCCTATTATATTTCAACACCTAATCAAGTAAGTACTGCACTTCATGGCCAAGAACTATAAGTACAATTTTCATGAGGACAAATTCATTTTTAAAGTGATAATGCCTATGTATTTTTCCTTTAATAAGGGAAATTTAAACCAAATATGTGAATATGAAGAGTGAAAAAAAGTCAAGTGTGGTGGCTCATGCCTGTATCTCAGCACTTTGGGAGGCCAAGGCAGGTGGATCACCTGAGGTCAGGAGTTCGAGACCAGCCTGACCAATATGATGAAACTCCGTCTCTACTAAAATTACAAAAGTCAGCCAAGTGTGGTGGGGGGGCACCTGTAATCCCAGCTACTTAGGAGGCTAAGACAGGCGAATCACTTGAACCAGGGAGGCAGAGGTTGCAGTGATCTGTAACTCCAGGCTGGGTAACAGAGTGAGACTCAATCTCAAAATAATAATAAATTAAAAATAAATGAATAAAAAGTGAAAGAATTGCTTTAATTCTAATCATCTCATTTAACGGTTCCACAATCCTCCCCCCAGCCAGACTGACCTGTGTGTTGCCATATTTGCTATTTCTATTACCACATCTGTTTCCAACTATGCTCCACCAAAAATGTACTTTTTAGCCTCCATTCCCTCTATTCTTCCTATTCTTCAAGGTGCAGTTTAAATGACATCTTCAGCATGGACATGTCTACTTCTGAGAATCATTCTCCTCCTAAACATTCATCACAATAATAGTCACAGTAGTTAGAAATGGTACATGTATATTTCTAGAAATACTTATGCTTTTTCATGCCAAGGTTTAGTGTGCTTGAGATTCCAATAACAGCACTGTGGTTAAGAACACAGGCTCTGCAATTAGACAAACTTTTCTATTTCACGATTGACTAGTGTGGCAATGGCCAAATTACTTAATCTCTTCAAGTTGGTTTTGTTCTTGTACAAAATGGAGATAATAAAGTAAACTTGTAAGGCTAATATAACAAATACTGCACATGCTGTTGCTGCTAAAACACGTTAACTTGAAACTGGTGGGCATTAGCAATTATACACAGTCATACAAATATTAGGTTGGTGCAAAGGTAATCGTGGATTTTGCTTTTGTACCAACCTACTATTTATTTCATCTCCGTTAAATAATTGCACAAACTATTAATATCATATATAATTTTCTTTACCACAAAACGTCTATGTTAAAAAATTACAAATTTAATTTATTTTCATTTGTTCTTTGAATAAATGTTTCTCTCCTTTTTAATAAACCAATGGGTAAAAGACACAATTGAGGAAGAATTGAAAAATGAATGAATTCACTAGAATTTTGTTACTGTACTTTACTTGACAATAGGTTTTCTTAAGTGTTGGAAATGAAGAGGAAAGTAATGTTAATAGGATTTTCCTCATGTAGCAGATCATTGCAGCACGTTCTCAATATGAGCTTCTGCATTAGTCCAGGTGATACTTGTAAATTTGTGCGGAAACGTTTTTAATATTAGTGTAAAGGAGCTATGAAGGAAATATTTATGAAACATTTCTGGGGAAAATTATTAGCGATGGAAGGAATGTAAGCTAGCAGGAAATCTAGTATAGTGGAAAGAGAAGTGAATTTAGACTCAGCATTGGAGCTAAACTGCCACTTAAGAGCTGCCTGACTCCAGTAAATTGTATCTCTTCTCTGGACCTCATTCTTCATCTGTAACACTAAATTTAATCACCATGGTAAATATATGACAGTCAGTGTTTTGACCTATAAAATGGCTTTAAAAATCACCACTTATGCCTTTCCTACTGAACCAGGACCTAGCTTTAGCATTTTTTTAAACATACTTAAGACACACTCTATTTTTTTATTATTGTTAGATGCTACAAAGTGTTAATTTTATTAGCTGCCCTAATCATGGATAAATTATAAAGGTTCTATTACTTTTCAAATTCCATATTTTTATTAGAAATACAGCCATGTGTCACTTAACGATGGGGATATGTTCTGAGAAACACATCCTTGGGTGATTTCCTCATCTTGTGAATATCAGAGTGCACTTCCACAAACCTAGGTGGTATAATCTACTACACACCTAGGCTAAATGGGATAGCCTAGTCCTCCTAGGTTACAAACCTTTATAGCATGAATGCTGTAGGCAATTGGAACACAACGGTATTTGTGTATTTAAGCATATCTAAACATAGAAAAGGTAAAGTAAAAATATGGTATTATAATTTTATTGGACCACAATCACATATGTGGTATGTTGTTGACCATAGGTCATCATGTGGCACACGAATATATGCTAAAATTGCACTATTATAATATGACTTTAGATTTCTTGTGTGAATATTGGCTTTATAAAATGTTTTACATTAAAAAATCCATAAAATATCCATTATCAGAAAATAACTTTGGATATAATTTTTATGTGCTACTTTTAAAATAAGAGGTACAGCATGATACAATATTAATGTATGAATTCAACCACTGACAGTAGTGCTTTCTCTTTCTCTCATTACAAAACTCCAACTGACAGGTACACTTTCATCACAACTCAGCTTAAGCTATAACTTCTCCATGAAGCTTTTAAAGATTAAGCCAAGTAAAAAATTTTAAAGATCAGAAAGCATGTAATAAGATAACAGAAGACAGACCACACAGTTAGAAGACATGAAATCTCAGATTCAATAAGAGTAAACTTAACTCTATGCTCTTTACAAAAGACATACCTAATACAAAAAAATGACAAAAATATAAGAATAACATGATAGTTTTTGATACCAGCACTTTGGCTGACAAGGTATATTAAGTGATTATTTAACTGAACCCACTTACCAATTGATATAGTTTGGATGTGTGTCCCCTCCAAATCTCATATTGAAATATAAACCTTAGTGTTGGAGGTGAGGCCTGGTGGGACGTGATTGAATCATGGGGGCAGATTTCTCATGAAGAGCTTAGCATCATCCCCTTTGGTACTGTCCTCATGATAGGGAGTGAGTTCTTCTACGATCTGTTTGTTTAAAAATATGTAAAACCTCCCTGCTCACTCTATTGCTTCTGCTCCAGCCATGCGATGTGTCTGCTCCCCCTTCACCTTCTGCCATGATTGTAAGTTTTCTGAGGCCTCCCCAGAAGCCAAATAGATGCCGGCATCATGCTTCCTATACAGCCTGCAGAACTATGAGCCAATTAAACCTCTTTTCTTTATAAATTACCCAGCCTCACGTATTTTTAATAGCAATGTGAGAACAGACTAATATGCAATGTTGGATACAATTTAGGAAAGCATATCTTTAAATCTTTCCATGTGATGTTAAAATCATCATCATCATCATCATCAGACCAAAACCTAAGTGAAGTTGGAAACCAAGAATGAAGCACTGATTACAAGTTTCATCTTTAGGGTAATTGTTAAACCTCATAAACTTAAATTTATATCTTCATAGTCTTATGCAACTTAAATTTATGTCTTCATAGTCTTGTGTAACTCCTGCAAAATCAGGAGTCTTCTTCCAGAAGAAATCCATCTTGCAACTCTAGGCTCCCAATTGTCTAAACATACTGTAAATATGAATTAGATACAGCCACCTTGCTGCTATGAAACAGTAATAATTATTAGCCATCCATTATGTAGTCCAAATTCCAATATGTTATTATTTATAGTGATCCTTGATACATAGTTCACTGAGGGACCTGGCAGAGGAAAACCCAATTATTAGGAGAAACCCATGTTTATTCCAGGATTTAGAAAATTCCCATAAATGAAACTCCAAGGCATATAATCTCACATTCATAAAAGCACAGAACACTAAAAGAAATAGAAAAAAAGACAACAAAAACAGCTATTTGCAGACCAGAGGCATGAAGACTTCAGATACAACCACTATCAGACAGCATATAAAAGAAATATGTTTTGTATGTTTAAAGACACAAAATAAGCAGATAAAATATAAAATAAAAACACAGAGTATAATAAATTACAAAACAGATTTGATAAAGAGCCAAATAGAACTTCTAGACTCCAGAAATGCAAAACAAATCATTACAACTATAGAAATAAATTCTGAACTGGAAGATATTACATAGAGTATAACACAGATGGACATGGAGACACCAAATATGAAAGGCAGGTTAAGTGTCATGGAAGATCCAGTGAGAAGGTTTATAGGCCTAGGAAGAATAGGAAAGGGAATATGACAGAATCCAGAGAGAGCAGCTGTGAGGAAAGAGCTGCCTGACAGGAGCTGTGACCTTCAGTAAATGACCAATCAGCCTGGCAAAGAGGGATTAATGGAAATCAGTGCCCAAACTCACTGTCTCATATTATTTGAACATATTTGGAAACCAGAGGACAATAGAGGTCACTGACACAGTCCCTACATGTCATCCTTTTAGGGAAAAAGTAAATGAAGAGGATTCAAAAAATGATATCCAGAACAATATACAACAGAGGTTCCAGAAGAAAATAAGGAAGACAATGAGGCAGGAGAAAAAGTAAAAAAGAGAATTATTGAGAATTTTTCAAAATAGATGAAAGATTCAATTATCTAATACAAGAGCCCAGGAAATTCAAAGCAGACTAAATAAGAAGAAAACAATATTTAGTGAAATTATGAAAAAAAGAGCAGGACATACATGGAAACAAGTATGATTTAAGGGAAGCTAGTCAGGAAAATACATCATCTTTAAATAAGCAACAGATTTACTGACAGCTAACTTCTCAAGAGCAACACTGGAAGCCAGAAAATGGTGGAACACAATCTTCTATCTCCTGCAAAAAATAAAAGTCAACCTGGAATTCTACACTCAGTGAAAATATCATACATGAAGGAAGACAAATTAAGAAATTTCAGAAAAAGACAGAGATTTTGCCATCAATAGAATTACTCAATTAAAATAGTAAAGAATGCACTTCAGGCAAAAAATAAAATTATCCCAGATAGAAGATCCTAAATACAGGAAGAACTAAAATGCAAGCAAACTGTTATATGTTTGGTGATATTTCAATAAAAATAAGACTATAAAATTATCATAATAATATTTCAGGAATTAAAAACTAAGATAAAACTAAAATACAAAATAAAGATAGCATACAAGTAAGATACAAAATAATTGGATATAAAGTGATTGAAATTTCACTGCAATGTTTGGAAGAAAGGTTGAAACCCTGAAGAACTTGCTCTTGATATTTGAGTTTAAATTTGACATATTAAACGTTTAGAGTAAATGCTAAAATAATGGTACCAGGGTGTATAACTTTCAAACTAGTAGAGGAAAATATCAGATTAGAAAACCAACCAATTAATACAAAAAAGTAAGAAAACAAGAGATAATTAATATAAAAGAGGACAAATTGAAAGTTTCAAAATTCATAAAGCAAAACATATGACTGGAAGAAGTAACAAATCTAGAATTACATTTAAGGATTTTAATACCTTATTTGAATAAATGACAGAACAAATAATTAGAAAATTAGTGGAACATGAAAGCAACAATATCAACCAACTTAAAGTAATTGACATTTATAGAGTAATCCACTAATTAATACCAAACTATATATTTCTTTCAAAAGAATATGTAATATTTACCAAGATAGACTATATTCTGGGTCACAAAATAAATCTTAAAAGATTGACAGTAATACAAAGTATATTCTCAGATTATGATGAAATTATATTAAAAATCGATAGTACAAAGATTTCTAAAAATCACAACCATTTGAAAACTAAATGACAGAATTCTAAATAACACATAGTTATTTAGAAGTCAAAAGGGAAAATCGAGTATATGTTCAACTAAAAGAAAATGAAAACAAAACATTACAAAATTTTGGAGAATCCTACTAAAGCAGTTCTTAAGAAAGATTAATGCACTAAACATCTATATTAGAAAAGGGAGAAAAAGGTCTCAAGTAAAATATTTCAACTTCTTCCTTAAGATATTAGAAAAAGAAAGGCAAATGAATCCCAATGTAAGCAGAATAAAAGTAATAATAAATTATTAGAGGAGAAATCAATGAAATAGATAATTGATTTAAAATTCATTAAAAGCCATAGACCAAAAGTTAGTGCTTTAAAAATATCAACAATATAGATAAACCTTTGTCCAACTTGTTCAGGAAAAAAAAAATTGACAGAAGACACACATATCAATATCAGGAATGACAAAATGGGATAACAGACACTACATATATTTAAAAGATGAGAATTTTATGAACATTATGAAATCTATTAAGATCTATGAATAAATATTCAGACCCAGCAAGTAAAGGAAAACCCTGATAACTTCTAGCCATATTCAGAAATGATATAAACAAGTTAGCTACATAACAAAAAAATGCTGAATGTGCACAATTAGGTGACTGTAATTGGTGAGTTGTACACGTTACAATGTCTATGCAAATAATTTGTTTCAAGTATGTGCCATTATGCTGGTGTAAGAAAACAGTGTTTCAATGACTCTTTAATTTGGTGGTAGAGAACCTTCATGGATTGTGATAACAATCAAAGCTTTGAATGCATATGAACATGGGTTTGAATAATAACTCCACATACATACATATCTGGAAGCGATTAACCTCATGTATAGGTAACTCTATCATGGTGAATTTATAAAATAAAATGAAATAAAACAACAATGAGCCAAGTAAGACCCTCCTCAATTCCTTTTCTCCCTGAGCCACTCAACCACTAGAGGAAAGCATCTAGGATCATAAAATAATCAGCATAAGGAAAAGAAGCTCAACTTCAGCAAGAATTGGATTCACCTATTTCAGTGCAATGTAGAGAAGGCAGAAAATTACCTACAGAAGGGGATCAGATATCCATAAGTGCAAAGAGCACATGTCAGATAGCCCAAGCGTTCTGTGAATAAGAGAGAGAGAATCTCTGAGCTGTGGTTCTGCCTATTTTTCTAGTAAAAGCTTTGACCCAGAGACAATATTGTATCTATTGTTGTGGACTGAATAGTTGTGACATAAGTTGAAGTCCCAACCCCCAATGTGACTATATTTGGAGATAGGGCCTTTACAAGAAGTAAATAAGTTTAAACGAAGTCATGAGGGTGGGTCCCTAATTTGATAAAAATTAATGTTTTTATAGGAAGAAACACAAGCATGTTTTCTCTCTCTCTCTCTCTATCTCTGTCTCTGTTTCTCTCTGCCACATGAGGATACAATGAGAAGATAACTTTCTGCAAGACAGGAAGAAGGCTCTCAACACAACCAGACCATGCTGGCACCTTGATCTCACAATTATACCCTACAAAATTATGAGAAAATAAATTTCTGTTATGTAAGCCACCCAGTCAATGGCATTTTGTTATGGTCATTTGAGCTGACTAAGATATGTTTTTATTATAAAGTTTTTATTTTCATTCAATTAAGTAGTTGGTGCCTGGTGAAGGTAGATTACATATTGAAGGCCTCTTGCAGAGCAAAAACACAAAATGTACATTCACTGAAGATTAGATTAATACAGAGGCTGCATTTTAGATTAATACAGAGGTGGGCATTGAGGGGATGTGTGTTGAACTTGCTGATGACCTTAAATTCTGCTTCTATCATTTTTTAAGATTATAATTTAAGCTGCAGTGTTTCTCCCTCTTAATTCTCTTCTTTCTCTTGCCTCTCCTACTCTGATACAACAAGTAGTCAGTGGGTCACCAGAGTAATTGTGGACAGTGGAGAGCAAAGTGAAAGAGGAGTGAAATGCCATTTCAGTTGCTTTTTTTTTCATTTCATGTTTGCTTTAATCTAATATAAAAGTATAGAGGCTGAATATGCTCAGCAAATGATGTAGCAACTCATTTTCAGAAAACTTTTAAAAATTAATTTATGCCAGGAACAGAGACTGATAGGCTCAGCTTTTAACAAGATACACTCCCACTGGAATTTGGGATAAGAAATTCAAATAACTTTATGCCTATCAAAAATCAACCTGGGGATAGAATTCCATCAGCCTAATCAGGCTTCTTGCCTTTGAAGTGCTCCTTTTGTTTCTTCATGCCTTTTCCTCTGGCACCCTTATTTCATGCACAAGATGATAAATATATAGGCATGTTCAGTGACCTTGTTCAGTCTAATTATATCAAAGTCCAAATGAAGTGTGAAGCTAGTTAAAGGCTTTTCATTATTTCTTCACTTACATAATGAAGTTATCCAAAAAATCTTACATTAAAATGCTGAGGGTTTTTAGAAGACTTTGTATTTGACAAAGTGCAGCATCCTTTCTTGATAAAAACTCTTAACACTTTAGCTCTAGAAGGAAAATATCCCAACATATTAAAGTTTATTTATTAAAATCCCACGATTAACATTATAATCAGCAGAGAACAACTGAAAGCTTTTCCACTAAGATCTAGCACAAGACAGGGATGCCCACTCTCACCACTTCTATTTAGTATAGTACTGGAAGTACTAGCAGGAGCAATCAGACAAGAAAAAGAAATAAAAAGCATTCGAATAAGAATGGAAGAAGTAAAATTATTTCTATTTACAGATGACATGATCTTATATGTAGAAAACCCCAAAGATCTACCAAAAGCTGTTAGATATAATAAATGAATTCAGTGAATTTTCAGGATATTTCAATCTACAAAAATCAGTAGTATTTCTATACACAAATAATGATCTAACTGATAAATAAATCAAGAAAAAATTTATTTTTGGTAAAGTAAAAAAAAAAATCAATGAATAAATTTAACCAAAAATGTAAAGATTTATAAATGTTTTGTACATTGATGAAAGAAATTGAAGAAGATACAAATAAATGGAAGGGTATATTATATTTGTGGATGGGAAGAATTATTAATATCATTAAAATGTCCTCCCCACCCAAAGCAACATGCAGAATTAACACAATTCCTATCAAAATTCTAATGATGTCCTTCACAAAAATAGAAAAACAAATCCTAAAATTCATACAAAATCACAAAAACTTGAAATAGACAAACTAATACTGAGAAAGAAAAGCAAAGTTGGAGACATCACACTTCCTGATTCCAAATTATATTACAAAGCTATAGTAATTTAAAAAGTATAGTATTGTCAAAAAAGAGACACAAAGGCCAATAGAACAGAACAAAAAGTCTAGAAATAGATTCAAACATATAAGGGCAACTAATTTTCAATAATGTCACCAGGAGGACACAGTGGGGAATAATAATCTCTTCAATAAATGGTCTTGGAAAACTGGATTTCCACCTGCAAAAGAATAAAAGAGGACCCTTAGCTTATATCACACAAAAATCAACTCAAAATTGATAAAAGACCTAAATATAAGACTGAAACTATAAAACTCCTGGAAGAGAACATAGAATTGCTTCTTGACGTTGGCCTTGACAATGATTTTCTGGATGTCACATTAAAAGCTCAGGCTACAAAAGCAAAACTAAATAAATGGAACTACATCAGACTAGAAAGCTTTTGTACAGCAAAGGAAATACTCAAAAAATGAAAAGCCAATCTAGGTACAGGGAAAAAATATTTACAAAACAAACATCTTGTAAGGAGTTAATATTTAAAATTTATAAAGTATTTTTACAACTTGATAGCAAAAAAACAAACTGATTGAAAAATGGGCAAAGGATCTGAACAGCCATTTCTCCAAAGAAGACATAAACATGGCCAACATGTATATGAAAATGTACCTAACATGACTAATAATCAAGGAAATACAAGTTAAAACCACTATGAGATATCACTTCACACCTGTAAGGACAACTGCTATAAAAAAGATAAGAGATAGAAAATGTTGGTGTGGGTGTGAAGAAAACAGAACCTTAGTATATTGTTGGTAGGAATGTAGATTGAAACAGTCCCTAATTAAAAATAGAGCTACCATACAACCCAGTAATACTTTTTCTGGGTATACACCCAAAGGAGATGCAATCACCACCTTGTAAATATATCTGCACTCTCATATTCATTAAAGCATATTCACAATAGCCAAGATCAGGAAAAAATTTTAATGTCATATCTGTGTGCATACATATATATACAGTTTATGTATACACACACAATAAAATTTTATGCTATTTGCCACATCAATGATGGACCTGCAGAACATTATGCTAAGTGAAGTAAGTCAGACACAGAAATAAAAATCTTGAGGGGGGCGGAGCAAGATGGCCGAATAGGAGCAGCTCCAGTCTCCAACTCCCAGCGCCAGCGACACAGAAGACCGGTGATTTCTGCATTTTCAACTGAGGTACTGGGTTCATCTCACTGGGGAGTGCCCGACGATCGGAGCTGGTCAGCTGCTGCAGCCCGACCAGCGAGAGCTGAAGCAGGGCGAGGCATTGCCTCACCTGGGAAGCGCAAGGGGGAAGGGAGTCCCTTTTCCTAGCCAGGGGAACTGAGACACACAACACCTGGAAGATCGGGTAACTCCCACCCCAATACTGCGCTTTAGGAAACAGGCACACCAGGAGATCATATCCCACACCTGGCCGGGAGGGTCCCACACCCACGGAGCCTCCCTCCTTGCTAGCGCAGCAGTCTGTGATCTACCGGCAAGGCAGCAGCGAGGCTGGGGGAGGGGCGCCCGCCATTGCTGAGGCTTAAGTAGGTAAACAAAGCTGCTGGGAAGCTCGAACTGGGTGGAGCTCACAGCAGCTCAAGGAAACCTGCCTGTCTCTGTAGACTCCACCTCTGGGGACAGGGCACAGTAAACTAAGACACACAGACACCTCTGCACAGACGCAAACGACTCTGTCTGACAGCTTTGAAGAGAGCAGTGGATCTCCCAACACGGAGGTTGAGATCTGAGAAGGGACAGACTCCCTGCTCAAGCGGGTCCCTGACCCCTGAGTAGCCTAACTGGGAGACATCCCCCACTAGGGGCAGTCTGACACCCCACACCTCACAGGGAGGAGTACACCCCTGAGAGGAAGCTTCCAAAGCAAGAATCAGACAGGTACACTCGCTGTTCAGAAATATTCTATCTTCTGCAGCCTCTGCTGCTGATACCCAGGCAAACAGGGTCTGGAGTGGACCTCAAGCAATCTCCAACAGACCTACAGCTGAGGGTCCTGACTGTTAGAAGGAAAACTATCAAACAGGAAGGACACCTACACCAAAACCCCATCAATACATCACCATCATCAAAGACCAGAGGCAGATAAAACCACAAAGATGGGGAAAAAGCAGGGCAGAAAAGCTGGAAACTCAAAAAATAAGAGCGCATCTCCCCCGGCAAAGGAGCGCAGCTCATCGCCAGCAACGGATCAAAGCTGGACGGAGAATGACTTTGATGAGATGAGAGAAGAAGGCTTCAGTCCATCAAATTTCTCAGAGCTAAAGGAGGAATTACGTACCCAGCGCAAAGAAACTAAAAATCTTGAAAAAAAAGTGGAAGAATTGATGGCTAGAGTAATTAATGCAGAGAAGGTCCTAAACGAAATGAAAGAGATGAAAACCATGACACGAGAAATACGTGACAAATGCACAAGCTTCAGTAACCGACTCGATCAACTGGAAGAAAGAGTATCAGCGATTGAGGATCAAATGAATGAAATGAAGCGAGAAGAGAAACCAAAAGAAAAAAGAAGAAAAAGAAACGAACAAAGCCTGCAAGAAGTATGGGATTATGTAAAAAGACCAAATCTACGTCTGATTGGGGTGCCTGAAAGTGAGGGGGAAAATGGAACCAAGTTGGAAAACACTCTTCAGGATATCATCCAGGAGAACTTCCCCAACCTAGTAGGGCAGGCCAACATTCAAATCCAGGAAATACAGAGAACGCCACAAAGATACTCCTCGAGAAGAGCAACTCCAAGACACATAATTGCCAGATTCACCAAAGTTGAAATGAAGGAAAAAATCTTAAGGGCAGCCAGAGAGAAAGGTCGGGTTACCCACAAAGGGAAGCCCATCAGACTAACAGCAGATCTCTCGGCAGAAACTCTCCAAGCCAGAAGAGAGTGGGGGCCAATATTCAACATTCTTAAAGAAAAGAATTTTCAACCCAGAATTTCATATCCAGCCAAACTAAGTTTCATAAGTGAAGGAGAAATAAAATCCTTTACAGATAAGCAAATGCTTAGAGATTTTGTCACCACTAGGCCTGCCTTACAAGAGATCCTGAAGGAAGCACTAAACATGGAAAGGAACAACCGGTACCAGCCATTGCAAAAACATGCCAAAATGTAAAGACCATTGAGGCTAGGAAGAAACTGCATCAACTAATGAGCAAAATAACCAGTTAATATCATAATGGCAGGATCAAGTTCACACATAACAATATTAACCTTAAATGTAAATGGACTAAATGCTCCAATTAAAAGACACAGACTGGCAAACTGGATAAAGAGTCAAGACTCATCAGTCTGCTGTATTCAGGAGACCCATCTCACACGCAGAGACATACATAGGCTCAAAATAAAGGGATGGAGGAAGATTTACCAAGCAAATGGAGAACAAAAAAAAGCAGGGGTTGCAATACTAGTCTCTGATAAAACAGACTTTAAACCATCAAAGATCAAAAGAGACAAAGAAGGCCATTACATAATGGTAAAGGGATCAATTCAACAGGAAGAGCTAACTATCCTAAATATATATGCACCCAATACAGGAGCACCCAGATTCATAAAGCAAGTCCTTAGAGACTTACAAAGAGACTTAGACTCCCATACAATAATAATGGGAGACTTCAACACTCCACTGTCAACATTAGACAGATCAACGAGACAGAAAGTTAACAAGGATATCCAGGAATTGAACTCATCTCTGCAGCAAGCAGACCTAATAGACATCTATAGAACTCTCCACCCCAAATCAACAGAATATACATTCTTCTCAGCACCACATCATACTTACTCCAAAATTGACCACGTAATTGGAAGTAAAGCACTCCTCAGCAAATGTACAAGAACAGAAATTATAACAAACTGTCTCTCAGACCACAGTGCAATCAAACTAGAACTCAGGACTAAGAAACTCACTCAAAACCGCTCAACTACATGGAAACTGAACAACCTGCTCCTGAATGACTACTGGGTACATAACGAAATGAAGGCAGAAATAAAGATGTTCTTTGAAACCAATGAGAACAAAGATACAACATACCAGAATCTCTGGGACACATTTAAAGCAGTGTGTAGAGGGAAATTTGTAGCACTAAATGCCCACAAGAGAAAGCAGGAAAGATGTAAAATTGACACTCTAACATCGCAATTCAAAGAACTAGAGAAGCAAGAGCAAACACATTCGAAAGCTAGCAGAAGGCAAGAAATAACTAAGATCAGAGCAGAACTGAAGGAGATAGAGACACAAAAAACCCTCCAAAAAATCAATGAATCCAGGAGTTGGTTTTTTGAAAAGATCAACAAAATTGACAGACCACTAGCCAGACTAATAAAGAAGAAAAGAGAGAAGAATCAAATCGACGCAATTAAAAATGATCAAGGGGATATCACCACCGACCCCACAGAAATACAAACTACCATCAGAGAATACTATAAACACCTCTACGCAAATAAACTGGAAAATCTAGAAGAAATGGATAATTTCCTGGACACTTACACTCTTCCAAGACTAAACCAGGAAGAAGTTGAATCCCTGAATAGACCAATAGCAGGCTCTGAAATTGAGGCAACAATTAATAGCCTACCAACCAAAAAAAGTCCAGGACCAGATGGATTCACAGCTGAATTCTACCAGAGGTACAAAGAGGAGTTGGTACCATTCCTTCTGAAACTATTCCAATCAATAGAAAAAGAGGGAATCCTCCCTAACTCATTTTATGAGGCCAACATCATCCTGATACCAAAGCCTGGCAGAGACACAACAAAAAAAGAGAATTTTAGACCAATATCCCTGATGAACATCGATGCAAAAATCCTCAATAAAATACTGGCAAACCGGATTCAGCAACACATCAAAAAGCTTATCCACCATGATCAAGTGGGCTTCATCCCTGGGATGCAAGGCTGGTTCAACATTAGCAAATCAATAAACATAATCCAGCATATAAACAGAACCAAAGACAAGAACCACATGATTATCTCAATTGATGCAGAAAAGGCTTTTGACAAAATTCAACAGCCCTTCATGCTAAAAACGCTCAATAAATTCGGTATTGATGGAACGTACCTCAAAATAATAAGAGCTATTTATGACAAACCCACAACCAATATCATACTGAATGGGCAAAAACTGGAAAAATTCCCTTTGAAAACTGGCACAAGACAGGGATGCCCTCTCTCACCACTCCTATTCAACATAGTGTTGGAAGTTCTGGCTAGGGCAATCAGGCAAGAGAAAGAAATCAAGGGTATTCAGTTAGGAAAAGAAGAAGTCAAATTGTCCCTGTTTGCAGATGACATGATTGTATATTTAGAAAACCCCATTGTCTCAGCCCAAAATCTCCTTAAGCTGATAAGCAACTTCAGCAAAGTCTCAGGATACAAAATTAATGTGCAAAAATCACAAGCATTCTTATACACCAGTAACAGACAAAAGGAGAGCCAAATCAGGAATGAACTTCCATTCACAATTGCTTCAAAGAGAATAAAATACCTAGGAATCCAACTTACAAGGGATGTAAAGGACCTCTTCAAGGAGAACTACAAACCACTGCTCAGTGAAATCAAAGAGGACACAAACAAATGGAAGAACATACCATGCTCATGGATAGGAAGAATCAATATTGTGAAAATGGCCATACTGCCCAAGGTAATTTATAGATTCAATGCCATCCCCATCAAGCTACCAATGAGTTTCTTCACAGAATTGGAAAAAACTGCTTTAAAGTTCATATGGAACCAAAAAAGAGCCCGCATCTCCAAGACAATCCTAAGTCAAAAGAACAAAGCTGGAGGCATCACACTACCTGACTTCAAACTATACTACAAGGCTACAGTAACCAAAACAGCATGGTACTGGTACCAAAACAGAGATATAGACCAATGGAACAGAACAGAGTCCTCAGAAATAATACCACACATCTACAGCCATCTGATCTTTGACAAACCTGAGAGAAACAAGAAATGGGGAAAGGATTCCCTATTTAATAAATGGTGCTGGGAAAATTGGCTAGCCATAAGTAGAAAGCTGAAACTGGATCCTTTCCTTACTCCTTATACGAAAATTAATTCAAGATGGATTAGAGACTTAAATGTTAGACCTAATACCATAAAAATCCTAGAGGAAAACCTAGGTAGTACCATTCAGGACATAGGCATGGGCAAAGATTTCATGTCTAAAACACCAAAAGCAATGGCAGCAAAAGCCAAAATTGACAAATGGGATCTCATTAAACTAAAGAGCTTCTGCACAGCAAAAGACACTACCATCAGAGTGAACAGGCAACCTACAGAATGGGAGAAAATTTTTGCAATCTACTCATCTGACAAAGGGCTAATATCCAGAACCTACAAAGAACTCAAACAAATTTACAAGAAAAAAACAAACAACCCCATCAAAAAGTGGGCAAAGGACATGAACAGACATTTCTCAAAAGAAGACATTCATACAGCCAACAGACACATGAAAAAATGCTCATCATCACTGGCCATCAGAGAAATGCAAATCAAAACCACAATGAGATACCATCTCACACCAGTTAGAATGGCAATCATTAAAAAGTCAGGAAACTACAGGTGTTGGAGAGGATGTGGAGAAATAGGAACACTTTTACACTGTTGGTGGGATTGTAAACTAGTTCAACCATTATGGAAAACAGTATGGCGATTCCTCAAGGATCTAGAACTAGATGTACCATATGACCCAGCCATCCCATTACTGGGTATATACCCAAAGGATTATAAATTATGCTGCTATAAAGACACATGCACACGTATGTTTATTGCGGCACTATTCACAATAGCAAAGACTTGGAATCAACCCAAATGTCCATCAGTGACAGATTGGATTAAGAAAATGTGGCACATATACACCATGGAATACTATGCAGCCATAAAAACGGATGAGTTTGAGTCCTTTGTAGGGACTTGGATGCAGCTGGAATCCATCATTCTTAGCAAACTATCACAAGAACAGAAAACCAAACACCGCATGTTCTCACTCATAGGTGGGAACTGAACAATGAGATCACTTGGACTCAGGAAGGGGAACATCACACACCGGGGCCTGTCATGGGGAGGGGGGAGGGGGGAGGGATTGCATTGGGAGTTATACCTGATGTAAATGACGAGTTGATGGGTGCAGCACAGCAACATGGCACAAGTATACATATGTAACAAACCTGCACGTTATGCACATGTACCCTACAACTTAAAGTATAATAATAATAAATAAATTAAAAAAAAATAAAATAAAATAAAAAAAAAAAAAGAAATAAAAATCTTGCATGATCTCACTTTTATGTGGAATACACACACACACACACACACAAACACATGTACACTCCTACAGTTGACCCTTGAGCAATGTGAGGGTTAGGGGTGCCAACCTCATACACAGTCGAAAATCTGTGTATAACTTTTTACTTCCTGAAACCTTTACTACTGAAAGTTTACTGTTAACTGGAATCCAGTAATATAAATTTGATTGTGACATCTTTTTTATGTTATATGTACTGTACAAAGAACTTAAATACAGAGAGATAGAAAAATTAACAGTGGTTACCATTACCACAGGGTGGGGAGGCATGGTCAACAGACATAGGTCAAACGATAAAAAGTAGCAGCTATGTAGGATGAGCCGGTTTCGAGATCTAATGTACAATATGAAGATGAAGTTAATAAAACTGTTTTGTATTAAGGATTTTTGCTAGATAAGTAGATTTTAGCTGCCCTCGTCACAAAAAAGTAACTATGTGAGATGATAGATATGTTAATCTGCTTCATAATAAACATTTTACTATCCCTTATCATCATATTGTAAACCTCAAACATAAACAATACAATTTCTTTAAAAAATTAAACTTAAAACATCAACCTGGGGTTAGAGTTCCATCAGCCTATTCTAGGCCCTTGTCTTTGAGGTGCTCCTTTTGTCTCTTCCTGTATTTCTCCTGACACCCTTATTTCATGCACAGGATGATAAATATATAGGCATGTTAGGTGAGCTTGTTCAGTCTAATCCATCACAGTCCAAATGAAGTGTGAAGCCAGTTAAAGGCTTTTCATCATTTCCTCACTTATATAATCAAGTTATCCAAAAAAATCTTACATCAAAATGCTGAGGGTTTTCAAAAGACAGACCATAGATTACCAAGAAAATAACTAGTTTCTAAATGTAGTCTTATTTTAAAATGTTTTCTTTTGGGATAATTGCAATTCATAAACCCCCAAAAGAGAAATATATACTTTTTTGAAGTATGTAATATTAAATAGTTATAGAAGCAGAGAGCTTTCAACATATTAAAAGCTCTCTATAATTTAATGGTTTTAAATTATTTAAAGTTGAAAGTTATACAAAACCATGACCACTCAGGACTGTGGACACTGGTGCCATATTGCTGAACCATGAGTAACTTGACCTTTCCTGGTTACCATCTTTACTTGAGAGAATGACTCACTCACTTTATACCTTATATATCATCTTCAGCCAGAAAAGACAACCATGAGATTTAAATCCACTTGGTGAATTAAAAATGTATCACTTTTGCAAAATATCCATTTACCCTTCATTTAACAGCAGTAACTCATGCCATTTTCTGGCCAGTTTTTCTTACTGGTCTCTGTACTTCCAGTCTGCTTAATTGGACTCAGGTGTATTTTGAAAGCCAAAATTCTGAGCTATCTTCCCACAAAGGCAGATGTACAGGGAAACCAACAAAAAAATAAAATAAAATAAAATGGAAGGATGACACCTTAGGTCCTATGAATATGATCCAGCTCTTAGAATGAAAATATGAATTTTCTAAAAATTTGATGAAAATAGTAAACACATCTCAAAAAAATTTAGTGTGCCATTCTAAGAGCATAATGAGTTGAACTACACTGTGATGGACACAGAGCTTTAGCATATTTTGCAAGGGTCTACTTTTTCATGACGCTTAACAGGTATTAACTGCCTTTAATGAACATATCTTTAGAGTTTGTGATAAATGGGCGGTAGACTTCAAAACTTGTTTTAGCTTATATACTCTCAGACTTATGAGGGACATTATTATTGTCATCAATAATATTATGAATAAGTATTTATTGAGCCTGCATCAATATAATGAGATCGCATTATCTTTTACAATCACCATGGTTGTAAAGATTAAATGAGACAATATATGTGACAATGCCAGGCACTGAATAAATGTTTACTAAACCTTAGCTTACTTAGGGTTCCTTCCCTCAAAAAGCAAACAGTCTGTTAGGGTTGCCCAATAAATTCTTGACCATAGTGAGATATTTCTATGATTTTGGTGGGAGAAGCATTCCCAATGATGCTATGGGAGTAGGGAAGGGCAGAGTCTTTTAAATCCAATTAGAAAAAATTATACTTAAAATAAGTTTTGAAGGACATATAAGAGTTAAATAGTACAAAAAATTTATTCAAAACTAATGAATGAAATCCCTGTGGAGGTGAGAAGAAATGTGATCAGAACGCTGGAAAGAAAGCCATTATAATATCTGGTTGGCATGTTACTCATGTTCACAGGTCACAAATACTCATGGGTAATTATGATGGCTCCTATGTGTGTTAATAAAGGCATCAAAGAAAATCTGACAAAATTAATTTAAAATGGAATAACTAGTTACCGTTGGTTACTTATGGAGACCCCACATTGGAAAAAACATGTTTTTCATTTTATAGTAACCAACATATTTAAATGTTCATTTTTTATCATTCAATAAATATTGCAATTAATTAAATGCTAAGTATAGACTACCAGAAAAATGTCTTATGCATGTATTTGCACTTAATAGTACTTTTGTCCTTTTATAAACATCTTTATTTTACTATTTATTCAAATAATTCCTTTCCAATGTGAATACGGAAAGCCTGTAAATTCCATCATCATAAGTGATACAAAGAACATGTGATTATTCATGAGCTTGAGTGTTTCCATTACCATAAGTTACTGTTAACTTAGAAAAATGACTATATCACTAAGCAACATTAACAATAATAATATAGAGTAGTAATATAATATATATTTGTTTATGTCTACCCACTTGATTTGAAAGTGTATGGCTCTGTGCCATTAAATTATCAAATGTTTATATTACTATGTAATATTAAGTGAAATAAGTGATTAGAAGATTATAGGAATGATTATTTCTCAAATAATGGTTAAAATTTTAAAAATCAAAGCTATTACACCATTAAAAGAAAAAAGTAGGAATACATTATTTTTTCCAAAGGTTATTAAGGAAGGCACACAAATTACTAGAGTACCAAGCCTAAAATGAATTTAAGTACACTTTTTTGGAATAATAAACTAAAAAAATAAAACATCATCAAGGTCCTCAGTATACTGACTTTTCTTGTCATCCAAATGCCTCATCACATTGCAAACCGGGCTGGGGAAGAAAAGGCATTCAGCCTTTGAAACTTTGGTTCAGGAGATTTCTCAACAAATACTGAAATCTAAAGTCAAGGAAACAATAGTGATATAGCAAATCCAATATTTCTTTCATTTTTCAATTAATCTATTAAGAATGACATTCCGATTTGACCAAGTTTAGTCCATTCTGTTGGGTAAAATTTATAGTGGGTGCTGTCCATCTGGCCGGCACCTGATCACTATGTCATAGCCCGTCTCTCCAACAGTCTTCAGGCTCCCATGGGGTAGAATTAAGATGTCAAACCACAACCTCTGTGGCCCAATATGGAGTCTTTACCCTAATCATGTCTATTTACCCATCCCCAGATGCTCCTTTCTTGTCTACTCCTCATTTTCTCTAGTCTATAAGAGTGGAAACTATGACATCATCTATGTGGTTTCATTATTTCCCTAGTGCCTAGAACGAATAAGATGAGTAAATGTGTTTAATAACATAAAATGAAACCCCATAAACAAATTAAATTCTTGTTTTTGAGATTATAATCACTTTATAGGTGGTAAACAAGGTATACCTTTTCTCATAAACAATAATTTGCTTATAAGCTTCAATTTTATTTTATTAACTGAATTTCCTTATCTTACCTTCTTTATTCTAAGCACCAGGGAAACAATGAAGCCACTAGACGATGCTATAGAATATTGAATTATAGACAGAAAGATCTTTGCAAGTTACAAGTTACATAAGTCTCCCCTTTTTAGTTACATACACAGAGATACACAAATTCATTATCTTGATTCCCACACAGGAATTTTTTTAAAGAAAAAAGATAAAAATCAAGGTAAAATATACATAAATAAATATCTTAAAGGGATTTTAGGAAGTTTAAAAGAATGTGTGTGTGTGTGTGGGGGGGGGGGGGGGGGGTGTCAGGTTATTATAAAAGGACACTTCTAAAAAGTCACCATACGCTGGGGGCGGTGGCTCACGCCTGTAATCCCAGCACTTTGGGAGGCCGAGGCGGGCGGATCACAAGGTCAGGAGACCAAGACCATCTTGGCTAACACAGTGAAACCCCGCCTCTACTAAAAATACAAAAAATTAGCCGGGCGTGGTGACGGGCGCCTGTGGTCCCAGCTACTTGGAAGGCTGAGGCAGAAAAATGGCGTAAACCCGGGAGGCGGAGCTTGCAGTGAGCCGAGATCGTGCCACTGTACTCTAGCCTCGGCGACAAGAGAGACTCCACCTCAAAAAAAAAAAAAAAAAAAAAAGGCACTATAATTACTTCACAGAATCACAGAATTCTTAAAACTGAAATCTAATGGAGTAAAAATCTGATACACTACAATGTGCAAGTTTTGAGTACAAAAGAAACCAAATACATATTTCCAAATATTTAAGTTTTGTATTTAAATCAACACTTAGACAAAACTATGTGTAGGGTATTCCTTTCCTTTGAGTCTTATTCTTTCTAGAACAATTAAACACACATTCCAGAACAGATTTTTTATCCTGGAAAATAATTTATTCTTGAACACTGATGGCAAATATAATTTATTTAAAAGATGATCAATAAAACTAACAATTGGTTATAATTTGGGCAAACCAATTTTATTTGCTTCAAAATGCATATGATGACTATTTTTTCCAATTATTACTTTCAAACCAGATGGGCAAGGTTGACTACTTGTGCTGAATGTCACAAGTACAGATTACTTTTATAATAACAAATCAGACAAATTGTTAGATTAAAATAACAATGGCAGATGCAATTTAGTATTGTTTGGATGTGTTTCCCCTCCAAATCCCATGTTGAAATGTAATCTGCAATGTTAGAGGTAGGGCCTGGTGGGAGACGTTTGGGTCATGGGGGTAGATGACTCATAAATGGCTTGGTGCCATCCTCTCAGTAATGGATGAGTTCTTGATTTATGAGATCACGTGAGAGCCGGTTGTTTAAATGAACCTTGCACATCCTCCCCTTTCTCTTGCTCCCTCTCTTGCCATATGACATGTCTGCTCCCACTTTGCCTTCTGACACGAGTGGAAGCTTCCTGAGGTCCTCACTAGAAGAAGATGCCAGAGCCACACTTCCTGTACAGCCTGCAGAATCGTGAGCCAAAATAAACCTCTTTTCTTTATAAATTACTCAGTCTCAGGTATTTCTCTAGAGCGGTGCAAGAGCAGACTAACACACAATTCCTTTCCTTTCTCATTCTTAAAACACGTTTCCCAATTTTATAACAAGTGCCATTCTATTGTTAGAAAGTATAGTCAGGGAGGTTTTGTTTGTTTGTTTGTTTTGTTTGTTTGTTTGTTTTGTTTTTAAAAAACAGGTAATTACTCAGTAGAAATTGTTTCACACTATAAGGTCAACAAACCTTCTAAAACGTGTCCATTAGAAAACACTAGTCAATATTTCCTTCTGACTTAAAATAAGAAATTTCAAAGATAATAAATGTATTCTTCATGGCTCAGGACATGCTGAGATTCAATGTGCAATCTTGGGCTTTATGTGTGACTAGTCCATAGTGGGAGATGGGAAAAAACAATAAAGAAAAAGAAATAATCACCTGCATCAAAATTGACAAGTTTCACCATAACCTCTCAGCGTTTTGGTTGCCAATTACACAAGTAAAAGAGTGTTATATAAGTAATGGGATTGATTGAGGTGAAGTAAATACAGAGCTAAAAGTGAGCATTTCTAGAAAATATTGTTTCCTTCCTAGCTTCCTTCCTTCTGACCTTTCTAAAATTATTTATTAAGCACTGTGCACCAGATGTGTTATTCGGCATTAGAAATACAACAGTGATATTGTTCAGAAAACAGAAAAGACTGCAGAGTGATTGTGGAGTACAAGTGAGGAGTGGTATGAGATTAGGAAGGCTGGAGAGCAGTGCAGCCTGATGGTTGTGTCTATTGAGATTGTTTCTCCCGGTTTTCTTTCTCCAGGTGCTAGAAAACCTCAGTAGTCAAGCGTTTTGATTAAGCTTATAGGGATTCATTTTTTCTACTTGGTTAAAGGTGCAAGGGAACGTAATCTTATGTTGTTCTAATGTATTTCTCTTAAAATAGATACATTATTTAACAGTAGCAGATAGTTGTCTAGTTGTGCCTAATACCCATATAAACCTCTTAAAAAATACTGACCACAAAAACTAATTCTGGTAAATTATTAAGATAAAAGAGTCATGCTTTTTATAAGCCATTACTAATTAGCTAATTGTTCATCATTTGGGGAAGAGAGATTTTTTTTCATAAAAATTGGCTATGAGATATCTTGGGTTCATCCACATGGTGTATGTAAGGACGAAAACTGTAAAATCTTCCATTTAGGATATATTTTGAACTGTGAGAAGAGCAAAAAATCATTAAAACATACAGTAATTATCCTGGTTCTACTTCTTACTATCGCTGTAACCCTACACAAACCTCAACCTATTTAAGCATTAATTTTCTCATCTTTATAGTAGAGATAATAAGTGTCTAGATTTGTGCAAATGAAATAACAAACGTGGATTCCTTGATATAATGGCTAGTAATTAATTCGCTGCAATTATGATTTTTTATTACAAAATTATCCACAATTGAATTAGCCACAATTGATTTATGCATCTATAAAGCTAAGAAAATTTAAGCCTTCAGGGTATAAGTCTAGATATAAATATCCACAACCTTGGCCCCTGTTTTCCCGTAGGTGCTCACATTTGTTCTAATGGTAAAATTTAGGTCTTCTCAATACTATTTACTTTACTTTTTTTTCCCAAGGCAACATAATTTCTATGTAAAATTAATGTATGATAAGACTCCATTATGATGCTTAATTCTGTGTATCAACTTGGCTAGGCTACGGTACTCAGTTGTTCTGTCAAATCCCAGTCAGCTGTTGCTGTGAAGGTACTTTGTAGATGTTATTCACATTTAAATCAGAAGACTCTAAAGTAAAGAAGATTACTCTCCATAATGTAAGCAGACTTAATCTCATAGGTTGAAGGCCTTAGGAGAAAAGACTGAGGTCCGTAGATGATAAAGGAATTCTGCTTCCAGACTGTCTTCAGCCTGAAGACTGCAGCACTGACTCCTGCCAGAACTTGCAGCCCACCACCCTGCCCTGCAGTTTGGGGCTTGTTAGCCCCAGTAACCACCTGAGCCAATTCCTTACAATCGTTCTCTTTCTCTTTCATCCCCCCACTCCCCAACACATATGCATTATCTTGGTTCCATTTCTCTGGAGAACCCTAACACACCCCTGTAATCTTTTTAAACTGTTTCTATTTGGGCCTCAATAATCTAGCACTATTCCAAAATTTAGCAGTCAGTCCTCATCAAGTCAATCATCAAAAAAAGGCACCTATATTTGCTGGAATATGGGGATAAAAATGATTTTAAATATCAATCTATTGATAAAGAAATAAACTCAAGACCTAAAAGTTTCAAAAGACCTTTGAATATCAGAAAGTATTATTAGTATGGCCTGAAAATCCCTCGTAACATCTCACTTACCTCAAACTTTTACAGTTACTAAGGCAAACCTGACTAAATACAATCATTATGACAGAAATGCCAAGGGTCGCATGCAAGAGAGGTAATCATTTTATACTTGGTCTTCACTAATGTAGTGTTAATTATAATATAGTCATTGGTGCTTGCCACATGCACAGACATAGAAGCAAAATAGTGGCAAATATTTAGCATCATACAGCGCTACCAAAATGTATCAACATATTTGCTATGGATTTTTTTCTGTTCAGACTGATGCATATCACAAGGGAAAAAAATAGTCATCCCATTTTTAAATGACTTCAGGTAATCCCAAACCCCTTAGCAATCCTAATATTTAATTGGCCTAAAATTAACTCCCTAGTGACAAAAAAGATACAGGAGTACAGAATTATGAAATCAGAGAACCAAATAATTATCAGAATTAATATGCTCCTGCCCTAAGAATTTGGGAATCTAAGATGCAGCTTTTCTGAGAAGGATAGAGATAGCTCGTTTTTGTTCTGCTAATTTTATTTTTTTTCACACAGCTGCCTCGTGGAAATATCACCATTAGATCCACTAGCAAGGGCTTTAATTTTATAGTCCTTCTATGACACTAAATAATCAAGCGATAAGTTTCTCAGGAAACACACTGAGTGTCTGAAACAACTTACTCTGTGAATAGCCATCAGGCCTTCTGATTCCTTAATTTTATTCTTAGATTTTTCTTGATTTTTTTTCTTAAACTCAGTTTGATACTTATCTGAGTACCTTGTGCCCTCTCTATATATATGAATGGTAGAAATAAGCATGTTTCTTATTCCCAATGGAAACAACAGCTTAATTAAATGATTTACACAGCCTTTTCTGATATTATTCTTAATATAGCCCTTAATAGTTTCAAGTGTACTGCAGTGAAGCTAGAAGGGAGTAGGACATTTGTGTTCTTTTGTGCTGTACCTCTGGCATCTGGAACAATACTGGCACATAGAAATGACTCATAAATCCTTATCAAGTGATTTGATCAATGAATAATCTCACATGCACTATTTTATACAAGTAACTTTCTTATGGCCAAAAGAGAAATCCTTTTTTAAATAATAAGACCAAGATTTAAAGAAGTAATTTACCAAAATCACACAATAAATAAGGGACAGAACTGAACATCAAATCAAGGTTCTTTGATTTCTCAGCTGGTGCAATTACCATGCACGGAGAATTGCACGGCTTGTAAATGACAAAGGAGATTATTGTGGAATGAAGTCAGTGTCATCTACTCTTTCAGAGACTCAATATAGTTTTTTTTTTTTCTGCTTTTAAGGTAAAACTAAGAACAAGTTCTTTTTCGTCTAACAAGGTAGGTTTTTTAATGGAGAATGCAGACTTACTGGATATGAGTTAAACAAAAGCAAGCCTTAATATTGATAGTAGTAAGTGACATACTTAAGAAGAAAAATGGATGGTCCCAAACCCAGGGAAAACTAAGGGTTACAACTTTCATAATTTCAGGTAAAATGTCATGCAAACTTGCATGCAGATTTCTCTCTCTCATCTCTCTCTCTCTCAATCTCAGTGTGCGTGTGAAAGAGAAACACACACACACACAGAGAGAGAGAGACAAAGAAAGACAGAGAGAGAAACAGAGAAAGAATGTAGCTAAAAGTGTACTTCTGCATCTGTCAGATCACAAGAAGCACTGCATCTGCTTTGGTCTGAGAGAGACAGTAACTCCACCATCATGAACTTAGGTATAACAATCTGCCAATCTGTCCTACACAGAATGTCACTGAAACGTGCTCTTTTATGGATCTATAACAGAGTACTGATGTGCAGTGATGGTCTTATTTTACACATAAGACCTCAGGTTTCTGAAAATACAGCCTTGAACCCAATCACATTCCTAATTCAAAAAACAGTACATATATCTAAATTCAAATAACTTCAATATAATAAAGTTACATCATCTTGCCGGTAGCTTTGGACCTATTGGTGTCAATGACTGTGTATTGTCATGTTAGGAAAGGGATAAAGTCTTTGTACCACGTAACTTTAGTTTGGAGATGCCTAACTCCCCACCTGCTCAACCTTGTGCAGCCAGAAGGGACAGAAAAGCCTCTGGACAGAGGTGACTCTTAAACAGAGGCCTGACTGAGGGATAGATAAACACAAGGAGAAAGTGCAGGAGCAAAATTATGTGTCCAGTAAAGATCTGGGCTCTTTGGAGGAATATGGCAAAGTCAGTCTGGTTGCAGGAAAGAGTGCAAGTTGGATATAATGTAAGTGAGGTTTCTTCACCTCCCTTAACAATTTTAGTTAATGAGGTAACAGAGAAACAATTATAATTGGGTCTGTACTTTCCATCAGACCTAAGGAGTCCAAGCTCCTAGATTCCATCACCGAGTACTGATGGTACCATTGGTATATGAATACTTAAATATCACTACAGTGTTAATTACTATGCTATATTTGGATGGGTTCATGTTTTCTCTGTTAAAATGGAGCTTAACATCTAATAATAATAAAATTTTGACTTATTTCAAACATGCTGGTATATTTTACTATAGTAATTAAAAATATGGCTTGAGGTTAAAAATAAACATATAAGAAGAAGATAATCATACAAAGGCCTAGGGAAAATGAAAATTACCAAAAAAAGGAGAAGCCTTTCTCCCATGAGTTGAAAAACCTGGCATCACAGCTGCTGATCTTTCTTGCCCTAGAACCACCACAACCCCGAAATGAAATGATACCACCTAGAGAAAAAGTTCAGGGCTGCAGTTTATAGAGAACACCATGTGGCACGCAGACTCTCCCTGAGTTGGTGGGCAGTGTGGTTGTGGGATGAGATTATGTTCTCCTCCTGATACTGTTGCTGGGAGTCTTCTGATTCTATAAATGGTTTATCAATGAGCACTGAGTTTGCCAGGGGCATAATCCCAGGGAGCAGAAGGAGCTAGTAATGAGATAGAGGGAGATTATTTTTTTCCACCTTTTTAATGGAACTATGCAAAGGAGAGGCTGTGATTTCCTCTCTACACCAGTACGGGATTCTGCACATAGTAAACTCTTATTAAGCTAAAATTATTGAAAAATAATAGACACCATTTGTCACTAGCTCTGTATTGTGATTTCATTTGGAATTTCTTATAGCCACATTCTTATGACAAAGTATGTAATACCTGAACAAAGAAAGGAAAATAGTAGTAAGTTTATATGGATTAGTAAATAATATACTAATACAATAATATTGAATAGTTTCAGAAACACAGTATGTTCCCAAAGTGCTACAGAAACCACTGGAAATACAATTTTCCTAATTAATGTCAGTTGATGTAATAAACATCACTTCAAAAAATTAATTACTTGTATTTAAAATACACACGCACATACTTATAGAGGCTGGAAAGGGTACTTTAATGAGAAAACTTTGCACATTCATCCTTTCTTATAGGCTAATATGACAAATATCCTTTTTATAAGATACTATTAATATGTCTTCTCATTTGTAGTTAATTATTCTCCATCTGGCAAAGTCTCCTTTTTAAAAAAAACAAAATGTTGATTTGCATAAAAACAATTAGATGACCTATAACCTATAGTAATACTAAACAAGTCAGGAAAAATACTGAGAAGAAAATTTTGCTCAGTCTAAGAATACTTTAATAATTTCCAGAGGGAGAATTTGAATACTGGCTAAATGTTTATGGCAAGAATATACTAGGAAAAACTTAACTCCATACTAGATGGTAAAACTTCTGATGTTGGACATTTAGGTTCATTCACCACTGACTCTCTGGCAGTGACTTATCTTTGTACTTTGCAAATGCTGATTAACTGTTTCTTGACTGAAATTACAGGACATTAATAAAAGTCATATCCTTTAGTAGTAAAAGCACTGAATTAAAACGACAAAATTTTCCCAATGTTTAATTGTGAAAAAATTTCATGATTAGGCACAGAGTTATATATTTTTAAATGCAGGAATTTATATTGAATTATGGCTTCTGTGCTGGTAATTTTACTGGATATAATAAATATAGAGTTATTAGATAAATTCAGCATGTGCTGAATTTAAAGAATTTTATGTCACTTGAACTTTTGCATAAGTGTTTGTAAAATACTCTTGCCTAAGATGGAAGATTAGTGCAACTAACCTTTCAAGAAGGTCAATTATATAAAATTGCTACCTAATAGTATTCTAGCTGTCCATTTAATATTCATCTAATAACTTTAAAATTTATTTCAGAGTTGCATTGACTGAAAATTATATGGAGCTTGGTAACGATAAAATATTTCAAGGCTTAAGTTTTATTAAAATACGAGAACTGGCATGGTGCTCCTTTATAAAGGGAGGGATCATGCAGCAGAGGAGACAGTGATATATCATCTTTAAGCAGATAATGTTTTATTTATGTCAAGACAGCTGAATATGAGTCTGGGCATCCAAAATTCACCCTAATCCTCAGAGACATTTATGTTAATAATCTCTTGCAAGGCACTCTAACTCTTACCATTTTGTAAGATTTAGTAAGTAATAAGTAATACAGTTTAGACCAATGTAGAATTTAGTGTTTAAGGAGAAAATGTCATTAGAACTGCTACGTCCACTTGCCATCTTTATCTCCATTGCTCTAGTCCAACCTGCCATCTCTCACCTGAATCATGCAACAGCCTTCTCACTAGGCTACTTAATATCCATTCTAAACAACATTTACCTTCCTAAAACTTGTTTTCAATTCTGCAACCAGAGAAATCTTCTCAAAGTAAAAGTCTCATCATCTCATTTCCTTATTTAAAATCCTGTTTTACTGGAGTCCCACTGCTCATAGGACAAAAACAAAATCTTAGTCTGTCTTGCAAGCTCGCAGTGTGGGGTCCCCGTAGCCTCTCCCACTTTAGCCACCTAAGCCTTCTTTAGCTCCTCACACCCACCAAGCTTCTCTCTCCACAAAACATTTGTGTGAATACCTCTTCTGCCTAAATACACTGACCTTCTTTGACTAATTAACTCCTACTCTCCCTTCAATTTTAGCTCCCAAATTAGATACAATTTTTCTTTTTAAGGCTTTCATGGTCTTGTATATCTTTTTGTATCTCATATACAATGTGTGTATCACATATATGTGCATACATATACACAAGACACACACAATCATATATATATATACACAAAAGCACACTATATACACAATGTATATCTAATTTTTAGCACACACTAAGGCATAACAAGTTATATTAACTATGTTCAAGAACTATAAATAATTTCATGCTAGGGAATAGAGAAAGAAGGTCTCGAATTTGAAGACACAGAAGAGGCATTCTCATAAAATTCTAAAATCTTACAAAATAAAACCCCCCAAAATAGTACCATTCCAAGTTATTTATTTCCATGACAGTTTTTTGATAACTTTTCTATAATGAACAGTGCTAAATTATGATGCTTCTTGGGGAAGGTGATTATATTTTTAGTACCATCAAATAGATGTGTTAAGTGCTGCTTAGAACATGACAATATAGTCCTAGCTCAAAGATTTTCTATAAATAATTCTTCCTTAGATTTATGATCTTCTTTTTATATTGTGGCAACACAGTCCATGAACTACTGTTATTTTTAAATTTGGTTTCAAGTTAATGTATTTTAGCTAAGGACTATGCCACAGTTGCTTGAAATTCTATTTTTAGTATCACATTATAAATTCTCTGAATGTAGACAAAATTAAATCATTTGCCAGTGTCAGCTTTTTCTTTTGGGACTCAGTCATGCATACAACCTATAATAGACAATTCATGCTGTACAATTAGAACTTCAGGTAAAAAGTATTTTTTTCTCTTCATTTTCTCTGAAATACATTAACATAAACTAACGAATGAAATACACAGATAAACATTACATTGACAAACAGCTATGATTAATAGCTATGAAACACTAATAGGTTTTTCATAAAGACATTAATATGTAGACATAATCTGGCTCCCTCTATACCTCCGTGCACTTCTCTAGACCACATAGTGTAATGGGAGCCTGCCGCAGATCAATACAGTGAATAAAGATAGAATAATTTAGAAAATATTTAAATATATAATCACTAAACTTGACTAATAAATATATAGCAATTTTTAAATATTTCTATAAAATATTTTCAAAAATAAAACTGACCTTGTTAAGGTTAAAAAGCAAGAGTTGTACAGAATGTGTTTTCTAAGTTAGGTATATAGGTATCAGAGAAAGCAAGGCATATTAGTAAGTGAAAAAAGCAACTTGCAGAGAAATATAAGTTCATTTTTTTCAAAGAATATCATCTCTCTCCTTCCTTCCTTCCTTCCTTCCTTCCTTCTATACATGTATCGATAACATATAATATATACACATTTTTAGTGTTTACATGTACATTTGTAAAAGCATCTGATGTATGTGCAAGAAAAAACAGTTAAAATACTGTTACACATATTTTACAATTGTATATTTTAAATTAAATAAATAATTCTAAATTAAACAAAGAGGCTCCCAAAGTCAGCTACATAGCGATGCTCAATATATGCAAGTGAAGACTCCTGTTATTAGAAATTAGTAATTTGATATTCTTTATAGTTTTCCAACCTCATATTTTTCCTCTGAAAATTTAAGTTCACATTTTTGTGCTATTCTTAATGGAGATAGAAAATATCTAGACATAAGACTTCTTATTTTAAAATAACCATTCATGTCAAATGATGGAGTCTCAGAATTTGAAGTGACCAAGAGATCAAAGTGTGAATCCCTTATTTTTAAGCTGAAGCATTTAAGCTTAAAGACTATTACCAATTTAGCCTTAACTTCCCTGAGCCTAATATTTAAAAGTTCTAGTTCTTATACTTGCCTTGTATTTTATATTTTTACAACTCTTAACTTTTTCCATTCTCCAATTGTTTGATCACTAAATTTTAACAGGTTATATGACTTCAGGATTCAAAAAGTAAAATGTTGAAAAGCAATGTACATTAAAAACTCACCTCAAGGTTCTATTTCCACCTACCCAATCCAATTCAATTCACTCTACACAGTCACACTGATTATTGTCAAATGAATGTATAATTGATCTTTTAACTTTCCCAAGGTAATGCATCAAAAGTGGTATTTGAGAATTATCTGTTCAAATCTTTACTTTTGATCCACTGAGTATTTGGTCTATTTCTTTATAATCTTTAGTTTGTGATAAGAGTAGAAAATCTTTTCCCCATTTTGTCATTTACCTTTTGACTTCGTGAGATCTCTTGCTATGTAAAAGCTTCTAATTTTTATGTGATCAAAAGCATCAATCTTTTCTTTCAGTTTTCTTAATCTTGAATGCCAGAAAAGCCTTCTCACTCTGTGGTTATAAATAAATATCCTACGTTTTCTTCCAGAAGTTTTATTGCTTTGTTTAAATGTACGTTTTTAACTTTTGGAGCCAAAATTATTCCAGGCTGATACCAGATACCACGCATAGTGCTGGGTGATGCAGCATTGACAAGATAAGCAGGTAACCACCATCATGGAATGTAAAATACAGCAGAAGAAGCAGCCAACCATAACCCTGATTCAAATAAAGTGCAATGGAATTCATGAGACAAAAAGGTCAGGATTTTATGGGAGCATATAACAGGGACATTTAATCAAGTCTAGGAGAGACGAAAAGAAAAAAATCATCATAGGAAAGTGACATTTAGGAAGAGGTAGGAAAGAAAACTACTGGCCCTTAGTCCACTGAAGGAGGAAGCAGAGGAAAGAGGCAAGAAGAATGAAAGTGCTCCAGGAAGAGGTTTCCCTTTAGAACATGCCAGCCTCTTGGAGTAGAATCTTCATTGGAGTATGAAATCTATAATTCCTTGGTGGGAGGGAGGCAATGATGGGAAATCACAAGAAATTTTTTTAAAACCCCGAGGTTCAGATATAGGTATTCTCAATACAACAGTGGCAGAAACTCATAAAGTGTAAAGCTGGTTTGCTCAACACCGCAATATGAGATTTTACAACTTTTTCCCTATATAAGTCTTCAGTTTTCCATTTACAGTTTCTATCCCTTCACTCACCCCATTGATTATAGCTACAAATTTACAGTATTTGATTTGAAATAAACTGACAAAACAGTACCTCCCTCAAATATTATAGATATGCTTTTGCCATATACCTCTTATCAACCTTTCCATATCACCTATTTGGTGAATAGTTATCCACTTTTAGCTTCCACATTGAAGAGAAAGTAATTATTTCTACCAAAAGAATTACATGTCCATTGTTTCACACACAAAACACAAAAGGATACACTCTGCACTGATGGACATGGATTGTGCCTGAAATAGAAAGGGTTACACCAGTTAAATAGTAGCAAGAAGTTTGCCTAGCCTATTGATAGAAAACAAACCTCCATAGAAATTAGTTGATAAAGACTCATACAGAATGATATACTTAAACAGTAACATAATCAAACATGAAATCCCTTGGTGGTATGACCCCTAAAGTAATGATCAACTCCCAATGTTGACCTGACCATTTGAGATACACAGAAAAGGCCCAAGCCTTATCAGACCTGTTCGTGTAGTCTCAGTTAGCCATAATGCCTAAATGTAATTCCAAGATTCTTAGTGATTATAAATAGATCCTAATACCCACACCTACATAGAGTATGTTGTCTGAAAATATTGGTACAGCAAAATGAAAAGAGTTCTTTGGATGGCTGGTAGTGAGAGTGGCACAACTAAGCGAATGTACTTAATGTCACTGAACTATGAAAAATGATTAAGATGGTAAATTTCATATTGTTTATATTTAATCACAATTTTAACGAGACATAAGGATTTAAAAAGCAAAACAAAATTTTAAAAATGTGCATTAATGATATAAAGTAGGTCATTCTAGACAAATCCATTTTATTTTCCCCACAGAACTCTTGAAGAATTACATTTTGATGCCCAGGATGGGTGTTGGGAATGGGCAAAAATATCAGTAAACCTCAACTCTGATGGTTATTTCTGTATTTGCTGTATGTTGCGTTAGCATACTACATTAGTTTTAGTTAAGACTCTAATACTAACATTTTCAGATAAACATTATAGCACACATAAGGCATCTGAGTGAATGGTTATATTTGATTGAATTTAGCTTTTATTTAAAAGACAAAAATATTGCCATCACTATTTCCAATAACTTCATTAGGAAAATTCCTTTCCACACTTAACCAATCTTGGGTCCTGTACACGTCCAATAAGTTTTATCTGATATGTTACCATACACTAGCAAAACAGATTTTATTATAGGATAATATATACTGCCAGACAACATTAAGTACTTACAGACATAAGGATTGTTGAAGAGCAATTTATTTCTATGATTAAACTTCATGTTTGTTTTCATGACATCTGAGGCTCAGTTGATCTAAAGGAAGAGCTATTAACTAAAATATTTGCTGCAAACTCTGGAGCGTTTAAAAGAAAGACTTTTTTTTCCTCATTGAGATAAGAAGATACCTATATGATCTATACAAAATAAATTACTTATTTTCAGAAAAAAATAAACACTAAAATTCCTTCTAAATTGTAGAAGATATTAAAACTAGTCACACACACACACACACACACACACACACACACATTTCAAGCCAATATTTAAAGTTCTTTGCAAGAGTCTATTATTGTATTGAGGGTTTAATAAGACAAATGCCGATTTCTGGTTTGTTTTGTTTTGAGATGGAGTCTTGCTCTTGTTTCCCAGGCTGGAGTACAGTGGTGTGATCTTGACTCACTGCAACCGCTGCCTCCAGGTTCAAGTGATTTTCTTGCCTCAGCGTTCAGAGTAGCTGAGACTACAGGCACCTGCCACCACAACTAGCTAATTTTTGTATTTTTAGTAGAGACGGGGTTTTGCCATGTTGGCCAGGCTGGTCTCCAACTCCTGACCTCAGGTGATCTGCCAGCCTCAGCCTCCCAAAGTGTTGGGATTACAGGCGTAAGCCACTGTGCCCAGCCAATTTCTGGCTTTAATAATCTTTGAAAATGCAGTAATTCTGAAGCCCCATAGTCACCAATGTGAATAATGTGTTAAATTCAGGATCTCCTTGAAGGTAGAAAAATTGCTTCAATTAATCATTACTTTGGTGTATGGCTCTCCTTTTTAAAAAACCTGTCATCCTCAAAGAATTGATATCATTTAGCCACGCTCTATGTGATTCTATTTTGTAAAAAATTGAGAACCAATACACTGCTCACTTCTAACTTCCTACTACTGACTTTTATTCAAGCAGCGATGCCCTCTATGAGCCAGTGCAATCTTTTTGGCTTCTATTTGGAAGGGTGCCTTTTGTGTTATCTGACCCTACTGTTCCATTCTTAAAAGCAGAAACGGTATGATCTGAGGTGAAGAGGAAAAGCTCTTCCACTCTCAGTTAAAAATTCAGATTTGCTCAGATCTGTCTTTCTTTACTTTCTTAGTGACAGAAGCTCACATGAATAAATGCCTCAGGGCAATGTTGCGCTATTTGAGAACTCTTTAAGTTTTGAGCTAAATTAAAGACCCCTGAAGAGTTCTTATTCTTATCTCCTACCATTTAATTAGCTAAATATTATCAGGTTCTTTATAATATAAGGGCTATTCTTAAGTATGCTACCTGTGGACAGAGCCTTGAAGGTGTGTGACTAAATCCCAAAACTAGAGAGGAATGTATCCAAAGGCTCCAGGCTAGAGCAAGGATGTCTAAGGTGTCAAAAGTAGTTTCCATATTTGTGAATCAATTATTTGTAAGTATGATTATCATTAAAAACAATATGACTTGAGATGGTATCAATTGCCTTCAACTATGGCTGAAGCAATCTTTTTTTTTTTTTTTTTTTTTTTTTTTGCATGAAATGCACATAATCTTCTGATCTTGCTCAACCCTCAAAGCCATTTATGGGCACTGGGTACACTTGTGTGTTGGGGAGATAGTCTCCAAGGATTTGGTATTTCTGCCCATCCTCTAAGCAAAAAACTTTGACAGCTTTGTTCATGGAAATCTACAAAGCTGCTGTGGGGGCAGGGAGCAGATTTGCTTATGCACCAGGGTCATAAAACTAGGTCTCCCTCCTCTCCTGGAGATGTTTCAGGGTGATAGAGAAAGTGTCTCCCTCTGGATCAGAGGGCAGATTGGTTTCCCGACCCATAAAATATGAATAATGTCTCTCTCTAAAGTGGAGGATGAGCAGGTTTGCTTGAAGTCCCCTTATAAGTCGGGATTTCCAAGACTCCTCAGCCGTGGCACAGACCCACCATGTGTATAGTGTCTACCCAGGCTTCCTCCACATCGCCCCCATAGGACCCGGGGGGATGGGGATTTGACGTGAACTTGAAGCTCATGCTGTCTGCTGTGCTGTGAGTAATAAACAGCTACATCATTCGGGTGCGTTGTCTCCTCACTGGCTCAACCAATGGAAGCTTGGCAAGGACCACCTGCACCTGCAATATTTGCTGCTGCTGAGGATCAGCTTGAGTACTTGACAACACGGACCCCAGTTGTAGGTAAATGAAGATAAATCAATACAATGTTTTTAGTAATAAAGTATAGCCTTTAAAAGTGACTAGTCACAATTGTTTTATGCAATGATAGGAATTATATTATTTATAACTATTTTTGCCAACATAGGTCTATTCAGCCTTGATGGCAGATAGCTTGTTTTGTATGTTATTTTCCCCATCTTTTTTGACTCTTTATATCTCAATTTAGAAAATCTAGTAAACCTATAAATTATTGTAAATGGCAATTATTTCTAACACTGTGAAGCCCTTCGGAATACTCAGATTGAACATGGGCTCAGAAATTCTGAGTGTTTTCTTATAATTTTCCATTAAGGGCCATTTCTAGCACTCGTTCAAATGCCAAGTCAGTGAGCAGGGCACAGTTAAAACTTGAAAGCTGAGGGCAACACAGAGAATCCAAGTCTGACTTTTGACTGCCTACAGTCCCAGGAAATTATTTCTCTCTGCTTTTGCCACATTTGGTTGTGGTTTTTACACACGATCAAGTACATATACAAAAATACTTTCTCAACCCTGGCCAAGATAGCACAGACAGAAGACCGATTGGGGTGTTTCGCAAATGTGAGAGGTGGGTAACCACACTGCACTCCTGTGCTGCGGCCCGTGGCTGCATTGCCTGCAACGCCCTGCCTGCTGCTGCCTGACTGGTTGGCAAGACGAAGCTCTCCCTGGTGGCCGCGTTGCTGCTGCTGCTGCTTGGTGTGGCACGTTTGAGGAGAAGGACAAGAAGGAGGACGTGGGCACGTTGGTCTGCGTCAATCTGGGGACCACCTAGTCCTGCGTCTGCGCGTGGAGATCATCGCCAACAATCAGAGCAACCGCAACACGCCGTCCTAGGTGGCCTTCACTCTTGAAGGGGAGCATCTGATCGGCGATGGCGCCAAGAACCAGCTCACCTCCAACCCCGAGAACACGGTCTTTGACGCCAAGCGGCTCATCGGCCGCACCTGGAACGACCTGTCTGTGCAGCAGGATATCAAGTTCTTGCCGTTCAAGGTAGTTGAAAAGAACTAAACCATACATTTGAGTTGATATTGGAGGTGGGCAAACAAAGACATTTGCTCCTGAAGAAATTTCTGCCATGGTTCTCACTAAAATGAAATGAACCGCTGAGGCTTATTTGAGAAAGAAGGTTACCCATGCAGTTGTTACCATACCAGCCTATTTCAATGATGCCCAATGCCAAGCAACTAAAGACATTGGAACTATTGCTGAGCTAAACATTATGAGGATCATCAATGAGCCTATGGCAGCTGCTATTGCTTATGGCCTGGATAAGAGGGAGGGGAAGAAGGCATCCTGGTGTTCCACCTGGGTGGCAGAACCTTCAATGTGTCTCTTCTCACCATTGATAATAGCGTCTTCAAAGTCGTGGCCACTAATGGAGATACTCATCTGTGTGGAGGAGACTTTGACCAGTGTGTCATGGAACACTTCATCAAGCTGTACACAAAGAACACTGGCAAAGATGTCAGGAAAGACAACAGAGCTGTGCAGAAACTCCAGAGAGAGGTAGAAAAGGCCAGACAGGCCCTGTCTTCTCAACATCAAGCAAGAATTGAAATTGACTCCTTCTGTGAAGGAGAAGACTTTTCTGAGACCCTGACTCCAGCCAAATTTGAAGAGCTAAACATGGATCTGTTCCAATCTACTATGAAGCCCATCCAGAAAGTGTTGGAAGATTC
Organism: Macaca thibetana thibetana; assembly: GCF_024542745.1. Classification (NCBI taxonomy): domain Eukaryota; kingdom Metazoa; phylum Chordata; class Mammalia; order Primates; family Cercopithecidae; genus Macaca; species Macaca thibetana. Next base: position 25,668,354 of record NC_065582.1, on the reverse strand, counting down.
TGATTTGAAGAAGTCTGATGTTGATGAACTTGTTCTTCTTGGTGGCTCTACTCGAATTCCCAAGATTCAGCAACTGGTTAAAGAGTTCTTCAATAGCAAGGAACCACCCAGTGGCATAAACCCAGATGAAGCTGCAGTGCATTGTGCTGCTGTCCAGGCTGGTGTGCTCTCTGGTGATCAAGATACAGGTAACATGGTGCTGCTTAATGTATGTCCCCTTACACTTGGTATTGAAACTGTGGGAGGTGTCATGACCAAACTGATTCCAAGGAACACAGTGGTGTCTACCAAGAAGTCTCAGATCTTTTCTACAGTTTCTGATAATCAACCATTACAATCAAGGTCTATGAAGGTGAATGACCCCTGATAAAAGACAATCATCTTCTGGGTACATTTGATCTGACTGGAATTCCTCCTGCTCCTCATGGGGTCCCACAGATTGAAGTCACCTTTGAGATAGATGTGAATGGTATTCTTTGAGTCACAGCTGAAGACAAGGGTACAGGGAACAAAAATAAGATCACAATTACCAATGACCAGAATCCCCTGACACCTGAAGAAATCAAAAGGATGGTTAATGATGCTGAGAAGTTTGCTGAGGAAGACACAAAGTTTAAGGAGTGCATTGATACTAGAAATGAGTTGGAAAGCTATGCCTATTCTGTAAAGAATCAGATTGAAGAGAAAGAAAAGCTGGGAGGTAAACTTTCCTCTGAAGATAAGGAGACCATGGAAAAAGCTGTAGAAGAAAAGACTGAATGGCTGGAAAGCCATCAAGCTGCTGACATTGAAGGCTTCAAAGCTAAGAAGAAGGATCTGGAAGAAATTCTTCAGCCAATTATCAGCAAACTCTATGGAAGTGCAGGCCCTCCCCCAGTAGCAAAGAGGATACAGCAGAAAAAGATGAGTTGTAGACACAGATCTGCTAGTGCTGTAATATTGTAAATACTGGACTCAGGAACTTTCCTTAGAAAAAAATTGAGAGAAGTTAAGTCTCAAATGTAATTGGAATCATCACCTCAGAGTGGAGTTGAAAATGCTATAGCCCAAGTGGCTGTTTACGGCTTTTCATTAGCAGTTGCTCACATGTCCTTGGGTCGAAGGCAGAAGAATTGGCCATCTTAAAAAGCAGGTAAAAAACCTAGATTATGGCATGTGTTCACCTTCAAAATGTTCTATTTAACGATTGGGCCATGTGCATCCGGTGTAGGAAGTTTCTTCTGCCGTAAGTGACACCAATAAATTTTAGTTATTTACACTGGTCTAAAAATACTTTCTCAAAGGAAAAATTTTTAGAAAGAGTATCCGAGAATGTCCAACTTTTGACTGTTGACTTCAATCTTCATATGAAATCCTGTTATATTTGCATGATAGGAAGTTTTTCTCCTTCAGCCTTGAAGCAATAGTTTCAGACTTTTTAGGACAGAGGACACATTACCGAGCTAGCCACTTGGGCATGTCCCTTGAAATCATGGGTACTCCTTTTGTGTTTTTAGTATCAAGAAGCAATTGTTTTTATTGTTGTTTCTTTGTTGTTATTGTTGTTTGTTTGTTTCATTTCAAACACTCAGGAAATTGTCATTCCCTAAATGGTCAGCTGACCTCAGGATAGATAAACAGAACTCTGTAAATCTCTTTGCATACTGAAAAGAATGGCATTGTCTGATAGTGATTGGATCATAATCATAATTTTCATCATTTTCTTCAATATGCAATGTAAACAATACTCAGACTATGGATTGAAAGTCAATGCAAAGTCCTTTTAATTAAAGTAAATTTGTTATTTCTTAATCCTCATATAGCTGAAGTTGAATCACCATTGCATACCTCCCTCATGCTGTGTTTGCACAAATGCAAAGAGCAAATTCATACTCTGCACATTAATTAATACAGCTATAAAATAAAGTATCTGTTAGAATACATATTAGAAAGTAATTACTTTTACAGAATATGTCATTAATTCAGTGTGTCATCACGCATTGTTATTTAACAAAGAAATGTTGCCAATAACTCATTTTGTTTTCTCTCTGGGTATAATATTTGTAATTATCTCTGCAATTATTTCTACAAAATTTTTGGAAATAGTATTATTTATTCTTCTTTTTGCTTTGAGAAATGCAATTTTGAATGATGACCCTAAAGTTGTGTGCCTTCTCCACGAACAATTGTAGAGTTAATCAAGTTTGTACAGGGAAATGTAATTTTGCACTTATTCTGAAAAATCACAATTTGGAAGTTTTATAAGTAATATGTTAAAAACTAGAGGCAAATGGATTGTTGGAATCCAATATAGTCTAGTTTTCTGAGAGTCATATTTCTTATTTGCCCCATTTTTAAATGGATTTCTTTGAAATCTCTACAATAACACTTGCTGACAGATACATATTCACATCCTATATTTTTATACTCAAATTCTATTCATGATAAATATTTACTATATCCTATGTGTTGTAACATTGTGTTTCTATTCTTATCATTGTAATTATGACTCAGGAATTGCTTTTAGGTAATTAGTTTATTTGGAGAAACTAGTAATAGAACACAACCAATGGTAAAATATGACAACTAAAAATTTGATAAGCCTACATAAACCAATGACAAGAAAAATCTCAAGAACAATTATACCTCTAAAGTAAATATTAGGGAGAAAATTGACATTGCAGTACATTCCTAACAAGTAAGAGCATAGTCATTACTAAAAACAGAACAGAATTTCTATAAAGATTATCTTAATTTGTAAATTGCTAAGTATAGGATTATATTTATTCATATTTTACTCTAAAAGTTCATAATGTCTGTAACCAGGAATTTGTGGACTATATTTTAAAACAATATTCTTTTAAATTCATACATCCTTGCTTTACTTTTACCTTAGGATTTACTGTTTACTTATATAAGTTTAGGAGAATTTAGCTTTTAAAACCACAAACTGAATGATTAATTATGTTCAGCTTCAAAGTAAATATTATGATGCAAAGTCTTCCATCATGAGCCCTCATTAGAGAGTCAATCATTCAGGTAGCCAATACCAGCAAAGTAAAAAGTTAGCTATCTTTGATTTTCTTGTTTCCATCATTCAACAAGTATTAACTGCGACTTTTTGGACAGTGTAGAATAAAGTGGGTTCCACTTGTCCAAATGTTTCAAGTGGAAAGTTACAAGTTATAATACTGGAAATTACAAGAAGGAATTAAAAACACTTCAGTCACTCTTGAAGCACCTGGGGCTACTTCTGCTGGATTCCTTCCCCCTAAACAAGATAATAAAACAATAAATCATAAAATTTGAAAGTATGAAACATTTATAAAATTTTTAGCGGTACATTCAAGTTAGGCATGCCAGAAAGTCCTCTTCCCCTTAAGAAATTACTCACAACACCGTACTGGGAACTTGTAGCTGCTATGCCAATGACCTTTGTCTTCTACTAGGCACTTTTTGGAAGAACATTCCTTATGAAAAGTTCTAGGCACAATTTGAGTTTCTGAGACTAGTTAGAGGGAGGATACTGTTACCCACTGCAGTGCCTATGTGACTTATCTGTATCCCTACCTGGCTCTTGTTGCCAAATACCTACGCCTGTGTGACATAGCTAAATTTTTACTGAGCTCTAACTCTGCTTATTTTTAGGAGACAGGATGTCTGTGGTCAGAGGCTATCTCTTAGGCAGCTTATTTGACCTCTGAAGGACTCTAGCTTCATTATTATCCAATTTTCACACTAAATGACACTCCCACTGGTGCCATGACACTTGACAATCACTGTTAATCACCTCTTTTGGAAGACGCCAAAAAAGATCAAAAAAGAGGGCTGGCCTTGATTTCAAGCAAATCTCTGTCCCCTTCCAAGAAAAAGCATGACTATTCTTCTGCTTGTTCTTAATTCCCCACACCTTCATTAAGGATACCCTATATCTGTAAATTCCCAGTTCTCAGGAGCCATGAAGTTGATTTGCGAGCTATGCTCCCACTTCTCCAATTCCGAAGCCATTGGACTAAAGCCTGCACTGCTGAACTCTCACTTTTGGTTTTATGTATTGGCTTCATGACACAGAACATGAAAGAGCTTCTTCTGGAATAATGAGGATCTTCAGTAACAGTGACTCCTTCACTTGGATTTGTTCAATTGAGTACGTGGAATACACTTCACATGTCAATGTGGCTGCTGGCTGCCCGGGCATTGACAATCCAGTGGATGTTCTATGAGGGCAGTTTCCTAGTCTGCTCATTATTTCATCTTCGGTGCTAGAATAATTATTATGACATAAGAAACATTTTAAAAATGAATGGGTAAATGAACAAATGCTGTCCAAAATCACCCTGCATCTGTCAACTAGAATGCTGCAAAGATCTACAAATTTCAGACCAGTAGTCCAATGTTTGTCACATAATTTCCAAAGACTCTTGTAGTAAACAAGGTGTCTCCATAAGAAGCAATTGGCTTTTGTTAACTTACCCTAAGAAGTTTCATTTCTGTGGTTAGAAGTTATTAGTAAGTGGCTTTAATGTTCTAGGCTTTTAGCACATTCTAGTCTAAAACTCATTTTAAAGGTCTTGATGACTATGGTTCAAGATTAGCAAAAATGAGCTATCTCTCTCAAAAGTGGGTAATGTCGACCAGAATCATCACCACATAAGAATATCAGGAAACTGAGGTAGAAACACAATAAGGTATAATACTCCCACTGCATTATAGTGAATCATAAATTAAAATTTTGTCCTCATGACTACATTACACACAAGCTCCATTTCTTTTTCTGTGAAAAGACAGAAAGGTAAGAAACATAATTTTAATTTTAATTGTGTGGATTTTTTTCTTTTAGCTTTTTTTGCCTATAGTGCCAACAAAGTATTAAACTTTAATGCCACAGCAGTATTCTAATTTCTAAAATTACTTTAAGAAACAGATTAAGGGCACGGCAGGTGGGAAAGGCACGATGACTTCACTGGGAGCATAATGCGAGAACAATCATGATGGACGAACAAATCCAGCTAATGGAAAACATCCCATTTCACATTTCTTACCATCGTAATATAAAATAAAACATAATTAATTTTTTTTCAAAAAACTATTTTCATTTTAGTGTTTAATTACCTGGTGTCTGTCAAAATCTTGCAGTTAATTAACTTTTCACACTCACAGCCTGCATCTCTTAATTGTATGCTGTCATTTTACAATACAATTTAGCAGCATAGCACTGACTAATATCAAAATGTTAAGGTCAAGTTCTATGATGCATTTAATGGATTTTCAAAAGCGAGAAAAGCATGGTGTTAACTATTTGATATCAAATAATAACATTCAAAAATTTAATATTTCAGAAATTCTAAAATTAATTGTGTTATGCTAACTTCTAACACATCATTATAGACACCTGAAAACTTCACTTAGTATGAAAAGTAAAATTATTATTATTTTTATTATACTTTAAGTTCTGGGGTACATGTACAGAAAGTGCAGGTTTGTTACATAGGTTTACATGTGCCATGGAGGTTTGCTGCACCCATCAACCCGTCATCTACATTAGGTATTTCTACTAATGCTAAGCTTCTCCTAGTCCCCTATCCCCCAACAGGCCCAAGTGTGTGATGTTCCCCTCCCTGTGTCCATGTGTTCTCATGTTTCAACTCCTACTTATGAGTGAGCACATGTGATGTGTTTGGTTTTCTGTCCTTGTGTTGGTCTGCTGAGAATGATGGTTTCCAGCATCAGCCATGTCTTTTATTTTTATTTTATAGTCACTCATTAGCTCTAAGTTCTTTGAGGACATGATTTATTCTTTACCAAATCTTTGTATTCCCTCTAAAAGACCTAGAAATTTTTTTTTCTTGTAACCAGCATTCATATGTTTACCAAATAAACAAAAGGAGAATATTTTTCCAAATGCAATTTTACATGTAAGATCTCAGAATTCTATGGTACTATAAAAAAGGATTAAAAAGGAGAAAATTTATTTTTTACGTTAATGGGAAGTGTGATATTAGGATATTATAAATATTTTAAACAAAGCTATTGGGTAAAATATAATCAAACTAAGTAAGATATATACCTCAAATTCTCTAGAATCTTTTTATACCAACAGTTTCTCAGACAAATGAAAATAGAAAGTTATTCTCACGTTGTGCATTAGAAGGGACCTGCACATTGTGCACATGTACCCTAGAACATAAAGTATAACAATAAAAAATAATAATAATAAAATAAAATAAATAAATAAAAAAGAAGGCACCCTGGATTACTGTCTGTGCCCTCATTCTAGCGCTATGACTCCCTGGATTGTGCTTGGGACCTAGAATTGAAACCCTGATAGTCTCACTTTCATGATCTATAAAATAAGGGAATTTCTAACTAAAACAGACCAGGAAGATCATACAGACCAGCAATAAAGTTCTACAAACGTAAGCCATTGACACTTCATATATGGTCCCTAGCTTGTTGGACACCTTAGAGTTTACTCTTACTGGGTTTTGAATTAATCTAAAATTATAAAACATTTTTTGTCTTTACTGAAATTCTATATGCTTTTATTTTTATACATGGTATTAGTTAAGAAAGTTATTAGAACTAAAAAAGTGATACTAATAACTACTTTATTACTATAATGTATTGAGGTCTCCAAATCTGTGCTAAAAACAAAGATCACAATTAATGCTAAAAATTCAACATAAATATACTTGAAATGCTGCAGTTTTCTAGCAATCATTATATTCATGAATGCCTTGACTGATAAAGGTATTATTGATGACAGCATTTAATCACTGCTCTTTATTAGTTTTTAATTATGTTACTATTAGTTTCATTCCGGTTATTTGAATTATCGCTGGTTGTATCTTTCAATGTACAATGATAGTTATTTGTCTCAATGCATTTTTACTCAGCTTTTAAATAAAAAATTTATAGATTCACAGTCTCTAAGGTACAATATATATTTTTCAAACTGTTTTACCAAAGTAACTATATTCATAATGTCCCAAGGTATGCTTTATTATTTATTTGCAATGATTTTGCATGATTTAAATAATTTGCAACATGCTATTAAAATAAAGTTCTGAGATATTTGAAGCTTATACATCATTGTTTAATATATAAAATCAAGTATAAAGTGCATTATTATTTTTCCAAAAATTTGCTTTAGCAACAAATTATTTTCTTAGTAATAAATTTAAAAAATAGAATTTGCTTTAACAATACATTTACTGTAATCTGTTTTAAATTTTTAGCAACATTTTCGTTGTAAATATTTTCTTTCCCCTCTTTCTTTTAATCATGGAGCTTATTTTACTTGAACGTAGTAGCAAGCATTAATAAGTGGATTGTAGTGTCTTTTCCTTGGACTGAAAGGACTATACTTAAGAGAATGTGTAAAAAAAAAAAAAAAAAAAAAAGAATAATTAATAGAAATCATTCTACAAAGCTAGTATCCCAGTTAATATTTACAAATATTGGTTTTTTTTGGCAGTAAAAATAGTATTTTAGTCCACCCCCTCCTGCCCTCCCTCCCCTCACCACCCCCAGTACACTTTTCCCCTCTTGTTCCCACAGCAACGTTACAATCAGAAAAAAATAAGTTTCAGGGCACAGGATTGGATGGGGGGGAGGGGATATGAGTAAAAACAGGCAAATCACAATAGGAATTTTTCAGAATAGGTTATTCTACTTAGTCATCATCTTCTCCCTCATCTTCAGGTTCTCGTTTTCGCTTCTGACCCTTTTCTTCTTCACCAAACTCTTCTTCATCTTCCTCGTCATCTCTCTCTCCATCGTTATAACCTTCTTCATCCTCCTCCTCCTCTCCACTCACGTCCTCCTCTTCACCTTCCTCGTCCTCATCCTTGTCCTCATCTTCCACTACCTGAGCATCTTCATCATACTGCTCCTCATCCTCCTCCTCCTCCTCACATCCAGGCCTTCCACGTAGCCCTCAGCATCCGAGTCAGGGGCCTCCTTGTCGTCCCGGTCATAGCCGTGGAGATATGTGAGTTGTGAGAGGAGTTTGAACACATTTTCTCGGGAATCGTTCAGGTTGGTTACCTCGCAACTGAAAAGGTCTAAGCTCTTGAGGTTTTCTAACTTTTTCAGTGGCTCTATTGTGCTGAGGTCTTTAATTTTGTTGCCACTTAAATTTAGATATGTGAGGTTTGGACACTTTTCTGCCAATACTTCCAGGCACCCCGAGACTCTTAGTTCAAGCTTCTTAAGTTAGTTTAACTTTGGTAAGTTTGAGATTGAGGCGAGGCCTACGTTGATTGTACTTAAGAATTCCAGTTCTTCAAAGTCATCTGTGAGGCCTTCGAGTTTGCCTTCATTCGACCGACTGCTGTCCAGGACAAGTTATTTCACATCAGAGGACGCCCTGTTGCGCAGCGCTAAATGAATCCTTCTGCCCATCTCCAATGTCTTGCGCGCTCTCTCTGCAGAGGCTCCTGCACCGGCGGAATTCAATCCATAAACCCCGAACCCATGGTCACACGTTTTAGGGCTTTGAAGGCTCAACCAGCTCCGCTCGGTTCTCGAGCCCCAATACTTACAAATATTATAATAAAGGGATTGATAAGTAACTTGGGTCAAGAAGAACAATTTTTCAAGTTTGTAGATCTTCCTAGTAAGAAGGTAGGTGTGTGTGTGACTAAAGGAAATCTTATCTGATTCTCTGGTTGATAATTTGTGAATACACAAGGCACTCCCCTCTACACTACTAACTGTGAATCAGCCTTCACAAGTACCCATTTTTCTTTTTGCTTTTAGAGATCTGACACAGGATATCTTTGAATCTATAGATTAGGTGTAAAGTAAACTGAGAATATGCATCACAGATAGTAAATAACACAGTGAACCATGAAAGACATATTTGGTGAGAGTTCCCCTCAAATGAAAGAATAAAATGCCAAAAAAAATCCTGTAAAAAGCTAAATCTATCTTTTATTGGTATCATAATGAATTATGAATTTTCCACTTCTGACTCACAATGTGATCTTGGTTGTATCTGTTCTATCAGATTATAACTAAAACCAAAGTATCTAACTAGGTTTAGATATGGCAAATAGTAGAGGAATAAAATTTGAATGGCATGTATGTTTATTTAGAGAGGAATAATTTTCTACTTTCTGAGACATTTATATTTTTAGTGAGCAAGGAAAATAATATGTCTAGTGTTAATTAGTTCTTACACAGGGATCACGAGATGGTTTTCAGCAGGTACTAGTCATATATCCTACATTGACTAAATATGGTATATTAAAAAATAATATTTCCCTAAAACAATCTTTTCACAGGCTATAGAATTTATGGGAAAACACTCAGGAAGAAATGAAAATATAGCAGCTCTGCTGGAATTTGCAATTTATAGGGAAGAAAAACATGCAAAAAAATATGCTATTGTTTATGAGAATTACATAAGAAGAAGTTTCAGTATGGGAGCCAAGGAGCTTAGGGAGTTGACCTTGATTTGGAGATCAGGAAAGCCTGCCCAAGAAAACGTCGTTACATTTGGATAATTTGAAGGATGAACAGGCATTGTCTAAGCTAAGGAGATGGTGGAGGGAGAGTTCCAGTCAGAGGACATAATCTACACCAAAACCCAAAAGTGAGAGAATGCAGTAGATATTATGAACTATAAAATGTTCCATATGACTGTATCTTAGAGTGTAAGGGGCAAAAGTGGTGTGAAATATGGTTGCAGAGGCAGGAAGAAGTTATGGAGTATATTGGTAAGGAAATAAAACACTTAAAGCAGAAGAGTGGTATAAAATAATTTGTATTTTTAAAAGACTAGAATGTGTAAAATGTTAATTTTCAAAAAAAAAATCCTCATCAGGCAGATTTTGTTATTATCCCCATTATATATGTTAGAAAATCAAAGCTTAGGCTGTTTCAGAAACCTGTTCAAGGCATAGCTAGTACTCAAACCAGGATTTAAGTCAAATTTGACTTGATTAAAGTCCATGCTTTTCCATTACACCTCGCTGCTTTATAATTTGTTAGTTCTTTCCGATGTATCTACACAATGGTAGTCATAGTTCTAGATTAGTTCCTACTATTTGCTCATGCCATTTCATAAAACATAAAAGCATCCTTCAAGATACTGGAAACATGAATTTACTTCTCAAGTTATAGTAACTGTAGTGGAACAATATTTTGAGGTAGTAAATGTAATGTTTATTCTCTTAGTTCCTTTTGACCTATATCCATCCACCATTAAACCAAAATGGTGAAACACATACAAATGTACACACACACACACACACATACACACACACAGATAGAGAGAGAGAGGGGGAGAGAGAGAATAAGAGAGTAAATTGAGTTTCTGATTTTGGAGTTGTTCACCCTCTCTCTCCTTGATACAGACAATAGTAATGAAAGCCCTGGATTCAGCCTAGAATCAGACACCCATTGGGATTTTATGGGATTTTTAGAGCTTTATTGTAAAAATCGCGTTTTAAACATTGGCAGACTCAAACAAACAGCTTATATTAACCACAGGGAAGGAAGGATGTATAATAATGGAGCAGTTTTATTGGACATTTAGGAAAGAGAAAGAAGGGGAGAGAGGGATGGGGGACGGTGTGTGGCTGTGTGTGAGAGAGAGAAAGAGAGAGAGACAGAGAGAGGGAGAAACTTATTTTGCTAATTTGGCTCATTCTAGTGTGGAAGACTGGTAAATCAAAATATAATGGGGTTGCCTGGTAGCCTGCAGGCTCAGCAAAGAGTTGCAGTGCAAGTCTAAAGGCTGTCTCTTGGTCTTGTTCGTTCTTACTCCATGGAAGATAGTCTTTTGTTCGATTCCATGGAAGACAATCTTTTGTTCGATTGCAGTCTTGAACTGATTGAATGAAGCCCACCTACATTAAGGAGGTTAATCTGCTTTACTCAAAGTCCAGCTATTTCAATGTTAATTTTACCACCCTACCCTGGGCCAAAAAATAAAACAAATACAACTTCATAGAAACATCCAGAATAATGTTTGACCAAATATGGGTACCATGACCCAGCCAAGTTGACACATAATATATCCATCACTGAAGGACTTTGAAAATAGTGGAGATTTGCCTGACTTTCAATCTGGAGTGTAGGGAAAACACCCTCACTTGAGAGTAGGCATCATTGTGAAGTAACCTCAGGAAGAAAATAAAAGAAACAAAAAAGCTGAGACGGAACTAAAAATGGGAAGTAACTGGGTTACAATTGTAAAGTGTGTTTTGTTCTACTATCATGTTTAAATACAGATCTACAGAAAAGTTAACTTCAATGATAAGGAATAAAAATATGTATTTATACATCTGATTTACATTTGTAATTCTAAAATTGTGACTTCATTGTAGTGTTCTGGGCATCACTCTACTAGTACCCAGTCCCTCTATTAGAATTGTTTGGATGTGATTTCTTTTTTCCCTACTATATATGAGAAACAGGCTTGATTATGTTTATGTGTCTAAGCATGGTTGGTTGATAGATGCTAAATTGAAGTATGTGGCATGAAGTCTCATCAAACGTCAAAAATTCTCAGATTTAATATCATCTCATCAAACTAAAAAACAGCAAACTGATAGTTCACCATTTTGAACATGGTTAAAAGTAGAACAAATATTAGAAATTGACATATAAGAGCAGTCAAATCAAAAAAACTGTTTTTCACTTACAAAAATTGTTTTGGATGAGTAATGTTTTCCTTCAAATTTTAGACATGTACCTCCACAAAAGAATCCATTTTTTAAAAAAATCACGACTTTAGCTTTTGCTCTTTGAGACAGCCAGGCAAAGGGAGAATAATATGAGCTTTTTACATTGTGTAAGTCACATTTTACCGTAAGTACAGAACATATTTTGCCAGTGAAAAATGACATTAAATGTGTCATTCCTTGCTCAGTAGCAATGACCCAGTTACAGCTAACCATTTTGTGTTAAAAACTTTGTGCCTAATGAAATATGCAGGAAGCTTGTCTGATTCAGAAACCCTGGAATCCTGAAAATGCATACTATGACAGGCATCAGGAAGCTGGTAATGGTTGAGGCTGTGAAAAGAATGTCAAAGGTAATGCTGAAGATGTCAAAAGACAATTCAGAGCCAAGTACTGAGAATTTTCTCTGCAGTGACACTTCCAGCCTTATTCAGTTTCATCAGAAGGTAATTTCTTCAAGGCCTTGTAAACTTAAATGGGAGCATTAAATATTTAATTTTACAACTACAACATGAAATTCTCTTGCCATTTCAGCATTTTCATGTCTCTGTACAATCAAGAGACCTAATTTTTTTTAGTATAAACAGTTAAATAAAATAGTATTCAATTATTTTTAAACTGAAATGATCCAAATGCAGTGAACATTTTCTTTGAGAAAATGTCTTAATTTTTATGTAGTGTTTTACTGTATCCATTCCTTTGATTTACTGACTGTATATCTACTATTCTTATTTTAATTCTATATAAACACTTTATTCTTAATCCTATATAAAAGATTGATACCTAAGAATTAATTTCATTGTTAGTAATTGACAGAAAAGAAAACCATCTACGTATAATGATTACATTCTGCCGCTAAGTAATGATGAGAGCTTGCTTATGTTTACTGAGCAGTCAATATGTCCTCCAACTGTGCAAAGGACTTTACTTGATTATTTACTGTTTATAAAACACAAAAGTATAGGCACTATTGACACTTGTATTTGAAAAGCTAAAATAAGGCTTATGTAGGATAAGTTCCCCAGAGTCATATTGTGGAACCTGGGTTTGAACTCTGGAAACTCCAGTGCAAACTCGCTACTATAAACAGTTTTGCTGGGGAATAAACTGACAGGAAACAGGCATGTCCATAGTCTTCAACTGATTGCATAAGAAAAAGACAGATTTTAAAGTTTCCTATTTAATTTAAAATAATCAAAATTGTTCTAAATGAGTAATCAACATAGGTTCTATCCTATCTGCCGATTATCAATTTAGTGATAGTATGAAGATATAATTTTTGTTTGTTTTCTTTGAAATACTTGCTAGAAATTTGAAACATTTCTGTTATTTCTTTGCTCTTACTACCCAACGTTGAGCCACAGTTCTCTACTTTAAAAAAAAAAAAACTCTCTAACTATTCTGGAATTTAATTTAACCTAGAGTACCATATCTCTATAACCATAAAAAATAGTGAAAAATAATCTGTAAGGTAGCCAAAGAAAGGAAAATCTAACTGAACTACACAATTTGATAAAATTTTTCAGAATGAAATACTTCACAGTAATATCTTCTGATCAGTATACAATTAAACTCAAACTTCATTGACAATGACCATTAATAATAGGCTCAGCTTTAATAATATGAAACAAAAACTACATTCAAAAAATACTTGAAACTGTAAATGACCCACTCTATTAATCTATTCTATTCTATTTGGTATTCTTAGATTTCTACTTCTAAAGACTAAAAGTAACATGACATCCCATCCTCCACTTATCTTTGTTAAAAAGTGAAAATGAAAAATAATAAATCTTATTTTGACCAGGCGCAGTGGCTCACATTTGCAATCCCAGCACTTTGGGAGGCTGAGGCAGGCAGATCACTTGAGGTCAGGAGTTCAAGACCAGCCTGGCCAACATGGCAAAACCTGGTCTCCACTAAAAATACAAAAATTAGCCAGGCACGACAGCGGTTGCCTGTAATCCCAGCTACTCAGGAGGCTGAGGCAGGAGAATCACTTGAACCCAGGAGGCGGAGGTTGCAGTGAGCCAAGATCATGCCATTGTACTCCAGCCTGGGCAACAACAGTGAAACTCAGTCACAAACAAATAAATAAATAAATAAATTTTATTTCATAATACACAAACCGAACTAAAGCTTTTTACTATATTTTTTAATTGAATGGGCCAGAGTTGTTCCATAAAACTTGTTCATTAAAACACAAATTAAAAGAAGCTTCAGTTTCTAAAATTTGAAAGTGCTTTGTTACATCAGACATCAAACTAAGCATTAGAAATGTAAAAAAGGAAAAAAATTCTATCCATTGACTTACTGTAATACAGTCTCTACATTCACCTTTGTTTCAAGTAAAAAAGGAAGAATATTTCATTTTCAAAGACTATAAACCTGACTTTGAATTGGGCCCTCATTCCTTTGAAAATTCCTTATTACTAATGATTAGGCTAAACTTTTTTATACAAGTAACTCTAAGATATTCAAATATATATTGGGAATTAGTCACTATATACTTTTATTTAATAATTGTTCAAGCTAAATATAAATCAATAACAAAGGAAAAACTCTGTAAACAGTAGAGAAAAACCAAGTTTTGAATTATCATTAACAAGTATGATAATACCAAATAAAAATTGTATTAATTTGATCATAAAATTTACCATGAATACTAAATAAAAATGATGATATAATAGTAACAGGGGATATTGACTGAGAATTTACTAGGATGTAGGCCATGTTCTAAGCATTTATTGTATAAACTCTTTTAACAATAGAAAGTTATTTTCCTCATTGATTTTTTTTGCAAGTGAGGAAGGGGTAATAGAAGCCATTATTAAGAAGTGAAGAGTAGTAATATATACAAAGATAAGTCTTCATTATTTTGTGTTTTACAATGCATAAAAATATTATTTCCTGATATGTCTGTATAACATGATCTCTTGGTTACAGCCCTGCCAATTTGGAAATGTTTAATCCATTGTGGGCCAATAAATTCAATAGGTTTTTCAATTTTTATTTTAAGTTTATTTATTTATTCATTTGACAAGTATTTCTTGGAGGCCTACTATGTTACAGGCACTGGCAATGAATCCAGATGGGAAGAAAACAGGCAGTATTAAACCAGTTACCACAGCAATAAATTTATAAATACAAATTGTGATCGTTTCAATAAAGGTAAAGCATATTTTATTAAGAAAACATTAAAGAGAAACCAGTTTTGACTGAGTCAGAAATAGATAAAACCTCACTGAAGGTTTGGAGTCTACTGTGCTGGGGGGACTGAGGTGAGGCAGCCGCAGCCTAGAGCTAGCAGATGAAGGGGTGCCTGCCTCCCTGCTGGTGCTCACCACAGCAGCAGAGTCAAGGCACCTGTAGGAGGAACGGGGGTCCCCTGCTGAAGACTGTGTGCACTGTTGCACTGGAGTTGCTTTGGGACCAGGTATGGAAGCTAAATGATGAGAACACATGGTCACAGAGAGGAGAACAACACACACGGAGGCCTTTCGGAGAGTGGAGAGTGGGAGGAGGGAGAGGATCAGGAAAAATAACGAATGGATACTAGGCTTAATAACCTTGTGATGAAATAATCTGTACAACAAACCCCCATGGCACAAGGTTACCTATGTAACAAGCCTGCACCTGTACCCCTGAACTTAAAATAAAAGTTGAAAAAACAAAACAAAACAAAACACCTCACTGAATGAGGGATATTTAAGCAGAGCTTTGAGGATAGGAACTGCCAGGCAAAGGTTTCAGGGAGAAGTTTTCTAGGCAAGGGGGATTGTGTATGAATCCCTGATGTCAAAGAGCTCTGTATCTTCAAGGGATTAACTCATCAATGTTGCTGGAACAAAATAAAGGAAGCTTGAGAAGGGACTGGAGAGGCAGGAAAGGGCCCAGGCCTGCTAGGTCATATCAAGACTGTGGAAAGCAACTCAGGTACAATGGAAAGGTATTTGAAGGGTTTGATGGAAGAGAGTGACAGAATTTAAATTGCATCTAGAAAAGATCCTCTCTGCTGACACTCTGGGCTGGATTCTTTCTTCCTGCCTCCCCTACCTCCCTTGTAAACTGAGAAGGATGAACTTTATGTAATGCACAGCCCTAAGCATCTAAAGTGAGTTTAACCCAACGCTGAGTATTTGTAGACAAACTGCAGAAGTTTGACATTTTCCTGAGTCTTCCCCGATGCCATCTAAAGTTATTTCCCAAAAAGAAGTAGTAACCTTTGCCTCCTTACTTGGATTTGTCTATAGAAGGAATAAGTGTCATTCCTCTCAACATAGATAAATGATCAAGCAAGAGAGAAAAGAAGATTCTTTACAAGTAGTGTCAGACAAAGACGGGGCTATTTCAAGAGAAGAAAATGAGTGAGAGCTCTGGATATTGAAATGGGCATTTAAAAGCTGCATTGTGGGAAACTGGTTAAGCTCTGGGGTTCAAGAACAGCCTGGGCAACATGCTGAAATCCCATCTCTAAAAAAAAAAAAAAAAAATTAGGTGTGTGTGGTGGTGTGAGCCTGTAAGTCCCAGCTTGCTGGGAGGCTGAGGTGGAAGAATCACTTGACCCCAGGAGGTTCAGGCGGCAGTGAGCTGAGATTATACTACTCTAGCCGAGGCAACAGAATGATACACTGTTTCTCTGTCTGTCTCTCTCTCACTTTCTCTCTCTCTCTCTCTATATATAATATATATACACACACACATATATATTTACATATGTAAAATGTTTATCTGTATAAAATAAAAGTTGCCTTGTATTCTAAACATTAATTGAAAAAGCCAGTGAAACTAGTTGTAATTGTTTTGCATTAACATTAGTTAAAACAATGCTCTTGACAGATAAAGAGGAAAAATCTCAGTGGCTTAACATATTAGTTTCTCTGCTCAATCAAGAACAAAATGTGATGCCTGATCAGAAGACTCTCCTCCAAATAGTAATTCAGGAATGATTTTCTTACAATTTATAGGTCGGTCTACCACTTGGACAATGTATCTTCCAAGATCTCCATCCTCATCTATACTGTATCCAACTTTGGGAGGAGCATGAGTTTCATGCCAGGGAGGTTCTTATGGCCCAGGGCTGCAATCTTCTCATAGTGCACTGGCCAGAACTTAGTCATACTTAACTATAAGTCAATCTGGAGCACCCAACAAGAGGAGGAGATGGATTGATTAGAAGTTAGGTAGTCTCTGAAACTATAGGGTGCCATATGACATATGTGTTCAAAAATCCTGCAGTGCAAAGCAAATAACATGATAGCAGAGAGATCCAGATTTATGGAGAAAAAGGAATGGCCAAAAAGCAAAACAAAACAGGAAATATTTAATATTATGCTTTTATACATTAAATAATGTTGTCCTCGTTGTATAAAACAGTGTTACAAATTGCCTTTCCCTTACTTGAACCACCAGCTTTTCTCATAAAATCAGTCCTCTTCATTTAACATGCATTTGTATAATTGGAATATTTTACTAATAGGATAAAAATCTCTTAATTAATTTTACTAAGTGGCCTCTAGAAGAAAATTTAGATTTCATGGAAATTGTGTGTACTTTATAATTAATGATGAGAAAAAGCCCAACATTAAAGGAAGAAAAAAAAAATTTTAATGCAGTGAAAAGGGGTAAATAATTAGGCCTTATTGGCTAATGAGTTATTTGAATAAACATCTTGGTTAGGCAGTTACATATAATTAAATGTTTTCTACCTTTTTAATGAAATTATTCTTATTGAACAGTACAAAAGAAAGTTCTGCTATATTATTCTAGTTTTCAGTTATAAATGAAAAAGCATTTAAACACAAACAAATATCACTCTGATTACAGTATGGAATATTAATTGGAAAGAGGCAAGAGTGTGAATAAACTGATTGATAAGAAAACTATGACATTTTCCTAGGTATGAGAGACTTTGGATCATTTATCAGCATCTGTGAAGATGAGAAAAAGCTGACGGCTTAAAGCTGAAGAACATTTTAGAGGTAAAATTGACACAGCTTCATGGCAGATTATATAGAGAAGATGCAGAAGAGAGAGATATCAAAGATAATTACTCAGTGTCTAGCATGAGCAACTCGAATGAAAATTCAATTAACCAAGAGAGGGAAAATCAGAAGATAAATAGATATGGAAGAAAGGTCAGGAGTTCAATTTGAGGCATATTGAATTTGAGATACCTGTATGTTACCCAGCTGGGTAAGTCAGACTGCCGTAGATGCGGGCCGGAGCTCTGAGGATCTGAGTCATCTGGACGTATAAATATTGGCATTCCTTGGCATATAGATAGTGTTTCATGTTATGATATTATATGAATGAAGCTAAGAAATGAGTGGAAAAGTTCAGTTAAGGATCTCAATATGTAGCAGTTATATTAAGAATTGGAGCCAGCAAAGTTGACTGAGATGCAGTCAGAAAGGCAGGAGGAATCTGACTCCCATATTCATTTCTACATTATTGGCAATAGCCAAGACAAAGCAATCTAAGTGTCCATCAAAGGACAATGGATAAAGAAAATGTGGCATATATACACAATGGAAAACTAGTCTGCCTTTATAAGGAAAGAAATACTATCATTTATAACAACATGAATGAATCTGGAGGACATTATGCTAAACGAAATAAGCCAGGTATAGAAAGACAATCACTGCAAGATCTCATTTATACGTGGAATCTAAAAAAAGTAAAATTCATAAAAACAGAGAGTAGAACAGTAGTTACCAGAGGCTAGGAACATGGGTAGTATGGGGAGAGGGGAGAGGTTGGTCAAAGGGTATAAAGTTCCTCTTAGACACGAGAGGTCAGTTTTAGTGATTTATCATGGAGAATGATGATCATAGTAATAATGCACTGTATATTTCAAAAGTTGCTAAAATATTAGATTTTAAACATTCTTACTCCCAAAATAATAAGTAGTTGAGGTGGTAGATATGTTAATAAGCTTGATTTAATCTTTATGTGTGTGTGTGTGTGTGTGTGTGTGTGTGTGTGTATATATATATATACACCACATTGCAACCCATAACTGCATGCAATTATTATTTGTCAATAAAAATAACATGAAAAGAACATCAAATGTGGTTTGGCAAAAGTCAAAGACCCAGTTAAGAGACTGTTTTAAAAATAGGAAATAATGCTAGAAGTTCTTATGAGAAAAAGACAGAAAATTGTATCCATTCATTCAACAAATATTTATAGACTGTTTGGCAACACAAGGCATATCCTGGGTACTAAAACTGTAGGAGGAAACAAAAACTCTTTGCCCTCATGGTCTTATATTGGCCTTATAGAAACTTGACAATGGTTAAAGACCTTAGAAGAATCGGTGTGGGTAAAGTAGTAGGTATGGATACCATCTGGGAATGAGTTGAAGTGGAAAGAAGCAAG
Source organism: Macaca thibetana thibetana (assembly GCF_024542745.1). Taxonomy (NCBI): domain Eukaryota; kingdom Metazoa; phylum Chordata; class Mammalia; order Primates; family Cercopithecidae; genus Macaca; species Macaca thibetana. The sequence goes on along the minus strand of NC_065582.1, from coordinate 25,649,296 downwards.
CAGAAATGACATGTTTAGACAACTATTTTGAGAGAGTTTGCATTGAAACATACAGGGATAGAGCAGTAGCCAGAGGGAGAAGTAAATTTAAATGAATATTTTTAAAATATGGAGGATGCTCCAACATGTTTGAATGCTTATAGGAAAGAATTGTTGAAAAGGGAGAGATAAAGAAAACATTGTGAAAAGTCATGGAACAAAGTCCCTGAGAAGAAAGAATACTATTATGGGGTCATGTAGCATATTATTTCCTTTGAAAGAAACTAATAATTTACTCTCAAAGTGATAATGATGATGATGATGATAATAATAAAAAGTGGAAGAGGAGGAGGAAGAAGAAAAGAAGAGGAGGAGGAGGAGAAAGAGGAGAAGGAATAGAAACAACAACAAAAACAATAACAACTATTTAATACAACAACCATCAACATTCATCAAACATTTGCTTTGTCCTAAGCATTATGCAAAGCTCTTGGCACACATTTCTCTCATTTAATCGTCATGATAGCCATATGAGATGACATTATTTTCCCCACTTTTCAAGAGAGAAAAATGAGGCACACCAAGTTATCTTGTTTATGCAATCATCCAGCCAGTAAGCGATGAGTCAGACTTTCAAGGTGCCAGTGTTTCTGTCTTCAGAGCTTAGGCTCTGAATTATTTAAAGACATTTTTCTATTTTGCTATCTTTCCATGGATGTTAACAGACTTAAAAATTTTTTAAGTATATTTTCTGTTTTTTCATGTGTTTGAGGAGAGAAAACAAAGACACATGTGTTTGTTTCAACATCTTATTTCATACTCCACGTATTATTTTTTACTCAGAAAAAAAAATATGCATGTATATGATCAGCTTTCAATATCCATGGGAGATTGGTTCCAAGTCCTTAGAAGATAAGAGAGCAAGATCCACTGACTCTCAAGTCCCTTAAGTCAGTCCTATGTATCCATGGGTTCGGTATCCCTAGAAATTTCCTCCAAGGTTGGTTGAATCCAAGATGCTAAGAATTCTCCCATTTAATCATCATGCTAGCCATATGAGGTGCCATTATTCTCCCCGTTTTACAAGAGAGAAAAACGAGAAACACCAAGACATTGTGTTTATGCAATCATGCCACCGGTAAGTTGCGAGTCAGACTTTGAAAGTGCCAGTGTTTCTGTCTTCAGGGCCTCCAGGGCATAAAGATTGACTGTATACACATACTTTTATATCGGTGTTTTGAAAGAAAGGACATAACAGCAAAGGGCAAAAATGTAACTAAAGCAAATGGGTAAATGACAAACCAGCATATATATTACATATATATAGATGTGTGCTTATGTTATATATGTATTTTTATGTCACATAACAGTGCCTATTGTAAGTAATTCATTTCTTAAATTTTCAATAATGCTTTTAATTACTTTTCTCTGGGCTTTTATTTTCATTTTATTATTATTATTATTATTTTTTGAGAAGGAGTCTCGCTCTGTGGCCCAGGCTGGAGTGCAGTGGCGCAAGCTCTGCTCACTGCAAGCTCCGCCTCCTGGGTTCATGTCATTCTCCTGCCTCAGTCTCCCCAGTAGCTGGGACTACAGTTGCCCGCCACCACACCAGGCTATTTTTTTTTTTTTGTATTTTTTTTTTTTTTTAGTAGAGCCGGGGTTTCACCGTGTTAGCCAGGATGGTCTCCATCTCCTGACCTCGTGATCTGCCCGCCTTGGCCTCCCAAAGTGCTGGGATTACAAGCGTGAGCCACTACACCCGGCCTGGTATTTTACTTTTAAAACTTCTACATAACACATTGACTATAGACAACAAAAAATGAATATTAATAAAATAGGTATATGCTAATAGAATTAGGTCATCAATATATTTAAAAAATTAAAACTAAAATGAATTTTTAAAAATTTAAAATGTATCTATTATACATGAGATGTCCTTTAGACAATATAATAAAGTATAATATCTTCAAATGTTATTTTTTTGTCTATTATATAAATGAAAGTACATTTAGAAATTTAAATATATAAATGAACAATAAAAATCTTATTAAAATCTAATTTAGGGTTTTGGAGTTTGAAACTTCAGGCAAAATGTTAATAATCTTCATCTTAATAAGAAGTTACATCATACTACATTTTAAAACAACTAAAAGAGTATAATTGGATTGTAATGCAAAGAAAAGATAAATGCTTGAGGTGATAGTTATACCATTTGCTCTGATGTAATTGTGATGCATTGTATGTTTATATAAAAATAACTCATGTATATGTTTATGGGTAGATATATACACCTACTATGTACCCATAAAAATAAAAAAACCAAACATAGTCCTTGTAAATATATATTTTTCTGTATTCATGACACATATAATGATATTTTAAGTAAATAATTAATGAAAAAGTAAAAAAAAAATTATATTAAAAAAAGAATTGTGTATTTTATGTTGTTTCATATATTTTTGAGTGGTGGTCACTCAGCTTTCTGACCTACAGAACTGTGAGACAATAAATGAGTATTAAGTTACTACATTTATGATAATTTGTTATATAAATTCCTAACTGCTTCCTATCTGGTTAACATGAAACCATGTTGTGATTGCAAGTCTACAATCCATTTGTCACTATAAGTTGGTTCTAAAACACATCTTTGTTTATGTTACAAAGTTTATATAACTTCACTTCATTGAATCCCCATTATTCTAAAAAAAAAAAAAAAAAAAAAAAAAAAAGCCTCCACTTTGTAAATGCCTAATATGACATGATAATATATTATCAGGCTAAGATCAAAGATTGTGTAAATGGTAGACATAGATCCAAATCATAGCTTATTATAGTAATGTGTCATTGGACAAGGTACATAAAATTCTGATCTTCAGAATCTCTGTCAGTTTAGAAGCCAGCTCACAAATTGGCGGATTTTGGGGTGACTGTGGTCAAGGGTCTTTGGTAAGCAAAATATTTTTGTATATTTAAAAAATTATAATTCCTTTTAAATTATAATTCATTAATGTCTACAATGTGGGGCACACATTTTACGGTTTACCACAATCCCCACCATTTCCCTTCTGTCTTAACTTCTCATCACATCCCCATTACTATCTGACACTTGAAATCGAAACGGGAAAAGTTTCCTTGTTCCCCCTTGCAGGGCGTGCGATGGGGCTGTGGCTCGCTTCTTCAATGTCCCCGCTGCTCAAACCTCACATGGGCAGGCTGTGGGGCCCTGATCCCATGGTAGTGGCTAGGGATGAATGTTGACAGCTGAAGCCCCAGTGGGCATATGTTACAGGGTGCTCTTTTAGTTTAACTGTCCATAGAGTTTAGCCTTCCATAGTCGGCTTGTGTTCATCAGCTCAGTTAGACCCTTCCTTATCACAGACGGCTTTCTGTATGCTGGGGTTCTTGCCTTAGTTTACCAGAAGAATTGGATGACATGTGGGCTTGGAGAATGAGTGCAAGGTTTTACTGTGTGGAAGTAGCTCTCAGCAGATGGGGGACCAGAAGGGAGATGGTTTTCCCCTGGAGCATTCGCCAAACCCCGCCTCCTTCTGCAGGTGGATAGCCTGCCAGCATTCTGGCGTCTGTCGTGCTCTTCTGCTGGCGTGCTCCCCTTGACGTCCAGCTGCTTGTCTTCTTCCAGCGATGCGTTCCTCTCCATGTCCAACTGCTTGTGTATCTGTCTGCTAGAGTCTTGGGGTTTTTATAGGCACAGGATGGGGATGTGACAGGCCAGAGTGGTCTTGGGAAATGCAACATTTGGGCAGGAAAACAAAAATGCTCGTGTTCACCTAGTCTGTGGGCTCAGGCCCCGGGGTGGAGTCCTAGCCAGGGACCATGCCCTTCTCCCTTCCAGATCATTTAAAGGGACCATGCCCTTCCCTTCCCAGCACATCCGTATCAAAATCACGTCATTGCTTCAAGAACTTCAAGCAACAAAATTAAGTAAGGTTGAGAAAGAATTTGAAATTTGAAAGATTTAGGAGGGGGGAGATGAGGCCAAGGTAGAATAGCCAGAGCACAAGGACGAAAGCCAAACAGGTTGACAACAGTCCTGAAGAACTATATAACATTCCCAGTGATGATTTGTGAGGTTGAAATATACTTTTCTATATTAACAACAGTAAAAACAATTTTCCATTAACCATGCTAGAGAAAATTCGGACCTATCTTATTGTTTTATTTAAAAAGATAAAATTCTTTAAATATATTCAGAAGTGACCAAAGAATATACAATGAAAAAAGTAGGAAAAATATTATTTCTGCATTTAAGTAGGTTCTCACATAATGCCTATATAATTCTTGAGGACACCTGGCCTTCAATTTTGCTTAGAGTCAGAGACATAGGAAATGTTTCCCAATAATAGAACAAACCTAAACTGCATTGAAAGTCTCTGTGAAACAAACAAACAAACAAACAAAATCTGTCAATAATGAGACCAGCATTTGAACTCATGAATGTACTTCCCTTTATGGTTTGGCCATTTCTTTGCCCTTAACCTTTATCCAAAAAAACACCATGAGTATAAATGCTGGCAGTTGATTCATTTGTTTAGAAATGAAAATGTCTTTTAGGAGAAACTGTCAGGTAGTCAAAGTATAAATAATGTGCAGTTACAGCTCTTTATTCTAAATGTCTTGGAAAATAATATTGTTAAACATTATTTTAAATCTGCAAGTCTCATTAGTACTTCATTAAATCTCTGAATTTAAGGTGAAAGGGTATGTGTGCTAATAAGGGAAGAGAAGAAAAAATATGCTTTACAAGGAATAGCAGTAGATTGAAAAAATAATTATGTGAAAATTTAATTAGTTGGAACCCAATCGCAAACAAAGAAATGATTTAGTTAATTTTTCTATTAATAAAGCAAAGTCATTTCTTGGATTAGATTAATTACTGATGAAGAAAAATATTTAAATTTTCATTATCCTGAGCCTCATGATAGAATACAGAGTTCATACTCTATGCTTTTACCAATTTGAAAAACAAAGGAGTTATCTGTGGCCTACAGCTGTCTCATTCCTTGAGAAAACCATGTGAGAACAGGGCTCTACTGGAGTCTTTGTTACTGCAGGGAACATTCCTGACTTTACAAACATAATAATATTTCCATCGTTCTCTGTTATCTGCAAAAGTCAGTATGTACTGTAACCCAAGAATACTTTAACTATTAAATTTTAAATACAGCTGATTACAATTCACCAAATTTACTGATGTAAATAATCCAGGAAAGTAGGATATTTTACCTTAACCAGTGGCATGAAAACAAATATAGCTGGAGTACCAATGTAGAATTAGAACTGTTAGGACAAAAAGAAATTTAAAAACCTATATAGCAATCACCTCTCACTCTTATTTACTAGAGATGATAATTTGACAATGTTTCAGCTGCTTGCTAGTGATTTTATCCTGCTGTTGACCATAATGCAGCTCTCTTTAAAGTATTATTACTAAATTACCATTCACTTATGAGTAACCTATTTTTCTAGACATTTTCATTCAACTAGACCAAACAACTTCCCCAAACAATTTTGAAACAAGTGTCACGTGGCTATATCCAACTAGCTAGGATTCTTATGTAGGCTTAAATTGATTTAGCCTGGGGTAAAATAAGACTTCGATTAAAGGTAAAAGTTTTGAGACATTGTTAAACAAACAAACAAAACAAAATGATTCTGTGTATTCATTCATTCATTCATTCATCAAAAGCTAAAAATTCTATATAAGCCTTTGGGAAATGTGCCTGTTAGTATTATTAAGGATTGAGGATGGCTTATCAGGAGGGGAAGATAATGTTTACCCCAAACCAGTCATTTTAATCACAATGACATAAATAAAGGCCATGCTCCCACAAATGACTTATGTTGTGACACCCTGGATGATAAAGACTCTTTGTCAGATGCCAGCACTGATGGGCAATTCCTGTCCCAGGAGCACATTCTGCCCCCAACCATTTATAAAGTCTATTAAACTAGAACTCAAGAGGGAAGGGTAGACTCCTGTGCTCCAGAACATGAGCATCCCCAGAAAGCCAAACTGAAGCCTAAAAGATGCTCCCCACTCATCAGTCTCCCTGTTCTTTTTGCCTATATGGTAAGAAAACAATTACAGAATAGGCTGGGGAATTGCCCTCACCCTGAGTATAAGAAGGGTTTTTAGTGGAGGTATTATTATAACAAAAAGAGAGAGCGAGGAAAAAAATTTTTTCAAAAAAAAGATGGCCTAACTTCTGCTATTTTGTGAAAGGGAACTATTTCATCATAGAGGTCTTAGACATTCTTTAAAATATTTTTAAGGAGTTTTTTTTATTTAAAAAGGCAAGGCTCACTGGACAAAGACTATGAGAAACATTTAGACAATGTGCTAAATTTCGCTGCATAATAAGGTAAAACTATAACTCTTGGGATAGGAGGTCAGAAAGAGGGAAATAAGTATTTGGTATTAAAATAAAATAAAATTATAGAGAAGTATCAGGAGGTAATGGAGAGACCTTACTGGAAATACCTAGTAGAAAATTACTCTTCTATAACAAGGAGGGGACATAAAAGCCTAAGAATTGTAGTGTTGAGTATTCAAACTTAAGTGGCATTTTTGTTCTTTTTCATTATGGAAATGGTCTTACTCCTAAACCTTCATGAATAGTATTAAATTCATAGTGTTGCATTAATGAGGTTAGAGAATGAAAGAAGGGGAGGCGGTGACAGGACAGTAACCACAGGAAATGAAGCAATGAGCCAGAGAAAGGAGTAGGTAAAGAAGTAACAGTACATAAGGAGCCTTTGGGAAATCCTTGCAAGAAAATTGGGCATGAACCATTTTATATAGCAATTAATGTAAAAAGTATCCCCAGGAGGCTGAAATACCCAAGGATATATAGATGATATTGATGTAGGTTACCACAACAATTACTTTATTCCATTATTTCCTATGGCTTAGTTCTTTCTTGAGAAATACAAACTTAGCTTTGTTTTGTAAGAGTTGTGCATTTTGTGAACATCATGCTACACATGAGTGTTCCTAGCAGCTGCCTCGGTTTGGGCATTCATCAAGGAAGATTACAGTGGTGCTGAAGTCTATTGTTATTATTAATCATGTGGAAGACATATTAAAATTAAATATTTAGTTATATAGTGATCATTATTAGTGTCTTAAGAACAACAATAAGATTTTTCAAAAACAACAGATTCATTAATAAACAAAATGTATCCGCTTTCCACACTCACTAGTTGCTTCTTACCCAATTTTCAAAATTCAGTTTTAAACTTCAGATGTTATTTTTCATCTCAGGTAAAACCAATGATCTTCAAATGAACCTTTCTTCAAAGTGGTAATATATGGTATAGGGAACATACATCATTTGAATCATAACAATGAAGAATCAATTATAATATAAAACTTGAAATTCCAGTGTGTTTTACATTTATGTCAATCCAGCTTTTCTCTTTACGAACTTCAGAGATATGAATCCTTCAATATTTCAAACCAATCTCACTGATGAAATGTTAACACAGAGTAGAAGAGTATATCTAGTTATGCCTTCATAACAGTAAAATGATTTTAAACACAAGAGCTGTCAAGCCTGGAAGGGAGCGATTTAAAAAGTCGGTTCCTCTATACATTTCTAAAGTTATTAAATGTCCAATGACTCTGATCAGCTCTCTTAAAATTTAATCAAAATTTATAAAAAGGATAAAAAAATGATGGGCAATATGACTTTTCAATGCTACGCTAGGACATTATTTAACAAACCCACACCGGAATTACTTGTTTCTAAGAGAACATACATGTGTTTGACTTTGTCATTTACTGTTTATTTATAGCCCTGGCCCCAGACACGGTGAAGTTACATATCAATTTACAGATTTCTGTCCTGTAGATATTATATCCCCAAAGTTTATGGTTTTATTGCCTTGTAAGACAATAGGTCACTTTGTATGTATCTAAACTAGCAATCTTATTCTAACATTTTTAAAGCCTTTACAAATGGACTATCTAAAGCCCTCCTTGCCAAATGCACTCAAAATCACATTTATCGTATCTGTCTCTACGTAATTAAACATTTGAATGAAATAGCTATCATCATGTATTTGTGTGAGATTCATATATATATATAGTCCTATATATGTGTATATATTCCCATATATATATGGAATTTTATTATATATATGAATTCCTAGATATATATATTCTCATATATATTCCATTCCTATATACACAGAAATTCATATTATATTTTTGGAAATAATACTTTCTGAAAAGTATTTAAAACTTTTAGAAAATTGTACTGTCATTCCTACACATCAGTTATCATAAATAAAATACATTTATTCAAAAAAAAACAGTAGTAGACATTGAATAATGTATGTTAGGGGCATTTTAAGCAAAAATGCCTCAAATCATTTTTGTTTGTTCTGATCTTCATCCTAGTGAAGTCTGAAAAACGTGGAAAAGAAAGAAGAACATAATCTCCCATTCCTTTCAGAATTGATTTTAACCTTCAAAACATGTATACCATAATGTTTATACACAGTAGTGAGCATTGTCACATTTTGTGCACTAAATTTAGGCTGTTTAAAAATAGTCGATGAATGCTGAAGAATTGTTGACAATAAGGGCATCACTTCTACAGTGAAACCATTCTTGAGAACATGTTGGAATCATCCTGTGTACTATTGTTTCAAATGCATAAGTTAAAGCAAACATGGGATAGTGTCCCAGTGTTCAAAACATTAGAGAAATCAGATATCTAGTGGATAAACCAGACATTAAATAAGAAATTACACAAATAAAATAAAAATTACAAAATGTATAAGGAGAAATACATACAATAGTGGAGAACTAAATACTCAGAAAAAGCAACTGAGATCTAAAGAAAGAGTAGAAAATAAAATTCATTAAAAAATTAATGTAACAAATTCTCTACATCCACATAAAAGATAAATAAAAAATATAGCATCAACTTTGCATTCATTAGAAATTATTTGGCCAGGCGCGGTGGCTTAAGCCTGTAATCTCAGCACTTTAGGAGGCCAAGACGGGCAGATCATGAGGTCAGGAGATTGAGACCATCCTGGCTAACACGGTGAAACCCCAACTCTACTAAAAAATACAAAAAATACAAAAAAAAAAAAAATAGCTGGGCGAGGAGGCGGGCACCCGTAGTCCCAGCTACTCGGGAGGCTGAGGCGGGAGAATGGCGGAAACCCGGGAGGCAGAGTTTGCAGTGAACTGAGATCCGGCCACTGCACTCCAGCCTGGGCGACAGAGCGAGACTCCGTCTCAAAGAAAAGAAATTATTTTAGCTAAAAGTAAAAAAAAAAAAAAAAAACTAAATGTAGTAAATTAAACAAATAAATTTCTTTTTTAACATAGACATTTGGAGCTAGAAATTCAGTAATGCCTTCAGAAATACAGGATCTTTTTATCTTTCTCCTTCACCATCAATATTTTGATGATTTTTATACTCTTCCCTGTTGCCTCATGGTCACAAGACAGCTGCTGCTGCACCTGGGAACATCAGTGTTCCCAGTGGAAAGAAGAAAGGGTAAAGGGTTATGCTAGCCAGCTGACTGGTTACATTCTGTTAGTCAGCAATGAGTCATATGTCCACTCCAGACTAATCACTGGCCCAGCAGAGTGAGCTTACCATGCCTAGTTTGAATCAATTATAATCATTTCCTGAACCACTTTTCTTAGGTTCAGGGGATAACTGCCAGTACCTAAAGGAATCAGGGTTCAGGTCGTGAAGAAAAAAATTGCACCTGGTGTGACAAGATGATGGGAAGATTACATCTGGTGCCTGCCATAAATGTCCTTCAGAAATTAACCCTATAATTTAATAAGAAAGAAGAATGGAAATTTTATGTAGGTGCTTTTCAAATTAATTCAACCCACTAGGTAGGAACACTTTCTTCAGCAGCATAAACGTAAACTGTTTTCTTGTCATTTTAGTATAAAAACATATAACACCACCTGTTAACATCGTTTTTTTTTTTTTTTAGAATAACAGTTGATATTTTTAGGGTCAACATGCGTCTCTTTATAATTCTGTCTTCCTGTTCATTTTGATTATGTTTCTTATGTTTTAGGCATATAAGGAAATTAATTTACAGGAAATATTTCAAAAATACATCACAGAAACTGTGATTTCATATATATAAAAAATATATGTTTTGTGTAGATTAGAAAGGAAAGGAGCCTGGACCTATGTAAAATAATTTTATAAAGGGAAAAATGGCTCATTAGTGTAGACTTGTAAAAATGATAAGCCCTGTTAACACATGCTAGCAGGATACACCATTTTGCCCAAATTTTCATAAATGTTTTCCATAGGCAGTTCTACAGAGTCGGCCAAATAGTGAAAATGGAAAGAGAAAGGAAGGGAGAGAGAAAAAGGATGGAGAGAGGGAACCAGTGAGAGATAGAGAGAAAGAGCTCATTTGGAACAAATGTCTAAGACTATTCAAAAGCAGTAAGGATCGATTATATATTTTGATGGTGGTTTTAGAAATAATGAGTAATGATTTCCCAGTGTTTATGATATGTATTATTTGATAGAAGACATGAACTATGTATCTGATAACACAGAAGGAATAAAGAATGTCAGTATATTAGTCTGTTCTCACACTGCTGATAAAGACAAACCTGAGACTGGGTAATTTATAAAGGAAGGAAGTTTAATGGACTCAAAGTTCCACATGGCTGGGGAGGCCTCACAATCACGGCAGAAGATGAAGGAAGAGCAAAGGGACTTCTTACATGGCAGCAGGCAAGGGAGCTTGTGTAGGGGAACTACCATTTATAAAACCATCAGATTCTTGTGAGACTTATTCACTACCACAGGAACAGTATAGGGGACACAGCCCCCATGATTCAATTATCTTATCCTGGCCCCACCCTTGACACCTGGGGATTATTACAATTCAAGGTGGGATTTGGGTGGGGACACAGCCAAACCATATCAGTGAGAATATTTGAAGGAAAACTTCAAATGAAATGTTGTAGAGTTGAACCAATCGTGAAGTTTTAGAAACTTAAACTGACAGCAAAAGATCATATATAATTTTATTGTTTTATTCCAAATTAACCAAAACTGCGAGGGAAGAAACTAGAAGCTGTCATGCAAACAAATATATATATACATACATATATAGTGACAATTGTTGTGGTTAATAGCAAATTTTGAAGATGAGCAGTTTTTCAACCAGGAAGTTGAAAGTTTGAATAATGAGTGCAATAACAAACTTATTGGAGAAGCAAGTGAAAAATATCGATTGCCTTCATTCTTCAAGCAATGGATATTTATGTATTCTAAGTCCAATGTTTCAGGCAGAAGATCCAAAGAGAAAAAATTTCACTATTTATTGTAAATGTTGGCAGATATGTTCTCATTTCACAATGCCTTCATGCACTATTGGATATAAACTACTAATGTTCTCACCAGTGATTTTCATGCCCATCAAACTGAATTCAAATTCCTTAGTAATCAAATCCTTACTGTCTTTGCCTACCAGTTTTCAAAGTGTGTTTCCTGAAATACTAATGCTGCTCTTTTAAAAAGTGTTCCTTAGTAAAATACACATAGAAAACCCTACATATTGTAGTATCTTCTTAGACAATAGTCATTCACATTAACATATTAACGGCTTTGAAAATTCTTCTAAAAACCTGTTTAATTTGTTCAATTGTTACATTTTAAAATTTATTTATACCCAGAGCACCATCTAGTATGACCTGTTAGCACCTAAAGAAACTAATATTCCAGGAAATTTTAGTCTTACCTCAGTATACATTTCTAGGATTCTCTTTTACAGCGTCTTTCCGTATACTCTACCCTCTAGTCCAAGCTTATCTAACCATAATCCACAGGCCGCATGTAGCCCAGGACAGCTTTGAATGAGGCCCAACACAAATTCGTATTGGGCCACATTCATATTTTACACCATTCTATTTTGTGTCTGCAGCAGTATCTACCATAATGTATTTTATAAAGTATATATTTAAAGTATCATGAGATTTTTTTTGCGATTTTTTAGCTCATCATCTATCATTAGCATTAGTGTATATTATGTGTGGCCCAAGACAATTCTTCTTCCAATGTGGCCAAGGGAAGCCAAAAAATTGGACACCCCTGACATCAAAATGGAGTTTTATACACTCTCCATGTGTGTCCTATATTTCTTACCTGTCTTACTATTTGAATTTAACTCTCTTCTTTTTTAAAAAAATCTCTACCCAAACTCCTACCTTGTCTTTCATCCATCTACCTACATCTCGCTAGCATGAAAACTGTTCACAATCTCTGATCTAGTAGTCTATGTCCTAATAATCTATTCTAAAAGAATGTAAATTACAGAAAAGTGCTTTTACATGAAAGCATTTTCTGTTTGTAACTTATAATAGCAAAACAGAAGACATTACCTAAATGTTTTATAGAAGAGGGCTGGCTCAGCATTTAGGGTATGTAGAATGCTAGAATAAACAGTTAAGTTTGTAAATTTTTTAATATAGTGCAATTCTTAGTCATTTATTTATTTAAATAATATCGCATTAACTTTAGAAAGCAACATATAAAGTTATATGCATATTATTTTCTCAAATATATGAAGGAATACAGAAAAAGGTGAAAGAGAAACACGCTTCAATGCTGAGTTTTTCTTTGTGTGGTAAAAGTTTAGTTTTTTTTTTTAAGCATCTGGATTTTTAAAACATTAATTTTATGACTAAAAATCAAAACAAAACAGACAGACACGCATGCATTCTTCAGGGCTGAATTGGTTTCTCTGTTGTCACTAAGACTTCCCTAATCTCCCTAACAGATGTCATTGCTTCTGCTTCCCAACTCCAGGGCTCTATGGTGTACGCCTCTCATGGTACATTTCACAATCTACTTTGGACCAGAGATAATTGTATAATTGCTTTATCCTGCACGTACCAAATTACATTCTATTTTGTGTCTGCATCAGTGCTTAACATAATGTATTCTATAAAGTAGACATTTAAGAAACATTTGTGCAATGAATAGGTTTTTTGTCTCAAGTATATCCTCTTTTGTCTAATGTTTTCATAAAAAAAATTTATAAAATAAAATGGTGTATGATTATACAAATTCAAGTAACTCCTCTAACTGCCTATTTCTATTTTCCTGCAATGTCGAAACTACCTGTGACAAGACTGATATCCTCTAAAGGAGGATTTTTTTGTGTGGGGGAGGGGTGGTTGGTGGGAGATAACTGAAATTGAAGGTAGTAAACATGGAAAGAACTTGGAAAAATGCACTTCAATAACTTAGACCTAATTATTCCTTTTAGGTCATCCTACAGTGCATTAAAGATCAAATGGCAAAGTGCACCTTAACTGAATAGGAAGAAGTCCTACTCACTTTTTGTGAGTTATTCACATTTTTGTATTTTCCACTACACTCATACTAGAATGGCTGAAAATTTCAAAAATTAAAAGCTGACAAATGAAGTGCTAGTGAGAATGTGAAATACCTGGAACTCTCATATATTATTATTGGGAATGCAAAATAGTACAACCATGTTGAAAAACAGTTTGGCAGTTTCTTTTTTCTCTCTCTCTTTTTATTTTATTTTATTTTATTATTTATTTATTTATTTATTTTGAGATGGAGTCTCGCTCTGTTGCCCAGGCTGGAGTGCATTGGCGTGATCTCAGCTCACTGTAAGCTCCATCTCCTGGGTTCATGCCATTCTCCTGCCTCAATCTCCTGAGTAGCTGGGACTACAGGCACCTGCCACCACACCCGGCTAATTTTTTGTATTTTTAGTAGGGACGGGGCTTCACCGTGTTAGCTACGATGGGCTCGATCTCCCGACCTCGTGATCCGCCCGCCTCGGCCTCCCAAAGTGCTGGGATTACAGGTGTGAGCCACCGCACCCTGCCTGGTAGTTTCTTTTTAATTAAACATCAAATTATTCACCAAGTTTATCAGGCTTAAGTACTCATTTAAAAGATTTCCTACTTGTTTTAATGTCTTTCATAAATGTAAATCACAACTATTGTTTTCTATTTTAAATGTTTTCTTAACCTGTTCAAATTTCAGTCATTCCAATTTGCAGAGAAGTAACTGATGGCAATATTATTAGTACATCAAGAAATGGGAACTGCAGGATTACACAATCAACTGCTGCAGGAAGAATTTTACACAATCAACTCACCTTCACCATTTATGATCTTCCAGTTATTTTATTTTTTTCTCGTATTCTCCTTGGAGAACATCTGATTGGATGTTCTCAATCACCAAAAAGTTGATGAAAATTAACATTAAGAATAAAAGAAGCCTCACTAACCCATTTACACAAACAGCCAAATTTCACAAACAGACTAATTAATTACTGAAAAATAAAGTGGACAAATGAAGCAGAAAATAAATAAATGTAATAGATATTCTCAGAGATATTCCAAGGGGTATCACCTCCGTATATCAGCAACAATAAATTATTATGAGGGAAAAATAAGCTATTAGAGTTGTTTGAGAGGATTGTTTACACAGACAAAAATAAGTAAATGAACAAACAAAATAGATTGGATAGTAGACCAAAGGCAACTGAAAATCACAAATAGTGAGATGAAAGATTGACACAAGGAAACCTCACAAAATGCAGGAAAAAAAAACAGAAATAAATGAAAAGTGGGAGAAAATAGATACAACACATAGAAAACAGCATATGAAACTTTGTAAAATATGTCTAATAAAACATATATCTATATACTTTTATATACATGTTTGTATGTGTATGCATAAATATTTGTGTATGTTTGTGTATATATATAATATTATATAAAACTTTGCACTAAATGTATAGAGAGTATAGATACATTGCAAACAGCCATGGCCCATTTCAAATGACAGTATGTTCTTCCCTTGCCATGGCTCATCCCCATTTCTCTCATTATCTTGCTTCCTAGTGAAAGGTTTTTACCCATAACAGCTGAATCAAAGTGTAACCAAGGAGCCAAGGAGATCTACTGATGAAAATACCAAACTGCAGGTTTTATTTCAACACCATGTCCCCCAAGGAATTGGTGGATTAAACCAAAAGTAATTAGATTATCAGCAAACAGAGATTTGGGGGTGGTTTTTATTTTATTCCACGTTTTTACAGCATCTTACAACTGAAGAGTACTGAATAATAAATTTGCTAATAGTGATCCAAAAACTATGGCCAAGAAGGTTGAATTAGTCCAGTCTCACACTGCTATGAAGAAATGCCAGAGTCTGAGTAATTTATAAAGAAAAGAGATTTAATTGACTCACAATTCCACATGACTGGGGAAGCCTTAGGAAACTTACAATCACGGTGGAAGGCACCTCTTCACAGGGCAACAGGAGAGAGAATGAGTTCAAGCAGAAGAAATGCCAGACACTTATAAAACCATTGTATCTCATGAAGCTCACTCATTATCACAAGAACAGCATGGGGGAACCACCCCCACAATTCAATTGCCTCCACTGGTCCCACCCTTGACACATGGGGATCATGGGGATCACAAATCAAGGTGAAATTTGGGTGGGGACACATAGCCAAAACATATCAAAGGCCATGACATTAAAAGGTTTGAAGAATATGGCATTTGCTGGTATTGGATGACAGAGGCACTCATCATATTGACTATGCTAAAGTTTGGGGGTGGAGACAAAGGCAGGAATGTTGACAAATATCTTGAAACTAGCAAACGTCTTTCTATTTACCTCAGTGTTATTTTATCAAAAATTTTAAACAACAGTGTGGGAGAGGAGGACAAGAGGAGCACCCTTGTAATCTCAGATATTTCCCACCATGTGCTTCTTGTACCTACTCAAGGTTGTTAATTCAAAAAAAAAAAAAAAACTACATGTTTACACTCAACTATTTTAGGACTCCCTTTGCCAAAGGTTTGAGAAGAGAAATATTTCATTACATTGTGATGAATTGTAGAGGCAGTATAGCTGGTAAAATCAATGTCATCCATGGGGGAAGCACTGTAATATAACCAGAGGATGATACAGCCTGGTGATTAATAACATAGAAAATCCTAGATTTTATTTCCCTTTATTGCTTCCCAGAAATGTAACCTTGGACAACAAGTCACATAATCTCTCTATGACCCAGGATTCTCATTTGCAAAATTGAAATATGAAGAGGAATTATTTCATAGATATTTTATGGTTAAATTACAGAATGTAAGCAAGATATTACGCATCGAATAAGTTCTCAATAAATGTGAACTGATAACGATGATGATACTGATGATATTGGTGGCAACATAAGCACCTGGGGGGAAGCACTGCCTCAGTTTACTAAATTGTGTAGTCAAGATACTGCAAAGTTTCCAGCTAAGGTTAGAAGTACAGACTCTCCCCTAGATGACAGTGGGTTAAATTTGCTTTGCTCTCACCATAATTTATTTATTTGTCCCATTAACTTAAAAATTCCTAAGTCTATTAGAGAACACCTATAGATTGAATTAAACACGAGTTGCCCTAATTGAGTTAAATGGAATATTATAATAAGTAGCTTTATTCTTGGTTGATTATTATGGTTAAAAGCCTTTACTTTGAAAAGTTCTTTTTAGTAGTTAATCTGCAAGTGGAACCCTTTGGTGTACCATGGAGGTTCCTCCAAAACAGCATAAGATTTAATGACGGTAAAATGCATAATGTTGAGAAAAACATATTTTTCTAAATTAAGGATAAACCCAACTGTATATCTGACTTTTTAAAATCTTGGTGATCATGAAAATAAGAATATATGAGGGAATTCATGGCCCTTTACAATTTACTTACCCTCAAACATTAAATTGAAGGGAGGTACATTTTTATTTTCTAACCCCTTTGTCCAGGATTTCTTGACAAAGTTTAGCTCTTGTGAACAAATGGGTGAAAATCTATTGGTTTTCTTGACAAGGGAAATCAAACAAATGTTTCTAGGACCAGTGGACCAAATCCTAGTCGTAATAGAGGAAGGAGAGGAAGACAAAGTAATGCCCAAATAATGATCACATTATAGTCTATAATGAAATCAACAGATAAAGAAAATTCGGTATTTAAATCAGGACTGTAAAAGAAACAAAGGGAAAGGGAAAGCATAGCTTTGTGAGTATATGCTAAGGCAGGGTATCTGTATCAGGGAAAATTGGATGTTAAAAGAGAAGTTACATAGACCTAACTTTGTGCTCAAAAAGAAGGATCTCAAATATATAGAAGGTTGTCACTACATGGCAGCTATTATCAACAGAAGTGTTACCTTGTAGTTTTAAATGTAGTTTTAAATTCTTTGATACATCTCCCTTCAAGAAGCAAAGCCTGATTACCCTCCTTTTGCGTGTGGACTAGACTTAGTGTATTGTTTTTAATGATGAATAGGATAAGGTGGAAATGCTGGCTGCAATTTCAGAAGCGCGGTTATAAAAGCAGCTTTGTGCCTTCCTTTGTGTGCTCTCTCTTTGGATCGCTCATTCTAAGGAAAGTTAACTGCCCTCTCATATGCAACACTGTGGAAATGTCTGTGAGACCAGGGCTTGAGGCCAGCTGCCAATAGCCAATGGGGGACTGAGGCCCTTTGGCCAATAGTCACGAGTGGTGCTTCTTGAAAGAGGAACTCCCAGACCAAGTTTGAAACAGGGTCTCAGTCTGTCACTCAAGCTGGAGTGCAGTGACACAATCATGGCCACTGCAGTTGAATTAGTCCATTCTCACATTGCTATAAAGAAACACCTGAGAATGAGTAATTTATAAAGAAAAGAGGTTTAATTGGCTCATGGTTCTGCAGGTTGCATAGGAAGCATGATACTGTCATCTGGTTGGCTTCTGGGGAGGCCTCAGGAAACATACAATCATGGCAGAAGGCAAAGGGGGAGTGCAGATTTCACATGGCCCAAGTAAGAGCAAGAAGGAGAGCAAGAGGGTAGTTGCTACACACTTTTAAACAAGCAGATATCATGAGAACTCACTCACTCTCGAGAGAACAGCACCAGGTGATGATGCTAAATCATTCATGAGAAACACCTCCATGATCATGATCCAATCGCCCCACACTAAGCTCCACCTCCAACATGGAAGATTACAATTCCACATGAGATTTGTGCAGGGACACAGATCCAAACCGTATCATCAGCCTTGATTTTCTGGGTTCAAGCAATCTTCCTACTTCAGCCTCTGACGTAGCTGGGACTACAGGTGTGTGCCACTGTGCCCAGTCCCAAGTTAAGCATCCTTTTAAAAACATTGATATAAGGCTGGGTGCAGTGGCTCACACCTGTAATCCCAGCACTTTGGGAGGCTGAGGCAGGTGAATTACTTGAGGTCAGGAGCTTGAGACCAGCCTGACCAATATGATGAAACCCCATCTCTACGAAAAATATAAAAATTAGCTGGGCATAGTACATGCACCTGTAATCCCAGCTACTCAGGAGGCTGAGACAGATCACTTGAACCCAGGAGGCAGAGGTTGCAGTGAGCCAAGTTCGCGCCATTGCACTCCAGCCTGGGCAATAAGAGCTAAACTCCATCTCAAAAAAAAAAAAAAAAAAAAGAAAGAAAGAAAAAGAAAAAGAAAAAAAATAATATAACATAGTTATATATATTTGGGGGTAACATGTAACATTTTGATTGATGTATATAATATGTGATAATCAAATCAGAATAATTGGGGTAACCATCACCTCAATTATTTATCTTTTCTTTGTGTTGAGAACATTACAATTCTTCTTTACTAGCTATTTTCACATATATAATAAATTATTAT
This sequence comes from Macaca thibetana thibetana, assembly GCF_024542745.1. NCBI lineage: Eukaryota > Metazoa > Chordata > Mammalia > Primates > Cercopithecidae > Macaca > Macaca thibetana. The sequence continues at coordinate 25,630,567 of NC_065582.1, read as the reverse complement.
TAACTATAATCTCCCTACTATACTATCAAATATTAACACTTATTTCTTCTATCTAAGCCTCTGGTAGTCACCATTCTACTATCTACCTACAGGCTGACATCTGGACTACAACTGCATTAGAGGCTCTTAGCCAGAACCACCCAGTTAAGCCACTCCTGAGTTGTTTTGACTTACTAAATTTGGAAGGAATTTGTTATGCAGCAGTGAATAACTACTACATGTCACTATTATTATTATTATTGGTAAAGGGTTAGAATGTGTATTTGCTTTTATTGTGCAGTATACTGATTTCTGAGACAATAATTGAAATTTCATAATCCCCAGAATGTCAAAATGATCCTGTTCCTGAAAACATTGCTGCCTAGAAATTCTGGGAACAATAGATATGTAAAAAGTAGAACACAAATGCTCAGGAAATCCTTTCACCTTGCAACTAGCAGAATCCTCTCTTATTAAATAGGATGTGGATGGATATAAAGGTCCAGGACTTAAAGTGAGGAGTGAAAACAACTGATGTATTTTCTTCAGTTCATCAAATTCTGTCTCTACCAGTAGAGACTATATTGTTTTGGTGAAGAAAGAAAAGGATAAAAATATTTTTAACAAAAAATAAAAATATAATAGTAAAATGTTTTAAGGTGAAATAAAAGCACATGTCACCCAATCTGACCTCCCACACAAATTTCTTTCACAATATTTGTTCCTGACAATCAAAATATGGCTTCTTTCATATTTCTATTGATAGAGAAATGGCCAATTTATTTTTTTACAGCATGCTAAAACTTAGAAATGCCAATTGTTATATTCTTGATAGGTTATAATCTTCTTTTCCCCTTGGACATATTTCTGCAATCTGGATCAAAACAGAACAAATCTAGTGTGTAAAATTGTTCATATTTTGAAATGGTTAACATGACATCTTTTAATTTTAGCAGAGATGTGTGAAAAGAACACTCAGAAGTGCTTGACACACACATTACTAAGTGAGAAAACAGAACGAAAGAGTTAGAAATGAGTATAGACATTTTGATATGCAGTGGAGAACTAAGAGCTCAGAATCAAACCTCATGGCTTCAGAACGAAGGGTCCTATCTTTTGCTCTAGTCTTTCAGCCCAAATTATACATAAATAACCAACATTAAAGTATCCAAAGAATGCATTCTTTCTATATACTTTTCTCTGAACCTCTACTATCATAAGAAAGATTCATAATGGTAAGTAATAAATTCTGACAGAAAAATATAAGTTCTTAAATCTATAACCATTTCTACTTTCAGGCCCTAATGACTAATTATGGACAACTTACATGCTTTGACACTATAATTGCAATTAAAATGATTGAATTACCCCTAGTCATATCACAAACAAATTCCTTGAGTTAATGCCTATAAAGATATTATAAAATATTTAATAGGGTGATTGACCAGTAAGAAATTTTGCAATTAAGCCACTGTATTATTTCATTTGCATACAATCTTTTCTAAAGAAAAGAAGGCAGTCACTCACATGACAAGCTTGATTAGTTCACAAAGAACAAAGTCAGTACTAATTTTAGTAAAACCTAATTTTAATCAAGCAACATCATTTTCATTCATCATTTCTTGGTTCTAATCACTGCCAAACAAAAGGGATTGATAATTTTTGAAGGTTAATATAGTTATCACACTACATTTATGCCTATTACTAGAAAACACTGCAAATCCCTCACAATGAATAAATATTATTCCTGGGACTATCACTGGATGTTCTTAGGTGTCTTTGTGTTTATAAAGTTGTATCACACACACAGATAGACATAATGACCAAAGAGTATCTGAAGTCAAGGGAGCATAGAATGCCTTATATTAAGTATATAAGACACTGAACACTAAGAGCAATGAATGATAACCAATAACCAAAAACACAAACCCCTGTCTCCCTATCCTGAAGATTAGAACTACTATTTCTAAACTATAAACTCATCCTTGGCCAATATGCAGTCACCAACTGATTTACAGCTTCTTTGGTAATAATGTATTTCACATGTGGTTATTCCTTTTAATCATAAATAATATGCTTAATGTCATACATTAAAACTCTATGCATCATATCAAAAATGCTTCCTAATATGTTATATTGAATTGTGACCGTAAAATAAATTATCCTTTGCTTGGCTGGTTAGAGTATTTAAATTAGAGAAATTGTATATACACACAACTCTGTATCTTCAATTTCAGTGTAAGATGCAATAGTACTTACACAACTGCAAATGCCACAGACAGAAACACACAGACACATGCTGTATTTTTGTCCATTTTATAAAACTTCTTCAACAGTGAACATGAGTTTTTCTCAACACTGTAACTACCTGTATAAAACCGCCTACACAAAACTAGCTACAACCGTTACCTGTGCAAAACTTCTCCTGGAACCCCATCTGCAGGCTCAGCTGTTTTAGAAGTAATTTCAGCACCATATAAGAGGCTTTTAAGCATCTAAAAAGTAATACTCTTGGACTCAGAATTATAACACAGGATTTGGTAATTAATAGTACCCCATATGTATTTGTTGAATAAATAAATAAATCCTATCAGCAGTTTTACTCTCTTAACTCTTACTTTGTAGTCCAACTCTTATAACTGGGTTTCTGTTTATTTCATAAAACATTACTCTGCTCTTCAAAGTTACTGATAATCAGATCCTGGTGTTATTTACTTTTCTGGAATTTCTGTCTTATTAACCTGCCCAATGACATAATTGTTTTGAGTATAAGGTCCTGCCATTTTTCTCAATGCCCCGAATCCCCAGAGCTTGGCTTTAGTTAAAATTTAGGGTCTAAGATATTACCACTGACTAAAATTTGTCTTCATGGCTGACTTCTTGACTTCGCTATTCATCTCCCCTCTTACACCCCTCAGAGCCTTGGTCTGTTTATATCTCATGACAAACCATTATCCTGGACTAAACTACTCTAGGCCAACCACGGGACAGGATTGGTGGCTGTGGATGATATCCACGCCTTTAAAACCATGGCTTGAGTAGATTGTCTCCCCACTAAGTTCCAAATTGTAGGTCCTATCCTCCAAGATGGCCCATTTTCTCTGCAACTAGCCTAGGCAAGAAGGATAGTCAATGACTTATTACTTTTATGGTCAGTGCAAACTGTTAAAAAATGAAGGTCTCTTTCATGTTTGTAAATTGAATCATGTAAATATTTTGGCAAAATTTAAAGGATATACCAACACCATCATCACTACCAAGAAAGAAATTAGTGACATGAAATCTAAATGTATTTCTATAAGGTCACTTTAAAATATTTCAGTTTACAAGAAAACCAAGTTTTTCTTATAATTTAGATGCCACATGAGTATTATCAATTAAAGTTCAAATCAAATAGCAAATTATTTATGAAGCATTTTTAAATAAGAATTTATGTTTATCCATCATTTACTTCTGAATTGTCTCTATCAATTGCGGTCTATTTTGACATTTTGAATTAAGATGAAATAGAGAACCTCTGGGAAAGTCACAGTGGAATTGCTACCTATCTAAAATTACTATGAAGGATAATTACCTTCTGGATGCCGAATGATTTAACAAGCTACGGTTATTAATATCCAGGTAAACAATTGAAAAATATTTAATTTGACAATCTTCTGAAAACTCTTTCAAAAAGGCTTATAGATTCATGTATGATATGCTGAATAATTGCTATACAATAACTATGTATGGTCATGGCTAGAAAGGTATAATGCAATGCCTACTTATCTTTTCTATGATTTATTTAAACATTTTTTAATAAGACATGGCCATAAAACAACCATAAAACCTTTAATATATAAATATTATATATTATAATTTATAAATTATGTTATAATGTATAATACATAATATAATTATAGATTATAATATAAATATAATATATTATAGATTATAAGATAAATATATTATAGATTATAATATAAATATAATATATAATAAAACCTTGTTTTATTCAGTGAAATTAATTTACTGATACTCCTATGATAGAATAAATGATCAATACAGGGTTTCAGCCTACTTGTTCCCATTTTTCTTTACAAAATTCATTACTGTAACACATTTCTAAAGGAAAGATTAAAAGATAAATGTGATGAAATCTTATAATGGATTGACTTGGGATCCTTTTTCAAGCTTTTTCAAGTTACACCCTGTTATCAGAACTAATTCGCCTTAGTCTCTTAAATCCACAGAAATGTACAATGAAAATGAGGTGATTTTGAGGCATCTTAACATCTTAAATCAAAGGCAGATATAAAACTTTTTAAAAGATTTTCAGTCTCAGCAGACAAGATGAAAAAGGGTTTCAGTTAAACTACCCTAACTAGAATCCATATTTACTTCAGCACCTGAAGCGGTGCTATTGATTTACACAGATTCTGATAATCTTTGTTGGGGCCTGATGAAAAGAAAAAAAGTGATTTCACACCAAAATAAGTTTTATTACAACTTCAATCAGGCTAAGGTATCCATACTTTTGTCACACTTTATTTTGTTTCTCCTGCTACAATTTAGTTCCAATTTCCCTTCCTTTATGTCTCTTTCTCCTCACATGCGTTAAAGAAGGGTGTTCTCTAAACGTTTCCCCAGGCCTCTTCTTTATTTCTTCCAAATCATTCACTTCTCATACGTAATTATCAACTTTTCAAGAAAACATTCTTGATTTTATCCAGCTTAGTTTCTGTAGTTACACACAAGGACTATGGGAATAGTCCCCATTTCCTTGTATCTCAAATTTCAAATTCTAAATGGTGCTAAATAACAAAAATATACAAAATTATCTACTTATTCTTTAGAATATTAAATGTTTTCTTCATGTTAGATCTAAAGTGTTTGAACCATTATAAAAATAAATATGTTTCAAAAAATTATTGAACTCAAACTGAAATTTGAGTTCTGTTGTTTTAGTCCTGTTGTTTTTCCCTTTCTATAAGTGCTGAGGATTCAGAACCTTCTCAGATAAAGTTGAAGTTGTCATTTACTTCTTAAGTTCTAGTTTAATTTCTCTTCTACTCTTCTTTCTCCAAAAAAAAAAATCAGGAACTATTAGTGAAGAGCCTGGTTATATGCAGAAATTGGCATGGCAGCAACTTGGATGGAGCTGGAGACCATTATTCTAAGTGAAGTACCACAGGAGTGGAAAACCAGACTGTATGTGCTCACTTATAAGTGGGAGCTAAGCTATGAGTATGCAAAGGCATACAGAGTGATACAGTGGACTTTAGAGACTCAGAAGGGGAAGAGTGGGAGGAGCCCTGGGGATACAAAACTACTACACATTAGGTTCAATGTATACTATTCAGATGATGGGTGCACCAAAATCTCAGAATTCACCACTAAATAATTCATCTATGTAACAAAAGACCACTTGTACCCTAAAAGCTATTGAAATAAAAAGTAATAAAACCATGAAAGTTCTTTTGGCCTCCTTTCCCCTAGTTCACATCCTTGACTTTTATACAAGGAGAGGCCACATTGCTTAGGTGTTTGTGTGCTATTTTCAATGTATGTACGGTCTCCTGATATGTCGGAAGCAATACGCTCAAGAATAGAATCTTCCTGATGTCCTAAGGATTCTAATTTTTTAGTACCAAGCTTATTTTAATCACATTTCACAAATCACAATGAACAATAAAAGACACAAATTTTGTCAATCCCACTAGTTTATGCTCTATAAAGCCACTGTCAACACTAAATTAGCAAACATTGAACCATTGCTTTTAGGGCGAATACTGGGTTAGGTTTCCACAGTAGCTGGTTGCAACATTTCCATTAATAAATCAATATATAACCTTGTTTTATTCATGCTTTTGTTGAAACACACCTTATATAAAATATGCTGCTGACTCATTAACACTGAACTCATAGGCAACAGGACTCATGCTTGTCCAACACACATATTTTTTTCTGTAAGACACATCGCAGCCTTCTTGCACTTAGGAAAACTAGACAGCACTTTGGCCCTATGATGGGGCCATTTTAAACAGTGAAATCACCAACAAAAAGCACTAAAATGGGAAAAAAAAAACATGCCACTAAATAGACTGCCAAAAATATGCTTGTTCACGTCATGAGATCTGAAATAAGAGGGCAAAGCATTGTCTTGTTTAACCTCAGGTGGGAACATGTGCATTGAACATCTCAAAGTTTTTGCCACACTGCACGTATCTGCAAATGACCACACAAGTGCCAAGGGGTTTTGGGGTTACAAAGAATTTAGCAAGTAGTCAAATTCACAAATAAAGAAGTTGAGAATAATGAAGACTGATTTTATATAACCCAAATGATTAATAATGCTCTATTTGTAACACCTTTCAAATAGCAGCTTTGAAAACTAAAAAATATAATTTCTCTCTGACCCCTAAAAACTGTGAAATTTATATATTTCTAACAATGCTTCCTCTGATTTGAGCCTTCTTCCACTTCTCTGCTCATTGTCTATTTCTGGTAACTGCACAACAGTAAAATCCACCTTTGCTTTCAGCAACACAGGACTTGACTCTACCTTTATATCTATCATTTGGTTCTTCAGATTTTCAAATCCAACCACCTCTTTCAAATACACCCAATTTTCTACCATTTTGCACACTTTTCCTTGACCATGCCATGTCTTTAAATACTATTCATTTTCTTTCTGTTTTATTTGGAAATCTTTGAATAAATCACTTACACCTGATGACATAATTATTTCCCTATCAGTCCCAATTCTTTAAAAAATCTGGCTGTTACATACAACACCCAAGTAACATTGCATGCTTCACTAACACCAGAAACCTTTTTTTCTGTCAAGTCTGATGGCTTTGTCTAAGATCTCAGTTAAACAAGAGGCACTTAATGCTATTTCATTTGATATTTTTGCCCATTCTGTGTATCATGCTTTTCTTCTTTGTTTGACATTGTTCTATGCTGCTGCTTCTTTCTCTCTGCTAACACTATCCTTTCTCACTTACCTATTATGTGTAGGCATTTTTAAAAGACCGGGAACATTCAAACACTTGGACCACAACCCACATAAGAAATACATTTTATATTATGACTTAGTACATGCACATATACACACACAGACAGAAATATGAACATATCGGAAATAAAATTTACAAAATAATTATATTTATTGATTGCAAAACACTCTGATATTGCTTTTTATTCTATGGAATTCATTTTCTTTTTAAATATTAATGCTGCTCAGAAAGTGCTTCTTTCTGAACTTAAACTATCCCTCCAAAATGCAGCGTAGTTCTTTGTGTTTGACCTAGAGAGGGGTTTTAAAGTTGAAATGAAAACATAAATTTCAGGCATGAAGTTTTTTATCATCATTAAAATGAGGAAATTAAGAATATGCATTCTTAAACAGACTGGATACAACCTAGTATCTGTATTAACAAATTGCTAAAAAAACACTTGGGAAAGAACAATTGATTCATGTGACATATTTTAATGAATATTCAAGAAATTTAAAAATTATTGATTTATCTATACCTGGGAGGATGTTATTTCTACTTTAAAATTAAAAACAATTAACCTAATATAATTCAATGATTCTGGAAAACCACTAAAAGGAAATACTCCATTATGAGCTTTAAGTAGAAATCCATATAGAAGAAATGTATTTTAAATTATGTAAACATTGGTAATTTCCCAATTTTTAGAGAAGAGCTTTCATTACCTTTTCTTGAAAGTTATTTCCACTGAGTGCATAACTGTCAGTTTAGTTCAAAAGCAAATTTAGAAACCCTGGGCACTTGGGAACCCGTTCGTCTCTATCATAGCGGTGAAGTAAATATTAGAATAGACAAAGAGAATCTACAGAGAAAAAACAATAGTAAATCCATTAGAAAGTTGAATCAACAATTGACTGGGCTTATTCATACTGACATTTTCCAGATTTTGCATACCAAATATTCTGCAAAATTCAATTTGCATGACTTTACAAGAAAAGAACTGAGTCCTCCATAACTGTACATCCTTTGAAGGCCTTATATTTTAATCACTAATGTAGTAAATTTATATTTGTTTATTTCTTTAACCTTCCTTGGAGGGTAGATTTTAAGTTAAATATTATCTAAAAAGAGATAAAAAAGTCCATTATTCCATTTTATTTTTTAACAAATTATGGTTATTTTTATAGTAGCTATTTAACATTGAATCCAGAAAAGAGTTACTGAGTTTCCTACAATAGAAGAAATTATGTTTAATAAATAATATGTATTTATAAATATATGAAATAAAACCCTAATTAACTAAATTCTTGTCAATTTTGCTACTTATTTTTCTGGTTAAATAAATTTTCTATGAATATAAAACCTCTTTTTAATCAGGTCATTTTGGATGAAACTATTTTTAAAATGTCTTATGTATTTCTATAAGGTCTTATGAATAGAAATAATATACTTGACTTTGTTTGGATAATTGGAGACCCTGATAAGGAAACCTTATATTCTGTTTTACTTAGAGTTAGGATCTCAAGGTTCACAGTTTCTTTGGGCTTTTCACCTGTATAGTGAATGCCTATGGACCACCATTGTCTTTCAGGTGATTATAGGGGTATTTCATTCTTCTCAGCTTCTTGATATGTTACATTTCATCTATTATTTAATCACTTCATATATATATATACATACACACATATATATGTGTATATATACACGTGTATATATACGTGTATGTATATGTGTTTATATACACATATGTGTATATATACACATGTATATATATATAAAGTTTTCCAGCATCCTTCATAATTGGTGGTCTTAGGTCCTATTGAAATTGTGTATCAAAGAAAAGTGAATAGTCTCTGAGTGAGGGACAAAATAGATGTGTCATTATCAAAGTATAGTATATTCACTTTACAAGAACTCTGAAGCATCCATTATCACTGGATAAAGGTTTAAGTTTACTTATTTGATAGTTCCTACCTGTATGGCAGACACTTGAACTATCATTATAGTTTTAAAAATTTTTAAATAATTTACCTATAGATAATTTTTATTAAGAGACTTTTAGTATTTGGTAATTTTTTAAAACTTTAGTATCCCTAGAGATCTTCCTAATCATGTAGTTTGACATTATTACAGACACACAGTCCTTGACAACTTTGATTTTCCTGCTGGATTATACAGTATTCAGACTGCTTTGTCAGGGAGCCCTACAGTATGAGTAGTTCAAACATACTTTGAGCACAAGTAAGTGTTTTGACAAAATTTGAAAATGTCTCGTACTTAGGAACTTTGCTTACCGACCCCACCTAAATGATGGGCGCATCAACATTTCCAGTAATTAAACCATGACACCTTAAGTAAGCATTGATGTTAAACCTGATCATCTCTCAAAAACTTGAATCCCCAAAAATAATTTTTAAAAGAGGATATGTATATGTCATATTCTTCTTTTCATTTCTTTGACTTCCTCCGCAATTTTACAGAACATAGTGTTGATTTTATACTTATGAAAATCTTTCTGACAGCAAGAAACCATTTTTAATGTAATACTATGATTATTTTATAGAAAATATGTTCTTCTATTTCTTGCATTGATAAGTACATGTTTAAGTAGAACAAGAGAGCATCTTGCTTTAAACTTTCACAGTGTGGTCACAGCCATTTATTAATTCAATAAACAGTCATTACACATTTTCTAGGTGCTAAGCATTGACATAAACTGGACTTACAGGACAAATGAAATAGACTTGTTCATCTCAAGATCTGTATGACTTCAAGGGACATGTAAATAAGAACCAGGAGACCTGGATTCCAGTTCTAATGAGCCATGAGACTGGAATGTTCCTTTATTCTTGTTTTGTCAATAAGCCTCTTCAAGTTCACTTTCAGTTCACAAATTCTAGAATTTTTCTATTAGCCTATTAGTAACAAACAATCCATTAGAGGTGATCACAAAGTACCAGCACGTGGGAGGGGCTTGACTACGTTTTATTTGGCTTCACTTTGAAATAACCTTAGCCATCTTTTAGAGATTGCTTTCTGCAATGTATATTGGTGTCTGGATAAGCTTCCAGGACCAACTCCAATGGAGACTCCTCATTCCTCATCTTGCTGTATGTCTGCGTCATTGGACCTCTGCTCCCAGATTGTTACTCCCACCTGGGTGTCTCCCACCATTCCAACTAATCCTTTATCATAAAAGCGGTCTCTTCTTCCTCTGCTTGTCCCTTAAGTCCTCTGAAAATAAGTGGTCCTCAGGCATTCTTATCTTAGGTCCCACCAACTGAAACCGCCTTTGCAAAAATTGTAACAGTGAGAGAATTCAGACCTAACTGACTCTATCTTGCTTCTAACCTCACAAGCTGACTGCCTTGGCTCATTCCTGAGCATGGGCCAAACTGACTATGGGAGAAATTTAGTTTACAGTTTAAACTTAAAGCAAGGATTTCAGTAGCTATCATCCCATTCTTTGTTGGGGGAAATTACCTCCATTCCTTGTTAGGGGACTGAAACCACAATTGTAAAACTAATAAAAAGCCACAGGGTTAGAATTATGAGAGAGGGCTGGATTCTGTTAAGGCCTATGCATATTTAGGCAATAACCAGCTGTTCTTCCCTAGCTTGCTTACTGCTCAGGACTCATTTAGCCAGAGGTCACAAGATTGGGGACTTTTTCCCAATTACTCCTATAGATAAGATCGCTTTTGTAAAACCTAAGATTGGTCTTTCAGAGATTTTTTTTAGACTTTTGTGTCAAAGCAACCTTATCTGACCTCACTGGGATCCATGAATCGTATGAAGGAACTGACTCAATTGGTCCTGTGACCCCCTCACCCAGAAACTGACTCAGCCTGCGAAGACCATTTGGACAGTCCTATAATTTCATCCCCAACCAATCAGCAGTATCCATTCCCTAGGACCCTGAGATTATTTTTAAAAACCCTAGCCTCAGAACTCTTGAGGAAGTGGATTTGAGAAATACCTCCAGTCCTTCCACTCAGCTGCCTTGCAATAATTAAGCTAGATCTTTGCTGTAACACCACTGCAGTTTTGCTACTGTGGCCTAGCAATCACTCAGCACACATCGTTGTCCTGAGTTCCTAGATTTATTAATATTTTAATTTTTTTGACAATAGTTCGCTTTCCCTTCCCAGTATACAATGATAAGTCTTTGTGGTTTTGTCAAGAGGCCTAAAATCAAGAAATTTCTCCTTTCTGTGTATATTATAATGCACTTCCCAGAAAGCAGAACAGACACATATGCTATTATATAAAGAAATGCAATCCCAGGCAATAGGAAAGAAGGACAAGAGGAATGAAATATGGCAGCAGAGATATTATGTCACTGTTTTTTTCAAACTGATCATGGCTAAATGTAACTGAGATCTTATGCAACTGTCTTCTGCATAGCCAGATAAACTCCATCCTGGAGCATTCCATCTAGCGTGGGAAAGGAGATATTTGCATCTATCATCTGCCAGTCTAAATTTCAGGGGAGCAGAATTAGGCTTCCCTTTCTGACGAGGAATTGGTCAAGTCGCATTGCTTAAGAGCTTGAGAATGTGAGATGTTGTTACAGCCATATTGGAAAATACAATCTACCACATTGTCTCATAATACTCTACACTTAGTAAACATGGGAAGCCATTGGGGAACAACATCACATTCTTGAAGATTATAAAATTGAAGTTATTTTCTTACAACCACACAAAAGTTAGAACCTAGAGAAAATCGGGACCTATACTATACCTGAAGTACTGCTCCAAGCCTCAAATTGCAACATACAACTTTTTAATTAAACACTGACACAACAATAAAGTTATTTAGTGACCAATATACTAGAGCTAGTCATGTGGTTTCATGAGTTCTTTCCGTAATTCTGTTATTAATTTGTGACTTGGGGTAAGTCTCTTAGCAGCTGAATTTAATTAAAAAATCAAAATATATGCACCAATCCCAAGGTGCATTGTGAGAGTAAATGTCCCATTGTTAAAGCCTCTTAGATATCTGCCTAGTAATGGCTACAAGATTATTATAATGGGGATGGTGACAGTGATTCTTGGAGAGAAAAGGATTATAACGATTCTCTTAGAAATTTATTTTTGTACCTCTCACGGTTTTCCTCCGTGTTATCAAAGGTTTCAACATATTCTCAAGCAGCTTCTGAAACAACCTAAATTTTCATATCCACAAGGATTATTTTATATATTCAGAGGAATGTAAACAGGATGAGAATAAATGAATAATGTTTTAAAGAAGTTCAGTAATATATTCTCCATTGTGTTCTAGGGATAAGTTGTTCAATGTTTAGCACTGACCACGTAAAATTAGGAAAACAATTGTAAAACACAAAAAAGGAAAATATTAGTGGCAACATCTCATCCTTAATTATTTCTCATTTCTTTATATTTATTTCTTCATATAATCAGAAGGATTCAAGACAAAAGATCATAAAAACAATATACTGCTTCATATAAGGGCCAGGAAATTTTAAATTTCATAATTCATTCACCGGAATATGTAAATAAACCAAACATGAACCTCTAAAGCGATGCTTTATATTTACCAAGTGTTGCTAGAATTTCTGCTTACCAAAACTTTCCCCCAAGTGTTGCCGGCATTTCATTTATATCTATTTATTTATTCAACAAATAGTTATAAAGTTCTAAATAAAACTATTTATTTACAATCCCTGGGTAGATACCAACATGAAGAAGATAAAGGTTCTGCCATCAAGGCTCTTAAAGATTAACAGAGCAAGAAGACATGTAATTAAGGCAGAAGGTAGTGAAACATACAAGTAAAGTGGGAAGTTAGGTGAAGAAATGATTGGATCACTTGAAGTGACTTGAAGTCACTGGAAGAAAGGAAGGCTCTGAGCTGCACCTTTAAAATATAGGTTTGATTTTTGATGTATGGGAATGGGAAAGACATTCTGAGGCCCTGAGGCAGAGAGGAGCATAAATAAAGACTGAGAAATGAAAATACGTGATGTATATGTGCAATCAAAGCAGTTTAATGTAGGGAGCAGGGGAAGTTTCCAAAGAGTAGGCAAGAAAGAAAAAGAGAGATGCCTAGATTCCCCATTACTAAGGGTCCCAAATCTAAAATATTGTAAGTTGAATTTTATTTTGTAGATATTGGGGAATCCCTTGAAAATTTATTAGTAGAGGAAGGACACAATAGGACTACATTTCAAGAAGTTTTTTCCTAGCAGTGTATAAGAATGAATTAAGAAAAAAAGTGCCAGGGGTCAGAGAGAACAATAAAAGCCAGCTAAAAAACATGACCCATGCAATTAGATTCCAACCTAGAACACAGACGGTTAGGATTTAAAAAAAAAAAAAAAAAAAAAAGTCTTAAGAGAGTTCATACATTTGATGTGGGAAGCAAGGAAAAGAACAAACTGAAAAATGATTATTTGATGATTAGATAGAGCTTCCCTTGACAGAAATGGAAAATACAAATAGAAAACTTTGAGAGAGGAATTCAGGGACAGAAGAGTTGGAAGAGCAAACAATTACTGAGCATCTCCATACACATTTCTATGCATATTGCCAGTTTTATCCTATTTAACCTCATGATAGATGGTGGCACTGAGGTAGTTGAAGTTATCTGTCCAAGATCACAGATAGTAGCAGGTCTAGAGAAGACAATCAGTTCAGTTTGTGTCATGCTAAGTTAGAGGAAGAGGTGGAAAACCTGGGTGACCACATGCAGCACTGATTGGAGCTCCAGAAACAGAGCAGATCCTCCAAGATAGATTTGGGGTGAGTTATGTGCATGGTTAAAGTCATGATGTTTCAGAATGTCAGTGGAGAGAATATGGCATTAAAACAAAGAGGCAGGAGAGATGGTCAAAGAAAATAGAAGGCAACACTTTTTCAGTGTAGATATTCAAATTAACTGTTACATCTCAAGGATTTTCATTTGTCACCAGATTTTAGAATGTTTCCCCACAAAGCCAACATAGAAGATGCTCTGAATGTGGACACTGTGGAATATAAACCTTGAAATTGCATGGTATAGGCCAAATACTTTCAGTACTATTTTGATCTTATTGTGTAAACTGGGAGATATAACTAGGGGAAAATTAAAAATCTTTTAATTTTCCACTTCAATATTTCTTAATTAATAAAGTTAACATCACATATATTATACTAATAAATGATGTGGCATTTTAATTATATTTTGGGAAGTTATTTCTCATCCCAGGTTGATTAAATAAATAATTGATAATTGATCATAAACCTCATAAAACATGATAAATTAGAGTTTGGATCTGTTACAACTAAAGCAATTTAAATTTTCTTAAATTACTAGAAGCTATAAACATAAGATGATAAGTTATTTTAACAACATCACCTAGAACAAGAAAAGGATACAAATATAATGGAAAATGGAAATCAAGAAGAGGAAGCCTCCATTAAACCCTTCAAATCTATCAACCAGAAATATCTGAATGTATGCTCTTGTTGCTACTTTTCAAATTGGACTAAATTACTCCCCGCCTCTTTTTGGTTTTTGATTTTGGTGTTGGTTTTCATTTGGGTCAGGCAGTATTGAAAATACTTGAGTAATGTCCTTTCTTCCTGATATTTAATAGACCCACAACAATAATAAAGAAACATATTACTATGAACGATTATTATTAGCAGAATGATTTAACATACATAATCATCACCAATGTGCTAGCCATTATGTAAGATTAAATATTTGGTATAAACCTTATGTTCTTTCCTCTGAGTTTTTCATTTCTGAAATATATTTCCCTAACAAAACCTCTTTGAATTTGCTCTTTCCTTAACATGGCATAAAAAGTCACTTTTTCTATTGTTCAAAGGCATAATACCATTTCACACACAGAACATATAATTATACTGAGCAGATTCAAAATCACAATGTTTTACTTTTATTTCATGAGATGGTAAGTAAGCCATGAGGTTGAGAACATTTGATAATGCTTGTGTGTAATGAAATATAATGTTTGCCATGGCAGCCTTTCTTCTTTGGCACTTCTAGTAAAATCCTGTATAGCTCCACAGATGCCAAATTTTAGCCTCAGGCCAAATAGAAATTCACATGGAAACAATGATCCCTTTAATACTTCAAATTTTGTTTTTACAAAGTATGTAAACGAATGTGGTTTTGCACTCTAGGTACTAGGATGATGGTAAAGGCAAATTACTTCATGTATTGATAAAACAAAACTTTTTTATTGCTGCCTCCTTTATAATTCACAGTGATTTTGAAAATTCAAGGCCTGGCTTAAGGGGAACGATTTCTTCATTACCTTATTAACCCTTCCAGCAGAATCCTCAACAGAGAGAACACATCACATCATAGCTGCATGCTAATAACTAAAATCTCGATGGGTGAAAATAAAACTAGACAAAAAAGATACATTTCAAAATTAACACCATAATAAACTGACGATTCAAATTTAAGAAAGATTAAAGGAAAAGTGTAAAAAATAAGTAATTGTATACAAAAAGAGCACATAGCACCAATAGATTTTAAAAATAATTTTTATTTGATTATTTAAGAAAATAATTTTCATCTTAGATAAATCACAAAATAAAGGCTAAGGGAGAAAAACTCTCAAATTACTTTCAGAAATAATATTACTAAACTAAAATGCATTAGAATTTTTAAAAATCTGCCTACATATGAGTATTTTAAAAAGTCCTAAAAGAGATGATTAGCCTCTATAACTTGAGCCATACAATTAAAAGGAGAATTTACTATATTGCCAAGTATGGCTTAAGCCAGTGTTACTGTGAATATATCTAAATATTTGGCTTATTTAAAAAATGAGGCATATGCTCAAATCTTCCCCTCCTGCATCAAACCAAAGAATAGGTAGAGCAGATATTTTTAAAAATGTATAACTATATGTCTCTCTCCACCACCAAAAAAAAAAAAAAAAAAAGGAAAGAAATCACTAGAGGAATGGGAGAAGACACAGAAAGCTTCACACAAGACAGGAAGCCCTGGAAGCTGCTTCCCAATATAGCCTCCTTCTAAAGTTCCTCCATCCCCACAGCTGTGCCTCATGCTCAGCACCCTCATCAGTAACAAAAAGCAGCCACAGCTCAGGGAGTTCAGCCTCAAAACAAAGCCATCTGGGAAGCCAAAGCTGAGAAACACTAATACCATAAAAAAGAATCAATGAATTTTACATAGTAAAATCCTTAGACATGGTAAGATGAATCAATCAATCAATCATTTACTTTAACAAGTTAATATCCTCAGAGAAAGGAGGAAAATGTTATCAATCTGAAATAAATGTAAATGGTAATATAACAAAAATCTAATAGTAATAAACATGATTATAAATAAAAATGTAAATATTATCAGACAAACTCAAAAAGTGGCAGTGGAGAGTGATGAGGAATATAGATTCGGAAGTTCTAAGATCTATTTCTTAGTAGTCCTAGAGTGGACAAGAGAGATAATGTCAGTGATAATGTAAATTAATCTATATTTGAAGAAATAATGCCTGAGAATTTTCCAAAGCCAGGAGTGGGTGAAGAGAGGACAGCCAAATTCTCCAGCTGAAAAAGTCCAGTGTATCATGAAAAGGATTAAAATAAAACAACAGGGGTATAACAATAAATTAAAAATAAAACTTGAAAAAAATAGACATGAAGAAACACCCAAAAACATTCAAATAGAAATTATAGATTACCCCAAAATGAAGGAAATATAATACTTCAATCTTGTGATTTACAAAATGAAATACAAAAATGATTGTAAAAATGTCTTGAAAATACTGTGTGAGAAGAATTTAAATCGAGAAATCTTGAAATAGTTCAACTTCCACTCAAAAGAGATGAGCTCAATAAAGGCATTTTCAGACATTTGAGGACTTAGAAAGTGGACTACTCAACCTTTTTGAAGTAAAACTATATTCCACTGAGAAGAAAAACTTCAGAAGGAAATAAGCTGTAAAATAAAGTAAGCTCAATGAATTAATAAAATCTATTGTAACATTTAAATAAGTAATGATTTTAAAATGCTTTTAATAACAAGTCAGAACTAAAATAACAGACAATAGGAGGGTAGCAGTGGATTACAGCAAAAATACAGTCTGTTTAGTATACTCAGTTTATTGATTTGCTTGGGGGAAAAATAAATATTGATTAAAGCTAAGCTTTGTGTATATATCTATATCTTCTTATATTTGTTTATTTAATATTGTGTTAAAATGTTAAGTATATACGTGGGCATTGACTCTAGAGACATGAAAACTTACATTCATATGAAAATGTATACACAAATGTTTATAACTGGTTTATTTGTTAAAAACCAGTTATTTGTTATAAACCAGTTTATTTGTTTATAACCAGTTATAAACATTCTAGCCTGAAACTAGAAACAACCCAAATGTCTTTCAAGGAATAAATGGATAAAGAAAATCTGACACATCCATATAATGAAATACTACCCAGCATGAAAATGAAACAAATTACAGAACACACAAAGTTTAGATGCCAAGGGGGAAAAAAGCAATCTCAAAAGTTTGCATACTGCATGATTCTATCTATATAACATTTTAGTAGTCACATTACTATAGAGAAAGAAATCAGATTAGTAGTTGTCGTGGAAGGTATGGAAGGTAGTGCTACTGAAAAGAGGTTGTGTGAATGAGTTCCTTTGTGGACAGAGCAGTTCTGTATCTTGACTGCTGTGTTGATCATACAAATTTATATTTGTTATGAATTTTTTTTGAGAGAGTCTCATTCTGTTGCCCAGGCTAGAGTGCAGTGGCATGATCTCGGCTCTGGGTAGCTGGTGTTACCGGTGTGTGCCACCGTGCCTGGCTAGTTTTTGTATTTTTAGTAGAGATGGGATTTCTCTATGAAGGCCAGGTTGTTCTCTGTATTAGTCAGGTTTCTCTTAGAGGGACAGAATAGGATGTATATATCCTATATAAATAGGGTATTATATATATAAACTCCCCTTTATATATATATAGTTAATACTTAATAAATTCCTATATATAATATATGTAGCTATACATAAGGTTAATACTTAATTATATATGGGAGTTTATTAAGTATTAACTTAATATATATGTATAAAGGGGAGTTTATATATATATTATATATGGGAGTTTATTAAGTATTAACTATATACATACACAAACGCATATAGTGTGTATATATATGTGTATACATATATAGTTAATATTTAATAAATTCCCATATATATGAAGTTTATTAAGCATTAATATATACCTATAAAGGGGAGTTTATTAAGTATTAACTTATATGACTACAAGGTCCTACAATAGACCGTCTGCAAGCTGAGGAGCAAGGAGAGCTGGTGCAAATCACAAAACTGAGGAACTTGGAGTCCGATGTTCAAGGGCAGGAAGCATCCAGCATGGCAGAAAGATGGAGCCTGGGAAGCTAGTAGGCCCATCTCTCCCTTTCATGTTTTTCTGCCTGCTTTATATTTGCTGGAAGCTGATTAGGTTGTGCCCACCAGATTAAGGGTGGATTTGCAGTCCCCAGCCCAATGACTCAAATGTTAGTCTCTTTTGGCAACGTCCACACAGACATACCCAGGATTAATACTTTGTGTTCCTAAATTCAATCAAGCTGACACTCAGTATTAACCATCACAATCTTAAACTTCTGACCTCAGGTTATCCACTCGCCTCAGCCTCCCAAAGTGGTGGGATTACAGGCGTGAACCCCCACGCCTAACCATGAATGTTATAGAACTATATACATACACATATGTAAATGAGTCATGCCAAAACGGGTGAAACAGTAGCCTATCTAATTCTATATAACAATATCAATTTGAGGATTTTTGATAATGTGGTGTAGTTATGTAAATGTTGCCATCAGGGAAAGCTGGATGATAGATACATAAATATCTCTGTTCTCATATTGCAGCTTACATGATTCTCTAATTATTTCAGTATATGAAGTTTAAAAAATAAAGAACAGAAACAAAAAATAAAGAATTGCCCGTAAAATAACAGAAATTATAACTGCCCAACCAGTGAAGGGCAAAATACAATGATCAATGAAAAGGCAAGAAAGATGTAAAATAAAAATCAATGAATGAACAAAAAAAAGTAGAAAAGAAAAAAGTAATATGGTAAGAATAGGTCCAAATTCTTCAACAACACCATGCATGAAAATGAGATACTTACCAATTTAAAAGATGGAGAATATCAGAGATAACAAGATCCAACTTACGCTTTACAACAGATCCACCTAAAATCAAGTGGCACAGTAATGTTGAAAAGAACAAAAAAAAAAAAAAAAAAAAAGGAAAAAGTAATGACAGACAAAATGTAATAGTTGTTGAATTTTTAAAATAAAAAAGAGAAAGTTTTCAAATGAACAAAAAAAGTCAAATGACATAACAATTGGGAGTCTTTATGTACCTTGTAGAACAGCCTTAAAATATATAAAGAAAAAGTGATGCAATTTCAAGAAAAAGCCAACAAACTATAAATCATATTTGATACTTTGAGATAACCCTAAGAAATTAATAGACCAAATACCTAAAAAATAAGAAATGTATTGAGGTTATGAACAACATAATTAATAAACTTAATTGCTTTGACTCAAATAAAGAATAAATCTTCTAATCAAACATTGAAGGAATATTTATAAAATCTGACCACCTAGTAGATCACAAAGGCATTCACCCACACAAAAAAAATGTTGGCCTGGCATGGTGGCTCATGCCTGTCCCCCTAGAGCTTTGGGAGGCCGAGGTGGGAGGACTGCATGAGGCTAGAAATTGGTGACCAGCCGGGCCAATATAGTGATACCCTCTCTCTACAAAAATAAAAAATAAAAATAAAAGAAAAATATGTTTAAATTGTATCATAAAAGTCACTAAGCACTGATCACAATGCAATAAAATTAGAAAACAACAAGTCAAAAATCTAAGTATCTGAAAATTTTATGTATTAGACGTTAAATAAAAGAGAACTGTGAACTACTTCGAACTGAATAGAAATGGTATCATTATTTTCCAAACTCCAGGAAATCTCCACAGTGGTGCTCAAAATAAAATTTATAGCCCTGAATGTATTTGGGTGAAAACAAAAAAACTAAAAATGTGAACTAACTTGTAGCACAAGAAGCTAAAAAAAAAAAAGAAAGAAAGAAAGGAAGAAAAGAAAAAGAAAAAGAAAGATTATAATGAAGACAGTGAACTAACAAAATAAAAAGCATTGGCTTTTTCCAAAGAATTAATTGAATAGACAGGATTTTTTTAAAAAAAAAAAAGAAGGGAAAAATAAGCAAAGTATTATCAATGAAGAGGAGACATGAATACAGACAGAAAACTTTTAAGCATCACGGGAGAATATCAAGAAAAATATTATGAAAATAATTTTGACAGTTTAGTTTCTATGAACAGCTTAAGAATGTGTACAAGAATAAGTTGAAAACATGACTAGACCAACTACTATAAAATAAATCAAAAGGAGGCTTTAGTAGCTATGCCCAAAAGCATATACTTACAGCTAGGAACATAAATTGGTAGTCAATTTGGTGTGTATTCTGGTCATTTTTTTAATATAATACCATATCACTGATTAATTCTATGTCCAAGAATACTTTATTTAAAAAGGAAATATTACTCTAAGATGGTGAAGCTGTGGGGAAGCTGTTATACTCATGAAGAAATTATAGTAGTGTAATTGTCACAATTCTGTAGACAGTCATTTGATGATACATTTCAAGAACCAAACCTTTCCATAACCATGGAATTTATCCTTACGAAGAACTCAAAAAGAAAGAAAAGCTATAAATAAACTGTTCATCACATAATATATACAAAATTGGAAACATTAAAATTGATGGTTAGTTAATTCTTAAAATTAAAATGCAGCTACTCAGTAAAACTTTGAAATGTGATGCAGCAGCAAAAGGGTGCCTGTTCAGAATGTAAACACAAACATATCTACACCTAGGCTCATCTATGTATCTGCTTTTCCTTTAATTTTATCTTAATTTTTTAAAAATAATTGGATAATTTTTCTTGTTTCTCTTATGAATACAATACATTTTGTAAGTTAGATTTTTCTTTTTAGTGTGACTCCAAAACCTTAGAGATATATTGGAGGCCAAACCATATAAAAAATAATAGGTTAGGTAGTATGATAAATTGTCAGTTTTGTTTCATCCTTTTTTTCTAACACATTTGTTTCGTATTTAATTAGGCTAAATTACATTCTGATCTACTAACTAGCTGTAAGATAAATTTCTTTGAAAAACCATGAGATAGTGATAAAATATATATATATTTGAAAAATATAAAATATATAACATATGATATATAATGTATATTTTTTAATGTTTAATAAAACATGAAATAAAAACCATAATAAAATCAATAGTGTGGCCAGGCGTGGCAACTCCCGCCTGTAATCCAAGCACATTGGGAGGCCAAGGTGGGAGCATCACTTGAGGTCAGAAGTTCATGACCAGCTTGGCCAATATGGTGAAACCCTCTCTCTACTAAAAATACAAAATATTAGTGGGTCATGGTGGCAGGTGCCTGTAGTCCCAGCTGCTCTGGGGGCTGAGGCAGGAAAATTGCTTGAACCCATTACTGGGTATATACCCAAAGGAATAAAGTCATTCTGTTATAAAGACACATGCACACTTATGTTCATTGCAACACTGTTCACAATAGCAAAGACTTGGAACCAACCCAAATGCCCATCAGTGATAGACTGGATAAAGAAAATGTGGCACATATACACCATGGAATACTATGCAGCCATAAGAAAGGATGAGTTCATGTCCTTTGCAGGGACATGGATGAAGCTGGAAACCATCATTCTCAGCAAACACGAGAACAGGAAACCAAACATTGCATGTTCTCACTCATAAATGGGAATTGAACAATGAGAACACATGGAAACAGGGAGGGGAACATCACACACAGGGCCTGTAGCGGGGTGGAGGAACAGGGGAGAAATAGTATTAGGAGAAATACCTAATGTAGATGACCAGTTGATGGGTGCAGCAAACCACCATGGCACGTGTATACCCATGTAACAAACCTTCACATTCTGCACATGTATCCCAGAACTTAAAGTATAATAATAATAATAACAAAAGACAAAACAATGGGAAAAAATCTGTGTCTTAGTTTCTGTTTCACATTTAATTATGGGTGTGGCACCCTCTTCCTCATTCAGAGCCTTATTTTCTATCTTAGGGATTGTAGGTCATTTTACCTTTCAGTCTTGGAGTTCTTGTCCCAGTGAATGTAATTGTTAAAATTAGTTTCTGCCATGTGTAAAGAATCACAATATCAAAGAAATGTACTTCAAGGTTCATGTTTTGATCATTTTATGCAGACATTTTATGATACATTTCCATCTTGGGCATCAAAATAAAGTGTATCTCTTTGATTATACATATGTATTCAAAGAATACTTGAATTTATTTTTTATCATTCTCATTGCTCACTTTAGTAGCTCTAGTTTGATTATTCTGGGGAATTGTTATCTTTAGAGTCTAAGGTGTGTTTTAATGATGAAAAACAATGACATGTCAGAATTATAGAAATAAATACTTTTGGGAACCACATTCAGTATTTATGTGTCAACAAAATGAGATTATAAAATCAAACATATATTATAGTAACTGAAAGTCTGTTCATAGTTTATATCAATTGGCTAATTCATTTTAAAAAACACATAAAAACTTCTGAGAACCTATTTTACTGTAGGCATGATGTTTATAATATTTAGAGATAAAACAAGTATTTTTTCAGTAAAAGATTTAGCAGTAAGCAATAAATCTGTATTACACTGAATTCACTGAACCTCATTTTCTATGCTGAAGAGGCAGATCACACTCCTCCTAAATTCATTCCATCCCTATGTATCACCAACCCATCAATACAGTTATTCTGTTATGATTAATTCAGAAGTATAGCCACAACTGGGTCGGGCACAGTGGCTCACTCCTGTAATCCCAGCACTTTAGGAGGCCAAGGTGGGTAGATCCTTTAAGGTCAGGAGTTCAAGACCAACCTGGTCAACATGGTGAAACGCATCTGTACTGAAAATACAAAAATTAGCCAGGAGGTAGTGGTGTGCACCTATAATCCCAGCTACTCAGGAGACTGAGGCAGGAGAATCACTTGAGCCTGGGAGGCAGAGGTTGCGGTGAGCTGAGATCACGCTACTGTACTCCAGTCTGGGCAATAAAGTGGAATCCCATCTCAAAAAGAAAAAAAAGGAAAGAAAAGAGAAAAAAAAAAAGAAGTATAGCCACAATAAATATTAGGCAGACAGCAATTCAGCAGTTTATACTATTAAGCTGTTGTTTGGGGGAATGGCAAACCGATGTGACCCTTGAGGTAGGTATATACAGGTAAATTCTATGTGTCCCTTGGAATAGGTGTATGACACAACTTCTGACATCTACATGGATTTGGTTACTCTAAAGTAGCCATGAGGATTAAGATAGTTCAGCTTTTTGGGGATAAGCTAAACCATTTGCAGTTGTCTTTCTACAATTTGCATATCCAACAGCTATCACTGTTATTACTGAATGGCACAGAGAAAAATTCTGGTCTAAAGTGGTTCTCAAACCTGGTTGCTGGAGGGCCACCCTCAGTGATGATGATTTAATCTGTAGAAGGGTAGAACATTGATAGTTTTTACATATCTCCAGGTAATGTTAATACATAGCTGGGGTGAGAATCATTGACCTAGTTGCAAGAAGGTAATATTCAAGAAATGTGTAGATAAATAATTTTCTTCTTGACATTAAAAAAATCTAATAAAAAGTTTATTCTTTTCTCCTAACTCAGGGTCATCAGCCTTCAAGCTTCAGTCTCTGTGTGTTCATAGGTGCTGTAAACACACACACCACTACCAATATCCCACTTCAGCACTATTGCTGCTCCCAACACTCTAGGTATTTTTAACCTTATAAACCTTCAGAATAATGAGACCACTGGGTTCAGTAAATTGCTTTGTTTTGAAGCAGTGTTAGACAAAGTAGGAGACTAGAAGATAAATCTGCCAATGACATGTCCTTTAAGACTACTTAGATTTTGTTGAATTTGTGGATCATTCCTTACTTGAGCAAATGGTAAATTAACTCTCTCTTTTCTCTCTCTCTGGCGGGCACACTTTTTCCAGTAGACGTGCTACTTGGTGTGCTTACTTATCAACTGTCCTCCAGGGGCCTCACATTAGATGTTTCTCTTGACTAACCAAACATGACACACAGCTGAAGTTGGAAAAACCCGACTGATAACTTCACTCAAGCTATTTTCCTTCATTCTGACAATTTACTGGAGTACACTATTGTGACTATTTTTAGCCATAGGAACTCCTAGAAAAATCAACTTCATTAGGCCTACAAAATCAAATTGTGTAACCGTATATGCAGTATGTGTATGAATAAAAAGCATTTCTCAAATATGCAGTACTGGATTTTGCAAAAACATCTTACCCTTAGCTATAAAGGAGTGGAAAACACAAAGATGAGTAACTGTACCTTTAAAAAGACTAGAGCTATTCCAATAATACAAAGGTGTAAAGAAATAATGATGAGATGACATAGTCTGAGTGTTTTCTATTTGGAAGCTATGTTGTTGAATTATTTATGTATATAATTTCATGCAATCTTCATGTTATGGGGGTGTTCTAATCCAGTATGACTGTGTCCTTAAATAAAAGGGAGATTTGGACATAGAGACAGGCACACGGAGAGGATGCCATATGAGAATTCACACTGTGCTGCCACAAGCCAACAAACTACTGGAAGCAGAGAAAGAGGACTGGAACAGTTCCTTCCTTAGCACCTTCTCAGGGAGCCTAGCCCTGCCAGCTTCTTGATCTTGGACTTCTCACCTCTAGAACTGTGAGGCAATAAATTTCTGTTGCTTAAGTTACCCCGTTTGTGGTACTTTATTACAGGAGCCCTAGGAAAATAATTCATTATATAATCTGCTAAGGTAGATATGATCATTGTCTCCAATTTCCATATGAAGAAACTATGCCTCAGGCATTGTGTCAATTGTCCAAAATCATACATTCCTGACTCACTTCAACGAATTCTTCATTCAGCAAAATTTTTAAGGTACCTTAAAAAATATTTTAAGGTACCTTAAAAAATATTTTAAGGTACCTTAAAAAATATTTTAAGGTACCTTAAAAAATATTTTAAGGTACCTTAAAAAATATTTTAAGGTATCACAAATTATGTTAACTCTTAGGTCCTTGCTTTAAAGCTTCAATGGGCTTTTATTTTCCAAAGAATAAAATCCAAATACTTATGCATAGCTCTAAATGATCTCTTTCCTGGCTATGTCTCTGACATCCTCTTGTACCACGCTCCTCCTTAATCATCCTGAGGTTACACTTTAAATCCTTTCTCCTTGCCATTCCCACTACTTGGAATGTTTTACCATCAACTCTTCAAAGAACTGGCTCCTTTAAGTATTTGGTCTCAGTTCAAATGTCACTTCCCTGTAAAAGCTTCCTGTCCGTCAAGACTTCTTTACACACTCTATTTTATTTTTTCATGGTTCCTACAACAACTGAATATAGTCTCAATTGATTAACTGTTTTGATGACTACTCCCTTCCATAAGAATGGAAAGAAAATGTGGCCAGGTGCACTGGCTCACACCTGTAATCCCACAGGAGGCTGAGGCAACATGGCAAAACCTCTTCTCTTCAAAAATGTTTTTAAAAGTTATCTGGACGTTGTAGATGTGTGTGTGTGTGGTCCCAGCTACTCAGGAGGCTGAGGCAAGAGGATCACTTGAGTCCAGGAGGTCAAGGCTGCAGTGAGTCATGTTTGCACTGCTGCACTCTAGCCTGGGTGGCAGAGCTATAGTCCCTATCTAAAAAAAAAAAAAAAAAAAAAAAGAACGGAGAGAATGCTACATGAGAGAAAGGATCACCTCCCAAGAGGTGAACATATCCCCCAAAGCCTGATACAGAGAAGATGCTTATTAATATTTAATGCATGACTATGTGCAGACTTGGGAGGAAAAATATGCCTCAGTCTATCAAAATTGGATCCTTAATAAACAAAGGTGCTTTTCCATCATTTCCCCACAACACCAAACAAGTGTGGCTCACTTTGGATGTTTAAGCAAATGCATTGTTCTTCCAGTTATACATCTGGTAGAGATGAGGTCACTGATAGGAATGGGAAGCAAATCTCCTTTTATTTTGATGACCCAGCATGGCTGAACACTCAGTGACTGCCACTACACTTTATTGTACTTTGAGCATTAGGGATGCCAGCCCTATAGGATATAAAACAGGAACATCTAGTCCTCAATTATGTTCAGAATTATTGAAGTCTTAGAAGTACCACTTGTCTTTTTGCAAGGGAGAGAAATGCTCAAGTGATGGGCTGAAGTGAAGGGAGGGAGTCAGTCACTCAAACGGTTCCCTTAGGCTGTGTGGATGAAAACAGCATTAGACTCTGATGCTGACAGTGGGAAATGCACTGGAGACAATGATTGGCAAAGCTCTCCTTTTCTCCCCATCCACTTTAGATACTGACACCAAAGGGTTTGTCACAATGACAACTATACACTCCCAATATCACAGAAGAAGGAGGAATAAGTGGGTATATTATGAGTGACTGAAGTTTAGAATAAATCAATAAATACTGTGTCCCTCATCCATGGAAACCACAAAGGTCCAGTAATGCTAAGGATATAACAAGAAGATAATATGAAAATTTGCTTCCCCTTCCTAGTGTAATAGAGTAAGTTACAAACGGCTTCAGGAAGGGAAGACAGGAGGAAGAAGAATGGATGAGATACATAAGAGTTCCTCAGGGCTAATTTTATGAAAGCTTTGGGCAGTTTTAAGAAAAAGAAAAGCTATTTTTCAAGGTACATGTGTGTATGTGTGCGTGTGTGTGGTGTGTGTGCGTGCGTGTGTGTGTGTGTATGTATGAAAGACAGGAGAAAGAGGGAGACCTAGGAAGACTATGAGACACTAACAGAAAAGTTAGGTAAAAAAGACACACACTTAGAAAAACCCACATAGCAATGGACACGAGGGAGGAGGTTAAGACATTTTACTATGTGCTGTGAATGGAAACTATAAAACATATTTGATAAATGCAATATATATACACATATACACACATAAACATATATATTTAAAGATTTAAATTACATTTTCTCTTTTTTTAGAGATGCGGTTTTGCTATGTTGCTCTGCCCAGGCTGCAGTACAGTGGTTGTTCACAGTCATGATCATAGCACATTATGGCCTTCAACTCCTGGCCTCAAGCAATCCTCCTATATTAGTCTCCCCAGTAGCTGGGATTACTGGCACATGCCACCATGTCCACCCTTATGCTTTTTAAAGTGAAAAACTAGGCTAAGAATGAGGCAGCTCAACTTAATAATAAAAACATTTCGAATGTAAAGAAATTTACAAGAGAAAAACAATCAACCCCATTAAAATTGGGCAAAGGCTTCCTGTTCACTCTGATGGTAGTTTCTTTTGCTGTGCAGAAGCTCTTTAGTTTAATGAGATACCATTTGTCAATTTTGGCTTTTGCTGCCGTTGCTTTTGGTGTTTTAGACATGAAGTCTTTGCCCATGCCTATGTCCTGAATGGTACTACCTAGGTTTTCCTCTAGGGTTTTTGTGGTATTAGGTCTAACATT
The DNA here is from genome assembly GCF_024542745.1 of Macaca thibetana thibetana. Taxonomy (NCBI): domain Eukaryota; kingdom Metazoa; phylum Chordata; class Mammalia; order Primates; family Cercopithecidae; genus Macaca; species Macaca thibetana. The sequence goes on along the minus strand of NC_065582.1, from coordinate 25,602,944 downwards.
TAAGTCTCTAATCCATCTTGAATTAATTTTCGTATAAGGAGTAAGGAAAGGATCCAGTTTCAGCTTTCTACTTATGGCTAGCCAATTTTCCCAGCACCATTTATTAAATAGGGAATCCTTTCCCAATTTCTTGTTTCTCTCAGGTTTGTCAAAGATCAGATGGCTGTAGATGTGTGGTATTATTTCTGAGGACTCTGTTCTGTTCCATTGGTCTATATCTCTGTTTTGGTACCAGTACCATGCTGTTTTGGTTACTGTAGCCTTGTAGTATAGTTTGAGGTCAGGTAGCGTGATGCCTCGAGCTTTGTTCTTTTGACTTAGGATTGTCTTGGAGATGCGGGCTCTTTTTTGGTTCCATATGAACTTTAAAGCAGTTTTTTCCAATTCTGTGAGGAAACTCATTGGTAGCTTGATGGGGATGGCATTGAATCTATAAATAACCTTGGGCAGTATGGCCATTTTCACGATATTGATTCTTCCTATCCATGAGCATGGTATGTTCTTCCATTTGTTTGTGTCCTCTTTGATTTCACTGAGCAGTGGTTTGTAGTTCTCCTTGAAGAGGTCCTTTACATCCCTTGTAAGTTGGATTCCTAGGTATTTTATTCTCTTTGAAGCTATTGTGAATGGAAGTTCATTCATGATTTGGCTCTCTGTTTGTCTGTTACTGGTGTATACGAATGCTTGTGATTTTTGCACATTAATTTTGTATCCGGAGACTTTGCTGAAGTTGCTTATCAGCTTAAGGAGATTTTGGGCTGAGACAATGGGGTTTTCTAAATATACAATCATGTCATCTGCAAAGAGGGACAATTCGACTTCTTCTTTCCCTAACTGAATACCCTTGATTTCTTTCTCTTGCCTGATGAACAGGAAACCTACAGAATGGGAGAAAATGTTTGCAATCTACTCATCTGACAAAGGGCTAATATCCAGAAGCTACAAAGAACTCAAATTTACAAGAAAAAAACAAACAACCCATCAAAAAGTGGGCAAAGGATATGAACAGACATTTCTCAAAAGAAGACATTCATACAGCCAACAGGCACATGAAAAAATGCTCATCATCACCGGCCATCAGAGAAATGCAAATCAAAACCACAATGAGATACCATCTCACACCAGTTACAATGGCGATCATTAAAAAGTCAGGAAACAACAGGTGCTGGAGAGGATGTGGAGAAATAGGAACACTTTTACACTGTTGGTGGGATTGTAAATTAGTTCAACCATTATGGAAAACAGTATGGCGATTCCTCAAGGATCTAGAACTAGATGTACCATATGACACAGCCATCCCATTATTGGGTATATACCCAAAGGATTATAAATCATGCTGCTATAAAGACACATGCACACATATGTTTACTGCGGCACTATTCACGATAGCAAAGACTTGGAATCAACCCAAATGTCCATCAGTGACAGACTGGATTAAGAAAATGTGGCACATATACACCATGGAATACTATGCAGCCATAAAAAAGGATGAGTTTGTGTCCTTTGTAGGGACATGGATGCAGCTGGAAACCATCATTCTTAGCAAACTATCACAAGAACAGAAAACCAAACACCGCATGTTCTCACTCATAGGTGGGAACTGAACAATGAGATCACTTGGACTCGGGAAGGGGAACATCACACACCGGGGCCTATCCCGGGGAGGGAGGAGAGGGGAGGGATTGCACTGGGAGTTATACCTGATGTAAATGACGAGTTGATGGGTGCTGACGAGTTGATGGGTGCAGCACACCAACATGGCACAAGTATACATATGTAACAAACCTGCACGTTATGCACATGTACCCTAGAACTCAAAGTATAATAATAATTAAAAAAAAAAAAATTGGGCAAAGGCAATGAACAGACACTTTTCAAAAGAATACATACATGCATCCAACAAACATATGGAAAAAAAGTTCAACATCACTGATCATTAGAGAAGTGCCAATCAAAACCATAATAAGATGCCATTTCACACCAATCAGAATGGCTATCATTAAAAAGTTAAAAAACAACAGATGCTGGTGAGGTTGTGGAGAAAAGGGAATGCTTACACACTATTGGGTGTGCAAATCAGTTCAACCATTGTGAAAAGTATAGTGATTCCTCAAAGAACTAAAAGCAGAGCTACCATTCTACCCAGTAATCCCACTACTGGGTATATACCCAGATGAATATAAATCATTCTACCATAAAGACACATGCATACAATTGTTAATTGCAGCACTGTTCACAATAGCAAACGTATAGGATCAACCTAAATCCCCATCAATGACAGACTGGATAAAGAAAATGTGGTACATATACACCATGGAATACTATGCTGCCATTAAAAATGATATGTCTTTTGCAGGAATATGGATAGACCTGCTATTATCCTTAGCAAACTAATGCAGGAACAGAAAACCAAATACAGCATACTCTCACTTATAAGCAGGAGCTAAATGATGAGAACTCACGAACACAAAGAATAAAACAGACACTAGGGTCTACTTGAGGGTGAAGGGTGAGAAAAGGAAGAGAAGCAGAAAAGATAACTATTGAGTACTAGGCTTAATACCTGGGTGATGAAATAATCTGTACTGTAACCCCTGTGACACCAGTTTACCTATGTAACAAATACCCCTAAACTTAAAATAAAAGTTAAAAAGAAAATTAAAATCTCCTTATCATCTACCTGGTAATATTAAAAATACATATCTCTCATTCATTCCTTTCAAGTGATGAGGAAACCAAGGCATTGGGAGTTAGTAAAAGCCCAAATTGAGATATAAGACCCACTACTGGCTGTGTGTGGTGGCTCATGCCTGTAATCCCATTACTTTGGGAGGCTGATGCTGGAGGATCATCTAAGGTCAGGAGTTCAGGACCAGGCTGGCCAACATGGTGAAACCCCATCTCTACTAAAAATACAAAAATTAGCTGGGTGTGGTGGCAGGCACCTGTAATACCAACTACTAGGGAGGCTGAGGCAGGAGAATCACTTGAATCCAGGAGCCAAAATCACACCATTGCACTCCAGCCTGGGCAACAAGAGCAAGACTCCGTCTTAAAAAAAAAAAAAAAAAAAAAAAAAAAAAAAAAAAAACCATCATTTTGCAAGTGTCACCATTGTTGTGGAGCTCAGAATTGCTCTTAAACTCAGTTAATATTGTAGAAGTATTCCTAATTATGATTTCTCTGTATTCCTAATTGTAATAGGTTTGTATTTGAAAAATTATTGATTCATACTCCATATGTTATTTTGTATGCAATGACAACAGAATATATTATCATGCTCCTTTTGTAAATCTAATTCATAACATAAAGTATAAATTTGTGATTTTGCTTTAATTCGAAATATTAATTTCAAATATGTCATCACAATTTGATACAGACTATTGACAATAAATCTGTATATTATGTAATGTCTTAGTAGGTATTGGGAAAATTTGAAAATAGTAACATGGAGGACTATTGTCATTGTTTATTTCAAAGCCAATTAAAATTCTGCAAAGCAGTGTAAATAAAAATAATTTGAAGAAATTTATAAAATACCAAGATTATGGTGTACATTCTTTAGATTCTTTGCTTAAGAAATTCGGCCACTTTGGAATATATGCTTCATTCAAAGTAGCTAAGGGCTGTACCTGGCTAATGGTAGGCACCTAATATTTGTTGAAAAGGAATACTGAATATATTTAACCTGTATTTATAAAATTACTGTTTAGAGATAAACATTTGATGGAATCATGCTTTTACTTTCTGCTTATGACTCAATTGTTTGCACTGACATTAACATCCCAAATCCTTAGCATGACCTACAGGGCCCTGAGCAATGCGGCACCTGCTGAAGCCTGCTGCCTCATTTAATAACTCTTTGTCTCTTTCTCAGATCCAGCCACTCTGACATTTTTTAGTTCCTGGACCAACACAAGCTCTTCCCAGATCCTGACCTTTGTACCTTCTTTATTCCTGGAGTATTTTTCCCCTGACAAATTACTTATCATCTGTCATAATTCAGCTTAAATGACACTGACTCAGGGAAGGCTTCCATAACTGCCTCCCTCCTCCAACCAAATCAGGAACAATTATATGGCCATGTAGTGTCGAATCAAATTTATAATTTTAAAATAATTGGGAGATTTTTTTGTTTAACATTTGTTTTCACTATAAGACTGTAATTACACGCAAGTAAGAACCATGCCTGTTTGTTTACTACTGCCACAGTCAGAATAGTGCCTGGAATATACAGTAAGGGCTGAACAAAAACTAAATAAATGAACAAGTGAACAAATGGATATAGTCTCGTTTTTAGAACAGAGCACTAAATGGATCATGAACACTATCCGGTATGTCACGTAGGTCATTTACAAGAGATACAATTTCCGTTCAGGTTTACCTTTTCCTGGATACAGGTCTTGATAGGTCTCTTGATGTCATTTCACTTCAGATTCTTCTTTAAAAAACTTGGACAATAGCATTTGCTGTCTTGTCTAAATTGTTATTAAGAATCAAGAGACATATCTGACACGAAATGACATTGGAAATGACATTAAACATGATTGAAATAATGCTAGCCAATAAGGTTATTATTAGAAACCAATTACATTTTCAACCTAAAAATAGTAATACTCATTTCAGACTCAAATGTGCTTATTCTAAAACAAGTAAATGTTTGCCTGTGGTCTCTGCGATTCTAATCCACGGAGTTCTTAGGACCCACGTTCATCACTAACATGTACCAGTGGGCCTCATAACCCACCTAGCCCTGTGACTTTTCAGGTTCACTTTTCTAAATTTGTGAATTAAATATTTATTTTCTTAGTTCAGAAGAAGAAACAAAACTCCTGTAATTGTTGCCCATTTCAGGAGAAACTGTGTGTATGAAAACAAGAGATAAATATACAAAACTGAGATCTGTGGTTTAAACAAAATCTTGAGAATGTTGTTTGACCTTGTACATTTGTGTTTTAGTATAACAAAATAATATAGACAAAGGTAACTTTTAATATAACCAGTCACTAAATTAAAGAAATGACAAATTCTTCTGCTTAGCTAAGCAACGGAGAAGGTAAAATACTAATTCAATTCATCAATTCAAGCAATACTCATTGAGAGCCAAGTATGTGCTTACTGAATAAGCTGCTACGGTTTGGTGGTTACACAGGGTGGGCTGAAATGATGTGTACATCACAGACCAATATTCACAGAGTTTAGAAACCTACCAAGAATCAAGACAGACACAAATATCTAACATAAACATTTGTATGTGGTAAGAGAGCCAGAGTACAATTTAGGAGAAGAAATTGTATGGAAGGAAGGGTCATTTCCATTAGACCAGAAAAGACAGCACATTTGAAGGCCTGAATATGAAATATTCTGGATAAGATATGGTGGCTGTTACCAGAACAGCTCTTGATGATCTCTACCTCTTGGTATTTACACCATCATATAATCTCTTCCCTATAGTATGAGCTGTCCCAGGTACTTGTCTCTATTGAATAGAATAGAACAAAAGTAACGAGATGCCACTTCTGAGATTAGGTTATAAGATACTGTGAAATTCATCTTGTACTCTCTCCCTCTCTCTCTTTCTCTTGTCCTCTCACTTGAATGAAGCCAACTGGTATGTTGTCAGTGGCCCAGCGTAAGTGCTGTTACAAGAAATTGATGATTGACTGTAGCCAGCCCTAAGTGAAGAACTGAGGTCCTCAGTCCTGCAAACAGAGAGAAACTGAATCTAGTTAAGAACCATGTGAGTGAGCTTGGAAGAAGATCCACCCTCAGTCGAAATTTAAGATGACCATAGCAGCAGCAGACATATTGAGTCACACTGAAAGCAAGAGAGCAGGAGGAAACAAAGCCAGGGTCATACAAAGAACACAATTGATTCTGAGATTCTCACATAAGTACTATACCTTCAGTGAGCGTATGTACTAGAAATTTAAAAAATAAATAAATAAATCTGCAAAGAGAGCCCGCAAATAAATTTCCCTATGGTCTCAGTTCTGAGTAGAGAGAGAATATGTTCCCTGTAGAGTTTATAGCCAGAATTCAGCTCTCAAACAGGTTTCAGCCTGAACTCACACAATCTGTGTGGCTTCCAAATTTGCAGGCTGAGAATTTAATTCAAAGTGGTCTCAGGTGGATAGCAGTCCAAAATGCTGGGTAGAAAAAAAAAAATCCTCTCTGGACAAATACATCATCAAAGCAAACTCATAAGATCAAGTTTCAAAAGTCATGAGCTTCTAACACACACACACAAATCACACACACAAAATGGGGGTAGCCGCAACATGGGTAGCATATTCAAACTTGAAAAGACTTTAAATATTTTTATTATTAGATACAGATTATGAAACAAACATTTTAATGTGGTTGTTTTTTTAAGGAATCAAAACTATGAGAAAAGACCAAGAAAATTGTGCTGGATGGCCAACTTCCACCATGGCTCCCCTCCTATTTAAGTCTGGGTACTGTGTCACCCAAAGTCTTCAGACATATTGTTCCAGGTTTGAGTTTGCCTGTGAAAGAAACTCATGAGAGCTGGAAGTGAGGAGTGAAGAGGAGGTCTTTATATAAAGCAGGCTTAAGGATTAGACATAGCAGGTTTGACAGATGTGATGGCTTGCAGAATTCTTTATGAGCTCCCACTGTCCATCTGGATGAGATTTACAGACCCTTCAGAAATTCCTATAAGCTTGAGTTCTGTGCCCACACTCTAGACTGTCAGGCTAAGATCTCTGATATAAAGCATACCTCTTCTGATCTTGTCTAGCTGCTTTTCTAATATCTATTCACCTAGCTCTTCCAATAATAGTGTAAGGCCCTAATTAATATTAAACCTTTATCATTGTAATATATAGGATGTCTTCTGCTTTCCTGATCAAATTCTGACTACTGTTAAAATATAAAGAATTGTCCAGAAAGATATAAAAAAGAATCACACGTTGATCTTCTTTAAATTAAAATATAACAATTGTATGGACTAGGATGATTACAGTTGTTCAATTCTCACTGTTATTTGAAGAATAAAGCAATAAGAAGCCTCAACAACTTAACAGAAGGAGCTGCCATTTACTAGGAGAAAAGATTGTGGATGAGAGTATAGCAAAGGTCAGAATTCTGTGAAGCTTGAGGTGCCTATTATAATGAATTATCTTTTATAGTCATTACAATTTCCTAACAATTTGGGGGTTTATATTTTTTAAAGAGACATACCTTTAATTTTCTTTCTTTGTACTATTCTTAGGTAACTTTAATGTGCAGATTATACTACAGTGAAAGTTGCCAATGATAAGGCAAAGTCACTTACATCAGACCAGAAGCAAAGTGGAGCTGGGTCACGAAAAAGAGGATCTTGTGTGTGTACAAGATAAGCACGATCACAAGGACTTTCTATAAACTCACAAGAAATTTGCCCACCCAGCACACTCTGTTTGTCCAGCTCATCCTGTAGGTGTATCTAAAATAGGACCTATCATAAAAAATTCCTCAAGACTGCAGAATTTTAGATAAGCCACCCTCACAAGAACACTTGCCTAGCAATGGCTGTTTCTGCCATTAAGTTAACACCAGCTCCCGCATCAGGCCCTATGACCAGTGATGTTTGTTTCAAAACAGCTCGCATAGACTTCTTTTTGTCTTTAAATGTTTTCCTTACCTCAACCTCTTGGGATGCACCTATGATTCATCATATAGCACAAATATCTCAGATTATAATCCTTGTTTATTTCCAAATAAATTTATTTCTTTGGAGATCCACTTTTTCTGTTATTATACATTGACATTGTTATCATGAAATTAGTTGGGTGATGTGTCTTATTTTCTGGTCTCCAGAAGAGTTTCTGTAACAGTGCAATTAAACATTCTTGGCATATTTGCTAGAACTCGCCTGTAAAATTGTCTGAGCAACCAAAACCTGATTTTTGTGTTTAGTTTTTCTTTTGTGATTGGGAAGGGGGATTTATCGTACTGATTCAAGATGCAAAGGTAACATTATTTTGATTTTCTACATGTTCTTCAGTCCATTTAAGCACGTTACATAGCGTTATTTGTTTGTTCTTTTCATGATATTCTTTACAGCAGCCTCCTAAATGTTTCCTCTGCTTCTGCTATGGGCCCCTACAATCTATTTTCAACTCAGAAGCTATAGAATTTGTTTAAAATATATGATGCCTCCTTTCTTTCTGTAAAACATCTCATGGTTTCTCATAGTATTTATAGTAAAAGTGAAATCTTTATGATGACTTGAGAAACTTTTCCCATCAGATGTCCAAGTGCTGGTCTGGTCTGATCTTCTCATCTTCCCTTGGCTGATTCTGCGGCAGTCACACTGGCCCCCTTGCTGCTCCACAAAAACTCCAGCATGCTCCTACTTCAGTATATTTGCCATTGTTACTGTATCCACCTGGAACCTTTTCTCCCATATAAACATAGCGATTGCTCTTGCATGTCCTTCAAGTCTATTCTTAAATGTCCCATTCTCTGTGAATCTTTCCTGCCCACCCTATTTAAATTACAGACTTCACTCCGAATTCCCCACCTACTTTAAGAGTCTTCATTTATCATTCCTTGACAAACTGTAAATATACATGTTCACTTTTTTTATCATCTGTCTCCAAATACTGGAATGTTAAGTTCTGTTATGTCAGATATTTCGGTCTGTTTGGTTCACTGGTATATTCTTAAAGCATGTTACATACTGGGTATACTCAATGAATATTTGTTGACTAAATATCACATTGGGCTTATCCCAGAAATTCAAGCTTGTTTCAATAGTTAGAGCAATCTACAAATGTAATTCATTACATTAACTAATTAAAGGAGCTAAATCACATCACCACCACAATGGCAGAAGAAAACATTTGATAAAGCTCAATATTCGTGTTTGACTAACAAACATCTCATGATATTAGGAAAAGAGGAAGGGATATATTATTTTCATGTATTAAACACTAACCGTTGTAGCAATGCCAATATACCCAAAATTCAATGAAATTCCTATCAAAATTGTAGCATTCCTCTTAGTCCTTAACAAAGCATTTCTAAAATGCTTTGTATTTTAGAATACAAATGTATAGAAGACTAAAGGGCCAAAATAGTCAACTTCTGAAGAAGTAGAAAAAGAAAGTTGAGGAAATCTTAAAACATGTTATTGAGTTTAAATTTGCAAAAATAAACTCATGTACCATAATTCATGAGTAGAAAAATAAACTAATGGAATAAAATAAAAATTAAAAACAATGCTTATATAAAATGTTGATAACTGATTGGGATGTCATTAGAAATCAGTAAGTAAATAGATGGACTATGTAATAAAAGATGCTAGGCAAATAATGTGGTAGGGAGAATAATAGCCCTCAAAGATGCCCATGCCTAACCCTGGAACCTGTGAATATATTACACTGCATGGCAAGAAGGGCTTATCAGATATGATGAAGGATGCAGACTGAGATGGAGAGATCTTCCAGGATTATCCAGATGGGCCCAGTCTAATCACATGAGTTCTTAAAAATGGAGAACCTTTCGAAGCTGAGTCCAGAAAGAGATGTGACAATGAAAGAATGGTCTGAGAAATGTGACATTGCCAGCTTTAAAAAGAGAGAGGAGAGGCAATGAGACAAGTAATGCTAATGTGCTCTAGAAGATAGAAAAGGCCGAGATATGGATTCTACCCTAGACACCAGGAAGAAACATGTCCGTCGACAACTTGATTTTAGTTCACTAAAATTGATGCCTGATTTCTCACTTGTGTGGATTGTAAGATGATAAGCTTGTGTTATTTTAGGTCACTTAGTTTGTAGAAATTTGTTACAGCAGTAATAGAACAAGTGAGGCATATGAGGCAAATTAGATTGGATACCTATCTCCAATAGAAATCAATTCAAGGTGAACTCCAGGAAAATACTTAAAACATTTAGATTAAAAATAAATGAGAAATTTTGTTACCTTTGGTAGGTCATAAAACCAAGAAAAACAAACATTAAAGAGGAAAAATGAACATATGACTACATCAAAATATAAAGCTTCTATATTTGGATGATATCACAAGGTGAGAAGACAATTCATAAACTGTAATACTTGTAACATACATATGAGTGAATAAATGTATATTTAGAATATATAATATATGAACTCCCAAAAATCAACAGGAAAAATAAGACATAGAACAAGCAAAATGCATAAACAAAAGAAGGCAAAACAAAAATAACGACTCACAATTATATGAAAAGAAGCTCATCTTCATAGATGAGCAGATAAATGCAAATTAAAACTACCCTGAGATGCTTTTTATGTCCATAAGCCTGATAAAAGTTAGAGTCTAAAAGTAATAATTAACAAAGATGGGAAGTAACAGAAAATCTTGTCCATTACTGGTTAAAGTATAAACTGATACAGCTACTTTATAGAATATTGCATTATAATATGAAATTGTGAGTATGTATATGCAGTAACTCAGCAGCTTCATTGCTAGTTTGCACTGAAGAGAAACTTACAGGAGTGGACCAGGAAGCAAATACAAAATGATTACAACATTGTTTGTGATATCAAAAAATAAAAAAAAAAAACCACCCAGTTTTCCAGCAAAAAAAAAAAAAAGTAAAAATAAATCCTGGTCTATTTTAACAATGGAATGATATATAGCCATTAAAATAAATCAATTATTACTGTACATATGAATGTAAGTATCAGCAAAACATATTGTTTAGTGAAAAAGTAAGAAGCTGAAGAAGAATATATACAACATGGTTACATTTATATGAAGTCCAAAAACTTGCAAAATAAAGAAATGTATTTAGAAATAGATTCACATGTGAGAAAACTAGAAGAAAATTAATGAAAGGATAAAAGGGGTATCATTAATTCTGAGTAGCTGAGGGTATTTCAATTGGAAAAAAAATAGTATTGTATTCTTTAAGTCGGGTAGTGGGTATTAGCATTTATTTTACCATCGTTCTTTATTCCTATAACTACATTATGTATTTTCTATGTATTGAATGTATTTTTTCATAATTATACAATAAAAAAGAGAAAATAAAAAGTAGAAAATTATAAATAACACATAACAAGGAAATGGAGAAAAAATTATAATCTAGTTGAGTAATGGTATATTGCATAGCTATTTTCTTAAGTAGATATAAGTACATGATGTATGCAAGATTGTACATACATGTTCTTAATTATATATAAATGTATATATACATATTTCTAATATAAAATACTAAACAAAGTACACCAAAATATTAGCTCCTATATTAGTGAGGTAATGTTTTGACATTTTTGTGTTTTAAGTTTTATATAGTCGGTGTATTTGTCTGTTTCCACACTGTTATAAAGAACTGCCCAAGACTGGATAATTTACAAAGGAAAGAAGTTTAATTGACTTATAGTTCAGTATAGCTTGGGAGGCCTCAGGAAACTGAAAATCATGGCGGAAGACAAAAAGAAAGCAAGGCAGCTTCTTCACAAGGCAGCATGAAGGAGAAGTGCTGAGCAAAGGGGAAAGAATCCCTTATAAAACCATCAGATCTTGTGAGAACTCACTATCACAAGAACAGCATGGGGGAAACTGCCCTCATGATTCAATTGCCTCCACCTGGTCTCTCCCTTGACATGTGGGGATTATGGGGGCTATGGGGATTACAATTCAAGATGAGATTTAGATGGGGATACAAAGTCTAACCATATCAGTAGGCATGTGTTGAATTTTAAACTCAGAGAAAAATACTAGTGTTTTTATAGGATTCTTACTAAAGAAAAACCAGAAAGTAATAAACCATCTATGCTAAGATATAAAATTCAGTTGTTTAGTTACAAGATAGAATATGGCCTTCTATGAAAGCAAATTGACTTCTAACATACAAAGCCATAGAGAAGATTCAAGTGACTGACGGATCTTAAACAGAGCTATTATTACAACTCAAACTGCAGTAAAATATCCTCAGCAACGCAGACGTATGTGTTTCACTAGTCAGAGCAATACAAATTTAATGAAGCTCCATTGGTGGTGTTTTTAATCAGACAATTTCTGAAGATGTCCTGGCTTATTCAAAGATGCAAGCCAAATCTCTGTAGGAGTACCATAATAAGAAAAAAAGAATACAGGCAAATGAGAGCTCTTCCAAAGTTCAGGGAGTTTTTGTAAGGAATTAATAAATAAAAATGTTCTTGAAAGAGAGAAATTAATATTCAGTTCATACTACCAGAATTGCAGGCAATTTATCAAAGGCCCCTAACCCTCCAAAATCACTGTATTTTTTGACACACACTTTACAGTACAGAAGAAAATGTCTCTGGTAATAAATCACAAAGTTAAAATTACCTAGTCTACAATTAACTAGACAGTGATGGTAAATCATTTTCTACCAAAAGAAAGAAATGTCTTGTTTATTCAGGTTCTGCTCTACTTAAAAGTTTTCCTTGTTGGTAAGCAAGTGGTTAGAAAATCATACTTTGTACACACGCGCAGCTTAACTATCATTCAGCTCAGGAAGGTAACCAGGTCTTATCCATACCTTCAGGTTTGCTCTTAGCAAGTAATTGTTTCAGTATCTATATCAAAAATGGCGTAAGCCTGCAACATGTTTCTGAATGATTAACAAGGTGATACTCAGTTCTTCATTGACTCCTGGATGGTTTATTTTTCTTAATAAGAGGAATTCATATGAATCAGCCAGAAAAAAAAAAATGATTAAGAGGAAAATCACCTTGAAAATTATTGTATATTAGATGCGAGATCATTTCCAAATTCCCCAGTGTTCATATTTGTTAGTGCAAGTAAAGAGCCCTGGTGCTGATTAGGTTTGAAGTATCACCATCTGGCCAGAATTTATGCACTCTACATGTTGCTTGATGTGTGCTTCAGGGTACACTTTTAAGCAGAGACACTACTTTGAAGGTCATAAAAGACATAATAAGAGATAAGGCTAATTCCCTTTAATAAAATAATAATAAATTCCTTTAATAAAAACATAAAGGAGTAATATAATAATTTTCTTTAATAAAATAAAAGATAAGGCTAATTTCCTTTAATAAAATATACTAACTACATGCCAACACCACATTCCAAAAAAAGAAATGGAGAGGAAGGGAGCGTGGGTCATTAATCTTGTCAAAATACAAAATTATATAAGATGAATTGGAAATGATTTTCCTAGAAACTGTTTTCCTCATCTGCGGCCATTGTGCTGCTGCTACAGAGACTACTACCACAAGCAGCCCTTCACACCCTCCTCCCAGTACAAAGCTAATTGACTTGTGAGAAATGTTAAGCTTGGAAAAACCAGTATCGCTGCACATATTTTTTATTCTGCTCTGACATTAGAATAATCCTTGAGTAGGGGAAAGGTTAAAAACCCTTCTGGATAAGTGTTACTAATTAATGATGATTGTTCTAAACAATGTTAGGGTAATTTTTCCTTGTCCCTTGACATAAACTTGATAAATAACTGAGAAGTGAGAAGGAGATTAGTGGGTTGATTAAATTCCATTCAGGTACTTAAAAGTTAGCTCCAAAAATTTAGCTATTTATAAATTGTCATGCATTGTTAATGTATAAGAGATGTAGATTTCATTTATCTTTGGTGGAGCGAGATGAAGCAGTGAATCACTGAAGCCAAATACTAAACTGAAAGAAAGTAAAAGGCCTTTTCCCTTTTCCTTAAGAAGAAGCATCATTAGTTTAAAATATATTAGCTGATACCAGAGAACTATATTTAAAGGGACAGCAATAAGCAAATTGATTACTCTGGTGACTATTGGAGTGACATTGCCTTTTAGTTGTACTTCCACAAAAATTCACAATATTTGCCAAAATCAACTTATCCATTACACTATTATTAATTTGTCATTCTTTTGTTTATATAGTCAATACCTCTATCTCAATTGGATCTATCTCAGCTGCTTCTAAACATGCCACCATAGTCTCTCCCATTTCAACAATCTCTTCCAAGTACTATTTCATTTCTTCTTTTCATATTTTTGAAAACTTTTGAAAAATTACCTATTTTCCTCCTCCATTTCTTGTTCATTCCATTCTAGTGGACATGGAATCTGTTCCTTCTCCAAAACAGAATTTAGTAACCCTTAAATTACTAAACCCAAAATAATATGTTGAAGTTTTTATCTTGACCTCTTAGTGACATTTAATGATAAGACCACTACCTTCTTCTCTTTTACCCTTCTTTATTGAATTCAAACAACATACTTACATTTTTCATCTGATTCCCCATCTTAGAAACCACCTCAGCTTTCTCCATTCAGCCATAAAATTGTGCTTTTCCTCAAAGATTAATCTGCCTCTCTTCTCACTCTATACTATCTCTGTTAGCTAATTTTATTTTTGCACATTGCTTAGATTATTGTGCATTATATACACACGTGCATGTGTGTACATGTGCACACACACTATATATATGGACATGTATATGTGTGTGTGTATATATAGTATATGTATAAATTACAATGATATAACATAATGGTGGCATGTTAAATTAGTGGAAATTACCCTGATTTGATCACTGCACATTGTATACATGTAAAGAAATATCACTCTGTATCCCAAGAATACGTACAATTATGATTTGTCAAATGAAAAAGTTCATAAATTGAAAAAAACTACAATTGCTTCATCATGCCTGCTTGCAATTACAGGGATTTTGAACCATTTGTTCACTCCTTGGATTTCCTCATTTTTTCCAGATTCTTGCTTAGAAGTCACTGCTCTATGGACCTCCTCTGACGTATTAAACATTGCAGTCCATTATAAGCTGCAAGAGGACAGGGATTTTTGCCTCTTTTATTCCCTACTGTATCACCAGGGGCTACAGCAGTATCTGACAAACAGTGGGCATGTAATGAATATTTGTTAAGTGAAGTAATAAATTCAATAAAATCACATCACCTGTTTAAAGCACTTCACTAGCTTCACAGTGCACTTAGAATAAAGAGAAATTCTTTTTATACAATGTAAGTTCCTGCAGAATGCAGACACTTTCTACTTCTCCAGCCTCTTTTCAACTCCTCTCCTACTAGCTTCTGTATTTAAGCCACATTAGACCTTTCTTCAGTTTTTTTATACAGACTTTGTTGCATCACATCTCAGAGCTTCTGTACATGTTCTTCCTCTTGCCTAGAAAGGATCATCTCTCCACTTTCGCCAGCTAATCCCTGCTCAACTTTTAATCTCAGCGGGAGGCCCATTCTCTCTGGCAATTCTCTGGCCTCTAGACCATTTATTATATGCTCACATGTCAACATGTACTTTGTACAGCATGTAACACAATTGCACTTTTATATTTTAACAAATTATATTTCCCATATTGAACTGTAAGTCTCCTGAAAGGAGGAATTTTGTTCTTGCTCATCATCAATTTTTTCAACATCCAGTGCACCATTTAGAATTTATAGTCAATACAGTGTTGTAGAATGATAGAGGAAAAGAAAGAATTAATAATGTTCCTTTAAATTAGGATGGCAAAGATCATATATAGAAAATTGGCTAAGTTGTGGTCCACTCATGTTTGCTCCCAATTAAGGAGCACAGCTATGAAAAGGAAGGCTTCAAATTAATAACCAATAGATTTTTTTAAAGAAGAAAACTGGCCAGGTGCTGTGGCTCATGTCTGTAATATCAGCATATTGAGAGGCCAAGGCAGGATTACTTGAGCCCGGAAACTCAAGACCAGTCTGAGAACATGGCAAAACTCTATCTCTACAAAAAATACAAAAATTAGCCAAGTTTGGTGGCATGCGCCTGTAGTACCAGCTACCTGGGAGGCTGAGGTGGAAGTATAGCTTGAGTCTGGGAGGTCAAGGCTGCAAAGAGCTGTGATTGCATCACTGCACTCAAGCATGGGTGGTAGAGCAAGACCCTGTCTCAACAAAAAAGAAAAATCACTAAGCAAAATAAGACATGTGAAGGGTCATGTTAAAGGTAGGAAAAATTAGGGCAACATTAAAAGCTTTCTTCCCAAGCCACTAAATCAACTTGACTAACAAAATTACAACTTGATTTAGCATTCAGAAAATTACATTACATGTCAAACATATACCCATTAATCAAATAGTGAAGTAGTTTCTGAGTTAAATGGTATGATGTTAGTTTATGCCAGAGTTGATCTTGAAAGATTGTTCAAATATGGCTCAGTGTGATTGAAAGTTCTGTGTGAATATGTTTTTGTAAAGATTCAACAGCAACACCTTAGTGTATGTTTTTGAAATAAAATGTATCTGAGTAGCAGCAAAGTTATTCTTAAATTTCAGTTTTATAGCCAGAAATGTTATACCCTAACATATATGATAGGATCCAATATAGATTAATCCCTTTTAGAAGTCAATCAGGAAGAGAAGGACAGTTAAAACAGTCGCTTGGCTTACAAACATTAGGACAACTTTCTTATTCACACCATCTGATTATTGTATTTCATTTTTTCCCCAAGATTTAGACTATACAATGAGTTAAGAATGATAAAAATAAGCTCACCAATACACTATGTACATATTTACCAAAATCTGTGCATGTCTATGCATATAAAAAAGCTGATAATTTATTAGACTCATTTGTACTTTTTGTCACTATAGACCAGTTTTTTATTTACATTGAAGATTAAGAAATACCCTAAATTTCTAATCTGACAAAAATTCACACAAGATTTAAATATTTTAATGGAAAATAAAACAGAAGTAATCATTGAAGAAGTTATAGAAAGGCAACAAAATAAACAGATTATATGGAAGGAATTTTTAGAAGATAAGTAAATAAATTAATATACCAGGAAAAAACAAGGGAAATATAATTGATAAATACAGATGAGAGTTCTTTTGAAATAATGATAAAATAGAAAATCTCTGTCAAAACTAAAGTGAAAGATGCATAAATATATAAATAAATGATAAAATGTTGTTGCATACATATGACATTTTTCAGAATCAAAAAATTTAAACTTCTGTAATAATAAAATTTAAATGTTTATAAATTTTAAAAACTAGAAGAAAGAATGTTGAATGTTCACAATACAAAGAAATGACAAATATTTGAGGTGATGGATATGCTAATTATCCTGATTTGATCATCAGACATTGTATAAATGTATCAAAATATCACTCTGTATCCATGAATATGTACAATTATTTGTCAAATTTAAAAATTTCATAAACTGAAAATTTTTAGATAAGTATCAAACTGTCTCTGAAACTGTAACTGTGAAATGTAACTGTAAAATGTTTAAAAAGTAACTACTACATTGTTTAACTATTTCTAACTAGAAGAATATGAAACCTCTCCCTAATCATTATGTGTAATTTAATTACAATTACCTGATACTAAATATGGCAAAAGATACAAATCAAAATTATAAATAGAATATTATCAAATTAAGACCAGCTTTATATAATATGAATGAAATACCCAACTAAGTATGTATTATTCTGGAAATTTTAAAAAAACATTCATTTTTAGAGAATTCATTAAAATATTTTATCACATCAATAACTTAAAGGGTAGAATTATGTATTATTTTCAATACATGGCAAGAGCATATTTGATTAATTTTCAAATTCTAACCCTATTTTATAAAGGTTAAAAACCTCTACTGGTTATATTAAGTGACATATTTTATATGAATTATTTCAGTTAATACTCTTAATAATCCTATGAGAAGGATATATTGTCAACTTTAATTTATTATTGTTCCTATTTTAGTAATAGGTTTACAGAGATCTTTTCTCAAAGTCATGCATACAGCATAAAGCAGAATTGAAATGTCAGCCTAAGTCTATACATCTTCAAACACTGAACTTTTAACAACAAATTGCATATTCCAACACAATAATAGAAAAATCAGTGAAATTGCATAGAAAGAGTAGCAATAGACCTAGTTAAATAAATTACAATGGTATAACGTAATGGTGGCATTTTAAATTAGTGGAAAGAAATGAATTATTCAAGAAAAGGTGTTGAAACAACTGGCTAACCATTTGGAAAAAGAATAACATTGATTCCTACCTTGTGACATAAACCAAAATAAACTCCAGATGGATTATAGATTTATGTTCAAATATTGAAACCAAATTTATTCCACATGCCAACTAAACCCAGAAAATAGAAGGCTGGTTGGTTTTCACAAACTTAGGTACATTTCAGGAACAAATATGAGGCACTTTAAAAATGGAAACTTCCATTTTCCACTTCAAATTTTGGGAAATTCTTTTTTCTAATATTATTAGACCTTTTATATTAAGTGACTAGATAGTGAGAATGCCACTGGATATAACTAGAACACATATTTCTATTTTCCTATTCTTGACCTCACACCTTCCAGGTAGGTAGATATTAGTTGTAATTGTATAGTCCTAAAAATTTGCCTGATTCTATTAGAATAAACATTTCTGGTTACAAAGAGAATGATTGAGCAATTGTACAATACTTTAGGGAATGAAGAGAGGACTGAATGGAATGTCTTCTAATTTCCTCCATAAAATATGGAAAAATCCCATATTGTTTACAATCAACTTGAATACTCAAAAAAAATTTGATTCAAATATTTCTCAGTGTTTCAGTTATATTCTTGTTATATCTGTTATATCTTGTTATATCTGTTAGGGTGCATGATCTTCAGGTATGTAGGCATCATTTATTGTTCTGCAAAAATAGATGCATGACAGAATCATGTGATCAATCACCTGAAATAGTCAAGCAAAAGTTTGATTGTGTCATGAACATTTTAATTTGTTCAGTTCATTCATGCTACAAATATATATTGAATAACTATAAAATGCCTCTCTTCTAGGGCTGGATATAGAAGTCATACTGCCTTCCATCAAAGGGCTTACATTGAAAGTCAAAGAGAATGAATGTAGTATATTAGGCACTCTGATAGGAGTAAAATACATTGCATGAGCACCTGTGGATGGGCAGCATTGATAACAATACTGATGAGTAAAATGTTTTCCTGGGGGGCTGATATTAAAGTTGAATCATGAATGAAAACTCTAAGTGTTATCCAAAAACAAAGGGGGCTGGAATGAGAAGAAAAGACATTATCAAGTAGGAGAAAAATATGTGTACAGACCAGAGGCAAGAGAGACTATGGAGAATTATAGGGGAACTAAGAGTGGCTTGGTAGGGCTGCAATGCTGAGAAGTGGCAAGCAAGAAAGCTAAAGGGTCTGGGTCTTGAAGAACCTGAATAACACATTAAATTCAAAACTTTATCATCAGGGCGACATGAAGCAGTTGACATGAGACCATTGTGGAGCCATCGCCTATAAAAGAGAGCACTAGTGTCTACCATTCAGGCAGCCCATCATACACACCTTACTGCAGGCTGCAGAGCCAGTCAGCATGTCCACCTTCTTCTAACAAATGACCTGAACTCGTTATAAAATGTCCGTCTGCAAAACTCAGTCATATCCTTTAGGCTAGGATTTTCTGGCTTTCAATCCCCACACCAGTCGCATGCATCCCTCATCTGGCCCAATGTCATATTCAGGCTTCATTCCATTCACCGTTTCACTCTACCCTATAGACCTCTAGCATCGACCTTATAAACTTGCATAAATCATTATATTCTCTGAATATGAAGCTTGCTTTTTTATATTAACTGAATCCCATTTACATGGAGTTTGCTTCTTCTCCCTCACATCACACATCTCATGGCAATATATTCCCTGCCCTCAACTACCATTTCTGTATCATTTGACTCCTTTCCGTATCATTTAACTCCTTCAAGCCCTACCATCTCCAACACTCAAACCATCTAATTTTACCACTGCCTTCACCAGTATTATCTCCAGATTTTTAATTTACAAACAACTGTGACTTTGCTCAAAACTTTCAACTTTATCAACCTACACCTGGACCCTCAGTTCCTTGAACGCCTCACCTGTATCCACCTCAGCCACCCACTGGCATGATCAAACCTGCAACCTTATTATCACCAACAGTTGCATCATCTCCAATACCTCAGTACTGCCACCTCATCCACTGTTCCAATACATTTACCTATACTACTTTCTCACCATTCATCACCACTGTCTTGCTTCACTTGCCATTATAAATACTCCCTTACCACACACTCTCAACTCCCTTGCCCCTATTTTACTCAAAAATACTCCATTGGTCTTTTCGTCAGAATGCTTTTTGTTACAGGTGGAACGATTTTACCCACTTGAACAAAAAGGAAACTTTTCTTGTTCCTCATAATTTGGAAATCTGAGAGACCAGAACATCTGAATTCAGAGGTTCAAACATGCTCAACAGGCTCTGCCTGTCCAACTCTTCGTTCTATTTCCTTCCGTGTGATCATTATTTCTAGGCAGGTATGATGACTCCCTAATAATAGACTTAAGTAATCTTTAAAACCAATGACCTTAGAAGAAAGGAGATCCAGAATCTCTAACCGAGCACTTATAAATGACTCTGACCCTACTTGCAGTATATACCTGCCTCTGCATCTACCACTGTGGACGCGTAAATTGGGTAAACTTGTTTCCCTTTTTAAGATTCAGGACTTCACTTATGGTGAAAGAAATGAGGCAACAGTATTAACTTCATAGCTCCACCAGATTCACAAGATAGAGTAGTTTTCATTTTTCTTTTCTTTCTTTTTTTTTTTTTTTTTTTTTTTTTGAGACGGAGTCTTGCTCTGTCCCCCAGGCTGGAGTGCAGGGGCGCTATCTCGGCTCACTGCAAGCTCCGCCTCCCGGGTTCACGCCATTCTCCTGCCTCAGCCTCCCAGGTAGCTGGGACTACAGGAGCCCACCACACCCGGCTAATGTTTTTGTATTTTTTAGTGGAAATGGAGTTTCACTGTGTTAGCCAGGATGGTCTCGATCTCCTGACCTCGTGATCCGCCCGTCTCGGCCTCCCAAAGTGCTGGGATTACAGGCGTGAGCCACCGCGCCTGGCCAGATAGTGTAGTATTCAATGAACAAAAATACCAATCCTTACTACATCCCCACTGAATACAAATCTTATTCAGGTTTGTATACACAAACTTCTGAACTTAGAGAGAAAAATCACTTAACCTTGCTTAGTGATTGCCATTTAAAATCAGCAACATAAAAATTCCAATGGATATTCACTGTTGTCCAACAAGCCTACTTCTCCTCTTTAGTAATTTTATTCACCCACTCCCTGGGTTCAGTATGTCATTCTTTTCCTCCCTTCTCAATATTAAACACACCTCCCCCACCACATTCACAGCATATATAAGCCACTGTAGAGTAATTTCTTACCTGTTCATCACAAAATATATGTGTTCCTAGCCTGCCTCAAGAAAGATGCCTGAAAAAACTGAAAAAAGACAGTAATATTCACTAACAAATAGAACACTGGAAAAGTACAAGAGGGAGGTCTGGGGAACAACCATGATGAATCCCCTTTGAGACATTTTGAGTATCCAAGTGAGAATTCCTGGCAGTGCTAGAAGCTCAGGAAAGTCCTGGAAACTCATCAGTATGTGTGTACTCATTAAAGGCACTGTGGTTGCCAGTTAGATCAACCAAAGAGATTGTATACAATAAGAAAATAGCAGAATGGAGTCCAAAATTACCAACAGAGTCATTAAACAATCTCGCCAAAGAAAACCAACATAATAGAATGAAGATGGAAGAAAATTCAGGAGGGAGTGCATGCAGAGGGTGGTGAAGAAGGGGACATCATGGTAACCCAAGGCAGAGGAATTTTCAATTCTGCTCTGGTCTAATGTATTCTATTTATCCACATGAGGTCATTTTATTATCATGAGAAATATCAATAAGCACTTTCAGTTCAGAGAGAATTATTAAATGTCAAATGGTACTTGTGGTTAAGAGAATGATTTTAAAAAGACAACTGTATTTAACAATCAAGGTTAATTTCTGACATTTTAAGGTCAATTCCATTGGAGCAATTTAAGCAATGAATTGGAGGTAAAAGATACTGAAACTGAGAAAGCTTAGGTCCTGAGATGCTGAGGTTTGCTATTCAAATCACTTAATGGGTAGGCGGAAAATACATATTTTTAGTTTGAATGTGATACTGGATTGTTTTTGATAATGTATTAATTTGAGGATTCCTTGGATATGTAAGTATAGGCCAAATGAAAAGGTATTTAGGAGGTGGCTCAACTTGTTTTTAATCCAGTCCTTAAGCTAAAGAAAGTGAGAGAGTGAGAGAGAGAGAGGGGGAGAGAGAGAGAGAGAGAGAGCAAGAACAAGCTAGTCTGGCTCAGTTCTCCAGAGTAGAAAAATTATACAGGAAATAAGATGCCCTATAGTGTTTTGGTGCACATATGCCTTTATAACGTATTGTGGCAATTAGGTAAGTAAGGATTTGAATATTCAGGTTCTAGCTACATATCTTTAAAGAAGCAATCAACTTGAAAAAGCTGAAAAACTACTTTGCATAAACACTTTTAATTAGTTTTAAATAGCTCCTACAGTCTTGTAAAGACACAAAACTAAGAACAGACTGGTCTTAGTCTTGATTTCTAGGTTGTTCTTTATTGCTAGTCTCTTCCCCTCACAGATGCCTAATTAGCTACCAGAATTTACCTTATATGTTGAAAGACAACGGGTTCAAAATCACAAAGGTATTTCTCCATTGCAACTATCTCTTTTTGACACACATTGAGAAGTAGCAAGTACTTCAATACTGTATATGTTTAGCACATATTTTCAATACAACATGAAAAAAAATTAGATACAAAATAACCCAAATACAGTTGAGGTTTTTTAACTTCCAAAGAATTAGGTTTCTCCCAGGAAACTTAGCTAAAGTACACATGCCTTTATAGTGGTTGATTTTGTTTTTCTTTCATGAACTGATCACAGTAATAAATTAAATGTCAGCCTCTTCAGCAATGGTTTATTTTACAAAAGTAGGTTGACTACTATAGGTGTCAGTGTAGAAATATTTTAGAATAAGAAACTACCTGACTCTGCTGAACAATTACATACCTATCTAGTATTGTAAATTTTAAGAATTGTGATCACTTTAGAACAAAGACAATTATAATAAGACATGTCACTGGAAACTGTTATTTTCAATATAACAAAAGATCCTAAAAATTAAACTACAATTGACTATTGAAGATATTTGGTCTGAAGCAGTGGTACGTGTCTGTAGCCTCACTACTTAGAAGGCTAAGGCAGGATGATCGCTTGAGCCCAAGGATTCAAGGCTACAGTACATTATGATTCAGCCTGCAAATAGCCACTGCACTCCAGCCTGGGCAACATAACAAGATCCCATCTCTAAAAATAAAATAAAACAAAAATGTTTAATTTTATTTTTTAAGTTGAATATCCTAATAAAAAACTACCTTCTCTGTAGTTTTTTTTTTAATAGCCTAAACTGAAGCCACAAATTGTATGAAATAAAAATTAATGATAACTAATGCCATATATATTTCTCCCAGCAGAACTTCTCATAAAAATTTATGATCTGGACTACCTCGGGTCTCATCTTACCCCGTTAGCATGCCTGGGAGTGAGTAAAGAGTAAGCACACCGGTAAAATAATGACATAGCAACAGAAAAATCAAGATTTACCTGATAGGATCAATAAAGAAAATACTCCACAAACCAAAATAGCTCCAACAAAATGGCTATAGAACATCTTTTAGTATTTAGCATAGTAGTCTACTTGTGTTCAACTCTCAAAAGATAAAGGGAAATTTTAGTTACATACCCTGGTGGAGTGATTTATATGAAACTTATATTTAGACCGGCAACCTTACACAGGAGATCAGCATAAAACATTCCATAGACCTGTTTTTAAAGTCAAATGTTTCCTGCTCTGTATGAGGATTGAAAAATTGAATACAACAATCAATGAACTGTATCATACTTTTAAATCAATTCTCAACATTTTTAAAAATAACTATAAATCTATTTTTAAACTACTCATAAATCTATTAACATATTTTGGCAATGTTTCGTGCTAATTAATGTATAATTACTGAATCATTCATTCCAATTATTTTCACAAAATACTATGTTTCTTCAGAAAAAAATATAAAGTTATAGGAGCAAACAGAAAATTGACTCAGTTTCCTTGATACTACAAAAGCATGGAAATGTGTGCTTAGAAAACACATATTTTCTTAGAAGCCATGGGAATATCTGCTAAAAATATGTACTCTGTGTGTGTGTGTGTGTATATATATATATATATATATATATATATATATGTATACATAGAAGGTAGGAGATGAATGAGCTTCTGATAATGCTTAGGAAAAAGAAAAGACTTTCTTGTTCAAACCATTATATATATAAAATATAATAATTTTATATTTTATGTAATAAATCAATAAGCAGAGAATCAGAACATACTGCAATGACTTAGGTTAACATAAATTGTTTTATGACTTAGGTTAACATAAACTGGCCAGGAAACATACATATGATTTAAACTAAGGCTGCTATAGGAAGTTTATGAGGATTTAAAAAGGAAATTTTTTGTGGGTATAGGGAGCAAATAGAAATGTTACAGGCAAAGATTACACCCATGTTGCATGTGGTTGAAAATCCTGGGTTGCAGTTCTCAAGGAAAGAGACTCAATGCTGAGGTCTGAGTATTCCTAGGGTTCAGATGTAGCCAGTGACACTGTGCAAAGGATTGAGAAAAAAGCAGAAGAAAAAAATAATTTTATATTAAATATTTATTTTTTAAAAATAATATATTATATAAATATGTAAACATATTTTTATATAACTATAGAATTTTATATTTTTATATATATATATATAAAATAAATGAAGTCTGAATTAAAGGTCATTTGTCTCTCAGGTCAAGGGTTCTACAAAGTCCATTGTCATTAGTAGTCAAATTTGGGTTTTCATGGAGTGGAAAGAAGAGGAAAACAACTCATCCTCAGAGAAGGTGAACTTGTCACGGACTGCCTGTCATTGTTTTTGCTATTTTGTTCCTTGCCTGTCACTCCAAAGGACAGCCTCCAGGATAAATTAATGGCAATACAGTTTAAAACAGTTGCCATGTTGTAAGATATCGCTCAGTTTCACAACAGTGAAGATGTCATGGAACATCTTGATTAAAAAGCTGTACTACAAGGCATTCCTTAGAATCACTAAGCTGAATTTTTAAAAAGTCACCAAGACTTTATCGCTCTTCCTAATTACTTTGTGTGCAACCCCAGTAGGATTTAAATGAAAAGTAACCCTTCCTTCAAACTGAGATCTTCACAATATCTCTTACTTCAGGAGGTGCAAAAGAAAATCGTCTGTTTCATCATTGTGGTAGAAGCAGTGCTGGGATGCCATGAAAACTAAACTAATATCTTTGTCTTCATAAGAGATTCTGGAAGAATAATTTAGAATAGAATAGTTGTTTAGAATATTCTCTAGAACTGAATAGTTATTCTTTAGAATAGAATATCTATTCTTTAGAATAGTTAATGCCTGATCATATAATTACATAAAGTTTTGCAAGTGGAAATAAAATTTCTTAGATATTCACTTAGAAAACCATTAGATTACAGAAATTGATTTCTCAGAGAATCAGAACATACTGAAATGAATTATATGACTTAGGTTAACATAAGCTGGCCCAGAAACATAAAGATACAATTTAAACTAAGGCTGCTATGGGTAGTTTATGAGTATTTAAAAAGGAAATGTTTTGTGGGTGTGGGGAGCATACAAAAATGTTACAGGCAGATTACATCCATGATCCATGTGGTTCAAAATCCTAGGTTGCAATTCTCAAGGTAAGAGAATTAATGCTGAGGTCTGGGTATTCATAAGGTTTAGAAATAGCCAGTGATACTGTGCAAAGGATTAAGAAAAAAGTAGAAGAACAAAATCTTACCGCAAAAGTTATAGCTACTTGGAAAACTTTAAGGTACATTAAAAGTCAGAATTGTGATCTTGAAATTAATATTCTTAGTAAGGGTTGGAAAAGGGAATCCATTGAAATTAATTGCAAGAATGAAGTGAAAAAAGAAAGGAATGGTGGCTAGGGCTATTAGTGATAGACACATGAATCTCAAAGATTTATCTAAATGATGGAGATTCAATTCTGTTACTGTATTGTATTCATAGGGAAAGAATAGCTAAACGAACAAAAACTAAAAAAAGGAAATCAGCAGTATGAGAATTTCTATTAATAGGTATGAAAGCAAAATTAATGAAAAACTAATTGTGAGAGAAAATGGGAAAAATTGAAAGTCCTCAAGCTAGATTAAATGCCATACTAGTAGATAATATAATAAATAACATAGAGATTTCCCTCAAATACAACAATTATAATTATCTCCCCATGGTTATATATTATTATGTAAATGCCAGCCAAATGTTCATTTTTCACCACATTTCTAGAGACCTACTCGACACATGAGTGGGAGTCCTTTTGAAACATGGGGAAAAAATTCTGAGGTGAGAGTTATCTGACTTTAATCTCTCAGAAATCTTTGGCATTTGCTATTGACTCTCAGCAAGGTATATACGTTTAGTTTCTCAATCAATTAAAACTTGTAAACAAATTTTATTACTGGGAATTCTCTTTTATTCCTTGTCTTTCCAAATGGTTTAATTATACTTGCTAGAATTGACTATGTAAAAATTCCTTAAATCTTGAAAGCTTGAGCTTTGGAATGTTTCAGATAAAATATTTTTTCTTTTCCTGGTATTTGCTACACTCATTTTTCCTTCAACAAATTTAGTAAGTTTCAAGTTATCCTAAGTAAGCTGGTGTTCTCATTAGTTTACCATAGATATTTTCTGGCTGGATGTATAAATGTTCATTATAAAACAAACACTTGTGTCTATGGCATTATGTATTAGAGTCTAATGATAAATTAAAAGTGGTTTCCACTTTTGATGCTGTATGATATCAATCCTAGGAAGATTGTGAACCTCTGTTTGTGGCTTTGATCACTGATATAGTCTTAGCAGTAATTTCTAGTGTAGTTTAGTATTCTGTGATTTTATAGATGGTTTTAGATTTTATTGATATCTGGATTTTGAAGGTAATGAAACTAAACCTGAAATACATTAATCATCATATGGATTTTCATAAACATTATGAAACAGATTTTTTAAAGTTGAATTTGACTTGCAAATATATTTTGTTGATGTGGCCACTTTTCTGTGAATTAGAGGAGGTGAGTTGTCACAGCAGGTAGGAGTGAATGAGCTGCTAGAAATGCTTAGAGAGAAAAAAGAAAAAGAAACCTGTTCAAACCATCATTCCCCAGATTTAAGCAACAGCGGTTATACTTGGCTGGTCCAGCTCCCTTCCCTCACATCTAATCAAACCCTCACAGGCTATGAGTTACTAGTCTCTAGTCTACCATTCCACCTTCAATCAAGGATTTTTCAAAAATCTGATCATACCATACATTGTTTTCTTTTGGTTTATCAAAATGGCTTTGATCAAAGATCAAAATATTCAGCTCTTTATGCTCTAATCCCAGTCTATCTTTCAAGCTTCATCTCTACCACTTCAGTCCTACTTCTGTCTACACTTCAGCCATGTCTACTCATTGCTTCTTAATTATTCTATGCCTTCATGTATTCCCCTAAAGCTTCTCCTACTTCACCTCCTTCTCTGAAATTGTTTTTAAATCTCCAGCGCGCGCGCACACACACACACACACACACACACACAGACATTTATTTTCCTGTGCCCTGACACATCTCATATATGTCTGTATAATAGCATTCAACACTGAGTTGTAACTATCTATCTTCGTATCTATTTTACCACTAGAAATGTACTCTTTCCAGAGACTGTATCTTATTCATCTTGTATCCTTGGCACTTTCAATAGTCCCCACAGCTTGCCAGTAACTCAGTACAAGTTTGATGAATGGGTGAATAATGATGTTTCCATAATTATACTAAAAAATCAAAGAGACCTGTTCATTAATTATCATATTGTTTGAAATTTCATCAATTGAAACAAACAAAAAGACATTTCATTGTAAGAATGTTATATAAACAGTTGAGGTTTACTAACTTATTGCTTTGTGAAAGGCAGGCACTTGTATTCAGAAGCATTCCTAAAATTCAAAAATCGATACCCTCCATTTCACAACTTTGGTGATGTCACTAAGTTAGAATCATGAATGGAAAAAAAGAAAAAAATTATTTCAAAAGAAATTAAGCACAGAAGAACGTCCCCTTCCAAATATTCTTAATTACTTACCTAATTCATTTTTGCTAATAATATATTAAGTGGGAATTTCAATTATGTGGTTTAAAGATAAAATAAATGAATATTTAATTTATACTTAATTCAAAGAGGGAAATACTTTCAAATAGTAAAAATCATTTGAAAAGTGTTCATACTTTAATGAAAGATAAGAATTTATTTTATGCTAAATACTTCAAACTGTCATATAAATAGTCTGTGAAGGAAAGATCATGGAAAAGCTATCCTTGAAATCTATTTGCGTTTACCTTCTAGAAATAGACACATTTCTCCAAGCAAGGACAAAGAAAATCCAAGTAACTATAGTTACAAATATACTACTACTATCTTATTTAAAATCTTTCAATCTTTTAACTTTTCTTAACTTATTCAATTTTAAGTAAAGATGTTTTTTAAATTATGATGCTTACCTGTAGTATTATAACTGTTTATTATCTTTAAGTTGAAATTTCAAAAAAACTTCACACTACCCCAGAGACTATGACTAGAGGTCAAACTCTGCAGATGACAAAGCATATCATCAGATTGCAAATTTAAAATACTTGATAATTTTTGAAAATTTGGGTATAGTTTTTCTATTTGATTTTATAATTTGACATCATAAAGCAGCATTTTTGATGACTCAAACAAATTTGGATTGAGTAATAGGAGTCTTTTTTTGGAAAGGACATAATGTGATTGATTTTTAGCTATATGCAATTAAAACCATTTATTGCATGTCATTTCTAGTGCTATGAATTCAAATGCAATAGATTTTCCTTAAACTAACAGTTTGCAGAATGGCTAATTTAGTAACAAAATTATCTCATTTGTAGAGAGTGATGTCTGGACTAACATTTCACATGCCATAAGACATAATTATCATTTATTTGAACTTTATTCAGTACAGTCATATGTCACTTAATAATGAGGATATATTCTAAGAAATGTGCCATTTGATTATTTCATCATTGTACAACCATCAAAGAGTATGTGCATTTCCACAAACCTGGATGGTATAGCCTACTCCACACCCAGGATATATGGTGTAGCCTATCACTCCTAGGCTACAAACCTGTACAGCATATTTCTGTACTGAATACAGTTGACATGTATCAAAGACACAGACAACTGTCATACAGTGGTAGGTATTTTTGTATCTAAACATAGGAAAGGTATGGTAAAAATGTGGTATTATACTCTTATGGGACCATCCTTGTATATGGAGTTAGTTGTTGACAGAGGCATCATTATGTAGGCCATGACTGTATTTCCTTAATGACTCAGAGGTGCTTTTAAAGTGTTATATTATCTCAGGAATTTAATATTATCTATAGTTACTGCAATATATTCATTCATTCATTCATTCATTCATTCAACAAATATTATCGATGTTGTCATACATTTTGCTAAAGTCACAATTAATTAATTTTGGTTTTCATGTTGTCAGCCAACAGAGATTTTTTCATACTTTATTGAATATACAATGCTATCAATTATAAATGTTGCATTATTTTATGTACCACTAAAGGAAAACAACACATTTGCTATTTAAAACTCTGACACTGTGATTTCTTACCACTTAGAACACATATTTATAAAAAGGGCTCTTTTAGATTTATTTATATGTAGATTTTTACCAACTCATCTTGAAAAATTTATGCAAAATAGATTAAGTGTATCGCTAAAACGTTTTTCATAATTAGAGTCTAACTTCTATGAAACACTTCACAATTCAAAGTGATAAATGTTTATGCATTTCTTTTTTTCATACAGAATTTTCTTCCAGGCCACCAAGCAAATTGGTGAAGCAGCATTTCTCAAAAGAGAGTTCCAAGTTTCCTATACCTATACAGCAGGTTTTGAAGCTGATGCTTTCTTGATCTCACAGATGTTAATAAACAGTTTTCAGATAACATGTAAAAATCATATTCCCATTCCCCCGGCTGGGTGCAGTGGCTCACGGCTGTAATCCCAGCACTTTGGGAGGTCGAGGCGGGTGGATCACGAGGTCAGGAGATCTAGACCATCCTGGCTAACACGGTGAAACCCCGTCTCTACTAAAAATACAAAAAATTAGCCGGGTGTGGTGGTGGGCATCTGTAGTTCCAGCTACTCGGGAGGCTGAGGCAGGAGAATGGCGTGAACCCAGGAGGCGGAGCTTGCAGTGAGCCGAGATCATGCCACTGCACTCCAGCCTGGGCGACAGAGCGAGACCCTGTCTCAAAAAAAAAAAAAAAAAAAAAAAAAAATCATATTCCCCCTTATGTGGTTTTCTCATGGTTTGTTTACAGAACTACCATAGTGTTGCAGGTTTACTGTCATGCCACAAGGATTAACAACAAAATCTCTTCATGTGAATGCAATACATAGTGTCTCAACTACCACCTGGACAATAGCAAACATAATTTACCACCATCTGCAAATTGCATATCAATTTCAGAAATGTTAAAATGTATAAAATAAGTGCATCTTACAATCAATGAAAAACAGTAGCCATAAATTCACATTAATATTGGTAACTGACTTTTATTTTAATATATTTTGTTAAGTCATAAAATCAAGATTATGTGAATTTTGTAGTCATTTAAAATTTCCTTGACAAGATTGCCTTCCCTGCAGGTTGGTATATCAACGTGATTCCTCCCTAAAATATTCTACTAATGCTATAGATTTCAGGATACTATATGCCACTTGCTTCTTCTAACCAATCATTTGACTATCCCATCATTTTTCTTTAACAACACCCATGAAAGTCACATTGGTTCATAAAGTGTCTTCTTGTTCTTCTTACCAATGATTTTTATTGTTTCTGAGTATAAGAGAGTATTCGAACATGAAAAACAAAATCATAAATTGCTATATAATAGTAATTGTTAAATTAAATTTAGTCTAAAACTTGAATTCCTGCATAGCTTGTATCTTGAATTCCTGCATAGCAAACTGCAATCTAACTTAGTATGTGGAAAAAAAAAAAAATCCCTGCAACTTAAGTGTATATTCTTGTAACAAATAGCAGTGTCAGCCAATCACAAGCAACCAAGCTTCAGCCAATCACAAGTTGTCAACTATTCAGACCATCTCTATGTAAGGCAAATGCCTCACAAATCCATTCCCAAATAAGGCAAATGCCAGGCTATAACCAATCAAACTGTTTCTGTACAACACTCTATTTTTCTGTCGATAAATACTGTCTCCCAATGTTGCTGGATGAAACTCTCGAAAGTTCTCCTGGCTCTGAGTACAGCCTGACTCATGAATCATTCTTGCTCAAATAAACTCTGCTAAATGTAATTTGTCTAAAGTTTTTCTTTTAATACGATGATATTTTAGTGTTCATTGACTGAGAAAGTCTGTACTAACAAGTAACTACTATGCATGTAATAATTTTAGATTTTTTTCTGATTAAAAATCGCAATAGCTAGTACATACACTTAAAATTGCTAGCACATAGAATTGAGTGACTCTTTGTTATAAAATAAAAAGACTACATGTCGTGCCTATAGGCATGAAGGATTCCACGCATTAGTTCCTCTGCTCTATGCCTATGCAGCATTACGAATCGTGGTAGTTAATACTGAGTGTCAAGTTGATTGGATTGAAGGATGCAAAGTTTCATTCCTGGGTGTGTCTGTGAGAGTGCTGCCGAAGGAGATTAATATTTGAGTCAGTGGACTGGGAGAGGCAGACCCACCCTCAATCTGGGTGGGCACCATCTAATCAGTTGCCAGTGTGGCTAGAATAAAGCAGGCAGAGGAAGGTGGAAAGAGTAGACTTGCTGAGTCTTCCAAGCTTCATTTTTCTCCCACGCTGTATACTTCCTGCCCTCAACATTGGACTCCACTTTCTTCAGCTTTTGGACTCTTGGACTTACACACCAGTGGTTTGCCAGGGGCTCTTAGGCCTTCGGCCACAGACTGAAGGCTGTACTCTTGGCTTCC
This sequence comes from Macaca thibetana thibetana, assembly GCF_024542745.1. Taxonomy (NCBI): domain Eukaryota; kingdom Metazoa; phylum Chordata; class Mammalia; order Primates; family Cercopithecidae; genus Macaca; species Macaca thibetana. Next base: position 25,570,875 of record NC_065582.1, on the reverse strand, counting down.
CTAATTTGAGGTTTGGGGACTCAGACTGGTTTTCTTGCTCCTCAGCTTGCAGACAGCCCACTGTGGCACTTCACCTTGTAATCATGTGTCAATACCCCTTAATAAGATTCATTTTAATTCATAATACCCCTTCAAATATACATTCACCTTATACTTCTAGAGAACCCTGACTAATACACAAATCAATTGTATCTCTCTTTCCTTCTGAGTCCAGCCATGGATTCAGGGACTTCTCACACATAACTCCAGCCACACCAATGGACTGGAGTTTATGCTACAAGTAAAACCTATTTGCTATCCCAGCTCTAGAATATATTTTTTCACATGCTGCAAAAACCACCTGCTTCCTATTTCTCTCTTTCACTCCTTTACAACCATTTTCTTTTTCTCCTGCCTCTATGAAATCTTGTCAATCAAGAAGATTTTTGCCATATTCATATTGTCAATTAAGATATAAACATTGTACATATTATACATTATAATTTAATGTTTATTGAACTTCTACTTGAAATGCACAGCACTGTCATAGAAACTGTGAATACTAATAAAATATTGCAATGCTTCTTGGCCTCAAAACATTTACAAACAAGTAGGGAAGGCATTAATGACTATAAGTAATTGCAATATATTATAATTTATTTATAGGTGTCACTTCTGAAATATATCCTATTGTGACCATACAGAGGACGCTAAACCTCAGTCTAGTTGAAAGAAAATGGTTCTCCAAACTGACCAGTATTTTAATGGATGCCACTTTACCTCTACCTAGGGTCTCTGGCTGGGCCTGAGAATTAATTTGGCATAGGTAGATTAACAGGAGAAATACACACGTTTACATAAGTTTTACATAACATGGGAGCCTTAATAAGGAAATAAATATCCAAAGAATTGGCAAAACCTAAGTGTGCTTTATATTAGGTTGAACAACGAGATGCAATTGTAGAAAAATAACTAAACTATGGGGGAGAATAAAGGAAGATAAGAATCATCTTAACAAAATCTGTTTGTGTACAATTCTCTTGGCTGTGACTCCCTGTAGAAGAATGTTTTTCTCCTGGCACAGGAAGGGTATCTTTCACATGGGAGTTTTTATCTCCTGTTTTCAGAAAGAAAGGGGGAGATTAGAATGCCCTTCTTACATCTGCTGGTTTTCAAGGGCTTTTGGCTCAAAATAATTCTTACAACTAAAGTGATATATGTTGGGGTGATATGTTCTGAACTTCAACACACACACACACACACACACACACACACACACACACACACACACAATGTACATTCTGACTACAGAAGTAAGCCATTTCCCACAAGGAAACTCTATGCGAAGAGTCACGGAAAAATTAAATCACAAGATTTTGTTTGAACTAAAGTAAGTTTAATGTGGGAGTATAATATTCAGGAGGGCAATGGCTGCAATTAACATAGAACTATTAAATAGGCTTCAAATTTTTAAGCAACTTGGGCATATATCTTTGCCTCTCAATTCTGCATATAAGATGGCACTGGAATTTGTAAGCACAAATGTCACATCATGATGGTGTTTCCCATAGGAGAAAAGAGAAAGAGAATGAAAGTAAGAAGACCAGGTAAACTGCTGCATTTGTTAAAGTAATGGAAGAAGATGACCTAAACTAAAACAAGAGGGGTGAAGGAAGGCGGTTATACTTGAGAGTTAGTTACACTAATAAGACTTGTTAATTTAGTACATAGAGTATGAGAGTATGAAGAGGAATTAATGGTGAATCTAAAAGCAAAAACAGAATAATACACACACACACACAAACCATCAATTAAGGAAGAGAAATTTGTCTGGCATTTCAAAACAAAATAGGAATCTCTTAAACGGAAATTCCCAACCTTGTTTCTGTATAGATTCTCAATAATTGTCTCAAGAATAATTTTGAAACTTTCAAATAAAAAAATTTTACCTTAATTTAAAAAGTAGTAATAACACTAGTTTATTTTTTCTATGGCTCAAAACCAGTGTCACCAAATCAATCAAACAAACATATGTTAGTTCACTCAACAGGCTGAGGGCCACTGGCTTTGTGAAGATGGGTCATATTTCTCCTACATCTGTCATAGCTGTTGCTTTTTTTAACTCATTGGATAAATATTCCATTGACAATCAAAGAAGTTTTAACTGTTAGAAGTACTCAACTTATTTAATTAATTAATTTTTCTGGAGACAGAGTCTCGCTCTGTCACCCAGGATGGAGTGCAGTGGCATGATCTTGACTCATTGCAACCTCCAGCTCCCGGGTTCAAGCAATTCTTCTGCCTCAGCTTCCTGAGTAGGTGGGATTACAGGCAGATCCCACTATGCCCACCTAATTTTTATATTTTCAGTAGAGACAGGGTTTCATCATATTGGCCAGGATGGTCTTGAACTCCTGACCTCAAGTAATCCGCCCGCCTTAGCCTCCTAAAGTGCTGGGATTACAGACATGAGCCACCATGTCCAGCCCAAACTCTTTAATTTAACACTGATGCCCTTGTACATAATTACTCTGTCATCCTCAGATCCAACATCTACCTTATATATGAATGCATATCACTTGTAATATGGTTTCTAGAAAAGGTGAATTTTCAGGTTACATATGTTCATGCCCCAAACATGCACCTTTTAATTAAGATGGAACCAAGAAGCCAGGAAAAAGAGTATGTGAAAATTTCTCACCAGCAAATTTGATAAGGTTTGGGATGTCTATTAAGGAGGCGGTAGAGCCTAATAGTTAAAAGCAAGTGCTCTAGCACCCAGCAGAGTTGGATTCACACCGTTGCTCTGTGTGACAATGGTCAAGTTGCTTAATCTCTGACACAGTTTCCACATCTTTAAAATAAAATAATAATTTTTATCTCATCGATTTATAGTATTAAGAAAAATGATTGATATATCATGTTTAGTACAGTAGACTGACTATAGAAAGCATACAAAAATGGTAAGTACTATTAAAATTCTCAATGCAAACAATAAGAAAAATTCATCCACATATTTCCTAATTCATTAAAAATGGAGATGGAGCCTCGCATGGTCAGCAGGACTTAATGACTCATTTTCAAAGAATAGAGTATGAGAAGGTCTGAGAAAGGCAACTTCATAGTGGAGAAATCTCGCAAACAGTACCCTGTTTAGGTGATTGAGATTAACCTTATTGGCAATAAATCATGTTGAGAGCATGGACCCCTGATGTGAGCCTATGAGAAGAGCAAGTCAGTCTCTAGTATTCTTCCTCATCTAATCATGAGGAAAACATCAGGCAAACCCCAAATGGGAGATACGCTATGAATAGCTGATCAGTACTCCTCAAAGCTGTAAAGGTTATGAAAAACAAGGAAAGAGTGAGAAATTCACAAACCAGAGGAAACTAAGGAAAAGATGACTAGACATGGCATAATATTCTAGGTGGGACTGTGGATTAGAAAAAGGGTATTAGTGAAAAAAGCCATGAACTATGAACAAAGCCTGCAGTTTAACTAGTAGTAATGCAGCAAGAATTAATGGTTTCTTAGTTTTGATAAATATACCGTGGTTATGACTGAATGAATACAATACATGAATTGTACTACTATTGCAATTTTTCCATAAACCTAAATTTAAAACTATTCAAAAATAAAAAGCGTTTTAAAAGTTGGAAGGTAAGGGGGAGAAGAAAGTCAACAAATGTAAAAGCCATAAGACTCAATTTACCTAAAGTAGACTTACTTAAGTATTAAATAGATATCATGAATGTCCTCAATTTAAAACCTTATGATTTTTTATTGTGATATAGCTTCACAAGACAAGTCACATCTTAATCCACACCTATCTAATCTAGTTATATATCTTAACACAACACCAAATGTTCAGGGTGAAAAAAAAAATACCCAAAAAGAGTTTTAAGAGACCCTGAGCATAATCGCAATTTTTACTCGTAAGTAAAAGCGCCTGGATATTTCAGCAGAAATGTACTTTTTCTTTACAAACTGCCCACTACTAAATAGTATTTTTATAGCAAATTCAAATATGGAACAAGTACATAAAAAGAGTTTTCAAAACTAAAACAGATTAAAATAAAAGGCTCCTGCATAACTGTTCTACAATGCTAAAAAGAGAATAAATATATAGAACAAATTAATTAACCTTAAGTAGCACTTCTCTTCCTAGGATGTAGGTTACAACAAAAAAACCCTATGGCCCTAAAATCTTTCCATAACAGATACTTTCTACAAAGTCTGAGCAGGGAATACTCATGTAAAGTAACCCATTACAAACCTAATTTATAGCTCAGAATGTGGACAATTCCCTTTTATATATTTTAAACAATTTTCATATTTTGCATCACATAATGTGATGCAATACCTTTACATGGATTTACAGTTATCTTTTTAATATTAAGAATTGGTCTCTCTAGAGGCCTTTCAGATTTGTTTTCTACAAGGGTACACTCAAATCCTACCAGAGATTAAAATAAGGTTTTCTTTTAGGATGATATGTCTAAGGTTATGGACAATATATACTGTTTCCATGGACAAATGGCACTCTGGTTATTGGAAATAACTGCTCTTCTGAGAGTGTCTCTAGAAAGAAGATTATATTTTATTATTCTATAAGTTAATCTACTACAAAGATTGATGCAAAGTGAGGTACTTTGATATGGTTAGAGGAAATTAAGTGATAGATAGATAGATAATTCACTTCCTTTTCATGTGTACTCTGTAGGGTAGTATGATTAATTATTTTTCAGGACAAAAAAAAGGTCTAAATAAAATAGAGGTGTATAAAAAGTACGTTTCCAGTGTATTTTCTTTAAAAATCATTATATTTTAAACAAAATACATTTTAAAGTATGCAGTCATACTATCTCAATACATATTCTCCTCACATATACATACTAATCAAATACCTGCTCAAAATTAATATTTTAGAAAACATTAAGCTCTTATTCATCTGACAAGTATTTATCAGGTGCCTACTATGTTCTGGGCTTTGCACAAGGAGGTAGTATTATGTTCTTTCCATTAGAGCTTTCTTCTCTCCATTAAAACAGGCTCCTAGACTTAATCTCTTAAATGTCCACAATAACTTGTAGTTCTAAAAATCTTTGTTTTAATGGAGGAAAAAAAAACCTAGCACTAAAAGTCCTGACAACTTTGACACATTAAATGGAAATCTTAGAAATACTGTAATGGAAGGAAATCATTGAATCCAAAAGCAGCAGGCCTTTAAAGAATAAGATGAAAATTGAGAGATTGCCTTTATTCTTGAAATGCGGTATTTGATTCATTTAAGGAAAATGAATCAAGTAATCAAAAGTACATAAGGCACAATTTTTGAAGGTTAAGGAAGTTGGATTTTTTCCCACCAAATTAAATCTGACAAATTTGGCCAAAGCAATCCAATTGAAGTTGCACAGACCTTATCTGCACAGAGGAGAGTTATTCTATTTGGTACAACTGAAACTACCCAGACCATAAATATTGTTTCAACCTATGTTCCATGATGTTCTAAAGTCAGTCAACAGTTGAATGGAGTGGGTTCTGACTGGGCTCTGACTCTAGGCAATGCTACATTCAACTCTTACAGAGGAAAATATCTTAGAGAGGTGGCACTAATACAAAAACAGGTAACTTTTATGTTACTTAGTTTTCTAAAACAAAGGTAAGCATGATTATGGATTCTTTTCTATAAATTAAATTACATTTTAAAAACCCAAGAATACTTGTTCAATATGAAATATTTCAATTTGCAGTAGAATTCGCTAATTATCTAGCAGAATTCTATTAGCAAATGTGTTCAGTTAGAAGAAAATTACATGAATCAAACAAATACAAACCCCACATAGAGCCCTGGGACCTGTAAATAATAGTAACCAAAGCCAAAATTTAAGACATCTAAACCTATTCTAGAACCAGAACACTTCTAAAACAATAGGCACTCAATTCAATTCTAAAGTCTATTCCTCTCCATCCTCCCTACTTCCATCACTGTAGAACATCATTATCATCATTATTGCTGAGACTAATGACCACTCTTAGCTCTCTGCCACAATAAATACCCCAGCTGAAGCAATTTCTCAGACAATAAATCATACACGTGGCTGACTAGAGCCAATTGGTATATACTTATGGCAGCTTATTTCTGGTCACAGTGAGCTTTTAAGATACCCATAGATCCTACAACCTATGCCTAGGATTCCGATCTAGCCATGACTATCTCAATATAACCTAAAATTCCAAAACTGTACCCTAAACCTCCCCTATAGACCCTTTCCAATGTTTTGAACAATTTCTACCATTGAATTCATATTTTGCAACTGATGAAGGAAGACATGCGTGAAATCAACAGTAATACTAGTTAGTTGTTTATTTGTTTGTTTGTTTAGATGGTCTCACTCTGGCACCCAAGCTAGAGTAGAGTGATCTCAGCTCACTGAAGCCATGACCTCCTGGGCTCAAGCAATTCTCCTACCTCATCCTCCGACTAGCTGGGCCTACATGTGTGTGCCACCACATCCAGCTAATTTTTGTATTTTATCTAGAGATGGGGTTTTGCCATGTTGTCCAGGCTGGTTTGGAATGCCTGAGCTAAAGCAATCTGTTCACCTCAGCCTCCCAAGTGATACTAGTTTGAATGCAACAAGTATGACAATGCACCAAACACTTACACGCAAATGGTAAAGAGGGAGAATTTACCCATTTGCCCAGTCTCATTCAGGGTGGCACCAAAAAAGGAGGTGACACTTAAACTGATCATTACAGGATAAGGAAGAGCTGAGTAGGTGGAGGAAGAGAAGAAAAAGCTGAAAAACAGAAACACAAACACACGTCATGTTTAGGTTGCCTAGCCTAGGATCTTCGGAAAGATGTTATTTTTTTAAAGACACTATAAATTAAGATAACACCAGATCTTAAAGTGCCCTTATGCATAATTAATGTATTTAATATGGTGAAAACGAGAGACATTTAAGTTTTACAGAGGAGTAATAGGTACCATGACCATGTGAAAAAATTCTAAAGGAGAAAATGCGTTAGAGATTGGAGTACCAGATACGATAGCAGAAGCTATGGGAATGGCTAAGTAGCAACTGAAAGGTAGAGATGGAAAAATAAACTATTTTGAAGATAAAACTGCTAGGAATTGACAAATGAGGAAAATAAAATGAGGTCCTACCTATTTGTTTTCTAACGCGGGTTAAAGAAGCCATCAGTTTACACAAGGAACACGGGCTAATTGTAAGGCTGTCTTAAGAATGCAGGTCTGGATCTAACCACACTGAATTTTACAGGAAAAAAAGAGGTCGAAATATCTACCAAATAGAAAAAGAGTTCACTTTTTGCCCAGGTGCCCAGGAGAGTGGATAGGGCTGGGTTTGTACATTCGGGAATCATGAGCACAAAACTGTTAGCTAAACCTTGGGAGTACGCAAACTTACCCAAGAAGAAAACGCTGAGCCAATAAAAAAGGCCAAGGTCAGAAATTTATTGAATTCATATATTTAGGGAGTGAGCAGATAAAGTGTCAAAAAATAAAACTGACAGAAAAATAAAAAAGAATGTCAATGGTTCATATCATATACAGCAAACGGAATAAGAGTGTACCAAAGTGGATGGAAAACCATTCTAAAAGGACTGAATGCTGGAAATGGTCATGAATTTGGCTGACTTTGACAGAAAAATCAAAGCAAAGTATGGAAGAGAAAAGTTAATTGCCAGAGGAAGGCCATGAGGAAGGGGGAAGACAGAGGGTGCCCTAAGAAAGAAGACAAATGATGGGCTAGGACTCTGGAGGAGACAAAAGCAGAGGGCATTGAGGACAGGTTAGTCCAGGAGAGGAGTATGGACTTATCAGTCTCTGAATTAGGAGACAGATACTGCTGACATAAGCAGGAGCACGTCCCGTTTGACCGATGGGGCATTCAGAACTTAAACGGCTCTTTTGGAAAGCAGTGATGGCAAATCTAGCCACAAGTGACATATATAATTGAGACTGATGATGCTTCAAATGAGCACTGCAGAATAGAAAATTCCTCTTTTCCCTTTCTGAAGAGCTTATCAAAGACCCTCTGGGAACCCCAAAACATTGGGTTTCTTATGGGCTATTGTCTTTCATACCTGATTCATTAAACACTTTACATAAATACATTGTTCCAATACATGACAAGTAAAACTTACAAATGACATACTGGAATTTTAACATGTCTTGATTTAAAAAAATAACTTAGTAGTTTAAAAATCTTAAAACACATTTTAATTTTTCAGACCTTTTTTTTAAGAAAAGGGTAAGCTTTACTAATCCCGGGGTCATGACTAAAAGGTTGAGAAAGGTTGAGAATTTTAGTTACAGAACATAAGGCTGGGGAAAGAAAGCCTAATAACATGTTTCAAATGTTTGTAAATTCTATTATAAAGAATAATTTGGACCAGGCACTGTGGCTCACACCTGTAATCCCGGCATGTTGGGAGGCTGTGGTAGGTGGATAACTTGAGGCCAGGAGTTCAAGATCAACCTGGAAAACATGGCAAAACTCCATCTCTACAAAAATTAGCTGGGCATGGTGGCCCACACCTGTAATCCCAGTTACTTAGGAGGCTGAGGCATGAAATCACTTGAACATGGGAGGTGGAGGTTGCAATGAATCGAGATCATGTCACTGCACTCCTGGGTGACAGAGTGAGAGACTGTCTCAAAAAAAAAAAAAAATCCTATTTCTCATGCTATTAAAGCCTGGAGAAATAATAAACTCTATCTGCAGGATGAGAGAGTTCAGATAGACATAATTGCAAGTATATTTTCATGTTTACAATTATAAGTCTTCCAAAATAGATCTTTAAAAAATCACTAATAGATGTTCCTCTTTCTGGAGTGGTTGGACACCATTACTTCCACAGGCTCACACTGGGGTCTGTAATTTTATTTCTGCTCCTTGGGATGGTTCATGGTTTCCCTCTAGTGTGGAATAAGACATGCAAATATGTGAACATCCACAGTTTCTGCTACTCAGCTCAATTTTGTTTTCCTTCTTCTAATCTTATGACCCATGGAATATGGAAGGCTTCTTTCTGATTTATAATTTGTGACCAAACTTTATGACTTATTCCAGTGTAATAAAGGCAAGAAACTTGATTTTTCTCATAAGAGTGCATATTTCCCTTTCAAGACATGAAAAACTCATTTGTGGTGGGGAAGAACACTTAGCAAAAGTACCAAAAGGAAAGGAAGCTAAACTATTGTACCAGCTTGGACAAGTGATTTAACATTTTGGAGCTTAGTTTCCTCCTCCTTGTCTTTGATACTTCAAGGATTAAATGAGGAATGAATGAGATTGTGTGCATAGAATATCTTTCATTGTGCTGGCACAGAGTAGATACTTAACAAATTACCATTCGTTTCTACATGAAATTATACTCATGCCATTATTGTGTCACCTTGTAATGACTAATATTAACTAGCCATATAGCTCATGGGGTTTAACTTATTCTACCACATTCTTCCCACCATGACCACTGCACCCATACACCCCAAACCCCATCCCCTCCCCACCAACACATACACACACGCATGCACACACAAACACTAACACGTACACACACCTTTCAGCTCAGGGATCTTAAGTGAAACTTCATGAGAGACAAAATAAAGAGACATTTTATTTTCTTATTTGTTTTTAGGAAAGAGAAAAGTTATAGCCCCTATGGGCATTACTGGGTAATCAACACCCCCAGTGATGAATCCAAATAAAAGCTTCCCTATCCCTATTCACTGCATGCATTTAAGGTATCAAGCTGATACTCTATGCAATCCCTTCCAAATAGACTACTGCAAGCTATTTCTTTCTAAAACACATTCTTGAAAACAATCAAATTATAAATTAATCCTTAAAGATTGGAAGACTGTAAGCCATGAAATAGTACAGAAGCTTGCAATTAAGATCATAAGCAGGAGATTGCCGAAGAGATGCCAGAAACTATGTTACATGATTAGCTATAACCAAAGGGAGAAAAACAAGTATATATGTCCCTGAAGGTAATCCATGAACACAGAACAAGTTACAGGGGCAAAATGCAAACTGTGAGGCCTCTAGCAACAGTCTATTAAATGCTAAAGAAGCAAATCAATCCAATAATGTAAAGTGGATATTACTAACTAGTAAGCTAAGAGCTTTTACATTCACTACAAGTGCATTTTGCAATAAATGAGAAATCATGTACAGCCCCTGGTGTATTTCCCTCCCATTCCTTCATATTTGCACTCATTTTGAAACTATTTAGAGTAAGAATATAGCACTACAGCAGTGGTCAGATCTGGCACAGAATTCTTTAATGATAATTTCTAAGAATGTACAGTATATATATATTTTAGAGTTACCTAGCCTGAATTTTAAGTGTTGAGTTGCTCTGGCAGAAATACCTTATTTTGAAATAGATTGTGGCAAGTCATGTAACAAGAAATAAGTTATTTCCCCAAATAACACTAAAAACACCTTCGATCCTTAACCTCTGAATGCTTTCTGGTAACTAAAATGTTTACACGAAAATTTTGCATTACCGATGTATCCATTGTGTTCACATGCTACACTTTTATAAATGCCCATAAATACCAGGGCTGTGTTTTTCACTACAGGGTCCACAGGAGGTTTTTACATTTGTTCGTTTTGTCTTTGTTTGTGGGAAGAAGGAAGCAAAGTATAGTAAATAAACCATTCAAGTTTTATTTATTTTTTAGAACAGTTGCTTTTAGATTTTCAGATATTTTATGAATCTGAATGTTTTCATCAAATAAATTTATGAGCAAGACATACTCTAAGTTTCTGACATCATTTGTAAAAACCACAAACACATTGCTCTGGCCATAGTGGACCCACTCACTCATCTAGTCACACTTTAATTTACTCATTGCAAATAAATGCATTGTACCATGTGTCAGACACATTACTAGGCACTGTGAAATGGGAGAGTGACCCCCAAAATGGCAAAATCCCCAACCTATAATGAATTGCATCCTGGTTGGAAAGCAAATACTAACCAAATAAATGCAACACACATATAGATACGAAATTACAAATTATTAAGTACTATAAAATAAAAGTGCAGAATATTTTGAGAAAGATTAACTGTCGAGTGGTGAGTTCAAGATAAAGGGCATTTAAGCTTAAATCTAACTTCTAAAGAAGTAGGAGTGGGGTAAAAAAATTAGATGCAGGAGAGAATTGAAAGATGAACTGGAGTGAATTATATAATCAGCAAAGTGCTATTTTAGAAATCAGAACACCAGAGTCCTAATTAACAGCGTGACCAAATGAGGAGATTAAGAGTGAGGCATTGTCTTATTCTAAAACTCTCAAATTTTTGTAAGTATTCTTCTCTTCAAAGATTGGTAAATTGGTGTTTTTTTAAAAAAATAAAATATCATTTATTTGAAGTATTTATTTTGTATAGACTATATTTAATATTTTTACTTACCAATGACTAATAGTGAAAACTTCTGCATATTTTACACATGCAGCTAGAATTTTATAATAACAACACACAATATTTTGAAAAAGCTAGAAGAGAAGATTTTGAATGATCACAACGTAAAGAAATGACAAATGTTTCAGGTGACAAATATGCTAATTAGCTTGATTTGATCATTACACATTGTACCCATGTATTGACATATCACTCTGTGTCCCCAAAATACGTAAAATTATTATATGTCAACTAAAAATTAAAGGGAAAAGTCACACAAAAGAATAGTACCCTGGCATGTTAAATAATAAACTCACTTCAAATCATTGATAATACCTTGAACTTTTAAGATGTTACTGATTGTTACAAATAATTCTCACTAACACATATATGTCTTATTTACAAATAACTATATTAAAGTGAAATTATATTGTCTTTATACATGAAATAAATCTGTGAATAAAATTTTAAAAAATAGCTAAGAACATTAATTCCCCAGAATTTGTCATTGTCAGGAAACCTCTCATTCTCAAGGATGATAGTGCACAGATTTGTTCACCTTTCCTTAACATGTCAGAAAAATTATAATCATTAAAAAGTAAGTCAACTTATCAATATCAATACATTTTTCTTCAGTTGAAATTCTTTACCTTTTATTAGAATTATATAATTCTATGAAATCTTGAGAAATTATCCGCTAAAATCAAACCAGCCTCATTTCTATCAAGGTCACACTCTGAGTTAGGAACAGGTCAAAGCTTGTTGTGTTGTTGCTAAACTCTTCCCCATATTTGCCATATCATAATCATCAACCTCTTGCACAAAACTCAACTTCAAATCATTTTTTCCTCACTGCAATAAAATGATTTGTTTCGAAAAAATTATTAGTAGTCATTTGTGTTCAGGCTACCTCCTAGGCCCTCCTCTAATATTCCTTAATCTTAGATCATAATCTATGTCTGCTGTAACAAAAGGCAAGATATTCCTTCTAAAACTAAGATAAACAAACAAGATGGAGAAAAGATAAATGAGAGTCCTAATGTGATTCAGTACACATACAGAACATTTGCATTTTTTGAAAAAACTGGCTCTTTTGTGTTTATTTATCCCTGATCTGGAAAAGAGAGCCCATATTTAATTTATATCAAAAAGGCGATATAAATTTAGCCTCTTAAACAAAAGATGTTAATTAAAAGGTAGGTATTCAACATGCCATAAACTAATCGTCATCAATGACATCTATTCCTTATATATTTCATTTTAAATGCTTAATTACGTATTTGGAACTATTACACGCATATTTTCTATATTTTTTACATTGTGGCACTCTAGCTTGTAATGATTTCCTTCTCATTTTTTAGCTATATAAAGTTAAAATTTACTTTTAAACTTTTAACATTAGGCCTGGAAAAATACAACTCTTGCTTGAACAAAAGATCTAAGATTAGGGGGAACACAGGAGAAGCAGAAACTAGACTTCCTCGCCACCCACACCTCATTTCTTGCCCAACTAGATACAGATTTCCTGCACAAAGGACAGGACCCTCAGATACATTTGATATATCTAAAGAACAGGAGAAAACAGACTTATGCTAGGGAATTTGGAAAACCTCAGTATTTACCTACAAAGCTTTACAGTTTCTTACAGCCCAGCATAGTAAGGGAGTAGCCAAATTATTTCTGATGCATTAAAGAGGATGGAGCTGATAGAACTTTGAGGACAAGAATGAAGGACCAAACAGCAGCAACCTGTTTACTCTTCCGAGGCTGAAATAAATGTGTCAATAGCTGATAGGTGGAGATGTGGCCAGTAAAATCCAAAGTTCGTCTCTTCCCAACCCTATGTAATCCTTGTGCTATCTCAGCTTACCTCTCACATCTCTGCTCCCTGGGCAAAAGGAAGAGAAAGCCTGAATTCAATGCCATTTCATTTTTGCCATGCCAAAGAACAGAGACCCCAATTACAAATAATTCAACAACAACAAAAATGATCCTCCTGTGGATTGTCACCCTCTACATAAGAGACTTTGCCAAATGCTAAAGGTACAGATAAATTTAAGGAATAATTTATGCCTTAAATTCGTGTTACAGTTTGTTAGGAGACAGAGTACAGGTACAACAAAAGTAAATAAAACTATAATGCAAGTTGTGCAATGTAACAAGACCAGGTAAGCCATAAAATGGCCGTAGTCCCCTATTTTACCTCCTTTCCAGAAGAATAATGAGCTTAATGTTTAAGTCTTCAAAACTGTGGTGCTGTAAATGCTTTCTTTTTTTTTTTTTTTTTTTTTTTTTTTTTGAGACGGAGTCTCGCTCTGCCACCCAGGCTGGAGTGCAGTGGCCGGATCTCAGCTCACTGCAAGCTCCGCCTCCCGGGTTCACGCCATTCTCCTGCCTCAGCCTCCTGAGTAGCTGGGACTACAGGCGCCCACCACCGCGCCCGGCTAGTTTTTTGTATTTTTTAGTAGAGACGGGGTTTCACCGTGTTAGCCAGGATGGTCTGGATCTCCTGACCTCGTGATCCGCCCATCTCGGCCTCCCAAAGTGCTGGGATTACAGGCTTGAGCCACCGCGCCCGGCCTGTAAATGCTTTCAAATCATGTCTCTTCATTCACATTATTGACCCCTTGAGCCCACTAAACACGTCAAATCTTAAAGTTGTCTTATAGTTACATTGAGTCTTTCGTATCTGCCAGACAGCATAACTATACACTAAAGAATATAGACCAGTGTATGGGAGAGGCTGGAATGATAAACTAGAAAATTTGCCTTTTTACCCAGAGCCATGAGATCAAGCATTCTTTCAAAAACCACTAAACTTGATGTGATATATTTCGTTCTAATTAGGAAAAAAAAATCACAATACTTATGATTTGTACATAATTCAGAGGGTCTTGATATTTCATTAAAACCTAGCATTGAATGTGAGACATATCAGCGAACATTACCTTAGAAATTATATTGAACTAAAAACAAACATTTGTAGGAAATAACCTATCTACTATTTTCTTCTCTGGATTCCAGGACAAAGAAATCATTAACTGATAATAATCATATTGTTGGTGGGATCTATTGATTTTAAATCACACTCACTGTATGATCTGTAAACAAGATCATTTTCCTTTTTTTGAATCATCAGTAAGATAATTTTCTTAGAAAATCAGCTCACTTTGCACTCCTTGCACTTCTCTACTTAAGCTCCAGAACACCACAACTAATTGTGTGAGTTTATTACAAATACTATTTGTAAAAAATATCAAAATTAAAAATAATTTATAGAATTAAAAACTTTAAAAAATTAGAACTTGAAAACCTCTTAAAATGTTCACACAGGACAAGAAATAATGTTAGAGAAAAATGAGGGTATATGCATACTCTCACTTATAAGTGGGAGCTAAATGATGAGAATTCATGGACACAAAGAGGGGAACGACAGATACTCAAACCTACTTGAGGGTAGAGAGTGGGAGGAGGGAGAAGAGCAGAAAAAATAACTATTGAGTACTAGGCTTAGTACCTGGTTGACGAAATAATCTGTACAACAAAGCCCTGTAACACAAGTTTACCTAAATAACAAGCCTGTCCATGTACTCCTGAACCTAAAATAAAAGCTAAAAAAAAAAAAAAAAAGATAAAGGAGGACATAGCTCAGTGTTACATAAAATTTTGCATCAGTAAAAAATAGAGGATAGGTACGTAGGTAGATTAGATAGATGATAGATAGATAGATAGATAGATAGATAGATAGATAGATAGATAGATAGATAGAATCCATATTGTGCAAAGAGAGTGCTAGGTATGGAGAAAAATTAAGCTGCAAGAATAACTAAATATGCAAAGTTTAAAAATATAGAATTACTTGCTCTGGATATTTAAAAATAAAGTCTATTTTACCATTTGTGTATGTGGCCAAAAAGAAAAAAAAAAAAAGGAATCCTTTTCAGCACTGTAACTCCAGGCAACTCCCAAGTGTTGATTAATTTCTAACCAGTATGTGTGTGTGTGTGTTATTGTGGCTTTCTGCTTTTGTCTGCATGTCTGCTTTGTCCTCCCTGCCACATTTCAGAAAGAGGCGATGATAATGATGCCCAACTGACAGAACCCTTCCTGTGAGTCCCTCCAGAATTACTGGCAAGACCACAGATGGAATATTGCTGGTCAAATGCTCATCTCAGGATCTAGTACAACTAGCAGAGCATTCCCAGTCACGGGGCTGAGTGCAAGACAGTATTATTTAGATTAGAAGAAGTGACTGTGGTGGCATCATGATTTTTATTAATCACTGAAAGATGATTTCTACTTTTAATTATAAATGTCCTAAGTACAGGGGCAATTCAAGCCTTTCTGTTTTCTTCTATTTCTATATTCTGTTTATCACAGTTCAAGAATATAGTAACCAACAAATAATTAGTTGTGGAATTGAATCATGGTCAATGGAATAAGACATTTTAATCTAAGATTAATATCCAAAAATATTAAGAGCAAAAGGACTAAACTAGACAATTGAAATTGCTATACAATTACCAAGTAGTAGTAATGCTATTTTTTTTAAAATAACTTAATGGTATGTCAGAAATAGCAGTTATATTACGCGTTCTTTTTCTGATGCCTCAGAGTTTCCCTATCAAGAATGATGTGTGAAACCAAGCCCATGTAATGCAAGAATTGTCTTTCATGACAAATCATGTTTTGTTTTGTTTTGTTTTGTTTTACTTTAAAAAAAATCTGTAGGTACATAGAAAGTGTATGTATTTATGGGGTACATGAGATTTATTTTATTTTTATTTGTTTATTTATTGAGACGGAGTCTTGCTCTGTCGCCAGACTGGAGAGCAATGGCACCCTCTCGGCTCACTGCAATCTCCACCTCCCAGGTTCAAATGATTCTCCTGCCTCAGCCTTCCGAGTAGCTGGGACTACAGGCGTGTACCACCATGCCCAACTAATTTTTGTATTTTTAGTACAGACAAGGTTTCACCATATTGGTCAGGATGGTCTTGATCTCTTGACCTCATGATCCGCCCATCTTGTGCTCCCAAAGTGCTGGAATTACAGGCATGAGCCACTGTGCCCAGCCGCATGAGATGTTTTGATAGAGGCATTCAGTGTGAAATAATCACATTTTTATTCAAAGAAACAAACACATAAAATAATGTTCCTTTTAAATCATTTTCCAAATCTTTAGGAAAAATGGTATTTGAGTTTTATTGAACTACTAGGAGAAAAAAATCATTTTTATACAGGACATGTAGATTCAAGAAACTATTAAAACCATTCTGTTTACGAAAATGTGTTTTTATGTTCAATGCAAAGTTGAAATTTATTTCTAGTAGTGAATAGTAATATTTATGATTTCACAGTGTTTCATCCTTTGCTGTGCATAACAATTTGCTCTGGGAGAAATCACATAGCTGCTTAAAGCCACTACTCATAGCTCCTTAATTTAAATCATTATAAAACAACAGAAATACAGTTTCATAAGGAAACTGAGAGATCAAATAAGATAACTGGAAAAATATAAAAACAATTCATTATACACAGTTTAGAATTTTTTCTAATAATGATAGTAGAGGATAAATATTGATTTTTCTTCTCCATTTAGTGATTAGTGGGTCAATATTAAAAATTAAAACAAGCTCAATGTAGAAAACCCAGTTCTTAGATTATGTGCTCCAATTTGCCACTAAAAACATTTTCCTTCTTATGATGCTCTTAGAATTCATCATAAAGAATTCCAAGGAAAATAAAAAGTGGAACCATTCTAATAGCATTGTAAATGCTGAATTTGCCTCCAGAAATAAAGTAGTTGCTTTTTAAGGTTTATTTAGTATGCTAACAGGTGAGTGCACTTGAAACAGTATTCTTTTTAGTTGACTGTGCTCTATACTGAATTGCAGACAGATATGTACTGATCTATTGTTATGAGGATTATTACTCATAATACCCAAGGTTTTCTTAAATAACTCTCAGTTGTTCTCCAGGGTAATACTGGGGGAAGAAAAGGAAAATAACTATGAAGCTCAGTTACAGAAACATCTTCTTTAGTTTTATGACTTACCATGAAAATAAAGTTAAACATACTGGGTTTAGTTCCAAAATGAGATATGCAATTAGCTGATGCCTCTGCTATGCAAATTTTGAGGAAAAATACATTTTCTTAAAGATTACTATTCACTGAACAATTCTATAAGAAACCTTTCCACTGACCATCTGTCCAAACTGTGTGTTGAAGTTCTGAAAAGCAATAAGACATTTAAAAAGAAATCTGTGTAGTTAGTTCCTGGTTGCTACGAAACTAAGAAAAAAAAATATGGTTCTAAATATCATCTTGAGTCTTATTAATCTTGGTGATTATCTTTTTTTGTGTGAACATTTTTTCCATAATCAAATTAGATAGTATTTGTGAAGAACTTGAAATCCCATTATTCTATTCACAAAGTATTATTGGTGTCAGGTGTGTTTCACATAAGACTTAATTATTTGCATGGAGACCAAAAATTAGGTTGTAACATTGCATATGCATCAAATAATAAAGATACAAAATAATCTTATTATTTATGCCATGAAGTTCTTCCTGGGATGGAGGAAAGATTTATGGCTTTCTATTTAATGTTTTGAACAATGATTTTCTCTCTTCTCTTAAATTTGGGCTAATTTTCTTTTTCATTTTGCTTCCCTTTGATCCCCAAGTTTCAAAGAAGACCATAATGACCACATATTACTCATTACTCTCTATGCATGTCAAAAACTCCTTTTTTATATGTGGCACTACCTTTGCCAGAACAGAAGATGGTATTAATTTTCTTGCTACCCCAGACTCAGGTGAATCAACTCTCGTAGCTTGCAATAATTCTCATGTATTTTCAATCTTCTAGAAATGGCAAAT
This sequence comes from Macaca thibetana thibetana, assembly GCF_024542745.1. NCBI lineage: Eukaryota > Metazoa > Chordata > Mammalia > Primates > Cercopithecidae > Macaca > Macaca thibetana. Next base: position 25,552,559 of record NC_065582.1, on the reverse strand, counting down.
TCAAATTACAGAATACAGATATCCCAGAAGCTTCATGACAATGAATAGGTCGCATATGGGATGTTTTGCTAGAATTACACGTAAAGCAACTGTACTTTAGATACTAAAAGCAAATGAAGCACCTGTGAATTATTTTCTTTACACTAATCTTAACTATCTAAAATTGGGGGAAGAATCTGTGATTTACATAAAACCCACAGAGGTTCTTAGTCTCATACCGCTCACAGTGTTTCTTCGTATGGAAGGAAAATATATATATATATAAATAGATTTTAATAACCTTCTTAAAACTGAATTCAAGATGCTTGTTAAAGAGGAAGATGTTTTACACAAGAAAAGTAGTAATTGACATATGGGGTCAGCCTGCATGAGCCCTGTGTCAGCACTACGGATCCACAAACTTCCAAGTTTGCATTAGAACAATAAAGCAACTGTAGAACAAGCCAGGACTTCTCTGAAGGTCAGTACTTACACTCTCAATGCTAAGGATGTTGGCACTAGATGCCTTGTCTTTGTCTGAAAAAAAATCAAGAAAAATAGTTCTTTAAAAATGTGTAGGCCGGGCGCGGTGGCTCACGCCTGTAATCCCAGCACTTTGGGAAGCCCAGGTGGGAGGGTTACGAGGTCAGGAAATCGAGACCATCCTGGCTAATACAGTGAAACCCTGTCTCTACTGAAAATACAAAAAAAAAAAAAAAAAAAAAAAAAAAAAATTAGTCGGGCATGATGGCGGGTGCTTGTAGTCCCAGCTACTCATGAGGCTGAGCAGGAGAATGGCGTGAACCCGGGAGGCGGAGCATGAAGTGAGCTGAGAGCGCCACTGCACTCCAGCCTGGGCGGCAGAGAAAGACCCCGCCTCAAACAAACAAACAAACAAACAAACAAAAAGTGTAGATTTGCAGTGATCCCCTTTTGATCAACTGACTCCTTAAACAGCAGAACTTTCCATAATGACCCCCCAATATCTAAGCTTATCGATAGAGCTGGGCCAAAGCGTAGAACATCTGCAGGGTAAAGACACACTGCTTAGATATATTTTAGAAATACAGGAACGAAGGCTGAGACATGCCAGGCAGAGCAGTGAAGTGGGTATGGTCTCTGCCAGGGCTCCAGCTCCCTCTCTCTCTTCTTTCTTCTTCCCTAAATAACAATATTAGCAGTTTTAAATAGTTACTAAAGCTTAATGAATTTCCTTTCCAAAATCATGTGCATTTAATTAAAAAAAAAATCTCCGAATAAGTGAATGCATCATCTTCCCAAAATACCCCTCTCCCTAGATTTCCTAACTTAGTGGATGAAAATTAAATCTACCCAGTCACCCATACTAGCAACCTGAGGTTCAGTCTGAGCCTCCTTCCTCTCCCACATTCAATTCGTTACCAAGCCCTGACGGGATTTTGCTCATAAATAATTCTCAAATCCATGACTTCTATATCCCAGCTAATCTGCTCTAGTTCCTATCTTCATTATCTGCCTAAAAAAGAAGTCTCCCAGCTTCAGCTGCATCTCTTTTACTACATTTCTATTCAGATGCCAAAGGGAGTGCTCCAATAAATAAATCACATTCTGAGACTCTCCTGCTTAAAATCCTTTATTGTTTCAAAGGTAGAGCTAAATTCCTTCAGCTTTTGCAGAAGCCCCTTCATTTATGCCCATTCAGCATGTTCTGCTGATTGTCTTCTCTATCTCAAATTGCTCTATGGAATTCTCTGCTTTGTGTCCGAATGGATCACTTCTTTCATCATGACTTCTGTAAAGAGTAGAGAAAGTACACTTTCTGTCTATATTTAATTACTCAAGTTCAGACTTTAAGACGGAGTGTTCGTCACAGCTTGTTACTTATTTTTTATCTTAATTGCTAGCAAGAGAGATCCATATAATGCTGGAACCAATTAAATGAATCTCGTGCGTCACACTTCTCTAGGGAATGACACCTGGGAATAGCTGCTCTCTCTTACCACCCAAGGTCCAATGTGAAGGCTTTCACTGTTAATTTTACCTTAAAAATTTTCTCAGCTCCACATAAGTCATTGACTCTTAATAATTCCTCCTGTTTTACTTACAAATATCACCTTTACCACAGGCAACGTGACTTTTACAAGTCAGTACTCCCGCAGGCATACACTTGAAAGTGAGCCAGATTTTAACCCTGGAAAAATCCAAACTAAACCAAAACCAAACTAAAATACTCAGATATGTTAAAAAAATTTTTACCATATTCTTGAGAATACAAAATATACCATTTCTCAGTCATATAAAATTTTAAATAAATATTTGTTAGGAATTTATTAATGTGGCTCTTGCCTTTCATCACCACTAACTCCTATTATTTCTTAGTTGTATATTTAACATGTTTCAAATCTCTACTGTATGTCAGATACTATGTTCACTAAGTTTATAATGTGATGACTTTTATTTTAATATATTAAGTAAAATAAAACCTCCAGGTCCTATTCTTTTTGTTCAACCAAGAAAATATCAGAAAATGTATATCATGTGATTACGTTCGCTGAAAACTCTTATCTGTAACAGTGACAATCCAACAACATTGCGAAATGATTTTTAAAGTCACTTGCCAGGTGAATGTCAAACAGAGTAGATTAGTAAAACAGAAAAGAGTTATGCTATAGTTTACTGGAGTATGGCAGAATACTAAGGAAGATAACCAAGCTACGTTTTACGCATGAAGCACCAAACTTGTTTATGCTCCATAAAACACTTCGGATCTCATTAAAACCAAGTGAACAATGCCAATAAGAGTAGCTAAGGCCAACTTTAGATTTCTTTTGTATTGGGTTAATTTGACCAAAAAAAAAAAGAATTCCACAGACCTTTAACTTTCAATTACAATGCCATCTTGTGGAAAATGCAGAAGCAATGAAAAGACTCACAAACATCTTGATGCAATAGTTAGCAAACCACTATGGAAACATGGCAGATCAATGAAAACTTAATACACCAATAGACAATGTTTGTATCAAAGTTTTCTAATTCTGCAAGGTAAAAATCACTTCAATATGCAGACTATATTCCATATTGTAAGGATCCAGCCAACTACAGTATCATAAGAAAGGGAGGGAGATGTACCCTGTATCACTATCAGATGGAAGCAGGAAAGAAAACATATGGAGGCAAAGTTATCTACTGTCTAAATTAATAGTCCATTTTGTGAATGATTTAGAACTTGCTTTAGCTGCCCCAGGCCAGCTGATAACCTCTATCAGGAAGCTGAAGGTTTTGAGTCGCCTCAAGAAATTCTGTTTTTCACAAAGCATCTGGCTAGAGCATTGAGATGTATTGGGAGACTGTTAGTTATATGAGATCCCTATGGATCATAACTAGGTCATATATAATAATAATAATCTATTTACACTATGTTAATCATAGACTCTTAAATATATCAAAAGAATTGACTAAACATCAACCTTATTTTAGAGATAAGTAATTGGTATATAACGGTTATATAACTTAAGGTACAGAGTAGAGGTTATGAGTGCAAGATCTGCAGGTAGACAGGCTGAGTTTTAAGTCTAGCTTAACTGTAATACCTTGGATGAATAACTTAATCTCTATCTAAAATTCCTTATTTGTAAACTGGAAGTGATAACAAATACTCTTCTCAATGGGTTATTGTGTTGACAAATGAGCTAATATATACAAAGTGATAAGACAAGCATCTGCCATATAGTGAGGAGTGAAAAATGTTAGTGCCTATTATTACTCAAGGTTATTCAACTCATTAGTAACAGAATCAGAACTGCAAGTCAGGTTTACCCACTCCCAAACCAACTAACCTCCCAAACCTAGCATGCCATATCAAAAGTCGCAATGACTTCTGTGTTTTGAGAAGAGGGATTTGGTAAAAATAAGCATGAATAAGTCATACTAGCAACTACTTTTTAGAGCAATGAAAGGCAGATTCTGCTCATCAGCTAGTAAGTATTCAGATCTCAGCTGACTCATTTTAAGAGGGCAACAAATTCATTAGGGGAGATGGGAAAGGGTAGAAATGAAAGTTTTGTTTAGATATCGGTGCTAACATTGTGCTTTTTATAAAAAGGATAAGAAAAAAGATGAATAAAAAGACACAATAACAAAAGTCTACCTAAAATATTTTTAAATATCCAAATCCTATGCTTGTCCATTGAAGCAGCAACGACAACACATTTTCCTAAAAAAGTGAGGTACCAATTTTTAAGAGAACCAAAGAATATATTTTTGTTTAAAAAATACTTTTATGCTAAGAGTGATATGGTTTGGATTTGTGTCCCCTCCCAAATCCCATGTCGAATTATAATCCCCAGAGTTGGAGAAGAGGTCAGTTGGAAGGAGATTGGAACGTGGGGGCGGATTTCTCCTTGCTATCCTCCTGTTAGTGAGTGAGTTCTCACATGATCTGGTTGTTTAAAAGTAAATAGCACCTTCCCCTTTGCTCTCTTCCTCCTACTCCAGCCACATAAGATGTGCCTGTTTCCCTTACTGAAACGACTATAAGTTTCCTGAGTCCTCCCCAGAACAAGATGCCTGTATAGCCTGCAAAACCATGAGCCAATTAAACCTCTTCCCTTCATAAATTGCCAAGTCTCAAGTAATTCTTTATAGCAGTGTGAGAATGAACTAATACAAAAAGTTATTCTGTTATTGCCTTGATCATTATACTTTCTAGCAGATAATGTTTTGAAGATGTGAAAAGTGACATAAGTAAATACATTTGTATTTCAAAATAAGCAACTAACTGTACGTACTCTAAATTATATTATGTCCAAATTATTATTAACCAGCTTACCTGATTTGGTATTGTCCTTTAGTTCAAAACCCTTCTACTTAGAGTATGTGTCAGTTAACTTCAGCTGTAAAATACAACATCTAAAATAACAGTTGCTTAAACAAGACAGAAGTTTAATTCTCTTATATTTAAGAGAAGCCTGGAAGTAAGCTGGTAGAGTAGCACCTCAAAGTTGTACTCAGATTCAGGTTCTCTCCAGGTCACCTCACAGTTGTCCCTGGAGGACAACTGTCTTCGTGGTCTGTGCTAGTGCCTACACATACAACTGTAACATCACATCCACTACCTAAGCAAGAGGGTGAAAAAGGAGACTAAACCCCTTTTTAAAAGGGATTCCCTAGATACACATCTGCCCTTGTCTCATTGACAGGAACTCAGTCACTGAGTCATTCCTAAGAGGGAGAGAGGCTGAAAACTACATTGGCTGAACAGCACTTTTACTCAAGAAAGAGGAGTGAGTATTGGGAGACAACTAGCCATCTCTGCCTGAAAAAGAAATCAAAGAATAGAATAGAGTAGAATAGCCTGTTGCGAGTGGGCAAGTTTTTTGTTGTATTGGCTGTGAGTTGGTGGGTAAACTGTGGATGAATGGAGGAGTAGCTTTGTACAGGCTGAGGGCCTACTAAATATGTGGAGATACCAGCCCACGTATTTGTTATACTCAATGTAAATTAGGTCAATTGTGTTTCAATCCTCTGTTTATTTGTTCCTTCCTGGTGAGGCACTTTTATCCAGGCTAAAAACAATTTTCAGGATTTGGTAACCAGTGCAGACTTGAGATCCTGATTGCTTGGATCTCAATCCTGGTTACTCTTTTAACTAAACGTATGAATTGGACAAATTGTTTAATTTCTCTCTACCTCAGGCTCCTCATCTATAAAAATGAGGAAAATAACAAAATCTACTTCATAGAGTTGGTGTAAGGATTAAATGAATTGATAGAGGTAAAGCATTCATAACAAGTCTTTGCACAGGGTAATTGTTCAAAAAATGTTAGCTGTTATCAACTGCAGACTTGTGTTCTAGAAAAAGACAGTGGACTACAACCAGCAATCATACAGGTGATAGCCAAAAAGTAAAATCCACAGTAAGGAAATGTTTGATGTTAACGTGAGAAGTAAGGGGGTTGGTTTTGTTATACTAGATTTGGAATCAATTCTCCCTTCTGTAGAGAGAAGTTCTGTAAAACGTTCATACTGCCACACATAATTCAGAAATGGTCAAGTGAAAGTGACTGACCATAATGGCGAAGGACACAGATTTAGATGTCACAGAGTAAAAGCACCCTACAAAGAGAGAGAAAACATTATAGCACAAAAGAGGTGGCAGGCGTTTTAAGAATTGGTAAATACAGAAGGAATTGCTTCAAGTCTCATGCAATGAAAAAGAAGGATAACTGGTCTATAGAAATGAATGTGAATGATGACTGCCTAAAGTACCCTTGAGTACTTTCACAGACTGTGGATTCTATGTGGCTATTATTAAATGCCTTGAAGCAGAATGAAATGTGTGTAATGTAGGACAAAGACAAGGTTCATCAACCCTGACCTGGATTATGAAGGACTAGCCTTACATTTCACTTAGCCACAAAAGTACTTTTTATTTTAAAAAATGAATTTAATATGAGAATACTAATCTATATCATTTGTAATATGTTTATATATAAAACACACATATATTTCTATTTAAATTAATCATGTAATTTTCAGTTCATTCTGTGACTTGATAATACTCAACTTATCTGGTTGTCCTTATAAAGTACAGAGTTAAAGAACCTCTTCAGGTTTTGTTCTGGATATCTGAATTGGGTGGACCCCCAAAGACAATCACAGTTGGCTCTCTGTATCCATGGGTTCCACATCCATGAATTCAACCAACCACATATTGAAAATATTAGAAAGAAAATGGATAGTTGTGCCTGTATTGAACATGTACAGACATTTTTTCTTGTCATTATTCCCTAAACGATATAACATAGCAACTCTTTACATAGCATTTAACTTATACTAGGTATTATAAGTAACCTAAAGATTATTTAATGTATACAGGAGGATGTGTACAGGTTATTTACAAATATTACACCATTTTATATAAGGAACATAAGCATTCATGGATTTTGGTATCCACAGGAGTCCTGTAACCAATTCCCCATGGATACCAAAGAATGACTGTACACTGACCTGGTACCCATGGCAAGCAAGATGAGCAGCAGCCCAAACAGAATGCTGCCTTTACCTGACTAATTCACCCCAAACTGTGCTGCATGTAATATTTCCTCAATGAAGAAGCAAGAACCATATTTTAATTAAAAATGTCCTATTTTAATAAGCCCATGTGGGGTAAAAAGGTCTTTAAAATTGTCATTGATAAGGAAAGAATGTGAAAAATGTCAGACCCCAATACTGTATCTCATGTTTCAATTACTTTTCCTCTTTATTTCAGATAATTTATTTAGTTAGTTCAGTTTAATTTAGTTCAGATAATCAGATAGATCCTTTATTTTAAAGGGGAAAACAAAGATGTATTTGACATAGTGGTCTTTGTGAATGACTTACACATAGCTGGGGGCCCTGCTGGTCGTATTTATATCCTAGAATGAGAACAGCAAAGCAATATGCAAAAATGTATGCATATTTTTAAAATAACCACAGAGAATGGCAGAGAACAAATGTAAGATGAGCAATATAATAAACCTTTAAGCCCAAGTAGTTTATGCTACATTTCTCTAGACATTTTAAGATTAACATATGTATAATTTCTTATACTGTAAGAGGGATAATATAAACACAATTTTATGCTTTATGCAGATAAGAACAATCTCTGTCATGTTTTTCACACATCCATGCATCTAATTGTATTATTAAATCCAATTTTCTATTCAAAAAACATTTGCCAGCATCTGCTATGTGCCAGGCACTATTTTAGGTGCTGGAGAAATGATGGAAACTAAAACAATATTTCTATCTTCCTGGAATTATGCATTCTACTTAATTTGCCCAGTAATCATGAAAATTTTCTAATAAGGTAGAATTCATTCATTAGGGAATTAAGTCCAAAATCCTCTGCCAGGGCTGGGCGCGGTGGCTCAAGCCTGTAATCCCAGCACTTTGGGAGGCCGAGACAGGCGGATCACGAGGTCAGGAGATCGAGACCAGCCTGGCTAACATGGTGAAACCCCGTCTCTACTAAAAAATACAAAAAAAAAAAAAAAAAACTAGCCGGGCGAGGTGGCGGGCGGGCGCCTGTAGTCCCAGCTACTCGGGAGGCTGAGGCGGGAGAATGGCGTAAACCCGGGAGGCGGAGCTTGCAGTGAGCTGAGATCCGGCCACTGCACTCCAGCCTGGGCGAGAGTGAGACTCCGTCTCAAAAAAAAAAACAAACAAAAAAAAAAAAAAATCCTCTGCCAGGTGATGGTTCCCAAGGTAAACATTATTATCCAAAATCTTTCACGAGAGGGGAGCCCTTGCAAAACACCAGAAGTAGGAGAAGTTGGAGAACTAAGGAATTACTGCTCCTCAAATGATAAGAAACAGTGGGCAAGGCGACTAAAGTCACAGAAGTGGCAGCTCTGGAAGGAAAGGGACAACTGTTTCTCACTTGCCAGTCTCCATACACAAGCTGAGAGACACAACAAGAAAACACAGGCTTCCTCTCTACTGTGCATTTCATTTTACCGCGCCTACAAATGTATAGCCTTTGCCATCCCAGATAAACATGTACATCATACTTATAAGCAAACACACAGAGAAGACTGAAAACAGAAAACCCGTCAATTAACTATAACATGGGATGACCTAGGAATTCATATCCTTAAAAGAAATCCAGATGCTTGTAACTGGTGACCCCTCCAAAACAAAAGCTTCCCTTAAGTAAAACTATAGATATGTCCTTAAAATGCGATAAAAATGTGTGTGTGGGGAGCAGGGCTGGGGGGTTGTAGGTTGGGAACTGAAAATTCTGGGGAGGTGACCTCTGCTCCGCTGTTCCAAGCTCCCATCTCTCCGTCTTTCCCAAGTCAAAGACCAGAAAAGTGTCAGCAAAGCATTGGCCAGAGTCTCGGAATGGAGATCTGATACGGCTTTTCTCAATTACAGATGGACTGAGAGCCTGAGACAAGCATCAGAGAGTGATCTGGTGAATACAGAGGATCTGATACTTGTGACACAATGGCCACTAGGGCTACAGGCTACTCCAACAGAGATGATTTTTAAAGTAATATAACAGAGATGATTTTTAAACCAATCACTGACAGAGAGAGAGAGAGACAGAAAGTCAAAACAAACACATGCTGGTGATAGAAAACCTCTGTAGAAGATAGCTGATGATTTAAGTAAAAATATATCATCAGAATACCTGAAGCAATTACAAGTCCAACACAAAGAAAGGACTTTCCGGAGTAAACAGCATTAAACAAAGTAATTTTAAAAATTAGCATTTGCAAAGTAAATGACTCAGTGGATGAATTTAAAGAGTGCTTGGATTCTGTTGAGGTCTCTTATAGTAGACTGAAAAATCAAGTAGAAGAAATATTTTAATAATGGAGAAAAGATACAAGGAGATAATAAACATCATACATCCTGGCAACATGCCTGAACACCAAGGATTTAAAAAAAAAAAAAAAAAAAAAAAAAAAAAACTATTCCACATACAAGGAGTACATTATGTGAAAAGGAGAAAGTTATCAGACTTACATGTAATTTCTCACCTGCAACACCAGATGAAAGAATTTAATGGAAAAACATCTAGAAGATCCCTGAAATTCAAGGACTGCAACCCAAGAACCTAGAACCATGATAAGGTGTCATTCATCTTTTAGTGTTAAAGGAAGACTTTTGAGAACATGCAGAGTCTGAGGGTATATTACCCATGTACCCAACTTTTTAAAAGATAGCACAAAAGATCTAAAGACAGGGAAGATAAAGAGGAAAATAAATAATGGCGATCAACGCCTCTTGTATTTACTAGCAGATAAATGTACTAGCGTAATCTAATATAATTAATTATAAAAATCATAGAAATTAATACCTACTGTGGATTCTATGTGGCTACTGACTGCTTATATATCAAAGTAATGCTTTAAGCATTTTTCATTTAATCCTCATGAGAAAGTCATAGCTATTATCACAGTGACTTCAAAACTCAAAGTTTTGAGTGAAGGAAATAAAGAGTAAAATGTCTCAGCCTAGGAATACAAAGAAAAGCACAAATATTGTAAATTTCTTTCAGATGAGTGTTGGGGGAGGAGAAACACTTACGGAAGGACAGTTTCTTTTAGAGAAAATGGTATCTTTGAAAACAATAAAACTGAATATATTAGTCATTTACTAAATTATCGATTAGATGATAAAAACTGAATTAAAAACCAAAACTGTAGCCAAGGAGTAGTGTTGGGTAAAAATACAAAATGAACAAGGAAAAAACTCAGCTACAGGCTATTTAATAAACTCACTGAAATCAAAGTGATAAAGAAAGACAATATATACTAATTTCCTTTCTTTTGGGTATATACCCAACAGTGTGATTGCTGGATCACACGGTAGCTCAATTTTTAGTTTTTTGAAGAAAGTAGTGGGACGCTGGGGGGAGGTGGGGATGGTTAATTGGAACCAAAAAAACAGAAAGAATGAGTAAGACCTACTATTTGATAGCACAGCAGGGTGACTATGGTCAGTAATAACAGCTTAATTGTAAATTTTTAAATAAGGAATTTAATTGGATTGTTTGTAAATCAAAGGATAAATGCTAGAAGGGATGGATACTCCATTCTTCATGATGTATTTATTTTACATTGCATGCCTGTATCAAAACATCTCATGTATCCCATAAGTATATACATCTACTATGTATTCACAAAAATAAAAAAATTAAAAATACAACATAAAAGGATTAGCAAGGCAAAATGTATAAAACAGAAAGAATGCAAGAATATCAATAATATTATCAGCTCAAGTGGAATTTTAAGTTTACCTACACAGGTAAAGTCATATTAGGTCATTATAATTTATGAGTAGACATGAGATCCATAAACTTGAAGATACCTAAATATGATTGCTAAATGTGTAAAGTAAAAACTGTTAGAAATCAAAGAAGAAGCTGATAATTTAAAAAAATAAAATAAATTATAAATGGCATTCAAAGATACATAGAATTTCACTTAAAAAATCAATCAAATTAATTTAATAGCTTTATATAGAACCTCACATTTCTCCATTAGAAAATTTACATTTTTTGGTACTTTTATGAAACACCAACAAAAATAAATCATATACTTGCCCTCTAAGAAACCTTGTGTTGTTGTTTCTTTTTTAAGATCTTACAGGTTAGCTATTCTGATCATATTATAATAAATTTAGAAAATGTGAGCCATTTGACCCAGCCATCCCATTACTGGGTATATACCCAAAGGATTATAAATCATGCTGCTATAAAGACACATGCACACGTATGTTTATTGCAGCACTATTCACAATAGCAAAGACTTGGAATCAACCAAATGTCCATCAGTGACAGACTGGGTTAAGAAAATGTGGCACATGTACACCATGGAATACTATGCAGCCATAAAAAAGGATGAGTTCATGTCCTTTGTAGGGACATGGATGCAGCTGGAAACCATCATTCTCAGCAAACTATCACAAGAACAGAAAACCAAACACCGCATGTTCTCACTCATAGGTGGGAATGGAACAATGAGATCACTTGGACACAGGAAGGGGAACATCATACATCGGGGCCTATTGTGGGGAGCGGGGAGAAGGGAGGGATAGCATTAGCAGATATACCTAATGTAAATGACAAGTTAATGGGTGCAGCACACCAACATGGCACATGTATACATATGTAACAAACCTGCACATTGTGCACATGTACCCTAGAACTTAAAGTATAATTAAAAAAAAAAAAGAAAAAGAAAATGTTTGATAATCGTAGCCTATTTCAAATTAATAAACATACTTTTAAAATAATCCCTGGATCAAAGAGGAAAGCAAAACTGAAGTATAAACTATATAAAAAGCATATATAAGAAAACACTATCTGAGAGTAATTGAAACATGGCAAAAGCTGTACTTGGAAAATATACAGTCTCTAGTGCCTATAATATTAAAGATTAATGCATATCTTTAAAAATAGTCCTCATAAGAAAACAGAAATAATTTCAGTTACACTTATTTTAACAATTGGAAGATGAAATTAATGTAAAATATCAAAGCAGAAATTATATAAAATTAATGAATATAAGTTCAAAACTTCTATGAAGATACCAATGAAGCAAATAAGCCACTGATTAAGGAGAGGATGAGTAGCAAAAAAAAAAAAAAAAAAAAAAAGCAGCATTAGTACTGAGAAGAGGGGCACATCATTTACAGAAGACATTAAATTTAAAAAATTATATTTGAAATGGAAAAATTATAATTGAAATTACGGCAGTATATTTTAAAGTGACAGGCAATAACATATTTCTTAGCAAAATCTGAATTACCAAACTGGACCTAAGACATGGAAAATTAGTACTATATCAATTAGCTAAAAAGAGATCGGAAATGTGATGAAAGATATACTATTTGAAAAATAACCCGAATTAGGGGGATTCAGAGCAAATTCTATCTAGCCTCTAACTTTTAAGGAACACATATTTTCAAAGTTATTTAAAATAGTCAACAATGTAAAACCTAAAATGACATGGAAAATTATTCGGTTGATTTTAGGAAGACAGCATAACTTTCGTGTCAAAACCTAATAAAGATCAAACAAAAATAAAGACCAATTTTAATTATTTCAATGAAAACTTTAAACTAAAATATGAATAAATAGAACCTAGTTCTGTGTAATAAGATTAATATCCCATGACCCAAGTCTATTTCAGAAAACCTGATAACATAATCAATTACACAAACAAACAGAGGAAGAAAATCATACGATTATAACATTAGAAGTAGGAAAGGCATTTGACACATTTCATACATTCCTAAAAGAAATTCTGAATAAAACAGAAAAAGTAAAACACTGCTGACATATATTGGCAATTACTTAAAAATCAGCTAATGTTAACCCAAATATTGAAACACAAAAACCATTACAATTACAATTGGAAATTGCACAGGGAAACACACTATTATTGAACATTGATGTGAAGATTCTAGTAAATATAATCAAAGAAAAATATAAAATTGTATAAATAACAAAAAAGAATATATAAAACTTTCTTTGATGAACGTATTATACAATTTTATACTTTGAAAACTCGAGACTGTAAGTTTAAAAATCTCTATACTCTGTAATAATTCAATAAAGTTCTGAATGTAAGAAGGTAGAAGAAATCAATAGTTAACCTCTGTTTTAGCAATAAGTGAAAAACTTCTGCTTACAATAAGGAAGAAATAAATATTTATTCTCTATGTTAGCAATAAGTAATTTAAAAAGAAAATAACAAAAGATATTTGCAAGAGCAACAAAACATAAAATCTTTAGAAATAAATTTAACAAGAAAGTCTCAGATCTATATAAAGAAAACAAATGATTGAGGAAGAGATCAAAAGAAGTTGTAATGAAAGGGAATACATTCTATTTTCTTGGATGATTTATATAATCAAAGTAGAAAGTCTTAAAAATTTAACAATAAATGCAATTATAACTAAAATATCAATAATTTTAATTTAATAAAATGATATGGAAGTTCATATAAAAAATAAATTTCCAAGAATAACCAAGAATAGTACAATAAAGGAAAAAAAGAATATTGAGAGTGGACAACATTTATTTGCCTTATAAGATATTACAAGATAAGTAATCATATTGATATTTTATTAGCATAGGAATAGGAGTAAACAAATAGATCAGTGGAAATAAATAAGTCTATATTAAATGTATATGTGTGCATACTGCATATAAGTAATAATCAAAGATACAGGTAATAATGAAAGATGCAGGTAATAATCAAAACAATAAGAGAACACATGACTCTAAAGATAGTTGCTAGCAAAATTGTGGCTACTGGACAGTGAAGAATGCTGTACAAGAGAAATGGACAAGGACCAGTGAGTTGGTAGACAGAAATAAAAATATATATGTGTGTGTGTGTGTGTGTGTGTGTGTGTGTATAATTTGCACAGACATTTGTGAGAAAACTACATGATAGTCCAATACAGTTTTTTAAAAGATGAATTGTTTAGAAATAATACTGAAATAACTTGCTACATACCTTAGAGTATTAAGTTGGAACCCTTTTTTACTTCATATACAAACATTAGTTTCAGATGATTTAAACACACTTATTTAAAGAAAAGGTAAAACAAAACTTACAAAACCAATATAAGAAAACTCATACTAAAACCTGAGATTACAAATACAAATAAGACTTTAGTGATTCGAGAGCCTGAGGCAGGAGAATCGCTGGAACCCGGGAGGTGGAAGTTGCAGGGAGCAAAGAGCACACCACTGTACTCCAGCCTGGGCAATACAGCGAGATTCCTTCTCAAAAAAATAAAAATAAAAAAGACCTCAGTGCTCAAGAAAGAAAACCCAAAATGTACAGAAATATGATAGAAACATTTCACTATGTTAAAATCTTATAATAGGCAAAGATACCATGCATGAAATAATTGATGCCCAGAGGCAAGGGGAAAAATAAAAATAAAAATGAAAATAAATTTAAAATAACATTGTGCATTAAAAACATAATACATGAAGCAGTGGCTATAACAGACACTCAAGCTGCAGCTCACTATTGTACATTTTTATGTCGATTCCAAAACTTTCAATTTTAATAAGTGCTTTAAAACATTTCTTAATAGTAAAATATTCTTTGTGTTTTTCATTCTAAACTCCCAAACCAGCAGCATATTGTCTCATCAAGGAGTAAAGAAAGTTTGTTATTATTTCAATTTTCCTACTATTTAAAAAAATCTTGTCTTTACTAGAATTGCAGCTCTCCACTGAGGACATAATGATCGAAATAGCAAGTTACCAAATGGGGTTAAATGCAATGTAAAAGCAGCATGGGTGTGGTCCCAGTTGCCAGACAATGAGATGCAAAATGACTAGTTCTTAAGATCCACATCATCTTCTGATCTAGGCATCCATCCAGTGGTCTACATCATCTTCAAAAGGAAATTAAATTTTAATGAATGAAAAGTTGTAATATCAAAGATATTCTTCCAAAAATAAGAATTAATTGGATGCCAAGAGAGATACAGGTAATCATCAAAACAGGAAGAGAACACATGACTGTAAAGATAGTTGCTAGCAAAATTGTGGCTACTGGACAGTGAAGAACATTGTACAAGGGAAATGGACAAGGACCAGTGAGTTGGTAGACAGAAATGAAATCAGGAATATAGCAAAGTCACTGTAGAAAGCGAGTATTTGCTGCTTTGTAGAGCAGAACTATATCTATCTGACAAATTCAAAGTGCTGTTAATGAAGCTGTATTTATATAAACTAGATTTAGCAATAAGGTAACTAAAACTTTTCTGAGGCAACTAATACGTTTTCAATTAAACTACAAACCTTACTTATTCACAGATAGTAGCTAAGAGCATAGATTCTGGAGCCAAACTAAAGTCTTCCTGTAGCCTAATTTCAGATTTTCTGCTTATTTGTTGCGACCCTAGGCATTTTTCTTAACTTGATTATGCCTCACTTTTCTTATCGGTTCAATAGGGGGTTAATAATAGTACCTACCTCATAGGTTTGTTGTGAGGATTGTGTGTGTATATATATATATAGGACTTAGAACAATCCCTGGCAACATATAAGTACTAGTAGGTATTAGCTATTATTATCTTCTATTCAGTCAGCAAAATATATTTATTGAGTGTCCACTATACTCCAGATGCTATATTAGCACTTAGAACAAAAGTAGTCATCAGAAATATAGTCTTAACTTCAAGTAGTTCAATAAGGAGATGAACAAGTTACCAACAATTTCAAGTCATTGTAAAACAGCTCCAATTAGATATATGCAGTCTCCTGAGGAAACAGAGGGAGCAGCGTTGCTCAATGAAACTAAAAAGTCAACACAAACCCAATTCTAGATATGACTATTGAGATGACTGTTAAAGAATGGAGGAAAAGTGAAGAGCACAGCTTGTGCAACTGATGAGAGAATGAAGCATTATTATGTTAAAAGGAGAATTACAACTCCTTTTTGCAACAGTTGGAGCTAAAGTCGGGGCAAGGGAGAGGAATGTGGTGAGGTGATTGTGGTCAGGTCAGTGAAATGACACGGGAAAGAGATTTAAAAAAATATTGTATGCTTGGGAATTTGAACATGACCCTAAAAGGCTTTTAAGTCAGGGAGTGACATGCTCAGTCACCCCTGCACTGCAAGTCCAGGTTGGCCTGGGAAGAGTGACACTGGAGGCTGAGAGGCCACTTTCGATGCCATCACAGTAATTCAGGAAGAACTGATGATAGCCTATTCTAAAGCAATGTCAGGAAGGAGAAGGAAAAACATACAGCAATGAAGGAAATCAATCTTTAATAGTTGGTTTCTAATTTGGTGTAGGAATCTGGGGAAACAAAGGAATTTACAATAACATTCCAGCTTGTGTAGTTTCCAGCCCCTGCAGCTGGAAAGCTGGTGCAGCTATTCTTTAAAATAGAAACAAGAACAGATTGGGAGGAAAGTCCAGCATGAGGTATGTCATATGTAGGTTGTCTGTGGGACATCCAAGAAAACATTTTTAGTATGCAGCTAGGCATCGCACCTGAGTCTCAGGAGAGATATCTGGGCTAGGCATATAAAACTGTGTGCCATCACAACCTGGGCTATATATTATCCTATACCCTCAGGGAGAGTACACAAAATCAAAAGAGCAGAGGGCTAACTGTGGATCATGAATTTTTTTTTACTTTAAAAATATCTGTGGAGAAAATTCTAAAGTTAGATTTAGACCAATATTTTAGCACATGACGTATTTTCTCATATCTAAATAAGTAAAGAAAAGCATTAGGGCAACAAATTAGGTGTGTTCTGAAAGATGCTGAAACATGAACATGGCAAATATTTACTTTTTGACATGCAAACAGCAGAGTAATCTTTAGATGTATGATTTTGATTTATTTATACAGTTCTACAACTATATATCAAAAATAAGATTATATAAAATTTTAAAGCAAGAATGTATTTACCAACTCAAACATGAAAACTGTTTCAGTGTCAGTCTGTATTTCTCAAATCAGTCAAGTACTAAATATAATGTGCAACTAAAGAGCAGAGACCAAGTGGATAGTTGAATCAGTGTATTGAGTCATATGAATTTTTTTTTTTTTTTTTTTTTTTGAGACCGAGTTTTGCTTTGTTGCCCAGGTTGGAGAATAATGGCGCAATCTAGGCTCACTGCAACCTCTGCCTCCTGGGTTCAAGCAATTCTCCTGCCTCAGCCTCCCCAGTAGCTGGAACTACAGGCGTGCATGCACCAGCATGCTCAGCTAATTTTTGTATTTTCAGTAGAGATGGAGTTTCACCATGTTGCCCAGGCTGGCCTTGAACTCCCGACCGCAGGTGATCCACCCACCTCAGCCCCCTAAAGTGCTGGGATTACAGGCATGAGCCACCACCCCCGGCCATATGAAATATTTTTAAACAAATTAAATGTGACTTTATATATTTCACAGGATAACATGGCTGGAGGCATACTAAATTACAAAAGATTCCTAGTTTAAGCATTCTCACCACAGAATCAACTTTCAGTTAAGACTTTTTTTCCTAGGAGGAAATAGATCACCAAATGCATTGTATAAAATTAATGATTTACTAAATATCTCATTACTGGATTTTCACTCAAAAGAAGATCACACAATCCACATTATCATCAGAAACTAACAGATGGCACTTTGGCAAAAGTAAACTGTTCCTGTCCCTTGACCTCCATGACAACCTAATGGAAACTACATTGGTTCAAATAGATCACCAACCTAAGTATACATGTAATGCATTGTATAAATTAATGATTTACTCAATATTCTACATCTCATTACTGGAGAAGGAACTTTTCACCCCAAACAATATTCAATCATTTGACACTTGGAAGAAGATTAAAAACTGCCAGAAACAAACACAATCCACATTATCATCAGAAACTAACAGATGGCACTTTGGCAAAAGTAAACTGTCCCTTGACCTCCATGACAACCTTTTTCTTATGGAAACTGTGACATCTGGTTCCTTTATAATTCATCACCCTCTTCTGCTTAAAGTGTTACAATGGTAATATATACTGTACATTACATCCCTACTCTTTGAAGCAATAATGGAAGTTCAAATGTTACAATGTGATTTTTGCACATTAATTTTGTATAGACTTTGCTGAAGTTGCTTATCAGCTTAAGAAGAGATTTTGGGGCTGAGACAATGGGGTTTTCTAAATATACAATCATGATACCATCTCACACCAGTTAGAATGGCACATTTCACCACATCTGTGATTTAAAAATGAAAAGGAAGAAATAAAGAAAAAAAATCAGAAAAATGTAACAAACCTGAATGCACATGGAACTTAAAGATAATAAAGAAAAAAGAAATAAAGAAAAAAAGAAAAAGGAGAAAGAATGAATAAATGAAAAAATGGAAGAAAAAAAGATCATGCTTATATCAATGCTCAAATTACAAGGGCTGAGCCCCATCTACTCACCATATTTCCATCACTTATTCAGAGGGTGTATTAGGCCATTCTTGCATTGCTATAAACAAATACCTGAGACTGGTTAATTTATAAGAAAAGACGTTTAATTGGCTCACAGTTTTACAAGCTATGCAGGAAGCACGGCAGCATCTGCTTATGGGGAGGCCTCAGGAAGCTTCCAATCATGACAGAAGGCAAAACAAGAGCAGGCACATCACATGGCGAAAGAAGGAGCAAGACAGGGAGAGAATGGACCGGGAGGTGCCACACACTTTTAAATGACCAGATCTCACCAGAACTCAGAGTGATAGCTCACTTAACACCAAGGAGATGGCCCAAGACATTTACCAGGGATCCACCCCCATGATCCAAACACCTCCTACCAGGCCCCGCCTCCAACAATAGGGATTACAATTTAACATGAGATTTAGGCATGATATGCAAACCATATCAGAGGTTCTCTGTGTTTCTTCAAGCCCTCATAGGGATGTCTCACTTTGCTCACAAACCAATCTGCCAACTGCAGTTACCAGATAGCATCTGTTCACTTTTCCTCTTTTGCTCACTATCTCCCTTTGGGTGACTATAGCAAAATACTCATTGTAAGAATGCCAAGTCCATGCCAAGGGCATTCTCACCTTCTGCTTCTAAAGCCATCTGACCAAATTCAGCTTCTGTGAAAGAAGGTTAGAAAAAAAACAAAAAGGCCTTTTCACCTGCAAACCTTATTTCATCACCTAGACAACACAGCAGTGTTGTGTCTGCTCAGAGCCCACACAGTCTTTAGAGAAAATCAGTTTATTAGGTTGCTGTCTCACTACTCTCTTCCTATAGGCAACCAAACCCCATTTACAGGGTGGGGTTAAGAAGAAATTCTGAAGTTTGTCATGTTTTCCCCTCCATCACTTGATCTCTTGAAGCTGCCACTGCTGCCAAGAGCCCGGTGCACACACACAGACATATGTCCATAAAACCCACCTTTAACCACAAAATGAAAGCTCCATATGCTTCAAACTGTGCAAGTTGCAAACTTTGGGATTATTAAGTGTGTCATTTAGAAAATAAAACAGATTATTACAATTTCCCTTGAAAATACATGAATAGACAAAGCCAAACACGACAATGTACTAAAGCTGCTGCAAGAACATGCCGAGGAACATGCACATAGCTGGTCCTCTGCATGAAGGCAGTAGGGGGCCTTCAAAAATGCAAGGCTAACTGATACAGGATAGGATTATATTGTGCAAAATATCAAAATCCTACCTAGCACCAAATTTCTTATATTAAAGATTACAGAATAGCACTTGAGATTTTACCACATTTTTGGAAATGAAGCTGTTAACCATTCATGCTACACCTATATTTATTGAAAAATATAAATCACAGGTTTTTCAGGGGTAGACCCAGATATAATGATGCTCCAGTTCTGTAAAAGTGATTTTGAATGGTACCTACAAATACATAAAAGCACATCCATTCCTGAATTAAAGCTTTATATTTTTTGTGTGAGTAGATAATTAAGTTGCTTGAAAGCCTGAAATATTTAGCCATTAATACCATCCTGATGAAAACAGTTTTCAAGTAATTTCATTAATCCTTTTTATATTATTAGTTAATATTTCTCTTATCTCCTTTTATTTAAAAATAATAATAAGACTTTCTCTCCTAAGTGAATAGCATTACCTTTTATAATCTTAGAGCTTTATTAAAGGTGGAGACAGAGGAAATAGAAAAGTAAACAGTGGCTCATTCAAAATAAGTTACATTAAAAGGAAAGTATGAAATGCAAGAATTAATTACGATGCTGAATAACTAAGGTCCTGTATGAGAAAGAAAAGAAAAATGGTGGTGAGTTAAAGCATTCTTTCAAATGCTTTACAAAGCAAGCTGTTAAGACAGAATGTTTGGAAGAGAAAGAATGTAAGTGTACTTCTTTGATTTTAGACACCTCATTTGTATATAAATGTTGGCATTTTAATTTTGCTTGTTCAGCCTTTCATGTTTGTATGCATACATGCATGTACATTTTAGGTAATAATATAAGGCTATTAAAATGCTAGCAGAGTTCACTTCTTTCTCTTTAAAATTGTGTGTCTTAACAGGTTGTTTTATAAGATATTTATAAGAATGCTTTAATTTATCCCATTTTCCTTCCTTTTTGCTCACATTTATATATAGTAGAGTATGTATGTATATAAATACATCCACATATCTATAATAATTCTCAAGATAAATTTTATGTATGTTGATAAAAAGAAAATCTCTGAATACTGCTCAGTCTTAAGAAGCTCATTTTCATCTCTTTTATTTACAGTCTAGCTTATCTTCATCTTTATGTAAAATTTCAAATATATACAATAACAGAGAAGACAATAAAAGAACTTCCATGTGTTTGTCATTTAGAAATCATTTTAATAACTACATGGATAGTCCTAGTCCCAACGGTTTTGTTCATTAGAAATATGTCAGGATCCCACATAGTTCAGTGCTCCACAGAGCATTCATTTCCCTTCTGGTTTCCCCCTTACCTCTGTCTTTCTTTCTACCTTATATTCTTCCCTTACTACTTAGTTTTTCTCTGATTCTGTCTGTTCCTATTAAAGTTAAGACCAAAACGTAATAATAAGTATGCAAATAGAAAGAGAAAAAGACAGAATAATGGGCTAGAACTTGTCTCCATCAGGTCTTTCTTATTTGTCACTTTCAGCACACCCAGAGCTTACCTATCACCCAGACACACAAGTGACTGTTGTTGCAGCTTCCATCTCCTCTGACCTTCCTGTTTCACCTGCCAGAGCCTGTTATTAAAAATAATGCCATGGTTGCTTTTACAAAAAATGAGTATTTCAGATGCACGGATATTAGACATAATATCACAAACATAAATTAGTATGAGTTGCTCTTCTACTAAAATTTAGCTCAGGAAATGGAGCTTTGAGAGAACAGAATATTGTATTGCTGATGGCAGTCAGGATTAAAACTAGATGGTGTGGTAGCGGGCAGCACTGTGGAGCAGGGGAAGATGCTGGGTTCTATGTCCTTTTGTGAGTTCTAGGGGCAACATTCATGAGACAGCTGGGTTCCTGAGAACAGGGTGCAGAAAAGAAGATCAGCTTTACTGTATTTCAAAATTTACTTTAGGGCTGGCCTTGAGCAGAGAAAAGGAGAGCCCTGATTTAAGCACCTAGAACTCAATGCAACTGGTGTTAAACCTTAACTGTATCATGATTAACTGGGTATCTATGATATAGTCTAAATACCAAATCAGCAACATAAGATTATAATTGTGGGTGAAAAGTTCTGGAAGAAGACTTAGAAAAAAACACATTAACATAATTAAATGTTTAAAAGCTGCCTATATTAAATATACTTTCATTATTGCTAAATTTTAGGGAATATTATGGTATTGTTCAATTGTTCTTATATTTAACAATATATACTCAAAGATTTATGAATGATGTGAAATGTCTGGGATTTATTTCAATATAATCAGAGAAAATGAGAGGAGTGTGAAAAAAAAAGAAATAAGAATGCCATGAGTTGGTCATTGTCAAAGTTGAGTGACAGAAACATGAGAATTCATTTCATTGTCCTCTCCACATGTGTTTCAGACTTTACATAATAAAGATGAAATATAAATAATAGATTACAAAATTGTATATGTATATAAATATGCATATATTTTCCATATGTACACAGATGTAACTCATTTTATTATACTTCACTTTACTGCACTTTACAGAAACTGTTTTTTACAGATTAAAAGTTTGTGACAGTCCTGTGCTGAGCAAGTCTATCAGCGCCATCTTTCTAAAAGTAGGTACTCATTTTGTATCTCTTTACCACATTATGGTAATTCGCACAATATTTTACATGATTTCATTATTATTATATCTGTTATGGTGACCTGTGACTAGAAATTTTTGATGTAACAATTGTAGTCATTTGGGGGCATCATGAACTGTGCCCACATAAGATGGTGAACTTAATCAATGAAGGACATGTCTATTCTGATTGCTCTGACCATTCCTCCATCTCCATCCCTCTCCTCGGACTTCTCTGTTCCCTGAGATACAACAATATTGAAATTAGTCCAATTAATAAGCCTACAATGGCCTCTTAAGTGTTTAAGAGAAAGGGTCACTGTCTCTCACTTGCAGTCAAAAGCTACAAACAATCAAGCTTAGTGAGAAAGGCGTGTTGAAAGCCAAGAGGCCAAATGCTAGGCGTATTGTGCCAAACAGCTAAACAAGTTGTGAATGCAAAGGAAAAGTTCTTGAAGGGAATTAAAAGTGCTACTCCAGTGAACACATGAATGATAAGAAGGTAAAACAGACTTATTTGAGTGGTTTGAATAGAAGATCAAACCAGCCACAATATTCCTTTAAGCCAAAGAATAATCCAGAGAATGGCCCTGATTCTCTCCGTTTCATGAAGGTAGAGAGGTGTGAGAAAGCTGCAGAAGAAAAGTTGGAAGCCAGCAGAGATGAGTTCATAAGGTTTAAGGAAAGAAGCCATCTCCGTGACATAAAAGTGCAAGGTGAAGCACCAAGTACTGATATGGAAGCTGCAGCAAGTCATCCAGAATATCTAGCTAAGATAATTGATGAAGGTAGCTACACTAAACAACAGATTCTCAATGTAGATGAAACTGCCTTGTACTGGAAGGAGATGCCATTAGGAGTTTCATAGCTAGAGAGAGAGGTCAATCAATGCCTGGCTTCAAAGCTTCAAAGGACAGGCTGACTTTTTTGTTAGGGGCTAATGCAGCTGTGACATTATATGGAAGCCAACACTCATTTACCATTCTAAAAGTCTAGGGTGCTTAAGAATTATACTAAATCTACTCTGCTTGTGCTCTATAAATAGAACCAAAAAAAACCATAATGACAGCACATCTCTTTACAGAATGGTTTACTAAATATTTTAAGCCCACTGTTGAGACCTACTCCTCAGGAAAAAAAAAAAAATCCTTCAAAAGTTACTGCCCATTGACAATATACCTGATCACCAAGAACTCTGATGGAGATGTACTAGGAGATTTATGTTGTTTTCATATCTGCTAAGACAATATCCAGTCTACAATCCATAGATCAAGGAATAATTTTGATTTCAAGTCTTATTATTTAAAAAATACATTTCTTAAGGCTATAACTTTCATAACTGGTGATTCCTCTTATTGATCTGGGCAAAGTAAATTGAAAACTTTCTGGAAAGGATTTGCCATTCTATATGCCATTAAGAACATTTATGATTTATGCAAGGAGGTCAAAATATCAACATTAACACGAGTTTGGGAGAAGTTGATTCCAACCTTCATGGACTATTTTGCTGAGATCAAGACCTCAGAGGAGCAAGTAACTGCAGAGGTGGTAGAAATAGTAAGAGAACTAGAATTGGAGCCTGAAGATGCAACTGAATTTCCGCAATCTGATGATAAAACTTAAACAAATGAAAATTTGCTTCTTATTGATGAGCAAAGAAAGTGGTTTCTTAAAGTAAAATCTATTCCTGGTGAAGATTCTGTGAACATTGTTGAAATGACAGCAAAGGATTTAGATTATTACATAAACTTAGATGAAAAGGCAGTGGCAGGGTTTGAGAGGGTTGACTTCAATTTTGAAAGTTCTCGTTTGGTTAAAAGCTATCAAAAAACAACACATACTACAGAGAAATATTTCACAAAATGAAGAGTCAATTGATGAAAAAAAAAATTCATTGTCTTATTTTAAGAATTTGCCTCAACCACTCCAACTTTCAGCAACCAACACCCTGATCGGTCAGCAGCCGCCAACATCGAAGCAGGACCCTCCAGTCACAAAGAGAATTATGACTTGCTGAAGGCCCAGATGATCATGAGCATTTTTCAGCAGTAAAGTAGTTTTAAATTAAAATAGGCATATTTTTGGACGTAATGCTATAAATATAGCATAAACATAACTTTTGTATTCCCTGGGATGCCAAAAAACTTGTGTGACTCACTTTATTGGGACATTTGCTTTAATACGGTGTTCTAGAACAATATATATACTGAATATATGTACTCTTTCAGTAATCAATCAGGCAAGCTTAGTATGTTATCTATATTTCCAACAGAAATATTTCTCTTTTTTTCACCAAAAATAAGTAGCTGTGGAAAGAACAGAAATGTCTGATAGGAGTTAATGAACTTGCATTTACTGTACCAAGAGACAACATTAGTATCAAACCCACGAATATAAAATGCTGAAGCAGAAGGTTCACAGCTGTGAAAACGAAACTTTTCCAACCAGACCACCAAAGGGGAAAAATTGCTGTCTTCTTGATAGATGAGAGATGAAACAACCAAATTGGCTATTCTGAACACTACCAATATTCCTGAAAGACAGCCCATGTCAGATAAACATCCTTAGTAAACATTAGGAAGTGGTGTTATGGTGGTAAAGGAACATTGGTATTTGGTTAAGACAAAAAAAAAAAAGGAATAAAGGAAATATTAACCAGATAGAATTTTTCCTTTTGGACTATGTACAAAATATGCAATATCCATTGAAGAAAGATTTACCAGCCTCAAAGAACTCAGAGGTCCCTAGCATCATTTTATGCAAATCAGTTTCTTTGCTCCATTTATTTTACAATACATTACAAAAGTTACACGCTTTTTCTATTGAAGCAAATATTCATATTTTAAAAAATGCATCTTGGAATCAGTAACCAGTGTATTGAAAGAATACCTTCTTTCACAGTAGGAGTTGCTTATACTTATGTTGAGGATAAATTTTCTTTAAGAATAAAAATCATGAATATTATCCGTATAAGCATTGCTTTTATTCTCACCCTATTTTGTAGGTGTGGCAGGCAACAATTCAAAGGTTACTACCAGGTTGTAAATCTTTGTTCTTTAGTTCTTGTTAGTATTAACAGAAAAAGATCTGTCTCATCACATGAAAGAAATACGAATAGGGCTGGCATGTACAAAAACCTTTCTCTCCTACAAGTTAGCAACAAATTTATATACACTGGCATTTTAATGACTGTGGAAAATTTTATCCATCAATCTTTCAAAACCTAGTGAGGATAAGATAATCTTCTAACTTCCAACAGGAATTAGCTTTATCTAAAAGAAGGAAGGAAAGAAGAAAAGAAAGGTAGGAAGAGAGGGAGGGAGGGAGAGGGGAAAGGAGGGTGAGGAGAGAAAGGAAAAGAGGAAAAGAAAGGAAAAAAGTAAACCTGTGGAAGTGTAAGTTTTAGAGTACTTGTCATAAATACATTAATAGTAAACTATTCAGTCGAATTAACAAGAGGGTAAAATGGGAGTTTTCTGCCATCATCATCCTGCAAAAGTATCAATTTCGACTACCAGCTGTGGATGACAGTAACTGTGGGATTTGGGTGTCCAGCAAAGAAGTTCCACCAGACTGTTGGAGCACAAAAATCTGAAAATAGATGCATTTAAAAAGGTTAAAAAAATTCACTTTACCTGCGGCACCTTACCCCAAGGCAGCGAGGCTCAATGCCAAGAGAACCTGCCCTGGGCTCTGCTCACAGGGAAAAGTGACAGTGTAATGAACGAGCACCTGGTTCCCTCAGCTATGCAGAATGCTGCCCAGGAGATCCATTATCTTTCTCACTCACCCAAAATACTAAGATGATCAGCATGTATGAGTGAATGGCTAAGAGAATCTAGGAGCAGGAAAAAGTGGTCACGGTCCTTACTAACCAATCTGTGGACAACCACCCAAAACCACTTGGGATATCTGGCATGTGTACACCTCCTAACTAGCCTACAGACACCCTCAATGGTCCACACACCTTACACCCCTAACTCATAGCCTGCTCTCCACATAATACCCAGGTGGTGAGTATGAGTCTTGCAGACAGTTTATGACCACATGCAGCCAGCTGGCTTAACTCTGTGGATCAGAAGAAGGCATACAAACTCAAGCATGTCAATGTATTGAGTTTCCCTGGGGGAAAAAAATGAAAGACTATCAGCACTTGACTTGGCTTTCTTGGATCAAGAAAAGGCACAGAATCTTAACAATTCTCCCCCCGCCTAAAGAAGGCACAAGAGGAGTTGAATAGGCACTTTCATAGAAAATGCCGAAGTACCTCAGAATCCCTATCCTGGCTAACTAATATGTTGCTCTCACAGAACTCTAATATGAAGGATAAAAACAAAAGTATTTAAAAATAATTGTAAGTATAATAATTTGTTAAAAAATTCATGATATTAAGGGATATAAATTTTGACATTGAAAATCTAAACTGAGGGAGTTTAAAAGTGTAGTTTCATGTGCAATTAAAATTATGTTATCACCTAAAACTATAAGACTCTTATAACTTATAGACTGTTATAATGATAAAGTATTTTACAAAATCCTCATGGAAATTACAAAGCAAAAATTATCATAGATACACAAAGATAAAGAGAAAAGAATCAAAGCATACCATTACAGAAAATTATAAAATCATGAAGGCAGCAAAAATTGTTTAAAAGAAAACAAAGAATATGTAACTCAATCATAAAAATAATCAATAAAATGATTATAGTAAGTCCTTGCCCATCAATGATTACTGTGAATGTAATTGGATCAAATTCTCAAAAGACAGGGTGGCATAATGGATTTTTTAAAAAAGAAACAACTACATGTTGCCTATAAGATACTTCAGCTTTAAAAAAACATAAAGTGAAGCAATGAAATTTCATTCAAATGGAAACAAAAAAAGAACAGGGGTAATTATATAGGACAAAACAGACTTTAAGTCAGAAACTGTACCAAGTGATGAAGAAGGTCATTATATAAGGATAAAGAAGTAAAATCAGGCTGGGTGCGGTGGCTCACGCCTGTAATCCAAGCACTTTGGGAAACCGAGGTGGGTGGATCACCAGAGGTTGAGAGTTTCAGACCAGCCTGATCACCATGGAGAAACCCCATCTCTACTAAAAACACAAAATTAGCCAGGCATGGTGCTACATGCCTGTATTCCCAGCTACTTGGGAGGCTGAGGCAGGAGAATCACTTGAACCTGGGAGGCGGAGTTTGCAGTGAGCCAAGATCGCACCATTGCACTCCAGCCTGAGCAACAAAAGCAAAATTCTGTCTCAAAAAAAAAAAAAAAAAAAAGTAAATTCATCACTAGAATAAAGCATTGTAAACATAAATATGCACCCAATATTACAGCACCTAAATATATAAATCAAATATTAACAAAACTGAAGGGAGAAATGAACAGCAATACAATATTAGTAGGAAACATTAATTCCTCACTTTCAACAATGGATAGATCATCCAGACAGAAAATCAGTAAGGAAACGTTAGACTTGAACTACACTTTAAACCAAGTGGACCTCACAGACATATACAGAATATTCCATCCAACAGCCGCAGAATACACCTTGTTTTCAAGCACATGCTAAACATTCTCAAAGACAGATAATATATGTTGGGCCACAAAACAAACCTTAACAAATTTAAGAAAGTTAGAATAGTTAGAATAATAATATCTTTTCCAACCACAATAATGTGAAACTAGAAATCAATACCAAGAAGAAAACTGGAAAACTCACAAATATTTAGAACTTAAACAACATAGGCCGGGCACGGTGGCTCAAGCCTGTAATCCCAGCACTTTGGGAGGCCGAGATGGGCGGATCGCGAGGTCAGGAGATCCAGACCATCCTGGCTAACACGGTGAAACCCCGTCTCTACTAAAAAATACAAAAAACTAGCCGGGCGCGGTGGTGGGTGCCTGTAGTCCCAGCTACTCGGGAGGCTGAGGCAGGAGAATGGCGTAAACCCGGGAGGCGGAGCTTGCAGTGAGCTGAGATCCGGCCACTGCACTCCAGCCTGGGCGACAGAGCGAGACTCCGTCTCAAAAAAAAAAATAATAAAAAATAAATAATAAATAAATAAATAAATAAAAGAAATTAAACAACATACCCCTGAACAACCAATGATTCAAAACTAAATTTTAAAAAATGTTAAAATGTGTTGAGGCAAAAAAAAATTAAAAACAACATAACAAAACTTATGAGATGCAGCAAAAGCAGTTCTAAGAGGGACGTTTACAGGGATAAATGCCTACATGAATGAAAAAGAAAGATCTCAAATAAACAACCTAACTTTACACCTTCAGGACTTTTTAAAAAATAAACTAAGAATAGAGTTTGTATAAAGTAGGAAATAGCACAGATCAGAACAGAAATAAAGAGACACTAGAAAACAATTTTAAAAAACGATCACTGAAACTGAGATTGGTTTTTGGAAAAAAATAAACAAAATCCACAAATATTTAGCCAGACTAAGAAAATAGGAGATAAGACTCAAATAAAGGATAAAATCAGAACTCAAAGATGAAACATGACAACTGGTACCACAGAAATACAAATAATCAGAATATTATTAACAATAACTTGCCAACAAATTGGATAAGCTAGAGGAAATGGATAACTTCCTAGATATACACAATCTACCAAGACTAAATCATGAATAGTAAAACGGACCAAACCAATAATGAATAAGGATATTGAATAAGCAAACCAATAATGAGTAAGAAGATTGAATCAGTAATCAAAAACCTCCCAAAAAAGAAAAAGCCAGGATCCGATAGCTTCACTGGTGAAGTCTACAAAATATTTAAAGAAGAATTAACATCAACCATTCTCCAGCTCTTCTAAGCAACCAAAGAGGAGGGAATACTTCCAAACTCATTTTTCTTTTTTTTTTTTCCTTTGAGACAGGATCTCGCTCTGTCACCCAGGCTGGAGTGCAGTGGCATGATCTCAGCTTACTGCAACTTCTGCTTCCTGGGCTGAAGCTATCTTCCCACCTCAGCTTCCCAAGTAGCTGAGACTACAAGCACAAGTCACCAGGCCTTGCTAATTTACTTTTTCTTTTCTTTTCTTTTCTTTTTTTTTTTTTTTTTTTTTGAGACTGAGTTTCTCTCTATCACCCAGGATGGAGTGCAGTGGCACAATCTCGGCTCACTGCAACCTCCACCTCCCAGGTTCAAACGATTCTCCTGCCTCAGTCTCTCAAAAAGCTGGGACCACCCCACACCATGCCTGCCTAATTTTTATATTTTTAGGAGAAACAGGGTTTTACGACATTGGCCAGGCTGGTCTCAAAAACTCCTGACCTCAGGCAATCTGCCCACCTCGGCCTTTCAAAGTGCTGGCATTACAGGCATGAGCGAGCATACTTGGCCATTTTTTCATATTTTTAATCAAGACGGGTTTCATCATGTTTCCCAGGGTGGTCTCAAACTCCTAGGCTCAAGCAATCTGCCTGCCTCAACTTCCCAAAGTACTAGGATTATAGGTGTGAGCCACTGTGCTGGGCCCAAATTCATTTTTCTAAGGCCAAAATTACCTTGATACCAAAGACAGTTGAGGGCACTACAAAAAAAAAAAAAAAGTAACAGGTCAATATCCCTGATGAATCTAGATGCAAAACTCCTCAATAGAATACTAGCAAACTGAATGCAACAGCACATTATAAGTATAATACACCTTCAGCAAGTAGAATTTATCCCTGGGATGCAAGGATGGTGTATTTGTATATCTCTAAATGTGATACACCACATTAAAAGAATTAATAATAAAAATCATTGATCATCTCAAAAGATGCAGAGAAAGTATTTGACGAAGTTCAACATTTTTTCATAATACAAACTCAACCAATTAGGAATAGAAGTAATGTACCTTAGTACAAGAAATGCCATATATGGACCCGGAGCAAGATGGCCGAATAGGAACAGCTCCAGTCTCTAGCTCCCAGCGCGAGTGACACAGAAGATGGGTGATTTCTGCATTTTCAACTGAGGTACCGGGTTCATCTCACAGGGGAGTGCCAGACAATCAGTGCTGGTCAGCAGGTGCAGCCGAACCAGCGAGAGCTGAAGCAGGGCGAGGCATCGCCTCATCTGGGAAGCGCAAGGGGGAAGGGAATCTCTTTTCCTAGCCAGGGAAACTGAGACACACAACACCTGGAAAATCGGGTAACTCCCACCCTAATACTGAGCTTTACCAAGGGTCTTAGCAAATGGCACACCAGGAGACTATATCCCACCCCTGGCCGGGAGGGTCCCAAGCCCATGGAGCCTCCCTCATTGCTAGCACAGCAGTCTGCGATCTAACTGCAAGGCAGCAGTGAGGCTGGGGAAGGGCACCCACCATTGCTGAGGCTTAAGTAGGTTAAAAAAAGCCACCAGGAAGCTCAAACTGGGTGGAGCCCACAGCAGCTCAAGGAGGCCTGCCTGTCTCTGTAGACTCCACCTCTGGGGACAGGGCATTGCTAAACATAAAGCAGCAGAAACCTCTGCAGATGTAAATGAGCCTGTCTGACAGCTCTAAAGAGAGCAGTGGATCTCCCACCACAGAGGTTGAGATCTGAGAACAAACAGACTGCCTGCTCAAGTGGGTCCCTGACCCCTGAGTAGCCTAACTGGGAGACATCCCCGACTAGGGGCAGACTGACATCCCACAACTCACACGGTGGGGTACACCCCTGAGACGAAGCTTCCAGAGCAAGAATCAGACAGGAACACTCGCTGTTCAGCAGTATTCTATCTTCTGCAAACTCTGCTGCTAATACCCAGGCAAACAGGGTCTGGAGTGGACCTCAAGCAATCTCCAACTGACCTACAGCTAAGGGTCCTGACTGTTAGAAGGAAAACTAACAAACAGAAAGGACACCCACACCAAAACCCTATCAGTACATCACCATCATCACAGACCAGAGGCAGATAAAACCACAAAGATGGGGAAAAAGCAGTGCATGCAGAAAAGCTGGAAATTCAAAAAATAAGAGCACATCTCCCCCTCAAAAGGAACACAGCTCATCACCAGCAATGGATCAAAAGTTGGATGGAGAATGACTTTCATGAGTTGAGAGAAGGCTTCAGTCCATCAAACTTCTCAGAGCTACAGGAGGAATTACGTAACCAGCACAAAGAAACTAAAAATCTTGAAAAAAGAATGGAAGAATGGATAACTAGAATAATCAATGCAGAGAAGGCCATAAACGAACTGACAGAGATAAAAACCATGACATGAGAAATACGTGACAAATGCACAAGCTTCAGTAACCGACTTGGAAGAAAGAGTATCAGCGACTGAGGATCAAATGAATGAAATGAAGCGAGAAGAGAAATCTTAAGAAAAAAGAGGAAAAGGAAATGAACAAAGCCTTCAAGAAGTATGGGATTATGTGAAAAGACCAAATCTATGTCTGATTGGGGTGCCTGAAAGTGATGAGGAAAATGGAACCAAGTTGGAAAACACTCTGCAGGATATCATCCAGGAGAACTTCCCCAACCTAGAAAGGCAGGCCAACATTCAAATTCAGGAAATACAGAGAACACCACAAAGATACTCCTCGAGAAGAGCAACTCCAAGACACATACTTGGCAGATTCACCAAAGTTGAAATGAAGGAAAAAATGTTAAGGGCAGCCAGAGGGAAAGGTCGGGTTACCCACAAAGGGAGGCCCTAACAGCAATCTCTCGGCAGAAACTCTCCAAGCCAGAAGAGAGTGGGGGCCAATATTCAACATTCTTAAGAAAAGAATTTTCAACCCAGAACTTCATATCCAGCCAAACTAAGTGTCATCAGTGAAGGAGAAATAAAATGCTTTACAGACAAGCAAATGCTTAGAGATTTTGTCACCATGAGACCTACCCTACAAGAGATCCTGAAGGAAGCACTAAACATGGAAAGGGACAACCGGTAACAGCTATTGCAAAAGCATGCCAAAATGTAAAGACCATCGATGCTAGGAAGAAACTGCATCAAGTAACGAGCAAAATAACCAGCTAATATCACAATGACATGATCAAGTTCACACATAACAATATTAACATTAAATAACCAGTAATATCACAATGACATGATCAAGTTCACACATAAATATTAACATTAAATGTAAATAGACTAAATGGTCCAATTAAAAGACACAGACTGGCAAATTGGATAAAGTGTCAAGACCCATCAGTTTGCTGTACTCAGGAGACCCATCTCACATGCAGAGACACACATAGCCTCAAAATAAGGGGATGGAGGAAGATCTACCAAGCAAATGGACAACAAAAACAAGCAGGGGTTGCACTCCTAGTCTCTGATAAAACAGACTTTAAACCATCAAAGATCAAAAGAGACAAAGAAGGCCATTACATAATGGTAAAGGGATCAATTCATCAGGAAGAGCTAACTATGCTAAATATACATGCACCCAATACAGGAGCACCCAGATTCATAAAGCAAGTCTTTAGACACTTACAAAGAGACCTACACTCCCATACAATAATAATGGGAGACTTCAACACCCCACTGTAAACATTAGACAGATCAATGAGACAGAAAGTTAACAAGGATATCCAGGAATTGAACTCAACTCTGCAGCAAGCAGACCTAATAGACATCTACAGAACTCCTCACCCCAAATCAACAGAAAATACATTCTTCTCAGCACCTCTTCACACTTATTCCAAAATTGACCACATAATTGGAAGTAAAGCACTCCTCAGCAACTGTAAAAGAACAGAAATTATAACAAACTGTCTCTCAGACCACAGTGCAATCAAACTAGAACTCAGGACTAAAAAACTCAATCAAAACTGCTCAGCTACATGGAAACTGAACAACCTGCTCCTGAATGACTACTGGGTACATACGAAATGAAGGCAGAAATAAAGATGTTCTTTGAAACCAATGAGAACAAAGATACAACATACCAGAATCTCTGGGACACATTGAAAGCAGTGTGGTGAGAGAAATTTGTAGCACTAAATGCTCACAAGAGAAAGCTGGAAAGATCAAAAATTGACACTTTAACATCACAATTAAAAGAATTAGAGAAGCAAGAGCAAACACATTCAAAAGCTAGCAGAAGGCAAGAAATAACTAAGATCAGAGCAGAACTGAAGGAGATAGAGACACAAAAACCCTCCAAAAAATCAATGAATCCAGAAGCTGGTTTTTTGAAAAGATCAACAAAATTGGTAGACCACTAGCAAGATTAATAAAGAAGAAAAGAGAGAAGAATCAAATAGAAGCAATAAAAAATGATAAAGGGGATATCACCACCAACCCCACAGAAATACAAACTACCATCAGAGAATACCACAAACACCTCTACGCAAATAAACTAGAAAATCTAGAAGAAATGGATAATTTCATGGACACTTACACTCTTCTAAGAATAAACCAGGAAGAAGTTGAATCCCTGAATAGACCAATAGCAGGCTCTGAAATTGAGGCAATAATTAATAGCCTACCAACCAAAAAAAGTCCAGGACCAGATGGATTTACAGCCGAATTCTACCAGAAGTACAAGGAGGAGCTGGTACCATTCCTTCTGAAACTATTCCAATCAATAGAAAAAGAGGGAATCCTCCCTAACTCATTTTATGAGGCCAACATCATCCTGATACCAAAGCCTGGCAGAGACACAACAAAAAAAGAGAATTTAGACCAATATCCCTGATGAACATCGATGCAAAATCCTCAATAAAATACTGGCAAACGAAATCCAGCAGCACATCAAAAAGCTTATCCACCATGATCAAGTGGGCTTCATCCCTGGGATGCAAGGTTGGTTCCACATTTGCAAATCAATAAACGTAATCCAGCATATAAACAGAACCAAAGACAAAAACCACATGATTATCTCAATAGATGCAGAAAAGGCCTTTGACAAAATTCAACAGCCCTTCATGCTAAAAACGCTCAATAAATTCGGTATTGATGGAACGTATCTCAAAATAATAAGAGCTATTTATGACAAACCCACAGCCACTATCATCCTGAATGGGCAAAAACTGGAAGCATTCCGTTTGAAAACTGGCACAAGACAGGAATGCCCTCTCTCACCACTCCTATTCAACATAGTGTTGGAAGTTCTGGCTAGGGCAATCAGGCAAGAGAAAGAAATCAAGGGTATTCAGTTAGGAAAAGAAGAAGTCAAATTGTCCCTGTTTGCAGATAACATGATTTTATATTTAGAAAACCCCATCATCTCAGCCCAAAATCTCCTTAAGCTGATAAGCAACTTCAGCAAAGTTTCAGAATACAAAATTAATGTGCAAAAATCACAAGCATTCCTATACACCAGTAACAGACAAACAGAGAGCCAAATCATGAATAAGCATCCATACACAATTGCTTCAAAGAGAATAAAATACCTAGGAATCCAACTTACAAGGGATGTAAAGGACCTCTTCAAGGAGAACTATAAACCACTGCTCAGTGAAATAAAAGAAGATACACACAAATGGAAGAACATAACATGCTTATGGATAGGAAGAATCAATATCGTGAAAATGGCCATACTGCCCAAGGTAATTTATAGATTCAATGCCATCCCCATGAAGCTACCAATGAGTTTCTTCACAGAATTGGAAAAAAACTGCTTTAAAGTTCATATGGAACCAAAAAAGAGCCCGCATTGCCAAGACAATCCTAAGGCAAAAGAACAAAGCTGGAGGGATCACGCTACCTGACTTCAAACTATACTACAAGGCTACAGTAACCAAAACAGCATGGTACTGGTACCAAAACAGAGATATAGACCAATGGAACAGAACAGAGCCCTCAGAAATAATACCACACATCTACAGCCATCTGGTCTTTGACAAACCTGACAAAAACAAGAATTGGGGAAAGGATTCCCTATTTAATAAATGGTGCTGGGAAAATTGGCTAACCATAAGTAGAAAGCTGAAACTGGATCCTTTCCTTACTCCTTATATGAAAATTAATTCAAGATGGATTAGAGACTTAAATGTTAGACCTAAAACCATAAAAACCCTAGAAGAAAACCTAGGCAATACCATTCAGGACATAGGCATGGGCAAGGACTTCATGTCTAAAACACCAAAAGCAATGGCAACAGAAGCCAAAATTGACAAATGGGATCTAATTAAACTAAAGAGCTTCTGCACAGCAAAAGAAACTACCATCACAGTGAACAGGCAACCTACAGAATGGGAGGAAGTTTTTGCAATCTACTCATCTGATAAAGGGCTAATATCCAGAACCTACAAAGAACTCAAACAAATTTACAAGAAAAAACCAAACAACACCATCAAAAAGTGGGCAAAGGATATGAACAGACTTTTCTCAAAAGAAGACATTCATACAGCCAACAGACACATGAAAAAATGCTCAACATCACTGGCCATCAGAGAAATGCAAATCAAAACCACAATGAGATACCATCTCACACCAGTTAGAATGGCAATCATTAAAAAGTCAGGAAACAATAGGTGCTGGAGAGGATGTGGAGAAATAGGAACACTTTTACACTGTTGGTGGGACTGGTTCAACCATTATGGAAAACAGTATGGAGATTCCTCAAGGATCTAGAACTGGAAATACCATATGACCCAGCCATCCCATTACTGGGTGTATACCCAAAGGATTATAAATCATGCTGCTATAAAGACACATACATACGTATGTTTATTATGGCACTATTCACAATAGCAAAGACTTGGAATCAACCCAAATGTCCATCCGTGACAGACTGGATTAAGAAAATGTGGCACATATACATCATGGAATACTATGCAGCCATAAAAAGGGATGAGTTTGTGTCCTTTGTAGGGACATGGATGCAGCTGGAAACCATCATCCTCAGCAAACTATCACAAGAACAGAAAACCAAACACCGCATGTTCTCACTCATAGGTGGGAATTGAACAATGAGATCACTTGGACTTGGGAAGGGGAACATCATACCCCGGCGCCTATTATGGGTTGGGGGGAGGGGGAGGGATGGCATTGGGAGTTATACCTGATGTAAATGACGAGTTGATGGGTGCTGATGAGTTGATGGGTGCAGCACACCAACATGGCACAAGTATACATATGTAACAAACCTGCACGTTGTGCACATGTACCCTAGAACTTAAAGTATAATAAAAAATAATTAATTAATTAATTCAAAAAAAAAAGAAATGCCATATATGACAAAGCACCAGCTTACATCAAAAGTAAAAAAAAAAAAAAAAAAAAAAAAAAAAAAAAACAGCAGAGTGAAGAGAAAAAAGCTGAAAGCTTTTCTTCTAAGATCAGGAATGAGACAAGAATGCCCCCTCTACCACTTGTTTTCAACATGGCACTAGAAGTCCTAGCCAGAGCAATTAGACAAGAAAAATAAATAAAAGGCTTCCAAATAAAAAATATAAGTAAAATTATCTCTGCATGTTAGTCCATTTGGGTTGTTAAAACAAAATATTATAAATTGGGTAGCTTAAAAACAGTAGAAGTTTATGTTGCACAGTTCTGGAGACTGGAAAGTCCAAGATCAAGGCAGATTTTTGTCACTCGTGAGAGTCAGCTTCCTCATAAATGGCATCATGTTGCTGTGTCATCATGTGGTGAAAGGGTTGAAGGGTCTCTTTAGGGCCTCTTTAATAAGGGTACTAGTGCCATTAATGAGGGCTCTGTCCCCATGACCTAATTAGTCCTTTAAGGCCACATCCTAATACCATCATGCTGAGGTGAGGATTTCAATATATAAGCTATGAGGGCACATAAACATTCACACTATAGCATCTGGTTTGCAAATGACATAATCTCACATAAAGTAAACTCTGAAACAAATTCAGTAAAGTTGAAGGCCACAAAATCAACATTCAAAAAATGTGTTGCATTCGATACACTAATGTCCCAAAAAGAAATTAAGGGAAGAGTCACATTTACATTAGCATCAAAAAGAACAAAACAAGAATTTAACCAAGGAGGTAAAAGATTTTACACTGAAAATGTTTGCAAACCCCATATCCAATAAAAGTTTAACATCTACAATATATAAGAAAATCACAAAATTCAAAGCAAAAAAAGACATATAACCAGATCAGAAAATGGACCAAAGACCAGAATAAACATTTTCCCAAAGAATACATATGAATAGCTAACAGGTAAATTAAAAGATATTCAACATCACTAATCATCAAGGAAATGTAAATCAAAACAACAATGATATATATTACCTCACACCTGTTAAGATGGCTTTCACTAAAAAGTCAAAAGATAACAAGCATGGGTTAGGGTCTAGGGAAAAAGAAACTCTTACACACTATTGGTAGAAAGGTATAAGCTCATACAGCTCTCATGGAAAACATGGAGGTTCCTCAA
Source organism: Macaca thibetana thibetana (assembly GCF_024542745.1). NCBI lineage: Eukaryota > Metazoa > Chordata > Mammalia > Primates > Cercopithecidae > Macaca > Macaca thibetana. The sequence continues at coordinate 25,515,025 of NC_065582.1, read as the reverse complement.
ATAATTAAAAAATAAAACTACAATATAATCCATCATTTCTACTTCTGGGTATATATCTAAAGGAAGTAAGATCACTATCTTGAAGAGATATCTGAACTCCTGTGTTCATTGCAGCATTATTCCTAACTGCCAACATACGGGAAAAAAAACAAAGTGTCTATTGATGCATGGATAAAGAAAATATGGTATTTGTATATATATAAAAACACACACACACAAACACACACAATGGAATATTATTTAGCCTTAACAAAGAAGGAAATGTTGCAATGTGTGACAACATGGATGAATCTGGAGGAAATTATGCTAAGTGAAATAAGCCAGGAGCAGAAAGACAAATGACGCATGATCTTACTTATATGTGGAATCTAAAAAAGTGAAACTCACAGAAATAGAGAAGGATGGTTACCAGGGATTGGAGATGGGGATAACGAGGGAGAGGCTGATCAAAGGATATAAATTTTCAGTTATAAAATAAGTAAGTCCTGGAGATCTAATATACAACTTGATGTTAATAATAATGTATTTTTTACTTGCAATTTGCTAAGAGAGTAGCCCTTATGTATTCTCAGTACACACATTGAAAAAACTGGTAACTATATGATGTGATGAATGTTAATTGGCTTGACTGTGGTAATCATTTCACAATGTATACATATATCAAAACACTACTTTGTACACCTTAAATATATACAATGTTTACTTGTCAATCATATCTCCACAAAGCTGAGGAAATTTTTTTAAATAGTCTGTTCACCAAAAGCAATTGCAACAAAAATAAAAATTGACAAATGGGACTTAATTAAAGAGTTTCTGCAGAGTAAAAGAAACTGTCAACAGAGTAAACTATCAACAGACAACCTACAGAATGGGAGAAAATATTTGTAAACTATGCATTCAACAAAGATCTGGTATTCAGAATCTGTAAGGGACTTAAACAAATTAGCAAGCAAAAAATGAATAACTCCATAAAAAAGTGGGCAAAGGACATAAATAGACTTTTCATGTCTCCTTTTCAAAAGGAAACATACAAGCAGCTAACAGCCATATGAAAAATTGCTCAATATCACTAATCATTAGAGAAATGCAAATAAAAACCACAATGAGATACCATCTCTCACCAGTCAGAATGGTTATTATTAAAAAGTCAAAAAATAACAGATGCTGATGAGGTTGCCGAGAAATGGAAACAGTTATACATTGCTGATGGAAATGTAAATTAGTTCAGTGATTGTGGAAAGCAGCATGGTGATTTCTCAAAGAACTCAAAACAGAGTTACTGTTGGACCCAGCAGTCACATTATTGGGTATGTACTCAAAGGAATATAAACCGTTCTACCATAAAGACACATACACACATATCTTCATCACAGCATTATTCACAATCACAAAGTCATGGAATCAACCTAAATGTCTATCAACAGTAGACCAGATAAAGAAAATGTAGTACATATATACCATGGAATACTATGCAGCCATAAGAAAGAACAAGAGCATGTCCCTTGCACAGCATGGATAGTGCTGGAAGCCACAATCCTAAGCAAACGAACACAAGAACAGAAAACCAAATACCACATGTTCTCACTTATAAGTGGGAGCTAAGCACTAAGTACATATGGACACAAAGAAGGGAACAGCAGACACCAGGACCTACTTGAGGGCGGAGGGAAGTAGGAGGGAGTTCAAAAAACAGTGTATCTGGTACTATGCTTATTAGTGGAGTGAAAAAATAATCTGTACACTAAACCTCTGTGACACAGGTTTACTTATTTAACAAACCTCCATGTATACCCCTGAACCTAAAATAAAAGTTAAAAAAAAGTCTGTTTATTGATCAGTCTTTCCTTCAGAAAATAAGAATATGTGTGTTTGTGCTCATGCACGTGTGTGTGTGTGTGTGTGTGTGTGTGTTTTTGGTCAGCACTTTTGAAAACTAAAGTGAAGACTTTATTTTCACTGATAAAATATGATTTATTTTTTATATTTAATTTTCTGTGTCAACACTCTGCTGTGTTACTTGGGTAAGTGAAACCAAATGATAAAAGTTTAAATTTACTGAGGATCTAGAAAGGCAACTATCCTGAAAGGACTAGCATTCAGAAATTAACTTGGAGCTTGTGAACTACTTTTTGTCCTGTTAATGCTACTTAACTATTAACTTTGGCAAAAGCTAACCTCTCTGTCCATCCATTAACATACACACATCAGTGACAGACTGGATTAAGAAAATGTGGCACATATACACCATGGAATACTATGCAGCCATAAAAAAGGATGAGTTTGTGTCCTTTGTAGGGACATGGATGCAGCTGGAAACCATCATTCTCAGCAAACTGTCACAAGAACAGAAAACCAAACACCGCTTGTTCTCACTCATAGGTGGGAACTGAACAATGAGACCACTTGGACTCGGGAAGGGGAACATCACACACCAGGGCCTATCATGGGGAGGGGGGAGGGGGGAGGGATTGCACTGGGAGTTATACCTGATGTAAATGACGAGTTGATGGGTGCTGATGAGTTGATGGGTGCAGCACAGCAACATGGCACAAGTATACATATGTAACAAACCTGCACATTATGCACATGTACCCTAGAACTTAAAGTATAATAATAATAATAATAATAATAAAACATACACACAAAGAAATAAAACTAAAAATAGCAAGCAATGCCCCCATCCTCAACCAACCTACCCAGCATTACAAATTAAAGAAACTGAAGATTAGACTAAAGACGTCTTTTGCTCTTTGTATCTAAAAAGTCTTATTCTTCATAACCAAAATCAGTTCATTCATAGGCTCATTAATGAAATTTTCTCTTTGGCAAATTGTAATTAAACATTTCACACATTCTAAGCCACCATGTTAGTCATTAAATCTACAATTAGTAGGCCAAAATGTTACAGCTAAATAGGAAAAATAAGTTCTAGTGCTCTATACCATTGTAGGATAACTGTAGTTAATGATAATATATATTTTCAAATCGCTAGAAGGAGGATATTAAACATTCCTAACACAAATGAATAATAAACGTTTGAGATGATGGCTATGTTAATAACCCTGATCTGTTCACCACACATTATGTGTCTTAAAACATTACTATGTACTCCATGGATATGTACAATTATTGTTGGTTAAAAAAAATAAAATGTATGGCTGGGCACAGTGGTTCAGCCCTGTAATCCTTGCTCTGTGGAACATCAAGGCCAAAGGATTGCTTGAGTCCAGCAGTTCAAGACCAGCCTGGGGAATGTGGTGAATCCCTGTCCTGTCTCTACTAAAAATACAAAAATTAGCTGGGCGTAGTGGCGCATGATTGTAATTCCAGCTACTTGGGAGGCTGAGACATTAAAATCACTTCAACCCAGAGGCGGAGGTTGCAGTGAGCCAAGATGGTGCCACTGCACTCCATCCTGGGCAACTGAGCAAGAATCTGTCTCAAACATAATAATAATAATAATAATAAATTTAAAAGAATAAAACTTAAAACTTTAAAGTTTTTCTGTAACTAACACATCATGCAAATTTGACTTTGCTTAATACCTTACTGTGAACTCTTGACAATGTTAAATACTGTTGTTGGACCTTGTCTTCACTACTAGATATAGTTGTGGTATTTTATCATCTGCTGCTGGTTTGTTTTCAAAGTTGTTTATTTTTTTCTAATTTTTGTCAACACTTAAGCACTCCTGAATTCCATAACTTCATAATGCATTGTAAATACTGGAAGCTTTCTGAAGAATTTAATAAGAGATATACTAAAGCCCATTTTAATGACTCATAATAAAATCATTCATAATGCCTTTATTAGTAATCGACTAAACAAGATCAGGCATTTACATAAAGTACATTTTTAACAATAAAATGAATGTTTTTCAGGCCAATGGTTTGATTGCTACTAAAACAAGTTCACCACTCTGGTTAAGAGCTGAGATGGCAAATGTGCAGCTTATGACCACATATTTCTTTGGTTATCAGAACTGAGACTTTATTCTCATTAGCTCTGAGTAAACGAGTTAAACAGAACTAAACAGATAATGCCCTAGGTATATCAGGATATAGAAAATGAGTCTCTTAGGAGTTGAGTCCAAGTAATAAAGAGACAAAGGACATACTGGAATAACTAGAATTTTACGTTCTATAAATGTACAGAAGTCAAATGTTATTAAACAGGTAGAACCACTGACACGGTAAAAATAAAAACCTCTATGCTTTAAGAAACTGTGATTTGATAATTCTCTACAATCCACTATTTATTGAAGAGCAGATAAATCTGAGTTGCACTGGTTGCATATATTTAGTATTTAAAGAATACACCACAATTGCTAGACTGAAAGGCCCTGGAGGCCAGGTCTTCATCTTTTGCCTCTTGGTATCTGTAGTACCAAACCCAGTAATGAATGGACCCGACAAATGCTGATGTCCTCAAACCTGTATGTATATGTCCATATGCTTATTTATAAACACTAAAACATGAAAAAATGCTTTTTTTTCATTTCAGAGATGCTGCTGAATTAAACAATGGCTTTATTGTGCAACACCTAGCATGAGCATCAGTAGTACAGTTATAATTTGTTGAATGAATGAATGAATGAATGAATGCAGATTGCAGAGAGCCATATACTTTATAGTGATTTTCATCATACCTAAATGAGTCAGGAGTATCCCTCTTTAAACAAGTTTAGGAAAAAATGTAAATGTAAATACAATATATTTGAATTCTTTAATTTAGAAAATTCCCTGTTTTTTAAGATTCATATATCAGCCTTCTCATTTCCAGACTAGATTTTTAAAATTCATTGTATCCTGGCATTCACAACTGGGACTCCCCTCCAAGTGAGTGTGTGCTGGGAAGAAATGGACCCGTGCTTATATACTGATGCTTCCCAAACACATTGAACTGAATCTGGCCATAGTTGGTACTCCACGTTTGTCAAATAAAGAAAGAACATGTGAAAAAAAAATTGTGAGGAACCACTTGAATTTGCACTAAGCTGAATAAAGAAGTGATGTGCTCTTCTAGAAAACCTCTTTTGAATATCCTTATATTTATTTAATCCATCATTTTTCATTGTCAGAGGTACCAGATTTTATTTCTATGTGTCCTTCCAAACGCTGCTGAACTAGGACTGCCTCTGGTGACTTGTATGGCTGAAAAATGGCCTGCAGAGCAGGAACAATGAACAATCAGGTAAATTCTCTTCTTTGCCAGAAACAAGTATCTCTTTTAGATAAAGGGGCCAGGTGTTCTCCTCTATTATCCCACTCAGTCAAGGGGCTTGACGTACCCTCTGCATCATGTTAAATTCAATGTTTATTCCTTTGACTGTTCTTAGCTATTTTTATTTTCTTTTAAGTTATCATCTTGCTAAAAGCCAACTTGTTCCATTTCCCAAACTGGGCTAATTATTTAGTTCTAAGATATCCACTGTGCTGCCATTTTTTAGAATAATCAAAACATTCCTAATCTTAGTTCTCAAAATAAAACATCAGTTAAAACTCTTAATAGCTCTTTAGTGGAGAACAGTACTGAGGAAAAATTGTTATTTGTGAGTTCTGCAGTCACTAAGAGGTTTTATACTTCACGGACATTAATTCAGGGATTGTAGGGTAAATTGGAAACAAAAACCAAGAGGCTCAAAGAAACAAAATGAAAAATATCTATTTTAGAGCTATTTAAAATGAATAGAAAATGTTTGTTTTCATGGTGTTTAATGCCATTTATTATATATATTCATTTTGTCAGTACATAGCATTTAAGAAGTGTATCAGTACGTAGCATTTAAGAAGTTAACTTTTTCCTAATCCTATCAGACTTTAAAAATTTAGTTGAGAAGCGAGGGCAGGCAGAATTAAATGATAAGCATAAATCAAACGAAAAAGAATTGAACACTTGCTTGGGGAGGTGGTGGCAATCTGACATTTTTGCAATTTTCTAGAAGCAGGTGAAAAAGGGAGAGAGAAAATCTAGACATGTTTCTCAATAATTGGCATCAAAAGAGTATGCTTCTTTTTTTTTTTTTTTTTTTTTGTAGAAGATCAGGTCTCACTTAAAAGCACAGAGTTTGCTCAGCAGCCCATAGTGCATTTTAGCCAATATTGATTTATAAACTTTCTTTTGGGAGGAAGGAAGAAAGGAAGAGGAAAGATTCATCCTGATTTGCTTCAAAAAGAAATGAGGAATAGAGATACAATATTTATTGAATTTTTATGAACACGATTCTTTCACTTCTACATTAATGTTGGAATTTATCTAATCCAAACCTCTTTTGACTCTCACAGCTTATTCCCCTGACCTGGAAGTGCCAAAGACATAGATATGACATAGCTTGTTTGTAAGTAGATGTTGCTCTCCTTGGTGCTACATGAAGAATCCAAATGACAGAGAACATACTGATATTCTTTCTAAGAAGCCTTAGAGACAGATCTTGAGAAACATAGGGCTCTAAAGTCCATGGGAAGTTAATATCAATAATCATTTCTAAATAGACATAAAACTATGGACAGAGAATGAATTAATAATAACAAGTAAGCATTATGGAAAAACAGCAAAGGAAACAGGAGATACCATTCTTGCCTAGAAACATGGTCTCCTGGACTTCAGTCATTAAGTGACCACGGCAGGGGATGTCTGGTCAATTCATCCATACACACTCAGCGATTATTTATTGAAACACTACTCTTCCAGATACAGGAGATACCACAAAGAATTAGCCAGATAAGCTCCCTGATTTAGAGTGTCTCATACTCTAGTGAAGACAGTTAATTCATAATCAACAAAACCTGCTTTGAGGTTCTAAGGGTAAACAATGCTTTTGTATACCCAAAGAATCTCCTCTATCTGGGAAGGCTTTACTTTTCCCACCAGAGAAAAGTGGTACTGATGCACATAGAACAGTATCAGGTAATGATGGAGAAGGGAAAACTAGCCCTTCTCCCTACCAGATCTGTGGAATCCATTCTGTCTATCAACTTTCAGTTACCAAAATAGATCTGCACTGACTCATAAGTTCATGTTTAGTTTCATGGTATATAATGTATATCCTCTTAAAATGACACAAATGAATTGAAAGTTAATTCTACTTCTCAAAGTGCTATGAACTCCATGAATGTTTTCTGCTCCATATCCTGAATAGAAGTTAAATCTAAAAAAAAGTTACAATACCTCTGCATTTTTATTCCTCTCATCTCCAACAGTATTGTTAAAATAAAACATAAATATCAAACCATCATCTATTCAACAGCTCTCAATTTTGAAGTATTTTTTTTATAACAATCCCATTCAGAACTATCAATCTTTATATAAAAAGACTGGTGGTATTTTTTTCTAGTATATATCCTTTTCAAAGTACAGTACTTATTTTCTAGTATTTGTCCAATATTATAGTTTTCATGTCCTTTTATGGGAATGCTTCTGGAATTAATAAAATTTTGGGGAGTAAAAGTTTTCATAAGACTTCAAGTACTCTATAATTTATAGGACTTGAATATCATAATCAAAATCACTATACTTACAAGGATATTTATCAGCACATAGCAGTTACCTATAAAAGAATGTAATATAAAGAAAGAAATAAGGAGGAAGACGGAAAAATATTTCTTCAGCACTTGAGGTAAAACAGGAAAGTCACATGAAATGATAGCATTTAAACTTATCCACTCAAATTGTTCAAAAGTTGTCAAGAGATTTCAAACATACAGAAGACAATACAACATAGTGGTTTTTAAAAATTTGACTTCTGAAGTCAGAAACATGAAAGCTGGAATTTCAACTCTATCACTTATGATTCTATGATTTTGGTCAACTAAACCTCAGTTTCTCCATTAAAAAACTGAGGTCATAGCACATATTTTGCATAGTTGTGAAGATTAGTTTGTAATGTTCATAATGCACATAAAACATATTCCAGTGCATAAGAAGCATACACATTTAAACAAACATACATATTTTTAATAATCCAAGAAAAGAAAAATGTGCTTTACTCTCATAATCATGGTATTGTATACTGATGTGTATGTATATGTATATGTATGCTGACTCACTGTGCAAAACGTCTACGTTTAAAATCAGGTGTGCCATCAGAAAAATAAATACTATACTTTCTTACTCTTATGTAGGCGCCAAAAAAACTTGAGTTCACACAAGTTCAGAGTAGAATTGAGGTTAGTAGAGTGGGAAGGGTTTGGGGGAAGGGAGGATAGGGAGAGGTTTGTTAATGGATATAAAATCATAGCTAGATAAGAGGAATATGTTCCAGTGTTCTATGACACAATAGGATGAATATATTTGATAATAATTTATTGTATATTTCCAAAAAGCTAAAAGAGAGGATTTTGAATCTTCCCAACTCAAAAAAATAATAAATGTTTGAGGTGATGGATACGCTAATTACTGATTTGATCTCTACACACTGTATACATGTATCAAAATATCATTCCGTATCCCATAAATATGTACAACTATTTCTTGTCAACTGAAAGAAAAAGAGAAAACAACGTGTGCCAATCTAGCTTCATATACCAAAGCGTAGTAAAATGTTAACAATAGTTAACAAATAGTTACTATGTGTTAACAACAGTATTGTTAACACTTATGCCCATTGTATTAGTTCTCTATTACTGCTCAAATTAGAAAAAAAAATAGTGGTTTGTCATACTCTCACTTATAAGTGGGAGCTAAATGATGAGAACACACGGACACATAGAGAACAACAGACACTGAGGCCTACTTGAGAGTGGAGACTAGGAGGCGGGAGAGGATCAGGAACGATAACTAATGGGTACTAGGCTTAATACCTGGGTGACAAGATAATCTGTACAACAAACCCCCACAAATTTACCTATATAACAAATCTGCATATGTATACCTGAACTTAAGTTTTTTAAAAAAGAAAAAATAGATAAATAAAAATTTAGTGGTTTAAAACAACACAAATGCATTATCTTACACGTCTAGCGAGTCAGAAGTCCCAAATCAGTTTCAGCAAGCTAAAACGTGACCGGGGCTCATTCATTTTTGAGACTGTGAGGGGAGAATCTGTATCTTTGTCTTTTCAGCTTCTAGTGGCCACTTAGAGTTCTTGGCTTGTGGCTCCTTCCTCTATCTCCAAAGCTCATCACTTCATTGTCTTTCTGCCATCACATCTCTTTTTCTGAGTTGGGTTCCTCCGGACTCCTTCTTATAAAGACCTTTGTGTTACAGTTTGCCATATCCAGAATCATCTCCCCATCTCAAGATCCTCAATTTAATCATATCTGCAAAGTCACTTTAGTTAAATAAAGTAATTTTCATTAAATAAAGTAACATGCACAGGTTCAGCGCATATGAGATGAAAGTTTTAAATTAGGAGGGTACTATTCAGTCTACCACACCCATTTAAGATAATAAGAAATGCTAATTTTAAAACATTGTAATGCAATAGAATACACTTAAGAGAATAATTCTGAGTATAGTCAATTTTCAAGGTAGAAGAAAATCAGAATCTTATAATGATGAAGGCATTGTAAAAATGAATATTATTTTATAATGAGTACTGAAGTGTCAATTGAGAACAACTAAAACAGCTTCTTTCTGTCCTCCCCAATACCGACAACATCAAACCTTTAGCTAGGTATTGTTTGCACAAAACAGATTTTTAAGAAATAATTTTTCCCCAAAACATCAGGAGAAAAGGAAAACATCCATTTTCTAGAAAGATATATCGTCAGAAAGAGTTTCAGATTATCCCACAGAGCTGTAGATTTTCAGTGATCAGGTGACAGATGACAAGGAGAGAAACACAAGAGAGGCAAACTCTGTAGAAATGATATACTGTGGCTATTTTTTCCTAATAAATACAAGATGAATCACTCTTTAGGAAGGTGAGAAAATTCCCTCCACAAAAACTTGGAGATTACCTTCATCAGTCCACATTATGGAACCAGAGCCCAGCGTGAGTCAGAGGAGACTTTGTAAAGCCTCTTCTGCTAGGTAAGATTTGCTCTCAGACTGACCCCAGGGGGTAATGAAGATTTAGATGTGTACTAGGAGGCCACAGCATTTTCTTGGAATGCCTAGAAATGATAGAGGTCATAAAGGGGAAGCCTTGAACTTGCCAATGTCACTGGGGGACATAAACGCTACAAAGAAAGTCACTAGTCAACTTAATTTGAATATGAGCCATCCAGGGAAGTTTTCTTTGCACCAGAGAAAGAATTAAAAGATAGAAGAAACTTTGGCTCAGTTTAAGAAAAAAAAAAACTGAGATAAAAAAACAGAATAGCAAGAATTTCAAAATGAAACGTACTAAACAGGATATCTGAAATTCGTTTTACAGAAATAAATGACAATTTCAACATGAATTTTGCTTTGGTGACATACACAGAATGAAAAGCAAGTGAAAGGAGGTATTACTCTGGGTAAATGGTAGTTGATAGACCTGGTTCACTTAAGTAGTTTATTATTTAAGTAGCTATCTTTAAAGAAGGAAGTCAGTGAATAAAATCATCAGGTTATAATTGGATTAATATTATCAATAGTATCCTAAGAAAATGAAATGTGGTTTCTATTAAACCAAGTTCAGAATAGTTCATGGAAGAGAAATGTTATAGGGTAACATTTATTATTTTAAGAACTGGGTTTTTCTGACTACTGATAATATTGGACATCAAGCAACTGGATTTTTTAAAAAAATGAAAACATAAAAATGTAAAAGGAAGCTCCAAAGGTCATCATTTTTTCATGTATTTTTATAGCAATGATGTTTTTCTTTAAAATATGTGGAGAAAAATATGATAATATATTATGATATCTCCATCCATTTAATAAAGGTCTTTCTCTTATTACTCCGAAAAAACTAACAAATTACAAAAACAAAAAATTTTGTTTTATTCTGGGGATTCAGAGTAAACATTTCTCTTGCAATAGATATATGTAATAGGAAAGCAATTCTGTTGCTGTGCACCAAGCAGTTAGAGAATGTTGGGAAGATGTGGCCATTCACATCATGCTTTAAGCACTCTATTAACGCCAGTGATGTGTGTCATTGCCTGTGTGTGGTGGTTCTGAGAGATAGTACTCTATTCATGAAAGAATGTTTGGGGAAGAATTTGTTCTTTCTCTCATTTGCCACTGTTTTCAGCATTGTTGTCTGATGCACTTAAAAGTTCTGAACAAACTTCAGCAGATCTGTCTGAAGTGAAATCCTTCCATCAAGCTACTATTTCTGCTACACTTCAAATAAATCCCTGAGCTGCTTCCTCTATTGAGAAGAAAGACACATTTTCTATGGTATGATGCTCAGTTAAGCTCATCTGAAGTCCTTCCTTCTGATATGCTGTATGTACCTAATGGAATTTCATCATCTGTACTCTATATAGGAAAGTGAATATACATTGTAATCAACTACAACAGAATATTCAAATTGTTTTTATGCTGCCATCTCAATGTGCTAGCTTTAATAAAGTAACTAAGGCATCCTCCAGAGCTTAACTATTTATTGTTATTATAGTAAGTTCTCTGCTGTACCAATGTCTATTTTTTAATGTCCTTATAAATACTGACAGTGCTGTAACATATGTGCTTACATTTTAGCTACCACCTGTAAGTCCGTCTCTCCGGTAAACACAAGTCTCTAGGAAAATGACAAGCTGTGTTCTCATTTAAACTGTCAGAACCTCTGGGAGTAGGGCCCAGAAATCTGATTTTTAGCAGTTCTAAAGGAGACTGTGATTCACACAAAAATCTGAGAACCACAGATAGAAACTTTTTAAATTAAAAAATGACATTATTCCAGAGAGGGTCACATTCTAGTAGGTCGTGTGAACACCGCCCCCCGGAACACTCCATGCAATCAGCATGCCGGGCAGGTACTGCGCACCTATTACTGCAACACTTACCCCAGCTTATCTCATTCATTGTCCTTGTGTAATCACTAACAAGAGCATCACAATAATGCTGAAACCCAGCAGAGCCACTGGCTTTTCTCCCACCAGGTTTGTCTGCAAGATAAAAGCTTCCAGCTGGATCCACTGGCAAAAAAAGAAAAAAAAAATCCAGATTTTGCAAATATTTGATACTGTAGGTAGCTATCTTGTGATGTTTCCCAGGTACAGTGGTCTCTTTGGCATCTGACTCCCTGTTGAATGAAGAATGGAAATTCTAGGTCTCCAAAAAATCCATAACAGGCATTCCTACTATTTGTAGATTCTTATGTCTCTATTATTTTTTTTTTTCACTTTAAAATAGTTAGAGGAAGAAGTGGCTGAAGAAAACTAAGAAAATAAAAAACAGTTCCTACTGCATGGCCATGGTATGTGTTCATATTCGAACAGGAATAAGCTTTATTCCAACAGTGTTCTATGAAGTTGTAGTTTGTGGTACATACGCATCACTCAGAGAGTTAAGTGTTGATTTTTCAGCCCCACCCAAAGAGTTCTTCTGAGATGGGGCACCACATTTTCATAGCCCTTCTAAAAGATTCTTACTCAGGTAGTCCATGGATATGCTTGGAGAAACACTACAGTAAGTGGCCTGCAGCACTGTTCTCTCTGCTACAGTCTCCAAAATTTCTATTGCTATTGTCGTTTTCATATATCAATTTATAATAATAGCTAAAAAGATTCTCTAACTCAGAATTTTATAGTAAAAGAAATAATCAGTGGAGAATACCTGAACCCGTCATTGGTAGTAAACTATTTCTATACTATTTCTAAATTATCTTAGGCAAATACACATAAAATGAACCTACTGATATGCATGAGTTCTGTGTGCAGAATTTTAAAATTACATACACTGCACTGTACCATAATGACCCTAGAGCCCTTGAGAGTCTAGAGCACTCGATGATCCAGGGTCATTATGGTACGGTGTACGGTGCTGTGTACCATAACACTGGTCTTAATGATAGTTCATCCACATGAAGGACTGGTGAAACACTTGGCTAAGCAGGACCAAAGCATATCAATTTTAAACACGACTGTACTCTTTTCCTCTTCTGATGCTTTATTAGTTAATTCTCTCCTCTGCCCTGCTATCTTTTAAGTTTCACACTTGCATTTAAATATAGACATTTCCTTTTATCAAACTTTTATATTAATTACAAGAATTCTTATTCTTTTTGCCTATAGTTATTCAAAGTTCAAGTTAAATTAGACCCTTCAGTAACCGCCATCCTCCTACAACTGCAACTGTTGTCACACTTCCTAATTTGCTAATGTATGAATCAGTACAATATAAATCTATAAAGAAATCGGATGTCATTCCATTATGGGCCTTACCAAAGACCTGCAGTATCTACTGAAACTGCTGTTTATCTAGAAACAGAACAGTTTCCTGGCCCCCCACCTTCTCATCTAGACTCTGCCTCTGTGGTTTTTCTCTCATTTTTGTATATATTCATGCAACTCTGAGCTTCGCCTGTCTTTTACTACCACTGTAGAAAGCTGTTTTTGATATGAGTGATAAAGTATGCCAAAAGAATCCTTCACCATGAGAATTTATTGTAGCATAATCAATATACTACATGCTTTTCTGAGGTTTTCATTTTAAACATGTACACTTTTAAATGATAACTTACTAAGGAAGGACTTAATAAATGTGTAAGTATACAAACTTCTGGAATAGATTTTGAAATTACATTTACAACACTGTACCATAATGACCATAGAGCACATGATTTAATTTACATTTCATTTACAGAAATGAATGCAAACAATTTTAATCATGTATTTCTATCTAGCTGGCCCAAGTATTACAAATCGAGTGTTTGGGGATACACTTAAGCTCATGGTTAAATTATGTATTTGTAGATTTCAAGGTTGACTCTTCATATTTTTCCCTTAGGAGACACCAAATGTTTTATCAACAAAAAATGTAGTTTAAATTTAAGTATGACTGGGGTATGGAAGTAAGAGATGTAGTAAGTGAACAAATAAAGAAACTGGCTTGTATAGAAAATATTTTCTATAATGATTAATATCACTATAGACATTTGTGTGTGATTATATCTAAGACAGGGACACATACTTTAAAAAAATTAATCTTTCAAACTTGTGAATAATTCTGTTTTGTTTTAAAATGTCCAACTTTCTATTACTTGTACTGTTAGAGAGAAATAGTGATGTACCCCAAACCAGAAAAATCTAGATGATGAACAATGATTTTTATTAGTGAAAATGTCTGGGAGACATGAGTGCAGGGGGTACATGATTATGTGGGTGAAGATCAGGGCCATACAGGGAGCTAGAGGAAGCTCTGCCTTGACTAGGGGCCTTGTACCCCATTTACTGACACACAGACGCCCAAGGCTAATTGGACTAGAAACCAGCCACGCTTTACTACCAAGAAGTGGTCAGGAATTTTCTCTCATAAAACAAACTAATAACTGAGGTTCAAATGGTACACACTTTTGTTACTAGCTAAAATTTAAATAGTGATCTATGACTTAGACAAGCGAAGAAAATAACCAATACAAAATCACAAGGAATTTGCATAACAATTTTTAACATAATTTAGTGAGGGACAAAAACATAAATTTTTGCCATGGCTAGAAAACTCATTTACAAATAGTATCATCTATAAATAGTTGTTCCTCTGTTCCAATTTCTCATTTTGATATTTTATGATGATCCTCCTAAACTGCCTTATTTGTCTTTCAATTGTTTTTCTGGAAAACTATTTCTCTGTAATATATAATTGTTAAGATCATTTCTCACAATGTCTAAAAAAATACTAATTAGAATACATAAGCTCTTGTTGCATACATAATTGCCATAGTCTGCAACAATCTAACAACCCAGAAGCTAAAAGGCTTATTAACAATAAACCCACAAGAAAACAATTTAGTATACCTAAAACGTACATATGTTCTATTCTGTTTCAAACTTCAACATGGCAGACTTTTATAGAATCAATAAATGGTATAAGAAAAGATATATCCATAGGATATAAAATAAAAATGTATAATTATAGACTGAATCTGAGAAAAAAAAAAAGGGCAGAAACTGGGTAGACTAAGAAAGGCCAATTTTCTTTCTCTGAAGAAGTAAGAAAATGTGAATATTTAAATATTTAACCAACAGTTGAAACCAAACTATAAACTCCTTCTTATCTTTGTGAGAGAATTCCAGGGTACCAAAACTGTAACTGGCAGATTTTCTCTGAATAGCTAGAAATAGAACAGAGGCCACTAGAGATGTGGATAGTGTCAATTGACTAAAAGGCATCCACAGGACCCTACGAGTAGAAAAGCCAAAAAAGTTCATCCAGATAGCTCCTGGCCATACATTGTTTTGGGGAAAAAGAACAAAACAGAAATAGGGCTACTCAAGAAGTAAAAGAGTTTAAGGGGATCAACTGTTTCCTTCTGAACCAGCAAATCTGCTGTAAACAAAACTGTCATTCAATGTAAATGCCCTGCATTGTATTACTTAACATTACATTATTAACAAGAGCTGTGTGTGTGTGTGTGTGTGTGTGAATGTGTGTTTTCTTACATACTATGGATCTACATCACATGCCACCTCATTAGTTCTCCTATTGAGTAGACAATATAGGGGTCTTCTGGTGTTATCAGTAATGTACAATTCAGCAAGCACAATGATAGGGCTTCTAATACAAAAGAATGCTTTCCTTTGTATTAGAAACCCTAATCATAATAAAAATATACAAAAAGAATGAATATTTTCCTTTTGTAACAATTTTCTGTGGTTCATTATTTAGATTTTATCTTCATTGTATTGTATAAACCTCTAGAAAAATTAGGAAATGTAGCCGTCTTGTTTATCAAAGGAGGGAAGGGAGAGACCAGACATCTTAAATCAAAAATTAGAAATGATTTTAGAACAATCGTTTTTAATCATCTTTAGTCAGAGAAAAATTCTGGTATTTCTTGAAAACAATATGTTTGTGCACTAGACCATTTCATTTGGATTACAGACAGACTATGTGCAAGTTCATATAGTCAGTAAAAACGTGAGTAAAGGACTAAAGGTTCCTACCAGAGCCCTCGAATATCTGATTTATTTCTGAAATTTAGAGATCACTTCTGAATTTAGCAAATCTTAAAAATACATTGATTTTGTGAGCTGTAATGGTAAAGTAAGTATCTGAACCAAGATACAAATAAAAACCATTATCTATCACAAAAGAAATTGTTTAACTCTACATTTTAATGATGAATCTACTCATTTATTTTTATGCTCACATTTCACATTGAACATACCTTTTACAACTCTCCATATTCAATTTGCCACCCCCTTGTTCTGATTTTTCTTCATTTTAATGTTTCCTTGAGAGGTTTCCCATTTATTCTTAAGTTAAATTTTTCAATTTCAAATTTTTTTAATGTCTCTGTAACCTTGTCTTGAACAATTTTCCTTTTTTTTTTTTTAATAAAAATTCCTTCTTTTCTCTTAATCCTTGTATTCACCATTTGATGTAGGTAGTTTAACCCATTTGGGGTTTTTCTTTCACATATTTCCCTCACTATTTTTTCCTTTATCTTTTCTAGCCATTTTTTATTTTTGTAATTCTATAACCTGTAGAGTCTCTATTTATCTTTTCACAGCTGTTCCTCAGGGTAGAGTAACAGACAAAATGTTCAATAAAATCATTCAGTTAATGAAACCCAGTAAAACTGAAGATTCATACCACAAAATTTAGAACATATGAAAGGTATTTTTTATCCCTCAAAATTGATAATTATGGAATTATTATTAAAAAGGAAGTCGAGTTGACATTCGGTTAACCAGGTTGATTACTATGTCTTTGTTACTCCCTGCAACGAATAGAGTAACAGATTCTTGGACTGCATGCAATCACTGATACTTCCTAAATGTATAAAATAATTGCACCTTAAAAAAAAGAAATGCCTTAGAAATGCTCACATGAGAAATATCTATCTGGACTCATATAAAAAGTGAATTAGAGAAAAATGCAAATATTTAGTGAAAAAAGCTTGATTCAGATTGGTTTTCACGATGCATCATTTCCGTTCTACTTCCATTCGACTGTTTTAAATTTTATTTGGCATTAACAAGACTTTGCTTTCTTAAGTAGAAATTGATACGTGTTGGCTAGATCTTTCTTGTTTCATAAGACAGAGAAAAATCATAAGGTAACAGAAAATAAACATAACTGTAGATTGTGTTAAGAAAAACCAAGCTTCTACCTAATCTCCGAAAAACAAAATTTAGCACAGATGTGAAGGAAAATAAATGATAACTATAATAAGAACAGTTAACAATGACTAAACACTTATGTATAAGGCCTTTGTAAGCACTAGTTTATTTAATATAGCAATCTTATTTACTTAGATATTATCATTCATACTTTACCAATGAGAAATTTGAGGATTAGAAGAATTAAACTATGTTCCCAATGTCAGAGGCTAATGAAAAGTTGAACTAGATTTGAACTCCTGTTTGTTGATTTCAGTTTGTGCATCAAATCATCACATTTTGACAGGTTTCATTAACTAGGGAAAATCTTTCTATTAACAAGTATATACTCTAATATTATTTTGTATGAACGTTATGAAAGACTTTGAGAAGAAAAATATAAGGCGTCTAATCTTGATCTCCCCCTCCTCCTGTCCTTCACTTCATCATGATGCCTTCCCAGGATCCTAAAGTTTTGATCACCTCTCTCCCCTCTGAAACACACACGTTGCATACATTTGTTTTGAACAAGAAGTTGTAAGATTCTCTGTGTATTTTCTATTGTTATAATAATTTGGCAAATTATTACCAGAAAAAAAGGATGATATCATAAATGGAACTATGAATATAAAATCAGAAAAGTTGTGTTAAAATCCTGACAATATTTAATGGGACAAAATCATTAACCTTCCAATATAAGTTTCTCATTCAAGGGCATATAAATAATACTACTGCATATTTCATAGGGCTTGTCCATTCCAATAAATAGACCAATGGGCATACACATAGCAATGAATTGTGGCTAGGCTATGCAGATAGTCCTGGCTCTTATAAAGCTTATACTCCAGGAGAAGGGCCAGCATAGAAAAGACTGTAGTGATCACTGAATTGAATAATGTACGTGCATATAATCTTTTGTAAAATTAAAGAATAACATAAATATAAGTTAATATTGTATTATTTTCTTTTTCTGTGTTGCATACATTCAAGTTCCTAGGAGGCAGCGGCTTGTCTTATACTGGCAGGTTAAGACCCTGACCCTTCTACATAGACATACAACAAATACTATAATTTTTAAAGCATTTTGTTGAAAATATGATTTAACAATATTAAATATATTTTTTGAAAAAGGAAAAATATCAGCATAATTTTATCATTTTGACAAAACTGTTGCATTTTTCCCTCATTTTTTCCAGTGAGCTATATAATTTTATTTATTGTATATGCATTTTAGTATGTTTCAGCATATTAAATTTTTATATTATACCTTTTTTATTATAAAAGTTTTATACATGTTTATTTATATGTACCTGTTACCTACATTTACAGTAAAAATTAGGGTAATTTTCTTATTTCTAAGTGTTTCAGAACAGTTTAATTCAAAATAATTTACTCATTATTTATGTCATTACTAAGTACCAACCTCATAGCATTTTTACCTTAATTCAAACCACTGCATTATTGCAAATTTGCATCATTTAGTTCATAACACAAGGCCTAAGTTTCTTCCATTCTTTTAGGTACAGTGTAGTTACCAAAGGGAGAAAATCTTGTTACAAAAGTGACATGTGTTCAGAGGGCCCAAGCACCAGAGAGAGGGAATTTTTTCACAGAAACTACTACCATACAAGTATAGTCATATTTCAAATATTGACAGACTTGCCTACTCATGTCCAAATTTCTCCTTATTACATTTTCTTAGCTTGTAACGGGCACTTCCAGAAAAAATACTAAATAGTAATGGTGATCATGGAGAGTCTTCTATTATTCCTAATCTTATACAGACAGCATACTGAAATTGTTACTCTAAGCATCAGGTTAAATATGTATTTATCCATGCTAAGGAAAATTCCTTCTATTGCTTTACTAATGTGTTTAAATCAGAAATGCATTTGTATATTATCAAAAATCACTTTAACATCTATTGAAAATATCTAGTAATATATACCCTTAAAATATTAATTGGATGAAATATATTAATAGGTCTTCTAAAGTTAGAAAGTTATTCCAAGAAATAACTTCATTTTTATACTTTATTGTTTTAATATAGTTCCATATTCCTTTTCTTGATATTTTTTCCGGAATTTTGACACCAATATTCACTTGGTAGGAATGACTTAGATTTAAAGTTCTTCCTTTTCCCCTTCTTTTTTACTTTTATTTTCTTTTTCTATTTTTCTACAACATTTGTGTTTACATTATGCATATTTCTTAAAAATTAGAATGTTTTTATTTTTCAGTATTCTAAAACAATTGAAATTGAAATTTCATTATCTTTTCTTAAAGTTTTAAATAAATTCACCTGTGAAATTGCATGAGTCCAGTGCAGGAAGATGTAAATTAACCTTCTTAGAGTCATTTTGCTTTTGTTTAGTATCTTTTGTATCTCCATCATCTCTTAAGTCCAATATTCAAACACTATATGTATATCAAAATTTGACAACATAGCTAAATTAGTATATAGTGTGAAAATACACCCCTTGAAGTACACATCAGAAAAGATAAAAATGTTAATGAGCTAAGAATTCAACACCAAAAAAAGTAAAAAAAGACAATAAAAGATTAAACCCAAAAAATTAGAAAGCAGAAAAAAATCAGTGAATGAACTAGAAAAAAAAATACAAAGAAATGGTTTTCTTTAAAAAACCGATTTTTCTTATACACGTTTAAAAAATAGCCAAATCCTAGATGAAAAAAACTTTGGTAATAAAAATAATATCATAATTCTAGATGAATTCGAGATTTTTTTTAAACCTAAAGATATATTATGTGGAATAATTTAAGAACAAATGAAAAATGAAATAATTTTCTTAAAAAACATAATAAAAATATAATTCAAAATAAATAGAAAACATCAGGAGACTTATAATGATTATTATCTTGAATTAGTAACTTAAAATGCACTAATACTAGAAAGTTTTATAGGCACGTGTTGCTGAACATTCAAGAAAAAAGTATCTCTCCAATCACACAAGCTTTTCCGTGGAAAAATTCACTTTTATAGCTAATATAACCTTATTATCAAAGCTAGACAACACAAAAAAGGAAAAATACGAGATTTCATTTCTTGATACAGCTATAACAATCCTAAAAAATACATTTCAAACCAAATTCAGCAATGTGTGCACATAATGACCAACCAGGATTTATCCTAAATATGCAGAGACTGTTTATTATTAGAAATTCACCATATGAACAGATTAGAAGCTAAAAAATTATATTCGTAACACTTGAACATCAGCTCACAAGAAAATAAATATGACTTCCACAGTAAGGAGAAAAAGAAACCTATTTAAATTGTGAAATATTAGAAGTTGTTTACTTTAAACCAAGGAAAAGGCTATGATACCAACCTTGCAACCTTACTGCAGGTTGGGGTCACTACAAGCAGATGCTGTGAACAGTCATGGTACAAAATGTCTGTTAGACACGGACACTTTAGAACGCACAGGAGTTCTGACTGGACAGCAGGAGAAGCTGAACTGTGCTGCAGGCTAGCAAAGTCTCATTCCATCCATCCAGAGCAAGGGTCCATGACTGAACGTTTATATCAGCTCCCTCTCTCTGAGGTAAGTGGGCTGCTCCAGGGATGAGGGGGGTGGTTTAACCAGGGTCTAGGTGACTCTTGGCTCTGAGACAGACCCAGAGAGGCTCACAGCCAGAACCTTCCCACTGAAAGCATTCCCTTCAGCTGGGCAACAATCCTTGAAGGGGGATTGGGTGGTTCTCTGTGTCTACATTAATCCCTTTACTACAACTTTGTATATGAGTTCCCACTACTGTGCTATGGACAGAAAAATAGGCATAAGATTTCAAAAGATAAGACAATTTCAAAATTGGACACCATGATTTCAAGAGCATCAAAGTGAACACGCGAGTTCCAATCCTGCACCTGCCACTTACTAACTCTATGGTTTTCGTCAGATTGGTTCATATTTCTGTGGTTAGATTTTCTTATATAGTATATGAAATAGTAATAACTGCCAACTGCATGCTGTATTGCCTTTATCAAGTTGCTATAATCACTGAACCTCTGGGAACCCTTCTTCAAAAAAAAGTACATATATACATATGTACATATGTACTTATATACTAATATATGTACTTACATACATACTTATGTACTATAAGGTACCTATAAAGTACTAATGTTCTCTAATGTACTTATGTACTATAATAGTACCTCTACCATAAGATTGATTTGAAGATTAAATAAACTACCCCATTTAAAGCATGTCTTTCAAAAAGTAAGTTCTAAATGTTATACACACACAACATGATTATCTATCTAGCCTATACAATAGAACCTCAAAAGCAAACTGTGAGAAGAAATCAAATAGTTTAGTAAGGTTGCTGGATGAAAAATCAAGATGTAAAAATCAATATGCATCACCAATAAACATTTAGAACATGTATCTTTTTAAATATTTTATTCATAATTACAACAAAAACAATAATAATCCTGGGAATAAATCTCAAAAACCTAAGCAAGATTTTCGCAGAAGACATTAATTACATCATCATTGCAGCACATTCAAGAAGAGTTAGATAAATGGAGTTATGTAACAAATATATGGACAGGAAACTTCTATCATAAAAATGACAGCTGTCTCAAATTGAATAATAAACCTAATTCCTTCCAGTCTCAACAGAGTATATGTCAGAAGCCTTGGAGGAAAGAGATGTCACATCCAAAGGGACTAAGACAGAAATGTGGTCAGGGTGAAAAGAAGAAAGTAATTATGTCTACCACCCCTACTACAACTACCACAACCTCTCAGGCCTGCTGGGGGAAAGGGAAGAAACAGTATTATGGAAATCTAAATTGAACTGGAACTTTGAAATAGAGGAGCCATGGCCATCATCGTATGCATTCACTTCTACACCTGCTAAGAGGCAGCGAGGGACCAGAGGAATGAATTCCCTTACCATTCTCTCTCACCACAGTCTCCTGGTAGTGTCTCACATTAGCCAAATCCAACTAGAAGTTAGAAGCCAAAGAAGTACAGGAGTTGCAGCTCCATGGAGAAAGGCTCTAAATAAGCAATGAAAGAATATCGATCACATAGACTACTTCATGGAATTTAAAAAGCAAATTCTGGCTGGGCACAGTGGCTCATGCCTGCAATCCCAGCACTTTGGGAAGCTGAGGCGAGCAGACCACCTGAGGTCAGGAGTTGGAGACCAGCTTGGCCATCGTGGCAAAACTCGGTCTTTACTAAAATACAAAATTAGTCAGGCGTGATAGCGTGCCCCTGTAGTCCCAGCTACTTGGGAGACTGACACAGGAGACTCTCTTGAGCCCAGGAGGTGGAGGTTGCATTGAGCAGAGATCTTGCCACTACCCTGTAGCCTGGGTGACAGTGTGAGACTCCATCTCAAAAATTAATAAATAAATAAATAATATAAATATAAATATAAAAAGCAGACTCTAAGAAAAAATGGCAAAGTTTGTGAGAACAGCCAAGAAAATTTTAAAAAGTGAGAATGAGGAGAATTCATCTTAATAAAGTTGGTGTATAATGTTAAAAAGATTGAAGAATCAAGTATTAAATTGGAAAAGGATTAGACAAATCAATGGAACATAATAGAGAACCAAGAACAGATATAAATATATGGCACCTAGATATGCCAGAGTTAGCCTCACAAATCAGTAGGAAAAATTAAACTGGAACAGTTGGCTGTACATTTTGTGGTGGGGGGATAGGTTACTCCCTATTTCCAAAACAACCACAAAAATGAAATCCGACTGGGCCAAAGACCATAATGCTAAACATGTTAAAGCTTTAGTAGAAAACTGAGTGAAGATTTTTACAATCTCTAAGTAAGAAAAGACTACTTAAACAAGAAATACTAAATTTGGAAAGGAAAAGAATGATAAAGCTGAACATAATAAAATTTCAAAATCTCTATACAAAAACACATAGTAACATAACTTAAAAACAAGGGACAGAATGCAAGAAAATATTTCAATGCATGTAAATGACAAAAAGTTGGTACTTAGAGTAGACAAAAAAAAATCTTAAAAATTCATTTTAAAAATTCAAACCAATGAGGAAAAATTAACAAAATTTAAGACAATCTGCAAAAGAGAAGATTTAAGTGAAGTCTTATACACATGAAAAGATGCTCAATAGCACCAATAAGTGAAAAAATCAATAAGACATTTAAATATATGCATGGAAAACCAAAAATCTGATAATATGTTATACATTACTGATGGACATGTAAATTGCTATAACCAATATGGAAAGATAGACAGATCTGTAAAGATTTGCTGAAGATAGAAACTGCTCTCTTAATACCACTACAACATTTTCACAATTTGATTCTTATTTAAGTACCTATAACTAATTTAGAGAATTACTTTTTGTTTATAATATTTGTAAAAGTGATGTATCATTTATACATTACAATTATCCTTTGTAACTTTTTTTGCTCAAATTATATTTTAAAGCCTCCTCCTGGAGGCTGTGCCAGGAGAATCACTTGAGCCAGGAGGTCGAGGCTGCCAGTGATGGCACCATGGCATTCCAGCCTGGGTGACAGAGGCAGGCCCTTTCTCAAGAAAAATAAATTTAAAAAAAGAAATTATAATTATATTTCACTCAAATGATGATCAATGTTGACATGTGAATTTTAGTTCATTTTAACTTCTGTATAGTATTCAATTGCATCAAAATATCATAATTAATGATTATCTAGAATCTTTAAATTAATGCGAATGGCATTGCCATAAATACATGTCTCTTTGGGGCTACATACAAAAAGTTTTTCTAGAAATAAATTGCTGATCACCTCCAGAAATGTAATACTGCACAGTAAGTAGACTGTATTGACGTGAAAAAGACAACAGAGACTCCAAAAAGTTAACACACAGCATATTACATATTTATTGAAATGTTATAATCTAATATATATTAGCATAAATATATATTTTGGATAAATCTCTGGAAATAAATCAATATTCTTTAATTGGGAGAGAATGGAAGGGGAACATTCACTTTTCAGTCTTAAGATTTCTATATTTAATTTTTTATAATAAACATATTTTACCTCAGTTTTACAGCTATAAACCATTGAAAAAAATCCACATTTTGTTATTTTATCCTGTGTTGTGTTTATTATCCTACTATAATATGATAAAAACACCCTCAGCTATCAGAGTGAATGTTTGTGTTGTACATGATTCATAAACAAATAATTATACAATTAACTTATTTTTGAAATAAAGTTTCCTTTATATTACCATTATTAAAGTGATAGGATCTCAGTACTGAAAATTTTAAAAATATAGGAAGAGAAAAAGGAAAAATAAAACACTCACTACAAAATGATACTAGTCATTAATATTATTTATTCATTAATTGATTCATTTATTTATTTATTCGGTTGGTAGCAGTGGTAGTGGTGGCCACCTTTCCTTAGTTTCTTAAGCAAATAAATCTTCGCGTTTCCTTCGTGTCTAAAAAGTAACAAGATAACTAAATAAAACTCTACATTTCCTTCATGTCTAAAAAGTAGCAAGATAACTAAAATCTTAAAATGTATAGCATATATCTTACAAAAATGAAACCATGCCTGAGAATTTAAAGAATATGTATATTTGCTTTAATGATGGTATGAACCCATTACTTACTATTTATTAGGGAATTTTCTTACTACCTTTAATCCTCAAAACAACCTTGCTACTGAGAAAATACTATTATCTGCATTTTGCAGATAAGGAAACCGACATTGTAACAGGTTAAGCAATTCAACCAGTGTCATCTCACTACTGAGTGGAGATTTCAACACAGCTGAATGTGGCGTGGAGTTTGAGCTTCTCCAACTATCACTTCTCTCTCATTCTTCCAACAGAGAAACTGAATCTTCCCATTAAAAATTAATGTGCAAAACCGCTTTATTTGTTTTTGTGTTGTTTTGTTTTCGGTGGTTTTGGTTTTTGTTTTTTTTTTTTTTTTTTTTTGGTTTTTTGTTTGTTTGTTTGTTTGAGACGAGTCTCACTCTAACCCAGGCTAGAGTACAGTGGTGCCATCTTGGCTCACTGCAACCTCCACCTCCCAGGTTCAAGCGATTCTCCTGCCTCAGCCTCCCCAGTAGCTGGGATTAAAGGTGTGCACCACCATGCCCAGCTAATTTTTGTATTTTTAGTAGAGATGGGGTTTCACCATGTTGGCCTGGCCTCTGGTGACCTGCCTGCTTCGCCTCCCAAAGCACTAGGATTACAGGCGTGAGCCACCATGCCAGGCCCAAAAATTTTATATAACAAAAAAAATTCCTAAGGAAATTATGATAATTTTCTGGAATCCAGAAAGATCCACCATAAAAATATTCTGTCTCTAAAGGCATGCATCTCCCAGTAGCCATGTGGTGATTACACCACACTCACTGCTAAATAAATAGGAGCCCAAGAGAGAAGGAGTAGCTTGTCAGTTCACAGCCCATAATCTGCTGAACTGTTCCCACCACGAAAAAAATGGGAGGTAAAAATGTAGATTACTCATTCATCACCATGAAAACACACAAAAGTAAAATTTAGCTATATGAACCATGAAACTGTTCTCTGTGTTGTTTATAAAAAGAATTTAGTTCTAATAGTTGATAATCAACAATTTCTTTAAAACAATTTATCAGCATATGTTCTCTCTTACACTGTTTTGAGGGAAATTTTTCAAATAAATTTTCACATTAGGTGTGTTGCCACAGAATATAAATTAGCATGAAACTGAGGATTATTTTCACATCATTTTTTCCTCTACATATAATTTTTTATTATAAATAAATATATACTCAGAAAACTATTTTTTAAATTCACAAGAAAACTAATTAGATTTAACAGAAGTCAACATTTTTAAGTTTTGCTTTAATTTCATCTTTCAATTTAATAATTATTTAAATTATTATGATAATAATTCAGTCTTATTGTTATTAAAAGTCTTGGGGAAATTAAAAAAAGCAGGACAAAAAGCTAACTATAGTCCTATGACAACTATTAACAGTTGAAAATTCTTCCTATTTGTAAAATAAACATTTCCTTTATTTTTGACATTACTGGGTAATGTATGTTTAAAAAAATTAAAGCCTTCTGCATCATTTTTAACAATTTCTGAACATTGACAACTATGGCTCATCCTCATAACAAAAGCTATAGAAATAGCATCTATTATCACTTCTGAAGACTCATCTTCTCTACAATGAGTGTCATAAGGAACAAGCCAAAAAGTCTCAGACTTTTTTATTTATACTTGTCACTTAATATCTTAATAATCTGTCAAATTGTTCCCCCATCTCTTTAATTCTCTGCCATTGTTCATGGCACAGAATCTTTCTTTCATGTGGTAGTTACTTAATAAATACTTGTTTGTCCATTTATTTAGTAAAGGTTTCTAAAATAAGACTTACTCATGAGGTTAAAAGATTTCATAAAAGATTAAGTTTAAAGGTAAGCTATAAATAAACTAAGTTATCTTACTAAAAGGAAAGGTAGCTGGCAAGGACTTATTATATACATTATGCTAAATATTAAAGGGTCATTTCACAGGGTGCCTGGGACATGACTTTGGGTTCCATGTAAAAAAAATTGCTAAGGAATATTAAAGGAAATAGAGCTCTAAGTGGAAAATAATTTGTCTCTAATTGATTGAATTTCAAATTTGGGAGAAATTAGCAGAACCAAAATCCAAACTCATGTGAGTATAGAGGCAATTTAACTTCATTAAAAACCTAAATACAAAAGCTGATTCCAGAATGAATAATTAAATGTGACTATGGGCCATGCTTCAGTAACATCTAAGTAACATAAAGACCTTTGTGTGTTACACTATTAAAATAAATCTTGAGGAAAATTTTAATTGAAATGTTATACTTTTAAAAGAAAAAATCTACCCATAATTCTGCCACTCTAAAAATCAATAGATAACTAGCAAAAATATATAAATGTTATAACTATTTAAAAACTACTTAGTTATATGGAACTTAAAAACTTTGGAGGTAGTCAAAGTATCATCACCATGAGCTAGAACAAATACAGTGAGCAATAAATAAATAAATAGCTCATTCTCCTTTCTTTCAACTCTATTTCTTTAGAAGTTCTCTAACTTTAAATGATAATTCCTACAAATTTTATTTGATTCAAATGTTCATAACTCTTAATATTTGCTAGGCTGCATATTTGATACAGCATTCTTCGCAGATTCAAACATTTCTTTTTTGCCAGTAGATGGTCTGTATTTGTTAGCACCTTTTTACTTCTCCCCTACTGCATGCACATACACACGCGCACACACCTGCACAATTCATTCCTTAATATGGAAAATATTTTGTGACAGTTCCTTATGTTTGGTAGATCTCTTCAGCCCACTTCACACTCTCTCTGACTGTGAGTCTTTCACGCTTCCCCCAACAATAGGAGCTTGAACACACTTCATTTATCCCTTTTATCTTTTCTCTCCACCTAATTAACTCTTCCTTCCTTCAGATGTCAGCTAAATTGTCGCTTCCTCAAGGAGGTTTATCCAGACCTCCCTGGTTGAGTCAAACTCCCCTCTAATAGGCTTCCCCATTACTGTGCATCTGGCCTTCATTATACTCACTTTGGCGTATGTGCACTGGCTTGTGTGAGTATTTAATTAATTTCGTAGAAATAAAAAGCTCCAAAGAGGCAGGAATCATGCCACATTTTTCACTCATCATTACATTACCAGGACCTAGCTGAGTGTTGAGCATAGAGTGGACTGCCAATAAATACATATTAAAGGACAGTAAAAAAGGAAGAAGGAAGAGATGGAAATTAATCATTATGTCAACAGATGACCTCATAGTTACTAGAGAAATTATTTAAATGGTCTCACTTGTGACCTGAAAGATGACAGATTTGTAAATAAAATACCTCTGAAAATACATATTTTGTCTTCTTTCTTATTTTCTCTCATTGTAATGGATGTAGCTTATGATTTAGTCCTGCTTCTTCTTCTTTCTCTTATTCATTTTTCTCTAGAGAAGGAAAGTCATAAATCTTAGGCCAGGCTCTCTTCAAAAGCAGAGTCTGAACTAAAAAATTATGCACAAATAATACAAGGTGATCCGGAAATTAGGAGTGAGACACTGGGTAAAGTGAACCAGGGAGAGAGTAAAGGCTAATACAGGTGCATGCAGTTGGGTCACTTCATGGCCGGTTGAGGCTCCTTCTCACCTGGACCTTATGAGGAGCTACAGAGTGCATCTCGGAACTCTCCACCCATTCCCACTGACTGCGAGGCTCCACGGTGGTGTTAGCTCCTCCTCATTTCCAGGCTGCATGGACCATGGTCAGAAGCAGGGGGAAAGATATGATATGCCAGTAAAGTCACAGAGAAGAAAATGAAAGATACTCAGCGCAAGCTTCAGATGGGAAATGGCACAACTGAGTCAAAGGCTGCCTACAATGATTGCCCGAGCCAGAGCCAGAAGCAGATGTGAGGCTGACAGGACATCCGGCAGGGCCCAAAAAGCATGTGATATACTTCATGAGAATCAGATCACTGCTCACCACAGTCAGCCCCAAACAATGAGCCTCAGTGTCAATACCTAATTTATCACTCTCACCAAGCTTCCATTTATCTCCTAATGTGCCTCAGGACACTGAATTGAAGGCAGGCAGAAGAATCTATTTCAGGCATTCTCCGACTTCCAATCATTGTGTCCCAAATAGTCAGTGATTTCTGGAATATGTTATCTGGAATATGTTACCTGGAATATACAATTCACTCAAAAATAACATTACATATAATAGTTCAACATTAGTATCCATCCATCACTAGGCAGACTTAACAAAAATTCTAGGTCAATCCACAAAGCACAGTTAATTTAAATCATATATCTCTAACAATCTACTTCCGGTATAACTTGAATTAACTATATTTCCGTGAACTGGTCTAGAAATACATTCTGAGTTTTATCCATATACCGATAAGAAAAAGATCAACATAGTACTAGCTTGTTAACACTATTATCTGTATATCACAAGAAATCAGTCTGTATCAGTTGCTTTTCAGAGCAACAGTTGGGAAAATAGGACAGTTGTTTCTAAGAAGAGGGAGATTCCAGACTTCACACATTTTTCACTCCATAAATGTAGTGCTTATTTGTAAGTTAGAATGACTCATTAACCACGGAGTTCTTGTGTTCAGAAAGGAGCCTTACTTTTTCATACACACACACACACACATATATATACACACGTGTCTGTGTCTGTACTTTTGGGTGTGTATTAGTCCTAAAAGAAACAAAAGTTTTACCAATTTCTTATGTTGAGTTACCAATAACTTGAATCTATTGGCTATTTCAATCACTGGTCTTAAAGATTTACCTCAAAATTTAAAACATAGACAAACCGTCTGAATATAAAATGGCACATAGTATATTAATAGCTGTTTAACAGAATCTGGCTTCTTTTTATATCACTTTTAAAAATATGTTTGGAGTTAGCTGTATTACCTAGGAAGCTGTGGGATGGGACTACTGACTCCAATTTTACCACCAAGAAATGATCTTTGATCCCTGTACATCTATGCTTATTATCAGTTAAAAATAATTACCCATTTCAGCTGATGATTTTGGTCAACAATAACTAGAAATGCCAGATATAAGGACAAAATTCTGATAAAACCTGGTGGAGAGCTTCAGAAGAGGTCAAGACTAGAAGCTTCAAGATTCCAGATGGTAGAGGTACCAAAGATGTAAGGTGACTTTTCAGAATGTGTTTTTCCCCCCCGGGATGAAGAGGTGGGGGCAACTGCCAATCTGGAAAGACAGTGAGAGACTAAGAATATAGGCTTTGCCTGAGCAGAGGACCACCGATGTGAGACAAAGAATCTAGCAGAGATTTTGGCAGTCTTGAGGGGCTGGAGAGACAAAATTAGATATGAGGGGCCAAGAGCCCAGTGAGAAATAAAAGGTGTAGCACTCAGATTGACACATACTTGATTTTACCTACATGAGATTTACTAAAGCCTGAAGTTACACATATGTGTGGAGGCCAAGACACTGAGAAGGAAGCTTCTGGAAAGAAGAGCAGGATTCTCAGGAATCTTGTCCTGCCTTGTGTTGAGGGCCTGTGAATGCACCAGTAGAGGTTTAAGACATCTACGCCTTGGCATCTGGGAGCCCAGAAATCTAACAACTCACGACTTAGCTCAGTCACTGGGTGGATTACAACTATTGGCTACCACCCATCGTCTCTGTCTAGCAGAGGAAATGTTGACACTTTTTTGGAGATGTATAGATCATCTGGAGCCTTTATAAGTTTTTTTTTTCTTTTTTGAGACAGAGTCTCACTCTGTCGACCAGGCTGGAGTGCCGTGGCATGATCTTAGCTCGCTGCAACCTCTGCCTCCCAGGTTCTAGTGATTCTCCTGCCTCAGTCTCCCAAGTAGCTGGGATTACAGGTGCCCGCCACCACACCCGGCTAATTTTTTGTATTTTTAGTAGAGATGGGTTTTCACCATGTTGGCCAGGCTGGTCTCGAACTCCTGACCTCAGGTGATCCACCCACCTTGGCCTCCCAAAGTGCTGGGATTACAGGCAAGAGCCACTGCACCTGGCCGAGTCTTTATAATTTTTACATACAATAACTAAAATTAAGAGTAAAGATATGCTGAAAAGAGGCTTACAGCAATACAGTTGACATTAACAGACTTTAATCTTAGAATAAGTTTAATATGCTCAAAGTCATAGAAGAAAAGATGGAGAAAACAGATAAATTGGAATCTATAGAAAAAATCAAATGTACACTTGGAAATTAAAAAAAATAATTACAGTAATAACCTGTGGATGAGCTTGGCAGTATAATAGGCATAGTGTAGAAGAAGGTTAGTAAACTGAAGAGAAGATCAAAAGAATACTCAAACAAGCACAGAGAGAAAAAAAGTAGAAAATAGTAAAACAAGTACAGGGGGCATGTTGGGTACAGGGAAATCATCTATTAAACATGTAACTCAGATCTCAGGAAAAGAAAACAGACACAGTGAAGTAGAGCTATATATGAGAAAATAATAGTCAAGAATTCACCAATAAATTTCACCTGATGAAAGATAACAATCCACAAATTCAAGAAGCTCTGAAAACATGAAGGAGGATAAATCAAAAAAACCTATACCTAGCAATATCATAGAAAACTAAAGAAAATCATGGCAAATGAAAAATCATAAAATCACCCAGAGACAAAGACACATTTACCCTCATAGCAACAATACGACTGACAGGTTTGATGGAAGTGAGAAGTCAAAAGAATAACAAATGTTGGCTGGGCACAGTGGCTTATGCCTGTAATCTCAGCACTTTGGGAGGCTGAAGCGGGCAGATTGCTTGAGTCCAGGAGTTTGAGACCAGCTTGGCCAACATGGCGAAACCCCATCTATGCTCAAAATACAAAAATTAGCCAGGCATGGGTGCTAGTCAGGAGGCTGAGGAACGAGAACCACTTGAGCCTGCGAGGCAGAGGTTTCAGTGAGCAGTGATTGTGCCACTGCACTCCAACCTGGGTAACAGAGTGAGGCTCTGTCTCAAAAATAAATAAATAAAAATAGCGTGTTGGAAAAAAAAAAACTGCCAAACAAAAATGCTATACTCAGCTTTAAAAATTACACCTATTTAAAAATATTTTCAGACATACAAAAAATGAGTGAATTTGTTGCCAGCACGCTTTCAATAAAAATACATAACCACTAACTTCATAATTTTTATGAATAAATTATAACGAATGAATTGGCAAAAATGCCACAAATTTAACATACCAGATATGCTAAAACCACAATTACTTTTGCAACAACCTAATAAAACAGAAATCACATATTAGATTCGCCTCTATCAATTTACTTCTTTAACTGAAACTAATTAGAAATTTAAAAGTGATTAAGTTCACTAATACATAATATTTGTCAGACAGTTCCTCCTATATTTTCCAAATCATTTTTGTACACTAGTTCATTTGCTATGCACTGTCCCTCATGAGAAAGGCAAGGCAGATATTGTCATCTTTATTTTATGTAAAATGAAACTAATGTTTACAGACTCTGACCCTTGTCCTCAAGTACAAGACAAAGTCAAAAGTAGAACATGTATTTCCTACCACTGTTCATCCTGAAACACTAGGAGGTAGAAATGAATTAATAGTATCATAGGGAAGTCATAAATTGCAAAATGAACCCAATATATAGCAAAGGGATAATCGTGGCTTCAGAGAATGTCTCAGTTTTTTAAATTTTATTTTTAAAACTACATTAACAGCATTATTTTAACCCTCTAAATATTAGATCATCACGCTCCTAAATATTTTCAGCAACACTATAACCGTTGACTTTCACTGTTGTATTTCCAGAAAAAGTTAGGATGCAAAAACCTTTCAGCCAAGGTTTTACTGACCAATTTCCATATTGAAGGCCTACAGGAAAGTGAAAGCAACAATGTTTTGTGATCCATAAAACATCCTTAAGCAACAATTTGAATTACACCATGAAAAAGCCCAGAAGACAACGTCCTGATTGAGTTCAAGACACAATTTTGCCTCAAGGAGGGTAAAGGAAGTTTTGCTCTATCATAGAGGTCCTAAAGTATCTGTTAAATCACGTAACTGGAACAATGAAAGCAAGAGGTCATCAAATAGCATAAACTTATTCTTCACACAGGATATTTCCATGGATACTTCCCAGTGTCCTGACATCACGTTTTTTTCGGTGACCTTGGAACATCACTACTGCCTGCCCTGGGCTTTGTGCAATGGCTTTATTTTTGTCCTATAATGCAACTTCCTCCTCTTTCTCACCTTGCCCAGTTAAGAGCCCTTGTGCAACAAAATAGGCAAAGTATTTGTGAAATACATTAGAGAACATTAGAAGAATACTCTCTAGTTCAAGGACACTATTTTACTTCATGTGGTTTTAAAAATAATATTATACTGGCTATCAATCAAATTATATCTATTTATAATATGCTTATACATTCTGAGAACTTTTCTCAGTATTCTAGTGGAATGTGCAGTGAAGAATCTGTGTCTTTTGACCTTCTTGGATAAAATATTTTTGAAATAAAATTAAAGATTTCATATATAAAATATAATCTGTTCTCCTCAATGTACATTTTTATTTACTATGTAAAGGAGGTAAAACATCTTAACCACTAAAGGTAATATCATTTGCCAAAAACCATGAGCCAAACACCACGGTACCTCTTGTTGATCATTGCCAGCTGACTACCCGATGAGAGTTATACACATATTGTATGTAAATGTAGATTTCTATGTAGCGTACACCCCATCATGTAAGCACGTCAGAAGCTCGTACGTTCACAAGTCTATTTCACAAAGAGCTTTTGCTATTCCAATACTTGAGGAAAGTAGTCAACATGAGCAACAGGTTCCCTAAGAACCTTAAAGTAAAACCCCATACACTTTATTATAAAAACATGGTATAACAAAGTTAGAAAGAAGACGTTGGATAAAGCAGGTGGAGCCTATTGTGACAATTAGTCAAGAAACAATGAAATAAAAAATTCTGTATCACAGAAGAAAACGTTGCTGACAACCCCATAAGTCCTAGATTAAAACAAGCTCTTTGCTCATAACATTGGTCTCTCAACATAGCGTGGCATAATCAGCCATATAATTATGCACTTCCCAGGAGAGACAAGCATGTAAAAGCTACAATGAGCTTTTCCAAAATCAAAACTGACACAGCACCTTCTGATAGTCCCACCATTCATATTTAGTAAAGCCTCCCTGTATTATCTCACCCAGTTTCTTTTTTACTTCCACCACATTGATTATTCCAATAATTTTCTATCATATCTGTTCTGAAAAGACTCAAACTTTATCAAAAGAGCAATCTCTGAGAAAAATTATTTTAATCCTGTTTTAGAAAAGCTTCATTAGAATCATCTATCTTTAAAGAAAAAAAAAAGACCATCTGAAAAAAAATTAGCCTCTTTCAAGAAAAATAAAATAACTCTTTGAATTGTAATTGTGATTGTTACTTTCTTATGCCATAGCATTATGTTAGATGCTGGGATACCAAACTTGTATACCAAGAATCTCCTTAATGTTCAAGGATTATTTACATTTAATATACATTAAACTCATAAATACAAAATGACTATCGAAAGTTTTAATATTTTCGATTGTAGTGGATGGCAAAAAAAAAAAAAGAAAGGAACTGAAACCCAAAGTAGCCAACTTTTGCTTCTTTCCTTCTTTTTCACAAGATATTTCTTCTGTAAACACATTGACATTAGAAACAGATGTTCTGATAGGTACCACCGCTTCCTTGTGATCTGAAAATTGAACCTCCTAAACAAGGAATTCATCAATAAAACGTGTGTCCGCCAAGCAAAAAGCCAGGGGGGTGGGTGTTGGCATGTTGACTATATAGCACTTATAGGCGAGACAACTCTAAACTAAGGTACCTGAGCAGGTTCAGAATCTTTTTTCGTTAAACCTACAGAGCTCTATAATAGAAAACATTCTGACCTCAAAAATGTTTAGCAGCAAATCCTTTCTGGAACTACTGAATAACAAAAAGAATTGCCAGGAAAACGTGAGGCTCTCTAACTACATATTGGCCATGCCTCTGACTCCATCCACCTGTCACAAATCTCCAAATTCAGCACTTCAGAAACCAGAGAAAAGAGCGAGAATGAGTCTCCCTAACTTTGCCATTTCCCTCAAACCACTTGGGGATAAAACTTGGTCGTCTCTCAGCCTCGACTGGCCACTCCACTTCCTGGAGCTCCAGAAGCTCCCTCGGCACCTGGATAACTGCGACACTCACCCGTGAGCGCAGGACCCTCCTGGCGTCTTAAGTCCCAGCTCTCAGTCCCGCTGGCCGCAGGAACACAATGACATCCCTCGCCCAGGAGGGCGGTTGCAGGGAACCAGAATCGGACCCAACAGTTGCAGTCAACCTGACTCAGGGTTGAGCGCATCAGCGCTAAACCCAAGACAAAGGCTGCCCTGTGTCTTCCGTAGTGAGCGCTCTCCTTTGGTAATCTGTCCCTGTCCCCTTCAAGCCCACCCTGGGAGCGCGTGAGCCTGTGAAGTGGCTGTCATCGATTCCGCGCTTTGCGAGGGGTGCGGCTGGGTGACTAGTACCACGCCGGTGTAAACAGCGCGCAACGCACTGGGGATCCGCCAGAAACGGCGCGCGCGCAGAACGGGCGCTGGGGGCCAATAGTAGCAATACCCCCCGCCTCTACTCACCAGAGAGGCGCCTATCGGGCTAGCCCGCCGCCAGCAGGTTGGGTGGCAGCACCCGCCGCGAACCCCCAACCACGCTCCCCAGTGGACCCACCAGGCAAAAGCACCTGCTGCCTGCCCTCCGGGGCTGATGCTGTGCCAAGCCCCGCTCGGGGTCAGGGACAAGCCGCCCAGGACTACCAACCGGAGAGAGGGGACTCCCAGTAAGGCTGATTGAATGAATGATGTTTTCAGTCACTTACCGGCGGAGGGCGAAGTGGCTCAGGCGGCCGCCAGGCTGCGCGCGGCCGGCATCCCGGGGCGCGGGCTTTCTCCCATCCTTTGTCAGATGCGGGTGGAGCGCTCCTCCCCAGCTAGCGGACGAGCAGCCGGGTGGCAGGCAGCCCGGCTCTGGCTCCGCTCCCCAGTGCTCTCCCCTCCTCTGCTCCCCCTCCCCTTCTCCGTCCCCCTCTCTGAGCCGGCATTCACTGGGCTCCCATGATGTCATCCGGTGGAAATCTGCCATGCTCAAAGACTGGAATAATCCAGCGCTCACGCGGGGAACGCAGAGCAGGCGGAGGCGGCAGCAGAGCCTCTAGGAGTTCCCAGAACTAGCATCTCCAGGTTAACTGGAGTCAAGGACAGGACAGAGGGGTAGTCTGCGGAAAGGTGGCTCCGAGGGTGTATGTGGGCTGGGTGGGCGCAGTGGGGATGGGGCCGGGGATGAAGAGCCTCTTCTTTGCCGTAGATTCCTAAATCAGTAGTTAGACTGATGGCAGATGCCAAGGGTAAGGAGAAAGTTTTTTCTGGCTGCTTAGTAGTTCAGGTGTCCCATCTCGGTGATGGACACCTACACTGCAGCCAGGATAATAATTAGAACCCCTGGAAACCTCGGAGCCCTAGTCACAATGAGAAAGTTTAGGATGTCTGACCAATGACAGCTTCAGTGATGAGCAGCTAAAGTGAGGGAGAAAGATGTGTACTGTTTACAGGCGGGAGTCTGAGGCAAAACATTAACGAAGGGACCTCGACAATCTATGACCTGAACATGAACCGCTGGTCTGAGGCAAGAAAGCACCAGCAGGAATTCACTCCTAGCCTTAGTACTGACTTCCTGTCCTCCTACCATATGCTAATGGACACTCGAGAAGTGACTCCCTTGTGGCCTCACCCAAAGACTGTCATCAATGATGAAACTATGTAAATCACAAGGTTTATTGAAACTCATAAAAGGTTCAATGCCAAATCTTTTGCTCAAGATTCTATGTAATATTAATAGAAGTTTTATTAGAGGAATAGACAAACAGCCTGAGTATTTTTGAAGATTATGCTGTTTTCATGGAAACAGGCAGATACACCAGATCTGAGATCCAGCCCTACAGCAATCTAGAGCAGTTTCATGTCACAAACTCTCCTGCTCAGGGACCAGATTTCAACAGCTCATGGTTTGTGCTCTAATCAGTTCAAGCTTCAAGGAGGCTCTTGAGTTCCCAGGATTACCTACCACCTGTCATTCCTGGAAGAGACTAAGCTTGCAGAGAAAAGTACCAGCAGCCAGGGCTGATTAGGCAGTCTTCAGCGAGAGTGCTAGGTGGGAACGTGCAGCCTCTGCCACTGCATTCATCACCATTATCCTTTAGAAGTGTGAAGACTAAGAATAACATTTATTACAAGTGTTGATACGGTTAGAAACTCCTTAATCTTTGTAAATACAAAGAGAAGTACTCAATATAATAATAACAACGACAACAATTTAAAGGCTACTCACTATCAGACAGGCTTCTTATTGTATTGTGAAATTGTGAAATCCGATGGGACTTTTCTGAGGAAAAATAATAAGTATGAAAAAGCAGCGTCAGAAATCATTTTTAAAAATAAACTATCAGTGTAATGGATAAAGAAAATGTGGCACATATACACGATGGAGTAATATTCAGCCATAAAAGAGAATAAGATCCTGTCATCTTCAACAACATGAAGGGACTGGAGGGCATTACCTTATGCAAAATAAGCTGAGCACAAAAAAAGACAAACTTTACATGTTCTCACTCATTTGTGGGAGCTAAACATTAAAACACTTGAATTCACAGAGACAGCGATTCAAGTGATGGTTACCAGAGCCTGGGAAGAGTAGTGGAGGGTGGGGCAGGGAACTGACATAGTTAATAGGTACAAAAATATAGATAGAATGAATAAGATCTAGCATTTGATAGCACAACAGTGACTACAGTCAACAACAATTTATTGTACATTTTAAAATAACTGAAAGAGTATAATTGAAATGCTTATAACACAAATGATAAATTCTTGAGGCAATGATACCCCATTTTCCCTGATGTGAGTATTACATATGGTATGCCTGTATCAAAGTATTTCCTGTACCCCATAAATATATATACCTACTATGTACCTACAAAAATTAAAAACTAATAAAATAGAGTATAGAAAAATTGTGATGCATATACTTGGAAATAATGTGTGAAATCTGTAAGTGTTCACTTTCATTTATTTTCAAATTAAAATATTTTAGGTATCACTAGTATTTATATCATTATATAATAAGCAAAAAATAATGTCAAATCATTGAACAAATTTTAGAAACAAATATTTTTAAATACCAAAATAATAAAGATTTTTTAAAATCAGGCCAAATGGGAAGTAAACTAGGAGAAAAGGTAACAATTTGGAAATGTAAGTAATGGCAGTCTTTGAGAATAGGAAAACAATCTAATGGCTTGAAAAAAGTAATTAGTACTGCTAATGATACTGTTCTAAGTGCATCAGAAGGTCAAGTTGTAAACCTTCCCTCCGATATTGGTTCTTTGATGCCCCGTCTATCTTCTTTACCTCTGTTTATCTTCCTGTTCTTCAGCATTCTCTGG
This sequence comes from Macaca thibetana thibetana, assembly GCF_024542745.1. NCBI lineage: Eukaryota > Metazoa > Chordata > Mammalia > Primates > Cercopithecidae > Macaca > Macaca thibetana. Next base: position 25,476,797 of record NC_065582.1, on the reverse strand, counting down.
ACTAATTCATAAGAATGGAGACAAGAAGAAGGTCATAGTTAGCAGATACGTGGAATTTATAATAGTAGCCATAAAGATCAGAAAATGCATCCTTCAGCTTTGTTTTCTTTTTCATCACTGCTCTAAGGAATTAAAGCGAAACCTAAATCTCTTACTTTAAAGAAAAAATACATTCATACATGATAATGTATTTGGTTCTATAAAAATGTCTTCAGTGTGTGATTTGGGACTTTTTTGGGAATTAAAAATACTGTGCTGTGGCAATCACTCAGGACCTTGATCTTAGTTAGCAAAGTGAATTTACTATACCTCTACAGTAACTTCTTTCCTAATGTGTCCCAACCTACTAATACCTTTGCCTGTGCCAATGACATTTTCCACTACTACTGCATGCTTTTTTATTTATTTGTAATTCTTAAAATGTGGTGTTCGAATATTTCAAAATATTTTTATCCAAATGGATAGCTATAAATCACTAAAATAAAACATCTAATTGTTATATGAAAATGTAAAAGTATCATAAATCTTAGCCAAAAAAAGTCTGAAATCATATTTTACAAACCTAACTTACATTTGAATCATATTTAAATGGTGAATATATTAAACCTTGGAATTGAAGACTTAGAGTAGATATATTATTTCTGCCTGAATTATTGATGCTCTACTGTCCCATTTTCATACTGATACATGAGTCTCTTCACAAAAGCAGCAAGTGCTTTGGTGGGAAAAAATAGACATATTTTAATATGTTTTCTTTCCAAATTCCACAGAATATAAACTTTTTATACTGTGGTTTCATTTAAATTGATAGATTCATTTATAGCTAGTGACTTTTATTTTTATTCTTATTATTTATTTATTTATTTATTTATTTATTTATTTATTTACTGAGTCAGAGTCTTGCTCTGTCACTCAGGATGGAGTGTATTGGCATGATCTCACTCACTGCAACCTCTGCCTCCTGGGTTCAAGTGATTCTCCTGCCTCAGCCTCCCAAGTCGCTGGGATCACAGGCGTGTGCCACCACACCCAGCTAATTTTTTTTGTATTTTTAGTAGAGACAGAGTTTCTCCATGTCGGCCAGGCTGGTTTCAAACTCCAGAGCTCAGGTGATCTGCCCACCTTGGCCTCCCAGAGTGCTGGGATTACAGACCTGAGCCACTGCGCCTGATCTTGACTTTTAAAAATAAGTTTTCCTACACACCAATTTGTTAATTGTTGATACATAATACACAGAAATAATATTAATAAGCCCGTATCATGTGCCAAATACTGTGCTAAGTTATTATATGTTACTCCATCTGCTCTTCAAATCACCCCATGATATAACTGTATTAAACTCTCTTGAAGATGAGGAAACAGAGACCTACAGAGGTTACAAAAATTGTCCAGGCAACTAAACTAGTAACAAATCAAATTTAAAATTTGATTCTATCAGCCTAAACATATAAAGTCTGTCCTCATAACAGCATACTTGCAACTTTTAGGCATTTTTTCACTGAAAAAAATGAAATATGAAAAAATAAAATGCTGTATACATACATACATTATATATACATATATATACACACATATATATTCTATCTGATGAAGTAAATAATATGATTTTGTGAACTTTTCCATCAGGTAACAAATTCATCACTAATTTTATTTCCATTATCCCTGCTAATGAAATGCTTTCAAAGTTATTTATGAAGAAAAAGAATCTCAGACTACCAAATAAATTTTGGTTTTGGATTTATCCTTAAACAGTTTCATAAATAAAGCAAGGTACAGTGATTTTTGAACTTGAAGACAGATCATTGCAAAATGAAATAAAAAAGAAAAAGAGCCATAAACCATTCATTTAAATAAAGATAAAGACTACCTCAGCAACTATTTTCTCTGTACAGTTAATCCATTAGTAGCCCTGGGAGAGAAAACTACATCACCCATCCAAATGAAGGCTTTTTTTCCTACTGTGAATATTAACAAGGAAAATAGATCACTTTACTTATTGGACCTCAAAGGCCCAGTATGTTTTTTATCATAGAAAGTAATATTACCTGAGCCCAGATATATAACCAAAGCTTCTTTAAACAGAAAGGTTTAGTATAAACTTTTTCAAAGTCTTTTTTTAAATTTTATCTTGTTTCATAATTGCTGATGTTTGGCAACTCTGTTAATAAGGGTTATTTGAGAGAATGTGTGAAAGGGTTAAAAGGTACACATAACAACATATCATTTTTTCAAAGTATGCTGCTAACTTGACTTTTTGAACTACTCATTTATGATATAAACCATTTAAAAAAACAAGGGCTACCTTTGTAGTCATTAGATATCTTAGCAGGTACAAATTTATTTATTGCATAGTTGTGATCTAAATATTAGTGTTATTTTGACTTTAGTTCCAGTACGTTCTTCTATCATTAAATATCTTTATTTGACAGGACAGGGGACACATCCCATGGCTTTAGTTAATTTTCCAGCTGCTTTGTCAGTTATGCTGGTCATTGGCATGAACATGACATGGAAGAGGTTCTTATATTAATTGCTTTTGTTTAAAGGTAGAGGAAAGGGGGGTGCCCTAGATGGCCGAATAGGAACAGCTCCAGCCTCCAGCTCCCAGCATGTGTGACACAGAAGATGGGTGATTTCTGCATTTTCAACTGAGGTACTGGATTCATCTCACTGGGGTGCATGGGACAGTCAGTGCTGGTCAGCGGGTGCAGCCCGACCAGTGAGAGCTGAAGCAGGGTGAGGCATTGCCTCACCTGGGAAGCCCAAGGGGGAAGGGAATTCCTTTTCCTAGCCAAGGGAAACTGAGACACACAACACTTGGAAAATCGAGTAACTCCCACCCTAATACTGCACTTTACCAAGGGTCTTAGCAAATGGCACACCAGGAGATTATATCCCACACCTGGCCCAGAGGGTCCCATGCCCACGGAGCCTCCCTCATTGCTAGCACAGCAGTCTGAGATCTAACTGCAAGGCAGCAGTGAGGCTGGGGGAGGGGCGCCCGCCATTGCTGAGGCTTAAGTAGGTAAACAAAGCCACTGGGAAGCTCGAATTGGATGGACCCCACAGCAGCTCAAGGAGTCCTGCCTGCCTCTGTAGACTGCACCTCTGAGGACAGGGCATAGTTAAACAAAAAGCAGCAGAAACCTCTGCAGATGTAAATGTCCCTGTCTGACAGCTTTGAAGAGAGCAGTGGATTTCCCAGCACAGAGGTTGAGATCTGAGAACAGACAGACTGCCTGCTCAAGTGGGTCCCTGACCCTGAGTAGCCTAACTAGGAGACATCCCCCACTAGGTGCAGACCAACACCTCACACCTCACACCTCACACAGTGGGGTGCACCCCTGAGACGAATTTTCCAGAGCAAGAAACAGACAGCAACACTCGCTGTTCAGCAATATTCCTTCTTCTTCAGCCTCTGCTGCTGATACCCAGGCAAACAGGGTCTGGAGTGGACCTCAAGCAAACTCCAACAGACTGCAGCTGAGGGTCCTGACTGTTAGAAGCAAAAGTAACAAACAGAAAGGACACCCACACCAAAACCCCATCAGTACGTCACCATCATCAAAGACCAAAGGCAGATAAAACCACAAAGACAGGGTAAAAGCAGTGCAGAAAAGCTGGAAATTCAAAAAATCAGAGAGCATCTCCCCCTAAAAAATGAACACAGCTCATCGCCAGCAACGGAACAAAGCTGGACAGAGAATGACTTTGACGAGTTGAGAGAAGAAGGTTTCAGTCTATCAAACTTCTTAGAGCTAAAGGAGGAACTACGTAACCAGCGCAAAGAAACTAAAAACCCTGAAAAAAGAATGGATGATTGGATAACTCAAATAATCAATGCAGAGAAGACCATAAAAGAACTTATAGAGATGAAAACCATGACACAAGAACTACAAGACAAATGCACAAACTTCAGTAATCGACTCGATCAACTGGAAGAAAGAGTATCAATGATTGAAGATCTAATGAATGAAATGAAGTGAGAAGACTAGAGAAAAAACAGTAAAAAGAAATGAACAAAGCATCCAAGAAACATGGGATTATGTGAAAAAACCAAATCTACGTCTGATTAGTGTGCCGGAAAGTGACAGGGAAAATAGAACCAAGTTGGAAAACACTCTGCAGGATATAATCCAGGAGAACTTCCCAACCTAGTAAGGCAGGCCAACATTCAGATTCAGGAAATACAGAGAACGCCACAAAGATACTCCTCCAGAAAAGCAACTCCAAGACACATAATTGCCAGATTCACCAAAGTTGAAATGAAGGAAAAAATCTTAAGGGCAGCCAGAGAGAAAGGTCGGGTTACCCACAAAGGGAAGCCCATCAGACTAACAGCAGATCTCTCGGCAGAAACTCTACAAGCCAGAAGAGAGTGGGGGCCAATATTCAACATTCTTAAACAAAAAAATTTTCAACCCAGAATTTCATATCCAGCCAACCTAAGTTTCATAAGTGAAGGAGAAATAAAATCCTTTACAGACAAGCAAATGCTTAGAGATTTCGTCACCACCAGGCCTGCCCTACAAGAGATCCTGAAAGAAGCACTACACCTGGAAAGGAACAACCAGTACCAGTCATTGCAAAAACATGCCAAAATGCAAAGACCATCGATACTAGGAAGAAACTGCATCAACTAACGAGCAAAATAACCAGCTAATATCATAATGACAGGAATAAGTTCACACACAACAATAATAACGTTAAATGTAAATGGACTAAGTGGTCCAATTAAAAGACACAGACTGGCAAATTGGATCAAGACTCAAGACCAATTAGTTTATTCAGGACCCACTGCACATGCAGAGACACTCATAGGCTCAAAATAAAGGGATGGAGGAAGACCTACCAAGCAAATGGAAAAAAAAAACAAGCAGAGTTTGCAATCCTAGTCTCTGAGAAAACAGACTTTAAACCATCAAAGATCAAAAGAGACAAAGAAGGCCATTACATAATGGTAAAGGGATCAACTCATCAGGAAGAGCTAACTATCCTAAATTTATATGCACCCATTACAGGAGCACCCAGATTCATAAAGCGAGTCCTTAGAGACTTACAAAGAGACTTAGACTCCCATACAATAATAATGGGAGACTTTAACACCCCACTGTCAACATTAGACAGATCAACGAGACAGAAAGTTAACAAGGATATCCAGGAATTGAACTCATCTCTGCACCAAGTGGACCTAATAGACATCTACAGAACTCTCCACCCCAAATTAACAGAATATACATTCTTCTCTGCACCTCATCGCACTTATTCCAAAATTGACCACATAATTGGAAGTAAAACACTCCTCAGCAAATATAAAAGAATAGAAATTATAACAAACTGTCTCTCAGACCACAGTGCAATCAAACTAGAACTCAGAACTAAGAAACTCAATCAAAACTGCTCAACTGCATGGAAAGTGAACAACCTGCTCCTGAATGACTACTGGGTACATAATGAAATGAAGGCAAAAATAAAGATGTTCTTTGAAACCAATGAGAACAAAGATACAACATACCAGAATCTCTGGGACATATTTAAAGCAGTGTGTAGAGGGAAATTTATAGCACTAAATGCCCACAAGAGAAAGAAGGAAAGATCTAAAATTGACACCCTAACATCACAATTAAAAGAACTAGAGAAGCAAGAGCAAATACATTCAAAAGCTAGCAGAAGGCAAGAAATAACTAAGATCAGAGCAGAACTGAAGGAGACAGAGACACAAAAAACCTTCCAAAACATCAATGAATCCAGGAACTGGTTTTTTTGAAAAGATCAACAAAATTGATAGACCGCTAACAAGACTAATAAAGTAGAAAAGAGAGAAGAATCAAATAGACACAATAAAATATGATAAAGAGGGTATCAGCACTGATCCCACAGAAATACAAACTACCATCAGAGAATACTATAAACACCTCTATGCAAATAAACTAGAAAATCTAGAAGAAATAGATAACTTCCTGGACACTTACACTCTCCCAAGACTACACCAGGAAGAAGTTGAATCACTGAATAGACCAATAGCAGGCTCTGAAATTGAGGCAATAATTAATAACCTTCCAACCAAAAAAAGTCCAGGACCAGACGGATTCACAGCCGAATTCTACCAGAGGTACAAGGAGAAGCTGGTACCATTCCTTCTGAAACTATTCCAATCAATAGAAAAAGAGGGAATCCTCCCTAACTCATTTTATGAGGCCAACATCATCCTGATACCAAAGCCTGGCAGAGACACAATAAAAAAAGAGAATTTAGACCAATATCCCTGATGAACATCCATACAAAAATCCTCAAAAAATACTGGCAAACCGAATCCAGCAGCACATCAAAAAGCTTATCCACCATGATCAAGTGGGCTTCATCCCTAGGATGCAAGGCTGATTCAACACATGCAAGTCAATAAATGTAATCCAGCATATAAACAGAACCAAAGACAAAAACCACATGATTATCTCAATAGATGCAGAAAAGGCCTTTGACAAAATTCAACAGCCTTTCATGCTAAAAACTCTCAATAAATTCGGTATTGATGGAACGTACCTCAAAATAATAACAGCTATTTATGACAAACCCACAGTCAATATCATACTGAATGGGCAAAAACTGGAAAAATTCCCTTTGAAAACTGGCACAAGACAGGGATGCCCTCTCTCACCACTCCTATTCAACATAGTGTTGGAAGTTCTGGCTAGGGCAATCAGGCAAGAGAAAGAAATCAAGGGTATTCAGTTAGGAAAAGAAGAAGTCAAATTGTCCCTGTTTGCAGATGACATGATTGTATATAGAAATCCCCATCATCTCAGCCCAAAATCTCCTTAAGCTGATAAGCAACTTCAGCAAAGTCTCAGGATACAAAATTAATGTGCAAAAATCACAAGCATTCTTATATACCAGTAACAGACAAACAGAGAGCCAAATCATGAATGAACTTCCATTCACAATAGCTTCAAAGAGAATAAAATACCTAGGAATCCAACTTACAAGGGATGTAAAGGAACTCTTCAAGGAGAACTACAAACCACTGCTCAGTGAAATAAAAGAGGACACAAACAAATGGAAGAACATACCATGCTCATGGATAGGAAGAATCAATATCGTGAAAAGGACCATACTGCCCAAGGTAATTTATAGATTCAATGCCATCAGCATCAAGCTACCAAAGAGTTTCTTCGCAGAATTGGAAAAAACACTTTAAAGTTCATATGGAACTAAGAAAGAGCCCGCATTGCCAAGACAATCCTAAGGCAAAAGAACAAAGCTGGAGGCATCACACTACCTGACTTCAAACTATACTACAAGGCTACAGTAACCAAAACAGCATGGTACTGGCACCAAAACAGAGATATAGACCAATGGAACAGAACAGAGCCCTCAGAAATAATACCACACAACTACAGCCATCTGATCTTTGACAAAACTGACAAAAACAAGAAATGGGAAAAGGATTCCCTATTTAATAAATGGTGCTGGGAAAATTGGCTAGCCATAAGTAGAAAGCTGAAACTGGATCCTTTCCTTACTCCTTATACGAAAATTAATTCAAGATGGATTAGAGACTTAAATGTTAGACCTAATACTATAGAAACCCTAGGAGAAAACCTAAGTGATACCATTCAGGACATAGGCATGGGCAAGGACTTCACATCTAAAACACCAAAAGCAACGGCAACAAAAGCCAAAATTGACAAATTGGATTTAATTAAACTAAAGAGCTTCTGCACAGCAAAAGAAACTACCATCAGAGTGAACAGGCAACCTACAGAATGGGAGAAAATTTTTGCAATCTACTCATCTGACAAAGGGCTAATATCCAGAACCTACAAAGAACTCAATCAAATTTACAAGAAAATAACAAACAAACCCATCAAAAAGTGGGCAAAGGATATGAACAGACACTTCTCAAAAGAAGACATTCATGCAGCCAACAGACACATGAAAAAATGCTCATCATCACTCACTATCAGAGAAATGAAAGTCAAAACCACAATGAGATACCATCTCACACCAGTTAGAATGGCAATCATTTAAAAATCAGGAAACAACAGGTGCTGGAGAAGACGTGGAGAAATAGGAACACTTTTACACTGTTGGTGGGACTGTAAACTAGTTCAACCATTGTGGAAAACAGTGTGGCGATTCATCAGCGATCTACAACTAGAAATACCATTTGACCCAGTTATCCCATTACTGGGTATATACCCAAAGGATTATAAATCATGCTGCTATACAGACACATGCACACATATGTTTATTGCAGCATTATTCACAACAGCAAAGACTTGGAATCAACCCAAATGTCCATCAGTGACAGACTGGATTAAGAAAATGTGGCACATATACACCATGGAATACTATGCAGCCATAAAAAAGGATGAGTTCATGTCCTTTGTAGGGACATGGATGCAGCTGGAAACCATCATTCTCAGCAAACTATCGCAAGAACAGAAAACCAAACACCACATGTTCTCACTCATAGGTGGGAATTGAACAATGAGATCACTGGGACTTGGGAAGGGGAACATCACACACTGGGGCCTATCATGGGGAGAGGGGAGGGGGGAAGGATAGCATTAGGAGATATTCCTAATGTAAATGACGAGTTAATGGGTGCAGTACACAAACATGGCACATGTATACATATGTAACAAACCTGCATGTTGTGCACATGTACCCTAGAACTTAAAGTATAATAAAAATTTAAAAATAAAAAAATAAAAGTAAAAGTAGAGGAAAAAATGAGGAGATTTTTTTTAGAAGGAGAAACTTATTGCAGAATGGACATACTGCTTGTGGAAAGCAAAGGAATCTCTTTGTATGTAGACACATTCCTTCACAGCCTAATGCTATGAAGGAACATGTATATATACAATTTTCTCCTAAAATAAAAGTATTTGAAAAGTAAGGATGCAGATTTATCCTCTTAGACTGGGATTTTTCTTAACAAAACGTTCATATTATTCAGCTGTAACAGTAGTATTAGTGATCTGCTTTCATTATTTCCACCCTGATCCTGTGGCCATATATATTTCCTCAAATTGCTTCAGTTACCTTGGTTGACCCCATTTATAGGTATAGAATTAAAGATAACACAGAACCAACTACTCCCAACAGAAAGATAATTTTCTGATTTTTTAGTCATAGTTCTTAATCTTTATAGCATGTGTTTTTCCCACAACTGTATCATCTTAACTATCATGGAGGAAAACACTGACAAATACATTTTCCAAGGAAAGAGTCTAATAGACTTTCCTTATTTTCCAAGTCAACTTTAATTTCTGAAGTATCCTGAGAGTCGAATGGAAGAGCTCAGAGTACTATAAACTTGCTTCTAAATCTAGTTCTCTTAATGATGTTTTTTATGACTTAAGTAATTCATTTCACCTAGCCACCTTACCTTCTTCATTTGGAAAAGGAAATTAATGATATCTGCCTTACGTATCTCTCACTTCAGAGAGTTTTATGAGTAAAGAAAGTAGAGTGGAAGTGTGATACAAAGGGAGTGTAATAGTTCCACAGATCTAAAGGCCGTCTTCTGAGCTACATCCCTTTCAGTCGTACAGGACACTCAATTATGTATAGCTGATTGTGGTGGCTAGAACAAGAAGGGAGGAGAAAGAAGAGGAAGAGTGGGGAAAAAAAAGATCTATTCTGTCGGGGGTCTTTTTTATTTTTTATTCATTTAGACATAAAAATGGAACACTGGAAAGTGCGGTCTCTGAAAAGTTTTGAAGCCCAGCTTACCATTTACTATAACTTAATTAATATATTTTAATATCTCTGAACCTCACTTGTTCCTCTAAAATACAGGTAAAGTTATTTTTTCCTTAGTTTATTTTAATGTTTTGAAAATCAAGGTATGTGTTCATCCACAGTGTGCTTTTAAGGTAGTACTACTTTTCATCTCTGCCAAAGTTATTTTATTACTTGTAACAAGGAGTAGTAATGTAGACTTAAGGAAATATGATGCTATCTCAAAGAGGGAAGGAGAAATTAATATGTTTTGTTACTAATATAACCAAGACACTTTAAATGGTTCCTGGAAAATATTGGTTGAATAAATGAATGTATGATTGGATCATTGTGATGATTGAGTAAAATAATGGAATATAGACAACATCTAGTGCTATGGTCTAAATATTTATGTCCCTGCAAAATTTGTATGCTGAAACCTAATCATAAAACGTATGGTATTAGGAGTTAGGGCCTTTGGCGGTGATTAGATCATGAGAGCAGAGCCTTCATGAATGTGATTAGTGTCCTTTTAAAAGAAGCCTGAGAGAGCTTCCTTGCCCCTTCCACCACATGAGAACACAGCAAGAAGTTTCAACTATGAACCAAGAAGTGGGCCTTCACCAGACTCTAAATTTGCCAGCATCTTGATTTTACACTTCCCAAGCTTCAAAACTGTGAGAAATATGTTAACATTGTTTATAAGCCACTTACTTTAGAGTATTTTGTCAGAGTAGCCTGAATAGACTAAGACACCTAAGATAATACCTATCAATTGGCAGCTGATCAATAACTAATATAACTTGAAATCCTGGATTCAGGGCCAAATTGCATTCCAAAGGTTTTCATTCATTGGTTTTTTAAAAAGGGGAATATAAGGTGTGTACTGCATTTGTGTAGTATCCCACTGTTGTTTGGGGCAGCATCATAAAATCAAACATAGTGATACATCTGCAGTGAAATATATATTCATGCTGAGTGTGATAAAAGGAGATATGATTTCATGTCAGTTTTCTGCCAAATGAGTTGTGAATTTTTTTTTATTTTTTAGATATTTCTAGACATTAGAACAAGAACATTTATTGAACATCTACTATATGTCAGGCACTGTTCTAAGCACTTTACATGTATTAATTTAAGCCTCATGCAATGTTCTAAGGTAGGTAATCTTAGTTCCATTTCATATTATAGTAGAGAAAACATGCTCAGAAAGGTTAAACAACTTGCTTTATTTGGGTTATAAAGTAAAGGAAAATGAGTCTGGAAATATTTGTGTTAAACATTATAAAACTAAATATAAACTTAAAATTAGAAAGAACATAAAGATAGATATTTATGACAGAAAGAAAGGAATTTCTGAATTACAAGCAATGAAATAAATTACAGATAAAATAGTAATATATTTTATTAAATATCATATAAAGTTTCAGAACACCAAAAATATTACATATAAATTTAAAGTTTAATAAACTAGAATAAATTTTTGCAATATTTGGTATATTCAATATATATGCAAATCAATAAAGTACTAAGACCTCAGTAGATTTCTTAAAAAGATACAAAGAAATCACACAAAAAAAGAACCACTGGCAGAAAAGAACTAACATTGAAGTTTAAAATTCAAGTTTAGCCTGTAATCCCAGCACTTTGGGAGGCCGAGACGGGCGGATCACGAGGTTAGGAGATCGAGACCATCCTGGCTAAAACGGTGAAACCCCGTCTCTACTAAAAAATACAAAAAACTAGCCGGGCGTGGTGATGGGCGCCTGTAGTCCCAGCTACTCCGGAGGCTGAGGCAGGAGAGTGGCGTGAACCTGGGAGGCGGAGCTTGCAGTGAGCTGAGATCTGGCCACTGCCCTCCAGCCTGGGCGACAGAGCGAGACTCCGTCTCAAAAAAAAAAAAAAAAATTCAAGTTTAAAAAATCTGAAATACAATTTGTCAAGTATCAAGTAAAGATTTTTATAACTTGTAATACTTTCTTCAGGCAAAGGAAGAGTTGTATATATTGTAGATATAAACATATGTTCGTTCAAGCTTTCTAGAAAACATTGGCAGCACATGCCAAATGCTTTAAGGCTTCCTATAGCCTTTGAGGTAGTGATTAAATTTCTTTGGGTTTATTATAGAGAAATAACCAGAGATACAGGGAAAATGTATTTATCCACAAAAACGTTCAGTAGAGAGTAATTCATAATATTATTTGTAAAAGGAAACCAGTGCTTTTAAGGGCATGTATATAAAACAACTTCAAATAAATGAAGTAGGAAAAATTGTTTGAACTGACCAATACACCACTTTTCAATACACTGCTGAGCCTAACGGAATATGTGATGTTGTAAATTCATAGCTTAGTTTCCCAATGTCACATGAACAAGCCCTCTAGAGTTGTCGCCAGGGAACCTGAGACTCTGAAGCCATATATATAGGCAGGAGAGTTTCTCTACGGCTGTCTTCATCCAGGTAAGAGGGTGATTTTCACTGCAAAGATATTTTTTCCACAATGAGTGATGACAACTTGTGAAATTGTTATGCTCCACTGTGGACCCGTATGCTCTCCCTTTCTCTGAATCAGTTGTTAATACTATAACTTTAGGGCAGTATTAATTTTTAAGCCTCTGGAAACCAGATTAACCCAACTAGAGTCAAATAAAATAGTCATTTTAGCCACTAAAGGTGAACCTCATGCAACTTATTGACTTCTTTTTTCTTAACTCCAGCTCCAGCTCTTCTTCCTCCCTGCTCTCTGTTTTGTAATCATTTTCTTGGTAAATATTTCCAGCATTCAATCAGGTTTCCAAACAAGGAATCTAAATATTACTGGAAGATATTTCCTCTCACTTGTACCCCATTTGAATAATCAATATTTCATATACTACTACTATACCACATACAACTATTTCTAATTATTTTATTTTGATTAATTAAATATTAGATTTTAAAAAAAATGAGTGGCATCATTTTGGTGGTGACATTGTCACTAAGATCTTTGCATAAAAATATCTTGAGTTGTTCCCTTGTCCATATTCATTGCAATTGTACTCATTTAGACCCTTTTCACCTTGTGCTGGCCTATTATCTTTAGCCACCTTAAATTTCACTCCAACCTGGGTGACAGAGAGAGACTCCATCTCAAAAAAAAAAAAAAAAAAAAAATTTACCCTATACCCTTCTTTCTCTTTCTCTATACCCTAAAGAACCATCCTCTTTGGAGTTTTCCTTGCCCTTTGACTTCTGGTTGGGTTCTATTTGGAGACACCAGAAGGATTTAGAGGGTGAGAAGAAGGAGAGCTGGGTTTGTATTTCCTCGATTTCCTCCATGCTTCAGTGTGGTTCTAAAAGATGCTATTTTGCTTCATCATAATAGATTCTTCCATGTTTTCAGCCATCAGCCAGGCTTTCTTGGGACCTTAAGCTTAGTAAGGTTTAAGGGTAACCATGGCTTCCCACTCTTGATAGTTCTAATCTGTTTTGTTGTTGTTGTTTTGTTTTGTTTTGTTTTTTAACCCTACTCACATATAAGTATTTTCTTTACTAAAATGTACATCATTAAAAAGTCAGGAAACAACAGGTGCTGGAGAGGATGTGGAGAAATAGGAACACTTTTACACTGTTGGTGGGACTGCAAACTAGTTCAACCATTGTGGAAGACAGTGTGGCGATTCCTCAAGGATCTAGAACTAGAAATACCATTTGACCCAGCCATCATATTACTGGGCATATACCCAAAGGATTATAAATCATGCTGCTATACCGACACATGCACATGTATGTTTATTGTGGCACTATTCACAATAGCAAAGACTTGGAACCAACCCAAATGTCCATCAATGATAGGCTGGATTAAGAAAATGTGGCACATATACACCATGGAATACTATGTAGCAATAAAAAATGATGAGTTTATGTACTTTGTAGGGACATGGATGAAGTTGGAAACCATCATTCTGACCAAACTGTCACAAGGACAGACAACCACTGCATGTTCTCACTCATAGGTGGGAATTGAACAATGAGAACACTTGGACACAGGGTGAGGAACATCACACACCAGGGATAGCATTAGGAGACACACCTAATGTACATGATGAATTAATGGGTGCAGCACACCAACGTGGCACATGTATACATGTGTAACAAACCTGCACGTTGTGCACATGTATCCTAGAACTTAAAGTATAACAGAAAAATTAAAACAATAAAAGAGAAATCCCAGTATATTGTGCTATCTCTTTTCTGTTAAGATTCAGAGTGGTACACACTCCTTTTCCCTATCACTGAAATGACCTCTATTGATTTCATGCCTATAGTCTTACCGTCACCACACATTCTGTGTAAAACCTCCTTCAGCCATTGACAGAATATCCTTTCTCAAATGCAAACCTGATAGTGCCATTCTATCCTCAGTACACTCCTCAGTGTTCCCCATTGTCATCAGCAGTAGTTTCCAACTAGAGAGTTGTTGCTAAAAATCCTCATCACCCAAGGATTTTCCATGAAATAATCAAAGTCTTGTATTTGCATATACTACTATTTTTAAGAACCATGCTACTGTGACTAATTAAATGCCTGCTCATTTAAAACATGACATGCTTCATACTAACTTTATCATTATATGTTTCTGCAGGTAATCAAATATTCCATTGTATATATCAAAATAATCTTTATATGCAAAAGATAAAATCTAGATTTCAATTTTCCAGTTTATTCTTCTACTACTCACCCACATGCACTCTCTGCATCTTCACTTTCATTAATCTTTTTCCTATTTCTGAAAGGTACTCATCCATACTCAATAACCCTTTCAGGGCAAATTCTTCTCATATTGTTAATAGAGATATTATATTGAATGTCAATAGACTAGATTTTTATTTAAGTATTTTATGTGCATTATCTCATTTAATACTCTTTATAATTACTGAGGTGAAGTTTAGGAGGTTTGTACAAGTTTACAAATGATAAAGTGTAAAATTAAGACTTGAAATCAGACCTGATTTCATATCTACACCTTAAAATGTAAGACATATTTTCCAATAAGATGCTAATCCAGAAGATAAAAAGATTACATGCTCTGAAAACTCTCTTACATGGCCACTCTCATTTTAATGCCCATGCCACTTTGGACATATTTCCCCATACTATACTGCCATTATGTGTTTGCTTATCTTTCCCACTATGCTAGGAGATCTTTAAAGATGAAAACTTTTTCTTGCATTCTGTTTGTTCGTCTGTTGTTTTACTTTGCTTCCAGAACTTAACAGGGTATCTGGGTATCAAATATACAATAATGTGTCAATAATATTAATGTTTTATAAAGGAATTATACTACTTTTAATACTAAAATGAAGCAATGTTTATTAGGAATTATTGCACTGCAACATTTCTAAAGTGCCCATTTAGTTTATATCCTTGATCCAATACCAGATAGATATGTACATAGTGTGGCATCTGACTATCTCACTGTGACAATTGTGTACTTTATTCTGGTTTCTTTATCATCTAAGTTACCCAATAATGATTAATTGACCATATGTGTCAAGAAACACCAATTATTCTGTTAACTTTAATTGACTTGTTACTTGTATGAGTGCTGATAGTAGTTACTTTTTTGTCGCCAATATTATACATTGTAAATTATCTGCACAGGGAAAAACACTGTTTACCTTGATGTCTTCATTTGTAATGTTTGTTGTTTCTAATTTACTCAACTATATAGACCAAATTTAGAAGATACATATAGGAAACAGAAAAGCAGTCAAATCTTTATATTTCAACCATAAAATCAATACATGAGAAAAAAATAAATATTTAAACATTGTTGTTTAGCTTCAGAATATTTTGTGAAAGATAATAAAGTTTATGACAAATCTAATTGCAGTCTAATTAATTCCATGAAAACATGCAATAATGATAACTAATATTTATTGGGGTTTGTTAAATGCAAGGCATTGTCTGAGTGATTTACATGCATTAACTCACTTAATCCTCACAACAACTATGTGCAACAGACATTGTTATTTTCCTCATTTTATAGGTACAAAAATTGAAGTGAAACAAAGAAAAGCAACTGGCAAAGGCTATGCAATGATGTCCCAAGTGGTATTTAGAACTCAGGTAGTCTAACCTCTAAGATTGCTTAATTACTATGCAATACTACCTTTATTAAACAAACTACTAACTGAATTATTATTATGGAATAAAAAAAATTGCATTAGAAATCAGGGAGTCCCTTTGCCCATTTTCTTGCCCTGACTGGTTCTACTTCTACTATAGTAAAAATGAGCTCAACGAACCATCATAATTAATTGCCATTAAGCATAAAACCATATCAATAATTTTTCTTTACTGTAACCTTACAAGGTAACCTCTGCATATAATTTGATTTCCCATGTAGCAGGAGTATATTGTAGTAATTGAAAGCATACTTACTAGAGCCAGTTTGCCTTAGTTTGAATTTTGGTTCCACCATTTTCTAGTTGTTTATTTCAATTTCTTCACCTAGAAAATTAGATCAATAAAAGTATTGATTTTATAGGGTTGATGTGATGATCGCATTACTTCATATATATGAGGCACTTTCAACAGTGCCTGGCACAGACTCAGTTGCTAGTTATTACTATTTTCTTACTAAAAGTAGATTATTTATATGTTTGTTGATAATTCATTAGGTAGTGCTTTGTGGAAATTAATAAGCCATTATTCCAATATATAGATTAGTCTATTGTGTCCTTTATTCACAGGAATTCCCTTTAACAGGTTCTGAAGCCCATATAAGGCTGAGACACATCATTAGACTTGCGTTGACTAATAGGTTTTAATTTGAGAACCATCTGTAAGAAATTGATAGTGGTTGCTTGGGTAAGCAGTTGAGATTCTTGAGATCACGTAAGTACTCAGCGGGAGTGTTTTTATTGGATTAATGGTTATTCTGTGCACTTGGATCAGTAAGCTTGAGTTCAGCACCCTGGACAGCACTTTGCCTATCAATAATCAGATAGCAGCAGCAGGAGCAGGCTGTGTAAACAGATATGTTGGGACCAGGCACTATTTAGAAATTGGAGTAAATATACACACATGTGTATGTAACTCAATTTATCTCTTACATTCATAGGATTTAATTGTTCTATTCACAAAAAAATCAAGATTATTATGGTAGCTAAATATGTCAAGCAAAGTAGAGAAAAAGAATAGCTAAAATTTCATCAAGGCTATATTGTTCCTGTCCTTCTCGCTGCAAAAGAATGCATATTGCTATTTTCCTAAGTTTTCTAAATCATTACTTAATTTATTTTTATTCAATTGACACTTATGGAACCTAAAGTGTTGGAATTTATAAGATTGGTAAATGTTGGCAATGATGTTTATAAGTCCTATTTTATTTAATAGAAACTTATGCACTGCAAGGGAGTTGTATTTAAATAAAATATTTTAAGAATACATAAGTGGTTTTTCTCCCTGGAGGATAATTCCAGTGTCAATATATACTTTCTTCTCAAAACATATTAGTACTATGTTTTTCAATATTTTACCATAGAATTATAAATTCTCAGTGTGCTTCTACTATCGTGGCAGAATTAAGTTTAATTCTGTTTCCCTGCAGTTAAAAATAAGGCAAATTAACTTCTGAATTGACCTTAATACTTAGTAACTTCTCTTCAAGGCACTAAGTTCCCATAGCAGGCAGTTGGCTTTCCTTGACAAAATTTTTATCTTCACACATGTCTTCCATTTCTAAATTCATTAAGCCCTTCAAAATTCCTTTTTTCTTTTCCTTTTTTTTTTCTTAGTAGTTGTCTCATACAAAACTTATTCACCATAGAATACTAGCCAGCTATAAAAATGTATGAGTTCATGTCTTTTGCAGGGACATGGATGAAGCTGGAAGCCATCATCTCAGCAAACTAACACGGAAACAGAAAAACTAAACACCACATGTTCTCACTCATAAGTGGAAGGTGAACATGAGAACACATGGACACAGGAAGGGGAACATCACACACCAGGGCCTCTCGGGTGGTGGGGGGAAAAGGGAAGGAGAGCATTAGGACAAATACTTAATGCATGTAGGGCTTAAAACCTAGATGACAGGTTAATAGGTGCAGCAAACTACCATGACACATGTACACCTAGGTAACAAACTTGCGCGTTCAGCACATGTATCTCAGAACTTAAAGTAAAATAAAAATTAAAAAATTTTTAAAAACTTATTGTTTTAGCTTTTAAAATACTGTTTATTTTTAAGTTACTTGATTAGGACATTTATTTTCAGATTTTTTAGGAATGCATTTTACAGAAAAAGATGTAGATTTTCAAGAAAAAGATTCCAAGAAAATAAAAATATTGTTAAGTGGTGGCTCGTGGAAAGAGAAGAGGAAGTAGACCCTCCTAGAATTTGATAAAGATGCATCCTTTCCACTAATGGTAACTCAAACCTTCTGAAGGACAATTGATTGCCCTGTGCTTGATGGAACAAGGAAGAGTCAGGCTCTGCCAGATTCACACAACTCGTTCCAAGCCCCAAATTTTAGTTTCTCTTTCTATGGCAAACTGTTGCCTGGAAGAAACCAAATTTTTTTTTTCAAATATTTACTTTTATTTCTTTTGTATAACTGAAACACTGTACCCTATGACCAACACATCTCCATTCTAACCACTGTCCTCCGGCGTCTAATAACAATGATTCTATTCTCTGCCTCTGTGAATGTTTTAGATTTTACTTATAAGTGAGAATATGAGATATTTGTCTTTCTGTGCCTGGCTTATTTCACTTAGCACAATATCCTCCAGGTTCATCCATGCTGTTGCAAATGACACATTATCCCTCTTCTTAAAGGCTGAATAGTATTTCACTTTGTGTACATACCACATTTTATTTATTCATTCATCTGTTGATGTACACTTAGGTTGATTCCGTACCTTGGCTATTGTGAGTAGTGCTGCAATAAACACGAAGTGCAAATATTTTCTTCAAATACTAATTTTATATCCTTTAGACAACAAAGCAGAATTGCTCAATCATGTGGTAATTCTAGTTTTTGAGAAATCTCCATGAAGTTTTCCATAAGGGCTATATTAATTGACATTCCTACCAACAGTGCACAAGGATTCCTTTTCCTACACATCTTCACCAACACCCATTATCCTCCATTTTTTATGTTAGTCATCCTGACAGTTGTAAAGTGATATCTCATTGTGATTTTAATTTTCATTTTTCTGACGATTAGTGAGATTGACCATTTTTCATGTATCTCTTGGCCATTTGTATGTCTCCTTTTAAGAAATCTCTTTTTGGGTCCTTTGCCTATTCTTTAAATTGGTTATTTATTTTCTTATTATTGAATTGAGTTCCTTACATATTTTGTATACAAACCCCTTATCATCAGATGTATGGTTTGCAAATATTTTTTCCCAATCCACAGGTTGTCCATATTACTCTGTTAATTGTTTCCTTTTCTGTGCAGAAATTTTTAGTCTGAAGTAATCCCATTTGTCTATTTTTGTTTTTGTTGCCTGAGCTATAGAGGTCAAATCCAAAAACCCATTGCCAAGACAAATGTCATAAAGTTTTTTCTCCTGTTTTCCTCTAGTGGTTTTACAGTTTCACATCTTTACATTTAAGCCTTTAATCCATTTTGGGTTGACTTTTAAATGTAGTGTGAGTTAAGGACGCAGTTTCTGTTTTCTCTCTCTCTTTTTTTTTTTTTTTTTTTTTTTTGAGTTGGAGTCTCGCCCTGTCACCCAGGCTGGAATGCAATGGTGCGATCTCGGCTCACTGCAACCTCCACTTCCCAGGTTCAAGCAATTCTCCTGCCTCAGCCTCCCAAGTTGCTAGAATTACAGGCACATGCCATCATGCCAGTTTCATTCTTCTGCATGTGGATATCCAGTTTTCCCAACACTTTTCATTAAAGAGAACTTCCTTTTCACATTTTGTGTTCTTAGCACCTTTACCAAAAATCAATAGACTATATAAATATGTGGGTTTATTTGGGGCCTGTTTGGTTTCATTGGTTAATGTGTCTATTTTTATGCTATTCGCATGCTGTTTTAATTACTATAGCTTTGTAGTGTCGCTTAAAATAAGATAGTGTGATGGCTCTAACTTTATTCTTTTTGCTGATTTCTTTGACTATTTGGGGTTAAAATTCCTTTTTTTTCTTGTTTCCATCTCTCACTCTCTTTGATCCCTCCTCTAGATTCCTATAGCACTGTATTGCTGCCTTTTTGTAACTTTTACATTTTTTGCACTTCATATAAACATTTCTTACTCTATTACACATCAGCTCCTTGAAGACAAAGATTATATCTTCTTCACATTTGTAATTTTAACATCATTTAACATATTACACATGACGGGCCCTTAAGGAAAGTTTATGAAAGAATTCTCAAATATTTTGGATATCAACTTGTTTAAAGGAGCCTGGACTGGAGGGTGCTTTGTGGTAGGCAGAACATTCTTCTTTTGATAACTTTTAAGAAAAATAAAAAATTATGAATTTTACAAATAATTTTCAAAAAAGCTCAAGGGGCAGAGCAGAAGGACTTTTATCAGCTTAGGAAAAAATACCATGAAATATGCAGAAATATTTGGCATATAGAAATATGAATTTTACCTTCAAGGACAATAGTCACATTGTTCACCATAGTCAGGTGTCCATAAGCCTATCTTTAGTATGTTTTTTTAGCAAATGTTTGCCCACTCTGATGACTTAAAGAGCAGTAGTTGAATTCTCTGTTGAGGCAGCAATAGTCACTTAAGTTTATTTATCACATGAGTGCACTATCAACATAAAACTATAGGGTGACAGTTTTCTGAGATCTTATAGGAGTAATTTAAAGGAAAAGAAAGAATCAGTATCATTGTGCTCCCTCTGCTAGGATTTTTTTCACACTAACTAGATTTTCAGAGTTATCAAGAAAACGGGTACAACTGCACTCCTCAGTGGATTCTAATTAGAATTTTCATGACTAACAGATCTCTTTTTTACATTAACCTTTTTCTGTGTACATTTACCCATTTTTTTGACTATGCTGAAATGTAAAACTGCTCTCATCAAATTAGACTAAAGAGATAAGAATGATAATTTTTTGAGCTATATCAAACTATGGAAAATGCAAAAAAAGTAGATACTTCTGTTCCAGGTACAGTCTTACCACAGAAAAAGTACTGATCATAGAGATAAATTTCTAAAACTTGCAGAAAGCAACATTTTCTTGTTTGTACATTTCACAGACTGGGTAGCACGATTAATAATCATCAAATATAACAGCTCAACTAGTTTTGCTATGTCCATTAGTCCTCCTTTAAAACATTTTCCATTATTAAGAAACCTATCACAAGGTAAATACTTTGATGCAATAATATCCTCCGAATACACTGGCAGGCAAAGTCCCAAAGGCCACAGAGCAAAAAGGTTCACACAGCAAACTAAGATATTCAATTAATTGATGTATATAATTAATTAAAATGTACAGTGAGCTACAAGCGGGATAAGATGACATAGTTGGCACACTTGAGATATTATGCGAGTGGAGTGGAAAACCGTACTGCCTCAGTTCCAGACTGTGCAAAGCTCATGTTCATATCTCTCTTCTCTCCCTTCATCTTTCTCTCCATCTCCATCTCCACCTTGATCTCCCTCTTTCTCTTCTGAACCATACTATCTTACTAATGGTATGGCTGCAAGCACCAGAATTGATGTTTCAGTAAATAACCCCAACAGCACAAGAGACCTGGGACCAGCACACACAATTGCTTTACCAGAGAGATGCAAGGCAAATAGATCAATTGCTGTACGCACCAATTAGCCCTATGGGAAGTTATAAATTTTATTTGTATTTCTTGAGTAGGAGACATATGGGGCCAGAATTAATGTTACCAGTGAGTAACTACATGAAAACTTTAGAAACACCTAATGGCTTATATATATTTAGTGCTTCATGAGTAGTATGTGTAGTATGTGTTTCATATATATTCAGTGTATCATTACTATTAGATGTCTTGATGTCTCTATCTTTTTTAGCTATGTTCAACTTATACCCTGCTGACTACCTCAGTTATCTTTAGTGAGCATCTTAGAGATTCTGTCTACATCTTACAAGCTCTTTGTTTCTACTGTGTATATACTTAACACATGAGTTTTGCCTATATATTACCCTTCTATTATACACTCAAATATTTTAAAGTCATTTATAACAAAACCTTTGTAGCAATGTTAAAATTGTGCCACTAGGTTAAAAATGTATGACACATTTAAAACATTCAAGTAAAATAGAAAAATTAGCATATGTGGCAAGATATATATATATAAGTATATATAGATGCTAGTATATATATACTAACATTAGCATCTATATATATATACACACACACACATATATACACACATGACTTGCAGTAAGCCATATTAGTAAAAGATAAAAATTCTTTCAATTGAATGAACTAGCACTTGAAGGGATTGGGGTTATATAGACAAGAAAGTTCAATAAATTCAGAGATAAATTTATTTGCTATAATGGTCTGAATAGGCTAAGTTATGTTGTCTTTATAAAACCCTCAAAATCTCAACCTTAAAATTACAAAGGCTCATTTCTCATGCATTCTTTATGTTCGACCCAGGTTCAGAAATGGGCGTATTATAATAATGCCACCAGTGCAGTGCAAGGTTTTATGGTTTATCATGGCAAGAAATAAGTGAATGAGGAAACTGCACTAGTTTTTATGTGCTTCCATTCAGAAGTGCTTCATTCACATTTTATTGCCCAAAGCCAGTCACTTTGTCACACATAGTTTCAAGGAGGTATGTAGCAAGAAAGGAAAACAGGAAGTATGGAAAGCACCAGTAAAGTCTTCCACAGTAACTATTAACATGAAAACAGCAGAACCTCACCAAATTGAGAGTTATCATTGAAGAGTGAAACCTGTATTTATATGTGTGTGTGTGGGGGGGTGTATATATATATATATATATAAATGTACATATATACATTTGTACATAAATCATCAGGATGAACTGAATACAACTACATTCCTAATCAGCAGAAAGTTTGGAATCAAAAGAATTGGTATTAGAGTGGCTCCTCCCTTACTAGGTGGTTCAGACTCATTCATAGCTGGTCCTTGTAATATAAACATATAGCTTGTCCTTGTAATATAAACGGGCTCTGTAATTTTTCGAATGCTCCTTGGAACAAAGAGGTCAAGATGATTCATTCCAAGACAGAACAGTCCAAGTAACATTAATATATAAATGTTTTCCCCGTGCAATACTACCCTGTGCAGACTTTGAAAGAAAATTTATAATCACCTTGGCAAGACATCATGATTTTAGGAAACTTGTGAGGAGGGCAGCAGCAGCACTTGCTGAGGGAGTGCGGGATACTGAGCTAGCATGAGAATGCCCACCAGCTCTAAAAAAAGAATCCACCCTGTTCTCCTAAGTACCAGGAATGAGTGATCAAAAAAGCTCCACTCAGCCTCCAGATTGAGGCTGAAATGCTTGAGTTAACGAGACTCAAAAGGGCACCTTTGTTCCAGGGAAAAGATGGAGAGGTAAGAGGGATGTTTGCCTTTTAATTATAAGAACTTTTCCCTTTGTAGAAAACAGGGAAATTTATTAGTACAGTCCACATACTTGGTTTATATTTTTGTATAATATAAATCTGGTCCTTCTAGAAAAGAACTGTCTATTTTGTTCTCAGGAAAGCTGTCCTCAAAAAAGATAGTGTTTGATTGCTGATCCTCTTGCAAGTGTTTTTTTTCTTTTTCTTTTCTTTTTTTTTTTTTTTTTTTTTTTTTTTTTGAGACAAAGTCTCACTCTGTGGCCTAGCTCAATGCATCCTCTGCCTCCCGGGTTCAAGTGATTCTCCTGCCTCAGCCTCATGAGCAGCTAGGATTACAGGCACCCGCCATCATGCCCAGCTAATTTTTGTATTTTTAATAGAGATGGGGTTTCACCATGTTGGCCAGGCTGGTCTCGAACTCCCGACCTCAGGTGATCCACCTGCCTTGTACGCCCAAAGTGCTGGGATTACACGCATGAGCCACCACACCCGGCCCCTCTTGCAAGTTTTTAAGCAAGATGAAACTGAAAGAACTCTAAGCCCTTCAACCCCATCTTTGAGGACCGTGAATGAAGCTACCATCATTGACCAGCAACTGCAGACTACTGTAGACCTACACATGACTCACATAGCTTCAGTGATGCTAAGACTGAATCTCCTGCTTTTAACATTCCCCCTCACACACACAGAGTCCATGTAAACACTAGAGAATTGGGGCAAGGGAGGGGTAACTAATACATCTGCATTACTTGTAGAGCCTTAAAAAAATGGCTCTCTCACATTTTCTCATCTGTAAAACAGAATGGTAATATCTGCACTGTTTTCTTTACTCTTGAAGTGTGAAGATCAAATGAGTAAGTGCATATGAAAAGCCTCTGAAAGTGTCAATAGCTAGTTTGTCATTAATAATCTGTTTATAGTGAGTATTTACATCAGGTAGTCTTAATTTCTATAGACACTGTTCTTTTCAAAACAAGTCATTTTCTAGTGGAAGAATGTTTCATCTGATATTTGGATTATGTATTTAATTCTAAAGGTGAACATATCTCCTGGAAGCACACTTATTTCAGATCTCCCTTTATAGCAAGGTATCCCACCTATAGATTTAAAAGTAATGAGAGGGTTTATTTTAAAAATTAAATCATCTAAATCAACTTAAGAGAAAACATAATACTAACATTTTAGTGGTCAACACAACAGTTATTAAACAAATCTCAGCTGATAAATGTTTATACTTTATTATTACAGCTATTAACAACACAACCTGTACAAAATTGTAATAACCCTGTTATCTATTTTTTATTAAAAAATTTTGGACATGACTTGATAATTTTATAGAATTTTAGGATGTTAAACTCAAATGGTTCTTATAAATCATTTCAACCATGTCTGAATTAAAGAAACCAAGGCCAAGAAAAGTTACGTTGCTTTTATAAGATTCTATAGTTTACCATTGGCAGGATTGTAACTTTAACTTACAGTCACATTACCAAATAATGAATTTTTACAACCTTTACAAAGAAACCATCTTCATTTTACATAGTAGAGAGAATATATACTGCAGTGATTAATGAATAAAAAGAAAAGTTTTTCTTCAAAACTAATAATTTAAATACAAACATATATACCCATAATTAGTCAAATGGTGTCCCACTGAGCATTAAATATGAATTAATTCCACAATGTACCAAAAAACCCACAATTTTAAAAATAAGCATGCAGTATATGCAGTGTATTAAACAGTACCTAAATTATTTGAATTTAGTTTTAATTCAAATACTAATTCTAAAAGAGAATTAATGAAAATTATCTAATAACGGATTCTAAGACCTCCAGAAAGTATCAATTATGTGTCTGTGTATTCTGTAAAATATCTGAGTCTTTACAATTTGGTATATACCATGAAATACTATGCAGCCATGAAAAAGGATGAGTTCATGTCCTTTGCAGGGACATGGATGAAGCTGGAAATCATCATTCTCAGCAAACTAGCACAAGAACAGAAAACCAAACACCGCACGTTCTCACTCGTAAGTGGGAGCTGAACAATGAGAACACATGGACACAGGGAGGAGAACATCACACAATGGGGCCTGTCGGGGGTTGGAGGCTAGGGGAGGGATAGCATTAGGAGAAATACCTGGTGGAGATGATGGGTTGATGGGTGCAGGAAACCACCATGGCACGTGTATACCTATGTAACAATCCTACACATTCTGCACATGTACTCCAGAACTTAAAGTATAATAATCTAAAAAAGAACAAAAAATCTGAGTCAACCTAAACTATGTCTAAGGTTTCTTTGAAATGAAAACTATACTACACTTATGAAAATAACTTTTAAACATGGTACTTTACAATTTAAAATGTGACTATATTTTAAGCTACTAGATTTCTAGGACAAATTCTTATTTCTTAACCTGACTCTATACGTGTTCAATGCTTTCAATAGAGTAATTTTTTTCTTCCTTTAGATAATCATCATTAATCTGCCACAAAATCATGTTGATGGAAAAAGAAGGATAGTAGATGATTCAATAAAAGCAGTTATAATCTTAACAAGATTCTAGTTCAATGGCACTAAAATAGGAATTGGGCATTCTATGTAGTAAATTACACAGGATAAAGACTGAATAATATATATTGCAGGAAAAGAAATTTGTTTTCAATTTTTATTCCTTGGTATAAAATAAATAGGAAAACCTCTTTTAGGAGAAATTCACAAAATGTGAATCAATTTTATGATGTTGATCTAAGAGGCCATAAAATACTGAGTTGAAATTTATCATCAAATTCTACTATGTAGGGAGGTCAGCATTCAGCACTACATTTACTGACAAAGAAATAGGAAATTATATGAGTTCTATTATCCCCTTTGAGGGACTGGTGTGAGTGGCATCAAGGGGACCTCAACCTCTTAGACTAAATAAAGGCACATGATAAAGCTATGGCAATGCCCAATACCTTATATGCCTGGGGGGGTGCCATGCCACGACTGGTATCATAGGATGACTGGATCATGTTGGGCTTCTGTCCTGTTAGTCATCTAAAACACCAGGCTTTGATGTAATCAGGAGTGTAAAATATCTGTAGCTCCCATAGGATTTGAACAGAAATTGAATGAGCTCCAACATCTGTACAAAACTCATTTAAGGTACTTGATATTTGAAAGCTGTTTCATAATGGTTGTGTTTATTACTCAGTTAATAGAAAGGTGCCATGTTCTGACCTTGCTTTGAGCTTGACCATCAGGAACAAAGTTTCCATACAACTTTATCTCCACTTCTCACAGAATTGCCTTTGCTTGGTTTTAATTCAGTGTCAAACTCTCTATTTTTATGGAGGATTAATTACAAAAATGAATTGTACAGGCTTTCCTTACTGGTTATAAAACTGTGCTTAAAGATACTGTACCTTCTGTTGCTTAATGTCCTCTATCCGAGGACACACATGATCAATTTGTGCTTTAGTTTAGTTCAACAACAACAAAAAAATCATCTTTGTAGATGGATGTGCATACTTTCATTTGTCAGGAGATGAAGGCCATGTTTCTTTATTTTTTTTTCTTTTTAAATCTTAGCCAGATGAAAACACAGCATCAAATTATTTACCAAATACTGTAATTCAATTCTGGTCCTGAAAACATTTCACTTTTTCTCCTAACTGTATACTTTCAATCGACAGTTTTGAACTCTTTTTAAATCAGTAAACTTCCTTAAAACTCTCTTTTCAATCCTGGCTGCTTCTGCTCCATTTATTTGCCATTCTCTTTGCCTTTAATTGGAAGGCCAATCCCATGCAGATATCGAGTCTAAAGTGACCAGGAGAATGAATACATTGGGAAGCCTCACCTAATGAGAATTCCTGGTCTGAGAAAAGATGATGCAGTATTCTGTGAACTGGGATGGATCACGGATATCCAAATCCCCACTTACAGCAGGTTTCTCTTCTTCATCTTTTTTTCTTATTGTGAATCCAGTCTGGAAAACTGTGTTTTTGCCTAAGTGTCAAAATAAGCATACCATGTTCCTTTCTTAAGATGGAGTCTTACTCTAGACACAACTGACTTTGTTAGAATCCTGATAACAAGTGTAATAGACAATCTATGTTCATACAAGGAAGATTCTGAGGTCTGTATCCCCAGGTGATGACCGATATCCTCCAAATCAGAAAATTACTGAGGAAACTAATGTAGCTATTTACTCAAGCTTAAATATGATTGCCACTAAGACACCACAGCTGCCAGATTCCTCACCTGCTATACTGAATATACTTGTTTATTGATGGCTCAAGTGTATGATTTGTCATTTCTTTTTCAGGCCATTCCAATCCAAGTAAACTTTTATTACTGCCTATAATCCTAGTACATTTCCTTAGTCAACTCATTCTCTGACTTCCTCAGGCAATTATTTCCTATCTTCTATTCTTTCCTGAACCGCTGAATATCCTCTCCCACTTTCCATGCACATGAAGACATTCTCATTAGATAGCATCTTCAACTTCACAAAATATATCATAGTAAACCTATTTTTACTAAGATATCACCTCCACTTGCACCTTAGATCCCATTTCTCCTCCTGCCAAGGTCATTCCCTCTTCAAGTATTCTCTCTTTACTGGATCTTGTTGTAAGCACACAAATATGCTGTTGCTTCTTCCATCTTAAAAAATATTCTTTTGAGATCATTTCCTTATTTTTCTATTCTCTTTTAAAGAAAAACTTCAATTGCCCACACTTCCTGATTCTATTTTCACACTCACTGGCTCTGTCTGGAACTCACTTCTATCCAGGATTTCATCTCAGCCACTTTACTAAAACAGCTCTTGTCGAGTTAATCAATGACCTCCACATTACTTCTAATGTTTCATTTTTCATGTCTTCATATTATTTGACTTCCTGGAACCTTCTAGACATTCATTTGCTTTTTCTTGCATTGCCTCAGTTGGTCATTGGTTTCTGGAGCACCACACTTCCCTAGTTTTTCTCATACCAGACCATTCTCTATCTCCTGTGATGAATGCCATTCCTTCCCCAACGTATAAATATGGAAGGACCCTGGGACTTACGCCTAGTAACTTGTCTTTATCTCTGTTAACTCCTTAGATGACCCCATCCAGTTTCACTGGCTTTAAATACAATCTTTACGCTGAAGACTAAAATTTTACTTCAGACTCAACTTCTCCCATAAACTTCAGACCTATATGCAAAGGTCTTCACTTGAGTGAGCTTCTTTAAACAAAATCATTACAACCATTTCTCCCTTAGGCTTACCCATTTTAGTAAAGAGCACTGGCATGTGTGCACATTGTTCTTAGTGTCTCACTATATATCACATCCCACGTTAAGTCCATCAAGAAGTTTTGTTATCAAATAGTAGGTCTTATTCATTCTTTCTATTTCTTTGTACCCATTAACCCACAAAAATTAAAAAGAAAAAATAAGTTTTGTTAAAGCAGCACATAAATTCTACCACTTCTGGTTTCCTCCTCTGTTATTGCCCCATTCCACACCACCATCATTCCCTAGAACAAGGTCACAGCATGCTAAATGGTTTCCTGCTTGTTCTCTGGTCATTTCTTCATGGAGCAAAAATAGCAATCCCTTTAAGACATTGAAGATAATTATTCTCTGTTTAATACCCTTCTGGATCTTCCCATGACACTTAGAAAAATATCCAAAGTCTTTTTTCTAAATGTACAGAGTTCTACAATTACTTGGGCTAGCCTAGACTAACTCTCCATCTGCATCACTTATCACCTTCACTCTGATTCACTAATTCCAGCTACCTTGTCCTCTGGCTATTTCTGTCATCAACAAGCATACCCTTATCTCAAAGCCTTTGCACTGGAGGTTTCCTCTTCCTGGAATGTTCTCTCTTTAGGTATCTGCTCCTTGACTTTATTCGGACTTCAATTCAAATGTCACTTCCTTCAAGATGCCTTCGGACATAGAATATATTCAACATTACCTCAAAACTCTCTGTAGAAGACATTAGGTGAAAATGTTCTAAAATACAGTATGCAAAACTCACAGTAGTGTTACCTGGGAAACTGGCAGATAGTTGTCAGAGAGAACAAGGGTGTGCCTCTCACATATGTTAACATATAACTAATAGTATTCTCAGATGCTAAATATCTCATTCCAGATATACTCACCCCACTGACATTATTTGGAGACTATTTGTTGGAAATTCTTGCATTTTATGGTTGAACTCATAAACAACTTGGACAGCATATCAAAATGCTCATATCCTTTTGCTCTTGAGATAGGTGTTACAGAATAATATGTGGGGTCCAAATACAATTTATAGTGTCTGTGATCATGAGTGACTTGTTCAATGCTATATCCTCAATGACTTCATCGTTAAAAAGGAAAAAATATACCTAATAAAATTGCCTGAAAACTAGAAATTTACGAGTAACCTAAGATGAATCTTGACAAATTTGATACCATGTTTGTCGGGTACAAATAATGACATACAACTGTCAACAACTATTTAGGCACAGGTCATATATCAGTTACTTTACTACAATATAACACTATAGAATTCTGGAAGGGTTAATATATTCATCAAGTTCTTACTTTACTACCATATAGGAAAGAAATAATTTTAAAAAGAAAGAACTGTTTCATATTCAAAGAATATAAGCTGTTATAATAAAATAAATCTATATGGTTATTTATTGGCATAAAACTTTCCTTGAAGTAATTTTAAAATTCTGATATTCATGTAGCAGTTACATCAAGCTAATTCCAAACTAGTAAGCAAATAATTCTTGTTTCACATTATTTCATTGTTTCGTTGCTTATAGTCCAGTTAATGCCTGTCAATTTTTATAAGTTACATGATAAATCAATGATAGATTAAAAATAAAAAGAAAGAAAATAATTACAACTCAAACATAAGTATCAAGACTGATTTAATTTCTCAATCACTTTTAATGCTAATATTCTTTTTAAATGTTTTTATAAAATGAGTGTATTTAAGTGTTCTTCCAATCTTGAATTATTTATAAAAAGATTTTAAATGACCCCAGTTAGTACATTCTATTTAATTACCTGAGAAGTAGCAAAATCATCTTATTGCTGAAAGAAAATGATTAAATGTTAAGAACTACTAAACGTAATATTAATTCTTGGAGTATACCATCACAAAGCCAGCATAGATGTGGTTAACAAGAGAAATCCTTACCTTCTAGAATGGCTCATTCAAGTGTCCAGTGGCACAAATGGCATAGTACACCATCTGTGAGACGACACCCAAGGATTCTTGGATCTGGAATAAACCCCTTCCTGTTTTTCTCTCAAGGGCTTTCCTTATCGTGGACTATAAGAAAGTTTAACAACTCAGCTAACATGGCCTTTGTACGTTCTGGTTCAGACTTTTGGAACAGTCCCAGTTTGACCCCAGGAACTTTCTCTTTTTTACCTTCCTTTCTTCCTTCTCCTTCCCTCCCTCCCTCCCCCCTTCCTTCCTTCCTTCCTTCCTTCCTTCCTTCCTTCCTTCCTTCCTTCCTTCCTTCCTTCCTTCCTTCCTTCCTTCCTTCCTTTCTTCCTTCCTCCCTCCTTCCCTTCCTCCTTCCCTCCCTCCCTTCCAGCTTCAAGCTAAATCACAATTATTTTAAACACCCACTTTTACTCTTTCTAAAAATTCTTAACCCTTTAAAATTCTTACACTTTCATCTTTCTTGTTTTCTTGCATTCTTGTTTTCAAGAACATGGATTTTCACTGGGCTGTTCCCTAAGTTCCTGCATTTACCCTGGGCTTACTCTTGATTTCATGTCATTTGCAGAGCAGAGTTGGTTGACATTCCCCAAGACCAATCATGGTAAAGCCATTCTCTGCTCAGATTCCAATTTCTCCTGATACCTCAAATGTTTCAGGTGCCATGCTGAGGGAAAATGCCTTTCAGAATTTTAACTAATAAAATTTTACCACAGTTTCTACTTTACTTTTACATATCAATGTATTTTTCTCATTGGATTTCAAGAAGAAACCTACAGAAAATATAACTTTGCTTTTTTCTTTCTTAGATCATATTGTTTACTGTCTGTATGCTACCACTTCCCTTTTTTTCAAAAATTAAAAAAAAAAAAAAAAAGCTCTCTATTTGAATGTCAACTTAGCGAGCATAAGCTGAAATGTTTAGTTTCTGGATCCAGCATATGTGCCTTAAAGAAATGTGTACAACTCTGGGCCTTCAAACTGTTTAAGTGAAAGACATTTGTAGAGGAAAATCACATATAAAACTGGATCAGTTAACTATTGCTGCATAACAAACCATCCCAAAACATAGTGGCTTTAAACAAGAACCATTTACTTGATCATGAGCATCGGGCTTGAGCTCTGCTGGGTGGCTTCTCTGCTGATTTCTCCTAAGATCACTCATGTGGCTGCATTCATCTGATGGCTCAGCTGGGCCTGGATAATCCAAGATGGCCTCAACTATGCACCTGGAAGTTGGCACTGAATGTTGCCTGAATGAATGTTTTGGTTCTCTTCCATATGGTCTCTCATCCTCCAGGAATCTAGAAAAAGATTCTTCATGTAATTTCAGCAATGTTCCAAGAGAATGAAAGTGGAAGCAGCAAAAATTCTTAAGGCCTAGGCTTGCAAGTCACACAAGTCACATCATTTTGCCAAAGCAAGTCTCAAGGCCACTCAGATTCAAGGACTATGGGAATAGATACCATTTACTATGGGATAAATGGCAGCATCACACTGCAAATGAATCAAGGCAGTATAATTTATTGGAGTTCATTATTAAAAAAACAAAATGATTTCTGTCTTAATAAGAACTATCATACTTTTATCCATAAAACACAATTATGACTTAAGTGTATTCTTCCAAACTAGACTGTAAGCATATTAAGGGTTAACATCCTACCCTCCACACCTTGGGGCCCACAGCATTTAGATGAGCATCTTCACATAGTATGAGTGCAAATATTAATAGTAATAATAAAAATATAGTAGTAGTACTAGTACCAGTAGAAGTTATAGCTAATATTTATTATTTCACTATATCTTTGCCCAAATTACTTCATTTAATGCTTACAACAAGACTCACAGGAAGGTGTTGTTTTCAGTCAAAAGATAAGAAAGCTGAACCTTAGCAGGAAGAAATAACACAGCCATGATTGTAACAAGCAAAGGTGAGATTACAAACCAAGTCTGCGTGACACTGAGCCCATCATTTTGACCACTACGTTACACTGCCTTAGTTGAAGACAACTCTGGGACTGTGACACAAATTGTTTTGTCTAACTCCAGGCAGAAATATTCACATGCCACAGGTATACTTGAGTCTTTTATCTACTACTTCATACATTTTTCCTTAGTTATTAGTTTAGATGTTGCAAGTCCTGAAGGTGTCCAAAGGTGATTCATTTCCATTTCAATTTCAACACATTTTGAGTCATTTTATCCATCTATGGGGAAAACAGATTGTTGTTTTTATTTTGATTTTGTTTTCTTAAAAAAGAAAACGTGGTTTACTAGGTAAAAATAACATAAGTATTTGCCTGGGGACATCTCCTTTGGCCGACAAGCTGTTTGTAGAGTTCAATTCCCATCAGTTCAGCAGTTGAGATTAATGATGTGGGAAGGGTTTGAACACTCCAGGTAGGAGAACGGGTGATTTAACAGTAAAGCTGTGCAAATCAATCTACCTCACATCTCACAGTCATCTTGTGAGTTTACAGAAAAAGAAAAGGTAAGAAATAAAAAAGGGATATGGGGAGAAAAAAATAATACTTATTTCAACATAGGGAGTTATATGTGATATAGGCTTACTTTTCATATTTATCTTTTTATTTACTTTTATCACAATATGTATTTGTTACCAAAAACTCCACCATAATGTACCCACCACTGATGGGAATTTGTACCTAACACAGATAATTCCCTTCATGTTCAGAGCCCTAGTTCTAAATGAGAGGTAGGCTGAACTTCTAGCTGTGGGCAAGAAATAAGAGGAAAAAAGAACGATGCTAAATACGATCCTCCGGGCAATGAAAACTTGGAGCAGGAGAGGGTAAGGATGGCTTCCTCTGTTCTCAGGATTTGGGCAGCCTAATTTTCTCTGATAAGACCAAAAAAAAAAAAAAAAAAAAAAAAAAGTGGGAGGGCTTCCATTTAACCTGAGTATTCCTGAAAATAAGACATTCTGGAAAACCCAACCAGGCACAGAAGGCAGAACTGTTCCCAGACAGCACCAAGGTGGATTTGAATCATATGGTCTGACTCCAAAGCTCAGTTAGCTGCTATACAGGCTCACCTTGGTCATCTTGGTCTTTTTGCACAATGACACAATCCTACTTTTTGGAAATTTAGAGGGCATTATTTCTCAAGTTATAAAAGAGTTGTACTTTATATAATTATAAGGGAAGGTATGGGAGAAAAATATATGGGAAAAATATGTGTTAGTAATAGCAACACAAACTAAAAAGTGTCTACTGTGGTGAAGACGCTAGCTGTGCCATAATGTCCTTTTTTGTCTTCTCCCATGCTAATAGAATATTAGTCAGTTTTTGCTGACTCATAGCTTCCCAAAATAAAGGCAATATTTCTCAGGTTCTCTTGCTACTAGGTATGGCCATGTAGCACCTTACTCTGGACAAACGGATATAAGAAAGATATAAGTGGAATAATTCTGTATTCATTTCTAAAAGCTTTCCCTGTAAGACACCTGGATGTTCTCCTTGCCTCTTTCTTGTTTATGGGGATATGAGAGCCACCACTCTTGCAGTTATATCAAATCTTAATTACCAGAATTGACACCTTAAGAGACAGTAAGAAAATACAGAAGGCACCTGGGACCCTGAAGACTGTGTGACAGAACTATCATACTAGCTGTTTGTGAGACACTGTCATGTGAGAGAGAACTAAATGTCTTTCATGTTTGAGTGACTGTCATTTTGATTTTCTTTTGCTTTCAGCCAACCTAGTTCCAGGCAATATACCTAAGAATAAAATTAATAAGAAATGATGGACATACATGATTATCTGAATCAGTAGAGAATCATGC
Source organism: Macaca thibetana thibetana (assembly GCF_024542745.1). Classification (NCBI taxonomy): domain Eukaryota; kingdom Metazoa; phylum Chordata; class Mammalia; order Primates; family Cercopithecidae; genus Macaca; species Macaca thibetana. The sequence goes on along the minus strand of NC_065582.1, from coordinate 25,442,477 downwards.
TGATTTTTTTTTTATAATTTCAACTTTTTTGTTAGGTTTAGGGACTACAGGTGTAGGTTCGTTACATGGGTATATTGCTTAATCCTGAGGTTTAGGATGTGAATGATCTCGTCACCCAGGTAGTAAGCATATTACCTAACAGATAGTTTTTCAAATCTTGTCCTACTCCCTTCCCCTTTACTAATAAAGTGTGTCCCCTGTGTCTATTGTTCCATTTTTATGTCCGTGAATACCCAACATTTGGCTCCCACTTATAAGTGAGAACTTGCAGTATTTGGTCTTCTGTTCCTGCATGAGTTGGCTTAGGATAAGACACTCCAGCTGCATCCATGTTGCTGCAAAGGACATGATTTCATTCATTTTTATGGTTGTGTAGTGTTCCATGCTGTATATGTACCACATTTTCTTTATCCAATCCACCACTGATGGGCACTTAGGTTGATACCATGTCTTTGCTACTGTGAATAATGCTGCAATGAGCATAGAGTACATGTGTCTTTTTAGTAGAGTGATTTATTTTCCTTTGGACATATACCCAGTAATTTCTGGGCCAAATGGTAGTTCTGTTTAAGTTCTTCGAGAAATCTCCAAACTGCTTTCCACAGTGGCTCAACTAATTTACATGCCTACCAACAGTGTATAAGAATTCCCTTTTCTTCACAGCGTTGCCAACATCTGTTGCTTTTTTACCTTCTGATTTTCTGGTTGAGAAGACTCAGTATTACAAAGACATAAGTTATTCCAAAATTGACTTGTAAATTCAATTCAAACAAAAATCTCAATTAGATTTCTTAATGAATCTTAATAAGATCTATTTTTTGGCCGGGCGCGGTGGCTCAAGCCTGTAATCCCAGCACTTTGGGAGGCCGAGACGGGAGGATCACGAGGTCAGGAGATCGAGACCATCCTGGCTAACACGGTGAAACCCCGTCTCTAATAAAAAATACAAAAAAAACCTAGCCGGGCGAAGTGGCGGGTGCCTGTAGTCCCAGCTACTCGGGAGGCTGAGGCAGGAGAATGGCGTGAACCCGGGAGGCGGAGCTTGCAGTGAGCCGAGATCTGGCCATTGCACTCCAGCCTGGGTGACACAGCAAGACTCCGTCTCAAAAAAAAAAAAAAAAAAAAAAAAAAGATCTATTTTTTAATGTGATCCATTAAAAAACTTGCAATTCTGAATTATGTGGAAAATTAAATGTATAAAAATATCAAAAAAGGATAATAAATAGAGATTTGTTTTTTATTATATTAAACTATACTCTAGAATATGATAATTAAAATAGTGTATTAGTGGCATAAAAAGTACAATATATCAATGAAACAAAAGTACATAACTATACATCTGTATGTTATATAAACATATACTATATACATAGGTAAGCATGGATATTTCATATATGTTTAATACATATATAAAACAATATAGTATATGTATGTAAAGATATGTAAATATAACTATATGCTTAGTATTTTTTAAAATAGGAGAAATTAGAGATGTTGAGGCAATTAGCTGTATATTTGGAAAAAACTAAGTTAGATATTTACTTCATATAATTTTCAAAAACAAATTCCAAATAGATTAAATATCTAAATATCAAAAACAAATCTAAAAAAGTAACTAGAAGCAATACAGGAAAAATTTTTTTGATTTTTTTTTTAAATTTTAAGTTCTGGGATACATGTGAAGAATGTGCAGGTTTGTTACATAGGCATACATGTGCCATGGTGGTTTGCTGCACCTATCAACCCATCATCTAGGTTTTAAGCTCCACATGCATTAGGTATTTGTCCTAATGCTCTCCCTCCCCTTGCTCCCCACCCCTGACAAGCCTTGTTGTGTGATGTTCCCCACTCTGTGTCAAGATAGACTGGATAAAGAAAATGTGGCACATATATACCATGGCATATTATGCAGCCATAAAAAAAAAGAATGAGCTCATGTATTTGCAGGGACATGGATGAAACTAGAAGCCATAATTCTCAGCAAACTAACACAGGAACAGAAAACAAAACACTGCATGTTCTCACTCATAAGTTGGAGTTGAACAAGAAAAATATTTTAAAATATAATTCTGTGTTGGAAGAGCTCTTCCAATAACCTTCAACAGTCATAAGAAAGAAGTAACTGATTTCATTATATACAAATTTAAAACTTCTTTTCAGTGAGTGTCATGGGAAAATATCAGCAACAAATTTTGAAAAATTATTTTTAACATATATATGGCTTGTTGTAACAAATAAATGATATATTTCTATAATATGTAAAGAACTCTTATAAATCTAATACAAATGGGCAAAATTTCCAAGCAAAGATTTATCAGAAAAAATACAAATAATTTATAAATTTAAAAATAGACAAATATACTTAAAATATATAAATACACTTAAAATTTAAAAGAAGAAATTCAAAAAATATATATAAAATATCAAGTTTTGGGGTATTAGATTGCACAATATTTTAAAATTGATAAAATGTTGTTTTAGAATAGGTATCGATGGAATTACGTGAAAGTGATCTGGCAACATCTTTTAATACTTAAAATATACATATTTTTGGCCCAGCAATTGTACTTCTAGGAATACATTTCACTCACAAAACAGTATCACTCATGTACACAAATATATGTGTAGGGATATCTGTTGCATCATTGTTCATAACAATCTTAATAAAGATTGAAATTCTATTTATAATAGAGATTTGTATAATTTTCCAAAAACGTGAAGAAAATAAACAAGAAAAAAAAATCAAGTCAGCAGAATATGTATTAGGCTGTTCTTGCATTGCTATAAAGAAACACCTGAAACTGGGTAATGTATAAAAAGATGTAATTGGAACACGGTTCTACAAGCTATACAAGTATGAAGCCAGGATGTGGTTGGCTTCTGGGGAGGCCTCAGGGAGATTTTACTCATGGTGGAAGGCAAAGTAGGAGCAGGCATGTCACATGCCTAAAGCAGGAGCTAGAGAGCGAGACTGGGAGGGAAATGCCACACACTTTTAAATGACCAGGTCTCTCGAGAACTCACTTGCTATTGTGAGGACAGAACCAAGCCATGAGATCCACTCCCATGACCCAAATACCTCCCACCAGGCCCCACCTCCAACACTGGGATTACAATTCAATATGAGATTTGTTGGGGACATATATTCAAACTATATTAGACTATGAATAAAATGTTCCCATATATGTAAACAAGAAAACTAAACCTCCACACCAAATTTAGGAATGAAGTAAGAAGAAGGAAATGTGATTAAAGAAAACATGTGCTTTTTACATGTGCTTTCATCTTATTTCAATTGTTCTGATACTTATTACTCATGTAATTACATATATAAATGCAAACTTTAAAAGTGTTTAAATCTGAATGAAAAAAGTTCAGTAGGATATGGGGATTAAAGGAAAATCTACAATTTTAGAAAAGAAAGATGCTGCATGTCAAAAAGCGATCCCCAAACTACAAGCTAAAGTTTGGCATTTCCTACTATAAACATGCTGCTCATGTGGGCAGTCTCGGGGGCTTTGTGCTGCTAAGGAACTCCAGGCCCCACCTGACTATTTTTAAAGGTCTAAAACCCATTCCCCTCCAAATGCAAGATTTATTTATATCCTCCTAAATGATGTTATCTTAACAAAAGAAACATTCCCAGTGCTGATAATGTTTTGAAGTTAAAGAACAAGCTTGGCTAAGAGTGTCAAGAAATATCTTAAGATTAAAATAAATCCAAATGACAAAAAAAAATCACAGCTTTAACTGTATATAGCATTGTTGCAGTATTAATCAGTGAATTTAGATACTGGAAAAACTGAAAATTCCATTAGCATATGTCCTAGTAAAGTATATTGATACTGTAAATTCAGATGAATGGCTCAATTTAATCATATGTAATAAACGATCACTTATTTTATATATCGGAAATAGCAGAACAAAAATGTCTAAAAGCTCTTAGCAAAGGTTTCAAAATAACTTAACTAAAAAATAAGAACATCAAAAAGTTAATTCACCATGATCAAGCAGGCTTTATTCTTAGGATGCAAGCTCAGTTCAACATATGCAAATCAATAAATGTGATTCACCACATAAAAAGAATTTTTAAAAAACCATACAATCATTGCAATAGATGCAGAAAAAGCTTTGATAAAATTTAACATCCCTTCACGATAAAAACCTTCAATGAACAAAGCATCAAAGGAACACATCTCAAAATAATAAGAACCACCTATGACACACCCACAACCAACATCATACTGAACAGGCAAAAGTTGGAACCATTCCTCTTGGGAACTGCAACAAGATAAAGATGCCTATTCTCACCATTTGTATTCAACATAGTGCTGGAAGTCCTAGCCAAAGCAAAAACATGAGAGAAAGAAATAAAAGGCATCCAAATAGGAAATGAAGAAGTCAAACTATCTCTCTTAATTAACAATATGATTCTATACCTAGTAAACCCTAAAGACTCTGCCAAAAGGCTTCTGGAAATGATAACCAATTTTAGCAAAGTTTCAGCATACAAAATCAACATACAAAAATTAATAACATTTCTTATGCCAATAACATTCTGTCTGACAGCCAAATCAAGAACACACATTCATTTATATTAGCCACAAACCCAAAAACAAAAAACCTAGTAATATATTTAAAGAAAATGAAAGCTCTCTACAAGGAGAACTAAAAGAACACTGCTGAAAGAAATTAAAGATGACATAAATAAATGAAAAAACAACCCATGCTCATGGATTGGAAGACTCAAGATCATTAAAATTGCCATACTGCCCAAAACAATTCATAGATTTACTATTATTCCTATCAAACTACCAAGATCAATTTTCACAGAATTAGACAAAACTGTTCTAAAATTCATAAGGAACCCAAAAGGACCCAAATAGCCAAAGCCATCTTCAGCAAAAGGAACAAAGCCAGAGGCATCACATTACCTGACTTAAAACTATACTACAAGGCTACAGTAACCAAAACAGCATGGTACTGGTACAAAAACAGACAGACCAATAGGACCAAATAGAGAACCCAGAAATAAAGCTGCATTATCTGATCTTCAACAAACTTGACAAAAATATGCAATGGGGAAAATATTCCCTATTCAATAGATGATACTGGAATAACTGGCATCCATTTACAGAAGAATGAAACTGGACCACTACCTATCACCATATTCAAAAATTAAGATGGATTGAAGACTTAAATGTAAGACATCAAACTACAAAAATCTTAGATGAAAACCTAGGAAATATTGTTTTCCATGTAGGCCTTGGCAAAAAACTTATGGCTAAGTTCCCAAAAGCAATTGCAACAAAAACAAAATTGATAAGGGGCCCTAATTAAATGAAAGAGCTTCTGCACAGCAAGAGAAACTATCAAGGAAGTAACCATATAACCTATACAATTGGAGAAAATATTCACAAACTGGCATCTAACTAGCATTTAATATCAAGAATTTATAAGAAACAAACAAATCAACAAGCAATAAACAAATAATCCCAATAAAAAGTGGGAAAAGCACATGAACAAACACTTCTTACACACAGCCAACAAACATGAAAAAATGCTCCCCATCACTAATCATCAGAAAAATGTAAATCAAAACCACAATGAGATACCATCTCACACCAGTCAGAATGGATATTATTAAAAAGTTTAAAAATAACAGATTTTGGTGAGGCTGCAGAGAAAAGGGAACATGTATACACTGTCAGAAGGAATGTAAATTAGTTCAGCCACTGTGGAGAGTAGTTTGGCAATTTCTTAAAGAACTAAAAGTTTCACTACCATTTGACCCAGAAGTGCCACTACTGGGTACATACCAAAAGGAAATTCTACCAAAAGGAGACTTGCATTTGTATGTTCATTGCAGTGCTAATCACAATAGTAAAGATATGATATCAACATAAGTGTTGACTGGGTGCAGTGGCTCACACCTGTAATCCCAGGACTTTGGGAGGCTGAGGTGGGAGGATCGCCTGAGGTCAGGAGTTTGAGATCAGCCTGGCCAACACAGTGAAACCCCATCTCTACCAAAGCTACAAAAATTAGCCAGGCATGGTGGCACACACCTGTAGTCCCAGCTGCTTGGGAGGCTAAGGCAGGAGAGTCACTTGAATCTGGGAGGCGGAGGTTGCAGGGAGCCCAAATCATGCACTCCAGCCTAGGCTCCAGAGCAAGATTGTCAAAAAACAAACAAACAAAAACAAAACAAAACAAAACAAAAACATAAGTGTCCATCAATGGTAGGTTGGAGAAAGAAAATGTGTATGGTACTTGTCTACCATGGAATACTACACAGCCATAAAATGAAATGAATTCATGTCCTTTGTAGCAACATGGGTGTCACTGGAGGCCATTCTCCCAGGCAAACTAATGCAGGAACTGAAAACCAAATACTGCATGTTCTCACTTACAAGTGAGAGCTAAATATCGGGTACATATGGATCTAAAGATGAGAACAGTAGACACTGAGGACCACTAGATGGGGGAGAGGACTACTAGAGGGAGACAAGGTCTGAAAAACTACTTGTTGGGTGCTATGCTCACTACCAGAGTGATTGGTTCAGTCACACCTCAAACCTCAGCATCACACAATCTACTTTTGTAACAAACCTATACATGTACCCGTGATTCTAAAAAAAAGTTGCAATATATATATATAGATGAAGGAAAAATTATTTAATTATTTTATTACTACAATAGACTATTAGTCTTTTAGACTGCTTAATGAGATCTGTCTATAACTACTGATTATTAAAATATTTTTCATGTCTTATGTAAGAATCTTGCAAATGTTTTATCTGATCTAAACATAGAGTTTCAATGACATAGAAAAGATATTTACTTTTTCACTATATAAACATGGAAACTAATGCTTGACAAATAAAGCAGTTATTCCATTACAGACACACCTCATTTTACTGCTTTGTGCATGATTGTGTTCCACAGGTATTGCATATTTTACAAATTAAAGATTTCTAGCAACCCTGGGTCAAGCAAGTCTGCTGACAGCATTTTTCCAATAACATGTGCTCATTTCATGTCTCTGGGTCACATTTTGGTTATCCTCCCAATATTTCAAACTTTTTCATTCCTACTGTACCTGTTATGGTGATCTGCAATCAGAGATCTTCAATGTTACTATTGTAGTTGTTCTGGGGCAACACAAACTCTACCCTTGTAAGATGGCTAATGTAACTGAATATGTGTATGTTGTGCCTGCTCCACTGGCTGTTTCCCTTATCTCTCTCCCTCTCCTCAGAGGAGACAACATTATTTCTACCTACATAGATAGAGAATCTACTATTCTCAGAGACACAACAGTATTAGTATTAGGCCAGTTAATAACCCTATAATGGCCTTCAAGTATTCAAGTAAAAGGAAGAGTTGGGATGTCTCACTTAAAAACAAAATCTACAAATGATTCAGCTTAGATAGAAAGGCATGTTAAAAACTGAAATACACTGAAAACTAGGACCCCTGTGCCAGACAGTTTACCAAATTGTGAATGCAAAGAAAAGAAAGTGAAAAATGCTACTCCAGTGAACATACGAAAGATGAGAAGTGAAACAGCCTTATTTCTGACATGGAAAATGCTTTACTGGTCTGGATAAAAAATCAAACCAGTCACAATATTCCTTTAAGCCAAAACTTAATCCAGAGCATGGCCCCTAACTCTTTTCAACTCATAAAGGCTAAAGGAAGTGATAACGTTGCAGAAGAAAAGTTTGAAGCCAGCAGAGGTTGATTCATTAATTTTAAGGAAAGAAGCTATCTCTAAAACATAAAAGCACAAGGTGAGGCAATAAATGCCGACATAGAAGCTGCAGCAAATTATCCAGAAGATCTATCTAAGATAATTGATGAAGGTGGCTACACTAAATAACATATTTTCAATATAGAAAAAATAGTTTTATATTGAAAGAAAATGTCATCTAGAACTTTTATAGCTAGAAAGGATACCTGAATTCAAAGCATCAGAAAACAACCAACAAAATGCCAGGAGTCAGTCCACACCTATCAATACAAACCTGGAGGGTAAACAGTTTCAATTTCCGAATTAAAAGACATAAACCAGCTCAATAAATTTTTTAAAAGGACCCAGCTATATGCTGGGTCTTACAAGAAACTCACTTTACTTGCAAAGACTTTCTTTTCTTACAAGAAACTCACTTTACTTGCAAAGACTTTCTTTTCTTACAAGAAACTCACTTTACTTGCAAAGACTTTCTTTTCTTACAAGAAACTCACTTTACTTGCAAAGACATACATAAACTAAAAGTAAATGAATGGAAAAAGATATTCCATGCAAATGCAAATCAAAAAAAAAGCAGAAGTAGCTACACTTATCTCAGATAAAATAGTCGTTAAGCAAAAAACTGGAAAAAGAGACAAAGAAGGTCATTATATAATTATAAAGGGGTAAATTCAGCAAGAGGATATAACAATAGTAAATATGTATGCACCAAATATATAAAGCAAATTTAATAGATCTAAAGGGAAAGATATACTACAATACACAATAATAGTAGAGGCCTTAAATACTCCACTTTTGACAATGGATAAATCATCTAGGCAAAAGTCAACAATGGATAGATCATCTAGGCAAAAATCAACAAAATAATTGGAGGCAAATGATATTCTAGACCAAATAGACCTAACACATACTTACGGAATATTTTATCCAACTGCTACAGAATACACATTCTTCTCATCAGGAAATAGAACATTCTCCAGCATAGACCGTATGTTAGGCCAAAAAACTAGAAATAGGATATATCCCAGCAGTAAGTTTGCTAGTTCATGTGATCAACTGCCACATGATTCAGCAATGTCATTGCTGGAATACATCCAAAAGAAGAAAACAATCAGTATATCAAAGAAATAGCTGCATTCTCATGTTGATTACAGCACAATTTATAGTATCCAAGATGTGTTATCAATCTGTCTATCAACAGACGAATAGACTTTTAAAATGCGATACACATTAGAATATTATTCAGCCATGAAAAAGAAAGAAATCATATAATTTGCAACAGCCTGGATGGAACTGGCAGTCATTATGTTAATGAAGAAGCCAGGCACAGAACAACAAACATTACATATTCTCAGTCATATGTGGGAGCTAAAATCATGGATGTCATGGAGATAGAGAGTAGAACGGTAGTTACCAGCAGCTGGGAAGGGAAGAGGAGGAATAAAGAGAAGTTTGTCAGTGGGCACAAAGATACATAAAAGAAATAAGTTCTACTATTTGACAGTACAGTAGGAAAATTATAGTTAATAAGAACTTATTGTATATTTCAAATTAACTAGAAGATAAGAATTATAATGTCTCTAAAACAAAGATAAATGTTTAAGTGACAGATATTCCAATTTCCCTGATTTGATCATTACATATATCAAAATATCATATGTGTTCAAAAGATATGTACAACTCCCATGTTTCTTGCAGCACATAAATGATATAGCAATAAAAATAAAATAAAAGCAAAAACATAAAAAATACATTTTGTAAGACTATAGGAGCCATTGATAGTGATTCCTACGCTGGATCTGGGCAATGTAAATGAAAACCTTCTGGAAAGAAATCACCATTTGAGTTGCCATTAAGAACATTTGTGATTCCTGGGAGAAGGCCAAAATGTCAACATTAACAGGAGTTTTGGAAGGAGTTAATTTCTACCTACATAGATGACTTTGAAGGGTTCAAGGCTTCAGTGGTGGAAATAAGTGCATAGGTAGTGGAAATAGCAGGGGAACTAGACTTAGAAGTGCAACCTAAAGATGTGACTGAATTGCTACCATCTGATTATTAAACCTTATCAAATGAGGAGTTGTTTCTTATAGATAAGCAAAGACAATGGTTTCTTCAGATGGAATCTCCTTCTGATGAAGATGCTGTGAATATTGTTGAGATGACAGCAAAGGATTTAGAATATTACATAAACTTAGTTGGTAGAGCAGCAGCAAGCTTTGAGAAAATGGACTCTAAATTTGAAAGAAGTTTTGCTGTGGGTAAAATGCTCTCAAATAGCATTGCACGCTATGGGTAAATCTTTCATGAAAGGAAGAGTCAATTGATGCAGCAAACTTCATTGTTGTCCTGTTTTAAGAAATTGCCACAACCACCCTACCTTATGCAACCACTACCCTTATCGATTAGCAACCATTGACATTGAGGCAAGACCCTCGACCAGCAACAAGATTATGACTCACTGAAGGCTCAGATGATTGTCAGCATATTTTAGTCATAAAATATTATTAAAATAAGGCATGCACATTGTTTTTTTCAGACATAATGCTACTGCACACTTAATAGACACAGTGTAATGTAAACATTTTATTTGCACTGGGTAACCAATAATTTGTAGTGACTCACTTTATTGTGATATTTGCATTATTAAGGTGGTCTGGAACCAAACCCAGAGTATCTCCAAGGTATGCCTGCAGTTATCATCTCTCTATGAATCCAGAACAATTGCCTCAGAGGAGAAGCATGACATAGTAGAAAGGGTCAGAATCCTAACTCCAGTATCTACCAACTGTGTAAACATATGCTGTTTACTTACCCTTTTTGACCACTAGTTAAATTTTTAAAAATATAAGTAAATTGGTTGGCACATAGTTCATCTTTGCTAAAATAATAAGCTTTCTTCTCAGTAAGTGTGCCAATGTGCCTTGAGAAGATAAAAAAAAGTCATAGTTTTTGGAAATCTTTTGTGATCATTTACAGAAATAATAATCTAGAAATCATGCTTGGTTTAATAATCATGAAATAATCTAAATTGAGATTTCTGGGCCCCAACACAAAGCTACTAAATTGTTCCAAAATTATATGCAAAAATCTTTTTTAGATAATTCTGATGATTAGCCATCAAGGGGCAATACTATCCTAGACCTTTTAATAAATGCAAAGAAGCATATTTAAAATAACTGGCAATAAATTTCTTTAGAATTAAAATAGCAAGAATCAACTGTGAGAAATGGCACACATATATTTGCATCTTCTAAAGTCTGGTCTCTTTATTTTGGCCATATGTCTAGGTTCTGATGTTTTTACAGTGTATGCTAATATATATGTAACAAAGAGTAAATAAATGTCATTCTTGGCAAGTCTTGACAGTATCTTACTTCTCATTCAAGTAGATAGTCTTTATAATCTAATATTATCATTATAAATTCCTTAATATCATCACTTCTAGCCAATCAAAAGTGCTGTTCATTGAAGAAAAGCTACATTTTTGCATTACAAAATGTTGCTATTTGCTACATCTTGCTTAGAACTCCCTGTATCATTTATGACATATGACATTATAACGGAAAGACACACATGTGGAGCCACATACTGTGCTCCATTAACTCTATTTGTTTACTTAGTGAACGCTTCAGCCACTGCCTCTAAATAACTTCTCCTTTTTCTGGGTCAAGAACACAAAATGACAAATGGAGTGTAAGCAAGTTTACTGAAAATGATTCAAGAGTTACTTCTTATCTGAGGTTGCTATACATCCTAAGAATCAGAGCTCTGGAAAGGTCCTCAGGTATCCAGTTCATGCTCTTGAATACAGGTTAGACCTTATATCCAGCTAAAAAAGAAAACTTTTGAGACTACATATGGAAAAATGAGTGTGTGTGTATGTGTGTGTGTGTGTGTGAATGTGGCATGTAAAATGCAATAAAACAAAAAAAATCATGTTTTTAAATCAACGGTAACATATTAAAGAGCCTTTTCATAGTATAGAGAAATTACTCCTGGATATTACTAATTTTGTAACTACATACACTTCATTCAGTGGTTTGGAGTCATCAGATTGGTTAGTCAATTCTGTTTCCGAGCTTATCAACACCAGAGCTCTGCTTACCCAGGAACACAGCAATATGTAGCCTAAGTAATATGATTTTAAAGGCACTAAATTCTGTGTATCTTTTTTTTTTTTTTGAGATGGAGTCTCACTCTGTTGCCAGGTTGGAGTGCAGATCTTGGCTCACTGCAACTTCCATTCCCCCGATTCAAGCGATTCTCCTGCCTCAGCCTCCCGAGTAGCTGGGACTACAGGCACGTGCCACCATGCCCAGCTAATTTTTGTATTTTTTTAGTAGAGATGGGGTTTCACCATGTTGTCCAGGATGGTCTCCATCTCTTGACCTCATGATCCGCTCATCTCGGCCTCCCAAAATGCTGGGATTACAGGCGTGAGTCACCAAGCCTGGACTAATTCTGTGTATCTTAAAATATCTTTTTCACACTACATAATTTGAAGTGTATTTTCTCACCCTATTAATGGGTTAAATTCAATGAGGACTCTAGAGCTTGACTTCATGTCTTTGAATCCAGTGTCTAGCTGAGTAGTCATAGATAAGTTCCTTAAGCTCCTTGTGCTTCTCAACTATCTATTAAAACATAAATAAAACCATCCTTTAGGACTGTTGAGATAAAGTGAGATCATCCATTTACATAAAGCCCAACAAGCAAGGTCTGGCCCATTGTAAGTGCTCTGTGTTCGCTGTTAAATTTAATCTCATCATTATTTAAAAATCACCATGAAAACACTTGGCTGCAACGAGTCTCTAATTCTCTCCCATTATTATAAATTAATAGTAATTGTTAATAGTTTTTACCTGGAACCCTGGTAAAAAGAGATACAAAAGAGAAAAAAAATCATTGCAGCATTACAATAACAAACACCATGTACTTTTTCTACACTCAGTGTTTGAATCTCTTGATTCAAGATGTTCTTCCTATCAAAATTCTAACCTTTTGTGCAAATGCAGTTCAAATGATTTCCTTTTGCAGGCAGCTCCCCTGAGTATATTTCAACCCAAATATGAGGTTCCCCTTCCTTCTGGAAACAATAATGGCAGTTAACACATTGTTCTGATTTGCAAGGAAGTGTTCTACACATTTTAGGTGTATTAATGTATTTCGTCCTCGCAATATCCTATGAAGAAAGGGAAAGCTAAAGCCTGGGGTCACACACATAGCAAGTGGTGAAACCAGGGTTGAAATCTAGGCCTTGGACAGCAGGGGCTGGTGCTTGACCTCTGCTCCTCTTGTGAATGCTTCCAAAATTCATATTGTCTTTCTGACACCCACCTCTTCTGCTTTTTCACTGAGAAAAAAAGCGGAAGAGGTGGGTGTCAGAAAGACAATATATTTACTTTTTCACGAGTTTATAAATTTACCCTCCAATTAGATTATAATCTCATTGAGGGAAAAGATCAGACTTTATAAAGCTTGGGTTCTCCCAAAATACCCACCGCAGCAATAGTAGTTCCAAAATTTATCTGTAGATAGGATTAGCAGCACCTGTTGTTGAAGGGGAAGGCAAGGGTAGTCTAGGGGATTTGTCTTAAAACGTCATTTTCAAAGCAACAGTTTTTACTTAGTTTACTTGTTTCTTTGGGGCATTTATGGTAGTGGAGAGGCTGATAAAATTTTGGGTTGATACAGATCCTCAATTACCCCTTGGCCCCAATACTGTACAATAGTGCTATGTATATAGGAGGCACTTAATGAATACTTAGTGTATTATTTTATTAATTCAGAAAGCCTCAAGTGACAAAGAAATGCCACAGTGCCTTCATAGATACTAAGGAGAACGTTATTTCTAGGGGAAAAAAAATGGACAGGTTGCCCCACCCATGAACAAGGTAACAATGACTTCCCTGCTCCAGTTCCCATTCCAGAATATACAAGTACAATAATCTAAGGCTACTCTCAACCAGTTTCAGGCAGATGGTAACCTTAAAAAGGAAGTCTATTCTTAGGAATTAAAATCAAGATTTTACAGCACAATAAAGTCCAAGACCATATATTTTTCCTCTATAAAATTTTCAGAAAGGAGCCAGAATTTAATTAAACTGCCATTATTCCTGAATTATATATTCTGTTTCTATTATTTCCAAAGTTCTCTGTTATCTTTTTGTTTTTAGCAAAAAATAAAGGAAGATGAAGAGAGGAAGGAGGAAAAGGAAAACAAGGAGGAAATGGTGAGGAGTAAGAATGGAAGAGGGAAAGGAGAAAGAGGAGGAGGAGGTGAACAATGAGGAAGAAGTGGAATAGGAGGAGGGGGATGAAGAGGAGGGGGAGAAAAAAGGAGAGGGATGAGGAAGACAAGGAGAAGGAGGAGGGAGCTGAGGAGGAGGAGAGGAAAGAGGAAAAGGGATAGTACAAGGGGTAGGAGAAAGCGGAGGAGAAGACTACCAGAGGAAAAAGCACCTTCAAGGGAAACTTCAGTCATTTAAATCTGTTTCCCATCTCAATGCAAGGGAATATGTCAGCAAGAGGGGACCACATTAGAAGACAGGAATTTATAGTATTTGACATCAGGCAGATCTGGTTCACTTCCTGGTTCTACTACTTAACTACCTGTACGAATGAAATTAAATTACTTAATTGTTTTAGTTCAGGCTACTGTAACAGAATACCATAGACTGAGTAGCTTAAACAAAGGAATTTATTTTTTACAGTTCTGGAGGCTGAGAAGTCTAAGATCAGGGTGCCAGCAAAGTCGATTTCTGGTGAGGCCCTCTTCCTGGTTTGTAAGTGGTTGACTTCCCTTTGTATTCCTGTATGCGAAAAGAGAGTGAGAGCATTCGCTGGGGACTCTTTTATAAGAAGACTAATTGCTTTCATGAGAGCTCCACCCTCATGCCTTAATTACCTCCCAAAGGCCCCATCTCCAAATACTATCACATTAGGGATTAGGCTTCAACATAGGAATTCTGAAGGGACAAAAACATTCAGCCCAAAACATTACCTATCCTCAGCTTCAGTCTTCTCTTCCATAAAATGGAGACACTAACACCAACATATCTTAGTGAATTAAATAAAATAATGTCTATTAAATGGTCAGCATAGGGCCTGGTATGTTGGAGCCCTGTATCTAGTAGCCATTACCACCATTCAGGTTCTCACAGCCAAAACTGCATACTGATGTCAAAGGGCAAAGAAGACGGTACAATCTAGAATGTATACACATTCTTCCTTAGAGTATGCGACTCCAAGGCAAAAATGTTTATGTCAGGCCTCCGAGCCCAAGTCAAGCTATCACATCCCCTGTGACTTGCA
Source organism: Macaca thibetana thibetana (assembly GCF_024542745.1). Taxonomy (NCBI): domain Eukaryota; kingdom Metazoa; phylum Chordata; class Mammalia; order Primates; family Cercopithecidae; genus Macaca; species Macaca thibetana. The sequence continues at coordinate 25,427,404 of NC_065582.1, read as the reverse complement.
CGCCCAGATGGCCTGAAGTAACTGAAGAATCACAAAAGAAGTGAAAATGCCTCTGCCCCGCCTTAATCAATGACATTCCACCACAGAAGAAGTGAAAATGGCCGGTCCTTGCCTTAACTGATGACATTACCTTGTGAAAGTCCTTTTCCTGGCTCATCCTGGCTCAAAAAGCTTCCCCACTGAGCACCTTGTGACTTCCACACCTGCCTGCCAGAGAACAAATCCCCTCTGACTGTAATTTTCTTTATCTACCCAAATCCTATAAAACAGTCCCACCCTTATCCCCCTTTGCTGACTCTCTTTTCGGACTCAGCCCGTCTGCACCCAGGTGATTAAAAAGCTTTATTGCTCACACAAAGCCTCTTTGGTGGTCTCTTCACATGGACACTCATGACAATTTACACGCTGGTCGTTATTGTGACAGAACTAAATATTTTTAACAGCTTTATTGAGGTGTAATTCACATACCATATAATTCACTCATTTAAAGGATACGATTTAATGGTATTTACAGAGTTGCACAACCACTGTCACCTCAATTTTAGAACATTTTCATCACTTTAAGAAGAAATTACAAGCTGCAACATCTCTTCTGTATTTTCGTCTAATTCTTTGAGTTTGTTAGTGATCCAATTTACATTAAGGATTTTAATTTTTTTAAACTTTAGGAAATGTATGATTATCATGCAGAAATAGTGTTCAGACATTCAAAAATTTTAAGAAACATCAAGAAATTGGATTATTTCTTATTTTTTCAAATTTATTTTGTAAATGATATAAAGTTTATGTATTTATTATGTACATTGTGTTTTGATGTACATATACCCTGTAGAATAGCTAAATCCAGCCAATTAACATATGCATTACCTCATATAGTTATCATTTTTATAGTAAGAATACTTAACATGCACTCTCTTGGCATTTTTAAAGATACAATATATTGTCATTAACTGTAGTCACCATACTGTACATACTTCTCTTGAACCTATTCCTCCTAACTGTAAATATCTATCTTTTGACCACAATCTCTCCAAACTCCCTTCCTCCTTAACCATCCCAGCCTCTGGTAACTACCATTCTACTCTCTACTTCTGTGAGATCAACATTTTAAGATTCTATATGAATGAGATCATGGAATATTTGTCTTTCTGTGTCAGGTTTATGTCACTCAACATAATGTCCTCCAGGTTCATCCATGTTATTTCAAATAATAAAGTTTCCTTCTTCTGTGGCTAAATAGTAGTCCATTGAGTATATATGCCACATCGTTTTTTATCCATTAATCTGTTGATTTACATAATGGTATTGGATGAAAAACTGCAATGGACCAAATATTTGTGGCCCACCAAAATTTATGTGTTGAAACCTAACAACCAATGCAATGGTATTGGGAGGTAGGGCCCTTGGGAGATGATTATTAGGTCATGAGGGTGAGGCCTCACGAGTGGGATTAGTGCCCTTATGAGGGGCTGAAGAGACCAGAGTTCTCCCTTCCCACTGTGTGAAGAAACAGTGAGGACTTGGGTTCTCACTGACAGAAATTAGGTTCTCCTTGGGTTCTCACAGAATCTGCTGCTGTCTAGATCTTGAATTTTCCAACCTCCAGAACTGAGAACTAGATTTCTCTTGTTTACATGCCACCCAGTTCATGTCATTCTGTTATAGCAGGCTGAATAGACTAAGACAGAAACCGTAAGTCTACACTCTTTCCTTATCAACTGGATTTCCAGATTGTTTTCATTAATCAGGCTCTGCAGGGAACCGTAGCAATAGTTGCAGTTAATAAAATACCTTATGTAGCCAGTTGCTCTGTATCAAATCTAGCTGTGCAACCTTAAGAAAGATACATGACCTTTCTATGCCTTAGTTTTTTTAATCTGTAAATTTAAGGTGAGGATAGCAACACACATAGCCCATAGAGTTGTAATAAGGTTTAAATATATAACACATATAAAGCATTTTAAAACAGTGCCCTCAAAACTCTTGTGCTCATCAGTAATGGAATTGTGCCCATGGAACAGCCACTGTACTCTAGCCTGAACCACATAGTGAAATCTCATTTCTAAAATACAATAACAATAAAATTTTTTTAAACAGTGTCCAAATAATTCCAAATAAGATAGTTAGATGGTAGACAGACAGACAGACAGACAGATAGATAGATAGATAGATAGATGATTGATAGATAGATAGATAGATAGATAGATAGATAGATAGATAGATAGATAGATAGATAGATTGATTACTCTCTCCCTTCCCGTGAATGTGAGCTGGACTTTGTGACCCACTTACAAAGACTTACTCATAGAAAGGGGAAAACAGTAACTTTACAGTAGAGAAATGGGGCAAACGATCTTCCCTGTTTTAATAACTTCTTCCCCTAAAAGGATGACATTTTAGTAACATTATTCAGACTGTCTCACTACTGCTCAAAACTTTCCAATGGCTTCCCGCAAGCCACAGCTTTTCTTTAACCCTTAGCACATTATCTCAGCTCTAGTAAAAACTACCAGTAAATTTCCTGGTCACCCACTGTATAGCCCTGTCTGACCCAATGTAATTGATCAGGACTTTACATCATGTCTAGCTGTCAATAATCCTCTACCTAAGACACAGAATCGAATACTCTATGATTACTTTTCTCTAATTTCCCCCAATCTTTTTTTTTTTTTTTTTTTTTTTTTTTTTTTGAGACGGAGTCTCGCTCTAGCCCAGGCTGGAGTACAGTGGCCGGATCTCAGCTCACTGCAAGCTCCGCCTCCCGGGTTTAGACCATTCTCCTGCCTCAGCCTCCCGAGTAGCTGGGACTACAGGCACCCGCCACCTCGCCCGGCTAGTTTTTTGTATTTTTTAGTAGAGACGGGGTTTCACCGTTTTAGCCAGGATGGTCTCGATCTCCTAACCTCGTGATCCACCCGTCTCGGCCTCCCAAAGTGCTGGGATTACAGGCTTGAGCCACCGCGCCCAGCCCCCCAATCTTAATTCAGCCACCCACCTCACTTCAGATGTGGCCCACCCTATACTAAAGCAGCACCTAATGCACCAAGTAAGAAGCCTTTGATCTGTGTAATGCTAGCTATTAAATCAAGGCTCTTTACTTTCCCCAGCAGTCCCTTCAGTTGAGGTCTGAGTATTCCTCAGGGAAAAGCCCATTCTCATCATAAACCCTATTTAGTCCATGTTGTAAAAAATTCTAAGACTATCATGGCAGGATTTATTTCATTTTCTAAGATTTTTAAAAATAATATGCATAATTATGTGCAAGCAAATAATATAGTGATAGAAATTAAAGAATGTACTACATTCAGCTCAAAGAGCCATTGGCATGATTTGATTATTGCAATTGATGATGACACTGCCCCCAAATAACTTGGATTGTGTAATTATTTTGAAGGTAAGATTGCAGTAAGGAACCACACTCCTAAAGAAAAGGTTTATACAGTTCTGTGTTTTGTAGCGATTTACAACCACTTTTTAGAGCACCCCAAACCTTTGCATCTCAGATAGTAGAATCTATAGAACCTTGTTTTACTTATTTACTGAGTTTCAACTCTCAGTAAAACCTAAAGATGAAAAAAGTTGGCTCCTTTTAGTGGAACTGCTCAAGATGTAAGTATATCAAAAAATATCATAATAGCCAGCAGGAATCATGCTTTAAAAATATCAAATCCATTTATTTTCTTCTATTAAAATCCAGTTCTTTCCCCTATAACCATTTCTGACACCATGAAGGTTATTACCTACAAAAAGTAGGAGTGGAGTTTATATAGGTCTCAGCACAGAGTGTAGGTAAAGAAGAAAGTAAAATAACCTAGAAAAGAAGTTCTCAAGAGTAGGTGGAAAATCTGAAAGAGAGAAGTATTTGGAGGTAAGACTAAAAGGAAGATCTTTAGCATCCCCTCACCCCTGGCTTATGTTGAGAAGTTAGACACCTCAGTAAATGTCTGATTCAGAGGGCTCCTATACCCTGCTCCCATCTCATAAAAGCCTCCTCTTTAAATGGTTCTCCACACCAACAGAGGCGGTAATGTGAAAGGAATGGTATGGCATATTTAGGCATAGGCTGGACTGGAGGTAGCAGTCCAAATCTTACTAGGTTCATAAAAAGTATTCAGAATTCCATGTGCTCTAGGTGGAACTCTAGAAGAAAGCAGAGATATTTAGCAAGCAAGTTTGTTAATGGGTGAGAGTAGCAGTAATCAGGTAAGATGCTCCTGTACCAAAAACCAGTAGGTGAACTTCCAAGACCAGGACTCAAAAACCAGTGGGTGAACCTCCAAGTCCAGGGTTCAATGAAGGTTATAGTCAGGACCAGACAGATCTTTAGTGCCAGCCAGAACCAAATTTCCCAAGACTTTTGCCAATTCACAAAGAACAGGTCATGATTTTTATTAGTGATGTACATCTACAGCAGATTCCATCAGCATGCCTAGTGACCAGGATGGACTAGGACATTTCACAGAAGCCCGTGAAAAGTGCACAAAGACTGGCACACAAACTCGCTTTTCTAATTTCCTTTAATCCATTACCATAAGATTTCTCCTACATCTAACTATTGTTCTTATAAGAGGAGGAGAAAAGGTAAAAAAAAAAAATTAGGGAGAAAAAGGACTGGTTGTTAAAGCTTTAATTTTATTATTATCCAAAACAAATGGAGAAGACCTTAAAGAAGCTATTCTAAACTTGAAGCATTTGCGATAAATTTCATTGGCAAGTTTTAGCTCTTCTACCCCTAGCCCAACTCCATTAGTGGAGTAGTGGCTCATTAACAAGAGGAATTTCATAATAAAAAAAAAAAAAACTGCACATCTGAGTGAAGTATGTAAATATTTTCCTCCATGTACCAATATTTTTAGAAAGAGTAATGAAAGATGTTCAACAGAAATTAAATGTATTAAGACAAAATATAAATGATTGCTAGTTGGTAATAGAGCAATCTAATGGTTGAGATTTCAATAAAACCCTCTTGTATTACTTGTGGTTCAGAGAAACAGAACCAACAGGATGTGTATATACAGAAAGATATTTATTATAGGAATTGGCTTATGTTATTATAGAAGTTGGCTAGTCCAAAATCTGCAAGGTGGGCTAGCAAGCTGGAGACCCAGGAGAGCCGACGTTCCAATTTTAGTCCAAGGGCCATCTGTAGATCTGTAGGCAATGTCACAGATAAAATTCCAAGACAGTCTGCTGGAGAAACCTCTCTTGCTTGAGGGAGGCTGGGTTTTTTGTTTTATTCAGCCTCCAGTGGATTGGATGAGGCCCACCTATATTATGGAGAACAGTCTGCTTTACTAAAAGTCTACCAATTTATATGTTAACTTCATCCAAAAACATCCTTATAGAAATGCACAGAATAATGTTTGACCAAATATCTGGGCACCTTATGGCCCAGTCAAGTTGACACATAAAATTAACCATCACACCGCTGTAGAACACTTAGCTGACCAAGCTACTATATTGGAAAGGTAAAGTTATCTAGGAGCGAATGATGGAAAGAAGCAAGTATCTTTTATGCATATTTTGAACCTACTTAGCTATGGGTTAGCCTTGTAGGGGATGATGGCATAGATGGGGTTAAGTGATCAGATAATGAGAATGTTTTGTAAGGAGGTAACGAGTACTTCCTTCTGGAAACTTTTTGCAGATTTTCAACTGAGATTAATTCTATAATTACACATTCCCTTCAGTCTTCACTAAACATTTTTTTAATTTTTAAATTAAGTTTAAAAATTTAATTTGAAAATTAAATTAAAATTTTAAATTTAATTAAATTAATTTAATTTAATTAATTTATTTTAATCAATTTAATTTAATTAAAATTAAAATTTTTTTCAAAACCAGTAGAAATTTTACATTAGGGAAAGACAGTGTTAATAAAATAATAAAAACTTAGAAGAAATATTTTTATCTTATTTCGGTACTTGACATAGGCAGCCTTTTTTTCCTTCACCTTTTCATGATTACTCTCTTAAATTGGGTGTCTCACATTTCAGGACTTTTTTAACATCCAGTGGTCAGTCAGGTAGCTCATTTAATAAAGGTTTTTAGAAAAAGAAATGCTTTTTCTACTTGCTGTAGTCACTTCTATAGCACCAAAAGACACAGTAATTAAAATTCCTTCATTTTAGGAGTCAGATCACAGAAGGTGTTAGGTTAGTAAAGTTCTGGTGATTATCTAAAGTCGTGCCAGTGGTAAAAGAGTTTAGGCAAACAGAGTTTGCCCAGACTATGAAAAGAGTAGAACCTGAGAGGGAAGGAGAACTGGCACATCTGTAAAGAACAAAGGAGGAAATTATTAGGAAGAAGCAAGATTAAAAGGAAGGGTCATTCCCAAAAAGTTAGCAAATCTAGCCCCCTCACTAATATACTCTTTTCTTCTTAGCATTTTTTTTTGAGTAGTTCACAATAAAAACTGGTTCAATCCAAAAACAATACATTTCTTACTCTAAAGTATTTGATAATGCATTGAAGTAATGCCCTAGAATAGAAAAATAAAATGAAATGTTCCTTGGATCAGACTGACAGGGCCATTCTGAAAGCACAGTCTGTACCATTCAGAAGTGAGTTTTTACTGGTCATGGAAGGCTGCACCCATATTCTTAGGATAACATCTAATTGTGCTTTGATTATGCAGACCCACTGGAGTATCATAAAAATATGTGTGCCTTTCTATATTCTTGTATTTAGGTCAAAATTTACAAATTAAAAAGTGAATGGCTCTACTGTGAGAATTAGAGACAAAGAGACTATTGAAAATCAACTTGCTTTTGCATACTTCATTATCATAAGAAAACAAGACAGGAACAACTAAAACTGACTAGTTAAATAAGAACAGGTCATTTTTAGAAACTTGTTTTTAGTTCTATATAATTGAGCAGCATAATATCTTCAGGACTGTTCTGGCTGGTTGCTTCTGCTTCTGAGGAAGGTGCGATCTTTCTAGAAAACGAAACTTAAAACGTTCAGGGTGTAATTGTCATTTGTATAAATACTCAGTTTGTCTCCTTGATCTTCTGCATCTAATCATGAATAAGCCTATGTCACATTGAATATATAGATATATGTATGTCTCATATATATGGATATATATATGATTATATATATACCAATACATACACACGTATACATATATCTCAAACATCAAAAACTCTGGGTTAAAGTAAAAGAGAAGGAGGTCAGTTTGGAGACTTTATATTAAGCCTGAGATGACCAGAAGAAAGAGATATTGTCTATTCAAGGGGGAGGCTCCAAGCAAGTCCTGGAGATGGAGTAGGGGCTATTTACAAATGTTTGCCTTCATCCCAAATGTCATTTATATATCCAAGTGATGCTGTCTTCTGAAATAGTGACCACTATACACACAAGTCATAGCATATTTAAGCCACAAAATCACTGTTTAACAAGTCAGTCATAAGTCCTCCTATCTAGAAAATAGTAACATTCCATTCATTAGAATATTAGATCCAGTAGTCTTAATTTGAGCTCATTTTTTGCATCCTTCGGTATGGTCTCCTGCAATTTAAAAAAGTGTGGCACAGAAAGACAAATACCATATGTTCTCACTTTTAAGTAGGAGCTAAATAATGCACACACATGGAAGCAGAGTGTGGAATGATAGACAATGGAGACTCAGAGGGGTGAGGTGGTGGGAGGGGGTGAATGATGGGAGGTTTCTTGGTGGGTACGATGCACATTGCTGCAGTGATGGAGGCACTGAAGGCTCTCATTTCACCACAGTGCAATATTTCAATGTAGCAAAATTGCAGTTGTACCCCATGAATATAGACAAATAAAAAATTAAAAGGAATGGTAGCAGATGGCTATCACCAGTCCTAGTCAAGCTGTCCCAAGCAGAGATACACTATTCAGTAACAAGTCAAAGATATGTTGAGTTGGCTATTTTAGAAACAGGAGCAGGGGAGAGTACAGTTATTAGAAAAGACTATACAATAAGCACTGTCTGTAAAGGTAAACTGAGGCTGGAGCCGAACCAGGAACAAAGACACAGGCAAATGGCAGTGAGAATAGCCTTTTATTAGGGCTTGCGGGCAAGGTTCCTCAGTCCAAAGGCGTGGGCGGAGGAAGTCCCGCTGAGGGAGGAGGGTAGGGGCTTTTTATAGCCCGAGAGGTAGGGAAGCTGGTTGTGCAAACAGGGCCTGGGGGGTCTTGAAACTACTAGGGCAGGAGTTGAGTAAGGGTCATGAGGAAGGGGTCTTTGGAAACTGTTAACCGAAACTGCTGTTTACGAACTTGTGGAATGCAGGTGAGCTGCAGGTCATGGGGGAGTGTGGTTACCCAGCCGGAACTCTGACGCATGTAAGTCTGCGGGTGTGTACAAGGGTGAAGGGAGTCTTTAACAAAAGGCCTGCTACGTCGGGTAACGCCGCCATGTTGGGTCTAGATTCCTGCCTAACACTGTCTGAAGTTGGAATAAATAAAAATGTAACATTTACTATGTGGAGAGGGGACTTACAATTATTTAATAACAAGAATTTATTCCCATGTTCGAAAAGATTGAAAACTACTGCTTTTTTGTCAGAGAAATACATTTTAATTTATATATCTAATCAAGTACCTTATAAAGTACTAAAAGCACTACATATATATGTATACACAAACACACACATATAAATACAGCTATATACATATATTGTAATTATTATCAGCATCATTTTCAAAGACAAAACGTGTTTGCAAACTAAACTTTGAGAGAAAACAATTATGTTCTTGTTCTCCTTAGACCTTTTGAGAAAAAGAACCACCAGGAATCTAAGAGGCATCATTAAAAGTCACTAGCACTGAGACCACATAGGGTTTTGAAGATCAAAGTAACATATGCAAACTCCACTGACTTCAGATGTTAAATCAAAACGTGAAAGCCCTTTTTTTATTTTTGAAAAACTCTATTGGATTTTGTCAGAGAAATTGTGTATAACTTTCCTATTTCTCTGTGTTAATTATTAGATGTATTTACATAAAAAGGGGATCTTTATTTTTCAGAGTTCATCTGTTCCTGCTGTTTATTCGTCACTTGAAGTAATAATCCAGTATAACGTATATAGCAACAGGAGAATATAAACTCTCAAAAGACAAAGATCTCGTTTTCATGCAAATGATTCAAATAATATTTTTGAAGTCAAGCATAAGATTGATAGTATGCAAATAATATTGTCTGCAACATATTTTTCTATATATTTCAAGATTTTTTTCAAAGTGTTTGCTACTAACAAAGTACTCAGAGGAAATGATAAACAGTTTATCTAGCAAATGTCAAGATATATTATCAAGAAAACTGCATATAATTGGAACGTGGCAAAGTAGGTCATGTGTCACCTTAAAAAGGTTCACATCATTTTTAACCAACATTTGTGAAAAAACCAATAATTATTTTGTGACCATGGAAAAGTCTCAAACTGCGTATATGATTTTTTATAATAATGTGTCACTGAAACATGCTTCTTTTCCAGAAGTAATTCAAGGTTTTCATTTGCACCTCAATAATTTTCTTCCAAATACATTGAGAGACCAAAATGATGATATCTTAGTTTATATCCATAGGACTACCTTCAATGTACAGTGTCAAAAATTTATAATGTACAAATGTTAAAGAACTACTGAGAAATTAAGCATAAACCTTTCAGTTACCATTCAAAATATCTTATTGTTTACTCTAAATAGTAAGATATTATTAATATTGAATAATTTGATCACAGAGATGACTTTGCTTTGCTCTTCAGAAATCTTGTGAGGAAAACAGAGAAGATGCTACTAACCCTATGTTTTAATTTGAAAATTAAGCCAAGTTAAATTACTTATATGTGACTACGTAATGTTGCATCTGGGTCTAGACTTCAGGTATTCTGGCTTTTGGGGTCAGTATATACCCATAATATTATGAACATGATATGGTTCAGATATTTGTCTCCTTTAAATCTCATGCTGAAATGTAATCCCCAGTGTTGGAGGCAGAGATTACATTTACATGTTGATTACATGTAATTATATCACATGTTGATTGCATGTAATGTAGGGAATTACATTATATTACCAATTCCCTGGTGGAAGGTGTTTGGATAACGGGGGCATATTCCTCTTGAATGGCTTAGAGCCTTCCCCTAGGTGATGAGTGAGTTCATGTGAGATATGTTTGTTTAAAAGTGTGTGGCACCTTCCCCCTACTTGCTCCCACTCTCACCATTTAAAATTCCTGCTACCATTTCACCTTCCAACATAATTGTAAGCTTCCTGAGGCCTTCACCAGAAGCTGAGCAGATGTTGGTGCCAACTTGTACAGCCTGCAAAACGATACATCATTTAAATTTCTGTTCTTTATAAATTACCCAGCCTCAGGTATTCCTTAGAGCAACACAAGAAAGACCTAATACAGTATGCAAAAAAGATCCGTGGAACACCTGTGAGAAAAGTAAACTAACCAAGTAACAAAATTGTAATAAAAATACACTTCCCTATATAAAAATGTTACAGTTATCATTAGCCTGAATCAAGAGTAAAAATATTAATTAAAAGAGATTTCTCTTGTTCTGAAGATGATAATAGTTAGTTCACAGCTAGTATGGGTATTTGGAAATTATGGAACTAATACCACTTAAAAATCCAATATTCACATTTTGATTTTAGATGCCCTAAAAGATTTTTCAAGACATGACATTTAGAAAACACTGATGTAGAAAGCAGATTATCATAATAAAAACAGCAAATGGGGAACGCGATTCTGTCTGGTTTGCAAATTGATTCCATCTTCTGGAAACATCTAGTTGCCTCCAACCAAAGTAAAGTTTTTGCTATGGTTATATAGAGTATAAGGAGAAAAGTAAAGCTTAGCTATCTTTGTATTCTATTCCTTACTATTGAAAATGTATATATACTATGTACACATAAAAGTACTTTGTGTGTGCGAATGTCTGCTATCTATGGCTGAATAACAAATCACCCCAAAACTTACTGATGTAAAACAATGATTTATTATTTCTCATGACTCTGGGTGGCTTTTTGCTGATCTCACCTGGAGATCACTTTTAGGACTGTCTTCATCTGGAAAGTTAACTAGCAGCTGAGTTTAGCTGAGACACCTGAGACAGCAAGTTCCTCCTCTCATGTGATCTTTCATCCTTAGGGCAGCTAGTCCAAGCCCTCTCAAATGGTGGCAGTAGCATTCCAAAAGGGCATGTTTCAATGTATAACCACATAGTAAGCTCCTGCTTGCCACATGTTTGCTGAGGTCCTATTGGTCAAAGCAGGTCACGTGACCAAGCCTAGTGTCAATGTGGGAGGAGATGACCACCACCCAAAGGCACTGCTAGTAGGAGGCATGGTTCATGGAAGGTCACTAATGTAACCATGTACCACAATGGGAAAAGACTGATACTTTGAAATAAAACAATTCATGTGTTAAGACAGTATTATTTGAAAGAAGTAACAAGTTTATGAATGCTTTTATAGGATATTTTTCAGGTCACAGAAATCCTCTATTTTAACACTTCGTAATGATATTTACAATAAAAAATAAATAGAAAGTGCTTTATCAAGGAAACATCGTGTTTTATTTAGAAGGAGAATATGATCATTATTGAGCACTGGCTATGCATATGTACTTAATCAGGTGAACTATATGCGTTCTCATTTAATTCGTATAATAGAACAACATTGAAAAATTATCTGTTAAATTGCATTAATGTAAAAAATAATCCTGAATACTCACTTATTAAGTACTATAATCAACTCTTTTTATCATTTTGACTAGTATTCTGAAGATCAAGAAAGAGAAGACATTTGCTAGTAAATTAAAACTAAGGAAAATGTTACTATGCTACCTTTGAGGTAAATGTGGTTCACTGGTTTTTAATTATTCAATTTACATTGCCTAAATCATCATCCGATTTTTTTTTTTTTTTTTTTTTTTTTTTTTTTTTTTTTTTTTTTTGAGACGGAGTCTCGCTCTGTCGCCCAGGCTGGAGTGCAGTGGCCGGATCTCAGCTCACTGCAAGCTCCGCCTCCCGGGTTCGGGCCATTCTCCTGTCTCAGCCTCCTGAGTAGCTGGGACTACAGGCGCCCGCCACCTCGCCTGGCTAGTTTTTTGTATTTTTTAGTAGAGACGGGGTTTCACCGTGTTAGCCAGGATGGTCTCGATCTCCTGACCTAGTGATCCGCCCGTCTCGGCCTCCCAAAGTGCTGGGATTACAGGCTTAAGCCACCGCGCCTGGCCCATCATCTGATTTATTAAGTTTTCTTACATCTGCATGTTTAGTGTCTGATATATAATGTAATGCATATCATTATTGGTTATAAACAATGAAAAGTCAGGTTTAGAAATGTAGAAAATTGTACAACTCTAACACTTTCTATACAACATTTCTTCAGAAATTTCTACAAACATATGCATATTTGGTTCTCCTGGAGACTGGAAGCAGACCTAGCTCAACACCAGCTTTCTTGCAAGGAGAGCAGCTGGCACTGACTCATGGCATCTCAAGGGCCTACCTCGGGAAACAGAGGCAAAAACATTCCAACAAGTTGAGGAGGACTACTTCTCCAAGAAGTATCTGCCACAAATTACAGCCATAGCATTTCCCCTGTTCTTTGTAGCTACTTTCAAACTTTTCTAGAACAATTGTATTTATTTTAAATGTTTTATTGGATCAAACCGGTTTTACCATGGACACTGTTTTATTTACTCAAACTTTCTCCATACCTTTATGCATACTAAATACTGATCTGTATTTAAATAACACCATTTAGCCAGTTAGGGACACATAACCAGGCCCTGAATAAAAGAAATTTAACTACTGACTTCAGATCCATGCAATGACTGATTCGAAAGAAAACGCTTAGTTTCTACAATAAATCTTAGTTCTTCTGTCAACTACAATGACTGAAACTCTTGTATATTTCTACAAAGCAGCCCTGCCACACTCCATGCTGTGCTGATTGTTCCAAATTAGAGATCTGCTGCTTCCCTGTGGGCATCCTGCTGGAACATATAGATTTTCTATTGAGCTGCTAGGGCTTTGCTTCAGTTTTGTCCAGTAGCCAATTTAAGCAGATTGGAGCAATATATGCAATCCCGCTGCATAGTCAGCATTATAATTGTCTTACCAGGATGAATACAGTGGGGAAGAAGTTATGACCCCATTCACTCAGAGAAAGCTAGTATGACCTGCCAGAAAAAATATGGGCTGGAGAGCCAAGCAGATCTTGCTACTTACCTGGTCATTCTCTTACTTTTCTTATCTCTAAAACTGGAAGGGAAACATCTAACTTTCAAGATAACATGAATTAAAGAGAATGAATGTAAAATACCCACCTTAGTGTCTGATATATAATGTATGCTTATCATTATTGTTATAAAAATGAAAGAGTACTGGTTTAGAAAATGTAGAAAATTGTACAACTCTAACACTAATATTCTAAGGTAGGTTCTGTTAAGGCTTTTCGTGATCCTAATATTATTGTGCCTCTTGTATAATCAAAGGTAAAATCAATAATAAATATCAAGATGAGTTTTAGGACGTTTAAAGAATTTCTGACATTTTTCCATCAGTATTACTTTGATTCATTTTGGGAAATGTCAGTATTCAAAATCTTTTGCCTGAAGCACATTTTAAATCTGCCTTTGGATAATCCAGCACTATTTAAAATGTGCTTTAATCACTTTCACTCCAAAACGTCTTTTCCTCTCTGATCCTTTTGCTAAGTTTTCAAAAAGAGCATGAAAATTTTATTACTAAGAAAAACTGATATATTTCCCAAATAGAAAACAAAATGTAAATGTCTATATTGAATATACTAGTTTTTCCCATTGGGCCCCTGAGGCAAAGATTGAATGTTCATGAAGTGAAAACAAAACCAAAATGTGTCTCAAAGCAGAATGACATAGTTTAGGGAACCAGGGTTTGGAAAGGAGGACCTGTGTAGGTTTTGTGCATTTATTCAGTCAATTAAATCACGTTTATGCAGGAGCTGCATTATGCTAGACAATGTAAATGTTATGGTGAACATGACTCATGTATTCCTACCTTCATGTAGTCTACATCTGGTGCGGAAGACAGTCAGAATGCACATAATCTTGAAAAGAAAAATAAAACAAATGGTAGACTGTGATAGAGATATCAAAACAAGTGTAAGGAATCAAGGAAATTCTCCTTGAAGAAGTATCTTCTAAACTAAGATCTGAATGTTCAGAAAAGCTATAGTATGGGGCCAGGGGTAGCAGCAGATGAGGCACAACAGAAAGGTAGATGTTTATTCTATAGAAAAGTGTTTCATAAGGAAATGATAAGATCATTCATATCTTTAAAGATCCACCAAGAGCTTCTTGCAATGAAACAGGTGAGGTGTGCATCAGGTGAGAACTACAGAGATGAAGAAAGGTGGAACGCTGTGCAAGCTATCTGTAGGCTAGAGTTGTCAGTTCTATAAACTAGGGCTTGATGTTTGATCAATCAGGATGGGGAGAAAGAACAACATGTCAAATGTGATGCCCAGACCCTACACTGGGAAGCTGAGTGGATGGTGTGTTTATTGACCTAGAAAGCACAGAAGAATAGAAAGTTTGAAACTAAAGATATAAGTAAGATGCTTTCAGAGCATCCAAAAGGAGATGTTCAGTAGGCAGTTCGATATCCAGGTTTGCCTCCCCGTTCAGGAGTCTGGGCTGCAAAAAAATTCTTTAAAAGGGTTTAGCTGAATACTTGGCACATAATGAATGTTCAATAAGTGTCAGCTACATATATTAATAATATTATTATGTCTAATATTATTATTGGAACATAAGAATGTAACCATTATCAACCAAAAAAAGACTGAGGAAACTAAAGACTGAGGTCCTACAGCCATGGAGCAAAAGTCTTTCATTCATTTCAGCTGGGTGGTAAAATGTATACCTAATGAAAATACAAACATAATCCACTGTTTTTCTTTTTTAAGAAAATAAGGAAAAATCTTACACTCTTATGCCTCAGAAAAAAGCATCAGTACTGATAGGCCCATGCTCACACAGGTACAGTGAACTCCAAGTTGAGTCTCCCATTCATTGCTTAACCTCTGGTAGCATTTTCTCCCCAACAGTGAATGAGTTGCTTTTCAAAGTTTGCCAGACCAGGCCTTAGTTCAAATCTCTTTTGTTGTTAACAGCTATAAAATGTCAAAACAAGACAAAACAAAACATAAAACACAACCTTAATCTCTGACAAGGACAGAATCAGGTACAATATATGTAAACACTTGGAAAGACCCTCTTACGGTATTAGCTGTGGGTTTTAAATAAAAATTTAAAAAGAAGACCCTCCTCATTAACTGACAGAGGGAAAATTCTGGACTACAGCATAGACCAGATCCTTAGTTCAATGCAGAATTTCTTATCCTCCTATAGTGTAAGATCCAGTATTTATTTTTGTAGTCAGCAGTTACAATTATTCATGATCATATTTTTATCAAGCATCATGTTTATATAGCTACCTCACAAAAATTATATTCCAGTATTTAGGAAAAAGACAGCATTTTTAAGTGCTTTGCCATAAAACTCAGTATCTGATGTGCATTTTTTTCCATTGGTTCTGCCCTAAAACCTCTATCTCCCTATGAAGGTATTCCGTGTCCCTTTTAAAGTGTTAGAAGTACTTGAAGAATTGTCATGTAACTTTATTATTTTTGCCATGGAGCATACATTCCTAGTTCTTATGATAATTTGTTGAATTGGATTTCAAGATCTGCTAAGGCCCATCATTAGTCCACATGACTGAATGGAAATTCCCTTCCCCTTCACCCTCATTCAGGAGGATACATGACCCAGACTTGAACAAGTATTGCATTTCCCTAGTCACAACGATTACGTTAAGCCACGTGATAAAATCAGATTCAATAGAATTAATTATGGGATGTAGGTGGATCTGCCCCAAGGCTTTTATTTTATTTTACTTTGTTTACACTTGTCCTTGGGGTATGAAAACCTGCTACTGCTGGTAGTCAGTTACCACCACTTAGAGAGAAATAAGGCCCTGATGACATCACTAGAGTCAGAATCAAGCTATCCCTCAGTCTATCTCTGGACTTTTTAGTTACATAAACCAATACTTTTGTACTGCTCTTTCTGCGTTAGCCAATGTAAGTGTTTTCTCTCTCTTGGATGACAGCTCTAGCATCTAGCTGATACTATGTAATTTAGTGTTAATAAAACACATAAAGAAACTTGAGAAAGCTAACAAAATTAAACATGTTTCTTTGCTGCAAACAAAAAATAAAAAACACAGTGTCTAAATTTGTAGGTAGAATATGAACATCTGCTTACAGCAGAAATTATGAGCAAGTACACTCATAATTTCTGTACATTTCTTTGAGAACCAATCTTATGTATATACTGTGTGTGGCAACACGGATATATTAATATTCACTATATATGATATTCACAGCTATATTAATTATCCACTGGCTATCTGCTTGTATTGGTTTCTTCCGGGTTTTGAAAAGCCCAGTTTCAAACCTTAGCTCTATCACTACTAAGCCTCAGTTTCCTCTTATGTGAAATAAACATGATAAACATAGAACTGACCTCGAACATTTGCATGAATTTTAAAAAGACAGTGCTTGCAAAGCTCTAAATAAAGTGGGTGCTCAGAAATCCTTGGCTGTTAGATGTTATTCATAGATGGCATTAAGGTAAGGACACATTTATTTTTGCTGGTGCTAAAGAAAAATAGAAGTTAAGTCATAAGTAGGCAAATTCTGGTCATATTTCTAGTATCATTGTTATTGGACAACCAACCAAATTTTACTTGATAAATCCAAGTTGATATGAAGGTATAGAAAAATATAGATATACATATACATATACATATTTTTGTGCCCACACAGCTGTATATCTGATCTTAAATATTTGAATTTGTTATTACATCTGCAGGATTATATACTTTTAGGTCAAACATTTACATTTGGTCAAACTAAGAACAACTAGCAATGTTTGGAGAGTTCTGGGTTGCTTCCATATATCCTGATCTAATTTGTTTGATGCATTAAATAGATAAACTCTATCTCCAGCAAGATTAAATTTTTTTCCTATTGATGAGGATTGATAAGGAAAAGAAAGCAATGACAAGAGCATTTTGCGGCTGGGTGCGGTGGCTTATGCCCATATAATCCCAGCACTTTGGGAGGCCGAGGCGAGCAGATCATGAGCTCAGGAGATTGAGACCATCCTGGTTAACATGGTGAAACCTCATCTCTACTTAAAATATAAAAAAATAAGCCGGACGTGGTGGTGGGCGCCTGTAGTCCCAGCTACTCAGGAGGCTGAGGCAGGAGAATGGCGTTAACCCAGGAGGCGGAGCTTGCAGTGAGCCAAAAAAAGAAAAAGAGCGTTTTGCAGCTGACCTGGAGCTAGTGTTTTGAAATAGGCAAAAGGGGATATGGTTTAGAATGTAGTCTTCTTATGGTTGTCTTGGGACATTTCACTAGCACATATACCAACACCTATAATAAATAAGTCAATTCTATGTGTCCTTCTTAGGTAATATATAAGCCAATATTTGTCATAGCTAATTCCACATAAAACCCACTTAGAGCTAGGAGAAACCTAATTAATACAAATTCTATTTTGTCATTTTAAACATTAATCATCTACTATTAAAATTCTGAGATTTTAATAAATTTAATAAAAGTAGCATTTTAATGCAAAAGTATTCTCAATTCTCAAAAGGTTGATTCCATTTTTAAGACAACTTATAACTAAGGGAATATTTAAACTGAAATAATACAAAAAAATAAGATTCCCATTTGACACATTAGCATGGATGAAGGGTCAATGTTTAGGTCATTGCAGTCCAACCTAATAAGTATTTGAAATATAATAGCCATAGAAACTAATCTAGGACCTAAGAAATGCAGAGATATTTTACTAACATGAAAGAGGAGAGGAGCTTTTTGTTGGATTTATTTTTATTAATTCCTGCACCTATAACTTACATCTCTCCATGTTTCAGGAGCAAGTCAAAAATCTTACATGTGCAGCTTTAGGAAGAAATCTGATCGGTCAGATGAGAATGTTCTGCCTGCTTTTTTTTTTTTTTTTTTTTTTTTTTTTTTTTTTTTGGTCCAATTCATTTTTAGCCCTTATTTCCCCGGGGAGAAAGAAAATAGGAGTTTCTTCCTTTCATCCTTAGCAAGAATCTCACAACTGGTGCTGCCAATATTTCTGCAATGAAGTGTCTTAACAAAGATGAATTAACTCCAACACTGTTCTCCTTGATTTTTTCTCTCATTAGCTGCTTCTTTGCTGAGCCTAGACTCTTTCTGACCACTAATCTGAAGGATAGTCTATGAGTCATGAAGTACTGTACATTTGCCTTTAAGTATACATAATGAGACTTAGATCCTGGAGCAGTCTGTGGTGGGGCAGCAGGATGAAAACCTCTGTGGTTTATCTAGTCTGCTATATACACAATCACGGAAGCACTGGCTTAAGTTTGTGCATTTTCTTGTACATCAGGCTGTCAGGCCTGGTGGAATCTCCATTCTGTTAATAAGAAGGAATCAGAGGGAGAGGATAAAAGTGTAATGTAAAATGTAAATAGGGTATATCCTCATCTGTTTTCTGTTACTTATAGCAGAATACCTGAAACTGGGTAATGAATAAAGAAAAGATATTTACAGTTGTCGAGGCTGAAAAGTCCACGGTGAAAGAGCCCCATATCATGACAGCCTTCTTGCTGGTGGAGACCCTTCAAAGTCTCAAGGTGGTGCAGGATATAACATGCTGAATGGGCTGAGTTTGCTAATGTGCTAGCTCTCTTCCTCTTCTTATGAAGCCACCAGCTCCTTTCCCATGATAATTCATTAATCCCTTAAGGTATTAATCCATTAATTCACAAATGGATTAATCTAGTCAGGAGAGCAGAGCCTCTTAAAGGTCACTCCTGTCAATACTGCCACATTGGAGATTAAATTTCAACTTGAGTTTAGGAAGGGACATTCACTCCATAGCATTCTGACCCTTGCCTCCCAAAACTTGTGTTCTTCTCACATACAAATACATTCATTCCATCCCCATAGCCCAAAGTCTTAAATTGTTTCGGCATTAACTCAAAAGTTCAAAGCCCAGAGTGTCATCTGTGAGCCTGTGAAATCAAAACAAGTTATTTTCTTGTAAGATACAATGGTGAGAGAAGCATAGGATACAGATTCCTGCTCCGAAAGAGAGAAATAGGCAAAAAATGGTACAGGACCTATGAAATTCCAAAAGTCAAGAGAATAGACATTGGGTTTTAAAACTCCAGAATAATCTTTGACCCCATGTCTGACATCTTCTGCACACTGGTGTGGAAGTTAAGCCTTGCCACTCTGGCTTAACTGGGCTCAGTCCGCCCAGCTCTCCCAAGCTAATGTTGCCCACTAGTAGATCTACAGTTCTGGGGTCTCAGTTGTAGTCCTGCTTCCATGGATTCACTAGGTCTTGCCCTGATGGGGTCTCTCGGCAACAGCTCCAGCCCCACATTTCTGCTAGGCATTGCTCTAATGGGAACTCGCTGTGGTGGCTCCATCCCTGTGACAAGTCTTTGGGCCTTCAGGCTTTCAGTGACGTATTTTGAAATCTGGGTGAAGGTTCTTGCTTTCAGCAAGCCTGCAGAATTAATAGCACGTGAACACTGCCAACGTTCTTGGCAGGACCTGTACCTTCCAGAGCTGCTACATAAGACACACTTAGGGCTGCTTGAGTCATGGCTAGAGCAGCCATGGGGCACTGCACTGGGGTGTGGGGGAATGGAGTCCCAAGGAAATCCCGGGCAGTGAGCCTATGGAGAGCACCCTGGGCCTGTCCCCTGAAATCAATCTGCCCTCCTAGGTCGATTGGCCTGTGATGGGAGGGGCATCCTTGAAGATCTCTGAAGTGCCTTCAGGGTCTTTCTTTCACTGTCTTGAAAAACAGCACCTGGCTTCCCTCTATCTGTGTTAATCTCTTTAGCAAATGGTCACTAGGCTACACCTTTGTTTTTCTCTCCTGGACATACTTCTTCACTTTTACAATCTTTAAGTGGCCAAACTGAGAATTTTCCACATCTTTCCACTCTGATTCCCTTTGAATTATAAATTCTATCTTTAAGTTATTCTTTTGTTTCTGCATCTCACTGCAAGTGGCCAAAAGTAACCATGCAACTCCTTCTATATTTTACTTAGAAATGTCTTCTTCCTGATATCCCAGTTTATCACACTCATATCTGGTCTTCCACAAGGCCTCAGGAATGGGCACAGTTCAGCCAAGCTCTTTTCCAATTGATAAGAAGAATGACCTTTCCTCTACTTTCCAATACCTTGTTCCTCAGTTCCATCTGAAACCCCATTAGAATGACCTTTACTGTCTATATTTCTATCAACATTCTGGTCATCCCACTTAACCTATCTTTAAGAAGTTCCAAACCTTCCTGACTCTTCTTGTTGTCTAAGTCCTCACCAGAAGCTAGGTTTTCTCTAACCCGCTCCTCCAATTTCTTCCAGCCTCTGCTCATTACCCAGTTTCAAAGCTGCTTTCACATTATCAGGTATTTCTTATCAGCAACGCCACATTCTTAGTACCAATTTTTTCTGTTTTAGTCTTTTTTCTTTTGCTGATAACAGAATACCTGAAACTAGGCAATTTCTAAAGAAAAGGAATTTATTTCTAATACTTACAGAGACTGAGAAGTCCAAGCTTGAAGTGTCACATTTCGTGAGAGCCTTCTTGCTGGTAGAAACTCTGTACAAAGCCCTGAGGCATTACATGCAGGGCATTACATGGTGAGGGGACTGAGTGCGGTGATGTGCTAGCTCAGGTCTCTCCTCTTCTTCTTACAGAGCCACAGGTTTCTCTCCCATGATAACTCATTTATTTATTAACCCATTAATCCATTTATGAGGGCAGAGCCCTTATGATCCCATAATCTCTTAAAGGCAACACCTCTCAATACTGCTACATTGGGGATTCAGTTTCAACATGAGTTTTAGAGGCGACATGCAAACAATAGAGAAGTAAAAGCAAAATATTTTTTTTTTCAGTATCAATAATATGTAGGCAGATCACCATAGAAGGGAAAAGATTTCCCCTTATAGTTTTGAAATTAGATCTTCAATTTGTTATTTGATAGAATAATAAATTCCAGTAAATAAAATTTCTTTGTACTGAACCTATGCAAATAGAAATTTTACATAAAATAAAAAATAATGAGAACATTTTACATTTGTGCTGCGCTTTTTTCTTTTTGGAATAATTCACATATATTATCACCAGAAATACACATTACCTTTATTCTACTCTCTTTGAGGAATGACAAAATCTATGCCTGTGAGGTTTCTGGGTACAACCAAAACCAGTGAGAAATTTTGGGTCTGAAACACACAGATTTGGTGTTTGCTTTGATATGTGGTCCAAAAAGCAGAGAAGATCTAACATAAAATGGGCTCTAGACCAATGAGATGCATAAAATATCCAGCAGATGCAAACTCTAAACCTCCCTGAAAGATTGTTGTCTTGTCATGAGGAATTATCACAGAAAAAAAAATCTTCACTAAAGATGAATGTATAATCAACGCTTAGAAACAAAATTGTAAGTGAGAGTCATCAAGCAATAAACAGTAATGTTATAAAAATAAACCATGTAATATTGGTTTTTTATGAACCATGATCTGAAAAAATATAAACATCATTTTTCATGATATGAAAAAATATAAACATTTTTAAAGACATAAGAAAGTAAACACAATCTTAGGAACAGAATAAGACTTCAAAAGAACTTCAGAAGAATAATTTAATATTCAGTGAATGATTTAGCAGCAAATTACATATGTCATAGAGGAAACTAATAACCCAAAAAGAAATCTGAGAAAATAACTCAGAAAGCTCCATGGAGAAATAGAGAGAAAAGAGATGAAATAAGAAGACCCAAACTACAACTAACAGCATTTTCAAAGAATTAGAACAAAAGGAAATTAAATCAATATGGTGCTGACACATAGAAAAACAAACAGGCCAAAGAAACAGAATAGGAAGTCCTGAAATACATATACATATGAACACATGATTTATGACAAAAGTGAATTAAATGTAATATAAAAGTCATAACAATAAATCAACTAAAAGACAATATGGGAGAATATCTTCAAGACTTTGAGAGTAAGCAAATATTTTTATAGAGAGCACAAAAAACACTAACCATAAAGAAAACATTGATAGATTGAACTACAATAAAATTAAGAGCTTATTTTAATTGAAACACATTATTAAGATCGTACAAAAGCAAGCCACTGTCTAGAACACACTTATAATGTATTTAGCTGTCAAATAATTCATTCAGAATGCATAAAGGACTCTTACCAACTGTTATAGTCTGAATGTTTATGTACTCCCAAAATTCATGCTGAAATCTTTATCCCAAAGGTAAAGATTTACACAGTAGGGCCTTTGGGAGTGATTAGATATTGAGAGTAAAGCCCTCATAAGTGTAATTAGTGTCCTTATAGAGGAGACCCTGGAGATCTTCGCCCCTTCTACCAGAGAAGGTGCTATCTATGAGCCAGAAAGCAAGCCCTCTTCAGACAATGAAATTGCTGGTGTGTTGTTCAAGGACTTTCCAGCTTCCAGAACAATGGGAAATAAATTTTTGTGGCTTATAACCTACCTAGTTTATGATATTTTGTTAAAGCAGCTAGAACAGACTAAGATACCAGTAAGTAAGAAAAAGGCAGATAAGCCAAGAGAAAAATGTGCAAAGGACTTCAAAAAGGGAATATTAAAAAACCCAACATTTGTAAAGTGTTCAAATTAATTAATTGCTAGGAAAATGCAAACCACAGTGATACCCTACTACATATGTACTAGATTAGATAACATTTACAATTCTGGGGCTGGGTGGCTCACACGTGTAATCCCAGCACTTTGGAAGACCTAGATGAGTTGATCACTTGAGCCCAGGAGTTCAATACCAGCCTAGGCAACATGGTGAAACTCTGTCTCTACAACAACAACAAAAAAGAATAAAAAAAATTAGCTGGGCATGGTGGCATACACCTATAGTTCCACCTACTCAGGGAAGGCTGAGGTTGGAGTATCACTTGAGCCCAGGAGGTCAAGGCTGCAGTGAGTGACAATTGCACCACTGCACTCCAGCCAGGGCAACAGTGAGAACCTTTCTCAAAAAATACAATAAAATAAAAAATAAGTAAAATAAAACAAGATTCTGGTAAGGAAGATATCATCAAGATGGTTGAGTAGAGATACCAAGTACTTACCTCCTCTACAAAGAAGGATCAAAACAACTAGAAAACCACATGTCAAATAGTGTCTAGGAAAAAATACTAGAATGTAGCAAGAAAGTAACAAAGATACCCTGAAGTATAGAAACTCAGGATAGAAGCATAACTCAGGATGGAAACAAAGAGAAGGAAGTGAAGCACCCAGCCACGATCAGCTTGGAACCCAGATAAACACATAAGTGGAGATCCCTAGGAATCCACATTCCCACCATAAATTCCTGCAATCCTAGTTACAGGAGAGCCCCACAGTACTTATACAGTCTCAGCACAGCGTAGGGAGCTGTCTAGAGTCCTGGTGACTGCATTACTCCACGGAGAGAAACCCACACTGGGTTCCCCACCGACAATCCCCAGGATCCAGGCTACCACAACATGGTACTATTTTGAAGTGAGAACCACTGCCGGAGTGCATCCTCTCCAAGAGCCCAATTGCCCCTGCACCTCCACATCTCTGGGGCCCTTCACTCATCCCACCACACCCACACCAGAAGGCTGCAGGGCCATGGCCTAAGCTAGATCCAGTGGTGCATCTGTGAACCAGGCACCTGAACCCAGGCAGCTCCCTACATGCTCGGGAACAGGTGGTACAGTGCAGCAGGGAGGTCACTCAAAATAGAGAGGGAGCCACATGTGACGTTCCCAGACCACCCAGCCTGCCACCACCTGTGACCCCTTCTACTTGAACAGCAGAATCATCATCTGCCTATGAACCCCCTCAAGGATGATGAGAACTGAGCCACCTGAGGTCTGCCGCCACAAGTGACCGCAACTACTCTAGCTGTAGAACAGTGAGGTACCATCACTAGAACTCAAGGACTGGCTCACCTAGGCCTTCTTCGGCCTGCTTCCAGCAGCAACTCCACCTACTCCAGTAGCAGAGCTGCCAAGCACCTTCAAATCTCACCAGCATTTCCCACCAAGGGCCCGCTCTCACCAGTGACCCTTCCTGCTTCAGTGATATAGATGCTCGGTCACACAAAGCATCTATATCTCGGTCACCCTCCAGTCACACAAAGGTTCACTGCAGTGGCAACCTTACTCCAGCAATGGAACTGCCATGCACCCCACTCAAGGGCTTGAGAACCTGCTCACCTGGGGCCCACCTTTGCTGGCAATCTTGCCCCCTCCAAAGACAAAATTGCCATGCCCTGTGCCCACTCTTGTAAGTCCCAAAGACGGGACCACTTGGGACCATTGCTACTGGTAACCCTGTGCTTTTGACCAGAAGAGCTGTCATGTACCTTTCCAGGGCCTAAGACTAGGCCCACCTGGTAGACACCCTCTGCCACTGCCAGCAAAGCACACACTCTATAAACACACTCAATAAACAAATGGTCTCCATAAACACACTCAATCTAGGCCACTTAGGCACTCATAAACACTGCTGACATAGATTACAGCCAAAGATATCATATGGAGACTACACTATTGTGCCCAAAAAGAACCAAAGCCAAAGAACCCTGTCCAACTGACATTATGAGAAAAATCCACAGAAAAAAAAAAGGCTTTCCATACAAAAGTCAGAAGGGCTTTCTAAAAATTAGAAGACATTACTGTTCCACCAAATGTACAGATACCAACGTAGGGACACGAGAAACATTAAAAAGCCAAAAACTAAAATAAGGACATCTCTAAGGAATCGCAATTATTCTCCAGTAACAGAGTCCTCAAAAAAGTAAATCTGCTAGATGCCTGAGAAAGATTTCAAAATAATGATACAAAACTCAGTGGAATATAAGAGAACACAGATGGATAACACAAATAAATCAGGAAAACAATTCATGATCTAAATGAGAGATTCATCAAAGAGATAGGTATCATGAAAGAAACAAACAGAATATTGGTACTAAAGAATGTAATGAATAAAATACAAAAACACAATCAAGAGCTTCAATAATAGACTAAAGCAAGATAAAGAAAGAATTTCTGAACTTGAAAACAGAAGTCTTTTGAAATAGTCAGACAAAAAAAAAAAAAAGAATAGAAAATAATAAAGAAAACCTGCAAGACTTATGGAACACCATTAAGAAAACACATTTTTGCCTTTGGAAGTTTCAGATGAAGGAAAAGAAAAAAGTATAGAAAACCTATTTAATGAAATAATAGCTGAAAATTTCATAAGTCTATAAAGAGATGTGGACATCCAGATCCCCAAATTGATTCAACCTCCAAAAATGTTATCTCTGAGGCACAATACAGTGAAACTGACAAAAAGCAAAGACAAAGAATTTTAGAAACAATAAGTGAAAAGTGTTAAGTCAAAAATAACAAAATATCTATCAGACTTACAGCAGATTTCTCAGATTTCTCTTTTACAGGCCAGGAGAGAATGAGATTTTATACTGAAAGTGCTGAAAGAAAATAACTGCCAGTGAAGACTAACATACCCAGCAAAGCCATCCTTGAGAAAAAAAAGAGAAATAAAATCTCTTCCAGACAAGAAAAAACTGAAGGAAATCATCACCACTAGGTAGGTTCTGTAAGAAATGCCTAAGAGAGTCCTACATCTGCAAGTGAAAGTACAAGAATTACTATTATAACACAGTAGAATATAAAATTCACTGATAGAGCAGGTATACAAATGTGAAAGAGAAAGAAATCAAATTATATGACTACAAAAAAAACCCCCACAAAGATAAATAATAAGAGAGGAATAAAGAAACAAATGATGCACAAAACAATCAGAAATAATCAACAAAATGACAGGAGTTAAGTCTGTACCTATCATTAAGAACCTTTAATGTAAATAGTTTAAATCCCCCAATTAAGAGATAAAAACTGGCTTAATAAACAAAGAATCAAGACCTAACTATATGCTACCCAAAAGAAACTCACTTCACCTGTAAAGACTAAAAGCAAAAGGATAAAAGAAAGATATTCCACACAAATGGAAACCAAAACTTTAGAGCAGGAGTAGCTTTACTTACATAGGATGAAATAGAATTTAAGTAAAAAATTATAAAGATACACAAAAAGGTAGTTATATAATTAGAAAGGTATCAATTTCACAAGAAAATGTAACAATAGTAAATACATATGTATACAACTCCAGAGCACCCAGATATATAAAGAAAATATTATTAGAGCTAATAAGAGAGGTTGGGGACCTTATCAACCAGCCCTCAGCGTTGGACAGATCAACAAAGAAAATCAACAAAGAATCGGATTTTAACTGCACTATAGACCAAATGGGCCTAACTGACATTTACAGAACATTTGATCCAACATCTATAGAATATGCCTTCTTTTAATCAGCATGTAAAATTTTCTCCAGGATAGACCATATGTTGGGCTACAAAACAAGTATCAACAAATTTTTAAGACTCAAAATCATGTCAAATATATTTTCAAATCAGAATGGAATAAAACTAAAAATCAATAACAAGAAAACTTTGGAAACTTTACAAAGGCATGGAAATTAAACAACATGGCTCTGAATGTCCAATGAATCAATAAAGATCCTTTAAAAAGCATTCTTTTTAAAAATTTATAAAACAAATGCAAATAGAAACACAGCATAAGAAAACTTATGGGATACAGCAAAAGCAATCATAAGTGGAAAGTTTGTAGCAATAAATGCCTACAACATAAAAGAAGAAATATTTTAAGTAAATGATATAATGTTGCACTTCAAGAAAATAGGAAACCAAAAAAAACCAAATCCAAGATTAGTTGAAGGAAATAAATGATAAAGATCAACGCAGAGCTTAATGAAATAGAGACTAAAAAATATCAAAATATCAATGAAATGAAAAAGTTTTTTAAGAAGATAAACCAAACTGGCAAACTGTTAGCTAAACTAACTGGAAAAAAGAGAAATAATCCAAATAAATAAAATTAGAAATGAAAAAGGAGACATTACAACTGATACTAGAAAAATACAAGAGTAGTTCAACACTATTATAAACAACCATGTGCTAACAAGTTGGAAAATCTGGAGAAAATGGATACATTTCTGAATACAGACAATCTACCAAGATTGAACTATGAAGAAATAAAAACCTTGAACAAACCGATAACAAGTAATGAGATTGAATCAGTAATAAAAAGTCTCCCAACAAAGAAAAGTCCAGGAATGGCAAAATTAACTGCTGAATTCTACAAATATTTGAAAGAGAAACAAACACCAATTCTTCACAAACTATTCCAAAATAATTGAAGAGCAAGAAATTCTTCCAAATTCATTCTACGAGGCCAGCATTACATTGATATAAAAATAGCACAAGGATGCATTGTAAAAGGGAAACTGCAGACTAATAATCCCAGATGAATATAGATGCAAAAATACTCAAAATAATACTAGCAAATAAATCCAGTAGCACATCAAAAAGATTATACACCATGATCAAGTGGTATTTATCAAAAGGATGCAAGGATAGTTCAACAAATGCAAATCAATAAATGTGATACCTCATATCAATATAATGCAGGACAAAAATCATGATCATCTCAATAGATGCAGAAAACGCATTTGATAAAATTTCACATCTCTTCATGCCAACAACTCTTTAAAAAATAGATATAAAAGGAATGTATATTAACAAAGTAAAAGTCATGTATGACAAAACCACAGCTAACATCATACCAAACAGGGAAAAATTTAAAGCTTTTCCTTTAAGAACTTTACAGAACATTTCATCCAACAGCTGTGGAATACACATATTATACACATACAAGACAAGGATACCCACTTTTGCCACTTTTATTCAACACAGTACTGGAATCCTAGCCAGAGCAATTAGGCTAAGCAATAGAAATAAATGGCCTCAAAATTTGAAAAGAAGTCAAATTATCTCTGTTGCAAACGACATAGCTTATATCTAGAAAAACTTAAAGACTCTACCAAAAAAAATTCCGATGAATGAATTCAATCAAGTTATGGAATACAAAACAAACATACAAAAATCAATAGCATTTCTATACACTAGTAACAAGCTAACTGAAAAGGAAATTATGAAAGTGATTCATTTACAATAGCTATACAAAATTAAAATATCCAGGAATTAAGCAAAGAGGCGAAAGATCTTCACAAGGAAAACTATGAAACATTAATGAAGAAATTGAAGAGAACAGAAAAAAATGGAAAGACATCCCATGTTCATAGATGGGAAAAATTAATATTGTCAAAATGATGGTACTACCCAAAGCCATCTGAAGATTCAATATAATCCCAATCAAAATATCAATGACATTCTTTACAGAAATAGAAAAAAATCTTAGCTTCATATGTACCAAAAAGGACCCTGAATAGCCAAAGTGATCATGATACAAAAGAACAAAGCTGGGAGCATCACACTACCTGAGATTATACTACAAAGCTATAGTAACCAAAGCAGCATGTTACTGGTATTAAAAACAGACACATAGACCAATGAAACACAATGAAGTACCCAGAAATAAGTCCACATATTTACAACCAACTGATTCTTGACAAAAACACCATGAACATACATTGGGGAAAGGATGGTGCTGGCAAAACTTGATATCAATGTGCTGAAAAACAAAATCTAGATCCTTACCTCTCACCATATACAAAAATCAATGCCAAATGAATGAATGTCTTAAATGTAAGGCCCAAAACTGTAAAACTAATAGAAGAAAACACAGGAAAAATGCTTCAAAATATTGATCTGGGTAAAGATTTTATGGATAGGACTACAAAAACACAGGCAACAGAATCAAAAATAGACAAATGAGATTATATTAAGTGAAAAAGCTTCTGCACAGCAAAGTAGACAATCAAGTGAGTGAAGAGACAACGGAAAAAAAATGAGAGGAAATAATTGGAAACTATTCATCTGACAAGGGATTAATATCCAGTGTATACAAGGAACTCGAACAATACAACAGTAAAAATAATAATAATGATAATAATTGGATTAAAAATTGACAAATTAGCTGAACAGACAGTTCTCAAAAGAAGACATACAAATGGCCAACAGGTGTATGGAAAAATGCTCGACATCACCAATCATCAGAGAAATACAAATCAAAACCACAATGAGATAGCATCTCACTTCAGAATAGCTATTATCAAAACTACAAAAATAACAAATTCTGGTAATGATGCAGAGAAAAAGACACTCTTATACAATATTGACAGTAATGTAAATTAGTATAGCCATTATGGAAAACAGCATGAAAAGTTCTCAAAAAACTAAAATTATAACTATTATATAATCTAGCAATACTACTTCTGGATATTTATCCAAAGGAAAGGAAATCAGTATATCAAAGAGATATCTGTACCCTTATGTTTACTGCAGCCCTATTCACAATAGCCAAGATATGGAATCAACCCAAGTGTTCATTAGCAGATGAATACATAAAGAAAATGTGGTATATATATACAGAATGAAATAATATTCTACCACATAAATAATGAAATCCTATCATTTACAACAACATGGGATATTATGTTGAGTGAAATAAGTCAGGCACAGAAAGGTAAGTACTACATGTTCTCACTCACATGTTGATGCTATAAATTTTGAGCTCATACGAGTATAATAGAATGGTGGTTACTAGAGGCTGGGAAGAGTGGCAGGAAGGGGGATAGAAAGGGGTTGCTTAACATATAAAAATCATAGCTAGATGGGAGGAATAAGTTCTGGCATTCTCTACCACTGTGGGGTGGTTATGGTTAACAAGAATTTATTGTATATTTTCAAATAGCTAGAGGAGAGGATTTTGAATGTTCTCAATATGAAGAAATGCTCAATGTTTGAGGTGATGGATGTGTTAATTACCCTGATTTAGTCATTACAGATTCTACACATGTATTGAATAACACTTTGTACCATACAAATATGTATAAATATCATGTGTCAATTAAAAATAAATTTTTTAAAAAGTATGGTAATGTGAAGCTGATATGATTTGACTGTGTCCCCACCTAAATCTTGTATTGTAGCTCCCACAACTCCCAGATGTCATGGGAGGGACCCACTAGGAGGTAATTGAATCATGGGACAGGTCTTTCCCATGCTGTTCTCATGATAGTAAGTCTCATGTGATCTGATGGTTTTGTAAAGAGGAGTTTCCTTGCACAAGCTCTCTCTTCCCTGCTACCATGTAAGATGTGAGTTGCTCCTCCTTTCCTTTCACTATGATTGTGTGGCCTCCCCAGCCACGTGGAACTGTGAGTCCATTAAACCTCTTTTTCTTTATAAATACATACCCTTTATAAATACATACCCAATCTTGGGTATGTATTTATTAGCAGCATGAACATAGACTAATACAGTAAATTGGTACCAGCACTTTCGTAAAACTACCTGAAAATATGGAAGCAACTTTGGAATTGGGTAACAGGCAGAGGTTGGAACAGTTTGGAGGACTCATGTGGGAACGTTTGGAACTTCCTAGAGACTTGTTGAATGCCTTTGACCAAGATGCTGATAATCATGTGGTCAATGAAGTCCAGGCTGAGGTGGTCTCAGATGGAGATGAGGAACTTATTGGGAACTGGAGTAAAGGTGGCTCTTGCTATGTTTTAGCAAAGAAACTGGTGGCATTTTGCCCCTGCCCTAGAGACTTGTGAGACTTTGAACTTGAGAAAGATAATTTAGGATACCTGCTGAAGAAATTTCTAAGCAGCAAAGCATTCAAGATATGACTTGAGTGCTGTTAAAAGCATTCAGTTTTAAAGGGAAAACAGCATAAAAGTTCAGAAAATTTGCAGCCTGACAATGCAATAGAAAAGAAAAACTCATTTTCTGAGGAGAAATTTCTGAGGAGAAACTCATTTTCTGAGCAGAAATTTGCATAAATAACAAGGAGCCAAATGTTTATCACCAAGACAATGGGGACAATGTCTCCAGGGCATGTCAGAGACATTTGCAGCAGCCCCTCCCATAACAGGCCCAGAGACCTAGGAGGAAAAAAGTGGTTTTGTGGGCTGGACCCAGGGCATCCCTGCTCTGGCAGCCTAGAAACTTGCTGCCCTGTGTCCCAGCTGCTCCAGCCATGGCTAAAATGGGCCAAGCAACAATTCAGGTGGTGGCTTCTGAGGGTGCAAGCCCCAAGCCTTAGCAGCTTCGACATGGTGTTGAACCGGCAAGTGCACAGAAGTCAAGAATTGAGGTTTGGGAACCTCCACCTAGATTTCAGAGTATGTATGAAAATGCCTGGATGCCCAGGCAGAAGTTTGCTGCAGGGGCAGGACCCTCATGGAGAACCTCTTCTAGAAGAATGCAGAAGGGAAATGTGGGATTAGAGCCCTTACACAGAGTCCCTACTGCGGCACCGCCTAGTAGAGCTGTGATAAGAGAGCCACTGTCCTCTAGACCCCAGAATGATAGATCTACCAAGAGCTTGCACTATTGGGCTGCTTCCAGTTTTGGACTATAGGTTGAGTATTCTTTATACAAAATGCTTGGGAAGAGAAGTGTTTTGGATTTTGGACTTTTTCAGATTTTGGAATCTGGAAAAGCACGTGGAAGAGCCACAGACACTCAATGACAGCCTGTGAAAGCAGCCAGGAGAGGGGGTTATACCCTGCAAAGCCACATGGGTGGAACTGCCCACAACCATAGTAGCCTACCTTTTACATCAGTGCAACCTGGATGTGAGATATGGAGTCAAAGGAGATTAGTTTGGAGCTTTAAGATTTGACTGCCCCACTGGAATTTGGACTTTCATGAGGCCTGTAGCCCCTTCATTTTGGCCAATTTCCCTCATTTGGAATAGATGTATTTACCCAATGTTTGTACCCTGATTGTACATAGGAAGTAACTAACCTGCTTTCAATTTTACAGGCTCATAGGCAGAAGGGACTTGCCATGTCTCAGATGAAATTTTGGACTGTGGACTTTTGAGTTAATTCTGAAATGAGTTAAGACTTTGGGGGACTGTTAGGAAGGTATGATTGGTTTTGAAATGTGAGGACATGAGATTTGGGAGGGGCCAGGGGCAGAATAATATGGTTTGGCTATGTCCCCACCCATATCTAATCTTGAATTGTAGCTCCTGCAATTCCCACGTGTCATGAGAGGGACCTAGTGGGAGGTAATTGAATCATAAAAACAGGTCTTTCCCATGCTGTTCTTATGATAGTGAATAAGTTTCACGAGATATGATGTTTTTATAAAGAGGAGTTCCCCTGCACAAGCGCTCTCTTCCCTGCCACCATGTAAGATGTGACTTGCTCTTCCTTGCCTTCTGCTATGATTGTGAGGCCTCCCCAGCCACATGGAACTGTGAGTCCCTTAAACCTCTTTTCCTTTGTAAATCACCCAGTCTCAGGTATATCTTTATTAGCAGCGTGAAAACAAATGAATACAGAAGCTTTGATCTGAATGTGGAGTGAGGCATACACTGCTGTTGGGAGTGTAAAGTAGCATAACCTCTTTGGAAAACTGATAGTGTCTATACAAACCTCATTATTTTATTCCACTTCCAGGACTCATCTAAGAGGTATGAGATATATATGCATCCAAAAACATGAACAATAATGTTTATGGAAGTATTGTTTGTAATATAGATTGAGCACCATTGAGCACCACTGACCCCAAATTTTAAAATTAAAAATCCTCCAACATCCCCACGTTTTCGAGCCACAAGTGGAAAATTCCAAATATGACCGTATGTGATGTGTCACAGTCAAAACTTTGTTTCATGTACACAATTAAAAATATTATATAAAATTACCTACGGCCTATGCATATAAGATATACATGAAACATAAATGAATTTCATGTTTAGACCTGTGTCCCATCCACAAGCTATCACATTATGTGTATGAAAATATTCCAAAATCTGAAAAATTCAAAATCCAAAACACTTCTTTTCCCAAACATTTTGTATAAAGAATAATCAACCTGTAGTCCAAAACTGGAAGAAAGCCAGCAGTTCATTAATGTTGGAGCAGATAAGTAAATGGTGCATATTCAAACAAGCGAAGACCACATATCATTTCAAGGAAACAAGTTATGTGAAATAATATTGATAAATTTAACAAATTTTGTCAGATGCCAAAGAATATATTTATATATGAAATTCAAAAACAGGCAAAACCCAATATATGGTGACAGAAATCAAGATTATGGTTGCCTTTGGGGAGAAGGTAAGGGTAGTGAACTAGAAAAGGACCCAGAGAGAGGTTTCTGGGGTACAGGAAATATTCTATTTCTTTATTTGTGTATTGGTTGCATGAATGTGCTTACTTTGTGATAATTTATATATACAAGCTATACATGTATTATTTGTTTCTACATTTATTTACTACAGAAAAAGAAAGTTTATTTCTATAGTAAATAAATATTAAATTTATGTTTTATGAATAAAATGTTTTTAGGTTTTATTATTAAAGGTTTTATTATTTTTTTAAAAATGTAAATAAAAATAGGCAATTCTAGTTAGGACTCTGTTTTTGAGAATTAGCTTTGTGAAGACCTTTCTCTGAAAGAAGTGTGTCCAGTAGTTCGTTGAGATCACATTACCAAAGTGCACAGAATTGGGAATCAAGGTACCTGGGTCCTAAGTCCACTCTGACATAACTAGTTCTCTTACTGGAACAAGTCATGTGACATGTCTGGTCTTTATGTATTTTTTAGAGAAAGAAGGTGTTTGAGCTAATCTTTAACGTTTCTCTCAACTTTAGAAATCTCATGGTTCTCACGATTCCTCTAATCAGATACGCATTGATTGCTGAGCCTATAAAGTATACGCTTTCCTTCTTACCTAGTTACAGTAAAATCCAGATTAAAGAGAGGGAAATGTCAGTGTTAAGAAGAGCATATTATATGGTATGTTGGCAAAGACTCATTTACAAAAGTACACGATGTGCCATGAAACGTATGCAGTACAAAGATAATTTTTTCCTTTCCATGTGACCTTTTGAAATCAGAAATATTATTTATAGAATCCCCCCTTGCCATTTATGCCCAAAACATTTCTGACCTTTGCAAATGCAAGGCGTAGAACTCTGAGTGTGACTTTAACAATCAATTAATAAAGATTACAAAGATATTTATCCGTGTAGTTAAAAAGAAAAGTTTCTTAAAAAACCTTTAAAGCAGCCAGATGAATAGCCTAATAAATGATAAAGGTCATGTTGACTAGAGAGCACACTCCCCAACTCTTCTAAATAATCATTGCAGTCTGGCTGTTGTCTGATAAGAGAGTTAATTACGCCATATTTCAATTTTAAAAGCAACCCGAGATCTCAATTAAATGCTCAAGATGTGGAAAAGTACCAGTTTTTGTTGTTTTCATCCATTTTCTTTGTGACGTGAATGTGACAATTTGTCGATAGCAGTACTTTCCCTTTCTTGTTCCCCTCTGAAGTCCATAATCCCTTCCTGGGTGCTCCTGAGTTCTAACTTATGATATCCCCACATGGTTGGAGGAGAGCTAATTAGTTTCCACTACTTTCATAAGTTTTCACAGTGGGATTTTTGTTTGCCATCACAGTGTCCTGAAGACCAGGACATTACTCCTGAAACATACAGTGACTTGCCCTTTCGCATCTTTGAGCCAGTTTCTTGAAATCCAGTAATGGGCGTGAAATAAATTTTATACTATGCCAACTTGACTCTCCCATTTTCTTTTCATTCTAATAATAATTTTTAAATAATTATAATAACAAGGTGATATTTCAACATCAGACTTTTCAGCCATTGCTTTATCTCTCTCTCATACTTCAGGATGGGGAGCATATTCATACAGCCCTAAATTTAGGAAACTACAGCTCTATTGTTCCTTGCTTTTCACACAAATTCCCCATTCATTTTCTGTTCCTGCTTTTTCTTTGTAGCCCCATTTTTCTTTGCCTCATCAGCATGTCCTGTACATAAATGTTTTCAGTCTAACCACTGCAAAAATGAGCCTAGCCAAAAAAGACTTTTGTCACAGTTGCTCCATCAAGCTTAACTTTTCCTTGCTAGGGTCATTCCACAATTTAGATGGCAATTATGGCAATTTTAGCCAATTGAGAGTGGAGGAAGAGATTACAATATTTAATATTGCAATTTTCAGGTGCAGTATTTTTGGAACCCGAATAACATCTGCAAACTGAAACGAACAATATTAAGCCAACAACAGGCAATGAAATATCCCATGAGTGTTTGACTA
This sequence comes from Macaca thibetana thibetana, assembly GCF_024542745.1. Classification (NCBI taxonomy): domain Eukaryota; kingdom Metazoa; phylum Chordata; class Mammalia; order Primates; family Cercopithecidae; genus Macaca; species Macaca thibetana. The sequence goes on along the minus strand of NC_065582.1, from coordinate 25,392,037 downwards.
GGAGTTTCTCATGACTTCTTTCTATTCTATTTCTATTGAAAAAGAAACTCACACAAAGACACTAAATTAAAAGAAACATTTAATACATAGGTGTTTCAGAAGTCTTATTAAAGTCCACATTGTTAAATATGGAAAAGCACTCTGGCCAAGAGTTTAGTGCTGCTTCTAAACAATAACTTATGTACACACATTCAGCTGCCTATTTTCCACTCTTAATTCTCATGTTACTAGGAATTTGAAGCAAAATTATTTGAATTCCATGGCCACCCACAGTTCCATAACCAAATCTATGAATAAAAGGTGTTAGCAAAATATAATACTAAGCTAACTATAAATAATATAACTGGTTATAATAAACTGAATTTTGATGTTTTATAAAGCAAATTATCTTTTGTCGAGGTTATATGTTTTTTCAAAGACTATGGCATTTGTATTTAAAAAAAAAAAAACTTCCAGAAAACAAAATGGAAAACTATTGATGGCCAAGCCTTAGACAGAATAGATTATTCAAGTATGTAAACCAATTCTACCTTTCTCTGGTCAAAAAAAGTGAATGGAGTCAGATCTCCTAATGTCCTTGAAGTTACTAGCTATACTGGCTCCCAAGATATCAGTGTAACTGACAGTTTTCCACCAAATATGAAGTTGCTGGTAGATGCCAGGCCCTGATAGGCAGGTGAAGAATGAGAAGAGGTAAGTGAATCAGCAAACAGAACAGGATAATGCTGAAAGCTATGTGGAGGCATCTTTTCCAACAGCCAAAGATCAAGATAATAATTCAGCATGCATGATGGTCTGGGTGACTGATGGATATCACCATAGTAATGAGTACCAATCAGCTATTTCAAGAAGAAAATTGAGTTTAAGTAGCTGACAAGCACTGTGTGTGGATAACAGTCTGAAATCAAATAGGGAGTATAATTCAGTCATTAACATCTCCACAGCCAATCGGATAGATTTTCTTTCATCCCTGAAGGTCCGTTTTATGTTGCATAGGTACTGCCTGAATTTGAGCTTCATCTTCTTTTATTTCCATGTCCCATCTTCTTATGGAAACACTAATGAGCTGTAAAAATAGCCCAGAGGCAGACAAAATAGGGAGGAGAAGTAAAGGATAAGGATAATCTACAAACTAAAAAAATCATTCCCAGAAAAATCAAGAGTGTGTTAGTGATGCCTTAAAATGATGAAAATTATCTCCAAAAATACTTTTTTAAAAACTTATTGGAGAATATTAAAAATGCCTTAAAGTTCCTGCCACAGAAAACTCATGTTCATGCAACTTTGATTTGGCTGCTCTTACAAATGAAAATTGTCCATAGAAGAATGACTGAGTATAGCATGCTTATGGAATCTTAGCATTGGAGGGCTAGATTTTCTGAAGTATCTAAATAACAAAGGATTCAGGTGTGAATGAAATTGTATAGAAGGCTAGAACTGAAAACATTGGGAGGGACTTAACTAAATGTCAGCTGAAATACAGGAAACCTGGACAGGGAGAGTAAATATTAGACTGAAAAGGGAATTGCATTTTCAAGACCATATTGTATACCTAGCGAAATGCTGGGCACTGGCACATATATCATTTTAATTAATACTTAACAACAACCCAATGAGTTCACTGTTACTATCCTTACGCAGACGACAAAACAAGACTGAGAAATCAACTAACTTACTCCAGACCACAATTAGAAAATGTTAAAAAGAAAGTCTTTCTGATTATGGAGCCCTTGCTCTCCTTCACTTCAGACAATTCTCTTAGGGATAAGAGCAAATAAGTAGAAGGAGTTGGGGAGTCAGGCAGGTGACATGGGTACAGTGAGTTTTCCTGTTTATTTTAGTTACTTTGTTTAACAAAATAAGTTGGGAAAATCCTTTGCACAGTAAATTAGGCTTCATTAAAATGAATTTACAAAAGTTTCTGAAAGGCAGATATTTTATTAAATTTTAATAACACATAAAGATTGGTCATTTGTGTTATTATTCCCAGATTGCCTTGTAGAGTGTGTGCATGAAGTGTTTGCTGAGTAACGTGAAGACAGAAACTAGATAATGTCCATAAGAAAAGATCTTTCTTATAATCCCCTGAGGAAGTAGCCAGATCACTCATTTGTGTCTTGGTGCCCTATCATGGTTAGAACTTCCACAGAATTTTGCTGATTTGCATTTTGGATAGGGTACTCTGGTACTAACTCTCCTGTGCTTTGGAAGTTTAAGTTATTCTCCTAAGAAAGGAGCTTAAGATGTAAATATATTAAATAAGAACACTCTGTTTAGAGTGATTTAATATAACAATAATCATTTTATGTTAATGCACTAGCACACAGTCATCTGTTTTAGTATGAAAATAAATTTTCATTTAGTCTCACTTGTTCTCATCCAAATGTCTCACTTGTCCACATCTAAATTACACAGATAATAAAGTTAATTTAAATGTTCATTTAATGTGATGTACAAGGCCATTTAATATTATATAAGCCAAATGATTTCATCATTTTCATTCCTGAACTAGATATATTGTTTTCAAAAATGACCTAAAAATATTTTTTGATTTTGTGTCCTTATCAGTACAAATATTTTAACTATATACAAATATATGTATATTTATAACACACATACACACACACACAAACACTCCTTTTCCAAGGGCCTCCCAAAGGGTTTAACTCCCTGTCCCAAATGAAGAAGCCAAAGCACAAAAACCTGAGGATTTTTCTCTAAATGAAACAAAATTGAATAAGCTTTCTGGATTCTGGACTCCTGAACTGGGCAATATGGCCCTGACATTGTCAGTAGAAGGCGGTGTCTCATCACATTAGCTTACCAACAGAACAGCTTAAAGTGATGCCTAACTATCAAAAGACCAGCCCAATATATCAGCTCCAAATCAACTTTTTGTTTGTCTCAGTCCTTCTTAGACAAACACAAATTATCAAATGTTTAAGAAATGTCTTGAATATAAAAGAAAACATTCAAACTTTAAAAAGAATCAAAGAGGAATAATTCAGGAGAAAGAAGAGACCTTAAAAAAATTAGTACCTCAGAGTCACTTAACAACTGAAGTACATGCATAGAACAAGAATAGCATGATTGTTCAGTGAACAAGAAAATAACTGTGAACTTAAAATACTTATTTTGAAAATAAAAATAAATAGAAAGATTCAAGATAAAGAAGAAATGCAGTGTGTGAGTGGTCACAATAATTATGCCTGTATATTTCTTGATTTACCAAGATTCAAAAATGATATGAGGTAAGATAAAATACACATATAAATAAAGTTCTCTGCCTTCTGAGTCTAAAAATTCTAGAGAGAGAGAATAAACAAATGTGGGTAAGAAAATTATAAAAGAAATAATATGAGTATTTCCTAGAATTAAAAGACCCAAGCTTTCTTATTTAAAGACCTACCAAAAAGCCAACAAGATAAACAAACATGCAAACAAATAACCAAGTAGAAAATACATGATTGTAAAATTTCAGAAGAGCAATAATGAAAAGAAAATTTGAAACGTTTCCACAGAGGAAGTAAAAGATTATTTACAAAGGAACAAGAACTAGACTAATATAAGACTTTTTGTCAAAAATAAATGTTAAAAGAAAATGAAGCCAATTGTGTTAGGCCATTTTACGTTGCTATAAAGGAATACTTGAGGCTAGATAATTTACAAAGAAAAGGAGTTTAGTTGGCTTATGGTTCTGCAGGCTGTACAAGCATGGAACCAGCACCCGCTTATTTTGAGGACCTCGGAAACTTACAGACGTAGTGGAAAGGAAAGGAGCGTAGGTGGTGTAACATGGGGAGAGTGGGAGAAAGAGAGATGTCGGGGAGGTGCCATGCTCTTTTAAACAACCAGATCTCACATGAACTCAGACAAGGAGAACTCATTCATCACCAAGGATATGGAGCTAAGTCATTCATGAGAGATATGCCCCTGTGACCCAAGTAGAAGAAAAATCACCTGCTCCAGGTAATTCTGGATCACTGAACCATGATGATGTCCATGATCGGATGTCTGATGCAGATGACGTTGATGATTAACCACTGTGTTGTGTGTACAGTGTGGATATGCTGGACAAAGATATGATTCAACGTCCAGGCAGGCGAAGTAGAAAGGGGCAAGATTTCATCATGCTACTCAGAAAGGGTGCAATTTAGAACTTATGAATTATTTCTGCAATTTTCCATTTAATATTTTTGGACAGCTGTTGACTACAGGTAATTGAAACTGCAGAAAGTAAAACTGCAGATAAACAGGAGCTACTGTATACCTAAAAATTGCTAAGAGTTAGATTTTAAGTGTTCTCATTACAAAAAAAAATGAGATGTGAGGTAATTGATATATTAATGAGCTTGATTTAGCCACTCCACAATGTATACATACATGAAAATATGTTGTACACCATAGATACAATTTTTATTTGTCAATTAAAAGCAAATACATAAAGATAAATAAAAATAAATAAAAGAAACATTTGAAAAAAGAGATGAAGGATGGAAAAATAGATAAAGTAATTGAGAATTCACCAAAACTTGAGCACATTGTAAAAGTAACTGATGAAGTGTGGGAAGGAAAACATATTTGAAATAGAGTAGACACTAGGAGGATTCTTCTTTGAAATGACAGGGCACTGGACCCAAAGGAAAAGAAACAGAAAGCTTGTGCATGACTTGGCTCTAAAGCTAATGAATATGCAGATGATGTTTACTCATTTCTACCTTTATAATCAAATTACAGAAGACTATTCACACAGGAGGGAATATAATTATCTATGTTCTCTGTATAAAAGTAAAGATGCAGCTGACAGAGGTTGAGAAGCCTCAAGGGAAGAAAAGAGCTTTCTAGAGCTGATGTAACAAGGAGCACAGGTTCAGGTAGTTTGAGTTTGCAGGGTGGCCAGCAAAGTCCCTGAGGACAGTGATCTACCTATTAGCAGAGGAAAGGTAAGGGTGGTGAAGGGTTGTATACATGAGCAAATCCTCATCTCTTATGACAGAAAATCAAGCTATAGTATCTAAATTCGATAAAACATAAGCACATATTATTTAGAGCCATGTGGCAACCATGAAAAAAAAACTAAAACAGAGGTTGACTCAGAGAAGCAAACTGAAGAGATTGGAGGGGTGATACAGGCCAATGTGACTGTTCATTATTATCCCTTCCCTTATTTGATTTTCGCCATGGAAATGTTTACTTTGCTATTATTACTTTTTAGATTTTGAGGGTAAACTCTTGCATTAGGTTGGGAATTCTATATAATTTCCCCTATTTGTTAAGTATTGCCATTTCTTTCCTTGATTCTGAATCAATGAATTGTGATTTTTTAGACTAGACAAACATAAAACATACAAGAACTGTGTTCAATCCTCGGCAGTGAGTGCAATTGGACTCCCTTCCAATAGAAAGAACCAATACAGAGTTTTATTCTCCCTGAACAGGTGTCCAACACTTTGTAACATCAAAAATCAAAAAAGAATTTTTGAAAATGGATTCTGATAAATTCTAGTCCCAGCACATGTTAATAGGTGATCCTCGAAAAGGGAAATTTGTTATCAAAACTCTTGAAAATCTGCATAATATTTACCTTCCTTGGAGTGTACATTAACATATCAAAAGTCTCAATATTGCACTCAAAATTTCCCTTACTTATTTTGTATATGGAGCTCTATGATAGGACATTTTATGAAACGCAGTTTGAGAAAGACTAGGCTACAGGATTTCTGAAATAGTAGTGATTGTATGTCATTAATGGTTTTAGATTTGTGACAAAATTGATTTCATAATGTCCATTGTACAAATTATTGCATTCAAATCTTGTAAAAAGCCTGTTGCTTTGTGTTATGTAATCAACACATACAGTGGCATAACGGAGTTGCTATTTGTAGAAGAAAAAATTAAAAAGAAGAGAAAAATTATTATGTAGCATCATATTTAAAACATTTTATGAATTTGTTCAGTAACAACTATAGGCCTGATTTTGAATAATGCTGAATACTGAGGGAGACAGAGCCTCAGTAAGTGAAGACATAATGTCTTAGTTTGTTGTTGAAATCACTTCAGATCTCATTATCATCAAAAGTAAAATGAAAAATGGCACACAATAAATCCAACTTATATCATACATATACTTTGAAGTTAAGATAATCAAAGTCAGTATTAGGATTTAAATTCTGTTAAAAGGTACAACATTTCTGGGAACTATTTCCCATTAATTATGTATGTCTTGACAGACACACACAAGCAGAGAATCAAAAGAACAGTTTTAGACAGATTTCCAATGAAGCCTCAAACATCATCTATATTTCATACTGGGAACTGTTAAGTTCACCAGGAGGGGAAGTGGTTCAATGATGCTTTGCTGCTTACCAAATTTGAAGGTCTTTGGCATAGGAACTTTAAACCAGAAAAATGTTCCTGGCAATAAATAAATATTGATCAACTCCTTATTGCTTGTCCAGTTGTCTTTTTACTGCTACTAAAACTACCCAAGTGTTAATATACAATTAATCTTTATAAAGGTTGATGCACTGTTTCTGCTTGAAGTTGCAATAACCAGAACTTCATGAACTATTCCGAATGCAAAGAAAATTCATGGAAACTAACATGTGACTAGTACAGAGAATATGCCAGAACCTCTGCTGAGTCTTTCACTTCCATCACTTATTTACTTCTTTTGCAAAAAACTTTTGTGGGTACATAGTAAGTATATATATTTATAGATTACATGAGATATTTCGATACAGCCATGCCATGTATAATAATCACATCAGAGTAAATAGGATATCCATCATCTCAAGCACTTATCCTTTGTGCTACAAAAATCTGATTATACTCTCTTAGTTATTCTAAAATGTACAATTAAGTTACTTTTTACTACAGTCAGCCTGATATGCTAGCAAATACTAGGTCTTATTTGTTCTTTCTAACTTTTTTTTTTTTTTTTTTTTGTACTCATTAACCATCCCCAGTTCCCCTACTCCCAGTCTTTGGTAACCATCTTTCTGCTATCTCTATAAGTTCAATTATTTTCATTTTTATTTCCCACAAATAAATGAGAACATGCAGCTTGTCTTTCTGTGTCTGACTTATTTCACTTAACATTATGATCTCCAGTTCCATCCATGTTATTGCAAATGACAGAATCTCATTCTTTTTTATGAATAGTACTCCATTGTGTATATGTACCATATTTTCTTTATCCACTAATCTTTTGATGAATACTCAGATTGCTTCCAAATCTTGACTATTGTGAATAGTGCTGCAATAAACATGGGAGTGCAGATAGCTCTGATACACTGATTTCCTTAATTTGGGGCAAATACCTAGGAGTGCGACTGCTGGATCGTATGGTAGCCCCAGTTTTAGTTTTTTGATGAACCTCCAAACTCTTCTTTATAGTAATTGTGCTAATTTACATTCCCACCTATAGTGTATGAGGGTTGCCTTTTCTCTACATCTTTACCAGCATTTGTTATTTCCTCAATTATTGTAGCCTTAATTTGCATCTCTCTGAGGATCAGTGCTGTTGAGCACCTTTTTACATGCCTGTTTGCCATTTGGATGTCTTCTTCTGAGAAATGTCTATTCAGATCTTTTGCCCATTTTTTAATCCTATAGAGCTGTGGGTTTTTTTATAGAGTTGTTTGAGCTACTTATATATTCTGGTTGTGAGTCCCTTTTCAAATGCGTAGTCTGAAAATATTTTCTCCCATTCTGTTGGTTGGCTCTTCACTTTGCTCATTGTTTTGTTTGTTTTGAAGAGGTTTTTTTAACTTGACATGATCCCATTCATCCATTTTTGCTTTGGTTGCTTGTGCTTGTGGGGTATTAAAGAAATCTTTGCCTGCCCTGATGTCCTGGAGAGTTTCCCCAATGTTTTCTTTTAGTAGTTTCATAGTTTGAGGTCTTCTATTTAAGTCTTAATCAATTTTGATTTGATTTTTGTATATGGCTAGAGATAGGAGTCGAGTTTCATTCTTCTGCATATGAATATCCAGTTTTTCCAGCATCATTTGTTGAAGAGACTGTCCTTTTCCCAACGTATGTTCTTGGCACCTTTGCCAAAAAGCAGCTCATTGTATATGTGTAGATTTACCTCTGGGTTCTCTACTCTGTTCCACTGACCTATGTGTCTATTTTTATGCCAGTACCATGCCATATTGGTTATTATAACTCTGTAGTATAAAGTCAGATAACATGATTCTTCCAGTTTAGTTATTTTTGCCTAGAATAGTTTTAGCTATTCTAGTCTTTTTGTGGTTCCATATACATTTTAGTTTTTTTCTATTTCTGTGAAAAAAAACATTGGTATTTTGATAGAGATTTACATTAAATCTATAGATTGCTTTGAGTAATATGGCCATTTTAACAATATTGTTTCTTCCAATCCATGAACATGGAACCTCTTCCCATTTTTTGGTGTCCTCTTTAATTTCTTGCATCAGTGTTTGATACTTTTTATTGCAGAACACTTTCACTACTTTAGCTAATTTTCAGGCATTTAATTTTATTTGTAGTGATGGTAAACAGAATCACTTTCTGCATTTCTTTTTCAGATTGTTAGCTGTTGGCATATAGAAATGCTTTTCTTAGAGGAAAGTCTTTCAGTTTTCTACTTCCATTCCATTGTGTTCAGAGATTTTTGTATGCTGATTTTGTATCTTGCAACTTTAATGAATTTATCAGTTCTAATGGTTTTCTTATGGAGTCTTTAGATTTTTCCAAATATAAGATTATGTTATCTATACACAAGAATGACTTGGCTTTTTCTTTTCCAGTTTGGATGCTCTTTTTTTTTTTTTTTTTTTTTTTTTTTCTGTTGTCTAATTGTTCTAGCTAGGACCTCCAGCACGATGCTGAATAACAGTCGTGACAATGGGCATCTCTGTCATGTTCTAGATTTTAGAGGAAAGGCTTTCAGTTTTTCCCCATTCAGCATGATACTAACTGTAGGTTTCTTATATATGGCTTTTATTGTGTTGAGGTATGTTCCTTCTATATCAAGTTTTTTGAGGATTTTTATGAAGTGATGTTGAATTTTATAAAATGCTTTTTCAGTATGAATTTAAATGATCTTTTTTTTTTTTTTTTTACTTTATTCTATTGACATGATGTATCACATTGATTGATTTGTGTATGTTGAACCCTCCTTGTAATTTCATTTGGTCATGATGAATGATTTGTAATGTATTGTTAAATTCAGTTTGCTAGTATTTTGTTGAAGATTTTTCCATCAATATTCATCAGAGATACTGGCTTGTGGTTTTCTTTTTTTGACATGCCTTTGTCTGTTTTCGGTATTAGGGTAATACTGGCCTTGCAAAATGAATTTGTAAATACTCACTCCTCCTGTATTTTTTAGAACAGTTTGAGTAGGATTGCAATTACTTCTTCTTTAAATGTTTGGTAGAATTCAGCAGTGAATTCATCAGGTCCCAGGCTTTTCTTTGCTAGGAGACTTTTTGGCTTCAAGCTCATTACATGTTACTGATCTGTTCAGATTTTTTCATGGTTCAATCTTGGAAGGTTGTTTGTGTCTAAGAAATTATCCATTTCTTCTAGGTTTTCCAATTTGTTGGCCTAAGGTTGCTCATACAAGCCACTAATGATTCTTTGAATTTCTGTGGTACCAGTTGTAATGTCTCCTGTTTCATTTCTGATTTTATTTGAGTCTTCTCTCTTTTTCTCTGTTAGTCTGGCTAAAGTTTTGTCAATTTTGTTTATATTTTCCAAAAAAAAACACAATGTTTTGCTTTGTTGATGTTTTGTATCTTTTTTTCATTTCAAATTGTTTGTGCTCCGATCTTTATTATTTTTTTTATTGTACCAATTTTGAGTTTGGTTTGCCCTTGCTATCTTATTCTTTAAGATGCATCATTAGGTTGCTTATTTGAAGTTCTTTTTTTTTTATGTAGGCACGTAGAGCTATAAATTTCCCTCTTGGTACTGCTTTTGCTGTATCCCATAGGTTGTGGTATGTTGTATTTCCATTATCATTTGTTTCAAGAAATTTTCCAATTTCTTTCTTAAATTCTTCATTGACCCACTGGTCAGTCAGGAGCATATTGTTTAATTTTCATGTGTTTGTCTAGTTTCCAAAATTCCTCTTGTTATTGATTTCTAGTTTTATTCCATTGTGGTCAGAGAAGATGCTTGATATTATTTCAATTCTTTTAATGTTTTAAGACTTGTTTGTAATCTAACATGTGGTCTATCCTTGAGTATAATTCATGTGCTGAGGAAAATTCTGCAGACATTGGAGAAAGTATTCTGTAAATATCTGGTAGCTCCATCTGCTCTATGGTGCAGATTACCTCCAGTGTTTATTTGTTGATTTACTGTCCAATGCTGAAGTGGGGTGTTGAAGTCTCCAGCTATTATTGTATTGGGGTCTGTCTCTTTAGCTCTAATAATATTTACTTACTATATCTGGGTGCTCTAGTGTTGGGTGCATATCTATTTATAATTGTTATATCCTCTTGTTGAACTGGGCCCTTTATCATTATATAGTGACCTTCTTTGTCTTTTCTTTTAAATTTTCTCTTAAAATCTGTTTTGTCTGATGTAAATATAGCTACTCTTGCTCTTTTTTTGGTTTCTATTGGTGTTGAATATCTTTTTCCATCCCTTTACTTTCAGTCTATGTGTGTCTTTATAGGAGAAGCGTGTTTCTTGCATGCAACAGGTCATTGGGTCTTGTTTTTTTAATCCCTTCAGCCACTCTATGTCTTTTGGAGAGTTTAGTTCATTTATGTTTAATTAATGATAAATTAGGACTTACTCCTACCTTTTCATTATTTGTTTTTTGGTTGTTTTGTGGTCTTCTTTTTCTTCTTTCCTGTTTCTCTTTAAGTGAAGGTGATTTTCTCTGGTATTATGATTTAATTTATTGCTTTTAATTTTTGTATCTCTGTTGTAGACTTTTTGGTTTGAGGTTACCATGAGGCTTGCAAATATTATCTTATAATCCATTACTTTAAGCTGATGGCAACATAACGCTGTTTGCATAAACAAACAGAAAAAATAAAACTAATAAAAACTACACACCTGCTTTTTTGACTTTTTGTTGTTTCTATTTATATCTTATTGTACTGCCTATGTCTTGAAAAGTTTTTGTAGTTATTATTTTTGATTGGTTCATCTTTAATCTTTCTATTTAAGACAGATTACACATCACAGTGATGATGTTATAATAGTCTGTGTTTTCTGTGTACTTACTATTAACAGTGACTTTTGTACCTTCAGATGATTGCTCTTGCTCATTAATGTCCTTTTCTCTTCTGACTGAAGAACTCCCTTTACAATTTCTAGTAGGACAGGTCTGGTGTTGATGAAATCCCTCAGCTTTTGTTTGTCTGGGAAAGTCTTTAATTTTCCCTCATGTTTTCAGGATATTCTTGCCAGATATGCTATTCTAGGGTAAAAGATTTTTCCTTTAGCACTTCAAATATGTCACACCACTGTCTTCTGGCATGTAAGATTTCCACTGAAAAGTCTGCTGCCAGATGTATTGGAGCTCCATTTTATCTTACTTATTTCTTTTCTCTTGCTGTTTTTAGAATCCTTTCTTTATCCTTGATATTTGGGAGTTTGATTATTAAATGCCTTGAGGTGGTCTTCTTTGGATTAAATCTACTTGGTGTTCTATAACCTTCTTGTACTTGGATATTGGTGTCCTTCCCTAGGTTTGAGATGTTCTCTGTTGCTATCTTTTGGAATAAGCTTTCTACCCCTACCTCTTTCTCCACCTCCTCTTTAAGGCCAATAACTCATAGATTTGCCCTATTGAGGCTATTTTCTGCATTCTGTAGATATGTTTTATTGTTTTTTATTTGTTTTTCTTTTGTCTCCTCTGACTGTGTATTTTCAAATAGCTTGTTTTGAAGCTCACTAATTATTTTTTTCTGTTTGATTAATGCTTTTAAAAGACTCTGGTGCATTCTTCAGTATGTCAATGGCATTTTCAACTCTAGAGTTTCTGCTTGATTTTTTTCTAATTATTTTAATTTATTTATTAAATTTAGCTGATAGAATCCTTCTCTGTGTTATCTAGAATTTCTTAGAGTAACCACAACACAAAATTCAGAAGGATTTTGAATTCTCTGTCTGAAAGGTCACATATCTCTGTTTCTCCAGCATTGGTCTCTGGTGCCTTATTTAGTTTATCTGGTGAGGTCGTATTTTCCTGGATGGTCTTGGTGTTTGTGGATGCTTGTCAGTATCTGGGCATTGAAGAGTAAGGTATTTATGGTAGTCTTACCAGTCTGGGATTGTTTGTACCCATTCTTTTTGGGAAGGCTTTCCAGATATTCAAAAAAAATTGGGTGTTGTAATCTAAGACATATCTGCATTATGGGGCACCCTAAACCCGATAATGCTGTGGTTCTTGCAGACTCATAGAGGTATCACCTTGATGGTCTTAGATAAGATTCAAAAGAATTCTCCGGATTACTAAGCAGAGAAGAGTCTCTTATTCTTTTTCCTTACTTCCTCCCAAACAGAGAGTCTCTCTCTCTGTTGTGAGCCTCCTGGAGCTGAAGGTGGGGTGACACAAGCACCCCTGTTTCAACCAGCGCTGGGACTGTGCTGACTCAGACCTGAAGCCAGTGTGGCACTGGGTTTTGACTGAGGTCCACTGTAACCACTACCTGGCTACCACCTATATGTGCTCAAGGCCCTAGGGCTCTATAATCAATAGTTGACAAAGCCAGCCAGGCCTGTGTCCTTTCCAGATGGTTCCAGAGCTACTGTCCAGGAGCCAGGGACTAGAGTCAAAAATCTTACAAGTCTACCCAGTATTCTATTGTACTGTGGCTGAGCTGGCACTCAAACTGTGAGATGTAGTCTTCCCACTCTGCCATCCTTTTTCCACAGACAGAGGAGCCTCACCTCATGACCAACACCACAGCAGGTCCACAGGGAGTACTGCTATGCTACTGCCAATATTATCTTAAGGTCCAAGGGCTCTTCAGTCAGCTTGTGGTGAATGCTGCCTGGGTTGGGGCTCACCCTTCATGGCAGTGGGCTCCCCTCTCCCCAGGGCGGGTCCAGAAATGCCATCTAAAAACCATGGCCTAGAATCAGAGACCCCAAGAGCCCACTTGATGCTCTACCCACCCTGTGGCTGGACTGGTACCTAAGGTGCAAGACAAAGTCCACTTTACTTTTCTCTCTGCTTTTCTTGAGCAGAAGGATTCTTTCCCTGTAGCCACCACAGTTGAGAATTTGCTGAGTCTTATCTGAAGCCAGCAAGTCTCAGAGTCTCACTCAATGCCCTCGGCATACTACCTGGGCATTGCTTCTGGTTATTCAGTGCCCCAGGGCTCTTTAGTTAGCAGGTATTTGGTCCTGCCAGGACTGGATCCTTCCCTTCAATGCAGCAGGCTATTTTCTTTCCCAGGGTGTGTCTAGAAACGTCATCTGGGAGTTAGGGCCTGGAAAGGGGGCCTCATCACTCTTCCTGGTGCCCTATACTACTTTGGCTGAGCTGCTATCTAAGATGTAAGAGTAAGTCCTCTTTACTTTTTTTTCTCGTCTTCTCAAGTACAGGGAAGAAGTTCATTTTGGAGCAGAGAGCTGTGCATCTTGGGGTTGAGGGATGAGTGGTGCATGCACTCAGTTAGCCACCCTGCTGGTGTCTCTGTAGGTCTTATGGCCCCCAAGTGCATTAGCTCTGAGCTGAGTTGAGCACTAGGACTTGTCTAGGAGTTTCAGTTCTTGTGGTCTAGACTGGCTTTCAAGTTTATTTAGTTCTCCAGAGCGTTTTAGCCTATGGAGGAGAGTCTTGCCAGAACTCAGGTTTGAACTGCTGGGATGGGTGATTCCCCTCTGGCTAGGGCTGGTTTAAATACTCCCTCCATGGGGTGAGCATCAGCTGAGTTCAGCCTGGTTTTGCTTTCTACTCTGACAGGGCAGCACTGAGTTTAATGCAATGTCTCACAGTTGCTCCACTCTCACAAGCACACAAATTCTCTCTCTGCACCATGCAGCCTCTACTGGGGGATAGGACAGGAGTGTCATTGGCAATTCAATACTTTTTCTGCCCTCTTCAGTGCTTCTTTCAGCTATATGAGCTTAAAACCAGGTACTGTGGGTCCTCACCTCATTTTTCCTTCTTATGAAGATGTTTTTTGTGTAGATAGATGTTAAATTGGTGTCTTTGTGGGATGAATGATCGATGCAGCCATCTATTCAGCTACCTTGATTTGTCCCTTCCCTTATTTACTTATTCCAACTATCCTGGGATTTCATAATGTTCTACTTTGTATTTGCTTTATATTGCTGCATAATAAGTGGTCACAAGTTAGCCATTTAAAATAATATGCATTTATTATTTTATGATTTCTGTGGGTTAAAAATCTGGATACAACTTAGCTGGTTCTCTTCTTCAGGGTTTTACTAGCCTGCAGTTTAAGTTCTTTCTGTGGCTGTAGTCTCCATAGAGGCTTGGCTGGGGAAGGATACACTTCCAAGTTCCCTTGGGTTTTGGTGGAATTGATTTCCTTGTGGCTGCAGAACTGAGGGCTTAAGTTTATTTCTGGAAAGAGCTCTTAGTTCCTAAGGGTCATCCATAGTTTCTTGCCATGTTAATTCCAGTGTGGCCAGTTATTCAGGACAGCTTGCTTCTTCAAAGCTCATAAAGGGTTGGGGAGGGTCTCACTAGTGTGTCCATTTCAAGACAAAATCTTGAATAAATTGTAATACAATCACAGTAATGACATCTGATCACTTCTGCCATATTCTACTGTCTAGAAGAAACTAATATGCTCTACCCACATTCAAAAGAGGGGATTATTTATACAAGGACATGGATGAGATTTAAGGACCACCTTAAATCTGCCCACCACATAAATTTTACATATGGCTAAACTGAGCCTGAGTGATTCTTCAGTCTTCCCAAGAAAATCAACATAAAATACACATTATAGAGATGTTTTAATTGGACTCACAGCATCCAATTAAAACAAAACAAAACAAAAGCTTTAGAAAAAGTCAACTTTATTTCCATTGTTGAATTAGGTACTTCCAACAAACATCTAAGCAAATTCTTGATTTTAAAAAAGGTAACTGTGGAAAATATATTATTTATTTCAAGCCCCTGGAGTAAAGTTAATATTAAAAAATATAACTGTTTTATTCTTACATATTTTATATGTAACATTTCTATATTAAATAGTAAAAATAATCTTTTTATGACTAATCTCACAGGTTAAATGGGAAGCAGTGATCATTATTGGAAGTTGTTGTAAATAAATCTAGATATGGGTTCTTAGGTTATCTGTAGAGAAGAACATAGCACTATTACATATTAAACATTAAGAAATGGAATTAGTTAATTATTTAATGAACACTGCTGTGCTAGTAGACAAAGCCCCAACATGTTTATGGTTCTATGCACTGTTTGGAATGGAAGATCCTAGAAGACAAGTACTATTAAAGTAATATTTTCTTCCTTTCAACTGTTCTGACATTTTGCCTACATTTTCTTATGATAGCTATTTCTTTACAGCTTGTCCTGTTGTGTGTCTGTGTATGCATGCATGTGGGTGTGTGTTTGAGTGTGTGTGTGTGTATTCTCTTCTACCACAATGAAACAAATCTGTGGGCTGAACATATATTTATGTCATCTTTTCTCTTTTGAAATAGTATCTGTTAAGGGGTTGAATTGTGTCTGTCACAAAAAAACCACGTTGAACTCCTAACTTACGGTACTTATGAATGTGATCTTATTTGGAAAGTTTAGTTAATTAAGATAAAGTCACTGGATTAGACCCAAATCCAATATAACTGGGGTCTTTACAAGAGGTAAAGAACATGTCAAGATACAGGCACACAGGCAGAATGCCATGAGACAACAGAAGCAGAGACTAGAGTGATGTAGTTGCAAACTGAAGAATGCCAATGATTGATGGTAACCATGAGAATCTAGGAACAAGCAAGGAAAGATTTTCCCCTACAGGTTTTAGAGGGAGCATGGCCCCGCTGACATGTTAACTTTGATCATCTAGCTTCCAGAACTGTTAAGACAATAAATTTCCATTATTTTAAGCGACCTAGTTTGTGGTGTTTTTGTGGCAGCCTTAGGAGACTAATACGACATCCAACATACTTGCTGTGTTATACATGGGAAGCACTTAAGTAATATACCTTTAAAATTTATTGCAATTTTGGGCTCCCTAAAAATTTACTTTATTTCAATGAATATAAGATGACATCAGTTATATGATACAGCATTATTTTATATATTTTCTGAACCCCATCAGCTTCCACAAAACACTTGAATTTGTTTTCAAAGAAAATAATGGAATTGTGGTTATTCATGCAATAATGAATATTTGTTTCATTAAGAGTTTTATGGTCGGACATGGTGGCTCATGCCTATAATCCAAGAGCTTTGGGAGGCCGAGGTGGATGTATAACTTGGGGTCAGGGGTTCAAGACCAGCCTAGCCAACATGGTGAAATTCCATCTCTACTAAAAATACAAAAATTAGCCAGGCATGGTGACAGGCACCTATAATCCCAGCTACTCAGGAGGCTGAGGCATGAGAATTGCTTGAACCTGGGAGGTGGAGGTTGCAGTGAGCTGAGATCATGCCATTGAATTCCAGTCTGGATAACAGAGTGAGACTCCCTCTCAAAAATAAATAAATAAATAAAAGTCTTACTGCTATTTTTTTGCTTTTCCCCATAACTTTTAATTGTAATGCCAAATCATAGATTAATATATTTTAAACTTTTAAATATTGGGGTCTCACTCTGTCATCCAGGCTGGAGTACAGTGGTACCATCATGGCTCACTGCAGCATTGAACTTCTGGGCTCAAGTAATCCTCCCACCTCAGCCTCTTTAACAGCTAGGACTACAGGCATGCGCCACCACACCAGCTAATGTTTAAAAAATATTTTTAGAGATGGAGTCTTGCTACGTTGCCCATGCTGCTCTCAAAGTCCTAGCCTCAAATGATCTCCTTTCTCAGCCTCTCAAGCCATTGTTATTATAGATGTGAGCCATTGTGCCAGGCTTAGACATGTTAAATCACAATTAAACAATGTGTAGTATTGGCAATGCACAGAACTCCAGTGAAAGGACAATATGTATAGCCATGACTAAATTCATGCACACACAAAGAATGATAAATTCTCTACGATGCATGGCTGACAGTGGCCACAAGGCTCTGTAGATTTTAAAATGCATCCCAGTTTCAGAGATGTTGAAATGTGAAAAACATATGTGTCTTAAAATGAATAAAACAAAGCAGTAGAGATCACAATGAGATAGCTACCATAGTGCTGCTCAGCTTGCGGGGAAAAGAGCTCCACATAGAAAACAAAGGATAATCCAAATCATAGTTTAAACCTTATATTTCCCTGCTCATTCAAATTTACTACATTTTCTTTGAGGGGGCTAGAAACACCCATTTGAAGGCCACGAAAAAGTTGAATCAATTTTGTTTCAACTTCATATAAAGTAGATTAGGATATTATTATAGAAAAAAGGAAGCAATTAAGGGGACGCCACTTTGGCAAGCAAGAAAGCAAAAAAAAAAAAAGAGAAAGAGAGAAAGAGGAAGGAAGGAAAGAAGGAAGGAAGGGAGGGAGGGAGGGAGGGATGCAGGCGAAGAGAGCAGGGAAAGAAAGGGTACTGTTGAATAGAAATAGAAAGTAACACTAGGATGCGGGTACATTACAACCTCTGTTTTCCAAGTGAGGAACGCAGAGTTATTCAGATTGCCAGGAATACATTACTTGGGATGTACAGAGTGCAGATTTGAGCTCAGACAGCCTGAATTCAGAGTTCCCCCTAAGACCTCTATGCTAATCTGCCTTTGACCTTTGACAGGGAGTCAGAGGGAGGGTGGGGAGGGGCAGTTGTATGTTTAAATCTAACAGAAAGGTCTTATAAAAATTCTATCTACATTTATCTAAATAATAACAGGTTACTCCAGTACTACTGTTCACCAAGAATTATTATTCTGACATGAGTAGCAGAAAGTCTCAACCATTTCCAAAATAATTTCTTATAATCATTAAAATTTTGGTCTTGATTTCTAAAAGCTATTTAAGGCCCTGGCTTAAAGCTATTAAGGCCCTGGCTACCTTATCTAAAAATAAATTAAGGGTACTTTTTGCATTTTTATTCTGTAACATATCTTAAAAATGTGTTCATTCATTCATTCAACCAACATTGATTGAAACTCTATCATGTGGCATACATTGTGCCAAGTGATGAGCAAACATCAGGAAACAACACAGCCAGGATGCCTGCCCTCACATAGCTTACAGTCTCATCTAGCAGTGAAGACAGACTTTAAACTCCAAAAGTAAGTACTTAGGTTTTAAACATTCACCTTTGCAGAGATCTGGGCTCACAAAATCCTGAAAAAGCTGAAATGATGAAGTTTCTCAATAAAGCATTAAACAGATGGCTGTAACAAGTGCCATATACGAGTTTTGATCTTATGGCAACTGCAAAGAGAGTGAATAACATCTGCAAGTGATTTCAAAGTAATAAAAACTGCTCTTGTTTAAAGATCTTCTGTAAATAGCTCCATTGCCTTCTCAAATTGGCAGTGCAGAAAGCTCTCTACAGAATTATATTATTTTGTTATGGAATCTTTATGAAGGAATAAGATCCACCCCAAAAGGAATGTATTAATTAGAGACAAAATGATCACTACTATTCTTAGATTTTACCAAGTTAAGTCTTACGAATTTTATTATTTTAATTAGGGAAGATATTCTCAGAGGAATTTTGGTAGTTTTGGTCTGGAGAGCAAGAAGAGGAAAAAAGAGAGGTAGCAAAAAGACATGTAGCTGATGCGAGAAAATGTTTTAGAATAAAAATGTCAGATATTGAATTTTAAGTTTCCATGTGCTGCAAAATAAAGTTCTTTTAATCTCCCAACCCTTTATCAAAGTTGTTGCATGTTCAGAGACTTGACATGGGTGTGTGGGTGTGGGTGGTTGTGCGCGCGTACATGTGCGTCAAATCAAAGAGGCTAAACTTCATGTTTAGATTGACTATTTAGGAATAAAGACAAAACAAAAAGCAAAACTTCAGTGGAGACAAAATGCCAGAGCCAGAGATGCCAGAGAAACACAACTGCACCCCGCACAGATACAGACACAGACATAGACACAGACACACACACACTTCCAGAAATTTCCAGGAATTACATATTTGCTTTAAAAAAAATGGATTCAAATCAAACTTATCTGTATCTATTCTAGCTCTTAAGGATTTATGTTACATAAGAATGGTTAAAAAAATAAAAATAGTAGCTAACATCTGTCAAGAGCCTGCATTGTTATTTAATCCTCAGAGCTACAGAAGGTCAGTTGCTTCATAGCTATTTTACAGAAAGGGAAACTAAGAAAGGTTCAATAAGATCACAAAAATAGGAAGGGGCAATGAGGAATCTTATCTCAATCAGACTCCAAAGTTTGTGGGTTTAACTCTACTTAGCCTGAACAAGACCGGGGAAGAGCACAATCATTTTCCTAAAATGTATAAAAACCATCAGTCAACAAGAGGAACAAATCTTCTCACCTATTCAGAGACAGATCCAGAAACAATTAGAGAGCACTTTGGGGAGGAATTTTTGTCTCCATATCAACAATTTCAGCCACTAGATCTTTCCAGCTGTGGAACTGCCTAGGATGTAAGGCAGAGGTTGGATGAATGATCATATGACAAAAATACCATGAGAGATGTGGGAGATGGGGTGAGGTGGGAGCTGGTGATTTTCAGGCTCCATGAAAGCCTAACATTCTATAAACCAAAAATCTTTATCAAAAAGATAAATTTTCTTTATCTTTTTTTCCGAGTTCTGTGGATATACGACCAGAGTTTTTAGACTATTAGATATCTGATTCTAAACCCAATCTCTACTTCTGACTTTCTTTAAGCTGCAAATGGCATTATTCAAGTTTTATGTTACTATTTTAACTCCAGCAGGAAAAAATGATGAAGAATATACTCAAATGTTTTTTGCATAAACTATTCCTAAGCTAGATTATCCCATCTTTGAATGTGTTCAATTTGGCATCAGTCCCCAGAATTTCATAAAATATACCCAATAATTTTTGGAATAGAATCAAATGCATGAATATCCAATAGAAAATTTATTTGTCCTTATGGTATAAGAATTCTTCTTAAGTAACTATGATCTGCGTAGTTGAAGGTGGCCTTAAAATTAATGAAGCCTGGGATAGCCCTGGAAGAAATCCCAGTCTCTCTTGGATGGCTGTAGAGGAACATAAAATTTTGCTCAACCATAAAATGATTGTGCATAAATTCAACCTACTCAGACTCACTCCTCAACAAAAAACATTAAGAGAATATTTCAGGATCATTACAAGCATCAAAAGGAAGATGAGGCCATGATTTTAAATATATTTTTCCTCATAATTTTCAATCACTTCTGGATCAGGAAGATTCATACACCAATGGCTCTTCCTCCTGGCAAAGCTACAATGGAATATATCCATGTACATACATGTGTGCATGCATCATGCATGTGTATATTTCTTACAAGATTTTCATTGTATATTCCATTAGCATTTAATGCATTTTTTGCTTTTTACAATTGGGTCATAAATCTCACTGATGGATATGGAATTGAGGTCACTCTTGCTGCTCTGTGTAGCAAAGTCAATCATACCCTGAGGGTCAGCTAATGCTGTTCTTCATGGCTTGTTCAGGAGAACTTTGAAATAAGACATCCATCTGTCTGGAATGTCAGCATTTTCGGCATACGGACTTCCCTTTTCATCATCAGTAAGGATACAGCCCTGGGAGCGTTATTTTTTTGCTAAGTAGAGTAAACTCTTCATGGTCCACTGCACTAAATGGTGTCTTCTCACAAATGATATTTTCGGTAGGTCATCCATTCACTGCCTTCTGTAAATATTCAGAAAATAGCTGTCAGCAATCACCTGAGTCAATGGAAGTTTCTGATTAATGGGAAAAGTTGAGTGAGCCATGCCTAGCCTATTCATCTTTTACTGTAGTGCTATCAAAAAGAAAAACAACTTTAATAGATTGGATTTTTTTGCAGAAAGTATTACAGTTATATTTTGGTTGATAATTAGGTTTGTGGGCCCCCAATCATCTGATTTTGATTTAACCATATGTCTAACATTTTAAACATGTTAAATCATTGTAAAACACATTTGTTAATATTTTTACTTAATAAATAACCACTTGTTGAACATATGCTGTATGCTAGAGAATAGTCTAAGGGCTTAAAATGTATTATGAGGTATAACCCTCGTTAAACTTTAGGAAAGAGATAAGTATATTATTTGGACTCACTGTACAAATGAGAAAAATGAGGCATAGTTAAATTCTAGACTTATTCTAAGTCATATAGCTAGTAACAGAATACTTGTGGTGACATATGCATATTTTCATACTACTTTAGTAAGTAATGAATTTTATAACCACATTTCCAGTCATAAATAAGAAAAACAATCCACTATCAACAGGAGTGAATAAAAAAATACTGTACATACTTGTAATTATGACAATTATTAACATCAAATAATCACAGGAAAAATATTTACACCAATGTCAATTTTTAAACATGGAATTTAAAAGGAGTTGTTCACTATAATTATAACTGCACAAAATAGACATTTATGTGGAAAAAATGGAAAAGAATATTAATAAAGAAAACTATATGGGTAATGTTATTTTAGTTTTTTCAAATTTCCCTTAATGTTGTTATTACATTGTTTATGCAATGAAAATTACTCAAGTTAAAATTGCTAAAGTAAAAAATCACATTGGTTAACAATTTTTATATGATTCAAATTATTATATATACACACACATATTTGCATACATATGTATATATACACATCCAACTGAATTATGTCCCCCACCAAATTCATATGAGGCTTTGTTCCCTATTGTGATGGTATTTAAAGATGGGAAGTTAGGATTAGATGAGGTCATGAGGATGGGACCCTCTTGATGGGACTAGCGGCTTTATAAGAAGTGAGGGGAGCAGAGAAAGACAGAAACAAGTAACTTTCTCTGAACAGACAGCCTACAGAATGGGAGAAAAATTTTGCAATTTATCCATCTGACAAAGATCTAATATCCAGAATCGACAAGGAACTTAAGCAAATTTCCAAGAAAAAAAATGCATTAAAAAGTGGGCAAATGACATGAACAGCTACTTCTCAAAAGAAGATATTTATGCAGCCAAGAAACATATAAAAAAAGTTCAACATCACTGATCATTAGAGAAATGGAAATCAAAACCACAATGAGACACCATCTAATGACAATCAGAATGGCAATTATTAAAAAGTCAGGAGACAACAGATGCTGAGGAGGCTACAGAGAAACAGGAATGTTTTTATACTTAGTGGGAATGTAAATTAGTTCAACCACTGTGGAAGACAGTATGGTGATTCCTCAAAGACCTAGGACCAGAAATACCATTTGACCCAGCAAGCCAATTACTGGCTATATACCCAAAGGAATAGCAACCATTCTGTTGCAAAGATACACGTTTGCATATATTCACTGTAGAACTATTCACAATAGGAAAGACATGGCATCAACCCAAATGCTCATCAATGATAGACTAGACAAAGAAAATGTGGTACATATACACCATGGAATACTGTGTAGCCATAAAGAGAAATGAGATCATGCCCTTTGCAGGAACATGGATGGAGTTGGAAGCCATTATCCTCAATAAACTAATGCAGGAACAGAAAACCAAACACCAAATGTTCTCACTTATAAGTGGGAGCTGAACAATGAGAACAGATGGACATAGGGAGGGCAATAGTACACACTGGGGCCTGGGGCCTGTTGCAGGGGGCAGAGAGAGGAAGAGCATCAGGATAAATAGCTAATGCATGCTGGGCTTAATACCTAGGAGACAGGTTGATAGGTGCAGCAAACTACCATGGCACACATTTACCTGTTAAACAAACCTACACATCCTTCACATGGATCCTGGAATTTAAAATATGATAAAATTTTTTAAAAGAAATTACTTTCTCTCTACCATGTGAGAAGCAAGAAGGCAGCCATCTGCAGGCCAGAAAGTGGGCCCTTACCAGAAACCAAATTTTCCAGGACTTTGATAGTGGACTTCCCAGCCTTCAAAACTGTGAGAAACAAATGTCTGTTGTTACGTCACCCAGTCTATGGCATTTTCTTACAGCATTGCAAGGAGACTTATATGGTAGATAAATACATAAATATTCTGAAAGGATGTACAGTAAACTGTTAAGACTATTTACTTCCGAAGAACGTTAATGAAAATTTTGAAAAGAAGGATAAGATCTTTTTATTTCATTTTATGTCAATCTTGTATAATGTTTGAAATTGTAATGAAGTGAGTATATTCATTTTACTTGAAACAGAGAAAATCAAATGTATTAGTGATGGGATAATGATTATCTCTTATATTTGCTTCCCTTTGTTGGGTAGCTACAATGGAATATTAATAGTTTAAAACTTCTTGGCACAAAATAGATGCTCAAAAAATATTTCTCAATCAAACAAAAATATGTTGTTTTAATGTAGTGACTTGTGCCTGTGTACCATTTCCAGTGATTTTTCAATAGTAGACCCTGTGTGTTATATATGATATTCCTGTTGGCATTTTGTCACTGCCTTTCTTAATAACTTCAGACTCACTTTGCAACAGAACACCACAGCAAGACAAATGAGCTCCAGGGGCAGAAGAGGGGTTGTTAGCAGGAAAGGCAGTCCTGAAAGAAAACAAAGCTGGCTCAAGTTAGGCCATGAAAGGGCCTTCTTGCTGTGTAATTTGACAAATGTGGCCACACGTGACTCAAGTAGTTATTTCTTAACCAAAAATAGCAGCAAAAGAAAGAGAAAAGGGAAGGGGCAGAGGAGAAGAAAATAAGAAGGAAAAATATAATTTGCATATACAATCATGCCACACATAACAATGTTTTGGTCAACGATGAACTGCATACAGGAGGGCGATTCCATAACATTATAATACCATACTATTACTGTATGTTTCCTATGTTTAGACATGTTTAGATATGTAAACATTTACCATTGTGTTGCAATTGCCTGCAGTATTCAGTACAGTAATATGTTATACAGGTTTCTAGTCTAGGAGCAATAGGCAATACCATACAGCCCAGGTGTGCAGTGGGCTATATCATCTAGGTTTGTGTAAGTATACTCTATGATGTTTTTACAACAATAAAATAGCTCAATGATACATGTCTCAGAACATGTTCTTGTCATTAAGTGATGCATGATCATATATATGTGAGCAAGAGTATATTATGTAAAAAATAGAAAGTTCTTAAATACATACAAATGTATGTGTATAAAATTTAGAGATGCATAGTCTTCTATCAAATGAATATAGCACAAAAACGAGTGTCTGCACATCCTACGTACAAAACTCAAATGTACATAAATTGATACATTTTAGTCACAGTCACTCTATACCCTTCCAAACTATCCTTTTGTTTGTGATTACAATTATGATTATGTCTTGATAGCAAATGTTTGCCTTGTTTTCCTTGCAGAATACCTGTTTTCTCAAAATATGTCGGTCATGTTTTGTCAATTTGATAATATAGACAAAATAATAACATTTTTCTACCACTCTAAAATGTGTTGAGATTAAAAAGTATTTTCATGCACATCTTTCCATTTGGTGATCACAGCCACCTTCTGAAGAAATCAGGTTCTTATTACCTCTTTGTCATAGACCAGAAATTTAAATGGGTCCATCTTTGCATAACAGGCAGGGAGCAGGGTTGTGACATGAATCTAGATAGGTTGACTTCAGATCTAGCCTTTTTAAATTCTGTTATGGGGGAAATTCCACAATGGTTTTAGAAAAAAAGAGAATGAGGCCAAGTGCAGTGTCTCACACTTGTAATCCCTGCACTTTGGTAGGCCAAGGCAGATGGATCACCTGAGGTCTGGAGTTCGAGACCAGCCTGGCCAACATGATGAAACCCTATCTCTGCTAAAAATACAAAACAAAAGTTAGCTGGATGTGGTGGTGTGCACCTGTAATCCCAGCTACTTGGGAGGCTGAGGCAGGAGAATCACTTGAACCCGGGAGGCAGAGGTTGCAGTGAGCTGAGATTGCACCACTGCACTCCAGCCTGGGCAACAAGAGCAAAACTCCACCTCAAAAACATAAATAAATAAAAGAAATGAAAAAGAAAACTAGAGAAGGAAGATGCTCTAGGGAGAAGAGCATCTCCTGAGTCTCTTACTGTTATATTATTGAATTTCTCAACAGTTAGCCAGCTGAAACCATAAATAGCTTTATCTTATTCTACAAAAGCAGCATTTTATCTTTTTTTCCCTCTATACTACATGCACTTGGTAATTAGAAATTTCATATTTAAGCCAATTAACCCAATAAAAAACATTTCAGCCCTAGTTTAAAGTTTAGAAGCCACAGGATAGGGTACTAACATCATTTTGCATGTTTAAAGGTTCATAGAATTGACTTTAAATGACCCAAATGAATCTTCTAGCACATAGAGAAGTAGAAGAGTTCATTAGAGCGGGAATGTATAATGGTTAGTGAAGCAACATTTTTAACAGCTGAAGCTTATATGATTACAAGTCCCTTTCTTTTATGAAAATGACCAATTAGCAGCAGGCTATTTTATCAAGCTGGAAACACAGGCTTGCTTGGTTTTTCTATTTTAATGAAAGGGAAAAAATGGAGCTTAAATTTGAGTTTAATGGCCTGCAAATTTCCACCCTCATTTTGTAGCATTGACGTTTAGCCCAAGAAAGGATAGGTGTATTTCTGGAAACTGGTTTCACTCCCTTCATACAACCAGAGGCTCAGGGAGGAGGTGCCATAACAGTCCTCTAAGAAGATTGAATTATTCTACTTTTTCCCTTCAATTCCTACATTTCCAACAGGAAATTGGAAAACAATGAAAAACCAAAGCTTAAGGTGAACTATACAATCCTATCACAGTAATTGGGTCCTGATTTCAGGAAGCAGATGCTGAGACTGAGTTAGACATATAAAAGACTTATTGGTGGTGAGACCTACGAAGGTAAAAGGTAGGAAGCAGCATCAATCAAGGGGAGTCATGAGACAACAGGAGCAAAAACCATTCATTAAAGAAATCGCATTTAGGTAGAAATGGTTCCACAGTCTTGCTCAGTCATTGGCTGGGCTTACCTCAAGAATAGAATGACCTTAACTCAAAAGCTGAGACAGAACTGAAGAAGTTAATAACAGGAGGCTGTCAGCTGGCCACCCTCCTTCTTGAATGGGGACCTGTGTGGCTCATCTCTGTGTCTTCCACACATGGTAAATCCCTACTGGTTACCTTAAGGATACAGCTGTTATATTGATTTTGGTTGTACATTTGTTATGTGTAATATATGAGAGGGCTTCAAAAGGTTTGCGGAAAACATGGAATTACAAGATAAAAATGTAAACTTTATTTCGCAACATAAGCCCCATCAAGTTTAGGATACCTTTGTAAGTGATGATAACAGCCATTTAGTTCATCCCGAAAGAACCAAGCATCCTGGTAATTTAACCATGTCAATGCAGTCTTTCTTACATTGTTAACTGAAGAAAAATGGGTGTCCTTTAAAGATTTTTAAAAATCAAGAAACTAAAAGAAGTTAGAAGCCAAATAAGGACTGTAAGACAGATTCCTAATCATTTCTCATTGAAACTCTCTCAGAATTACCCTTGTGGGTGAGAGGAATGAGCAGGAACATTGTCATGATGGAGAAGGAATTTATGATTAAGCTTTCTTAGGTATTTTTCTGCTAAAGCTTTGATTCTCATTCTCAAAACACTCATAGTAAGCAGATGGTACTGTTCTTTGGCCCTCCAGAAAGTCAACAACAAAATGCCTTGAGCATCCCAAAAAACTGCTGTCATGACCTTTGCTCTAACTGGTTTACCTTTGCCTTGACTGGACCATTTTCATCTCTTTGTAGCCACTGATTTGATTGTGCTTTGTCTTTAGGATCTTACTGGTAAAGCAATGTTTCATTTCCTGTCATAAGTATTCCTTCAAAGAAATACTTCAGGATCTTGATCCCACTTATTCAAAATTCAAATAAAATTTCTGCTCTTGTCTGCAGCTGATCTGGGTGCAATAGTTCGAGCACCCATAATGCGGAAAGTTTCCCCTTTCCACCATAAAGTGGAAAGTTTGCTCACCTTTAACTTTTTAGTCAGAATTTTGTAAGCTGAATCAACTGAGATGTCTACAGTGTTGGCCTTTCTGTTGTGAATCATCAGTCCTCTTCAATTAGGTAATGAACAAGATTAATTTTTCCATCACAAATTGATGTGGATGGTCTGCTGCTACAGGCTTCTTCTCCAACATCATCAGACCCCTTCTTAAGATGAGTTATTTATTTGTAAACTGCTACCCTTTTTGGAACGTCGTCCCTATAAATTTTTTATAAAGTATTAATGATTTCACCATTCTTCCACCCAGGCTTCAACACAAATTTGATGTTTGTTCTTGCTTAAATTTTAGCAGAATTCGTGTTGTCCTGAAAGGGGCTCTTCTCAAACTGATGTTGTATCCTTCATGCTTAAACTAGATCCTGTTCAGGCATGTTGTAACAGGCAGTATGAGTTTATTTTAGCATAAAAAAATATGAATTCCATACATAGTTGTTTTATAATGTGAACTTTCCATGAACTTTTTGAAGACCCCTCGTATAAGGGCAAAAGTGACGATAATTTGAAGAAAGACAAATGTTCATCCATTTCATCATAAGAAGTCATTTAATCAATTTTTTATTATCATAAATCTACAGTAACATGTACCTTACCCTGAATATGTCAAATTGCTTAGGAATAAAAACATCACAGAGAAAAAGGACTAGAATGTGTGTATTCAGAAACATGTCTAAATATACTGAATAAATCATAGACCAAGTTGGAATTAGGCCTATCTAGAGAATCACACAGTTAAAAGCCTTACCAGGCAGGAAAGTTGAACCTTCTGAAAGTCCCACTGCAGTGGTGGCATTTAGCCTGGTCATACACTGTATGGATGGCTCTGTTCCATACACAAGATAAGACCATGTCACTTCCTGAAACCATCCTCTGACACAAAGATTACTCTGTGATTGGTCATTGTTTGTTGCAAAGGACTCTATAGAAGTCATTTCTCATCTGCTTCAGTATAGTCTGTTTATACAATATTCAACAATTTAAAAGCATAAAAATAATTATTAACACTTGGTGGCTACTTAATGAATTGACTTGAAATGAAATTTTAATATCTATAATATTTAAAATGAGACCTCATTGAACATCCTACTGGGAAGCTGAGAAAAATTTTTAAATCTAAGTCTAAATTAACAAAGAACTAAAGAGGGTAGCAAAAAAGTAAATGACTATCAGGGACATTTGGGGGCAAGTGAAATACTGTTTGGGATTAAAATAGGTAACATCAAGTAAAGGGAGTTAAAAATGAAACACAGACACTCCAGAATGCAGCTATGAATAGTTTATCCAAATGTGATAAAATATTGAAAGAGGTATCATCCACGCTTCCCTCTTTTGTTCCTCATCTTTATCCCTTTTTTTGACCATCCTACCATGCTGGACACTCAAAGCCTCCACGTTACATATTACAACACCTACTCAAGTCTGAATAGTTCACCCTTCCCTTAGCAAAACTCTTTCCAAATCTTTCCATAACCTGGCACACTAACTGAACACCAGTGCAGTAACACAAGGAAACAAGTAGTTGTTTAATGGTAGAAGATTCCAGGTTCAAAGAGCCTCTTCAATTATAGTAACAGAGTGGTAAGGATATCATACACTGAAGATATCATAGGATGGTCTTAGGCAATATTCTCCCACTAAAAGTACACTTCTCAGGCAAGTTTATAGAATAGTGCAAAAAAATTATCTATTTACAGTTGGCTCTGACACCAGGGCACCATACTACTCATATCTCAATAAAGTGCACAAGGCCACACAACTCTTCCTGTTCTACCCTTTTAGTTCTAACATATAGAATTAGAATGACCCAATTAGGTAGATCAATTGTTTAAACAAAAGGATCTGCTCGGCCGGGCGTGGTGGCTCACACCTGCAATCCCAGCACTTTGGGAGGCCAAGGTGGGCAGATCAGGAGGTCAGCAGATCGAGACCATCCTGGCTAACATGGTGAAACCCCATCTCTACTAAAAATACAAAAAATTAGCTGGCCATGGTGGCGGGTGCCTGTAGTTCCAGCTACTCGGGAGGCTGAGGCAGGAGAATCACTTGAATCCGGGAGGTGGAGCTTCCAGTGAGCTGAGATCGCGCCACTGCACTCCAGCCTGGGTGACAGTGAGAGACTCCATGTCAAAAAACAAACAAAAAAAATAAAAGGATCTACTCATATAAATTAGTAATGTATTTGAGAAAACATTTGCATGGTTCATTATTCTAGTCTAGAATTAGGCACATTGGAATGAACTTAATTTAAGCAGATCTGTGTCTATGCCACTTTGAGGAAAACAGATACCAATAAACTAAATACACACACACAACGTATGCCAGTGATATTTTAATATATCCTTGTATAATTTTCAAGTGTAATAGATTAATATTCAAATATCCAGCATTATATATATGTGTATATATGTATGTATATTTGTATATGTATGGGACAAAATATAAAATACATTGAAAGTAAGTGTTCAAAGTGGAGTCAAAATTATAATCAACTTAAACCTTGCAAGAGTTAACTCCCTCCTTAAAGGGGCAAAATATGGCAAGAAAAACATGGGTGTAATCCTGGCTTTTCTACTTCCTAGCTACGGAAACTTAGGCAAAGTTGTGAGATGGAAATATAATGTGCACAACGCATAAGCTTGTTGTGAGGATTAAGTAGGTTAATACCTATAATGCGTTTGTGACAACAGATCATTATTTATTCAGGAAAGTTAGCAAACTACACAATCTAGACGTAGAAAATGACCCAATCATTGATATACGTTATTTTTCAAAGATAGAGTTAAATTATCTACGTTTTATCAGAGACTAGAAATGTTATAATGTTCAAACGTTCTCTAGTATCTATTTTCTAAAAGTATCTTGGCAATTTCACTTCTTGGTAGGAATAGCACCATCCTCTTTCAGTATATAATTTGTGTACTTTAATATACAGGGAGGAGGTTATTTTGTACTGCAGAAAGTGGATAATTAAGAGAACTATGTCTATTACCCATCAGGCTTCCCTGGACCAGTTTGAACCACATTAATTACAAAAGTAAAGGCTAGAAGCTGATAGGGCTATTTTCATAAAATACTTGACAAGATTCTAAGAGAAGAATAAATGGCAGAAAGTGCTGTATTTTGAGAAAAAGTTTGAGGAAAACTCCAAGCACATTCTCCCTGCCTCTGCACAGAAACCAGCACCATGCTATAACTCTACGAATCACAAGACAATGCCCTTAGCTAGGACCATGTTATTTCCACTATAGATGCCATCAGCCATGTCAGCAGAGTGGCTTTATGGAGTGACTTTATGCACTATGGATGTCAAACATGGTAGATGCTATATGAGGGACTGCAGATCTTTCACTGGAATAAGGTTGGTTTATAGGCATGCATGAGATACATATTTAGGGATTCCTAGAAATAGCCAAGAACTATCTTGAGCCATTGCTTAAACAAGAAGGGTGTTGTTGAGAAATCAGAATTGGGGTTTAAAAAATATGTGATTTCACTTGTGCCTCAAAGCTAGTATTTCCTGGAGAATTTGGGGTTTACATATGATTATACACAATTTATCTAGGCATCTTGTTTAGATAATATAACTATATACTGTCAGTTAGATCATACCTCAATAGTTTTAGTGGTTTAAAATGTATGGAATATATTTATACCTAAAGGAAATGTTTCTAACAGAAAAAAGTACAATTATTTCAAACATGTTAAATTTGTTCTTAAAATACATGACTAAAGAAATGAAACAAAAATATCGCAATATATTATTTTAATTAATACTATAATAAAATGTTAAAACAAAAAATAAGTTACTTAATGATACAAATAGTTACCAATTGTAATCATCCTATAGTTCATGTAAGACATAAAAGTCAAGAATCAATATGTTTGAAAAAACATTTAAAATGGATTTTACTTTTAAAGAAAATTGTATTATAGTATACTCTTACCTCATGTTCTAGCTATATTAAAAACATAATATCACAAGCCTCCCACATCCCATCAAAACCTCTGTCCCATAACTTTCATTTGTACCCATTAAGAAGTAACAGAGCCTGGGCACGGTGGCTCACACCTGTAATCCTAGCACTTTGGGAGGCCAAGGTGGGCAGATTGCCTGAGCTCAGGAGTTTGAGTCCAGCCTGGGCAACACGGTGAAACCCCATCTCTACTAAAATCCAAAAACATTAGCCGGGAGTGGTGGTGTGCACCTGCAGCCCCAGCTACTCAGGAGGCTGAGGCAGGAGAATCGCTTGAACCCAGGAGGCAGAGGTTGCAGTGAGCCGAGATCGCACCACTGCACTCCAGCCTGGGCGACAGAGTGAGACTGCGTCTCCAAAAACAAAAAAAGAAGTAACAGGAAATAGATACGCATCCCCCTCACACCCAGTGAAATAATTGTAAGAGTGGACAAAATCCATGAAACAACAGTTTTCAGACACAGCACAACAGGCAGTTGAGGAATCACCGCACTGTTTTTTTTTTTTTTTTTTTTTTTTGGTTGTATCTCTGTAAGGCTTTGATATCAGGATGATGTTGGCCTCATAAAATGAGTTAGGGAGGATTCCCTCTTTTTCTATTGATTGGAATAATTTCAGAAGGAATGGTACCAACTCCTCCTTGTACCTCTGGTAGAATTCGGCTATGAATCCGTCTGGTCCTGGACTTTTTTTCATTGGTAGGCTCTTAATTATTGCTTCAATTTCAGAGCCTGCTATTGGTCTATTCAGGGATTCAACTTCTTCCTGGTTTAGTCTTGGGAGAGTGTAAGTGTCCAGGAAATTATCCATTTCTTCTAGGTTTTCTAGTTTATTTGTGTAGAGGTGTTTATAGTATTCTCTGATGGTAGTTTGTATTTCTGTGGGGTCAGCGGTGATATCCCTTTTGTAATTTTTTATTGTATCTATTTGATTCTTCTCTCTTTTCTTCTTTATTAGTCTTGCTAGTGGTCTATCAATTTTGTTGATCTTTTCAAAACAACAGCTCCTGGATTCACTGAATTTTTGGAGGGTTTTTTGTGTCTCTATCTCCTTCAGTTCTGCTCTGATCTTAGTTATTTCTTGCCTTCTGCTAGCTTTTGAATGTGTTTGCTCTTGCTTCTCTAGTTCTTTTAATTGTGATGTTAGAGTGTCAATTTTAGATCTTCCCAGCTTTCTCTTGTGGGCATCTAGTGCTACAAATTTCCCGCTACACACTGCTTTAAATGTGTCCCAGAGATTCTGGTATGTTGTATCTTCGTTCTCATTGGTTTCAAAGAACATCTTTATTTCTGCCTTCATCTCGTTATGTACTCAGTAGTCATTCAGGTGCAGGTTGTTCAGTTTCCATGTAGTTGAGCGGTTTTGATTGAGTTTCTTAGTCCTGAATTCTAGTTTGATTGCACTGTGGTCTGAGAGACAGTTTGTTATAATTTCTGTTCTTTTACATTTGCTGAGGAGTACTCTGCTTCCAACTATGTGGTCAACTTTGGAATAAGTGTGATGTGGTGCTGAGAAGAATGTATATTCTGTTGATTTGGGGTGGATAGTTCTGTAGATGTCTATTAGGTTCGCTTGGTGCAGAGTTGAGTTCAATTACTGGATATCCTTGTTAACTTTCTGTCTCATTGATCTGTCTAATGTTTACAGTGGGGTGTTAAAGTCTCCCATTATTGTTGTATGGGAGTCTAAGTCTCTTTGTAAGTCTCTAAGGACTTGCTTTATGAATCTGGGTGCTCCTGTATTGGCTGCATATATATTTAGGATAGTTAGCTCTTCCTGATGAATTGATCCCTTTACCATTATGTAATGACCTTCTTTGTCTCTTTTGATCTTTGATGGTTTAAAGTCTGTTTTATCAGAGACTAGGATTGCAACCCTTGCTTTTTTTTGTTTTCCATTTGCTTGGTAGATCTTCCTCCATACCTTTATTTTAAGCCTATGTGTGTCTCTGCATGTGAGATGGGTCTCCTGAATACAACAAACTGATGGGTCTTGACTCTTTATCCAATTTGCCAGTCTGTGTCTTTTACTTGGACCATTTAGTCCATTTACATTTAAGGTTAATATTGTTATGTGTGAACTTGATCCTGCCATTATCATATTAACTGGTTATTTTGCTCGTTAGTTGAAGCAGTTTCTTCCTTGCATCGATGGACTTTACATTTTGACATGTTTTTGCAATGCCTGGTATCTGTTGTTCCTTTCCATGTTTAATGCTTCCTTCAGGATCTCTTGTAGGGCAGGCCTGGTGGTGACAGAATCTCTAAGCATTTGCTTGTCTGTAAAGGATTTTATTTCTCCTTCGCTGATGAAACTTAGTTTAGCTGGATATGAAATTCTGGGTTGAAAATTCTTTTCTTTCAAAATGTTGAATATTGGCCCCCACTCTCTTCTGGCTTGGAGAGTTTCTGCCGAGAGATCTGCTGTTAGTCTGATGGGCTTCCCTTTGTGGGTAACCCGACCTTTCTCTCTGGCTGCCCTTAAGATTTTTTCCTTCATTTCAACTTTGGTGAATCTGACAATTATGTGTCTTGGAGTTGCTCTTCTCGAGGAGTATCTTTGTGGCGTTCTGTGTGTTTCCTGAATATGAATGTTGGCCTGCCTTAGTAGGTTGGTGAAATTCTCCTGGATGATATCCTGAAGAGTGTTTTCCAACTTGGTTCCATTTTCCCCCTCACTTTCAGGCACCCCAATCAGATGTAGATTTGGTCTTTTCACATAATCCAATACTTCTTGGAGGCTTTGTTCATTTCTTTTTACTCTTTTCTCCACACTTCTCTTCTCGCTTTATTTCATTCATTTGATGTTCAGTCACTGACACTCTTTCTTCTAGTTGATCGAGTTGGTTACTGAAGCTTGTGCATTTGTCACGTATTTGTCATGTCATGGTTTTCATCTCTATCAGTTCTTTTAAGGTCTTCTCTGCATTGATTATTTGAGTTATCCATTTATCCATTCTTTTTTCAAGGTTTTTAGTTTCTTTGCACTGGTTACATAGTTCCTCCTTTAGCTCTGAGAAGTTTGATTGACTGAAGACTTCTTCTCTCAACTCGTCAAAGTCATTCTCTGTCCAGCTTTGTTCCATTGCTGGCGATGAGCTGTGTTTGTTTGGAGGGGTAGATGCACTCTGATTTTTTGAATTTCCAGCTTTTCTGCACTGCTTTTTCCCCATCTTTGTGGTTTTATCTGCTTTTGGTCTTTGATAATGGTGACGTACTGATGGGGTTTTGGTGTGAGTGTCCTTTCTGTTTGTTAGGTTTCCTTCTAACAGTCAGGACCCTCTGTTGGAGTTTGCTTGAGGTCCACTCCAGACCCTGTTTGCCTGGGTATCAGCAGCGGAGGCTGCAGAAGATAGAATATTGCTGAACAGCGAGTGTTGCTGTCTGATTCTCACTCTGGAAGCTGCATCTCAGGGGTGTACCCCGCCATGTGAGGTGTGAGGTATGGATCTGCACCTAGTGGGGGATGTCATCCAGTTAGGCCACTTGGGGGTCAGGGACCCACTTGAGCAGGCACTCTGTCCGTTCTCAGATCTCAACCTCCGTGCTGGGAAATCCACTGCTCTCTCAAAGCTATCAGACAGGGACATTTGCCTCTACCGAAGTTTCTGCTGCTTTTTTTTTAGCTGTGTCCTGTCCCCAGAGGAGGAGTCTACAAAGGCTGGTCACACTCCATGAGCTGTGGTGGGCTCCACCCAGTTCGAGCCCCCTTGGCTTTGTTTACCTACTTAAGCCTCAGCAATGGTGGGCACCCCTCACCCAGCCTCACTGCCACCTTGCAGTTAGATCTCACACTGCTGTGGTAGCAATGAGGGAGGCTCCGTGGGCATGGGACCCTTCGGGCCAGGTGTGGAATATAATCTCCTGGTGTGCCATTTGCTAAGACCCTTGGTAAAGTGCAGTATTAGGGTGGGAGTTACCCGATTTTCCAGGTGTTGTCTGTCTGAGTTTCCCTTGGCTGGGAAAAGGGATTCCCTTCCCCCTTGCACTTCCCAGGTGAGGCAATTCCTTGCCCTGCTTCAGCTCTCACTGGTCGGACTCCACCAGCTGACCAGCACTGATTGTCCGGCACTCCCCAGTGAGATGAACCTGGTACCTCAGTTGAAAATGCAGAAATCACCCATCTCCTGTGTCACACACACTGGGAGCTGGAGGCTGGAGCTGTTCCTATTCTGCCATCTTCGGCCAACTTTTTCATTTATTAATTCAAAGTAATATTTACTGAGTGGCCAACTTTTGCCAGATTCTATTCTAGGCAACAGGAACACACATTTGGGAGGAAAAAAAAAAAAAAAAAAAAAAAAAAAAAAAAAAAAAAAAAAAGCCCTGTTCTTATATGGTTTACATTTCAGTGGAGAAATGCAGGCCAAAAAAAAAAAAAATCAATTATCTATCTTTTATGTCTATCATGGAGAAAAGAAAAGTAGGGACAGGGTTGTGATTGGACAGGCAAGGTGGTATCTACGCAAAGAACTGAAATGAAAGGAGCCAAACTGATTTCCACCTGAATGGTCATGGCAGAGGTAAGTTTTATAATGTTACCTTGGGGTAAAAGACTATCTAGCACATGTGAGGAGCAGCAAGGAGACTCATGTGATGCGGGATGAAGAGGCTGGTGGTAGTGAAAGTGGATGAGGTCAGAGAGGTTCTCACGGGCCACATAATGATCAATCATCCTAAGCGCTAGTAAGGATTTGGCATATTATTCCACTGAGATGGGAACACACAAAGGGTTTGAGCATAGAACTAATAGTTTGAAAAGATCATTGCTGCTGTGCAGAGAAAATGTTAGTTGATCTAACTATGCCATGATTAACACTTTATCCTCTCGTTTGCACAATGGTAATGTACAAAACCAAAAACTTTGTCCCCATATTTATAATGCAAAGTACGCTCAGGAATTATCCTGTAGTATGATGTACCATACATCATGACATGCCTTTTAAGAAGTAGTGCTTTGTTCATATATATAAACCTGCACATCCTGCACATGTACCCTGGAACTTAATAAAATAAAGATGCAGCGCTTGAAGAGTTTTTTCTTTTTTCCATTCTAAGAGTGTCTTCAGTTTAACTCTGTAAAATAATCTGTGCTGCTTTCAAAAGTAATGTTATGACACTTGTGTTGTGATACAGAAATCTGGAATTGTCTATCCTTCCCTTTTCATTTTTTATATCTCACTCATGCCACATCATACCATTGTCTCTTTGCTAGAATTAGAAAGTGGTGGTTAGTATTTTGGTTTAGTAGGTTCTAGTTTATAGCACTATAACTTCAAAAAATTGTATTTATAAAACTGGAATGTTTTTCAGCTCTCGTGAAGAGGTTTTGGATAATGCCAGAAGTGACTGTTGGGGGGTGGAGCAAGATGGCCGAATAGGAACAGCTCCAGTCTCCAACTCCCAGCACGAGCGACACAGAAGACCGGTGATTTCTGCAGTTTCAACTGAGGTACTGGGTTCATCTCAATGGGGAGTGCCGGACAATCGGTGCTGGTCAGCTGCTGCAGCCCGACCAGCGAGAGCTGAAGCAGGGCGAGGCATTGCCTCACCTGGGAAGTGCAAGGGGGAAGGGAATCCCTTTTCCTAGCCAGGGGAACTGAGACACACAACACCTGGAAAATCGGGTAACTCCCACCCCAATACTGCGCTTTAAGCAAACAGGCACACCAGGAGATTATATCCCACACCTGGCCGGGAGGGTCCCACACCCACGGAGCCTCCCTCATTGCTAGCACAGCAGTCTGTGATCTACTGGCAAGGCAGCAGCAAGGCTGGGGGAGGGGCGCCCGCCATTGCTGAGGCTTAAGTAGGTAAACAAAGCTGCTGGGAAGCTCGAACTGGGTGGAGCTCACAGCAGCTCAAGGAAACCTGCCTGTCTCTGTAGACTCCACCTCTGGGGACAGGGCAATAACAAACACAGCCGAAACCTCTGCAGACGCAAACGACTCTGTCTGACAGCTTTGAAGAGAGCAGTGGATCTCCCAACACGGAGGTTGAGATCTGAGAAGGGACAGACTCCCTGCTCAAGTGGGTCCCTGACCCCTGAGTAGCCTAACTGGGAGACATCCCCCACTAGGGGCAGTCTGACACCCCACACCTCACAGGGTGGAGTACACCCCTGAGAGGAAGCTTCCAAAGCAAGAATCAGACAGGTACACTCGCTGTTCAGAAATATTCTATCTTCTGCTGCCTCTGCTGCTGATACCCAGGCAAACAGGGTCTGGAGTGGACCTCAAGCAATCTCCAACAGACCTACAGCTGAGGGTCCTGACTGTTAGAAGGAAAACTACCAAACAGGAAGGACACCTACACCAAAACCCCATCAGTACATCACCATCATCAAAGACCAGAGGCAGATAAAACCACAAAGATGGGGAAAAAGCAGGGCAGAAAAGCTGGAAATTCAAAAAATAAGAGCGCATCTCCCCCGCCAAAGGAGCGCAGCTCATCGCCAGCAACGGATCAAAGCTGGATGGAGAATGACTTTGACGAGATGAGAGAAGGCTTCAGTCCATCAAATTTCTCAGAGCTAAAGGAGGAATTACGTACCCAGCACAAAGAAACTAAAAATCTTGAAAAAAAAGTGGAAGAATTGATGGCTAGAGTAATTAATGCAGAGAAGGTCCTAAACGAAATGAAAGAGATGAAAACCATGACACGAGAAATACGTGACAAATGCACAAGCTTCAGTAACCGACTCGATCAACTGGAAGAAAGAGTATCTGCGATTGAGGATCAAATGAATGAAATGAAGCGAGAAGAGAAACCAAAAGAAAAAAGAAGAAAAAGAAATGAACAAAGCCTGCAAGAAGTATGGGATTATGTAAAAAGACCAAATCTACGTCTGATGGGTGTGCCTGAAAGTGACGGGGAAAATGGAACCAAGTTGGAAAACACTCTGCAGGATATCATCCAGGAGAATTTCACGAACCTAGTAAGGCAGGCCAACAGTCAAATTCAGGAAATACAGAAAACGCCACAAAAATGCTTCTCCAGAAGAGCAACTCCAAGACACATAATTGTCAGATTCACCAAAGTTGAAATGAAGAAAAAAATGTTAAGGGCAGCCAAAGAGAAAGGTCAGGTTACACACAAAGGGAAGCCCATCAGACTAACAGCAGATCTCTTGGCAGAAACTCTACAAGCCAGAAGAGAGTGGGGGCCAATATTCAACATTCTTAAAGAAAATAATTTTCAACCCAGAATTTCATATCCAGCCAAACTAAGTTTCATAAGCGAAGGAGAAATAAAATCCTTTACAGATAAGCAAATGCTTAGAGATTTTGTCACCACTAGGCCTGCCTTACAAGAGATCCTGAAGGAAGCACTAAACATGGAAAGGAACAACCGGTACCAGCCATTGCAAAAACATGCCAAAATGTAAAGACCATTGAGGCTAGGAAGAAACTGCATCAACTAACGAGCAAAATAACCAGTTAATATCATAATGGCAGGATCAAGTTCACACATAACAATATTAACCTTAAATGTAAATGTACTAAATGCTCCAATTAAAAGACACAGACTGGCAAACTGGATAAAGAGTCAAGACCCATCAGTCTGCTGTATTCAGGAGACCCATCTCACACGCAGAGACATACATAGGCTCAAAATAAAGGGATGGAGGAAGATTTACCAAGCAAATGGAGAACAAAAAAAAGCGGGGGTTAAGTCTCTGATAAAACAGACTTTAAACCATCAAAGATCAAAAGAGACAAAGAAGGCCATTACATAATGGTAAAGGGATCAATTCAACAGGAAGAGCTAACTATCCTAAATATATATGCACCCAATACAGGAGCACCCAGATTCATAAAGCAAGTCCTTAGAGACTTACAAAGAGACTTAGACTCCCATACAATAAGAATGGGAGACTTCAACACTCCACTGTCAACATTAGACAGATCAACGAGACAGAAAGTTAACAAGGATATCCAGGAATTCAACTCATCTCTGCAGCAAGCAGACCTAATAGACATCTATAGAACTCTCCACCCCAAATCAATAGAATATACATTCTTCTCAGCACCACATCGTACTTACTCCAAAATCAACCACGTAATTGGAAGTAAAGCACTCCTCAGCAAATGTACAAGAACAGAAATTATAACAAACTGTCTCTCAGACCACAGTGCAATCAAACTAGAACTCAGGACTAAGAAACTCAATCAAAACCACTCAATTACATGGAAACTGAACAACCTGCTCCTGAATGACTACTGGGTACATAACGAAATGAAGGCAGAAATAAAGATGTTCTTTGAAACCAATGAGAACAAAGATACAACATACCAGAATCTCTGGGACACATTTAAAGCAGTGTGTAGAGGGAAATTTATAGCACTAAATGCCCACAAGAGAAAGCAGGAAAGATCTAAAATTGACACTCTAACATCACAATTAAAAGAACTAGAGAAGCAAGAGCAAACACATTCAAAAGCTAGCAGAAGGCAAGAAATAACTAAGATCAGAGCAGAACTGAAGGAGATAGAGACACAAAAAGCTCTCCAAAAAATCAATGAATCCAGGAGTTGGTTTTTTGAAAAGATCAACAAAATTGACAGACCACTAGCAAGACTAATAAAGAAGAAAAGAGAGAAGAATCAAATCGACGCAATAGAAAATGATAAAGGTGATATCACCACCGACCCCACAGAAATACAAACTACCATCAGAGAATACTATAAACACCTCTACGCAAATAAACCGGAAAATCTAGAAGAAACGGATAATTTCCTGGACACTTACACTCTTCCAAGACTAAACCAGGAAGAAGTTGAATCCCTGAATAGACCAATAGCAGGCTCTGAAATTGAGGCAATAATTAATAGCCTACCAACCAAAAAAAGTCCAGGACCAGATGGATTCACAGCTGAATTCTACCAGAGGTACAAGGAGGAGTTGGTACCATTCCTTCTGAAACTATTCCAATCAATAGAAAAAGAGGGAATCCTCCCTAACTCATTTTATGAGGCCAACATCATCCTGATACCAAAGCCTGGCAGAGACACAACAAAAAAAGAGAATTTTAGACC
The DNA here is from genome assembly GCF_024542745.1 of Macaca thibetana thibetana. NCBI lineage: Eukaryota > Metazoa > Chordata > Mammalia > Primates > Cercopithecidae > Macaca > Macaca thibetana. Next base: position 25,351,798 of record NC_065582.1, on the reverse strand, counting down.
AATATCCCTGATGAACATCGATGCAAAAATCCTCAATAAAATACTGGCAAACCGGGTTCAGCAACACATCAAAAAGCTTATCCACCATGATCAAGTGGGCTTCATCCCTGGGATGCAAGGCTGGTTCAACATTCGCAAATCAATAAACATAATCCAGCATATAAACAGAACCAAAGACAAGAACCACATGATTATCTCAATAGATGCAGAAAAGGCTTTTGACAAAATTCAACAGCCCTTCATGCTAAAAACGCTCAATAAATTCGGTACTGATGGAACGTACCTCAAAATAATAACAGCTATTTATGACAAACCCACAGCCAATATCATACTGAATGGGCAAAAACTGGAAAAATTCCCTTTGAAAACTGGCACAAGACAGGGATGCCCTCTCTCACCACTCCTATTCAACATGGTGTTGGAAGTTCTGGCTAGGGCAATTAGGCAAGAGAAAGAAATCAAGGGTATTCAGTTAGGAAAAGAAGAAGTCAAACTGTCCCTGTTTGCAGATGACATGATTGTATATTTAGAAAACCCCATTGTCTCAGCCCAAAATCTCCTTAAGCTGATAAGCAACTTCAGCAAAGTCTCAGGATACAAAATTAATGTGCAAAAATCACAAGCATTCTTATACACCAGTAACAGACAAACAGAGAGCCAAATCATGAATGAACTTCCATTCACAATTGCTTCAAAGAGAATAAAATACCTAGGAATCCAACTTACAAGGGATGTAAAGGACCTCTTCAAGGAGAACTACAAACCACTGCTCAGTGAAATCAAAGAGGACACAAACAAATGGAAGAACATACCATGCTCATGGATAGGAAGAATCAATATCGTGAAAATGGCCATACTGCCCAAGGTAATTTATAGATTCAATGCCATCCCCATCAAGCTACCAATGAGTTTCTTCACAGAATTGGAAAAAACTGCTTTAAAGTTCATATGGAACCAAAAAAGAGCCCGCATCTCCAAGACAATCCTAAGTCAAAAGAACAAAGCTGGAGGCATCACGCTACCTGACTTCAAACTATACTACAAGGCTACAGTAACCAAAACAGCATGGTACTGGTACCAAAACTGAGATATAGACCAATGGAACAGAACAGAGTCCTCAGAAATAATACCACACATCTACAGCCATCTGATCTTTGACAAACCTGAGAAAAACAAGAAATGGGGAAAGGATTCCCTATTTAATAAATGGTGCTGGGAAAATTGGCTAGCCATAAGTAGAAAGCTGAAACTGGATCCTTTCCTTACTCCTTATATGAAAATTAATTCAAGATGGATTAGAGACTTAAATGTTAGACCTAATACCATAAAAATCCTAGAGGAAAACCTAGGTAGTACCATTCAGGACATAGGCATGGGCAAAGACTTCATGTCTAAAACACCAAAAGCAATGGCAGCAAAAGCCAAAATTGACAAATGGGATCTCATTAAACTAAAGAGCTTCTGCACAGCAAAAGAAACTACCATCAGAGTGAACAGGCAACCTACAGAATGGGAGAACATTTTTGCAATCTACTCATCTGACAAAGGGCTAATATCCAGAACCTACAAAGAACTCAAACAAATTTACAAGAAAAAAACAAACAACCCCATCAAAAAGTGGGCAAAGGATATGAACAGACATTTCTCGAAAGAAGACATTCATACAGCCAACAGACACATGAAAAAATGCTCATCATCACTGGCCATCAGAGAAATGCAAATCAAAACCACAATGACATATCATCTCACACCAGTTAGAATGGCCATCATTAAAACGTCAGGAAACAACAGGTGCTGGAGAGGATGTGGAGAAATAGGAACACTTTTACACTGTTGGTGGGATTGTAAACTAGTTCAACCATTATGGAAAACAGTATGGCGATTCCTCAAGGATCTAGAACTAGATGTACCATATGACCCAGCCATCCCATTACTAGATATATACCCAAAGGATTATAAATCATGCTGCTATAAAGACACATGCACACGTATGTTTATTGCAGCACTATTCACGATAGCAAAGACTTGGAATCAACCCAAATGTCCATCAGTGACAGACTGGATTAAGAAAATGTGGCACATATGCACCATGGAATACTATGCAGCCATCAAAAAGGATGAGTTTGCGTCCTTTGTAGGGACATGGATGCAGCTGGAAACCATCATTCTTAGCAAACTATCACAAGAACAGAAAACCAAACACCGCATGTTCTCACTCATAGGTGGGAACTGAACAATGAGATCACTTGGACTCAGGAAGGGGACCATCACACACAGGGGCCTATCATGGGGAGGGGGGAGGGGGGAGGGATTGCATTGGGAGTTATACCTGATGTAAATGATGAGTTGATGGGTGCGGCACACCAACATGGCACAAGTATACATATGTAACAAACCTGCACGTTATGCACATGTACCCTACAACTTAAGGTACAATAATAATAAATAAATTAAAAAAAAAAAAAAAAGAAAATGTGGCACATATACACCATGGAATACTATGCAGCCATAAAAAAGGATGAGTTTGTGTCCTTTGTAGGACATGGATGCAGCTGGAAACCATCATTCTCAGCAAACTATCACAAGAACAGAAAACCAAACACCGCATGTTCTCACTCATAGGTGGGAACTGAACAATGAGATCACTTGGACTCGGGAAGGGGGACATCACACACCGGGGCCTATCATGGGGAGGGGGGAGGGGGGAGGGATTGCATTGGGAGTTATACCTGATGTAAATGACGAGTTGATGGGTGCTGACGAGTTGATGGGTGCAGCACAGCAACATGGCACAAGTATACATATGTAACAAACCTGCACGTTATGCACATGTACCCTAGAACTTAAAGTATAATAATAATAATAATAATAATAAAAGGTGACTGTTAAATCAGCCATCCAGCTTATTTCCACACAATTAAATTTGAAGCACCCTAGAGATAAGCAAAGTCAGTTTAGAAAAAAAGAAATAAAAATTAAAAGAAAAATGTGGGTTTCTTTGTTATTGTTATTATCATAAGGACTCAATTTAAAAAACATAAGCCACTATGGACAAGAGAAAGCTGGGGTCAAAGCCACAGGGAAATGTGTGAATCAGTAAAAGTCATGTGCAGGAGACAGCGAGTCATTACCACTTCTAGGCCATTTTTGAAATGTCTTGGTGATCCTAAATAAATGTTCTTTATTTTTAAAACAAGTTGAGATGTTCCTGGATTATTATGAAATGGCTAAAAAAAAAGATAACATATTTACCACATAAGTTAGGGAGGCTCTAGAAAAAGAGAAGACGACATTTTCCCTCACAGCTGAGTTTCTAGGTGAATTAGTCTCTAAATGTCTATGAGAAATTATTACTGAAAAATGAGATAATACCCAAATACTAAATAGAATATATTATCACTGAAGACAAACTTGAATATTTTATTCTTCCCTATAAAACAATAAATTATACCCATTTTGTCAGTAATGGCCTATCAGTGAGCTAAAATTTAATTAAAAATGAGGGAATGAACTCAATTTATTCTATTAGGGGAATAATAAACTAAAAATATGGCCTTTCCAATTTGAAGAGGTAAAAAGTTTTGATGTTCTGATTGATATCTTTTTAAGAGTTGTACAAATTTTAATAATTTATGCAATTGTCATGCCATTTCTGACACTCTTCATCAATAAGCTAAATTATTTTACAATTATTAGTTTTCATATATTTCTTCCAAATATAATTGCATATATCAGTTTCTACATAAAATTATCCTTACTCTTTTAAAATGAAACCATATTTACAGTGAATTATTACTATTGTTCTTCAGTGTGGTATAATGATGCTAAACCCTCCAAATAACTGGGCTGTTTGTGCTGAATGAAAAGAAATCAATGTATAAATCAAGTCAATGGGCACAAAAACCTATGTGACCTCAGGCTATTGATTTAATCTCTTTAATTCTAAATTGTTTACCTATAAAAATAAAGATTAAATAAATGTTATGCATAAACACCTAGTATAATAGATTCTACATAAAATTTGTGTTCTCTTTCTTTACTAATGAACCAATTAAAGGATCATATGATGATAATTATATATAAAATATATAAATGGCCCTTGATTAAGAAATTTATTCTAACTGCATGGATTTCAGGCAAAAGGGAATTGAATCACCATTCCTTGGATTACAATCTTACAGCCAATATGACATAATTTTTCAGCTCCATGCATGGGCAAATTTTTAGGTGAATTGCTTGCAATGGCACTGTCAGCCTTCTTATTTTGCACCCATTTTCTTGTTCTGTTTTCTTTATTTTTTTGCTTTTTGAGAAATCTATGTTATAGATTCACAGAATCTTGGAGCATAAAAGACTCTTAGATTGGAATATGAGAAATCTTTATTCTGTTCCATGAATTTTTACAGCAGTTCTAATAGGTGCTTATTCATCTGTTATTTACATACTTGAGATGCCAGAAGTGAGTTGATACTTGTTCAAACATACTTGTGTAGAGTAGGGATAGTTTTCCCAGACTTCCAATTTCCAAGGGATATTTACAGCTTGCTAAGTTTATACCAGTGGAATGTGATCTAAAGTGATACACACCATTTTCAAATCAGAGACTTAAAATATTGGAACATCCATCCTTCATATGCTCTGTCTACTTCCTATGAACCAGAATGTGGATGTGCTTGCACTGTAGTTTCAATCAGGCAGACCAAAATTTAAGACCCAAAAGCAAAAACAACAGAAAAGACTCCTCAAATTTCTCCAAACCAAGAACCAGAGAGACAGCAGAGAAACAAGATTAAAGAACCTGGGTCCTGAATGGTAACCACTCTCTGATCTGAAACCTTGGATTGTTGTATAATGAAAAAACAAACCTCAGCCTTCTTTAGGATACTAAAATTAGTATTGACTCTCTGATGAGACACACTATAATTATCCTAACTGGTACAGAGGGTACTTCATTTTTTTCTATTCTGTAGGGACATTGGTTAAGATTGAATTCATCTACTCCTTGAATGTATCACAGGACTTGCCTGTAAAATCATCTCAACTAACATTAGTTTGGTGGAAAGTTTCTAAAAACAGATTTAATTTATTCAATGAATATATGACAAATCAGATTATCTATTTCTTCTTTAGTCAATTTTGGTGAATTATGTTATTCTAGAATTTTTTTCTATTTTGTGTAAATATTAAAATGTATTGTCAAGTTTTTCATAATCTCTTATTTAAAAAAATCTTACATCTACAGTTATGTTTCTTTTTCATTCTCAATGCTTTGTATTTGTGCTTTGTTTTCTTTATTAGTCTCGCCAATTATAATTGTCAACTATATTTATGTTTTCAAAGAACCAGCTTTTGGCTTTATTGATTCTTTATTTGATTATTTCCTGTTTAATTTATGCTTTAACTTTATTATTTTGTTGTTCTTAATTTCTTTGGGTTTAATTCTGCTTCTTTTTAAAGTTTTAAGTATGACACTTAGCTAACTAATTTTTAGCTAGGAAACCATAAATTATATTAAAAGGGTTTTACATTTTAAAATTTAAAAATGAAGAATTTATTTAAAGAAATTAGTACAAATTACTGAAAAAGCTGTAGTAAAACTATTAGATTTGTCAGTTTCTTCTTGAGGTGCAATCATTTTTTAAAAACTTGCTTAATATAATTTGAGGCAATCTTATTTGATGCATATAAGCTTAGTATTCTTATAATGTCCTAGGAAATGGAATCTTTTATTATTAAGTGATATTCTCTATCTCTGTTAATTAGTTTGTCCTAAAGTAAATTTTGCCTCATAGTGATATAGCCACATCAGATTTCTCTTGAATAGTATTATTCTTTTTCCTCTCTCACTTTCTTTGTTCTTTATCTTAATGCCTCTTTTGTAAACAGTGTGCAGTGATTTGGAAAATTTAGTCAGTCTTGTGTTTTAACTAAGTAGTTTAAGTATATACAATTACTATTGTTTTGCTTAGACTTTTTTTTAATTTTTATTTTGCTTAGAGCTCTTTTTCTATTTATTCTACGTTTTCTTTCTCCTTTGCCTTTTCTTGGATTAAGTTTTATTTTTTAGGTTTTGCTTTGGTTCAATTTTTCTCCTCTATTGGTTTGAAAATTATAACCTCTGTACTCTAAAAATTTTGACATTTATAATAAGCACAATAAAGTTTAAATTTTATTAATAGTAACTTTATCTTCTTTTCAAACAATACAAAGTCCTTCTAAATGCTCTAAGTCCAACTGATACTTTATTTCAGCAATTTTTATTTAGATTTTATTATGTTCACATTGTTTGCTTATTTTTCTTTTTTATATTTCATTTCTTCTGTGACCATGTTATTTATTACGTTTACATTGTTTACTTATTTTTCTTTTTTTATATTTTACTTATTTCTCCTGTGACCATGTTTTTTATCCTGAAACATATCATCTAAAAGTTCGGTGGGGCTGTATATTTTTAAGGTGTCATATTTTTGTCTGAAAAGGCATAATTTTATTCGTTCTGAAAAGTAGTTTTGCTGTTCATAAAATTCTATATACTGAGTTATTTTCTATCAGTGTTTTGAAAAAATAATTTGACTGTCTTCTAGATTGTGTTGTTATTATTGAGATGTGAGATGCCAGTCAAATTCTTTCTCCTATGTAAGCAATCTCTTACATAAGATCTTTGGTTTTTGTTATGTGTCTTTACACTATGATATTATTTTTTAATGTTCTCCTAAGCATTCAGTTTCTAGGATCTGTGGCTTGGAGTGTTTAATTAGTTCTGAATATTTCTCAACCATTATTCCTTCAAATATTTTCTCTGCTCTATTTTCTCCTCTTTTTCTGGAGCTTCAATTAAACGTAGATCAATTGTCTTCATTCCATTTTTTTTGTATTTCACTCATTGAGTAATTGCTAAAACCATTTCCCCCTTCCTCTCTCTCACAGCCAAGGAAACCCAACTTTAGTGATAGGGGAGAGATTTTTCTATGCAAAGATAAAGGCAAAGATCCATTATTTGAAATTTCATTTTTATTTAATGTATAATCTCTTTGCCAGATGCTTCCTTTTCTTGCTGAATGTTTTCAAATCTGCATGTTAAAGTTTTGACAGTAAGAGACTACAGATACTTTTATATCTGCTCTGTTCATTTGTTCATTCTTTTGCTGTCATGTTTTAGCAGTTTTCAGTCCTATAGTCCAATTTTCATGATTTCTGTACTCCTTACTATAGTGAACTTGATTGACTTTTTTTGCTCGCTCAGATTAAAAGAGGGATTATCTCACCTGCCCAAAAGAGTCAATAAACTGGAGGGAGAAGTAACTTTGAAAGACAAGGTTTATCTCTTTCACGTGTTGTTAAGTTAGGATACTAAGATCTCTATGTTTATAATCATGGGCAACTCTACATTGATGAAAGTTAAAAAAAAAAAATTGAGAAAGGCCCATGCAGCCAACTAGAAATTTAGAAATTACATGTTGCTTGTCGTCAACAAGTACAAAGAGTTCTATTTAATGGGCTTCGTTCCCCCTCTTTGTTGATGGGAAATTTAACACACTTTTGCTTTCTTAAAAAGCAAGAAAGTTGAGTACTTGACTTTTGTTTTTGGTAACTACTAAAGGTAATCAATACATACTATTTGAGGGGACAGAAGTAAATGAGTTAACAAGAATTAATTTTAATTAGGATAAGTGGGTATTGAAAGAAAGGAGGCCCGTGCTTTTTGAATAGATTCCATTTTACTGGAGGATGAGACCAATGAGAACACATTTCACCATTTACTCACTAGTTTTGGTATTCTAAATTTCAACTTATTAATTTATAATTAGTTAATTAACTTGAAGTTTTTGACTAGTTTCATGGGCCAATGAGGACATCTTGTTTTAATTTTTATTTCTTTTATAATGAGCGAAGTTGAACATTATAGAAAATTGTGCTATTTCAAAGTATAAGAAATATTCTGGAAGAACACTTTAGAAGTAGAGATAGTGGAGCATCTGACATATTTTGTTGATTTATAGGTTCTTTGATTTGTAGAAATTAGAAGAAACAGCTTAATGTAAAAATCATGGAATGTTTCATGAAGGAGATGGAAACTTGAAAGACGAGAAGGATTTATGATCTGATATAAATACTTCAAGTTTTTTATTTACCTGATGTTCATTCACCAATTATGCTTATATATTGCTCAAGTTTAATGAGAATTAAATATCAAAACAAAAATCCACCGAATACGTTAGAATTTTTTAACCAGAGCTGTTGGTGTGGCCTTTGGCCTGTGAGAGACTACCCTGAATAATGGAACACAGGAAATAACCATATGTGAACCAGAGATCTAAATCAATCAAATTAACAGACGGCGCCTGACAGGTTCCAGATAATCTGTAGAGTCTTAAGACATCTTGACCACGAGCAGGTTTGTTTAAGGAGTCGACTTAAAGGAATTAAGTGTTGCCAATAAGGATGGAACTCTCTCTTTTTGTGCATCTGTTCCAATGTCAACTGGCAGGAAAGTAAAGTGGTATGGATGGGAAGGAGTTAGCCCTGTCAACAGAGCAATGATGGGCCTAGATATGTTCTCTCTCTGCTTAAGTTAGGAGAGCTCTGGCCTGAGCAGTGAGAGGCTTTCCAGTTTGGAAACAGTACTTCTTTTGTTACTTTGATATGTAGAAACTGTCAAATAAGTGTCAGAGGACCAAATCCCCTAACTTTTGTGAAGTAAAATATTATTCTGAAATGACTAATCAGACTGCTCAGAAACACTCATTGATTTGGGACATGACTGCATACATTTGAGAGGGGAGGACAATGGTGAATTATTATTTATAATTCATCTCATATCTTTTATACCTCTATAGTTTCTATTACATATCGAATAAAAGGTATTTGAAAGCAGTAGTTGACTTTCTGATATGGGGTTACCCCAAGTTGTAGCATTTCTTTCAAAGACAAAGGAGGAGAAGAAGAAGAAGGAGAAGGAGGAGGAGGAGGAGGAGGAGGAGGAGGAGGAGGAGGAGAGAAGAAGAAGAAGAAGAAGAAGAAGAAGAAGAAGAAGAAGAAGAAGAAGAAGAAGAAGAAGAAGAAGAAGAAGGAGAAGGAGAAGGAGAAGGAGAAGGAGAAGGAGAAGGAGAAGGAGAAGGAGAAGGAGAAGGAGAAGGAGAAGGAGAAGGAGAAGGAGAAGGAGAAGGAGAAGGAGAAGAAAGCATTTCCTAGTACACATGGGCAGGTAGGACTGCATGATTGGAAATAAACCACACTTTGAACATTTGCCATCATGGTGTTTTAGCAAATAGAAAAAAAGCATGCAGGCAGAGCATCATTCTCTATGCTTAAGGGAGCTATGTGTAGTTCTGAGGTCATATGACAATATCATCCCAACTAAACTCCATGCACCTTCCCATATTTTGGGGGACTTTTGAAAGCCCTGATTTAAAAATTCCTATATAATGTTTTCAAGGAAAGAGACTGAATTTTTGGCCAAGGTAGTCAAGTTTCTTATATCCTGAATAAGGTCACAGGTAAGTAACTTCCTATATAGAATGCTCACTGCATAAGACTTGTTCTTGTGTGTGTGTGAATCTTGTAAGGCATCCCATTGTACACAACTCATACAATAAAATTGCTGGTAGGAGCAAATCTAGTCAAGATAATATATATTTTTGTAGCACTATTATAGAATGAGAAGAACAATACTATATTCTACCTATTTCCACTTAGTAGATTGCTCTCTTCACAGTGCTACCCCACGGCATTGTATTTCTCTCTCCTTTTCAGGCCAATAAACTTTTCATTATCTGTTCTTACCTGTTCTATTAGATTGGTGCAAAAGTAATTGTGGTTTTTCACCATGGCACGTGTATAACTATGTAACAAACCTGCATGTTCTGCGTATGTATCCCAGAACTTAAAGTATAATTTTAAAAAATTTTAAGTAATTGCGGTTTTTGACATTACTTTTCATGGCAAAAACCACAATAAATTTTGCATCAAACTAATCTTACCTCTTTTCTAACCTGTTTCTCTAAGTTCTATCTTTATTTATTTAGAGTCAGCTTTCCTCTCCCTTTAAAATGCTCTGTGTCTCAGGAATTGCCACAGGATTCTATGACACTGTATTGACCTGCGGACATTGTCCTCAGTCAAAAGTTTGAATGTAATTTCAATTACATTTCTGAAGATTTACCTACTCATTGATTTGGGATGTGAATTCATTCCTTAGGTGAAAGACCTAAAGAAGGCTAGTGAAAAGCCTCTAATAGGGGGGAAAACAAAACAAAGAAATCAACACAAAATTCTTACTTGTTCATTTCTAGAGCAGTGTAGAAGAAATATGTAAATAATGGAGTTATTTATATCACCTGTCACTCTGCTTTATCCGAAAAATAACTCTACGGTTCCTTTAAACAATTCTGCCTGGCATCTATTTGGATGGGTGATAACAGTAAAACATTTTTGGTGTCAAGTACTCCACATTTTAATGTCATTTTTCATTTTAATGGAGTCAGAAGCTTTGAGAACAGTCCTGATGAAAACCTTCAACTGGCTCTGAAACCACTGTGATGTTATACAGGGAAAGAAAGAGGCAGCAGTTTTGTATCTGTATATACACTATCATATGCACAACCAATTTTTAATTGAGAGTGCAAGAAGAAAAATTTAATGTTTTGAAACGGATTAGGCGTATTTCCCACTGGATATGTTTTTCTCCTACAATTAAAAAGGCAAACATTTTGAGTATTTAAAACAAGTATGCTGCTGTTTTGCTAAATATTTGCTGAAGCGTTTATTTTGGTTCCCTGGGGGGGAAAAAAATGTCCTCTCCTCTAGGCTATGTGATTCTTTCCAAAAGTTTCTTTCTTTTTATTTTTAAGTAAACGTTTTTTATTGAGCTGATAGATTCTGTGCTTGAGAACATATGTTTTTTTAGTTTTATGAACTGGTTCATTTCCTTTCTCCTTGTCTTTTATATTTTTTTATTGCACTTAAAAAATCCAAAGCATATTAAGGTAGCTCACTAAATATGTATTCACAGATAATGGTAGGTAAACATGATCTATTTAATTCTTTTTTGGGCACACTGTATTCAAAAACTTTATAAATAGTTTCTGTTTTCTCTTGTTTCTATTATACAATTGGGTATTATAAAAATTGGTAACACTCTGTAAATCATTTTTTCTTTTGTTTCCAATCTATAGTTATATGTTATAAAAATGGTACTATTTCTGTAGAAGAAAAAAACCCTGTTTTTATTACCAAGACCAGAAAACCTAATTTAATTTATTTTCAGTGTGTGCAATTTTGTGTCTTTAAAAGTCATGCTGTGGATCTTTAGAAACACATAATCTTTAGTGTAAAAATATATGTAAAATCATAATTCAGTAACCCTGGATAGTGCAATTCTAGCCTTAGGTCCTTCAGCTGCATGTTCCTGAGCATCATTTCACTTCCCTGGGTTTCATTTCCATCATTGCTGAAACTGGAAGGTATATTTGCCTTAATTTGCAGATTTTGAATGTAAAAATGAGAATATCAATAAAAGATGTTCTGCAGTGTGCAGATCTTTCCCAATGCATGAATCAAGATTGTCTTTAAATTTGAAGACAGTCACACAAAGAGTCAGTGCTCTTGTGACCTAAGAAACCCATGTGATGCATTGGAAAAAAAATTGAAGGTGTCTGGTAACCCAGACACAAAAGCACTTATTCCAGTTCTCTCACTCGTTAGTGATGCTAGCAGTTTATTTTACCTGTTTGTCAGTGGACTCAAATATGCTGTCAATATAAGGAGATTGACTCATAAGACTATGGTGAGACATAACCAATAAAAAGAATTTCTGTTTATAAAAATCACAAAAGCATCATAAGTGCTGTACGACAGTGTTATAATTCTACCTCCCAAGCATAGCCTCTGGGATTAATGTATTCATGAATCTAAACCATGCAATGTGGCTTTAGATCAAAGTAAGCAGATGTAATTTTCTTGCTCCTTTATTTCATCAAAATGCTCTTTCATACTGAAATATTTCACTCAGATTCTTAAGAATCAATAGTAATGAGTCATATCTTCATTGTATATTTGTAAGTTGTACTGCTTAACATTTTCCTAAACCTAAAGAATTCACAAACCCATAGTTTCTAATTATTCACTGCTAAAGAGATAAAGACAAAACTACAAGCTAAGTGTTGTTTAAAGAACATTCTTGGAAATGCTCTCCTATTATAGGGAGAAAAACAAAATTTTATTTACATGGTCAAGTCACTATATTTGAAATACTTCTCTTATGGTCTATCAGAGTACCAATTTGCGATAACACGAGGTAACTGCAAAGTCAAACAGGACCATCTTTAAAATCTCCAAAATAACTGAGTGAGAAATGAAATTGTTCAGACTCTTACTAGAGTCTCTGGATGTGTTGTAATCACAGTGAAGTGTTTTATTCTCATCCTGCATCCACATTGCAGCAGAAATCAGCAACTTGCTTCCTCATCTCCCTGCTGCCCCTGACCAAACCAGATACAATGCCATTGCTCATTAGCAACTTAATTACATGTTTTACTTAAGGTTTAATGGGGAAAAGTATTTACATGAGACACTATAGGGCTACACGTTAGCAAAAATTTCCATGGATGTTCTCTGCCCCAGCTTTCTCTCCATTCCTAGCTGCTTCCCCTCTTTCCTGTCTCTCCTCCTACAACTCCTTAGCACTCTCAGTCATACCTACACCTTCCAAATTTTCGATGTCCAACCAAGTCTCTTCTGCATTCCCTATTTAGCCAAACTTTGTCTTCAGGAAGCAATTCTTTGACTATATAAGCCTGCCTTAGGAAGAGTTCAACCACCCCCTCTCTCACTCTGGCAAATCCCACCTTCACTAGGTTCAGAAGGGAGCGTTGAAAGTTTCCTAAGTAAAATCAGATTTTTCTTAATCTGCTTAACTGCTTAATTTAAAATATATATTAAGAATCTACTATTGTAGTCCAGATTATCTCTGTGAGGCACTTGAGATAATACAAAGATGTATAAAGATGGCAAAACAACAACAATACGACAAAAATAATAGCAAGATCTGTGTCCTTATAGAAATCGCTGTCTAGTGGGAAGGATGGTCTTAAGAGGAGACACAAATATATGTATAACTCTAATGGGGATAGGAATGATGGTGGAGAGAATAATATTATACTATAAGAACATAGGGAGGTTAGAGAAGTCTTCTCGGAGAAGCTGAGCTTGAGAGAGGAGCAAGATTTAGACAAATGCAGGGGTAAGTGATGAGATTACTTGGGAATAAGAGTAAGGGGTCTGTGCTAGCAGGTCTTTTTAGACCATATTAAAGATTTTGGTCTTTAAGTTCTTTGAAGTGTTTCAAGCTGAGACAAGGCAGGGAGAAGAGCAATGTCACACACTCACATTTGTATTTTGAAGGAATAGCTCTGAAAAGAATTAGAGAATGCATTGAAGTGGATGGGAACATGCAGAACTACTCCAATTGAGTCATAATTAGAGCTTGGATTAGGGTGTTGGTAGCTGAGATGGAAGCGCATGAATACATGAGAGTTCACTTGGGTTTGATACTGAAAGGAAGGAAGGTTTTAGAGATGACTCATAAACTGAGGATTGCATAACAGATGAAGGAAGGTGGCATTGTCCACTGGGATCGAGACAAGTGGATCAGATCTGGAGAGAGAGGCTATGTGGGGTGGGCCAGAAGTTGTTGTTGTTGTTGTTTAGTATGCTGATCTAGGGATGCATTTGAGAAATATAAGTGGAGGTTGGCTACATAGGTCTTTAGGTCAAAGAAGAGGTATAAGTTGGAGATAAAATTTGGGGTCATTTCCATACAGTTGCTTTGTTGTCGTTGTTACTGCTGTTGTTGTTGCTAACTTTAAAAAATAGCTTTATTGAGATATAGTTTACCAAGGATACAATTCACCCACTTAGAGTACACAGTTCATTAGTTTTTGGTATGTTTCCGATATACAGATAAAATTAACCATTACCACAGTTAATTTTAGAACATTTTCATCACGCCCTAAAGAAACCCTGTGCACTTTAGCTATCACCTCCCCCACACCCTCACTGCTCTGACCTTCTACCCCAAGTCCTAGGCAAACACTATTTCCTGTTTCCTACGGATTTATCTGTTCTGAGCATTTCCTGTGAATGCAGTCATACAATATGTGGCTTTTTGTATCACTGAGTATAATGTTAAGTGTATCACTTAGTCATGTCTTCAAGGTTCATCCACATTGGAACATGTATAACTTCATTTTTTTAAATATCTGAATAATATTCCACTGTATGGATAGGTCACATTTGTTTATCCATATAGTTGTTTTTTTGTTGTTGTTGTTGTTCTATAGTTGCAGGTATGATTACTTCAGAAAAGATTGTGGTGTGAGAAGAAAACAGAATTTCATGCCATGCCTTAAGAGTTTCTCACATTCAATGAGTTTACAAAGGAGAACAAGAATTATAGGAGAAATACTATGGGGTTTTCTTTTGTGTGTGTGTGTGTGCGCGTGTGTGTGTGCGTGTGTGTGTGTATGTGTGTGTCATAGAAACTACAGAGAAAGATTGGTTCAAAAAGGAAGGGGAATAGTCAACAGTGTCAAACACTGATGTGAAGTTCGGTAAGGTGGAGAATGAAAAGTATCTTCTAAATTTGGGGAGATGGAGTTCATTGTAGACCTTAGCAAGTGATATTCTGGCGGACTGATGAGGGTGCAGACAACATGAGAGTGGAGGGAGGAGCAGGAGAAGAAAAAATGGAGCTAGAAAATGTAAATGGCAGTAATTTTTTTAAAAGCTTGACAGGGAAGGAAAGGAGAAAAGAAGCCTGAGCTCTGGAGGGAATATGTAGGCAACGCAAGATTTAAGGAATTTTAACCAAATCCAAATGATTTAGTTATGAGAGAAAGGTCAAATCCACAAAATAGATCTGGACCAAGTGAAATAGGCTCCTGCACTCAGATGGAAGAATAGACCTTAGAGAGGAAAGGAGATAATTCATCTGCAGTAACAACAGGATAAAAAGGATACAGCCCGAGACGGGAGCTTATATTTTGTAAAGAAGGTGTTCGAGTTCTCATCTATCAGCCTCTATTTTTTCTGAGAAGCAGAGGTGAAGTCAAAGTCTGACTCTGAGGAAGGAAGACCAGGGGTTTGAAGAAGATGACAGCTTGAGAACATCATTGTGGATGTGAGTAGATGAGTTAGTCAGTGGATCTTAGAGAGACTGATGGTCAAGACTGTGGGCTTGAGACTGATTATGAATTGATAGTGGACTCAATCAACAATTAGATATTTATTGAGCTCTATATTCTAGAGCATCCCTTCTTCCGGTGTTCTTCCTAAACTTCTTAAAAATAAGTTACTTACCTGTCATCATAGTCCATAGCCTTGAGCATGAGCTTCAAACCTTACTTAAAGTTTTAAGGCAGCAGGGAGTGAATCAATGTGTATCACTGAGCCAGATCAAGAAAGATCCACTCAGTAGTAGCTTAATCACACTTAAGACAAAGTTAGTAGTTAAAATCACAACTTTTTTGTATTATTAGACTTCCCCTTTTGCTTCTATACTTCTATCTTATCCATCATCACTCGTTTATGCAGAAATATTTGTTAATGCCAATGTGTTCCAGGCTCTCAACCACTTCCACTATTCCCTTCCTCCTCTTGTACCTCTTTCCTCCTTCTGTAAGACTTCTGTTTCTGTCGACTTTCTCTTTGTTTCTCTTTATATCCCAAGATGGGGAAGTAGGAGTTACCAGTATTTTCTCAGATTCTAATAGCTTCAGTTCATGGACTGATGAACATGTTAAGCCTAGAGATAACATCCATTAGGGTCCACATTTAGGCAGAGCAGAAGCAGTCTGTGCAGCCTGTGTTACTGCAATACCCACATAGACATGGGGTATAAGATGTCAAAAGATGTGTGATATTTTGGCAGGCTCAGTGGCTCATGCCTGTAATCCCAGCACTTTGGGAGGCCAAGGCCGGCAGATCACCTGAGGTCAAGAGTTCAAGACCAGCCTAGCCAATATGGTGAAACCCCATCCCTACTTTAAAATACACACACACACACACACACACACACACACACACACACACACACACACACACAAATTAGCCTGGTGTGGTGGTATGTACCTATAGTCACAGCTACTCGGGAGGCTGAGGCAGGAGAATCACTTGAACCCAGGAGGCGGAGGTTGCAGTGAGCCGAGATCACACCACTGAACTCCAGCCTGGGAGACAGAGTGAGACTCTGTCTCAAAAAAAAAAAAAAGATGTGTTATATTTTAATGGTTTTTAAATATGTTCTCCTCATTAGACTGACAATTTTAATGTTAATTTATGTGGTTTAATGACCACATTTGTTTATTCAATAAATATTGAAATGTTATGTGCTTGTGAATTACTATGCACAGGAAGGAGGGAGAAAGGTTGAATATTGAAAAGAAGCAATCTTTTTTTTCCCCAGGAGTTCAGAATCCAATAGATCCACAATATAAGTATGCCAAAGTTAACATAGAAAAGTGTGGATTAGTCATGGGGTGCTTTCTGGTGAGGGTAAATTTTGAAATGGGTTTTGAATGGTGAATTGTTTACCAAGGAATGAGAAAGTGGTGCCAGCCAGGTAAGTAGGAGCAGCACTTTATAAGCAGATGGAACTATGAGCACTGCTGAGGCCCAGGGAGCAGGAGGAAGGCTGACAGGAGAAAACAAGGGAAACATAGCCAGGATCCAGAGTGCAAAAGGCCTTTTATCCACGCTAAGGTATTTGAGTTTCTTGCATGGTGATACAGAACAGGTGAAGAGTTTTAAGCAGTTGGAATGACGTGGTCTAATTCACCTTTTAGCACAATTATTCTGGTGGTGATATGGAACTGAGTGTTAGAAGAGGGAGATCAGTTAAGGGTTTAGACAAGACCTAAGAAGTACTGAGCTAGCACATAGGGATAGGAATGGAGAGGAAATAATTGATTCAAGGTATGTAGAGCAGGTGGAATCAACGAGGCTTGTGACCGATGGAAGGTAGAGGTAGGGAAGAGTGGGGACAAAGTCTGAAAGGTGACTCCCAGGCTTCTGGCCTGTGTGGCTGATTGGATGGTGGTACCACCAATGACATTGTGAGTATTAAGTAAGGCACGGCCTGGAGAGGGTTCAAGTTCAGCTTTAGACTTTTCAGTTTGGAAGAGCCTCTGGAACATCTAAGTGGAGATACACAATAAGATTTATAGAGATTAGGAAAGTCATCTGTGTGAGTAATAAAGAATTATACTTTCTTGGTCTAAGAATGGTAATTAAAACCATGAGAACAAATGAAGTTGCCTATGAAGAGATAAAAAGCGAAAAAAGAGAGTGAAACATAGAATCCTCGAGAGGCAAACGAGAACTGAGAGAAGCTACTGAAGGAGATGAAAGACAGGGTAATAAATGTAAAAAAATTCTAATGTAAGGATTTAGTCTTGTCCATTGTTTGGAAAATTAGCATGTCTTAATGTCTTTCTTTTTAGTACAATTCCAATGGTAGGCAGGTAGATAAAAGTTTGGTAAAAAAAAAAAAAAAAAAAAAAGATCAGTAATCAGATTTTATCATATTGAGGGATTAATGAAAAGTGAGGAAAAGCAAAAAAGCATAGACATTTTCAGATTTCAGCACAGCCAAGATGATGAAAGGGTGAGAGTATCGACAGTCCTAGCGTAAGAGCTTGTGGGGCTTTTTACTATTTTTCCCTTCTCATTGTAAGGTCAAACAGGTGGCATATAGGTTGTTCTTCTGTGCGGTTCCACATGTCACAACTATAAATGGTAAGTGGATATTACCGAAAGACTGTATTCTAATAATTAAGACTTTTCTAAAATAGGAAATTTTTTAAGGAAGGAAGGAAATGTATTATCCTGAGACACATTAAATAATAATCTGAATAGACACTCTGAAGAGCCTCTGTAGAGGAGACTCACACATCATTTAAGTGCTTGAGAGCCTTTTATAACATGAGACTCCATGAAATTATCTTTTGTTTATAATGGATGAAAATTGTAATTTGAATTAAATTAAAACTCTGGATTACAGCCCTCTAGACATGCTTTATATTTCTCTTCTTGTCTTATGTGCTCTCTCTTGTGTTACCAAGAAACTCTTTCTCCCTTATCTCCATTCCATTTTGCACACACCATATCCAGTTGACTACAATGGTCTATTTTCTCATTTATTTTAACCTACTTCCTCACTGGAAGCTTTCCCAGACTAGTCTTAGTCTTTGTAAGGTTCCTGTCATATAAGTTGCTCCAACCAACCCTTCCATTACTAGCATGTGCCAATCCACAGGTGGATGACACAGCCGCTGCTTGTCAGAATATCAGAAAATAGACATGTGTATTTACATAATGGTTTGCTAATTTGTCTGACAACTGCCATCCTATACCAGCATTCCCTAAGTCCATCTGAAAATTTAACCAATAAAGATTGGCTTGGCAAACAAGGAGTAAATAGAGAAAAAAGATTAACCAAATTTTTTATATGTTACAGTTTTATATGAGGACAAAAACTACATTCATAAAATAAATAATAGTAATGAGAATGGCACAGCAACAGGGATTAATGCATTTTCTTTTTTAAAAAAATTATTTTTTGTGTGTTTTTCTGTTTGTTTGTTTGTTTGTTTGTTTGTTTTTTGAGACGGAGTCTCGCTGTGTTGCCAGGCTGGAGTGCAGTGGTACGATCTTGGCTCACTGTAACCTCCGCCTCCCAGGTTCAAGCGATTGTCCTACCTCAGCCTCCCTACTACCTGGAATTACAGGTGCGCACCACCATGCCTAGCTAATTTTTGTATTTTTAGTAGAGTCAGGGTTTCACTATGTTAGCCAGGATGGTCTTGATCTCTTAACCTCATGATCTGCCCACCTTGGCCTCCCAACGTGCTGGGATTACAGGCAGGAGCCACCAAGCCTAGCTATTGTGCTTTTTTGTTTTCTTTTAAGTTCCAGGGTATGTGTGCAGGATGTACAGGTTTGTCGCATAGGTAAGCATGTGCCATGATGGTTTGTTGCATCTATCAACCCATCACCTAGGTATTAAGCCCAGCATGCATTAGCTCCTTTCCCTAATGCTCTCCCCGCACCCGGTTTTCCCCAACAGGCCCCAGTAAGTGTTGTTTCCCTCCCTGTGTCTATGTGTTCTCATTGTTTAGCTCCTGCTTATAAGTGAGAACATGTGGTGTTTAGTTTTCAGTTCCTGCATTAGTTTTCTGAGAATGGCTTCTAGGTTCATCCATGTCTCTGCAAAGGACATAATCTCATTCTTCTTTCTGGCTGCATAGTATTCTATGGTGTATATGTTCCATGTTTTCTTTATCTAGTCTGTCATCGATACGCATTTGAATTGATTCCATGTCTTTGCTACTGTGAATAGTGCTGCAGTGAACATACTCGTGCAGGTATCTTTATAGTAGCATGATTCCTCTGGGTATATACCCAGTAATGGGATTGCTGGGTCAAATGGTATTTCTGGTTCTAAATCTTTGAAGAATTGCCACACTGTCTTCCACAGTGGTTGAACTCACATTCCCACCGACAGTAAAGAGTGTTCCTATTTCACTGCAACCTTGCCAGCATCTGTTGTTTCTTCACTTTTTAATAATCGCCATTCTGACTGGTGTGAGATGGTATTCATTGTGGTTTTGATTTGCATTTATCTAATGATCAGTGATGTTGAGCTATTTTTCATATGTTGGTTGGCCACATAAATGTCTCCTTTTGAGCCAAGTGTCTGTTCATCTTCTTTGCGCAGTTTTTAATGGAGTTGTTTTTTTCTTGTAAGTTTGCTTAGGTTCCTTGTAGATTTTGGATATTAGACCTTTGTCAGATGGATACATTGCAAAAATTTTCTCCTATCCTGTAGGTTGTCTGGTCACTCTGGATAGTTTCATTTGCTGTGCAGAAGCTCTTTAGTTTAATTAGATCCCACTTGTCAACTTTTGCTTTTGTTGCAATTGCTTTTGGCTGTTTCATCATAAAGTCTTTGCCCATGCCTATGTCCTGGATGGTATTGCCTAGATTTTCTTCTAGGGTTTTTATAGCATTGGTTTTTACATTTAAATCTTTAATCCATCTTGAGTTAATTTTTGTATAAGGTGTAAGGAAGGGATCCAGTTGCAATTTTCTGAAAATAGCCAATTCTCACAGCACCATTTATTAAATAGGAAATTCTTTCCCCATTGCTTGTTTTTGTTGGGCTTGTCAAAGATCAGATGGTTGTAGACATGTAGTCTTATTTCTGAGTTCCCTATTCTGTTCCATTGGTCTATGTGCCTGGTTTTGTACCAGAACCATGCTGTTTTGGTTTCTGTGGCCTTGTAGTGTAGTTTGAAGTCAGGTAGTGTGATACTTCCAGCCTTGTTCTTTTGGCTTAGGATTGTCTTGGCTATGCAAGCTTCACTCTGAGCTTGGTTATTTCTTGTCTTCTGCTAGCTCTCAGGTTTGTTTGCTCTTGGTTCTTTAGTTCTTTTAGCTGTGATGTTAAGGTGTCAATTTAAGATCTTTCTAGCTTTTTGATGTGGGCATTTAGTGCTATCAATTTCCCTCTTAACACTGCTTTAACTGTATCCCAGAGATTCTGGTACATTTTTCGTTTGTTCTCATTGGTTTCAAAGAACTTCTTGATTTCTGCTTTAATTTCATTATTTACCCAGGAGTCATTCAGGAGCAGGTTGTTCAATCTTCATGTAGTTGTGTGGTTTTGAGTGGGCTTTTTAGTTTTGAGTTCTAATTCGGTTGCACTATCTGAGAGACTGTTTGCTATGATTTCAGGGGTTTTTTTTTTTTTTTGCATTTGCTGAGGAGTGTTTTACTTCCAATTATGTGATCAATTTTAGATTAAGTCCCATGTGGCACTGAAAAAATTATGTTGTTTTTGGGTGGAGAGCTCTGCAGATATCTATCAGGTCCACTTTGTCTAGAGCTGACTTCAAGTCCTGATTATCTTTGTTAATTTTCTCTCTCAATGATCTGTCTAATACTGACAGTGGGGTATTAAAGCCTCCCACTATTATTGTGTGGGGGGGTCTAACTCTCTTTGTAGGTCTCTAAGAATTTGTCTTATGAATCTGCGTGCTCTTGTATTGGGTGCATATATATTTAGGATAGTTAGCTCTTCTCATTGAATTGAACCTTTTAACATTAAGTAATGCCCTTCTTTGCCTTTTTTGACCTTTGTTGGTTTAAAGTCTATTTTGTCAGAAACTAGGATTGCAACCCCTGCTGTTTTCTGCTTTCCATTTGCTTGGTAAATTTTCCTCCATCCCTTTATTTTGGGGTTATATGCATCTTTGCACATGAGAAGTGTCTCTTGAATACAGAACACCAATGAGTCTTGTCTTTGTATGCAACTTGCCATTTTGTGTGTTTTAATTGGGGCATTTAGCCCATTTACATTTATGGTTAATATTGTTATGTGTGAATTCGATCCTGTCATCATGACGCTGACTGGTTAATTTTGCACTTGTTGATGCAGTTGCTTCATAGTGTCATTGGTCTGGGTACTTCAGTGTGTTTTTGTAGTGTCTGGTAATGGCTTTTCCTATCCATATTTAGTGCTTCCTTCAGGAGCTCTTGCAAGGCAGGCCTGGTTGTGACAAAATCTCTCAGCATTTGCTTGTCTGAAAAAAAAAAATGTATTTCTCCTTCACTTATGAAGCTTAGTTTGGCCAGATATGAAATTCTGGGTTGGAATTTCTTCTCTTTAAGAATGTTGAATATTGATCCCCAGTCTCTTCTGGCTTCTAGGGTTTCTGCTGAGAGATCTGCTATAAGTCTGATGGGCTTCCCTTTGTGTGTGACCTGACCTTTCTCTCTGGCTGCCTTTAACATTTTTTCTTTCATTTCCACCTTGAAGAATATGATGATTATGTGTCTTGGGGTAGATGCTTCGGTGGAGTATCTTGTTGGGGTTCTCTGAATTTCCTGAATTTGAATATTGGCCTGTCTTGCTAGGTTAGGGAAGTTCTTCTGGATGATATCCTGCAATGTGTTTTCCAACTTGGTTCCATTCTCCCCGTCTCTTTCAGGTACTCCAGTCAGTTGTAGGTTCAGTCTTTTTACACAGTCCCATAGTTCTTGGAGGTTTCGTTCATTCCTTTTCATTCTTTTCTCTAATCTGGTTTGCCTGCCTTATTTCAGCAAGATAGTCTTCAAGCTCTGATATTCTCTCTTCCGTTTGGTTGATTTGGCTATTGATACTTGTGTTTGGGTCACGAAGTTCTTGTGCTGTGTTTTTCAGCTCCATCAGGTCATTTGTATTCCTCTCTAAACTGGTGATTCTAGTTAACGGCTCCTGTAATCTTTTATCATGGTTCTTGGCTTCTTTGCATTGGGTTTGCATTGGGTTAGACCATAATCCTTTAGCTCAGCGAAATTCGTTATTACCCACTTTCTGAAGCCTACTTCTGTCCATTCATCTGTCTCAGCTTCAGCCCAGTTCTGTGACCTTGCTGGAGAAGTGTTGTGATTATTTGAAGGAGAACAGGCATGTTGACTTTTGGGATTTTTAACATTTTTGCGTAGGTTTTTCCTCATCTTCATGGATTTATCTACCTTTGATCATTGAGGCTGATGATTTTTGGATAGGGTTTTTGTGGGGTCTTTTTTGTTGATGTTGTTGTTGTTGCTTTCTGTTTGTGTGTTTTCCTTCTAACAGTCAGGCCCCTCTTCTGCAGGTCTACTGCAGTTTGCTGGGGATCCACTCCAGACCCTGTTCACCCGGGTATCACCAGTGGATGCTTCAGAACAGCAAAGGTTTCTGCCTGCTCCTTCCTCTGGAAGCTTCATCCCAGAGGGATGCCTACCTGATGTCAGCCAGAACTCTCGTGTGAGGTGTCAGTCAACCCCTGTTGGGAGGTCTCACCCAGTCAGGAGGCATGGGGTCAGAGACCCACTTGAGGAGGCAGTCTGTCTCTTAGCATAGCTGGTGAGCTGTGTTTGGGGACTCCCCCTCGTTATGATCACCTGTTCTAGAGCCTGCAGGCAGGAAGGATTAAGTCCACAGAACCTGAGACTGTGGCCACCCCTCGCCCCAGGTGCTCTGTCCCAGGGAGATGAGAGTTTTGTCTGTAAGCTCCTGAGTGGAGCTGGTAGATTTCCTGCAGAGATCCCCTGCTGTTGAGGAATCTAGAGAAGCAGTCTGGCCACAGCTGCTTTGCTGCACTATGGTCAATCTCATCCCCTCCAAACCTCCTAGAACCCTTAGCACTGTCAGGGGAAAACTGCCTACTAAAGCCACAGTAATGGCGGTTGTCCCTACCCCATCAGACTCAGATAGACTCCAGACTGCTGTGCTGGCTATTGGGAATTTCAAGCCAGTGGTTCTTAGCTTGCTGGTCTCCGTGGGATTGGGACCTGCTGAGCCAGACCGCTTGGCTCCCTGGCTTCAGCCCCCTTTCCAGCAGAGTGGACAGTTCTTCTGTCTCACTGGAGTTCCAGGCCCTGCCGGAGTATGCAAAAACTTCTGCAACTCAGTGTCTGCCCAAACAGCTGCCCAGTTTTGTGCTTGAAACCCAGGGCCCTGGTGGTGTAGGCTCAAGAGGGAAACTCCTGATCCACGGATTGCAAAAATCCATAGAAAAAGCGTAGTACCCCTAGCACAGTCCCTCACCACTTCCCTTGGCTGGGGAAATAGGTTCCCCTGCTCCGTGCACTTCCCGGGTGAAGTGATGGCTCACCCGGCTTCTGATCACTCTTCGCATTGGTCACACCGACTGCCTGGCTTGTCCCAGTGAGATGAACTAGGTACCTTAGTGGGAAATGCAGAAATCACCTGCCTTCTGCATTGGTCTCATTGGGAGCTGCAGACCGGAGCTGTTTCTATTCAGCCATCTTGGCCCCTCCGATCAATACATTTTCTATGTATTTGTATGCATTTATTGATTCATCAGAGACATTCTTGAACTATATTTTCTTATTTTCTATACATATATTACTATCACTATTCAAAATTCTTAAAGGTGAAGCTATTTCCTATTCTAGGTAGCAGTTTCTCAAATAGTTGAGGGCTTACCTTTGTGAGTATAAGAACTGCTTTATGTTTCTCATATATTGTACATGTAATTATTTTCTTAAAATGAAGATGCTAAATATAAGTTAACATTTTGTGGATTCAGAATCAATATTATGAAGATTAATTGATAAGGCAGGGCACAGTGGCTCCTACCTGTAATCCCAGTGCTTTCGGAGGCTGAGGTGGGAGGAGGATTGCTTGAGCCCTAGAGTTTGAGACTAGCCTGGGCAACATGACAACAGCTTGTTTCTAAAAAAAAATACAAAAATTAGCCAGGCATGGTGGCACACTTGTGGTCTCAACTACTTGGGAGGCCGAGGTGGGAGGATGTCTTGAGCCCAGGAGGTTAAGGCTGCAGTGAGTCTTGTTTGTGCCATTACACTCCAACCTGGGTGACAAAGCAAGACCTGTCTTAAAAACAAACAAAACAATTTAAAAAAAATCATATTAGGCTCTGAAGTGGTAATATAGTGTAACACAGGGAGGTGCGTGGCCTTTTGACACTTCATGGCCAGAGCTTGCTTGCTGTGTTTTCAGACTACCTTGATGTCAAGCTTTTTTTCTTCTTCTTCTTTTTCTTAATACAGGGTCTTACTCTGTCACCCAGACTGGAGTGCAGTAGTGCAGTCATGGCTCACTGCAGATTCAATCTCTTGGGCTCAAGAGATCCTCCCACCTCAGTCTCTGGAGTAGCTGGGACTATAGGTGTATGCCACCGTGCCTGGTTAATTTTTGTATTTTTTGTAGAGACAGGGTTTTGCCATGTTGCCCAAGCTGGTCTCAAACTCCTGGGCTCAAGCAATCTGTCCACGTCAGCCTCCCAAAGTGCTGGGATTATAGGAGTGAACCACTATGCCTGGCTCTGTCAGGCTTTAAGTATTTTTGAAAGTGGACTCACCTCTAAGTAACCTCCCTTCTCTACCTCTAATTTTTTGGATAGAATTTCTATGTATATATGTGGTAAAATGAGTGAGCACCAATATAAAAGTAACAAAGGCATTGACAAGAGAGTTGGAAAAATGGGATTCAGGAATTGGTAGAAATTAAAGGATGTTGGATACTCTAAATCTATATAGTGGATTACATAAATTATTAGGTCATATAGTTTGGATGTGTGTCCCTCCCCAATCTCATATTGAAATGTAATCCCCAGTGTTGGAGATGGGGCCTGGTGAGAGTGATTGAATCATGGGGGTGGATTTCTCATGAATGGTATAGCACCAGCCCCCTTGGTACTATCCTCACAATAGTGAGTGACTCTTGTGAAATATGGTTGTTTAAAAGTGTGCAGCACCTCCCTCTTTGTTCTCTTGCTCTTGCTTCCACTATGTGACATGCTGCTCCCCTTCACCTTTCACCGTGATTGGAAGCTTCCTGAGTGAGGCCTCCCCAGAAGCAGATGCCCCCATGTTTTCTGTAAAGCCTGCAGAGCCATGAGCCAATTAAGCTTCTTTTTGTTACGAATTACCCAATCTCAGGTATTTGTTTACAGCAGTGCAAGAATGGACTAACACCTTAGTCTAAATATCTTGATTTTGATGCATATTGTAATATGTCATTTAAGTTCCAATAAATAATGTATGTCTTCCATCAAACAAAACAGAAGAAAATTCAAAATCTATAGCTTTAATGAAAAAAGGGAGGCATTTTAAGGTGAGGCAAACTGAGCTCTGGTCCCACGAGATATAATTGGAAACTAGGCCAGTGTTTCTCAAAGTATGATCTGCAGACCACCTATATTATAATCACATGATGCACTTGTCAAATTGCCAATGAATGAGGCCCACTATGAAATGCTAAAATGCTAAGTCAGAGATTCTGGGAGAGAGGGCTTAAGAATCTGCATTCTTAATCAGCAGCCCAGGTAATTCTTACCTACTCAACTTTGAAACCACTACTCTAGAATACAGATTTCACTATGGTTTCAGAGTTGATAAATGTGACTGCTATTAGAGGGAAGGGGGAAAATGACCAGGGGATATTTGTGGTTAATTAGATAGGCAGGGTGGTGTGACAATAAAGTGGGCTTTATGGCAACAATCCAGGATTTGACTAGCTGATACGTAGGTCAAGTCATTTAAATATCCTGATTATCTGTCTTTCTTCCTGCAAAATGTAAATAAGAGTACTACTGTAGGATCACAGTCATGAATAGAGAAAATTGGTATAAAGGGCACATATAGGGTGCCTGATAAGTTATAGCTATGATTATGTTGAGCTCTATGAAAGAGGATATTATTGTGCTTAATTTTTGCAACTACATCCCAGAAAGCTGCTGGGAAGCCCCAAGAGCCAACATTTGAAGAAAATATTTTGTAAGTAGGCCCTCTAACCCAATCCAATCATCACCAATACCATATACATGAAGTACAAACAGGATCCCACAAGAAATCAGCAGCCTGAGAGCAAAGAGAATAAAATTTGTTTCAGAAACACAGTAGACTAATTCAAACTTTCCATTGCTTTACACCAAGACATGATTATAAAGGAGACTATAACTTCCTAAAGAGCAAAAAGAAATCATTTTGACTGAATTTGATGGGCTAGAAAAGATAAACTCTGCAGATAACAAAGAAACTAAAATTATAGCTCCAAGGAAGTAGAAGAAGAACATCAAGTTTTTGTTGTGTGTGATTAAATCTCATAGGAGCATGACAAGAAGACCTGAAGTGAGAAGAAAAGAAATGGTAGGTAAAATTTGTAAATGTTCAGTGTCTCTGTAGCAAATCAGTGCAGTTTTGTGTTTGTGTTTGAAGAAATTACTGTTTCAGGCATTAGGTCCTGGTGAAGATAGAAAGCACGTTTTGGTTGATCTACAACATAATTGCAGAGAAGCATGAAGCACATTTAATACTTTTTCTTCTCAAATTTTAAAAGTGGTCATTTGGATAATGGTCAGAAGTGGGTTTTAATGTTTACAGCTTTAAAAAAAATAGTTGAGAGGAGGGAGTGTCTTCCTAGAGAATCCTAGGTAATTATTTTTCCATTTATTAAGTGGTTATAGCTCTAATGCTGAACCACTAGAAAGAGAAAGAGTCTGGTTGTGATTTAAATTAAGGCAGCAGGCAATAGCAAGAAAAGAAGGCTTCCTTATAAATCTGTCGATGTGTTTTCTTGGTTTTTTTTAATAATGCCATCCAGGGAAAAGATTTAACAGTATTATTTAAGAAGTTTCATAATGTCTCTCTTTCTAGCCAGTGCTAGGATTGATTTTTAGCTTAAACTCTAACCTAGAAGTATTTTCAGAAACAAAACAAGCAAGACAAAACCCTCTTCCCATTGCTATTAAGGGAACAAACCACCAATAGAACAAAAGGAGAGAAAGTCATGGGAATACAGAACTCAACAGGGAAGTCATTCCTGGGTTTATGTCAATCTGACAGTTCAACAGATGTGACTGAATAAAGACTGAATTTCTTAGAAATCAGTTTGTGAAGATTTCATTGTACTATTAACACTAGGCAACTATAGACAATCTGGAAAGTACAGATTGCCATTGTAAAAGAAAAGTACAGGACCTCCAAAATAAAATCGTCAGTATCAATGAGGAGAATTCCAGATTAGCCTAGAAAAAAATCATTTATTGACCATACCTCACTAAAGTTTTTTTAGCAGTTGCCAGATTCAGATATTTAGTCAAGATGTTCCACCTAGGTACTAGACTTTCTTCTATATGCTGGAAAGCCAGAGATGAATTAAAATACAGTCCATGACCTCAAAGAGCTTACAGTCTAAGGAACTAGAATTCTTCATATCCTGTGTGCATGTGTACATGAGTTTAGTGTATTGCACACTGTATATTGTTGCCATTTTATAGAATCATTTATCCATTAATTCTCTATTGATCCTTTTACTGTATTTCTTGATAAACTTCTTTAAGACAATGTTATTGAGAAATAGTAGTAGAAGCAGATTTACCTGATTATTCTGTCTGGATAGCAGTGACTTATCTGGTAACAGATCAGGCCACCTGTTATACCATGTAGAGGCCAAAGCAACTCCATCTTGCATGGTAATTCACCACGGTGGATTCTGATTAACCCCTGTTCTGGGAAGGCCTCTAAGACTTCCAGTTCATCTATTGTTCCTTGTGTAGAGCAGGTACTTACTGTAAATCCTGCCCCCAGGTAAAACAACCTTGATGTTATTGTACTTCAATTGTCCCACACCTCCCTTCCGAACCACCCCTTCCCTATGATACACAAGCCCTCCGTCCGAGGGGTTTGAGGGGTAATGGCACAGGAATCCACCATCTTGTCTTGCCACCACTCAAGACACAGACATGGCTTCTGTTTGTCAGTCCTTATTAAATGTTTCTTTCTAAGAAACTCAGTTTGCCTGCCTCTTTCTTTGGCCTCTCAACTTCCTCGGACTTTAGGGATAGGTCTGCATAGACCTGCCTGCTACAAGACATACCCTCTGAGGACTATGGCCTTAACAAGGCTTATTTGAAGCTGGAAGTGATACACATTTTTAACAATGGCACATTATTACTTTCTAGTAGGAAAAAATCATTGTGAATGGTTTTACAGAAAAGTGATATTACATGTGAAAGGTAAAATAGTTATTAACCTGTCTTTAAGAGATTTCAACAAGAATCTAAATTTTCTTTTTATAGGGAGAATCCAATTCTTTCACAAAGTATGTCATCATCACTTGGGCATAATTCATTGCCAAGGAATGACTTCTCACACAGATACTGGTGTTAGTAAGGTATTTGCATTTTTCATGCACTTCTCTGCAGCTCAGAGCTTTATATTTGGAAAAACAAATTAAGGCTAAAGTTATAATCCTAATCTGTTCCTACCTTCACTGAAAACCAATACCTCTCTGGCATGATTTCACTCTTCTAGCCCAGGCTGAAACTGCCATTTTGGTATATTTAAAAGTATCTCTTCTAACCGTATCAAAGAAATTCTTTCAAGCTGAGTTACATGTTAGTGAATTTTGGCATTTCTGGAGGAGGAAGTTGGCTCTATTTTGACATAAGATGTGATGATCATTTTTAAATGGACAAGATAGACTTCAGTCAAAAGACGTTGATTTGTTCCTTCTAAGGTGATTTAGTATTCTGAAACAGGCAGCTGTGGTATGCTTTTAAATTTTCTACCTGACTCGGAGAGAAGGAACGGAAAGAGGCAGTTTGATTATTATATACATATATGCATGTGTGTGCATGCATGTGTGTATACATGCATACATTCTAAGTACATATGTGTGTGTGTGTGTATATATATATCCCAGAATATATATGCAATGAATGTAAAAGTCTTGAGCTAGTTTTTTCCTTCACAGTAACATGTGAGAGCCCACCTTGAACTGTTTTCCATCATGTTTAATTGCTGAGCAACAAAAGGTTCCCCAAGTCCTCACAAAGAGTCTTTTCATGGCTTACAATTAATGCATCTCCTTTGACAAAGTCACTAGCAGGAAGGATAAAACAGAGCTTAAGTAGCGAACACACCTCCATTTGTTGTAAAGCCAAGCTAAGCTTTTTATAGCTACTTTTCATTTTCTTTGTCTTGAGCTAAGTAACTTCCAAACAAGGGGAATCTCTCTGTAGCTACAATGTGACTAGGGCACAGGGTTAGCCTTTTGGAGTAATCCAACCCAGTTTTCTTCCTTGCTTTTAAATACTAAGCATGAAGTCATAAATTAGAAAATGCATAGATTTTCAGTTATAATCGCATTTATTAAGATCTGACAGAATAACTCTATCTAGTTAAATCTAGTTGCAGTTCCCTAAGATTTATTAAAGGAAGCTGTAATACATTGCTTTCAAGGAAGAGCCAGGCACGCCTACTGTATTCAGAGATTATGGTGATTTAGCAGAAATGTGCAGGATATTTCTTTTTCCTTCTGACTTATTTTATGACATTTTTGAATGCTTCAAAAATAATAAACTATAAAATGAAATTTTTCTCTCTCAAAGATTGTCTTTTGGGTTTGGTGTTCCTCACTATCTAAAATGCATTACTATAAAAATTTTGCAGGTGCACATATCTTTGTCACAGCAGAGAACTTTGTAACAAACAAATTACAACGAAGTCCATTTACAGTGGAGTCAGAGGTGTTCCTCATTTATTTTCCGATCTAAATTGTCCCATAAGGGACTGTAATCTTGGTATCTTGGTTCTTGCATAACAATTAGTGGAAAATAATTTTAATGATAGATTTTTTTTTCTTTCTTTTCAGACAGAGTCTCACTCAGTCACCCAGGCTGGAGTGCAGTGGCTGGATCTCAGCTCACTGCAGCCTTTACCTCCCAGGTTCAAGCAGTTCTCCTGCCTTAGCCTCCTGAGTAGCTAGGACTACCGATGTGCACCAGCATGCATGGCTAATTTTTGTACTTTTAGTAGAGACGGGGTTTTGCCATGTTGGCCAGGTTGGTCTCGAACTTCTGGCCTCATGTGATCTGCTCACCTAGGCCTCCCAAAGTGCTGGGATTACAGGTGTGAGCTACCACTCCCAGCCCGTACATTTAATTCTTAAAAACTATAATAAAATAAACAAGACTATATACGTGACTAAATAACGAAGGTAATAAAATTCACCGGTAAGTTGTCTATTGTCTTTTTAAAAAATTTTACCAAGAATAAAAAAAATATGATGTTGCAAAAGCTGTTCAGTCACAAGAGCAGTTCATATTGGAATGCTTCGGCCAGGCACTAAGATCACTTCACAGAGGCTCCAAGTAAATCAAGCAAATAGGAAAATACATATTTACAACTTTCTATGAACATTCAAAAATTACTTGCTTCAGCCGGGTGTGGTGGCTCACACCTGTAATCCCAGAATTTTGGGAGGCCGAAGCAGGTGGATCACCTGAGGTCAGGAGATCAAGACCAGCCCGGCCAACATGTGAAACCCCGTGTCTACTACAAATACAAAAAACTAGCTGGGCATGTTGGCATGCTGGCGTGCATCTGTAGCCCTGGCTACTCGAGGAGCTGAGACAGGAGAATCACTTGAACCTGGTAGGCAGAGGTTGCAGTGATCCGAGATCGCACCACTGCAGAAGGTAATGGGGGCGGGTCATGGTAGCTTATGCCTGCAGTCCCAGTGCGATGGGAGACTGAGGATGGAGGATCGCTTGAGCCCAGGAATTTGAGCTGCAGCGAGCTATGACTGCACCACCGCACTCCAGCCTGGGCTACAGAGTGAGCCTCCGACTCAAAATAAGTAAATAAATAAATAAAATTACTTGCTTCAAAGGTGTGTATGGGTGCTTTCTTTTCTAGGCTCCTCTTGCCCCTGTATCTCACATGAGTTAATTGTTCCAACAGGGAAGGATTTGTGAGCAGGAAACCCAACGTTCTCTGTATCTTCAGGGCCTAGTCGTATATGTTGGCATACAGCAGATACTCTTCTAAATTGCAACCAAAAATATGATGGAATGATTAAGTTGATGTGAAATTTTTTTCTTAACTTTTAGGTCTCTTTACATTTCTCAGTGAGATATAGAGAAATAGTTAGAAATATAATCCTTTCCCAGTTCTTAGATGTGAACTGCCTGCCTTTGATTTTTAGACATGCCCTTGGGCTCTCTGGCTGCCTCTTTTTCTTCTACACTGTGTACTCTTTGCGCTTTCTCCATTGCTCTGATGCTTAGGAGCTGGCTTTCCTGTATGACCCCATCCATTTATTTTCTTGTGGAAATACTAGAGTTTGTTTTGGTTATTTCTTTATTAGCATAGTTGAATGCTAATTGCATTTCAAGAACTTTTTTCATTTTCGTATCTTTTCTTTGCTGCCTTAAATCAAATGTGGATCCTTGCTTTTTTAGTAGAGAGAAGACTTCAGAGGATTAGAGACTATAAATTGTTTGTTTTAACAGAGATCTAATTTGATCTAAAAAAGGAGGAGACATTTCCATTGTGATTTGTTGTTGTTATTGTTGTTAGTTTGCTCTTTAAGAGACAGGGTTTCTCTCTGTTGTTCAGGCTGCAGTGCAATGGTGCAGTCATAGCTCACTGCAGCTCAAATTCCCAGGCTAAAGCAATCCTCCAGCCTCAGCCTCCCATGGCACTAGGATTGCAGGCATAAGCTACCATGACTCACTCCCGTTATCTTTTGAGCTGGAAAGTTAAAATCATGGGAATGAGGATTAAAGAAAGTAAATCAAATGAGAGATAATAAATAAAAAAGAATAGTTAATCCTTAATGATGTATTAACTGATTATCCAGGTAAATGCATCTTGTTTCCTTTAATTCTCTGTTTCTGGCCAGTTTACAGATTAAAAACATAAGTTAAATCAACTTTCACAAGTTAAACATTGTAATCTCCATCACCGATAATACAAGTAATAGAAATTGCTACCTTTTTTTATTAAATAGAATGTGTTAATCTCTGTACTATGCACTTAACCTGCATTAGCACACATTCAATCTTCCCAGTGATGCTGAGTTAGACATAATTACTGTTTTATAGATGCGAAAACTGAGATTTATAGAAGCTGAGATCATACAGCTACCTAGGGACAAAGCCGTGTGACTCCAAAATCTGTGCTTGTAAACATTATACTCTTCTATGTATTTAATAACTACTACTCCACCACTCTGTAAAGGACCCAACTATTTGGGGAACAGGTTTGAAACAATTATTAAAGCTATGTTTGAAATTATATCCTCATTTTATTTACTCATTCTATTCTTGATATGTTTTCGCTTGTAAGATTAGGGTTATCTTAAATATCTGATCGTAACAAACCATAACGCAACCATGACCACGAATGTCCAGATGGCAATCAACTCTGGCCAACCTACCATATTTCTGTAGTTTGCTTCCCTCTCCAAAATGACAATTTTATTCTTACTCTTCTCTTCTC
The DNA here is from genome assembly GCF_024542745.1 of Macaca thibetana thibetana. Classification (NCBI taxonomy): domain Eukaryota; kingdom Metazoa; phylum Chordata; class Mammalia; order Primates; family Cercopithecidae; genus Macaca; species Macaca thibetana. The sequence goes on along the minus strand of NC_065582.1, from coordinate 25,318,936 downwards.
TTTTTCTCTACCTTCTTGTCATATCAAATCCACTGACTCAGCTGATGATGTAGCCTCATTTTCTTTCAGAAAATACGTACCACTGCAACTTTCTCACCTTCCCATTGTGAGCCCTACCTCCCTTCCTGCACCTGAATCACAAGGATAAAATGATTCGCCCTTATCAAGGACACCCCTTCCATTTGTTTTCTGGATCCCAAGAACCCTTCAAAGATTTTTCTCGTTTCTTTGTCTCCTTTCTCTCCTGCATCACCTTCCTTTCCACTGAATCTTTTTACTGAAAGTGTCTTCCGTTTTATTGAATTGTTCTTACTAGTGTATGAATAGGCTTGCACTTTCCCTCTTAAAAGAACCAACTCTCTCTGTAGCCTTCATTTACCTTCAGCTGTGGTCCTTCAAATTGTCCTCTTCACTGCAAAACTTGTTGAATTTTCTGTAGCAACTGTCTCTATTTTGTCGCTACCCATTTTCTTCTCAACCCACTCCCATCAGGCTTGTGTTCCCACCAATTCACTGAGACTATACTTGACAGCATGACCAATGAAGTCCATTCCCCAAATCCAGTCATCACACCCTCTGACATTGTTGTCCTGAGCCCCTATTAACCTTAATATGGAAAGTGTTAGGTTGAAGAGGCCAAAGAAGAGACCAAGGGCCAGCAAATGAGATGTGGGGTTTTACTGGGGGCTTACATACAGGGGAGAGAGTGCTGTGGTGGCAGACTAGACAGGAGAAGTACCTTACATACAGAACGGTCCAGTGGCAGCAGGTTGGACAACATATCAGCCTTCCTACGGTCTAGTGGCTATGAGCTAGGCAGGAAAACTGCAACCACTCGCGAACTGCACTTTCACTTAACATCCTGACTTTAATGACCCCCATCCAGCCACCTTCATTTAACCTATAACTGAAGAACTCAATGCCCTGTATGGCCCACGTTTCACAGGACGGGATGGAGGCTCAGATGTTTCTCATAGATAAGAAATGAAACTCCCGGTGGGCCAAGCCTAGATTCCCTAGCTCGGAACACACATTAAGGTGCATCTGCCATCCAGGGTCATTCTAAGGGTGTGCTTAAGCTATTGCCATCTGGTGTGTTAACCCTGCAGACACTGACTTGTTATGGCATTTGGCCACTTTCTTCTTTTTGAATAATTTTCTTCTCTTAGCTCCCAAGACATCATCATTTCTTGTTTCTTTCCTGCCTGATTGTCACTCATTCCCTTTCTCTTTTGCCTCCTTCATTTGACCTTTAGATGTTGAGCTGCCTGTGGGCTTTTCCATTTATACACCTTGTTAAGCAACCTCATGGCTTTGAATACGCTTGATACTGAAATAACTTCCAAATAGCTCTAGCCCAGGTTTTCTCCCGAATCCATTCACCTACTTAACGTGTCATTTAGATGACTAATAAATATCTCAAACTCACATTTTTTTCTTCCTGTTCTTTCTCTGGTCTCATCCAGTATACGGAACTACCATCCTTCAAATTACTTATGTATCCTTAATTCATCTCATTTCTTCATTTTCCATATCCAGTACACCCATCACAGTATTTTTGCTCTACCTTCAAAATATTTTCTGTCTAATACTCTCAATCATTACGACTATCACCTTAGACCAAGAAGCTTGAATTACTGCTGTGGTTCCCTCACTGGCCTACTGTTTTCAATAGTATCTTTTCTATTAGTGACATCTTGCATTCACCTGTTTACGTAATTCCTCAATACAATCAGAGAAAATTTTTTTTAAGTTACGGGAACATAGGGGCTCTTCAACATAAACATAATTTTTTAGTCCATGAAAGATTCAGGTAAGGATACCTTTGTAGATGTCTCATGATTAATTCAGCTAATTTGAAAATTTCCTGAAGAAACTAAGATATCAAAGAGCACAGAGAAAAAGTACTCTCATTTTTTATTCCCAGAGAAATAGACTTAGGTTTCACTATTTTACATACAAATGACATTTTTATTATGACTTCTTTGCTGTGAAAAATTGAGAAAAAAGCTTATGCTAGTGGGTGCTTACCTAAAGGTCAAGAATATAGTTCATACACTATAATGAATCTTGGTGTATTACCATGATGGTGAATAAACAAAAGGCAAGCAACCACTTCTACCATTGCAATGCTCCTCCTGTTTTACTTGGCTCTTACAAAAACACCAGTCAAGGCTGGACGCGGTGGCTCACGCCTGTAATCCCAGCACTTTGGGAGGCGGAGGCGGGCTGATCATGAGGTCAGGAGATCGAGACCATCCTGGCTAACACGGTGAAACCCCGTCTCTACTAAAAATACAAAAAATTAGCTGGGCATGGTGACAGGCGCCTGTAGTCCCAGCTACTCGGGAGGCTGAGGCAGGAGAATGGTGTAAGTAAACCCAGGAGGTGGAGCTTGCAGTGAACCGAGATGGCGCCACTGCACTCCAGCCTGGGTGACAGAGCAAGACTCTGTCTCAAAAATAAATATATAAAAATAAACATCAGTCGAAATATGCCTGCCTATTTTTTTCACTGTCTGAGCATCATTGCAAACAATTACAACCAGACTTTTCTTATTATTACTTATAAAAAACAATTTTCATTAAAAATACATCATTTTAGCTTGTAGGTAAGGAAAGTTGCTTGGCTCACAGGCTAACCAGGAGGGGGATTTGAGGCCACACCTTCTACCTAGATGTGTGTCTTTGTTAGTTAATGCTCTGTTTTACTTACTGCTATGACTTCTGATTGACGTCAAATCAATGACCTTTAAACCATAAAAAAAGCATTAAACTGAGAAAAAAAACTTTGTATGAGAGAACTGGATTCCAAGCATATTAAGAAACAGAAGTGACAATAGTTAATTTGATTATGGTATGAAAATTAGGTAGTAGAGATTTTGAAGATGCCCACTGGCCACATCTTCACTCACTCACTCACTCACAGGTTTGTTGGTCTATAAAAGTCTTAAGAAATCTTCTAGTAGTGTCTCCTCTGTAGTACACACACGTAAGATTTTCTAGATGTGCTTATTTGTGCATTCCGAGGTCTACTACTCCTTCAATTGTTCATTTCTTTGATTCATTCTTTTTCCTGACTCTTCATTTTTCTCAGACCCTAGACACTGCTAAATGAATGTCTTTCAATTTACTCCCATATAATGCCTCTCATTTACTCTGTTTGAAGGACCAGAATAAAGGAAATAGAGAAGAGGAAGGTTTTGTATTGTGAACTATCAATTGACTGCATCTCTAAAATGTATAATGAAAAGCATTTGCAAGTTTCTATTTGATTTACTAAAATTGAGTTATAGTTACAATTTCCTAGCAACATGTCAGTTAAGTGGGTAAGACCTGCATTGCTGTTGCTTAGTAAACCAGCTAACTGGAAGGCAAATTTTTATCAAGTAGTATGCGGTACTCATACTAACCAAACAGTTATCCTAAAGCTGTGATGACAATGATAGGTATTCGATATATTAAAGGATATGTGCAAAATTTATAGTGATTTTTTGATTCTTTATATCAATTATTTACTATACACTTCTCACTAAAAATTAATTATTAGCTTTTTGGTGAGTATGGTGCTTTCTATATATACCTTTTGGGTTATTTCTCACCATTTGAGTATAGGCTGGCTATGTGTTAAGTTACTTTTAAAAAGTAACTTAGATATTTTGGTTTCAAACTCTTCCATGCTGATTAGGAAGGCCTGGCTTGTTTACAGCTCTTCTTTTTAACAGGCAAATAATAATTCATATTATTAGTGGTTGGTTTAGACATATTTTGCCTCTTAGAATTTGAGAAATCTCTCTAAGGGCTAAAGCAACACATTCATTCACATACCACGCTGAGGCTTTTGTGTTAAATTTGCAGTTAGGCAGCTGGTACATGGGGCAATCAAAGACAATTTCAATGATTCTTAGCATTTAAGTGTTCTAGAAAACACTTGTGTTATAAAACAATGAACATGGGAGCTTTCTCTGTCTCCAGCCGAGGTAGAAGTAGAGAGGTTGTGGGTGGGAAAAATTATTTGATTTTCATCATATTTGGGGGAAAACTAGAAATTCCTGTGGTCCTTTGGGACAATCATGTATGCAGACACTGGAACCCCTACTTTGTGTTATCTGCCATCAAACTTCTCATAATATTACCCAGCTTCTCTCCTTTCCTATAAATTAACTCTTCTCTTTCTAACCAATGTGAATATTTTTGCTATTTAGATGTTTAGTTCTGTTGACTATTCCATTTCTGTGGTTTGAAAAAACACCTCTTTGCTGTTCTTTAAGTCAGTTATTGAGATGACATTGTGTTTTGTTACAAGCAATGGTTCCCAAACATAGTCTTTAAAAGATGATATCAGAAATTATATATCTATTGAAGCAGTGAGATGGAAAAGAAAGAAATTGGGGGACGGAGCAAGATGGCCGACTAGGAACAGCTCCAGTCTCCAACTCCCAGCGCAAACGACACAAAACACCAGTGATTTCTGCATTTTCAACTGAGGTACTGGGTTCATCTCACTAGGGAGTGCCAGACAATTGGTGCTGGTCAGCTGCTGCAGCCCGACCAGCGAGAGCTGAAGCAGGGCAAGGCATCGCCTCACCTGGGAAGCGCAAGGGGAAAGGGAATCCCTCTTCCTAGCCAGGGGAACTGAGACACACAACACCTGGAAAATTGGGTAACTCCCATCCCAATACTGCGCTTTAAGCAAACAGGCACACCAGGAGATTATATCCCACACCTGGCCGGGAGGGTCCCACACCCACGGAGCCTCCCTCATTGCTAGCACAGCAGTCTGTGATCTACCGGCAAGGCAGCAGCAAGGCTGGGGGAGGGGCGCCCACCATTGCTGAGGCTTAAGTAGGTAAACAAAGCTGCTGGGAAGCTCGAACTGGGTGGAGCTCACAGCAGCTCAAGGAAACCTGCCTGTCTCTGTAGACTCCACCTCTGGGGACAGGGCAATAACAAACACAGCCGAAACCTCTGCAGACGCAAACGACTCTGTCTGACAGCTTTGAAGAGAGCAGTGGATCTCCCAACACGGAGGTTGAGATCTGAGAAGGGACAGACTGCCTGCTCAAGTGGGTCCCTGACCCCTGAGTAGCCTAACTGGGAGACATCCCTCACTAGGGGCAGTCTGACACCCCACACCTCACAGGGTGGAGTACACCTCTGAGAGGAAGCCTCCAAAGCAATCAGACAGGTACACTCACTGTTCAGCAATATTCTATCTTCTGCAGCCTCTGCTGCTGACACCCAGGCAAACAGGGTCTGGAGTGGATCTCAAGCAATCTCCAACAGAGGGTCCTGACTGTTAGAAGGAAAACTATCAAACAGGAAGGACACCTACACCAAAACCCCATCAGTTCGTCACCATCATCATCAAAGACCAGAGGCAGATAAAACCACAAAGATGGGGAAAAAGCAGGGCAGAGAAGCTGGAAATTCAAAAAATAAGAGCGCATCTCCCCCGCCAAAGGAGTGCAGCTCATCGCCAGCAATGGATCAAAGCTTGACGGAGAATGACTTTGACGAGATGAGAGAAGAAGGCTTCAGTCCATCAAACTTCTCAGAGCTAAAGGAGGAATTACGTACCCAGTGCAAAGAAACTAAAAATCTTGAAAAAAACGTGGAAGAATTGATGGCTAGAGTAATTAATGCAGAGAAGGTCATAAACGAAATGAAAGAGATGAAAACCATGACACGAGAAATACGTGACAAATGCACAGCTTCACTAACCGACTCGATCAACTGGAAGAAAGAGTATCAGTGATTGAGGATCAAATGAACGAAATGAAGCGAGAAGAGAAACCAAAAGAAAAAAGAAGAAAAAGAAATGAACAAAGCCTGCAAGAAGTATGGGATTGTGTAAAAAGACCAAATCTACGTCTGATTGGGGTGCCTGAAAGTGAGGGGGAAAATGGAACCAAGTTGGAAAACACTCTTCAGGATATCATCCAGGAGAACTTCCCCAACCTAGTAGGGCAGGCCAACATTCAAATCCAGGAAATACAGAGAACGCCACAAAGATACTCCTCGAGAAGAGCAACTCCAAGACACATAATTGCCAGATTCACCAAAGTTGAAATGAAGGAAAAAATCTTAAGGGCAGCCAGAGAGAAAGGTCGGGTTACCCACAAGGGAAGCCCATCAGACTAACAGCAGATCTCTCGGCAGAAACTCTCCAAGCCAGAAGAGAGTGGGGGCCAATATTCAACATTCTTAAAGAAAAGAATTTTCAACCCAGAATTTCATATCCAGCCAAACTAAGTTTCATAAGTGAAGGAGAAATAAAATCCTTTACAGATAAGCAAATGCTTAGAGATTTTGTCACCACTAGGCCTGCCTTACAAGAGACCCTGAAGGAAGCACTAAACATGGAAAGGAACAACCGGTACCAGCCATTGCAAAAACATGCCAAAATGTAAAGACCATTTAGGCTAGGAAGAAACTGCATCAACTAACGAGCAAAAAAACCAGTTAATATGATAACGGCAGGATCAAGTTCACACATAACAATATTAACCTTAAATGTAAATGGACTAAATGGTCCAAGTAAACGGCACAGACCAGCAAACTGGATAAAGAGTCAAGACCCATCTGTCCGCTGTATTCAGGAGACCCATCTTACATGCAGAGACGTACATAGGCTCAAAATAAAGGGATGGAGGAAGATTTACCAAGCAAATGGAAAAAAAGCAGGGGTTGCAATACTAGTCTCTGATAAAACAGACTTTAAACCATCAAAGATCAAAAGAGACAAAGAAGGCCATTACATAATGGTAAAAGGATCAATTCAACAGGAAGAGCTAACTATCTAAATATATATGCACCCAATACAGGAGCACCCAGATTCATAAAGCAAGTCCTTAGAGACTTACAAAGAGACTTGATAATAATGGGAGACTTCAACACTCCACTGTCAACATTAGACAGATCAACGAGACAGAAAGTTAACAAGGATATCCAGGAATTGAACTCATCTCTGCAGCAAGCAGACCTAATAGACATCTATAGAACTCTCCACCCCAAATCAACAGAATATACATTCTTCTCAGCACCACATCGCACTTATTCCAAAATTGACCACATAATTGGAAGTAAAGCACTCCTCAGCAAATGTACAAGAACAGAAATTATAACAAACTGTCTCTCAGACCACAGTGCAATCAAACTAGAACTCAGGACTAAGAAACTCAATCAAAACCGCTCAACTACATGGAAACTGAACAACCTGCTCCTGAATGACTACTGGGTACATAACGAAATGAAGGCAGAAATAAAGATGTTCTTTGAAACCAATGAGAACAAAGATACAAGATACCAGAATCTCTGGGACACATTTAAAGCAGTGTGTAGAGGGAAATGTATAGCACTAAATGCCCACAAGAGAGAGCAGGAAAGATCTAAAATTGACACTCTAACATCACAATTAAAAGAACTAGAGAAGCAAGAGCAAACGCATTCAAACACTAGCAGAAGGCAAGAAATAACTAAGATCATAGCAGAACTGAAGGAGATAGAGACACAAAAAAACCCTCCAAAAAATCAATGAATCCAGGAGTTGGTTTTTTGAAAAGATCAACAAAATTGACAGACTGCTAGCAAGACTAATAAAGAAGAAAAGAGAGAAGAATCAAATAGATGCAATAAAAAATGATAAAGGGGATATCACCACCGACCCCACAGAAATACAAACTACCATCAGAGAATACTATAAACACCTCTACGCAAATAAACTAGAAAATCTAGAAGAAATGGATAATTTCCTGGACACTTACACTCTTCCAAGACTAAACCAGGAAGAAGTTGAATCCCTGAATAGACCAATAGCAGACTCTGAAATTGAGGCAATAATTAATAGCCTACCAACCAAAAAAAGTCCAGGACCAGATGGATTCACAGCTGAATTCTACCAGAGGTACAAGGAGGAGCTGGTACCATTCCTTCTGAAACTATTCCAATCAATAGAAAATGAGGGAATCCTCCCTAACTCATTTTATGAGGCCAACATCATCCTGATACCAAAGCCTGGCAGAGACACAACAAAAAAAGAGAATTTTAGACCAATATCCCTGATGAACATCGATGCAAAAATCCTCAATAAAATACTGGCAAACCGGATTCAGCAACACATCAAAACGCTTATCCACCATGATCAAGTGGGCTTCATCCCTGGGATGCAAGGCTGGTTCAACATTCGCAAATCAATAAACATAATCCAGCATGTAAACAGAACCAAAGACAAGAACCACATGATTATCTCAATAGATGCAGAAAAGGCTTTTGACAAAATTCAACAGCCCTTCATGCTAAAAACGCTCAATAAATTCGGTATTGATGGAACGTACCTCAAAATAATAAGAGCTATTTATGAAAAACCCACAGCCAATATCATACTGAATGGGCAAAAACTGGAAAAATTCCCTTTGAAAACTGGCACAAGACAGGGATGCCCTCTCTCACCACTCCTATTCAACATAGTGCTGGAAGTTCTGGCTAGGGCAATCTGGCAAGAGAAAGAAATCAAGGGTATTCAGTTAGGAAAGGAAGAAGTCAAATTGTCCCTGTTTGCAGATGACATGATTGTATATTTAGAAAACCCCATTGTCTCAGCCCAAAATCTCCTTAAGTTGATAAGCAACTTCAGCAAAGTCTCAGGATACAAAATTAATGTGCAAAAATCACAAGCATTCCTATACACCAGTAACAGACAAACAGAGAGCCAAATCATGAATGAACTTCCATTCACAATTGCTTCAAAGAGAATAAAATACCTAGGAATCCAACTTACAAGGGATGTAAAGGACCTCTTCAAGGAGAACTACAAACCACTGCTCAGTGAAATCAAAGAGGACACAAACAAACGGAAGAACATACCATGCTTATGGATAGGAAGAATCAATATCGTGAAAATGGCCATACTGCCCAAGGTAATTTATAGATTCAATGCCATCCCCATCAAGCTACCAATGAGTTTCTTCACAGAATTGGAAAAAACTGCTTTAAAGTTCATATGGAACCAAAAAAGAGCCCGCATCTCCAAGACAATCCTAAGTCAAAAGAACAAAGCTGGAGGCATCACGCTACCTGACTTCAAACTATACTACAAGGCTACAGTAACCAAAACAGCATGGTACTGGTACCAAAACAGAGATATAGACCAATGGAACAGAACAGAGTCCTCAGAAATAATACCACACGTCTACAGCCATCTGATCTTTGACAAACCTGAGAGAAACAAGAAATGGGGAAAGGATTCCCTGTTTAATAAATGGTGCTGGGAAAATTGGCTAGCCATAAGTAGAAAGCTGAAACTGGATCCTTTCCTTACTCCTTATATTAAAATTAAATCAAGATGGATTAGAGACTTAAATGTTAGACCTAATACCATAAAAACCCTAGAGGAAAACCTAGGTAGTACATTTCAGGACATAGGAATGGGCAAAGACTTCATGTCTAAAACACCAAAAGCAACGGCAGCAAAATCCAAAATTGACAAAAGGGATCTCATTAAACTAAAGAGCTTCTGCACAGCAAAAGAAACTACCATCAGAGTGAACAGGCAACCTACGGAATGGGAGAACATTTTTGCAATCTACTCATCTGACAAAGGGCTAATATCCAGAACCTACAAAGAACTCAAACAAATTTACAAGAAAAAAACAAACAACCCCATCAAAAAGTGGGCAAAGGATATGAACAGACATTTCTCAAAAGAAGACATTCATACAGCCAACAGACACATGAAAAAATGCTCATCATCACTGGCCATCAGAGAAATGCAAATCAAAACCACAATGAGATACCATCTCACACCAGTTAAAATGGCGATCATTAAAAAGTCAGGAAACAACAGGTGCTGGAGAGGATGTGGAGAAATAGGAACACTTTTACACTGTTGGTGGGATTGTAAACTAGTTCAACCGTTATGGAAAACAGTATGGCGATCCCTCAAGGATCTAGAACTAGATGTACCATATGACCCAGCCATCCCATTACTAGGTATATACCCAAAGGATTATAAATCATGCTGCTATAAAGACACATGCACACGTATGTTTATTGCAGCACTATTCACAATAGCAAAGACTTGGAATCAACCCAAATGTCCATCAGTGACAGACTGGATTAAGAAAATGTGGCACATATGCACCATGGAATACTATGCAGCCATCAAAAAGGATGAGTTTGTGTCCTTTGTAGGGACATGGATGTAGCTGGAAACCATCATTCTTAGCAAACTACCACAAGAACAGAAAACCAAACACCGCATGTTCTCACTCATAGGTGGGAACTGAACAATGAGATCACTTGGACTCGGGAAGGGGAACATCACACACCCGGGCCTATCATGGGGAGGGGGGAGGGGGGAGGGATGGCATTGGGAGTTATACCTGATGTAAATGACGAGTTGATGGGTGCTGACGAGTTGATGGGTGCAGCACAGCAACATGGCACAAGTATACACATGTAACAAACCTGCACGTTATGCACATGTACCCTACAACTTAAAGTATAATAATAATTAAAAAAGAAAAGAAAAGAAAGAAATTATAGAGACACTTAATATATGTATTCTCCCTTCTTCAAGTGCATTTGTGTGCATGTGTGTGTGTGTTCCTTGGCCTTATCCTATTTCCCAGGTGATTCTTCCACAGAGCACTGTGTAGGAATGGCCACTATGTAACGGTACATCCTAACCTCCCTCACAGGACTCTTACAGAAAGATGAGGGAAGTCCCGAAGTTACCTGATGGGTCAGATAGTCAAACAGTACACATTTTAATATGGGGTGGAAAGAGACAGAAACTTTTATCTTTGTGTAAGAAGATCTTTCTTTAGGTTATTTCTCTCTTGTGAATCTTTTCCTTTTTACAGTCTTTCCCTATGGGATTGGTGTATTAAAATGGGACCAGGTGTTCTCCAGCTTGTGAGCAGACACTGAAATAAGACCAAGGCTCAGGAGAATGAAGGCAGGAAGCAGTGTCTACATGAGCTTTTCATCTAGGGCAAGTCCTTTACCTGATAATCAGGTAGAAGTGAAAAAAAAGCAGATAGGGTCCTTGTGGCCTTTATGAGGTTCAGGGAGCAGAATTCTAGTTAGTAATAAAATAGTCATTTGCCTTTATATCATCTTTGCTGTACATGCCCCTTGAGGAATTTGCTAGCATGGCTACCACATGGAAGACAGCGTGGGGGAATTGGTGAAGTTAGGGTTCTGCTATCATGTCCTGGGAGACATTATTAACCAACAATGCTACAGAAAGAAAATGTGGGCTGGTCACAGTGGCTCATGCCTCTAATCCCAGCACTTTGGGAGGCTGAGGTGGGTGGATCATGAGGTCAGGAGTTTAAGATCAGCCTGACCAACGTGGTGAAACCCCATCTCTACTAAAAATACAAACATTAGCTGGGCGTGGTGGCAAGTGCTTGTTATCCCAGTTACTTGGGAAGCTGAGGCAGGAGAATCACTTGAACCTGGGAGGTGGAGGTTGCAGTGAGCTGAGATCATGCCACTGTACTCCACCCTGGGTGACAGAAGGAGACTCCATCTCAAAAAAAAAAAGAAAAAGAAAGAAAGAAAATAAAAGAAATAAAGAAAAGAAACTGTGTATGTTGTAGACAGCAGTACAATAAAATTTCTTGAGTGCCTCTGAGTGTGTCATTATCCTAGAAGACCCTTACTTAAGCTTGTTGAACTGGCATGTTACACTAAAAAACAAAACAGCAACAAAAAAGTCAAAACTTCCTATAAGAAAACAAGATTATCAGTATTAAAATGCCTTTCTAAAGTCCTTGTTCTTGATTCTAACAATCACTATAAACTATCAGCTCTTTAATTTTGAAAAGGAAGTTTTGTCTGGGTTCTATATGACTTTGTGTTGGTTATGAGAGCCTCAGTACCATTCACTTCCAAAGCAGACTTCAACTACTGAAATGTAACTTGCACCACAAAGAGAAAAGAAGCTTTGCAGTTCCTCCCCCGGCAGTAGCATGTCTGCGAATGGGATCGTGGCTCTCACAAAGGTTTGGTTTAGCCCAAATTTCATCCTATTTGACCTGACCATTTAAAGGGCTGACCTTTTATAATACAGAAACTTAAACATATTCCACATCTCTTTTACGGCTGCACTGCTCTCTTTCCAACTTGGTTTTTTTTGTTTTTTTAGGTATGAAAGGGTTTAGATCAGATACTGAGAACCTCATAACACTAAAGGGAGCTTAATTAAAGTCAGTGGAAAATGCACAGTAAGAGAAAATAAAAGCAGCAAGTAACAGAAATCACACAAGCTAGATCTAGAAGCCCATCTGGGATAAACCCAGGAGGCATAATGCCTTCCAGACCATCTATCAGATTAGGGGAGAGAGAATTAAAAGTTGAATCTAAGTTAAAAGAGAAATACGTCATGATAAATATTGCTAACTCCAATTCTGCATTCAGAATATCCTAAAAATCTAGATGTCCAACAGTGTCAAATCCCTTTACTTTTTTCATTTATGTTAAATTAGATTTTTATGATCCTGTGGCATGTCATGAGGCAGGCCTCCTAGGAAGCCTTTTGCAGGTGGACATGGGTGCTGGGTTTGTGGATGGAAGGGTGGTTTGGAGCAGAATCCCATATGTGGCATTTACTATACAGGTATGAATATTTCTGTGAGCAAAGCCAGCAGAATCACTGGGCACTTAGGATATGTTAGGTCTATAGCAGTTGTAAATTTTTTAGGTCACTGTCTTCTTTTGAGTCTCTAACGGTCTCTATCCACCTTATTATTCAACTATTACTTTGCATGATTTGAGCCTTTGATGATGTGACATGGCATGGAGGACCAATGTGAATAAAAATAACTAAAGGGATTAGATCCAACAAGATCTTCAACATTTAAAAATGTTTCCTGCAATTTCTAATTATGTTTGCCATTTGTTGATCATGTGTGTTTCACGATCTAGGTTATAAAAAGAATCAGACATTTTTCAAGTGGCCATTTGGCTGTTCGGAGTTCTGTTAGAAATCCCAACAGATTTCTGTGCATGTTACATAGTTGCTGTGGGAATATCATGAGCTTGCTGTCCTTTCAGTAGCATAGCAACAATTCCAGGCATGACTGTTCCTCAGCAGGTTCAGCAAAACAGCATGTACACTGCTTTCCTATAAAGCAGGAGAGGCTGAACCAGAGTGTGACTAAGGCCTGGCCTTGACCAATTATGCTGGTGGAAATGCGAATAACATGCAGGGCAACTACGCCCTGCTTTAAAGCATTCCTCTGTTGCTGCCTTAAGATGAGAAGTGTGTTTAAGGGTTCTTGTTATGATTTATGTCCATACACATGAAATATACTTTATGATATTGAGATAAATGTGGCCTCTTATATTTCATTTAATTTGAAGGGTTGTGAAAAAATGGCAGTCTCATAAATAACTAAAGATCTACTGCAGATGAATGAGAGTTGCCCATTGGTGTGATCATCTGGATGTTACCTTCTTTGTTTAATTTAATTCCTTCCTCTAGACAGTGATCTTCTAAAAAATCAAAACAAAATAATCTCCTGCAACAAAAACAACAAACAGCTGGCATTTGGGTATCCTCCCTATTTGCACAAACTCAACTAAGCATTCTATAGCATCCAACGCTTACAACTACAGCATCCAATGCTTACAAGCCCTATGAGACAATACTATTATCCCCATTTTGCACATGCATAAACTGAGGCTCACAGAAATTGACTATTTCATCAAAAACACAGAAAAAGTTAGAGATGGGATGTGAACACAGGTCTACCTGACTGTAAACCTGTTCTATAAGTGGCATTCTCTATTTTCCCAAGAATCATGACTTGTCATTGTATACCAAATGCCTAACACAGGGCTAGACACTTTTAGCTTATAATAAATATCTTTGGACTGATTTGATGAAGCTTAACAAAGATATTCAGTTAGTCTGATTATAAGATTATGGAAGACAAGAAGTTTCCATCTGTTTCTCCAGGCACTTTAAAATTATATTTGGAATTCTTTTACAGAAATCAGAATTTCAGGAACTCAGTTTAAAACTCAAGAGCCCTATAGATCTGATATGGACAGCAGTCTTACTTGGGGACTTAGTTCACATGTCCCACATGACAAAGTGGCAAACGGGGCAAACAAAGGACATTTTGATGAAGGATTTGAGTGAGATGAGTAAGTAGGGAAAGGAAATGGCTAAATTTGTTGTTGTCTCAGAGGCTAATGGAAAATATCCGTGCTTTGCTGAGCGTAACTCACTGCATAAAAGATGTAGCAGAGTTGCTTAACAAGGTCACTCAGCTCTGGGAAGATTTTTGATCTATGCTCAATCAAATCCTTTCACCTGTAGTGGTAGGTCAAACCTTGCACGTGGAGTCAACCAAATTAGTCATCCGAAATTCAAGTGCCCAGATTGCACTTTCTTAGGATTTAGTTCCTTGTCACTGTCACCACCTGGGAATGACACTCCTAATTGAGTGTATTCAGTAATGCCCAGAGGCTATTCTGCTGTAAACCCCAGAGGACACCTATTTATCTTATTTAGATTCAGGCTATTTGCTGAAGAAAGGCATTCACGTCAGCAGAAAGAGCCAACTTCGGAAAATAAGGAAGATTCCACCAACATGACATCAATTATCACTGCATCCTTTTTTGCATAAACCAAACCAAACCAAACCAAAAAAATTTAAAAAACACTGAAAGCACAAATATAGGATTAAGAGTTCAGACAGCGTTTTTGGTTTCAGCTGCCAATATAGAGCACCAGCGCTTTGGCCCAAGTCCTAGTCACTCAGTTTAATGTTTCTATCCAGAACACATACAAACAAAAAGAGATGTCAGAAACACCTATGCATAGGGATGCTGGATTCATTGCAGTCAGCCTCCTGAAGATAATTGAACTTCACTATTTTAATATTATTATAGTCAGCTATGATGACATAACTTGCCTGATTCTGTTTCTAACTGTATTATAGCATGTTGACTACATACTACTGTGCTGTAACAAAAGACTTGTTCTCACAGGATTAGATCTGGTGACTTCAGGTAGAGCAGCAAAATTCGTCAAAAATTGTTACCACCATCTTGGCTGAAGTATTGAGTTTAATTATTATCTCTCACCTGAACTATTGAGATTGATCAACTGATCTTCGCAATTCTTATAACTCCCCACACCAATTATTCCTACTCATTGCTGAGATATGAATCACAACTTTACCTATGAGACTTTCCCTGCACATACAATTTTTATGCCTCTTTATTGCCTACAGAGTGAAATCTGAAGGTCTTAACACAATCATTCAATTATTGATCTCATATATTCAACTATTCTGCTGTGGAACAAGCATTTTTTCTGTGTGCAATGTAGTTTTTCCTGTTTTTGTCCATGCGTTTACCGTCTACTGAAATTCCTATCTTCCCTATGTTTAATTGTGAACTTTCATCTCAAAAGTGATTTTTTTCACGAAGTTTTCTGATTTCCTTAAGGAGGGATATTTTCTTTCCTTTGCATGTCTCATGGTAATTATCTCTATTTTGCTTTTTTGTCTTTATTTATTCTAACTTTATTATTATTTATAAATTTATATTATCTCCTAATTAGGTTGTAAGTAACATAAGGTCAAGGTTACATTTTATCTTTGTCTTGCATGTAGAATCTCAGTTAAAATTTATTGAATTGAGTTGGACTCTTGCTAATTGGCTGCATTAATCTGTTTTCACATTGCTATAAAGAACTACCTAAGACTAGGTAATTTATGAAGAAAAGAGGTTTAATTGACTCACAATTCCACAGGCTTAACAGAAAGCATTACTGGGAAGCCTCAGAAAACTTACAATCATGGCAGAAGGCAAAGGGGAGGCAAGCAGCTCTTACCATGGGGGCAGGAGAGAGAGAGAGAGAGGCAGAGGTTGGGGAAAACTTTCACATCCTTTTAAACCATCAGTTTTCTTCAGAACTCACTCACTATCATGACAACAGCATGGTGGAAACTGCTCCCATGATCTAATCACCTTCCACCAGGTCCCTCCCTTGACACATGGGGATTACAATTCGAGATCAGATGGGTGGCAACACAGAGCCAAACCACATCAACCATCCCTGACCCCTCCCAAATCCCATGTCCTTCTCACATTTGAAAACACAATCATACCTTTCCAACAGTCTCCCAAAGTCTTAACTCATTTTCACATCAACCCAAACTTTCAAATCCAAAGAATCATCTGAGACAAGGCAAATCCATTCTGCCTACGAGCCTGTAAAATAAAAAGCAAGCTAGTTATTTTTTAGATATAATGGGAGTAGAGACCTTGGGTAAATACTCCATTCTAAAAGGGAGAAATTGGCCAAAACAAAGGAGCTACAGGCCTTCTGTAAGTCCAAAACTCTACAGGGCAGCCATTAAATCTTAAAGCTCCAAAATAATTTTGTTTCCCTCCATGTCTCACATCCAGGGTATGCTGATGCAAAAGGTAGGCTCCCACAGACTTGAGGAGCTCTGCCTCTGTGGCTCTGCAGGGTACAGTCCCCACATGAATGCTTTCATGAGCTGGCATTGAGCGCCTGTGGCTTTTCCAGGAGCACGGTGCAAGCTGTCAGTGGATTTACCAATCTAGGGTCTGAAGGACAGTGACCCTCTTTTCACAGCTCTACTAAGCAGTACCCCAGTGGGAACTCTGTGTGGGGTCTCCAATGCCACATTTCCCCACTGCATTGCCCTAGCAGTGGTTCTCCATGAAGGCTCCGCCCCTGCAGTAGACTTCTGCCTGAGCATCCAGGCATTTTCATACATTCTCTGAAATCTAAGTGGAGGCTCCCAAAGCTCAACTCTTGCCTTCTGCGCACCTGCAGGCCAAACACCACATGGAAACTACCACAGCTTGGGGCCTGCACCCTCTGAAGCAATGTCTTGAGTTGTACACTGGGGCCTTTTAGCTGGAGTTGCTGAGATGCAGAGTGCATGTCTCAAGGTTGCACAGAGTAGCAGGGCCCTGGGCACCACCCACAAAATCATTTTCCCCTCCTAGGCCTCTGGGCCTGTGATGGGAGGGGATGCTGTGACTATCTCTGAAACGCCCTAGAGATGTTTTCCCCATTGTCTTGGCTATTAACATTTGGCTTCTCTTAACTTGTGTGAATTTCTGCAGCTGGTGGCTTGACTTTCTCCCCAGAAAATGGGGTTTTCTTTTTTACTACGTGGTCAGGCTCTAAAGTTTCCAAACTTTTATACTCTGCTACCTTCCTTTTAAATATAAGTTTCAATTTCAGGCCATCTCTTTGGAATGCCTATGACTGTATGCTTTGAGAAACAGCCAGGTCAACTCTTGAATGCTTTGCTGCTTAGAAATTTCTTCTACCATATACCCTAAATCATCTCTCTCAAGTTCAAAGTTCCACAGTGCTCTAGGGCAGGGATAAAATGCCACCAGCCTTTTTGCTACAGCATAGCAAGGATGGGCCAGGCATGATGGCTCAGGCCTGTAATCCCAGGACTTTGGGAAGCCGAGGTGGGTGGATCACCTGAGGTCAGGAGTTGGAGACCAGTCTGGCCAACATGGCGGAACTCGATCTCTACTAAAAATACAAAAATTGGCTTGTTGTGGTGGTGCATGACTGTAATCCTAGCTGCTTGAGAGGCTGAGGCAGGTGAACCCGGAAGGCAGAGGTTGGAGCAAGCCAAGATCATGCCACTTCACTCCAGCCTGGGCAAAAGAGCAAGACTCCATCTCAAACAAACAAACAAACAAACAGCATAGCAAGGGTGACCTTTGCTCCAGTTCCCAATAATTTCCTCATCTCCATCTGAGACCACCTCAGCCTGAACTTCATTGTTCACATCACTATCTGCATGTTGGTCAAAACCATTCAAAAAGTCTCTAGGAAGTTCCAAACTTTCCCACATCTTCCCATCTTCTTCTGAGCCCTCCAAACTGTTCCAACCTCTGCCTGTTACCCAATTCCAAAGTCGCTTCCACATTTTCAGGTATTTTTATAGCAGTGCCCCACTCTCTTGGTACCAATTTTCTGTATTAGTCAGTTTTACACCGATATAAAGAACTACCTGAGACTGGGTAATGGTTCACAGTTTTGCAAGCTTAACAGGAAGTATTACTATGAGACCTCAGAAAACTTACAATCATAGTAGAAGGTAAAAAGGAAGCAAGCACTTCTTACCATGGTGGCAGAAAGAGAGAGCGAGAGGGAGGAACTGCCACATACTTTTAAAACATCAGGTCTCATGAGAACTCACTCACTATCATGAGAAAAGCATGGGAGAAAACCCCCCTTCCTTAATCCAATCACCTCTCAACAAATCCCTCTCTCAACACGTGGGGATTACAATTCGCAATAAGATTTGGGTGGGGACACAGAACCAAAACATATCATAGGCCATTTTAATTTCTTCTAGATTTCCACTAGTGAAAATTTCCACTATTTTCACCTAGGGAATACAGGGTGTCATTGGTGATGATCTAGCACTTGCAAATTTCAAGTAGTATTTGAAATACTGATGTCTGTTGAATGTGATCCATTTCTAATGTTGAAAGGAAGTGGGTTAAAGCTCATGGGGAAGGGTAATATTTTCGCCTGAAATTCCCTCTACTTTAAATTCTCTTTGTCATCAAAGGAATTAGACTTCTGCAGCATTTAATTACGTATGGCACTCCAAACTACTTGGCATTGTACAAAACTAGTTAAACACTGTTTTGTTGAAAATGATAAGTAGAGCTCATTTTCATGTAATTTTGTATACATTTGGTCTGGGAAGAACTAGAGAATGGAGATTATACCCGGTAGCCTTTTTATATTTAATTGTTTGTTATTTTAATTCTCAGTGTTCTCTTCTGGCATTTCAAGTACTCCAGAGACTAAACTGACACCCATGAATTAGAATGCTTTATAACTACACTGAAACTTGACTCAAGAATAGTAGCATTTCAAGCTGAATTGAACAAAAAATTAATCTAGGGGGCTGTCATACTTTATTAAGGATACATAGTACAAGTATTTGCTAACTGTTCAACAGGCTCTTCAATTATGTCTAGTTCTCTCAGGCTGACGTATTTAAAAAAACATTCAGGAACTACAATAAAGTTTCAAGCAGAAACATAAATTGGAATTACTATAAGTTCAAAACTACTATTTGAAATATTATTTTGGCAATTTAAAAAATCACAATTTAAACTTTACGTATGAACTCTTAAATATCTAACATGGTCTATTGTCTTACACCTGTAAAGGCTCAACAACATCAAACTAATAATTATACCAAATAATTAACTTCCTCAACTTCTCATGGATGATATCTTATTTCACCACCTTTTTTTTTTTTTTTTTTTTTTTTTTTTTTGATATGGAGTCTCACTCTGTTACCCAAGCTGGAGTGCAGTGGCAGGATCTCAGCTCACTGCAACCTCTGCTTCCCAGGTTCAAGTGATTCTCCTACCTCAGACTCCCATGTAGCTGGGATTACAGGCGTGCATCACCACACCCAGCTAATTTTTGTATTTTCAGTAGAGTCAGGGGTTTCCCCATGTTGGTGAGGCTGGTTTCAAACTTCTGATCTCAAGTGATCCACCCGCCTCGGCTTCCCAAAGTGCCATGAGATTACAGGCTTATTTCGCCACTTTTGTTAGTCTTTCAGGGCTATCTAGAACAATTAAGTAATTTTAAGACAAAATAGGGAAAAATCTTTTATTTTATTTTATTTTTATTTTCTGAGATGGAGTCTCGCTCTGTCTCCCAGGCTGGAGTGCATGATGCAATCTCGGCTCACTGCAACCTCTGCCTCCTGGGTTCAACCCATTCTCCTGCCTCAGTCTTCCTAGTAGCTGGGATTACAGGGGTGTGCCACATTGCCCAGATAATTTTTGTATTTTTGGTAGAGACGGGGTCTCACTATGTTGGCCAGGCTGGTCTGGAGCTCCTGACCTCAGGTGATGTACCCACTTCAGCCTCCCAGAGTGCTGGGATTATAGATGTGAGTCATTGCGCCTGGCAAAAAAATTTTATTTTTAGTCATAGACTAGATAACGTTTTTTTAGGATGGCAAATTCTCTGAACTGCAACTTGACAGCAAATACCTACATTTGTCTATCCATCTATATCTATATCTGAATCTATACATCTATATCTAATCTATATCTACATATCTGTATGTTACCACTGAGGAACAGGTGTTTATATCTATTCCTGAGGATATTAGAACATGTGTATTTGCCAACCCATTGCAGCTTTGAGGTGTTGTCATAACAGGCTTTTTGTAAGTATGATACATCTAGCTCTCCATTTCTGTTATGATTTTACTCTTTTTTGGAATATAGTAGCAAAATTAGTGACTTTTAAAATAAACACATACTAAATTTAGAAAAAAAATAGAATAATATGTCTTGAACTGCTTGAGAAATGTTTTTAAGACTTCCTGCAGGGATATTGTCCAGTAGCCAAGCTGAGCTAATGTAACAGTCATCTCAGCACAATGCCGGGTACCATACAGTTGGCATCACTCACTCACAGCTATGTGGTGCTATACTGTGCAGAAGGTTCAGGATGATGCTCAGTGACATTGTTTCTTGATTGTTAACCCCAGAAAGTGGCTCCTGGGTGAAGAATCAGTGAGTAGAGATTACCAAAGGAGACTATGTTTAAAAAAGGCAACAGGTTACTGACATTGGCAAGGCGCTTTAGCTTAGCAAAATCTTAGCAGAAAAATATGGGATGGAGCCACAAAATTAAAGAGACTGCAAAGTCTGGAACATCTCTCAATATGCAGACTTTGTATGCAATGTGCTAGAGAAGAGCGTAACTGAAAATTGTAGGTAAATTCTGGCTGGTGCTCCTCTATATCTTGTTATAATTTAAAAATAAATATTTCTGAACATTTGCTTAAAATAAGCTACTTATTTCGATGTTACAAAATGGCAAAAATTCATACTTGACAATGTTTCAACATACTGGAAACTCTTAATTTTTAATTTCTTATGAGAAAACTAATTTTTCTTTAAGCTTTTAAAAAGTAGCTTGATGTTTTTAATGATTCTAACCAACCTGTTAATAGAAAAAAAGCTAGCATCCTGGAGACAAGCATATCACAGTATGAAGAGTGGATAGAAAGTGTTTACTTTGCTATTTTTTATTCACAGGCATTTTATATAGACCACCCTGTATCATCCTATGTTTACAAATTTGTGCTTAGCCTAATATTTTAGTCCAAGTCCTGGAAGGAGACAGATGAAGAGAGTTTAAAGAGGGGGCTGTTTTAACACTGGCGATACCTTAATTAGGAATGGTGAGGCACTCTGCTAATAGTAATCATGGAAAACCTTCACCATTATTGGCCTGATGGGACAAGGGAAGGCAATATTTATTAGGATCCTGGGAGAGCTTTGGTTTTGTGAAAAGAAAATAAAAACCCCAATTCGCTATGCCAAAAGGAAAAAATGAAGCTGAAAGTTGAGTCATGCAAGAAACTGCCTTTCCTTTTGTTCCTAAGCAGATAGCTACAGATAAAAGTTTAAGTATCTCCACAGGTAGCTACTCTATATTCACCTTGTCTTATGTAGGGTGCTGATATACTGAGTGCAAGGTGAATACATAATTCACTTTTCCTCTAGCTGCTCCTTTTCTCTGACAACATATGATTACCATACACTCCTTCTTTCCCCTCCAGCCCACTTTTCCCCTTTAAATATTGAAGCCCTGAGAATCACCTTTGGAGAAAAGCACAAACCACGGGCTATGTGATTCCATGTTCTTTTCTTCTGGGCATGTTCTTAAACTTGGCAAAATAAACTTCTAAGTTGATTAATTCCTGTCTCAGATACTTTTTGGTTTGCAGCTTATAAAAGGGACACCCAACAGAAGATAATTGTAGCTACTCCTAATCATGCTGGCCTAGAGAGGGCCATGAGAATAAACACATTCTCTTTCCACCAGCATTCCAACATCCTGCTGCTGCCTTCCCTGGGCCAAACCTCACCAGAATCCAGAGACGAGGAAATTAGTCCCTGATCTTTAGGCATCAGCCTCCTGGAACGTAGAACAGGGTAGAAGTAGGTAGCGTGTGCATCTGCAGGGACCACTGGAAATGCCAGTACATCTACTATATCATCAAATGTTTTAAATAATGACAATGAACTTGTTCGTTTATGTAGTTGATAAAAATTCTGGCAAAATGTCTCAATACCTTAAAAGTCTCAATTTTAAGAATGTATTATAAGAAAGTGCCGGCCGGGCGCGGTGGCTCAAGCCTGTAATCCCAGCACTTTGGGAGGCCGAGACGGGCGGATCACGAGGTCAGGAGATCGAGACCATCCTGGCTAACACGGCGAAACCCCGTCTCTACTAAAAATACAAGAAAATTAGCCGGGCGAGGTGGCGGGCGCCTGTAGTCCCAGCTACTCGGGAGGCTGAGGCAGGAGAATGGCGTGAACCCGGGAGGCGGAGCTTGCCGTGAGCCGAGATCGCGCCACTGCACTCCAGCCTGGGGCACAGAGCATGACTCCGTCTCAAAAAAAAAAAAAAAAAAAAAAAAAGAAAGTGCCATAAATATTCACAAAGACTAAGCTGCAAGAATGTTCTTCAAAAGTGTTTATAGTAGTATCAAAATAAAAATAATCTAAATGCCTAAAAGCAAGAAATTGATTAAGTAAACTCTAGTTTATCAATACAAGGAAGTAACATTAAGTCACATAAAATGACATTAAAGTAAATCTTGTGACATGGAATTGCATTTCATCAGAACTTTTCATAAAATAGACTGATGGTAAGACATTTTTTGTACATCAAAAACAATATATGTCTGCAAAGCAAAATGATTAGAAGGATAGTCACCAAAAAATTGTAATTATTTTTCCATCTGGTAAATTATAGATTATTTCTTTTAAAGAAACAGTTTCATTTGTCATAATTTCAATGTTTTATGATAAATATATATTAATTTAGTAGTTCAAATAATGCTTTAAATTAGGTAAAATAAAGACTTCTGTTTAGACACATACAAAACAAAATAAATGGAGATAATTTTTCTCCCACAGATGGATAAAATAAAACTTAATTTAAAAAACTTTTCTACTTAAAGAGGAACTCTTGAAAGATTTGCATAAGGAACGAGTCAATTTTGTTTTAGTGAGAGAAATTAGGCCCACAAAGATGTCTGTTGGGATTTTAGGAATCAATAATTTACGCAAGAATCAGGAGGACGGCTCTAACAAACTCAGCATTATTATTGACGGGACTTTCAGGGCTTAGGTGCAGAAGCAGTAAGTTCTGATCCTCAGCCTCAGACAGTCTTGTCTGTTTCAGGTGGCACCAGGCATCCCCCTCAGGCTCTGTCCCTGTGTGGTGAGGAGAAACAGAGCAGATGTGTGCCCTCAGCAGGGGAGGTACTCACAGAAAGAATGAGTTTGTAAACCGTGCAGGCCCAGCTCCTCGTCTAAACTCAGCAGTTAGAAAGTCATTTCTCCTTCTCACAGAATGGAGACATTCTAATAAAAGACCTACGTGGAAAGAAACCTGCTTAATACACCACACATATCTAAAATATCAATACATCACACATATTTAAAAAATCAATGCATGATCATTTATAGGTTATTATAGTTTCATTGACATCAAGTTAATAGTAATGACTTTGAAATTAATTCAGCAGAGATTATAACTCCTACTCAAAGACAGTGATACAGAAGATTTTCTTGACCCCTTCTCAGGACTTCCAACAGGAGTGCCTCGTTTACTCAGCCTGCCCTGCTCAACCCCTCACAGGAGGGAATGTGCAAGCGAATGAGCACAGGAACTGGGGCAACAAGTGCAGGAACTGGCTGCTTTGGCACCAGCAGTAGCAAGCTCCACTCACTCAGGTCCACTGGGCTCCACACCTCGCAGGAGGGAGCAAGCAAGCTAGTGAGTGCAGGAACCAGAGTGAGTGAATGCAGGAACTGGCCGCTTTGGCACTGGCAGGAGCAAACTCCATGCAGGCCCTGCAGCAGCATCCAGGTGGGGTACTTGTGACCCCAAGGCCCCAGAGGGCATGTTACAGTGCTCTCTTAGCTCTGCTGTCTGCAGACAGCAGTGTGTTACCAGTTCAGTGCCCTTTGCCTCATCATGTGGGGTGGCTACCTTCTGCCAGCTAGGGAAAAGGGCCAGCGTGACCACCTTTTTCGGTACCCACACCCTGTGCATCCTGAATTCTTGTCTGGTGCCCAGGTGGAATGAGGTCATGCGGATGAATTGAAGGACGGTGAATGTGGAGAATTTTGTTGAGTGATGAAAGCAGCTCTCAGTGGAGAGGGGAGCTGGAAAGGGGATGGGAAGGGCAGGTTCTTCTCCTCTGAAGTCAAGCCACCTCTCTGCCTCTCTCTTCTGAAGTCAAGTTACCTCATACCGCCCCCATTTCAAAGTCGCCTCTCCCCAGCATCCAACCACTTTTTCCCGAAGTCCAATTACTTCTTCTCTCTGCTGACTGAGTCTGGGGTCTTTATAGGCACAGGATGGGGGTGGGGTGGGTCATAGGTAGTTTTGGAAAAGGAAACATTCGATTGGTAAAAAGATAATATTTAGAAAGAACCAATTGGGAGAGAGCAGACACATAGGGATGGAAGTTCTCACTTTGGGCTGTAGGTTTCAGGCTTTTTAGCTCGAAGGTGGGGTTTTGCCAGGGACCTGCCCCGTCTGCCTACAATTTCTCTGCCTCCTGTCACTATCACCAGGTGTGCTGTTAGGAATGTAAATATGAATAAAACATGGATTCTGTGAAGGGTCACGTTCTAGAGGAAGTAGCAGAATTGCATTACACAAAACTAACCAGCAGTTCTCTACATTCAACTGTCTAGTCCATTTGTGTATCTTTAAGGTCCTAAAGGTCAACAGGTCTACAGCAAAATTAGTTCTCCTTCCTCATGTCACTGCACCTGTTCTTTGTTTTCTTCTTTGGTGAACGGCACTGTCAACCCCAGTGGTCCATGTTAAAACCTCCAACTCATTTTCAGCTTTTTTTTCTTTAGTTTTATGTGTCCAATTGATTATCAAATCTGATCAAATCTATCACTTATAATCACTTGATTTCATAATTCCTTTCCCTTTTAATGGTTTTTGATCCATTCTCATTCATCTGGGTTTTATCAAATGCTTCCTAATGAATTTCCCTGCCCACAGACTCACATTCTATACTGCTTCCTCCACTGGCATTAGAGTGACTTTTATCATATGCATAATTAATTACATTTGCCTTACATAAAGATTTTTGAATGACTCTCAAGTTTGAATATAGCCTAACCACTTAGCTTAGTGGGCAAGATTCTGTATTATCCTGTTACCATCTAGTTTTTGAACCTCATTTCTCAGCATATTGTTTGTTGTTTATTTTTGTATTAGCATTCCCATTATAACAAAGTTTCCTAGGATGTAATACTATAAATGTAGTTTCCTAGGATGGCATTGTCTCTTTTTAAAAACTTTTTTATTTATAGCAGACACATGATAATTGTACGTATTTACGGGGAACACTGTGATATTTTAATGAATGCATACATTTCATAATAATCAACTTGAGGTAAGTATCACATTCATCATTTTAAGCTAGTTTATTTGTGGTGACAACATTCAAAATCTTATCTTTTAGCTATCTTGAAATATACACTACATTGTTATTTGCTATAGCAATCCTACTGTGCAATAGAACACCAGAATTTATTCTTCTTGTATAACTGTAACTTTGTGTCTGTTGACCAACCTCTCCCACACCCCTTCTTCCTGCTACCCTTCCCAGCCTCTGTCACCACTATTCTACTCTCTCCTTCTAGAAAATCAACTTTTTTAGATTCCACATATGAGTGAGATCGTGCAGGATTGGTTTCATGTGGCATATTATTAAATGTCTGGTCTTTGAACCAATTGTTACCTCTGCTATCTCTCCCATTCTGACTAACTTCAACCTGTCCTGAAAATCCCACTAAAGTACCATTCTAGTGGGTCGATTTGTGGTGCTCCAAAAATCTGGTACCTGTGGATGGATCCTTATCTGAAAAAAAATAAGTGTTTGCAGATATCAGTAAGGTAAAGATCTTGAGATGAGATCATTCTGTATTACGGTGGGCCCTACATCTAATTACCAGTGTTCTGATAAGAGACAGAAAGGAGAAGAGACTGAGACACAGAGGAGAAGGCCATGTGAAAAAGGAGGCAGAGATTGGTATTATGCTGCCACAAGCCACGAAACGCCTACAGGGACCAAAAGCTGGAAGAGGCAAAAAAGGATTCTCCCCTAGAGCTTGCAAAGCAAGCATAGATTTGCCAGCACCTTGACTTTATTTTATTATTCTTCTTCTTGTTATTATTTTACATTTCAGATTCAGCAGATACATGTGTACATTTGTTACATGGCTATATTGCATGATGCTGAGGTTTGAGCTTCTCATGATCTCATTACTGACGTAGTGAACATAGTACCCAATAGGTAATTTTCAACTCTGGTCCCTCTCCCTCCTTATCCTTTTGGAATCTCCAATATTTATTGATCCTATCTTTATGTCCATTTGTATCCAGTGTTTAGTGTCCACTTATAAGGGAAAAAAAAAAACACGGTATTTAGTTTTCTGTTTCTGTGTTAATTCTAATTCTGCTCAGAATAACGGCCTCCCGCTGCATCCACGTGGCTGCAAAGGGCATGATTTTTGTTTGTTCATTTCTTATGGCTGCATAGTATTTCATGGTGTGTGTGTGTGTCATTTTCTTTATCCAGTCCATTACTGATGGGCACCTGGATTGATTCCATGTCTTTGCTATTGTGAATAGTTCTGCTATAAACATATGAGTGCAGATGACTTTTCGGTAGAACAATTTATTTGCCTGAGTATATGCCTAGTAATGGGATTGCTGGATTGAATGGTAATTCTACTTTTAGTTCTTTGAGATATCTCCAAACTGCTTTCCACAGGGGCTGAACTAAAATTTGCTTTCCCACCAACAGTGTGTAAGAGTTCCCTTTTCTGCACAGACTCGCCAATGTCTGTTATTTTTTGGCTTTTTAATAATCACCATTCTTACTGGTGTGAGATTGTATCTCACTATGGTTTTGATTTGCATTTCTCTGACGATGAGCATTTTTTCATATGTTTGTTAGATGTTTGTCTTTTTTGTTGTTGTTATTAACTGAATTTAAGTTCCAGGATACATGTGCAGGGTATGTCTTCTATTGAGAAGTGTCTGTTTATGTCCTTGGCCCACTTTGTAGTGGGGTTATTTGTTTTTTTAATTGTTGATTTATTTAAGTTCCTTATAGATTCTGAATATTATCCTTTGTTGGATGCATAGTTTGATAATACTTTCTCCCGCTCTGTAGGTATTCTGCTTACTCTACTGATAGTTTATTTTGCTGTGCAGAGCTCTTTTGTTTAATGAGGTCCCAACTGTCAATTTTTATTTTTGTTGCATTTCCTTTTGAGGACTTAATCATAAGTTCTTTGCCTAGGTCAATGTTGAAAAGGATATTTTCTAGTTTTTTTTCTAGGATTTTTACAGTTTGAGGTCTTACATTTAAGTTTTCAATCCATCTTGAGTAATTTTTGTACATAATGAGAACTAGGGGTCCAGTTTCATTCCTCCACATATAGATAGTCAGTTTTCCCACCCAGCACCATTTATTGAAAGAGTATCCTTTCCTCGGTGTTTATTTTTGTTGACTTTGTCAAAGATCAGTTGGTTGTAGGTGTGTGGCTTTATTTCAGGGATCTCTATTCTCTTCCACTGGTCTATGTGTCTATTTTTGTACCAGTAACACACTGTTTGGGTTACTATAGCCTTGTAGTGTAATTTTAAGTTGTGTAATGTAATGCCTCCTGCTTTGTTCTTTTTGCTTAAGATTGTCTTGGCTCTTTTTGGATTCCATATGAATTTTAGAAGAGTTTTTTCTAATTCTGTGAAAAATGACATTGATAATTTGATAGGAATAGCATTGAATCTATAGATAGCTTTGGGCCATATGACCATTTTAATGATATTGATCCTTTTAGTCTATGAGCATAGGATGATTTTCCATTTTTTTGTGTTATCTATGATTTCTTTAAACAGTGTTTTGTAGTTCTGCTTGTAGAGATTTCACCTCCTTGGTTAGATGGATTTCTAGGTATATTTTCTGTGTGTGGCTATTGAAAAGAGATTGTGTTCTTAATTTGGTTCACAGCTTGAATATTATTGGTGTATGGAAGTGCTACTGACTTTTTGTATGTTGATTTTGTATCCTGAGACATTGCTGGAATCATTCATCAGGTCTAGGAATCTTTTGGTGAACTCTTTAGGGTTTTATAGGTATAAAATTACATTGTCAGTGAAGAGGGATAATTTGACTTCCTATTTGGATGCATTTTATTTCTTTCTCTTATCTGATTACTCTGACTAGGACTTCCAGTATATATTGAATAGTAGTGGTAGGAGTGGGCATCCTTGATTGTTCCAGTTCTCAAACAAAATAATTCTAGTTTTTGCTCATTCAGTATGAGGTTGGCTGTGAGTTTGTCGTAGATGGCTTTTATTATTTTGAGGTATGTTCCTTTGATGCCTAGTTTGTTGAGAGTTTATATCTTGAAGGAATATTGGATTTTATTGAGATGGTCATATGGTTTTTATTTTTAATTCTCTTTATTTGACACTTGTTTTTAAACTTACAGCTTCCAGAGCTGTAAAAGAATAAATTTCTGTTGTTTTAAGCCATTCAGTTTGTGGTAATGTATTATGGCAGCCTAGGAAATTAATACAACCACTTCCTTAGGAAAGTTTCCTTTTGGGAAGGAGTGTCAAATTATGGCTAACACATGAGGGTTCTGGCCACAGGCAGAGTTGCATATGAAACTCACTTTATTAAAAAATAACTGATTTGGTGTTAGATTACTAACCTCTCTAGGCCTCAGTTTTTCTTTTCATCTGTTAGAAGGGGTAATAATGTTTACCTTACAGAATTATAATAAGAATTAAATGAGACGATCATGGAAAATGGCAGCATGATATAAGAGCTCAATACATGAACAATGGTGTTATTATTCTTCTAATACCTCTACTCCCAGTCAAAACTAAGCACCCTGTTTTTGTGTGTTTCCACAAACACAAACGTAGAGATTTTACCTATCTCTATTACAGTGTTCATTACTCTATAACGCTTTCATTTGTAAATCTTTTTCTTTAGCTGCCTAAAAACTCATTAAAAGCAGAATCATGTCTTGCTCTTTCTCATCTTCCCAGTGTGTGGTACAAAGCCAAGCATATGGTAGACATCCATAATGATTGAATTGAGGGACTGTGGCACCATGATGCTTTCCAGGATGGGGCCTGGTACAGCACTATGGAAGAGTGATAAAATGATGCTGCCAGTGCTCTAAAGGATTCACAGGTCTACAGAACTGATGGACAAACTCTTGCAACTTATACCTAGAAGAGACAGCAAGTGGCCCATATAAATCCATTTATTATTGAACTGTTTATTTACAATTTTAAGATCACAGAATCTTAAACTAATGTGGACCTTTATGTTCATGACCTTGCTCAAGAAGTTCTTGTTCTTTAAGTCTGCACTGAGATTCTCACCTCTCTTCCCCAACCAAGTTAGTTACTTTCTTGCTTGTTTTCTATATGTTTCTACTATTGTATTGACAGCACTGAACAATCAATATTTACTTAGTTGTCTGGGCTATAAACTGTGAACAAGGCCCATGTTTGCACCTCTGTATCCTCAGTGCCTAGCAAGGTGCTTAAGCACGTAATAGGCAACCAGGAATATTTCTTGAATAAACCAACAAATGAGTGAATAGATTCTATTGTTTACAGGTGATTTTTTAAAAAGATCCAGAGATATTTCGTTGTTCACCATTACTTACTTGAAAATCTGGGGTTAGAACCCAGACTCCTAATGCCAAGCTTTGTGCTTGCACTACAAAATTAAAAGCCAAATACATTTTTGGGACTAATGAGCCAATATCCAATATCCATTCTAATTCTCACATAATGTTGCATACCCTGCAACAAAGTCAATCATTCACCACTTCTTATTTATCAGCCCATTGAGACTTGGAACACAGAGGAATTGCAAAGCCCGAATTTCTTGTCATGGACTAAACTGCTCTCTTCCTATGAGGTTGCTTTCCCACTTAAATCATAATTCATGTGCTGTGCTTTCTTCATTTAGGCTTCATGGAATGTCAAACATTTTTTATCATAGACTGCATAGCGCAACCAATTTATAGAATGACATTGGGTATGATAATCTTTTCCATAAGGCTAGTCCCACAGAGGAGAGGATTCTGTCATGATATTTTGATGAAACCTAATTATGTCCCCCTTCCTTAAACCTCCTTCCATCATACCAAAGAATGACTATCAGGAGAGTGCCAGCTGGACCACTCTCTTCCTTCACTCAGACACTGACTGTCAAGAACTTTATTTACCACCAAGATGGAAAGTATCTTTCCTCCTGCCTTAGGGCTTCTACATATAATTTTGACAGCCTTTACTTTATCAAAGAAATTGTGTCAATTTAAAAACTGTAGCCTTCCTTACTGTGGTTGAATATCAAATTTTAGATACAGAAGGATCTCTTTAATGCCAACTTAAAAGAAAATTTAAGGCCAAATTAGAGAAGATTTATACTTTTGAAAGGCCATTAGTGTTATAATGATCACTGTGGCATTCTTTCAGCAGGAGTTCCTTAAAAATCAAGTTTTGCCAGATACCACAATTATTTTAAGATATTAACTGGTATACATGCCACATGCATGCCAGGCACTACATATATATCATGACTATTGAAGGAAGAGGAAGGTAATAAGATCCCAACCTGAATAATTTTGTGCAAATGTTTCTGATACATGAAACAGCTGGTGAAGAAACACAGAAGCAAGCATCTCTGAAGCTGAGGTGTCTCATCAAATGACAGAGCCAGTGCCATTAGGAAAGCAGCAGACATGCCTTCATAGAACAGAGCTCACCATGTCTCTGTATATGGCGTTTCTCCTGCTTTTCTTGAAAAAAAGCAGGACTTCTATGCCATGGCTGCATGTCAGAAATATTAGTGGAGCTTTTTAAAAACTCTGATAATTGGGCTCTATTCGAGTCCAATTAAATCAGAATGCCCAAGGGTAAGGTCCAGGCATGGGTACCTTTAAAAGCTCCCCAGGCCATTCTATTATGCTTTAAAGCCACATCCAAATGAAATTTTAACCTGCAGCCACCTTAGGGGGTTGACATAGTCCCCAGGAATATATTCAGAACACTGTCTCATGACCTTCCCCTGTCAACAGGCAACCAAAATGGTTATAAATTGTGATCGTTTGCATCAGTACTCTCTCTGCTCACCACTGCAAGCTCCTTCCCTAAGGCATAGTTTCCAAACACCTTCAAAATGCCAATTTAACTAAAAGGTCAAATCAAAGTAAGATCAGGGTGAACAGAGGAGCCTATAATGTGCCCAGAACAGTCTCTAGCCTGAAATGCCTAAACACACAAGCATGACCAGAGGGCGATCAACAGCACAGCAGAAATGTTGTAGGCAGTCCAAAGTCTTTTTTATTTTTTTCAATTTCAGCAGATCTCGTTTCCATTTAATCTGACTGTCATGGTTTTCCTTGGGTGGGTCCCCTATTGCTGCACGGAGTCTTTTTACTGATGCTTCTGCTTAATTGGTTGCATCCTCCTTGGAATATGAACCCAAGGTAACGTTACTAGGAAAAATTTTAGGTATCTCCTGAACCAGTTAATACAGAAAGTCTTTATATGACCAAATCAAGCCCTTTCAGCTTTGAACCTGAACACCTGGTCCACAGCATTCCACGAATGTCAGCTGCTGAGGCCAGGGCCCATCACGCAGCCCTGTGATGCCTAGTGACCCGAAAGGAAAAGTATTTGGGTTGCTCCTTCCTATTTAAGATTCACTACTTGTGCTGACTAGAGTAGGCAGACAGCAGCTGTGGTAAAACCTCTATTTGTTCCAGTTGGTTCTTTCATTCCCTATTGGGCCATCTTGTAAATTGGCAGTTATAAGTAATGACAAAGAGACCCTTTCAAGGTTGGCAGGTGTGATGAGTAAGTAACATGCAGACATATCACCTGCAGTAAAACAATCTCTCAGCTGTCCCCCTGAGATGGAAACAAAACTCTTCACCTTTCAGTTCTTCCCAATATTCACTGAAATCTGTTTCTCTGCACCATGAGCCTTGAACCTTGGTTTGATTTAATCTCATAGAAGCTTCTATTTTCTTGGTTTATAAAACATCTGAGCTATTTAAAAGGAAGTGGAGTGAGCTGGCATAGCTACTGACCTCATTTTGGTAAGTGAAATCACTGGCTGATGAAAAACATAATCAACCATGATAGAGAGAGCCACTGATGAGCAGACCCTGGACAGACTAACATTTCAAGGTTGGCTCAGATTATCGCCACCAAATCTAACAACCCAGTAATAAATCCACCAATTCATCAATGAGAAAAAAACCCAATTGTTTGAGAGAATCATTGCATTTTAAAAGTTGAATTCACTTCATCGCATTGAGTAAAATAGATCTATATTATTTTGCTCTATTTTGTGTATGGCATCAAAGGTAAATGGTATGGATTTTAATGTGATTTTTATGTAGTTCACTCCCTATTTGTCAGGTATCAATAACTGATTTTCTGGATTATTGAAAAAAATTTAAACTGATGAGGGCCATTGATTTGAGAGTATTATAATTCAAACTCCTTTTTTTTCCTTTTGAGTGGTTATTGATCCTGATAGGTTTTGTTTGTTTGTTCTGTTCTGTTTTTAGTTACCATTATAGCCATATTTCTGGCACCAAATTTAATAATAAATTATCTTTATCAACTCCCGGAAAAATGTATTTAATTTTTATGTGCTTAGTTATAATAGCTTTTTAAGGCAATATGGATTAAAAGGCAAGGTTCATAATTCTTGACCTACTATTTAAAAGAGTTATAATACATTATTACATCTATAATATTATTAGGAACTCTTAATCCAGTAATGATTCACCTGCCAGACAGTGAATGAGTCATTTCTTTTGAAACACTGATTTATCATCTTAGTAGGAATTTGACTATTTTAGAAATGAAATGGGCTATAACCTTGGGAATCTTTTTTTTTTTTTTTTTTTTTTTTTTTTTTTTTTTTTTTTTTTTTTTTTGCTGTTGCAAGAATGGTATTCATCTGGGAAGCTAATAGAAAGAACAATTAACAGGATATGACCAATGAATGGTGCCACTGGTGCACAGTCTGGATTACTTTTTAATTTTTCTTATAAATCTCCCCAGTATTATTAAGCCACCATGTGGAATAATGGCCAATGACTCACCGCTTTTAAAATGGAAAGGACTCAAATCTATCTTAGCCTTGTGTCATTCTCTTTGTCTTGTAGGCAGCTCATCTGACATTTACAGTAATTGTATATTTTAATGAAAATTTTGTCTTTTTTTTTTTTTTTTTTTTTTTTTTTTTTTTTGGTCTTTCTCTTGCCCTTACCAGTCTATCCCCAATTCTTGGAACCACACTGGAGAGTACAAAAACCCTGTCAAGGTTATGGACTAGGCATATATTTGGCTTATAATTGAAAGTCCTGAAGTCCTTAGGGAAAACTATTGTATTTCTCAAGATTATTTCAATATCAATGATAAGTGAACACAATAAGGGAACTACCTCTCTTATTTAATTGAGCTCTCTGTTAAAGAGCGAGCCAAGAGTGTCACTGTCTGCTTTTAGTTCAAAGGGACCCTGGTCTGGGTTGGTGTGGATAAGGATGTCAGACTTTTGGGGGTCAAGACTTGGGACATCTGAATAGAGCATGGTCAGGAATAAAAGGTTTCAGTTTCAATGATATCTGAAATAGCAATTATAAGCAATGTATTCTAGGCATTCAAACAGGCAGTAACTTGCTGAAAGTCAAAGTTGAAGACCGTGGTGTTTTTCAAAGTGGGCAGCTGTTATTTTTTCCTTCTGTCAGGGGACAGTTTCTCTTTTCTTTTGAGGAGCTTCATTTCCTTCCACCTCAAAAAACTATTTTATTCTATCCTCTTGGTCACAGGAGTGATAGCATGGCACAAACTAGGGCACTTAGAGTCTTTTTCTTGGATGTCAAATGTAGTCAGGGGACAGAAGCCCCATTCTCCTAAGTAATGAAACAGAGAAAATGGAACAGAATGGAGAACTGAGAAATAAAGTCACACACTTACAGCCATCTAATCTTTGACAAAAGTGACAAAAATAAGCAATGGAGAAAGGACTCTCTATTCAATAAATAGTGCTAGAATACCTGGCTAGCCTAGCCATATGCAGAAGAACAAAACTGGACCCTTACCTTTCACCATATACAAAAATTAACTAAAGATGGATTAAAAGTTTAAATGTAAGACCTCAAACTTTAAGAATCCTAGAAGAATAAACCTAGGAAATACCATTCTGGATATGAGCCCTGGAAAAGAATTTATGACTAAATCCTCAAAAGCAATTGCAACAAAAACAAAAATTGACAATTGAGACCTAATTAAACTAAAGAGCTTCTGCACAGCAAAATAAACTATCAAGTAAAAAGAAAACCTACAGAACGGGAGAAAATATTCTTAATCTACGCATCTGACAAAAGACTAATATCCAAAATCTATAAGGAACTTAAATAAATCAACAAGAAAAAAATACCACTAAAAAGTGGGTAAAGGACACTAACAGACACTTCTCAAGACAAGACATACAAGTGGCTGAGAAACAAGAAAAAATGTTCATCATCACTAATCATCAGAGAGATGCAAGTAGTCAAAACCGCAGTGAGACACCATCTCATACACTCAGAATGGCTATTATTAAAAAGTCAAAAAAACCAACAGATGTTGGTGAGGCTGTGGAGAAAAGGAGACACTATACATTGTCGGTGGGAATGTAAATTAGTTCAGCCCCTATGGAAAGCAGTTTGGAGATATCTCAAAGCACTTAAAAGCAGGCCTACCATTCAACCCAGCAATCTCATTACTGGGTATATAAAAGAAATCAAATTGTTCTACCAAAAAGACATGGGCATTCGCATATTCATCATGGCACTACTCACAATAGCAAAGACATAGCATCACCTAGATGTCTATGAGTGGTGGATTGAATTTTTAAAATGTGGTACATATACACTGTGGAATACTAATGCAGCCACAAAAAAGAGCAAAATCGTGCCCTTTGCAGCAACATGAATGGAACTGGAGGCTGCATTCCTAAGCAAATTAATGCAGGAACAGAAAACCAAATATCATATGTTCTTACTTATAAGTGGGTGCTAAATACTGGGTAGTCATGGACATTACAATGGCAACAATAGACACTGGGGACTACTAGAGAGCGGAGGGTAGAAGGGGGCCAAGGGTTGAAAAACTGTTGGTTACTATGCTCAGTACCTGGGTAATAGATTCATTTAGAACCTAAACATCAGCATCAGGCAATATACCAAAGTATTCAGCTTGCACATGTATGCCCTGAATCAAAAATAAAATTTGAAAAAGAAAAAAAATGTGTATCCAATGATGTTTTCATATTACCTCAGAGCTCTGGGATGGTGCCAAATGCAAGGATATAAGAGGCAAGAGAGTCTATTGAGTATTTGTGAATTAAAGGTAGTGGAATTAACTTTACTCTGCATTCTTTTATCTGAAATGAGTTGACCCAAAATATGCTATGAGTATTTTTTCTCCAGCTCCAAAATACATAATAATTTGGAAATTTGGAATCATTTGAAGAATGATTGGTATAAATTTCAGTGCAGGTTTTTCTTATTTTGGTTGTGAACACGTTTTCTAGCATCAGTTCTTAAAGATAATTTGTACAGTGGCTGAAAGAAAAGAAAACCAGTATAATTGATAAACTATGCATGTCAAAACAGGATTTGGTGGGTGTGAGTTAAACACTCTTGTGGAAGTATCTGAATCTCCCTCAAATGTCAGAGGAGTACAGTGAGCTAGGATCCTCTGTCTTTAAAAAGAATGTTTTTTCTTTAGGGACTTATCTGTCTATGATTAGGGATAAAATAGTTACAGTGGAAATGTAGTGTGCT
This sequence comes from Macaca thibetana thibetana, assembly GCF_024542745.1. Lineage (NCBI taxonomy): Eukaryota > Metazoa > Chordata > Mammalia > Primates > Cercopithecidae > Macaca > Macaca thibetana. The sequence continues at coordinate 25,282,898 of NC_065582.1, read as the reverse complement.
GGTAATATGGACATGTTAGAAACCACATTCAGGATCCTAATAGGTTGTGTCAACATTGAAATCTTTAAACATCAGTAGTTGCCTGTATTCTAGGACCAGTGAGGAGTGCTTGGTCTCCCGCAGTGCTAACTGCTCTCCTGAGGGAAAGCTGATAGACAGGGCAGAGATGTTTTTAGGAAAGCCTGAAAATGCACACCAGCAGCATGACTAGAAAACTAAAAGACAGATGAATCTATAGCTTCATTGTCTAACAACTCGGCATCTCAATGGTAGATTTCTACCAGCAAAGGAATAGTCGAAGTTGTAAAATGATTTTAATCTGTGTCATGGGTAATCAGGACTTCAAAGTATTTAGGTCTTGACTATATATTATTTTTGATATATATGATTTAAATCAAACAATTTCCTGCCATCCCCTTGAAGTCACAATTCAAATGTTAACCTGAAGTGCCTCCTTGTTTATTGAAATGACTTCACTACAGGCCGCACACTCTATAGTGACCAGAAGCTTCATTGTAGAAGGTTCACACAGTCTGGTTTAAAGCAGGGATTTGTTTTGATACTTTTTCCCCCAAAACAGTTTAAATCAACATCAGAACATGATGTTTAGTTGTTTTATTTATCAAAATAATTGAAGGAGAGACGTGAAATTATAAGAGGTATGGCAATTTGAATTATTAAGATTTATTATATTCATGATGCATTTTAAAACATCAGGGCAAACAGCCTATCACAAAAATTAACATATGACTAAAAATGCTTTCTTTTAAATGTTTTTCTTTAGCAATAAAAAATGTTTGTTTTATAAAAACAAATTTCATTTAAAAGTTTAAATTAGTTATAAGTAAAAAATATACTTATTAATAAAAATCATTTGGTCAATATGTTGGAACAGGGGATTCTGCAGACAATTTAGCTTCACTCTTCCTGCCTTATTTAAAGACAAAAATCAATACAAAATATTCTTTCTAGGGGCACGCCCAAGATGGCCAAATAAGAACAGCTGCAGCCTCCAGCTACCAGCCTGAGTGACACAGAAGATGGGTGATTTCTGCATTTTCAACTGAGGTACCAGGTTCATCTCACCGGGTCATGTCAGAGAGTTGGGACTGGTCCACGAGTGCAGTCCAACCAGCGAGAGCTAAAGCAGGGTGAGTCATTGCCTCACCTGAGAAGCACAAGAGGGAAGGGAATTCCTTTTCCTAGCCAAAGGAAATTGAGACACACAACACCTGGAAAATCGGGTAACTCTCACCCTAATATTGTCCTTTACCAAGTGTCTTAGCAAACGGCACACCAGAAGATTATATCCCACACCTGGCCCACCGGGTCCCACACCCACAGAGCTTCCCTCATTGGTAGCACAGCAGTCTGAGCTCTAACTGCAAGGTGGCAGCGAGGCTGGGGGAGTGGCGCCCACCATTGCTGAGGCTTAAGTAGATAAACAAAGCCACTGGGAACCTCGAATTGGGTGGAGCCCACCACAGCTCAAGGAGGCTGGCTTGCCTCTGTAGACTCCTCCTCTGGGGACAGGTCATAGCTAAACAAAAAGCAGCAGAAACCTCAGCAGAGGTAAATGCCCCAGTCTGAAAGCTTTGAAGAGAGCAGTGGATCTCCCAGCACGGAGGTTGAGATCTGAGAATGGACAGACTGCCTGCTCAAGTGGGTCCCTGACCCCTGAGTAGCCTAACTGGGAGACATCCCCCACTAAGTGCAGACCAACACCTCACACCTCACACAGTGGGGTACACCCCTGAGATGACCAGAGAAAGAATCAGACAGCAACACTCACTGTTCAGCAATATTCTATCTTCTGCAGCCTCCGCTGCTGATACACAGGAAAACAGGGTCTGGAGTGGACCTCAAGCAAACTCCAACAGACCTACAGCTAAGGGTCCTGATTGTTAGAAGGAAAACTAACAAACAGAAAGGACACCCACACAAAAACCCCATCAGTACATCACCCTCATCAAAGACCAAAGGCAGATAAAACCACAAGGATGGAGAAAAAGCTGCGCAGAAAAGCTGGAAATTCAAAAAATCAGAGCGCATATCCCCCTTCAAAGGAATGCAGCTCATCGCCAGCAATGGAACAAAGCTGGAGGGAGAATGACTTTGACGAGTTGAGAGAAGGCTTCAGTCAATCAAACTTCTCAGAGCTAAAGGAGGAACTATGTAACCAGTGCAAAGAAACTAAAATACTTGAAAAAAGATTTGATGAATGGCTAACTAGAATAACCAATGTAGAGAAGTCCTAAAAGAACTGATAGATGTGAAAACCATAACACAAGGACGTGACAAATGCACAAGCTACAGTAACTGACTCGATCAACTGGAAGAAAGAGTATCAGCGATTGAAGATCAAATGAATGAAATGAAGCGAGAAGAGAAGTGCAGAGAAAAAAAAGTAAAAATTAATTAACAAAGCCTCCAAGAAATATGGGATTGTGTGAAAAGACCAAATCTACGTCTGATGGGTGTGCCTGAAAGTGACGGGGAAAATGGAACCAAGTTGGAAAACACTCTGCAGGATATCATCCAGGAGAATTTCACGAACCTAGTAAGGCAGGCCAACAGTCAAATTCAGGAAATACAGAAAACGCCACAAAAATGCTTCTCCAGAAGAGCAACTCCAAGACACATAATTGTCAGATTCACCAAAGTTGAAATGAAGAAAAAAATGTTAAGGGCAGCCAAAGAGAAAGGTCAGGTTACACACAAAGGGAAGCCCATCAGACTAACAGCAGATCTCTTGGCAGAAACTCTACAAGCCAGAAGAGAGTGGGGGCCAATATTCAACATTCTGAAAGAAAAGAATTTTAAACCCAGAATTTCATATCCAGCTAAACTAAGTTTCATCAGTGAAGCAGAAATAAAATCCTTACAGACAAGCAAATGATTAGAGATTCTGTCACCACCAGGCCTGCCCTACAAGAGATCCTGAAGGAAGCACTAAACATGGAAAGAAACCACAGGTACCAGCCACTGCAAAAACATGTCAAAATGTAAAGTTCATCAATGCTAGGAAGAAACTGCATCAACTAGCGAGCAAAATAACCAGCTAATATCATAATGACAGGATCAAGTTCATACATATCAATATTAACCTTAAATGTAAATGGACTAAATGGTCCAATTAAAAGACACAGACTGGCAAATTGGATAAAGAGTCAAGACCCATGAGTTTGCTGTATTCAGGAGACCCATCTCACACTGCAGAGACACACATAGGCTCAAAATAAAGGGATGGAGGAAGATCTACCAAGCAAATGGAAAACAAAAAAAAGCAGGGGTTGCAATCCTAGTCTCTGATAAAACAGACTTTAAACCATCAAAGAGACAAAGAAGGCCATTACAAAATGGTACAGGGATCAACTCAACAAGAAGAGCTAACTATCCTAAATATATATGCACCCAATACAGGAGCACCCAGATTCATAAAGCAAGTCCTTAGAGACTTACAAAGAGACTTAGACTCCATACAACAATAATGGAAGACTTTAACACCCCACTGTCAACATTAGACAGATCAACGAGACAGAAAGTTAACAAGGATATCCAGGAATTTAACTCAACTCTGCACCAAGCAGACCCCATAGATATCTACAGAACTCTCCACCCCAAATCAACAGAATATACATTCTTCTCAGCACCACATCACACTTATTCCAAAACTGACCACATAGTTGGAAGTAAAGCACTCCTCAGCAAATGTACAAGAACAGAAATTATAACAAACTGTCTCTCAGACCACAGTGCAATCAAACTAGAACTCAGGACTAAGAAACTCAATCAAAATTGCTCAACTACATGGAAACTGAACAACCTGCTCCTGAATAACTACTCGATACATAACGAAATGAAGGCAGAAATAAAGATGTTCTTTGAAACCAATGAGAACAAAGATACAAGATACCAGAATCTCTGGGACACGTTTAAAGCAGTGTGTAGAGGGAAATTTATAGCACTAAATGCCCACAAGAGAAAGCAGGAAAGATCTAAAATCGACACCCAACATCACAATTAAAAGAACTAGAGAAGCAAGAGCAAACACATTCAAAAGCTAGCAGAAGGCAAGATATAACTAAGATCAGAGCAGAAGTGAAGGAGATAGAGACACAAAAAACCCTCCGAAAAATCAATGAATCCAGAAGCTGGTTTTTTGAAAGGATCAACAAAATTGATAGACCACTAGCAAGACTAATAAAGAAGAAAAGAAAGAAGAATCAAATAGACTCAATAAAAAATGATAAAAGGGATATAACCACCGACCCCATAGATATACAAACTACCATCAGAGAAAACTATAAACACCTCTACACAAATAAACTAGAAAACCTAGAAGAAATGGACAATTTCCTGGACACTTACACTCTCCCAAGACTAAACCAGGAAGAAGTTGAATCCCTGAATAGACCAATAGCAGGCTCTGAAATTGAGGCAATAATTAATAGCCTACCAGCCAAAAAAAGTCCAGGACCAGAGGGATTCATAGCCGAATTCTACCAGAGGTACAAGGAGGAGTTGGTATCATTCCTTCTGAAACTATTCCAATCAATAGAAAAAGAGGGAATCCTCCCTAACTCATTTTATGAGGCCAACATCATCCTGATACCAAAGCCTGGCAGAGACACAACAAAAAAAGAGAATTTTAGACCGATATCCCTGATGAACATCGATGCAAAAATCCTCAATAAAATACTGGCAAACCGGATTCAGCAGCACATCAAAAAGCTTATCCACCATGATCAGGTGGGCTTCATCCCTGGGATGCAAGGCTGGTTCAACATTCGCAAATCAATAAACGTAATCCAGCATATAAACAGAACCAAAGACAAAAACCACATGATCATCTCAATAGACGCAGAGAAGGCCTTTGACAAAATTCAACAGCCCTTCATGCTAAAAACACTCAATAAATTCGGTATTGATGGAACGTATCTCCAAATCATAAGAGCTATTTATGACAAACCCACAGTCAATATCATACTGAATGGGCAAAAACTGGAAGCATTCCCTTTGAAAACTGGCACAAGACAGGGATGCCCTCTCTCACCGCTCCTATTCAACATAGTGTTGGAAGTTCTGGCTAGGGCAATCAGGCAAGAGAAAGAAATCAAGGGTATTCAGTTAGGAAAAGAAGAAGTCAAATTGTCCCTCTTTGCAGATGACATGATTGTATATGTAGAAAACCCCATCTTCTCAGCCCAAAATCTCCTTAAGCGATAAGCAACTTCAGCAAAATCTCAGGATACAAAATCAAAGTGCAAAAATCACAAGCATTCTTATATACCAGTAACAGACAAACAGAGAGCCAAATCAGGAATGAACTTCCATTCACAATTGCTTCAAAGAGAATAAAATACCTAGGAATCCAACATACATGGGATGTAAAGGACCTCTTCAAGGAGAACTACAAACCACTGCTCAGTGAAATCAAAGAGGACACAAACAAATGGAAGAACATACCATGCTCATGGATAGGAAGAATCAATATTGTGAAAATGGCCATATTGCCCAAGGTAATTTATAGATTCAATGCCATCCCCATTAAGCTACCAATGACTTTCTTCACAGAATTGGAAAAAAACTGCTTTAAAGTTCATATGGAACCAAAAATGACCCCACATTGCCAAGACAATCCTAAGCCAAAAGAACAAAGCTGGAGGCATCATGCTACCTGACTTCAAACTATACTACAAGACTACATTAACCAAAACAGCATGGTACTGGTACCAAAACTGAGATATAGACCAATGGAACAGTACAGAGCCCTCAGAAATAATACCACACATCTACAGCCATCTGATCTTTGACAAACCTCAGAAAAACAAGAAATGGGGAAAGGATTCCCTATTTAATAAATGGTGCTGGGAAAATTGGCTAGCCATAAGTAGAAAGCTGAAATTGGATCCTTTCCTTACTCCTTATATGAAAATTAATTCAAGATCGATTAGAGACTTAATAGTTAGACCTAATACCATAAAAACCCTAGAAGAAAACCTAGGTAGTACCATTCAGGACATAGGCATGGGCAAGGACTTCATGTCTAAAACACCAAAAGCAACGGCAACAAAAGCCAAAATTGACAAATGGCATCTAATTAAACTAAAGAGCTCCTGCACAGTAAAAGAAACTGCTATCAGAGTGAATAGGCAACCTACAGAATGGGAGAAAATTTTTGCAATCTACTCATCTGACAAAGGGCTAATATCCAGAACCTATAAAGAACTCAATCAAATTTACAAGAAAAAAACAACCCCATCAAAAAGTGGGCAAAGGATATGAACAAACACTTCTCAAAAAAAACATTCATACAGCCAACAGACACATGAAAAAATGCTCATCATCACTCGCCATCAGAGAAATGTAAATCAAAACCACAATGACATACCATCTCACACCAGTTAGAATGGCAATCATTAAAAAATCAGCAAACAACAGGTGCTGGAGAGGATGTGGAGAAATAGGAACACTTTTACACTGTTGGTGGGACTGTAAACTAGTTCAACCATTGTGGAAAACAGTGTGGCGATTCCTCAAGGATCTAGAACTAGAAATACCATTTGACCCAGCCATCCCATTACTGGGGATATACCGAAAGGATTATAAGTCATGCTGCTATAAAGACACACGCACACATAAGTTTATTGCGAAACTATTCACAATAGCAAAGACTTGGGATCAACCCAAATGTCCATCAGTGACAGACTGGATTAAGAAAATGTGGCACATATACACCATGGAATACTATGAAGTCATAAAAAAGAATGAGTTTGTGTCCTTTGTACGGACATGGATGCAGCTGGAAACTGTCATTCTCAGCAAACTATCGCAAGAACAGAAAACCAAACACCGCATGTTCTCACTCATAGGTGGGAATTGAACAATGAGGTCACTTGGACACAGGAAGGGGAGCATCACACACCGGGTCCTATTGTGGGGATGGTTGAGGGGGGAGGGATAGCATTAGGAGATATACCTAATGTAAATGACGAGTTAATGGGTACAGCACACCAACATGGCACATGTATACATATGTAACAAATCTGCACATTGTGCACATGTACCCTAGAACTTAAAATATAATAAAAAAATTAAAAAATAAAAAATAATAATTGTTACAACACAATAATAAAACAATAATAATAAATTAATTAAAAAGTATTCTTTCTTCCCTCACAAACAGTTCCTTTTTCCAGAATGAATGAATTATATCTCAGAAAGAAATATTCATTTTCTAACTGTAGAAGCAGTTACTGCTATTATAAGCTAGATTTTCGCTTCAATAGCAACGGATGTGCTGAGCACTCCAGCGTAGGTCACTTGGGGAGATATTTGTTAAACCCTCATCAGTCTCTTGACGTTCACTGTGGTTGGTATAATATTATGGAGCCACGTTTACAACATCCCTGTGTCACTTATGGCTAGCTGCCATGAGAGATTTCCTTTTTATCACAATGATTGGGACCGAAATGTTGGTCGCATCAGCAGAGGCCAGATTATAGAACAAGGGGACTGAGGTCTCTGTAGCTTGAAATGGTTGGGTATGTAAACCTAGGAGAAAACATGGGAGATGATTGTTTGGGTGGGAATTAAAGCTGGGTTTCAACTTGGGAAATTGATCTAGAGAGAAAGGAAAGGCAGGACGAGCATGCTGTTGGCAAAAGATCAAACTGAGGGGAGTCTCAGAGACCTGCTCACCCAGATGATGGCTGGAGGTTCAGGTAAATAGATAATGGGATATTGAGGAGGTCCAGGAGCAACTATCAGGGACCTGGTTGTGGGAATTAATATTGGGATATAGCAAGCAGAAATCTAGAGTTTGTGTAAATTTGGATGGCAGGCAGGGAATTTCATCATTGAAATAAGAATATTATACAAGGATCATTGAATTTACCCAGATTCCAGCACTGGGTAATGGAAGAGTCAAGTCACTGAGGACCTGTGTCTTGGTAAGGAAGCCCACACTGCACTGAAATGTGAGAAAGGGCTCCGTCCTAGGGAACTCAGTCAATCCAAAGTTGTTACGGCTTTTCTATGCCCTGAAGATGCTGGATTATTTCCAGTTCTGGCTGACAGACTAAAAATAATGTCACTGATACTAATCATAGCAGCAAAGACTTAATTAACTGAGAATTTACTATGTTCTAATCACTGATCTACCTGTTTTGTAGGTACCAGTTCATTTAAATCTCACAGCAACCTTTTGAGGTAGGTTCTATCTTAACATACATTTTATAGAAAAAGAAATTAAGACTAAGTAACTTGCCCACAGCCATGTAGCTAGTAAGTGGTGGGGCCAGCTTCTAACTAAGCAGTCTGTGTGTGTGTGTTCTGGAGTCTGTGGTTATATCCACTTTGCACATGGCCTGTTACAGTTTTATTTACCATGCCAATGTCAAGCACTGTCCCTGGTTGGGATTGTGGGAAGCAGACTCTGAGATGGAGTGCAGTATGTAAGATGTAAGGCAGTACTCTATCTGCAGGGCCCAACAATGAAGCCTGCCTACTGTAACCACTCCCAAGTACCAGGGCACTTGGGACATACTCCTGAGATCAACACTTGTGGGAATGGAAGCAGGACTGGGCAGAGAGAAGTCAACCCATTGGGAGTGCTGGAGTGAAATGGCCTGAGGGAGTTGTCCTGTGTTGGATTGAAAGGGCCAGAGCTGCCTCAGGAAGGGCATGATCTTGGACAAGGGATGCTCTGCATCTGCAGGGCCTGGCAGTAAAGTCTGCCTATTGACACTACTTCTGATTACAAGGCAACTTTCTTAAGGGGGATCTCATCTGCACAGTGCATCTCTGTACCTATAACAAATACATTTCTATTTTCTGAAAATATCTAGAAAAGATTTAAAGTTTATTCTGCTACTCCCGCTCCTTCTTAAAGGAACCTTAAATCCCAATTTGCTTAATACAGTCCTGGTTTATACAAGTATAAATTATTAATAGCTTCTCCTTTCACTCTTAAAGTATCCTGGTTGGATATAAGTTATTTTACCTTCTTGATGCTCTTCTGTTCCTTCTTGTTCCTCTACTAATAATCTCTTATTAATTTAGTTTCTAAAAAATAATATTTTTAAAAAATAAGAGCTCTGACCCTGTTTACAAAATTTTTCAAAGATAAAACAATTGTCAGGTCTGGCATCACTTATCTAATGTTGTCAGCATGCTGGCTGAAAAAAAAAAAAAAACTCAGAAGTTTGACAATCACAACTACTTATTTTTTCTTATATGAATGGGATAGTATCACCAACTACTAAGAATACATTTCTTTAGTGTTGTAAAATATTATATAAGGATGACTCTTGGACTCCATAAGATTGGTTACCTAAATACAATAAGATCTGCTGAAATATTAAGTCATGAATGAATGAAATATCTTCAGTTCTCCTTGGTCTGTATTTAAATGAAGTAACATCAACACAAACATCTGAATTTTCCTAAGGCCTCACTCTCATTCCATATTCTTTACCTTGGAAGCAAAGTACCATTTCCCCTTCAGTGATTTTTTGTAAATTTTAAGGGGTATCCCCTATGACCTGAGAAATAAGCCCCTACATATCCTTCTGCTGTGGACTTCTAAGTAAGTTCCTTTGCTCGCAAGCCATTACAAAGTGGTGTCTGGCTGCCAAATGCTAATATCCAGCACCTGGCTGCTTCCCTGGTGACCCTCTCCGCAGGGTAAAGGTCCTCTCTGCCTCGAGGGCCCTGCTTCCTACCGCCTATCCTTTGGGATGTGGAGTTGCACCTTTCTCTCAAGGGTGGGCTCAGAGGCAGCACCAATTGAGTTTGAGCTTCCTCAACACAGGAAGTGTTGCACACCTTGTGTGCACACCTTGATCACAGCGGATTACATCTAATCATTGGAGTGGGGCCCAGGGCACAAACAGATTGTCTCTGTCCCCTTGTCCCTCTTGAGATTTGGCCCAGGCATCTAAACATAAAATATGAAAGTTAATATTTGCCCTGCACATATTAATTAATTAAACAGTTGCCTGGAAGATCACTGACTCATCAATTTGCCAAATGCAAAGATACAATTTTCAAAAAAATAGGTAAATCTCTTAGTAAGCATCTGTATAACATCGAGAGATTTTTAACTTATAAATGATATGGAATGGCAAAGCGGATTACACACACACACAGAAGGGAAGGAGACAGAGAGGAAGGGAGAAAGAGGTGTGTGGAAAATGATTGCTGGAATAAGGAGGTTAATTTAGAGTCAAAACTGGGTAATATCATACAATGAAGTATAATGACAAATCCTTTTTTTTCTTTTTCCATAAGTTATTGAGGTACAGGTGGTATTTGGTTACATGAGTAAGTTCTTTAGTGGTGACTTGTGAAATTTGGTGCTCACATCACCCAAGCAGTATACACAGCACCATATTTGTAGTCTTTTATCCCTTGCCTCCCTCCCACTCTTCCCTGCAAGTCCCAAAATCCATTCTTATTTCTTTGTGTCCTCACAGCTTAACTCCCACATATCAGTGAGAACATACGATGTTTGGTTTTTCATTCCTGAGTTACTTTTCTTAGAATAACAGTCTCCAGTCTCATCCAGGTCACTGCAAATGCTGTTAATTCATTCCTTTTTATGGCTGAGCATCGTACATATATACCACAGTTTATCCACTCATTCATTGGTGGGCATTTGGGTTGGTTCCACGATTTTACAATTGTGAATTGTGCTGCTATAAACATGTGTGTGCAAGTATCTTTTTCATATAATGACTTCTTTTCCTCTGGGTAGATACTCAGTAGTGGGATTGCTGGATCAAATGGTAGCCCTACTTTTAGTTCTTTAAGGAATCTCCACACTGTTTTCCATAGTGGCTGTCCTAATTTACATTCCTACCAGCAGTGTAGAAGTGTTCCCTGATCACCGAAGCCACACCAACATCTACTGTTTTTTGATTTTTTGATTATGGCCATTCTTGCAGGAGTAAGGTGGTATCACATTGTGCTTTTGATTTGCATTTCCCTGATCACTAGTGATGTTGAGCATTTTTTCATGTTTGTTGGCCATTTGTATATCTTCAGAGTTGTCTATTCATGCCCTTAGCCCACTTTTAGATGGGATTTTTTTTTTCTTACTGATTTGAGTTTGTTGCAAATTCTAGATATTAGTCCTTTGTCAGATGTATAGATTACGAAGATTTTCTCCCACTCTGTGGGTTGTCTGTTTACTCTGCTGACTGTCCCTTTTGCTGTGCAAAAGCTCTTTAATTAGGTCCCAGCTATTTATCTTTGTTCTTATTTCATTTGCTTTTGGGTTCTTGGTCATGAAATCCTTGCCTGAGCCAATGTCTAGAAGGGTTTTTCCAATGTTATCTTCTAGAATTTTTATAGTTTAAGGTCTTAGGTTTAAGTCCTTGATCCATCTTGAGTTGATTTTGCGTAAGGTGAGAGAAGATCCAGTTTCAGTCTCCTACATGTGGCTAGCCAATTATCCCAGCATCATTTGTTGAAAAGGGTGTCCTTTCCCCACTTTTTTTGTTTGCTTTGTCAAAGATCAGCTGGCTGTAAGTATGTGGGTTTATTTCTAGGGGTTCTCTATTCTGTTCCATCTCTATTCATACCAATACCATGCTGTTTTGGTGACTATGGCATTATAGTATAGTTCGAAATCAGGTAGTGTGATGCCTCAAGATTTGTTCTTTTTGCTTAGTCTTGCTTTGGCTATGTGGGCTCTTTTTTGGTTCCATATGAAATTTAGAATTGTTTTTTCTAATTCTGTGAAGAATGATGGTGGTATTTTGATGGGGAGTGCACTGAATTTGTAGATCACTTTCGGCAGTATGGTCATTTTTACAATATTGATTCTACCCATCCATGAGCATGGGATGTGTCTCCATTTTTGTCATCTATGATTTATTTCAGCAGTATTTTGTAGTTTTCCTTGTAGAGGCCTTTCAACTCCTTGTTTAGGTATATTCCTAAGTTTTTTTCTTTTTCTTTTCTTTTCTTTTTTAGCTATTGTAAAAGGGGTTGAGTTCTTGATTTGATTCTCTGCTTGGTCGCTGTTGGTGTACAGAAGAGCTACTAATATGTGTACATTAATCTTGTATCTGGAAACTTTGCTGAACTCTTTTATCAGTTCTAAGAGCCTTCTGGAGGAGTCGTTAGGGTTTTCAAGATAAATAATCACATCATCAGCAAACAGTGACAGTTTGACTTCCTCTTTACCGATTTGGATGCCCTTTATTTCTTTCTCCTGTCTGATAGCTCTGGATAGAACTTCCAGTACTATGTCAAAGAGGAGCAGTGACGGTGGGCATCCTTGTCTTACTCCAGTTCAACTTTTCTCCATTCAGTATTATGCTTGCTGTGGGTTTGTCATAGATGGCTTTTATTACATTAAGGAATGTCCCTTGTATGCCAATTTTGCTGAGAGTTTTTATCATAAAGGAATGTTGGATTTTGTCAAATGCTTTTCTTGCGTCTATTGAGATGATCATGTGATTTTTAAGTCTGTTTATGTGGTGTGTCACATTTATTGACTTGTGTATGTTAAACCATCCCTGCATCCCTAGTATGAAACCCACTTGGTCATGGTGGATTATCTTTTTGATAAATTGCTGGATTCAGTTAACTAGTATTTTGTTAAGGATTTTAGCATCTATGTTCATCAAGAATATTGGTTGTGGTTTCCCTTTCGGTTATGTCCTTTCCTGATTTGGGTGTTAGGGTGATACTGACTTCATAGAATGAATTAGGGAAGATTCTTTCTTTCTCTGTCTTGCAGAATAGTATCAAAAGGATTGGTACCAATTCTTTGAATGTCTGGTAGAATTCTGCTGTAAATCCATCTGGTCTTGGACTTTTTTATTGGTACTTTTTAAATTACCATTTCAATCTTGCAGCTTGTTATTGGTCTGTTCAGGGTATCTAATTCTTCCCAATTTAAGCTAGGAGGGTTGTATTTTTCCAGGAATTTATCCATCTCTTCTAGGTTTTCTAGTTTATGTGTCTAAAGGTGTTTATAGTATAGAATGATCTTTTGAATTTCAGTGGTGTCAGTTGTAATATCTCCTGTTTCATTTCTTAGTGAGGATATTTGGATTTTCTCTCTTCTTTTGGTTAATGTTGCCAATAGTGTATCAAATTTATTTATCTTTTCAACAAACTAGCTGTTTCATTTATCTTTTGTGTGTATATTTTTACTTCTATTTCATTTAGTTCTGCTCTGATCTTGGTTATTTCCTTTTTTCTGGGTTTGGGTTTAGTTTGTTCTTGTTTCTCTAGTTCCTTGAGGTGTGACCTTTGAGTGTCAAGTTTGTACTCTTTCAGTCTTTTTGATGCAGGCATTTAGGGCTATGAACTTTCCTCTTAGCACCGCCTTTGCTGTATCCCAGAGGTTTTGGTACGTTGTGCCTTTACTGTCATTCAGTTCAAAAAATTTCTAAATTTTCATCTTGATTTCATTTTTGACTCAATGCTCATTTAGGAGCAGGTTATTTCATTTCCATGTATTTGTATGGTTTTGAAGGTTCCTTTTGGAGTTGATTTCCAGTTTTATTCTGTGGTCTGAGAAAGTGCTTGATATAATTTTAATTTTCTTAAATGTATAGAGGCTGGTTTCATGGCCTATCATATGGTCTATCTTGGAGAAAGTTCCATGTGCTGTTGAATAGAATACGTGTTCTCCAGTTGTTGGATGAAATGTTCTATATACATCTGTTAAGTCCATTTGTTCCAAGGTATAGGTTGAATCCACTATTTCCTTGTTGAATTTCTGTCTTGATGACCTGTTTAGTGCTGTCAGTGGAGTATTGAAGTCCCTCACTTTTATTGTGTTTTTGTCTATTTCATTTCTTAGGTCTATTAGTAATTTTAATAATTAGTAATTTAGTTTTACAAATTTGGGAGCTCCAGTGTTAGGTGCACATATGTTTAGGATTGTGATATTTTCCTGTTGGACAAGGCCTTTACCACTATATAATGTTCCTCTTTTCTAACTGTCATTGCTTTAAAGTTTGTTTTGTCTGATATAAGAATAGCTACCCCTGCTGGGTTTTGGTGCCCATTTGCATGAAATGCCTTTTTCCACCCCGTTACTTTTAAATTTGTGGGTGTCCTTATGTGTTAGGTAAGTCTATTAAAGGCAGCAGATGGTTGGTGAGTTCTTATCCATTCTGCGGTTCTGTATCTTTTAAGTTGAACATTTAGGCCATTTACATTCAATGTTAATATTGAAATGTGAGGTACTGTTGCATTCATCATGCTCTTTGTTGTCTGTGTACTTTGATTTTTTTGTTTTTTGCTTTTGCTTTTTAATTTGTATTTTTGTTTTGTAGGTCCTGCGTGATGTATGCTTTAAAGAGGTTCTGTTTTGATGTGTTTCCAGGATTTGTTTCAAGATTTACAGCTCCTTTTAGCAGTTCTCGTAGTGGTGGCTTAGTAATGGTGAATTCTCACAGCATTTGTTTTTCTGAAAAAGACTGTATCTTTCCTTCACATATTATGCTTAGTTTCACTGGATACAAAATTCTTGGCTGAGATAATTGCTTTGTTTGAGGAGGCTGAAGATAGGGCCCCAATCCTGTCTGGCTTTAGGGTTTCTGCTGAGAAATCTGCCATTAATCTGATAGGTTTTCCTTTATAGGTTACCTGGTGCTTCTGTCTCATAGCTCTTAAGTCTTTCCTTCGTCTTAATTTTGGATAACCCTATGACAATGTGCCTAGGTGATAATCTTTTTGTGATGAATTTCTTAGGTGTTCTTCGTGCTTCTTGTATTTGGATATCTAGGTTGCTACCAAGGCCAAGGAAGTTGTCCTTGATTATTCCCCCAAATACATTTTCCAAGCTTTCAGATTCTTTTCTTCCTCAGGAACATCAATTATTCTTAGGTTTGGTCATTTAACATAATCCCAGACTTCCTGAAGGCTTTGTTCATATTTACTCTTTTTTCTTTGTCTTTGTTCGATCGGGTTAATTCAAAGACATTGTCTTTGAGCTCTGAATTTCTTTTTTCTACTTGTTCAATTCTATTGCTGAGACTTTCCAGAGCATTTCCCATTTCTAAAAGTGTGTCCAAAGTTTCCTGAATTTTGTTATTGTTTTTTCTTTCAGCTACTTATTTCCTTGAATATTTCTCCCTTCACTTCTTGTAACATTTTTTGGATTTCCTTGCATTGGTGTTTGCCTTTCTCTGGTGCCTCCCTGATTAGCTTAATAACTAACCTGAATTCATTTTAGGCAAATTAGGAATTTTCTTCTTGGTTTGGAGCCATTGCTGGTGAACTAGTATTATTTACTGGGTGTGTTAAATAGCCTTGTTTTGTCATACCAGAGTTGGTTTTCTGGTTCCTTCTCATTTGGATAGTCTCTGTCAGAGGGAAGGTCTAGGGCTGAAGGCTGTTATTCAGATTATTTTGTCTCCCGGGGTATTCCCTTGATGTAGTACTCTCTCTCCCTTTCCTATGGATGTGGCTTCCTGTAAGCCAAACTGCAGTGATTGTCATCTCTTTTCTAGGTCTAGCTATCCAGTGAGTCTACCTGGCTCCAGGCTGGTACTGAGGGTTGTCTGTGAGTCTTGTGGTGTGAACCATCTATGGGACTCTCAGCCGTGGATACCAGCGCAGTATCTGGGGCATCTCCCAAGTCCAGCAGGAGTAGTCCACTTCCTTCAAAGCTCTGTGGGTCCTCTCTGGATTGCTGGTTTGTTGTTGCAGTCAATCTGAAGCTAAAATTCACTATGTGAGCCTCCAAATGCTGCTCTGTCTGGAGCTGCAACCTAGTCTGGCCTCCCATCCACCATCATGATCCCGATCCCAGTGATAAATCTTGATTTATTTTTTCAAATAGAAATTTCACAGTAAGCCAGGCTGGAGTACAGTGGCACAATCACAGCTCACTGCACCCTTGACCCCTGGGCTCACAAGATCCTCCCACCTCTGCCTTCTGAGTAGCTGGGACTACAGGCATGCACCACCTTGCTGGGCTAATTTTTTTCTGTAGGCTCTTACAATGTTGCCTAGGCTTGTCTTGTGCTTCCGGGTTCCAACAATCATCGTGTCTCAGCCTACCAAAATGTTGGGATTACAGGCGTGAGTCACCACACCTGGCCTCCATCTTTTGTAAACAAAAATATTTGCAGCTTCTCCACTTTCTACAAGCAACATCTAATTTTTCAAAAATCTGAGTCCTAATAACTTGTAAATTCTCAAAGTTCCAGTTTCTAGAGAGTCAAATAACACTTAGGGAGGCAGTTGTCTCACAGGTGAGCTTGTTACACAATGTACTAGCATGAGTTTGAAAGAGTTTGCTGTAATATTCTTGCCTTACTTCCAAGTTGTGGACCATTTTTCCAAATGTAGACATACCATAACAGGGCATTGATTCCCTCCCTGGATCCCCACACATAAAAGTAAGGACGCTCAGAAATAGTTTGCATTTAGAAATATTATTATTAGTGTTTTCATCTGTGTTTCTTTGCTTTAATCCAGTATCGTTCTTTGTTGGCTCTTAATTTTGCTTTCTTTATTTTATGCTTTTGCTTTAGGTATGTCTTTTTACATAAACTTCTTTAAATCTGTTGTGAAAGATAGATGGGTATTAAAATATTAACAAATAAAACCCACAAATTACATCAAATACCATATAATTGGAAGTTGATAATGCTAACTTGATGAACTTGGCTTTTAGCTAAAATGTGTCTATTATTAGCTTAATGAAAAGTTTTATAAAGTCTTTTAAGAAAGAAAATTAAATCAAGTAATTATCAATTAATTGTTTAAAGGTTCTAATAATTGTGACATTTGCACTGAACTCTTACTTGGATTTGAATTCTAGTTTTAGTTTGTTATTTATATGACCTTAAGATACTTAAACTAGGGTTCAGTTCCTTATCTGAAAATGGAGATAATATAATCAGGTGATATTGGTTGAATTGTGTATAACCCTCTCCCCTACATTTATATGTTTAAGTCCTAATCTCAGAATATGACTATATTTGGAGATAGGATCCTTAAAGAGGTAATTAGGCTAAAATGAAGTAATTAGGGCAGGCCTGTAACCAAATGCTAGCTAGGCTGCTCCCAGCTTGCAAAGCCAAATGAACAAAGATGAGATACTGTGAAAGGAAAGTGACTTTATTCCAAAACTTTAGGCTGGGGAGAGGAAGGTAGAAAGGGGAACTTGGAATCGGAGGCATGTGGGAGTGATGCCGGGCACAAGGTTTATGTATCTTGTTCCAGTGGCTGTCTTGAGTCATGGTCCACTGGGAGCATGGGTTGACATTATCTCAACAATGGTCAGGTTGTAGACTAACTGCCTTGAGGTTATCTCTGGAATTTCGTAGCTGGGTTTCTCCATGCCTGATTTTTCTCAAAATTAGCTCCTGGAATTTCTAAGCAAGCTCATAATTACATAAGTGAGCACTATGCATGGGAGTTTCTGGTGGGAAAGGGAGGGAAACAAAGAGTTTCAATGTACATTTCAAGGCTGTATTTCAAGACTAAGGATGAAAAAAAAGGTTTCTGCAGTTTGCTTCAAAGTTACATTTGAGACTATATGGAGAAAAGAGAAAAAGGAAAAAAAAGTTTTAAAATGCATTTTGAAGCTAAACTGCTTAGTTACAGACCCTTCTCCAATATGACTGGAGTTTTATAAAAAGAGGAAATTTGGACGCAGACATAGACAGAGGGATGATCATGTGAAGACACAAGAGGGAGGTGGTGATCTACAAGCCAAGAGAGAATGCAGGAATAAATGCTTCTTTCACTGCCCTCGGAAGAAACCAACCCTGCTGACACCTTGATCTTGAATGTCTAACCTTCAGAACTGTGAAAAAGTAAATTTCTGTTTAAGCCACACAATATGGGTACTTTGTTATAGCAGCCCTAGCAAACTAATAAAACTAATGAGCAGCTGATATTCAGCTGGTAAGTAGCCTCCAGGATATGTTGTAGCTATGACCTGTCTATACTGATAAATCAGCATATGCCATGATGTTGTTAATATTTTGAATATTACCCCCTGAGAATGCCTACAATGTAGATCCTCGTAAGGTACCTGGTAAAGTACCTACCATATTACAGACACTCAAAAAATTGTATGAATAGTGTTTATAATTTTATTATTATAAGTTTGGGTTAAGTTGATCACTATAAACTTATGCCAAATAACACACCTTTCCCAGGTGAACATCTCAGTAAACTAAATTTATATGGTATGGTAGGGTGGTTTATGTAGGAACAGGAAAGTTGGAAAAAGAGGCAAGTATCTGATAAGCCATATGCAAACCTGGTATTTGTTCTTTTTTTTAATGAATAGAACCATTGATATCACAGGAAAGATCATCTTTGAAATTTTAAACTCTGCACTTTTATGTAAAAATGTCAAGAATAATGATTAAGAAAACTATTAGCTTTCCAGAGAACAGGATCTTCTTTCATGAGACTATAAGGAGTCCCAATTGCTCAGTATGAGGACAACTTGGTTTGCATTGCATTTTTGGCAAGACCATATGTTTCAGAAAAACTTCCCTAATTCTACATGTGGATAACCACATGGCACATAGCAATTATCAAGCCATTAGTGTCTCAAAGCACTTTGTGAATGTTAACTAAAAATGATTGTATTTTATAAATGCACACACTTTATGCATATAAACATTAAAAATAATGTAATCATATGCAATGTCTTATAATTGTGATTGTAAAGATATTTCCACTTCCAGAGCAGGAGGGAATATAAGAGCTTGCTAATTTGTTTGATATGGTAGCAACTTTTGCCAATTGGCTTGTCTCCAGAACTATTACTTGTTAATGTTCCTAAATGTGCTACTATCACTACTGTCTAATAACAGAACATTCTGCAGCGATATGAAGCATCTAAATTGAACCAAGAAAATATATGCTGTCCTGACTTTTGAACTATTTTGTTTTTTTCTATAGAGGGGAATATAAAGAATCGTACTGAGTAATATTTATTATTTATTTAAGTATACCTAATGGGCTATAGAGGACACTGGCAATTAAGGGCAGAGGTTTCTAATAAAGAAAATTTATTGGAACTGCTTTTCCACTGAAAACTTACTAAATCCTACACTGCTCCCATTAACCTACATTTTTGGAACATATTTATCATTGTGAAGAGTTTTGTCTCATCCCTTATATTTTATATGGCTCGTATATGAAATAAGTTTTTAGGTAGGGCCCACTCCTTTTTGAGTAGCTTTCTTCAGTCTACACTAAAACTCAGCTACTAAGAAAAAGAATTGTTCATAAAGTCTTCAGAGTTCTTCTGGGAAGACACAACGTGAATTTGAAATAGTCATTATCATGGGAATATTTAAATCTTTTTCTTTGGTTGTCATGGTTCTGTTGCAGGGAATGTCCACTATTATCTATCAAGAAACTCACATTTAGCTATTTCATAGAATTTCAAATGACTGGTAGTCTTGACTTAAATTTACATAATTACTTTTTTTGCAAGACTCATGTTAACCTTTCACAATGGCAGGTATCTCTGTCTCTGCATCCTAAGTATTTTATAAATCTAAGTTTTATTTCTACCACACTACAGGAGTATCTTGTGGAAAACTCACAGAAAATTAAACTTGCTGAGGTATTGTTGATTTGATGTTTAATAGAAGTATATTTAAAAAACTGTCTTTAATGACTACTTTCTCATAAGTCATAGATCCCAGGTTTTGTAATGCATATCATCAAATATTTTTTCTCATAATTCTTGGTAAAATGATATATTTCAGATAAGGGAGATAAGATATAGCTTATTGAGGCCAACTTGATCAGATTGCAAAAGGCAATTCAGGTACATAAATATGTGTTTCAAAGTTGTTGCTTTATAGTCAGACTAAGCATTAAGAATGTGTATTTATCCAACTATACACAGCAGGAACCGGATACAATGCACATACGGCTAATAGCAGTGGGGGAAATCAAACAAAATCGAGGAATGATAGCATCATACTTAATGGAAAAAAATATCATTGATTTTGAGCATATGAAAGAAATTGAAGAACTAAATGTAAAACCCCAAATAAGAAAAAAAAAAATTAGAAAAAAGGAAACATGGGCATACTTCTTAAATGTATCCAAACTATAAGCCGATTAAAGATAGTTCTGCCATAGGGTTCAGAAAATACTTTGAATTTCTGTGTGTGATACTTCTTGTCTTCAGAAATTATAGTGTATTCATCTATGATAAGGAAAGAAAATTTTAAATACATAGGTCCAATTTTGAATCACAATTGCAAAGATTTACTCTGCTTAAATACTTAGCAGATTTTTGTTTTATTATCATTAGAGACAGGGTCTCACCATGTTTCCCAGGCTGGTCTCGAACTCCTGACCCCAAGTGATACACCTGCCTTGGCCTCCCAAAGTGCTGGGATTACAGGCGTAAGCCACGGTGCCCAGCCCTTAGCAGATTTCTTTTTTTCTTTCTTTTTTTTCAGACGTAGTCTTGCTCTGTCACCCAATCTCAGCTCACTGCAACCTCTACCTCCCGGGTTCAAGCAATTCTTCTGCCTCAGCCTCCCGAGTAGCTGGGACTACAGGCGCATGCTGCCACACCTGGCTAACTTTTTTTTTTTTTTTTTTTTTTGTATTTTAATAGAGATGGGGTTTCACCATGTTGCCCAGGCTGGTCTCCAACTCCTAAGCTCAGGCAATTCGCCTGCCTCAACCTCCCAAAGTGCTAGGATTACAGGTATGAGCCACCGCACCCAGCCAGCAGATATTTTTTAAAGGTACAAAATTAAAGACAATTCCTCTCAACTATTTATTTTTGAATTCTCTTAAAGCTGCATAGCTAAGATAGTCAACTCCATCACTCAAATGGGGATTATCATTCCCATTGTAAGTATATGTGAAACAAATACAAACTTTTGTCTTTTCACATCTAAACAATGTGAAAAAAAATAGCTTGCTTCTTCATTGAAGCAAATGTCTTAACATTCTATTTATTTTGCTAATTACTGATAAAGCACTGGTAAAACAAATAATGGCATATCATTGCAATGAAAGCTTATTAAAAATAATGGAGTAGATCTATATTTCCAGTATGAAAGCAAAAGGTAGATTAACATGTATTATATGATACTAATGATTTAAACAAAGTTTAAAAAGACTCTCCTTTATATGACATTTTTCTTTGTGTGTACTAA
This sequence comes from Macaca thibetana thibetana, assembly GCF_024542745.1. Lineage (NCBI taxonomy): Eukaryota > Metazoa > Chordata > Mammalia > Primates > Cercopithecidae > Macaca > Macaca thibetana. The sequence continues at coordinate 25,261,749 of NC_065582.1, read as the reverse complement.
CATTTTTCTAGGAGGAAATCTAGAAATCTCTAGTGCAAAGTTGGGTTGTAGATTTGGGTGGGAAAATTTTCACTTTTAAGTGTATATTCTTATGTAACGTTTGATTTTTTTTTTTTTTTACCCATGTCGATGTTTACTTTTATAATTTAAAAAATGAATTTGATTTTTTGAAAGGTCATCTGGTTTTCTCAGACCTTGCTTTCTTAACACTGCACCCAAGGATGGGAGGTTTAAAACAACAGAAACTCAACCTGAACCAGCCTACACAAAAAGCAGGAGATATTGTTTCATTTTTTCATCTTTCATTTATGCAGCTCTCTGTGTTTTGGCTTCATTCCCACCTTTATAAGGTTGTGAAGGAGTCAGCTGTTGCAGCATTTAGGCTCCCATCTTCACGGCTTTCCCACTAGGCAGAAAAAGGGCTCTTCTTCCAAGTCACAGAGGAACCCTGATGATCTTAGTTTATGTCACTTGCCAAAGCTCTGGACCAATCCCTGACATAAGCAGTGATATTAGCAAATGTGTGACATGATTACCCTAAAACCCAAGGCCAGTTATTGTGGCAAAGGCAACACAACTAAATCAGAAGAGGGTAGCCTGTGTCCCAAAGAAAGGAGAGGTGCAAAACAGGCAAACACCTTAGAGCACACACATGCACACACACGCACATGGGGAAATGAGTTTAGATATTGTGATTGATAAAGTATGAGTTTATTAAAATGTGTTAAAAATCAATAGCTACTACTGATTTTGTCACTATAGGTTGTCATTCATACGATGACAATTTGTCATTATAGAATTTCTCAAACATCAGACACTAAAAATATCAGTCCCTTTTTGTAGGAAGAAATAAACAATTTTATTAACATTTAAAAAGTTCCTTACGTTCAAAAGAGTTGAGAGCAGTGGTTGAGGTATGAAGTAGGTTCTTGGCAGTATTAATGGAGAGTGGGTCCAGATTAGAGAAGAGACTTTTGTGGTAGAAAGAAGAAAAGTTAACAACCGCCAATTATGGGGCAGAGAAGAGGGATGAGTAAAAATCCCATCATACCAATGTCCTGGTAATTATTTAAAAGTCTTCACAACAAATTGCCCAGATAAATACCAAATGCAGTAAGAGCTATTTTGTCTTGCTGCTTTGTCTTTCACTCAATACGCTTACACTGAAATAAAACATCTTTGATTATTGTTTATTTAAAACTAGGGGATTACCGAGTAGAAGATGGCACAGGAATGCCAAACTTAGGGAGAACTGTGTAGAATAGGCAGACAGAAGCAGGATTTGTGGTTCGGGGTTTGGTTTTTGCAAAGAGCATTTTCTATACTAAATGCTTGATGGTACAATCAAAATGCTTTTGGAAGAACAGTACTGAGAAAATCCCACTGGCCTCCAAGGACAAGAAAAGGTGATCTAATATGGACTCTGGGTCCTGGTGCCACTGTTTTCCTCAGATAGTGAGAAACTGCATTTGTAGGTATGAGTAAATCGAGGTGCTAAGAGAGATTGAAGAGAATGGAGGGCCAGCTATTAACATCTGAAAAAATGTTTTTCACTGTAAGAAACATCACCACCATCATGGACAACACACATATTTTCAACACCAACTATCTGACACAGCTTCAAGATTTCTGGAATGCATTTAAATTGCCTGTTGCTTGCAACAAGGAAATTGTATCAGTCTCTGCTTTCTAATACAGCTTAGCGAATACTGGATCATAGAAATCATGGTTAATTCAATGCTTAATATTTGTTGGCCCAAAGAGAACACAATCCTATTGGAACATATTATAATAATAAGTTTGTCCAGGGACTTCCCAATCTGGGGTCTAGAATCTTACCTGAAAATGACATGGTCAGTCTTTTCTGGACAAATTCTTTAAGGAACTGTTTGTTTTAGGATTTTAAAGAAAGCCAACAAAAGAAATTTTAGTCTCTCATTATTAAATATCTCCAGACTACAGTAGCTGGAATAAGAAATAATGGCTCTGTGAGTTGGGAGTGGGGGGTCTGTGTCTTCCTTAAGGGCACGATGTAGGGGAGGCTGGTAGCGGCCATGGCCATGGTTTGACCAGACCCAACAGAGGCTGTGCAAAGCATGGTGGGAACAACCCAGAATTCCCTGGCGCCCTCCCCTCTGTGCCCCAGCCGCAGGACACACCAGCGCTTGCCCAGGCTGAGGTTCAGGAGTTAATGTGGCTCCCATGGGCTGGCCTCTAGGGTAAGGAAAGAAGAGTGAGCAAGGGGGAAATGCATAAGAAAGGAGGGAAAGACAAAAAGGAAGTGCGGATGGGGCCATCAGCTGCAGCTTCCCGTGCTGGGCAGGTCTGGTTAGGGGATCAAGCCTGGGGCACCCTTGGGAGGGAAACGTCTCAGGCAATTACACCAAGTGAAATAAGCCATGTACCGAAAGACAAATACCGCAGGATCTCACTTACATGTGAAATCTAAAAAAAGCAGAACTCACAGAAGCAGAGTGGAAGAGTGAAACCAGCCCAATTGTCCCATAGAACTGACGATTAGGGTTTTTTGAATAAACAGAGAAATTCACCCTCCCTGGACTCAGAACTTGAAGCTTAACATTTGTCTTACCTGAATTCCTTCCTAAGGAAATCCACCCTCTGGCAAGGAACTGAAACTCACCAGAAAACCACATTCACACAGTGAGACTCCAGACCTCTCATGTGTTATGATTGCTTCCTTACCCCTTCCTACTTCCTGTTTTCCCACACATAGCTGCATTCCTCCCGTGCTATAGAAACCCCCAATTTGAGTCGGTTGGCAGAGATAGAACCATCTCTGGCTGACAGCACCTGAATAAAAAAGCCTTCTTCCTTGGCAATGTTCTTCTCAGTGACTGGCTTTCTGTGCCATGAGCAATTGAACCTAGATGGAACACCTGGCCTTCGGGTAACAGAAGGACAGGAAGTTTCAGCTAGATTGAAGGAATAAGTTCATGAGATCTATTTACAAAATGATGATCATAGCTAATAACAATGCCTTATATACTTGAAAATTGCTGAGAGTAGATTTTAAATGTTCTCAACACAAAACATGAGTATGTGTGGTAATGGATATGTTAACTGCTTGGTTTAGCCATTCCACAACATATACATATATCAAAACATCATACCGTATCCTATAAATATATGTGATGTATGATTTTTGTCAATAAAAAAAGAATCAGAAAAAAAAGACAAAATGTACAGTAGAACTAAAAAAGAAGACAACCAATGGTCATGTGAAATTGTGATGGCTCACTAATAAATCCAGGACAAAGTTATCACTATTCAAGCATAAGCTTTCCTAAGACTGCTGCAAAGACATTTGATCTAAAGGCTTGGGTTGAGAATGTTATGGAATGAACTGCAAGGGACCCCTGTGGCTACTTTAGAGAAATTCTTTGGCCCTTGTTCTACTGCTTAAGCAAGTCCATACTGTCCTGGAAATTGGCCAGGATGATTGAGACCAGAGAAAAGGAGCAAAAGAAGAAAAAATGTTGAAGAAATATTATTACATAAGGGAAACAACTGAAAAAGGATTAAAGGAATGAACAGGCTGTGTAAAATCATGTAGCTTTAGAAGGACCCACTAAAGTTTCTTCCTTGGATATTATGACAGTATTATTTAATGAAAGCAATCTAACCATAATGAAGAATCATGCTAGTTCTTACCTCAGTATTGTAGTAACTTCCAATCTTTGCGGTAGAAAAGTTTATTGATGTCTGTTGACAGTTATTTTAAATTAGCATTTATTATGCTATCAGTTTTTTATAAATGAAGTAGTCATTTGCCATTTTGCAGTGTATGCATTAAAACGAAAACTTCCTGTGGAGAAATATGACTTTGGATTATTAACTCTATTTAAATAATGGCTTAAAATAAGATCCTGTTCTGGAGAAAGGAAATTTAAGAATGTAAGAGTCAGAATTATCTACTCTGAGGTGAAAATTGTCCTTTAGCTCAAAGAAGTACAGTGTATTAGTCACATCTTTTACCATTATTGCTTATTTCTTATAATACAATTATTTCTGGCTTTCTCAAAGGAAAATAATATTAACCACTTCTATTTTCTGCATTTTTCTGATTTTAACTTTTGGGATGCTAGTAATTATCCAACATTCTGCATTTCAACCTAATATTATAAAGAGTTCATTTGACTATGTAGAATGCCACCTACTGCATATAGCCATTTCTGTACTTATGAACACTGCCATTTTCTTAGACTTGTTGAGAAGAGTAAAACTAGGATTAAAGATGGCAGTAAAGATGCCAAACATTGTAGTATTTTAGAACCAGTTTATTCTTATTTATGCTTAGTAGAAATATAAAATAATTAAAATTTCTGTTTATTTCTATTACCACTTAAAAATTCCATTGTTTGTTTTAACTCATGGTAATTATATCACATTTTAAAATTGAACAAAGTAAAAATTAAAATTTCAAATACATATGTAACAAACCTGCACGTTATGCACATGTACCCTACAACTTAAAGTATAATAATAATAAATAAATTTTAAAAATAAAATAAAATAAAATAAAAAAGAAACTCAAGTACAGTTAAGTCATACTGCCAAAGTGATAAAGTCTTACAATTTGGAAAAAAAAAAAAATGTTGTGGATAGTAGTAATTGAGTGAGAAAGGTAAATTATGCCAAAATTAGAATGTGTTTTAACTAGAAGTAAGTAGTATAAGTGGAACGTTGTACTATTCAGTTAAGTTGTATGACTGGACCTTTTTACTATTAAACACAGCTTTTATGCTGGCTTAGTAAAAATAGTTTAGAAATATTCTGTTTTCTTTGATTTTTATAGAGTACTTTGAGGAGACTTGGTATTAGTTCTTCTTTTTAAATGTTTGGTAAAGTTCAGCAGTGAAGCCATTCCTGGGCTTTTCTTTGATGGAAGAGTTTTATTAGTGATTCAATTTCCTCACTTATTATTGGTCTGCTAAAATTTTCTATTGCTTCATAATTTAATCTTGGTAGGTTGTATGTGTCCAGGAGCTTATCAATTTATATCATGTTATCAAATTTTTTGGTATATAGTTGTTCATAGTAGTCTCTTATGATCCCTTGTATATCTGTGGTATCAGTTTTAATGTCTCTTTCTACACCTCGGATTTTGAGTATTTTCTCTTTTTTTGTAGTTTAGCTAAAGGTTTTTTTTTTTTTTTTAAAAGTTGGTTATCTTTATTAAAAACTAATTTATCTTTTTGCCAATCTTGAATTGTTGTTTTGTGTTGTGTTGTTTTTTAGTCTCTATTTTGTTTATTTCTGCTCTGAGCTTTAATATTTGTTTCTTTCTACCAGTTTTGGGTTTAGTTTGTTCTCGTTTTTCCAGTTCATTAAGATGAATTGTTAGGTTATTTATTAAAAAATCTTTCTTCTTTTCTGATGTAGGCATTTATTGCTATAAACTTTTCTCTTGGAAATGCTTTTGCTGTATCCTGTAGGTTTTGGTATGATGTGTTTCATTCTTGTTTGTTTCAAGGAAATTTATTCTCTCCTTTTTAATATATTTGAGGATATCATGCTAAGTGAAGTAAACTACACATAGAAAGACAAATACCACATGATATCACTCATAGAATCTAAATAAAAAATTGATATCATAGAACCAGAGTAAAACAATGATTATCAGAGACTGGAGAGAGGTAAGAGGAGGATGGGGAGAGGGTGGTTAATGGGTACAAAGTGATGATTAGATAGGAGGAATAAATTCTAAATTTCTATTGCACAGTAGTGTGACTATGGTTAACTGTAAAATATTGTACATTACAAAAAAGTGAGAAAAAGGGCTTTGGAATATTCTTACCACAAGAAAATGATAAATGCATGAGGCAAGGATATGCTAACTACCCTGATATGATCATTATATGACATAGGTATGTATGGAAACAAATTGTGCTACATATGTATGTATAATTACATGTCAAATAAAAAGATAAATAATTTTAAAAACCACGGCTTTTATAAATGCATGGTACAATAATTTTACTCACTGTCAGTATTTAATACATAGTTTGTATTTGTCTCACCTCTTATAAGTGTTAAGTAACAAAAAAACTGTCCAATAACTTTAATTTAAAAATAAAACTAAATATTAAATATGCTTTAAAAAAAAAAAAACAAATAAATACATGACTCGATGCCTCACTTAGAATTTGTTTTTTAGATATTTAAATTTCTTGCATAGGAATTGCACTAAGGTACAATTTGCTTAATGAATTTTTATTGAGATTTAATTCATTTGTTAAACTTTTGTTGAAAACCTACCTACTATATACTCTGTGCTAAATAGTAAGGATGCAAAGGAAGTAATTCATTATTTTTGTTAATTTTATAGTTTGATGGAGGAAGATCAAGCCCAGTAGATCCTCATTATTTGCAGATTCTGTATTTACAAAGTCACTTCTTTGCACTTGCAAAGGTTATTTGCAGACAAATGCAGGGTGGCAAGAAGTTGAAATGTTTGGTGCACATGTTCCCAGATGACGCTGAACAAGGCAGTGCTCTGCCTTCTGGGTTGAGCTCCCATATTGCAAACAAGTGTCTTTAACATGGTGTATCTAGTGCCATGTTTTTGCATTTTTGTGTTGTACAAAAATATTCCTAGCAGCATTATTAATAATAATAATAACAAAGAACAACACCACCGTCAATCAGAAGTGAAACTGAAAAGAAGCCTCATGGAGCCCAGAGGCCAAAAAAAAGAGCTCCTAGCAGCCAAAGCTGGAACAATTAGGCCAACATAATTAATTAACTAATGATTAAGATGACATTGGATTATATTATAACTCAAAGTTAGAATTAGAGATAATGGTTACATAACATTGTGAATACATTAAATGACATTGAGTTGTATACTTTACAATGGTTAATTTTATGTTATGTGAATTTTACCTGAAAAAAAAAAAATGAAAAGAAGAAGAGGTGATTAGCATCAGGATTGGCAGCAACCCATAAAGAGCAAAATAATAATAAACTCAGAGTAGCATGACATCACTCCATAGCAGTTCTTGTTTTTTATATTAAAAAAATATACTGTGGAAAATAGTGGACTTCCCAAGAATGCAGTCCCATTTATAATAGCCACAAAAAGAATAAAATACCTAGGAACACAGTTAATGAAGGAGGTGAAAGATCTCTACAAGGAGATTTACAAAAAAAAAAACAAAAAAAAAAAAAAAAAAAAAACTGCTGAAAGAAATTAGAGGCAATACAAATAAATGAAAAAACATCTCATGCTCATAGATGAGAAGAATCAACATCATTAAAATGGCCATACTGCCCAAAGCAATGTACAGATTTAACACCATTACTATCAAACTACCAACATCATTTTTCACAGAATTAGAAAATCATTGTAAAATTCATATGAAACCTAAAGAGAACCTGAATAGCCAAAGCAATCCTAAGCCAAAAAAAAAAAAAAAAATACACACACAAAACAAAGCCACAGACATCACGCTAGACTTCAAACTATACTACAAGGCTATCATAACCAAAACAGCATGGTATTGGTACAAAAGAGACACAGAGACCAATGGAACGGAATAGAAGACTCAGAAATAAAGTTACACACCTAAAACTATCTTAAATCTTTGACAAACTTTACAAAAATGAGCAATGGTGAAAGGACTTCCTGTTCAATAAATGGTGCTGGGATAACTGGCTAGCCATAAACAGAAAAAATGAACTGGACTCCTATCTATCGCCATATAAAAAAATTAACACAAGATGAATTAAAAACTTAAATGTAAGACTTCAGACTATACAAATCCTAGAAGGAAATCTAGGAAATACCCTTCTTGATATAGGCCTTGGCAAAAAATTTATGGCTAAGTCCTCAAAAGCAATTGCAACAAAACCAAAAATTGATAAGGGGGACCTAATTAAACTAAAGAGCTTCTGCACAGCAAGAGAAACTGTCAACAGAGTAAACAGACAACCTACCAAATGGGAGAAATATTCACAAACTATGCATCCAACAAAGGTCTAATATGGAGAATCTATAAGGAACTTAAATCAACAAGCAAAATGCAAATAACCCTATTAAAAAAATGAGCAAAGGACATGAACAGATACTTCTCAAAAGAAGACATACAAGCAACCAACAAACATTTGAAAAAGTACTCAACATCAGTAATCATCAGAGAGATGCAAATCAAATCCACGATATATCACCTCACACCAAGAAGAGAAGGTTTCGTTAAAATATCAAAACATAACAGACGTTGGTGAGGCTGCAGAGAAAAAGAAACACTTATATATCACTGGTGTAAATTAGTTCAGCCACTGTGTAGAGCAGTTTGGAGATTTCCAAAAAAACAGAATTGGACTACCCCTTGATTCAGCCATCCCACTACTGGGTATATACCCAAAGGAAAATAAATTGTTCTACCAAAAAGACACATGCACGTATATGTTCATTGCAGCACTCTTCACAATAGCAGAGACATGGAATCAACCAAGGTGCCTGTCTACAGAGGACTGGATAAAGAAAATGTGGTACATAAACACCATGGAATATTACACAGCTATGAAACAGAATGAAATCGTGTCTTTTAGGGTAACATGGACGTAGCGGGAAACCATTATCCTAAGCAAACTAACACCAAAACAGAAAACCAAATGCCACATGTTCTCACTTACAACTGTGAGCTAAATATTGGGTACATGTAGTCATAGAAATAAGAATAGTAGACACTGGGAAATACAAAACAGGAGCGGGCAAGGGTTGAAAGACACCACCTATTGAGTACTAAGCTCACTACCTGGGTGATGAGTTCATTTGTATTCCAAACCTCAACATGACACATTCTTCCTTTGTAACAAACCTGCACATGTACTTTCTAAAAAGTTGAAAAAATAAATAAAAAGTAAAGCAGGTAATTTAAGTGTAACTTGGAGAATAAAAAAGAAAATACTAAATTTCCATGTCGAAGAAACAAGAGCACAAGGCATTGATATTTACAGACATGGGCTCTATATGGTGTACACTAACCACCAAGTGAAACTTGCATTGTATTAATCAAAGTATTAACAGTTTCTTTGGTGAATAAAGGGACTTTTATTTATTGAGTTCTGATTAAAAAAAAAAAGTGGGACATTAAAAAGCTGATAGGAAGCTCTTTGCACATGTGTGGGGCATTTTAAATATAGACAGTTTGTGGGACATCTAACGTCAGTATCTTCGGGTACTTTTCATAGGCTGGTCAGATTCTCCAAACAAGTAGGGTTGCCAGATGTAGCAAAAAAAAATATAAGGATGCCCAATTAAACTATATTTTCAGAAAAACAAAGAGAATTTTTTTAGGGTAAGTGTGATCCAATTATTAAATGGGGACATACATATACTAAAAAGTATCTATTCTATATATAAAATTCAAATTTTATTTGGCAACACTATAGACAAGACTTGATTTGAAGTATTCAGTCTCCTTCCTGGAGTGTAGAATACTTAGTGCCAAAATTCATAGAGTGATTCATGCAAAATACTGTGGCTACCATATTTCTTACATAACTTTTCAACTAAATGCCTCCGTTTTTTACATAGTTTCCCACCTTTGGTTTTATTCTCTTTAAAGAATAAATTTTCAGTCTTCTGCTGGCATGGGAGAAACCATTTTGCAATTTAATTTTTCTTCATCAACTTTTTGATTTCATACCTATTTCTAACTCTGTGTTTTCACCTGTCATCAGTCCCACCTTCACTCTTGATTCTAGATATATCTGCTACACCCCTTTCTGAAAGTTTTGCCTTCTGAGGTGGTAGTTGTGTTTCTTCTTGACTTCTTTTGCAACCTGTTGAGGATTCAGGTTACTCAATCCGTCTGACAGTTATCACTTGTCCAACTATTTTTCAGCTTTATAAATCCCTTCATTTGGGGAAGGAGCAGAGGCAAATATACATCTCCAACTCATCTTCTTTAAGCAAAAGTCAGATCTAGATGTTTTAGTAAGTGACATTCAAGGAGCAGATTATCTTCAGGAAACTCTTCCTGAGACTAAAAAATGAAAGAATTTTTCTCAACTCATTTTATGAGAGAATATAATTTTGATACAAAAAAATCAGAAAGAATACAACAAAAATATTTATGAGAAAATGCATTGTATTTTCTCACAAATACTAGGAAACAAAATCAAGCAACTTATTTTATATTACAGTGTTTGTATTAAAGACTGTAAGTATCTTTAGCAAACTGGATTTATACCAGGAAAATAAGAGATTTTTAACATTAGAAAATGTGTTAATATCATTAACCCAAAGATACAAAGAAAAAAATAACTGTATAAGACAGAAGAGGCATCTGTTAAATTTTCTATTGCAATTTAAAATATAAACTCATAGAAAACTAGAACTAAAAATAGTAATAACCTGTATTTCTACCAAATATCAAGACCAAACTTTATATTTATCATTAGGAATATTCCAATTCATGTCAAGAATCAAAAAAGGGTGCCTCTAATCAAATTGTGCTGGAAGTTTAACCAGCTCAGTCAGTTAGGAACAAGAAATAAAAGGTATAATTTTCTTTTAAAAAGTAAATATAGCTCTATTTACAGATAAAAAGATGATCTACATAGAAAATCCAAGATAATGTATAGGCAAAGTATTAAAACCACCTAAGACAATAGCATAGTAAATACACAAACATTAACTGCAATTTTATACATTGGCAACACTTTAAAATATAGTTTTTAAACGTAGTATTTAAAAGACAGAAAAGTAGACACCAAGCTAAAATCCAACAAATGATGTTTTAGATTATGAAAAGGAAAATATGTAGTTTTAAATTGGAAACTTGAAAATAACAAATATGTAACTTAGCTGTTAATTAATCTGAAGTTTTAATACAATCGCACTTAAAATCTCAATGGAGTTTGGTAATTTTATTACCAAAATTGCAATTGAAAAGCTGATTCAAAAATTCTCATGTGTCATTAAAAGATTAAGAATAACCACAAAAATTTAAGGATTACAAATGGTATAAATTCACCTTAGCAGATACGAAGACTTATGATAAAGTTGTAAAAATATAAAAAGGGACAAATTGATGCAGAGTGTGAATACCAAACTAAAGGCATGAAACTGATTGCTAAGAAAGAGACTCTTCTTTCTTTCTTTTTCTTTCTTTCTTTCTTTCTTTTCTTTCTTTCTCTCTCTCACTTTCTTTCTTTTTCTTTTGAGATGGAATATCACTCTGTCTCCCAGGCTGGAGTGCAGTGGCATGATCTTGGCTCACTGCAACCTCCAGCTCCTGGGTTCAAGCAATCCTCCTACCTCAGCCTCCCAAGTAGCCAGGATTACAGGCACCACCACCACACCCAACTAATTTGTGTATTTTTAGTAGAGATGGGGTTTCACCGTGTTGGCCAGGCTTGTCTTGAACTCCTGACCTCAGGTGATCCGCCCGCATCAGCCTCCCACACTGCTGGTATTACAGGCATGAGTCACCGCATCCAGCTGAGACATCATCTTTTGAAGAAGCTTCATAAATGATAGAGGTGTTATTACAAATCCGTGGAGGACAAATGGCCTATGCAACACAAGGTGCTGGGACAATTGGGACAATAAAATTAAATCCCTATCTCATAGTACACATAAATTCATTTCAGGTAGACCAAAGACCTAAATGTGAAAAAGCAGCCCTTTAAAATATTTAGCAAAAATACTGAAGAAAATCATTATGATTTCAACATATGAGATGCAAAAAGCACAAACCAACAGTTTGTGAGAAGGCAAAACTTTCAGAAAGGGGTGTAACAGGTAAATCTAGAATCAGGAGTGAAGGTGGGACTGATGATAGGGGAAAAACACAGAGTTAAAAATAGGTATGAAATCGAAAAGTTGATGAAGAAAAATTAAATTGCAAAATGGTTTCTCCCATGCCAGCAGAAGACTGGAAATTTATTCTTTAAAAGTTAAATGAACTGATAATTAGGTTTACATTAAAATTATAAATTTCTGCATTTCAGAAGATACTATAATCAAAAATGAGTTATATCTTGGGAAAGAAGATTTCCATAAAAGGATTCATATCTAAAATGTATAAAGAATTACACATTAAGAAAAATAAAATATGTGAAATTAACTTATAATTCGTAGGTGAGTAAGTTCAAATTGGCAATAAAAATCTAAATTATATCATTATTAGGAAAATACAAATTAAAACACAAATAAAACATCCTGTCACACTCATCAGGTTGGATTTTTTAATCTGAAAATACTAAATGCTTTTAAAGATGTGGTGGAATAGGAACTCTCATACATAGCATTGAAGGTGGAAGTGAAACTCAGTACAACCATTTTGAAAAATAATTTGATCATATTTTCAAGACGCTCAAGGCTTTGACCCAGAAATTTAACTTCTAGGTACATATGCATAAGGAAATACATGGCAATAATTTTCACTGAAGCACTGGTTTTAAGTGAGAAAGACTGGAAGCAACTTATTCATCAATTGAATAATAAATTGTGGCATTTTCATACAGTAGAATTCTATTTAGCAGCTAAAGTGAATGGATAGTATCACATACATCAACATGGATGATGCTTATAAAGATAATAGAGAATAAAGAATGCAAGTTGAAAAATAATAGGTACAGTTTGATGCCATTATAGAGCCGAAAGACATGCCTAACAAAATATTGTTTATTGATATGCACATATGTAACACAACCGTAAAATTATGTGCACAAATGATAAATAACAAATTCAGAATAGAAGTCTTGTCTGAAGAAGAAAAGAAGGGAAAGGAACACAGATATACATGGGTTTTAATTGTATTTGATACATCTTATTTCTTAAAAAGACTCTGAGGCAAATATGGTAAAATATGAAGGTTGAAAAAGCTGTTGTTGAATTTGCATATATTATTTTATAGTTTTCTATATGATTGAAATATTTCATAATACAAAGTAGAAATAAAATAGTCCTCACTAGCCATCAGAGAAATGCAAATCAAAACCACCATGAGATATCATCTCACACCAGTTAGAATGATGATCATTAAAAAGTCAGGAAACAACAGGTGCTGGAGAGGATGTGGAGAAACAGGAACACTTTTACACCGTTGGTGGGACTGTAAACTAGTTCAACCACTGTGGAAGACAGTATGGCGATTCCTCAAGGATCTAGAACTAGAAATACCATTTGACCCAGCAACCCATTACTGGGTATATACCCAAAGGATTATAAATCATGCTGCTATAAAGACACATGCACATGTATGTTTATTGTGGCACTATTCACATTAGCAAAGACTTGGAACCAAACCAAATGTCCATCAATGACAAACTGGATTAAGCAAATGTGGCACATATACACCATGGAATACTATACAGCTATAAAAAACAGTGAGTTCATGTCCTTTGTAGGGACATGGATGCAGCTGGAAATCATCGTTCTAAGCAAACTATTGCAAGAACAGAACACCAAACACCACATGTTCTCACTCATAGGTGGGAATTGAATAGTGAGAACACTTGGACACAGGAAGGGGAACATCATACACTGGGGCCTGTCATGGGGTGGGGGGAGGGGGGAAGGATAGCATTAGGAGTTATACCTAATGTAAATGACGAGTTAATGGGTGCAGCACACCAACATGGCACATGTATACATATGTAACAAACCTGCATGTTGTGCACATGTACCCTAGAACATAAAGTATAATAAATAAATAAATAAATAAATATTTAGTCCTAAAAATAAGAAGCTTGGAGAGGTGAGTTAAAATATTTGATGTATCACACATCACTGTAAAAACTATTTAAGCTTCTTTCTTCACTTTTTTTCAGTGGGCACCTGTTTCAGGCTTGCCTCTCTAATGAAGAAAATCTGGGTGGTGGAAGCTCTCATTATATTTTTATAATACAGATCAAATTCTGTTGCTGTCACCTGGGCTGGAGTACAGTGGTGTGATCTTGGCTCACTGCAACCACCGCCTCCCGAGTTCAAGCGATTCTCCTGCCTCAGCCTCCAAAAAATACATGTTTTAAAATTGATAAAAGTGATGTATTGTCTTATGTCCAAATTAGTAAGCTGAAACAGCACTTTGATGAATAGCAGGCCATAAAAACACTTCTAAAGAGTATTATGAAGCATTACAGATGTTTTTATTTGGACTAGTTTCTCATTTTCTAAATAGATTTATTTGATAGCTTTTCTCATTTAATAAAAGGATGAGTTAGAAAAATATGAACAGATTGTGATAACCAAAAATAAATGAACTTGACCACTTGGAAGAGGAGCAATTGCCAATGGACTAGAAAATAATGTAGGAGAACTTTGGCATGCACAATTTATGTATGAATAAAAAATAAAATTTTTGACATTTAAGTTTTGAACAAGCTGCCTAGATGTGAATTTTGGAAAAAATAACATTTTAATTTTCTAAAAAATAATGTTTTACTCTAATATGTACTCAACTATGTTTTACCTAATAATTTAAAATATTCTGTTTCTTCCTCTCTCTCTCTCTGCCTGTCCTTTCTTTCTTCATTTTAAACATTCAAAAGTAATATCCTGATGAGGCTGACTATGATGTAGACTGTCGTTCTTACTATTTTGATTCCATATTACTCCTAAAAAGGAAAAAAATTAATCTCTTGATTGAATATCTTGATTATAACGGATGCCTTTTTAGAAGATTCTATTTTCATTCCAGCTATTTTTCATTACCTTTGTAATCTTGAGCAAATTTCTTAACATCTCTAAGACTCAGATGCCTCATCTATAGGAAGAAAATAATTCAAGAATATTGCGATAATTAAAATGAAACAATGCATCTGACAATGTGTTAAAACTATTAATTTTATAAACTATGCAAAACAAGATATTTTTCATATACATTTCACACATTATCATTTCCCCATTGGAATTTTCTGGCATCAGGTGTTAGAGCTCTAGGCAATTGAGTTTTTATTTTTCATTCATTTATTTGGCATCATGTGGAAACATCCAAACAGCCATAAGCCAACTAAGCATGAATATAGTTAAGCATTTAAGTAAAATCCTCTAAAAGCTGGTTTACTCTCTTTGTATGATAGTTAAAGAAACATGGGCACAGAGAAGTAAGGGAGAAACCCAAGGACAAACCAACAGCTTTCTATAACAGCAAGATTTAAGACTCAGGTGTTCCCAATCCCTCCTACTGGTAAGCTTTTTAGTATTTCACACTGGCTTTCTTTTCATAAGATGGAGGGGAAGCCAGTGCTTATTGACATAGTGACTTAGTGATTTAGTAGTGATTATGTGACCTACTGACATAGTGACTTAGTGATTATGTGAGTTTTTCCAAACAACAAACATCTGTTGCGTACTTTCTGTGATAGGCAATGAGAATTTAAAGATAGATAGAGCATAACTGTTGCCCCCAAGCAACAATGTAATAAAGAAACAAATATATATAAAGAGAACTGCAAAAGACTGCAAATATGTACTTTAACAGAAGTGTGTGCAAAAGGTTTGGTGATGATTCTTTAAAAGGGACCAGAGAAGTCATAGCCAGGGTTGATTTCCAAAAAGGAAGATATTTGACTGATTTTGATGAGAAAGAGTATGGGGGTGTGTGTGTGTGTGTGTGTGTGTGTGTGTGTGTGTGTGTGTCTGCACATGTGTGTATGTGGGGAGGTTAGAAAAATCTGATAGAAATGACTGAAAGAGATCAACTCAAATGAAAAAGGATACATACACTGAAGTATTGAGGAATAAAAAAAATGGTGTAGGCCAGGTGTGGTGGCTCATGCCTATAATCCCAGCTCTTTGAGAGGCTGAGGCTGGAGGATCACTTGAGCACAGAAGTGTGAGAACAGCCTGGGCAACATGGAGAGATCCTATCTCAAAAAAAAAAAAAAAAAATGAGTACATTGTGGTGGCACATGGCTGTGGTCCCAGCTACTTGGAGGCTGAGATGGGAGGTTTGCTTGGGCCTGGGAGGTTGAGGCTGCAGTGAGACGTGATCCTGTCACCGCACTCCAGCCTGGGTGACAGAATGGCACCCTGTCTCAAACAAAAACAAAAACAATCCCTTGGTGTGTTTGTGAAATGGCAGGCAGTTTAGGTGTCCTGTTTCCAAGTATAGAGAGTGTGTGGGAGGGGTCAGCAGGTGAGGAGTTTCAAAAACAGAAGAGCTAGAGGGAGGTCAGAACAGCTGAGCAGACCTGAGTTAGCATATGGGGTATCAAGTCAAAGCCAGTGCACAATGTGGAGGTCAAACAATAAAAACCAATGGGAAGCTATTAATGGGTTCAATGGAGGCAGACTGGCCTCCCTTAAGGTTTTTGTTTTTTGTTTTTTGTTTTTAATTTTTAAAAAATCACCCTGGAATAGAATGGAGGAAGAATTATAGGGGTGAAAACTAGAGTGGGAGGGCAAGTTAAGAGAATATTGAGAGAAACAATGAGGGTTTCTGAAGCAGGAGCAACAGACATGGGAGAATGGATGGCAAAAAGAACAAGGCAGGTATTGATACACCCATGCTGTAGGCAAACAAATTGAAGCCCTAAAAATGTAATTAGCCCATGATCACACATTGGTCTCTATTGACTTCAAAGTCAAGATGGGCTTCCAGCTGTATTCCTTGGGCGGGACCACATTCACCTAGAGTAGGAGGACCACTGTCCTAGTCACCCAATGGCATTTAGCAGCTTGGAAGGTGTGCTCAGAGACAGTGCAGTCTCAAAGAGGCACCAGTGCACCTGTGTCCTGGGCTCTTTTCCTGAAGTCTTTATTCAGACATTTTACTTTAGCAATATTGTTTTCTCTTTTGACAAAACTGCTATATGAGCACATTTTGTCTTCTTTTTGGAAATGCTATTACTAATGATCAAGTAATATCTGAGCCAATCTGAGTCCCTAAGAGGAGAAAAGAAAATGTACTTTCCAAAACCTATTAATACAACCTGCCTTTATATTTGGATGGGCTAGCTGATTCTGAGAACTTCGTTTGTCTAGGCTTTCTCCCTTTTTTTTTTTCTTCCTTCTCTTCTCTTTTGTATTCTTCTCTTCTGTACTCTTCTCTTCTTCTTTTTGAGACAGGGTTTCACTCTGTCGCCCAGGCTGCAGTGCAGTGGTACAATCCCAGTTCACTGTAGCCTCTACCTCCTAGACTCAGATGATCCTCCTGCCTCAGCCTCCCTAGTAGGTGGGCCTACAGGTATGTGCCACCACTCCTGGCTAACTTTTTGTATTTTTTTGTAGAGACAGGGTTTCGCCATGTTGACCAGGCTGGTCTAGATCGTTTTTTTTCTTTCTTTCTCTTTCTTTCACTCTTTTTGCTTTACTTACAGAATGGCAGTCGGAAGTGATCTGTAAACATTACACAGTTAGAAAAAGCATTAATATAAATTTTGGTAAAACCAAAGTCTTGGTTAGCACCTGGATTTTTAAAAATTTTCATGTAAGTAAAATTTAATTTACTGTTTAATATACCTAATATCTGATTCTGGGGGGAAACCAAAACCACAACTTTTTTTCAAAATCATACAATTTGGATTGCTTAATTCAAATAATGAGATGTTTTGCTCTTGGCAGACTTGAGGGGGAACAATTTTAGGAAACACAACCTTGGTAAAAGAGGTGAAAATTATTGCAGATCTTGGTTTTCATGATGACATAGAATAAAACCAACAGACTGCTTTTGTTTACAATTACTCTTAGTGATTTCTTGTCTATGGAACAAATAAAGTCATGTTTATATGGGTGCCCTCAAATATAGGGTGTGTCTGATTCGCTATAGACCTTGTAGTTCAGTTGCTTTGAACAGTAAAGAAGGAATTTAAGAAATACTTTAAAAAATGAGTCAGAGGTTCCAAGTTGATTCAAGACAAATTTGACTAAAATTCTCAGTGTTCTCATCTATAAATAAATAAATAAATAATACCTATCTGTATTAGTCAGAGTCTTCCAGAACCAAGAAGGGGTATGTGATATAGTCATAGAGTGTGAGAGTGTGAGAGAGAAAAAGAGAGAGCACAAATTTATTTTAAGGAATTCGCTTCTGTGATTGTGGAGGTTTGGAGTCCCAAAGCCAATGATGTAGGCTGGTAAGCTGGAGAAAAAGGGAAGAGTTGCTCTTTGAATGCGAAGGCAGTCTGTTGGCAGAATTCCTTTTTGCTTGGGGAACGTCAGTCTTTTTCTACTAAGACCTTCAACAGCGATTGATTGAATGAGGTTCACCATATTATGGAGGGTAATCTGTTTTACTCAAAGTCGAACAATTTAAATGTTAATCTCAGCCAAAACACCCTTATAGAAACATCCAGAATAATGTTGGACCAAATATCTGGACACTATGGCCAAGTTGGCATATAAAATTAACCATAATACCATCTCAAAAGAATGTCCTGAGAATTAAATGATTTAATATATGCAAACCACTTAGGACATTTTCTGGCACATAATATTCATTAAACGTTAACTCTTGTTGTTGTTATTCGAGCAACTACTGTGGTGTTGAAAAAAATAACTACTATTTTGTAGCTTGCATTAGAAATACTTCCACTGTTCAAATAATAGGAGACATTTTGAGTGATCACGAAAAACAGCAAACATGATGTAGAAAAGAGCTTTTTACATTGTTAGATGTTCTCATTCAAATTGAAACTTTGTGTGGAGAAATACATTTATGTATCTATACCAATGCAAGTACACTGAAAAACATTTATTTTACATTGCTTTCCTTGGCACTTCTAGAGATACAACTCTTTCCTTTTCAATGGTTAGAAAAAGGTCAGTTCTTCAAATCTGATCAGGAAAAGTGGCTTGCTTCCTGTTAAAGAGAAGTTTGTTCTTTATCTTTCTCTCTCCTTTTCTCCTTTGTGACTGCTGGGAAATCAGGATAAAATAAAGGCCTATCTCATAAAACCTTAGGCAGCAGCATGGTTGCATTATTCACACTTAGTTTAAATGGAGAAGTTCATTGCAACCAGCAAAGTTATGAAATATATGCAGTTCCCAAGTGGACTTGGCTTTCCACCAAATAAATCATTCATGAATGTGCAAGGTTATAGCCTTGCTTTCCCTCTCTGCACCTATTTCATTGCAGGATTCTTAACCAGCTGGCTTTTGCTACTCGCACACTGATCTAACAGCTGAAGCTCAAAGTTCAGAGAGCAGCAGTCTGCCCCTCTGACAGTGTAGTGTTCTCCCTTTCTTCATTAATTGTGGATTTTCTCAAAGCTTGTTTTTTTAAAAATCATAATTTGTAAGAAATTCTGTGATTCCTGAATAAATCCTTCCCCCAAAACAATACTGACTTCCCATTTATTTCAAAATAGTCTGAAATTACTATCTTTGATTATCAATATCCTCGGCTCTCTTTCCCGCCCTTCCCCTGCCCCCCTAGCCAAGACTTTGAACTGCTTTCTTTCCCTGTGAGTCCTTTGGGAGTTTGTTACAGGTATAGGAAGTTTTGCATGTTAAGGTATGAAACAGCTGTATTCTGCTGCTTCTCTTTTGTCCCATGTTCTTTGTTTCTCAGCCTCATTGATATGATTAATCTTATGAAGGGTTCCGCTCACATTGCAGCTGTAGTCAGCCTGGTAGGTAGTGGTGTAACCTACCCATTGAGCCTGCTGGAGTTGGGGGTGGAGTAGCTGATGTAGTGAGTACCAGCCTTGGGTAAATTCAGAAAAGGAAGTGAGAGTATCTTGGGTGCCCATACCCCCAACCCTTGATGCTGTGCTTCTCTCTTGTTCATCCCCACAACCAATGCTCTTCCACTGCTGTAAGACCTTTCTGTCTCTGAGGAGCTAATTCTCATTCTGGAGGATCTCATGTTACCTCTTAATTTCCATTGTGTATGAGGGTTATTTGAAGAGAGCAATATTTAACCCAAAGAAACACAAGTTGTGGAACATCCAGCCTCCAGAGATGGATAGTGTGCCTTTGAAACCACATCATGGAAATAATTATGTACTCTATTTGTCTGGGAGTCTTTAAAGAAAGTCTCACTATGAAGCAGATAGTGCTGAATCCCTAATAAGCACACTGAATGTAATGAGAGCTCCTGGTTTCCTACCCCAATTCCCAATTTCTGGACTGGTGTATCCATCCTCCAGTTGCTTACAGTGTTGACTGGTAAGGACTCATGGTTATGAGCAGTACCCATCTCTGGAGATTTCTTATTCACCAGTGGGAGCCACTTAGCTTAAACATTATTGGATGATCATTCCTGGCTCAGGAGCAGCCCACAACCATAGCCAAAGGCTGATATGCAGAACAAAATTCCAGCTGCCTCACTTAGAGCTGGAATGTCTATGGGCTACCATTCCGGCCCCAGAACTCCTCACGGGCTCAGCCTGAAGCTAGTGTCTAGCTGAACTTGCATCTTTGTCTCGCTTCTTCCCAGACCCCTACTCTGCTTCCTTCACTTCCTTACAGGTTCTTCCTAGAAGAACCGTCTTGAAACCACTTGCACAAGAGTACATTCTTAGTCTCAGCTTCTAGGGCACGTAAGATCCTGAGCTAAGCTTAGGGAACTGGCAAAGCAGCGGACCTAAAAGAGGGGATGGGAAAGTTTTTGCAAAATTTGATATTTCAAATCAAGAAAAAATAGCATTTAAGCACTGATCATGGAGAAAAATTAGAATTTTTCTTTTTTAGAGGTTCCCATTGTTTTTATATTTTAAATGGCTTCGGGCAGGGCACCTAATCTCTGGAGTGCTTCGTTACACTACATGTCTTAATCAAGCATTGTTAGCTGAAAAGGGTATTTATTGCATACGTCAATTTGTTTGCCATTTATTTAAAGATGTATGCCTCTGTGAATACATGGATGAAAAAACAAATATAAATCACAAAGCTTACAAATTTAACCATGCAAATCTCGTAACTACAAATGAATCTTCCCAAAGAAGTGATTTGATAAATCGTTGCTAGGTGACAATTCTTTGTCTACTGAAGGCATCCTGCACTTGACCGCTCTAAGAGCAAACTACAGTAAAGGGAGGGAGCTGAGGGAGACTGTCATATTTTCTACATATTAAAGGAGGTCAGGCTACTTCTAGGATCCAGTCAGAACCGTGAGCTTATTTTACTGGGCATCCTTTCTTGAAACCTATATTAGAGGCAGAGAAAACCCAAAACCTTGGCAGCAGGCTTCTGATTAAGTATAGAACTGTTCACATTTAGGTAACACTCTTACTTGGGTCATATCTCTTCCATTTTTTATAACCCAGAGTCATACCTGTCTATGCTCACATCTCATGTTTTAGGCAGCTTTTTGCCGATGCAAGGCACACTGTAGCCGTAAAAGTGACATCTTCCTTGTTCTCATTCTGCATCTTCTATGATTCCGCACTAATCTCTGCTCTTCCTCCATTTGTTCCTCTCCCCTGTCTCCTCACAGGAACTTCTATGGATGGATAATCCATCTGGGTATATCCAAGGATAAGTGGCCAGCAATGGCTCATTCTCCACCATCCAAATGCCTCACAATATTGTGATCCTAGGCAATGTCCTCAATGTATCCCTTAAAATAGAATAAAATAAACAGAACTCAAGAGAAGCTACCATACAAGCAGGAGGCTTTCTACTGCCAAGATTCCAAATAGATTAAGCCTATAAATTCTGCCACCTTTGCTCCAGGTACTGTGAGCTCCCAATGGGATGAAAGGTGAGATGCTTTCTTGAACTGCTCAATGGACCTCATCCCATCAACTGATGTTTATTAGGGGAACACTAGCTTTAACAATGCCCTCTGTTCATGTAGCAATTACTAGAGCTCTAGAATCAGGGTTAAAATTCTTTTCCTGTTGTAACTATATCTACTGCTAGCTATCATTTATTGCACACATACTATGTGACAGGCACAATGCCAGATAATTTTAGAGCCATAATTTTTCATCTTTATCGTAGCTTGCAGAGGTAGGTATTATCCATTCTGCAAATGAAGGAATTGTAGTTTAAAAAGGGTAAGATATTAAGTGCCAATTCTGCATATAATCCTATATGGATCTGTCTTCCAAGTCTTTACCCTATTACCCCCCTTTTTATTGTCTTCTAACTTCTCACTAGTCAGCTTAACAACTATCCATTTGCATAGCCCCCTCTACTAGTTATCTATTGCTGCATAACAACCTTAGTGGCTTCAAACATTTATTATCTCACAGTTTCCGCTGGTCAGGAGACTTGCTATGGCTTATCTGGCACCATTGCTCAGTCTTAAAATCTGCAATCAGCATGTCAGCTGGCCTTTGTTCCTTTCTGGAGCTTGGCGTCCTCTTCCAAGCTGCAGGAAAAACTAATTTCCTTGCACCTGTAGGGCTGACAGCCCCAGCTTTTTACCAGCTGTTGGCTGAAAGTTGCTCTCATCTCCAAAAGGACTTCACATGGCCCTTTTCATAGGTGTTCACAACATGGCTATTGGCTTCTCAAAGGGCAGCAGGAGTCTCCCCCTCTCCAATGTGCTATGATGGAGTTTTATGTAATGTCACCTAAGCAAAGGCATGACATTTTACCATCTTTGCTATATCCTATTTGTTAGAAGCAAGTCACAGAGTCACAGGTCCCACCTACACTCAAGGGGAGGGAGTCATTCAGGGGCCTGAATTATTGTGAGTCACTTTAGGGTGTTTCTGCCATATTCCCTTGGCAAAGACCTCACAGAGCTGCGGATGATTCCCACTGCAGCTGTGAGTTCCAGCGGCCATTTTCCTCCCCCATCTATAAAGTGGGAAAGTTGTCATTCGTCTGCTTTGCTGGGGCAGGGTGACAATTTGGCCATAAAATGCTTTGATGCCCAGAATGAAAGGCTCTTTATAAAGCCAAAGTATGTTTTTTCCCCAAAGAGAAAAATATAGAAAGAAGTCATCTGTTGCTAGGGAAACCACAACCTTTCACTATGCTTATTTAGAAAAAAAGACATATTCAAGACTCTTCACTGTAGGAACAGAGATTGTGCTTTATGTTGGTAAGAATAAACAAAGAAGAAAAATATCATTCTTCTCCAATGAAAAAAAAATCTATTATCTTGTGTCTTGCTAAAAATATTGTATTCTCCACAGTTCAATTTGAAATTCACAGTCTCCCCCACCCCTGCCGTTTTCATCGTGCTTCGTATGAAACTCCCTTTGAAGTCAGCAGAACCTTTGGGTCTGAACAAAACATGAGAAGCTGAAGGAAGACTGGGCAAACTAGCAAAAACCTATGCCAATATGGCATGGTTAAGAGGCTATGGGATCTCTCCCTTCTGTCCACATTGCGCCTGGGCACTAAGTCAAGAAAGAGTTGCAGAAGATTTTTTTTTTCATACTCACACTTAGTACATCACCAGACTCCTTGTACTATTGCTTAAATGATCACATTTTTTTTTTTACAGATACTGTGGTTCAATTCTTACTTTTAAAAAGGCAGTTCTATTTTCTGGTGTCAGAAATTTTAGCTAAAATGGGTTGATACAGTTTGACTCTAAAGACCACCTTCACAGGCCCTTTAGTTCCAAGTCTTTTTCTTTGTCACATAGTAGGATGCTTTCTCTTCAAGTGCCCTGGTGAGCAGGTCACTGAGCATAGGCTTCCAATCTGCTTGGCCAAACCACCACCATCTCTCGAGGAAATTCTGTTTAGAATTTCTTCAGGGATATTTTGTTTATGAAAGTGTGGAAGAGACACAGGATGAAAGGAGGAGTTAAGAAAACTTGAATTTTCTGACCTGCAGAAATACTGTTAACAGTGATGTTTGAATGGTGACATGAATCCTGTTTAGCCTCCTGAAAACCTGCTGGAACTGTGGAGGGCATCACTTCAAGTCAAAAACTGAAAAGACATCTGGAAATTGAGGACAATGTTATTGTGGGTTGGCTTTTGTGAATAGTCTACATACCACTGATTCTTCTGCTCTTAGTTGTTGTTGGATAAATACCCAAAGTGGATTCTTTTCTCCTTAAGTAAGAAGCTATTCCAGGTTGTTTCCACCCACTCCTTCAAAAGGCCCATGATCAGGAAGGAGCTGGGGAGACAGGCATGGACTCACGAATCCAAGTCATCCAAAACCCATCTGCTGAGCAACCAGTTCATTGTAGAGAGTTAGCATTCAATGTGAGCTATAGATTGTTAACTAATAAAAGGATCATTATTATAGTTATTCTAAGTGTCTCAGATATCCTTTTCACCTATATATATTTCACAAATATATATTTCACAAATATATGTACGTGCATATATATTTCACAAATATATACGTGCACATATATATTTCACAAATATATATATGTGTATATATATGTTTGCTCTGTAAGTCTGGATGGGACAATATTTTATTCATTATTGTGGTGCTTACATTAAAGCTTGTTCATTCAAGCTGTTAAGCTCCCCGAGGAAAAAGTCTCAAATGATTGCAGTTATATTTAAAACTGATCTTATGCTGAGAATCGCATACAAATAAACATCAGTAAAAATGCATTTTTTATTTCAAGATAAAAGTCAAAGTGTAATATTAAAAACAGTGGTTTGCATCACTATTTTGTCATAGCCATGTGTGTTATACCAAGAAAAGACTGTACTAATTAGATTTCTAATTATCATTCAACTTGAACAGAAAAACAAGATTTAAATTTATAACTTTCTATAGGAAAAAAGCCATTTTAAACTCTGAATTTCCCTGCCAAGGAAATTTTACATGGGGTCATATGCATGAATTATGGGAGACTCTGCAGAAAATTTTATCTAGGGAATATAAAAAGGATAAAGATTTTTAAAAATGTGAAAATGTCACTATACTCCAATTATACCATACTAATTTTCAATATTATTATACTAATAACTTAGGAATCAAATATTTTGGTTAGAAGCAAGGAGTGAAAATGCTAATATTCTTCTAATTATAAGTTATGGGCAGCATAATTTGTAGCTAATAGCACCGGACACTTTTGTTGGTATTCAGTAGTAAAAGAAAAATATTAAAACCACTCAGTTTGACATAGTTGCATACCAATAAGGCATAGCTGTTTTTAAGCTCTTCTTCAAAAGTGAACCTGACAAGCTACTCAAGAAATATCTACCACGTTCTCTGCCTTATAGGTTTTCATGTTGCTGGGAGATAAAAGTCATCAAAAGGTAAATGAAATGGGCAGGGAGAACAAGAATAATTGGAAACACTTAACTGTGGTTAGCCTGTTCTGCCTGAATGTAACAGTATAGTGGCTTGCAGTGGTAAATTGACCCAAGAAACTTATTAGAGACTATCAGCTCACTATTTTAGATAGATTCACAGCCTATGTTACACTTGGGAGAAGTGATTTCATAAACTAGAAAAGACAATTACAGATTTTTAAAAATTTTCTCAGTTTGAGAAAAATATATCTTTAAACCAAAATAAGTTTAATGCTAGTTTACACAGAAGTATATTTCTTCTTTTCAAAAATGGTTGGCAGTTGAAACAATCATTAGATTATTAGGAAATCATTTAATTACCTTGAAGGAGGTATCAAGCCATTGGCATGAGCTGCAGATTTAGCTGTTCTAAGACATAGAAATAAGATTCATCAATCAAGGTTCTTAGCCAGCCTATTCTAATGGTTAATAATAATGCCTATTCCTGATCTCCTCCACACTGCTGCCTATGCAGTTGCCTTGAAAATATTTTCAATAGAAATGAACAATTAAAATGGTGGAGTCTTCACTTCCGCAGCACTTACACTAAAACTGAAACATACAGAGAAGATTAGGATGGTCCCTGGGCAAGGATGACATGTGCATTTGTGAAGTGTTCTATAATTTTAACAAATTGTTTGTGACACAGAGGATAAATGCTTTAGGTGACGGATACTCCATTCATCCTGATGTGATGATTACACATGCTTGTATCAAACTATCCCATATACCGCATAAGTATATATACTATGTATGCATAAAATTAAAAATTAAAAATTAATTAAATGGTGGAGAAGTTTCTAATATCAGATTAGAGACTACTAATCTTTTTCATTGGCCTGATAATTTTATATGATTAGTCATTAACCAGGAGATTAATATAATTACAGATTTATTGTCT
Source organism: Macaca thibetana thibetana (assembly GCF_024542745.1). NCBI lineage: Eukaryota > Metazoa > Chordata > Mammalia > Primates > Cercopithecidae > Macaca > Macaca thibetana. The sequence continues at coordinate 25,235,744 of NC_065582.1, read as the reverse complement.
CTGCCTTATTTTGCATTGTGGAAAATGTGCAGAGATGACACCAGACTTGTATTTTTCAAATCCCACACTTATCTCATGTAAATATAAATTCAGATGTAACACTTTACAGTTGAAAGGGATCTTCACAATCAACAAATGATAGATCTGAGATTCAGAGGGGCAAAGCTATTTGTCTCAAGTCATAAAGAGAGATAGTGTGGAACCTGAAGCAAAACTGACGATTTCCTGGTTCCTAGCCCAGTCCATTTACAGTGCACCTCCAAGGAATTAGAATGTTCAAAACTTGTGTCAAGTAGATATAAAATTATTATATTGTGATTTTCAGGACTCTGTCAATTTCCATAGGATATTTCCATTTTCCAAATAATTTTGGAATCCTAAGTTAACACCTGCTCCTTTTAAGTAAATGAAAAACATCTTTATTCTTTAATAAATTATCCTTGCTCCCACTATAAGTGCCAAACAAAAGCATACAAGCTGTCAGTATCTAAAAAAAAAAAATCATGAAATGGTTTAAAAAGTCTTATTAGGGAAGTGATAAACTGAACTATCGCCAAGGTTTGGCTCTATTTTCTCCTCTTGGATGTAATTGGTTACTTATTTTCAAAGTTGGAATCCTTCACATTCTTGCAGATGCTACACTATACAGAAACACTTTAAAACTGACCCTGAAGCCACCAAGAAGATTAAGCAGTGATTTGAACATTTTTTACTAAGGTTAGTGTATTTGAAATGAAACAAAATAAATGCATTTGGTTAAAACTCTATCTCTTCAGTGAATTGTTTTAATAACAATGCTAGTGCCAGTGAGTTTTGAATGTACTTAGAAGAGTGTACAAATACACACCAAAATTGTGTAATAGCCCTTGGTCACTTGGGGCTAAGTGGATAGTGCCAATGCCAAGCATTCCAGCCTGTATTTTACCCTGAAATCACAAACTCATTTGACAGTTAGAACGTGAGTTCAAGTGTGCCTTGGCAGATAGACAATCTGGCACATGTTTAGCAAGAAATGATACTGGGTAGAATCACTAGATGGAACAGAAGAGTGGTTAGCCTAATTTCTACTTTGACTTCTTGATAAAGAGTAAGTTCTTTCAGGAATTATATTTTAAGAACTGTACTGTTTGGCCCTGACAGTCTCAGGCCAAGTGTTTCAGCTGCAAATTCCAGCTACCATCTGACTCATACCTGCTCATTTTTAGCCTTTTGCATGCCCAGTCACTATGCATTTTTACATCCTCATTCAATATGACTCTGATTGCATTAGGTGCATGGGGACTGAAGTAATATAAAATCAAAGAAAACAACTTGCAAAGCTAGGGGTTTGGAAATCTTCAAAGCTCCAAACATTTGACTACTCAAATGTCTTTTGTCATTGTTGCTATGTTTTTTCTGTTACCTGCTGATCATATCTACGACACAATATTTGTGGCTTTTAAATCTGAAAAGTAAGGCTTTTTAAAAATGAGTAGAGTTTGATGGAAGGGACATTTTCTTCTCAATTTGGTCACCTTGATTTTGCCACTTGGTTTAACACAAGGAGAATGTACCTCAAATTTGAAGTTGGCTATCTCATTTTGATAAAATAACAATTCTCTGGAGTGACTTCACAAAGCGAGGAAAGGGTAAGTGAGACACATCCCAGGGGCCCACATTCCCACCATAGAATCATGAAATCCTGGCCACAGGAGAGTCCCCCCCCCCACCCCAACAAGTCTCCCAACCCATGAAACTAACACAGGGAGCTTCCAGGAGGCTGTGGGACAGAGCTTCTCCATGGAGGGAGTTCAGGCTGAGTCCCACACCCTTTCTGAGACCTTTCTTAGACCTAATGTGGCCACAGCAGGGCACCATTTTCAAACCTAGCCTTTGGCAGGCTACACTGGGGCACAGCAGTGTGGGAATTGAGGTATTATAGAAACGTGGGCTTTTGCTGCTGAAACTGGGGCATAACCTTGGAGCAGTCATGCAGCTGGGGCTGAGAAGCAAGTGAGATGTAGGTTACAGCTTCTGGTGACGGGAAGCAAGCATTACTGGAACTGAGACTGTGATGCCAGTGCAAGTTTCCACTGGAACTTAGTCGTAAGCTAAGTAAGGTCTCTAGCAGCTGGGGCTGAGGCACAAGCTATGAACATGTTATCACCACCAGGGCTGGGGGGCAAGCCCCACTGGCACTACAGCATGAGAGGGATATGCATTCCCCACTTGCCAGCCTGGGCTGTGGCCATCGAGGCCAGCCCCACTCACCCCAGTGGCAGGGCCTCAACACAGCTGCTATTGCCCCTCACTTGAGCACTCTGTTTGTGACCTGAGTATTACCCTATCCCTGCCCACCATGGCTGGTACCTGATCTCACCACTGGGGTGGTAGGAGGGGGTTCTGAGCATAAGCCTGCAAAGCCTAGCTTTATTCTCCTCTTAGGTAGAGCACATAGCCTGGGCTCCTGGGGATTGCCGAACCCAATCCACCATGTTGGGCACTTGAGCACTCCTCCCAGGGGCCTGAGGCTGAGCCTAAACTCCCAGCTATTACCATCTCAGCTGTCAACTACCTACAAGCACCACCCATGGGCCTGGAGACTTTCCCACCCAGCTAATTGCAGCCACTGCCAACATCACTGTACATCACTTGGAACCCAGAGAATTATCCTGCCACTGCTACTGTCATTGCCCATACCACACTGGCTTCCTAAGGCCAGGGAACTCACCCACCCACCTGGTCCATGGCTGCTATAATTGGCACCTGAGCAAGCCATCTGGAGATCCAAGAATCTGCCCACTGGCAGCTACGAACCATGTGACCAGTGGAAACTCCCATGAGGCACAAAGACAGGCATGCTTAGTCCACTGTTACCACCACTGGGGACTGAAGACTGGCCCACCTGGCATTTCTGTCCTCAGCACAACCTCACCATAGTCTCTGCTAGTAACTGCACCCTAACCCACTAAGGAAATCACAGATACCACTGATGCTGTTTATGCCCCCCAAAATCCTACAGAGATTACACTCTATACTACTGCACATACCCAGAATCAAAGTGAAAGTGCCCTGGCCAACAAATATCATATCCATATCTTCAGAAAAAGGACTTCCTCTATGAACATAAATTCAAAAGTAGGAACAAGTGACTATTACAGCAGATGCACAAACATCAATGTAAGGACACAGGAAACATAAAAAAGCAAGAAAATATGACACCTCTAAAGGAACACGACAATTCTCCAGCAATAGATCTTAACCAGAAAGAAATTCTTGAAATCCAAGATAAATAATTCAAAATATTGACATAAAATAAGCTCAGTGAGATACAAAATAATTCAGAAAAAATACATGTAAATCAAGAAAAAATTCAGAACATGAATGAGAAATTTAGCAAAGACAGATATTTTTTAAAAAAGAATCAAATGGAAATTCTGGAACTAAAGAATTCATTAAAAAACAAAACACATGAAAACTTCAATGATAGACCAGATTAAGCAGAAGAAAGGAACTCAGAACTTGAAGACAGGATTTTTTGAAATCATCTATCTAGAAAAAAATAAAGAAAAAAGACAAAAGAATGAGCAAAACTTTCATGATATTTAGGATAACATAAGCAAAAGAATATTTGAATTATTGGTGTCCATGAGAGCAAAGAGAAAATGAAAGTATTATAAAAGTTATTTAGTAAATTAATAGATGAAAACTTGCCAAGTCAAACAAGACATTTAGACATTTGGATATAGGAAATTCAGAGATTCCCCAGGCAAGTAAAATGCAAAAAGGACTTCTCCATGCCACATCATGATTCGATTTTCTAAAGTCAAAGATAAAACAGCAAGTGAAAAGCATCTAGTAATTTATAAAGGAAACTACGTCAGGCAGCAGTGGATTTCTCAGTAGAAACTTTATAGACCAGAAGAGGATGGGATGATACATTCAGTGCTGAAAGGAAAAAAAAAAAAAAAAAAAAACTGATAGTTACAAATACTATATCCAGCAAAATTATCCTTCCTAAATGAAGAAAAGTAATATTCTTTTCCAGAGAAGCAAATGCTGAGAGAATTGATTATCACTATACTGGTCCAATAAGAAATGCTCAAGGAATCCTAAAACTGGAAGTGAAAGGGTGACATTTACCATCACAAAAACACATGAAAGTATGAACTTCACTGGTAAAGCAATCACAGAGAGCAGAAAAAAAAGGTACTCAAATGGTTCTACTACAGAAGTCCACCAAACCACAACAATAAGCAATAAAAGAAAAAAAAAGGAACAAAGAATGTACAAAATAACCAGAAAACAAGGACAATATGACAGGAACAGAGTCTCACATACCAATAACCTTAAATACAAATGGATTAAATTTTCTACTTAAAAGATAGATGAAGGAATTCTAAAAATTATCCAAGTATATACTCCTTATAAGAAATTCACCTTACCAGTAAAGACACATGTAGACTGAAAGTAAAGTGATAGAACAAGATATTCTATACAAATGGAAACCAAAAGCAAGCAGCAGGAGCTACACTTATGTCAGATAAAATAGAATTTAAATCAAAACTAGTAAAAAAAAGGAAAAAGAAGGTCACTATATAATGATAAAGGGATCAATCCAGCAGGAGTGCATAACAATTTCAAATATATATGCACCCAACACAGGAGTACCCAGATTTACAAAACAAATATTACTAGATGTAACGAGAGATAAATTGCAATATGATAATAGTGAGGAACTTCCACATCCCTTTCTCAGAGTCAGACATTATCTAAACAGAAAACAAAGAAAAAAATGGATTTAAACTGGACTCTACACTGAATGAACTGAACAGACATTTACAGAACATTCTATCCAACAACTGCAGAAGATATATTCTTTTCATCAGCACAGGGACATTCTCCAGATTAGACCATAGGTTAGGTCAAAAAACAAGTCTCAAAACAATTTTTTAATTGGAATAATATTAAATACACAGTGAAATAAAACTAAAAACTAACACCAAGAGAAACTTGGGAACTATACATGGAAATTAAGTAACATGTTCCTGAATGACCATTGAGTCAAGGAAGAAATTAAGATAGAAATCAAAAATTCTTAAAACAAATGAAAATGGAAACATAACATACCAAAACCTGTGGGATACAGTAAAAGTTCAGAGGGAAGTTTATAGCAGTAAATGCATACATCAAAAAATAGAAAGATTACAAATTAATGATCTAACAATGCACCTCATGGAACTAGAAAAACAAGAACCAAACTCCAAATTAGCAGAATAAAAAAAAACAAAGATAACAACAGAATTAAATGAAATAGAGACTTAAAAAAATACAAAGGATCAATGATGAGAAGTTTTTCTTTGGAAAACTAAACAAGATTGATCAAACACTAGCTAGTCTAAGAAGAAAGAAAACTCAAACAAAATCAAAAATAAAAAAGAAGATATTACAACTATATGCCATGAACAACTATTTGCTGACAAACTGGAAACCTAGAGGAAATTGATAAATTCCTGAAGACACAAAACCTACCAATATTGAATCAGGAAGAAATAGAAAACCTGTACAGACCAATAATGAGCAACAAGATTGAATCAGTAGTAAGTCTCCCCACAAAAAAAAAGCCCAGGACCAGATGAACAGATGAATTCACAGCCAATTCTATCAAATGTACAAAGAAGAACTAACACCAGTCATTCTGAAACTATTCCAAAAAATTGAAGAGGAAAGAATTCTCCCTAACTCATTCTACAAGGCCAGCATCAACCTGATACCAAAGCCTGACAAGGACACCCACACACTCACACATACACCCTACAGGCCAATATCCCTGATGAACACAGATGTAAAAATCCTTACCAAAATGCTAGAAAACTGAATCTAGCAGCACATCAAAAAGTTAATTTACTGCAATCAAGTGAGTTTCATCCCAGGGATGCAAGGATGGATCAACACATGCAAATCAATAAATGTGATTCACCACATCAACAAATGAAGAACAAAAACTATATGATCACCTCAATAGATGCACAGCGTTTAGAAAATTCAACATTTCTTCATGACAAAAACTCTCAACAAACTAGGCATAGAAGGATCATACCTCAAAATAATAAATAGGCTTACATGACAAACCCACATCTAACATCATACTGAATGGGGAACAGTTGAAGGCTTTTTCTGTAAGAACCAGAACAAAACAAGAACGCCCACTTTCACCACTCCTATTCCACATAGTACTGAAAGTTCCGGCTAGAGGAATCAGATAAGAGAAAGAAATAACAGGCATCCAAATTGGAAAAGAAGAAGTCAAACTGTCCCTTTTTGTTTGATATGATTTTGTATCTCAAAAAAACTAGCAGCTCCACCCAAAACTCTTAGATTTGATAAATGTATTCAGTAAAGTTGCAGGATACAAAATCAGTGTGTACAAATCAGTAGAGATTCTATATACCAATAATGGTCTAGCCAAGAAAGAAATATCTTAAAAAATTAAAGACCTAGAAATAAATCTAACCAAGGAGGTGAAAGAGCCTGTGCTCATCAGAAGAATTAATTTTGTTAAATATCATTAATGGCCATATTGCCCAAAGGAATCTACAGATTCAATACAATCCCTACCAAAATACCAATGACATTCTTTACAAGATAAGAAAAACAATCCTAAAATTCATATGGAACCAAAAATAGCCTTAATAGCAAAAAGAAACAAACTGTAGGCATCACATAACCTGACTTCAAAATATAGTACAAGGTTATAGTAACCAAAATTGCATGGTATTGGTATAAAAATAGACACAGACCAATTGCACAGAATAGAGAACCGAGAAGTAAAGCAACTTATTTACAACCAACTCATCTTCAACAAAACTGATGGGAACTTATACTGGGGAAAGGACACCCTTTTTAATAAATAATGCTGGCAAAATTTGATAGTTGCATGCAGAAGAATGAAACTGGACCACTATGACTCACTATATACAAAAGTTAACTCAAGAGATATTAAAGACTTAAACATTAGACCTCAAACTATAAAAATACTTGAAGAAAACCCAGGGAAAACTCTCCTGGACATTGAACTAGGCAGAGTTTATAACTAGGACCTCAAAAGCACAGGCAACAACAACAACAAAAATAAACAAATGGGACTTAATTGAACCAAAAAGCTCCTGCACAGCCAAAGAAATAATTGATAGAGTGAAAAGGCAACCTGTTGAAAGGGAGAAAATATTTGCAAACTATTCATCTGACAGGCGACCAATATTCAGAATATACAAGGAACTCAAACTACTGTACAGGAAAAATAGCAAATAATCCCATTAAAAGTAGACAAAGATATGAATAGACATTTTGCAAAAGAAGACATACACATGGCCAACAGGTATATGAAGAAATATTCAGTGTCACTAATTACCACAAAAATGCAAATCAAAACCACAAGAGAGATAATCATATTCCAGTCAGAATAGCTGTTTTTAAAAATATATAAAATATACAAATACATAAAAAATTACAAAAAATAATGAATGTTGGTGAGGATGCAGAGAAAGGGGATCTCTTATACACTGTTGGTGGGAATGTTAACTAGTATAGCCACTAGGGAAAACAGTGGGAAAGTTCCTCAAAATCTAAAAATAGAATTGCCACTTAATCCAGTAATCTCACTGCTGGACATCTACCTCCCAAAAAAAAAATTTGGGGGGGATAAATTTTTTTATCCAAAGGGATACCCTGCACTTCCATGTTTATTGCAACACTATTCACAATAGCAAAAACATGGAATCAACCTAAGTGTTCAACAATGGATGAACAGATTTTTTAAATGTGGCATATAGATATAGATATAGATATATGCACAATGGAATACTATTCAGCCATAAAAAAGAATGAAGTCATGTAATTGGCAGCAACATGGATAGAACTGGAGGTTATTATCTTAAGTGAAATAAGTCTGGCCCAAAAAAGACAAATACCACATGTGCCCACTTATATGTGGGAGCTAAAAAACTTGGTCACACAAAGATAGATAGAGGAAAGATAGATAACAAAAACTATGAAAAGTGAGTGAGGGAGGAGAAGGGAGGATGAAGGCAAAGGTGTTAAAAGGTACAAATATACAGTTTGGTGGGAGGGATAAATTTAATGTCTGATAGCACAGTAGGGTGACTATAGTTAACAAAAATGCATTGTACTCAGGTGACAAACATCCTTAATACCCTGGCTTGATCACTATGCATTTCATATATGTAACAATATTTCATATGTATCCCATACATTTGTACAAATCAATAAATAAATAATTCTCCTTGCTTGTTTTTGTGATTTGTCAGTGTTGGCGTACTTTTTCTCAAAGGGCTAGGTAGTAAATAATTTAAGCTTTGCAGGTCATGTCATTTCTGTCATAACCACTCAGCTCTGTTGCTGAAGTGCAGAAATAGCCACTGACAATAGGTAGACAAATGAGCACAGCTATCCAGTATGATTTTATTTACAAAATCATGTGGTGAGCTGGATTTGGTCTTCACACTGTGATTAGGCAAACTCTAGGTTATAGTAAATTATATGATTTGAAAATAAAATGCTTAAAAAAATCCTAAGCTTTAAAAGTCATTTTGCTGGACTTTCAGAAGGATTCCATAGAATTAGTTTTGCAAAAACAGCTATTTGTAAGTTTATTTCAATTTATGGTATATATGGAGATATATTAAGGTGATTTGGTGTGAACCAAAAGAAAAAAAATCTACCATTATTCTTTTCATTTAACAAATTATAAGGGAGTCTAAGAATAACTCTTGCAGATATTACAAAATAAATGGAACTGATTTGTCAATGCCAAAAGCCAGAAGTGATCAATTTAGATCACGACAGTATGGAAGTCTACTAAATGTAATGAATTATCCAGCTCATTAATTTAGGATTTGGCTAGTGTTGTGAGAACTTCTCCAGTTATTGATACTCTCATTTGCATTTTGGTGAATATAAAGATAACTTTTCATTAGAACTGACCTCTGAGATCTTGAAAAAAGCATTCCCAGGCAAGATGGATGAATAGTAACAGCTCCAGTCTGCAACTCACAGCGAGACCAACTCAGAAAGCAGGTTCAACTGAGGTACCTGGTTCATCTCATTGGGACTGATTAGACAGTGGGTGCACCCCACGGAGGGCTAGCAGAAGCAGAGTAGGTCATTTTCTCACCCAGGAAGCACAAGGGGCCAAGGAACTCCCTCCCCTAGCTAAGGGAAGCCGTGAGGGACTGTGCCATGAGGGACAGTGCTATCTGGCCCAGATATTATGCTTTTCCCATGCTGTTCACAACCCACAGACCAGGAGATTCCCTCATGTGCCTACACCACCAGGGCCCTGGGATTTAAGCCCTGGTTTGGGCATACACCAAGCTAGCTGCAGGAGGTTTTTTTTCATACCCCAGTGGCACCTGGAATGCCAGCGAGAGAGAACCATTCACTCTTCTGGAAAGAGGGCTAAAGCCAGGGAATCAAGTAGTCTTGTTCCATGGTCCCACCCCCACAGAGCCAAGCAAGCTAAGATCCACTGGCTTGAATTCTCACTACCAGCACAGAAGTCTGAAGTTGACCTGAGATGCTCAAGGTTGGTAGGGGGAGGGACGTCTGCCATTACTGAGGCTTGAGTAGGTGGTTTTCCCTTCACAGTGTTAAGAAAGCCACCAGGAAGTCAGACTAGGTGGAACCCACCACAGTGCCACAAAGCCACTGTAGCCAGACTGCCTCTCTAGATTCCTCCTTTCTGGGCAGGGCATCTCTGAAAAAAGGCAGCAGCCCCAGTCAGGGCTTACAGATAAAACTACCATCTCCCTAGGACAGAGCACCTGAGGGAAGGGGCAGCAGTGGGCACAAATTAAGCAGACTGAAACATTCCTAACTGCCGGCTCTGAAGAGAGCAGCAGATCTCCCAGCAGAGTGCTCAAGCTCTGCTAAGGCACAGACTGCCTCCTCAAGTTGGTCCCTGACCCCTGGGCCTCCTGATGGGGAGACACCTCCCAGCAAGAGTGGACAGACACCTCATAGAGGAGAGCCCTGGCTGACATCTGGCAGGTGTCCCTCTGGGACGAAGCTTCCAGAAGAAGGAACAGGCAGCAATCTTTGCTGTTCTGCAGCCTCTGCTAGTAATACCCAGGCAAACAGGGTCTGGAGTGGACCCCCAGCAAACTCCAACAAACCTGCAGAAGAGGAGCCTGACTGTTAGAAGGAAAATTAACAAACAGAAATCAATAGCATCAACATCCACGAAAAGGATAACCATGCAATAACTTCATTTGAAGGTCACCAACAGCAAAGACCAAAGGTAGATAAATCCACAAATATGAGGAAAAACAAGTGCAAAAAGGCTGAAAATTCCAAAAACCAGAATGCCTCTTCTCCTCCGAAGGATCCCAACTCCTTGCCAAAACTGGATGGAGAATGAGTTTGATGAATTGACAGAAATAGGCTTCAGAAGGTGGTAATAACAAAATCCTCTGAGCTAAAGGAGCATGTTCTAACTCAGGGCAAGGAAGCTAAAAACCTTAATAAAAGGTGAGAGGAATTGCTAACTAGAATAACCAGTTTAGACAAAAACATAAATGACCTGATGGAGCTGAAAAACACAGCTCAAGAACGTCGTGAAGCATACACAAGTATCAATAGCTGAAACGATCAAGTGGGAAAAAAGGATATGAGAGATTGAAGATCAACTTAATGAAATAAAGCGTGAAGACAAGATTAAGGGGAAAAAACGAAAAGGAATGAACAAAGCCTCCAAGAAATATAGGACTATGTGAAAAGACCAAACCTACATTTGATTGGTTTACCAGAGAGTGATGGGGAGAATGGAACCAAGTTGGAAAACACTCTTCAGTGTATTATACAAGATAACTTCCCCAACATAGCAAGGCAGGCCAACATTTAAATTCAGGAAATACAGAGAACACCACAAAGATACTCCTCAAGAAGAGCAGCCCCAAGACACATAATCATCAGATTCACCAAGGTTGAAATGAAGGAAAAAATGTTAAGGGCAGCCAGAGAGAAAGGCTGAGTTACTCACAAAGGGAAGTCATTCAGACTAACAGCAGATCTCTCTGCAGAAATCCTACAAGCCAGGAGAGAGTGGGAGCCAATATCCAAGATGCTTAAAGAACAGAATTTTGAACCAGCAATTTCCTATCCAGACAAACTAAGCTTCATAAGTAAAAGAGAAAAAAAATTCTTGACAGACAATCAAAGGGTGAGAGACTTGGTCACCATCAGATCTGCTGTACAAGAGCTCCTGAAGGAAGCATAAAATATGGAAAGGAAAACCAATACCAGTCACTGCCAAAACAAACCAAAATGTAAAGACTATCAACACTATGAAGAAACTGCATCAACTAATGGGCAAAATAACCAGCTAACATAATGACAGGATCAAATTCACACACAACAATATTAATCTTAAATGTAAATGGACTAAATACCCCAATTAAAAGGCACAGATAGGCAAATTGGATTAAAAAAGTCAAGACCCGTCAGTGTGCTGTATTCAGGAGACCCATCTCATGTGCAAAGACACACATAGGCTCAAAATAAAGGGATGGAGGAAGATCTACCAAGCAAATGGAAAACAGAAAAAAGGCAGGGGTTGCAATACTAGTCTCTGATAAAACAGACTTTAAACCAACAAAGATCAAAAGAGACAAAGAAAGGCATTACATAACGGTAAAGGTATCAATGCGACAAGAAGAGCTAATGATCCTAAATATACATGCACCCAATACAGAAGCACCCAGATTCATAAAGCAAGTTCTTAGAGAACTACAAAGAGACTTAGACTCCCACACAATAATAATGGGAGACTTTAACACCCCACTGACAACATTAGACAGATCAAGGGGACAGAAAAATAACAAGGATATTCAGGAATTGAACTCGGCTCTGGACCAAGTAGACCTAATAGACATCTACAGAACTCTCCACACCAAACCAACAGAATATACATTCTTCTCAGCACCACATCACATTTATTCTAAAATTGCCCACATAATTGGAAGTAAAACACTCCTCAGCAAATGCAAAAGAATGGAAATCATAACAGTCTCTCAGACCACAGTACAATCAAATCAGAACTCAGCCTTAAGAAACTCACTCAAGGCTGGGCACAGTGGCTCATGCCTGTAATCCCAGCACTTTGGGAGGCTGAGGTGGGCGGATCACGAGGCTGGGAGATAGAGACCATCCTGACTAACATGATGAAACCCCATCTCTACTAAAAATACAAAAAATTAGCCGGGCATGGTGGCGGTCGCCTGTAGTCCCAGCTACTCGCTTTGCCAAGACAATCCTAAATCAAAAGAACAAAGCTGGGTGCATCACACTACCTGACTTCAAACTATACTACAAGGCTACAGTAACCAAAACAGCATGATACTGCTACTAAAACAGAGATATAGACCAATGGAACAGAACAGAGCCCTTGGAAATAATACCACACATCTACAACCATCAGATCTCTGACACACCTGACAAAAACAAGAAATGGGAAAGGATTCTCTATTTAATAAATGGTGCTGGGAAAACTGGCTAGCCAAATGTAGAAAGCTGAAACTGGATCCCTTCCTTACACCTTATACAAAAATTAATTCAACATGGATTAAAGACTTAAATGGTAGACCTAAAGCCATAAAAACCCTAGAAGAAAATGTAGGCAATACCATTCAGGACATGGGCATGGGCAAGGACTTCATGACTAAAACACCAAAAGCAATGGCAACAAATGCCAAAATTGACAAATGGGATCTAATTAAACTAAAGAGCTTCTGCACAGCAAAAAGAAACTACCATCAGAGTGAACAGGCAACCTACAGAATGGGAGATAATTTTTACAATGTACCCATCTGACAAAGAGCTAATATCCAGAATCTACAAAGAACTTAAACAAATTTACAAGAAAAAAATCAAATGACCCCATCAAAAAGTGGGCAAAGGATATGAACAGATGCTTCTCAAAAGAAGACATCTATGCAACCAATAGACACATGAAAAAATGCTCATCATCACTGGCCATCAGAGAAATGCAAATCAATACCACAATGAGATACCATCTCACACCAGTTAGAATGGCGATCATTAAAAAGTCAAGAAACAACAGGTGCTGGAGAGGATATGTAGAAATAGAAACACTTTTACACTGTTGGTGGGACTGTAAACTAGTTCAACCCTTATGGAAGACAGTGTGGCAATTCCTCAAGGATCTAGAACTAGAAATACCATTTGACCCAGTCATCCCATTACTGGGTATATACCCAAAGGGTTATAATCATGCTGCTATAAAGACACATGCACACATGTGTTTATTGCAGCACTATTCACAACAGCAAAGATTTGGAACCAAGCAAAATGCCCATAAATGATAGACTTCATTAAGAAAATGTGGTACATATACACCATGGAATACTATGCAGCCATAAAAAAGGATGAGTTCATGTCCTTTGTAAGGACATGGATGAAGCTGGAAATCATCATTCTCAGCAAAGTATCACAAGGACAGAAAACCAAACACCGGATGTTCTCACTCATAGGTGGGAGTTGAACAATGAGAACACTTGGACACAGAATGGGGAACATCACACACTGGGGCCTGTCATAGGGTAGGGGGAGAAGGGAGGGATAGCATTAGGAGATATACCTAATGTAAATGATGAGTTAATGGGTACAGCACACCAACATGGCACATGTATACATATGTAACAAACCTGCACGTTGTGCACATGTACCCTAGAACTTACAGTATAAAAAAAAAATTTATTCTGCCCATTGCAATATATCCAATCAAATCCAACACATTTCCCCTCTTTTAATTTAAAACTTTATCTCCTTGTGTATTTTAGGTATTAACTCCTTATCAGATGTATGCTTTGAAAATGTATTCTCCCATTCTGTAGGGTCTCTTCACTGCTGATTTTTTTTATTTTATTTTGTTGTGCAGCAGTTTTGTAGTTGGGTGTAATCCCATTTGTCTATTTTTGCTTTTGCTGCCTGTGCTTTTGGGGTCTTATGCAAAACAAATCTTTGTTCATACCAATGCCATGGAGCTTTCCCCTTATGTTCTTTAAAATGGCTTTACAGTTTCAGATCTTACACAGTCTATTTGAGTGGATTTTTGTATATGATGTGATAAGAGATTCTAACTTCATTTTTCTACATGTGGATATTCAGTTTTCTCAATATTCATTATTGAAGAGACTATCCTTTCCACATTGTGTGTTCTTGGCATTGTAGCATCCATAATATATGAGGAACTCAAACAACCCAATAATAAAAAGACAAATAATCTGATTTGAAAATGGGTTAAGGACCTGAATAAACATTATCAACAGATACATAAATGGCCAAAAAGTATTTGAAAACAATGCTCGACATCCCTAATCATCAGGGAAAGGCAAATTAAAGCCGCAGTAAGATATCTCATACCTGTTAGCATGGCAACTCTCTAAAAAGATGAATGCTAACAGTTGTTGGTGAGGATGTGGAGAAAAGGGAATCTTTGTACATTACTGGTGGGAAAGTGAATTAGTACATCCTGGAAAACAGTGTGAAGGTTCCTCAAAAAATTAAAAATAGAACTACCATATGACACAGCAATTCCACTGCTGGATATATACCTGAAGGAAATGAAATTGGTATGTTGAAGAGATATCTGCATTCCCATGTTCATCGCATTACAACATAACCATGAGATAGGGAATTAACTAGTTTTGTCAACAGATGAATGAACAAAGAGAAAATGCTGTCATTTACAACAACATTGATTAACCTGGAGAACATTATAGAAAGATAAACACTATATGATCTCACTTATATGTGGAGTGTAAAAAATTTCCAAGTCACATAAATGGAGAGTAAAATAGTAATTACCAGTGTCTGGAGGATGGGGGATTGGAAAGATATTAGTCAAAAGACCCAAAATTTGAGTTACATAGGGGAAATAAGTTTAAGGGATCTATTGCATATTATAGGGACTACAGTTAAAAATAGGCTATATATTGGAAAATTGCTGATAGTAGATATTAAGTGTTCTCACCACACACAAAAATGCTAAGTATGTGAGGAATAGATATGTTAATTAGCTTGATTTAGCCATTCCACAATATAAACATATATCAAAACATTATGTTGTATTCCGTAAATACATACATTTTTTTCTGTCAATTTAAGTAAATGAATATTTTTAAATTAAAATATTTTTTAAAACTTTATCTCCTAGAAATAATCAAATTCAAACATCTGTATCATAAGTCAGCAACCTTTTTCGCAGCTCCCTTTGCCTTCTCATTAGTGACCAATTCTTTCATAGCGCTCATGTATAAGAGAGAGGGGATAGGGCATTAGATTTTAAAACAAAGATGTGGGGATGGATCTGTTCACTCCTCATTTAAATACGCAGCTGCTCCAAGGCTGAAGGAACTCAAACTTTGCTCTTTCAGAGGAAGCTGACACTGACACTTTTATGTGGCACACGAGAGGATCTGCACCCTTCTTAAAGCCTCCTGCTGTTGGTTTACAGAGACCCCATTGTGTCTACCAACCCTATACTGGACCCCAGAGCAGCAGTTCACTCCACAGCGTCTGGGAGGAGTTGTCATTCAGAAAACTCAAGAAAAGAGGTGAGTTTCTTCCCTGGATTTGACAAAAAGAAGGGAGAAGGGCAAGAGTGGGGGAAAACAGAAAGAGTGTGACTTTGAATTTGGCAACCAAAGAACGTAATCTACTTTTGTTCTCAGCTGTGAGAAATCTCCTTTTGACACTTCCAACTTAGCCTCGGATAAGGTGCTGATAATCATCAAAAGAACGGGCGCGGTAAGCCTGTAATTTTTGGGAGCGGATGTCAGAGATCGAGACCTCCTGGCTAACACGGTTGAAACCCCGTCTCTACTAAAAAATACAAAAAACTTAGGTGGCGGGCGCCTCCCAGGGGAGGCTGAGGCAGGAGAATGGCCTAAACCCGGGAGGCGGAGCTTGCAGTGAGCTGAGATCCGGCCACTGCACTCCAGCCTGGGCGACAGAGCCAGACTCAGTCTCAAAAAAAAAAAAAAGAGCAGAGGAAACGACATCTCTACATCACATTTCATATCACCAAGTACATATAACAGTGGTGAGGAAATTATATCTTTTTCAGAACCTTGTAATTCTGCCACATGAAATCAATTTTAAAACTTTGTTTAGTGTCTACTATACATGAAGCATTATATAAAATTTTACAAATATTATTTCATTTAAAATTTAAGGCAGTTACCTGAGACGATATTTTATTCCCATTTTACACATGAAACAGAGGATCAAAGAAAAATAATTGTAGCTTATTCAAAGTCATGTAGGTAGTAAGCACTGGGTATGAATTACATATTCTCTGTCTCTGCCCGTTCTCTCTCTATATCTCCCTCTCTAGCTCTCTGTTCCTTCCTCCCATTCTTGCTCTTCTCATACCTCCAAAGTTTCTGAGTTGTGTCATTTTTGTCCTAATGTACATACCACATTCTACTGCAGCGTTAGTAGAATAGTGTCACCATGAAATTATAACAAACTCAGACGAGGCTACTATTTGACAAAGTAAGACTTCAAATCAAGGACATAGGCAGAAGGCCAGCAGGCAGAATGTAGTCTGAAGACCTGCCTTGTTTTAGCAACATGATGCTTCATTTGATTTTTCAATGGTTTTAGGTAGGTTGTCCACTTGCCAGTTTTTATATTCTACCACTCCCTTCTGATTCACACTCGTGTTCTCCACAAACCCTCTTCCAACACAGCTTCTGAAAGCATTTGAGCTTGGAACTCCTGCTTACAATCAGTCACGCAACTACCAGTCCTTTAGTTTGTCTGATTTAAAATCATTTTCTATTCCTACTGAGAAAACAAGCTTTCAGTTGGAAGAGAATATGGTAAGTCTAAGAAAGAAATACACATGGAAGTATCTCAAATAAATGTTTGGGTAGGGAGAATTTAGACTTAAAACCAAAAACCAACATAGCTTCTTAAATAAGAACAACTGAGTAAACATGGACACTACACCAACTGTTAAAGGTTAAACCTGTATCCAAGTCACAAACATCAAAGGCAAACAACACAACTAAAATTATTAATTTCATCTTACCTTTGCTTGGTGTAAGATGTGGGGTGTCCTAATATGTAGATCTATCTCTGCATGACAGTTCAGATTCATGTGCAAGAATAATTCAAATCTTCCAACAGGTTAAACCAGATGTAAGAAACATTCTCTGTCTAGATTTGAAGTGCAACAGCCCTGCTTCCAGTGATGTCTGGTTTAACCTCTGACCGATAGACAGAGAGGACTCTTCAGATGTTGAGTATCTCTCAACATGCAGTAGCTAGACTATCTGCAGCAAGATCATTTGCTAAAATACAGATTCCTAGGTTCCCCAGGCCATCTCAGTTGGAGTCTCAAAGTATGATTCTGGACTATGTTTTTTAACAAATGCTACCATATAATTTTGTGATCACTTAAACTTGGGAAACACTAATTTAGATTTATGCCATAGGTCCTCCTACCTCGTCTCATTTGTTCTTGACTCCCATCCTTCTTGGAACATTAGTTTTTTTTTCCAGATTCCTCTTATTTAGCTGAATCTCGGGTACATGCTCTTTCTGGCTGGTTCTATCTTATTGCTGCCCAATCTTTAGCATAACAACATGGTTATATTTTACAATTGCTTATACTCTCCATTCTCTGGACTCATATTGAAATACCTAACTGGCCTGTTAAGTTGTCAGGAGTAGTACCTATGAGTGTAGAAGATACAAACTGAGATGCTTTAAATAGCTATTCCTTATAAAATGGTGGAAGAAAACAATTTCCAAACTAAACAAAGGAAAGTCATTTGACAAATAAAATAGATCAGGCACAGACACTAAATAAATAATTTACTCACCTCTGAGAAAACAAAACAACAATTTGATTGGGTTTTGTGCCTGCCAACTTTTAAACCTTTATAAATAGTAATTTATTTTATGGTTTACTCCATTGAATACCTGCAATAAACAAGCAAATATAGCATTACATTTGCCTGGCTTTCCTAACATGGCCATAGAACAAATGAGCTGTTGGGCTGCCATGTATATATCTTTCTAAAATAGATTAAAATATATGTAAATAATTCTGTCTCCTGAGCTTAGGCAGCATGCAAAGATGCTTAAGAATGATCACAATAATGCAAAATTCATGACAACTCATTTGCTATAATAGCAACTCTGAGTCACAACGAAGAATTTAAGGATGCCTATGAGAAACAATTTCCATAGGAGAGTAACCTATGAGTACAAAATGTTTAAAGTAATGAAGTTCTCTGTTAAGTTCAATAGCATAAGGGCAATGCTATCACTTCCTCCTAGGCAGCCAATTGTAATGCAGGCCTCTCCGGAGATCTGAAATACACGGAGTTTGCTAAACACGGCATTTTGTGAAAGTCTCAAAATTGTGGAGAATCCCCAGTGGCAGTGAAAAGGTTGCTTATTTTCCCAAAGTCACATCCCATTAGAACACACACCATTCCACATCAATTGAACAAATACTGACTCTGCAAACAAAACAAATCATGATAAAGAATGACAGTATGTAGAGAAGCAAAATATCTTATTTAAAGAATAGGATTCAACCCTTTTAGAAGGTAACTTGAAAAGAGCATTCAAAATTTTGGATGCATATGTCTTTTGATCTCATAATTCTGTTTGAAATGTACTAGCACTAAGGAATAACAGATCAATTAAAGATGCATATACAAAGCCATTCATTTCAACATGATTTGCAATAAAAACACCTTGAAACATTTTAAATTTCCATCAACACAAAATAGTTTAAATAAAGTATAGTATATATTCTGTTGTGTGGCCTTAAAAAACAACATTATATGTATTGATTGGAAAGATATCCAACAAATAAGAAAAAGTTCATTACAAAATATTACCATATTATGTTTATACTTGTGTATAAAAGAATTATAGACATATGTATATAATGCTTACACATGAATGGCTTAAAAGAGTTACCCATGATTATCTCTGGAGTTGCAAATTAGGGACCTGAAAGACTTGGGAGCTTTTACTCACTATTTCATATCTTCTGTACTATTTTAGTGTTTTTTTTGTTTCGTTTTGTTTTGTTTTTTACTATTAGCCTATATCAATTTGAAATACAATTAAAGGTCAAAAATGTTTATATCACACAGTGTGGGTAATGGTATACAAATCCTCATACATTTTTAGGGAAAGTGTTTATTGCTAGCAGCTCCATGCAAGAAAATTTGGTAGTAGCTTTCAAAATTAAAATTCAGCCCTTCCACATGGCTGGACATGGTGGCTCATGCTTGTGATCCCAACACTTTAGGTGGCCAAGGTGGGAGGATCACTTGAGACTAGGAGTTGGAGACCAGCCTGGGCAACATGGCAAGACTTCATATCTGCAAAAAATAAAAAAAAATTAGCCAGGTGTGATGGTGCACGCCTGTAGTCCCAGTTACTTGGAAGGCTGAGCCCAGGAGGTCAAGGCTGCAGTGAGCTATGTTCATGCCACTGCATTCCAAACTGGGCAACAGAGCGAGACCCTGTCTTGAAAAAATAAAGATAAAAATAATAAAATACATACATTATTTGATCTAGCATTTCCTTCCCTAGAACTTTATCCTACAGCTGTACTGACACATACACAGGATAGTCATTCAGCATTATAAATAAGAGGGAATTATAAATAAATGGGAATCCACACAACTATCCTTCAAGTGTACATAAATCAATGGACTACTATGTAGTTGTTAAAAAGAATCAAAGAGTTCATTTGTGTACTTAAATAAAATAATCAACATGTATTAGATACAAAAAGTAAGCTCAATGGAATGTTACCATTTGTATTAATAGAAAAAAATATAAATGCCCATATCTTTGTAAATGCATAGAAAACTTTATAAAAGACGTATTAAAAAGACTGGAAATTAGTTTCCTCTGGAGATGACCCAGGAAGAGAATGAAGGAACCTTAATTTTACTGTATATACTTTTGTCCATTCCAAATTGTGTGCCATGGGTTTGTATGATTCAAAAAACTAATTTAAACAAATGTTTGACAAGAAACTTTACATAGCAGCCAGGTTTTTATTCCATCTCAATAATAAGGTTTATACATTCATTCATTCATTCGACAAACATTTATCAAAAACTTATCATGTGCCAAGCACAGTCCTAGGTCCTTAGGATATACTTTGCAGTGAAACAAAATCTCCGTCCTTCTGAAGCTTATGTTGAGGGGGAGGGTGCAGGGCAGAGATTAACAATAACAGACATGTAATAAATAATATATTAGATGGTATATAGCATAGTAGACAGTGGTAAGTATCATGGGAGGAAGAAGAGTAGATTAGAGTCAGGGGTATAGGAAATGCAGGGGTCAAGAGTAAAGGACAAGTTGCAATATTCAATAAGGTAGCTGAGGAGGTATCATTGAGAAGGTGAGACTGGAGCAAAGATTTGAAGAAGGTAAATATCTGGTGAGTGTCTAGAGAAAGACTATGTCAGGCAAAACAAACAAACAAACAAACAAAAACAATAAACAAAAAGAAAACACTCAAGCAAAGCCCTTGATGTAGAAAGGTACCTGGTGCATTCAAGAAGCAGGAAGGCCAGTGGCGCTGGTGTGGAATGATTGGCGAGTAGGAGATGAGATTAGAGAAACACCAGGGATCACTTTGGCTAGGACTTTGTACACCATTTTAAGAACTTCATTTTCACTCAAAGGGAAACAGAACTATTGTAGAGTTTGAGCAGAGGCATGATACAATTAGGCTTACCAAGGATCACTCCAACAGCTGCATTAAAAATAGATGGTATCTTTGGAAGGCCGAGGTGGGCGGATCACGAGGTCAGGAGATCCAGACCATCCTGGCTAACACGGTGAAACCCCGTCTCTACTAAAAATACAAAAAATTAGCCGGGTGTGGTGGCAGGCGCCTGTAGTTCCAGCTACTCGGGAGGCTGAGGCAGGAGAATGGCATGAACTCAGGAGGCGGAGCTTGCAGTGAGCCTAGATCGTGCCACTGCACTCCAGCCTGGGCGACAGAGCGAGACTCCATCTCAAAAAAAAAAAAAAAAATACATGGTACCAAAACATCACATATACCCCAGAAGTATATACACCTACAATGTACCCACAAATATTACAAATTTTAAACATTTAAGGGCCAGGTATGGTGGCTCATGCCTGTAACCCCAGCACTTTGGGAGGCCAAGGCAGGAGGATCACGAGGTGAGGAGTTCAAGACAAGCCTGGCCAACATAGTGAAACCCCATCTCTACTAAAAATACAAAAATTAGCTGGGTATAGTGGCACATACCTGTAGTCCCAGCTGCTCAGGAGACTGAGGCAGGAGAATTACTTGAACCTGGGAGGTGGAGGTGGCAGTGAGCCGAGATCATGTCACTGCACTCCAGCTTTGGCAACAGAGTGAGACTTTGTCTCAAAAAATAAATAAATAAATAAATAAATATTTAATAAATAGATGGTAAGGGAAAGGGTAAAAGCAGAGAGAACCACTGCATAACTCAGGTGAGAGATGATGGAGCTCCTAACAGCAGCCATGGTGGTGATGGTGGGAAGTGATAAGATTTGTCTATTTGTTTGAGACAGAGTCTTGCTCCGTCACCCAGGCTGGATTGCAGTGGCACAATCTTGGCTCACTGCAACTTCCGTCTCCCAGGTTCAAGCGATTCCCCTGCCTCAGCCTCCTGAGTAGCTGGGATTACTGGCATGAACCACCAGGCCCAGCTAATATTTGTATTTTTAGTAAAGACGGGGTTTTGCCATGTTGGCCAGGTTGGTCTTGAACTCCTGACCTCAGGTGATCCACCTGCCTCGGCCTCCCAAAGTGTGGGGATTACAGGAGTGAGCCACCATGCCTGGCCAGTGATTTAATGTGAATAATGCCCATGGGACTTTCTGGTGGGCTGGATATGAACTGTGAGAAGAAGAGCCAAAGATGATTCCAAAACTCATCCAACACTTGGAAACTTTCTCACCCACCATCTTCATGTGGCTTGTACAAGATAAATGCAAAGTGGAAAAGTATGATAATAATAGAATGCTAGCTGTCCAAAGGCTTACTTTGTACAAAGAGTAGTGTGGGCTGTTTGTCCTCAGGAAGATAGATAATTCCCATTACTTTGATTTGATTTGGTCTACATATTGTCAGTTTCATTTTAATAAGGCCTCTGTTTCATTTTAATTTTCTTTCATGTTTATTTCTTCATCATGTCTTATTTACCTTATGCAAAAAAGTCACAAAGTTCTATATCATTTTCCATAATTTTTTTTCTAAAGCATCCTGAGTGTTACAAATTCTCTCTAAATAATCTTGTTAGATGCATCTGCTGTTAAGCAAATGTGTATCTTGTTTTATGTCATTTTCTTATTGACTAAGCATTCGTTGCTTACTTTTTGGCCATTAGTAACCCAAACAGCCTCTTCCCAATTAATAAACAAAATAACATTTCCTCCTACAAGACAGGAAGTTAAAGAAAAACTAACAGGATGATAGCTTCCAAAACTGGTAGTCCAAGATGTGAGGACTGCTCTGCGTTTATCTTTTTGCAAAGGATTCCCCACTCTTGCAGGGACAAATGTACACAGACTCACAGTGCCTTTAGTTGCCAGTCTTATAGCGGGCCCAGGCTGGCTAGACTATTTTTCCAAATACAGAAGTACATGACCATATTTCAGAGCTTTCCCTTCTGTGACTCCACAAAATATGTTCTGGGTTTCCTTTATCCCTAGAGAATGGAGCCTTTGAGATTTCATGCTTTGAAAATAAGATTTCATAAAAAAGTCTCAGTAGCCAGCACCATGGAACAGTGATAATATTTAGAAACTATTGAAAAGATAAGGCATATAGGATAAAAACTTACTCAAATGTAGTAGTTCTTTGGTCAAAAACACAAATAATATTAAAGGCATTCTCTGCCTTTGCAATTCCAAGCTGTCAGATGGGATACATTGTTAAAGCCAGCATGTATTTTGTAACTATGCTGCACTTATCTTATCTTTGGACTTATTCGGATAAGTTCAAATGCACTTATTTTTGTATCTGTATTATTATTTAAGGCAAAGCAATAAGAAGTATCTAATATGATACCAATCTCAGATTATCCTTAAAATAAGCATTGTTATTAGCACTTTCTAACATGACAAGTAATATTTGTGTAAAGCAAAAGATAAAGGTATCAAAAAGAATTAAATAAAAAACAGAAATTTATAGCAGGTGAAAAATAGGAAATACAGAGAAGTTATCCTTTATAGTTGTGAGAGAAGCATAACTAGCTTTTAAGTAATGGAGGTTTAAAATGTGGTCCTTATGTATGCTTGTGTATTCTTAATGAAATTAAAATATTAAAATATTGTTTATTCATTTCTTCAGCAAATATTTAGGTGAGCATTTCTTTTCAGGCACTCTTCTAAGCAGGAGGATATAGTAGTGTTTAAAACAGGCAAATAGCTAAGTGCCCTCCTGGACTGTACATTCAGTGAAAGAATTATAATCCCTCAAAGTGGTTTCTGGTCCCAAATTGTA
This sequence comes from Macaca thibetana thibetana, assembly GCF_024542745.1. Taxonomy (NCBI): domain Eukaryota; kingdom Metazoa; phylum Chordata; class Mammalia; order Primates; family Cercopithecidae; genus Macaca; species Macaca thibetana. Next base: position 25,212,157 of record NC_065582.1, on the reverse strand, counting down.
ATTGGTTCTACTCTCCATAAGTAATTTTGAATGGGATAATGATGGAATTTTATGTTTCAGTAATGAAGAGTAACAGTTAGCTATCATATATTGAGCTACTCAAAAGCTATCAAAGGGTAAAAAGAAATTAGATTTTCACTCAGCAAAAGAGATGATAATAAAAAAGAAAGCCACTCTGAATATATATTACTTCTTAGTCTATGTATAGCCCAGAAATGTTCATTCTCTAGCTGTGTGGCTGTGGGCAGGTTTCTTAACCTCTCTGTGCCTCGGGTTCCTCATATATGAAATGGAGATAAAAATATACCTACCTCACAGAGATTTTAAGATCATTTAATGAGTTAATAAAACCACAGTGACACTGAGCATAATTCTAAGGTATGAGACCACAGGGTAAGTTTTCAACAATGCAAATTCAGACTATGTAAAACACATTTCTCCACATGATGAAGTAAATAATTGGTATTGAACTAAACTTCCCACAGTAAGCAACTATAGAACTAGACAAAATATATGAAGCAACTGTTTGCAGGCAACAACCAGAGACAATACGAGGCTGTAATCACAAAAGAGGCAAAACTCACAAGGCAATCATTGCTGTTGCTCCCACCTGCTGCCTGGGAACAATCTCCCACCCATAGCACAAAGGTCTGGAGTCCAAGCAAAACATGGTGCTCCAGCTGAATTGTGCAGGCAGAGATCAGAACTCAGAGCAAATAAAATGCCTAGAATCTGCAGGATAGGGTGTGAAACATGAAGAAGCTGTGCAGAAGGGGCCATAGAAGCCCAAGCTCGGGGACATTCCTGTGAGTCAACAGCAGAAAACCATGCTGTATTTATTAACACATATATTCTCCTGTGAGTCCCGGCTAAAAGCCAGCTTTCAAGACCACAGTGGCACAGCAGATACAGGTTGCTTTGTGCTTGAGGGTAGAATAGAGTTACTAGATGTGAAGCAGAGCTGCAGACAGAGCAGCTCCATGATCTACTGGAGTTTGGACTGCCAGAGTGGAAAGCATTTGCCAACAGCCCTGATAGGCGGCTGATACACCAAAAAGACCATGCCTCAGAAGAAAGGATCATTCTCTCATCAAACATACTCCAGACGCATGTTAAGGCAACCTGAAACTAAATCCCAACATGATCTACAAAAGACACAACTTTTGGAGGCTGAATCTTTCAAAGTGAGAAAGGTGTAGGAAATAACTTGAATTTTCAACAAATAGGCGCTAGCAAAGCATAAAATAAAGTCTAGGCAAGTTTAAAGGATTCAGCAAGTGAATTGTCTTCTGAAACAATAATCAACACTTTTCAGAATACAACAGAATCTAGACTCAGAATGGCATATTTCCCATATATTCAACATTCAATTCAAAAATCTCTGGCATAGAAATTTTTCTTAAAAATTTAGCCAGGCGTGGTGGCACACACCTGCAGTCTTAACTCCTCAAGAGACTGAGGCAGGAAGATTGTTTGAGCCCAGGGGCTCAAGGATGAAGTGAGCTGTGATCATGTCACTGCACTCCAGCCTGAGTGACAGAGCATGACACTGTCTCAAAATAAATTAATTAAAAGAAAAATGTGATCCACAGTACAAAAAAAAAAAAAAAAAATTTAAGCAGTCAATAGAAGCTAAACATACAATGGCCCAGATTTTGTATTTAAAAGATTATAAGTCAGTTATTTTAAACATGTCCAAAGAATGAACAGAAAACATCATCAAAGATGTAAAGGAAAAGGAGATCTTATTTAATCATATAGACTGAATATCTGTCTCCCCAAAATGCGTCTGTTGGCATCTAATCCCCATGGTGTTGGTATTAGGAGGTAGGGTCTGTGGGCGGTGATTAGGTTGTAAAGGTAGAGCCCTCACACATAGGAGTAATGCCCTTATAAAAGAGACCCCAGAGAAACACTCCTTCATGTAACCATATGAGGAGAAGATGGACAATGAGAAGATGGACATTTTGAACCAAGAAGCAAGCCCCTATGCCAGACATTAAATCTGCTGGTGCCTTGCTTCTAGGCTTCCCAGCCTGCCAGAGCTCTGAGCAATAAATCTCTGTTATTATAAGCCACCTATGGACTAAGCAGCCCAAATGGACTAAGACACTTAATGAGTGAACAGATAGGGAATCTCAACAGAGAAGTGTCAACTATAAAAAGAACCAAAGCGAAATTCCAGAACTGAAAAGAAAAATAACCGAAATAAATAAGCCATGGGATGGGGTTGAATGGGGCAGTAAAAAAGGGAGTCATAGGGATAAAACATTGTAAGTCCTGACAAGGTCTGAAAATTGGTCCTGTAGTTTCAATTAAGATGTCTTTCTTTTTTCCCAACAAATATAACCTATAACTATTTTGAAAATTGTTTTTCAAATATTTATTTAAGGCATTTCTTTATTAGATACAAATGTAAACTCTAGAATGCTTTCATTTTAAGGCACTTGGGGTGGGGGACAGTTGAGTTTATCAGAAGAGAAAAAAGTTCAAAATAAGTTCTTGTTCATAAGAGTAAGGAAAAATTAGTGTGTGTGTATATCTATCTATCTATCTATATATATATATATATATATAGAGAGAGAGAGAGAGAGAGAGAGAGAGAGAGAGAAAGTAAGAATGGTAACCAGTAAAACCTCCCCCAAACTCATATTATGAAAAACAGTAAAAACATCTACACTTTTTGACAGCAGTTATACAACAGGAATTTATTCTAAGGAATTAATTGGAGATGTACAGAAGTATTTAGATCCACAAAGTATTATTCCTAATTATTATTTTTGGTTTAGAAAAAAATGGGGAAAAATAAGGGACTGTAACAAATTGGGGTGTAGGTATAAATGCAATACTACATGGTGCTTTTAAATGGTATTGTAAAGCACTTAATGACAGAATATTCATCACATATGAGATTTCATATTTTCTTAAAAGCACATTTTTCACATCTTAACATCTCTGAAATTGAGATGTATGTTAAAATCAGTGGCATCTTACAATTATAATTGGCAGCTCTTTTTTCTTCCTTAGTGGTCCATAAAATAATGGTGCAACTTACAATAGATGGTGTCTTAGATTAAATGAAATATGGTGGTGTTAAATTTTAAATATATGTTTCTAAATTAGAATGGTCTCTTACGGCTCAGAGAGAGGCAGTCTTGTGTCAGGAGTAAGAGTGTAGTCCATGGAACAGATTGTCTGGGTTCCAATCTCACCTCTACCATTAATAGTTGTGTAATCTAGGGCAAGTTTTTTAACCAAATGTCCCTCAGTTTCCCCAAAGTAAACAGAGATTATAATAATATCCACTTCATATGTTGTTCTGAGGACTAAAAGTTTTCAGAATAGCGTTTGGTACACAGGACACATTCCAAAAGTGATAGTTGTTATTACACACAAAACATATATATGCATGGAAAAAACTGTAAGGAAAGATATTAGCTGTGATTATGTTAGTGTGGTATGAGCATGGGTGATTTTTATTTGCTTTTTAGGGTTTTCCAGGTTGTCTACAATACATGTGTATTGGTTATGTAATTAGAAAAATAATATTATTTTAAGATAAACTAAGACACATTATAATAAAAAATCTTTGACAATGAAAATGTATATGGTATAATGGTTACATGAAAAAAGCATATGGTGATTGGAATTCTGTGAAAGTTATATAGGTATGGAAAAATCTAGAAGAAAATATCTCTGAATAGTATGGTTTATATACAGCTCTTTTAACATAAATCTATTTCTTTTTAGAACTTGCTACAATGAAGACATTATTTTATAGATTAAAAGTATGAATACTATTTTTTAAATTAAATATGGAACATTTTGTGAGGTGGCAGGTAGATTCATCAAGACAACTTGGGCAAGAGCCACGATCTACATGACCAATCCAGTAAAAATGGCTCAGACCTTAAATGAATGACTCAGTTGAATGAATCAATCTACTGTGATCTAACTCTTTCCAAACCAGCTCCTCCCCAGATGATGTCTGGCAAGCTATGTTTTCCTTAGTCACAGCTCATTCAAATCAGAGGGCTTACATAGAAGTCTTTATTTCTTCCCCTTGATTCTTACAAGTTCTCAAAAAGAAAATTTTTTAAGTACAATAAGCAAGGAGAAATTCGTCAAGTTCATGATTAGAATCTGTCAAAATATTAATTTCTCTGCTCTGGTTTAACAGAATTTCTTCCTGGAATTTTGAATCAGAAAATCCTGATTCTGACTCATTTTGTCAACAAGTAATTAAACGTGAACTCTTGATAAAGCCACTTAACCTCTCAGGCAAGGTTAGGATGTTGTGGTTTTTGCTTTTATCTGTAAAATAAAAATAATAAAATATACCTGACAAGATGTTCAGAGAAATAAATAAGAGAGTGGATGCCAAGTACCTAGCTCATAGCCTAGCAAATGTTGGGTTGGAACAAACAACTCTGTTAAACCAAGTTTAGCCTAAAGATGTCGCTTTACACATTTTAAGTTTGGCCTAAAGGTTTTTCCGTACAACGTGAATATAATGAGTGTAGGTGTAAACAGACCGCAGCCTCTACTTAGGCCAATCACCGAGTTTTGGCCAATCAAATATAGCCAGCTGTTGGAACTGTATTCAAATAAGGCAAATGCCAGCTGTAATCCAGCTGTTTCTGTACGTCACTTCCATGTTCTGTACATCGCTTTCCTTTTTCTGTTCACAAATCCTCTGCCACCACGTGGCTGCATTGGCTGTACTGGAGTCTCTGAGCCTCTCCTGGCTCAAAAGGCTGCCCAATTTGCAAATTGTTCATTTCTCAATTAAACTCCTTTAAATGTAATTAGGCTGATGTTTTTCTTTTATCAACTCAGACACACTTTAAAACTTCCTTGAATTAAAAATTCCAGAACTGAGCTTTGCATTAAGCTCTGTCCCGGCACTAAGCTTTTAAATACACTTGTTAGGTCTTACTTGGTGGTCTCATATATAGGCTACTTATTCAAATATTAACTCTAAATATGCAATATGGGGGCTGAAACATTTTTTAAAGGAGAAGGAGGAATTTGGAAAGCAATATTCAGGGAAAAGTTATGACAAATTGTAATGCACAGTTTATGTGAACAAGGAAAAAGCTAATTATTTTATAATCATAAAAGTAGTATGTGTGTTCTATGTGCTGAACAGTGTGCTAAGCACTTTATATTGAGAATTGTATGTCATTATAAAAGTAATGTGGGTTACACATGTTATATCAATGTTACAAACATGGGCATGTACCCCCCTGAATCTGAAACTTTAAAAAGAAATTTAATATGGGACCACATAGTTCAAGCATCTGAGTTCACATAGCCAATAAAGTGAAAGAGTGAAGACTCTTGTTCTGAGAAGTCTGTGGAAAGTGGTCATCAAGTTTTAGATAATATTTCATAAGCCCACACTGGGCTTGGACTAGAAAATATACATGGATGTGATCACAGTTTGGTATAAACACAATGACAAAACAAGGGAGTAGTGGCCTTATCAAGACCCTGAAGAGACATTGCATCATTCGCCAGGAATATGTCACCACAAAGAGTATGCCTCTTGCCTTTGTTCAAATTTACAGTGAAAAGGAAGCGATTTTGAAAATTTGCTCTGTCACAGAAATGTGCACTGGAGAGTCTGGGGAAAGGTGATGGTCTGATCTTGACACGGAGCTATAAATCTCGATATGAAAAACAAAACCGCAATTTACCTTGTGGTGAAGAACAACTCTCAAAATGTACTTATTTATTGGATATTATTTTAAAACCAAACATCTTGGTCCAGGACTGCGAAAAATAAATGAATGCTTTTAGCTAACCCAGGAAACCCACCTCACATGGCCTGCTCTGTTGCCTATAGCCTTACTAAGAATCCAAAACTCTCCCCAAAAAGCAGGACTTAGCCCATATGAAATGCTGTATGGACAGCCCTTCCTAATCAATGACCTTGTGCCTGACCGAGAGACAGTCAACTTAGTTGCAGACATCACCTCCTTAGCCAAATATCAACACGTTCTTAAAATCATTACAATGAGTCTGTCCCCGAGAGGAGGGAAAGGAATTATTCCACCCTGGTGACATGGTGTTAATCAAGTCCCTTCCCTCAAATTGCTTATCCCTAGACACATCCTGGGAAAGACCCTACCCAGTCATTTTATCTACCCCAACCATGGTTAAAGTGGCTGGAGTGGAGTCTTGGATATATCACACTCGGATCCAACCCTGGATACTGCCAAAGGAACCCAAAAATCCAGGGGACAATGCCAGCTATTCCTGTGAACTTCTAGAGGATCTGCGCCTGCTCTTCAAGCAACAACCATGAGAAAAGTAACTAAAATCATAAATCCCATGGCCCTCCCTTATCATATTTTTCTCTTTACTGTTCTCTTACCCCCTTTCACTCTCACATCACCCCCTCCATGCCGCTGTACAACCAGTAGCTCCCCTTACCAAAATCTTCTATGGAAAATACGGCTTCCCAGAAATATTAATGCCCCATCATGTGGGAGTTTTTCTAAGGGAAACCCCACCTTCACCGCCCACACCCATATGCCCCGCAACTGCTATAACTCTGCCACTCTTTGCATGCATGCAAATACTCATTATTGAACAGGGAAAATGATTAATCCTAGTTGTCCTGAAGGACTTGGAGCCACTGTCTGTTGGACTTACTTCATCCATATCGGTATGTCTGATGGAGGTGGAGTTCAAGATCAGGCAAGAGAAAAACACGTAAAGGAAGTGATCTCCCAACTGACAAGGGTACATAGCACTTCTAGCCCCTACAAAGGACTAGATCTCTCAAAACTACATGAAACCCTCCATACCCATACTCACCTGGTAAGCCTATTTAATACCACCCTCACTAGGCTCCATAAGGTCTCGGTCCAAAACCCTGCTAACTGTTGGATGTGCCTCCCCCTGCACTTCAGGCCATCCATTTCAATTCCTGTACCTGAACAATGGAAAAACTTCAGCACAGAAATAAACACCACTTCTGTTTTAGTAGGACCTCTTGTTTCCAATCTGGAAATAATCCATACCTCAAACCTCACCTGTGTAAAATTTAGTGATACTATAGACACAACCAACTCCCAATGCATCACGTGGGTAACTCCTCCCACACAAATAGTCTGCCTACCTTCAGGAATATTTTTTGTCTGTGGTACCTCAGCCTATCGTTGTTTGGATAGCTCTTCAGAATCTATGTGCTTCCTCTCATTCATAGTGCCCCCTATGACCATCTACACTGAACAAGATTTATACAATCATGTCGTACCTAAGCCCCGCAACAAAAGAGTACCCATTCTTCCTTTTGTTATCAGAGCAGCAGTGCTAGGCAGACTAGGTACTGGCATTGGCGGTATCACAACCTCTACTCAGTTCTACTACAAACTCTCTCAAGAACTAAATGGTGACATGGAATGGGTCGCCAACTCACTGGTCATCTTGCAAGATCAACTTAATTCCTTAGCAGCAATAGTCCTTCAAAATCAAAGACCTTTAGACTTTCTAACCATGGAAAGAGGGGGAACCTATTTATTTTTAGGGAAAGAATGCTGTTATTATGTTAATCAATCTGGAATCGTCACTGAGAAAGTTAAAGAAATTTGAGATCAAATGCAATGTAGAGCAGAGGAGCTTCAAAACACTAGACCCTGGGGCCTCCTCAGCCAATGGATGCCCTGGATTCTCCCCTTCTTAGGAGCTCTAGCAGCTATAATATTGTTACTCCTCTTTGGACCCTGTCTCTTTAACCTCCTTGTTAAGTTTGTCTCTTCCAGAATCGAAGCTGTAAAGCTACAAATGGTTCCTCAAATGGAGCCCCAGATGCAGTCCATGACTAAGATCTACCACGGACCCCTGGACCGGCCTGCTAGCCCATGCTCCAAAGTTAATGACATCTAAGGCACCCCTCCCAAGAAAATCTCAACTGCACAACCCCTACTATGCCCCAATTCAGCAGGAGGCAGTTAGAGGGGTCGGCCAACCTCCCCAACAGCACTTGGATTTTCCTGTTGAGAGGGGGGACTCAGAGACAGGACTAGTTGGATTTCCTAGGCCAACTAAGAATCCCTAAGCCTAGCTGGGAAGGTGACTGCATCTACCTTTAAACATGAGGCTTCCAACTTAGCTCACATCCAACCAATGAGGCAGTAAAGAGAGTTCACTAAAATGCTAATTAGGCAAAAACAGGAGGTAAAGAAATAGCCAATCATCTGTCGCCTGAGAGCACAGCGGGAGGGACAATGATCGGGATATAAACCCCTGCATTTGAGCCAGCAACTACCCTCTTTGGGCCCCCTCCCTTTGTATGGGAGCTCTGTTTTCACTCTATTAAATCTTACAATTCCAAAAAAAAAAATAAATAAATAAGTTTTTAATACACAGGACACAATCACTCTAACAACAATAAGTTTAAATATTAGATAGAAAGATTTACTGTGGAAATTACAATCATTTTCCTTGTCAATTACATGTGATTAAAAATTTATAGCAGCAGTATTAACATAATAACCAATAATATCTTTAGTTATTGGTCTTCCTTGTAAAACTTCATTACCAAGATCATAGATGGTTTCAGACATAGTAGAAATGGTGAAAATATTTGTTGTGGTGAATGAATATGTGATTTCTCTAGGGCAATAAAAGACTCTGATCAAAGATGTTTTTTAACCTGCCAAATGACACAGCAAGATAAACTTGTCAAAAATTCTACCAAAAGGGGCGGAAAACATTGTACTCTGCTGCCTTTTTGGCAGCGTCAGAACATCTCTCCCCTGTGAAGCAAAGCTTTAAAAGAAATTTTATTACTCTTTCCTTTGGTCGGTTTATGCTCATGTGAAACTATATTCTCAAAATTACCAGGACTCTGAACCTATTGGGCAAGATTGCTTTTATTCAATTCAGCACCATTTTCTGAAATTGTTAGATTTAATGCAATAGCATCTTCCTGGTATGCCACTTGAAATCTCTTTTTTTATATAAAAGCAAGCATGGCTATAATAGGAAGTGAGATATTTCCAATATTGTTTTTCTTTTTTCAAAATAAAATATGTTCTTTCAAAGAACTTTTAAACTTTCACCTGAGCATGTGGGAAGAGCACAATGCTATGGATTCTCTCTGTTACATGTTTACTCCTTTATTCTCTCATTAAAGATACCTAAATAGGATTGCAACACCCTCCAACTGGTGATTTGTTCTCTCTCTCTCCCATTCACACTCACACACAGGTACACACACGCACACACACACACAGGCCCATCCTGTTGCAGACCAGTTAACCATGGCGAGAGATGCCTGCCTTGCCTGTTTCACTGCTCTGCTCACTTCTATGGCCATCTCCCCTCCAATGGTCACTGATTCTATAGCAAATTAATGGGAAAATGTTTTGCTCATGTTTCAGCTGAAAGAGAAAAATTCGTGTTGAGATCTCTCTCCCTTCAAAATAAATAGCTTTACTGTGTTTATGATAGAAAGAGGAAAGAGGAACTGTTTATCCTTACATTTTAGAGCAGCATTAATGAATAGAAGAAAGTTTTCGAAGAAAAGATTGTTAGTTTCTATCAGACAAAATACTAGTATCTAAGCACACCTGAGGAAACAACATGGAGGCAGCTTTCTGATCTTTGACTCTAAAAGTATAGGGTCAACGGCATCACAGACTGAGGCTCCCGATAAGAATCTTTTCTTCCTAAGAGCACATTGCCTGTAGCCGTCAGGCTCTCTCTCCTGACTTCTACTTCTTCACTTTTCCCTGGGCTGCCTGTCCCATGGCTCCTTCTACTGCTCCAACCTTGACTGTTCAGATTTTTGACACTTGTCCAAGATGACAACAGAAATCATGGTGACTGTGCAGAATAAAATGAAAGTAAGGTCTGGAAACCACTAAAAAATAGTCAGAAGAGCCCTTTAAAATGAGTGAAAAGTAGCAGCCGTAGATGAAGGAAGAGAAAAAAAAAAAAAGGCAGGATTAAGTGATGTCATCAAAACCAAGAGCTAAGAGACGTTTGAGAAAGTGAGAATGGTTCACAATGAAAAATGCACCAAGGAAGACAGACACTAAGACAAAAAATGAATTACATTTAACTTTAGGGAGATTATTGGTGGCTTGGACAAGATGACGGTGTTGACTGAGAGGTCAATGGGAGGTGAGAAGTACAGACAACACCTAATTCATTTTATTTCATTCATCTATTGACACATCTGTCTCCTTTGAAAGACTGTAAATTCCTCCGGGGCATTGTCTGTCTTACATCTGCCTCCCTTGAGAACCTCACATATTCCTTTAGAGCAGAAATAGGCTGACTATATAGTAAATAAAAAGATCTGGGAAATGAAAAAGGTACTTGAATTAATACCCCTCTTATTACTGAAAATGTCATTAAGAATGATATAGATTGGCATATTGTGTTCATATAAAAATCAACAACATTGGAAAACAGGGATGATTACCACTCTCTGACGGGAAACCAACCCAATTAACGACCACCGTTTCCTGACAGAGAAAGCCATTATTGAAAGTTCACATACATTATGACATTATAGCATGGATATAAAAGTATTTTCTCCACAGTAGAGTCTTCTGCTTTGCTGATAACCTTACTATTACGTTAGCACTCTGGATAAATGTGCTATTCATTTGATTACATAAAACAAATATCATATTGAACCATAGTCATATGACTACACTTTGTGTGCTTTATAAAAACCACAGGGAGGAGGCTTTTTTCACACAGACTTTCTGTGTAGCTGAACATTTGCCATTCTTGGCTGGTCAAGCACATAATATTTTAATGCTCCAGATATGACAGACTTCAGAGTACCAAAGTTAGAATAAATAAAAACAGTCTTCTTTTTCCAGAGAAAGCTACTCTCCTGCATCTGATCTAAGTTACCATCTCAAAGAAGAATCAAGCTCTGAAAAGAGAGAAAGAATTGATAGCATATTGTGTTCAGCCAACCTGATGAGAGCTTTCAGTCCCCAGTGAAAATATGAATTAATGTGAGGCAAGAATAGACCTTGGGAATACTGACCTCCCATGACTCAATAATTCAAACCAGATCCTTTTTTTCCCTCAACTTGTATTTTAAAAATGCAAAATGAGATTTAAAAAACCTCTTTCAATGTTATATTTCAGATCCCAGAATGTATAATCTATGAAAAACACCTGTAATTCAGTCAATGGATCTTTCTGTTGTACAAATACAGGGTAAAGAATCACAATTAAAATTTGGAAATCATTTATAAATATTGACACTGGATTCCTTTAAGTATGCTCAAGTGGTTTTGAAAGCTGATGAGTAGAGAAGATGCTAATATATACAAGATTTTGCTTTGGTTTGCTTGATTTTTAATTTTTTGTTTTACTTGATAGTAGCAAAAGATCACTTATGGTTTTGTCTCATTCTGTGCATATTATGGTGGCTGAGCTGCAAATAAAATCAGGAGGAGCTATGAAAGTGACACAGACATATATGTAAAAATCTTATTTCTTCCTTTTAGTAACTATTATCTTGGGAAAATTACTTAACCACTCAAAGCCTCGATTTTACCATTTTAAAAAAATGTGCAGATGATTGTACCCACTGCATAGGATAGTGTGAGGACACTTGACACATTATGGAGAGTTCTACATAAATATAGAATCATTTTTCCCTCTATGTAAATATAGTTGTAGATTGTATCAACTGGAGAGCTGTGTGACATGAGAAGAGATGGACAGTGTTCTCTACGCATGCACACTTCCACCCTCGCTTGAAGATATCCCTTACTATAGTGGGCTTGGTCTCCAGGAAGAAAGTACATAAAATGAAGTTTTCTCCTTGGGGTCTGCACATCTGCATTTATTGCTAGACACCAATGATCCTGGAGAGCGGAAAACAATACTGGACTTGCAGGAAACAGGTGCTGGAGAGGATGTGGAGAAATAGGAACACTTTTGCACTGTTGGTGGGACTGTAAACTAGTTCAACCATTGTGGAAGACAGTGTGGTGATTCCTCAAGGATCTAGAACTAGAAATACCATTTGACCCAGCCATCCCATTACTGGGCATATACCCAAAGGATTACAAATCATGCTGCTATAAAGACACATGCACACGTATGTTTACTGAGGCACTATTCACAACAGCAAAGACTTGGAACCAACCCAAATGCCTATCAATGATAGACTGGATTTAGAAAATGTGGCACATATACACCATGGAATACTATGCAGCCATAAAAAAGGATGAGTTCATGTCCTTTGTAGGGACATGGATGAAGCTGGAAACCATCATTCTGAGCAAACTATCACAAGGACAGAAAACCAAATAACGCATGTTCTCACTCATAGGTGGGAACTGAACAATGAGAACACTTGGACACAGGACGGGGAACATCACACACTGGGGCCTGTCGTGGGGTGGAGGGAGGGGGGAGGGATAACATTAGGAGATATACCTAATGTAAACGATGAGTTAATGGGTGCAGCACATCATCATGGCGCATATATACATATGTAACAAACCTGCATGTTGTGCACATGTACCCTAGAACTTAAAGTACAATTTAAAAAAAAAAGAATACTGGACTTGAAATCCAAAGGCTTGAGTTTGGACTTTGCTTTCCTACTTACAAAGTGCCAGTGATTACTTAGGTTGCATATATCTCAACTTGAAATTTCCAGAAATCTCAACCCCCTTTAAAAAAATTAAATGCAATTTCTTAATTATTTATATTAAAAAACTACAATATAAAAATGAAGATTAGATGAGGTAATACTAGCCAAATCTTGATACCCAATAAGATAATCAATTAATGTGCATAACTGTGAATGCTAACATAAAATAGAAATTTGGCTCCTATCTACTGATGCTGGTAAATGTAAAAAATCTTAAAATTTAATACTAAGGTATAACTTGATCTATAATATTCCATATGAATTATCCTTTTATCTCTTCCAGACTCAAAAAGTTCTTAGTGTTATTACAAAGTCAGGATATTTCCTATGTAGAACAAGAAAAGCACTGGCTTCTTTTTTACTATGAGTGTGTTAGACAAGTGAGACAGAGTGAAGAGCAAAACCAATCACATCTTTGTAACATTGCTTACTAAACTTCTCTACATGGCAGATTAATTCATGATGTGAAATCCTGACACATAGCTGATCACTGAGCTACTGAAGAGAGTTGAGGGAGACCTATAAAGATGGGGATGCATAATGAGAGACAAAACACAGAATCCAAAAAGCCATTGGAAATAGCACTGTCTATTGTGAAAGATGTTTTAGGGGAAAACTAGGCAACTTCATTCTGCTTAGCTGGATAAGTCCAACTTTAAAATGTACACAGATACATGCAAACAGGTAAAAATGCATTTTTTTATTTTCTTGCTTTTTATAGAGCCTAGAAAGTATATAAACTTTAGCTCAATTGTAACACAATTCTCCATAATCCATTAAACAGTATTTCTCTCCCTACACCCCACCCCCACAATTACTTTGTGTTGCAAACAGAGTCTGCAATGGAACTTATTCACTAGTGGTCAGTAATCTGTTGGGAAAAAGCTGAGTGTGGGGAGGGAAACTGAGGCAGGATCTGCATAATGTCCTCTGGAATGTGTCTAGACTTGCTGGCTCCTTGCTTCTAGCCTTCCTAGACTCCTATTCCCATTATCTCAAGTAGCAGAACATGTCCTTATAAATGCTAAACCATCACAGCTGTAAATCATGTGCTTCATGCAACGTGTCCTTTTGACCTCCACATTCTCACCACCTCCATACACTACCGATGGCCCCCTGGTTTCCCACCTTTCTCTCTCAAACTGTCTTTTTCTCAATCCTTTGACTCCACCAGACTTTGTCACCCCCACGACCTGGTGTTGGGTCTGATCATCCCAGCAGAATCCTCACAGCTCCCTTAGGAAATCTTATTCAAAAATAGTGAAGTAAAACCAAAATGCCCTTCTGCTATATAATGCCTTCCATCATGTAATGATGCAGCAAGAAGGCCCACACAAGATGCCAACACCTTGATATTGGACTTCCAGCCTCCAGGACAGTGAGCCAATAAATTTCTCATCATTATAAATTACACAGACTATGATAGTCCATCAATGAAGTTCATAGCTCTACTAATGTAAGAAAATATATTTGATTAGCACACAATTACATCCTGTTTACATCCTGTTAACACACAATTATATCCTGTTTAAAAGGAAACGTTTTATTGTTAACAAAGAAATACTTGTTTAAAATTATTTTTAATTTTAATGGCTATAATTCCTGAAATCATAATAATCTCTTCTGAATCTGTGGGGTGTACTGTGAATATAATCTAAAACAACACCTTACCTTTAGCTATGAGATCTCTAAGTGGTTACTGGGGCTCAGACAGGTGAAATGATGTGGTCCAAGTCTCCTGACACCAGACCCAGCTATTTTTAATTGGTTCCAAGTGGCTTTATCCATCCTAATGATTCAAAAGGAAGAATCCAAAATAAGACTGGAGGAAAAAATATTTCTGAGAAGTCATATTAAATTAAATGGACTTATTATTTAAAATAATTTCAGATGTGGAACAGTGCTATAATATAAAAATACAAAAGAGAGGGATAAAAGTAGGCTATGGAAGAAAAGAGCCTTTAAAGGTGAACTCCGGCAAAGAAATTAAGAAACTACTTTACATCAGAGGCAAAGGAATGCCTTAAGAAGGGAAAAGAAACTGTGAGGAAAATGCAATTTTCTCTGCCAGAATGAACTTACTTTGAATGAAATCACATTGGTTTCACTGAGATTATGTCATTTCAGTGAATTTCATGGCATTGCTTGTAGCCATGCTAACTTGCTCAGTAGACAAAGAAAATATTAAAAGTAAAAACAAAGTAAGAAGTAATCTGTGCTTATTGAGCTTATTTAATAATTTGAAGATAATAACTAAAAATTAGTGAAGTCTAGTTGCTGCTTTCCTTAGAAAGCCTCTGTGATCACCTGAACTAAATGTTCAGGACAACCAGATAAAAATAATTTAGAGAAGAAAGCAGAAGAAATTAAGAATCTCATAACTCCAGCAACACTCTCCCAGATACACAAGAAAAATGGTTCAATGTCCTCAACCTTCACTCAGCACAATCCTAGCCCCACACCTAACTTCTCTCTCACAGGCTAGCATCTGACTACAATTCCATTGGCTGCTTGGCTTTTCCGCTACCACAGGGCTAGTTTACAGAGTGAGGGTACTGAGAATTAGCTGGAGAGGAAGGATGCCCCTACTCTAGATACCATGGTTGATCAAAAGGA
Source organism: Macaca thibetana thibetana (assembly GCF_024542745.1). Taxonomy (NCBI): domain Eukaryota; kingdom Metazoa; phylum Chordata; class Mammalia; order Primates; family Cercopithecidae; genus Macaca; species Macaca thibetana. The sequence continues at coordinate 25,196,883 of NC_065582.1, read as the reverse complement.
AGACATCACACTAGTGATACACAAGATTATTCAGTAGAATAGAGGAGCTGACATGAATCAGATCCAGTCAGATTGGAGCACTGCCCTTTACTAGATACATGACTTTGGACAAGTTACCCACCAGTCCAAGTTTCAGCTTTATCATCCATAAACATAGAGGTAATGGAGGTAATGAACAAAGGTATTTAATGCAGCACTGTTTAAAATGCAGTATTGCAAAAAAGATGATACATAGTGAATTTTTCATCAGTGGAAGTACAGAACAATGATGTTCAATACAGCATTGTTTAAAAATGCATTGTTGCAAAAAAAGATGATACATGTACCTTGTCATCAATACAAAAATGGATATGTCAATTGTGTTGTACATAAAGTAGAATATTGTACAGCATTTAAAATCTATGTATATACAGACAAGGACTTATGCACACAATGCATTAAGTAGAAAAATGTTGCAAAATAATGTACCTAATATAGTACTGGTTTTTCAAACTACCTATGTATGTGTGTATAAGCATAGACAATTGTCTAGTAGTTCAAGTATTAAATGGTGAACAGTTACTAACACTGTGTGGCAGACAGACTTCACTTCCTATTATATATGTATTATTTAAACTTATGTAAATAAAATTTAGAAGTAATGGTGGTAAAATGAAATCAAATGAACTTTAAAATAGTATCATCTAATATCCAATTCTCAATGTTGGGCTGTGAATTAAAGATGATACATTCAGCCTAATGTCTAGCACACAGTAAGCGCTCAGAAGATGTTTATCATCATTATTCTTCTTTCATTTATTTATTTTTTTTAGAGACAGAGACTAGCTCTATCACCCAGGCTGGAGTGCAAGTGGCATGGACTCCAGCCTGGCTGATAGACCCAGGACTGCAGCCTGGAACTCCTGGACTCGTGTGATCCTCCTGGCTCAGCCTCCCAAAGTGCTGGGATTCCAGGCATGTGCCATCATATCCAGCCAATCATCATCATCATTGTTATTAACATTCAAAGCATCACCCCCACTGGAGAATCATTTGTAGTCCCATTCCGAGAGTTCTCATTATCACCGGGTTCTACAAAGGGAATGTAGCATTGTCTAAGTCCTTGATTCTTAGTTTAAAATGAGACAGTAATAGAAATGCCCTCCCTTTAGTCAATAGTGTTGATCAGCCAACAACTGTGACAAATGACCTATTCCCCTGGATCTGCAAGGAGATGCTTCATGATTTAAGATCACTAACTTCAACACTGATTATTTTGTGTTCCCTGAATGAAGAATATTGATGTTTTATTGTTTTGTTTTTTAAAAGGTATATTGAATACATTTGGGATTGTTCTTTTATCTTAGTTGTTCAGAAGACTTTACAGTCAGCTATTGCAGTAAGACAGAACATATACACATGTGCATACATGCACACACACACACACACACACATTCACTAATACTTATGTATCCTAATTGGCATGTCTTCTAGGAGTCATTTATTCAAAGGAAGGAGCTGAGGCAAATCGCAAAATAAAAGAACAAGAGTGCAAACCATGCAGAGATGCCAGGGAAGACTGCAGTATGGCAAAGCTCTGGGTTTGCCCAGGCTAAGACAATGTCTGATGACTGGATTTTAAACTGTTAGCTGCTCTGACTTATCCTTCACCTGTTGGATAAAATCCCTGTCTGATCTGAAATGACTATGTTTATCATGGCATCATTCAAATGCCAATTCAAATACTTCTCAAACCTAAGAGGTCGTGTTACTACTTCTATAATTCTGCCAAAATTTGTTTGGACATCCCTTTCTGAAATAACCATCAAAAATAATTTTTGAGTCACAAGAAATAATCATTTTTTACTTTAAAGTCACATCTTTTTTTACTCTGTTTGTATTACCTAGATTGACCATTGACCTTGTTCATCTTTCTTGCTGTTTACAAAACAACAAATAAAAAATTTGCCACCAATTAGTTGACTAAAAGTATTTTGCAGCCTTTCACAACAACTCAAAATAATAGTTCCAAAAAATATTTTAAATAATGACAACATGGCTAGGCATGGTGGTACACACCTGTAGTCCTAACTGCTTGGCAGGCTGAGGTGGGAGGATCACTTGGGCTTGGGAAGTCCAGGCTGCAGTAAGCTATGATTGCACCACTGCACTCCAGCCTGGGCAATAGAGCAAGACACTGTTTCATAAAAAAAAAAAAAAAAAAAAAAAGAATAACTAAATTTAAAAATAAAGATAAAGGCCGGGCGCGGTGGCTCAAGCCTGTAATCCCAGCACTTTGGGAGGCCGAGACGGGCGGATCACGAGGTCAGGAGATCGAGACCATCCTGGCTAACATGGTGAAACCCCGTCTCTACTAAAAAATACAAAAAACTAGCCGGGCGAGGTGGCGGGTGCCTGTAGTCCCAGCTACTCGGGAGGCTGAGGCAGGAGAATGGTCTAAACCTGGGAGGCGGAGCTTGCAGTGAGCTGAGATCTGGCCACTGTACCCCAGCCTGGGCCACAGAGCAAGACTCTGTCTCAAAAAAAATAAAAAATAAAAAAATAAACACAAAAATGACTACACTATTGTAATATTATACAGCCTATAAAGAATACAACTTTGGGTCAGGTACAGTGGCTCATGCCTGTAATCCCAGTACTTTGGGAGGCTGAGGTGTGAGGATCACCTGAGGTCAGGAGTTCAAGACCAGCCTGGCCAACATGATGAAACCCCATCTCTACAAAAATTAGTTGGACCTGATAGCAGGTGCCTGTAATCCCAGCTACTCAGGAGGCTGGGGCAGAAGAATCTCTCGAACCCAGAAGGCAGAGGTTGCAGTGAGCTGAGATCGTGCCACTGAACTCCAGCCTGGGTGACAGGGCAAGACTCCATCTCAAAAAAAAAAAAAAAAAAAAAAAAAAAAAAAAAACAAAGAATACAACTTTGGAGAAAAATGCACTCAACTGGGCTGTTAATAAAAATAATAATTATTAAAATGAAGTCATATTACATCATTTAAATACCTTGAATGATGTATTACACAACAGTAAAATAAATTCTACTTACTGGATTGGCTTTTTGCTGGTGATTCTCTGTCATATTGATTTCTAAGTTACCAACGAGTTGCATATGGACACATAAAGCATCATAGAATGCAAAATAGAGCAGCTATTCATAATTTCTTTAACAGAATGCTAGTTCCTTGAGATGCTATAATGCTGTAAGCATTGTGATGGCATATAAAATTTGAAAACACTGTCTATTATATTCTCCTGTTGGATAATACAATGCAAATAGGCATTTCTAAAGGCTCTGGGAAGTACTGCAATAAAGAACACTGTTATCTTTGTTTCACTAATATTTTACAGATTTATTTATTAATAATTTCCTTAATTTGACATTTTCTCCAAGATGGCCAAATAGGAAGAGCTCCAGTCTACATCTCCCAGTGTGAGCAACGCAGAAGATGGGTGATTTCTGCATTTCCAACTGAGGTACCGGCTTCATCTCACTGGACTTGTCGGACAGTGGGTGTAGCCCATGGAGCAGGGTGGGGCATCGCCTCAGCCAGGAAGACCGAGAGGTCAGGGAATTCCCTTTCCTAGCAAAGGGAAGCCTTGACAGACGGTACCCGGAAAATCAGGACACTCCCACACTAATACTGTGCTTTTCCAATGGTCTTAGCAAATGGCACACCAGGAGATTATATCCCACATCTAGCTCAGAGGGTCCCACGCCCACAGAGCCTCGCTCACTGCTAGCACAGCAGTCTGGGATCAAACTGCAAGGTGGTAGTGAGGCTGGGAGAGGGGTGCTTGCCATTGCTGAGCTTGAGTAGGTAAACAAAGGAGCCAGGAAGCTCGAATTGGGCGGAGACCAGCACAGCTCAAGGAGGCCTGACTGCCTCTGTAGACTCCACCTCTGGGGGCAGGGCATAGCTGAACAAAAGGCAGAGGAACTTCTGCAGACTTAAATATCCCTGTCTGACAGCTTTGAAGAGAGGAGAGTTAGAGATCTGAGAACGGACAGACTGCCTCCTCAAGTGGGTCCCTGACCCCCAAGTAGCCTAACTGGGAGAAACCTCCCAGTAGGGGCTGACTGACAGCTTATACAGCCAGGTGCCCCTCTGAAATGAAGCTTCCAGAGGAAGGATCAGGCAGCAACATCTGCCATTCTGCAATATTTGTTGTTCTTCAGCCTCCACTGGTGATACCCAGGCAAATAGGGTCTCGAGTGGACCTCCAACAAACTCCAGCAGACCTAGAGCTGAGGATCCAGACTGTTAGAAGGAAAACTAAAGAACAGAAAGGACATCCACACGAAAACCCCATCTGTACATCACCATCATCAAAGACTGAAGGTAGAAAAAACCACAAAGATGGGGAGAAACCAGAAGAGAAAAGCTGAAAATTCTAAAAATAAGAGCACCTCTTCTCTTCCAAGGGAACACAGATACTCGCCAGCAATAGAACAAAGCTGGGCGGAGAATAACTTTGACAAGTTGAGAGAAGAAGGCTTAGATGATAAGTAATAACAAACTTCTCCAAGCTAAAGAAGGATGTTCAAACCCATTGCAAAGAAGCTGAAAACCTTGAAAAAAGATTAGATGAATGGCTAACTAAAATAAACAGTTTAGAGAAGTCCTTAAATGACTTGATGGAGCTGAAAACCATGGCACGAGAACTACCTGACACATGCACAAGCTTCAGTAGCTGATTTGATCAAGTGGAAGAAAGCATATCAGTGATTGAAGATCAACTGAATGAAATGAAGTGAGAAGTTTAGACAAAAAAGAGTAAAAAGAAATGAACAAAGACTCCAAGAAATATGGGACTATGTGAAAAGACCAAATAAACGCCTGATTGTTTTACCTGAAATTGACAGGGAGAATGCAACCAAGATGAAAAACACTCTGCAGGATATTATCCAGGAGAACTTCCCCAACCTAGCAAGGCAGGCCAACATTCAAATTCAGGAAATACAGACAATGACAGAAAGATACCCCTCAAGAAGAGCAACTCCAAGACACATAATTGTCAGATTCACCAAAGTTGAAATGAAGGAAAAAATGTTAAGGGCAGCCAGAGAGAAAGGTCGGATTACCCACAAAGCAAAGCTCATCAGACTAACAGCAGATCTCTTGGCAGAAACTCTACAAGCCAGAAGAGAGTGGGGATGAATATTCAACATTCTTAAACAAAGAATTTTCAACCCAGAATTTCATATCCAGCCAAACGAAGCTTCATAAGTGAAGGAGAAATAAAATCCTTTACAGACAAACAAATATCGAGAGATTTTGTCACCACCAGGCCTGCCTTACAAGAGCTCCTAAAGGAAGCACTAAACATGGAAACAAACAATTGGTACCAGCCACTGCAAAAACATGCCAAATTGTAAAGACCATCAATGCCAGGAAAAAACTGCATCAACTAATGAGCAAAATAACCAGCTAACATCATAATGACAGATCAAATTCACACATAACAATATTAACTTTAAATGTAAATGGGCTAAATGCTCCAATTAAAAGACACAGACTTGGATACATTCCTGGAACTCATACCCCGTCCCAAGACTAAACCAGGAGGAAGTTGAATCCCTGAAGAAACCAATAACAGGCTCTGAAATTGAGGCAATAATTAATAGCCTACCAACCAAAAAAAGTCCAGGACTAGACAGATTCACAGCCAAATTCTACCAGAGGTATAAAGAGGAGCTGGTACCATTCCTTTTGAAACTATTCCAATGAATAGAAAAAGTGGGAATCCTCCCTAACTCATTTTATGAGGCCAGCATCATCCTGATACCAAAGCCTGGCAGAGACACAACAAGAAAAGGGAATTTTAGACCAATATCCCTGATGAACATTGATACAAAAATCCTCAATAACATACTGGCAAACCAACTCCATCAGAACATCAAAAAGCTTATCCACCATGATCAAGTGGGCTTCATCCCTGGGATGCAAGGCTGCTTCAACATATGCAAATCAATAAACGTAATCCAGCATATAAACAAAACCAAAGACAAAAACCACATGATTATCTCAATAGATGTAGAAAAGGCCTTTGACAAAATTCAACAGTCTTTCATGCTAAAAACTCTCAGTAAACTAGGCATTGATGGGATGTATCTCAAAATAATAAGAGCTATCTATGATAAACCCACAGCCAATATCATACTGAATGGGCAAAAACTGAAAACATTCCCTTTGAAAACTGGCACAAGACAGGGATGCCCTCTCTCACCACTCCTACTCAACATAGTGTTGGAAGTTCTGGCCAGGTCAATCAGGCAGGAGAAAGAAATAAAGGGTATTCAATTAGGAAAAGAGGAAGTCAAATTGTCCCTGGTGGTAGATGACATGATTGTATATTTAGAAAACCCCATTTTCTCCGCCCAAAATCTCCTTAAGCTTGTAACCAACTTCAGCAAAGTCTCAGAATAAAAAAATCAATGTGCAAAAATCACAAGCATTCTTATACAACAGTAACAGACAGAGAGCCAAATCATGAGTGAACTCCCATTCACAATTGCTTCAAAGAGAATAAAATACCTAGGAATCCAACTTACAAGGGATGTGAAGGACCTCTTCAAGGAGAACTACAAACCACTGCTCAATGAAATACAAGAGGACACAAACAGATAGAAGAACATTCACTGTTCATGGATAGGAAGAATCAATATCATGAAAATGGCCATATTACCCAAGGTAATTTATATATTCAATGCCATCCCCATCAAGCTACCAATGACTTTCTTCACAGAATTGGAAAAAACTACTTTAAAGTTCATATGAAACCAAAAAAGAGCTTGCATTGCCAAGACAATCCTAAGTCAAAAGAACAAAGCTGGAGACATCATGCAACCTGACTTCAAACTATACTACAAGGCTACAGTAACCAAAACAGCATGGTACTGGTACCAAAACAGATATATAGACGAGTGGAACAGAACAGAGCCCTCAGAAATAATACCACACATCTACAACCATTTGATCTTTGACACACCTGACAAAAACAAGAAATTGGGAAAGGATTCCCTATATAATAAATGGTGCTGGGAAAACTAGCTAACCAAATGTAGAAAGCTGAAACTGGATCCCTTCCTTACACCTTATACAAAAATTAATTCAACATGGATTAAAGACTTAAATGGTAGACCTAAAACTATAAAAATCCTAGAAGAAAACCTAGGGAATACCATTCAGGACATAGGCATGGGCAAGGACTTTGTGACTAAAACACCAAAAGCAATGGCAACAAAAGCCAAAATTGACAAATGGGATCTAATTAAACTAAAGAGCTTCTGCACAGCAAAAGAAACTACCATCAGAGTGAACAGGCAACCTACAGAAAGGGAGAACATTTTTACAATCTACCCATCTGACAAACAGCTAATATCCAGAATCTACAAAGAACTTAAACAAATTTACAAGAAAAAATAAAACAACCCCATCAAAAAGTGGGCAAAAGACATGAACAGACGCTTCTCAAAAGAAGACATTTATGCAGCCAACAGACACACGAAAAAATGCTCATCATCACTGGCCATCAGAGAAAGGCAAGTCGAAACCACAATGAGATACCATCTCACATCAGTTAGAATGGTGATCATTAAAATGTCAAGAAACAACAGGTGCTGGAGAGGATGCGGAGAAATAGGAACACTTTTACACTGTTGGTGGGACTGTAAACTAGTTCAACCATTGTGGAAGACAGTGTGGCAATTCCTCAAGGATCTAGAACTAGAAACACCATTTGACCCAGTCATCCCATTACTGGGCATATACCCAAAAGATTATAAATCATGCTGCTATAAAGACACATGCACACGTATGTTTATTGCAGCACTATTCACAATAGCAAAGACTTGGAACCAACCCAAATGTCCATTAATGATAGACTCGATTAAGAAAATGTGGCACATATACACCATGGAATACCATGCAGCCTTAAAAAAGGATGAGTTCATGTCCTTTGTAGGGACATGGATAAAGCTGGAAACCATCATTCTGAGCAACCTATCGCAAGGACAGAAAACCAAACACCAGATTGTTCTCACATTGAACAATGAGAACACTTGGACACAATGAGAACAATGAGATCCCTTGGCAAACATCACACACTGGGGCCTGTCGTGGGGTGGGTAGAATGGGGAGGGACAGCATTAGCAGATATACCTAATGTAAATGACGAGTTAATGGGTGCAGCATACCAACATGGCACATGTATACATATGTAACAAACCTGCACATTGTGCACATGTACCTTAGAACTTAAAGTATAATAAAAAATAATAATAATAATAATTTCCTTAATTCAAGTCATAGCAGTTGACTTTCCATAAAGCTAATATTTTGTATAACACACTTCAGGAAACACTGGATCAGAGTCTCTAGTTTAAAAAATACAGGTTGAAATAGCTCTGTATAGGAAACTAAGTAAACCTTTTCCTCTTCATCTCTCATCCCTATCATTTCATGTCATCCATAAAAGACATAATAATCACACCTCCCTTTGACTTCAACAAGTCCCTTGTACTCTTGGTGGATATTTGAAATTATTTTGAGGAAAAAAAGCTTATGATCTAAAAATTGTAAATGAAAAATAATTTCATTACTACCCTCTAGAGCATAGATTAGGCTTAGTGACTTGCTTCCAAGAAACAGAATATGGAAAGTGGGAGGAAAGTACCTTCACAGTGGAGAAACCTTGGCCAAGTGATCCAGGTTAATAACGTCAGTAATAAGTCAGTTTGCTATCATGGACCCCTGGTATGAGGTGACTAGAGCACTTCACCTTTGTAGTACTCTTCTCCAAAATTCATAACCCCAGTCTAATCATAAGAAAGAAAACTGGAAAAATCCAAATTGAGAGACATTCCACAAAACACCTGACAAGTATGCCTCAAACCATCATCACAAAAAATAAGGAAAGACTGAGAAACTGTCACAGACAGAAGTAAACTAAGGAGATAGGCCGACTAAATGTAAGGTGGCACCCTGGATGGTATCCTGGCACAGGAAAAAACACTGGAGAAAAACTAGTAAAATCCAAATAAAACCTGGAATTTAGTTAATAGTGATGCACCAATGTTGGTTTCTAGTTTCTGCAAATGGTTTTGTAGGATGATAAAACAGGGGAAACGGGGTGTGGAGCATATGAGAACTCTCTGTACCTCTTTATAAATTTCCAGCAAATCTAAAACCACTCTTAAATGTTTAATTAAATATATCAATAAATGCATCTACAATTTCTGAGTATATAAATCAGGTCACATTAAAAGGGTAACTACAAGGTAAGAGCATGAATGTGAATCCAAATTTCCAACTTTGAATCCCCGTTCTGCCATCTGCTGACTTCACAATCTTAAGCCATGTCTAAAGTACTCATCTTTAAGAACGAATAACATTCTTAATTCATAAAGACTAAAAGAGTTAATGATGCAAAGTATGTGAAGCAGAGTATGGCAGCTGTTAAGCATTCCATTAGCTATAAATGTTATGATTATTTCTTCTTATCATAAGTTTAGAAAACCATAAGAGTACTAGTTGACAGTAAATAACATAAATAAGTGATAACATATTGACAAAATAAACCAACTAATATAAATTAAACTACCGTAGTAGAGTGTAATAGCAGTAGGGCAAAACAAAGGTAGAAAGTAAAATCTCTCTGCTTCATTAATAAAGGCCCCATTAAGAGTATTATACATGAGTCTGGGTGTTAACAAGAAAATTTCTTCAAAGACAATCAGGATGCTCAAAACTGTGCCACATAAAGAGATAGTTGGAAGACGTGGCAAAGTTTAGGCTGGAAAAATATAAAACTAAGGGAGAATGAGATACAACTTTAAAACATGAAATACGGGCCCGGCATAGTGGCTCATGACTGTAATCCCAGCACTTTCGGAGGCCAAGGTGGGTGGATCCCTTGGGCCCAGGAGTTTGAGAACAGACTGGGCAACATGAAGAGACATTGTCTCTACAAAAAAAATATATAAATTTATGTACCTGGGCCTAGTGGCACATACCTGCTGTCCCAGCTATTTGGGATGTTGAGGTAGAAGGATCACCTGAGTCTACAAGGTTAAGGCTGCAGTGAGCCGCGATTGTGCCACTGCAGTCCTGCCTAGGCTACAGAGTGAGACTCTGTCTCAAAGTAAATAAATTAATAAAATAAAACATGAAATATTTTCACATTAACATCATTCAATATTTATGTAACAACTTTAAAGCCAAACTTGAAAGCAAATTAAATAACTTATTTACACAAAGCAACTACTAATACTTAATAGTAAGAAATATTGCCACTCAGATAATGCACATAAAGAACATAAAAAATATTAACAGAACTTCTTTCTCCAGAATATTATATTCTATTATAATAAATAAACTCACACTTATGTGAACATAATATGCATCTTTTACATTTTTTATTTATGTTATTTATTTATTTATTTTTTATTCATTAACGTACTAAGATGTCTTCAAGAGGATGGTACAGAAGATGTATTAACATGACGACTTTTTAAAAACTGAATTTCTTAAGCTCTGCCTTTATTAAAAACAGATCAACAAATGGTCCATGTTTTAAAACCCTAAAGCATATTTTAAAACTGTGGTAAGATTACATTATAAAAATAACTGCAAAATTGTTCCCACAATTCTTCTCCTATGCCATACCCTTTTTCTTTTCTTGACATTACACCCAGCATGGTATTTCACTCAATTAGATGTTAAACAAATATTTTCCATGAAGATCTGAAACATTAGGATTTATCTGTAGTACATGGATGCAAGTATCTTAAATTCTCCTCTGGAAATGGGAATTGATCAAATAATGATGATAGATACAGAAAAAAGTAAACCCAGGGTTCATCTCTATTTATTGTGCTTTATTAAAGCAGAAAGTATTATTGAAAATTGTCATCCTGCCAAACTAAGCTTCATATGTGAAGGAGAAATAAAATCCTTTACACACAAGCAAAGGCTGAGTGATTTTGTCACCACCAGGCATGCCTTATAAGAACTCCTGAAGGAAGCATTAAATATGGAAAGGAAAAACTGGTACCAGCCACTGCTAAAACAAACCAAAATGTAAAGACCATTGACACTACAAAGAACTGCATCAATTAATGGGCAAAATAACCAGTTAGCATCATAATGATCTGATCAAATTCACACATAACAGTATTAATGTTAAATGTAAATAGGCTAAATACTCCAATTAAAAGTCACATAGTGGCAAATTAGATCAACAGTCAAGACCCACCAGTGTGCTGTATTCAGGAGACCCATCTCAAGGGGAAAGACACACGTAGGCTCAAAATAAAGGGATGGAGGAAGATTTGCTAAGCAAATGGAGACCAAAAAAAAAAAAAAAAAAAGTGGGGGTTGCAATCCTAGTCTCTGATAAAACAGACACTTTAAACCAACACAGATCAAAAAAAGACAAAGAAGGGCATTACATAATGGTAAAGGGATCAATGCAACAAGAAGAGCTAACGATCCTAAATATATATGCACCCAATACAGGAGCGCCTAGATTCAAAAAGCAAGTTCTTAGAGACCTACAAAGAGACTTAGACTCCCACACAATAATAGTGGGAGACTTTAACACCTGACTGTCAATATTATACAGATCAACAAGACAGAAAATTAACAAAGATATACAGGACTTGAACTCAGCTCTGGACCAAGTGGACCTAATAGACATCTACAGAACTCTCCACCCTAAATCAACAGAATATACATTCTTCTCAGCACCACATTGCACTTATTCTAAAATTGACCAATAGTTGGAAGTAAAACACTGCTCAGCAAATGCAAACGAATGGAAATCATAACAAACAGTCTCTCAGACCACCGTGCAATCAAATTAGAACTCAGGATTAAGAAACTCACTCAAGGAAGAATGCTAGTGCTGACAGAAGTTTCATGAGGTTGGGTGTGGTGGCTCATGCCTGTAATCACAGCACTTTGAGAGACCAAAGTAGGTAGATCACTTGAGGCCAGGAGTTAGAGACAGGCCTTACCAACATAGTCAAAGCCTGTCTTTACAAAAAATACAAAAATTACAGGGGGAGGTTCCAAGATGGCCAAATAGGAACAGCTCCAGTCTGCAGCTCCCAGAGTGAGTGATGCAGAAGATGGGTGATTTCTGCATTTCCAACTGAGGTTCTGGGTTCATCTCACAGGGGCTTGTCAGACAGTGGGTGGAGCCCACGGAGCAGGGCAGGGCATCACCTCACCTGGGAATTGCAAGGGGTCGGGGAATCCCCTTTCCTAGCAAAGGGAAACTGTGACAGATGGTACCTGGAAAATCGGGACGTTCCCACCCTAATACTGTGCTTTTCCAATGACCTTACCAAATGACACACCAGAAGATTATATCCCACGCCTGGCTCACAGGGTCCCAAGCCCACAGAATCTCGCTCACTGCTAGCACAGAAGTCTGAGATAGAACTGCAAAGTGGCAACAAAGCTGGGGAAGGGCCATTCACCATTGCTGAGGCTTGAGTAGGTAAACAAAGCAGCCGGGAAGCTCGATCTGGGTGGAGCTCACCACAGCTCAAGGAGGCCTGCCTGCCTCTGTAGACTCCACCTCTGAGGGCAAGGCGTAGCTGAACAAAAGGCAGCAGAAACTTCTACAGACTTAAACGTCCCTGTCTGAAAGCTTTGAAGAGAGTAGTGGTTCTACCAGCATGGAGTTTGAGATCTGAGAATGGACAGACTGACTCTCCAAGTGGGTCCCTGACCCCCAAGTAGCCTAACTGGAAGAAACCTCCCTGTAGGGGCGGACTGACACCTCATACAGCTGGGTGACCCTCTGAGACAAAGCTTCCAGAGAAAGGGTCAGACAGCAACATCTGCCATTCTACAATATTTGCTGTTCTGCAATATTTGCTGTTCTGCAGCCTCTGCTGGTGATACCCAGGCAAACAGGGTCTGGAGTGGACCGCCAGCAAACTCCAACAGACCTACAGCTGAGGGTCCTGACTGCTAAAAGGAAAAAACTAACAAATAGAAAAGACATCTACACCACATCCCCATCTGTACGTTACCATCATCAAACACCAAAGGTAGATAAAACCACAAAGATGGAGACAAACCAGAGCAGAAAAGCTGGAAATTCTAAAAATCAGAGCGCCTCTTCCTCTCCAAAGGAACGCAGCTCCTAGCCAGCAATGGAACAAAGCTGGATGAGAATGACTTTGATGAGTTGAGAGAAGAAGGCTTCAGATGATCGGTAATAACAAACTTCTCCAAGCTAAAGGAGGATGTTCAAACCCATCGCAAAGAAGCTGAAAACCTTGAAAAAAGATTAGATGAATGGTTACCTAGAAAAAACAGTTTAGAGAAGTCCTTAAATGACTTGATGGAGCTGAAAACCATGGCACAAGAACTACGTGACACATGCGCAAGCTTCAGTAGCTGATTTGATCAAGTGGAAGAAAGTATCAGTGATTGAAGATCAACTGAATGAAATGAAGTGAGAAGTTTAGACAAAAAAGAGTAAAAAGAAATGAACAAAGACTCCAAGAAATATGGGACTATGTGAAAAGACCAAATCTACGTCTAATTGGTGTACCTGAAAATGACAGGGAGAATGGAACCAAGTTGGAAAACACTGCAGGATATTATCCGGGAGAGCTTCCTCAACCTAGCAAGGCAGGCCAACATTCAAATTCAGGAAATACAGAGAACACCATAAAGATACTCCTCGAGAAGAGCAACTCCAAGACACACAATTGTCAGATTCACCAAAGTTGAAATGAAGGAAAAAATGTTAAGGGCAGCCAGAGAGAAAGGTCGGATTACCCACAAAGGGAAGCCCCTCAGACTAACAGCAGATCTCTTGGCAGAAACTCTACAAGCCAGAAGAGAGTGGGGGCCAATATTCAACATTCTCAAACAAAAGAATTTTCAACCCAGAATTTCATATCCAGCCAAACGAAGCTTCATAAGTGAAGGAGAAATAAAATCTTTTACAGACAAACAAATATCGAAAGATTTTGTCACCACCAGGCCTGCCTTACAAGAGCTCCTAAAGGAAGCACTAAACATGGAAACAAACAATTGGTACCAGCCACTGCAAAATCATGCCAAATTGTAAAGACCATCAATGCCAGGAAGAAACTACGTCAACTAATGAGCAAAATAACCAGCTAACATCATAATGACAGATCAGATTCACACATAACAATATTAACTTTAAATGTAAATGGGCTAAATGCTCCAATTAAAAGACACAGACTTGGATACATTCCTGGACACATACCCCCTCCCAAGACTAAACCAGGAGGAAGTTGAATCCCTGAAGAGACCAATAACAGGCTCTGAAATTGAGGCAATAATTAATAGCCTACCAACCAAAAAAAGTCCAGGACTAGACAGATTCACAGCCAAATTCTGCCAGAGGTACAAAGAGGAGCTGGTACCATTCCTTTTGAAACTATTCCAATGAATAGAAAAAGTGGGAATCCTCCCTAACTCATTTTATGAGGCCAGCATCATCCTGATACCAAAGCCCGGCAGAGACACAACAAGAAAAGAGAATTTTAGACCAATATCCCTGATAAACATTGATACAAAAATCCTCAACAAAATACTGGCAAACCAATTCCATCAGAACATCAAAAAGCTTATCCACCATGATCAAGTGGGCTTCATCCCTGGGATGCAAGGCTGCTTCAACATATGCAAATCAATAAACGTAATCCAGCATATAAACAGAACCAAAGACAAAAACCACATGATTATCTCAATAGATGTAGAAAAGGCCTTCGACAAAATTCAACAGTCCTTCATGCAAAAAGCTCTCAATAAACTAGGCATTGATGGGACGTATCTCAAAATAATAAGAGCTATCTATGATAAACCCACAGCCAATATCATACTGAATGGGCAAAAACTGGAAGCATTCCCTTTGAAAACTGGCACAAGACAGGGATGCCCTCTCTCACCACTCCTACTCAACATAGTGTTGGAAGTTCTGGCCAGAACTCATCCAAAGGACAGGATGAGTTCATGTCCTTTGTAGAGACATGGATGAAGCTGGAAACCATCATTCTGAGCAAACTATCACAAGGACAGAAAACTAAACACCGCATGTTCTCACTCATAGGTGGAAATTGAACAATGAGAACACTTGGACACAGGGTAGGGAACATCACACACTGAGGCCTGTGGTGGGGTGGGAGGAGGGATAGCATTAGGAGATATACCTAATGTAAATGACGAGTTAACAGGTGCAGCACACCAACGTGGCACATGTATACATACGTAACAAACCTGCACATTGTGCACATGTACCCTAGAATTTGAAGTATAATAAAAAAAGAAAAAAAATACAAAAATTAAAAAAAAAAAAGAAACTCACTCAAAGCCGCACAACTACATGGAAACTGAACAACCTGCTCCTGAGTGACTATTGGATAAATAATGAAATTCAGGCCGAAATAAAGATGTTCTTTGAAACCAATGAGAACAAAGACACAATGTACCAGAATCTCTGGGACACATTTAAAGCAGTGTGTAGAGGGAAATTTATAGCACTAAATGCCCACAAGAGAAAGCAGGAAAGATCTAAAGTTGGCACCCTAATCACAATTAAAAGAAGTAGAGGTTGCTCTTTTCTTCCAATCCCATAGAATCTGCAGGTCAGGCTCCTCCTCAAATCATACTGCTGCTTCACAGCCTTCTTTCTCTTTCTTTTCTTTTCTTCTTTCTTTCTTTCTCTTTCTCTCTCTCTCTCTTTCCATTCTTGATTCTTTCAAGGCCCAACCTATTGATCCACCCTCTATCACTTTTCTTTGCTGTCATCAACCAAACTCCAGGTCACTCCCATATTCAAGACTTTGCACTTTTTGGTTCCAAGTATCTCCATTGTCCTATGTGACCAAAATATTTGAGTGCGTGATTTGTTCAATGAGCTGACTTCTTCCAAGTTCCTTGACAAAATGACCTTCTTCACCCCACATCAGCAATCCGCTCCCAAGACCACATCAGGCTCACTATTGGAGCCTGAAGTAAAACCTCTAGTGATCCCTCTGTAATCATAACCTCCTATACTTCCTCTCCATCAGCGTCTGCCTCCATTCTTTAATCATATTGGAATATTATTCTATTCTATAGTCCCTGGTACATTCTCTTTTCTGTCCTCACTCTCATCTGCTCTGAACTAAATTCCATAGCTCTTGGCAATGCCCTTGTCCTGGTTACATGGGTGTCTTCAGTTTGTAAAAATTCATCGAGTTGTAATTCCATGATATGTGTGCATTTCTGTTTGTGTTGTACACTTCAATAAATTTTTCTTTTAATTCCACAGCCCATCTTTCTTGCCAAACGTCCCATCTTCCATGTTCTTCTATCCTTTTCATGCGTAAAACCTCATCTCTGTTTGAATCCAGCTTTCTGCCTTCCCTATATCTGTTCCTAGGCTGTTCAGCACCACTGGGGAGGAATTGTAAGAAAATATAGAGAGATGTCACTGGAAATCTATCGTTTCTCACATCTCTGCCTCCAAATCCAAAACACACCAGCATATTTTCTTCTTTCATTAGTTTCAATGAAGGGCAAGTCACCTCCTTACCAGGATGAACCCCTTCCTCTGTGCTCAGATCCCATCCCCACCTGCCTCCTTAGGGAGCTCAGGTCACTATACTTTTTCTTTCCACCCTCTATCTTTGACCTCTATTGAATCTCACTGGATCCTCCTCATTAGCATTCAGGCTGGTCCTAGTCTCTTCTAGCTTATTTCATAAAAGTGTCCCTTTGTCCATGTCATTCTCACTCAATAATTCATTCGTTCAACAAATATTTACTGAGCAACTATGATGTACCAGACACCAGTGACCAAAACAGACAAAACCCTATCCTCATAGAGCTTATGTCTTAAAAAGGGCAGACATATGGCTTGACTAAAATAAGCAAAGAGTCCAGGTGCAGTGCCTCATACCTGTAATCCCAGCACTTTGGGAGGCCAAGGCGGGCGGATCCACTTGAGGTCAGGAGTTTGAGACCAGCCTGGCCAACATGGTGAAACCCCGTTTCTACCAAAAATATAAAAAATTAGCCAGGTGTGGTAGTGCGTACCTGTAATCCCAGCTACTTGGAAGCTGAGGCAGGGGAATCTCTTGAACCTGGGAGGCAGAGTTTGCGGTGAGCTAAGATTGTGCCACTGAATTCCAGCCTGGGTGACAGAGCGAGACTCATGTCAAAAAAAAAAGCCAAAAATCATATGAACTAGCAGATAATAATATTGTGTTTAAAAATTAAGTAGCAGTAGGAGAAAAGGAATGGTATGAGAGAGCACAGTTTTAAGGGAGCATTCCAGGAAGGTCCATTGAGAAATAGTTGAGCAAAGCTCTGAAAGTTGTGAGGAGCGAGCCACATGGAGACCCAGGAGAAGAGCATTCCAGACAGAGGAACTTCCTCTTTATTGTTTATGTTCTTTCTTCTATTATCATGGTTCACATATTACCTAAACGCTGATACTTTAAAATATATATCTGACTTCTCTTCTGAGCTCCAGATCTACATCTCTGCCGCCAACCTCCCATCTCAATTTGGATGTCCTCTCCTGTATTGGTGTCCTGTCACTTTCATAACAAATTTCCACAAAACGAGTGGCTTAAAGCAACAGAAATTTATTCTCTCACAGTTCTGGAAGCCAAAAGTCCAAAATCAAGAGTTTGTCAGGCTGCACTCTCTCTGGAACTCAGCAGAAAATCCATTCTTTGCCTTTTCTAGTTTCTGGTGACTCCAGGTATTCCTTGGCTTGTGTCTGCGTAACTTCAGTCTCTGCCTCCATCCGCATATCACCTTCTCTTCTGTTTCTGTGTCTTCTCCTCTTCCATCCTTTTATAAGTCATTGGATTTAGGGCCTGCCGAGATCATCCAGGCTTTTGGCTTCTCGAGATCCCGAAGTTAATTACATCTGCAAAGACGCTTTCTCCAAATGAGGTCACATTCACAGATTCTAGGGATTAGGATGTGGATGTATCTTTTGGGGGGCCAACATTCAACTCACACATACTTAAAATTTGTTACCATGTTTAAATATGAACACTTGATCCCCACCCCCAGCCTCCCCTGCTCTCAATCTTCTCCTCCTTCAGTGCTCTCTCAGCAAATGGCTCTACCAGGTTCAGATGTTTATGCTAGCCACCTGTCATTTATGATGTCTCTCTTTCTCTACTGCCTCACATCCAGTAACCTCTCTCCTTCTCCCCTTCCTTCCCTCGCCCGTTTCACTGCGGCTATCCTATCCTAGATCACCATTTTCTCACTAAAGCATTCTATCTAGTCTTCTTGCTTCCAACTTTGCTGCTATTCCAAATCGTCCTCCACAGTTCCAAGCCTGAGAGATCCTGCTAATATATGATTTAGTGGCTTTTGCAGGACACATTCCTGCAGGTGACTTATGAGACCCCACTCCCACGCCCTCCACGCAGGGATCTGGAGACATCTACTTTCCCAGGCTCACTGCACAGCCCTCCCTCCCGCCCATAGCTTTCAAACCCTCAAACCTGCCATTCCTAATGTAACACCTTTGGCCCTTCATTTGTACCAATCTCTCCAACAGAAACACTCTTCCAGCCTTTTTTCCAAAATTATTTCCTACTCATCTTTAGACTTCTCCTTCTGAAAAACTGATTATTTTCAATTCCACACGTAAGTGAGGTCATGCAGTATTTGTCTTTCTGCATCTGGTTTATTTTACTTAGCATAATGTCTCCCTGATCATATATATATATGTATGTATGTGTGTGTGTATATATATATACACATATATATACGCCCACATATTTGTTTCCATATCTTGGCTATTGTGAATAATGCTGCAATGAACATAGGAATGCACATATTTCTTCAAGATCCTGATTTTCTTTGGATATATACCCAGAATTGGAATTTCTAGATCATAAGGTAGTTCTAGTTTTAATTTTTTGAGAAACCTTCATAATGTTTTCTATAAAAATTTTATCAGTTTAAATTCCCATCAATAATGTACAAGGGTTCCCTTTTTTCTACACTCTTGCTAATGCTTACTATGTCTTTTGTTTTTTTATAATAGCCATCCTAACAGATGTGAGGTTATATCTTATATGGTTTTGATTTGCATTTTCCTGATAATTGGTGATGTTGAGCACCTTTTCATATGCCTGTTGGCCATTTGTATGTCTTCTTTGAAAAAATGTCTACTCAGATCTTTTACCCATTTTTTTAATTGGGTTTTTTTTCTATTGAGTTGTATAAGTTTCTTATATATTTTGGATATTAACCTTTTGTCTGATATATGGTTTGCAAATATTGCCTTCTATTCTGCAGGTTGCCTTTTCACTCTATAGATTGTTACCTTTGCTGTACTAAAGATTTTTAGTTTGACGCAATCTCATTTGTCTACTTTTGCTTATCTTGCCTGTGCTTTTGGTCTCATATTCAAAAAAAACACTGATCATATTACATAAACGCAATATCCTTGGAGTGTTGCAACTCTTTATTTGTTCAAAACTTCATATATCCAAATAAATCTTTTCTAGAAGCAGTACTGACATTCAATTTTAAAGCACATAATTTTTTTTGGTTGCCATGAATGGAAAACATCCATATTGTGTCCCCTCAATGGGTTGTTAATGTAGAAAGGTCTATAAACTAATAGGCCTACCACCTTCTTTTTACAAACAACGAAGACAGCCGAGAGGCAGAGTTACTCGCCCCAGAGCACATAGTATTTTTCATTTCAGTGCCTGAATAAGATCTCTTGACTCTCAGTACAGTGGCCTCCCAGTCTGCCTAGCTGCTTCTCATTTGAGAAAGTGTGGGAAAAAATAGCCTACCAAAGAACTATGTTGCAAATTATGTAACTATTTTTGGATCATTACAGATTTTTCTCATAAAATATAAGCAGTAAGGAAAACCAGTATATAAAAAAAGAAAACCAGTATTTACTGAGTCCCATGTCTACAATCTTTCTAGGTGAATTTAGTGTACTCTTTCACTTAATTCTTATAAGAATCCTGTAAATCAAATATTACTACTCCCATATTACAGAAGAGGAACTAAGAACAGAAATTAAGAGAATATAGTAACTTCTCAAAGCAATACACATTGTAAACGACATAACTTCTATTAGAATCCAGCTCTGTTTCAAAGCAAAATGTAATCCCTTTCCTCTAAACTAAAACAAAACAAAATGTTTTTTAATGTCCACAGCTACTGACAAACTCTTCTGCTGCACCCCTTGTTACCAGTGGCAGGCAGGTATCTGAGTTACCGGCAGCGTACCCCTACGGGTCTGCAGTAACCTCAATTCTTGCCTCCTCAGAAGAGAGAATGCAGCTGAGGAGCGTAGGGCAGAAAAGGAGACCGAGGCAAGCTCCAAAGCAGCAGTGGAAGCTTATTAAAAAGGCTTTAGAACAAGAAAGAAAGGAAAGAACACATGGAAGAGATCCAAGTGGGTGACTTGGAGAACAAGTGCGTTGTGTAACCGTGATCCTAGGACTTTATAGGCTGCCATCTTACGCCCTTTTCCCATGATTCTTCCCTTAGTGTGGGCTGCCCACATATGCAGCGCCCTCCTTACCTTTAGGAAGTGAGCACACGTGTTGTGTTTAGGAAGTTATATCCATGCCTATCTGAGGCTTTCGTCCCTCACCCAGCAATGTGCCCCCGGAAGGTCATACTGCATGATTTGTCTCTTAACACGCATGCCCAGGAAGTTGCTCCTCCTTGGTGCCTGCATTCAATTAACAGTTTAATGTTAACAGCTGTGGATCACCAGGAGCTTGTCTCTCCTTAGGTCCGGCTACTGGCAATGTGGTAATTGTCAAACCATCGCCTGACGTTCCTACCGGGTGGGGAAAAAGCGCCCTCTCCTGTCTCGCTCATGCCTGTCTACCTACCTGTAACACACTCACTGGTCCAAAAGCATAAGGCCTTTCTCCAAAAGACTTCTTTTATTTTTATACACAAGTAAAGTACAAGGACTTCCTGAATTGTTAAGTTTGCTAAAAGTTAATATTTATAAATTAAAGTGAATGCATTACTACAGTTTGCAGAGAACTCTAATTCAGTGTTCTACTAAAGGTGAACTAGTACACGAAGCTCCGTCATGCACGCCCACATAAAAATAGGGAGAATTCCGACCATTTTATGTTCTTGGTTTATTGGCACATCATTTGCGTAGTTTTTGTGTGACCATGATACCTAGCTGCTGTTATTTTCACTTATAAACTCTTTATCATCTTTGGATGTTAGCAACAGAGGCTAGAGTATTGGCTCTAGAGTCAGACGACCTTCTCCTGTGCCCCTGGCCAACTTGCTCAACATTTTTATTTCCCAGTTTTCTTGCAGGGTTATTTCTCATTGAATTAAAAGAAGTACATATCAGGTACTTAGAGTAGTGGCTGGAACATAATGGTTTCTTAATAAGTATTAGTTATTATTTCAACTTAGTTTTGTGAGACTATTTGGTTAAGTCAATAGTCTGTAGTAATGCATATTTGCATAAACAGTTTGGTCTTTCATTGTCTATTAACTTGAATTTAAGACCTGTATTATTAATCATCCATTACATCACTGTTAAACAGATGATTTTATAATCCCCTTAAAATTTGCTTGTACACTGATATTATCATAAATGTGGTCTATCTGTGAATTTGTACTATGTAATAATTTGTAACATATTACAAAATGGAATTCAATAAAACCCTTGTTGTTTTTGTTTTAGATAGAACTGTTTTTTAAAATGTAAAGGCATAAACGTATTATCTCTTAAATATAAATAATAATGAATAACTTAAATATTTTGGTACGAAAAGGTTTTACCTAGTTCTATCCTGTTTTGTTTTTTAACATTTCTCTTTCTTTTGGAAAGTGGAAATCAGTGCTCTAGGTAAGCCATACAGAATTTTGCCCCAATAAGTGAAGTAGAATCAAAAAAAAAAAACTGTGAATCAAAAAAAAAAAGATCTATCACATCAAACTTCCAAAATTATCATGCTGTCATTTGGCCTTGTATCATAGGTATCTTCCCACATGCATCTTACCTCCTCAACAAGGTTCTATTCCCTGGAGGGCAGAACCCCTGCATGGATTGTGTTGATGGATGGCCTCTTGTGTCATTGAGTGAAGAGTCTTGCATTTAGGAGATTCTCCATAAGAAGTAAGAAGGAGGATTGGAGCTACTCCTTGAGTATATCCTCTAATCACACTCCATTAGATACGAAAATGATTTCCTTCATGATTGGGCTTTGGTTGGAAAATTGCTGGAATCAAAACACCATTATAGACTTTTAGATATACTATGTGTTTGAACTATTTCTGATAATAGCAGCAGCACTGGAAATTTAACTATGAATTTATAAATTGTCTTCCAACACCAGAACTTAATAAAACTCCTTAAATGGCACAAGTCCAAAGTTAAAGGTTGCAGAAAAAATGAGAGTCTGACAGGTACTAATGCCCACAAAGGTGGACTAGCATCATAAGATGTCACTGCCTTTCACTATACCAATAGCACACTCCACCACTGATTGGCAGGAGTTCTTCCATTACTGGGAATTGATTTAAGTCACTCGAGATCTTTATTTTGATGATGATTGGCATCTAAAGTGCCTCTCTAGCAAAAAGTTTTCCTACTCTGACATTCAAAAATTTATGTCACAAGCTTCAAGAAAATGTGCCAGATGGTGAGGACCCACAGAGAATTTAAGGCAACTAAGCTCATCCCTCCCCTTATTAAATGAGCATTCAAAATTTGGGAGGGAGGGAAACACCTACCAAAGATCAAGTCTGCTTATTACCTAAGCATAAGAAACAACTCTTTGACTTTCTTTTATACAAAACACAGTCACGTTTGATAAGGACAATCACATGAGAAACTGGGGAGGACCAAAGCTAGGTAACTGCTTCAGCTTTAAAAGAAAACAATGTACCATGAAGGAAGACTAGACAACACTACCTTTCACCCTGCTGTTTCACGTCATTCAAATATGTAAGGGGTCACTCATTCTTCCAAAAATTAATGTGGCCTTCATCTGTATCTATATTGGAAGGGGACAGTGACAGAAAAGATAAGAGCATTGTATGGAAGAAATAATTCTTTTTGTACAATATGGAATTATGAGTTTCTGGACAAATGTTTGCTTGTTACAAATACCTGGATTTTTTTATTTGCTCTACATTCACAGAGCTATTACAATTGCCATTGAAAGAAGTTCAATTTAATTTGATATGTTCATTCCTTAGTATATTAAGCACCATAGGGAACAGAGATGGGTAAGGGATGTTTATTTGTCAAAGAGTTTGTAATCAACAAGGAGGTGAGGAGCGTTGAAGAGTCATCATGCTACAAGGTAGGCAGAGGAAACTGTCTCTAGAGTCCAGCTGCCAGATGTTCTTGTTCCTGATCTGCAGTTCACCAACCCTATAAGCTTGGGCAGGTTATGGAATCTGGCAGTGTCTCCTTGTCTTCATCTGGAAATGGGACAACAATAGTAGAATGCAGGTTTTGTCTGAGGATTAAATGAGTGAATACAAGCAAGTTCTTAATACGATGACTAGTACATGAGAAATACTCAATTTGTGTTAGCTATTACTGTAATTAGAGTTACTCAACTTAAGCACTATGGTGTTTCCTAGGAAAAGACATTGCATGCAATTTAGAGGATTAGAAAATGTCTGGGAAAACAAAATGTGGCATTTGGAATTAGTCTCTTAAAAATTAGCATAATGGGATGAGGAGCAAGCAGAGGGAGAGCATGAGAACAAATACCTAATGCATTTGGGCTTAAAACCTAGATGATGGGTTATAGGTGCAGCAAACCGCCATGGCACATGTATACCCATGTAACAAACCTGCATGTTCTGCACATGTATCCCCGAACTTAAAGTAAAATAAAATAAATTTGTTTTAAATGGGCACAATTTTAAGAAGTGTGGAAGGAACAGCATAAAGAATAGTGTGGAAGTCAGAAACCTTACAGCATGGTATACAACAGCCGAGCAGTACTTATTCACAGGACTATGAGGTACTTGCCACTGGGGAAAGGAGACATGAGTCTAAAGTGTTGAAAGTGTTAATGGAAGAGTCCACATCTCAGATGGCAGGATTTTATCAGAAAGTCAGTTGAGAGAGTGGGCTATTTTCAGGGCATATGAAGCACAGACATTAACAAGAGGTGAAAAGCCCAGCGCATCTTCCAAAGAGAAGGCAACAATGACTCACTAATATAAGTCTACATTCGGTGTCAGGAGAGTGTGTCTTGGGAGATGAGGAAACTTGGACTTGAATGAGTGTGAGACGTCAGTAAGACAGCCATATAGACAGTCGGAAATATTCCAAGTTGACCCAAAATCGCTGACCTGAACACCAAATTGTAGTCAGAAAAATTCAGTTGGTTGTCCTTGCTTTTACAGCTTTTAGGAGACTGAAATGCTAGGTTATTAAATAACTCTCTCATAATCACATAATTTCATTGTTTATAATAGTGAAATCATAATTTGTGATTTCTGATTCATTTTTTTGTACGGTTTCAAAGATTTCCTTCATAAGAATAAAGTAAAAACTATTCACCAGTTTCTCCACAAAATGTGATTTCCCACTTGAATATCACCGCAGATGGGGTTCTTAGATACCTGAGTCACACTGTCTCTTGTTAACTGATTATTCCATTACCCTTTTCACCTTTGGAGGGACACTGTCCAAAACAGAAGATGACTACAGCTGATCTGATTGGGTTCTAGTACAGCTCTGTAATCCCCAGGATTACCACAGATGACAATAAAGATAGACTCTTTTTTATAAACCAAGAAATAAGTATAAAGAAAATAAACTGTCACTTAAGTCACACATCAAATTGATAGGCAAAGGGGCTGTGTGGCTTTGTTCAAGCTACCAAAACCAAAAGCACCATCATTTATTTATCTGCAAAGTGAGGGTAATAAGGATGTCTTCTTCATAGGGCAATTGTAAGGGTTAAATGAGATAGTCTACATAAATGCTAAGCACAGTGCCTGGCCGTAAATATGCCCTGCTATTTTGACCTGTTATTTTGGTTTGATTTCTCTATGCAGCTGAGTAGAACATATGTGACACATAAAATTGTCACCAGAAAGAAGCACAAGCTAACTGTTTACCTGCTAAAAGGAAACAAAACTGAGTACAATACACTGCAGAAATCTAGGAAAATTTATTTCCTAGTTCAGGCATTGGGTACATTCTTACATTTGCATGTGCTACATCATAAGTAATCAAATCAAAAGGATTTTTCAGAAAAATAAAAGTACTTTATAAATACAAAAAAATCTCTTCCTGATCTAAGAGTTTTGAAAGGTTGGATGTTTCCATGTTGAGTGTATATTTGCGTACTATATTGTGACTAAAATTTACGTAGGTTATTGTCCACCTTCTTCATTCAAATCACTCTATATCACTTTGATTTTGGAATAAATATAATGCTAGTACTACATTTTCCCTCTATTTTAAAGTAGTCTCTTAGAAATAACCCTCAGTTTTGCATCATTCAAATTTGTGTCTTAGCACTATTATAAATATACCTTAAAGTAAGATTTTCTTGCATAAAGTAACACTACTAGTGTTTTTGATCTATATAAAGTGAAGAATAAAAATGACAGAGTATTATCCAACTGAAAGTACCTCTAATTTAGAAATAAGACATAACATGTTATTTAACCATGCTAGGGTTTAGCTATGGATGAAATTATGTATATAAAGTTACTGTCTCTGCCAGATTCAATATTGTTAAACGCCTGAGTTTTCCATCCTCACGTTCCATATACATTTCCATACAACGTGTGTGTATTTTCTCACACACGTTGCTTTAATTGTAGGCAACGCTTAACACAATTGTTCCCTCTATTTATAGCCAAAAACTATGGGATCATCTTCAAGCAACTCACTCTACTTTGTGACATTTCCTCTTTCTTCACATTCTCCCAATATTATTAATTAAACATTTTATTTTAGGTCATTTCTTACATAATTTGTAAGAAATAATACAGAGATATCCCATGTAACCTTTACCCAAATTTCCCTAACAATAACATCGTGCAAAATCATAGTACAATGTCACAACCAGGATATTGACATTGATATACGAAGACCCAGAACATTTCCATCACCACAGGGACCCCTTATGTTGCCTTTTATAGCCACACCCACTCCTCTCCCACTCCCTTCCTCTCCTTAAGCCCAATAGCTACCAATTTGTTCTCCATTTCTATAATTTTGTCATTTCAAGAATTTTATGCAAATAGAATCCTATAGTATGTGACTTTGGCAGTTGACATTTTTACTCAACAAAATTCCCTGGAGATTCATCCAAGTTGTTATGTGCACCACTAATCTATTCCTTTTTAAAAAAAATTTATTGATAAATAATAATTGTACATATTTATGAGACACATGTGATATTTTTATACATGTATACAACGAGTAATGATCAAATCAGGGTAACTAAGATATCCATCACCTCAAATATTAATCACTCTGTGTTATGAACATTCCAAATCTTCTTTTCTTAGATATTCTGAAATATACAGTAAATTATTAACTATAGGTACCTTACCGTACTATTAAACACTATAACTTATTAAATCTATCTAATTGTATTTTTGTACCTATTAGCCAACTTCTCTTCATTCCCCCAGATTCTCGAGGAACAGAATATTAAAGATGGAGTTTTTTCGTTGGTTTTGGGGATTCTGGAGTTGGCTGCTTAATATGATTAGACTCAAAAATGCTAAGGACTGTATTTCTAATAGTATGGAGAACAATGATAGCCCTTGGTGTGAACTATTTAGAGAGTTATGCAAAATAAATGCATTTGACACTCCTGATTCACCGCTCATGAGAGGCAAGGAGTTTAATGACTCTATACATAATAAATTTGACCATATGTGGAGAACCAAGGAATATAATGAAGCTGATTGGTTGCTCCTAAGTTCAGTGGACAAAGTGATGAAAGAAAATTATGAACTCAGGGATTCTGTCTCCCAGCTTCATAAGTAGATACTGAGCCTCAAATCTGCTAAGATTGCTCTGAGTGGGAGTCTTGTCACCTGTAGAGAATGAGCTGAAATTGTGGAAAAACAGATACAAGCTCTTACATGAGTAGCTGACCTGCAATGAAAGGTACATGCACAGCCTCACCAGGTGTCTACTATGAAAGTGAGGGCATTTATTGGAAAAGAATGGGACCCTGCAACTTGAAATGGGGACATGTGGGTGGACGCTGATGAAGTTGGGGACACTGAGTTTGTAAACTCTAATGAACCCTTTTTGCCAGAAGAAACACTGTCCTCATTCCCATTAGTGGCAATATCCCCTCCCCGACCCATGCTGCCATCAGCCTTTGCACTTTTGTCTGAGGAGACAAGCGCTGGGCTGCCTGAGGCAACAGTGATGGCCTCCCCTGAGGCAGTTGCCAGGCAAAATAATGTTGATTCTCCCTAGGAACTACCCCCAGCACCCCTGTTTGTTTCTAGACCTATAACTAGAGTAAATCTTAGAGGTGAAGTTGAGAGTGTGACCCATAAGGAGGTTCACTACAGAACTGCTTGAGTTTTCTAATTTATATAAACAGAAATCTGGAAAACGGGCATAGGAATGGATATTAAGGGTGTGAGATAATGGTGGACAGAACACAGAGTTGGATCCGGCTGAATTTATTGATTTGGGCCCACTAAGTAGGGACTTCGCATTTAATGTTGCAGCTTGGGAAGTTAAAAAAGGCTCTAATAGTTTATTTGTTTGGTTAACTGAAATATGGATTAAAAGATGGCCTACTGTGAGTGAACTGGAAATGCCTGATCTCCCTTGGTTTAACGTAGAGGAAGGGATCCAAAGACTTAGGGGGATTGGGATGGTGGAGTGGATTAGTCACTTTAGACCTACTTATTCCAGGTGGGAGTGTCCAGAAGATATACCCTTGACCAAAGCCTTGCGAAATAGATTTTTGAGGGCAGCACCTGCATCTTTGAAGAGCCCTGTAATTGCTTTCTCTGTATGTCAGATTTAACAGTGGGAACCACAGTCACTCAACAGGGGCCAACTGGCAGTACTCAACCATCAAAGACAAGGTGGGCATAACTACCGTAATGGACGGCAGAGGCCAACTGGCAATCCGAATAGTCTGACTCGTGTAGCGCTCTGGCACTGGCTAATTAATCACAGTGTTCCTAGAAGTGAAAATGATAGGAAGCCTGCTGCATTCCTACTTAATTTATAGAAGCAGAAAACTTCTAGGTTGAAGGGACAAAAGACTAATTTGAATTATAAAAGCAGAGAATCACGGCTTGTCAACCAATTTCCAGACTTGAGCCAGTTTACAGACCCAGAACCCCTTGAATGAAGCAGAGGCCAGGTCCCCTTGAGGAAGGACCACACTACATTACCAAAATTTATGCAGTGAATCTTTCTGCCACCTTCCCCAAGGAGACCTTCAGCCTTTTACCTGGGTAACTGTGTACTGGGGAAAAGGAAATGATCAGACATTTCAGGAACTACTCAACACTGGCTCTGAACTGACGTTGATTCCAGGGGACCCAAAACATCATTTTGATCCTCCAATTAAAGTAGGGGCTATGGAAGTCAACTAATTAATGGAGTTTTAGCTCAGGTCTGACTTACAGTGGGTCCAGTGTGTCCCTGGACTCATCCTGTTGTCATTTTCCCAGTGCCAGAATGCATAACTGGCATAGACATGCTTAGCAGCTGGCAGAACTCCCACAATGACTCCCTAACTGGGAGGGTGAGGGCTATTATGGTGGGAAAGGCCAAATGGAAGCCATTAGAGCCACCTCTACCTAGAAAAATAGTAAATCAAAAACAATATTGCATCCCTGGAGGTACTGAGGAGATTAGTCCTGCACCATCAAGGACTTGAAAGATGCGGGGATAGTGATTCCCACCACGTCCCCATTCAACTGTTTCAGCTGACCTATGCAGAAAACAGATGAATCTTGGAGAATGACAGTGGATTATTGTAGGCTTAACAAAGTGGTAACTCCAATTGCAGCTACTGTACCAGAAGTGGTTTCATTGCTTGAGCAAATTAACACATCTCCTGGTACCTGGTATGCAGCCTTTGACTTGGCAAATGCCTTTATCACCATTCCTGTCCATAAGGCCCACCAGAAGCAATTTTCCTTCAGCTGGCAAAGCCAGCAATATACCTTTACTCTTTTACCTCAGGGGTATGTCAACTCTCCGGCTTTGTGTCATCTTATTTGGAGAGACACTGATCGCTTTTCACTTCTGCAAGATATCTCACTGGCCCATTATTACATTGATGACATTATACTAATTGGATCCAGTGAGCAAGAAGCAGCAAACAAACTTATTGGTGAGACATTTGCATGCCAGAGGATGGTAACTAAACCTGACAAAAATTCAGGGACATTTACCTTAGTAAAATGTCTAGGGGTCCAGTGATGGGGGGCCTGTCAAGATATTCCTTCTAGGGTTAAGGATAAGTTGCTACATGGTGCACCTCCTACAACCAAGAAAAAGGCACAATGCCTAGTGGGCCTACTTTTACTTTGGAGGCAACACATTCCTCATTTGGGTGTGTTACTCTGGGCCATTTATCAAGTGACCCAAAAATCTGCCAGTTTTGAGTTGGGTCCAGAACAGGAGAACACTTTGCAACAGGTCCAGGCTGCTGTGCAAGCTGCTCTGCCACTTGGGCCATATGACCCAGGAGATCCATTGGTGCTTGAGGTGTCAGTGGGAGATAGGGATGTTGTTTGGAGCCTTTGGCAGGTCTTCATAGGTGAATCACAGTGGAGGCCTCTAGGATTTTGGAGCAAGTCCCTGCCATCTTCTGCAGATAACTATTCTCCTTTCAAGAGACAGCTCTTGGCTTGTTACTGGGCTTTGGTGGAAACTGAGCGTTTGACTCTGGGTCATCAAGTCATCATGCATCCTGACCTGCCTATCATGAACTGGCTGCTTTCTGACCCATCTGGCCATAAAGTGGGTCATGCACAGCAGCATTCCATCATCAAATGGAAGTGGTATATATGTGACTGGGCTCGAGCATGTCCTGAAGGCACAAGTAAGTTATATGAGGAAGTGGCTCAAATGCCCATGGTCTCCACTCCTGCCACCCTACCATCTCTCCCCCAGCCTGCACTGATGGCCTTATGGGGAGTTCCCTGTTATCAGTTGACAGAGGAAGAGAAGACTAGGGCCTGATTCACAGATGGTTCTGCACGATATGGGGGCACCACCTGAAAGTGAATAGCTGCACTGCTACAGCTCCTTTCTAGGACATCTGTGAAGGACAGTAGTGAAGGGAAATCTTCCCAGTGGGCAGAACTTCCAGCAGTGCACCTGGTTGTGCACTTTGCATGGAAGGAGAAATGGCCAGATGTGCAATTATATATGGTTCATGGGCTGTAGCCAATGGTTTGGCTGGATGGTCAGAGACTTGGAAGAAGCATGATTGGAAAATTGATGACAAAGAAATTTGGGAAAGAGGTATGTGGAGGCACCTCTGTGAGTGGTCAAAAACTGTGAAGATATTTGTGTCCCATGTGAGTGCTCACCAACGGGTGACCTCACAGAGGAGGAGTTTAATAATCAAGTGGATAGGATGACCTGTTCTGTGGACACCACTCAGCCTCTTTCCCCCAGCCACCCCTGTCATCGTCCAATGGGCCCAAAAACAAAGTGGCCATGGTAGCAGGGTTGGAGGTTATGCATGGGCTCAGCAACATGGACTTCCACTCACCAAGACAGACCTGGCTACAGCAACTGCTGAGTGCCCAATTTTCCAGCAGCAGAGACCAACACTGAACCCTCCATATGGCACCATTCCTTGGGGTGATCAGCCAGCTACCTGGTGGCAGGTTGATTATGTTGGACTTCTTCCATCATGGAAAGGGCAGAGGTTTGTCCTCACTGGAATAGACACTCTGGATATGGGTTTGCCTATCTTGCATGCAATGCTTCTTCCAAGACTACCATCCTTGGACTCATACGCCTTATCCACCGTCATGGTATTCCACACAGCATTGCCTCTGACCAAGGCACTCATTTTATGGCTAAAGAAGTGTGGCAGTGGACTCTTGCCTATGGAATTCACTGGTCTTATTATGTTCCCCATCATCCTGAAGCAGCTGGATTGATACAATGGTGGAATGGCCTTTTGAAGTCACAATTACAAAACCAACCAGGTGACAACACTTTGCAGGGCTGGAGAAGAGTTCTCCAGAAGGCCATGTATGCTCTGAATCAGTGTCCAATATATGATATTGTTTATTCCATAGCCAGGATTCTTGGGCCCAGGAATCAAGAAGTGGAAGTGAAGTGGCACAGCTCACCATCACTCCTATTGATCCACTAGCAAACTGTTTGCTTCCTGTTCCTGCGACATTACATTTTGCTGGCCTAGGGGTCTTAGTATCAGAGGGAAGAACACTGCCACCAGAAGTCACAACAACAATTCCATTAAACTGGAAGGTTGCCACATGGACACTTTGGGCTCCTCCTACCTTTAAGTTAACAGCCTAAGAAGGTAGTTACAGTGTTGGTTGGGGTGATTGCCCCGGACAATCAAGATGAAATCAGTCTACTACTCCACAATGGAGGTAAGGAAGAGTATGCATGGAATACAGGAGATCCATTAGGACGTCTGTTAGTATTACCATGCCCTGTGACTAAGGTCAATGGAAAACTACAACAGCCCAATCCAGGCAAGACTACAAATGGCCCAGACCTCTCAGAAGTAAAAGGTTTGGGTCCTCCACCATGAAAAAAAACACGACCTGCTGAGGTGCTTCCTGAAGGCAAAGGGAATACAGAATGGGTAGTAGAAAAAGGTAGTCATCAATACCAGCTACGACCACGTGACCAGTTTCAGAAACGAGGACTGTAAGTCATGAGTATTTCCTCTTCTTTCGTTAAAAACACGTTTGTGCATGTGTACACTTGTACTAAGAAAATATCTTCATTTTAGTTCCCTTTTTCCTTTATCATATGGCATAACATTTATTGACTTCATATCAGCATTTAAGTATTGTTAACTTTATGTAATAGTATTTGGGTTGGGGACTGCTGTGTTTCCAGTTGTATGAAGGATAGTTGTATTATGTTAGGTATAATTATGACCTTATTATTGTCTTTATTTGAAGATTATGTATGATCTCAGGAGATATGTATGGGTTCAAGTTGACAAGGGGTGGACTTGTGACAAGGGGTTAATACTGAGTGTCAACTTGATTAGATTGAAGGATACAAAGTATCGATCCTGGGTGTGTCTGTGAGGGTGTTGCCAAAGGAGATTAACATTTGA
Source organism: Macaca thibetana thibetana (assembly GCF_024542745.1). NCBI lineage: Eukaryota > Metazoa > Chordata > Mammalia > Primates > Cercopithecidae > Macaca > Macaca thibetana. The sequence continues at coordinate 25,164,569 of NC_065582.1, read as the reverse complement.
GTCAATGGGCTGGGGAAGGCAGACCCACCCATAATCTGGGTGGGCACCATCTAATCAGCTGCAAACGCAGCCAGGATAAAGCAGGCAGAAAAACATGAAGCAGTTAGACGGGCCTAGCCTCCCAGCCTACATCTTTCTCCCGTGCTAGATGCTTCCTGCCTTCGAGCATCGGACTCTGAGTTTTTCAGTTTGGGGACTCAGACTGGCTTTCCTTGCTCCTCAGGTTGCAGATGGCTTATTGTGGGACCTTGTGATAGTGTGAGTTTTTATATATATATATATCTCCTATTAGTTCAGTCCCTCTACAAAACCCTAATACATTACCCTATCATGCCATTAAGCATTAGAACTTATTCCATCCATCTAATTGTATGTTTGTATCCATTAACCAACTTCTCTTCATTCCCCCCATCGAAACCCTTCCAATCCTCTGGTAACCACCATTCTACTCTCTATATTCATGAGATCAACTTTTTTAGCTCCCACATATGAGTGAGATCATGTGATATTCACCTTTCTGTTTCTGACTTATTTCACTTAACATAATGACCTCTAGTTCCATTCATGTTGCTGCAAATGAGGGAATTTTATTCCTTTTTATGGCCAAGTAGTATTGCATTATGTACATATACCACATTTTCTTCACCCATTCACCCCATAGGTTGATTCCATATCTTGGCTATTGTAGTGCTGCAATAAATAGTCTGTTCCTTTTTATTGCTGAATAGTATTCCATAATATATCACATTTGTTTAACTTTTCACCTATTGAAGGATATCTTGGTTATTTCTATTCATTTTAAACTCTAGGTTAATATTTATAATGCTTCTAGTTTACAATACCAATGCTTTATCTGTTTCTACAGACTCTCAGAGCTTTAGATCATGTTCTGTATATGTAATGTGATTTTTCTCATTTAATATCATCTCTCTTTGCCTACATTATATTGAATTGTCCTTTTCATTCATCTGGGTGTCATTTTTATGTATCTCAATGCAAAAGAGATGACTTGTCCATGTTTTCTACTGTACTTCTGCCTAGACTTGAAGAGCAGTAGAGAAATCATAGCCCCAGTCACCACCAAGAAAAAGCCTCATTTCCCCAAACAAACAGACTTCTGCCTCTCTGTCTCCTATCTCCTCCAAAATACCCTCACACATGAGCTCTTCCATGCTTCAGTCCTCAAATTTAAAGCCAGCATAAATCAATTCTGAGGCCCCAAGGCAGCAGACCCTTAGAATAAATCCTCTCTTCCATGCATATAGAAAGAGGCCGCCAAAGACTTCTAAGAGTTATGCCTGGCTGCCAGTTCTCTGGACTTCCAGTTCACATATGTTCTCATTTTGCCAAAGAAGATGTGGATATTAGTCATGATTCACAAATAGCAACAACATAAGGAAAACCACCCATATTTTTATCCTGGAGACAAAAATAGTGAAGAAAAGACAATTATTTCTTTTGCTAGACCAGGGTCTTCCCAAACGTTTCCATCCATTTATCAAGTGGCCAACCAACCTGACAAACACCCTGCCACATATTATAGGTGTGGAATATACAACACCAGTATGGCATATTTCTCAGTATTGGGATATGAGGTTAGCGTTGCTAACTAGAAACTCAGATGAAAAGAGCAGATGAGAAAAATGAATAACCTGTTCCTGGCCAGTGATTGAATACTAACAAATGTACTGTCCAATGGCCTGGGCTCAGAGCTCCTCAGTCAGTGTTACTCCTGAGTGGCAGGTTAAAAAAAACCGTGTGTGTGTGTGTGTGTGTGTGTGTGTGTGTATGTTATACCAGTTATTCCAACAGATATAAAAACTTGGTGCTGCTCCAAGGAGAGAAGTGAGGGTTAGGAAATGAGGGATGGGGTGGGGGAAATGGAATTCTCATTGAGCCTGATTATCATGAAATGTGTAGAATATAAAGGCTGAGGTGAATTAAGAGACCTTAAAGATAGATTTTTCTCCTAACTCTGAACCTCTGATAATTAATAGAGGACCAGCAATGAAGAATAACGATGCTGCATATTTGTATACTGCAGGCAGAAATGGAGTGATGTCTTCTACAGAAAATGGCAAGCCACAAATTCCAAATAATTTCTAAAGGGAGAATAAAATTATTACTATTTATATATTTTTAGTCATCATTAAATGTGTTATTGTAAAATTAATCAGCTGAACAAGAACACTAATACTTTCTAAAATCCATTGAATATTTACCACATGCCACACACTGTGCTAAGCTGTTTATATGCACTAAGCATCTCTCTCACTTCTCAATGCAACTCTTTGAAGTTATTATCTCCGTTTGTAGTTAAGAAAATTCCACTTTAGGGAGGTTGTGTTAGGTTCCCAATACTGCTGCACAAAATTACCACAAACTTGGTGGCTTAAAATAACAGAAATGTATTATCTCACAGATCTGTAGGCGGAAGTTCAAAATCAAGGTGTTGGCAAGGCCCTGCTCCCTACAGAGACTCTAGGGTGGATTCTTACTTGCCTCTTCCAGCTTCTGTTGATTCTGGGAATTTCCTGGCCTGTGTATTCATAACTCCAATCTCTGCCTTGTCTTCACATTGTCTTCTCCTTTGGGTGTCTCTCTCAAATCTGCCTTGGCCATTCTCTTATAAAAACACTTGTCATTGGATTTAGGGCCCATGCAAACATCAGGATAATTTTATCATGAGATCTTTTACTTAATTATGTCCACAAAGACTATTTTCCATATAAGGTCATGTTCATAGATTCTGGGTGTACAGGCATGGACATATCTTGTTGGGGGCCACCATTCAACCCATTACAGAGGTTGAACAACATCTCCAAATCCATGTAGATAGTAAGGGTCAAATTCTAGATGTCTGACCCCAGGGTACATGCTCTTAATCACTTCACTCTTTTTACCTGCTCTCTGACAAGCTATGTGTTCATTAGTGAAAATATTTATGAGTTAGAAAAATACGTACTATTTTTCTGTAAAACAAAAAGCACCTAATACGTGATATGCACAAGGCATTATTAAAATGCTATTTTTAACTTTTGTTAAAATACACAAAGTTCAAAACCATTGAATATAAATGATATGTATTGTTTTTAAAAGGATTTATTTCATTTAGAAAATATTGAAATGACCACATCTTTCTCAGTTTTTGCATTTTAAACTTCTGTTAATTCACTACTATCTAATTGGTTTAAATACAAACGGACAACTCTGACAATTGCAGTAACTTATTCATCCTCATCCAGGTAGTTTTGTTTATCTCTGTGGATTAAATTTTTTTTTTTTTTTTTTTTTTTTTTTTTTTTTTTTTTTGAGACAGAGTCTTGCTCAGTCGCCCAGCCTGGAGTGCAGTGGCGCGATCTCAGCTCACTGAAAGCTCCGCCTCCCGGATTCCTGCCATTCTCCTGCCTCAGCCTCCCAAGTAACTGGGACTACAGGCGCCTGCCACCTCGCCCGGCTAATTTTTTGCATTTTTAGTAGAGACGGGGTTTCACCATGTTAGACAGGATGGTCTCGATTTCCTGACCTCGTGATCTGCCCGCCTCGGCCTCCCAAAGTGCTGGGATTACAGGCGTGAGCCACCGCGCCCGGCTGGATTAAATTATTTTAATGTCCAATCAGAATACTGCAATAGTCTTATCCTAAAACTGGAAGTGAGTTCCTGTGTAGGTGCTATTGAATGCTGCGGCCAAGCTACACTCTGTGAAGAAGCAAAGAAGCAATGACTGACTGTTACAAATTTTCTCACCAAATCTTTTATCTTTTATTTTATTTTGGTTACAAATTAGATGAGAAGATACTCGGGTTGTTGAAACTGTTTCCTGAAGATACTCTAAGAAACTGTTTTTTTAAGATACTCTAGCCCAATGGCTTTTAAATGATCCATTAGTTTGGAAAAAATGAAGAAAAAATACGTCTTTTGACTCCATTTGTCTAGAGGAGAAATTCATTCTCTGCATGATTGCATAATGTTGGAACATTATCAACCTCACTCTTTAATGGTTCATAACAAAGTAAACACCAAGAGGGTTGATAAGCATAAGACCCATCCCACCTCCCCAAAAAAGTTACCGCTACCTGCTCTGAGCACCATTAAAGCAAATGAGAAAAACAGCCCTTTTTTTCCAGAGGAATAAATTTATGTGATAGACAGCCAACCAGAATTCTTTTGGCATGGGGTATCCTTCTTTTAAATATCTTGTTATTACTTTGGACACAGAAAACATATTGGCATGCAGCAGGCATATAGTAAAAGAGTCAAAAACAAAGGGTAAGACTGAGAGATACTGTCAACTTTCAAATACAGAAACTGCAAGTAAACTAAATACAGTTCAGATACAAATATAGAATTTTTAAATCAAATTAGAGAAGGTCATTATCTTTCTTACAAAACTATAGAGCTTACCGAACCTTTGTTACTTTGCTTCCATGGGTGAGCTATTTTTTTTTTTTTTCTTTCCTGTTACAGATCAGGATATTCTTACCAGATGTCAAAATTTTAACTGCCTTTTTTTTCCAATGGTATGTGCCCAAAGCATCTTTTTTTAATTGTCCCCTTTGTCCATATAATAACTTGATGTAGAGAATAAAGCAATGCATTAGCAGCAGTTATCGAGCAATTTACGTGACCATAGATGAAGTAGGAGAGACACAGGAAGCGTAGATAAGATATAATTAAATGCCAAATACGTGTTAAAGAAAATCCTCTAGGAAGCAGTAGAAATAAAAGATTCATAAGGAAGGGGTGGACTTGAGCTTGGCCTTGAAGTTTTGGTAGAATAAATATAAGAAAAATGGAAGTCTTTACAGCACAAGGAAGGGCACAGGGGTGGGAATGTACATGTCTGTGTTTGCTCACTAACTTATTACAATACCTAACATAAGGCCTGGCACACAGATGGCACTCAGTAAATATGGGTTGTTAAATGGTGAATAATGAATACAGATAATATTGATGTAGGACTAGCCCTGCATCTTAAAGACTTCTTGAAGCTACTCTGAGTGCTTTAACATAAGGCAGTAAGCCACAAAGTGCACTGTTACTAACTTCCATATGTTCTCCAGCATACATAGCCCAGTTCATCCCTAAAAATGGTGGTGACATTGTGAGAATGTGGACATAGCAAGACTTTTCATTCTCAAGTTAAAATTATTACAATAGTCTTCCGCCGGGCACAGAGGCTCAAGCCTGTAATCACAACACTTTGGAAGGCCAAGGCGGGTGGATCACCTGAGGTCAGAAATTCGAGACCAGCCTGACCAATAAATATGGTGAAACCCCTTCTCTACAAAAAATACAAAAATTAGCTGGGCGTGGTGGCCTGTACCTGTAGTCTCACCAGCTACTCGGGAGGCTGAGGCAGGAGAATTGCTTGAACTGGGGAGGCAGAGTTGCAATGAACTGAGATTGCACCACTGCACTCCAGCCTGGGCAACAGAGTGAGACTCTGTCTCCAAAAAAAAAAACAAAAAAGTTTTCCACTGGGTAGCCCAGGTGGGACTGGAGGAAGCAGTCAGTCTGGAAGTGTGTTAGGAGGGATTTTCAGAGCCTCTATATTCCAGCCCTCGTCTTGAATTCCACTACCCTTAGCATGTGTCAAGTGAGGTAGTATTGCTATATTAAAATCACTGTAACCAACAGAGGCTTTCCATGAGTGATGGCCAACTGGAGCTATTCTCTTCAAATTAGCGTTCAAGTTAAGGATAACATTAAAGAACTATGAGCATGGTTTAATGAGAAAGACAAAGTTTCTATCTGCACTGGTGCTAGGTAATGCTCAAGTTCCAAGCCAGCTAGCTGGAATGAAAGCATTGTTCATGGGCTACCGCAAACATTGTGCCTGCTCTTCCTTTCTGATGCTCTGTCTCACCTTGGCGGTATCCACAAAGGAATGAAATGTGCTTTGGGCACTATTCCCAGTTGAAAAGTCATGGAATCAACCTAAGTGTCTATCAACAGTGGACTGGACAAGGAAAATGTGGTATGTATACACCATAGAATACTATGCAGCCATCGGAAAGAATGACGTCATGTCCTTCACAGCAACATGGATAGAGCTGGAGGCCATTAGTGTAAGTGAAATAAGTTAGAAACAGAAAACCAAATACCACACGTTCCCACTTATAAGTGGAAGCTAAGCAATGGGTACACACGAACATGGGATGGAGATAGACATTGGGAAAGCCAAAAGGGGAGAGGTAGGGAAGGGAGTGAAGGTTAAAAAACTACCTACGGGGTACTATGTTCACTATCTGGGTGATGTGCACATTAGAAACCCAAACCTCATCATTATGCAATATATTCATGTAACAGACCCGCACATGTACCTTAGAACTTAAATTTTTTTAATGTGCTTTTGAGCATTTATTGCATTTACTGGATAAAGGTTTATATGTATATGCTCCTTGATTTTAGAGCAGATGGTTAATGGATTTGTTATATGTGTGTGTTATATGTGGGCTCAAATGGCTTTCCCTAGAAGTAAGCAAGAAACTGAATGGAATTCTTTTATTTATCTGTGGCTGCTGGTAGATAGCACTACCTGTGAGCATCCATAGTTCTTGAAAGAAGTCTATGATCTCTCAGCTAGCTTGTAATTTCTCTAACACTTTTTAATTCTACTTTTTATGCATGGTAAGTGTGACTTATACTGAAATATTATCCATTCTGCTTGGCTTCCACAAAGTGCCATCCAGCAAAAGAATGACACCTAGCATGCTCTCTCCTCTTCTTCTTCCCATTCCTGTCACTATCCATGATCAACAGTGCTTTTCTAAAGATTTATTAGGCAAAAATATAGGTAGGAAAACAGCACGACCTGTATACCTCCTTTCCTACCTGTGCCTCTTGGTATGAGTCAAATTTACTATAGTATAATGCTTTTCTAGTTCTAGTATTGAGGACAGGATTAACATCAACACAATAGGCTGTATTTTATTACTATATCCCCTCGAGCCTAGTTCAGCCTGCTATATTCCTGATCTCATGAGCTACCAAACCTTTATGTGAAGTCCTGGCAAAAATTTAGGATAAAAACCTCAATAGAAAAAAACAAGAACATCCCTGGTGTCAAATAAAGGAGAAGAGTAATCAATATTTATTTTATATTTAAATGTTTCAATGTATGCGATGGAATGGTACTCTCTTCCCAAATATTAATTTTACATTCAGGTATGCATACATTGTGGAATATATTTTGTCACACTTCAAAAATTTTCAGGATTATCACTGAGATGTGTGTGGGTGGGGGAAGAGAATACGTAGATAGTCTCATAGAAGAGGTGATGAGTAAGTTGGTCTGAAAAGAAGCACTTACCTGAAAAGCAGCCTAGGAAGGATGTTTATGAGAGAGACTTCTCATTATCACATCCTTGACCCAACCGCTGCATTTCTTACTGTGAAAACTCATCACCTACACAGCAAACGTTTTCTGTTTCATTTTCCTATCTATATTCTTCCTTAGCAGGCCCCAGCCGGTGAGGGCTCTGTTCTTTTTGTGTCACTTTTCCATAATTCATATTTTTAATCTTGATAATCATCCTCTGCAGTTTTTTAAAACCAATGGTGGGAAGCCACCCAGAATCAAAACACAGTAGACATCAGTAAGACATCTTATGAGCAAAGTAGCCCTAAAACGAGTAAGTTCAACCACTCGGGGTCGCCACTGCTCCACCTAAGTGGGGAAGCATTTTTTTAAAATATCTTTATAGATGAGAAAATATGCAACATCAGGTCATCTGGCATCCACAAAAGAAACAACTTTACAACACAAAGTTATCCACCTCCTCAATTCATCAATTTACAGTTGTATCTCCAGATCAGTTCTTTCAATTATAACCAAATATCAAAGACTAGTATTACATATTGACAACACTTTGAGTTAGCTGTCTTAAATTTGTAATGGACAAAGGTAGGTAGAAACGACAAGAAGCTTGTCAATTCTAACACACGACATTTTAAAATTACTTCAATCAGCTGAAAACCAATTTATAATGCCCAAGATATGACATATATTTAAAGGCAAATTATTTAGAAATGACCTTCTGTTTTACCGTACTTTTAACCATTACTGGTCTTTATAAAGAAGAAATGGATTAATAACTTCATTATAAAGATGATAGGTACTACGTCTTATTCACACTGATATCTCCAGCCCAGTCCAGGCCCTGACGTTCAATAATACTTCATTGGACAAAAACTTAAATTAATGAATACATGAATGAATGAAGAACAAATGCATAAAATCACCGGCAGAAAATTAAATTAGATATACATTAATAGAAAGCTCTGCATTTGCAATAATTTTAACAAATTAAAGTGTTTAATTGCTTTTAACACTCTAGTAATATATTTATACCAAAGATCCCATCTAGGTCTACAGATGGGGATCCTTGCCTTAAAAATAATTTCACTTACAATATTCAACAAATGTTTCTTCAAAAAGATGGCAGAAACATCACAAAACGGGGAAGTTTGCACGATAGCACTGACTCTGTATAATTAGTTAAGATATGCATCCAAGGCAAAAACAATTATCATTAGGGCAAAGAGAAATGTTCGTGTTTAGGGAATTGGCTAGAATGAGCAAGGTTATGCTAAATAACAACCCCCAAATCTCAGTGGCTTAGAATGACAGAGGCTTATTTCTCACCTATGGGCTATGTCTTTCCCAGAGTGGCTGAAGTTTCTGCTTTATATCATCCCACTCTAAGACCTTGTTGATGGAGCAACCACCATCTCCTACATGTCTAGTCCTTGAGTCAAAGAGAAAAGACAGCTCTGAAGAGTCTTGCACCAGCAATTAGAGGCCAGTCACCTGATCCACAGGAAGCCCAATCTTACAATGTGCCCAGAAGAGAAAGGTAGCTAACATATTTCATAATGGTTACCACATTTAGAAAGTAAATTCTTGCTGATTTCCACTCAAACTATAAAATCCTATATAATTCCTAGAAGAATAATGAACTAAAAATGTGTATCTGAACACTGCCAACTTCATTTTCCTGGTTTGTAGGTAAGTAAAAGGAGCTTTACGGTTCAGGATAAAATCGTGCCTTCTGGTGTGCCTCCAAGGTGACAGACTGAGCCCAAACAGGATCTCTGCACCCACCAGGTGCAGCTCCCTGGCAGTATTGCGGTTGTTTGCAGAACACCTAAAAGGAACACAAAATTGCAAAGACTGTACTTAGGGGACACAGTTTTTTGCAAGTTATAAGGAGCAGAGATACTAGAGGGCAAAGATTTAACAATAATGCAGATGTCAACATTTTCCAGATGGGAGAATGATGTGTGTGTGTGTGTGTGTGTCTGCTCACACTTCACCTGGCTGCACTTCCCAAGAAACCAAGAGAAATTAGGTACAGCCCAGCAAAGAGAAAGAAGAATAAGGTGGTCTTAGGTTGTAAATGCCAGAACTTCTGAAAGATTTAAATATTGCGTATCTGATCTCTTTGCAAGAACCAACAAAGATGTATGAGGAGAAAGTGTGAAGGGGACAGGATTTCTAATGAGGTAATGTTCGGAGCCGACCCGCCTACCGCCCATGAAGAGAACAAGCGGCCGCGTTTACTGCTCCTCCCATCTCTGCCTTGGAGGAGATTGTCTCTGACAAAGTAGTTCAAGGACTCTTGCAAGCTGAAAAAGAAAATGAGCAGAAAACAATTGAACCTAAAAGTACAAAAGAAAAGAGAGGGATGCCTAAGGAGAAATCGAAAAGTGAGTAGAAGAGACGAAAACAAAAAGAGAGGCCAGTTAACGGAGAAAGAGAAAGAAACCGAGAGAAGAAAGTACGCTGTGGGATTCAAAACGATAGAGGATTTGTTTTGTGAACTTCTGATTGTGTGTTGAGGGTGGAGGGTCACACACAGATGAGAGGCTCCAACAAAAATGATATGAAAGGGAATTGAGACGAAGCAGGAAAAGGAGCATGAGAAATATTACCTGAGTTTATGAATCGCATTCCCTTTATTGTTTTCCAGAGACTGAAGGTTTTCATTACTTTTGGTTATTTGGATATGCTTAGATGAATAGGACTCTGTAAGGCTTTCATTTATCTTTAAATACACAGATAAGAAATTGCTGTAATTTATTTAGAAATGCATGAGTTAATATGTCATGATACATTAAAAAAATATCAAAAAATGTTGGTCTTTGGTCAACAGAAAAAAAAAAAGGTTGATCGTCAGCATATTTAAAAGAGAACTTTTAAAGGTTCTCTTTTCGTAGATTGAAAATAGCCTCCAGCTTTTTTTTGTGATGCTGTTATTGGCCTTCTTCACTGCTTTTGGACCCTGGGTCAGGTATCAATTTATTGTCATACGGGTGCAAACACACCCTTCAATACAGTGCGTTGTTATCAACCACCAGTTCCTTTAAGCCTTTCTCCTTTAAGGTGACAGTGATGTTAAACTGTGTCAGTAGAGGGCGCTGGAGGAAGATTCCAAGAAAAAGAGGCTTCCATGATTTGCAGCGCAGGCAGAGGAGTTGAGCGTTAGCCATGCTGGAGCCTGACCAAACCACAGGACCAGGACACAATTCCTCGGCAACCTTGCAGACTTGGCCCGGGGATAACCTGTCCTCCGCCCTGAGAAGTTTTTCCCAGACCCCTGCCCCAGTGCATCCCATGCACTCTGAAGGCCCTCTTGTCCCACAGCCACGTAGCACTGCACCCCCATTGCACCAGTTGCTGATCACCTGTTCCCAGCTACAATCCCCAGGGTTGCCTAGTGTTTGCACACAACTCGGTACCAGCTAACTTTCTCTGCTACCGAGTGGCCAAGGCAAACCTCATCCAAGAGGTCTCAACCCCTTCCAAATGTTTCCTTCCTTTTCTTATATCTATGGTTACTTTTTTATTAGAGTTTGAAATTTTTATACTAAACTTTTCCTGTTAAACCTACTATGTGGTTTCTCTAGAGCCCAGATTGCCACAGACCGTGATAGACCGTGAGTTTGCTATACCAAACTCCACACCTAATACTGTTTCTTGTGCAAGTGTGTAACTGGCTCGTTCACTTGGAAACATCCATTTTATGAATATTGAAAAATGAGCAGATAAAAAAACTTACATAGAGCCACAGGAGTCTGCAGTTGATCCAAAACCAGATCTTCGATGACTAAAGAATTCTCTTTAGGCCGGATACAGTGGCTCACGTCTGTAATCCCAGCACTTTGGGAGACCAAGGCAGGCGGATCACTTGAGGCCAGGAGTTTGAAACCAGTCTGGCCAACATGGTAAAACCCCATCTCCACTAAAACTACAAAAATTAGCTAGGCATGGTGGTGGGTGCCTGTAGTCTCAGCTACTTGGGAGGCTGGGGCAGGAGAATCACTTGAACCCAGGAGGCAGAGGTTGCAGTGAACTGAGATTGTGCCACTGCACTCCAGCCTGGGCAACAGAGTGAGTGAGACTCCATCTCAAAAAAAAAAAAAAAAAAATCCTTTAATCCACTGCTGAGTAAACAGTTTAAAAATAGTTAAAGATCTATGGGGAAACATATTCTGTGGAGGCAAGACACGGAGATGAAATGACATATCCAAAAATGTAATTGAGGGTGAGCTTCAGTCTAGATCTTGTGATTTTTCACTCGTCCTGAGCCTAGAAAACACCAGCTACATCACGTGCAGGTCTGTTTATTAACATGCAGCACATTCTAAAGGAACACTCAGGATCTGTTCCTTCTCTAGGCATCCTGCCCCACTGCTTCAGAGATTTAATGTTTCACTGTGAAAGTTAACCGCTAAACAGTTAAAAGGGTTTTCCCTACCCACTCCATGACCACACACACACAAAGAAAAAAGTTTTGGTATATCTGACTTCTAAGTTGCATGTATTCCTACCTTATATCATTTCATTTTTTTCTTCTTGTTTGTAAACGCCACCACTGCTTTTGAAACCAGGTTATAATTTACTGCATATTTTAAAAGTCTTAATTATGGATCTTGCAGACTTCTTAATCTTGTGAGCAATTATTTGAGTTTTCTCTTTTTCTGTTTGTCATGTCACATGCCTAAGAGTAGAATTTACATTAGTAGTTCTCAAGCCCATGAGTCCCAAACTAAGAAAAGAGAACCTACGGGTTATATCAGCTTTTGAAAGATAAAATAACATCCTGTTGCAAATATCTTAATTCAAATTTGTCATGCTCCGGAGGGCTCATCTCTTTCAAAAGTGCAGAATTGAGAAGGCCAAGAAATGGCAGTAGAAGGTGTGATCTTGAGTGTGAAATATCTGTGCAATTACTACATTAAATATTCATGCAGTTCAGAGCAAATGAAATTTCTCTCATAATCAACTTGCAGTCACAAACTAGCATGTATCTTATTAATCTCTTAACAGGAATGAGACCAAATATAAATTTGAACCATACTAGCAGTTATTGTCTGATCTGCTTTTCCTTAACTTACTAAAGAAAAAAAATCAGCATATGAGAAAAAAATGATATGAGACTTTGTTAGAAAACAATGGCTGAGTCAAACCTTGGAAGATACTATCAATTGAAAATATCTGAATGCATTTTCAGCAAGACTTATGATATTACAAACTGACATCAAGTTACTTGAAATGCATCAGATGTAAAAGTTGAAAAACCTATTGCTAAGAATGTCAAAAACTGAAAAATAATATTAAACAAAGTGGAGCCATGCATAATTCCTATGTTAATACATTTATCATCAATCACCAGTTTCAGATCAACTGCAAATCTTCTATTCTTTCAAAGGTCTCTATACTTCTGATTTTTTTAACTTTATGAAACTTTACTGTTGTAAGTTTCCACATAGCCTGTGGGTAGACTGTTTTGAAGAAGTTTCTTTCCATTTGCTGTCCTCTCTTCGGTATATTCATGTAATCTTGCTCCCTCAAAGCCTATTTCCTTACATCATTTTGAAGCAAAGATTTGACATTCTTTCCAACTACCTTAAACTCCTCTTCAACCCCCACCCCCAACATTGCTATTATCATGATCCTAATACAAGCTCTCATCTTCTTTTGCTTGAATGATTCCGGTAGATTCCAGACTTGTCTTTCTGTCTTTCTCTGACCTATTCTTCCATATTACCTCTAAAGTTGTTTGCAGTTAATGGTTCTGGAATAAGTATGTATTCATTTTGAGAGTAATGAAATTGCATCTTCACCTCACATTAAAGACTCAACACCTGATGTGTTATATACTTAATGTAAAAGACAAATCTGTAAAGCTTTCAGGAGGATATGAGAAACTATCTTCAAGGCCTTAGGGTAAGAAAAGCTTTCTTCAGTAAGTCATCAAAAGCAGAAAATAGACATATCTTAGTTTATTAAAATTAACAACTCATCAAAAAGTACATTTTAATAAAGTTTTAAAACACCCAAGAGTGGGGAAATCTATTGCAGCCCATAAAACCAGGCAACATGCAGGTCCAAAGTATGTAAAATCTTCTACAAAGCAATAAGAAAAGACATACACAATTTAAAAAAAAAAAAAAAAAAAAAAAAAGGACAGAAGACTTGAACAGGTACTTCATACAAAAGAAATCCAATGGCTAAAAAATATGAAAATGTGTTACATATTATATAAAAGCATAGATTATGATTATATTTATTATAGAATCATATTATATGTATGATTATATATAAATACCTCATTAGTAATCAGAAAATGGAAATTATGGAAATCATAAGGAGATTCTGTCACATACACACAGACTGACAAAAATTAAAAGTCTGACAATAACAAGTGCTAGCAAGGATATGGAGCATCAGGAACACTCAAATACAGCTTGTGTCAGGGTTAAATGGTTCCTGGCACTTTTGAAAATGATTTGGGTCTCTTTCACTTAAATTGAAGATATGCTTATTTTATGACCCTGAAAATTTGTGTTTCTGGAGAAACTTGAGTTTCTACTGATATAGGTACCAATAATAGTAAATTGTATAAATACTGTACTTATAAAATGGAAACGTACCTGTCAATGAAAATGAATCAACTATAGCTATCCAAAGCAAGTAACAGCATTAATCAAAAGAAGCAAGACACGGAAGGACACATGGAATGACTTCATTTACATAAAGTTCAAAAACAGGCAAAACTAAACTATAGTGTTTAGAGGTACACACCTCTGCAGAGGTGGTAAAACAATAGAGCTAATCAAGGACTTGATCATCATCATAAGGTCAGGATTGCAGTTTGCATTAGGCTGAGAGGGGAGGGTATGAAGAGGAAGGAACTTCTGGCATGCAGGCAGTATCCTGTCTCAGACCTGGGTAGTGGATATATGGGTGTCTGTTTCATAATTTTTAAATAAACAGTACCTTTATGTTTTGTGAACTTTTCTCTCTATGTGCTAGACTACAATAGAATGTAACCAATTTTTAAAATTTGTCTAGTAGACAAATGTGAATAGAGATATGTAAACCTAGCCGGGTGCAATGGCTCACACCTGTAATCCCAGCACTTTGTGAGACCAAGGCAGGTGGATTACCTGAGGTCAACAACATGACACCAGCCAACATAGTGAAACCCCATCTCTACTACAAATCCAAAAATTAGCCAGTATGGTGGCGGGCACCTGTAGTCTCAACTACTTGGGAGGCCAAGGTAGGAGAATCACTTGAACCTGGGAAGCAGAAGTTGCAGTGAGCTGAGATCGCTCCTCTGCACTCCAGCCTGGGCACAGAGCAAGACTCTGTCTCAAAAAAATAAAAACAAATATATATATATATACCTATTTTTCATAGACCCAGTAGGGTCAAGTATGTTTTCAGTTAAGGAAATATTTATACCACTTTTAGTAGTCATTTGTGGCCGTACAGTCCCTGTGGTCATGGACTGTGTCTGCTGCTTTTGTGGGTTGTGAAGGCTTCTTCCATATCTCTAGATTTGGCGCTCACCAATTTTTTATTATGGACTCTATGACCATCCCCACTGAAAATGATATTTAGAACGAATCCACATATCCTGAGTATCTTTAAAAAAGATAGACAAAAATCAAATAAGTGAGAAAAGTCTGATCATTTGAACTTTCAAACTCAAAGAGAGAGAATGCAATTGGCAATATCTTTCTGATCATAGTGGGAAACCCCAGACAAGTGCAGGCTGCCGCCCTGGCTGGCATGAGAACTTCAGAGAAACCACTGGTCCTGTCTCCCAGCTGTTACTAACCCAGGTGACTCAGATCACCTGCTTCATTTTGTTCTTTTCAATTTTCTCTGGCACAGCTATTAAAATGTTTAAAGAGAAAATGAAATATCTTACTTGGGGAATTTAACATATTTGGTTATTCTGTTGCTATAACTACAGTTACCTTGTTCTTCTAGTTTATTATTATTCACCTGTTCAGTGTACAACACTGAGTTGCTAATGAAACACGGGTACAGGCCGGGCGCGGTGGCTCACGCCTGTAATCCCAGCACTTTGGGAGGCCGAGGCGGGCGGATCACAAGGTCAGGAGATCGAGACCACGGTGAAACCCCGTCTCTACTAAAAATACAAAAAAATTAGCCGGGCGCGGTGGCGGGCGCCTGTAGTCCCAGCTACTCAGGAGGCTGAGGCAGGAGAATGGCGCGAACCCAGGAGGCGGAGCTTACAGTGAGCCGAGATCGCGCCACTGCACGCCAGCCTGGGCGACAGAGCGAGACTCCGTCTCAAAAAAAAAAAAAAAAAAAAAAAAAAAAAAAAAAACGAAACACGGGTACTGTGCAGGGTCCAACTCTACAAGAAGCCACTCATGCACAGCCACTGCATTCTTTCATAGACTTTTCCAACAATGTGATGGGGGAGGCGATGGATACGTTGTTATTTTATTATTAAAATTAGACTTATTATTAAAATTAGAATCAGTTGTCTTTTGCTCGAAACAACCTACCCCAAAACTTAGGGGCTTAAAGCAGCATTTTTTTTTTCAGCTCCAATTTAGTAAATTAGCTAAGCAGTCTCCTCCAATCTGGTCTAGCTGTGCTCATATTGGCCAGGCTCTTTAGTGATGCAGCTAGCACCTAGCTGGCTTAGGACGGCCTTGCTTATATGCCTGGCCAGGATGACAGGGAAAATGGGTCACATGTATCTAATCATACTGTAGGTTCACTTGGGCTTCTTCACCTGGCAGAGTTCCAAGAGCAGCCAAAGGGCAAGCCAAACCGATAGAGACAGGAGGCAGAGAAATCCTGGGAGGGCAGATTCCTGGTGAGGGCCCCACCCTCAAGCTGAAAAGCCTGATACCATGACCCAAAGTGAGAACTTACATGCCTGTTTCCTTGCTTGAATGTTGCCTTCTCCAAAACCACCCATGGCCCACCCCACCACCCCTCCTGTGCCCATAAAAACCCCAGGATTAGCTGGCAGAGAGAGGAGAAGCAGCTGGACATTGGAGACTATGGCTGGATGCCGCAGAGAAGCAGTTTGACTTCAGAGGGACGGCTTGACAATGTAGCTTCAGAGAGGAGTCTGGCTGGGGACGATCAGACTTCCGCAGAAGATAACCTTCCCGCTCTTAACCCTCCTTCCTGCTGAGAGCCACTTTCGTTGGCAATAAAATCCCCCACATTACTGTCCTCAAATTGTTTGTGTGATTTCATTTCTCCTGGCTGGACAAGAACTTGGGGGCCATGAATGTGGGTGCAAAAGGCTGTCACATTGACCCTCCACTGAGCTGCTAACACTTAAGCCATCTGCAGATGGCAAAGCTAAAAGAGTAGTGTCACTCCTTCTGGGGCTCCAGAGGTCATGGGTATCCCCCTTAGATGCTGCTACGGGACCCACATGGAGTTTTGCTCCTACTGGCACCCAAAAGCACTCACCCTGGCTCCTGTACCCACTCGCCTGTGCTCCCCCTCCTGCGAGGGGTGGGACGCAGTGGGACAGAGCAAGTGGGTGGAGTACAGCCCCGACAGCACTGAAGCAGCCAGCTGGTTCTAGCACCTGGGCACTCCAGTTCTTGCCCACAATGAGGTCAGGGAAATATCCTGCTTCAAAATGAGCAAGGATGTTTGAAGGCTCTGCTTATGTCACATTTGCTAAAGTCCATTGGTCAAAGCAAAGCACATGATTTAGCCCAGAATCAGGGCAGCAGGGGACTACCAAGGAATGTGGCTGCAGAAGATCATGAATTCATGGCCATCCTTGCAACCCATCACAGCCCTAGAGAAACTTTACTAGGGTCACACAGTTAGTGTGTGGCATTGGGACCATAGCTTATGGCTCCTTTCAATTCAATGTTCTTTCCACCAGGGCAAGTAAATGTAAGGAATAGGGAAGCAAATGGAGCGGGAGCTGGGGAAGATGTGCAGGGGAAAATGATTAGCAAGTTGCACAGAATAGTTCAGATTGCAAAGTAATCTTTTTGATCTGAATTTTTTGGTTAGTGTGCTTATCTTGTTGAAATCAACTGAACAATTGCACGTTTGTTTACAATGCTAATCAATTTCAGAATACTCAAATCATCAACAACATAAATGTGACGATAAACACGCATCCCAGCTTCCTATATCCTTTCATCCTCTTCCCATCTCCCCAGGATCAACATCTCATTACTGCTTTGCAGAGCACAGAAATCCTTTATTTCTTTTGTAAGTACACATAATATCTAGCTGGGTTTCACAAAGTGAATGTTCCTTAAGTTTGGTTGACTAAATGATCATTAGCATAAAGAACATATTAAAATATCAAACTATTTACTCTGGGAATATTTACTTTATTATGAGTGTTGTTAATGCTACAAAGACTGTTCAGGCCCCGCAGTCCAAGCAGTGCCTTCATTTGTATGTTTAGTTTTCTATCACTCATGTGTCACATTCAAAACGTGGGAGCTCTGCCCACAGGTTTGGAAAATACCAACAGGCATAAATGGTTAAGAGGGCCATGGAGTCAGACACCCCCAACCCACCCCACTGGTGTGGCTCTCACTCTTACCCTTCCCAGCTCTTTATCCTCAAGCTGGTTGCTAATGCTTTGAGACTAAGTGTTCACATCTGTAAAGTGAGGATCATGGTACCTGCCTCAAAGGGTATGTAAAGGATTGAACAGTATCTGTTTGTAGCATGCAGCACAAAGCCTGGTTCATGGTGAATATTCTTTAAATGATTACCCCTACCATTATTAATAGTATTATCATTACAAGACAGATTATTTGAAGAGGGATTGGTTCACAAATGTAGATTGCAGGAGAAACTGGAAGATCCATCTCTAAGGAATTCTAGGTTTTTTTTTTTTTTTTTTTTTTTGCTTGTTTTCTAAAGTTCATTAAATCTCATTTAGAGCAAACCAGAGAAGCTATTTCATGAGTCTTCTGATGTATTAATTAGTTCACCCAGGCCTTTCTTTCATCTCCCTATCTCCTTTTCCCTATTCAGAGGACTGATGTTGCTGACCTACCTTTACACACTTCCTGCTACCCAGAGTCACTCACTGCCTTTCCACATATATTCAAAAACACCACAGGTGTGAAAAAAATCAGACTGATAAAAATGCAGGCTAGTTATTTGTTCAAAAAAAATCACCTTTCTGAATAAAGATGAGAGAGTTTACTAGTAATATTCTTGAAAAAGATCATGTTTTCATTCATATAGAAGAAAGAGAGGGCAAACTCTTTGCAAGGGGCAAGTCTTGTTCTTCTTTGGGTCCCCATTGTTTCTTAAACAGCCATGTGCATCTACAAGGAGGAGAATATCTTGCTGAAACAATAAATGGTTCCTAAAGAACTCAAAGACCCCTGAGGAAATTATTGTTAATTTTTCAATCACCATTTTAACAAGGAAAAATTTCAGATTCAAAAAATTAAAATGGAATCCCTGGCGTCATATGGCACTTGTATAGTGAACAAGTCTCAGTGGACTGGTTTTCCAAAAATATCTTGGTCATTTTCATGAAGGGCTTTTTGAAAAATAAATACCAACAACACAAAAACATATATATACACATACACACACACACACACATAATAGAGGTAGTTCTATATAAGTATGGCCTACTTCAGAGACATGGATTAAAAGGCTACTCTGTGTAAAATCGTTTAAGATACACCAAAACTGGCTGGGCACAGTGGCGCAAGCCTGTAATCTCAGTACTTTGGGAAGCCAAGGTGGGCCGATCACTTGAGCCCAGAAGTTCAAGACCAACCTGGGGAACGTGGCAAAACCCCGTCTCCACAAAAATACAAAACTTAGCCAGGTATGGTGTTGTGCACCTTTGGTCCCAGCTACTTGGGAGCCTGAGATGGGAGGATTGATTGAGCCTAGTAGGTCGAGGCTGCAGTGAGCTGAGATGGAGCCACTCCACTCCAGCCTGGGTGACAGAGTGAGGCCCTGTCTCAAAAAATGAAATGTGATACACTAAAGTCTATTCGAGTTCAAATTATTTTCTACAACAATTGCTACTATGGTTCTCATTTGTTTAGGTTAATTCACCAACTCCTGTAGGAGTAACTCTGGGAGAGGTAACATAATGAGTCACTACCTGTGGAATATATCAGTGTGAATTAATTCATCCAAAGAAAATGAAACAGACTAGCTGTTTTTATGTCAAAGGAGGGGAATACAGAGATTCTGAGCATATATGGCAGGACTTCACCCCGATAAATCTTTTTTGTTTGTTTTTTTGAGATGGAATCTTGCTGTGTTGCCCAGGCTGGAGTGCAGTGGCATGATCTTGGCTCACTGCAAACTCTGTCTCCTGGGTTCAAGCAATTATCTTGTCTCAGCCTCCTGAGTAGCTGGCATTACAGGTGTGCACCACCACACCCGGCTAATTTTTGTATTTTTGGTAGAGACAGAGTTTCACCATGTTGGCCAGCCTGGTCTAGGACTCCTGACCTCAGATGATCTGCCCATCTCAGCCTCCCAAAGTGCTGGGATTACAGGCGTGAGCCACCACGCCCATGTCCAGCCCACCCTGGTAAATCTTAAGCTCACAGGAGATGGGATAGGAGGGTATGAATACAGGCAATGTAATACGACTCAGTTGGTAGTTAGGCAATTTTCTCTAAGCTTCAACTTCCTCCTTTGTAAAATAGAAATAACTTTTTTTAGCTCACAGATTCACTTTGAGAATGAAATTCAATAATATGGTTGAAAAACATTGATGTTTTTCAAATGTAACAAATTAATAAATGGGTCCTAGAGGTGGGTGGCAGAGGGTCATAAGCACAAAAAACTAACATGTATTAAGATGGGATAGGAGCGTTGATATAAGTCAATGAATACATAAATACATGATATAAGAAATGCCAGTTCCTGAAGTTCTGCCTGAACTTACTCCTGAAAAAAACAGTGTAGATATTGTATTCAAGGACGTATTATAAAATAAGGATAAAAATAAGACAAGTTGCTGCATTAAACAAAGTTTCTCTAACGTATTTCTGAAGAACCCTGGAGACATGAAAGTCAGTTTCTTTCCTTGATCTCTCCTTTAAAAAAAAAAAAAAAGCAACTGCTAAAAAAAAGTGGTAGATTTTTAAGCCCTGGCGTGCACAGATGCCCATGAGATATGAAATGAGAAAGCTAACTGCTGAACCATATTCATATATAGATTCTATTATTTATATGTATGTTTGTAAATGCAGACAAAAAGAGCTAGAAACCACACTAAACTATTAATAGTGGTTACCTCTAAGGGGGAAGAGTAGGACTGGGGAAAGGTAGGAAGGAGGACTTTCTTTACATGTTTATACTATTGAAAAATGTTGCAGTCAAACCCTTTATGATTTCAAAAAAAAAATTTTCTTTTTTATTTTTTTTCTTGAGACAGAGTCTCACTCTGTCACCTAGGCTGCAGTGCAGTGGTGTGATCTAGGCTCATTATAACCTCCGCCTCCCTGACTCAAGTGATTCCCATGCCCCAGCCTCCCAAGTAGCTAGGACTACAGGTGTGTGCCACCGCACTGGGCTAATTTTTGTATTTTTAGTAGAGACGGGGTTTCGCCATGTTGGCCAGGCTGGTCTTGAACTCCTGGCCTTAAGTGACCCCCCCCCACCTCAGCCTCCAGAAGTGTGGGATTACAGGTATGAGACACTGCGCCTGGACTATGATTTCAAAAATTTACTATAATATATAGCCTTATAAATCACAGTTATAATTTTCTTGCCATTGGGAAAGGATGGAGGGTAAAGTCTTGAAGACTAAGTGGGAGCTGGTCAGAACACCTATATGGGAGAGGTGTTCAAGTTTCACACATAATGATGTAATCTGAATAGGAAAAACATTGAAATGAGATATGAAGTTTTCAGCATGGGATTTGGTATTAGTTCATCGCATCAGTATGAACCCCCTCAAATCCCTTGCCATTCCAGCCGTGGTTCATACTCTGCACTTCAAGAAATATGAGCTCCAACTATATCTGCAGGCTAGATAAACCTTGAGAATGCACAAGTTTAGATCAGGAAAAGCCCCAAAATAGAATCCTCAAACATAAGAGATGAGCGTAAAAAGAAAAGCTAGCAAAGAAGTCTAGGACACCACACCTGGTCTGAACTGAGAAGGAGAATCTAAAGTGTCAGGAGAAAAGTTCAATGCAATTGCCATTGAAATCAAGGGAGAAAAAAATTAGAAAGAGAAAGCACCAGTTAAGAATGAAGAACTAGGCTGGGCGCGGTGGCTCACGCCTGTAATCCCAGCGCTTTGGGGGGCCGAGGAAGGCAGATCACGAGGTCAGGAGATCGAGACCATCCTGGCTAACACGGTGAAACCCCGTCTCTACTAAAAATACAAAAAATTAGCCAGATGTGGTGGCGGGTGCCTGTAGTCCCAGCTACTCGGGAGGCTGGGCCAGGAGAATGGTGTGAACCCGGTAGGTGGAGCTTGCAGTGAGCCAAGATCATGCCACTGCACTCCAGCCTAGGTGACAGAGCAAGACTCCATCTTGGGGAAAAAAAAAAAAAACAAAGAATGAAGAACTAGGCCAGGCGCCATGGCTCACACCTGAAATCCCAGCACTTTGGGAGGCCAAGGTAAGAGGCTTGCTTCAGCTCAAGAGTTGAAGACCAACCTGTGCAACACAGTGAGCCCTCGTCTCTGTTAAAATCTTAAAAAAGGAATAAGCACAAGAATCTGCCTTCCAATTGGCTCCAAATCCCAAGCAATGGCATAAAATAACAACTTTGTGAAAGTACTATCAGTAGAACCATAATTTTAAGAAATTCCTGAGAGCCATCCGATGACATCAAATGCACGGAGAAACAAAACCATGCCCCATGTGCACACTGAAGATGATTTAACAGATTTAACAAGGGTTAACAGATTAATCAAGGTCAAACAGGGATTATTTCCAGGAAGCAAGCATAATAGATGCTTCTCCCTTTTCTTATCTGTATTATCTTAGTTCCATAATAAATACGCAGTATTTTGTGATATTAAGCAATATTTTTAATTAAAGGAATGTATTAATTATCTGTTGCTGAGTATAAAATTACTCTAAAACATAGTATGTTAAAACAATACTTATTTATTATCTCATAATTTCTGTAGGGCAGGAATCTGGTCATGACTTCTTTGGGTCCCCTGGTTCATGGTCTCTCATAAGGCTGTAATCAAAGTGTGCACCCAGTGTTTGTGGTCTCATCTGTAGTCTCGACTAGGGAAGGAGGTGCTTCCTGGTTACTCAGTGGCTGTTGGCAGCATTCATCTCTTTGTAGGCTGCTGGACTGATGGTTTTAATTCTTTACTAGTTCTTTTCTAAAGGCAGCTCCCGGTTCCTTGTTTGGGGGCCCCTACAACATAACATCATGCTTTATCAAAGTGTGCAAGCCAAGAAAGCAACAGAGAGCATCTGCTAGCAAGAAAAAAAGTACCAATATTTTGTAACCTAATTATGGAAGTGACATTCCCTCAATGTTGCCATGAATAGCAGGAGGCAAGAATCATTGGCACCTATCAGAGAGACTTCCTACCACAAGGAGTCCTTCTTGCCCAAATTATTACATTTAGATCCATCTGACTCTAAAACTATGCCCAAGTGCTTCAGTTTACAGATGAGAAAACTGTGACTCAAGCGATTCCTTTACTTACCCAAGGTCAAGTCTAGAGTGAGAACCAAGATCTCCTCAGCTCCATTTTAATTTTCATTACCTATATTTCAGTTGCTTCTAAATCCAAGCACAGATCCTACATACCAACAGCTTTAGGGTTTGCCTGTGGACAACCCTCCTTCTGAAGATTCACCAATAGCATGAAGTCTCTATGTTACTGACATGGTATTGAATCACACAGCAGCTGAGTGACTGTTTAAGGTTTTAGAGTAGCTGCCTTACCTCCCCAAAAATGTACCTCCCAAGTAAAAACAATATTTCATGCATCTTTATTTTCCTTTAAATCCTAGGAGCTTCCTACCCACAGAAAGAATTTAGTGAACAGTTTGCTGACTGACAAAAGTTTAAAACTTCAAGGAAGCATAAATGTTAGAGAAAGAAACATGGTATGGCTTGCTACTGAGGGTCATATAACATCCTCAAATTGTCAAATAAAAATTTCCTTAAGTAATTTTTATGGGATAATATGGGGTCAATGAATTAATGAAAGCAAGGGTCAGCATTGCCCACCTAGTAAAGTTCAATGTGAGGAAATGTAAAGACCTAAACTAATTCCCACCTCTCAGTCTCTGGCCCTGGGCTAGTTAGCATTTCTACTCCTTGGGGCCTTCATTTGCATGAGGAGGGCCTCAGCTTAACTTTTAAGAGTATAAAAGATATATAAATGACAGTGAAACATTTGGAATGTACAGACCAATGAAAAAATGTGGACAAACATTCAATGTTTGAGAAGAGAGTAATCACAATTATTTTTATTATTTTTCCAGTGCCCCAATCCACTCCCTTTTCCTCCATACAAAGTAAAATCGATCTCTAAATAAACTGCAAAGGAGGAGGTTGAACTAATCATCCTTTTATAACAAACCCACTCCCTCTGTAACTGCACTAATCCATTCATGAGGACAGAGCCCTCATAACCTAATCACCTCTTAAAAGTAAGTCCCACCCTCCCCAACATTGCTGTGTTGTGGCTCAAATTTCCAACATGTGAAATTTGGGAGATATATTAAACCATAGCACTTGGATATCTATATGGATAAAACAGGTACTTGCAAACTTCTCAGTAAAAACAATAGCTGCACATTTTGTCCAAGGCATTATGAATTCCTCCACATTATAAATTTGCCTCCAAAAAGAAACGAGAAGGTAGGTTGTAGGAAGATAAGTCGTTTGAGTTTTGTGACACTCTGGGAAAAAAAAAGGAAGTATAATTATAGCTTCCTCAACATTCAAAGATGAGGAAAATGTTCTAGCGTATATTTAGTAATTGGTAGACACACTGTCCTAAGCACTGGTACAGCAAGCAATACTAAAACAACAGCTTGTTGATGTTAAGACAGGTGATTTTAACATATGGGCAGCTGAGGATAGCAGTACAGCAGTATATACACAATTAATTCTAATGATACTACTGATAGAAAAGTCCAGAAACACATCAGTGATGTAACTGAAGTTTTTACAACATTTATACTTTTATTTAAAAGATAGCTCTATTTCACATTTGTCTCTACGATCTTATCAAGGGAAACTGGGTTTTTATTCAAAGACGTGAAATAGTTCTTACGTGCTTTGAAAGATTTGAACAGACCAAGTTCTGATTTCCTACATTAGTACGTTCATGATAAGGAAATTTGTGATTAACTATTGGCAGCACAGAGACCAGACACGCTCTTCTTTACCTTGGGTTGACATTATGCTTTGATACATTTTTAACAGCTTGAATTCCTTATTTTTGGAAAGGCTCGAAGCAAAAGACTAGGAAAATATTATTAATGACAGGCCTTTGTCTTCCCTCAGAAGATTTGTCTCTTTCCATTCAAATAAACTAAAGAAGATTCTGGTTTCCCTCACCAGCATCCTTGTAGGGGCCTGAAGCAGGGCATACCCAAGGTGGGAGAGAGACTGTAATTTCTAGGAATTTCTTCACATTAAAAAAAAAAAAAAAAAAAATGCATCAGGATTTAAATACTCCTTCCTCAACAAACACAGATATCGAAGTGCTATGGTTTAATATATCTCCCAAAATTCACATGTTGGAAATTTGATCCCCAATACAGCAATGTTTGGGGTGGGACTTTTAAGAGATGATTAGGTTATGAGGGTTCTGCCCTCATGAATGGATTAGGGCTGTTATGGAGGGAGCGGGTTTGTTATAAAAGGGTGAGTTCAACCTCCTCCTCTGCTTGCTCTCTCTCTCTCTCCTTCCATCTCCCCCAGTCCCACGTTATGCCTTCCACCATGTTATTAAGCAGCAGGAAGGTCCTCGCAAGATGCTGACCCTGTAATCTTGGACTTCCTAGCCTCCAGAAATTGTGAGGAAATAAATTTATCTTCTTTATAAGTTTCCCAGTCTCAGGTATTCTGTTATAGCAGCACAAAACAAAGACACCAAACACAATTTAGCTTACAAAAATTTTGCACTCGAATTGATGCCCTAGGGAAAAATCAGTCAAACTAACAGATGCTCAGTCATTTCAGAGATCTTTTAGAATATTGGAATTTAACAGCAGTTTATTATCATCACCAATAACAACAAAAATGATGAGATTCAAGGTCTGGTCTTTAAGACAAAATTATTCCTACTACATTATCCATAATATGACAATTGCAAAAAATAAATTATCAAGACTAAGTAAGAAATGTTTTCTAATAAAGGTGGCTATTGTGTTAAATGAGATTAATAGGGGCTTTGAATTTTAGAAACATTGAATTAAACATCAGGTGATGAAAAATAATTATCCCAATTAAGCAGAAAAAAAATAAAATAAAAGCACACACAATGGTCTTCTTCTTTACTCCTGAAATGCCCTGATGTGTAGCACTAAAATCCTCATGTGATTTCTATGCTACCTTCTGAAAAAGCAAGAACTCTGCTTAATTCTCTATATAACATCAAATAATAGTTTCTCCCTGATTAGTCTCTTCAATTTTGCAACCAAAGAAAGATATAAGTGAAGATAAAATTCCCTAATGATAAGAAGTGGACATTTAAGAAGAAAGATTGTATAAAGGCACATCAATTTTAAAGAAATCAAATATGTGGGCTTGGGAATGGATCTCTAACTCATAAAGTCTCCTCAAAAACACACATTGGGTTGCAGATTGACGGATGGCTCTGGCAGTTTTTGAGCCAGAAATTCAAGGCTGTGGTGAGGGTTGGATGGCATACTTATATTCTAGATGGCCTAGAGTGAGGTCCATAAAGGATCATGTAGATGAGCTTTGCCCTACCTCTTATTTCATTCCCATCTGTGAAATAACTGAAACCCCTTCTGAGGACCTCAATGGAATCGGGATGTTAGACAAAGTGCTTCTGGGTAGATTTCCAAGGTAAATAAAGATGTGTGACCATTAACTAGACATGCTATATATTTTATTCTGATATCTAACCTTTTATTGTGATTAATACATGTTAAATAGCCTTAGAAACATTTTTTCTGAGAAGATAACTAAAATTTTCTAGGTCTTGTGCATCCCAGGTACTCTGTTAAGTGCTTTCACATTTGACGTGTTATCCAATTTAGTCTTTGTAACCCTGTAGGGTGGGTGTTTCACTCTAATTTTACAGGTGGAAAACCCAAGCCTCAGAGAAGGGCAAAAAATAGAAGATTGACAATAATTTCTTAAGATAGACTATGAATAAAGCATGAGCAGATTATCACCAACATCTATAAAGGCAGTCATTTCAAACATAACTAAAATAAAGATTTTTCATTTTTCACAAGATCATGACTAATAGAAAGTATCCTTTCTAAGCAGCCGGCTGTTCAGTTCAGAGAAAAGACTGTCACAGCTTTCAGCATCTACTGACGACAGTTCCCATGGTTCACTTTCTTAGATCTCTCTATACTTCTTAGAGGGTAGAAGCTCCATGCCTGGGCTAGACTGTCTGGATTTGAATCCTATCTGTACACTGGGGGTAAATCCTAGTGAAAGAATTACTGACTTCATTACCTAAGGAAAATTACTCAACATTGGAGTTTGTAGTAGGCCATTAAAAGGGGAACAGGATGGTACCCATGTTGGTAAGTTTAACTACAGCCTGACATCATTCCACAAAATGACAAGTGAGCCATGTGCATACAGCTGCTCATAAAAGGACTCTTGGGGACAAGATAGACCATTGTCACAGCTTCTTCACCCAGGCAGCATACAGTACTCTCTCAGTGGCAGTCAGAGCTCTTCAGAACATTGGCTGGATTTCCGGTTTTGGCCAACCCTTTATATGTGAAGTCTTGTGAAACTGACCTTGTGCATTCTTCTGTCTCTCAGCCAGGGGTCAGGGTAGAGGCAACACTGCTCTAGCATAAGTTTGTCTAGTCTCCTTCGGCTACTTCTATGGTGTCAATTTTGTTTGCTCCCTACATTTTTCAATCCTTCTCTTTTCAAACTTAAAACTCTGCTTTGGAAATCAAGAAAATGAAACACAGACTCTTTCTTCTTTTAGTTATTTTTTTTTAAGAGACAGAGTCTCACTCTGTTGCCCAGGCTGCAGTGCAGTGGCATGTTCATAGCTCACTGTAGCCTCAACCTCCTGTGCTCCAGCAATCCTCTCACCTCAGCCCCCTGAGTACCTGGGACTATAGGCACACACCACCATGTCGGGCCTTTTTTTTTTTTTTTTTTTTTTTACTTTTTGTAGGAACAAAGTCTCTCTATGCTGCCCAAACTGAGTCTCCAACTCCTGGTTTCAGGCAATCCTCCTACCTCATCCTCCCAAAGTGCTAGGATTACAGGCACAAGCTACTGTATCCATCCTTTTCTTTTAGCTCCCTTTATGACATTCCCACTTCTTTTTGGAGTAGTAGGGAAGCGTCTGATAGCCTGGGGGAAAATAAATTGGAAAAAAGAAGGGCTCAACAAATAGTGTCTCAAGATATTATCTCAGTTCGTAACTATATAAAATAAGCTGAAATGTAAGTTTCTGAAGCTAAAGTTACTTCTAATCTTATTTATATGGGCAAGAAAAACAAAAGTGCCAGATTCACTCAATTATATATACTTTGCTTGTAGCTGCTCCCTTGCAGTTCCCTTTTTAAAAAATCTCTCCCATCATTTGCATACTCATGTACTCCAAAAGCGCTCTGAAATGAAGGTTTTGGAATTTGCTCTGTGGTAGTAGAAACTCTAGCAATTGAAAAACAATATCACATCCTTGCCTCCACTCTGATTACAACACACACCACCACTGCCCAAAGTTTCTTCCGTCTCCCACATCTGTATCAAATAATAATAGAAAAATCTGCTTTATAAACCAAACACAAGCAAGTTCTAAATTCCAAGAGATGAAATTTTCTCAAATAATTAAATTCACATTATACATGTGAAGAGCATTCACATATATAATGGAGTGTTGGAAGTATGTCATAATGCATAAAATATTATTCACTGCTGTTGGGAATTACTCTCCTGCTTACAAGCCATCTTCCTATGCAATATTTGGTTAAACACAATAGCTCAATATCTCATTCAAAAGAAGTATTCCAAT
The DNA here is from genome assembly GCF_024542745.1 of Macaca thibetana thibetana. NCBI lineage: Eukaryota > Metazoa > Chordata > Mammalia > Primates > Cercopithecidae > Macaca > Macaca thibetana. Next base: position 25,136,087 of record NC_065582.1, on the reverse strand, counting down.
GGAAAAAAAAATGTCGGTGGCTTGCACTTGTTAAGGAAAGCTGAACTTCTCTCTTATATTGAATACTCACAGGAGCAAATACACCTGGTGTTTCACCTAGTAAATAAGCCACAGGCCCAGCTTGGGAAAGTTGGCTGTGGGAAGTTTGCAGAATAATGTAGCCAGTCCTTTACATCCAATCATGTCTCTAGGCATCCCTTTTATCTAGCCCAACTGTTCCCATTATTTCTGTGATGTCATTCAGCCAACTGGACACCTTAATTTTTTCCAACAATTTTTCCTATTGAAGCTTCATCAGTGTAGCTGCCCCTATGAGTGACATAGCATGTGACACACTGAACATCAAGACCTACCCTTCCCATTGCCAGCAATGGCAGGAATGTCCATCATACCTGCAAAAGCCAAGTAATCGACAAGTAATTCGGGAGGGCCAGCAGTCATTTAGGCAGTGCCCACTTTCATGAACTTCCATAAAACAAGACTTGTGGACTGGGCGCCGTGGCTCAAGCCTGTAATCCCAGCATTTTGGGAGGCCGAGATGGGCGGATCACGAGGTCAGGAAATCGAGACCATGCTGGCTAACATGGTGAAACCCCGTCTCTACTAAAAAATACAAAAAATTAGCCGGGCGAGGTGGCGGGCTACTCGGGAGGCTGAGGCAGGAGAATGGCGTGAACCCGGGAGGCGGAGCTTGCAGTGAGCTGAGATCCGGCCACTGCACTCCAGCCTGGGCGACAGAGCGAGACTCCGTCTCAAAAAAAAAAAAAAAAAAAGCAAACAAGACTTGTGAAAACTTTGCTGGAGTCTTAAAAATCTAAATTATTTAAGCAAATAATACTAAAGTAGAAAAAAAAAAAAAGCCTGTAAATCTTTTCGTCAGAATATGGTGTCAACATGGAATTAAGCTTCAGGTCAAGCTAATGATTCTTGCTGAACAATAATGATTGTTCAATAATGATTGTTCAACAATAATGATTGAACTGTTGTTCAGCCTAATGATTGCCGAACAATAGTTTAGAGCACAACTATGTGGCTGATGTGCTAAGACTTACTAGAGTATAAAAACACCTCCATTATTTTCCCTGTGTTATTTTACCATCTCCAGGATCGACGAAGAAAATCACAGCAAGTAAGAGATGCTGGATTACTGTATTTCTACAGACATCATCTTACTGAACCCTGGAAGCCCCAATAACATGAGGTAGATGAGTAAAGTTTAACATATAGCACAGTTCATGTACAGATCTTGGATAGTAAATGGTGATAGGAATGGTAAGTGATGATGAAAAAGATGACGAGGATATAAAGCAAAATGATAGCAAAGGAAAACACAGCATTTCTGTTCCTCTTTACCAAACCAGGCTCTCTACTTCCTTTAAAACTCACTTCAAGGACGGGCGCAGTGGCTCATGCCTGTAATCCCAGCACTTTGGGAGGCCAAGGCAGGTGGATCACCTGAGGTCAGGAGTTTGAGACCAGCCTGGCCAACGTGGTGAAACCCCGTCTCTACTAAAAATGCAAAAATTAGCTGAGCATGGTGGTGGGTGCCTGTAATCTCAGCTACTCGAGGGGCTGACGCAGGAGAATTGCTGGAACCCAGAGGTTGCGGTAAGCCAAGATCATACCATTGCACTCCAGCACTCCAGCCCAGGCTGACAACAGCAAGACTCCATCAAAAAAAAAAAAAAAAAAAAAAAAAAACTCACCTAGAACAATATCCCTAAACCTAACCAACTTAGATTATTCTTTAATTGTTCATTGCCTCAGTATTCATGTATTCTATTTTTATTCCACCATTTGTACCAGCTATTTTACTTTATAATTTTTTGAAAATTACTTCAGATCTGCATATGTTGGTTTTCTGTCTCTTAGAATGGAAGCTGTGACTAATATTTTTAATGCAATCATTTAAACCTGGCTCAGCGCTCTGTACATCTTGGGTGCTGCTTAGTTATTAAATTCAACTTTATAAATATATGCACATGAGCACCTATTTAATGTGAATGACAACAGGCTGGAAAATGCAAAGAGAAATAAGACATAATGCCTTACCTCACATTCCTGAAACTTAATATTTAGTAGGTAAGAGAGACTTGTGAACAGTTAACAAGAATAGATGGTAGGATGCCATCATTGCTCATGTAATTAGCTAATTTATGCATTAATGCTAAAAACAACAACAACAAAAAAGATTTTTGCTATGGTGATCACAAAAGAAGAGTAATTCATTTACACTTAAAAGAACAGGTAAAACTTTGAAGTGAACAGGGTGAAGTGTTTCAGGAGGACAAAATGAGGGGAGAGCACATCAGACCAAGCCTAAACAAACACATGAAATGCCAAGAGTGCAAATTTCCCTCAGGAAATATCAAGAAGTTTGGCTGTATACTATTCAAGTGCAGGAAAATGTAATACATGGCTGAAAGTTTAATTGGAGTCATCATAAGAGAGGGAGTCATCATAAGAGGGGGAGTCATACTGAATAGTGGACTTTATTCTGTTGGCCACTATTCCCTAAACTATTTTCCAATAAATTCTAGTTTCAAGACATTATTTGTTATTTAACAGTTGTGTGGTGAGAAATTTTGGGGAAATGGGCATACTATGCTCCCTTCTTGAGAATGTTTTATGCACGTTAGTACAGTAAAGTCTCTGAAAAGTCCAATGGTAGAGTAATATATATAACTTCTCAATTTCTCAAGCTCTGAGTTGTTGGGGTCCGCATGTTTCCTAAACAAAGGAATGAACACACAAGACAACACAGGGCAAGACAAACATGGCGGCCGCCCCAAGTAGCACGCTCTGCTTTATTTTATATACACTTGTGGAATTTTACTACGTCACAAGACACGAGTTGTTTTTATGACACAAGTTGTTTTTATGTCATGCGTTGTTTTTCTGACCTTTCCCTAACTTTCTGATTTCTCAAGATGCTTAAACATTAACCAGTTCCCAGAGTCTGCTGTTTGCGGCTGACTTTTGTTCTTCCTGTTTGCAGAGAAGAAACGTCCTGCTTTGTTTGCAAGAGCAGGACTTATCGGGAACATCTTGTTTGCGAGCACGTAGTCCTCTACACTGAGTCCTGCAATTATTTTCTCCTTCTTTGATGACATCTTTAATGCCTTGTAGATTTGGTCTTTAGGAGAATATTGAGAAAGAAGATATGAAGAAACCAGTCAGGCAGGCAGTTGCGGGGGGTCTTCGGTTGAATTTTTTCAAACAAAAAAACAGCCTGAAAAATCAAGCTTTATGCACAGATAAGGGAACTTTCATAGGTGGGTTTGCCTAACACATGCCCACAGCTGCACAGATAAGAAAGTCTACATGGGTAACTTGCTCAGACATGTCCACAATGGAAAATTCCATCCCTTAACATGTGTTAACGCAGTAAGGGGAACAAGGGAATAATGGAGCAACTCAAGCTATGGGTCTGCATGTGCACTAGGAGGACAGAGTAGAGCTACACAGTTTGTACCTTATGCAAATGAGATGCCCAGCCCTCATTGGTTTTTTATAAAAGCCTTGCATTCAACTGTAAAAATGGCAATGACAACCCTCTTCCAGGTCCCCTCTCCAGAGTAGAGAGCTTTCTTCTTTCACTTATTAAACTTTCATTCCAACCTTACCCTTTGTGTACAAGCTCCTTAATTCTCTTGGTCATAAGACAAAGAACTCTGGGTGAAATTCACCTTACAATGAGGGACTGCTACATTGTGGTGCGTTGGCAAGACTGTAACAATATGGCTTGTAAAATGCAGCTCTGGGCAAAGAGGATCAATAATTTACCTGGATGGGAGTGATAGGGTCTGGCTCATGTTTAATAAATGTTTGTAGCTTGCCCACTGAAAAAAACATAAAAGGAATTTTAAGCAATGTAGAATCATTAATGTGAGAGCCCTGAAACTAAGCCACCAACAAATCATCCCTGCAAGGGGAAAGTAGGATAAGTTAGGACCACTCAATTTTTTATTGTGATAAAATATACATAAGATAATATGTGTCACTTTAACCATTTTTAAGAGTACAGTTTGGTAGCATTAAATAGATTCACATTTTTGTGCAACTATCGCAAGACTCCACCTCCAGAATTCTTTCATTATTCCAGTCTGAAACTCTGTACCCCTTAAACACTAACTCTCCTTTCCTCTCTCCTCCCAGGCGCTGGCAGCCACCATTCTACTTTCTGTTTCTATGAATTTGACAGAATTCAGAATTCTAGGTACTTCATGTAAGTGGATTTATGCAATGTTTGCACTTCTGTGTCTGGCTTATTTCACTTACCGTAATACTTTCAGGACAAGTCATTTTTAAAAGAGGTGGCCTAAGGTCCATGAAAGAAAATAAACAGTCACATATTATAACAGGCCCTAGTTAGAATTACTAGCAAAATGCCAAACAATACAAATGTAAAGCACTAAATGTAAAGCACTGAGGGATATAAAAGCATTAAGGCTTTCCTCAAGAAGGACACGCTCTCAAATAAAGGGCAGAAATGGAAAGAGCTGAAAATACATCTTCCCCTGGTATGTAATTCCTTGGGAGCTGGTGTCACAGTTTGTCATTTTCTGGAGACTAATCAGCATCAGGCAAGGCCTTCAATTGGCTTTGCTTATGTTAAAGCATCTAGAACATATCAGACCTCACCAAAGCCATTGAAACTGCTGCAGAAGGTCCACTCTAAACAAGAACATAGACCGAGGATCATGCTTTCATTTGTTCCAAATGGCTACCTTTCAAATCACAAACAGCAGAATGTATCCTGATTAGCACTCAAATATCAAAGGGAAAAACATGACTGTTTTGTTGCGTTGCAAAACTCTCACAGGGAAAGGAACCAGAAAAAAGTAAGTGTGCTTGTTGTAAAGAAGGAAAGCTGAGAAAAGAGGAAGCTATTAAGGTATGTCTTTTTAGGTCTTCTCCAGGTCTCCCAAAATCATATCAAACACAAATCACATCCCACCTAGGCCAATTGCAAGACTGCTCCTAGCTGGCCTCCTACCCTGATCCGAAGACCCTAATTCTCATCACTTTATTCTCCTGCACCAAACCATTCTTCACAGGAGTTGCCAAATGAGCTTCCCATCTAAAGCATCACCATGGTAATTGTCCTTCTCCAAAATCTCTAATTCTCTAATGGGTCCCCGTTGTTTAACAGTTAAGTTCAACATTCACAGTCCTCCATTATTGAACCTTTTTTGACAGACAGATCAAACAGCTGGGAATCAGTCACACCTTCTCTGCTTCTGGAAAACTCCTTTCTGTGTACATCATAAGTTGCATTTCTCATAGACACTTTTATTTGTAGCCTTTTGAGAAGATAGCTGAGTTAAGGGAAAAGCTGTGGAGTCTGCATGCTGAGATCATATTCTACTTCCTCCCTGTGTGACCCAGGGCTAGTTGTTTAATTTTCTGTGCCTCAGTTTCCTCACCAGAAAAATAAGAAAATAACAGGGTCTGTGTCACTGGAGGCACATATGGATGTGTGAGTTAATATGGATGAAATGCTTAGAGAACAGTGTGGACTCTGAGCAGCGCCTAACCTTGTGCTCTCTAGCACACAGTATCATATAATACAACATGTACTACTCAACAATGTCTCTGGATGAAAGAATCCATTGAAATTAAAAAATAATGTGGCCAAATGGAAAGGTTCTTGTGTTGAACACAGGAAATTCTTTTAAAGTTGAAAATTTCCAAACTATTTAGGGTTATCATTATTAATGATAAATTGTAGAAATAAAATTCTGTCATTTTCTCACTTCTAATAATAAAATTCAGTCAAATAAAGGAAAAAAGAAAGAGATTGATGGGAAAGAAAGTTCAGTCATCAATAGATGTCTCTTTTGTTCATTCCCCTTCTTATGCAAACACTACCCTGCTTCCTTGCTAATCCTTCCATTACAGAATTATGAACAACAGTCCTCCAAAGATCAATCATTCTTCTTCCTTACCATAAAGTCTTGTTATTTCATGAAGACACAATGTCCCTCTCAAACTTTTCCAGCAAGAGTGGACACACCCCAATGCATTAAGCAATAAAAATAAAATAGATTCATATGCATGTTGGTGCTGAAATATAGCCAAGCCTTCACCTTCCTTTAGTCATTCCTGGCTTTTGTAATTGTTGCTGTTTACTTTTAGGTTTCCATTATGAATTTACATCAACCTCTTCTATCATGGTTTCTCTGTCCACTCACCTCCAGAACCCTCCCTTACCTTTTTGGATTTTATACGGGCTTTCTCCAACCCATTCCTTGCATTTTATTCTTAGGCCTTCATTAATATGTTAGAAACTACCATTTGAACTGGGAAATACAGAAAAGTGATCTGCAGTAAGAAAAGAAGAGTAAAACAGATTCACTGAAAGGACTTCCTGCATCTCCACAGCACTCTAGTTCCTGATTGCTCTCTGCAGACTATGAAGAGCCCCTGCTCTTAGAGTCCCAGGAGATCCTAGTGTCCTTCCCTTCTAATTCAAGTTGGTTCTAATTAAGTTTCTATTATAACAGAACAAGTCTTTTTAGGTGTTTTTTTTTTAAACATTTGTCTAAAGTCAGAAAAAGTCATAGGGCTCATGTTAATGTGGCCTTCATGTACGGCATGAAGTAAGTCTCTTACTGTCTCTGTCTCTTTTTTTACTTTAGCAAAATGAGAGACTGCATTTAATTTCTTCCCAGAGCTATGGGGAGAACAACTAATCAATCAGTGTGCAGGGTCCTGAAGAAGTATAGTGAGCATCCCCAACACGCTGTGGCACAGTATTCTCCTATGCACACTAATGAGTACTGTAACTAGAACGCATCTCAGTAGCTCTTTAACCTAGGGGAACAACTCCCACTAGTACTGGATTCCAATTGGACTCTGTCTCCTCTAACTCTATGGAGAGTATCCTAGGGGGGTCATGGATTATCTGAGCAACTCAAGCTAAAGACTTGGGTGATTGAACCTAGATTTGGATGTTGAGTATTAGAGACCCAAGTAATTACATATCCACAGGCTCAACTAACTTGGCAATCATGGTGCCAGCTAGAGTAAATAGCCTATTTTAAGTTCTTTCGCCAATCACTTTCTTCTCTCTTATGTTGTTGATGCATCTATTTTCTAACTTTGCACCATAAAGGCTTAATTCTTAATAAGTGTGTATTTATTTAGAAACATTTTACAGATGGCCTAATTCTTAAGTCCCTTCACTTTCTATTAGAGAGTAAACTTTTGTAATGTTTCCATCTTGACTGTCTGAAAATAAAACTGGCGTACATCACAACTAATGCTCCTTGCATGGTGTCTCTCCAAATTTGATTCAATGATAATCCAACCCCTTATAAAAATCCAAAGAATCACACACACAAAAATGAGACTCCGTTTGACTTCATAATCAACCAATCAAAAGTAAGTTCCCTTTCTCTTATTTATCTTTCAAGGAGGATTTAGCAATCTTGGTAAAAGAGCCAGAAACTTAGATTGCAACTGATTTAAGAGTCTCCATGTAGCTCCCAAGTAACAAAAATGTATGATTTTTGGATATTCATTCTAAAAGGAAAAAATACAATGTAAAAGAATTGGGAGCCATCTCCAGAAGTTGGCAGTAGCCTCGGCCGTCAGACCTGTGCTTGCTACAGCAAGTGGTAAACACAGTGTCTTGTGGTTCCTGGTGTTTGGACCTTGCCTGTAATGGTGGGAAAAGAAAATGTCATTGCTTAGCAATAACCAGGCTGCAGTCAGTGCTTCAATCTAGGGGCCAATTCCAATGACGCTTGTTCATCCCACCCAGATGTTCCAGTCTTTGTGATATATTAGAAGGTTGGTCTCACTGTAAGAGAAGCACAACTGATTTTTCTGATTTCTTATGCGTTGCAGGCTGTACTACAGGTAAACGGAAGAGTGAGAAGTCACCTGAGCCAGTCAAACCTGAAGTCAAGACTACAGAAAAGAAAGAACTATTTGAATCAAAACCCAAATTTCAGGAGCTCATGATTCAAGCCTCTAATCCAGCAGAATCAAAAAAAAAGGCCAAGTCCAGATAAACCAGTGACAAACTCGAAACTAAAAAGCATCTGCCTGCCTAAAACAAGCACTTGATAAACTGTCATAAGGGAATGAATATGATAAGAAAGAAGACAGTGAAGAAATCAAGATTGGGAACTCACGTGAAAATGGAGGGTGTTCAAAGATATCTCAGGGTCCACAAAATCCAGAGTAAGCCTGTGTCTATCATTCTGTAGCAGCTATTTTCCACAAGGAGATGAAACTCTGAAACTATTGAAGAAAATAAAAGAAACTTCTGATTTTAATATGTTCTTAGCCCAAGAGGGCTGTGTAACAAGGAAACACATGTAGACCAAAGAAAAAAATGCTGAGAACAATTCCATGTAGACATGCCTGGCATCAAGCAGGAGGTCACAATTTCCATAGATGTTAAAAATTCCCTTCTAGAACTTAGTTGAGTAGAAGCAAATAGTACATTATTAAATATGTACATTGCATTTGAATGTGGCTCTCTGCATGGTGGCTCATGCCTATAATCCCAGCACTTTGGGAGGCCAAAGCTGGTGGATCACTTGAGCCTAGGAGTTCAAGTCCAGCCTGGCCAACATGACGAAACCCGTCTCTACCAAAATACAAAAGTTAGGCAGGTGTAGTGGTGAATGCCTGTAATCCCAGCTATTTGGGAGTCTGAGGCATGAGAATCACTTGAACCTGGGAAGCAGAGGTCGCAATGACCAGAGTTTGCACCACTGTACTCCAGCCTGGGCAACAGAGCAAGACTCTGTCTCAACAACAACAACAACATCAACAACAACGAAAACAACGCATTGTATTTGAAGGAGAGACGTTTCATCAAAATGCGAAATTATGGATTGTCGGAAAGTGAAGTTGGGTAGCTATGACTGCAACGCAGACAGAGAGCGCAGTAAGAATAGCTGGTCCTATGCAATAAGCATGCCTTGAATTGCCTGCAACCAAAAAGCAAGAAAAACAAATAGAAGATACAATAGATTGAGTGATTGAGCTATTGCCTATTTCAGAATTCTTAATAATGTGTGGCAAAGTGGTATCTTGCTGCTATAATCTTTTGTTTTCTTGTTGTGCTATTGAATCTGGCATTTCAGGGTCAACATCAGGTTCCTAAAAGCCAAAGTCAGTTTATCTTTTTGTGCCTCCCATCATTCTTTTGAGTTACATAAGATTGATTATTCATTTCTCCTCACTGATAGAACCATAGTTGTGCCCTATACTTGGAGAAGCTGGAAAATAGCTCACCAACATAATTGCAGTATTTCTTAGTATAATACTATGTTAGGCAGAAAAACATTAAAGAACATTTGTTTTTGTCACATCTCTATTATCTCATAATTAGTAAGGCAAGATGAAATGTCAAATTGTAATCCTTTTTTTATGGATTTGTGTTCCTATAATATATGAAAATCTTTGAAGAAGAGATGAAGCTCTGCATTATTTTTTCCATGTCGGAGGGTTCTTTTTCACAGGAGGATTAATTCTGAGGTAGTATAGTAGGTGGTTAAAGGGAAATATATACACTTATTAACAAATCAGAATTTGTTTACAATTAATTGAATTTAAAAATTATGTCAATACTTATATTGCTTGCCAAGAAGTATGATTTAAGAGTATAGGAAACAAATAAGAGTACAAAGGTATCAATTTGGTTGAAATTTACCATTTTATAAGACTAAGCAATAATGTAGAAAAAAAACTCTTTCCTAATTAAGTGTCTTTGGATGGTGTTTTGGCAAAATTGTAGCTGTTTACAGCCTAACCTCTTGTAAAGCCTTTAATTAGTTACATATAAAAAAAATTATCTACATCTGGCTTCTTGGATGGAAAACTATATCTATAAAATTGTAGACTTAAAGATTCATGGAAATACATTAGGGTATCAAAAAGCAAAATGTATGAACTTTATGACAACTATGATGTATTAAATAAATAGCTTAATTATTTTTTTTTAAAAAAAGGATCTTAATAGGGTTTGAGGTAAAACTCATGCCACTGCTAACTGATGAAGGTAGTATTCCATATAAACCCTCCATCCTTTTTCTTATTGATGGATGGCTCCAAAAAATTTGCTCCCTGCAATTTCACTGATGTCTTGTGTCCTCTGTGAGCAGCCATATTTGTTAGAGCTGAAATGTCATGATGATGGATCACAACCAGACACCCTATTTGGGGCTAGATACCTGAGCCTATCTGTCATTATGTGCAAATTATCTTCTTGCTGGATCTCGGAGAGATAAATAAGGAAGATGAAACTGCACGTGGTTTTATATCTTGTTTTAACTAAACGAAACTATGGCCCTATAAGAATGGGGGTCAGACATCATGGGACTCCATGGAGCCTGTGATTCTGAAAGTGAGCCAGCTAAGGCCCCTCTGAGCCTGCTCCTGCTTTCCTCTGGATTTTTGGATGCACCATGATACCTAAAAAACACTGAACACCATCTGACTTAAATTCTATTTCATACTTGTTCACTTATGCTTGAACCCTTAGCCTGGTCCTCATCTCTTCAAATTCACCCGCATCTAACTCCAAAGATGATTCCTTGAGTTCGTTTCAGACAATGCCATTTTAGTCTCCAGCAGGAGCCGTGGGGAAACTCACTATGTCTACTTTATCTTCCGTGAATATCAAATCATATTTCACCACATAAAGGTTAGGATGACTTTATCAGTTTTATTAAAGCTGTAAATTCTGCTTTTAAAACCTGCCAAAGCCTGTGCTTCTAGAATCCTCTAACAACAAATTAACTTTGTTTCCCTTCTTTCTCTGCATAGTCCTCCAGCCAGTCTGACCAATAGGATACTCCACATAGAGCATGTGTGAAAATTGTCCTGTGATTCCAAACAGCAGAGTGGTATTTCTGTTTTTCTATCTGGATTCACACTTGGCACAGTGCTGTAGCTCAGAAAGAAAAACTGCACATCTAAGAATCACAGTTCCAGGCAAGGCTGTTGGAGGCTTTGGTCTTACAGACATGAAAAAGTTGCTTTCAGTCGCTTGACGTTTTCTACTCAGGAACCCCAAGCTTGTGCCTTTTGTTCTCGTTCCTTGTTAAGGCCTCCTTCTCCAGCCTCTGTGTAACATGATCTCAGCCTCCTGAGCCTGGATTCCCCCATTGCCTCACTCCTCCCATTGCCCTCACTATGCCTTGTGGGAACCTCTCCAGAGGACACTATCTCCTGAATGGAGAATGTACCTTCAGATCTTTCGACTTTTGCTCTGAATATTCCATCCAACTACATTCTCTTTGTCTTGTTTTCCACCTGTTGAAATCCTATAGATCTTTTAGGCACCAGGCTGAATTCACATGCTTCATTCTCCTCCAGTGCATCTAATCACCTTTCCTCCTTTCTCCATACTCCTTTAGCACTTTGCATCCCTTTTCCCTGTCTATCTCTCTCTCTCTGCTTTAAATGCTCATGATCATCCTGATACTCCCAGGACCTGTCTCTGTCTTTCCAATACTAGGCATAGCAAACAAATTGCTTAAAAAGCTCACGTAGGGCCGGACGCAGTGGCTCACGCCTGTAATCCCAGCACTTTGGGAGGCCAAGGCGGGCGAATCATGAGGTCAGGAGATCAAGACCATGCTGGCTAACACAATGAAACCCCATCTCTACTAAAAATACAAAATTAGCCGGTGCGTGGTGGCAGGCACCTGTAGTCCCAGCTACTCGGGAGGCTGAGGCAGGAGAATGGTGTGAACCTGGGAGGCGGAGCTTGCAGTGAGCTGAGATTGCGCCACTGCATTCCAGCCTGGGCAACAGAGCCAGACTCCATCTCAAAAAAAAAAAAAAAAACTCAGATTAGGCCAGATGTGGTGGCTCATGCCTTTAATCCCAGCACTTTCAAAGGTCAAGGCAGGTGGATCATCTGAGGTCAGGAGTTGGAGACCAACCTGACCAACACGGTGAAATCCTGTCTCTACTAAATACAAAAAATTAGCCAGGCATGGTGGTACATGCCTGTAATCCTGGCTACTTGGGAGGCTAAGGCAGGAGAATCACTTGAACCTGGGATGTGGAGGTTGCAGAGATTGTGCCATTGCACTCCAGCCTGAACAACAAGAGCAAAACTCAGACTCAAAAAAAAAAAAAGGAAGCTCACATTAGAAATAAAAAGAAAGATGATTTACAAAGTGAGGCATAGAATTTGCATATGGATTATGGAGCTGAAAAAGACATGGAAGTCAAGGAGTTTGGTGCATGTTCTAGGAATAAACCAAATACCAGTGGCTGTATCATGATAATGTCCTGAGACTTCCTCACCCAGGTGACACTCAAAGACTTAAAGACTTAATGTTTTATTTATTCAATTAGCCAACCAGTATCCTTTGTAAGTCAAGGCCATTTTATAAAACCTGAACAATATGTTCATCAAGTCTTTGTAATTAGGGAACTATATTTCTAAAACCAAAATAAAATCCAAAAGACTCACTCACATTTGCATTTTCCAACATTCATACTTTAGGAGACTAGACCACTGATAACGATGGAAATGTTGTCATGGAGAAAATTCCTTCTTTTTTCCCGGTCATTAATGACAACTCTGGGCACAAAGATCATGGGGTCTGTGTATTTCCTTAGCACCTAGAATACTACCTGGGACATGACAGGTCTTAAGTATATGTAGAATAAATGTTTTAGGAGAAAAATTGATAAACTGTAGTTCTCAATTAAGTGTGGATGGCAAGGCAGAGAGAGAAGTGTAGAGCAACCACCAGTTTGGAGCTGGAACAGCAGAGTGGATATTGGAGCTGTTGATTAAAGGCATTAGTCGCAGAAAAAGCGTGGGGTCTACAGGTAAGACTGTTGGTTTGGCTTTAGATACATGTTGAACTTGCGAGAACTTTGATCCTAATAGAGATGTCTGTTAGCTAATTGATTACTCAGGTCAGGAGCTTAGGAGAGAGGTGGCAACCAGAAATTAAGGCATCGTCTCATGGTTGCAAACTGCTAGCTCACAGACTTGTCTAGCCAGCACAACATTATTTATATTTTTGTGTCATTTGAAAACTTTAACAAGCAAGAAGACTTCACATAAAAATCCAGATTTTCGGCTTCTCTTTAAAAAGCTGAAGATCTAGTAAAGTTATACCTACCTTCCCTCAAGCTATCAAAGAGCGGGGGCTGAGAAGTGGCTTTCCCCTTACATGGGAATGTCCCCTCAGTCACCATAGAACCTTCATTTCATGTTGTTCTCCCCATGCCAAGGATTCCAGGTACCATTGCCATCCTGTTTGTGTGATTATTCTTAGAGGAGAGCTAAGAAAAATGAAATCTTTCTCTATCATATCTATTGAAAGTGGGAAAATTAAAACTACCAAGACTAGAAAAAAAAAAAATTCTTTTACTTATCCAACATCTTTGTTGTGTTGCCAATCTAGCTTCTGAAGGCATTCGACATTGTGACCTCTGACAGTTTCAAGAGTTGTCTGAGTTACTGTCGTGATACTCAGCTTTGAGTTTCATTGCCCAGAACCTCAGCAGCAGATGGTTCTCTCTCAGAAGAATACAGTGGTCTTGGGGTCAAGTTCTGTTCTTCGTTCAGCATTTTCCTTGATGCCATTGCCAACCATTTTTACATGCTTGTTAAGCTGGTAGTTCATTCATAATAAAATTATATATATTGATGTTTTTCTGATGATATCAATGATGAATGCAGGTTAAACTGTATGGGGTAAATAAGGAAGCATTAACAGTGAGCTAAAATTAAGTCATGCTTATTTTAGTAACTATAGAACTTGTGAACCTGTAAGAAATGTCACCTCTCTATGTGACACAGACTTGTTTACAGAATTCTAAAACCCCTTAGATCAGTCTTCGTTGCCTACTCCCAACCTTGATTCTTAGATACTTAGATAATACTAACGCCTTCTTCTAGAATCCTAAAATAAACTATCCTACCATTCTGGGAAAATAAATTTTAAAAGCCTCCTTGAGTTGAAGAATGAAGCACATCTTGCATAAGGAGGAAGCACCAAATAGCTTTATTTAATAGAAACGAACAAACAACTTACTCTACTTGGGTTCAACACTGTAATCCTGCTGTGAACTTGCTATCAGTCTCTGGATAAGTTAATTAACCTTTCTAAACCTTTCTGTAAAATGGGGGTTAAATAATAGCTGAATAATCTACCTCTCAGAACTGTGGGATCTAATATGTAAAGTATTTTATAAAAGCATATGACATTTTTCAAATTTTGATTGTCATTTCATTTTCTGGAGATAACACATGACATATGTTGAATCTACTTTGTGTTCAAGCCAACCTTTTGTCAGCTTCCCTTTGGTTTATTAATACTACATTGATTGTTGAACTAAAACAGAGGCTTTTCATGGGTGTTTGATAAGAAAATATTACCAAGAAAGTTGTTTTTACATTAAACCATTCTTTCAAATGGTCACTTTTTTAGCTTCCCCTTGTTATCTCTTAGTACTGACTTTACATCTAGTATTTTGATCATTTTCCTAAAAAGTCTTCCTTTCAGCGGCTGGGAGTTAGTGCAGCTTACTAAAAGATTAAAAATAACTAAACATTGCAAATAAAGTTCTGTGCTGTCACCCAGGTGATAGGAATTGCAATGGTGCCCCCTTGCGAGGATGTTCTGTCAATGCACCTCACAGATGAATGGATGCAATGTGTTTTTAGAGGATATTCTCAGCACTAATTTGAGTTAGATGAATTCTGTGGCTCTTTATAAATGTAAGAAACTCCCAGGTACGGCAGTCATTGACCACAATTCTCTTAACTTAGCCAACAATGCAATTAGAAGTGGACTTCTATTATAGTATTTCTGGAGTTTTATTTGTACTTGACTGTGTCTGTAATTGGTTGCCAGGAAACAGAAGTTTTTAAAATTATATTTCAATTTGAATTTCAATTAAATTTAACAAATACATATATATGAATCCTCACTTGTCTACTTTTTAGAGGGAATAATAGGCACTACTAACTATTACTTGTCCACCAAGTACAAAGCAATGGACTTCATATAAGTTTTTTGAGATATAATTTGCTATGTCTATCAGATATTAACTTCCCATTTCACTTAAAAGGAAACTGAAATTCAGAGAGGTTATTCAAATTCATGTAATAGTAAGTGACAAAGCTGGAAATCAATAAATCTTTGAGTCCTGTTAATTAAAGCATTAAAAGATATATATGTGTGTGTGTGTGTGTGTATATCTACTATATAGATAGTGCTCAAAAAACTTATCATCTGAAAAGTGATAGCAAATTAAAAATCCCAGCACATTGTGTTGATTGATACATATAAGGTACTTTGGAAGCACTTGACCCAGACTGAGGAAACCAGGGATGTCTTCTTGGTAGAGATGACACCTGGGTTCAGACAGGAAGGATGAAGAGGAGTTCTGCAGGTAACGTAGGAAGAAGGTAGGTTGCTCCTGTCTCAGGCTAAAGCCCAGATCTGTTCTATTCTGTGATTAGTACGATGAGGTGCAGGTCCATCTAGTAAACAAAAATATGAGTCTTTTCTAAAGGATCAAAATTTGTTTCTCTCTTTCATGAGAGAAATCCAGTGATGGATAATCTATGGCTGTTCTGGCAGATCTGTGGTGTTTTTAGGAACCAGCCTCCTATCTTTGTGTCCCACTCTCCACACTTAAGACTTCAAGTCTAAGGGCTCCTGAAAGGTATGGGGCTCCAACCGTCACCTCCCCTGTTCAGTCCTAAGGAGGAGGAAAGGAAAGAGGCACAAAAAAAACACCCCCCAACACCGAGTCTATACTCATTTCAATGTCTTCTCCTAAGTTGCATCCATTGTCATATTGCTGGCCAAAGCATAGATATACGGCTATACCCAGTTGCAGGGGTGGCTAGAAATGCTGCAGTGTGTACAATTAAAACGTAGGAAGAAGAAAAAGGAAGATAATAAATGGATAGGCTAGCAGCTTCCCTCAGACTCCAAATCCCACACTTCTACACTCTAGTATTGTCCCAGGTAAAAATTTTTAGGTAATTAATAAAAGAGCATACATGAATTACAGCAAACAAATGTCAAAGGAGAAGAAATATTTTTCAATGATCAAATGAAATATTACAACAAAGAAAACTTAGAATATGTTTGTATTTGTCTCTCTCCCAAACAAAAAGAAGCAACACTGAATACCTGGAGTATATCTGCCTAAAAAATAATGTCTCAAACTTAGACATTCATTAGTAAACAAGAGGTCCTTCATTATCCAATTTGAGAAAGTATCTAAGTAAATTATTAAAAATCTGTCAATGTGAGGCTAGGCTTTTGGTGGAAACCTCAAAAACACCAATAGTTTATGTTAATATAGCTGTTTTGGTTTAAAAAAAAAGTCACTTTCACATAATTTTTTTCTTTTTCAGAGATTTTCCAGAATATATTACCTAGTCACAACTTTTAAGTATTCTTTAAATCTTAAATACATGCCTGATAACATCTAATTGAAAAACACAGACCCACATCCACTGGAAATTTATCCAAAAAAAATCGATATTTGTACTTTCAGGATAGAGACCAAACTGCCAAGCCATCCCTGATGTTGAATTACACCTAAAACACAGAATCTGAAAACGTGCGTGTGCTAAATGTAGAATCAGTTAAGTCACTAATGAGGGCACGACTGCCTGCAAGGTGTCTAAAACCTGCTTTTTGACATTGGAAGCTCTGTGCGATTTTATGCCTGGCGTGAGGTTCTGCTACGTGGCCTGGTTATTTACAGCTGGAGGCGGTATCTCTCCTCAATTTATTCCTGCCTCCTGAGGCGAAATGTGTTAGCTGGCCTGAGAGTCAAACTGCTGAAACATTTTTATTAGTGACAGATACTTTTAATAAGGTAAAAATGGCTACGGATTTGCATTGGTTTTCTATTGCTGGGCACAAATTACTAGCAGCATGGAGGCTTAAAATAAAACTGATTTAGGGGCTCACGTTAATGTGTTAGAATTTCAGGACAACATGACTGGGTTCTCTACTCAGGGTATCCCAAGGCAGAAATAACGTGTCATCTGGACTGAGTTCTCTTTGGGGCTCTGGGAGAAAATCCAAGTCCAAATGGATTCCTGGTGTTGACAGAGTTCAGTTCCTTGCAGTTGTAGGATTGAGGTGTCCATTTCCTTGCTGGCTCTCAGCCGGGGGTCACTCAGCTCCTAGAGGTCACCCTCAGTTCTGTGCCACGTGATTCCCTCCATCTTTCAGCCAGCAATGATGTGTCAAATCCTTCTCACCCTGCCGGTTTCTAACTTCCTTACTGTGACAAGCTGGACGAAAGTGGTCCAGCCCACTTGATGTTCATCATCTAATCATGGGAATAAAATCCATCCTATTCTCAGTTTCAGGGATCACTCAGGATGTATACGGGGGTGAGAAGTCCTAGGAGCTGTTGAGAATCTGCCTGCGTAGGAGCTGCCCAGAACTCGATTGGGGAGGGAATTCTAGGCTGAGAATGGCAAATCTCTCTTGGGATTTTAATTCTAACACTAATAGCAAATAGTAAATTTTCCTAGATAAACCACTGCTGAAATGTCTCTTTCCTGTGCTGGCAAGTACCCATTCTCCACTTTTTCTGATTGCTCTGAATTAAATGAAGTTTTAAATACCCTAGAAGGACTGAAAGAGATTTGCTTGAGATGCGTTGTCACCTGGGACTTGGGTCTAATAAAGCAGGAGATTGAGTTGTTTGTTACCAGTTTCCAAATGGTATCTCAAAGAGCAGTTAAATATCTGATTATCTGATTATTGGATAAGTGTCATCCCCAGAGTCCTCATATGGCACCATTTGATAAGCCTACAAAGCAGGTAAAAGAAATACTTTTGTTTTAGGTTCCTTAAGGCACCCACCAGAGCCCTGAGACTAAGCTTCTGCACCAAGAGACCACTCCCTTCATGATTCTCAGTTTCTGTTTGTAATTTTCTTTTCTTTCTTTCTTTTTTTTTTTGTTTTTTTTTTTTTTTTTTTTTTTTTTTTTGAGGCAGAGTTTCACTCTTGTCGCCCAGGCTGGAGTGCAATGGTGCGATCTCGGCTCACTGCAACCTATGCCTCCCGGGTTCAAGCAATTCTCCTGTCTCAGCCTCCTGAGTAGCTGGGATTACAGGCATGCACAACCACGCCTGGCTAATTTTGTATTTTTAGTAGAGATGGGATTTCACCATATTTTGGCCAGATTAAAGAGCCTCCTGGGTTCAAGCAATTCCTGCCTTAGCCTCCCGAGTAGCTGGGATTACAGGCATGCACCACCAAGCCCGGCTAATTTTTTGTATTTTAGTAGAAATGGGGTTTCACCACGTTGGCCAGTATGGTCTCGATCTCCTGGCCTCGTGATCCACCCGCCTTGGCCTCCCAAAGTGTTGGGATTACAGGCGTGAGCCACCGCGCCCAGCTGGTATCATTTTTATCTAATAGATTACTCTTGAAATTTCATGATGTGATGTTGGTGAAGTGTTCCTGTCTGTATTACTGGTTTCCTGGTTTTACAAAGGAATTTGGTAACATGTACCTAGAATCTGACAAGGACTTCCTCCTTAACTGGGTACTAGTCAGGCTCCTCTAAGCATTCTTCTTGACCAGGCTTCATCCTTGGCCGACAGTCCAGTTTTACAAGAGTCCTGAGAAGCCAGTTTAGCAAGAATGCCTCCTATAATTGATCAAGTTCCTCATTTTCCCCAATTGTTGATATCTAATCAAGTTCCTCGGTAACTTTTCACTCACTGATCCCACCCTGCCTAGTGGCCATCCATCCCCGGGTGCCTCGGCTGTATTTAGAATCCAGTTTTGTACTGAAGTCTCTCTCCTGTGCTGCAGTAACTTGACAGAATAAAATCTGTCTTGCCATTTTTAACAAATGTCTGTTGCAGTTTCTCTTTGGCAAGTCCAAAAATACTAAACAAACTTTGACTAAAAATTTTTATCTCTGGGAGTTTGTCTCAAGGAAATAATTTGGAGTCAAGTAAAAAGATTTATTTATGAATTTGATGGTAGTGAATAAAATAGCAAAGGAATGGGAACAGGTAATTGATTCTTAAAATACTCAACACTAGGGGGATGAATGACCTTACCAACATGTAGCAACCCAATGATATATACTGTATTAACAGATAGAGTTATGAATATATATAGTTATAGTGGCATTTTTAAAAATGGAAGTTAATACAAAAAGAGAGGCAAGAGACATAATAATTATATATAGTATGTGGACTCTGTTTGAAATATTTAAACAAAATAAATGTAAATAATATATTCAGGGAACAATAAAGAATTTTGAATATGAACCAGTTATCACATTATGTAAATGTATTTTACATTCTATGTTACAAAAAAAGTTCTTAATTTTTAGAAATGTAAAATGAACTAGAAGCAAAATATCATGTTATCTGAGATTTGTTTTAAAATTCTCCTACAAAGAAAAAAAATAGATGAACTATTAAGGAAATCTGTTAGTAGTTATTCTATTTAGGTATTCCAGTTTTCTGTTGCTTTTCAACAAACTATCCAGAAACAGGGTCTTAAGACAGTAATAATCCTTATTTTGCTCAATAATTTGGAAGTTGACTCAAATCAGTTAGGCAGGTGTCTCTCAGGGTTTCTCCTGCAGTACTGGAGAAAGTACTGGAACTGGGTCATTCTTCACTCAAACAAATGGAAGCTGCAAGAGCTGAAACTGTTCAAATGTGTCCCTTCGCTGCTCCTCTTCTCCTGCCTTCTCTCTCCCCCTCACCCCAAGTGGTTTCTCCACTTGGTCCCCTCAGGGAAAACCAACTTCTTATATTGTAACTAAGGGATCCCAGAGTAAGTGTCGCAAAATAAACCAGCAGCAATTATATGTTATTTTTAAGCTATTTTTTGAAATTATGTAGCATCACTTCAGTTTTACTCCAAACACAAAAGTCCACCCAGGTCAAGAGGAGGGATCCAACTTTTGATAGGGGCGTGGCAAGGTCACATTGTAAGAACAGCATGTGAGGTGAAAGTTACTGTTCCAGTCATCTTTTCTTTGTTGGGATTTGTTTTGTTGTGATACAGAGTCTCCCTTTGTCACCCAAGTTGGAGTGAAGTAGCATGATCTTGGCTCACTGCAACCTCCGCCTCCCGTATTCAAGTGCTTCTCCTACCTCAGCATCCCAAGTAGCTGGAATCACAGGTGTGCAGCCACCACTCCTGGCTAGTTTTTGTATTTTTAGTGGAGATGGGGTTTCACCATGTTGGCCAGGCTGGTCTCGAAATCCTGACCTACAGTGATCCGCCCACCTCGGCCTCACAAAGTGCTGGGATTACAGGCATGAGCCACTGCCCCCGACCCCAGCCATCTTTGAAAAATAATATTGCCACACGAGGTGATGAGTATTTGAAATTCATCACAATATTCTTTTAAATATTTTTACATTTTTACTTTTGACCTGAGGGAAAAAAAAGACCAAAAGGAAATGTATCAAAATATGAACAGTAATTCTATTAAATAATTGTCTAACCTCTTAAATTAGCTATAACATACTACTTCTGTTACTTAATAAAAATAAATAATTTCAAAGAATGGTTCTCTTAATTCCTTCCCAGTAGCTAAACATAGCCAGGATATCCTAATATTCTAAAAAATAAACCACAATAAACATCATCACTAAATGCTATAAACATTTCCTTATTTTACATCTTTTTCCTTTTTCTGTTCTAAAGTTGGAGCTGAGAGAGCAAATATTTTTATCCCAGCTTGGATAAGAATCAGATTTTACTTAAGCCAGGAGCCCAGGATTGGTGGATTAGTTAATGAATATGTAAATTATCTAAAATGCTGTGCAAAACTTGGTGAACATGCATCAGTGCATCTTAGAGAAGAGAGGATTGGCAGGGTGCGGTGGCTCACGCTTGTAATCCCAGCACTTTGGGAGGCCGAGGCGGGCAGATCATGAGGTCAGGAGATTGAGACCATCCTGGCTGACATGGTGAAACCCCATCTGTACTAAAAATACAAAAAATTAGCCGGGCATGGTGACACGCACCTGTAGTCCCAGCTACTCAGGAGGCTGAGGCAGGAGAATCGTTTGAACCCAGGAAACAGAGGTTGCAGTGAGCTGAGATCATGCCACCGTACTCTGCCTCAAAAGAAAAAAAAATAAAAAAGAAGAGAGGATCTATAGTTTCTATCAGTTCTGAGATAAACAGTTTAAGAATCACAATTACTCTTGTTGCAAAATATGTTTCACATTTTTCCCAGCTCTGTGAATTCGCAGAAAGCATATAGATCACATTTCTACATCTCTGACCATTTATTTTCTCTTCATCATTCCTTACCTCATTCACATCCAGATGTACAGATTATACTTGCCAGCTTCTCCCTAGAGCCACAGGGTCATATGTGAACATAAGACTCTAGCTGTCCTTTTAATAATACCCAAAGAGTATTCACAAGTCCTGGACTCTGTGTCTTTAAATCTGGGTATTTAAGGAAGAATATTCCTGGATGCTATTTCCTCCTACCCAATGCTACATTGATCTATATTTTTTTAACATTTGGTTCTACTCAAAAATCATCAAATTAGCATTTTTGCCAGTTTTTCTGTGTGTTTTCTGCCGAGACCAGCTCGGTCAGGGAGACCCTAATCCAGTGGCACTAGAGGAATTCGAGATACACACACAGAAATATAGAGGTGTGAAGTGGGAAATCAGTGGTCTCACAGCCTTCAGAACTGAGAGCCCCAAACAGAGATTTACCCATGTATTTATTAACAGTAAGCCAGTCATTAGCATTGTTTCTATAGATATTAGATTAACTAAAAGTATCCCTTATGGGAAACGAAGGGATGGGCCGAAATGAAGAGATGGGTTTAACTAGTTATCTGCAGCAGGGTAATGTCCTTGAGGCACAGGTCGCTCATGCTATTGTTTGTGGTTTAAGAACACCTTTAAGCAGTTTTCTGCCCTGAGTGGGCCAGGTGTTCCTTGCCCTTATTCCAGTAAATCCACAGCCTTCCAGCGTGGGCGTCATGGCCATCAGGAACATGTCACAGTGCTGCAGAGATTTTGTTTATGGACAGTTTTGGGGCCAGTTTATGGCCAGGTTCTGGGGGGCCTGTTCCCAACAGTTTTCTTTTCCCAAGAGGTTTAGGATAGTATTTTTAATCAGATTTTTCCGCAGTTTTATTATGTTATGTTCTTTTGTTTCTCTCAGACCCTTCAGGGATGAATATCAGGTTCAAGTGATTTGATTTATATCCTACTACCTCTGATTCTAAGTTGGACAGTATTTATATTGTTTTGCAAGAGAGAACTTCAGGAATTTGTTGTAGCTATTAGTTTGCTCTTATTATAGAAAAAAAAATCTCATGAGGAATAAAAAAAAATTGAGAAAAAAGGACAAGCATGTGGTTTCTAAGAATGAATGTTCTCAGAAACCCAGCAAGAAACTCATGCTGATGGCTCCCAGTCACCTTGCCTACCTTCTTGGGCAAGTCCATTTGCTTCTGCACTTTAGCTACTATGGATGCACCATTAACCTCCTAGTCTGTATCCCCAGATCTCACACAGATAGAAAGTGTGCTTGTCCACAATCTCTTATCTGCAATTCCAAAATTTAAGAAGTGGTGAAATACGAATGTTTTTCCATAACTCATTTTGCATTCAAAAATGACTTAATCTGAATTCACTTGGTAATAAAACTTGATCTATATTGATGTGAGGCTGCTTTAAATTACTGTTTTTTCCTCTTAAGGAATCATACGGTTAACTGTAGAACTGTTACTGTGTTTGACAACCAGGTGCTCTCCTAATCCTCCTTTGAGAGTTTTACATAATGTAGGGTTATCTATCATTTAAACTGTCTAAAATAGAAATATCTGAATATAAAGCACATCTAGACCCATAAGTTTCCTATAAAGGATTGTAGATCTATCCTGGGCAACATGCCAAAACACCATCTCTATAAAAAATACCACAACATTTAGCCAGGCATGGTGACACATCCCTGTAGTCCCAGCTACTCAGGAGAGTGAGGTGGGAGGATGGCTTGAGCCCAGGAGGTCAAGGCTGCAGTGAGCCAAGATCATGTCACTGTACTCTAGCCTGGCAACAGAGCAAGACTCTCTCTCAAAACAACTACAGAACTGTAGATCTAAACTAACATTTCATTTAACATGTTCAGTCTAAATAATTTCAATCATTAAAGCACTCTAAGGCCGGGCGCGGTGGCTCAAGCCTGTAATCCCAGCACTTTGGGAGGCCGAGACGGGCGGATCACGAGGTCAGGAGATCGAGACCATCCTGGCTGACACGGTGAAACCCCGTCTCTACTAAAAAATACAAAAAACTAGCCAGGCGAGGTGGCGGGCGCCTGTAGTCCCAGCTACTTGGGAGGCTGAGGCAGGAGAATGGCGTGAACCCGGGAGGCGGAGCTTGCAGTGAGCTGAGATCCGGCCACTGCACTCCAGCCTGGGTGGCAGAGCGAGACTCCGTCTCAAAAAAAAAAAAGCACTCTAAAGGCATTTTACCAAGTAATGAGATAGAAAAATATTAATTAACTTCTTAGAGGGAATGTTTTAATAAAATAACAATCTCAAGATTAGATGTCTTTATTAAGATCTAAGAAAAATCTGAAAAAGAGTAATAATCATAGCTAACATTTATTGAACCCTGATAAATTGCTAGACACTCTATTAATTTACATTTATCTACATTATTTCATTAATTCCTCTAAACTACAATGTGAAGTAGATATTTCTATCATACTTTCTCTATAAATGAGAAAACTGAGGCACAGAATAGTTAACATACAAGGATACATTTACAAGTGGTTGAGATAAAATCTAAATCTATATAATCTGACTCCAGAGCCTCTACATCAAACCTATGTGGTATATTGGCTCAATAATAATAGGAAACCAGCCCTAAAATGTATTAAAATACTACAGTGATGAACAGTTTAGTGCTGGCACAAAAATAAACAGACATGCTGACACTAGTAAGATTTCCATGAGTGTTCCAGTTTTCTACTACTGCACAACAAACAACCACAAAACGTAGTGGCTTAAAAATATATATTATCTCTAATGGTTTTGTGATTTGGCTGGGCTCAGCTAGGTAATTCTTGTTTAGAGTTTTTCATGTGATTGCAGTCCAATGATGGCTGGAGCTAGAATCATCCAAAGGCTCATCTGGGATGGATGTCCAAGATGGCAGACTCACATGGTTGGCAGTTGATGCTAGTGTTAGCTGGGACTGTAAACTGGAACACCCACACAAGGCCTCCCCATGTGGCTTGGGTTTTTTATAGGACGACCGCTAGGTTCTACATGGGAGCATTTCAAGAATGAGTGTCCTAAGAAACGCAGGCAAAAACTGTAAGACATCATATGGCCTAGCTTCCAATATTCCAGAACATCTCTTCTCTCCACATTCTATTGGTCTAGCAGGTCACTAAGTCTGGCCCAGATTCAAGAAGAGGGTAATTTGACCCTACTTCTTGATACAAGATACAGCATATGCACACAGGAGGAAAACGATGGTGGACATCTTTGGATACTAGTTACCAAGGTTCACCTTCTGGTCGCCACAATTTACATTTTTCCCGTTAGCAAAATGGGCTTGTCACCATTCCCAAGACCCCTATGATGATATGGCATCAGTTCAAAGTCTAGGATCTGCTCATTTAAATCCGACCCAGGTACAGTTGCAGGTGCAGTTCATTGGGTGTAACTCTTCAATATGTCTCTTCTCAGGCTGAAGAACTGTGAACTAAGTGTCTACACACTACATGCAATGATGGTGCAGAAATATAATAAACAACAATTTTCCTCAAAAACAACAAGATGGGGGCAAAGGTACTAGTCAGAAGACACATAGCAGGTACTCTGATTTACAGCAATTCTTAAGTCCTGGCAGGCTTATGTCACTAGTTTCTTCATAAGGGAGTCATTCCTATGGCTCTTGGTTCTACCCTCTGGACTTTCAGCTCTCCATTTTGAATCAATCTTCTTTCTTTTTAAGAAATGATTAATGTTTCATAACTTAATAGCTTTCCCAAATTGCTTCCTAACTAAAGAAGTTTGGGAACTCTAAAAACTTTTTTCTTTCTGAACCATTTCTGTCCTTTCAATCCAAGCACATTGTACTTCTAATGGTACAACCCTCTTAAAAACTTAACAAGTTCCCTACTAATCTTACTGGGGTTCACTCCTTTATACAAAAGCCACACACACAATCTCTTTAAGACAGGCCTTGTTCACTACCATGGCCCAAGAGTCACAGTTCTTTAGGTCAAATGCCCTTAGGACTTTGTTCACCTGAGACGATCGACAAGGCACCCCCTTGAGTCTTTCTGAAATCTCAGTAGGTGGTTACAGATGCATGCTTAACTCTATTTTCACCCTGACGTCACATCAGTGACACTGGAAACGCCCTAGATTTGTTCTTTGTCCAGAAGCCCTTTCTTTTTTTTTTTTTTTTTTTTTTTTTTTCTTTTCTTTTTTGAGACAGGGTCTTGCTCTGTCACCCAGGCTGGAGTGCAGTGGCGCAATCTCGGCTTACCGCAACCTCTGCCTCCCAGGTTCAAGCGATTCTCCTGCCTCGGTTTTACGAGTAGCTGGGACTATAGGCGCACACCACCACGCCCAGATAATTTTTGTATTTTAGTCAAGACGGGTTTCACCATGTTAGCTAGGCTGGTCTCGAACTCCTGACCTCAGGTGATCCGCCCACCTCAGCCTCCTAAAGTGTTGGGTTTGCAGGCGTGAGCCACTGTGCCCGACCTGCCTTTTCTTGAGAAAATTTTACTCTCTGGAAACCGTTCAAAACTTAACAGTAACGGTACCCTCCCCCTCCCCCCACCTTTTTTAAAGTTTATCCCTCTCTAGCCATTACTTCAGCATATGAGACTAAAAGAAAGAAGGTGGCACTTTCAGTATTCTATGTGGACACCTCCTTAACCAAACCCATTAGTTCATTTCGACTTCCTACATTTCTTCTGGCAACATTGTTACCAAACTTTCTAACATTATATAACAAGGATCTGCTTTTCTCCAGCTTCCACTGGTAATTCCTCACTGTCCCTCAGGTTGTCACTAACAGTCTGCTCAAGGCCCTATTGCCCCTTGCCTGCTGCCTAGTCCCAAAGCCAATGCTACAAGTTTTAAGCCTTTATTACAGCAGCATCCCAGTTTCAATAACAATTTTTGTTGCATGCATCTAATATTGTGTAACAAATCAACCCAAACTTAGATGCTTAAGGCAACAGTTTATTATTACCTCTCATAGCCCCAGAGACATCAAGTACAATGGATGAAATGAGGTGCCATATTGAGAAAAAGGCCACTCCAGTCCCTTTTTTCCACTTACTCCAACCACCACCCCTGAGAATGATGCCTGTCCAGCTAGAAATTGGAGGCTTTCTATGTGGGGAAACTGGAAATTGATGAGTCCAAGAAAAAAGAGCTCTAGATTAACACTCAGTAATCTCACACTCTTACGCCTAGGTTCCTCTCAAATCCCCCTATAGTAAAACCCAGCAGCTGATGAACCCTGCTACTCTTGAAGTGCCTCCAGGCAACACTCTTAAATATGATTAGCCAGTTACAGATCACAAGACATTTGTAAACAGTCTCAAGCATGAAAGGAGAGACTAAGGTAAGTAAACCAAAAGAACTCAAAGAAAACAGAGTCAATGCATTGCATGACACTGTGAAAAACAAAGACTTAAAAAACCTATAGTTAACAAGCTTGAGGATAAAACAATATTTCAAGCAAGAAAAAAGTTGCTACCAACAAAGAATATCCAGGGGTAGAGTGGCCAACCATCCCCGTTTGCCCAGAACTGTCTCAGTTTTAGCTCTGAGAGTCCCACATCCCAGGAAAATTCTTAGTCCCAGGCAAACCAGGAGGGTTGGTGACCCTGCTGAAGAGTGGGAATGCTTTACTAAATTAAGGACATGATAGCAGAAATAAGAAGCTATTTGAAGGGTTGACAAATAAAGTTGAGGATAAAAATGCAGGAGTAGAATGAAAAGACAAAGAAAAAAAACAGGAAAAAATATTTTTTGAAAACAGAGAATCTATCTAGGAGGTAGATCATTTGGATAATAGGAGTTCTTGAAAGAGGAAATAGAATACAGAAGGGAAGAAGCTATCAAAGAACTAATACAAGGACATTTTCCAGACCGGAAGGACTCAAGTTTTCGGACTAAAAGGGCTCACTGGAGGCCCAAAACAGTGTTTGGGAAAAAAGAATGGCAATGGGGACTTTCCTCAAGAGTGTTAAGAGCTGTGGGAGTGAATAAACAATTCTTAAAGTGGAGAAGGAGAGGAGAGGTGTAAAAAGAAAGTGAACATACCAAATTCAAAGGACTTGAATGGAATCAGAAATCCAAATGGCATATTTAACTACTCAACAGCAATGCTGCAGCTTTAATCAATAGAAGATCATGCCTTTAAAGTTCTGAAAGAAAATCATGTGCAACAGAGATGTCTATAGCCAGTGCACCATCATAAATGTACAAGGATAGTTTCTGCATCATTGTTTGTACAAGCAAAAACCTATATACAACCTAAATACCTACTGTTAGAGATGAAAGAAATTATAGCATATTTTATAACATTCAGATCATTTAAAATAATTTATTCACCAAATTTCATTGAAGAATGAAATCAATGTATATGTACTGACATGGAAAGAACTCCATCATATATTAGGCTTCTAGAAAAAAGGTTTCAAAATGTACAGTATTAGATACTTTTTATAAAAGAGCATAAACACACACACACACACAAACAGTATAGGAAGAGAAAAATCTCAATTGTTAGTGACTATTTTTGGGACACAGAACTTAGAAGCCTGGCTGTTAGTTTTTGTTTTATACAGTTCTACAGTAGTCAGATTTTTTTCCTTAGATGGCCAAATTGTTTTTAAAACAATGCACATATTTTATTTCTTTGGGATGACAACACCATCTAGTGGTCTATGTTAACTTAACTTTTAGAATATTTTTGACTTTAAAGTGATATTTAATAATATTTTCATATTAAAATAAAAACAAGTAACTACAGCACAGGGAAAAACATTTTAATATGGCATTTGAAAGAACAAGCCCTCATAATTATTTATAGGGTTTATGTCTTAGAATGATCTCCAAGATGTATCAAATGCAAAAATCACATACAAAAAATGTTTTTAAAAATCTACTATTTGTGCTAAAAAATACTCGGCTAAAAGAAAGAAGAATATTTTTACATATTAGATTATACATGCATCAAATGTTTCTGGAAAGACACATACACATACAAACTAGAGACATTAGTTACCTTTAGTGAGGACAACTGGATGGCTGAAAAATAGGAATAACAACAGAATTTTTCTGTATATCTTTTTGAATCTTTAAAATTTGAACTTTGTTGGTATAAAATTTAAATTAAAACAAAGTTCATACCCAAGGAAAATTTGCTCTGTGCTGCTTTCAGATACTTATGTTATAAACTCTTTGCTATTCTTTATAGGTCTTATTTGTACCACGTGTTAAAGTAAGTTTTTCTTGAAATAAAACACAGAGGGACACAGAACCAAATTATTTGTTTAGGGTCCAGGTCCAGAAACTGTCTTAAAAGAAACATCCAGAGGAAAACCAACTACAGAAAAGATTCTACTCTCAGAGAAAACAAAAGATCGCCACCCATCTTACCTCCTCAGCACCAAAGATTCCAGGTTCCCTAACTGAAGATGAGTGATATCTCATCCTCAGAGACTGATCACTATTAAAAGAAACATGTACAAACTTCTAGAAGAGAAAGCTGTGATCACTAAGACCACAATGCATTATCAAGAACAACTGATATTGGCCCAACCTTGTTTTTCTAGAGTTAATTTACAGTAATCAACACAATAGCATAACTGGCTGTCAATGATGCCTTGATAGTGTCTTTATAATGATGTGTGATTACATAGAAATATTGAATAGATAGTAATGTCCACAAGACAATGGTTGAGTATCATAACCAAAGAATGCCAATTAATACATTTAAATCAAATTGTAGATGTCTAATGCTGTCTTGCATTCATGTTTTTAACAGTTGTACCAGTAACTTCACAGTGTTATCAAGTCAATAGGCTTATCAAATTTGTGAAAAACATAAAGCTTTGAGAGAGATATATGCATCATATAACAGAGTTAGAGGGACTTGATGTTGTACAGAAATGATTAAAATAGAATTTAGGACACAGGAATGCAAGGAACTACATTTGTTTTCAAATAAAGTATCTTTACTAGTACAGAATAGAGAAAATCGGGATTACCTGCAACAAGTGTATATCAGGGGAACCTGCCCCCAATATTTCAACATAGGTTCTTTCTATTTTCCATAAGTGTTGGCTGACTGAAAAATAAAGAGAGACAGTACAAAGAGAGGGATTTTACAGCTGGACCTCCAGGGGTGACATCACATATCAGTCGGACTGTGATGCCTGCCTGAGTCTCAGACCAGCAAGTTTTTATTAAGGGTTTCAAAAGGGGAGGGGGTATAAGAACAGGGAGTAGGTACAAAGATCACATGCTTCAAAGGACAAAAAGCAGAACTACTAATAAGGGTCTAACAAAGATCACATGCTTTTGAGGGAACAGGACAATGGGCAAAAGCAGAACTACTGATAAGGGTCCAACAAAGATCACAAGGCAAAGGGCAAAAGCAGAACTACTGATAAGGGTCTATGTTCAGCAGTGCACGTATTGTCTTGATAAACATCTTGATAGCAGAAAATAGGGTTTGAAAGCAGAGACCCAGTCTGACCACAAATTTGCCAGGGTCGAGTTACCCAACCCTAGTAAGCCTGAGGGTACTACAGGAGACCAGGGCAGGTCTCAGTCCTTATCTCAACCGCGTAAGACAGACATTCCCAGAACAACAATTTGTAGTCTTCCCCCAGGAATGTATTCCTTTCCCAGGGTATTAATATTAACATTCCTTGCTAGGAAAAGAATTTAGTGATATCTCTCCTACTTGCACATCCATTTATAGGCTCTTTGCAAAAAGAAAAATATGGCTTTTTTTACCTGACTCTGCAGGCAGTCAGACCTTATGGTTGTCTTCCCTTGTTCCCTAAAAATCACTGTTATTCTGTTCTTTTTCAAGGTGCACTGATTTCATATTGTTCAAACACACGTTTTACAATCTATTTGTACAGTTAACACAATTATCACAGTGGTCCTGAGGTGACATACATCCTCAGCTTACAAAGATAATAGGATTAAGAGATTACAGGCATCAGAAATTATAAAAGTATTATTTGGGAACTGATAAATGTCCATATTAAAATGAAATCTTCACAATTTATGTTCCTCTGTCACGGCTCCAGCCGGTCCCTCCATTTGGGGTCCCTGACTTCCCGCAACAGGTGTAAAAAAAAAAAGTGGAAACACTAATTCATTGTATAAAGAAATTATCATTATCATTATATTTTATAATTACATGATATAGAATGTTACAATTATATGTTATATGTCCTGTTTAAGGAAAGAACGTTTTCTAGAATGAAGAGGCAATTTCCTGTTCTGTTGTGTGCTGAGCAGAAGCCTCGTGGATGCCGCACAAGCTTCTGGACACCACAGTTTCCAGATGGACACTCAGCAAACTGTAAACAATCTAAATGAAAAGAACAAGGGCATCTAGGAGATGTGAGCTTCTGACATAAGCAAAAGCAAGTAAACGAACTAGCAGATCTACATTTCACACAGACAGTGTGCCCTCAGATATGCCAGTTGTTCTTGAGGAAGTAGAAACACCTGTGTACCTTGGAGGGTGAAAATAAACTCTGTTGGTAGAAATTTCAGAGAAACAAAATTTGCTTTAATGTAAGTTGGTATTTTCTCATAGTCATAACTCTAAAAGGATGGAAAGGACTACTTCAAGAAGTAGTGTATTTTCCCCAAACCAGAAAGCTCAAGCAAAAGGAATAAACTGCTATGTGGAAATGCTGGAAGGCCACACCTAATTGCACTGGTAACACTCTCCAGTAAGCTTTGTGGGTACTATTGCATTAGGAAGACAGCATTCAATATTTCACCTTTAAGTAAGGTGTTAGTTCTAGGTTTTTATTCCTTATCAGACTGAGGAAGATTCCTTCTATTCCAAATTTGCTGACAATTTTCAGCATGAATTACTGTGAGGAGGTTGATATTAGAATTCCATAGAACCCTATATTGCTATGACTAACATGCTCTATGAGTTTCCCTATCTCAGCCTCTCTTATTTCTAATATATGGCGAGAAACGAGTTTTATACATTCCAGATTTTATAAACTAGAGAACTTTTAAAAATCTAGATAATTATACATTCAGTATGTATGTGAATTTTTAAAATGTCAACTTAATTTTTTTTTTTTTTTCACATGAGACTGAAGGGGAGGAGACAACTGTTTCTCAGAGTTTAAAAAATGACAAAAGTTGGTCAGGCACAGTGGCTCACGCTTATAATCCCAGTACTTTGGAAAGACAAGGCAGGTGGATCACCTGAGGTCAGGAGTTCAAGACCAGTGTGGCCAACATGGTGAAACCCCATCTCTACTAACAGTATAAAATGAGTCGGGTGTGGTGGCATGTGCCTGTAATCCCAACCACTCAGGAGACTGAGGCAGGAGAATAACTTAGAACCTGGGAGGTGGAGGTTGCAGTGAGCTGAGATCACACCACTACACTCCAGCCTGGGCAACAGAGTGAAACTCTGTCTCAGAAAATAAAAAACAACAACAACAAATGTTGGACATCCAGGCTGCAACACGTGGTCAAGTGGTCCAGGTGGAATTCATTCTCAGCCCTCATCCTTACTGTTACTGATAGTTCACTTCTTCCCTTTTTATTTTTCGCAGCTGAACTAAAAGTAGAAACTAAAAATAAAAATAATGGAAAAAAAAAAAAGCAAAGGAATAAGATCTCCTTATTGTAAAGAGCAAAAGGGCCATTTAATAAACAACAATAAAAACCAAGACAAGGCTGGGCACGGTGGCTCACGCCTGTAATCCCAGAACTTTAGGAGGCCGAGGCGGGCAGATCAGGAGGTCAGGAGATCCAGACCATCCTGGCTAACACGGTGAAACCCCGTCTCTACTAAAAATACAAAAAATTAGCCGGGCGTGGTGGTGGGTGCCTGTAGTTCCAGCTACTACTCAGGAGGCTGAGGCAGGAGAATGGCATGAACCCAGGAGGCTGAGCTTGCAGTGAGCCGAGATCATGCCACTGCACTCCAGCCCGGGAGAGAGAGCGAGACCCCATCTCAAAAAATAAATAAATAAATAACGAAGACAAAAGCTGACAAGTAGCTGTGAAGTCCCAAGATAAACTGTGGTTGAAAAGTTAATTGTTTACCAAACTCTCATGTGTTCGACTTGCCTGTTATCATTAAAGACGTTAAGGAATACTATAGAAATTGACCTGTGTTCAGACACGTCACTCCTATAAACCACCTGTTGAATTTCTTGTTTGTCAGCCAAAGCACAATCATTGTTTGCTCAGAACTGTGTAGAGTAGTGGTATTTACAGCCGGTTGGGTGACAGCAAAAGTAAATAACTACGTTTCATTAGTTTCCTGTTTCCTTCTTGATCCTTCACAAGGGAAGATTTCCTTTTTAGAGGTATAGATTCCCCTTGGTCAAGTCCTGATTAACACTCCAGCTAAGAGATTAGTAAACCTTGGTTAGTGAAGTGGCATCAGGAAGCACCTACATTTTCATGGCCTGGTAGCGTTCAGTGAAAATGTTTGTTAACAGACACAGGCCATTCAGTCCGGAATCCCAAGACACTGAAGACTCTGTCTGAATCGGACTCACGGGTTCCTTCCTAGCCACTCTCAGGAACAGGAATGCTTCTGGTAAGTTTTTATAAATCCCCTATTTTATTTACCTCAAAACTCTTTTTTTCACTAATACATATTGACTAGAAATGTAATATTTAATTGCCACAGTTAAGAAATTTTACTTATTGTTCTTTCCTGGAGATTTTTTTTTTTTTTTTTTACTGTTTAAAAAAAATGGCTAAAGAGGGAAGGAAAATTTTCCGTTTTGTAGAACAACTCCCCCTCAGAATACTTTTCTTCTCTTTTGCTATGTTTGGTTTATTTGTCCTAGTTTTGTTTTTTCCCAAAGCCAGAAGATATGTATTTTTATTTAATTCCAAGGTAGAATTAACCACATTAAATTAAATCATACGATTTCCCTTGGTTCTTGTACTTTTCTACTGCTGAAAATAATAGTACCATATTTTGGTGAAAGCAAGAAATAATTTCAAGGGAAATATTTTTAAGGAATATAGTTAAATAATGATTTAAGTTTAAGGTTAAAAGCAGAAAAATGACAGTATTTCCTCCTATTTCTAAAGCCTTTTAATAA
The DNA here is from genome assembly GCF_024542745.1 of Macaca thibetana thibetana. Lineage (NCBI taxonomy): Eukaryota > Metazoa > Chordata > Mammalia > Primates > Cercopithecidae > Macaca > Macaca thibetana. Next base: position 25,102,732 of record NC_065582.1, on the reverse strand, counting down.
CATAAATCTGATGATAGAAAAATCTTTTTCTATCATCCACAGCCACAGCCGGGCACGGTGGCTCACGCCTGTAATCCCAATACTTTGGGAGGCCAAGGCAGGCAGATCACTTGAGTTCAGGAGTTCAAGATCAGCCTGGCCAAAATGGTGAAACCCTGTCTCTACTAAAAATGCAAAAATTAGCTGGACATGGTGGTGTGTGCCTGTAATCCCAGCTATTCGGGAGGCTGAGGCAGGAGAATCACTTGAACCTGGGAAGCAGAGGTTACTGTGAGCCGAGATCACGCCATTGCACTCCAGCCTGGGCTCAAACAAAAAGAAAGAAAGAAAGAAAGAAAAAGAAAGAAAGAAAGAAAGAAAGAAAGAAAGAAAGAAAGAGAAATCTGTGGCCAGCATTCTTTTGTTCTAGATATTCAACCTGCAAATCTGAGCTGAAATATTATGGGATAGGCCTTGAAAATTGAAATTGAATCAAACTGATGTTATTGACTTGCCTTTTGTCCCATGTGATAAAATATAAAAAACACACCCAGTCTCACACCAGTCTCTGGTGGGACAGAGACTAGCAATTATGTCGTCAACAATTTTAAAAATTCTTTGGAAGGCAGTAGTAGCAAAGTCTTTTAGTTCCTAACACTTTGTTATGAAAATTGTTCAAACATAGAGAAAAATTGAAATAATTGTATCATGAACACTCAAATGCCTTCCATGTAGATTGTAAAATTAACATTTTGCTATATTGGCTTCCTTACATATTATCTAATATCCATTTGTCTGTACATCCACTGATTCACCTTTATTTTTATGATACCTTTTAAAGTTGAAGACCTCAGTAAACTTTACCCCTAAGCATTTAGGAAAGTATATCACTAACTAGAAGTCGATGATACTTGTTTAACTAGTTTCTTGAAATAAAATTCAATTAGAGTGAAATGCACAAATCATTAGTGTTATGATTCAATGAATTTTGATGGACATATACATCTATGTAATCCAAACCCCCGTCAAGATACAGAGAACATCACTGCACATGTAATCCCAGAACTTAAAGTAAAATTTGTTTAAAAGGGAAACTTTAAAAAGTAATAATAATGTAAACAAATAAAAAGATATACAGACCATCGATATAGCTCCAGATCTAGAATGCTGTTTCCTTCCTCTACCTAATCAGTTCCTAGCCCTGCCTCCAGATGTAATCTTCCTCTCTACACAGCATGTATGCTCAATGTTTTCTTCAGATTCATTTGTCTTGTTGTATGTATCACAAAATCGTTCTTTTTAATGTTGAGTAGGATTCCATTATATAAATGTGTAATTTGTGTATATCCATTCTCTTGTCCATGAAGCCTGAGTTTTGTCCAGTTCTTGGCTAGTATGAATAAGCCTGCTATTGGAGATAAGTGATTCTCTGAACATATGAACATATGTTTTCAGTCTGTTGTGTAAATACCTAGAAGTGGAACTTCTAGGTCATACTGTAGTTACAGTTTATTTTATACACTTCCAGAGATTTTTTTCCAAGGAACTGTATCATTTTAACACCCTAACATTGTATGAGCATTTCAGTTACTGCACATCTTTGCCAATCTTAGGGTTCTGGCTTTAATTTTAGCTATGTTGGTGGTTAGGCAATGCTATCTTATTGTGATTTTATTTGCATGTGCCTGATGATGAATATTGTTCAGCATTTTCTCTTAGGTTTATTGGTCATTTGCATATGTTCCTTTGTGAAATGTCTATTCAAATATTTGGGCCATTTTTTAAAACTTGGATTGTCTTTTTGTTATTGAGTTGGAGGAGTTTTCATAAGCATATATTGTTGACACAAGTTCTTGGTCAAATATGCATTTTGTTAATGTTCTCCCCCAATCTGAGCCTTGCCCACTCATTTTCTTAATGACGCATTTTGATGAGCACTAGCTTTAAATTATGAAAGGTCTAATTACAAATTTTTGTTTGGTTATTAATTTTCATGTCCTATTTTAAAAAGTCTTTTTTTTAACCACTAAGTTATAAAGACACTCCACTATGCTTTTTTCTAGAAGTCTTATTGTATTAGCTTTTACATTCCGTTCTAAAACTATGTTGAATTTATTTTTCATATGTTGCTGAAGCAGAAATAGAAGTTCCTTTTTTCTTATAAATATCTCATCGTTCCACTACTGCTTTCAAAAAACCATTTTCTTTTCATTACTGAATTGCTTTGGAGTCTTCGTAGGAAATCAAATGTCATAAAGGGTAGATCTTAACTTTGAAATCTTTATTTAGTACTACTAATCTATTTGTCGCCACTCACACAAATACTATACTCTTTTGATTACTAAAGTTTTATAGTAAGTCTTGAAGTCAGGTAGTTTGAGTCTTCCTACTTTGTTCTTTCTCAAAAGTTTGGGTGTAGCTTTTGCATTTCCTTAGAAAGTTTAGAATCAGCTTGTCAATTTCTACAAAAAAAGCATGATAAGATTATAATTGCCTTGGATTTATAGGTTAATCTGGGAAACTTAACAATACTGAGTTTTTCAATCCATAAATATGGTGTATCTCTTAATTTATTTAGATACTTTATTTCTCTCAGCAGTATTTTTTAGTTTTAAGTGTATATATCTTCAGTATTTTTTGTTAATTTATTTCTAAATTATTGAGCTCTATTTAAAATATAATTTTCATGTTTTATTTTACAATTATTGAAGCCAATATACAGAAACACAATTGGTTTTTCAATATTGACCTTGTATCCTAAGATGCTACTAAATTCTAATCTCGAAAAATTCTTAGGATTTTTTTACATAAACAATCATATCAACTAAAAATAGAGTTTATTTTACTTATTAAATTGTGATCTTTAGGTTTTTAAATTTTTATTTCTAACTTTATTGCATTGGCTAAAGCCTTCAGTATAAGTTGAATAGAAATGACTGAAGTAAATATTGTGCTTAAGGGCAAAGGACTCAGTAGTTCACCTTTACCTATGGTGTTAGCTCTAGGTTTTTCATAGATGCCCCTTATCAAATTGAGGAAGATCATTTTTATTCCTAACTTTCTGGGTGTTTTTATCATGAAGAGTGTTAATTTTTTTCAAACGCCTTGTCAGTATTTATGGAAATGACCATATATGTAGTTTTTCTTTCTTTTTTTTTTTTTTTTTTTTTTTTTTTTTTTTTTTTGTTGACACGGAGTCTTGCTCTGTCGCCCAGGCTGGAGTGCAGTGGTGTGATCTCAGCTCACTGCAAGCTCCGCCTCCCGGGTTCACGCCATTCTCCTGCCTCAGCCTCCCGAGTAGCTGGGACTACAGGCGCCCGCCACCTCACCCGGCTAGTTTTTTGTATTTTTAGTAGAGACGGGGTTTCACCGTGTTAGCCAGGATGGTCTCGATCTCCTGACCTCGTGATCTGCCCACCTCGGCCTCCCAAAGCGCTAAGATTACAGGCGTGAGTCACCGCGCCCGGCCTCATTATGTAGGTTTTCTGCTGTATTCTGTTAATAGAGAACATTACAGTGATTGAATCCCAAATGTTAAGCTGACCCTGGGATAAACCTTACTTACTCATTATAGTATCCTTTTATATACATTGCTGGATTTCATTTGCTATCATCTTACTAGGATTTTTGTGTTTATGTACATTAAGAATACTAGTCTGCAATTTACTTTTGTTATTGTTTTTGTAATGTCTACCAGTTTTGGATATCAGAACTAATCCAGGCCTCATAAAATGATTAGGAATTGTTTCCTCTGCCTCTATTTTCTGATTTTATGTAATTTTTTTTTCCTTAAGTGTTTGATAGAACACACTCACCTTGTGAGAGCTCCTCACAATCTTTCCATGGAAGAGGAGACTGCTGATAATAGCTATCATTTTGTGAGGTCCTACAATGTATCGGTTACTTTATTTGGTATGTTACATATGTTGATTAATCCTCACAACAACCCTGAGAATAGATACTATTCTTATGTCAAAAATACAAAAACTATATCTGTAAGTGCCAGGGGCTAGAGTCGGGTATGACTCTAATGGGTAAGCTTTTTCCATTCAACTAAACTCCCTATCAAATTTATTTTTATAGTGACCTAAAGATATCCCTATCAATGAGGGATCATTCTATCAGGCAAATCTGTATCCACTTCATTAGATCTTCATTCATTCATTCATTCATTGAATCATATTGGTAAATACTAATTGAGCTCCTCCTACTAGCCAGGTACTATTCCAAGCACTGTTCTAGGCTCAGCAAACAAAGCACACAAAAATCCTTGCCCCCGTGAAGCTTAAATTCTATTATACTAAACAATAAATATAATAAATAAGTAAAGATTAGAAGGTGATAATTGCTTTGCAAAAATATAACAAAGCAGGCTAAGGAGACTGGGGGGAATACCAACTTTTAATATGATGGTGAGAGTAGACCACACTGAGAAGGTAACACGTCTGAGCAAAGACTTGAAGGAGGTAAGAGGGTGAGCCATTCAGGTCTCCAGAAAAGAGCATTCCAGGCAAAGAGAATAGCCAGTACAAAGGCCCTCTGGCAGAAACATGCCTGGAGTGAAGGAGCAACAGCCAGGAGGATAGTGCACCGAGAATGGAGCAAATGACGGGGAGGAAAGTAGGAGAGAAAGTCAGAGACAAAGCGGGACCAGATAATTTAGGATCTTCCAACAGGACATTTACAAGGATGCTGGCTGTTAATCTGAGTGAAATAGGAGCCATAATAGAGTGTTGACCAGATAGGCAATGTAGTATGCCTTACAATCTTAAAGTGCTGTCTTAAGGGTAGACAAGAAAAGCAAGCGGAGAAGCTGAGAGATCAGTTAAGACCCTATTTCATTCAACCTTGTGAGTAGTAGTGCTTCAAATCAGGGCAGTTGCAATGGAAGTGGTGGGATTCTGAATGTATGTTGAAGATAAAGCCAGTAGGGGCCAGACCTGGTGGCTCATGCTTGTAATCCCAGCACTTTGTGAGGCCGAGGCGGGTGGATTGCTTGAGGTCAGGACTTCAAGACCAGCCTGGCCAACATGGTAAAACCCCAACTCTACTAAAAAAAGAAAAAAAAAAATACAAACATGAGTCAGGCATGGTGGCAGGCACCTGTAATCCCAGCTATTCAGGAGGCTGAGGTGGGAGGATCACTTGAACCTGGGAAGTGAAGGTTGCAGTGAGCTGAGATCATGCCACTATGCTCCAGCCTGGGTGACAGGGTGAGACTCCACCTCAAAAAAAAAAGATAAAGCCAATAGGATTTCTTGATAGAAGAGGATATGAACTGTGAAAGAAAGGCGTCAAGGATGACTTTGAGGATTTTATGCTGAACAGCTAGAAACATGGAGCTGCTATCAAATGAAAAGGGAAATAAAGGGGTGAGATAAAGAAGGAATTCTGTTTTAAACACATTAAGTTTGAGAAATAGTATGCACGAGTCCAAGGATGCATGAGATCTTTGTCCACTGAAATCTCTTAAGTTTCTTGAAGTTTAGAAATATTACATATTTTCTCAAAGCCAATTGCCCATCTATGATAAATTTTTTATTGCCATTCTAAGCCAAAGGCTTAAGTGCCTTGGTTATTCTTCCCATTTTGAAACCAACCATATTTTCAAATATAGTAGTATTTGAGTGTCAATTTTTCTTTTAAAAGAAAATCACAGGTTTAATAATAATTTATCCTTATGCCATAGCATAACTTTGTCAGAGAAATATTCTTTCTACTATGAAGAAGTAAATCAACAATTTCATTTAAGAGTTCTAGGAAACAAATAGAACAATTTTCTTTAATTGATTTCTATTCTTTACATAATCATCTTAACTCTTGAGCCATTCATCCTTATCTTAAAAATTCATAAATCACCTTTGAACCTTGGCAGTTTCTGCCCTTTGAAATCTAGCAAAATAGAAATTACAACACTGATACACATTATAAAAGAAGCCACAGTCAATTCCTCATGCCTACAGTAGAGTCCATAGTTGCAAGGATTTGGGTCAATTCTACTGTCCAGCAGCCCAGTGGCCCACTGTCATAGTTATACCTGGGTTGCGACAGGTAATCTCTACCCTGTTCATGAAGGTCTCTGGCCAGGCACTGTGGCTCACGTCTGTAATCCCAGCACTTTGGAAGGCCAAAGAGGGTGTATCACAAGGTCAGGAGTTCAAGACCAGCCTGGCCAAGATGGTGAAACCCCATCTCTACTAAAAATAAAATAATAATAATAATAGCCAGGTGTGGTGGCTGATGCCTATAATCCCATCTACTCAGGAGGCTGAGGCAGGGAATTGCTTGAACCCGGGAGGTAGAGGTTGAAGTGAGCCGAGATCCCGCCACCACACTCTAGTCTGGGCGACAAAGCGAGATCCCACCTCAAAAAAATAATCAGGTCTCTGATGCTTTGCGTCGGCTCCCACTTCCAGAGCTCCTGCTAGCTCAGCCAATGTCAGCAGGAGGGAGGAGAAATGTGAGAGAGCCACCCCACCTCTCCACATGCCACCACCCCCAAGGCTCACACAGAGCTCACTCTGCAGGGTCTAGTGGTGGTGAAATGGGAAACTGCTTGCAACTTTAAATAGGAACTTTGGGGTGTGAAGCTTATGACTGAAAGGGGACTATAAATATATCTTCCTTTAAATGGATAACGACCATGGGCAAAAACAGAATAATCTCTGCAAAATGTTAGGGATTCTAAAGACTAGAGATATACCTAACATCAATAGAAAGTCAAGGAATGGGGAATAAGGTATAATGTTCCAAGTACAGCCTTCTTCTATTTTAACAAATATCTAATTCGACCAAGAGGATTAAATCAATGTTTAATTCAATCAAGTGATTGAAAGTATTCAATATCTGGACAGGCATGGTGGCTCACACCTATAATCCCAGCACTTTTTGGGGAGCCGTGGCAGGTAGATTACTTGAGGTCAGGAGTTTGAGACCAGCCTGGGCAACAGGGTGAAACCCCATTTCTACTAAAAATACAAAAAAAAAAAAAACCCACACACACATATGTATAGCAGGGTGTCCTACATGCCAGCCACTTGAGAGGCTGAAGCAGGAGAATCGTTTGAACCCAGGAAGCAGAGGTTGCGGTGAACCAAGATCGCACCACTGCACTCCAGCCCGGGCAACAGAGTAAGACTCCGTCTCAAAAAAAGAAAGAAAGAAAGAAAGAGAGAAAGAGAGAAAGAAAGAGAGAAAGAGAGAAAGAAAGAGAGAAAGAGAGAAAGAGAGAAAGAAAGAGAGAAAGAGAGAAAGAGAGAAAGAATGAATTCAGTATCTAATCAGAGCCCACAATGCTGCTATAAAACAATGTATAGAACATTTGCTTATATTCAGTGTGCACTTCATCTATCAGATTGAGAGCATCAGAGCTACACAGTTGTGGGTGGGTTTATGTGATTCCACTCTACCTAGAAGAATGAAACGCTTTGAAGAACATGCAAAGGGGAGAACCTGAAGATACCTGAATTCATGCTCTCCTTGGACAAAAATAAAGCTCTAATGACTCCAAGTTAAAATGACTTTGGAGATCTAGTATTTTTCAAGCACAAAAGAATTCTAATTATTTTGCTTAGGGGATGAATATCTAGTTAAAGAAAAAAGGCATAAAAAAAGAAAGTTATTATTCACAATGTTATATACAGTGTGTATACCCTTATGAAGGGGAAAAGAACTTTAGTAAACCTATACCTCAGAGACTCGCAAATTTGGCAATGCTTCTTCCAACCTTATAAATGCCCATTGCCTCAATAATTCAATTCATTAAATGAGAATACCAAAATAAAAAAAACCTTCCATGATTTTATTTCCTATTTCCTATTCTCTTTAGTTTCCAAAATTCTTCAACATGTTATATTATCTATAATCACAAAAATTAATAACTGGAATTTTTACATCATCCTTCAGAAACTCAGAAAGTGTCATTAAATAAATTGAAAACTAAAGTGTACATCAGGAAGGATGAGAATAATGTCTTTTAAAAGACATTTTCAATCTCAGAATTTTTAAAAATGAACCAAATAGAAATTCAGCCTAAAATTAAAGAAAAACACTTTTAAAGAATAAATCTGCAATGGTGAATTAAACGTCAAAATTTCTAGTGGACACAGAAAGGGGGATGAATCTCAATGATTGTATGATTGGGCATTCGTCAAATGCCAGACACTGTTCAAAGTTCTGTATTTCACATGTGATCCTCCCTAAGACTCAAACCAGTCTCCTAAGCTTATAGGTTAAGCAAATTCAACAATCACAGTATATTTAGCTTGTTCTTATGGAAAAGATAACCTTGTTTCAAGCAATGTTTTTGCCCAAGATTTAAAAGAAGGCATAGAACACCTGCTTGTTAACCTAGTGAGCATGTGTATATATGAAAAAATCAAATTGTACACCCTAACTGTATACAATTTTTATTTGCCAATTATACCTCAATAAAATTGGGGGGGGAACCTTGTGGGTGACATAAAGCAAAGGAATCTTCGAACATTCTGTGAAATAAGAAAAATAAGGGTAGGTAGGAAGTGCTATATCTAGCTATCTATCTTTAGTTTCCAAAATTCTTCAACATATTATTTATAATCATACGTTTATAATCACAAAAATTAATAACTGTAATTTTTAAATAATCCTTTAGAAACTCAGAAAGTGATATTAAATAAATTGAAAACTAACAATTGCTGAATTTTCCCTAAACTGTTTTGGTCAAATAGATGTCTAGCCTGAATTCCTCTAGTGACAAGGAACTCACTATCATTGGAGGCATGGATTGCCCTGTATTATAAGTTTTTTTAAATGAGGCCTGACTGGCAACCAGACCATTGGCAGATCACTGAGTTAAAATGTGGTAGGTGTGGCGGGGCGCAGTGGCTCTCACCTGTAATCTCAGCACTTTGGGAGGCCGAGGTGGGCAGATCACGAGGTCAAGAGATCAAGACCATCCTGGCCAACATGGTGAAATCCTGTCTCTACTAAAAATACAAAAATTAGCTGAGCGTGGTGGCATGTGCCTGTAGTCGCAGCTACTCAGGAGGCTGAGGCAGGAGAATCGCCTGAACCCGGGAGGCAGAGGTTGCAGTGAGCCAAGATCACGCCACTGCACTACAGCCTGGGCAACAGAGCGAGACTCCGTCTCAAAAAAAAAAATATGGTGGGTGCTGTTGTTGCCTTGTTGGAATCTAGTCAACCTAATTCAAAATATTACCTTCAGCTTGGTTACTCCACTTTAGAGGGATTTAGAAGTAAAAGAGAAATCAAAAGGGACAAAGGATGCAGAATTATGTCATATGAAGAATATTTGTCTAGACAAAGGAGAGAAAGCCCAGGCAACATGACAAAGTCCTGGTCTTCAAATATTTGAGGACCCCTCTCATAAAAGAAGAGCTTTTTAGTTCTGTATTTAGGAATCACATGGTAACAGTTAAAAGGAACAGAATTTTGGTTCATATAAAGATGGAGTTTTCTAAAGAGCAGGGTTATCCAGAGCTTAAACGATTGCCTCCAATGATAGGCAGTTCCTCGTCACTAGAGGAATTCAGGCTGGGCATCTAGTTCACCAAAACAGTTTAGGGAAAATTCAATCATTGTATGATGTCTTCACAAGGGTGATTTTTGATTTTCTTTCCAAACCTGAAACTTCATTTGAAGGAAAGTTCTCAAGGACAAGATGGCTTTTTGTTCAGAGTTTGATGAGAAGAAGACTTGAAACATGGAATTGTCCCAAGAAACAGAGGAAGGCAACGTGGTAGGGGATCCACCCAAAAAGAAAGATTGAGAAAATCAAAGAGACATGCAGCAGGTTGAAATGTCAAGTAGGGACAGCAATGACAGGAGCTGGGACACATCATTTGTCATTCAGCAAGTGCGATTTGCCAAGTACTTGGTGTCAGGGAGTAAATAAGAAACACAGATTTCTGCCTGTATGAGCCTTCAAGGTGAATACATAATTCAGAAACCATACGCAGAGACTAATGAGCGTTGTTGGCATTTCACAGATGGACGGGATAATTAAGGCTTTGTTTAGTAGACAGGATTTACACCATGACAGCATTACTGGTATAGCCATCCACACGCCTACAGATAAAACAGAAGAAAGTGCCACTGGTTTCAGATTATTTAAATTAGATAAGCATTCAATGCATCAGGTGAGTCTTGTTCAGAATTTTTAAAGGAGGAAGGGATACTTTGTCTCAGAAAAAAAAAAAAAAAAAAAAAAAAAAAAGCAGATAAATCCAGCAAGCAACAGAAGTGGCACACATGTTGGTTAGAAGTCTTTAGACTTTTTCCACAAGGCCTTTGAAGGCTAATGGGGGAGTGGGCACTGCAGTATCTCACAGAATTTTTTTCAGCCCATAGTTTTCTAATACAGCAGGCTGTAAGAATTCAAAACACTAAATTCCCACTGCCCAGAAAAGTGCATTTACTTCCTGTAAATAAGCCCTTTATTTTTACTGTAGCAGATTTTTCTTTAGATGAAGGCAGACATTTTACCTAGTCCCTTCGGCCCTTGATGCATGCACACAGCATCTACATCAGGAAGGAGGCCCAGTAAGAAGGGCATGTTCCATGCTGTCCTCGAGCAATCATAACAGCACGCAAGGGAGCCGCAAGAGAATGAATGGATGGTGCACAAAGAGAGCAGTGAGCTCAGTCGGCAACCATGAAGACAGAAACATAAAGCAACAAAGGAAAGGAAACACATCGCCCCCCACCCAGGGCAGTAACAGCAGCAAGAAAAACCATCAGTCCCAACCACGCGGCTTATTTTATGGAAACCTTAAAGTCATTTTCAAAATAGACTTCTTGTCCTCTGGGTGGGATTTTCTCAAGTAACAGAGTGCTTGATGCCGCTGGGATTTCCAAATATATCTTCAATCCAGAGTTTCCATTCACAGCTGCGAAATTCAGATTTTTGCATCAACTTGCCTTCTTCGGTGCTGCTTTCATCCATTCATTTGTTTACGGTCACTCAATGAATACTTATGGAAAAATGTACTATATGCCAGTCATTTTTTCGAAGTCCTATAGGTACAGAGGTAAACAAAGCAGCCTGCTTTCACAGAACTTTAATGGGGAAAGACAGACAAAGAAACAATAACAAAAAAATGCAGCCGGGCGCGATGGCTCATGTCTGTAATCCCAGCACTTCAGGAGGCTGAAGTGGGCGGACCACAAGGTCAGGAGATCAAGACCATCCTGGCCAATATGGTGAAACCCCATCTCTACTAAAAATACAAAAAATTAGCCAGGTGTGGTGGCACGCACCTGTAGTCCCAGCTACCTAGGAGGCTGAGGCAGGAGAATCACTTGAACCTGGGAGGTGGAGCTTGCAGTGAGCCAAGATCGTGCCACTGCACTCCAGCCTGGTGACAGGGCGAGACTCCGTCTCAAAAAAAATAAAAATAAAAACAATGCAATGGAGAATAGCTGTGATGAGAATAAAACAGCGCTTAGATTAGAAGTCAAGAAAGGCCTCTGTGGGGAGGTGGTGCTTGAACTGAAGAGAAGACACAGAGAAAGGAGACAAATGAGAATGTGGAGGAGATTCTCAGGCAGAAGGAAGAGAGGATGAGCTTAGCTGGGCAAGGTACACGAGCCAGGTCAGTGCAGGAGCATGCAAACTGTCACACAGGCTACCATCAGATGGATGCGGGGCAAGTGATGGGAGCCTAGGAGGGAAGAACTGGGAGTTTGAATTTTATTCCAAGGGAAGCCATTTGCTAGTTACATAGAAGAGGAGTGAATCTGATTTCCATTTATAAAGATCATTCCCTTCGTGATGCTGAAGGATAGGAGGAATACAGAATGGTAGGGTTGGGATAGTCTAATGACCCATTTCCCTCCTTAAATCAAGAAGATAATGTCTGAATTTAATCTGTTTCCTAAATGATCTAAGAAATAATGACATATCAGGGTAACCATGCTTTAGTCACTAGTAAATGATTTTAATTTAACTAAGCTTAGATAAGCTTAAATGTGATAGAATATATGGTATGATAAAAGGAGTTCGATTAATTTTTATCGTACAAAAATGAATATGATTTACCTACTATCTGTTACTAGATAATAATTTCAGTTGGTACTAACCCTTAGAGAAGCTGCGGGGAACAAGTGATACATTTTTGCACCAAGTAAGCTGAGATGGAGAAAATGTCCAGAGAACAGACTACAGATACACATCCCAGGAAGAAATGCAGGCTGTACAACCAGCTGTTCTTCAGATGCTCCGTCAAGGATACACAAGAACGGGAACAGTGTAGGCACCAGAAGCATCATCTTTGCATTTAGAAAATATCTCTTGGCTGGTTTATTTATGCAGAAATCACCTTTTCTGGAATTTAGGGCATAGTTGTGGAGAGCCCCTGGTCAAGGGCTGTTTGCCCTGAGCACGTGACAAGAAGGTAGTTGGGTTCCAAGTTCCATAGTCATAGATGTCTGACAATATCTATTATCCCACTATGTCTTCTCCCCCAACTTTCAATTTCTACTGAAAATTCAAAGACCATTATTTTGTGTTTATTATGCCTAGAATGACAGTATCTAGGATAGTGAGCTAGAAATAACTCATCACAGGGCCAGACGCGGTGGCTATGCCTGTAATCTCAGCACTTGGGAGGAGAGGTGGGTGTATCGCTTGAGCCCAGGAGTTTGAGACCAGCCTGGACAACATAACGAGACCTTGTCTCTACATAAAAATCAAAAAATTAGCTGAGGGTGGTAGTGCATGTCTGTGGCCCCAGCTATTCTTGAGGCTGAAATGGGAGGATTGCTTGAGCCCAAAAGGATGCAGTAAACTGTGATCATGCCATTGCTCTCCAACCTGGGCAACAGAGCAAGACTTTGTCTCAAAAAAAAAGAGAAAGAGAAAGAAGAGAAAGGAGAGAAAGAGAAAGAGACAGAGAGACAGAGAGGAAGGAAGAAGATACTCTGGAAGCTGAGGCAGAGAACTGCTTGAACCCGGGAGGCGGCGGTTGCAGTGAGCCGAGATCGCACCACTGCACTCCAGCCTGGGTGACAGAGCAAGAGTCCGTCTCAAAACAAGAAAAAAAAAAAAAAAAAAGTGAGGATTCTGTAACCAGGTTGCCAGAGGAAGGGAGAGAGGGAGGGAATCACCACATATGAGCTATGTGTCCAGAAAACATTAACAACTGCCTCCTCTCAAAGGCAGGTACCTTAAGTCTGTTGATATTCTAGGCGTAGGACAAAACCAGAGAACAGGAGAAACCATTTTGCATGAGCACAGGGTAACACGTATGTATAATGAAACATCTTTAGAGAGTGTGGGCAATTCATCCTTCTTTCTCCCACCTATAGCACTTAAAAACCACTAGAGGGCACAATTTTTTCTTTTCTGTTTTTAGTTTTATTTTTTTCCTTCAGGAAAGAGTCCTCACAGAAAACTGATAGTAAAAATAACCGTATTCTCTGTGCTGCTTTAGCAGAGTTAATAGTCTTCATATTCTCTGAAGAAGCATAAGCATGATCAATTCATTTTCCAAATATTGATGAATGGCCGAATACGTGACAGTGCATCTGCATCCCTAGTAACCACAAGGAAGTTTGAGGAACTAATATTATCTACCACGGTTTTCACACATGATTCTGGGGGCCTCTTTTTCCCAGTGATCTTTGTTTCTCCTCTTCCTTCCCGCACTTCATTTTAATGTTGGGACACCCTCTGCACCCCATAGAGCCAACAAGCTGCCAAGATCCTTCTTCCCTTCTATCAAATCGGCTTTTAGTTTTATCCTTTCCTCTCTCTCCTTCCTGCTAAAATCCTAACACAGAGCTAAAACTCACTCTGAGTTTTTTCCAGTTACCAGTGTCTTCCTTCATTCTCTCCTGTACCTGGAGATGCCATTAATATTCTCAAAATACTGCTTCATCATGTCTCTGTACTACCAAGGACCTTATATTCATCTTCTAATATCATTTGAAAAAAGACTAAGTTCTCATCTTGACATTAAATTCTTTCCAATATCCTTGGCTTAACCGACTTTATCTTCTACTACCTAACATAAAAACTCCTCTCCAATCAACCCACTTAACGCTTTTGCAAAACATGATCCTAACCATTACGGTAGGTTTGGGATTGGTTGGCTGGTTGGTTGGTTATTTGGTTAGTCGAGTGTCAGTATAGTATATTGACTAAGAGTGAGGATTCTGTAACCAGATTGCCAGAGTTGGTGTTTCACCTCTGCCATATACTAGAGTTATAACTTAAGGTAAGTTACATCTTAGTGCTTCAGTTCCTTCATTTATGAAATGGAGACAATACTGGTATCTCATAGAGTTATTATGAGGATTAAAGGAGGTAATAGCTCAAGCTCTTTCAAGTGCCTGGTCCTGTTTAAGTGCTCATTGCATGTCAGCATACCTTATCTTTATTCCCAGAGTAGTGTCGAAAAACTCACAAAGGTGTGTAAAGGTAAATTGACTCTGCCATTCAGACTTCTAGGCTCTCTTCCAATCTACACAGTGAAATTATATGCCAAATTTCAAAACGAGAGCACACTTCATTTTTGCCAGTGCCAAATACATTGTTCCAGGTACACAGAAGTATTTTAACAAGCTTCAGTAAATCTCACACGTGTTGAATTCTAAAATAAATCATTGCTGAGCAAGCTCTCTCTGGATTAGAGTTTGCTGAGCCAATGTTGTATTTCTCTTGTAGGTGAAGAAGTTTTTGGTGGCAGTTCATGGAGCTTCCCTACACCAACTTGGAAATGGCATTCATTTTATTGGCTTTTGTTATCTTTTCCTTATTTACCCTGGCTTCCATCTACACTACTCCGGATGACAGTAATGAAGGTAAAAGAAGAAAAAAAGAAAAAAGCTCTTTGTGGCTACTGTGTACTTTTCCCTCCCTATCATCTTGCTGTGTGTTGGGATTTGGTTTGGTTTCTATCCTGTGTGTAAGGATAACTTTGTTTTTGTTTTGTGGCATGTGTGTGCATGTGTGTTCATTCAACTATACATAGAAAGGAAAAGGATTAGAATTTTTTTGATGAGTTCTTGGTAAAGCCCAAACATTTAAAAAAATATGTAGAAGTATTTTAAAAACCCAGTACATTTTTTTCCTCATTGCCAGTAATAACATTTGTCGATAAGAGAAATATATAATTTCAATGATTGTGCTTAGTAGTTCAGGTCCTACCACATTTCAGACAAAATTGATAATTGGAGAAATGATACACTTGGGAACCAAAAATTTATATTTATTTGTGTGTATGTGTGTGTCTAAATATATGATTAGGAAATTATATATATTCATAGAGAATAAGATAAAATCATAAAAAGCAAATTGTATTTGTGCTTCCTAGCTTATCCCCAACCCTATCAATTCTTGACTATAAAATAAGTGCTGTCTATGAATTAAAAGACTATTCTATCCCATAGACATACAACACTATCATAACAAGGAAACAAAAAGCCACAGTAAATAGACATTCCAGATCATGCTGACTTGCAGATTGCAAAACATAATTGGAATCCATAAAATCTTTTTCCTGCTCACAATTATTTCCACTGTGTTAGTTTAAAATGGGTTTGGCTGAAAGAAAGAGGAAAACCAAAATAGCTGTTACTTTAACTACAAAATAATGTATTTCTCTTACCAGGACAGGAAGCCTGGAGGTAGTGAGTTCAAGGCTGATGTGGCACTTAATAAATATTGGAACCCCGGTTACTTCTACCTTGGTTCTTTCCATCTTCAACATAAATTTTAAAGAATCCACTTGCTGGGCACGGTGGCTCACACCTGTAATCCCAGCACTTCGGGAGTCCAAGGCGGGTGGATCACGAGGTCAGGAGATCAAGACCATCCTGACTAACACAGTGAAACCCCGTCTCTACTAAAAATACAAAAAAAAAAAAAAAAAAAAAAAAAGCTGGGCATGGTAGCACACATCTGTAGCTCCAGCTACACAGGAGGCTGAGGCAGGAGAAGCACTTGAACACGGGAGGCGGAGGTTGCAGTGATCCGAGATCGCGCTACTGCACTCCAGCCTGGGTGACAGAGCAAGACTCTGTCTCAAAAAACAAAAATTAAAAATTAAAAAAGAATCCACTCAACCTGGAAAAACGGTTATCTCCTTTTGGTGACTTAAAAATTGATAAAAATGAAATTATTTAGCTGTAGTGGAAATGAGAATGAAGCAGGGCTGATTCTCCCAGTTTACTACACTGTTTACTGTCTATCTTATTTGCCTGTAAGCATAAAAACAATGGAAATGTTTATCAGGAGCTATATTAATTCATTCTTGCACTGTTATAAAGAAATACCTGAGACTGAGTAATTTATAAAGAAAAGTTTTAAGTTGCTTATAGTTCTGCAGGCTGTATAGGAAGCCTAGTGGCTTCTGTTTCTGTGAAAGTCTCAGAAAGCCTCCAATCATGGCGGAAGGCAAAGCGGTAGTGAGGCATCTCACATGGCCAAAGCAGGAGGAAGAGGGAGAAGGGCGAGGGGAGGTGCTACACACTTTTAAACAACCAGATCTCATGAGAACTCACTGCCATGACTATAGCACCAAGGGGCGTGGTGTTAAATCATGAGAAACTGCCCCCATGATCCAATCACCTCTCACCAGGCCCCACCTTCAACACTGGGTATTACATTTCAACATGAGATTCAGGAGGGGGCACAGACTCAAACCGTATCAGGAGCCTTCCATAAAAAAGGCAGAACACGAAGCACTTTAGAGGTATTATTGTGTTTAATCTTAAAACAATCCCATGAGATGAGTAATAATAACCCCACTATTTCACAAGCAAGGATATTGAAGTTTTAACTTTACCATAGGTCACTCAGCTAATAAGACAGAGAGCCAGAAGTTGATCTCCAGCTTATAGGACTCCAGAATCTGGAGTGTGCATAACCAGCACACTTTCTCTTCAGATAACCTTGAAAAAGATACATGGCTTAAAAAAAAAAAAAAAAACGCATATATACTTCTCTTTCTTTCTACAAAGGGCTTAAATTGGCTAAAAAAGATATAACAAGATACAACTTAATTTTTAATAAGTAGATAAGGACATCCAGGCAAAAGGAAAAATTAGGGTAGGAAAAAAATGGGTGAACTCGGTAGGGAGAAGGAGGCTGGCATACCATTTCAGCACAGAGCACAAATTTGTGATTAGTCACTCCTGGATTCATGTCCTGGCTTTGCCATTGGGTAATTCTGCCTTTGGAAAAATCATACAAATTATCAAAGCCTCTGTGTTAGTCTATTCTCATGCTGCTAATAAGAACATACCCAAAACTGGGTAATTTATAAAGGAAGAAGGTCTATTTGACTCACAGTTCAGCATGGCTGGGGAGGCCTCAGGAAACTTACAATTGTGGTGGAAGAGGAAGCAAATAGGTCCTTCTTCATTTGGTGGCCAGAAGAAGAAGAATGAAGTTGGGGGAAAGGCCCTTATAAAACCATCAGATCTCATGAGAACTCACTCACTATCAGGTGAACAGCATGGAGGTAACTGCCCCCATGATTCTATTGCCTCCACCTTGTCCCTCCCACAACACGTGGGGATTATGGGCACTGCAATTGAAGATGAGATTTGGATGGGGACACAGCCAAACCATATCAGCCTCCATTCCCTCATCCGTGTATTGGGGATAATAATACTACCTGCCCCGCAGAGTTGAAGTGAGAATTAAATAAAATAAAGCATCTAAAATGCTGAAAGGTGACTTGTGGAGTCTTCTTCTTGGGAGTCTTCATGATTAGAAATTTAGATAGAGCAATAAGGGTCATCATCATGAAAAATATTTATTACAAAACCAATACAGCTTGTATTCACTTAATCCACACACTGGGTCAATGTCTTTGTTTTAAATATCTAGTAACACAATACATTCCACACAAATCAATTACAAGGTGACATCACACATGTCACAAAAGATAAAAATCTGATGTAAGGGAAGGTAAAGTTAGGGTCACTGGAATCCTTCAGGCAAAGCCACTGACAAATGAGTGCTTAACAGAATTAGACCACCTATCCAATCAAGAAGAGATGGGCACATAAGCACCCCAAAATAGTGTGAAGTGAATGCCAAAGAAGTGAAAGACATCTCAGAAAATTAATGATGCTTTGACTATTTTTTGCTAATGGTATCCTCTATAGAATTATGCTATGACAATCACAAGTAACAAGAGGAGTATTGTGTGGAGCTATGATGCAAATGTATCAGAAAAGTGATACTCCCCAACCCACCCAAATCAACATCTCATCCATTCTTTGTCTAAAACTAACTTCCAGTTGCAATTACAAACTGCATTTTATTAAATGAGTAACATAATTTTATTTTCATTATTTTTAGTTTCAAGTTTCAATATAAAGTTTCATTCAAAGTTGTTTTTTTTTTAATTTTTATTTTTTGCTATTTTGTATTAAATTTTGCCCTGGCTCAAGTAAATTCACTTTAATTGATCTATTCCAGTACCATTTATTCTCAGATTAAAAAGAAATTACCTGTTACAGAATGATATCCTCAACAATGTTAGCCAACATCAGTTATCATCCAAGGAACTAGCTGGAGGCATGCTCTTAAGTTTACTTACTTAGAGGAAATGGGCCAGACATTTGGGTCTTTTCTTTCTTTCTTTCTTTCTTTCTCTTTTTTTTTTTTTTTTTTTTTTTTTTGAGACGGAGTCTTGCTTTGTCACCCAGGCTAGAGTGCAGTGGCCGGATCTCAGCTCACTGCAAGCTCCGCCTCCCAGGTTCACGCCATTCTCCTGGCTCAGCCTCCCGCGTAGCTGGGACTACAGGCACCCGCCACCTCGCCCGGCTAGTTTTTTGTATGTTTTAGTAGAGACGGCGTTTCACCGTGTTAGCCAGGATGGTCTCGATCTCCTGACCTCGTGATCCGCCCGTCTCGGCCTCCCAAAGTGCTGGGATTACAGGCTTGAGCCACCGCGCCCGGCCTGGGTCTTTTCTTTCTTTAAAGTCAGCCCAGAGGAGAAAACTGACAACACTGAACTTTATCTGAGCTCTGTGCTTCTGGAAAGCAGGTATAGTCCAGAAATTCCCCCAACCTTTTATTTTCTGAAATCTCCTCACTCTTATTTTGCAGGAAATGTCTTAAGGAAAAGAACTACCTTTCCCCTTAAGACACAGATAAGACTCACTGTCCACTCTTTCTCCTGACTTCCCTAAGACCCATGAAGGCTCCCTTGTTTGCCTGAGCCTTGGACAAATACAGACCTTTCCTTTTTTGCCTGAAGCTGCAGACAAGCACAGACACAGACCTTTCAACTCCCTGTTCTTTGTCTCACAAATGATTTAGCTGAGATTTGAACAGTTTGTCCTTCTGAAACTAGCCAGACAGAGCTAAACATTTGCCTTACAGATATTTGAATGAGACTTCTCCTGATTGCAAAACAATCCCAATTGTAAATCATCTCACCTATAACTTTTCTACTCCTCTCTATAAAATTCTAAAATAAAACTACCCTGCCAAGCTACTTGATCTCTGGATTCGAGGTGCTCTCCCTATAGTAATAGTTTGAATACAATCAATCTGCTTCCTTGTGCGTACACGCGTGCATGTGTGTGTGTGTGTGTGTGTGTGTCTTTGACAAAACCCAATCTGGTCCCTATATATGACAAACTGGTGTGGATATGATAAAAAATAATATAGTTGCTTAGTGGGATTACAACTATTTCTGGCATGGAGAAAAGAGACAATGGCTCACTAGAAAAGAATCGCATTAGGGGCTCTAGTTTAGAGATGTTGGAACTTGTTTCAGTAAAACCCGCTTCCAGACCTGCTCCCTCACCTACAACATATTTACCCACGTGTGTGCAGCTGAAATGAGAGTTTCATAAACTCAGCCTCTCTACAGGTGATACACTCTAGTATTTTCTTTTCTGTGTTGTTCTTTTTTGCAAGGCTGGTGGCAATTCACCTAAACTACATGTCAATCTCCCAGGCAGAAACCTTCTCTAATTGGCCATAGCCTGCAGAATAAAATGAAAATTTCCAAGGCTCTTGAGCATTCTTATTCCAAGTAGAAAATGTCCACCTGTCCACCAATAATCCCCTCCTCCCCAACTACTTGAATCTTACTTATTCTTCAAATAAGTCGTTTTCTCTCTTCTTTATTCAGTCTAACCCAAAATGAACTCCCTCTCTGTGGAACTTTCATAGAGCATTTTAAAATTTCACTAATTTGGTGCTTATCTTCATCACCTTGTACTATTGGTTATGTTTAGATAAGTAGGAAGAGAGACTATAAAATAATGAATTAGAGTTCCATGATTTGTTACTTGACTTGGTTGACCATTCAGCAAGTATAGTTTTTTACATGCTGTCTGTAAGAAGGCACTGTAGAGGCATGGGCACAGATGAAAAATTAGCCAATTACCAGTCTTGCCCTTAAAGTGTAGAGTCTCATAGGAGAGAGAACACAGGTAGAAAACTACAAGATGAGCCGGGCGCGGTGGCTCACGCCTGTAATTCCAGCACTTTGGGAAGCCAAGGCGGGCGGATCACGAGGTCAGGAGATCAAGACCACCCTGGCTAACACAGTGAAACCCCATCTCTGCTAAAAACACAAAAAAGTAGCCGAGCGTGGTGGCAGGAGCCTGTAGTCCCAGCTACTAGGGAGGTTGAGGCAGGAGAATGGTGTGAACCCGGGAGGCGGAGCTTGCAGTGAGCCTAGATCGTGCCACTGTACTCTAGCCTGGGTGGCAGAGCGAGACTCCGTCTCAAAAAAAAAATGAAAACTAAAAGGTGATAATTCCTATTCACATAAAAATAAAATGATTCATCCCTGTGCGAAGCCTTTCTTTGAATGGCCAAAAATAAAATAGCAAACTAACAAAAGCGTGTTTTAAAGATAATAAGAAATCACACTTTGCATGTCATCTAGAATGTAAGCTCCATAATACAGATTTGGACTGTTTAACCACTGCTCATCTCAGCACCTAGAACACTATTTGGGACATAGGTGGTTTTCAGTAACTCATTACTGAATAAATTAATAAATACCTACAGCTTATTTCTTTAGGGAATCTCAATGTATGAGTTTCACATTTCGTGACCATTATACATCATCTTTCTCATTTATTCTGTAGCTCTTCCTACCACTTTTTACCTAATAATAGTTCATGTTGCTTTATCTATATTAATCATTTAATCCTAAGATTAGGCCTATGAGGCAGGTATTGTTATAATACTACACTAAATCTAAAATCCTCAGAAATACTCATTAGGATCTCATGGACTTGTATATGAGCAGAATCACAGGCTGATTTATGCACAAAGATAACATATGGGCTATTCATACACCTCCTTCTTGAAAACTCAGTGACATGAAGCACAAATTAATTCAGAATAACACAAATCAATGTAGAGAGGCTTTTCATGATGGTCTTCAATGTATATTTGATCAACTTTCTGTAATGTTCAGGTTTGATATATTCATGAATTGAAAATGGATTTTAATGTCTGTCAAACAAAACATGACCAGGACAGGCATGCCCTCGGGGCAGAAGAAATTATATTCTGCATGCCAAAGTCAAATATAAATGGCGTGGTGTATTTTCATTTTTTGTGTTACCCAGACCACTGCTTCCCTGTATTTTCTTAAATTATAAAGAATCATTTTGCACCTATTTCATTGTTCTTTAGTTTTTAAATTTACCACTGTGAAGCTGCAGTATCCGATTAGAAGAGATTAGTGTAACAGTCTCTTTGTATCTCTAGAGGTAGCACATAGTGACGCAGCAGTAGCAGCTCTTTCCTGCCTGAATTATATTGCTGTCCACCTGCACGCTAGGCCCCGTCTTTGAAAGTTGTCTGGTGTAATGACCAGTAGGAAGTGATAAAATGTAACTGACCCATCAGGGAATTATAAGGATATTCTGGGAAGGTAATGATCCTTCATCAAAGGTGTGTCCAGCCTCTTGACAAACAGTAGCTATCCAGCATCCCCATGCCAGACACTCCCTTCCAGAATAGCTGTAACTGCCAGGTGAACAGTCTTGGTGACTTTGTCCATGATGCACAGAGCTTTAGAGAAAGCAAGCCCAAGGCTGGCAGACCCCCAGTCCAGATTAGAATCAACTTTATAATTTTAGAAAGTCTTAGGTTTTAAAACTTGGTGTCTATTAAGGCTTCATTTAGATATTACAGATATTGCTGTTGTCCAACTGAGTCAACGTGGCCAAAAGGCCCTACAGCATTACAGCACAGAAAGGTATCTGTTCATAAAGAAAAATTGCCACTGCTGTGATTCTATATTAATCAGACAGCAATAAGCATGTTTGTTATTTAAGAAGAGCCCTACCATTTTTTCAAAGCTGGCCTCACAAACCAGAGTCAAAGTCATAAACCTGGCCACATGCAGTGGCTCACGCCTGTGATCCCAGTCCTTTGGGAGGCCAAGGCAGGAGGATGGCTTGAGCCCAGAAGTTTGAGATCAGCCTGGGCAACATAGTGAGACCTCGTCTCTATTTATAAATAAATAAACAAACAAACAAACAAACAAACATAAACCTTTCAGCACTCAAGAGTAGTGAGGCAAAATCAAGTAGGGAAGCTACAAGTTTTACCCATGTAAATAGATTTTTAAAAAATTTTTTTTGCAATGTCACTTCATTCTTCTCCAAAATCAACATTAAGCACAAAACAAAAGTTTAATATACACCTCTAATAATATACAAAGTGATTTGACAGTACCAGCACACATTGAGAGAGTTACATGTGATGACTCGATGAAAAATTTCTTCCCTTGGTACACAATTTGGGTTGTCTGCAAAATAAGAACTGATGATATCTATAGCACAAAAATAATAATTTGAGTGTTCACTGTATGCCAAGCGCTTAACATATTTAAGCCTTCTTTCATCCCTATGACCACATTGTAAAGCAGGGAAGTCATGCTATGTCGACTTTGGAGATAAGGAAAATGAAATTCCCAGAAGCAATGTGCCCAAGGAGAGGAAGAGGCAGGAAGAGCTCGATGAGCATGATCGTGACCCAGGTTCTCCATCCACATGCCTGAGACAGGGGTGAGTGTGAAAACGGGAACTGACTCAGAATTAACTGTGCGATCATGGGCAAGTTGCCAAGTCAACCCTCATATCTAAATTCAGGTATCCTTGAACAAACATAGACAGATGCTGATGATCCACCATTGTTTACTATAACAATAAACTCTTTGTGAATAAAAAATGGCCTCTCACCCCGGAAAAAAAATGTAAAATAATATTGAGAATGGAATCCACCTAACAGGAAAAAAAAAAGAAAAAAACTCCAGAGCATCAGCTGCATCATTTTCAACTGAGGGTCTCTTTAACTACCTTGTTGTGTTTGTAATTAACTAGGTTAGATTGAACATAAATTAAATGTCTTTTGGTTGCAGAGAAGTTCAGCATTTGCATATGTATGCCTAAAACAGTGTAGTCTCAGAGAATGTGGATGAAGGCTGTGTTCATTTCTAATTCTTCAGCAAATAGAGGCGGGTTTACATTTTGGTCACCCCAGCTATTTCCGTAGTGTGTGAGTAAACTATTGGGCTTGCTGAGCTAATACTTCACAACATAGTTCTGTGGGTGCCAAAGGCCACAGGCACCAAGGTTTCCAGTTAAATGGTTAGGAAAAAAATGCCAAAATGTCTGGATCCTGAATTGGAAGCTTCTGCTTTTGCTTTGTAGAAGTGAGGAAAGCCCTTATTAGCAAAAGGCCAAACCGAGATTAGTGGCCAATCTGTAGATTTTCTATTATTTTATATAGTTTTAAAGCAATTTTTCTGCAAATTTTTTTCATGAAAAGTCAACCATTTTTTTGCAATTTTTCTGTTATCTCTGAATACAATGACTCTTCTGCCTTTATAAACCAAATTGTCCCAAATTAAGAAGGCATGGCCGTAAGTGAGACTGAGGTCTTCCTATTTATTTATCTCAACTGAAAGCCACAAACTTGCCTGGAATGAGACTGTTCATTATTTACTAGGGCAAATTTCAGGCTTGTTTTAAATGAAATCAAAATATCCTCTCTGCATCAATACTCCTGACATACATATTTAGGGATATAGAGGAATCAAAAAAGTTATGCTTTAAAAGAAGGATTATTAATCTATTTAATATGGATTGTTAGAGGTGGAGACAGCAAATTTTGAGAGCAGGCAATAAATTGGTTTCTTTGTATTTCTTAGAAGTAATTGCAGCAGCCAGCCAGTAGACGGCAATGTTTGACTAACACCCAAATCCAAGAAAAATAATTTTGCTCTCTTGTGTGCCGGTGCTGCCTGTGTAGAACTAATTTCACACCAGTCAGCATGCTAACCACTGGGAATGCCAAAGCTTTGTCTTTTTCCCCAGGGAACTGTGAGCAATGCATGCAACTCTTCCAGATAATCCCTTAATCATATTTAAAAATACGAATAGTGGCCGGGCACGGTGGCTCATGCCTATAATCCCAGCGGTGGGTGGATCACAAGGTCAGGAGATCGAGACCAGCCTGGCCAACACAGTGAAACCCTGTTTCTACTAAAAATACAAAAAATTAGCCAGGCGTGGTGGCACGTGCCTGTGGTCCCAGCTGCTCAGGAGGCTGAGGCAGGAGAATTGCTTAAACCCGGGAGGCAGAGGTTGCAGTGAGCTGAGATTGCGCCACTGCACTCCAGCCTGGGCAACATTGCGAGACTCTGTCTTAAAAAAAAAAAAAAAAAAAAAGGAATTTCCGGCTGCGTGGGGTGGCTTACACCTGTAATCCCAGCACTTTGGGAGGCTGAGGAGGGTGAATCACTTGAGGTCAGGAATTCGAGACCAGCCTGGCCAACATGGTAAAACCCCATCTCTACCAAAAACACAAAAATTTGCCAGACATGGTGGCAGGCGCCTGTAAACCCAGTTTCTCAGGAGGCTGGGGCAGGAGAATCACTTGAATACAGGAAGCGAAGGTTGCAGTGAGCCACTGTTGAGCCACTCGCTCCAGCCTGGGTGCCAGAGCAAGAGGTCATCTCAAAAAAAAAAAAAAAGGAATTTCCATTCCATCTCTAAATAGAAATGAAATTTCTAAACATCTGTCAATATAGAAAACAACGTTTTCTTCATGTTTCTTAGAAAAACACATGATCCATAAACTGGACGTAATGGATCATGCCTATAACCCCAGCTACTTAACATGCTAAGGTGGGAGGATTACTTGAGGCCATGAGTTCAAGACCAGCCTGAGCAACACAGCAAGACTGCATCCCCCACCTCTCTTTCTGAAAAAATAAATACTTGCACACATAAAAAGAAAAATATGTGATACATCTTGCTAAAATAAAATAATTTTTTGCCTATACTGACATTTTCACTTTATTTATATGAATTTTCCTGTAGCTACTTATACAGAAAAACCTCAGAAAATGTGAAAAAAAAGAAGCAGTTTTCTTTATGACATAAAATTTTAAAAATTAACTCTCAAAGTACTGCTTTAGTAACTTGAAAATGACAAGAATTCCAGGCATTATTTTCCCTCACCAGAGCATAATAAATTCCCCTGCTCACACATCATTGGCTGGAAGAATGGTGGCCCTAAAAATAAAAATTAAAAGTACAACTAACAATGAAGAAAGTTGGGGGTGAGGGCTCAGCTGGGAGTTGAGACTAATTCTGTGGGAGTGGTAACTGCACATCAGGACTTTCTCACCACTCCCTAAGGAGATGTAAAATGTATGATTAAGGGGACAGAAGACGTTCCAAGCTTGACTCCCAAGAATGCTCGCCTTTGAGTTGTTATAGACTAATGACTGCAGTTTGGCTAGCTCTCTAACTGAACCCTGAAACAAACAGGAGTTTTATTTGTGGTGGGTAAATGTAACTGCTAGACGCCATTGGTTCTTGATAGTATTATATGTCACATTTCGGATAAAGTATTTATCTAATACAGAAAAAGTCATTTGATGAGTATAAGAAAACTTTTTAAAAAGATGGCAAAACGACCACAAACAGGTAGAATCAGATAGTATATGATGAATTTCGTATGAAAGGAAATTCAGCACTAAGCCAGTAAGTTGAAGAATATGGTTTGTTGATTCCTGTTGAAGGGACTACGAACATGCTGGGAGAAATAAGATTTACTAACAGTTCACTTCCTACAGGGTTAAGATGGAAATAAGAAAGGCCTAGGTTTGGGAATCCCGAGTCCTACTTACGAGCCTGAGAATCACAAGAATCAATACAGAATCATCTTAAGGAGTTGTGCCATAGCTGGGGTCATTGGACTAATTATACAAATAGGATGCCTTAGGAGTGCTGTGTGTTTGGAAAAGAAAAGATAACTAGCCATACACAAAATCAAGTGATCTTTGCTATCATCAACCTCTCCCCAAGGTTCTGTTTGTTTATTTGTCTGGCCTTTTTTTTTTAATTCCCTGAGTTGTAAAAATAATCTTGTAACATTTACTAAAAGAAGAATAATTTCTTCATGACAAGAGCAATTAAAAACACTCCAAAATGGATTTTTTAAACCATTTTTTTCTTGTTTGTTTACACTTTGTTTTTCAAAATTTTATTAACTAACTCCAAAATTCAAAGTCCATCATCAAACACTAGTAAGATTCAATCTCCTGCTCTGTATAATGGAGATAAACCACATACCAAGGTTTTTGTGAGGATCAAATGAAATGGAAACTATAAAATAATAACCATATTCAAGGAATTATTTGTGTAGGTACCAAATATATTTTCTTTGTTATTGAAATGAATTTGAGCTGCAGATCCAATGTTCAGCTATGCAAAGCATATATTTACATAATCTTTAAACTTATTGTGTGTGTATATATATATAATATATATACTTAAGTTTAATCCTATTCAGTGTTCAGCTACACAATGCATATATTTACATAATCTTTAAGCTTCTTGTGTGTGTGTATGCATATATATACACACACATATGCATATATCTTTAACAAAAGGAAACCTATCTTTTGAGAATTTTAAGTCAGACAGTTTCTTATAATGGTAGAAGTAGAATATCATTTGGAATAGGTTATTAAATGTCGTGGCTACAAATAGCCCAGATCCTTGGAACTCCCTAAATCCCATCCCAGACTTCAATTAGTAGCTAGGAAAAATCGTATATCATGAGGGAGAGTGGTCGTCCCTGAAGACCACATAAACTATGGTTTCCCATCGGAAATGGTCAAGATATTCAGCACTTTTAAGAAAGCATGTAAAATAAACCATTATCCAATTTAAATCTAAATATTAGAACCCCAAGGAAAAAATCAACTTCACAGATTTTAGAAAAATAATAGAACTTATTTTTGTGACACAATTTCCCAGGAACTTAATCTTGGTTGAAGGATGTTTGCTAAGGATGGATGTTTGTTAAACTATTTGCTCAGTAAAACAATTCCCACCAGCCAGCAGTTACAGCCTTTGTGGCTCCAGTTTTATGTAATGAGTTATACTTAAACTACCCTAGCAGCTACTGAAAATGCCATTCAGGAGCTACCTGAAAGCTGTTCCCAGGGCCTAGTTTGTGCTCCAGGTGAGAGAGTAGTTGATCAAAGACATCTTTCCAGAAATGATGATAACTACATTTCCTTAGGGGTAGTTAAAATTCTGCTATGGATAATAAGAATTCTTGCCAGAAACCCTAGGATTTATGGATAACAAAAATTTTAAAAAAGAGAGATTACTATTTGCTCACTTTTGAAAACATATTTTAGCTTTTATGTATATTTTTTGCTAGAATTCTAGTGCTCTCTTCTACCATTATTGAATCAGAAACTAGTTATCCAGAAAATGTATTCACACTTCAGCTACTAAACTCCCTCTTTTTTGTGTGCCCAAATGCCTAAATGCTAGTGGCAAGGCTTTCTAGTTATAGATCCAAGCCAATAAAGCCGGATTAAATTTTCTCTTATCCCAAAGGGGGTTGTCACTGCCTTGTTTGAACATTTGGACACTTTACATTGGGTCAAAAGGCTTACAGCCTGCTTGATGTCATCCAGATGGACCATTTTAAACATAAATGAGTAGGTATAGGACACAAAAACATTTAATTAAAAAAATCATTTGAGCTTAGATAAGCACACATAAACCAATAGGAATCATAGCTCAAAGTTTATTCTTGGAATTGCTAGTGGAACCCCAGGGTTACAGGTGGCACCAGTAATTCTTTGCACAAACTAAAGAACATTTTGCAGAAATGTTTAAGGACAGCAACTTAAGGAAGGGAAGTGAGATTAAGTCCTACCCTCAGGGATAGATGGTTATACGTTAATAATTTTCAGTTTCCTTTTTTATATCTCTGAGTTTTTATTAAATAATTCTTAAAACTACTTAACAATGGAATATTGGTATTTGTGGTAAATTGGGATTAGTTACTACTTCCTGGATAGCATTTGGAGAGATACTAAATGATGTGCCAAGATTTTTTTAAACTACTATAAGATGTTTAGAGAAAGAAATGGTGCTCGCTTTGGCAGCACATGCACTAAAATTGGCATGACACAGAGAAGATTAGCATTGTCCCTGTGCAAGGATGACATACAAATTCATGAAGTGTTCAATTAAAAAAAAAAGAGAAAAGAAAAAAAGAAATGCATAGTTTCCAGAGGATAAACACAGTGTTGTTCTTATATTTTCATTTCTTTCCTTCCTTTCTTTCTTTCTCCATTTTTTTCCTTCTTTTCTCTATTCTGTTTTATTCAAAGTTAAAAATAAGCATTTGTGCTTTTTTTTTTCAAGCTAAAACCAGTGGATACAGTCAGAGTAGGCCCAGTCTTCTCTGTCTTCTCTCTTCCGTGACAGTTGAATCTCAAGTGTCATGAACTAGAACTCACTTTACTTGGATAATGGAAATTCTAGATCTTTTAATCCTGGCCTCCAAATCCCTACGTCTTTAAAAAAAAAAAAAAATGTGTTTTATGTAAACATAGGCACAGTATCACGTGCCCAAGGATATAGGCCTATTTTTCATCCTGTTCTCTTCAAGTCTTTTTAGTGCTTTACATCAGCTATTTAAGAGAAAGCCTGTGAACATAGCATCGCTTTCTGATTTAGACACGTATTTGGTCTTGTAACATCTTTGACAATCTACTTATATATAGATGTACTACTACCTTGGGGCACATATTATTGTCGGTTTTTCAGAATTATAACACCATTTCCTGCCTAGGTTCTACACCCAGCTCTTGGGTTCAGTACTTTTTAAAGATTCTCCCCACCACCCTCGGTTTTACACAATATATATGAGGAAGTTTGCAGAAATGTTTCTTGGATGTATTTTCAATAACTTGCTTTTATTGGAAAATAAATATCATCAGCAATCCATTGAACCCAATGGTCCCTGTTTGGAAGAATGTTTTTAATGCTATGTAATAATTATGTTTCAGAAAAGTAGAGAGCTGAGTATAATTGCTCCTCTAACTCTTGAGACTCGCTAGTGCCAATTCTTCTGATCAATAACACTATTTACAGGGATATATGCACTGTGTTGTTCTGTGTGGTAAAACTGTGAGAGACATTAGAATTTTCATTTTATAAAAGGAGAAACAGAATCACCAAACCTAATGCCCTGGGGTAGTGCTGATGGAAAAATATTTCAAATAAACTAACTACTCGTGACCAATCTGAATCTATAAAATTTCTTTTCTTCTAATTTTTCTTTCTTTTTTTTTTTTTTTTTTTTTTTGAGACGGAGTCTCCCTCTTGTTGCCCAGGCTAGAGTGCAATGGTGCAATCTTGGCTCACCGCAACCTCCACCTCCCAGGTTCAAGCAATTCTCCTGTCTCAGCCTCCCGAGTAGCTGGGATTACAGGCATGCACAACCACGCCCAGCTAAATTTGTATTTTTAGTAGAGACGGGGTTTCTCCATGTCGAGGCTGGTCTCGAACTCCTGACCTCAGGTGATCCGCCCGCCTTGGCCTCCCAAAGTGCTGGGATTACAGGCGTGAGCCACCACGCCCGGCCCTTTTCTTCTAATTTTTTAGGAGCACTTTTTGAGCTAGATTTAAAAACATGTGCTATATTGTATATCTCTTCTTTAGAAATTTTGAACATTTTCAAATGGCAATCTTTGGTATTCTATATGCTATTTCAGTACAAAATTTATCATTTCCAAAAGAAAAATGTGTTGCTTTTATGTTTTAACTGCAAAATTGGGGAGTTCTGAGACATTAATGGAACTTTAGATCTAAGAAGCAATAAAAACAAGAAACTGATTTGTGTGCAAGGCTGATGCTCTTACTTGAAAGCTGTTTGTGATCTGGAAAAAAAATCTTGAAAGTGACTATTCTTGGATATTTTTCCTTATACACATAACAAGGATTAAAGAATAATTTAATTATTATATGGAGTTTTTCAGCTTCAAGACTAGCCTCTGAATGTTTGCAGATTCCACAGATCTGCAAATAATTAGCTGACAATGCTGGAATGCAGAAACAGGTCTGTCAGCAGCATTGGTGTTAAGCACTGAGGGAGAATCAAAGGCCAGCAGAGGTACAAACGAACCCACTCAGGGAGACCTCAGTCTCTCCTTTATCTACACTCCATAGGTAATGTCAAAAAAAGTTTCTCGAATATCTCTATGGATTGAATTAAGGAATAACTTAAGAATCTCATACTTATATAAAAGTCATCTTGTCATTTAACCTGAACATTTTAAATGATTGCATTTTCATGACTACCAAAATATTTGTCCACTGTAAGAGAAACTTCACTGGGTAGAGGCATAATATTCTCAACGCATAATTTTTAGTAGTTTAGCTTTTGGAATCTTGCTCCTACCTATATAGAAAATTCAGAAATGGAAAAGAGTAAAATTCAAATGAATTTTATCCCATAGTAATTACAGGGTTTAACTAAATTTTATTAATCTGATGCTTTGTCATAAATGTGTTTGCATTACCGCAGTGCATTTCTGCAACTCAAGAGATAAGCAATGTTGGAAGATGGTACTTATTTTTGAGAATAAGTTCCGTCTCATCTTTTATCCTTCTCTGACAAAAACTGAAGTTAATGTTTCTCTCTCTGAGTCCCCAGTCTCTTAGATCTCTTATTTATTTCCAGGATACATCAAACAAGCCTAAAACTGTTATGTAGAACGTCTGTTTATATGTAACAAAGGACTAGAAATCTAGTTATACATAGAAGAGGACTTAAGACCCTAAAATACACATTTATTCATTTGGAGACTTCATTCAACTTTCCTTTCTTCAGGTTATGCCTACTTCTGTCTCACAATACATTCAAGGGACCCAGATAAGCAATGAACACATGATTCCCTAGTTTTTGATAGGCCGCACACAGCATCAGAATTCTCCTAGGCACATTTTACTAAGCAAAATCCTAACTTTAAAAAATATAGATGAAATGCTATGATGACTAAAACACTTAAACAGGAAATTTGAAAACTTATAAGCTAAATAATTACTTCACCTGCTATCTCTGATTTGAATGATACTATATTTTAAAAAAAAAAATCTTTTTAAATGAATTAGTATTCAAGTATTAAAACAAGCTCTGAAAACTAAATTATTTGCATATGTTACAGATTGCAAAATCACTAATAAGGTTATCTAATAAATTTCAACATGCAAGTAATTCACTTTAAATAACATCACATGACACTTATAAATTCCTTTTTTTATTAGTCCAGTGAAGCAGTGGGAGTGGGTATAAATTCTTACGATTACAAATAAAGTAAATTAGCCTTACCTTTGACTTTCATGCTTCCGGTAACCATGGCTTCTGAAAAATAAAACACAGAAAACCTCAAAGTGATGAAATTTTGACACAAAAAATAAAATAAAGTTTTCTATTTTTACTTTACCTAACCCTTACAATATTTAAGGTAATATTTTTCAGTCACATAATAAATACTTTTTATTAGTAAAAAGTATACTTTTTGGGTATATTCATCTGTTGATCTAGTTTCACCTCTAGATTTTATGGTGAAAAGAATGTGTAATTATAGAACTTTAATGTAAGAAACAAATGCTGCAGAGGTTACCTTAAGAAATCAAAATAAAAGACCTTAACAATTTTTAGAAAAATATATATTCAAAGAAAAATACATATGGTCAATCCACAAATAGATTATAGACCTGTTTCTGCATTCCAGCATTGTCAGCTAATTATTTGCAGATCTGTGGAATCTGTGCATATTCAGAGGCTAGCATTGAAGCTGAAAACTCCATATAACAATTACATTATTCCTTAATCCTTGTTACGTGTATAAGGAAAAATATCCAAGAATAGTCACTTTCGAGATTTTTTTTCCAGATCACGGATATAACTTCTATCCTCTTTCATCGTTAATTTATAGCTACTTCTAACGTTATCTTGGACTGTTTTTCCTCATTCTCAATAAATTTATTACATTTAGTAGATTAACGTTTTCTTATCACTAAAATATTTAAATCTGTTAGACATACAAATTTATTTACCTCCTATGAAAGAAGACATGACATATCACGGTTTAAAAAATTATAATACATTTGGTAGTTTTAGTCATTTTTTAGTTTTTGAGACAGGGTCTGGCTCTGTGGCCTAGGCTAGACTGCAGTGGTGCGATCTCAGCTTACTGCAACTTCTGCCTTCCAGGCTCAAGTCATTCTGCCATCTCAGCATCCTGAGTAGCTGGGACTACTGGCACATACCACCACACCCAGGTAATTTTTGTAATTTTTTGGTGGAGATGGGGTTTTCACTACATTGCCCAGGCTGGTCTCGAACTCCTAGGCTCAAGCAATCCACCTGCCCTGGCCTTCCAAAAGTTTACTCGTTCTTAACAAACTAGTTATAGTGTCTACAGTAATCATCTATAGCAATGATTCTCAGACATTTTGTTGTCAATATTATTACTATTATTATTATTTAATTTTATTTCAATAGATTTAGGGTACAAGAGGTTTCTGGTTACTTGAATGAATTGTGTAGTGGTGATGTCTGGGCTTTAAGTGTACCCATTACCTGAATGGTGTACATGGTACCCAATAGGTAATTTTTCATCCTTCACACCCTCCCACACTCCCCGCTTTTGAGTCTCCAGTGTCTATTTATACCACTCAGTATGCCTTTACGTATCTACAGCTCAGCTCCCACTTATAAGTGAGAACATGTTGTATTTGGTTTTCTATTCAATATTATTGTCAGCTACACAAGATTTTCTGGGCAAGGCAGGGCAAGTTGATGCTTTAGATCCTTGCTACACAAAGTTCCATTGAATTAGCTATGAATTAATCAGTGCCTCTCAAAACTTTAATGTGAATTTGATTCCCTTGAAGATCTTGTGAAAATGCAACTTCTAATTTAGTAGATTTGAGATTCTGCATTGTTTCAGAATGCTCTCAAGTGATGTCATGGTGCTAGGCCACAGACTACACTTTAAGTAGCAACATTTTAGATTATCATTAGTCTTTTTCAAAACAGTTTATTGAAAGCTGTCTAAAAAGGGGGAGCTAATTGAAAATACATTTTTAAAAGATGTGTAGGAACTCATTGACAAAAGGACTGTTCTGAAGTAATATAATATTTAGGCAATATTTTGACAAATTTCTCCGCCCTTTGGGAAACTTAGTTTGTCTTGATGTAAATTTTGCTAATAAATAAATCATTAGCAATAATTATTTTTTTCACAGCTTATTTAATTAAGGTTTCCTACATGAGATCTGAGGAAAGGAGCAACACGAAGATGCAGTCTGTAATTCCTAAAAGAGAAATTTGCCAAAATTTATCTAAATTGTATAGCATTTCAAAGTACTGAATTTGTTTCAAAAGGTTTTGTCTTTTTAATTTTTCATTTAGCATTATTAACTGGTGAATTCAGCATCTGAACTGTGATTACTACTATGGAAGACCACTTCAGTACACATAAAAATCCAAATACTATTCAAAGTTTTCTACAGATTCAACAGAGTTGCTACCACAATTCAATAACGTTTTTTGCAGAAATAAAAAAATTTGTCATAAAATTCATATAGAATCTCATGGGACCCTAGTCAAAACAATTTTGAAAAATAAGAGCAAAGTTGGAAGATTAATATTTCCTGATTTCAAAACATTACAAAGCCACAGTAATCAATACAATGTAGCACTGGCATAAAAACAGAAAACATATACCAATGGACTAGAATAAAGAGCTCATTCAATTGCAAAAGGGCCTTCTCTTCAACAGTTGTTGAGAAAACTGAATATCATGGAATACTATGCAGCCACAAAAGGAACAAAATCGTGTTCTTTGCAGCAATATGGCTGATGCTGGAGGTCATTACGTTAAGCAAATATACACAGAAACAGGAAGTAAAATGCCATTATGTTCTCTCTTATAAGCCGAAGCTAAATATTGGGTACTCATGAATAGAAACATGGACAACAATAGACACTGAAGACTAACGGAGCGAGGAGGGAGAAAAGAAGGGCTGAAAAACTAACGATTGAGCACTAAGCTCACTATCTGGGTGACAGGATCATTTGTATTCCAAACCTCGGCATCCCACAATAACTCAGGTAACAAACCTGTGTTTGCATCCCCTGAATCTAAAATAAAAGTTGAAATTATAAAACAAAAAAACTAGATATCCACATACAAAATAATGAAGTTGGACCTTCATCTTACACCAGGTATTAGTCTGTTAGGGCTGCCATAATAAAATACCATAGACTGGATGGCTTATACAACAAAAATTTATTTTTTACAGTTCTGGAGGATGGGAAGTCCAAGATTTTAAGGTACTGGTCAAGTAGGTTTTATTCTGAAGCTTCTTCTCTTGGCTTTTAGGCAGCTGCTACATTGCTGTTTGCTTACGTGATTTCTTCTTTGTGTGAATGTAGGGAGAAAGAGCAAGATCTCTGGTGTCTCACCTTATAAAGGCACTAATTCTACTAGACCAGAGCCCCATCCTTTTGACCTCATTGAACCTCAATGACTTCCTTAGAGGTTCCATCTCCAAACACACACACTAGGGGTTAGGGCTTCAGCATCTGAATTTGGTGCTAAGTGGGACAGAAACATTCAGTCTATAACACACCATATACATAAATTAACTCAAAATGGGTTAAAGATCTAAATGTAAGACTCAAAGATATAAAACTCCTGGAATAAAACATAAGAAAAGCATCGTAGCATTTGACTTGGCAATGATTTCTTGGCTATGACACCAAACGCACATGCAACCAAAAGTACGAACAAACTAAGTACAAATACATATAAATAAATAACATAAACTACATCAAACTTAAAGACTTGTGCATCGAAAGCCACAATCAACAGATTGAAAAGGCAACTTGCCAGGCACAGTGGCTCACGTCTGTAATCCCAGCATTTTGGGAGGCCAAGGCAGGTGGATCATTTGAGCCCAGGAGTTCCAGACCAGCCTGGGCAACATAAGGAAACCCTATCTCTACAAAAAATTTTAAAAATTGAGTTGGTAGCAGTGGTGCACACCTGTAGTTCCAGCTGTTTGGGAGGCTGAAGTGGGAGGATCACTTCAGCCCAGGAGGTTGAGGCTGCAGTGAACCATGAATGATTATGCCACTGCACTCCAGTCTGGGTGACAGAGGGAAGCCCTGTCTCAAAAAAAAAAAAAAAAAAAAAAAGAGAGAAGAAGAAAGAGGAAGAAATGTAGATGTATATGTGGGGAAATGTCCACAATCTTTAGTGTAAAAAAGCAATGTATAGAATAATACGTTTACTACAATCACATTTTTGTTTAAAAACTAAAATAGGGCCAGGCGTGGTGGCTCACACCTATAATCCCAGCACTTTGGGAGGCCGAGACGGGTGGATCACGAGGTCAAGAGATTGAGACCATCCTGGCCAACATGGTAAAACCCCGTCTCTACTAAAAATACAAAAATTAGCCGGGCATGGTGGCATGCGCCTGTAGTGCCAGCTACTCAGGAGACTGAGGCTGGAGAATCACTTAAACCCAGAAGTGGAGGTTGCAGTGAGCCAAGATCAGGCCACTACACTCCAGCCTGGCAACAGAGCAAGACTCTGTCTCAAAATAATAATAATAATAATAATTTTAAAACTAAAATAAATGAATATATCTTACAGAGATACACAGAGAGGAAGAGAAAGTATAAAAATTTTTTTTAATATTTTTTAAATCTGGAAACATAATGAACTATTGCCCCTTAACATAAACTCTAATGAGTAGAATTAGAAAAGAAAAACTTTCACTTCTTACTTTACATACTTTGCAATGAGAAAATAAAATTGTACTCTCACTCAATACTAATAAATCTCCATTTTTACACCGGAAGTTCTAAATTCGGCTACATAATGGTACGAAATTTAATTTTAATGAAGGCAACGTTGTATTATGACTTTGAATCAGAAAGTTCTGCATTCAAATCTCAAATTTGCTCCTGACTCCTTGGATAAATTAGCTTACTATCACTGAGCCTCAGTTTTGTCCATCTATAACAAGGGGTTAATAAGAGCTACTTCGTAGGGGCCAGGCGCCGTGGCTCACACCTGTAATCCCAGCACTTTGGGAGGCCAAGGCTGGTGGATTACCTGAGGTCAGGAGTTCGAGGCCAGCCTGGCCAACATGGCAAAACCCCATCTCTATTAAAAATACAAGAATTAGCCAGGTGTGGTGGCGGTCACCTGTAATCCCAGCTACTCTGGAGGCTGAGGCAGGAGATCGCTTGAACCTAGGAGGCGGAGAGGTTGCAGTGAGGCAAGATCACGCCACTGCACTCCAGCCTGGTGACAGAGCAATACTCCATCTCAAAAAACAAGAAGAATCCTAATTTGTTAGAGTAAGATAATTGAATATAAGTGAATGTAAGATAATTGAATATAACCCTACTTCACAGAGTTGTTGGGAAGAGCAAATGCTTAATAAATAAAGATTATATTTTTTAGTCACTTTCATATTTCCAAGGCCTGCCATGTTGTAAGCAATCAAGTATTAATTATAATCAGTTAATAATGCATTTAATCACTGTTTACTAATTGCTTACAATATGCCAGGGCTGTATAGTATACAGGTGACTGAAACACAGCCTCTGCCCTCCAAGAAAGCACAGTCTAGTGAGGTGCAACATCTCAGTTCCCTCATCACAGGTCGCCAGACACGGCAGAGATACCCCCACCTTCACTCCTTGCTGATATCCTCAAAAGACTCTGAGAAGGTGGCAATGTTATTATAAATTTATAGAAGTATCCAGCTTATGGGCTAATTCTCAATGGGCTTAGAACTACTTTAATGCCTGAATTTGCTTACCCAAAATATAAGCAAACTTGAATCATTTCCTCTGAAAAATCCTCAACTAGCTCATCAGTAGATGTGCAATTTCTATTGGATGGGTTGTGTTCAAGCCACCATGTGTAAAATAAATTCTGCAGCATCACTTCTCATTCTGTTCTTTTTCTTCAGTTTGCAAACTTAATTTATTCACAACTGCTGAAAGTGTTACTGCAGTGATTATTTTAAATCTGAATTCCTTCAATAATGAGAAATGCGCAGATATACATCTCTTGGTTCCCCCTCTGCCTTCCCTGTCAGTCCTTGTGTGCCTCCTCTGTAGATTCCCCCTGATGCTGGAGGGCCTGGGACTCAGTCCTTCCACCTCCTCTCTATCTGCACACGTTCCCTTGGTGATCGCTTTTACCTTGTTGCTTTGGCTTTAAACAACATCTGTCACCTGATGAGTTACAAATTTGTATCTCTAGCCTAGACCTCTTTTCTGCTCAGCATGCCTACTTCAAAGTCAAAATCCAAACTTAATTCCCGATCTTGCTTCCAAAACCTCATCCACCCACTGCCTTCCCTTCAAAGTTGTTGGCGACTCCACCTTTCCAGTGGCTCAAGACAAACCTCTTCCTCTCATAACCATATCCAAACTGTCAGCAGATCTTGTTGGCTATAGCTTCAAAATGCACCCAGAATTTGCTAACATTCCTTAAACCTCCACTGCCACCACCCTGATCCAAGCCACCATCACCTCTCACCCAGAGTACGGCAATAATTGATCATATCATTCATTGGCTCAAAATCTTGTAATGACTTTCTATTTCATTTAGACCAGCAGCCAAAATTCCTACAATGACTAACAGAGCCAAACGTCTTTCCCCCAGCCTCTCGATCTTGTTTTCTGTATCTGTCTCTAGGACCTCTGACTACGCTGTTCTTCCAGCTGTATCTGAAATACACAGAGGGGTTCCTGCTTTAGGTTGTTCTACTGGCTGCTCTCATTGCTTGGATGACTCTTTTAATTAATAATATTCACATGACTCCTCATCTCCCTCAAGTACTTACTCAATGTCGCCTTCTTAATAAGCCTTATGCTCACCACATCATCTAAATTTCAATCTCCTCTTTACCTCAGTATTCCTGATCCTCCTTAACGAGTTTTACTTTTCTTATATAGTGCATGCTAGCATGCCGTAAATTTTCTTATTTATTATATTTTGTTATTTATTATCTGTCTCTGTCTGCAAGAAGGTAAGCTTGGGGATATGGGAAGAAAGAGTATATTAGTCAAGGGTTACAGAAACACAGACCAATAGAATATAGATATAAACACGGAAACAAAAGGACATTTATATATATATGCACCCAGAATTTGATCACATTCCTTATATATATGTTTAGATAGATTTAGATATATTCCTATAGATATATATTTGGAGAGTAAAGTGTAGATTTTCTTTCTTTTCTTTCTTTTTTTTGAGACAGAGTCTTACTCCGTCACCCAGGCTGGAGTGCAGTGGTGTGATCTTGGCTCACTGAAACATCCGTCTCCCAGGGTCAAGCAATTCTGCTGCCTCAGCCTCTGGAGTAGCTGGAACTACAGGTGCCCGCCACCATGCCCAGCTAATTTTTGTATTTTTAGTAGAGATGGGGTTTCACCAGTTTGGCCAGGCTAGTCTTGAACTCCTGACCTCAGGTGATCCACCCACCTCGGCCCCCATAGTGCTGGCATTACAGGTGTGAACCACCGCGCCTGGCTTAAAGTGCAAATTTCTTACATGCGTATATTGCATAGTGGTGAAATCTGGGCTTTTAATGTACCCGTTACCCAAATAGTCAACATTATACCCAATAGGTAATTTTTGAACCCTCACTACTCTCCCATCCTCCCACCTTTTGTTGTCCCTGATGTCTATTACTCCATTCTGAATGTTCACTTGTGCCTATTGCTTATCTCTCACCTATAAGTGAGAACACACAGTATTTGTCTTTCTGTTTGTCAGTTAGTTCGCGTAGGATAATGGCTTCCAGTTCCACCCATGTTGCTGCAAAAGACGTGATTTCATTCTTTTTTATGGGCTAAGTAGTCCATGACATACACATACCACATTTTTAAATCCAATTATCCATTGATGGACACTTAGGTTAAATTCCTTATCTTTGCTATTGTGATCATTGCTGTGATAAACATATGAGTATAGGCATCTTTTTGATATAATGATTTTTAAAGGAGATTTACTATAAGAAATTGACTTAGGGGATTATGGAGATGGAGAAATTCCATGATCTACTGTCTGCAAGCTGGAGATCCAGGAAAGCTGATGGTATAATTCCATTCAAGTCCGAAGACCTGAGAACCAGGAGAGTCAGTGACGTAAACTGCAGTCTGAGGGCATGATATTGTTTGGATGTTGTCCCCTCTAAATCCCATGTTGAATTGTAATCCCCAATGTTGGAGGTGGGGCCTGGTTGGGGGGTGATTGGATCATGGGGTGAATTTCTTGTGAATGGTTTAGCACCATCCCCTTGGTGCTGTCCTCGTGATAGCGAGTAGGTTCTCATGAAGTCTGACAGTTTAAAAGTGTGTGGTATCTTCCCCCTCACTCTCTTGTTCCTGCTTTCACCGTGTGAAGTGTCTGTTTCCATTTCACCTTCTGCCATGAGTCAAAGCTCCCTGAGGCGTCCCTGGAAGCTGAACAGCTGCTGGTGCCATGCTTGGGGCAGCCTGAAGAAGCATAAGCTACTTAAACCTCTTTTCTTTATAAATTACCGGCTCATGTCTATAATCCCAGCACTTTAGGAGGCCAAGGAGGGTGGATCTCTTGAGCTCAGGAGTTCAAGACCAGCCTGGACAACATAACAAACCCCATCCCCACAAAAATTAGCTGGGTATGATGGCACGTGCCTGTAATCCCAGCTACTCAAGAGGCTGAGGTGGGAGGATCGCTTGAGTCCAGGAGTTCAAGACTGCAGTGAGCCAAGATCGCGCCACTGCACTCCAGCCTGGGCAACAGAGCAAGCCCCTGTCTCAAAAAAATAAAAAATAAATAAAATAAACATAAACATAAACATAAATTAGCCAGTCTCAGGGATTTTTTTAATAGCAATGGAAAGAAAGAACAGTGTAATATAGGGCAGAAGAATATCTGAGATGAGAGCTCCAGCTCAAGTAGCGAGGCAGGAAAAATGGGAGGAATTCCTCCTTCCTTAGCCTTTTGTTCTATGCACCCCCTCAGCAGGTTGAATGATTCCCACTCACATGGGGAAGGCCACCTGCTTAACTGAGTCCAATTCAAATGCTGATCTCACCCAGAAACACCCTGACAGATACACCCAGAAATAATGTTTCATCTGGGCCCCATGGCCCACTCAAGTTGACACAAAAAATGAACCATCACAAGAGGCAGTGATCTTTGTCAGTTTTATTCACTGATGTATCCCAAGCATCTAAAACAGTCTGAAGCATGGTGTGTGCTCAGTAAGAATTGCTGAATGAATGAGCGAATGAATGATTGAAGATAAGCGGTGCTAATTGACATCAGGACTAATAATATAAATGGACAGTATGTGCAATCAAAGTAGATAGAAGTAAAATTTCAAAGCCATAAGGTGCTTTAAGACTCACCCAACACAACCCGTTTAAAACATTTAGAAAACAGAACCAGAGAAATAAAATGATTTATGAGAGATCATTCTGCAAACTAGTGGCAAAGAGTAAAGAGAATCTGAGCCTTTTAATTTAGTAGTTTTCCTCAGCTCTTCACTAGTTCTCTTGCCTAGGGAATGCTTTAGCCTAGACTTCTTGAGGTTCCAGAGGACAGTCATAATTACATTTTAAGGGTGTTTAACTTATTTTTTTCTTTTTCTTTTTTTTTTTTTTTTTGGACAAAGTCTCTCTCTGTCAAGGCAGGAGTACAGTGGTGCTATCTCAGCTCTCTGCAATCTCCACCTCCCAGTTTCAAGCAATTATCCTGCCTCAGCCCCCTGAGTAGCTGCGATTACAGACGCGCCACCATGCCTGGCTAATTTTTAAATTTTTAGTAGAGACGGGATTTCGCCATGTTGGCCAGGCTTGTTTTGAACTCCTGGGCTCAAGTGATCTGCCCGCCTCGGCCTCCCAAAGTGCTGGAATTACAGGCACGAGTCATCGCACCTGGTCTGTTTAACTTACTTATTTCAGGAAATATTAACTAGTGCCTAAGAAATGGTATCTTGATAGCTCACACACTAGGCCCAGGGACCCCAGAACAGACTGAGATGGGTTACCAGACCAAGTGACAATGCCCCTCAGGCTTATGGATCCCAGTCTGTGGACAGTGGGCTCCCAAAATCTATCACCAGTTGTCTTGAGCACCCAGCCCTCTACAGCTTTCTCTGTCTTTATATGTGACATGTTTCTCACATGCCATGAATTTTAACATCAATCTCAGTGCTCTTTCTGCTCATTATCTTAGTGCGTCCTAGTTCAGAGGCAGTTCACACCTTACAAAAGATGTCATTAGCCTTTGCGATATTGGACCAAAACATTACCTAGGAAGAAACGAGTGCTCACTAGTCTCCTCCCAATGGACAAACGTCCTCTTATCCTTGCTCTGTCTCCTTTCACTAGGTGTAATCCTCTTCCTAGCCAGCAGGAAAAGTTACGTTAGTGAGCACCCAAGTCTTCTTATAACCGAAGTTAATTTCTACTTTTTCCAAATGGCGAATTTACATTCTTTTTTCTGAATTCTTTTTTATTGTAGAGGAAGAACATGAAATAAAGGGAAGAGAGAAGAAAAGGAAAAAGTCTGAAGAGAAGAAAAATTGCTCGGAGGAAGAGCATAGAATTGAAGCTATGATCTCATAGCCACCAATATTTCTCGCTAAGAAGACAGAGAAAGCAATCCATGGGAGTTACTTATCCACAGTAAACAAGAAGCGGGGATAATGACGAAAGTTAAAATCACTTACTGATTAAACACGATGATAATAACCATTAATAAACGCAATACTTGGGAAAGGTACTTCACAACATTTCTGGGACTCAGCATTATCCAAAATATCTATTCAGAGCTATACACCATTCTAGCTGCAATGGATTGTACCAAAAAAAAAAAAAAAGGCCAAAGTGGTTACAATAATAAAATAGAACACAGAGAAAGAAGAAAACTACATGTGTTACAATTTGGTAAGGTACAACAACAAAAAATAAATTTTAATCACTTTTTTTTGGTCCTGCAACACACATGATAATTTATGTCTTCATTCTCCTAACAAATGATAATGAAAAGCTATAAGTAACTGTGCTATTGCTTCTGTATCTGAAATAAGTGAAAGAGGGGGGAAAACACTATATATTTTTAAAGCTTTACAGCAGAAATTCTGAAAGACTTACGTTCAATTTAAACATTAGCATTGCCTCAGTAGGCTTTAAAACACAAATGTCTACGTTTTCTGAAGCAATATGGTTTACAAAGACATGAGTTTTTGTAAATCTCTGGTCCCAATACTATGTAAATCCTTAATGTGTATGCATCCAGGAAAAATTGTCATTCTGTGTCCTTTATTCATTCTAAAAGCTGAAAGTTTTC
Source organism: Macaca thibetana thibetana (assembly GCF_024542745.1). Taxonomy (NCBI): domain Eukaryota; kingdom Metazoa; phylum Chordata; class Mammalia; order Primates; family Cercopithecidae; genus Macaca; species Macaca thibetana. Next base: position 25,060,022 of record NC_065582.1, on the reverse strand, counting down.
TGTTATTTATAATTTTTTTTTTTTTAATTTGAGAGAGAGAGAGGGCCTTGCTTTGTCACCGAGGCTGGAGTGCAGTGGTGTAATCACAGCTCACTGCAACCTTGAGCTCCTGGGCTCAGGTGATCCTCTTGCTTCAGTCACCCAAGTACCTGTGACTACAAGCATGTGTCATCACACCCAGCTAATTTTTGTAATTTTTTGTAGAACAAAGGCCTCTCTATGTTGCCTAGGCTGGTCTCAAAATCCTGGACTCAAGCGATCCTCTGCCTCAGCCTCCCAAAGCACTGGGATTATACACATGAGCCACCACGACTGGGCTGTTATTTATAAATCTTACAGACATTAAACCATCACAATCAATGCTGGACAGCATTATAGTGGCAGGAAGGAATCCACGATACAACCAAAGATACCTAATTGCATCTCGTAAGAATCATAGCTCAGGTCTCCATTGCCAGAGTTTCAGTCATGTGAGAGACTCGCTTTATCTGTACATACCACTGCCCTATACTGCTCACTTTCAAGAAAGATTCAATAAAGATGGCTTTCTGCCCACAGAGATAGGCATACTAGTGTAAACAGAATGTTTACAGAGTTAACCAAGTAGTCGCCCAGGTCAGAGTAGTACCAAGAGTAGTACCAGAGTAGTACAAAGTTTAAAAGCGCTCACTAAGTGAAAGAGGACAGAGAATGGACTTCAAAGATTAGCAGATCTGGGTCTGAGTCTGCTCCAACCTTTCCTTATTATATGACCTTGGGCACATTACTTACTTTCTCTGAGCCCTGGTGTTCTCTGAAAAAATGAACATTTAAAAAAATCTTTGCTGGGTTGACGAATGGATGAGAGATAGTATAAGTAAAATGTGTAACAAAGTGCCTAGGATCATTGCTGAATAAGGCTATCTATTATTATTGGAAAGCATTTGGGGACACTTGGACTTTTAAGTTTACTGATAGGGTTTTTCAGAAAAGCAGAAAAATCTACAACATGGTTTCAAATACTTGGATGAGGCTCCATTCACTCCCTTAGCCCATCTTACATATATTCCTGCATTGACTGGAAATGGGAAGCACTTCTCAATTAGGAATCTTGTCAGGTCAGCCGGGCACCATGGGCATGCTTATAGTCCAAGCTACTCGCAAGGCTGAGGCAGGAGGATTGCTTGAGACTGGAAGTTTGAGGCTGCAGGGAGCTACAGCCTGGATGACAGAGAAGACCCTATCTCAAAAAACAAAAACTTTTAAACACCTGTCAAATTAGATGTTAAAGAGTACATGTAAAACAAAATCTCCCTAACATGTTTATGAAATAGCTGCAAAAGGCTGAGCACAGTGGCTCACATCTGAAATCCCAGCACTTTGGGAAGCCGAGGCAGGTGGATCACCTGAGGTCAAGAATTACAGAGCCTGGCCAACATGGTGAAACCTCGTCTCTACTAAAAATACAAAAATTAGCCGGGCATGGTGATCCATGCCTGTAATCCTAGCTACTCAGGAGGCTGAGGCAGGAGAATCGCTCGAACTTGGGGAGCGGAGGTTGCAGTGAGCCAAGACTGCGTCATTGCCCTCCAGCCTGGGCAGCAAGAGCAAAACTCCATCTCAAAAAAAACAAAAGAAAAGAAATAACTGCCAAAAGCCCGGGCTATTATTTTGTTACCCAAAGCATAACCAATCTACCAAAGCAATCCAAAATGCTTCAGAAGGCCGGGCACGGTGGCTCACGCCTATTATCCCAGCACTTTGGGAGGCAGAGTCAGGTGAATCACTTGAGGCCAGGAGTTCAAGACTAGCCTGGTCCACATGGTGAAACTCTGTCTCTAAAAATACAAAAATTAGCTGGGCGTAGTAGCACGTGCCTGTAGTCCCAGCTACTCGGGAGACTGAGGCACAAGAATTGCTTGAATCCAGGAGGCAGAGGTTGCAGTGAGCAGAGATTGTGCCATTATACTCCAGCATGGGCTAAAAAAAAAAAAAAAAAGTGCTTCAAAAGCAACTGTACTGCTCATAATTATGTATAACAGAGACATACTGAACATAAGATTTCTGCCATTCATGTCTGCCTATAAGGATAGACAAACTATCTCAGATAAAAGCTGAGATATTTCTTCAACGGTATTCTCATCGAGCATAAAATATTTTTTTCAATGTAGTAACAAACTTACCATCTTTTACTTTAAGTGTTCTATCATTTTTGATTTGCATTCAGAGTAATAGTAAATTGAGTGAGAAAGTTCTGAGTTTTTCAGAAACTGGAAGGTGTAGGAATTTTCTTAAGAAATCGTGTTCTCATAGCAACCCATCCCGGTTTCTTGATGAAGGAGTTTGGATAAGTATATGAAGTTTGGAGTGTTTATTACAACTCTCAGACCTTTTGAAATTTACCCATCACAAATACCTTCTGTTTTTATGTGTGCAGTTAATATAGATTTAAATATATACTTGCCTTCTGAATTTTATTATAGATATACAGATACAGACACCTTATGTTTCTTTCAATAGAAGGATCTAAGAAACAAACATTGTCTTTAAACTCTAATCACACTTAACAAAAAAGTTCTCTAGATCTAATAGCAACTTTCAAGCAGCCACATACTAAATAAAGAAACCTAGCATCTCTCCATAACTTGTCCTTCCATCTCCCAGAAAATCAGCTGTTCTTATTCAAAAGGGGTTTCCATTTTGTGAAGTATTTAAAAGGTAGCAAAGGAGAGTTAATAATTGGAGAAATATGATGGATAAGAATTGCATTTCAAACTTCTACTCTTGACACAGTCAGAGTCCAGCACTGGAGCTAATGGGTCGCTATGCTGTTCACTGAGAGACTAAGAGTCAAACAAACAAACAGAAAGTTTGCTCAGATAAGAGAAAGAGTCCATCAAGGAAAATAAGAAGATAGGGGAGAGAGACTGAAAGAAAGGTATAGTGTTTCCAACAAGTAAACATTTTATTTTGCCTTACAATAGGCAAGAAAACAGTCTATTCTTTGTTATTTTCCATCTGTTAGTATTTTAACTGATAAAAGACTGAAGTACTTTATTTCTCTTTGTTCTGATTTGGGAAGAAAGAATGGGACTTCAGAAGCACTTATTCTTAAGAAAACCTTTGTATTTCAAGCACTCATAACAGTAATGAAATATACAGATGGGTTCGAAATGTTACCTCTATATTTATCAATCCAAATGAAATGATTATTATCTAATGACTGGAAAATAGATGTCAATTTTTCTAAAAGTAAAACCAACAACCCGTTATTTGTGCTACCTGGAAATAGAGAAAGAATAACTAAGGTTCACAAATAATACAAGAGCTGACTTCATTCAGTGGTTTCAAGCTTCTCTCAAGCTTAATCTATTATTTGAAGAGTTAACCAGAAACTAAACCAATCAGCTTAAGTTTTAACTTTTTCTTCTTTCAGCTCTAAGTCCTTGTGGAAAAAGATATTAAAGTATAAGGAAAAGACCCTAAGTCTTGCAGGAAGTAAAAACATGAAGAGAAAAATGTGGAGAGACAAGTAAACTGTGTTTTTCCCCAGTCTCAGAATTTATCCCGCTCTGTATAACCTAGAAGTGACTCAGAGGGCGCAACCTGTGTGTCTAGCCTGGACCCCACGTGCTCTGCTACTGGGCTTGAGTCATTAATCTTCTGGCCACCGATTTTTCTCTCAAAAATTACATGAGCTTCCCCCATCAACAAATATCTTTAGTGCTCTATCCATTAATTTCCCACCCACTGAATAAAGGTTACAACAACTATTCATGAGGTTAGGTTTGTTTAAAAATACAGTTTACATCAATTAAGTAGGGTACATTAGGGAATTAGAAGGAGAACAGAAAAGGCAACAGTGTGTGCTTCCAACCCAACTTCAGGGGCTGGGACAAGGTGAAATTACAGAGATCACAAACTGAAAATACTAAATAGGAATGACAGGGGCTGGTCCCCACATGTATCACAGCCCACCATTTCCAGAGACACAGCTCTCAGGTTCCAAAGGGACTAGTTGACATCAACTGCAAGATGGTTTTCTAGATCCCACAGCCTTTCTCAACAAGTTTACAAGAGAATTAGCCATGCAGAAAATTATTTGAGTGACTATTTTTTCCATTTTCCCAAGAGTTGTGCATAACTAGTACTATTCTAATTGCACAGGACAGAAATTAACTCATGACATTAATGCCTTAGGGTAGGTGTTGACAAACTAAGAACAGAGCTGCCCACCCGTTTTTGTAAATGTGTGGGGATTTTTTTTGCTTTTGTTTTTTAATTTTGAGTGGAGTCTCACTCTTTTGCCCAGGCTGGAGTGCAGTGGGCTCACTGCAACCTCTGCCTCATGGGTTCAAGCAATCCTCTCACCTCAGCCTCCCAAGTAGCTGGGATTACAAGCATGCACCACCACACCTGGCTAATTTTAGTAGAGATGAAGTTTCACCACGTTGGCCGGGCTGGTCTCGAACACCTGACCTCAAGTAATCCACCCACCTCGGCCTCCCAAAGTGCTGGAATTACAGGTGTGAGCCACCACACCCGGCACCATTTTTGTAAATATGGTTTTGTGGTAACACAGTCATGCTCATTCATTTTTGTATTGACTATGACTTGAAGCTATAATGGCAGAACTGAGTAGATACAGGTATGTCATTGCTTACAATTGCATATAAACTTTGGAAGAGTAAACAAGAAATCAGTATCATTATTTGTTCCTAATGAGGAGAACTAAGGATCTGGGAACAAGTGTGGGAAGGAGACTTTTCCACATACAGCCTTTGGGCATAAGCCACCATGCCCAACCCCAAGTCTCTTCATAGAGGAAAATATTAATACTTTGTCTTGGTTGAATGTATGTTAAATGGAACCAAATTGATTCCTTTAAAAAATTATAGCTGAGAGCAGTGACTCACGACCATGGGCCCAGCACTTTGGGAGGCTGAGACAGGTGGATCACTTGAGTCCACGAGACCGGCCTGGGCAGCCTGGAGAAACCCTGTCTCTATGAAAAATAAAAAAGTTAGCCGGTGACGTGCACCTGTGGTCCTGGCCACTAGTAGGGAGGTGGGGGGCAGTGCTGAGGTGGGAGGATCGCTTAAGCCCAGAAAGTGGAGGTTGCCGTGAGCCGTGATCTTGCCCCACTGCACTCCAGCCTGGGTGACCGAGTGAGACCCTTCTCAAAAAATAAAATATAAAATAAAAATTATAAACAAGGAAAAGTCTTAGTTCATAGATGAAATGATTAGACCTTCTTCTCTGGAGTAATAGAAATCAGTCCTTTTTGGATGAGAACCAGCATCTTTGCAGCCTTAAGCCACCTGAAGCTTAGCTGGCATGAGAAGGTAGTTAGAAAACTCCTCTTTATTACTGAGAAGCAAATTCCAGAGTTCCATCTGCCAGGACTAACTTGGATCTGAGGGGTAGATACCTTTGCTCAAAAATGCAAATTCTTCAGAGCTCGTGGGAGTGGAAGAATAACTACTGAGGTAAAGAAAATGGCATCTCTGTCTCCACAAGCTTCCTCTAGCAGGCCGGGATTTTTTATGGTCAGCCTGTTTGAAGCTCTGCAGAAATGTTCAGCCTAAGAGGTTTCTGTGCTTGGACAAACCCCAGCGTGGATGCCACACACTTGGGGACGAAGGCATTCCTTTCATGTTAGGGGACTTTGGAATTTCCCTCCCTGGGATTTGTATTGTTTTCTCTTCGTGTTGGGATGAGTCCTATCGGTTTTCTTTTGCTAGAATTCCTTAGATCTTACCGTGAGCCTCGTATTCCCTAAGCAGATGTCTTTGGTTAGATTTTTGAAATGCCACCATTACCTTCATTTGATACTGGAGGAACTATATTGGCATCCTGTCTTTGCATTTGGGTAGATTTTACTCCTAAGTGTTCATTGTGAGCAAGACTAAGCGCTTGCCTTACATGGCCTCATGGAGTTCTCCCCACGATGCTATCCTCTTGGAGACTCCATAGCTGCCTCTGCTTCACAGTTAAGGACACTGGGCCTAGAGTGTTTAAGGAATTTGCCCAGTGTCTTGGTACCTCACTTTGGCATGTCTTGGAATATCGATTCATTAAATCTGTTTAACATATGTAAAAAATATAGAGAGATAGAGCTGGGCGCAGTGGCTTACGCCTATAATCTCAGCACTTTGGGAGGTCTAGGCGGGTGGATTACCTGAGTTCAGGAGTTCAAGACCAGCCTGACCAACATAGTGAAACCCTGTCTCTACTAAAAATACAAAAATTAGCCGGGTGTGGTCGCTGGCGCCTGTAATCCCAGCTACTTGGTAGGCTGAGGCAGGGGAATCGCTTGAACCCGGAAGGCGAAGGTTGAAGTAAGTTGAGATCACAACACTGCACTCCAGCCTGGGCAACAAGAGTGAAACTCCATCTCAAAACAAAATAAAACAAAAAATACTTGAGTCTAGGAGTTCAAGACCAGCTTGGACAACATGGTGAAAATCTGTCTCTACTAAAAATACAAAAAATTAGTTGAGTGTGGTGGCACATGCCTATAATCCCAGCTACTCAGGAGTCTGAGATGGGAGAGCCATCTGAGCCTGGAAGGTTTAGGCTACAGTGAGCAGTGATGTGCCACTGCACTACTGCCTGGGCAATGGGAGTGAAAGCCTGTGGAAAAAAGAAAAGGAAGGAAGGAAGGAAGGAAGGAAGGAAGGAAGGAAGGAAGGAAGGAAGGAAGGAAGGAAGGAAGGAAGGAAGGAAGGAAGGAAGGAAGGAAGGAAGGAAGGAAGGAAGGAAGGAAGGAAGGAGGAAGGAGGAAGGAGGAAGGAGGAAGGAGGAAGGAGGAAGGAGAAGCAGCAGCAGCGGAGAAGGAGGAGGAGGAGGAGAGAGGGGGAGGGGAGGGGGAGAGGGAGGGGGAGGGGAGGGGGAGAGGGAGAGGGAGAGGGAGAGGGAGAGGGAGAAGGAGATCCTGCAAAAGTTTTGCTTGAAATAATTAACATGGCCGGGCGCGGTGGCTCAAGCCTGTAATCCCAGCACTTTGGGAGGCCGAGACGGGCGGATCACGAGGTCAGGAGATCGAGTGGAGACCATCCTGGCTAACACGGTGAAACCCCGTCTCTACTAAAATACAAAAAAAAAAAATTAGCCGGGCGCGGTGGCGGGCGCCTGTACTCCCAGCTACTCGGGAGGCTGAGGCAGGAGAATGGCATGAACCCGGGGGGCGGGGCTTGCAGTGAGCTGAGATCCGGCCACTGCACTCCAGCCTGGGCGACAGAGCCAGACTCCGTCTCAAAAAAAAAAAAAAAAGAAATAATTAACAAAGTCCTACCACATGATGTTGGGTTGAATTAGGTCTCAGGCCATTATCATTACAAAGCTTATCCCATTTTTTTTCAAGGAACTTAACATCATATGCTAAGAAATATATTTACTCTTCACCAGGCGCGGTGGCTAACGCCTGTAATCCCAGCACTTTGGGAGGCCAAGGCAGGCAAATCACCTGAGGTCAGGAGTTCAAGACCAGCCTGGCCAACTTGGTGAAATCCTGTCTCTACTAAAAATACAAAAATTAGCTGAGTGTGGTGGTGTGCACCTGTAGTCCCAGCTACTCGGGAGGCTGAGGCAGGAGGATTGCTTGAACTCAGGAGGCAGAGATTGCAGTGAGCCAAGATCACACCACTGCACCCCAGCCTGAGTGACAAGTGAGGCTCTGTCTCAAAAAAAAAGAGTTTTGACCTTATAGTCTTCTATGCACGTTTTTAAAATGTCTAATCCCATCCTGTCATAACTAAATACCTGAGAACTGAATATCAGGAATAGATTTAATTTCTGGTAGTTAGATTTTTTTAAACTTTTATTAAAATTAACACCGTGGCAGCCACCAAAATGAAAATTTGTATTTGCCCTGTCATATGACCCTTCCTAATGGCAAAGGACATCCTAAAATTGTTTCACATCTAAATACAGAAGTTTTCTAAGTAAATTAACTCTGTCCAAGAAAATGCTTAGAGAGCTCTTAAAAGCAATCTGTAAATGGGTCGATGGTTACATCAGAATCACCTGGGAAGCCTTTATAAAACATTAACTCCAGAATCTTGCTCCCCAGTAGTATGATTTAGTAGGTCTAAAGCAGAACCTGGAAGTTTATATTTCTGAAAAGTCCAGGAGGTTGCCACGCTGCCAAATTTAGGAAGCACTGCTTTATACTACTCTTCCTCCCTGAAACATCAACGCAAGACAACATTTGTAGAAGCGCAACATTGCTCCTACGAGACTTCAAAAAGGAGAAGCAAGCTAGAGCTCAGATTACAGAAGACTTTAAAAATTACATTCAGAAACCAAACATTTGAAAACTTGACGTTTATAGGTAAAGTAATCAAACCATTCAGGTTGAAGTAAGAAAAACCTTTCTACCCACATCTAAGATTTCAAATTACCTCTCAGTGAAAAGAAAGGCATTCTCCGAAAAGAGAGAGAGAAAGAGGCTCAGAAAATCATAAATAAGATAAATTTATAGGCGTGGATTTCAGTCTGTAGATCTCAGACCACAAATTTGTGTTTACAAGAGAAGCATTGAAAATTTTAACCTCAGGGGTTTTGCCTTGGGGATTTTCTGCCTCCTCCTCACTTCACTGGAAATGTTCCATGAGTGATTTTAGGACCTCATGCAGTTGCAAGGTTTTTTGAGGGGTCTGAGAACTTGAATGAGTATCTCATAACAATGTCCAGGCTCAATGAAAGAATTAACAACTCATCTAACATATGGCACAAGTGATTCAAATTACTCCTTGGGGGTCACAGGCAAAGGAGGGGCCCCTGTACATAGAGGCCCCAGGGTGGCTGCTATGAAGAATAAACCAACATCTTTTTTTAAAAAAGGACTTAAGATTGTCCCTGTCATTTGCCTTACAGGTCCTCAGACTTGTGTGATTTTCTGCAAAAAACAGGAGGAGAGGAGGGAATAAAATAATGTGCATTCCAGGCCAGGTGTGGTAGTTCACTCCTATAATCACATCACCTTGGGAGACTGAGGTGTGAGGATTGCTGGAGTCCAGAAGTTCAAGACCAGCCTGGGCAAGGGTGAAACCCCATCTCTGTATTAAAAAAAAAGAAGAAGAAGAAGAAGAAGACTGTGTGAATTCCAAAATAACAAAAAGTGAAAAAAAAAATAACAAAAAAGATTACATTTTGAACAGATATATTTTAAATAAAAGCCGGGAAAAGACGGAATGACCTTGGAGTTTTCTGGAAAGAAAGAGAACATGTTTACTTGTCCCTTTGTCAGTCTAAGTCCTGGAATTAGTTCTGTGTAGGAAACTCAAAGCTCTTCTTAGAAGCCCACAGCAAACATTTTTTATCAAGAAGAAAAATCCTTTGCACTTAGGAAAAAAATACAAAAGCCAAAGTACTTTGTTGTCATTGCACTCTTGTTGCAGTTTAAATAATATAACTCTAAATAGTTTAAACCATATGGAGAACACATTTCAGAAACCTGTAGATCAAATTATACAGGCTTCTCAGCTTTGAGCTTTCATTAGTGCTATGGGTCAACTAGGAGTAATTTCACCAGTTACATCACAGCATCATCATGTAAGGAAAGAATTCGGGGGGGGAAATATCTGTAATTTTGATTAAGTATCCAATTAAATCTCTTGCTATACATACCAAAATATATCTTCCCTGGCCTAATCACTTAAGAAATTTAAAATTAACTGTCTAAAAACAAAGTCTTCATTCATCTTCATTTTGCAGTATATGTTGTTGGACATTAAATGATTTCAGTTGGATTTTTTTTTTCAGTTTTCCTAAAATGAATTATAACATTTTGCCATTTGTACATCAGAGATGAGAAACTTTGTATTAAAAACTGGGCTTCATTCCATATACCAAAAGAAAATATCAATATTATTCCCACTTTATCTTCAGTATTTCCTCCATTCCTCATCAAATTACTTTCCTTTGTCTTTTCCCTTTTTTTGAGATGGAGTCTTCTCCGTCACCCAGGCTGGAGTGCAGTGGCACAATCTCGGCTCACTGCAACCTCTGCTTCCCGGGTTCAAGCAATTCTCCTGTCTCAGACTCCTTAGTAGCTGGGATTACAGGCGCACGCCACCACGCCCGGCTAATTTGTTGTATGTTTAGTAGAGACGGGGTCTCACCGTGTTAGCCAGGATGGTCTTGATCTCCTGACCTCAGGTGATCCACCCGCCTTGGCCTCCCAAACTGCTGAGATTACAGGCATGAGCCACCGCGCCCAGCCATCCTTTGTCTTTTCATGAAACTGTATACAAAGAACCTTGGAGAACTGAAGCCTCTGCGTTTCTTCCCTGTACCACCACCACCTGAGCCCCGGCGACAACTGTCACTCACTAACATGTGGGAAGGAGCCTCCCAGTCTCAATGGCTCTCCTCCATGTGTTCTCCACAATGGAGCTAGAGTGTACTGTTCAAAAATTTGCTCATTACTCACAGGACTCCCAGTCATCCCATCTACCTCCCAACCTTCCCTATCCCACAACAGACACACCCTAAAACTCTCCAGTCTTTCCACTGTAGTTATGATGAAGTTAAAACTCCTTAATTTCTCCAGAAGGCTGTGCAAAATCTGGTGCCTGTGAGGGCTCCTGCCCGCATCTCAGACTGTGCCCGCCTTCACACCCAATCTTGGTCCCATTGATCATCTTTATTAAGTTCCTGGCATTCTCTAGGCTCTTTCACCTTTCAGCCTGCACTACTTTGTGCCTAAAATGCTCTTTCCTCCCTCGGTCAGGCTGACTCATCCTTTGTGGCACTTTTCTACAGATGTCAATGCTCTGTGTTTTGAATAAATCTCTAGCGGATTCTATTTGGATGTCTTCTTGATAGGTTTGTCTTAATGAATGCTTCACTTCTGTTCCACTAACTATAATGGTACTTTCATGTTGGTATGAAACATGATTGCATTCAAAATACTTTTTTTAAATTCTGATTTTGAAGAAATGAGATGAGACTCCATATGGATAAAAATAAAAATAAAGGCCGGGCGCGGTGGCTCAAGCCTGTAATCCCAGCACTTTGGGAGGCCGAGACGGGCGGATCACGAGGTCAGGAGATCGAGACCAGCCTGGCTAACACGGTGAAACCCCGTCTCTACTAAAAAATACAAAAAACTAGCTGGGTGAGGTGGCGGGCGCCTGTAGTCCCAGCTACTCGGGAGGCTGAGGCAGGAGAATGGCGTAAACCCGGGAGGCGGAGCTTGCAGTGAGGTGAGATCCGGCCACTGCACTCCAGCCTGGGCGACAGAGCGAGACTCCGTCTCAAAAAAAAAATAAAAATAAAAAATAAAAATAAAAAATAAAAATAAAGCTAGTGTTCACATGCAGCATGTTTTTAACTTCTAATACACCTAAACCTCTGTGTCCCATAAAGGAGCAGAAACATGAACTCAAAGTGAGACTCAGGTAGGGAAAACATCTGCCACTCATATGCTTGAATGAAGAAATGTGGATAACCTGCAAGTGTGTGAAGGCTTATCTGAGCAGTCTTGTGAAATCTGTGATTTCCCTTCACCACAGTTAAATGGACCCCAATTAGGAAATGGGCCCAATTAGGAAACGAATCTCACACTATTTAATCTCTTGAATTGGAAGTAACATGTAAAGAAAGCAAGTCCACCATTAACCTGAATCTTGAAAGTCAGGTGTGCTCATCAATATCAAGGTGGAAGAAGTTCTTTCTCTTCCACCGAATCTGAAGAATGAAGTCCTGAAGTTTTCCAAGAGCTAACACATTTGTAAAAGGCCCTCTGATGACTTATCAGTGTTTACTTGTCTTTGTTAGTTGATGATGGTGGCAGGGGACAGTAGTTAGATAAACTCCATATCATTGTTTTAGTGTCTCTTAAGTGAGTGGCAAAGGGTCTGGGAATGCAGATCAATAGAATCTACATTTTTCCTCAGTGATTTAAGAAAGACTGTTTAAAGTGTCTATAGAGATCAGAAGTAAATTGATGAGTAAATGTATTGAGTACTTCTGGGTACTGTTTTGGGATCATATCTTGAAATAGATCAAATCATGAAACTGGTAGTGACATTTTCACATTCATTTGTTTGACTTGTATGAACGGACGGTGATGATTTATTTCTTCTTTGAAAGCATAATGATAAATATAACTTAAATAAAACATTAAAAGCTGGGTGTATCTGGACCTAGGAACACATTCTGTTTTAACTTTAGCACAAAATCAAAGGTTATTCTGTCAGGATCAGAAGATGCACAATAAATGTCACCAGATTATACACATAATCTAGTAACACACAAAGCTAGAATATCATGTAGCTTACTAAGAAAAATTGAAATTTCTTTTTAATTTCCAGGCTTTGATGATTTACCAAATAAACCATTGTGCTCTCTTTTAATATGAAAAATTTTCATTTTAAAGTAGATTTGTACAAATTTATGAGCAAAAATGAAAGATTGTAAAGTTAAGTTTGATAAATGATACCCCAATAATTAAAATCAACAACCCCTGGAATAAAATGTCACACAGTTAATGAAAATAATAGCATAGCATTCAGACATAGCAGATGAAACCACACATGCAATTAGGTCTTAAACTGAGCTACATGTATCTCGGCTCAGCTTGGAACCATTTGTGAATTTTGTTTTTTTTTTCTTTTTTTTGAGACAGAGTCTCACTCTGTTGCCTAGGCTGGAGTGCAGTAGTGCGATCTTGTCTCGCTCCAATCTCTGCCTCCCTCCAATCTCTGCCTCCCAGGTTCAAGCAATTCTCCTGCTTCAGCCTCCCAAGTAGCTGGAATTACAGACACGTGCCTCCACACTAGCTACTTTTTTATTTTTAGTAGAGATGGGGGCTTCACCATATTGACCAGGCCGGTCTCAAACTCCTGACCTCAAGTGATGCACACACCTTGGCCTCCCAATGTTCTGGGATTACAGGCGTGAGTCACTGCACCTGGCCTGAGTTTTCGGTAACATAAAGGAAAGATCTATTAAAATGTTGTTGTTGGCCAGGCGCGGTGGCTCAAGCCTGTAATCCCAGCACTTTGGGAGGCCGAGACGGGCGGATCACGAGGTCAGGAGATCGAGACCATCCTGGCTAACACGGTGAAACCCCGTCTCTACTAAAAATACAAAAAACTAGCCGGGCGAGGTGGCGGGTGCCTGTAGTCCCAGCTACTCAGGAGGCTGAGGCAGGAGAATGGCGCGAACCCGGGAGGCGGAGCTTGCAGTGAGCTGAGATCCGGCCACTGCACTCCAGCCCGGGCTACAGAGCAAGACTCCGTCTCAAAAAAAAAAAAAAAAAAAAAATGTTGTTGTTAATATTATGTGCTGCAATGACCGAGTAATTCCAAAGACATTTTTTATAATGACTTTGAGATACAGATAAATTAAAAACTTTTATAATATCAACAATTAATCATTTCTAATAAGTCCAGGATTAACTATATTACCTACCATTTCAGGCTACTATATGCTAAACCATACTGTCATTTTACTGTTTCATTTTGCAAGGCCTTAAAGTGAGAGACAGGAAAACATTATATGTGATGTGGAATTGTGTCATGGCTCAGTGAAGGGAGAAGACTTTGTATTACTTATATATGATGCCTTTTGGGAAAAGTAAAATATGAAATATTCTCTATATTTTATTTGGCTGTATAGTAATTTTTATTAAATAAAAACATACAATTTTTAAAGATATTAATCATAAAGTAATAGATGATACATACATACATGTAACTTAACCTGTATATCAATTGCCAAAGTATTTTCTGGTTTGGTACTTTAAAAACTTGCGTTGGCTGGGTAGAGTGGCTCCCACCTATAATCCCAACACTTTGGGAGGCCAAAGTGAAAGGATCGCTTGAGCCCAGGAGTTCGATGCTGCAGTGAGCTATCATCAGGCCATTTGCACTATATCCTGGGCAACACAGCAAGACCCTGTCTCTAAGGTATAAATAAATAAAATACTATAAATATTATTTGTATTTATTCAATAAAATGTAAATGAACACGTATAAACATCAACCAGGCAGAGTTTTGTCCATAGGTAATATACAAACAAGCTATAATTCCTGGTTTCCAGTGTTTTTGTTTTTTATTTTTTGTTTTGCGACAGAGTCTCACTCTGTTGCCCAGGCTGGAGTGCAGTGGTGCGATCTCAGCTCACTGCAGTCTCTGCCTCCTGGGTTCAAGCGAGTCAAGTAGCTGGGATTACAAAAGCGCGCCACCACACCTGGCTAATTTTTGTACTTTTAGTGGAGACGGGGTTTTGCCATTTGGCCAGGCTGGTCTCGAACTCCTGACCTCAAGTGATCTGCTCGCCTCAGTCTCCCAAAGTGCTGGGATTAAAGGCGTGAGCCACCGCGCTCGGCTCCAGTGTGTTCTAGTAAAGCTAATCATTTTCCTGTCACTTTATTCTGTCTCATGATAGATGCCTAATATCAGGTAACACTGCATATGTCATCTCATATTATGCTTTAAGCCCATAAAGGACATGGTTCATACTTGAAACCTATACAGCAACAATTCTGACATGAATTCAGTGCACATTCATGAAAAAAAGGTTAAAAATCTGCAATTTCCCAATATTTGTACAGGCTCCATAAAATGTACTAAAAGACCTCTCAGTTTTTCTCTGCGATTTCTCCAGTGTATGAGTAAATCTGTTCGAGTTAGGTTTGGGGAGAGGAGTTACATTAGTGATATGCCAAATCTAGTAAAAGTAACTGAAGGGATAAGGTAAAATTTCCCAATTTAAATTTAAATTAGGCTGTTTCAAAAGAGGAAATACTGTTTTTGAGGCAGACTGTCCCCTCAAAAAGTGAAAAAATAAGAAATAACCTGATGCATTTAACAGCTTTATTTTCTATCAAGGGAAGACTTCTATAGATGATGAATTATAGATATAAAACACCTCTTATGTAAAAGGGACTACTTTTCCAAATATGAGGTTGCACATGGGCCTTCAGAGACTGCTTTTTTTTCTGGGAAAGCATGTTCCTTTCCAAAATGGTAACATTCTCAAGACCATTTTTTTAATACTGTATTTTAAAACTAAGTTCAGATTCATATCCCTTATCATAATTCCAACACCCAAAATTCTGAAAATCAAGTTTCCTCTGCATTCATAAGGTATGAAAACCTTGCCAAATTTGATAATAAAATCTCATTTGAACTAATAAAGCTATTTATAACCTTTTTTCCTCTGATATTTTACAAGACAATCATCAAAGGAGATCTACAGTATAGTATGTGGTTAAGCATCTTGAGTCAATCCTAGCTTTGTTACTGTCTTTAAGACCATGGACAAGTTATTCAACATCTCTCAGCCCATCTTGTTTCATCATGGGAAAGGTAATGGTCTTAATTCAAGCTAGCTCCTACTCCTACCATTACTGTTGGGAAGTTTAAAAGCTACAGTGTATATAAAGCACAGTGACTAGCCCATAAGAAAAAAAAAATCAGTAAATGGCAGCCATTAGCAGTATCCATCCTATAAAAATCTTGATAGGTTTTCTATGCCCCATTGTTTAAATTTTGTCTCCAAGGCAATTTTGTTTGTGTTACTTAAATTTTGTATTATTTCCATACAAAAAAAAAAAAAAACACAGAAAAATAAAATCCTTATTGCATTTTATTCTCCAATTCATGATGGCTTTTTCTGCTTTAAAACTGTTTCTTCATTCCAGTATTGAACAAACGTTCTTCCAAATATGCCTTTACCCATTTTTATGCATAGTAAATACACAGAATGACTTCTGAGGATAATTCAAAATGCCAAAGAATTTGAACTCCTTTTCCCATTCCCAGACACTGTGAGCAGTGAATAAAGCTTTTATTTTACCTTTTATTAAGTAATATTACTACTAAGACCGGGAAATACAAAAACAGCTGAAAAGCATGTGGAAATGAACCATGCAGGCAACAGCCCTGAGCACCAGTATTAATCTCAGTCACACTCAGTTCTGTTCAGTAGGCAAGAAAACCAGGCAGAAGAGGTGACGTAGAGCTGCACTTTATTTAGAAGAAGACAATACTATTCCAAGGACTAGGGTGCTCAGTGCCTTTTAGACAGCTACATTGTAGATTACATGACAGGAAGAGAAAGGAACAATGTACCTTTTTAACTAGCTTGCAAACTTCCCAGGCTAAACCCTAGGAATGTGTTTTTATGGAAGCTGCGATCATTCCACAGGAGATGGCCACAGCTATGTTTACTTTTGGCTGTTTTCATGCCTTCCCAACAGTTTTTTTGTCATCATGAATACTGGCGGTTATTCATATCAAAAATAAGCGTGCCTCAGAGTCAGAGAAAACTATGCCAAAGGGGTTTAGAAGAAAATTAAAAAAAAAAAAAAAAAAAAAAAAAGTACCTATGACGCACATTAGCGAGAAACCAGATGCCCCTTTTTAAAAGAAGTACATACAAATTACATGAGGTAACCATTCTAAAATATAAGACCACTGAGAACATTCAGGAATTTTCACTGTCACAGGCTGATGATGGCAAACTTAGTAACATTGAATGAAATCAGTTGATTTCATTTGGCTTTCTACAGTTATTTTGGGCATCATGCTTTTTTTTTTAATGGAAGGGAAGGAAGCTTTGATTTGTAAGAATTGCCTTTCTTACAAATCTACCTGGCAAGTTATTAGTATGGCCTCACCCAAACCAGCTATAGCCAATCATTGGGTTGATGGACCAATGAACCCTTTTATACTTACTTATATGAAGATAAGTGAAAATATGTAACTTCAGATAGTGACATATTAGTTAATTAGATACATATACATATCAGTATAGTTACATATTATATAGTCCTAAGCACTATAAATGTTCTCTGTGAATCTCCTCTTGCTTAATTAAATGTTAATCATGCCTGAGTTTTGTTGGAAGTCACTCGGCTTGATAAAACGTCATGAGGATGAGACTTCATGGATTAGAACCAAAAGAAAAATTTGAAAATTTACAAGGGGAAAGAAAAAGTACTTCATTTATATTCAAGTTTTCTTCAAATTATTTGTAAGTAGCATATTAGGTCCACCTTTTTTTCCCAAAAAATTTGATGTGTAGTCAAGTCCTAGTTAGCATTCCCTAAAGATAAATACAATATACAAATTTTCCAATTTCTTTCAACTTTCTAGCAATTTCCTTTTATCAACATTTGCCAGCCCAGAGCAAATACATTATTGTATTCATATTATAAAACATATTATGTTATTTATATTATATAAAACATACATTATTTTATTCATATTATAAAACGTATTGTAAAACAATTAGAAACAAAAATCATAAATTTTTAGCAGTCTGTGGTTTCTGCTTTATGAGAGTAAAAATCACACTGGTTGCTCTAATATTTACTCAGAAGAATATATTGTATACATACGGCCACTCTAACATTTTTGTTCTCTAAAATTTGGAATTTTTGTTTGAAATTTTCCTATAAACAAAACGTATAACTGTTTTCATATGAAGACTGCTTCTGTGCACTTTCGATTGTAGCTAAATCAATTGTACTATTGCAGCTGTGGTGTGCAAATGAGGTTTCAATGTCTTCTGTTTTGTCCTGGCTCCCTTACGCTTCAGACCAGAGCCTAGGTTCTGTTTTTTGTTTGTTTTTTTTTTTCCTTCTTTCTTCTTTTTACCCCTAAGTGACAACCCTATCTAAAACTGTCAAATAAATTATCTGGGTTTTTTCACAATAACTAGGGCAAGTATGAATAGCACAAAACCTTTCAGCACAAACTAGCCATTTGTTTCTCATTCAGCTCTATACTGCTTTTACAATACCTTCCTGGATGGGGGTGAAAGAATGGGAGGAATAACAGCAATGAACACAGAGGATTAGCTTACTTTCTTCTGTGTTCATCTTTTATGGGCCCTCCTGATGTTTCCTTGATAGATCGTCTCTATTGTATATCTCTATGTACCTTTAAAAACGAATCTGCGTTTTACAAGCCCACTTCTTGTTCAGAGAATAAGTAAAAAGAAGGGTTTTTTGTGATGTGATAGAAACTTTCTCATTGTAATGAGAATAGGGATGGAATCTAGTTAGGGGTCAAATTTACATCTCCTTTCACCTTCTCTGTGATCCATCTACTTCAAGAAAAAAAAACAACTGAAAGAAGATATATCTGGAAAAGCATCTCTTCACCCCAGTGACCATCTGATAGTTACTTCTAAAGTCAAAAGATTTCAATCAAGCTTTTCTGTGCACACAGGATGTTATATTAATTGAAAGCAGTGACAATATTAATGCTAAGTCACCATAATTCCTTGAAACGAGGACCAGCATTGGCGAGATGTAGCAGGGGAAGGGAAAGACACCCTACACAGAAGTCAAACCACTTTCCTTCACTTTCTGGTTCATTGCCAGGAGAGGGGAAGGAAGAAAGTGCTGTAGGGAGCAAATCGAGTTTTATGTGGGTTTTCTATTGTTGTGTTTCTCCTTTTTACTTTGAGGATATTGCTTTGGAAATACCCTCACTAATGTGCAAACTTAAATGTTTCAGAACAATAATTATATGTCCAAATCAGAAAAAGGAAACTACACAATGGTGTTGACAAAGAGTCTCTCCTGGGCCAAACTCCATTCACGGTCTTCTGAGCTCTTTTTTACTAGGCCCTGATCTGGGGACTTCCGTGTTTGTGAAGCAGACTCATGGTGCACTGGTTGCCAACTTGTCTGAGTCTAGTAAAACAGAACTCCCACGCACACCACAGTTACGTGAAGTGGTTATATTACTTACAGAGAGGCAGCAAGAAAATGCAGAAGGCTATGAGTCCTCCAAGGCTGTGGAAAGCTCCCTTGGACAGATGAAGTCTTGTTTGTGCCTACCCCACTTCCACCACAGCTGAAACTCTGCAAAGCCATCCACCCTGGGTTTTATATCCCAGGGTGTCTTGACACACTAGGCTAATGCGTTAAAGGACATCTTGCTCTGGAGGGCCTGGAACAGAGTCTGGGCTGTTCCGGTCACCTCCTCCTTATCTCAGGATGTTGCACTCCCAGCACATTCTGTAGTTATGCTTGAGAACTGCAGGTAAGAACGAGGATGAAAACTGGGTCAGTCTAAGGCAACTCAGAGAATGACCCTGCAGTATTGGCATCTTCATTGTCCAGTTTTAGCAGAAGTTCTCATTAGTCAGTTTAACCAGAACTTCCCTCCTTCAATATCTGATCACTCTACACACCAAGTTAGGTTTGTTATCCTCCACCAGCCCCCGGGTGATATCTGATCACCCAGGCCTGTCTTCAGCAAGAATCCTGTTAAGTTGGTTTAGCCAGAATCCCCCCTTACCCTTGATGTTCTTGCTTAGTTTCCACCCACTGAATCCCACCTAGCTCTTTGAATACAAATTCTTACTTCTTCCTGTTGTATTAATTGTTGAGCTGGATCTTTCACTCCACTGCAAGACCCCAGAAGAGCTCTGTACACCTATCCTGATAGTCTCTCCTTGAATGAAGTCTTTCTTACTACTTTCAACAAGTGTCATGAATAATTTTTTTCATTCCAAGAAGAACAAATACTAATCCTCCTGAAACTATTCCAAAAAAAAAACTGAAAAGGAGAGAATTCTCCCTAACACATTATATGAGGTCAACATTACCCTGATACCAAAACCAGACAAGGGCACAACAACAACAAAAGAAAAGAAAACTATAGGTCAACATTCCTGATGCAAAATCAGATAAATGCAAAAATCCTAAAGAAAATGCTAGGAAACCAAAACCAACAGCACATCAAAAAGATAATGCACCACAAGCAGGTAGGATGTATACCAGGAATGCAAGAATGGTTCCATATACACAAATCCATAAATGTGATACATCACATCAACTGAATGAAGGACAAAAATGATACGATCATCTCAACAGACACAGAAAAAGCATTCTATGAAATAATTTTTTAGTCTGGGTGTGGTTGCTCATGCCTGTAATTCCAACACTTTGGGAGGGTGAAGTAGGAGGATCACTTGAGACCCAGAGTTTGACACCAGCCTGAGCAACATAGCAAGACACCATCTCTACAAAAAAATTAAAAAATTTTTAAAAAGTCTAAAAGTACTATCTATTAAAAAATAATAATTTTTCATTAACCATGTGCTGGAAAATGATGTATGTGAGGGTGGTAATTGTAGGGAAGGAAACATCTTTTCCTTCTACCCATCTTAGTTTCATTAGGTGAGGCCCATGTAACAAAAGAGAAAATAACAAAAGGAAAGCACCAAAATTCATTTAATGCTACATTTTCTGTTGTACAGGAGTCTTCATTAGACAATGAAGACCCAAAGAGGCAGTTAAACCTGAATATTTTTATGCTTGGTTTGGTGAAGAGTAGAGTCATGGAGAAATGCAATAGGACAAAAAAAGTTGTAAGTGTGAAAACAGCCAATCTGTTTATTCAGATTCCCCTTGGTGTTCCTGTGTCTTCAGAGATGAGGATATTCCTTTTCTTTGGGTATAGGGAGGGCACCTCTCATGAGGAGTCTTACAACCTGCTTCAGGAAAAGATCATAAATTTCTGCGCATGCTGTTTCTCAAATTCCACAGCTTAAAATATTAAATATGCTAAGATGCTGTACTTTGGGGTAATATGTCCTAAACCCCTGATCTAGCATTTGCCAATTTCCATAGTGTAAATAATACCACTACTAGCTGATCTCAAGCTACTCATGTGATGTCATCTGAACGTGTGAAGAGGTATGACAATCAGCTCTTATGAGGGGGTACAAACAACTTCCAGCATACCACTGAGGCTACACTTAACATTTATCAGATAAGCATTATTTAAATAAACCTAGACACATTTACATAATATTACAATACTACCTGCCATACTGTGCAGCCATTAAAAAATGTAATTGAAATTAACATTTATATAATATGAAAAGAGCTTCAAGGTATATATTATTAAGTAAAAATAAAATTCTGTGTGATTCCCATGTCACTAAAATTGATATATAATATGTATTATAGAGACATAAAAATGACTAACTTTAAGTGAAGACTTAATATTATGCCATGTGTATGGAGCATTTTAAGCATTATCTCACTGAATAGTCACAATATCTTGATCAGGTAGGTACATCATAGTCACTTTAAAAATGAGGAAACTGCATTGGCTAATGAGTGGCAGAGTCAGAATTTCAGACAATCAGACTTCAAAGTGTGCACTACTACATATAAATATGTGGGAGGTGGGGGGAAGCTGTAAATCACGTTTACCTATTATTTACATTCATATGTGAGGAGGAGAGAGATTACAGAAAAGTTCATATTCTACATCAACATTTCTTTAATATTAGGTTTGTGCAAAAGTACTTGTGATTGTTGCCATTATTTTTATATTTTAAAAAAATGACAAAAACAGCAATTACTTTTGCACCAACGCAGTATTTGACCATTTACCACATGTGTTCTTTTTAATCAGAAAAAAATGATGATCTTTCTAAAAGCCAACTACATCAATGCCTCTTGTCAGAAAAGAACATATCATTTACCTGTTAGTGAAATCAGTGGGATAAAAACAAGTACTTGGCTCTATTAAAAGATAAACTACCAACAAGTACATTTGCAGCATACACTGACATGCATGTATTATGGCAACAAATATTCACAGTGGTCCTGACCAAATTCATATCTAAGGCAAAGGCCTTGTTTTCTGATCTTTGACATTACATATAAAAAGTTCCAGGAACAAACTAGGACCCCCTCAGAATGGCAAAGGATAAATATAGTGTTGTCACATAAAGATTTCCTGAGGAAACTAGAGATGTACACTCAGAAGAAGAGGAAGCTCACGGAGAGGCATGACGTTTCTCTCCAAATGCTGAAAGATATTTTTGGGTAGGTTCTATGACTCATGCCCATAATCCCAGCATTTTGGGATGCCAAGGCGGGAGGATCACTTGATCCTGGGAGTTTGAGACCAGCCTAGGCAACACAGTGAGACCCCTCCATCTCTATGAAAAATTTAAAAAAACAAACATAAAACCAGCCAGAGTGGTACTGCACACCCGTAGTCCCAGGTACTTGGGGTGCTGAGATGAGGTGGGAGGATGCTTTGAGCATGGAAGGTCAAGGCTATAGTGAGTGGTGAATATAGCACTGCACTCCAGCCTGGATGACAAAGCAAGTCATTGTCAGAAAGAACAAATGAAGGAAAGAAAAAGAAAGAGAGAAAGAGAGGAAGAGGAAGGAAGGAAGGAAGGAAGGAAGGAAGGAAGGAAGGAAGGAAGGAAGGAAGGAAGGGAGGGAAAGAAAGAAGGAAGGAGTAAGGAAGAGAGGAAGGGAGGGAAAGAGGGAGAGAGAGAGAGAGAGAGAGAAAGAAAGAAAGAAAGAAATAAAGAAAGAAAGAAAGAAAGAAAGAAAGAAAGAAAGAAAGAAAGAAAGAAAGAGAAAGAAAGAAAAGAAAGGAAGGAAGGAAAGAAAGAAAAAGAAAGAAAGAAAGAAAGAAAGAAAAGAAAGAAAGAAGAAAGAAAGAAAGAGAAAAAGAAAGAAAGAAAGAGAGAGAAGGAAGGAGGAAGGAAAGAAGGAAGGAAGGAAGAAAGGAAGGAAGGAAGGAAGGAAGGAAGGAAGGAAGGAAGGAAGGAAGGAAGGAAGGAAGGAAGGAAGGGCGGGCAGGCAAAGAAAGAGGGGTATGTTTCTTAAAATATTATTTTAAAAGACTAACAGGGGACAAGCACAGTGACTGACACCTATAATTCCAGTGCTTTGAGAGGCTGACCCCAGGAGGATCACTTGAGGTCAGGTATTGGAAACCAACCTGGGCAATATAGTGAGACCCGTATCTCTACAAAAAAAAAAAAAAAAAAAAATTCTTTAAATAATTAGCTGAGGATGGTGGCATGCACCTGTAGTCCCAGCTACTCAGGAGGCTGAGGCAGAAGAATTCTTTGAGTCTGCCAGTTTGAGGTCACAGTGAGCTATGATGGTGCTGCAGCACTCTAGCCAGGGCAACAGAGAAAGGCCCTGTCTGTAAAAATAAATAAATAGATACTGCAGGGAAAAGGTAGGTAAAATTAAAAAAAAAAAAAAGGAACTATTATAGATTCATTATAAAATATTACAGAGTTCAGAACTAGAAACAATGGCTAGATATTTCAGAAAGATATGATTTATTATCTTAGAAAATAATTTTATTGTGAACCTGGGAGGTGGAGCTTGCAGTGAGCCAAGATCACGCCACTGCACTCCAGCCTTGGTGACAGAGTGAGACTCTGTCCCCCCGTCAAAAAAATATATAATAATTTTATTAAAATTTTTTTTAATGTAAAAATGTAAGTCACTCCAAATGGTCTTCCTCATAACTAAAAAAGTAAATATGTTAAACATTAATTAATTTATAATTGGAAGGGTTGAGAATGATCATCTCTCTAGGATATTATAAAATAATTTATTCCACTGGGTGGAAGACAAGAATAAATAACTCTAAAGTATTTTATAGCCCTATAACTCTGTGAAAAGTTATGACTTAGGTCTCATTAAACCCCTGAGAAAATTTTAATGATAAGATGACAGATCAACGTTGACTTTCCATTTATCATCACAGCCATTGACCTTCTCATCTAACGATGAAGTTTGGAAAATTTTAAGGCTGATGGGACCTGATAATATCTACTTTAGAAAACACCTCATCACTCTCCCCAAAAAGTATTTTCTAGGCTATCAGACTAATTTTTCAGCTCATGTGAAACTGAACATTCCAGACTTCACTGAGCCTCTTATCTAAACCACAGCCTGAACTCAGAATTCTCTAATCCCAAGGAATTGAAACTTACATTATATCCTGAATTAAAGAAATTAATTCAAAGCAATTTTGTGACACAGAATCCAGACCCATCAGTTCTTACCTCCCTTATGATAAAATTTAATAATAAACAAATAGCCTGTCTCATTTTAAAATGTTACTTGGGCATTAAAATTGATAGAACTAAAAGGCACACTTACTGTTAACTGATTTGTTTTTAAGTTTCTATTATCATTCAAACTATGCTAATCAATGTCAAGCATAATTTGGCTTTCTCCACTTCCAGAGCATTCTCTAAAAGCTGATAAAAATGGTTATGTACATTTTGGACAAAATTTCATTTATTAGGCTCCTCTCTACATCTTGAAAATATTGGGTAGAGGAGCTGGGCACTGTGGCTCACACCTGTAATTCCAACACTTTGGGAGACCGAGGAGGGCAGATCACTTGAGGTCAGGAGTTTGAGACCAGCCTGACCAACATGGAGAAACCCTGTCTCTACTAAAAATACAAAATTAGCCGGGCGTGGTGGCACATGCCTGTAATCCCAGCTACTAGGGAGGGAGAGGCAGGAGAATCGCATGAACCTGGGAGGCGGAGGTTGCGGTGAGTCGAGATTGAGCCATTGCACTTCAGTCTGGGCAACAAGAGCGATAAACTCAAAAAAAAAAAAAAAAAAAAAAGAAAAGAAAAAAAAGAAAGAAAAGAAAAAGAAAATATTGGGTAGAGAACCAAAGATAGAGGCTATGCTGAGGCCCCTTTCCACAAGTTCAGAATTAAGGGTTATTTGAGAGTTTGTGAGAGGAATGAACAGTCTCCAGTCTCCACAATGACTGTTTATTTCCTCAAAAATAGAAGTGTATGTCTTTCTTCAAGCACTTTTTACACATAAAGCATGCTGGTCTTGGAGCTTTTGAATGAGATCCAGCTTTCTTCACATAAGTAAAATTGTTTTGGGGGTTTTGTTTGTTTCTGCCTACAAAGAAAATTCCTTAGATGGCATCCACAGGGAATTGGTTACCTACACCACAGGTTCTTTGGGGAGTGTTTTCTGGTGACAAATCCTTTGCTCTTCCCTCTTCCTTTCTTTATTTGTTCTTTGTTTTTGGTTTTTGTTTTTGTTTTTTACGTTTTGTGGGTACATAGGAGGTATGGTCTTCCTTTCTAGATCTTTATCATATTAGAGACTAGGGCTTTTATTAGAAGGTACTGTTAATATTTTCTCAAGTCTTCTTTAGCCATTTTCTGAGCTAGACTATATATAAAGGGTCTTAAATATAGACCCTATGAATAAAATAATTATGGCTAATGAGATTAATTTGAAAAATTGGACTGAAGATTTTATTCCTAAACCAGCTCGTTCTATAAGAGTTCTCAGTTTTTGTTTCTGATAATCCATTTCCATCAAAGTCGAGTATACATATTGAGCAAAGAGCCAGTTAGGTTCCATGACCCACCGTTATTAGATGGAAGATCTAAGGCTGCTTATAAATGAAATTTCAACTCTGTCAGACTTGTATGGGCTTAGAGAAAACCTCTAACTCAGGCTCATCACCCAGGCCTACAGAGTCTTCTTGGTAAATGGCACGACATTTGAAGAATCATGCCATTTTCACATCTGTTTTTTTTATTTTCCCCATGACCAACTGTTACCAGTAAGAACGCTTCTTTTGCCAGCTGGCTAGTATGCTGTGGATTAAATACTTATAGCTGTGGAAAAATACTGCTTTATAGCTTTAAAAATAGGCATTACTCAAAATTCCACTTCTATTACAGAAATTTATCCTGAAGAAATACATCACACGTGCATACGGATCTTTAAAAGGTTTGTATGCATGTACTATTTATGAAAGTTAAAATTGGAAACACAAAATGTGCAAATAGAGAAGATTATTTGCAACATGAAAGTGATGGAATGCTAAACAGCTCTACAAAATGCCTATTTAGATAAAAGATACATTTAATGCTGGATGCAGTGGCTCACGCCTATAATCCCAGCACTTTGGGAGGCCAAGGTGGGAGGATCTCTTGAGTCAACCCAGGAGTTTGAGAACAGCCTGAGCAAAATAGGGAGACTCGTGTCTCTACAAAAAATATTAAAAATTAGCCAGGTGGGGTAGTGTACATCTGTGGATCCACCTACTTGGGAGACTAAGGCAGGAGGGTTACTTCAGCCCAGGAGGTCGAGGCTGCAGTGAGCACTGTTGGTGCCACTGCACTCCAGCTTGGGCAACAGAGCAACATTCTGTCTCAAAAAAAATAAAAAAGGAGGTACATTTATAATTCATTAAATAAAAGATTTTTAATAGGTATAAACAAGGCCCAGTGTGGTGACTCACGCTTGTAATTCTAGCACTTTGGGAGGCCGAGGTGGGCAGATCACCTGAGGTCAGGAGTTAGAGACCAGCCTGACCAACATGGTGAAACCCTGTCTCTACTAAAAGTACAACAATTAGCTGGGCACAGTAGCAGGTGCCTGTAGTCCCAGCTACTCGGGAGGATGAGGCAGGAGACTCACTTGAACCCAGGAGGCAGAGGATGCAGTGAGCCAAGACTGTGCCACTGCACTTCAGCCTGGATGATAGAACAAGACTCCGTCTCAAAAAAAATGTTTTTAAAGATATAAACAGTATAATCTTATCTTTTAAATACATGTGAATTTGCATTACAAAATCTGAATAAAATATACTAAAGTGTTGACAGCTATTATCTCTAAGTGACAGAATTTCTGTGTTTTCTACTTTTTAATAAATGTGTATATTTTCAATCCAAATAATTGCTTTACAGAACACTACGTATGTGTGCATTTTACTCCACCAAGTAAATTATATGAAGGTCATTTTTAACTTCGACAAGAACAGTTTGGTGGGGTGATGAGTCAAATTTTGTTTAAATGTGTTCACATATCTGTGATTGGCTTTGAAATAAGCTGGTAGAGGCTAATTGATGGGTGTTGGAGTATTCATTTTACAATTGTCTCTCTGTTTGCTTATGCTTAAATTTTTCTATAATAAACAATAAAAAATGAGTGAGCTAAAGAAAAAATGAGAGGGGTAAAATTGGAGACAAATCATCAAAATGTATAGGCAACTCTTTCAAAAGATTAATTTTGTTTGTAAAGGTGAGAAATAGGATGATAGCTGGAGACTATCCAGAGAGAGTCTGTTTTTAAGATAGGAGAAAGTACAGCATTTGCAAATGATCCAGGAAACACTTTAAAGAAAAATGCAGAAGTGATTGGGGGGACAATTGCTGCAGTGATGAGTTTACACAGATAAGAGGGAAGAGAATTTATTGTGCAGGTAGAATGGCAAGAAATAAGAGGGGAGGCCGGGCGCGGTGGCTCAAGCCTGTAATCCCAGCACTTTGGGAGGCCGAGATGGGCGGATCACGAGGTCAGGAGATCAAGACCATCCGGGCTAACACGGTGAAACCCCGTCTCTACTAAAAAATACAAAAAATTAGCCGGGCGTGATGGCGGCGCCTGTGGTCCCAGCTACTCGGGAGGCTGAGGCAGGAGAATGGCATAAACCCGGGAGGCGGAGCTTGCAGTGAGCTGAGATCTGGCCACTGTACTGCAGCCTGGGTGACAGAGCGAGACTCCGTCTCAAAAAAAAAAAAAAAAAAAGAAATAAGAGGGAAGAGGTCCAGGACAATATGACAGAGACTTTAAATCCCTCTATAGAGAAACTGGATTTACTCAGCAGGTTACTAGAAACCTTCAAAGAATTTTAAGCAGACGAGTGGCATGGTAGATTTGTGTTTTGTTTAAACAACAGCATATCCAAAATGGGATTTAAGTTAGACTATGCATTTCCATCTACTGTTTTTTTTTTTTTTGCTTTGTTTTGTTTTGTTTTTTGTTTCTTTTTTTTTTTTTTTTAGAGATGTAATTTCACTATGTTGCCCAGGCTGACCTCAACCTCCTGGGTTCAAGCAATCCTTCCACCTGGCCCTCCTGAGAGACTAGGACTACAGGTGTGCACCACTGCACCTGCCTAGTATTTGTTTATTGTATTGTACCAAAACTTTCGGTGTTCAAGTGAATTATTTTGAATGGCATTTTACATCTTTTTTGGAAATCATTTGAGTATCAAAAAGTAAACTTTGTCTCAGAAAAGAATATCAACATTCATGATGTCACTATATAACAGCCAATATCAGAAAGTGCAATCTTTGGCCAGGTGTGGTAGCTCACACCCATAATCCCCACTTTGGGAGGCCAAGGCAGGAGGATCACTTGAGCCCAGGAATTAGAGGCCAGTCTGGGCAACATGGTGAAATCCTGTCTTAAAAAAGAAAGAGTAATCGTGTATTCTTTGTAATTCAATACATAAAAACTGGTATCTCATCACTGTTTTAGGTTGCTTTTATTTAACATCCAATGAGGGTAAACATTTCCATAGGTATATTCATTTTCAGTATTTGGACTGTTAGTAAACTTTATTGGTGAAGTTTCCAAGGTGAAGTTGTTGTTCAATGTGTGTTAGTAACTGAAGAAGTCTCCGTAAGTCTAAGAAGAAACTGTATCTGGTTGTTTCTATTATCATCCCAGAACTCCCTTCTCAAAGAAGCTTAAGCTTTTAAACCCATGTGAAATATTTAGTTTTAACTTCCTAGGCATTGAGTGTAAGAAGCTGGAGACACGGTAACCACAAAGAAACATGTCCATTGCAGACAAACAGTCACATCCCGCAGCAAGTCTGTTCTTTGCGGTCTCTTTACAAATTACTTCAATGCATACCTTCTGTTGGTATGCTGCAGAAAGCTTTTTATGTCTGACAGATAGATGTAAACATTGCTTGTAAGCTTTAACTTTTCAAGGAAAAGAATACACAGATATTACGCACAGTCTTAAGGAAGAAGAGAAAGTAAAAATAAATCTAGGCTAATTTTGGGTTACTTGCAATTTAGGGATAAACCTTTAGATTACTCCTCAAAGATATTGAAATCACTGGTTCCTATTAGATATCTGTTTAAGGCCGGGCGCGGTGGCTCAAGCCTGTAATCCCAGCACTTTGGGAGGCCGAGGCGGGCGGATCACAAGGTCAGGAGATCGAGACCACAGTGAAACCCCGTCTCTACTAAAAATACAAAAAATTAGCCGGGCGCGGTGGCGGGCGCCTGTAGTCCTAGCTACTCAGGAGGCTGAGGCAGGAGAATGGCGTGAACCCAGGAGGCGGAGCTTGCAGTGAGCCGAGATCGCGCCACTGCACTCCAGCCTGGGCAACAGCGTGAGACTCCGTCTCAAAAAAAAAAAAAAAAAAAAAAAAAAAAAAGATATCTGTTTAAATGTCTCTTAAGCCCTGGGAGTGAGAGGGAAATATAGTATGGTATTTGTTGCTGTAATGCAGGGGTGAGTAAATTTTTTTGGTAAAGGGCTATATATACACATACACACACATACACACACACACACATATATATGTGTGTGTATATATATATATATTTTTTGAGGCCAAATTTTGCTCTTGTTGCCCAGGCTGGAGTGCAATGGTGTGATCTCGGCTCACACAACCTCCACCTCCTGGGTTCAAGCAATTCTCCTGACTCAGCCTCCTGAGTAGCTGGGATTACAGGCATGCGCCACCACACCTGGCTAATTTTGTATTTTTAGTAGAGACGGGGTTTCTCCGTGTTGGTCAGGCTGGTCTCAAACTTCAGACCTCAGGTGATCTGCCCACCTCAGCCTCCCAAAGTGCTAGGATTAGAGGCGTGAAGCCGCAGCGCCTGGCTATCCTTTTTTTTTTTTTTTTTTTTTTTTTTGAGACAGAGTCTGGCTCTGTTGCCCAGGCTGGAGTGCAGTGGTGTCATCTTGGCTAACTACAACCTCCACCTCATGGGTTCAAGCAATTCTCCCGCCTCAGCCTCCTGAGTAGCTGGGACCACAGGCGTGTACCACCACACTCAGCTAATTTTTGTATTCTTAGTAGAGACAGGGTTTTGCCATGTTGGCCAGGCTGGTCTCAAATTCCGGCCTCAGTGATCTGCCTGCCTCAGCCTCCCAAAGTGCTGGGATTACAGGCGTGAGCCAGCGCACCCACCAGGATAAATATTTGAAGCTTTGAGTGCCATATAGTTTCTGCTGCAACTATTTCACTTTGCTATTGTACTCAGAAGGTAGCCATAGACAACACTTAAACAGATGCACATGGCTGCGTTCTGATAAAACTGTAATAATGGATGCAAAAATTTGCACTTCATACTATTTTCACATGTCAGAATATACTATTCTTCTTTTCGTTTTTAACTATTCAAAAACATAAGAATCATTCTTAGCTCTAGAATCGTACAAAAATAAATATCAGGCCAGATTTGGCCTGTGGTCTATAGTTTGCCCACTGCTGCTGCAACAGATTAATCAAGTGTTTCTTTTTGAAATGAATCAGCATTTCTGAAGCACTTCCAAGGAAAACAGCTCATCTAATTTCCCAAATGAAGATATTATCATAAATACTCTATAAATGACAATTTGCAAAGAGCAGATGACCACGTGAACCTGAAAGTTAAAGGTTGTATTAAATTCAGATGCAAACAATTCACAATTCACAAGAATCCATTTATTAACAACAAAAAGCTTGCCTACATATTCGAATGCTTGGCAACAAGATGAATGTTAATGGATAAAGCCATGGAAGGGAGTTCACAGCTATGATATGAGCTGCAATTGTATGATATGAGAGCAAATCCCTTAAACTTTCTTGACCTCAGTTACTTCATCTATGAAATAAGGCCATTAGATTAGATTATACCTAAACTTCTTTCCAGCTGTGAGTTTTCATCACATCTATTGAGTTACAGCATAAAATAATTCATCTAGCCTGTATCTTGGAATATATGAGCCCTGAATATGTAGATCATTTACTAAACTATGTTTGTCTTTGTTCACCATTGAATCCAACCGCAGGATCTATCCGAATGGCTAAAATATAGTAAAAATATAATAAATGTGTTGAATAAATTTTAAAAACACAAATTTCCTCACTTTACAAGACAATGTAAAAAAAGTGATTGAAATAATTTAATATATCTATTCATTTAGCAAATATTTTCTGAACAACAACTGTGTGTCTGGCACAGAAACTGGGTAGACACCAACAGTAGGCTGGGCACGGTGGCTCACACCTGTAATCCCAGCACTGTGGGAAGCCCAGGCAGGTGGATCACCTGAGGTCAGGAGTTCGAGACCACCCTGGCCAACATGGTGAAACCTTGTCTCTACTAAAACAAAAATTAGCTGGGCGTGGTGATGTGGGCTTGTAATCCCAGCTACTCGGGAAGCTGAGACAGGATACTTGCTTGAACCCAGGAGTGAGCTGAGATCACACCACTGCACCGCAGCCTGGGTGGCAGAGCAAGATTCCAGCCTGGGTGATAGAGCAAGAGTAATGAGACAAGGTACCTGGCCAGGGAATTTCACAGTCTGATGGACCTGAGGGCAGAATGGGGTCAGGGTACAAAGGGTGATGGGAAAATTTATTTATTTATTTATGCCAATTTTCCTTTCAATTACCTTTTATAATTAGAATATAAACATTTAGTAGAAAGAGTGAGATCGAAATAACATTTGATTTCTATATCTCTGTCCCAATCTTTGGAAATGAATAAATATTGGCCTGTTAAGGTGTCTTAGGCCTGTAATCCCAACACGTTGGGAGGTGGAGGCAGGTGGATTGCTTGAGCTCAGGAGATGGAGACCCTCCTGGACAACCTGGCAAAACCCCATCTCTACCAAAAAAAAAATACAAAAATTTGCCAGGCGTGTGCCTGTAGTCCCAGCTACTTGGGAGGCTGAGGCGGGAGGATCAGGTTGCAGGGAGCTAAGATCGTGCCACTGCACTTCAGCCTGGGAGACAGAGTGAGACACTGTCTCATAAAACAAACAAACAAACAAACAAATAATTAACTTAAAAAATTAAAAAATAATAAAAAATAAAATAATATTAAGAAATGAGGCCAGGCACGGTGGCTCACGCCTGTAATCCCAGCACTTTGGGAGGCTGAGACGGGCAGATCACGAGGTCAGGAGATGGAGACCATCCTGGCTAACACGATGAAACCCTGTCTCAACTAAAAATACAAAAATTAGCCAGGCGTGGTGGCGGGCGCCTGTAGTCCCAGCTACTCAGGAGGCTGAGGCAGGAGAATGGCCTGAACCTGGGAGGCGGAGCTTGTAGTGAGTGGAGATCGCTCCACTGCACTCCAGCCTGGGTGACAGAGAGACTCTGTCTCCAAAAAAAAAAAAAAAAAAGGAATGAATAAATATTTTCTGTCATTTGCTCTTTCCCTAGCAAAATCTCGTTTTCACACATATATACACAAATATACACAAACACACATACACTCCTGATTCTTTCAACTCATGACCTTTTATTTGCCATCTCTAAAAAATGTTAATATTATGAAGATGTTAGTGTTACGTTAATAAATGTTATGTTAATAAATGAGGATTGTTATGTAAATGAAAATTATAGGTATTTATAAAAGGTACAGTAGACAAACACGGAAAGTGTTGACTTTAGATTTGGAAGACCATCATTGTGTGAACACAATAATAAACAGCACCAGACTGACAGGCAGGAGCGTAGCAACAGGCTAGGAGCATCAGAAAAGTACAGTCTACACAGACTGAAGTGGATGGCGAAGAGATGTGGCAGATTTTCTCTGTGAGTGCTCCCATTTTAATTAGTGACATAGTAAAGAAGCAAAGTCAAAACTGAGAATGATTTAAGAGGAAGGGAAGAAGGTGTTAAGAGCTTAAGACGTAAGAAGTAGTGAAATAATCACCCAGGACTTTTTAATTTTTTTCCTAAAATACACTCTACGATAAATTTTTAAAATTATGTCTATGTCTTTGCACTTTTTTTTTTTTTTTTTTTTTTTTTTGAGATAAGGTCTTGCTCTGTCACGCAGGCTGCAGTGCTGTGGCATGATCTTAGCTCACTGAAACCTCCGCCTGCCGGGATCAAGCAATTCTCGTGTCTCAGCCTCCCGAGTAGCTGGGACTACAGGCATGCACCACCATGTCCGGCTAATTTTTTATATTTTTTGTAGAGACAGGGTTTTGCCATGTTGGACAGGCTACTCTCGAACTCCTAGCCTGCCCGAGTGATCCACCTGCCTCAGCCTCCCAAAGGATCTCCAGTGATTGCCTGCCTTGGCCTCCCAAAGTGCTGGGATTACAGGCTTCAGCCACCATGCCCAGCCTACACATTTTTTTTTTTTTTTTTTTTTTTTTTTTTTGACGGAGTCTCGCTCTGTCGCCCAGGCTGCAGTGCAGTGGCCGGATCTCAGCTCACCGCAAGCTCCGCCTCCCGGGTTCACGCCATTCTCCTGTCTCAGCCTCCCGAGTAGCTGGGACTACAGGCGCCCACCACTTCGCCCGGCTAGTTTTTTGTATTTTTAGTAGAGACGGGGTTTCACCGTGTTAGCCAGGATGGTCTCGATCTCCTGACCTCGTGATCCGCCCATCTCGGCCTCCCAAAGTGCTGGGATTACAGGCTTGAGTCACCGCGCCCGGCCCACATTTTTAAATTGACATTTAACATGTTTCAATTTGACTTTTTAAAGTTGTTAAGGATGTAATGTCTGGTACATTGTAAATACAGGTATTTTAAATAAGACTTTTAAAAGGGTAGTCGTTGGAATTTGACAAAGTCTACTTTACAAAAATTAAAAATATGGCTCATACAAATATAAAGTGATCAGGTGCCAAAGATGTATTTAAAGAGGAAACCATTAATGAGGGAATTAGCAAGGTGGTAAAGCAAACCCAAAGGGTGATAGGAGAGACCATGTACATAGCTCTTGAAAGACGTGTGATGAAATAAAACTGCTAAATTAGATATAAAATGGGTTTTGGGCAATACAAATGCAACCTTTGAGTTATTTTTTCTATAGGACAGAAATCATTCACATATCTACTGGACAAAATTGTATTGGACAAGAATATTTATAGTGCTATTAGTCTTTTAAAATTCTGCATCTACCCTTAGAGAATTGGTAAATTTTTAAAATTATAAACTATTTTGGCCGGGTGCGGTGGCTCACATCTGTAATCCCAGCACTTTGGGAGGCCGAGACAGGTGGGTCACCTGAGGTCAGGAGTTCAAGACCAGCCTGACCAACATGGAGAAACCTGTCTCTACTAAAAATACAAAATTAGCTGGGTGTGGTGGCACATGCCTGTAATCCCAACTACTCAGGAGGCTGAGGCAGGAGAATCACTTGAACCCAGGAGGCGGAGGTTGCTGTGAGCTGAGATCGTGCCATTGCACTCCAGCCCTGGCAACAAGAGTGAAACTTCATCTCAAAGAAAAAAAAAAATTGTGTGTGTGTGTGTGTGTGTGTGTATATTTATATCTATATATACAATATATATTTTATATATAATATTTATATATAATATATATTTCATGTATATAATATTTATATAATATATTTTTATATAATTATATACAGTATATATTTACATATAATATTTATATAGTATATATTTTTTATATATTTATGTATAATATTTATTTTTTTATATATATATATATATATATCTGTTCAATAGGAAATAGTAAGTTAAAAAAAGTATGTATCCCCAGAAAATTAGATAATTCATGTGTAAGTCTGTTAGACAATGTTCCAATATATTACAAAACCATGTGATCAGCCGGGCACAGTGGCTCATGCCTGTAATCCCAGCACTTTGGGAAGCCGAGGTGGGCAGCTTACTTGAGGTCAGAAGTTTGAGACCAGCCTGGACAACATGGTGAAACCCCATCTCTACCAAAAAAAAAAACAAGAAAAAATTAGCTGGGTGTGGTAGTGCACGCCTGTAATCCCAGCTACTTGGGAGGCTGAGGCAGGAGAATCCCTTGAACCCAGGAGGCAGAGTTGCAGTGAGCCGAGGTCACACCACTGCACTCCAGCCTGGGTGACAGACCAAGACTCTGTTTAAAAAAAAAAAAAAGGTTAAAAAAAAAAGATCATTCTTTTACCTGTTCACATTTTAGATATTTTATTTCCTAGCAAATCAAAATAGCATAATAATCTGACACCCAGAATCATTCATTTTACAAGACTCATCAACAGAATAATTTACATTATTCCTTTTTCTACTTGAAATGGTATTTCTATTCACCTTCACCAAATAATTTATTTTAATTTAGTATATTTTTGCCGAGGCACAGTGGTTCATTCCTGTAATCCCAGCACTTTGGGAGGCTGAGGTGGACAGATTGTTTGAGCTCAGGAGTTCAAGACTAGCCTGGGCAATCGAGCGAAACTCCATCTCTACAAAAAATACCAAGAAAATTAGCTGGGCATAGTAGCACATGCCTATAGTCCCAGCTACTTGGGAGGCTGAGGTAGGAGGATTACCAGAGCACGGGAAGGCGAGGCTACAGTGAGCCATGATCATGCCACTGCACTCCAGCCTGGCCAACAGGAATAAGACCCTATCTCTAAACAAATAATGTTATACATTTTTATGTTTGACTGTCTTTTATTGATCATTCCATTATTCTCTTCAAAAATAACTGGTATTTAAATCAGATTATTTTCTGGTCATAAGGCTCATAAGTTTAAAAAAAGGCTATTCTTCTATACTGAGTTTGCTAACTATTATCAGTACACAATGAATAAAAACAACATAAAATTTGAAAAAAAAAAGAGGAAAAGGGGACTCTCATTCCTCTTGCAAAGGAACATTCTAAAGCAGATAGGTTTTAGGAAAGATATGTGTGTATATGTGT
This sequence comes from Macaca thibetana thibetana, assembly GCF_024542745.1. NCBI lineage: Eukaryota > Metazoa > Chordata > Mammalia > Primates > Cercopithecidae > Macaca > Macaca thibetana. The sequence goes on along the minus strand of NC_065582.1, from coordinate 25,024,566 downwards.
GTGTGTGTGTGTGTGTACATATATATGTGTATATATGTGTGTGTGCATATATGTGTGTGTATATATATATAATATAGAAATTGAGGATATGGAAACTGATTCCCTTAAAATTACTCAAGCTTCCAAGTCTCAATGGATAGCAGTTTGAAACCATCAGTCTTCAGAGTAGGAGAGTGAATGGACTAGGTTAGTAAATCTCAAAGTGTGATCTCTAGACCAACTGCATCATCATCCCCTGAAAACTTGCTTAAAAATGCAAGTTCTCAGTCCCCACCTAGACTACTGTGGTGGTCAGCCTCCAAGATGGTCCCGAGTGGTCCCTGCCTCCTGGTATTCATACCCTTGTGTAGTCCCGTCCTGCGTTGTACCAGGGTTGGTCTGTGTAACCAATAGAGTAAGACAGAGGTTTAAAAGCTTGAAGCCTCTGCCTTTACACCTCTTTCTCTCTGTGTTTCTCTCTCTTATCACTTGTTCTATACAAAACCAGCTGACAGAGAGAGGCCCACATAGCAATGAACTGTAGCCTTTGGCCAACAGCCATTCCTGTGAGCCTTGGAGTGCATCCCCAGGCCTTTTGATGACTACAGCTCCAGCCAACATCTTCACTGCTACTTCACCAGGTATCCTAAGCCACAGCCACCAAGTTGAGTTTCTCCCAGATTCTTAACCCTCAGAAATGGTGAGATTTTTCTTTTTAAAGTTCACTGTAAAGTGCTAAGTTTTCAGTTAATTTGTTATACAGTACTAGATAGCCAATATGCCTACTGAATCAGAAACTCAAGGTAAGGTCCAGCAATGTGTATAAAACACACGTGGTTCTGATGCATGTTAGACAGCCACTGGCTAGGGAGACGTAGTAGAATTGCAGAGGAATATGAAGAGCAAGGGAGACCATGCAACAAGGCTGTGTTAGTCTCCAATGACATGCAGGTGCATGAGTAGATGAGAGGCTTTAACTGGAGTTAGTATTTTGCCAGGGCTATATGTCAAAGCAAGAGAGGCAATGGACTGTGTACAAAGGAGCTATTAAAGTGATGAACCATGGAATTTCAGCTGCATAAGAAGCAAAGTAAAAAAAAAGATGGGTGACAGTCTGTGAAAACTATGATGGAGGCTGAAGGATTGACAGCAAAACCACGGGGACATATTCCATCCAGAACCCTAGAGTGACTCTGAAAAAGAAAATAAATAATTTTGAGAAAATTGAAAAATTTTTCTAATGGAAGAGGACTCTATACTTGAACAAAACAGACTATGGCTATCTATATCAGTTATTTTCTAACTTTCATGGCAGAGATTCACAGTAAGAAATACATTTCACATAGTGTTTTATGAAAGGAGAGAAGGTTAGAAATACATTTCACATTGTAGCTATTACAAATACATGTCTATAATTAAAATAAATTTTGAGGCCGGGCGCAGTGGCTCAAGCCTGTAATCCCAGCACTTTGGGAGGCCGAGGCGGGTGGATCACGAGGTCAGGAGATCGAGACTATCCTGGCTAACATGGTGAAACCCCGTCTCTACTAAAAATACAAAAAACGAGCTGGGCGTGGTGGCGGGCGCCTGTAGTCTCAGCTACTTGGGAGGCTGAGGCAGGAGAATGGCGTGAACCCGGGAGGCGGAGCTTGCAGTGAGCCGAGATCACGCCACTGCACTCCAGCCTGGGAGACACAGCGAGACTCCGTCTCAAAAATAAAAAAAATAAAAAAAATAAAATAAAATAAAATAAATTTTGTTTTTTTTTTTAATTGGTGGAGATGGGGTCTTGCTATGTTGCCCAGACTGGTCTCAAAACCCTGGGCTCAAGCTATCTTCCTGCCTCTGCCTCCATAAGTATTAAGATCACAGGTAGGAGCCACCATGCCCAACCACTGAAACGAGTTTCACCAAATAGTACCTACCTTACTACATATGATACTCTCAGTTTTCTATTCTAGTCCATTCTGTTCTGTTCTAATCTATCCAGTTTTAAAATGTGTTAAACCTCTGACTATATTGATTTTAGATTTCCTAGTGGGTTCCAACCCACGGTTTAAAAAGCAGCAATCTAAGCCACTGCTGCCCAATAGAAATATAATGCAAGCCATGTGTGTAATTTAAAATTGTCTAGTATCTGCATTAAAAAAGTTTAAAAAAGGTAAAATTAGTTTTAATAATACATTTTATTAATGTAATATATTCTAAGCATTATCATTTCAACGTGTAATCAAATTGAAAAATTGTCTATTAATAAATAAGAGATATTTTACATTCTTTTTAAAATATGCAATCTTCAAAATTGAGCATGTGTTTTATATTTATGGCCTATCTCAGTTGGAAGTAGCCACATTTCAAGTGCTGAACGGGCACATGTGGCTAGTGGCTGTTGTCTGGCTAAGATAGCGCAGGTCTACACAATACTATATCATAGTGTCTAAGCAAGAGTCAGAAAGATCTGGTTTCTAAACTCATCTTTGCCACTGATTTGACTTCATTCAAATTAAATTTAAACTTTGAGTCATTTTTATCTGCAACTCTAATATGTGGGTAAAACAGTATCTAGTCTTACAGAATGGAGTGTTATATGAGATTAAGTATATAAAATGTTTACAGTAGAACTGGCATATACTGGTCAGGCGTGGTGACTCACACCTGTAATCCCAGCACTTTGGGAGGCCGAAGCGGGCAGATCATGAGGGCAGGAGTACGAGACCAACCTGGCCAACATGGTGAAACCCTGTCTTTACTAAAAATACAAAAATTAGCCAGCCGTGGTGGCAGGCACCTGTAATCCCAGCTACATGGGAGACTGAGGCAGGAGAATCACTTGAACCCAGGAGGTGGAGGTTGCAGTGAGCCAAGATCACGCCACTGCACTCCAGCCTGGGCCACAGAGCAAAACAGAGTCTCAAAAAAAACGGAATTGGCATATACTCTTTACAGTAGAACTGGCATATAGCTATTGTTATTACATATTCCCCAATTCAGACTAGTCAAATCTCTTGACTAAACAAAGTCAGATTAAATCTGTGGCTTGGGGTGTCCACTCCTGAAATATTGACAGAACTCCTAATACTAAAATACCTTCCTTCTATAATGGAGCACTCAATTTAGGGAAATAAATTTTTAAAATACAAATAATAATTCAACCACAGTAAGTGTAAAAACAAGGGTATTGTGGAGCACAGTGGCTCACACCTGTAATCTCAGCAATTTGTAAGGTCAAGGCAGGAGGATTGCTTGAGGCCAGGAGTTGGAGACCAGCCTTTGCAACACAGCAAGACTTGTCCCTACAAAAAAATAAAAATAAAAAAGTAGGGGGTGAGGCGGCACACACCTGTAGTCCTACCTAATCAGGAGGCTGAGGCAAAAGAGGCGGTTGAGCCCAGGAGCTCAAGGCTGCAATGAACTATGATCACACCACTGCTCCCTAGCCTAGGCAACACGGTAACAGAGCTAGACCCTGTCTCTGAAAAAAACAAAAACCCAAGGGCATTAATAACATGTCATAGACTCATATTACCCGAGGATACACAGGAAAGCCTAGTAGAGGCTGATATTTGAGCTGAAAATCAAACTTTGAGGCAGGCTGGAGGAGAGAAGTGGGGAGGCAAAGCTTGTGCTCAAGTGCAAAGAAATGTGTAAAATAAATGCAACAGTGAACACGTATTATGGGCCTACTGTGTACTCTGTACCAGCCACTTACTAGAATTATTTTAGCACGTGACACTTTCAGGAAAGAGCAAAGGGTTCTGTTGGTCCTGGACTTTCAAAAGCTCTTCTTGATGACAGCCATGGGGCTAGATATGAGGAAGTGTCTTCATCAAAGGTGAAGCTCAAAATTAACTACAATGTGGAAATTTTGTTTTCTCTTATTTATTTATTTTTATTTATTATTTATTTATTTATTGGAGACAGGATCTTGCTCTGCCACCCAGCACCCAGGATGGAATGCAATCTCGGCTCACTGCAACCTCCACCCACCAGGCTCAAGCAATCCTCTTGCCTCAGCCTCCCAAGTAAATGGGACCACAGGCATGCACCACCATGCCTGGCTATTTTTTTGTGTTTTGAGTAGAGACGGGGGGTCTCACTGTGTTGTCCAGGATGATCTCGAACTCCTGAGCTCCAATGATCTGCTCGCTTTTGCCTCCCGAAGTGCTGGGATCACAGGCATGAGCCACTGTGCCTGACCAGAATTTTTTAATAAAGTTAATTTGACTCTATTTTTTTAATGTTCTTTTTTTTTTTTTTTTTTGAGACGGAGTCTCGCTCTGTCGCCCAGACTGGAGTGCAGTGGCCAGGTCTCAGCTCACTGCAAGCTCCGCCTCCTGGGTTTACGCCATTCTCCTGCCTCAGCCTCCCAGTAGCTGGGATTACAGGCGCCCGCCACCTCGCCCGGCTAGTTTTTTGTACTTTTTAGTAGAGACGGGGTTTCACCGTGTTAGCCAGGATGGTCTCGATTTCCTGACCTCGTGATCCACCCGTCTTGGCCTCCCAAAGTGCTGCGATTACAGGCTTGAGCAACCGCGCCCGGCCTTTTTAATGTTCTTTACCGTGCAATCATCATCTTCCTATTTTTGGTATTATAATATCACTTCTTTTGTTAAATAAATGTAATAATAATAGTGTTATGGATTGGTTTGTTAGTTTTTAATATCCCAGCCTAGCGCTTTTACTCAACTAATAGTCAGTGAGCTTCTGCTTTTTTACCAGGTGCAGTGCTAAGCCCTGGAGATACATCAGTGAATAAGAGTTGGAAAAAGGAAAAAAAAAAAAAAAAGGTCCTTCTCTTCACAGAGCTACATTCCGGTTGGGATGCAGATTATAAACAAGTAAACTAACAAACAAACCATAACCAGGATAAGTAGAGATTGAAATATAAGCAATGATGCGTATAACACAGATGACATGACAATAATTGGGGCTGCCTGTTTTGGTTGCTGGCATCAAGGAGAAGTCTATCTGAAGGAATAAAATTTAAATTGAGAAAGTACATTCTAGGCAAAACATAATGCCTGGAATAGAAGCACTAATAATCAATGACTATCATGCTTTTTAGTTCGCTAATCTCTAGAGACTTAATTGTCAATTACATTGGAAAATAGATTCCACACTGCAAAGCACTAAGCTGCTGAGGTCTGAATACATTTTGGCTTTAGGAAGATCTATTTGTCAGCAGCAGATTACACTGGATGAAGTAGAGGAGCACAGAAACAAAAGAGATGACTATTAGAATACGTCAAGAAATGATGAAAACCTGGATAAAATCAAAGATTGAAGTGACAAGATATGGTGACACCAAAATTAAGGAAATTGAGAAAGGTAAAGTCAATAGGACTTTCTGGCTTGGATGTAGGAAATGGATATGGGAAGCATCAAGGATTACTGTGAGGTCACTAGCTTTTGTAAAGCAAGATTGTAATGCTATTAACCAAAATGCAGCACCTGAAGATAACATTACTAGGATTTATTGACAACCTACTGCATGTCAGGTACAAACTTCAGGATACCCAAATGCTAGTTTTGTCTCTGGGATTACGGAGTAAAATGCACCTTACTGCCTTTATGACCATGGGCAATTTTACTATGAAAAATAATTTTAAGGCCAGGTGCGATGGCTCATGCCTGTAATTCCAACACTTTGGGAAGCCAAGGAAGGTGGATCACCTGAGGTCAGGAGTTCAAGACCAGCCTGGCAACATGGCAAAATCCCATCTCTACCAAAAATACAAAACAATTAGCTGGGCATGGTAGCGTATGCCTGTAATCCCAGCTATTTGGGAGGCTAAGGCAAGAGAATCACTTGAACCCAGGAGGCGGAGGTTGCAGTGAGCCAAGATTGCGCAACTGCACTCCAGCCTGGGCGGCAGAGTGGGACTCCATCTCAAAAAAGAAAAAAAGAAAAGAAAAATAATTTTAAAATCACAAATGCAAATTCCTAGGACCCTCCCAGAATCTTAAAAAAGCCCTGTGCAAGTGAAGAGACCTTAAGCTTCATCAGCTTCCTGGTGACTCCTCCTTTGCATAGCCTATAGGATAATGAGTTTGAGTTGCTTGCAAGACACCAAAGAAGAGTGTAATGTGGAGAGTTGAAGTTGTGAGTCTGTAGACTGTGAAAGATAGCCCTGCAGGCCGGGCGCGGTGGCTCAAGCCTGTAATCCCAGCACTTTGGGAGGCCGAGACGGACGGATCACGAGGTCAGGCGATCGAGACCATCCTGGCGAACACGGTGAAACCCCGTCTTTACTAAAAAAAAATACAAAAAAAAACTAGCCGGGCGCGGTTGTGGGCGCCTGTAGTCCCAGCTACTCGGGAGGCTGAAGCAGGAGAATGGCGTAAACCCGGGAGGCGGAGCTTGCAGTGAGCTGAGATCCGGCCACTGCACTCCAGCCTGGGCGACAGAGCGAGACTCCCTCTCAAAAAAAAAAAAAAAAAAAAAAAAGATAGCCCTGGGAATCACTGGTCATGGTTGAAACCTTGAGAGAAGGTGAAATCTCCAAGCGAGAAAATGTAGAGAAAGGAGAAAAGAGGGTCCCATGTGGAGCTTTGGGGTAAAACAAGGGTTTAGGATAGAACTGATAAAGGTACAGTATGTTAGTTTCCTACTGCTGCTATTACAAATTACACAAATTAAGTGGCTAAAAATAATAAGTATCAGCTGGGCACGGTGGCGCATGCCTGTAATCCCAGCATTTTGGGAGGCCAAAACGGGTGGATCATCTGAGGTCAGGAGTTTGAGACCAACCTGGCCAACATGGTGAAATCCCATCTCTACTGAAACTACAAAAATTAGCCAGGCGTGGTGGTGCACGCCTGTAATCCCAGCTACTCAGGATGCTGAGGCAGGAGAATCACTTGAACCTGGGAGGCAGAGGTTGCAGTGAGCCAAGATTGTACCACTGCACTCCAGCCTGGGCGATAGAGCAAGACTCCATCTAAAAAAAAAAAAAAGAAAGAATAAATAAATAAATAAATATGTATTCTCTTACTGTTCTGTAGGTCAGAAATCCAAAATGAGCATTACGGGCTAAAGTCAAGGTATGGAAAAAGCCTGTTCCTTCTGGAGGTTCTGAAGAGACAGTCATGTCTTTGCCCTTTCCAGCTTCTAGTGGCTACACCTGTATTCCTCAGTTTGTGGCCCCGCCTTCAACTTCAAACCACCTACTCCACTTTCTGCCTATGCTGTCATATTACCCTCTCCTACTCCAACTCTGATGACTGCTGCAGCCCCCTTATAAAGGCCACTGTGATTGCAACTTCTCTACTAGTTAATCCAAAATAATCTCCCCCTCTGAAGAGTGTTAATTTAATCACATCTGCAAAGTTTCTTTTGCCATAGAAAGTAACATTCACAGGTTCTGCGGATTAGGATGTGAATTTATCTGAGGGCCATTATCAACTCACCACACAGAGCAACAAAGGAAACTGAAATAGAAGGGTAATAAATGGAATCAGAAAAAAATGAGATGCTACGGAAGGAAAAAGCCCAAGGATGTCTTACTTGACTACGTCAGTTAACTGAGTTAAAAAAGGGATATAAGTGGAAAAGTCAGAAAAGGCTATTTGATGTGTTAATAAGAGAGCTTTCCCAGGTTGATTTCAAACAGCAATGATATTGCAGGAGATTGAAGAGCAAACAGGAGAGAAGGACTTAAAGTTGGTAAGAGTTGGCTTAATTATTTCAAAAAGAAAAGGTAAATGATTTGTTGAAGAAGGAAACAGAATCCAGAGAAGATTTTTGCTAGGGTTTTTCTGTTTGTTTGGTTTCAGTCTTGCGTTTTTTTTGGGGGGGGGGGAAGAAAAAGACTTGAGCGTGTGTCTATAACCTTAAGTTTATTTATTTATTTATTTTTGAGACAAGGTCTCGTTTTGTCAGCCAGGTTGGAGTGCAGTGGTAAAATCATGGGTCACTGCAACCTCCACCTCCTGGGCTCAAACAATCCTCCTGCCTCAGCCTCCTGAGTAGCTAGGATTACAGATGTGTGCTATCACATCCAGCTATTTTTTTGTATTTTTAGTAGAGATGGGGTTTCGCCATGTTGCCCAGGCTGGTCTCAAACTCCTGGCCTCAGCCGGGTGTGGTGACTCACGCCTGTAATCCCAGCACTTTGGGAGGCCGAGGTGGGAGGATCACGAGGTCAAGAGATTGAGACCATCCCGGCCAACATGGTGAAACCCTGTCTCTACTAAAAATACAAAAATTAGCTGGGCATGGTGGCACATGCCTGTGATCCCAGCTACTCGGGAGGCTAAGGTAGGAGAATCTCTTGAACTAGGGAGGCGGACGATGTAGTGAGCTGGGATCTTGCCACTGCACTCCAGCCTGGTGACAGAGCTAGACTCTGTCTCCAAAAAAAAAAAAAAAAAACACAACAAACAAGCAACAAAAAAAAAACACCTGGCCTCAAGCGATCCACCTGCTTCAGCCTCCCAAAGTGCCGGTATTACAGGCATGAGCCACCACACCTGGCCTATTTTCAACTTTTTATTATAAAAGTTTGTAGCCAGGAGCGGTGGCTCACGCCTGCAATTACAACACTTTGGGAGGCTGAGGTGGGCGGATCACCTGAGGTCAGGGGTTTGAAACCAGCCTGACCAACATGAAGAAATCCTGTCTCTACTAAAAATACAAGAATTAGCTGGGCATGGTGGCGCATGCCTATAATCCCAGCTACTTGGGAGGCTAAGGCAGGAGAGTCACTTGAACCCAGGAGGCAGAGGTTGTGGTGAGCTGATATCATGCCATTGCACTCCAGCCTGGGCAACAAGAGCTAAACTCCGTCTCAAAAAAAAAAAAAAAATTGCAAATACAGAAAAGATTAAAAGAAAAGTACATGGAACACACACTTACCAAACAATTAGATTTAACAACATTTTAACAATTTATCCTATTTCCTTTATCTCCATGTTTTTGGCTGGAACTTTTCAAAATATGTTTTAGACATCATGCCACTCAACATGCATCTCCTAAGAATCAAGACATTCTCATGCATAACTACAAAGTCATCACCTGCCCAAATATCATCTACACCGAATGTAGAGAAGTTTTTGATTGTCTCACTAAAAACTTTGCACCCACCTAAAGCATTTAGATGGGTAAAAACATACAGTTACACAGAAGGAATACATACTAATATTTGATAGTAGAGTAGGGTGACTATAGTTAACAACAATGTATTGTACATTTAAAAATGGCTAGAAGTAAGGACTTGCAATGTTCTCAACACATAGAAATGATACATGCTCATGGTGATGGATATGCTCAGTGCCCTGACTCGATCTTTACACATTCTATGTATGTAATAAAATATGACATGTACCCCACAAATATGAACAAATATGTACCAATAAAAATGTTAAAATAAATCAGTCTGTTAGTATCCAAAATCAAAGAAGATGGCTTTCAGTGATTCAATTCTTCATTTAAATTTTCTAGCAAGGCTGTAACAATCTATACAGATCATTAAAAAAAGAAATTTACTTTGCCACTGGCAGTCTTATTCCCCGCACTTCACACCACAGCTGTAGTGAAGATCAGTAGAACCAGGGAATTCTCCCTAGGTGGTGAGAAGCTCTCGTCACCCTTGATCATCCCGTCTCTCTCTCTTCTAAATATTCCTCATAAAGTAATTCAAATGAACCCAACAGCTAAACAGGAGACACCTGGGAACAACTGCCTGAAAGGCTGCAGTGGAAGTTGTTAGCCTCATATAAACATGAGTAAACAGACCAAATAACAGCTTGAAATATTTAGTTTAACCCTCCGTGAATCTACCGGATACGCGAGTCATTTGTCTTGTAATTACCTCCCATCTCCTAGGCACAAATTTATCTACTTCAAACATTTCCCAGGAGAGCAGCTTTCCTTTCAATACATCTTGGTGTGGTTAAAAAGAAAAGAAAAGATTGTGTTCCCAGAACTTTTGTGCAACCAAATATGTCATACAGACAAGTTTGTAATTTTTTCCAACCTTTTATCTCCGCTCACTATTCCATCAGAAGATAATTTTGTCCTTCAAATCCAAACCAAATGATGCAAAATAGAGGTTGCAAAATGTGTACTCATCTGAACTCTTTCACTAGAGTGACTATTGAAATTTGAGAGAAGCTCAAATATTTTATTTTTAAGTGTGACTTAGCAGAGACTGGAAGACATTAAAGACTGCAGAGCTCAGCACCTGTTCGGCGACATTTAATGAAAAGCAGCAAGTTCTCTCTTGGGCCATGAATTCAAACAATTTAAAATTATTACCAGTAATGGGCCTGAAACCCATTATAAAAAGTGTGGGTTTGTGTGCCCTGGAATGTATATCATCAGCAAGTTTGCAGTGAGCTAGAACCCCAGGGGCGACTAAGCGAGAGGTTTGGTTTTTGTGTAACAGCAAGTTGTTAGAACCCGGAGGTTTGGTTGTAACAGCAGAGAGAGAGGCAGGAGTCCACAACTGCCTTGCATTCAATGAGGCATTCATGACGGTCTAATCCAGCCAGCCAGGCATGTTAAAATACAACAGGAGAAGTAGGTGAGTGTAGTCTCTTACGTTCAACCACACTCTTTCCTTGCATTTAAGACGTCTCCACATCTTACTGATTCATCAAAAACATAGGCTGGGTGCAGTGGCTCATGTCTGTAATCCCAGCCTTTTGGGAGGCTGAGGCAGGTAGATTGCTAGAGGCCAGGAGTTCATAGACAAACCTGGGCAACATAGCAAGATTCCATCTGTACAAAAAAATTAAAACTTAGATGGACGTGGTGGCATGCATCTGTAGTCCTATCTACTCAAGAGGCTGAAGTGGAAGGATCGCTTGAGCCCAAAAGCTCAAGGCAAGAGTAAGCTATGATGGTGTCATTCCAATCTAGCCTGGGTGGTAGAGTGAGACCCTGTTTCCAAAAAGTAAATTTGTTTAACTTAAAAAAATTGTAAGTAAAAAAATAAATGTAGGCGCTAAGATGCTGCTTGCTGTTGCAAAGTCAAATCCCTGCTAAATGGTGAAGGTAGACATTAAAATCCGTCACTTTAGGAAGCAACAAGAGAACCTGAGTGTTTGTGAGAACAGAAGATAGAGGAAACAGAAGTCACACTACAGAGTTTCAGAGAGATTTCACTATGCTCCAACACACTGCATTTCTGGTAGAGGACTCAAGTCAGAGCTTTCAAAGGTAATCATTAAAATGTACAGTCAAAGCACTAAGGCTGTTAAGGACCCCACAAATCATGAAAAGTTTAAAGGTACCCAATTCAGCGTGTGATGTCATGCCTCTCTAACTTCTGCCACCAAATAAAAATTCCACTGTTTTGTTCCCTGTTCTTGTAGTCAAATCTAATGTTCTTCCCCACACACCCTACACCAGGACAGGTGAAGCAGGCAGCAGGAAATGAGACTAAGGAGCCACATTATTAAAAATAAAGAAACTGGATATGCTGCATGATCACACTCTACTGAGTATGTCATTCACCAGCTATTGTTGTCTCAACCTGAATGTAATTCTAAGTGCAGCAGGGCTGCCATTGATAATCAATGCAAGCGTTTAGCTCACAGGCCCAGCACTGAGTGCTTTACATGCATTCTCACTCTTTCCTCACCCTTCTCCAATCAGGCTTTATTCCCATTTGCAGAGAAGAAATTAAAGGACACAGTCAACATGTAAAGAGCTAAAATTTGCACCCAGATCTTTCTGATTCCAGAATATAGGGCTCTTAACTACTGCATTATACTGTCTTTATTGAAATACAATGAGATGCCTAAAAATTGATATAAATGAAAAGAAAGAGGGAAATCAAAACGGAAAGAAATGCATGAGGCGATGTCGCCCAAATTCCTTCAAAAAGGCAAATTCCATTCCCATGTGAAACATGCAGATGATGTTTCCTGTGACACATTCAAAATGTCACTGTAAATAACATCAATAAAGCATTTTCTATACTGCATACATGCTGCGCAGTTGGGTAAATGGGGTGCCCGCCTGGGACCAGCTACCACAGATAGTTTGGAGAGGATGAAGAGTCTTTACTGCTCTCCTGTGACCTGATAGCCATGGTAAAATAAATATCTGTCATGTCACTGCAAATCTCAATGTTTTAATTCTTTTTGATTTAGTGGCAGGAGTTAAAATATGTAATGTACATAGAAGGAATAAAGACGTATGGGCTTCGTCCTCTTGGGAGAAAATCAGTTTATATCATTAGCAACATTCCAAAGCTGAAAAGTGCTACTGTTTAAAGGATACTTATGGGGCATAAGAATCTTCCTTGGCAAGAATTATTTGATTCCATGGCAGAGAAAGAAAGAGAAGGCCTTATTGTCTGCAAAAGTAAAAGTGGTTTTGTGTCTAATCTTTAGTTTGACCACTACCATTGTGTAATGAGCTACTTCTAGATTGATTGTTAAAGCCCATTCGATCAAATGGAAAACTTTAGGAAATAAAATCACAAATGGATGGCTAAATTTGTGTGGATTATTCTAAGTCATGAAATGCTAGTGCTTTTAGAAGAGTTGAGCTTCTTGAAAGCATCTGATGCCAAAACAGTGTTGGTGGCCTTAATAAGCATTTTAATAATTAAGAGATGTATAAAGTTATTTGTTGAATTATTTTTTTATTTTTTTTTTTGAGACGGAGTCTCGGTCTGTTGCCCAGGCTGGAGTGCAGTGGCCAGATCTCGGCTCACTGCAAGCTCCGCCTCCCGGGTTCACACCATTCTCCTGCCTCAGCCTCCCGAGTAGCTGGGACTACAGGCGCCTGCCACCTGGCCCGGCTAGTTTGTTTTTTGTATTTTTAGTAGAGATGGGGTTTCACCGGGTTAGCCAGGATGGTCTCGATCTCCTGACCTCGTGATCCGCCCGTCTCGGCCTCCCAAAGTGCTGGGATTACAGGCTTGAGCCACCGCGCCCGGCCTCTTGAATTATTTTTAAAGTCAGTATGTTTGTTGGCTACTCTGACAATACCTAAGTCTATTTCAAATGCTTTACTTAATTTCATTTAAAGAGCCTTTTAAAAGAGAAATTAGCCCAGGCATGGTGGCTCACGCCTGTAATCTCAGCACTTTGGGAGGCCGAGGCAGGTGGATTGCTTGAGGTCAGGAGTTTGAGATCAGCCTGGCTAACATGGCAAAACCCTGTCTCTACTAAAAATACAAAAATTAGCTGGGTGTCGTGGTGTGTGCCTGTAATCCCAGCTACTCAGTAACCTGAGGCAGGAGAATTGCTTGAACCAGGGAGGCGGAGATTGCGGTGAGCTGAAATCACACCACTGTACTCTAGCCTGGGAGACTGAGTGAGACTCTGTCTCAAAAAAAAAAAAAAAAAAGGAAAGAAAAGGAAAAAAAAGAGAAATTACAAATCTATAAGTTTAAGTACAGCCACGAAAACACTGAAAAAGTCATAAGGACTTCAATATGAAAACGCCTTTAAAAACAGATCTTTGCCTGATATGTAATTTTAACATTCTCTGGGGTGAATGACAGTGGGGAATAAACTTCCCTTCTCCAATAAAGGTCTTGACTACGTCTCCTTCCCCATAGTAATTCAAGAGGTGATGGTGGAACCATTTCATTTCATTGTCATTTCCTTGTCCCTTAACATACAGATATTGGTTCTTCTTTTACAATAATGATATTGGTTCTTCTTTTTCTTACATCTCTAGAAATCTATCTTAGTCCTTAAAAATAAGTACCTTATAATTTAAAAATTCTCTAAATTACAAATTAACTCAATATTTCATCTGTGAATTCCATATAGGGAAATGGCTGAGGAGGGTGATGGTCAAAGAAAGAGGCCTACAATTCTGTGAAATCTTAATTTGTCCCCTCCCATACCCATTCGCAGCACACACACACACACACACACGAAACTCACACACAATCACATGCACACTCACACAAACATACTTGTACACACAAATTCATACACACATCCATGCACACACACACTGCCTAAGCCCTCTTGACTTGTCCATTCTTACTGGGTAGTCAACATATTCTGATAAAAGATGAGGGTCAAAATTTTTCTTTGATAAGGGATGAAACTAACACCAACAACACCAAAAGCCACTTACATTTATCTTAGGATATGATAGGACAAAGAAAACTAGAAATAGCTTTGCAATCAAACAAGATGTGGAGCTAAGTAAGGCAAATCTCATAGACTCATGTTCCATGATGTACGGTTTCATGCACAACTTACACACACACATATATATACATATACATATATATATATATATATTTTTTTTTTTTTTTTTTTTTTGAGACGGAGTCTCGCTCTGTCACCCAGGCTGGAGTGCAGTGGCTCGATCTTGGCTCACTGCAACCTCCGCCTCCCGGGTTCGAGCAATCTCTTGTCTCAGCCTCCTGAGTAGCTGGGATTACAGGTGCACACCAAACCCGGCTAATTTTTGTATTTTTAGTAGACATGGGGTTTCACCATGTTGGCCAGGCTGGTCTCAAACTCCTGACTTCAGGTGATCCGCCCTCCTCGGTCTCCCAAAGTGCTGGAATTACAGGCATGAGCAACTGCACCCGGCTGCAGCTTCTATTTTTATACACAAGTGAAAGTTGGTAAAAAGTTGAACACCCGTCCTCTATAATAAATCTAAGTGCCACTTTTGATTAGCTGGAAACCATTAAATGTCCTTTCCTAATTCCTTTACCATATAGTGTGCACAAAATGTGGATTACTTCCCAAAGCAAGTCCATTAATTAGGGGGAATATTTTTACCTTTCCCAAGTTTTTGTATCTCTCTCTAGAGAGGAATATGACATGTTGCCCTAATTTGGAGTATACAATTCCATAGAAGAATATTTACTTTATAAATTAATTCTGACTGATGATTTTAAAAAAGAGAAGCATCCAGAAACTAGGCACAATTTTTAAAAATATTTTTATTAGTGGTACTTCCCTAATTCTTTTTTCCACTTGTATTTAGTTGTTATTTTCTTACTTTCACTTTATTTTTCAGTCTTCCCCACCCCCTGCTGAGACGGAGTCTCATGTCTACATTCTCATGCCTGACACCATTCTAATGTATAAAATGATAGATTAACACATCAATCATAAAGTGTGTAGAGAGGTATTTTTATTAGAAGATAAAGGGCAACATTAGAATGAGAAGAATGGGAGAAAATATTTTTAAAGAAGAGAAGGGATAGTCAATAGAATATTTATGGTTGGGCGCAGTGGCTCATGCCTGTAATCCCAGCACTTTGGGAGGCCAACGCAGGCAGATCACCTGAGGTCAGGAGTTTGAGACCAGCCTGACCAACATGATGAAATCCTGTCTCTACTAAAAATACAAAAATTAGCCAAGTGTGGTGGTGGGCACCTGTAATCCCAGCTACTCGGGAGGCAGAGATAAGAGAATGGCTTGAACCCGGGAGGCGGAGGTTTCAGTGAGCAGAGATCGAGCCATTGCACTCCAGCCTCGGCAACAAGAGCGAAACTTTGTCTCAAAACAAAACAAAAAAAATTACGGTAGCTGTCTTTAAGTGGTGGGATTATGAGTCACTTTTTCTTCTTCCTCATACTTCTACATGAGACTCAAATTTGGAATGGGTGCAGAAAGATCTATGGTTGGCTGGCTGTGGTGGCTCACACCTGTAATCCCAGCACTTTCGGAAGCCGAGGCGGGTGAATCACTTGAGCCCAGGAGTTCAGGACCAGCCTGGGAAACATAATGAAACCCCATCTCTACAAAAAAAAAAAAAAAAAAACAAAAATTAGTTGGGCATTATAGTGCACACCAGTAATTCCAGCTACTTGGGAGGCTCAGGTGGGAGCATCACTTAAGCCTGGGAGACAGAGGTTGCAATGAGCCAAGATACCACCACTGCACTCCAGCCTGGGCAACAGAGTGAGATCCTATCTTGAAAAAATGGAAGGAAAGAAGGAAGGAAGGAAGGAAGGAAGGAAGGAAGGAAGGAAGGAAGGAAGGAAGGAAGGAAGGAAGGAAGGAAGGAAGGAAGGAAGGGAAGGAAGGAGGGAAGGAAGGAGGGAAGGAAGGAGGGAAGGAAGGAGGGAAGGAAGGAGGGAAGGAAGGAGGGAAGGAGGGAAGGAGGGAAGGAGGGAAGGAGGGAAGGAGGAAAGGAGGGAAGGAAGAAAAGGAGGGAGGGAGGAAAGGAAAGAGAAAAGGAAGGATCTACGGTTCAAAATTTCCAGATCTAAAAAAAGACTCAAGTGATCTTGGTTGGGGGTGGTAATGCCAAACTATTAAGGTAAGTAACTGTCATACATCACATATTTGACAATTCTTTTGGTTCAGGCAACTTTTGTGGAAGATAATACAGGCAGTTTTGCCAACATGACAAAATAATACAATGGTCCCTTGGTATCCATGGGGAATTGGTTCCAGTACCCCCACAGATATCAAAATCTGTGGATCCTCAAGTTTCTTATATAAAATGAGGTAGTAAGCTGGGCATGGTGGGCCAGGCCCATAGTTCCAGATGTTTGGAAGGCTGAGGAGAAAGGATTGCTGAGCCCAAGAGTTCAAGTCCAACCTAGGCAATATAGAAAAATTGATGTAGTATTTGCATATAACCTGTGCACACCCCCCTGTATGCTTTACATCATCTCCAGATTACTTATAATACCTAATACAATGTAAAGTCTGTGTAAATAATTGTCATATTGTATTATTAGTATCTTTTATTGTTATTTTGTAATTTTTTTCCATATATTTCCATTGGTTGAACTGGAGATGTGAAACCCAGGGATTCTAAGGGCCAACTGTAATTGAATTAAAACCCTTCCTCCTGTTTAAGACTTTGAAGAAAATAAAAATAATGTGTAAGAGGTGGCCTTTTCAATACCCCTTTTGTGAGTTTATTATCTTGAAAACCTGGATATAGTTTTTAACTCAAAGTAATAATTGATGCCTTCAGACCAAGGTGTTTTAATTTCCCAGAATTTACAAAATCTCCAAAATAGATACTATTAATCTAATTTGTAAAGCACATAGATTGAAGCTTATATATTTGCATAAATTAAACCTACCAGTCATTAATCTAGAGGTGAACTTTGCCAGTTGGTGGTTGTTTTCTGGTTCTCTGGACACAAAGGGAGCAAACAAGACATTTGAATGGCTCCCTCTGTGTGGTATTTTGTGACCCACCAGGCAGGTCTTCCCTACCAGTCAGCCCTGGGCTGCATTTTCGGTTCTGTGTGGACAGTGACAGTGTCCTCTTGGAATTTAACTCTTACCTTTGTCTGGAGGCTGTGCAAATTAGATTATTTTATAAAATAAGAAAAATAACTTCCCAACCACATTACAATATAAACACCCCGAACTTAATGTAGTTGAGCCATAAAAATGGTTTGTAGCATGGGTAGTCAAAATATAGAAGCATATACAAGTCAGATTGAAGTTATTCCGGAAAATATCATTTTCTAGTATGGTAAGGACTCCTAAACATTAGCTGTTTTTGCAGAAACATTAAATTATCTTCCATTTGTTCTTTGTCCTTCAACATTTCTTTGCCTTATGACTACTAAAAGTTCATTAGTTCCTTCATATGCATCTATAACTTCTTTATATTCTGTTATTTGGAGTTAGGCTTTTTGAACTTACAAAGGTTAGTAATTATGAGCAAAGGGTAAAGTATTATCATTCAATATTATAGCAAAAGTAGGAGGGTTTCCTGAGTGATAGCTAAGTCTTCAAACACATATCTTCACACTCAGATGCATTTTGAAGTCCTTCAGCTCATGCAGAGACTATCTTCACATTCATTCAGTTATTTATCAAGTATTTCTTGACTGCTTGCTATGTATCAGGCAGTATTCTAGAGTCTATGGATAGAGTGACGAGCACAAGAGACAACATCTCCACTGTTGTTTTTGTTTTGTTTTGTTTTGTTTTGTTTTAGAAACAGTCTTGCTGCAACACCCAGGCTGGAGTGCAATAGTGCTATCTTGGCTTACTGCAACCTCTGCCTCCCAGGTTCAAGCAATTCTCCTGCCTCAGCCTCCCAAGCAGCTGGGGTTATAGGCGCCTGCCACCACATGTGGCTAATTTTTGTATTTTTAGTAGAGACCAGATTTCACCATGTTGGCCAGGCTGGTGTCGAACTCCTGACCTTTGATGATCTGCCTGCCAAGGCCTCCCAAAGTGCTGGGATTAGAGGCGTGAGCCACCACGCCCAGCCAACATCTCTACTTTCACAGAGTTTATATTCTAATGGAGAGAGACCACCAACATTAAACACATACAAAGAATTGTAGCCTGCATTAAATGTTCCCAAGATAAGAAAACAGTAATATCAGCTGGGCACGGTGGCTCATACCTGTAATCCCAGCACTTTGGGAGGCTGAGGCGGGAGGATCACCAGAGGTCGGGAGTTCGAGACCAGCCTGACCAACATGGAGAAACCCCATCTTTACTAAAAATACAAAATTAGCCGGATGTGGTGGCACATGCCTGTAGTCCCAGCTACTTGGGAGGCTGAGGCAGGAGAATTGCTTGAACCCAGGAGACAGAGGTTGCAGTGAGCCAAGATCACACCATTGCACTCCAGCCTGGGCAAGAAGAGTGAAACTCCATCTCAAAATGAGAAGAAGAAAACAATAATATGTGAGAATGTAACAAGAAAGAGTGGCTGAGACCAGAAGGAAAATCTATCCATGTGAAGATTTGGAGAAGAGAATTCCATGAGGGGGGAAGAACAGGTGCAAATACCCTATGTGTGGGTTTCACAAGACTGGAACATAGCAAAGGAAGAGGAGGAGTAGGAGGTTACAACAGACAGATAGGCAAAAGACAGACTACAAAGAACTCGGAAGAATTTGTGCCATATTTGACTTTGAGTGGGAAATCTATCCAAAATACCTCCCATCATTTAAGACTTTGCTTCTGGGACTCCATAGAATCTTTTCTCTAGAAGAGTCTTTTCTGTAAGCATATTCCTGCTGCTCACTCTGCCACACTTATCCCACAACAAGCCCCAGCTATACAGAGTTTTGGTCTGTGTTTCAAATAATTTGTATCATCTAGAATTATTTCAAAACTAATAAGGGTGTTTTAGAAATAAACAAACAGAAAGTTTAGTATAACAAATCCCAAGTTTCAACAAGGATACGCTAATTTTTTTTTTTTTTTTTTCTGAGACAAAGTCTTGCTCTATCACCCAGGCTGGAGTGCAGTGGCACGATCTCCGCTCACTGCAACCTCTGCCACCCAGGTTCAAGTGAACCTCCTGCCTCAGCTCCCGAGTAGCTGGGATTACAGGTGCCGCCACCACACCCAGCGAATTTTTGTATTGTTGGTAGAAATGGGGTTTCACCATATTGGTCAAGCTGGTCTCGAACTCCTGACCTCAGGTGATCCACCCACCTCCCTCCTGAAGTGCTGGGATTATAGGCATGAGCCACTGCACCCAGTCTCCACTAATTATTTTAAATCACAAAAGCAATATATGCTGTCTGCAGGTAACACAAAAATCTCGAAGAAGAAACAGCACTTAGAATTCAACTCCATAGAGATAACCACCGATAAATACAGTAAAATAGTACGTCTCCTTCCAATTTTTAAGAATGTATAGGGCTAGGTAAGGTGACTCTGTCTCAAAACAACAACAAAAAAAGAATATATATAAATACATAAAGAGTCTTTGTTTGTTTCTTGTTTTTGTTACCAAATTGAGTTCATGCTGTATGTGCCGTTTTTTCACCTTGCTTAAGCAATCTTTAAGCCATTTTTTCTTCTTTACCCTTCCACCTCCTGAGGAATTCCCCATTTTATCTGAACTCATGACACATTTATTTTAAAATTTTGATATTTCCAATGTTTATTCATTGTTTGTACATGTCTAGCATAGCAGAAGTGTGCTGAGAATAATGTTCCTATGGTAAACCACCCGCATAGTTGGGAACCGCAGGTTAGTACAGTGGATAGCAATGTGGAATCCAGGTTCTAATTCTGACTCTGACTCATCCCTCTGAGGACAGCCAAGTTATTAACCTTTCTGTGGTTCAACTGCACTGTTCCTCCAGTAAAATGGAGCAACGATAGTTTCTACCTCCTAATGTGGTGGATATTGTAGAAGAATATATGCCTTCAAGGTGTTCTCACATACCATGGACTTGATAAATGGTTGCCATGTTTTAAATTACAATGTTTGTTACCAATGAAGTGTATTTTCCCTCCAAATAATATCTAGGATATTGCTTTAACTGCCCAAAAAGCTGTGGCATCTTTGGTAAGTCATTGTCTTATAACTGTATAATTCAGAAAGCACATTTGCTTGTTAAGCCCTTGGTTGCTGTCAGTCCATAATGTTATGTTGGCATTTGTATTTATCAATCAATATATCCTATGGAATATCCCACTTGAAGAGCAGCATTTACTAATAGTATATTGATGTTGAAAATACTAGGTCTTAATCTGTGTTCAAGAAGGACTACTTAGTATTTGATCTATTTGCACTCCCAGAAGGGAGATGGAAAAATCATTGGTATGGAGATAAAAGTTATCACCTTTCATTAATCAACAGTTGTGGGCATTTGAGAGTAGGAAGAGTCTTGCTACCGCCCACCTATATGAGAACTTGGGAAACAGTCATCTGGGCCGCACCTAGCAATCATCTGAGCTTCACTCCTAACCTGAGACAATGCCCTGTTCTTGGCACATTACTAATTGTATTAGCACAAGTCCACTTAAATATATTTGCGGAGGCCGGGCACGCTGACTCATGCCTGTAATCCCAGCACTTTGGGAGGCCGAGGTGGGCAGATCACCTGAGGTCAGAAGTTCAAGACCAGCCTGACCAACATGGAGAAACCCCATCTCTACTAAAAGTAAAAAAATTAGCCGGGCGTGGTGGCACATGCCTGTAATCCCAGGTACTCAGGAGGCTGAGGCAGGAGAATCACTTGAACCTGGGAGGCAGAGGTTGCGGTGAGCCGAGATCGCGCCATTGCACTCCAACCTGGGCAACTACAGCAAAACTCCATCTCAAAAACAAACAAACAAACTATATATATATGTAGTTTTATATATATATATAGTTTTATATCTTGTATATATATTTTTATATATATATATAAAATCTGGGGAAGGAATGCAGAATAGTGATTTTTGCAAATTGTATTAGTAGTGGAAGTAGTCAGATAACAGTTATTCCTATTTGGCTCTGCAGGGGTAGACAGTAGTACTTTCGCAAACTGGTTATCCTTGAACTACTCTTTAAAACAGATAGGTAAACTAGGCCGGGAGAGATGGCTCACGCATGTAATCCCAGCACTTTGGGAGGCCGAGGCAGGCAATCACTTCAGGTCAGAAGTTCAAGAATAGCCTGGCCAACATGGTGAAACCGCGCATCTACTAAAAATACAAAAGAAATTAGCCAAGCATGGTGGCGGGCACTGGTAATACCAGCTGCTCAGGAGGCTGAGGCAGGAGAATTGCTGGAACCAAGGAGGTGGAGGTTGCAGTGAATCGAGACTGTGCCACTGCACTCCAGCCTGGGCAACAGAGTGAGACTCCGTCTCAAAAAAAAAAAAAAGTAAACTAAATTTATCAAAAGAAATATTTACGGAAATTTTAAAATCATCGGTATGAAAGTATTATCTCTGTTCATTGGCTAAATATTGACTAAATCTGAAACTGAAATTCTGATAGACTGACGGAAATTAAATTTGCTTTTAAATAATATATTAACTTAAATGTAATTAGAGTTATAATTGAAATAAAACATTTGAGTATTCATGATACAAATAAGACCAGGTTTTAGCTTTGTAAAAATCATAAATAAAAATATTTAATTTAGACTTTTATAATTTCGAGTGGTTAAAAGGTTTCACAACCAATCTCAATGTGTATAACATTCTATGTAGAATAGCAAGAGATCAGTTTTCTAAACTACTTAGTAATGAGATGAAAGTATCAGAAGAATGTTTATCTAGAAACCTGTCAGGTCCCTATCAATCTTTAGAGTTCAAAATTTTACAATTCTCTAACAGTATTAAGAGTTTTTCATGGCCTTCCTCTGCATGTCTTAATACGATTCCACTATCTGTAATATAAAAATACTGTTAGAATATGATCACTAATTAGAAAATTATTTTAGAAAGTAATATATTCAACTTTGAGTTAGTTTAGATAACCTTAGTGATGCAAAATATTTCATTAATATAAAGCAAGAGGCCGAGCGCAGTGGCTCATGCCTGTGATCCCAGCACTTTGGGAGGCTGAGATGGGTGGATCACGAGGTCAGGAGTTCAAGACCAGCCTGGCCAACATAGTGAAACCCTGTCTCTCCTAAAAATACAAAAATTAGCCAGGTGTGGTGGCAGGCACCTGTATTCCCAGCTATTAGGGAGGCTGAGGCAGGAGAATCGCTTGAACCTAGGAGGTGGAGGTTGCAGTGAGCCATAATCAGCGACAGGGCAAGACTCCATCTAAAAAAAAAGATATACACACACACACAAACACACACACACGTATGTATATATACACATATATGTGTGTGTGTATATGTGTGTGTGTGTGTGTGTATATATACAGCAAGTAAGTTATTTTTTGTCACTTATTTATTTGAAAGCTTAAAAAGAAATCCTGGAAAATGTAAATAATTGCTATCTTATTGAGAGCACTTCAGACTCCTCAGTAATTTTTCCTGTTGTCTCATAAGTTGAATTTTCTTTCTTTTTTTTATTTTATTTTTTTGAGACAGAGTCTTGCTCTGTCACCCAGGCTGGAGTGCAGTGGCACAATCTCAGCTCACTGCAATCTCTACCTCCTGGGTTCAAGCGATTCTCCTGCCTCAACCTCCTGAGTAGCTGTGATTACAGGCACACGCCACCACGCCCAGTTAATTTTTGTATTTTTAGTAGAGATAGGGCTTCATCATGTTGGTCAGGCTGGTCTCGAACTCCTGACCTCGTGATCCGCCCACCTTGGCCTCCCAAAGTGTTGGGATTACCGGCATGAGCCACCGTACCCGGCCATAAGTTTATTTTTCTAAATGTGGCCAGATGCGGTAGTTCACACCTGTAATTCCAGCCCTTTGGGAGGCAGAGGCAGGAGGATCACTTGAGCTCAGGAGTTCAAGACCAGCCTAGGCAGTGTAGTGAAACCTCATTTCTACAAAAAATTTAAAAATTAGCTAGGTGTGGTCGGGCACAGTGGCTCATGTCTGTAATCCCAGCACTTTGGGAGGCTGAGGCAGGCAGATCACAAGTTCAGGAGATCGAGACCATCCTGGCTAACACAGTGAAACCCCATCTCTACTAAAAATACAAAAACTTAGCCGGGCATGGCGGCATGTGCCTATAGTCCCCGCTACTCGGGAGACTGAGGCAGGAGAGTGGCGTGAATCCGGGGAGCGGAGCCTGCAGTGAGCCGAGATCACGCCACTGCACTCCAGCCTGGGCAACAGAGCAAGACTCCGTCTCAAAAAAATAAAATAAAATAAAATAAAAATTAGCTAGGTGTGTGGTGGTGTGTACCTGTAGTCCTAGCTACTCTGTAGGCGGAGGCAGGAGGATTGCTTGAACCCAGGAGGTCTAGGCTGCAGTGAGCCGTGATCATGCCACTGCATTCCAGCCTGAGTGACAAGGAGATACCCTGTCTCAACAGAAAAAAATTCTAAATGTCATCATATTAAATGATAGAGTGCCCACTTTTTCACTAGCAATTTTTCATGTCCCTTTAAACATACAGTCTTCTGAAAGCAGAGACTAGAATTTCACATGATAGACCAAATTCAAACTTTTAAGATGTAAAACATTTTAATCTGTAAAAACAAAAGCAAAGATTGCAAATAGAATGTCTAAAATCTCCTTATTATAAAGAAGCATAAGGTATGTGTAACATTAACATCGTGAATATGAATATACTACCCTCAATCTTAATGCCCTCCCCAACTTGCCTCTTCCTTTTCTGAACTGTTCAGGAGGAAGAGGCTCTACAGGTGGCAGGATAGGCTGGGCACAGTGACTCAGGCCTGTAATCCCAGCATTTCAGGAGGCTGAGGCAGGCTGATCACCTGAGGTCAAGACTTCAAGGCTGGGCCGGGCACGGTGGCTCAAGCCTGTAATCCCAGCACTTTGGGAGGCCGAGGAGTGTGGATGACCTGAGGTCAGGAGTTCAAGATCAGCCTGACCAACATGGTGAAACTCCATCACTATTAAAAATACAAAAAAAATTAGCTGGGCATGGTGGTGTGTTCCTGTAACCCCAGCTACTTGGGAGGCTGAAGCAGGAGAATCACTTGCACCTGAGAGACAGAGGTTGCAGTGAGCCAAGATCTGCCACTGCACTCCAGCCTAGGTGACAGAGGGAGACTGTCTCAAAAAAAAAAAAAAAAAAAAAGTTAAAGACCTGCCTGACCAACTTGGTGAAACCCCATCTATACTGAAAATACAAAATTGTCGGGCATGGAGGCAGGCGCCTGTAATCCCAGCTACCCTGGAGACTGAGGCAGGAGAGTCGCTTCCACCAGGGAGGTAGAGGTTGCAGTGAGCTGAGATTGTGCCATTGCACTCCAGCCTGGGCAACAAGAGTGAAACTCCACCTCAAAAATAAATAAATAGGCCAGGAGCAATGGCTCACGCCTGTAATCCCAGCACTTTGGGAGGCCGAAGGGGGGCGGATCATGAGGTCAGGGGATTGAGATCATCCTGGCCAACATGGTGAAGCCCTGTCTCTCCTAAAAATACAAAAATTAACTGGGCGTGGTAGTGTATGCCGGTAATCCCAGCTACTCAGGAGGCTGAGGCAGGAGAATCACTTGAACCAGGGAGTCGGAGGTTGCAGTGAGCTGAGATCGTGCCACTGCACTCCAGCCTGGGCGACAGACCAAGACTCAGTCTCAAAATAAATAAATAAGAAAAAATAATAAATAAATAAATATAAAGGTGGCAGAATATTCTGCAGTTGTATATAATTCTATGAAAAGAAACTAATGAGGCCAGTCATGGTCTGAAACAATGCGAAAGCCAGTATCTAGATTCACAGAGGAAGTAGGTTTGCTCTGTTCTTTTAAGAGCTATAAAATGTCTGGTTGTTTTTAAATTAAAATTCCAGTGTTCATCCATATGTTTGGCATTAGGGAGACCTAATCTTTTTTTTCTTTTTTTTTTTTTTTTTGAGACAGAGTTTTGCTCTTGTTGCCCAGGCTGGAGTGCAATGGCACAATCTCAGCTCACCGCAACCTCCACCTCCCAGGTTCAAGCAATTCTCCTGCCTCAGCCTCCAGAGTAGCTGGGATTAGAGGCACACGCCACGACACCCAGCTAACTTTGTATTTTTAGTAGAGACAGGGTTTCAGCATGTTGGTCAGAATGGCCTTAAATTCCTGACCTCAGGTGATCTGCCCACCTCAGCCTCCCAAAGTGCTGGAATTATAGGCGTGAGCCACCGTGCCCGGCCAGGGAGACCTAATCTTAATCACCAGTTAGAAAAATGGAATGTATGGCCAGGTATGGTGGCTCGTACCTGTAATCCCAGCACTTTGGGAGGCCAAGGCCGGAGGATCACGAGGTCAGGAGTTCAAGACAAGTCTGGACAGTATGGTGAAACCCTGTCTCTACTAAAAATACCAAAATTAGCAGGGCGTGGTGGCGCACAGCTTTAGTCCCAGCTACTTGGGAGGCTAAGGCAGAAGAATCCCTTGAACCTGGGAGGTAGAGGTTGCAGTGAGCTGAGATGGCACCACTGCACGCCAGCCTGGGTGACAGAGCAAGATTCCATCTCAAAAAGAAGAAGAAGGAGGAGAAGAAGAAGAAGAAGAAGAAGAAGAAGAAGAAGAAGAAGAAGAAGAAGAAGAAGAAGAAGAAGAAGAAGAAGAAGAAGAAGAAGAAGAAGGAGGAGGAGGAGGGGGAAGGGGAGGGGAGGGGGAGGGGGAGGGGGAGGGGGAGGGGGAGAGGAGAGGAAGAGGAAGAGGAAGAGGAAGAGGAAGAAGAAGAAGAAAAATGGAAAGTAGAATATTTACCATGCTACTTAGAGGGTAGTTCAAGTAATGGAAAAAAACAAATCCAGGTGGTAAAATGGCAGAAAAGTAAACGTTATGAGGGCTATGAAATATTTTAAGCAAACTGGCCTTGAAAAGATTACCTATTTTTTTTTTTTTTTTTTTTTTGAGACGGAGTCTTGCTCTGTCACCCAGGCTGGAGTGCAGTGGCCGGATCTCAGCTCACTGCAAGCTCCGCCTCCCGGGTTTACGCCATTCTCCTGCCTCAGCATCCCGAGTAGCTGGGACTACAGGCGCCCACCACCTCGCCCGGCTATTTTTTTGTATTTTTTTTTTTAGTAGAGACGGGGTTTCACCGTGTTAGCCGGGATCGTCTCTCGATCTCTTGACCTCGTGATCCGCCCGTCTCGGCCTCCCATAAATCACTTGAATATGTATGAAAGAAAGATTTTTATTTAAATAACATTCTTTTAGAGCAATCCAAATTTCAATCACTTTCTCTCCCTCATTAGTGACTTATACTTGACACTGAAATGAACAATTTAAACCTGAAATAGAGTTGTGAGAGAAAAAAAAGAGATCTATCTAAGAATCTTCATCCACTTTAGGCTACCAAAAATAACTTGGAGCACACCAAAAACAATAACCACAGTGACAAACAAAAAGTGCTCTTTAATGTTTGTGGTATTCATCACAATGCATACAGCAAGAATGAAAACTTTTTTTTTTTTTTTTGGAGACAGGGTCTTGCTCTGTCACCCAGGCTGTGGTACAGTGGCGTGTTCATGGCTCACCGCAACCTCTGCCTCCTGGGCTCAAGCCGTCCTCCTGCCTCAGCCTCCTGAGTAGCTGGGACTATAAGCACAAGGCACAACACCCGGCTATTTTTTATTTTTTTAATTTTTTTTATAGAGATGAGGTCTTTCTCTTTCTCTCTCTCTCTCTCTCTTTTAATTTTATTTTAATCTAAATAGAGATGAGGTCTCAACATGTTGCCTAGGCTGGTTTCAACTTCTTGAGTTCAAGTGATTCTCCCATCTCGGCCTCCCAAAGTGCTGAGATTACAGGCATGAGCCACTGCACCTGGCCAAAATTCTTTCCAGGTTAAAGAGGTGTTAAATGGAACATTAAGAACTATGTCTAGGTCCGATGCAGTGTCTCATCCCTGTAATCCTAGCACTTTGGGAGACCGAGAAGGGTGGATCACTAGGGGTCAGGAGTTCAAGACTAGTCTGGCCAACATGGTGAAACCTTGTCTTTACTAAAAATACAAAAATTGGTGAGGCGCTGTGGTGGGCCCCTGTAATCCCAGTTACTTGGGAGGCTGAGGCAGGAGAATTGCACCCTGGAGGTGGAAGTTGCAGTGAGCCACGTTCATACCACTGTGCCTCAGCCTGGGCAATAGGCTGACTCCATCTCAAAAACAAAAACAAACAAACAAAAAACTATGTCTGACCCATTCCAAAAAAGAGATCAAATTATAAACCCACTATGTGCACCATACGTTCACATTTATTAAGGTAAACAAAGGTGACTACCTAGAATAAAAATGGCACCTTAGTGAATAACTTGAAACCAAATCAGCTCTTTTACTCTCATCAGAAGTGTAAGTCATGGCAGGTCCTTAGCAAGCACTTTATTCTTCTAGGATCACTTGCTTACAATTTAGGAAGAGATGTTCTTTCCATAACCGTGATAAATATAAAATCTTAGATTCAGGTAGGCATGTAAATTTAGATACAGAAATAAAACATTCGCCAAATGATGATGTAATTAAAATAGATTTATAAATTTGTCATCTGGGTTCAAGAGCCAGTACGGGCTCAAGCCACCCAAATCACAGGGTCTGTTTACTAGAACTATTATGAGGGTAAATACATTTCACAGGAAACAGTCAAGTGCTGAAAAGATGCTTGTGACTGTGGAAAGGATTTTAAGCTTGAATTTTAAATATGTGTAATAAAACTACTTCTGTGAAATGCGGACTCTACTTACTAAACTTGCCTCTATAAAAATAGATTGTTTGTCCTATCCCTATAATCAAATGCACCCATTATGCCATATAACTTCCTGTAAGAATCTATACAAACTAAACACTTCGAGGTTATAGACAATCTGTTAGGATAATGTTACGATGTTGCAGGTTTCGACTATAAAATTCTAGTGCTTGCTTAACTCATAAAAATGCTCCTCAGAGAGTATAAGTATGTGGTTCCCTCTGATCTTATTCTTAAGGTAGAGTACACGTTCTTTTTCTCACTTTGGGCACCTCCTCTCTGATTACAATTATGTTGTTATAGAGCTTCGTTGCTAATTTAGGAAAAGTTTCTTCAACCTGTATGTAACATTGAAATATTATCAAAAATAAAAGAATATCATCTCCAAAGGGGTAGAGAATACAGCCATTTCCTTAGTAGGTTTGTGTTGAAGTTTTCCTTCCATTCTCTTTTCTAATATAAATTATGCTGCATCAGATGAAAAAAAAAAAAATGAGACTAAAAAGGAATCAGAAGGAGAGCAGAGATCCAATAGAAAACGTCAAGGGAAGAGGTTGATCTCCTTTGTCAACTTTAAGGTGAGATTTAAAGAAAAATAACATTCCGTTGTCCTTTGCTATAATCATGAAGAAAGATTGATATGTTAAACACCTTCTTTGCCTCTCATGCTGAGGTGTGATGAAATGACTAGCAAAGTATTTTCAAAATTTCGATTATTCCCTTGAGATTGTCATTCTAGCATTACAACTTCCTTAAATGCATTTAAATTAGTATTACTTTAGTGTTACATTTTACCAGGAGCAATTTTGTTGTGTGGGAATTAAATTTGCAAAACAGAGCTTCCTAAAAGTAAACAAATAAAAGAAGTCATTGAAATTCCTTCTCACCCAAGCTCCCCCTTTATAGCTTTCCCTTTGTCTTGCTCCCTCCACTTCTCATTCTCTTTCTACATCTTGCCATTTTTCCTTTTTTTACTTCCCACTCTATTCTTTTTCTTTTCAAATGAGTTGATTACCATAGACATTTTTCTTCACATGCACACACAAAACACACACACACACACACACACACACACACACACACACCATGCACCACTCACCCCACTGCATCTGCTACTGATTGGCTTCTTCTGAAAGGACAAAGGGTCAGTTAGAGGAGCCATCCTTCAGTTTGCATACAAAGTTCTGGCAGACTGGCTGAAATTGGTAGAAGTAACTGTCATTAGACTCCAGAAAATTAAGTAATTGGATCCATATGTGCTGGTTTACACACTTTTAAAAAGGAAGTAACTTCAATGTGTAGCTCTGATTTTAGTAAGAAAGGGTACAGAAGTAAAAGCACATACCTACAATTATTTATTTAATTTACTTCTTGGCAAGTTATTGTACCACTTTTTTTTTTTTTTTTTTTTTTTTTTTTTTTTTTCCTAGTAACTCACAGAACAAGTACTCCAATCTTTAATGGAGATTTTGTATCCATACATGTTTGACCTTGTGTTATAGAGTAACTGCATGTTTTGAACCTATTTATAAGAAAATAATATTCTAACCTAGATAATTTTCATTTAGTGCATACATATTTTACAACTCTGTAACTACTATATTTCTGCAAAATAGGATTTGACTAGTTCAGCCGAGTCAGAAATCCAATGTGATATGTATATTTGAAGACAAAACTACCAACACAATTTGAAATTTAAATAAAGCTTCAATAAAAATATAAAATAATGTTCACTATAAATATTAAAGAAAACAACACAAGGCTTAAAATACAATAAGGATTGTTTTCTATCTGCAGCGGTGAAGAGGTAGCAACTAACAGCAAGAACTCTAGGATCTCACTGGTTTCAAATCCTAGTTCTGTTGTTTCCTAGATACGTAACCTTGGAAAAATCTCTCTTCTCTATACCCCAGTTTCCTAATTTGTAAAACAGGCACAAGAGGATGTTATGAGGATTAAATGAGACAATTCAAACAAAGTTCCTACAACAATTCCTGGTACAGAATAGGTGATATAGAGATGATCTTTCATATTAAGGTTGCTTTTAACAAAACCCATTACTGGAGCACATTTTGTTCTATCACTAACTTGCTTTGGACTTCAATGAGTCACTTAATGCCAGTTTTCTCATTTGTAAAACGGATGCAGATTGGACTTCATTTCTTTCTTTTTTTTCTTTTTTTTTTTTTTTGGAGATGAAGTCTCACTCCGTCACCCAGGCTGGAGTGCAGTGGCGTGATCTCTGCTCACTTGACCTCCACCTCCTGGGGTCAAGCTATTCTCCTGCCTCAGCCTCCCAAGTAGCTGGGATTACAGGTGTCCACCACCACACCCAGCTAACTTTTTTGTATTTTTAGTAGAGACAGGGTTTCACCATGTTGGCCAGGCTGGTTTCGAACTCCTGACCTCAAGTGATCCATCTGCCTCCACCTCCCAAAGTGCTAGGATTACAGGCTTGAGCCACCACGCCTTGCCTGGACTTCATTTTTAACATTCCTCCGAGAGAGAGAGAGAGAGAGAGAGACAGAGAGAGAGAGAATACATGTATAATATACACACATATATACATATATAATGTATACATGTATATAATATATATTTTCTATGACCTTACTGAACTTCAAAAGTACACAAAATAGTTTAAATATTGTTGTGTGTGATATGGGCTCAACAAATCTAAAATCCTCATAGTCATTGAGTAACTAATCACAAACATTTCTTGTTTAGGTACCAAGTTTGGGGAATGCAGAGGTAATAGGATAATGAATAATAATAAAATACACCTTCTAGCCAGGTCAGGAGGCACAACAGAGAACTGTATCCAATATTCTTATAAAGTAGCCTGTGTGGGTACTCACTGTAAAAAAGGAGAGTTGGCAATCGTTCTTGACTAGTTATCAGGATGAAAGTCAGGCAAAGCATGGCAGTGCTAGACAACCAGGCTGAGTATCCCAGGATAACATTAATTGGACTAGATTCTCTGGAAAAGAGAAATTATGTTTTTGCAGGATCTCACTAGAGAGTGAAATTAGGGTCCAAAAAGAAAGAATGAAAGTCTCGAATATTGCTCAATGAGGTTTTCTGTACTTTGTTAATCACACATTAATTGGCATGCTGTTACCCTCATGTGTTTGGTACATAATGTTTTGGTATTATATTTTTCTTTCTCGTAAAGTGCAACAAAATCCCTGCATACCCTAAGTATTCATTTCATTTTGATTAAATAAATTTATGAGCCCTCTTAAATAGTCAGCCAAGGCTGGGCGTGGTGGCTCATGCCTGTAATCCCAGCACTTTGGGAGGCCGAGGCAGGTGGATCACCTGAGGTCAGGAGTTCGAGACCAGCCCAGCCAAGATGGAGAAACCCCATCTCTACTAAAAACATACAAAAAATTACCCAGGTGTGGTGGTGGACACCTGTAATCCCAGCTACATAGGAGGCTGAGGCAAGAGAATCGCTTGAACCTGGTAGTCGGAGGTTGCAGTGAGCAGAGATCACGCCACTGCACTCTAGTCTGGACAACAGAGTGGCACTCCGTCTCATTAAAAAAAAAAAAAAAAAAAAAAAACACCTGGTGCAGCATGCCTGTAATTCCAACACTTTGGGAGGTTGAGGTGGGTGGATCACCTGAAGTCAGGAGTTTGAGACCAGCCTGGCCAATATGGAGAAATCACATCTCAACAAAAAAATATACAAAAATCAGCCTGGTGTGGTGGTGCACACCTGTAATCCCAGCTACTTGGGAGGCTGAGGAAGGAGAATCGCTTGAATCCGGGAGGCAGAGGTTGCAGTGAGCCAAGACCGCACCACTGCACTCCAGCCTGGGCAACAGAGTAAGAGTTTGTCTCAAAAAAAAAAAAAAAAAAAAGATCTGTAAAGTCTAAATGCCTCACTTTTTAAATAAAGAATCTGATAAAAATAATTTGACTAAAGCCAAATGATTTAGTGACAGAAGCCAGGACTAAACAGTCAAGTTGTGTGACCTCTAAAGTCATCCTATTTCCATTATACTAAACTACCTTCACTTTTGTTCACGAACCAAATCACCAAGCCTAATATTCAAATACAAAATTTCTGATTTATTTGTTTAATGCTAAACACTAGGCCATTCAAACAGTGTAGTTCAAAAAAGATTCAAAATTTCATGTATTTCAAAGTCTTAAATATGCACTTAAAGAATTCCAGCCCAGAGTTTACTCACAGTTTTATATTTTATATAATTTATCCAGTAAACAATAATTGTTGCTTAGGAGTCACTTGGGTTTATTATGAAAATTCCTGAGATTGTTTTTGATTAAATAAGCACATAAACAAGGTTAACAGTGGAGATGGAGAGGATAAACCCAAATGTGTCTCACATTTTTTATTTAAAGAGAAGTATTGTTAATTAGGATCTCTTTTATTCAATTGAATTATTTATATCTAAGTTGTTCTTCATTAGAAAACCATCTAAAGATCACCATTATCCCTTTTATTTTCTCACAATACCAGAAGGTCTTCTTCACGCCATTTGGTCAATCACTTTAGTCAAGTAGCCTGGGTAAGAATCACCACAATGTAGGGATGTCTGAAAGTCCACGTATGTTGCTACCTCTGTTATTTTTGTACACAATATAAAGAATCTATTACTAGTATTCCTATGTTATTTTTCTCAGGTTTGCCAGACATATGAGGGTTAGGAAGGTATTCAAACTCTCAAAAGTATATGCCTTTTTTGGACTTATGATTTCTTGCAAAAATGTATGTTTTGGCTCGGATATTAGGCTGATGCAGCATTTATGATCAGTAATGTTTTTTCAACCAGCACATGTGCCCAAGGAGATCCTGGGAAAATTTTTGAATGATCATTGTACTGAATAAATGTTTTACCACACTCAGTATTTGAATTTTATATATTTGATACCTCCAACACATCTAATCCATAATTTCCTCTAAGCAAGGAGAATGCCAATTTTGTTCACACAAGTTTTCAAAACTAACGACTTTTTTTATTTACTATGATTCTATTTTCTGTAACTTTGGCTGTTAACTTTTCACTTGGTGCTATTTGAGTTCCAAGAATGGCAGTAGATTAGGTAGGCCTAGGAGAACTAATTAAGAATTAATTAGATAATAAAATTAAGTAAAGGATTAGTTAATTAATTGGAGAATGAAGGAAGGCCTAAAAGAACTAATGTAGAGAATGAAAACTAAAAAGCATTATTTGGTCTATACCAAGAAGTGGTCAAAATGGAACAAAGGATCAAAAGAAAAATGCATACCAAAGCCAGGTCAGTCCAGCACGAGTCAGAAAGCAGAAAAACATAGTCGTCTGAAATCCAGCAAGGGTCAGAAAGCAGATAAATGGAAGAAATAGGAAGCCAGAAACAAAGAAGGCCACAGGCAGATACCTGAAGTTAAAACAAAGCTTTGGGAAGGGGTAGTGAACACCATCCAAACAATCGGGAATCGAATAGGAAACACACTTGAGAAGATACACTCTAAATTGAGCCACATTCTATCTCCACGAGGATTAGCTTTAAATGCTTCCATCTGAGGGCAGAAGCTAATCCCACCACAAATAGAGACAGGTGTGCTAACCAGGAATCACGAGCGGATCCTGATAAGATTAAGATCTTCTTTACTACACTAGTGTGGTTAGCGTGAAATTTTACTGATTCATCAAGTAGGATATTGAAAATATAGCAGTGAAGAAAGCAGTTAAAACTTCCTACCCTCATGAAGTTTACATTCTGTAGAGTTAGACAAATCCCAGATTAGAGAGTGTAGTTATAGAACACAGCTTTTCAGACTTGAAAGGTAACCTAGTTTCTACCCTTAACTTAGGTCAAGCTCCATAAACTGCCATCTTATTACTTGCTGTAATTAATTCCTGAAATCACCTCGTTTTTTATCTTTTTCACTTTTCCAGGTAAATATTTTTCACATATTCTTTTTCGTCATTACAGTTTTCGTTTCTGGAGCCATAGTGGTTTTAAGTTCTCACCCATGCATTCTTTTTAATATTATGATTTTCATACTTAATTGAATATGATTCAATATTTGTAGACTCTGGAGAAGACACTAAAATGGGAAAGAACAAGTTTCTTCATTCAAGGAGTTTTTATTTCTGCAGGATTCCATATGTGCTCAAGAAACTGTCAGACCAGGATGAATGCATTATGGCCCACAAGGGAGGCATTAAATGCTATGGTGATGAAAAGGCTATGATAACAGGAAAATTTCCAGATCCCTGAAACATGACTAAAATCACTTCAGTTGGTAGGAATCAGGAAATGCTTATAGAGAAAATTCAATTAATTTATAAGAAAATTTAGCTAATTAAATTTAATGCATAAGCATTATATTCAAGAGTAGTGACATGCATGTCTGATTCCTGATTTTATCCCTAGTATGCACAACAAAGTCTGGGACACAAAAGTACTTTAAGTACTCAACAAATATTTGTTGAACTGATCTGGAATGATTGATTAAACCCTGTAGAACAAGTAGGACTTTAATTAAGGAAAATTAGAACAAACCCAGCAGATTTTTTTCTAAAGAAAAGAAACACAAGGCCGGGCACAGTGACTCATGTCTGTATTCCCAGCACTTTGGGAGGCTGAGACAGGCAGATCACCTGAGGTCAGGAGTTCAAGACCAGCCTGGCCAACATGATGAAACCCCATCTCTACTAAAATTAGAAAAATTAGCTGGGCGTGGTGGCACATGCCTGTAATCCCAGCTACTCGGGAGGCTGAGGCAGGAGAATGCTTTAACCAAGGAGGCAGAGGTTACAGTGAGCCAAAATTGTTCCCCTGCACTCCAGCCTGGGTGACAGAGCCAGACTCCATCTCAAAAAAATAAAAAGAAAAAAGAAAAGAAACACAAAGCATGACAAAACAAGAAAAGAGAAAAAGGTGAGCAGAGAGTAATCTAATTTGGCTGCAGTGAAGTGTCCACAGAAAAAGTCATATTTGAAAGTTTAGGCCGGACATGATGGCTCATGCCTGTAATCCTAGCACTTTGGGAGGTCAAGGCAGGTGGATCACCTGAGGTCAGGAGTTCGAGACCAGCCTGGCCAGGAAGGAAAAAGGGAAAGAAGGGAGAAAGGAGGAAGGGAGGAAGGGGGGAAGGAAGGTTAGTTTAATGCTTGGACTCTATTTCAGACATCTAGCTGAATGAATGATAATGGGCAACGGGAGAGAAATTTTAGGTTGGAAAGAGTATTTTTACAGGGAGAGTGGGATGCAGTAAAGAAGGAAAGACTGAAGATGCAAGTGGCAAAGATGAGATCAATTGGGAAGGATCTCCTAGGAAAAGTTGGGGCACAAGATCCAAATCAAAGGGATAACAGGCCCAAGACTGAAAGACACGGGCCTCATATTGACTTTGCTATAAGCGATTTTATTTGGGTCAAATCACTTAATCCTCTGAGTTTGCTGCCTTTTCTGTAAAATGGAGACAGAGCTTACATCATAAAATTATGATGTGTAAACAAAATAACATTTGTTAAATAGCTGGCATATATAGTATACTACTATAAAATAAATGTATTTTTATTGTATTATATAGAGAATATTTATATCCTTATAGAATATATGTAGATACAGAAATGTGTTGATTTTCTAGGGCTGTTAGAGAGCCACAAATTGAGTGGCTTAAAACAACATAAATTTGTTCTTTCAAATTCAGGAGGCTAGAAGTCCAAAATCAAAGTGTCAGTAGTGTTGATTTTTGGAAACTCAGAGGATTATTTTGTTCCATGCCTCTCCCCTAACTTCTGGTGGTTGCTGGCTATCCTTGGCATTGGTTCCTTGGCTCATGGCAGCATAACTCTCATCTTTGCCTCTATCATCACAGAGCTCCTCCCCACCATTCCCTCTGTGTCTCTGTCTCTTCCTTTTCCTATAAGGACAGCTGCCATATTGGATTTCGGACCCACCCTACTCCAGTATGACTTCAGTCTTAACTGATTACATTTGCAATGACCCTATTTCAAAATAAGGCCACATTTTGGGTTCCAGATGGACATAAATTTTACGGGGCACAATATTCAACCTTGTACAAGAAATATATTGTTAACTTATCTTTTGTTTTATAATAGCTTCAATAGCTTTTTTTTTTTTTTTTTTTTTTTTAATAAGAACCAGGATTTGGGCCTTAAACGGGAGGATAGCAAAATGTTTGAGGGCTGAGATTATGGAATTTGGATCCCATCTATTCCTCTTCCAGTCATCTAGCCCTTTGAGGCTACACCTCTTCAGCTGTCAGTTTTCTCATCTAGTAAACAGGGAGGCATGATACTTCAGAGTGTTTTTTGGGAGGATTATGCGAAGTAACATATGCAACACACTTAACATAGGATTTGGCCCTGGGCACAGTGCTTGCCTCCCTCACAAAAGCTGTCTGTAGGGTGGAAGTCTAGGTTTGTGTTCATGTAAACAAAGAAGATTCCTTGTTCTCTTATACTTGCAGGCTAAAAGTGCTGTTTGCAGAGCCAGTTGCATTGTTCTGACATTTTCCTACCAATATTTCTCCACACCTAGTTATTCAGTACTAAGATGAATGATTTATTGCTATTGTTGACTCACATTCCACAGAAATGCTGGATCACTTTTCATTACACCTCCATGTCTAACATTTCAGTTTGCCCATTGACTGTATAATCATGTTATTACTATACTCCAAAAGTCAACTAGTTAAGCAACATCTTTTTCTTTGTTTTTTGGAAAGAATAATTTTAAAACATGTAAATAAATCATGTCTAAATTTTTATGAGTTTAATACATAATCACTCTTTCAGGTAGAAATCCAGGTATTTTATCGTATCTATTTTTTTAGTGAGAAAAATGATGTTCTATGTGGTTACATGACTTAAGTATAACAGTGTGCTCTGTCCTGATCAGTGGAGATTTGTGTCTTCCACAGCCCCAGTGTATATTACTGACATTCTAGGAATTCATTGTTGATCACCTGGTAATGAAATATAAAAATGTTAGTCAATATTTGCTGTCTGTGGTCGGTCTCTATCTTATCTATAAAGAAGATTCACTACTACACCTTTGAATAGACTTGAAAGTTGGCCTGAAAATATAGTGCCAAAATCTATATTGATCTCTTATTGATTTAACATTCAACTTTGTTAGCATGCTGTTTTCCTGAGTGCTGTACTAAGAAGACTGGGGCGGGAAAGGGGGAGGGATTTAAAAATCTGAATAAACTCTTTGCCATTCATAAGTCAGTTTTATATCATGAGTTCAAACTCTATTATATTCCATTGATTTTATGAAACGATGTACAGCATGGTAAAGTAGGACACTTTAACACTATGCTTCTAGTTCCCAAACAGGTCAATATATTCTCAAGACTTCAATAAAGAGATTTTAAGAATTTTTGTATGCCATTACCTACTATAAACTCCATGCCTAACTAGACAGGCAGGGAAATTTACAGATTGACTTATAAAATCAAGATAAATTGTACATTAAATGCAAACCTCAGGAAGCCCAAGGTTATGTATCAACTACCCAAGTGGAAAGAAGCCAAATACAACAAAATTCCTAACAGTTCAAAACAAATTACACATGCTTTAGAGTTAGTACTTTGGCTGTCCTTGTGTTTCAGGGCATATCTACACTATTCTTTTGGCATTTTGCATTTTACCTAAAATATGTTCGATATAACTGTTATAAATGGAATTTATTATACTTACATAATAAGTATAGTCATTTCCATTTATAACAGCTATATCTGACATATAAGGGAGCTCTTGAAACAAAAAGAGATCTTGGTGCATGTGTGCAAAAGACAAGGCTAGACTGTTTTTGTGTTTTCTGAATTCATTGGGAGATGAACTAAGGCTTTTTTTCTCCATCTCCAATTTCTGTGACTGTGGTATGTTAGCCTGGTATTCCACCACATATACATTTTTAACCAAACACAGATTTCATGAGTTTGTGGCTTGCCTTAACTTCCTTTTTTAAAATCCGGACATTTGCAGATGAAAATAATCTCTGTTACTTTTAAAATTGCACTTTACAAAATATTCATATAAATGTAAGTGTTTTGCAGATTTATTTCAAAACATTCTAAATTCCCAAAATCTGATACAAACCCACATGAATGAGGCAATTTGGAGAGTTAGTGTAAACAGGCACCACTTTGTAGTAAGTTTGGTAAAGATAAAGCATTTCAGCACATGTTGTGCCACAAAGCGTTTGGGACTCTTATGTTAGAGCTTCAGAATTCCTTCCGAAGAAGACAAAAGAGAGACTTCCTGTCATTTCCACTGGTTTCTGCACGTGGGACCAATATGGGTAAAGTTTAAACAGATGTAAATGGTAAGGGGAGGAGGCAGTGTCACGTCTTGTTTTACGTATTTCTTCATATCCAGATTGGATTTAAGTCATTCTCTTCTTGGAGCTTTCAGAGTACACTACCACTAAAGTTAGAGCATGCTTGAATGGTTTATTTCACCGATATTTGCTTATGGAAATAAAGGGGAGTGGCCGAGGGGAAAGGAGAAGAGGAATGGAGGAGGGGTTTGAGGCTGAGGGAGGCTCTGACCACAGCACCGAGCACCGGCAACCTTGTCTGATGTGATCATTAACCTTCCTGCAAAACACAGCTGGCAGTTCTCTGAGGTTTGGCATTAGAATGTGAAGACAGCCACACGGATATTGCACAGACTACTTACAGATCGTTCGGTTTACATTGAGAGTCATTGCTCCACTTCTGTGCGGTAGGAAAATGAAATTTCAGCAATTCCTTTTTGCATTTTGTATTTTTATTATGAGTCTTCTCCTTATCAGCGGACACAGACCAGGTAGGTCTTTGATGTATTTGTACAAGTAACTTGTTTTGCCTCTTTGCATCCCTGGGTCTCTGAGCGTGATTGTGTTTATCTGAAAACCACTTTGTGCTTGCAGTTAGTAGTATTGGGGATAAATGTGTAGGATTTTGAAAGTATGCTGTCTATCCTGTTGGGTGTATTATTTCTTTTTTTTTTTTTTTTTGAGACGGAGTCTCGCTCTGTCGCCCAGGCTGGAGTGCAGTGGCGCGATCTCGGCTCACTGCAAGCTCCGCCTCCCGAGTTCACGCCATTCTCCTGCCTCAGCCTCCCGAGTAGCTGGGACTACAGGTGCCCACAACAGCACCCGGCTAATTTTTTGTATTTTTAGTAGAGACGGGGTTTCACCGTGGTCTCGATCTCCTGACCTTGTGATCCGCCCGCCTCGGCCTCCCAAAGTGCTGGGATTACAGGCATGAGCCACCGCGCCCGGCCTGGTGTATTATTTCAATATTAACAGCCAAACTTCGAAATGATAAGTATTTTACCACTATTTTTTCTAAATGCAAAGAAAATAGATCTCTAAGCTATTGCAGATGATGTTGTCTTTACAAGTAAAATGAAACAGAAATGTTCGTCTATTCATTATAAAGGTAAATAAATCTATAGATTTTTAGGTAAAATGCAAACTCCAAAGCAGTTTATTTAAAAAGTATGTTGCTGCCCGGAGTAGGGACTGAATTAACATACAAAAAGCATAATGCAACAAAATGCAGATGAAATTTTAAAATTTCAATAGCTGTTATTTCTAATTATGTAACTAGGAATGTCACTTAAAACAAGTGCAGTTTTTATTATTATTATGCTTATAGAGCTAAAAAGCATCAAAAATATGTATGGTA
Organism: Macaca thibetana thibetana; assembly: GCF_024542745.1. Taxonomy (NCBI): domain Eukaryota; kingdom Metazoa; phylum Chordata; class Mammalia; order Primates; family Cercopithecidae; genus Macaca; species Macaca thibetana. The sequence goes on along the minus strand of NC_065582.1, from coordinate 24,985,009 downwards.
AAGATACATAATATTAATTTACTTGACACATTTTCAAAGATGATATCAACTGTATTGTACTTAACAGAAATTTAGTACACAAAAGTATTCTAATGTACATTTACTTCAAAACCTTTCTTTGAAATAGCTAAGATTTCAAAGAATTGGTAAGTTAAAAAGAAAGAAAGAAAGAGAGAGAGAAAAGAGGGAAGGAAAAAAGGAAGAAAAGAACAGGAAAAAAAAATTAGAAAGTTAAAGTTTTCTGACTCAGGAAAACCACAAACCCAACTTTAAATAAAAAGATGGTAATATTTACATCCAAATATGTTAGATTATTCACTTGATAATATACTTCTTCAGTTAGAAAAGAAAGTGATGCATTACTTGTTAAAAATTCAGACTTTGCTTTTTAGTGAATTAGAAGTTTGATCACTGTGAGTTTATTTCAAATGATGTCCCCGATCTGTTCTTTTACATAAATAAGAAAAAGTTCCAAGTCAGCAACTCTGAGAAAGCAGCTTGATCCCTTCTCATTGTTTATGGCAGTCAGTATTCAAACCATTTATACTTTTCGGAAATACAGAGTAGCTTGGACAATGTTCTTACAAAATATTTGTGATTAATTTACTACATAAAAAAAGATCTAGGAGTATTTAGGAAAAAATCATGTAAAAGGAGGAGGATATTACTATTAAGATGTTGCTATATTGCTTAACGATGTTAATAGAAAAATAAATAAGAGTAAAAGAAGATCTTGCTATTAACATTAACTGTTAGGAACACCCCTTTTGTATATGCATCACATTGATTTTTAATTTTATAATCACATTTGAACAAATTGCAAATAACCACAGTCTAGTTTGGCTCCAAAATATGTTTGAATTGTCTAGATTAAACAACAATTAAGCCTCTGAAAAATGCTCTTAATGTTTCTCTCTTTTTCCTTCAGTTAATTTGACCATGAGAAGAAAATTGCGCAAACACAATTGCCTTCAGAGGAGATGTATACCTCTCCATTCACGAGTACCCTTCCCCTGAGGTATTTCTGACCAAAAATAGTTTTGCTACACTTAGGCGATGTTCCAAATTAGATATACCAGAGAATGTTTCTTCACAGTTTGTAACATGTGATAATGGCTTATGGCGATGTCAAGACTTTAGAGATGCATACCAATAAATGAAAGAGTGAAATGAATGACATGACTTTTGAGAATTACTTTAATAGCTAAGGAAGAAAATTAGACAGACGAGGACAATGTAGGAAAATCTTGATAACTGTTGAATCTGAGTAACAGCTATATGGGGGCTAATATTATTGTGGATGTTATGCAGAATAAGCCGATTCCCCTATTAAGCCCAGTGTGTATGAAAGCATTTGGACGTATTCACCCAACATCATACCATCAATGAACTACCATCAATACTTCAGGGTTTTCTTTTCCTCTTCTCCTCTCCTCCTCTCCTCCTCTCCTCCCCCTCCCTCAACTCCTGTCTCCTCTCCACTCTCCCCTCTCCCCCAGGGTCTTGCTCTGTCACCCAGGCTGGAGTGCAATGATGTGATCTCAGCTCATTGCAGACCCATCCTCCCGGGCTCAAGTGATCCTCCCACCTCAGCCCCCCAAGTAGCTGGGACTACAGGTGTGTGCCACCACTCTTGGGTAATTTTTGTATTTTTTGTAGAGATGAGGGTTCCCCATGTTGCGCAGGCTGGTCTCGAACTCCTAGCCTCAAGTGATCCACCTGCCTTGGCCTTCCAAAGTGCTGGGATTTCAGATGTGAGCCACCACACCCAGCCCTCAGGGTTTATTTTTTTCCGAAAATATTTCCTTTAATAGATAAAGTAAACTTAACACTAATGAAATGGCAGCTTTCCAGTCTCACCAATAGTAGTGACCTTGATAGTCACATCTTAAGGATAAATTCTGGTAGAGTTTTGCACCTCCCTTTTCTTGTTTTTACACTTGCTAAATACTTTTACACCACCACGATTACCGGTAATACTGCTTGAATCAGCTAACTTCAAACACTGTCCAAGTTTAAGTTACTTCATACTAAAAAATACACAGTTTGGCATTCTATTGTAAGTATTTCAAGCTCATTAATTCATTAAAGATATATCTTCCTTAAAAAATGTCACAGAAATATCCCTCATCTGGTTAACATACACAGGCAATGGCTAAATTAGCTTATTCAGTTGGCCTGTAGAGTAGCTTTTATGGTTCCATTCATTCAGTGGAAAGAACAGTTGCTATGTCTATTGTTTAATGCATGCTTTTCAAAGCCAGGGAAAGCCCTGTAGTAGAAAATTAAATGAAGGAGGAGCAATTTAGTAAGAAACATTTATCAAAAGGACTGAGACAAAAAATGTCAAGTTCTCTATGCCTATATCTGTAACAAATTAATCTTTGTTATCAAAATACAAAAAATAGCTTTGGTGGAGGAATCCAGGAAGATACAGTAGGAGGTTTACTGAGAAGCCAATTAATGGTGATTGAAACATGCTTTAAAAAGATTTTCTGTGTTAAAATATCCTTTGGTGTGTGTTGATAATGTTTCCAGCAGGGCATTTCAGTGTCGTGTATAAAACAATGGTAAAAATCTGTGCTTAAGAGGAATAGAGACACCCCAGATTTTTCCAGCACTCCTTCATAAATAACAAAGAGGAGAGGACACATTTCACAATAGCAAGAGAATTCCTGCATATACAAAGAAAGACACCTTTCAAAATATAAACACAAGTCTTTAGATAACCACAGATTATCCTCAAATCACATACCATAAAAACCAGTGTTACAAGTAAGCATGAGTAGTGAAATTTGAATTTTTAAAGTTGAGGGAAATTTTGACTTATAAATCAAGTTTGTAAACCAAAAGGAAATGTAATTAAAGCTTTGCAAACTACTTAATAATAGCAACCCTTTACAAAAGTTGACTGATAACTTATAAAACTGCTTGGGTTACAGCATCCATTTTCTCAGTTTTAGACTAGTTCTACATTCCAGCTACAGTTCTTTGAAGAATGCTTAAAAGTCACCTGTTGGAATCTACTGTAAGAGTTAATGTAAGATAAACATTAGATGATTTTTCAAGACCTTGCTCAACCAGCACTATAATAACAAGTGCTACCTTCAGATCTGATAACATAATTCTCACTGTCCTAAATATTTTCCCATTTTTTATATGTTTTGCAACAAAGGCACTTTGGTAACTGGGTCAATGTACTGTAAACCTAGGTAGTGGACTCTAAGGCAAAACACCCATTTCATTTCTCCCCCTCTAATTTTTTGGATGCTTTAGATAAAATCACATGTGGTTATTTGATCAGTTAGGATCAAGTAAGACTTCGTAAAAGGATAGGTAAGGTAAACAATTGACTTTGAAAGTTTTCCAGATGAACCCTTTATTAGAGTGTTCAGACCTTTAGCTCATTTAATAGGAATGTCATATTATCTTTACTCAGTCAATTTTTCCACCTCCTAGGGTCATCCTCAATGATCCCAGCCTACGCAACTGAATTAATTACGCAGAAAAATCCATGCTGTATGCAGTTCATTTCCTTGATTTTTTTCTTAAAAACATTTTGGCATCACCTTCAGTCCTAAGTGATTTAGAGTGAAGGAGAGCAAGAGAAGGGGTGTCAGGAAATGCAAGTCTACAGGTTAATGTGAGGGCCCTAGAGTGGAAAATGAGGTCGCGACTTAAGACTGGAATGACTTCTGCCTTCCAATAGTAAAATCTCACCACATCAATGCTTTTATCTATAAGTATGTACTCTAAGGCCAGGTCCAGTGGCTCATGCCTATAATCTTAGCACTTTGGGAGGCGGAGATAGGTGGATTGCTTGAGTGCAGAAGTTCAAGACCAGTCTGGACAACATGATTAAATCTTGTCTCTACCAAAAAAAAAAAAAAAAAATTAGCACGGCATGGTGGCGTGTCCCTCTAGTCCTAGCTGTTTGGGGAGCTGAGGCCTCCAGGGAGGATCATTTGAGCCCAGGAGTTTGAGGCTGCAGTGAGCTATGATTGTGCACTCCAGTCTAGACCCTATCTCTAAAAAATTACTTAATTAATATGTACTCTAGATAACTACATACCCCATCAATATATACTCTACTCACTTTTTTTTTTTTTTAATTTTTATTTTTTGAGGCGGAGTTTTCATTCTCGTTGCCCAGGCTGGAGTGCGATAGTGCCATCTCGGCTCACCATAGCCTCCACCTTCCGGGTTCAAATGATTCTCCTGCCTCAGCCTCCCGAGTAGCTGGGATTACAGGCATGCACCACCATACCCGGCTAATTTTGTATTTTTAGTAGAGATAGAGTTTCTCCATGTTGGTCAAATTGGTCTCGAACTCCTGACCTCAGGTGATCTGCCCGTCTCGGTCTCCCAAAGTGCTGGGATTACAGGTGTGAGCCACCGCGCCCGGTCTAGCTAGCTTTTTAATAACAATTGTAACACATGTTCATGGTGTAGAATATATTTCTAACAGCATAGAATGTAAAGTCAAAAGTACAAGTTCCCCATCCTACCCTATTGCCCATTTTCATGTTCCAGAGGTAATGACTATGAAAAGATTTTTGGAAAAAGTATCTTTTAATACATTATTTTTAATTAAGTCCAGCTAACACTCTCTTGTCACCCTCACTTGCTATTCAAACTTTACTTCTAGTTTCCTATTTTCTGCCTTATTCTTACCCCCTTTCAGTCATGAGCATCTGAACCCCTTAACCAAACCTGCCCTGCTTCCCAACTCTTCCTGCAATTATCCTAGCATCTTCATCCTTCTCACTCCATTTTCTCCACCTCTTGAGTTTAACTGAAACCCAACTCTGCTTTCAGCATAGAATCTCTACCTTCGTGGAGCACTTCATCTCCAACTTTAGCTGGGTTCTCTGGGAAGAACTCTTCCGCACTTCATATTCCTATTCAACTATTATTTCAAACTAATAACCTCTAGTTTCTTTACACTTCTTAATCTCCTGTTTCAACTCACAGCAAAAGATAACTCCTCTTCATGGTGAAATAGGAGGTCATTAAGCCTGGAAATCCAACCTTACCCTGAAGCTACAGACATCTACATCCACAATGCTTCTTTTGTGTTCCCTTCCTAGTCTTTTTTTTTTTTTTTTTTTTGAGACAGGATCTCATTCTGTCACCCAGGCTGGGTGCCGTGGTGTGATCATAGTTCATTGTAGCCTCAAAGTCTTGGGCTCAGTTTATCCTCCTGCCTCAGCCTTCCAAGTATGTGAAAGTATAGGTGTATGACACCATGCTTGGCTAATTTTAAGATTTTTTGTAGAGACAGGGTCTAACTTTGTTGCCAGTCTGGTCTTGACCTTCTGGGCTCAAGCAATCCTCCGACCTTGGCCTCCCAAAGTGCTGGGATTATAGGCATGAGCCACTGTATGTGGACCCTAGTCTTTCAATAAAAGATACCTCTCTTGGATATGGGTAATCTCCCTAACCTCAAGTACCTTGATCTAGCAATTATACTCCCTTGCTCCCCCAGAATGTTCAATATGTCAACACTGATCTATTTTATCTTTAAAAAAAAAAAAAAAGACAGATGAAAGAGACAAAGACAGAAAGAAAGAGAAAGAGAAGAAATGAAACAAAGAAAGAAAGAAGACAGAAAGAGAGGAAGAGAAGAGAGAGAAGGGAAGAAAAAAGGAAAGAAAGAGAGAAACAGGGAAAGAAAGAGAAAGAAAGGAGAAAAGAAAGGAGAGAAGAAGAAACAAAGAGAGAGGGAAAGAAGAAAGAGAAGGGAAGAAAAAAGGAAAGAAAGAAGGAAAGAGAAACAGGGAAAGAAAGAGAGAGAAAGGAAAAAGAAAGGAAGAAAAGAGAGAGAGGGAAAGAAGAAAGAGAAGGGAAGAAAAAAGGAAAGAAAGAAGGAAAGAGAAACAGGGAAAGAAAGAGAGAGAAAGAGAAAAGAAAAGAAAGAAAGAGAAAGAGAGAGAGAAAGGGAGGGAGGGAGGAAGGAAGGAAAGGGAAGAGAAAGAAAGAAGGAGAGAAGAAAGAAACAGAGAGGGAGAGAAGAAAGAAAAAGAGGGAGGAAGAGAAGGAAAGAAAGAAAAGAGTTCCACCATTGACTCCATAGTGCTCTCAAGTGACCAACCCATGTTCTCTTCATCTCTTCAAAGCCACATTTTTGGAAAAGACAGCTGTTTTCTTTCCTCCCAACTATTTTCAACACATTCTCCCCTTTTTCTTTCTGGGGAAGGTTCATTATGACTTCCTCCTTCTTAATCCAGTGAATGTGTTTCAGTCCTGATCTCAGTTATCCCGCTGTAGGTCAAATGGAACACAAAATAATAACAATAATTTGACAAACAACACCTTACAACATATGCCTTTCCAGTTTCATCTGTTTCCTGATTCTTTCCCCCTTGCCTGCCCCAGAGGGCATAAGAGTTAAGACTGTGTTTGGACCAACTGGATTCAAGCTCTGGCCACATAGCTCACTCTCTGTGATCATTGTTGGTAAGTCCTTTATTCTCTCTGAGCTTCCCTCCACTTCCAGATCTATAAGATGCAACGTGTTATGGCCCTTACCCTATGATAACAATACTTGGCGCATAGTAAGTGCTAAATAAATAGTAGTTAGACTTATTATTACTTTAAAATCGGTCCATTCTTCACCTCTTAGCTGTTCTTCAAGCTATGCTTTTACCTAAAAGGAAAATTTTTTCACTTTTGCTCTCAGTATCATTCATCCTTTAGGAAACCTTCTCTGATTTTAATACCCCTACTAATTACAAGAGATATGCCCACTTTTGCTCTCAGAGCACTATTTACATACTTCTGTTAAAATCCTTAACGCCTGGCATTAGAAAGTGTTAACAGACTGCAGTCCTCCCCTCTTCCCTCTGCATGCTGTCAATTCCCTGAAGCCCGAGGGTAGGTTTTACTTATCTTTGTATCTTCCGCCAAAAAAAGTGCCTGCAATACAGCAGGTACTTCATAAGTGTTTTTGTTTGTTTGTTTGTTTGCTTTGTTTTGTTTTGTTTTTGAGATGGAGTCTTGCTCTGTCGCCCAGGCTAGAGGGCAGTGGTGCAATCTCAGCTCACTGCAGCCTCTGCCTTTTGGGCTCAAGCAATTCTCCTGCCTCAGCCTCCCAAGTAGCTGGCATTACAGGTTTGCGCCACCACACCCAACTAATTTGTGTAGTTTTAGTAGAGACAGGTTTTCGCCATGTTGGCCAGACTGGTCTCGAACTCCTGACTTCAAGTGATATGCCTGCCTCGGCCTCCCAAAGTGCTAGGGTTACAGGCGTGATCCATCATGCCCAGCCTCATAATGTTGCTAAAAGAAGTAAAATAGGCTGGGAGTGGTGGCTCACGCCTATAATCCCAGCACTTTGGGAGGTCAAGGCGGGCAGATGGCTTGAGGTTGGGAGTTCGAGACCAGCCTGACCAACACGGTGAAATGCCATCTCTACTGAAAATACAAAAATTAGCCAGATGTTGTGGCAGGCACCTGTAATCCCAGCTGCTCAGGAAGCTGAGGCAGGAGAATCACTTGAACCCAGGAGGCAAAGGTTGCAGTGAGCCAAGATCACGCCATTGCACTCCAGCCTGGGTGACAGAGCGAGACCATGTCTCAAAAAAAAAGAAAAACAAAAAAGAAAGATGAAATGAAATGAAGCTTTTACTTATTATCTTTTAATTTAATATAATAAATTTAATACTTGTTCTCACTAGACACATACACACATTTTCAGATTTATTTTCTAATATTTCTAGGATGGAACTATGATTTTCTATCTCTGTGGTGGAGATATTTCCTCTTCTAGGAATTCCTTCTCTCATCAAGTCCAAACTCTCTGCCTCCTTGAGAGTTCTCATAAATCCCATTTTCCTCATGAGGCCCACCTGAATTCAGTTAGTTTAAAATAATCTTCAATCCTCCTAACAGTCACAGCACTTTTAGCAGTAAGCTTTTAAAGCCATTTATCACATTCGACTTTGTTTCTTTAGATTTTTGTCAGTATTGAAATATGAGCTCCTTGAAGACAAGATGTAGCCCCTAAAGCTTAAGGTACAAACCTTTGCTTAATATGAATGGCCCAAGAACTGCCTTAAATATGGGACATTCCTGTGAGGGCTGAAATATCTGCAGGACGTATTGCATAAAGCTAAATGAAATACAGAAAATTACTCTTTTCTAAATTAATCACAGCCCAGTGTCCAAAGGTCATGCTTGGAGGAAATCCCTAATGTCCCTAATTTACTGATGAGATAAAACTTTTCTGTAAAGATTATGATGCCAGCCGGCCACAGTGGCTCACACTTGTAAACCCAGCACTTTGGGAGTCTGAGGTGGGAGGATCTTTTAAGACCAGGAGTTTGAGAACAGCCTGAGCAACATTGCAAGACACTGTCTCTACAAAAAATACATTAGCTGGCATGGTGGTGCATATCTGTAGTTCCAGCTACTCAGGAGGCTGAGGTGGGAGGATTGCTTGAACCGAGCAGTTGAGGCTGCAGTGAGCTGTGATCACACCACTGCACTCCAGCCTGAGAGACAGAGTGAGACACCGCCTTAAAAAAAAAAAAAGATTATGGTGCCTTAATGATAAATATATTTACTTATACATTTATATATCAAATACATAAATATAGTGATGTTTATATTATAAACATTTATTAAGATAATTGTATATTCGTCTGAACAAAGTATGTATACAATGTTCTAGAGTTTCAAAGTTTTCTTTTCTTTTCTTTTCTTTTCTTTTCTTTTCTTTTGAGACAGAGTTTCACTCTTGTTGCCTAGGCTGGAGTGTAGTACAGTGGCACGATCTCGGCTCACTGCAACCTCTGCCTCCCAGTTTCAAGCAATTCTGGCTCGGCCTCCCAAGTAGCTGGGATTACAGGTGCATACCACCACGCCCGTCTAATTTTTTTGTATTTTTAGTAGAGATGGGATTTCACCATGTTGGCCAGGCGGGTCTCGAACTCTTGACCTCAGGTGATCTGCCCGCCTCGGCCTCCTAAAATGCTGGGATTAAAGGCGTGAGCCACCACGCCCGGCCAGTTTTCTTCATTTCAAAAACTGATTTCTCCTTACAAAATGTGTAACAATTCTTTCCATAGTTAGCTAAACTAGCTGCTCTCTACCATGTTGTTCAGGAATCTAAAATTTCTTTTTAGCATAAATCCCATCTAATCCATTCCCCCCCTTACCCACCCCCATCTTCCTCTTCCTTCTTGGTATCACGGAAGGCATGGCCAGTCCTTCATATGTGCTGTGGGTCCCATTCTCTCCCTAAGATTTCTTAGGAATTTCAAGCTGCCACTTACACCTTTACTTCTCTGGATCATCATGTCAAATTGAAAGTTTAAATGGTGATAAGCCTATATATTAAAACAAACAAGACACACATATACACATCCACACACCCCTCTGTCAATACTCATGATTTTTCTGTACTCATTGTCCCCGATTCATTATTTTGCATTCACATCTAAATCCACTTTAATCTGTCTTACATCTCCTTTAGAATTATCCTTATCTTACTAATTTTTTTTTTTTTTTTGAGATGGAGTTTCGCTCTTGTCGCCCAGGCTGGATTGCAATGATTCTATCTCAGCTCACCACAACCTCTGCCTCCTGGGTTCAAGTGATTCTCCTGCCTCAGCCTCCTGAGTAGCTGGGATCACAGGCATGCGCCACCACACCCAGCTAGTTTTTGTATTTTTAGTAGAGACAGGGTTTCACCATGTTGGCCAGGCTGGTCTTGAACTCCTGACCTCAGGTGATCCATCTGCCTTGGCCTCCCAAAGTACTGGGATTACAGGTTTGAGCCACTGCGCCCAGTCTGATCTTTCTAAATTAATTGACAAATTTTAGTCTTCTTCCTGATTTCACAGCAGAATTTAGCAGCTGGCTACTTGGCCTGCAAAAGTCCCTTCCCTTCAATTCCAGGGCACCATACTTATTTCCACTAAATCCTCAGCTGACCCTCTGCCCCTAAGCAGGTTGTTGTACCCTTCAAGGTGTAATAAAATGTATCTCTTCTCTCTCCTGCTCTGTTTCATCCATTCCTTTAGCCCCAATTACTGCTTTACACTTAATTATCATACTCCTGAGGGAAAAAAGAAAAATAGAAGACAACCACTCAAATGAGATCAAGCCAGGGCTATTTATTCAGAGTTTACATAGCAAGGGAGTCAGCCAGCATCACTTGAGTTCGGCAGGGGACCAAGACAGGCAGAGAATCTGGAAAGCTTCATTGTGAGAAACAGGGAAGGCTTTAGGTGTGATGTGACTGGAGATGGTTGGCCTGGGAAAGCTGAAGGCAGGCTATCTAGAAGCAGGATATCCTATTTAATTTGGGGAGTATATGTGGTTTCTTCAGTTAGTCCTAAGTTAGAATCAGGGGAGGAGGGATAGAAAGGACACTAGTAGTTCTTGACCAAATCTTGACCATCTGGGATCAGCTGCTGCAGAGGTTATGATTCGGCTTCCTGGGCTGATTGCTGCAGTCTGTGGGTCAAAGCATTAATATAGGATCTGGCCATTGTACACTTGTACACATTCAGTCTCCCAGTTCCCAATTTGTCACCAGTTCACGTCACACAAGCTCAACTACTGTTTACCTTGCAGCAACCTTCACACCTCCACTTTTGCTTCTCTTCTATCCATTCTTTGTATTATGGCTTCTATACTGCTTAAGGTCCTTTAGTGATTTCTCATTACTCTTACAATTGAAATAAAACTCTGAATGTCAACCACAAAGGCGCTTCTCTGTGAGTTTGTCAAATATGTCATGTTCCTTAGCACTTCAGGGCTTTTACACATTGTTTTCTTCTGCCTAGACATGCTTTTTTCCTACTCTTCACCTTTTTCCTACTCAGTGAAAATTTTGATTAAATGTCACTTCACTTGAGTGTGTATGTATGTGTGGGTGTGTGTGTACCATATATAACTTTTTTTTTTCAAGACGGAGTTTCCCTCTTGTTGCCCAGGCTGGAGTGCAATGGCGTAATCTCGGCTCACTGCAACCTCTGCTTCCCAGGTTCAAGCGATTCTCCTGCCTCAGCCTCCCAATAACTTCTTTTATTACACTGGCCAAAGTAACCTTGGTGAGGGTGGGGAGGGAGTGGGGGTGAGGGTGGGGGGTATGTGGGGGCTTGGAGTTCTTTAGGTATCACATTTCATTTATGTCAAAATTGTGCTGGAGTTTAGTTCAATTTTATACTAGTTGTCTTCACATTTTTTTCTAATAGCAACATTTTTATATATACAAAAATTATGTGCATAAATATGACATATATACACATTATTTAAACACATTTGAAAACCATTTATAGCTTCGTCTTTTACTTAGCATCTAAATGACATTAAATCTAATTTACTTTTATATGTGTATAAATATGACATATATACACATTATTTAAACATATGAAATCCATTTACTGATTTGTCTTTTACTTAGATGTATTTATTTGTACATATGAAAACAGTAAGTTATTTTTATTTTACTTTAAGTTTCAGAATACATGTGTAGAACGCACAGGTTTGTTACATAGATAAACGTGTGCCATGGTGGTTTGCTGCACCTATCAACCCGTCACCTAGGTATTAAGAATGTCATTTTGAATGACACTGTAGTCCAGTCAGCCCTCCATATCCATGGGTTTTTCATTAAATCAGCCAATGGCATATTGAAAATATTTGGGGGAAAAAACCAGAATGGTAGTATCTGTACTGAACATGTTCAAACTTTTTTCCTTGTCATTATTCCCTAAACAATACAGTATAACAACTATTTCCATACCATTTATATTGTATTAGGTATTATAAGTAATCTGGAAACAATTTAAAGTATACGGAAGGCTGGATGTAATTTATATGCAAATACTACACCATTTTATATAAGGGACTTCAGCATCCATGGATTTTGGTATCCAAGGGAAGTCCTAGAACCAGTTCCCAGGGACACTGAGGGATGATTGCATTTCACTGTATGGATAGCCTTAATTTATTTATCTTGACTTTATTGACCAATATTTACGTTTTGTAGTATTTATTTATGCTATTTTGAACAATGTTGCAGTGAACAGGCATGCATACATATTTGAACATATGTACACTTATTTTCTTACAAAATATTCCTAGAAGTGGAATTATGAGGATATGTATGTTTAATTTTTTTTCAGATATCATTTATACACCAGACAATTCACCCATTTAAGGTGTACAATTTAATGGCTTTTACTATATTCCTAAGTTGTGCAACCATCACCATGATCAATTTTAGAACATTTTCATCATCCCATAAAGAAACCCCATACCCATTAGCAGGCACTCCCCGTTTCTCCCCAGTTGTTCAGTCCTGAACAACCACTAATCTACTTTCTGTCTCTACAGATTTCCCTATTCTAGATATTCCATATAAATGAATTCCTGTGATACATGGTCTTTGTAATTAGCTTTTTTTACTTAATGTTTTCAGGGCCCATCCATGTAGTAGCATGTATCAGTACTCCACTCCAATTTATGACTGAATACAATTCCATAATATGGAAAAATCACAGTTTGTTTGTCCTGTCAACTATTGATGAACATTTGGGTTATTCCCGCTATTTGGCTAATATGAATCATTCTGCTGTGAACATTAGTATATAAGTTTTTGTTGGAACATATGTTTTCGGTTCTCTGGGAATTAAAAGAGAGGAATTGTTGGGTCATATGGTTATTCCATGTGTAACTCATTGAGGAACTGCCAAGCTGTTTTTCATGGGAGTGGCATCATTTCACATTCCCACCAGCAGTATATGTGGGTTCTAATTTCTCCACATACTTGCAAACACTTGTTGTTATAGCTATCCTAGAGGGTGTGAAGTGACATCTTACTGTGGTTTTGATTTGCATTTCCATAATGACCGAAATGTTGAGTATCTTTTCACGTGCTTGTTGGATATTTGTGTCTCTTTGGGGAAATGGCTATTCAAATCCTTTGCCCATTTTTCAGTTGGATTATTTGTCTTTATATTGTTGAGCTGTAAGATACACATATATGTATATATTCTGAATACAAAGCCCTTATCTGAAATATGATGGGCAAATATTTTCTTCCATTCTGTGGATGTCTTTTTTTGGTGTTGTCCTTGGAGCAAGAAAGTTTTTAATTTTATTGACGTCAAATTAGTCTATGTTTTCTTTGGTAGCTTGTTCTTTAGGTATTATGTATTTTTTTTTTTTTTTTTTAATTAATCGAAGGTCACAAAGATTTACATCTACTTTGTCAATTTCTGCAAAGAGCCATCTGGTATTTGGATAGGGATAGTTTTAAATGTATAGATCAATGTAGCAAGTATTGCCATCTTGACAAAATTAAGTCTTCCGATCCATGAAATGGAATGTATTTCTCTTTGTTCAGGTCTATTTTAATTGCTTTTGTAGTATTCAGAGTACAAGTTTCGTACTTCCTTTGTTAAATTTATTCCTAAGTATTTTATTCTTTTGATGCTATTGCAAATGGAATTTTCTTAATTTCATTTCTGAATTGTCCATTGCTAATGCATAGGAATACAATTGATTTTTTATTGATCTTACATCCTGAAATCTTAATAAAATTATTGATTCATTCTCATAGGTTTTTCAGTAGGTTCCTTAGGATTTGCTGTGTACAAGCTCACGTACAAGATCACCTGCAAATTGAGGTAGTTTCTTCTTCCTTTCTAATTTGGGTGTCTTTTTTCTTTTCTTGCCTAAGTGCCCTGATGAGAACCTCCAAAGTAGTTCAAGCAAACATGTTTGTCTTATTCTTGGTCCCAGATTTAGTCTTTCATCCATTAAGTATTACGTTAGCTATGGGTCTTTGTAGATGACCTTTATCGGATTGAGAAATTTTTTTCTATTGCAAGATTGCTGAATGTTGTTATTATGAAGGGAGGATGTTTGTTTTGGTCAACTTCTTTTTCTGTATCTAAATTATCATGTGTGACCCGGTGTGGTGGCTCACGCCTGTAATCCCAACACTTTGGGAGGCTGAGGGGGGCAGATTGCTTGAGCCAGGGAGTTTGAGGCCAGCCTGGGCAACACAGCAAAACCCCATCTCTGCAAAAAATGCAAAGAATTAGCCAAGAAGGTGTGGTGGTATGCACCTACAGTCCCAACTACTCAGGAAGCTGAAGTGAAAGAATTGCCTGATCCCAGGTCCAGAAAGTTGAGACTGAGTGAGCTGTGATCAAACCACTGCATTCTAGCCTGAGCAATGGAGTGTGACCCTGTCTCAAAAGAAAAAAAAGAAAAAAAATACAGAAAACCAAATATATATTCACACACACATATATATGTATATATATTATCATGTGTTATATGTTTTGTCTCTTATTCTATTAATATTATGCATCACATTAAATGATTTTTGGATGTTAAATTAACTTTGTACTTCTGAGGTAAATCCCACTAAATCACAACGTTCTTCATATGTTGCTGAATTTAGATTGTTAGTATTTTGTTGAGAATTTTTACAGCTACATTCATAAGAGATATTGTTCTGTACTTTTCTTATGATGTCTTTTTCCGATTTTGGTATCAGGGTAACCATAAAATGACTTGGGAAGTGTTTTCTCCTCTTCTGAATTTTGGAAGAGTTTGGGAAAAAATGATACTAATTATTCTTTAATTGATTTATAGGATTCATCAGTGAAGCCATGTGGTTCTTTTTGGAAAGTTTCTTAATTGCTAATTCGATCTTTTTTCTTGTTATAGATCTATTTCAGATTTTTATTTCTTTTTGAGTCAGTTTTGGTAATTTGTGTCTTTCTAGGAATTTGTCTCTTTCTAGGAATTTGTCTATCTTATCTAAGTTATCAAATTTGTTGTCACACAGTTGTTTATATTATTTTCTTATAGTTATTTTTTCTTCCTGTAAGGTTAGTAGTGATGTTCTCTCTTTCATTTCAGAGTAGTATTTTGAGTCTTTTTTATTCTTGGTCAGTCTAAATAAGGTTCATCAATTTGGTTGCTATTTCCAAAGAAACAACTTTCATTTTGTTGATTTTTGCTATGGTTTTTCCATTCTCCAGTTCATTCGTTTCTGCCATAATCATCATTATTTCCTTGCTTCTGCCTGATTTAGGTTTTGTTTGCTCTTCCATTTTTAGGGTCTTAAGTGAAATGTTAGGTATTCAATTGGGATCTTTCTTCTCTTTTACTATAGATGTTTATAGGTATAAATTTCTCTCCAAGTGCTACTTTAGCTGTATTCCCTAAGTATTCATTGTCATTCATCTCAAAATAGTCTCTTATTTCCCTTGTGAGTCTTCTTTGAGTTACTGGTTGTTTAGGAGTCTGTTGTTAATTTCCATATATTTGAGAATTTCTCAGATTTCTTTTGTTATTGATTTCTAATTTGATTCCATTGTTGAATCATCTATTTCTCCTTTCAATTCTGCCAGATTTTGCTTCATGTATTTTAGGGCTCTGTATATTTATCTTCTTAACTGTTCTATCTTCCTCAATTGACCCTTTTAGCATTATAAATGTCCTTCTTTGTCTCTAGTAACAATTTTTGTCTTTTTTTTTTCTTTTTTTTTTTTTTTGAGGCGGATTCTTGCTCTGTCGCCCAGGCTGGAGTGCAGTGGCACGATCTTGGCTCACTGCAACCTCCGCCTCCCAGGTTCAACCGATTCTCCTGCCTCAGCCTCCTAAGTAGCTGGGATTACAGGAGCCCGCCACCACGCCCGGCTAATTTTTGTATTTTTAGTAGAGATGGGGTTTCACCGTGTTGGCCAGGCTAGTCTAGAACTCCTGACCTCAGGTGATCCACCCACCTCGGCCTCCCAAAGTGCTGGGATTACAGGCATGAGCCACCGTGCCCGGCTTTGTCTTAATTTTTTAAAATATGACATTATTATTAGTATATTCACTTCAGCTTTCTCTTACACTTGCTGCTTGCATGATATCTCTTTTTCCATCCTTTGACTTTCAATCTATTTTTGGCTTTGAATCAGAAATATGCCTTTGCAAAGAACATATGGTTAGATCATGTTTTTTGTTTGTTTTTTTACCCAGTCTGACACCATCTGCCTTTTGAATGGATTATTTAGTAAGTTCATGTTTAATTTTATTATGTATATGGTCGAACTTACTTATGCAATTTTGCTTTTTCTTTTCTATACGTCTCATGTCTTTTTTTGTTACTCTCTTCCTCCTCTACTGCTTCCTCTGCATTAAATGAGTATTTTCTTGGGTTTGTTGTTTGGTCACAAAAAAAAAAAAAAAAAAGGAAAGAAAAATTAAGAATATTGTGCAGTATAACATTTTAATTTATTTAACAATTTTTCAGCTGGGAGAGGTGGCTCACACCTATAATCTCAGGACTTTGGGAGGCCGAGGCAGACGGATCACTTGAGATCAGGAGTTCAAGACTAGCCTGGCCAACATGGTAGAGTATTTGTCTCTACTACAAATACAAAAAAATTAGCCAGGTGTCTTGGCGCACGCCTGTAATCCCAGCTACTCAAGAGGCTGAGGCAGGAGAATCACTTGAACCCAGAAAGTGAAGGTTGTGGAGAGCCAAGATCGTGCCACTGTGCTTCAACCTGGGTAACAAATATGTATATATTGTAAGTTTGATAAGCAAAAAAAATCCATCTCATTTTCATCTGTTTTTTACAAAACACACACACATATATATATTATTTTCTTTTTTCTTTCTTTCTTTTTTTTTTTTTTTTTTTTTTTTTTTTTTTTTTGAGACAGAGTCTTGCTCTCTTGCCCAGGCTGGAGTACAGTGGCATAATCTGGGGTCACTGCCACCTCTTCCAGCTTCAAGCAATTCTCGTGCCTCAGCCTCCTGAGTAGCTGGGAATATAAGTATGCACCACCATGCCCGGCTAAATTTTGTGTTTTTGGTAGAGACTGGGTTTCACCATGTTGGCCAGGCTGGTCTCAGACTCCTGGGCTTAAGCAATCCACCTGCCTCGGCTTCCCAAAGTGCTAGGATTATAGGCGTCAGCCACCACGCCCAGCCACACATACATATTTTTTCTAGATGAGCTCTTGCTATGTTTTCCAGGCTGGTTTTAAACTTCTGTGCTGAAGCCTTTCTCTCACCTCAGCCTCACCAGTAGGTATGAGCCATCATGCCTGGCCCCATTTCATTTTTATGTTCAAATTTAGGCAATCTGAGTTGAGAGAGATGATTCCAGAAGAGGCATCTGCATATTTGTATTGCTAAATTAGTCATAGTTAGCACCCCACTATGACTGTGAGATGTGAAGTGAAAGTGAAATATGAAGGAGGTGGAAACTTCCAGAAATGAAGCAAGAAGCAGCCTTCACGTCTTCGGGAGGGGGCCAAAAAGAACCTACCTAGGGAAACATTGACACCAGTGGTGCACACCTGTAATCCCAGTTACTCAAGAGGCTGAGGCATGAGAATCACTTAAACTTGAGAGGCAGAGGTTGCAGTGAGCCGAGACTATACCACTGCACTCCAGCCTGGGCAACAGAGTGAGACTGTCTCAAAAAATTAATAAAATAAAATAAAAATTTAAATTCAACCTTTTAAAGACACACAGGTGCTGCATTTCTGTTGAAAAGTAAGAATATATAAAGATGCTTTCAGCACTGAAAAACACTGGTAAACTTCCATAACTCATTATTAAAAAAAAAATGAAGCATGTGTTTATCGGTGTGCTGGATAGTATTTCTTTGATGTATTTCTTTTTCCTTTGCCTCTCAGATATAGATCTCTCTAGCTAACTTTACTGGATCTATCAGAAGAAGAAGAGGAGTGAAGAAAAGACATCCAGCCACCCAAAAGAACTTCATGATGCCAACAGTGTGATTGCTTAGAAGTTCCTACACAAAAAAAGGATCATTTGAAAGCACCTGGGATGGTTTATTAGCTTCAGAGGATTTTATTCTTCTTGGCTTCTCTTTAGAGGGAAAGTAACATAAATTCAAAAGGATTCCAATCTGAAGCCCAAATTGTTTGCCTACATAACAAAAATATCTCATCTTTTCCTGCACATTATTATTCTCTTATGGGTTAAAAAGAAAAATACCTTTTAGTGTCTTACAACTCTCTCACGGTAAAAGGTGCAATAATTTAAAATGTTGCTTTCATATTCCTATAATTCTCCAAAAGTATATGTTTGAGTGATTTTCTAAAAACTGCTCAACCTGAAATCAACTGCAGTGACCATTTGGCTTCGCACAAAAGGGAGAAAATAATTGGTTCTTTGATTATAGATAAAGACTAAGAAAAGCTATTAATTGCTGCCAATTTTATGATAGGCTTTAAGGTTTATGAAAGTATGATTTCTTGATTTCATGAGTAATGTTGTCCATTTGAAATCCTAATTGTAGTTCATTTTATGTTCAAATGAAACCATTGTTTTTGTTTTTGTTTTTGTTTTGAGACAGAGTCTTGCTCTGTTGCCCAGGCTGGAGTGAAATGGCACGCTTTTGACTCACTGCAACCTCCACCTACCAAGTTCAAGTGATTCTCGTCCCTTAACCTCCCAATTATAGGCTGGGATTATAGGTGTGTGCCACCACACCCAGCTAATTCTTGTATTTTTTGTAGAGATGAGGTTTCACCCTGTTGCCCAGGTTGGTCTTGAACTCAGGCTGGAACCATTCATTTTTTAACCTTTCTCATCATGTAATTATAAGAACTCAATGTTTGATTTCCTTTGAAATTTTGTTACGTCCTCTATTATTTTGTATAGATAATTTCTTAAAAAGTCTTACTTAAAGTTGACATCTAAAATACAGTTATGCCAATGAAGTCCTACTCAGGGTGATATCTGTATCTAAAAGATGAGTGCTCAACATCCTATTAGGCTTTGTCTTGGTGTTGTTCATCCCGAGATGCTGAGACATGGAAATAAAAAATCAGAAGGAATTTAGGGATATGATTACTCAAAAAAGAAACTATCCGGTCTAAATTTGAGTTGTGTTGATAACTAGTTGTTCCTCAGATGCTAAGATGTTCTTAATTTGTATTTATTGAAGGATTGTTAGCTTAATGCCACAGAATTTTTCTTACTTTATGTTAATTCCAGATAAGAAATTTACAAGTTTATATCTTTTTTCTTTCTTTCTTTTTTTTTTTTTTTTTTTGAGATGAGATCTGGCTCTATCACCCAGGCTAAAGTGCAGTGTCATATCTAGGCTCAACCTCCACCTCCCTGGCTCAAGCGATCCTTCCGCCTTAGCCTCCCGAGTACCTGGGACTACAGGCATTTACGGCCACGCCTGGCTAATTTTTGTATGTTTTGTAGAGATGGGGTATCGCCATGTTGCCCAGGTTGGTCTCAAACTCAGGCTGGTGAGCTCAAGGGATCCGCCTCCTCGGCCTCCCACAATGTTGGGTTTACAGGCACGTGCCACCATGCTGGGCCAAAAGTTCATATCTGGAGTAGAAGTTTTACTTTGTAAACATTATGAAGTAGAAGAAACCATAAACCATTAACCCTTATTTTGCTAAAATGAAAGGTTGGGGTTAATATATATGTAATTTTAAATAGAAAATCTGACAATACTGTGGAATTTGTCTTCCTTTCAAAGCTTATTAAAAGTGTCTTTTCAGATGAATGGTACTTTCCGCAAGTGCATTTGAGTAGAAACATAAGCTAGTCTCAGTTATGTTTATGTTTATATTTATGTTTAAAACACGTACTTGTTTGTATACTTTGTACTGAAAAAAAAAACCACTTGATTGTCAAGAGACACCTCATTCAATACAGGTCTAAACTCTTTCAAGTACAAATTCGCATATTCACAGAAAAAGTTACAAATCGGTTTTACCATTGTAAAGTAATGAAATGGTTATACATTTCTTAATTGTTCAATAAAACACTCAGTGATTTGAATGTCTGGCTGTCCTTACTTTGTATAAGAAGTGTTCAGTGTTGAGTATAGGATACCTGTCTGTGTTTCCAGTGTTTGTTCATATTAATTGAGGCATTTAAGACTGAACAGTCTCGATACATCCCTTACCACTGCAGATCTTTTACGTCATTCAAGATTATCAGAGCAAGGGCAAAGATTCTCTCAAAATCTACCAAAACTCAATAACCAGTGGCACATATGCTTGTTTACATACCAGAACAGGTCCTTGATATACAGCTATCTTTTATTCACTGGGAGGTGAATGAGACCAGAGAGGTGCCAAATCTGTGTTCTTTAAACTTAACAATTTTTATGGGTTGCTATTCTTTTAAGTATTTTTCTTGGAGATAGAGTCTCACTCTGTTGCCCCAGCAGGAGTGCAGTGACATGCTTTCAGCTCACTGCAAACTCTACCTCCCAGGTTCACACGATTCTGGTGCCTCAGCCTCCCAAGTAGCTGGGATTATAGGCGCCCGCCACCACTGCACCTGGCCTAATTATTTTTCTATTAAAAGTTTTTTGTGGCCAGGCATAATGGCTCACACCTGTAATCCCAGCACTTTGGGAGGCTGAGGCTGGTGGATCACCTGAGGTAAGGAGTTCAAGACTAGCCTGACCAACATGGAGAAACCCGTCTCTACTAAAAATACAAAAATTAGCTGGGCGTGGTGTCGGGCGCCTGTAATCCCAGCTACTCAGGAGGCTGAGGCAGGAGAATTGCTTGAACCTGGGAGGAAGAGGTTGTGGTGAGTCGAGATCACGCCATTGCACTCCAGCCTGTGCAATGAGAGCGAAACTCTGTCTCCAAAAAAAAAAAAAAGTTATTTGTAATTTCTAACATTTTTCAGAACACAAAGGAAAAGACTTTTTACAGAGCTTGATCAAGATGGTTAAGGGGATCAGTAGTAACGGTGTCACCCCAATTTGGATCCCAGGGGTGAGTCAGTGAGTAGACCAGATGGAGGGTAGTGGACCAAAGAGAATTGTAAAGGCTGATCCCTTCTTTCAGGTTTTGCCGTTCTTACAGCTTCCTTTGAGGAACAAAAATCATTGTTTGTTGTACATTTGATCAGAAGGAAAAAGAAAAACTGAAATTAGTGGTCAGTGAAGTCTTCGGTCCCATCCTGAATCATTTTACCCTCCGTTCAGGGACAGGTCTAGAACGAGTGAGCACAAAACTGAAGAGTGTGCTGAAAATCTCCGCAATCAAGTTAACATTTGAACTCCATTTTTGGGGAAAAAAAAAAATTAACACCCACGGAAAACACATGATGAATAAAACATCAAAGTTTTAGATAAACACAGGATATTAGGAATGAGTGTGGCGGCTCACCCACCCGAAGTATAATCCCAGCACTTTGGGAATCTAAGACAGAAAGATTGCTTGAAGCAAAGAGTTAGAGACCAGCCTGTGCAACATAGCAAGTCTTCACCTCTAAAACAAAATAATTAGCCAGGCATGGTGATGAATGCCTGTCGTCTAAGCTACTGGGGAGGCTGAAGTGGGAGAATCACTTGAGCTTAGGAGTTGAAGGCTACAGTCAGTTATGATCACCACTGCATTCTAGCCTGGGCAACAGAAATACCCTGTTGAAAGGAAGAGAGAGGGCCGGGCGCGTTGGCTCACACCTGTAATCCCAGCACTTTGGGAGGCCGAGGGAGATAGATCACTTGAGATCAGGCTTTTGAGACCAGTCTGGCCAACATGGTGAAACCCCGTTTCTACTGAAAACACAAAAATTAGCCAAGTGTGGTGGTGCCTGCCTGAATCCCAGCTACTCAGGAGGCTGAGGCAGGAGAATCTCTTGAACCCAGGAGGATGAGGTTGCAGTGAGCCCAGATTGCACTACTGCACTCTGGCCTGGGCAACAGAGCAAGACCCTTGTCTCAAAAAAACACCACCACCACCACCACCACACCGGAAAGGAAAGAAAGAAGAAAGAGAGAGAGAAGGAAGGAAGGAAGGAAGGAAGGAAGGAAGGAAGGAAGGAAGGAAGGAAGGAAGGAAGGAAGGAAGGAAGGAGAAAATTAGTTAAACCATGTTAGAGCCTTTGGCAAAAGGAAAAATCACTCGTTTGAATCTCATCAATAACAAGAGGCTTCTCTAGGCATATTGGGGCCTGAGTTTCAGCCCTCTGCTTCCTCCCTTCACTCTCACTTCCCAAAATGACCTCACTCCCCAAACTCCGTGTCTGTAGCCCATTTTCCATTCTTGGCTTCCACTTGCTAAAGTGTTCATGGAAAGAACACCAGATTCTAGCCCTGGCTTCTTTTGCATCTAAGCTTTCATTTCACTATAAATCGTATTATTGGATTCCAAGGAGTAAGACAGTTCAAGTGAGGTTGATGATTTGAGGCTCTGGCCCCTGTCAACTGCTCTGCAGAAAGTATTATTAACCCCATCTGGAAGTCGGCCATCTGATTGTGCATCAGGAATTCACAAGGACTATCCACACCATCTCCTGATTCTGAACACTTTTAGAATTACTACAACACTCCCTATTTTTTTAAGTGTCCCCTTAATACCTCATATCAGCTTGGTTTTGTGGCACTTGCCATGTAAGTGACTTTATACTAGTCTTCAAGCTGGGCACAGTGGCTCGTGCCTGTAATCCAGCACTTTGGGAGGCTGACGCAGGAGGATCGCTTGAGTCCAGGAGTTCGAGACCAGCTTGGGCAACATAGCAAGACCTTATCTCTATAGAAAAATAGAAAAAAATAGCCAGGTGTGGTGACATGCATCCATGGTCCCAAGCTACTGGGAGTTTGAGGCTTCAATGAGCCATAATTGTGCCACTGCACTCCAGCCTGGGAGACAGAGCAACATCTTGTCTCAAAAAAAAAAAAAAAAAAGTCTTCAATAGGAGAAAGTAAAAGAATATTATGGGACATGCTGATGTGGGAGTGACTAAGCTCATGGGGGGATGTGAGAAGCAGTGGTGCCATTTTGGGAGTGGCAAAGGCAAGGTCCCCATGTTGATGTGGCCCTACTCATAGCAAGTATAGAGGACTCCACATCCCGGGGTGGGTGAATGAATAATATGCATCTTGGCCACGGGGCACCTCAGAAAGCCGTGGGCTGCGTTGTGAAGGGGCTTGCGGGGCAGGGCTATATGGGTGGACATTTTGGGAAGATTGGAAATTTTGACCTCTGGCTACTCTATTGGAAAAATGTTCCTCTTTCCGCACCCCAGGAGTGGGTATAAACCTTGTTGAATCCAGTTCCAAGAGGCTTTATGGCCAGTAAGGAGCCCTAGAAGCTGCTGTTGGGCTTAGGGAGTGGAACTTAGGGTGAGTGAACTTCCTGGGATAAAAGAGGAGGCCTGGTCGAGGCTGGGGATGGCACACCCCAGGAAAAGAACAGGGGCAGTCCCCTTGCCCCAGGAGTCTTGGGTACCCATCTGCTTTCCTGACTAGCTGCATTCTTGCTCTGGAAGGGCCTGTAGACTTGATTTCCTTGGTTGGCCTCTCCTTCCACCAAGATTGTCCTTCTTTGGTGTTAGACTGTCATTTTGGTGGCACCTCAAATTACAGTCACACCAAGTGGGGCCAGACAGCCTACACTTGGTTGTTGACGGGCATGTGTCTGAGGAGACACACTTAGAGACAAGCCAGCGTGTTGCTCTAGTCACCTAAGAGCTCTGCAGTCCTGGGACTGTGAGTTGAGGGTTGTTGAGAGTGTGCAGAATCTGACGCTGCTGCTGCTGCCTGCGCCCTACATGGCGCTTTAAACTGTGATATGAACAGTTTGTAAACTGTGTAGAGGTCAGGTGTGGTGGCTCACTCCTATAATCCCAGCACTGTGGGAGGCCGAGGTGGGTGGATCACATGATGTCAGGAATTTGAGAACAGCCTGGCCAAAATATAGTGAAATCCCATCTCTACTAAAAATACAAAATTAGCCAGGCATGGTTGTGCATGCCTGTAATCCCAGCTACTTGGGAGGCTGAGGCAGGAGAGTCACTTGAACCCAGGAGGCAGAGGTTGCAGTGAGCCAAGATCATGCCATTGCACTCCAGCCTGGGCAACAAGAGTGAAACTCCGCCTGAAAAAAGAAAAAAGTGTGTAGAGCCTCACCAAGTGTTAGTACCCAACAGGTGTTTTCTAAGGTATAACTATAGTTATTACTTCTGCCATGTAGCTTTGGCTCCTCAGGAGTCTTCTAAAGTCCCTGCCCCTCGTGTGACTTCTCTCACTGTACCTCAGTGCAGCCCCTACCCCTGACCCCAGGGCAGCCCTGGCTCCCTCCTGGCTCCCAGGGCCATGAACAATCCCAGCCCCTGCTAAGCCTCTCTCTCTGCTCCATGCCTGGAGTCTTGAGGCAGTGGACAGGTAACTGGCGGAAAGATGTCTTGGCCAGGCTGAGTGTTTCCTTCTTAATCTCAGCGTCATTAGGTACAGAGTTGGCAGCTTTAGATCCTGTGCTTCTAAGGAAGGAGAGCAAGGGGAGGGTGTGGATAGTGGGGACCAAGAAGTTCCTAGAGGCAGGCCAGCAGGTGCCCCTCATCCCCCAGATGAGGCAGGTGGAGATGGAGTGGAGAGATTTGGGAACAGGAGGGGCCCCGTCTAAATGGTGATGTCCTGTGTGCATCGTCCTGAATCCAGGCTCTATCCAGGCTTCATCAGCACAGACCGGCGAGTGGTGGCCTGGCTTGTTAGGGATGCCACAACTGATGCCCCAGCTGAGGATGTCCACTTGGATTCAAATCTCAGCTCAAATCTTGGACAAGACCCAGAGCCTCCATTTCAGTGTTCCCATCCATGAACAGGGTCACACAGCATGAAACCCATGGGGCATTAGGGAGCATTAATGAGCTGATGCATGAAGAGTGCTCACACATTGCCTTGGCTCAGCAATGGATGGTGTCTGTCTCTGCTGTCAGAGATCACATGGACCCAGTGTGAGTCCCTTCCCACAGAGAGGGTCTCCGTACACCCTGCAGTGCTGTCCACTTGATCACTTGGCCACAGGAGGTGACAGCAGGCCATGGTGTTATTTAGTGCAATGATACCTCCTGCAGTGGGAACAGGGTCAGGAGGGATTTTTGGGGAGCAGGGCCACTCACTGGCCTAGCCCGAGGTACCCACCTGCCCTGCAACTGTGGTCTCGTGGGATCCAGGTGCTCCCCTCTTAAGGGCCATGACAAGAAATGGGAGTGTCAAGTGGTGGGGGAGTGAATGGCTGACTGCCCCTGCTTCTCTTCCCCAGACAGACCTCTTCCTATATCCTTTCCCCCCGCTTGCATCTCTTCCCAACTTCACCACAGGGACCCCTTCCCAGCCTCACAGAGTGGGGTTAGGGACTCTGCCTGCTACTTTTTTGTCTTACTATTGATTAATAAATAGTACTTATCAGTGACTGCTAATTGTTAATGTGTATCCTTCCTTCCTTCCTTCCTTCCTTCCTTCCTTCCTTCCTCCTTCCTTCCTCCCTCCCTCCCTCCCTCCCTCCCTCTTTCTTTCTCTTTCTTTCTTTCTTTCTTCTTTCTTTCTTTCTTTCTTTCTTTCTTTCTTTCTTTCTTTCTTTCTTTCTTTCTTTCTTTCTTTCTTTCTTTCTTTCTTTCTTTCTTTCTTTCTTTCTTTCTTTCTTTCCTTCTTTTTGAGTTTCGCTCTTCTTGCCCTAGCTGGAGTGCAATGATGCAATCTCAGCTCACTGCAATCTCCGCCTCCCGGGTTCAAGTGATTCTCCTGCCTCAGCCTCCCAAGTAGCTGGGATTACAGGCGCGTGCCACCATGCCTGGCTAATTTTTTGTATTTTTTGTAGAAATGGGGTTTCACCATGTTAGCCAGGCTGGTTTCGAACTCCTGACCTCAGGTGATCTGCCCACCTCGGCCTCCCAAAGTACTGGGATTACAGGCATAAGCCACTGTGCCCGGCCAATATGTTTCTTATTTGTAGAGTGGTTCATGACTATTTTCATGTCCAGAAGGAAAGTGACATAACTTGGTGTTAGAAGTATGGGATTTGAGTCCATGGCCCAGGTTCAAATCCAGCTCCATTTCTCAGTTTTCCTATTTTTAATGTAACATTTCCTGGGAGGCTATGCTAGTATGTCTATTTCAGCACTATTTTCTCTCCCAATGTGATGTAAACAAATATTTTGTATTGTTTGTTTTTTGTTTTTTTTTAATTTACTGACATACCACTTGGTGGCTAAAGCATTTGTGTTTCATAACTCAAACAGTTATGCATACCTAAATATGACTTGTATAAACTGAATAATAAATGTTATGAAGAGTTCAAATACTACAAGTAAATCAAAAGCAAAAATATTTCTAATTCTTTAGCATTTGGTAAAATCTTTTAACAATATTAGCTTTGAAAAAATGAAAAAAGTTCTAAACTTGTCACTTTTTAAAACTTTAATGAAACTTTTTTTCTTTTCTTGAGATGGAGTCTCTGTCACCCAGGCTGGAGTGCAGTGGCACACGGCAACCTCCGCCCCCAGGTTTGAGCCATTCTCCTGCCTCAGCCTCCCGAGTAGCTGGGATTACAGGCACGCACCACCAGGCCAAGCTAAGTTTTGTATTTTCAGTATAGACAAGGTTTCACTGGCCAGGATCTCAAACTCCTGACCTCAGGTGATCCACCTGCCTCGGCCTCCCAAAGTGCTGAGATTACAGGCATGAGCCACCGTGCCCAGCCAAAAACTTTTTTCTTGTTTATTTTCCCTACTGTAGCTACCTCTGAAGATTAACTTGCAATTTCACAGAAAATCAGGATGTTTTGTGTTAAGGCTGGGCACTGTGGTGCATGCCTGTAATTCCAGCACTGTGAGAGGCCAAGGAAGGTGGATCACTTGAACACAGGAGTTCGAGACCAGCCTGGGCAACATGGCAAAAGCCTGTCTCTACAAAAAAAAAAAACAAAAAAGAAAAAAAAATTGCCAGGCATGGTGGCACATTCCTGTGGTCCCAGCTACTTGGGAGGCAGAGGTGGGAGAATCACTTGAGCCTGGGAGGTCAAAGCTATAGTGTGGTAAGATCACACCACTATACTGCAGCCTTGGGCGACAGAGTGAGACTCCCTCTCTCCCCCAAAGAAAAAGGAAAAAGTAAAAATGACGCTTTCTGTTAAGAAGCTCTTCCAGATGATGGGGTTGTAGAAGATAGATTTTATTCTCCATATTAGAATTTTTGGAGTTAGGTTTTTATAGTGTCTAAGCCCTTCAGGAAAAATTTTAAGATATTTTGTTTAATTAAAAAAGTAATTGCACTTGTTAGAAAGGAAGAAAAAAAAAAAAAGAAGGAAGGAGGAGGGAAGGGCTTCAATCCCTGCAAAGCTGTTTCGCAATGACTGTGAGATTAAGAATTATTTTGCTTATTTTAAATGAGAAAATAGAAACTTAGAAAACAAAAGTGGTCAGGCACAGTGGCTTATGCCTATATTCCCAGAAATTTAGGAGGCCAAGGTGAGAGGACTGCTTGAGGCCATGAGTTCAAAACCAGGTTAGTCAACATAGCGAGATGCCCCCAATCTCTACCAAAAAAAAAAAAAATTAGCCAGGCATGGTGGCCCATGCCTATAGTCTTAGCTGTCTGGGAGGGTAAGGCAGGAGGATGGTCTGGGTGTAGTTATTCGGCTGCAGTGAGCTATGATTGTGCAACTGCACTCCAGCCTGGGCAAGAGAATGAGACCCTGTCTCTTAAAAAAATAAAAAATAAAAAGTCACCTAAAATCACACATGTTAGTATAATGGTAGACTTAGAATACCAATCCAAGTGGCTGCCAAGTTGTGGGCTTAAGCTCTAAGATGTAAGAGGGAGCTTTAAATTATTTATTAAAGTCACACATTTTGTAATGGAACAAAATATAGTCTTGCGACCTGCAACTAAAAAATTGGAGGCTATTTTCTGGGACAGAGACTTATAACTTCTCTACGAGGCACATCAGCATAGTGATCATTATAGTTTAGCCATAGACCCGTGTACTTCTCTGTCTATGACTCACACTTAATTCAACAAAGTTTGGATTCGATCCCTTTCAACTTTCCTTCCCTCCCTTTTAAGGAAACGTAAACATTATTGTTTTAACACTTTTTTCTTTTTTAAAAACCTTCTGTGTGTGTATATATATATATATATATTTATGAAATGAGGTTTCGAGATGTTCCCAGGCTGATCTCAAAACCCTCAGCTCAAGCGATCCTGCCACCTCGGCCTCCCAAAGTGCTGGGATTACAGGCATGAGCCATCTCACCTGGCAGCTTTAACTGCTTTTAAAAAGAAAAAGTATCTACATAAAACAGCTCTTCTAGCCAGGCACGGTGTCTCACACCTGTAATCCCAGCACTTTGGGAGCCGAGGTGGGCAGATCACGAGGTCAGGAGTTCGAGACCAGCCTGGCCAACATGGTAAAACCTCATCTCTACTAAAGATACAAAAAATTAGCCAGGCGAGGTGGCATACACCTGTAATCCCAGCTACTCAGGAGGCTGAGGCAGAATTGCCTGAACCCGGGAGGCAGAGGTTGCAGTGAGCCAAGATCACACCATTGCACTCCAGCCTGGGTGACAGGGTGAGACTCTGTCTCAATTAAAAACACACACACACACACACACACATACATACACACACACACACACAGCTCTTCCTTTTCCTTTTGTTTAGCACCATATTTAAGCAGAATATTTCAATCTATTCTAAAAATAATTGCATCAAAAAAACTTGATTTTTTTTTCTTTCAAAAATTACTTTCAAATAGAAAATACATTTTGATACTTTAAAAAATGCTCAAAATGATACAGAGCAAAATGGTACACAAATATCCTCCCTCTGTAATCTTACTTCTGCCCTCAGAGAGAAACAGAAAAATTTTTTAGAATTTATAAACAATTGGTATGTATTTATGTTAACAAAATATGTTTTATGTGTATTTTACACTACGTTTACCACACCAGTCACTGTTCAATGTGCTTTCACTCATGAAAATTCATTTAGTACTCAACAAATCTAAGAAGTAAGTTGAACTATTTTTGCCCCATCCCTTCTTTTTTTTAACTAGATGAGAAAGGCAGAAAAAGATAACCTGCTAAGGTCACACAAGGTAGAAGATGACAGAGCATGGATTTGAACTCCTGGAAGCCTGGTTTAAAGTTAAGCCTTCACCACCACTCTTTATTTTCTTCCTCTAACCTGCACAAGTACACAGACACACATATGTGTATGCACACATATATACACAAACGTACATATTTCAGACTACCTGTAAAAAGTCTGTCATATGTCCTTCCAGAACTTTACATATATATATGGACAGGAAGAGGAAGAGTAATCTGCTAAATCCAGATTGAACAGACACAGAGCAAGGCTACAAAGCATCTTAGAATGTAACAGGCATGAAAAATATTCCTTGGCTGAAAAACTAGATAATTGATAAACTTGGAACAGTCTCAGTGAAGGAGTATGGGTGAAAGCCAGATTGCTTCTGACCTCTTTTTGTAGGGAAGAACATAATTCTTAAGAGCAATTGGTCCAGAAGAATAATTAAATGAATCACATTGCTTCAGGTTAATTAGCATGTAGCAGGTGGGCCCCATCCTGTTAAATTACACTGTACCCTATGAGGGGTGGTCAGCCTTGCAGGAGGATTCAGTGCCATATTGATGGGGTTCTCACTTTTTTTTTTTTTTTTTTGAGACAAAGTCTTGCTCTGTCACCCAGGCTGGAGTACAGATGGTTTTTTGAGACAAAGTCTTGCTCTGTCACCCAGGCTGGAGTACAGATGGTGCCATCTTGGCCGGGCGCAGTGGCTCACGCCTGTAATCCCAGCACTTTGGGAGGCCAAGGCAGGTGGATCACAAGGTCAAGAGTTCAAGACCAGCCTGGCCAACACGGTAAAACCTCTGTCTCTACTGAAAAACAAACAAACAAAAAACAAAACAAAACAAAACAAAAAAACCTGGGCATGGTGGCATATGCCTGTAATCCCAGCTGCTCGGGAGGCTGTGAGGCAGGAGAACCGTTTGAACCCGGGAGGTAGAGGTTGCAGTGAGCTGAGATCGCATCATTGCACTCCAACCTAGCAACAGGGTGAGACTGTCTCAAAAACAAAACAACCACAACAACAAAAACAAAAAACAAAAGCAGTGGCACCATCTAGGTTCACTGCAACCTCTGCCTCCCGGATTCAAGTGATTCTCCTGCCTCAGGCTCCCCAGTAGCTGGGAGTACAGGCGCCCGCCACCGCGCCCAGCCAATTTTTGTATTTTTAGTAGAAACGGGGTTTCATCATGTTGGCCACGCTGGTCTCGAACTCCTGATCTCAGGTGATCCGCCTGCCTCGGCCTCCCAAAGTGCTAGGGTTACAGGCATGAGCCACCACGCCCAGTTGATAGGGTTTCTTTCTATCTTAAGTAATTTTTTTTTTTTTTTTTTTTTTTTTTGAGACAGAGTCTCTCTGTCACCCAGGCTAGAGTGCAGTGGCGCCATAGCAGCTCATTGTAAACTCTGCCTCCTGGGTTCAAGTGATTCTCCTGCTTCAGTCTCCTGAGTGAGTAGCTGGGATTACAGGCACCAACCACCAGGCCTGGCTAATTTTTGTATTTTTAGTAGAGATAGGATTTCACCATGTTGGTCAGGCTGGTCTGGAACTTCTGACCTCAAGTGATTTGGCCTCCCAAAGTGCTGGGATTATAGGCGTGAGCCACCATGCCTGGCCTCTTGAGTGATGTTTTTGTTTTTTGGGTTTTTTTTTTTAGTTTTACTTTATGTTCCAGGATACGTAAGTAGAACGTACAGGTTTGTTACATAGGTATACATGTGCCATGGTGGTTTGCTGCACCTATCAACCCGTCATCTGGGTTTTAAGACCAGCATGCATTAGGTATTTGACCTAATGCTATTCCTCCCCACATCCCCTACCCCCCAACAGACCCTGATGTGTGTTGTTTCCCTCCCTTTGTCCATGTGTTCTCACTGTTCAACTCCCACTTATGAGTGAGAACACACACAGCGTTTGGTTTTCCATTCCTGTGTTAGTTTGCTGAGAATGATGGCTTCCAGCTTCATCCACGTCCCTGCAAAGGACATGATCTCATTCATTTTTATGGCTGCATAGTATTCCATGGTGTATATGTGCCACATTTTCTTTATCTAGTCTGTCATTGACTGGCATTTGGGTTGGTTCCAAGTCTTTGCTATTGTAAATAGTGCTGCAATAAACATATGTATGTGTCTATAGTAGAATGATTTATAATCTTTTAAGTATCTTAATTTTTTTTTTGAGACGGGGTCTCACTCTGTCACCCAGGCTGGAGTGCAGTGGCATGATCTCGGCTCACTGCAAGCTTCGCCTCCCGGTTTCACTCCATTCTTCTGACTCAGCCTCCCGAGTAGCTGGGACTACAGGTGCCCACCACCACACCTGGCTAATTTTTTGTATTTTTAGTACAGATGAGGTTTCACCGTGTTAGCCAGGATGGTCTTGATCTCCTAACCTCATGATCTGCCCACCTCGGCCTCTCAAAGTGCTGGGATTACACGCATGAGCACCGTGCCCAGCAATCTTAAGTAATTGGTAACGCCATGTACTGTGCGGGGAAAGAAATCACCATGCCCGGGTGCACAGTTTCAGTTTAAATACTATAATATACATGTTGGGCATGGTGGCTCACATCTGTAAGTAATCCCAGCACTTTGGGAACCTGAGGTGGGTGGATTGCTTGAGCCCAGGTGTTCGAGATCAGCCTGTCCAACACAGTGAACCACCCGTCTGTACTGAAAACACAAAAAATTAGCTGGGCATGATGGTGTGGGCCTGTAATCCCAGCTACTTGGGAAGCTGAGGCGGAAGAATCACTTGAACCCGGGAGGCTGAACCCAGGAGGCAGAGGTTGCAGTGAGCGAAGATGGCGCCACTGCACTCCAGCCTGGGCATAAATACATACATACATACATACATACATACATACATACATACATACCATGCACCCACCCCACCACAAAGTAATATGGGGGAAGCTGCTGCTACTGGTATTTCTTTTTCTTCCTTTTTCAGGAGCCACTGGAATTTCAAAAGTTTAGGAACTAGACTTCATCTGTTGATTTTCTAGGTCACACCTCTATTTAACTGCCCACCACACACCCTTTCTAGGATCTATTAAAGGCATCAACAGGTCTTTTTCCCGAATTGTAAAGTCATTATTTCGCAATTCAAATTATTATTACGTCATGTTTAAAATGCTTGACCGGCTTTCCTTTGCATTTGATAAAAGCAAAAATCCTCAACTTTGCCTAAAGGGCCTTGCAGCATTCATTCTCGCCCATCTCATCAGCCTCACAAAAGCTATTTTCCATCTTTTCTACTTCTTACACCTCCCTACGTTTTAGTGCCAGCCAAATGGCCTCTTTCAGTTCCTCTTGTACCAAGTTTTTAAAAATCATCATCTGTAGAGGCAAGGCCTGGCTATGTTACCCAGGATTGTCCTGAACTCCTGCCCTCAAGTGATCCTCCCACCTCTGCCTCAGAAGGTGCTTGGATTACAGGTGTGAGCCACCATGCTAAATTCTTTAAAGTTGAGAGGCTCCACATTAGCTCTTCCTTCAGCCTTGAACTCTAACGGTGG
This sequence comes from Macaca thibetana thibetana, assembly GCF_024542745.1. Taxonomy (NCBI): domain Eukaryota; kingdom Metazoa; phylum Chordata; class Mammalia; order Primates; family Cercopithecidae; genus Macaca; species Macaca thibetana. The sequence continues at coordinate 24,952,605 of NC_065582.1, read as the reverse complement.
AATTGATCCAACGAATGCCTCTTCATCCCTCAAATTCTGCCTGACGTCACTTCCTCAGGTGAACCTGAGTTCATAGGGTGGGGCACAATACCACAGGGCACGCTAGATGTACCCACTCATCCACTGAGATGCAAACTAATCCAAAGGGGAGTTTGTTCCTCTTTCAAGGGTAAAGGATGCTCAAGGACTCCACCCTGTGACCCCAGGCTATGGGAAGCAGTTGACCCTGCAAAGCTCTCCACTCTCTCACCATCTGGGAGGGTGCTGTGCTGGTGAAGCTTTTAAAATCAACTTGCAGACTTACTTGGACCCTCAAGTTTGATCAAAAATGATACGACTTACTTGGACCCTCAAGTTTGATCAAAAATTATAAGAATCTGAAAAGATCTGCCGGGTGCAGTGGCTCATGCCTGTAATCCCAGCACTTTGGGAGGCCGAGGCGGGCGGATCACGAGGTCAGGAGATCGAGACCATCCTGGCTAACACAGTGAAACCCCTTCTCTACTAAAAATGCAAAAAAAATTGGCCTGGCGTGGTGGCGGGCGCCTGTAGTCCCAGCTGCTTGGGAGGCTGAGGCAGGAGAATGGCGTGAACCCGGGAGGCGGAGCTTGCAGTGAGCCGAGATCGCGCCACTGCACTCCAGCCTGGGTGACAGAGCTACACTCGTCTCAAAAAAAAAAAATCTGAAAAGATAGCCAGGGGAATTAAATGTTAGTTGGGGTCAACTGGGCCCTCATCACAGAGGAGGGCGCCCCCAGCTCTCATAGTCTTCACACGGTGTCTGCACCCCGGGTCACAGAGCATGCGCAGAGCCTTCCCAACCACTTCCGGAGGAACCGCCAATCACCGCGCAGGCTGAGCCCCAGGCAGGAAGCCGCGAACTTGGTGGGATTGGGGTTTGAGTACTTCCTCGCCGGCTAGGTGGCTCCTGTCTATCCTGTGGCCAGGGTTACCGATCTGTGTGCTTCAGGTGAGCTGAGAAAGCCGGAGGAAAGGCCCAGAAGGGTCTCGACAGGAGGCTTAACTGGGCAGGGGCTTCCTGAACATTCTCTGTGCCCAGACCTCCGAGTCGCTGCCTGCCCACGACTGGATCTCCTTATTCTCTGGCGAGGCTTTTGTGAGAAATTCAAGATTGTAGCGTTAGAATGGGGGTGGTGGGCCTGCATCAATCAAGCTTTCAATGTTACGATCCAAGTTAGGGTTTATGAAGTGGCCATGTTTCTTCAAAGAGTTAATGTACGTGTTTGGGAGTGGGGTTTCGGGAGTTAAGGGAGTGAAGTGGTAGCTGCCAGTTGAGAACCCACCAGCCTACATCGCCTGCACCCTTGACCTATGTAAGCATCCGTTAATCCTCACAAGGGTCTTACAGGTACGAATTATTACTTCTACTTTGTAGATGAGGCGCATTAGGTGCAGGCATGTTAACAATCAGCCAGTATGATGACGCTTGAAACTGAGAGCTTGGAATCTACCACAGGTTTTATTTATTCCTTAAACAAGCTAGAGACATATTCCCACCAATAAGCTTGCTGCCTGATGAGGGATTTTTACACGTTAGGTAAAGAATTGCAGAGTAGCTGTAAAATCACATTATAACGGTGATATATGACATGATGGGGAGCTAGGCAAAAAACTCGAACTAGATCTTAATGGATCTTTTTGCTTTGTTTTCCTTAAAGCGTAGGTTCACAAAGTACAGTTCGCAGGCCAGCGTCATCATCTGGGAACTTAGGAAAAAAACAGCCCTACTGAATCAGAAGCTGGAGATGTGGCCCAAGCAATCTTATACCAAGACCTCCACGTTATTATAATGCAAGGTAAGATTTGAGAACTGCCTCCATAAAGTAATAAAAGACCAGTGGAATGTTTTCACTTGGAAGATGAAAGGATTCTATTTGTATTTCAGAAGATCAATTTAGCTACAGACTTAAGAAATTGGAGGCACCATTGTGTATCTAGGAGAGAGACATAGTGGTTTAAACGAGCGTGGTGACCATGCCTGCAGAGCTGTTGTGTTCACTTAATGTCCTGATTTTAAATAGTAGAGAAGACTGATTTGTGTGTATGCTTGGGGAAAGGAGGGCACAATGATACCTGGAGTGAATACCTGTCGTGTCCTTTGCCCCGTGCTAGAGTCCTTTTTTATACATGTTTTCTTAAAAATATATTTTTTCTTCTGATTTGACAATTTTTTGTAATGATGCTCTGCAGTTTACTAACTGTTGACATTGGGCAAGATTCTTAAAATTTCTTCAGCCTCAGTTTTTTCCAGTCTCTGAGTGTTTCACACGTCCGTGTGAAGAGATCACCAAACAGGCTTTGTGTGAGCAACATGGCTGTTTATTTCACCTAGGTGCAGGTGGGCTGAGTCCGAAAAAGGAGTCAGCAAAGGTAATGGGATTATCATGAGTTCTTATAGGTTTTGGTATAGGCGGTGGAGTTAAGAGCAATGTTCTGGGGGAGGGGGTGGATCTCACAAAGTACATTCTCAAGGGTGGGGAGAATTACAAAGAAACTTCTCAAGGGTGGGGGAGATTATAAAGAACATTGATCAGTTAGGGTAGGGTAGAAACAAATCACAATGGTGGAATGTCATCAGTTAAGCACTATTTTCACTTCTGTGGCTCTTCGGTTGCTTCAGGCCATGTGGATGTATACGTGCAGGTTACTGGGGATATGATGGCTTAGGTTGGGCTCAGAGGCCTGACACTGAACACCCTATGCAACCTCACCCCTATTCCCATGCACTTTCTGTCTTTCTTGCTCTGCTCAAAAGTACCCATTTGAAAGTATTTAGCAGGCCAGGTGCGGTGGCTCAGACCTGTAATCCCAGCACTTTGGGAGGCCGAGGTGGGTAGATCACCTGAGGCCAGGAGTTCAAGACTAGCCTGGCCAACATGGCGAAACCTTTCCACCTCTACTAGAAATACAAAACTTAGCCAGGTGTAGTGGCACATGCCTGTAATCCCAGCTACTCGGGAGGCTGAGGCAGGAGAATCACTTGAATCCAGGAGGTGGAGGTTACAGTGAGGCAAGATCGTGCCACTACCCCTCAGCCTGGAAGACAGAGTGGGACTCCGTGTGGGGAAAAAAAAAAGTGTTAGGAATTGGGAGTTACCATATCCTCGCTTAGTGTGGGATGGTGGGAAGAGCGGTTTATAAGAGACAGTATTCTTTATTTTCTTTCTTTCTCCTCTCTTTTATTCTTTTAAAAGAATTTTTATTCTTTTCCTTTCCTTTCCTTTTTCCTTTTTTTTTTTTTTCCTTTCCTTTCCCCTTTCTTTCCCCTTCCCCTTCCCCTTCCCTTTCGTTGAGATGAGATTTTGCCATTTTGCTCGGACTGGCCTCGAACTCCTGGGCTCAAGGGATCTGCCCACCTTGCCTCCCAAAGTTTTGGGATGACAATTGTAAGCCACCATGCCCGGTCATTGTCCTTATTTTCTGTAGTTCTGTGTTCAAATTTTTCACAAGTTAAATGTACTCTGATCCTTGGATATACACAGGGTATTGGTTCCAGGGCACCCTGAAGATACCAAAATCCATGAATGCTCAAGACCAATGGATGCAGATTCTGCATCCCAGGAATACTGTATTTTCAATTGTATTCACAGTCAATTGTGTTAGTGTATACTGAACTTGCTGATACAGAGGGCTGACTATTTAAAGTAAAGGATATATTTTAAAATCCTGAAATTTCTGTCTTACTCCAGAATTAGTATAGGAAAATTTTTGAAGCACACCACTACTACAGTGAACCTGTTGGAAGTTACTGCCTTTATCAATCATTTGAAGATTAGCAACCTTATAAGACATAACAACTTTTAGGTTAAATATTAATGTGCTTTGGGTTTTTTTTTTTTTAAACAGAATCTTGCTCTGTTGCCCAGGTTGGAGTGCAGTGACATGATCTCAGCTCACTGCAACCTGCACGTCCTGGGTTCAAGTGATTCTCCTGTCTCAGACTTCCAAGTACCTGGGATTACAGGTGTATGCCACCACACCCATACCCAGCTAATTTTTGTATTTTCAGTAGAAACAGGGTTTTACCATGAGGCCAGGCTGGTCTCGAACTCCTGACCTCAAGTGATCTGCTGCCTTGTCCTCCAAAAGTGCTGGGCTTACAGGTGTGAGCCAACATGCCTGGCCAAATGTGCTTTATATGCAAGTAAATATACATATCTCTCTATATATATGTATTTCATGTAATAAAATATAACATGGGATAATAGAATTATATGGATTCACCTAAATTTGTATGTGCTCTTGAGATTTTCTGAGATTGTCTTATAATACTTTTTATTTATTTTTATTTTTGAGACAGTTTTACTCTTGTCATCCAGGCTGGAGTGCAATGGCATGATCTCAGCTCACTGCAACCTCCGCCTCCCAGGTTGAAGTGATTCTCCTGCCTCAGCCTCCTGAGTAGCTGGGATTATAGTCACCTGCCCCCATGCCCAGCTGATTTTTGTATTTTTAGTAGAGACAGGGTTTCACCATGTTATCCAGGCTAGTCTTGAACTCCTGACCTCAGGTGATCCACCTGCCTGGGCCTCCCAAAGTGCTGGGATTACCGGTGTGAGCCACCGTGCCCAGCCTATAATACTTTTTACTGTATATGTGTTAAATGCCAAGTACTGTGGCAGGTGTCTTAATTTATTCATTTATGCTTAAAACGTAATATAGTATTTTTTCCTACTTTCTGAGAAGTGAAACTCAGAGAAATTAACTTGACCAAGTACATGTAACTAGTTAAGTGTTACCATTGGATGAATACCCAATTCTGTTAGGTATTGCTATCTGTCAATTTGTATTTTTTCTTTTTTCACCGTTGTAGTGTTGGATCAATAAGCCCATTTTAACCCGTTAAAATATTTGGGATATGTTGGCCAGGCACGGTGGCTCACACCTGTGATCCCAGCACTTTGGGAGGCCAAGGTGGGTGGATCACCAGAGATCAGAAGTTTGAGACCAGCCTGACCAACATGGTGAAACCCCATCTCTACTAAATAGAAAAATTAGCCAGGCACGGTGGTGCATGCCTGTAATCCCAGCTACTTGGGAGCCTGAGGCAGGAGAATCACTTGAACCTGGGAGGCAGAGGCTACACTGTGCCAAGATTGTGCCATTGTACTCCAGCCTGGGTGACAAGAGTGAAAAACTCCAGCTAAAAAAAAAAAAAAAAAAAAAAATTGGGGTAAGTTATTAAATATGAACAACTGAACATATCAAATATGAAAAATGTAAGGTGATTTGATATATAGAGAGATGCATAGGATGATGTGGGAGTGTAAAGAAGGAGCACTACAACTTAGTAATTGAGTATCATGCCAGTGGTTATGCCAATTAGCATAATGTTGGATAAGCGTGTTCAAATTCTTGGAGACTCTGCTTTTACAGCTCTAATTGAGGATAATAGCTCCTAACTTATGGAGTTGTTCTGATGGTTTAGTTGTTGAACAATTTATGGAGTTGTTCTGATGGTTTAGTTGTTCTGATGGTTTAGTTGAACCTGTGACTATGTTGAAGATCCTAGATCCTTAGCATAGTGCCTGACATATAATAAATTATCTTAGAGAACATTTCTCTTGGGCTGAGTCTCTAGAAGGACCAAAACTTAGTCCTAGGAAAGAAGTGAGGGTGGGGTAATCTATGCAGCAAGTAGTTTGTGAAGAGGGAAAGCGTGGCACCTAGGTTGGTTGGTTGGATGATTTTGGCCCAGTACTTTAGGGGACTGTAGCCAGATGAAGATAGTGAAATATGAAGGGCTCTGAATGGTGAGCTAAGGTGAAAAATGTTGTCCTGACTTATGGGGAGTTATGAACAGATTGAGGGCTTAACAAGTTTCCAGAAGCTGCCATTAACATGCCAAGTCAGTAAAACTGAAAGCTGGCCAGATTTCAAGGTCTGGGGAAGATATCCACTTCTTCCCCAGACCTAGTGGGTCATGAGCTCTAGAGAGCTAGGCCTTGCTAAACTAAAAGAATTATCTTACCTACCATCTTTGTTCAAGGCTCAGTGGAATTTGTGGCGGCCCTGGCTGACCTCCGAGCAGAGGCTAGCTGTCCCATCTGTCTGGACTACTTGAAAGACCCAGTGACCATCAGCTGCGGGCATAACTTCTGTCTCTCCTACATCATTATGTCCTGGAAGATCTAGGTGATAGTTTTCCCTGCCCCTTTTGCCACTTTTGCTGTCCAGAAAGGAAATTTGTAAGCAATCCCCAGCTGGGTAGTTTGAACTTGCTAAGCAACTCCAGATAAGAAGCAAGAGGAAGAGGCAGGAAGAGAAGCATGTGTGTAAGAAGCATAATCAGCTTTTGACTTTCTTCTGTCAGAAAGACCTAGAGCTTTTATGTCCAAGGTGCAGTTTCTCCACTGATCACCAGCATCACTGTGTTTGGCCCATAAAGAAGGCTGCCTCGTATCATAGGAAGAAACTGGAGGAATATAATGCACCGTGGAAGGAGAGAGTGGAACTAATTGAAAAAGTCATAACTATGCAAACCAGAAAATCACTGGAACTGAAGAAACAGGTAAAACATAGGGCAGAAGAAGTCAAGTCTGAATTTGAGCAACTTTGGTTATTTCTGCAAAATCAGCAAGAGACTGTTCTTAGGCAATTACAAGATGAAGAGATGGATATTTTAGCACAACTAAATGAAAGCCTAACAAAATTTTCAGATTATACCTCCTCATTAAAATATCTCCTAAAGGAGATAGAGAGCATACATGTGAAGTCAGAACTGGAATTACTGGCTAATGTTAAGGATATCTATCACAGATATAAAAATTTAAAATTCCCTGAACCTTTTTCATTCAAATTAAAAGAATATGGTTACCATCTGCCTCCACAATATTCTGGCCTAAACAAAATCATCAAGCGATTTCAAGTAGATGTAATTCTAGATCCTGAAACAGCACATCGTAAACTTATAGTCTCAGAAGATAGAAAAACTGTGCGGTATGGAAATACAACACAAAACTTACCTCGTAACCCGAGAAGATTTTATCTCCTCCCAGCTGTTCTGGGTTCTAAGGGATATAGCTGTGGCAGGCAGTACTGGGAAGTAGAAGTGAAAGACAAGCCTGAATGGATTCTTGGTGTCTGTAATGACTCTCTTCCCAGAAGGAGGAAGAGTCAACCAATTTTAGTACAGGATGGACTATGGGGAATTTGACGATCTAGTCAGAATAATTATATTGTATTGGGCCATAAGGAAATTATTCTGCTGCCCAAAGTAACACCTAGTAAGATTGGCATTTTTTTAGACTATGAAATGAATGAGGTTTCCTTTTATAATTTGAATGATAGATCTCTTCTCTATACTTTTAATGATGATTTTACAGGAGCACTTTGGCCTTATTTTTATACTGGAACTGACTCAAGACCTCTTAAAATTTCTACAGTAACAGATTCTGAATGAAGAACTGTTAAAAGACTGTCATTTTGTTTCAACTATTAGACATAACTGAGCCAGTGAATCTAGTTTTGGCCATTCTGTAATTTGTCCAGTTTTCCCCACCAAAAAAACAGAATCGTTTATATCTCAGTTTCAGCAACTTCTAAAAATATGTGATTATAGGACCTACTTTATAATAAATTATGGAGTCGGCCAGGCGTGGTAGCTCAAGGCTGTAATCCCAGCACTTTGAAAGGCCGAGGCACGCAGATCACCTGTGGTTGGGAGTTCAAGATCAGCCTGATCAATATGGAAAAATCCCGTCTCTACTAAAAATACTACATTAACTGGGCGTGGTAGCGCATGCCTGTAATGCCAGCTACTCGGGAGGCTGAGGCAGGAGAATCACTTGAACCCGGGAGGCGGAGGTTGCAGTGAGCCTAGATTGCACCATTGCACTCTAGCCTGTAGCCTGGGCAACAAGAGCGAAACTCCCTCTCAAGAAAAAAAAAAAAAAATTACGGGGTCAATGACAAACTACCTTAGAAATTCTAAGACAAAATACTTGAAAAATATATTACTGAAGGAATGTATTATATAAGAAAACTATCACTCCTGTAATTGCCAATAGAAGCCCAATAATGTTTTTTCTGTGTTGCCTAAATATTTTTCCTTTAAGATTAAGTTTTGTTTTTTTGTTTTTTTGTTTTTTTGTTTTTTTTGTTTTTTGTTTTTTTTTTGAGATGGAGTCTTGCTCTGTCACCCAGGCTGGAGTGTAGTGGTGCGATCTCGGCTCACTGCAACCTCTGCCTCCTGGCTTCAAGTGATTCTCCTGCCTCGGCCTCCTGAGTAGCTGGGATTACAGGCATGCACCACCATGCCTGGCTAATTTTGAATTTTTAGTAGAGACGTGGTTTCTCCATGTTGGTCAGGCTGGTCTCGAACTCCCGACCTCAGGTGATCCACCTGCCTCGGCCTCTCAAAGTGCTGGGATTACAGGCGTGAGCCACTGCGCCTGGCCAAGATTAAGTCTTTATTAAAGGCATTCATCGGCCGGGAGGCTGAGGCAGGAGAATGGTGTGAACCCCGGAGGCAGAGTTTGCAGTGAGCCGAGATTGCGCCATTGCACTCCAGCCTGGGCGACAGAGAAAGACTCAAAAAAAAAAAAAAAAATTGTCGCACGTAGTGGCACATGCCTGTAATCCCAGCTACTCAGGAGGCTGAGGCAGGAGAATCTTTTGAACTCGGGAGGCGGAGGTTGCAGTGAGCCAAGATTGGGCCATTGCACTCCAGCCTGGGCGACAAGAGCGAAACTCAATCTCAAAAACAAAGGAAAGAAAATGAGATGGCACTCTTAACATCCTCCTCTACCACACACATGTATACACATAACCAGTAGATAATCTTCTTCTGTTCCCTCCGGACAGAGTACCTTCTAGTGCTGTTCAGCTCCTGTCCTTCACTTCACTTTGGGAACTGATCTCTAGGCTCAGAATCCATCTTAACTTAGTTCCATGTTTTCCTCCTTAGGTTTATTCTGTTAATTCAGAGATTAATATCATTCAATAGCTCACACATGTAACATTTGGAAAAACTTGTGTCAACAAAAAAGACTGGTGAGCTTTTGATGGGATTATGTTGTATCTTTTTAGATTAATGTGGAGAAAATTGACATCTTAACACGTCAGCTAGCAGATATAACTGAGACAATGAATCTAGTCTGTTCCATCAATTTTTATGTCATTAACTTGTCTGAAATGTGTAGTTTTCAATGTACATGTGTTTAGCATCTTTTGTCAGATTTGTCCTTAAGTATTTGATATTTTTATGTTGATTATTTCAATTCTAATTGTTCATTACTAGAATATAGAAATTGATTTTTGTGCATTAATCTTATTTCCTATTAGCTTGCTAAACTCACTTCTAGGAGCTCTTATGTAGATTCCATTGGATTTTCTGCAGAGGTAGTCATGTCATGGGCAAATAGAGACATCGATATTTCTTCCTGTGTAAGCTAGATCATTGATCATCCGTCTTTCTTTCCTTCTCTTTCTTTCTTTCTTTCTTTCTCTTTCTTTCTTTCTTTCTTTTCTTTTTTCTTTTCTTTTCTTTTTTCTTTTTCTTTCTTTTTCTTTCTTTTTTCTTTCTTTTTCTTTTTTTTCTTTTCTTTCTTTTTCTTTTTTTTTTTTGGAGTTTTTTGAGATGGAGTCTCGCTCTGTTGCCTAGGCTTGAGTGCAATGGCCCTATCTTGGCTCACTGCAACCTCTGCCTCCCGGGTTCAAGCAATTCTCGTGCCTCAGCCTCCAGTGTAGCTGGGATTATAGGCTCCTACTACCACACCTGGCTAATTTTTGTCTTTTTAGTAGAGATGGAGTTTCACCATGTTGGCCAATCTGGTCTTGAACTCCTGACCTCAGGTGTTCTGCCCACCTCGGCCTCCCAAAGAGCTGGGATTACAGATGTGAGCCACTGCACCCAGCCCAAAAGCACAGTTTTTAAAAATCTAGGCTTATAGTTTCAATTATTGTTTACAAAATTTTTTTGATTTACAAATATTGCTTTATAACCATTCCTGCCAGCAAAAGTTCAGAAGCAGCCACTCTGAACTTTTCAGCTCCTTTATAGTCACCAAATCACATTCTAATAATACTTTTGGATTTTTTAGTTTGAAGTATTATGTCCCACTTTGGAAGATAAGAATTTGGAACAGCCTTCACCCAGTGGCCCTTCTAATAGAATTTATCATTTTTGTTTTAGAATATTTTATCATATTTATTTTGATTATTTCAATGCCATTGAAATAGAATTTATCATTTTTATTTTAAAATATGGTCTCACATTTATTTTGACTATTTGAATAACATTCATTTATCAGCCATGCATTGTGCAGTGATTGGCATTTTGTTTTTTCTATAACTGTTCCCTGTAGTAAATAATCTCATTGTCAGTATGCTTTGTTTTCCATGTTCTTAACCTTTTTTTTTTTTCATTTAAAGTTTTAACCAAAGCTTCTATATAAGATTACTTTATTTCTGCATCTTCTCAATTGTTTCTTTCTTGTTTTGCCCTTTTCTTTTCCTACTTGGCGAGATTTGACTTTCTTTTCAAGGATCTTTTTGCAGTCTTTGTCCAGATTTAGCCTAGTGATAACTACCTTACTGGCGTGAATGCCTACATGGACAGTTGTGCCATTAGCCTTTTCCCACTGCACCTGTTCAGTGTAGATGACGTATTTCTTCCTGTAAACCTGGACTGCTTTCCCAAGTTGCTGACCTTTATAGTGTCCTCGTACAACCTGAACTTCATAATCCTATTGGATGGGCATGGATCAAACGTCGTACTTCTGTCTCAGCAATTTGGAAAGAAAGGAAGACAAAGTCTTCCTGTGACTGTGGGAAGGTGCATTGAAATGCCTTTTGCGGTTCTTGCTTCTGTCAGAAGTCACAAAGGGACTGAACTTCATTTTGGCCGCTCCCACTTCAGTGATGGCTGCAAAAGGAAAGAGCTCCATGTTCTTATTCTTAATTCGTTCCCAAACTGTCCCCTGCACTTGTCTGATTTCCTGAATTCATTTAAAGGCTTCTGGCTTTACACCATTTTCATCTTGCAGAATACTCTCAAGGAGCCGTCTAACCTGCAACGCAGGCACATTGGTTCACTAAGCCAGCTGCTCAGGTATCTTGGAGATATTCTTGGCATCTCTTCAATTGTTTTACCTGTTTTTATGTTTTTCCATTTGGAAGTTGGTTTCTTGTTTAATTGGAGCACATCCTTCAGTAGCTTTCTAATAAGGCTCATGGGAAATAAAGTTTTTGAGACCTTTGTTTTTTGTTTTTTCTTTTTTTGAGACGGAGTCTTGATCTGTTGCCCAGGCTCGAGTGCAGTAGCGTGATCTTGGCTCACTGCAAGCTCCGCCTCCCGGGTTCATGCCATTCTCCTGCCTCATCCTCCCGAGTAGCTGGGACTACAGGCGCCTACCACCATGGCCCGCTAATTTTTTTGTATTTTTAGTACAGTCGGGGGTTCATCATGTTAGACAGGATGGTCTCCATCTCCTGACCTTGTGATCCACCCACCTCGGCTTCCCAAAGTGCTGGGATTACAGGCGTGAGCCACCATGCCCGGCCTCTGAAAATGTCTTTAGTCTATCCTGATATTTAATCAGAAGTTTTGCTGGGTCTGGAATTATAGTTTTGAGACAATTTACTCTTACATATTTGTAACCTTTTAAATTGAGAAATATATAGTTATATCTGCAATGTATTATGAAATACATGAGCATAAACAAATGTTCTATAAGCATGACATTTAGTCAGTTACACAAATTTGGTCAGGAACTTGCACCCAAAGTCAGCTGGCATTATAATGGATAAATTTAAGCTCCAGGTACTATTGCAATGCTTCAATTATTTTTATTTTTTATTTTTTTGAGATGGAGTCTAGCTCTGTTGCCCAGGCTGGAGTGCAGTGGCGTGATCTCTGCTAACTGTGGCCTCTGCCTCCTGGGTTTAAGCAATTTCTTGCACCTCAGCCTCCCAAGTAGCTGGAATTACAGACACGTGCCACCACACCTGGTCAATTTTTGTATTTTTTGGTAGAGTCAGGGTTTCACCATATTTCACCATATTGGTCTTGAACTCCTGACCTCAAGTGATCCACCTGCCTCAGCCTCCCAAAGTGCTGAGATTACAGGCATGAGCCCCCACGCCTGGCCAGTTATCTTAATCTTAACCCATCCAGAGAAAATTACATACCTCCTGGCTAAATTACAGTAATGAATTATAGTAGACATCAAAAATAGGATGACATTGGTGAAATGTGTTATTAGAGAAATATGGATTAACTGAAATATTTGAGGATCTGTGAACTGTGAACGCAGTGGCTTCCTTGGACAAGAAAACAATCATAGTTTAAAGACAATCATTTTTGTAGGTGATAAAGGGTTTCGTAAATGAAAAATATAATTGTGTATTTCCAGCATCCCTACTCTGCACTCCTCTTGCCAGTTTCTGGCTACTTAATATTCCACCACCAACCTTATGTCCCAAGAAATCATTGCTATAATATTCTTTTCCCTATTTCCCGTACATAATCAGGCTTCTTCCTAATTGTTCTATCCCTCACTTATTGCCGAAACTAAGGCACTGAGGTAGTGGAAAGAGCATGCATTTGAAATCCCATACTAGGTTGGGCAGTTTGTGGCAGTTATCAATTTATTGCCTCTATTTTTATCTTTCAAAGAATCAGCTTTGGTTTTGTTGATTTTCTGTCTTGTTTCCAATTTCAATTTTATTGATTTCTGCTCTAATTTTTATTTTCGTCCTTCTGTATGCTTTACATTGAAAAGCGTTACATTTGCTTTTTTTCTTTCTAGTTTCTTAAGGTAAAGGGTTAAGTTACTGATTTTAGATCTTCTTTTCTAATATATGTTATAAATTTAATGCTATAAATTTCCCTGGAAATACTGTATTTGTATTTTGCTCAAAATATTTAATTTTCCTGAGACTTACTCTTTGACCCAAGGGGTATTTAGAAGTATACTAATTTTCACATTTTTGCGGATTTCTCAGAGATTTTTCTATAATATCAACTTTATTTTGCATGTTTCTATTCTTTAAATGTGTGAGGGTGTGTTTCATAGCCTATGATATGGTTTATCTTGGTGAGTGTCTCATAGAAACTTGAAAAGAAGGCTGATTTTGAATTCTCTGTTTTTTGTTTTTATTAGAGACAAGATCTTAACTAATGTTGCCCAGGTTGGACTCAAACTCCTGGCTCCAAGTGATCCACCCACCTTGGACTTCAAAAGTGCTAGGATTAAGACAGGGTCTGGCTATATTGCCCAGGCTAGCATTCAATAGCTATACACAGGCACAATCATAGCCCACTGCATCCCCAAACTCCTGGACTCAGGAGATCTTCCTGCCTCAGCCTCCTGAATAGCTGGGACTATAGGTGCACACCACCATGCCTTGCTTCTCTGGGTTTAATCAACCATGTTTTAATGATTAAATTTTAATCTCTTCTATTAACTTTTTATTTATTTGTTTTTTGAGACAGAGTCTCGCTCTGTCACCAGGCTGGAGTGTAGTAGTGCAATCTCGGCTTATTGCAATTTCCGCCTCCCAGGTTCAAGTGATTCTCCTGCCTCAGCCTCCTGAGTAGCTGGGACTACAGGTATGTGCCACCACGCCCAGCTAGGTTTTTTTTTTTGTTTTTTTGTTTTTTTGTTTTTTTTGAGATGGAGTCTCGCTGTGTCACCAGGCTGGAGTGCAGTGGTGCAATCTTGGCTCACTGCAACCTCAGCCTCTCAAATAGCTGAGACTACAGGCGCACACCACCATGCCCAGCTAATTTTTGTATTTTTAGTAGAGACGGGGTTTCACTATCTTGGCCAGGATGATCTTGATCTCTTGACCTCGTAGTATGCCCGCCTCAGCTGCCCAAAGTGTTGGGATTATAGGCATGAGCCACCGCGTCCAGCCTAATTTTTGTACTTTTAATAGAAACTGGGTTTCACCATGTTGGCCAGGATGATATCGCTCTTGACCTCGGTCATCCACCTGCCTCGGCCTCCCAAAGTGCTGGGATTACAGGCATGAGCCATTGTGTCTGGCCTTATTGTATACATCTTTTAAAAACATTTTTTAGTGGTTCTTCTAGGGGTTTACAGTATACATTTGAAAATAATTTGAGGCCTCTTTTAAGTGAAATTATACTGTTTCCCTTTCAGTTTAAGAACCTTGTAATAATAGTATATTCCCAATTCTCACTGATTCTTTGTGGTCTTGTATTCATGCAATACTTTTACATATGCTGGAAAAATACTCTTTTTTTTTTTTGAGATGGAGTCTCGCTCTGTCGCCCAGGCTGGAGTGCAGTGGCCCGATCTCAGCTCACTGCCAGCTCCGCGTCCTGGGTTCACGCCATTCTCCTGCCCCAGCCTGCGGATAGCTGGGACTACAGGTGCCTGCCACCATGCCCGGCTATTTTTTTTGTTGTTGTTGTTTTTTTTTTTTTTAGAAGAAATGGAGTTTCACCGTGTTAGCCAAGATGGTCTCAGTCTGGTGACTTCGTGATCCACCTGCCTCGGCCTCCCAAAGTGCGGGGATTACAGGCGTGAGCCACCGTGCCTGACCTTATTATTGTTTTAAACAGCTAGTTATCTGTTAGAGCAATTACCTTTATTTTATGCACTTTATTTCTTTGTGTAAACACAAGTTTCTGACATCTATAATATTCCTTTGGCCTGAAGTACTTTAACATTACTTGTAGTGTCTGCTTGATGGCAACAAATTCCCTCCATTTTATTTTTCTAAGTATTTTTCAATTACTTTTGAGAAATGTGCTAATCGGTTATAGAATTGTGAGTTGGCAAGATTTTTTTTTATTTACAGAAGTAACTATTATCTCCTTGATTTCACATTTTCTGATGAGAGGTCTGTTGTAATTCTTATCCTCCTTCCTTTGTCAGTAGTCATGCACTGCAAAACAGTGGTTCAGCCACTGATCGCATACGTGACAGTGGTCCTATAAGATTATAAAATTGCATTTTTACGGAAATTTTCTATGCTTACATATACTTAGATACACAAATACTTGCCATTGTGTTACCATTTCTATAGTATTCAGTACAGTAATGTGCTGTACAGGTTTATAGCCTAGGAGCATTCACCTGTACCGTGTAGCTTACAGGCATAATAAGCTACACAACTGCAATCTAACATAACATAACTCTGTGACGTTCACAGAATGATGAAATCATCCTATGACGTACTTCTCAGAACATATTCCCGTAGTTAAGGCATGCATAGCAGTAATGTAGTTTTTTATTTGGACTGCCTTCAAGATTGTTTTTGATTTTAATTTTAAGCAGTTTGAATTTGATTGATATGTTCATATGTTTGGAGATATGTTGTCATTTTTTTCTTGTTTTGGGGGGTGTGTGTGTGTGTGTGTGTTTTGATATTCATCATGCTTGGTGTTCTCTGGACTTCTTGTTTCTGGAGTTTTAGTGTCTGTAACTAAATACTTGGCCATGATATTTTATGAGTATTTCCTCTGTTTTTCTTTTTAAATTTTATTTATTTTTGCCTTCATTTCCTAGTGATGAGATTTCTTCTTTCTCAGATTCCAAGTGTCCATAAGTGACACTGTTTGATACTGTCCCACAGTTCTTGGTTTTTGTTTTTTATTCTTTTCACTTTATATTTCAGTTTGGGTAGTTTGTTTATCTATCTTCAAGTTCACTGATTATTTCCCTCCGTGTATTGAGGGTACTAATGAGCCCATTGAAGGCATCTTCATCTCTTTTCTGTGGTTTTCACTGCTAGCATTTCTATCTGATTTTTTTTTTTTTTTTTTTTTTTTTTGTCACCCAGGCTAGAGTGCAGTGGCACGATCTTGGCTCACTGCAGCCTCCACCTCTCGGGTTCAAGTAATTCTCCCTCAGCCTCCCGAGTAGCTGGGATTACAGGTGCCTGCCACCACACCTGGCAATTTTTTAAATATTATTTTTAGTAGAGACAGGGATTCACCATGTTGGTCAGCCTGGTTTCGAACTCCTAACCTCAAGCGATGGTCCACCTCAGCCTCCCAAAGTGCTAGGATTACAGGTGTGAACCACCGCGCCTAGCTCTTCCATTTTATTTTATTTATTTTTATTTTTATTTTTTTTTGAGGCAGAGTCTTCACTCTGTCGCCCAGGCTGGAGTGCAGTGGCACCATCTCGGCTCACTGCAAGCTCCGCCTCCCAGGTTCGCGCCATTCTCCTGCCTCAGCCTCCCGAGTACCTGGGACTACAGGCGCCCGCCACCGCGCCCGGCTAATTTTTTGTATTTTAGTAGAGACGGGGTTTCACCGTGTTAGCCAGGATGGTCTCGATCTCCTGACCTCGTGATCCGCCCGCCTCGGCCTCCCAAAGTGCAGGGATTACAGGCGTGAGCCACCGCGCCCGGCCCCATTTGATTTTATAGTTTCCAACTCGCTGATGAAATTATCTATTTACTCCTGCATATTGTCTTTATTTTCCACTAAAGCCTTTAATATATCAATTACAATTATTTTTCATGAGATTTCCTACATTTGCGTCATAGCTTAGTATGGTTCTGATGTTCATTTTGTCTCTTTAGAGTGTGGTTTATTTTCCTTTTACTTTTTTTGTATGCCTTGTACTTTTTTGTTTTTGGTGAAAACCAGACATATATAGAAAAATACATACTGAGGTAAACATTTTTATACTTGTAGATTATATTAGTTTTGGAGGGAATACCCTAATAAGGTATCACAAACTGGATCATTTACATAACAGGAAATTTATTGTCTCACAGTTCTGGAGGCCAAGTCCAAAATATGGGTGTTGGCAGAATTGGTTCTTTCTGAGGGCTGTGATACAGAATTGCTTCCATGCCTCCAGGCTCTGGTGGGTTGCTGCCAATCTGTCATTCCTTGGCTAGTAGATGCATCACTCCGATGGCATTCTCCCCATGTTTCCTCACGTAACCTTCCTCTGTGCATATATTTGTGTCAAAATTTTCTATTTTTATAAGGACAGCACTCAGATTAAGGCCCACCCTAATGGCCTCATTTGAACTGATTACTTTTTTTTTTTTTTTGAGATGGAGTTTCACTGTTGTCGCCCAGGCTGGAGTGCAACGGACAATCTCGGCTCACTGCAACCTCCCCCTCCCAAGTTCAAGCGATGCTGCCTCAGCCTCCCGAGTAGCTGGGATTGCAGGTGCCTGCCACCACGCCCAGCTAATTTTTGTATTTTTACTAGGGACAGGGTTTCACCATGTTGGCCAGGTTGGTCTCGATTTCCTGACCTCAGGTGATCCACCCGCCTCGGCCTCCTAAAGTGCTGGCATTACAGGCGTGAGCCACCGCACCCGACCTTAACAGATTACCTTGGTAAAGACCTAATTTCCAAATGAGGTCACATCTGAAGCACTGGGGTAGGCACTTCAATAGATGTTTTTGGCAGAACACAATTCAACCAATAGAAGAAATGAACTTGTTTCCCTTCTGCTAGGCCTGTAGGGAGGGTGTGTTTGTATTAATCGAGCCAGAGGTTAGGCAGAGTTTGAAGTTTGTTATTTCTATGGTTACCCTTAGTGCATTCAAGGCTTCAGACTCCCCTCGTGATATGTCTCTTTCATTTCTCAAACTGGATTCTACTGTTATTTTTACTCAACTCCTGTTAGTGTGGTTTTGGGAGTTGGGGAAGCTCGTGTTCTCTGATGTTCTGATTGAGTATGAGTCGTGGTCAGGCACTCTGAACTCTGGTCTCAGGCATGTGTGGCCTTCACAAATGTTCTTGACCCTCTTCCAGATGTGATGCTGAGCCTAGCACACATTCCCACATCTCACAGCACACAGGGAAATGACTGGCACATCTTCCAAGTCCCCTTTCTCAGGGAACTACCTGGTGATACGCTCACCAAAAGAAGGGAAAAACTAAGAAGGGAAACAAGCGACTCAGACAACAATAGACTTAAAACCTCTGGACATAAGACAAAAAATAACAGTTGATGCTTAGGGTAATGGAAACATGAAAGGCCTCAGATGACAGCCGTGCATCATATCATCAAATTTCAGTTCATGCTAAGATGATAGAGGGCTTCAGGAGATTGAGCACTACAAAGAAAATGAATATAATCAACAAATTACATGTGGAGTTTAGAGAGGAACTTTAGAGATTAGCAGCTATGGGGCTGAAAGAGATAAACAGAAAATGCAGCAAGTAAAGTATCAGGCAATTTTAATCACAGTAAAACAAAATTTGTGTATCAAATTATAGTACCTAAGTGGCTCAGCTGTGAACAATTATATAGTCATATGAACATATTAATCCAGTTACATTACCATATTTGGATTTTGTGGGTAAAGATAGAGTATGTGTCTGGGTGGTGTGAGAGACCTAAATTCTCAGTTTACCTAATAGAATGTTAATTTGAAATGTCTAGCATTAGACATATTACAGTTATGGAGAAACAGCAAGGTCACTGGAATAAATCATGCCTCTGTTTTTTTTTTTTTTTTTTTTTTTTTTTTTTTTTTTTTTTTTTTTTGAGACGGAGTCTCGCTCTGTCACCCAGGCTGGAGTGCAGTGGCGCGATATCGGCTCACTGCAAGCTCCACCTCCTGGGTTCATGCCATTCTCCCGCCTCAGCCTCCGAGTAGCTGGGACTACAGGTGCCCGCCACCACGCCCGGCTAGTTTTTTGTATTTTTAGTAGAGACGGGGTTTCATCATGTTAGCCAGGATGGTCTCGATCTCCTGACCTCGTGATCCACCCGCCTCGGCCTCCCAAAGTGCTGGGATTACAGGCTTGAGCCACCGCGCCCGGCCCATGCCTCTGTTTAACAGGAATTTGGCATAGGATAGCATGACCCAGGAGATTTTCATTTTTATATTAGACTTGTTGCTGGACTGAACTAATAATTTTCTATGTAATTTTGATAAAATTCATAATGTGGAATTTTAATTCATAATGTGGAATGCATTGATGACTGTGTAAGTAATAACGTCTTTCATCTTAGACTATCAAAAATACTTTATAATTTACTACCATTACATCTCTGAAGAGTATGCATTTCTAATACTATTTTATTGACAGCTGCTAAAATAATGGAAGAGGAAAACCTTTTCTCTGCTTATAAGTGGTAAACACATAATTCAGAATTGTAGATCTCCTCACCTAAATAAAAATACAAAATAGTTTTCAAATAATTCATCCTTCATAATCTATTGCTGTACAGGTTACAAGAGGTTGCAAATCATACCCGGTGTGAAACACAGCCTTAGTAGTTTCATAAAAATATCACTTGAAGAAAAGATATGAGACCTGGCATTCAAGTTATAAGATTAAATGTCACCCACTTCATTGTCCAGAAAAATCCTAATATTACCGGGTTTTACTTTTAATAGAAGAACGTTTGCCACTCTACCTACAGTAATGACTTCAGCAAAGTTATTACATTTCGATAGCTGAATACTAAAGCATAAATCCTATTGTGATGGTGTCTTTTTCCATCTCCTGGGAAGACAATTCTAACAAACAACTCTATTATATCTATCCCGTTTGATTTTGTCCTCTCTCTTCCTCCTAGTAGTACCAGCCTTAATCTTTTTTGGATCATGAGTTTTTGTGGTGTCTTTCCAAATCTCACTGTATTCTATCTTCAGAGATACAAGATTATGACGTGCTGTTTCAGGACCTAGAGTGAAATCTATGTAAAATGAAGAATCTTTTGTCGACCATAATGTTGTGGCAGAAGTCTAGAACCATCATTCCTTAGTTAAAATGGAAAAGCTCATGAAGTTTTTTATCTTAAAACATGTTATTGATACATACCCTTATATCAATTACTGGTTGTCTATTTCAGTGAATAGTTTGCTATCTCACTTATTAGAGCTTTAAGATAATATGGTCTGAAAGTTTCTTTTTCATCTAGTGTGTGTATCATATCCTATTCTTTGTATTTTCAGGTTTTCAGAACTGCATCTTATTCATTTTCTAAATAGAGTATAAAGTGCTCAAAATCAGAGTTTAATCTCTTCCTCTAATATTCGACTGTCTTTGGTAGCATCCATGTATTTTTAGTTAACATAACTATTAGTTTAGTTTTGGCTTATTTAAAGCATTTTATACTTGCTGTTTCAGAGGTCAGATTTCCCCTGTGAGCTTCTTCCTTGAGGCAGCCTGCTCAATAAGGCAGGTGAGCCCAGCGGGAGACAGCCCAAGCAGACCCAAACCCTCTAGTACTTGTCACAAAAAGGGACTGGGGCCTGATGGTGATTCTCTTCTTGCCTTTTCCTGGTGGTCCTTCTGAGTTGGAGTTGCCTGGTAATTTCAGTGGTATGAAAGCCGGAGTGTTGCTACTAAAATTCCTCCCTGGGCTGCATGAACGACTGACAGGGCACGAGGAGAAAACGATTCCCAGGACTGGTGAAGCGACCGCTGTTGGACCAGTATGCTTGTCATTGGATCACTATGCAAAGAGACTGCAGTTTAGCGTAAGGTCTGTCAGGGAGACCTGAAGCCCTGCGCCAGGAACGCAGTGCTCGCTCAGCCCACCCTGCAGGGATGGCTCTCCAGGTGCTGGGTCTGGGGA
The DNA here is from genome assembly GCF_024542745.1 of Macaca thibetana thibetana. NCBI lineage: Eukaryota > Metazoa > Chordata > Mammalia > Primates > Cercopithecidae > Macaca > Macaca thibetana. The sequence continues at coordinate 24,932,091 of NC_065582.1, read as the reverse complement.
AAAAGCGTGTCCGGAATTGGTTCCTTCCAGTGGGTTCTTGGTCTCGCCGACTTCAAGAATGAAGTCACGGACCTTCTTCGCGGTGAGTGTGACAGCTCTTAAAGATGGTGTGTCCGGAGTTTGTTCCTTGCAATGTTCAGATGTGTCCGGAGTTTCTTCCTTCTGGTGGGTTCGTGGTCTGGCTGACTTCAGGAGTGAAGCTGCAGACCTTCCTAGTGAGTGTTACCACAGCTGGTAAAGGTGGCACGTCCGGAGTTGTTTGTTCCTCCTGGTGGGTTCGTGGTCTCACTGACTTTAGGAATGAAGCTGCAGACCCTTGTGGTGAGTGTTACAGCTCCTAAAGGTAGTGCAGACCCAAAGTGAGCAGCAGCAAGATTTATTGTGAAGAGCAAAAGAACAAAGCTTCCACAGTGTGGAAGGTTATGCAAGTGGTTGCCTCTGCTGGCTTGAGTGGCCAGCTTTTATTCCCTTATTTGGCCTCGCCCACATCCTGCTGATTGGTCCATTTTACAGAGGGCTGATTGGTGTGTTTACAAACCTTTAGCTAGACACAGAGCACTTATTGGTGCGTTTTTACAGAGTGCTGATTGGTGTGTTCACAATCCTTTAGCTAGACAGAAAAGTTCTCCAAGTCCGGACTGGACCCAGGAAGTCCAGCTGGCTTCACCTCTCAAGAGGATAGCTGCCCAACCCCAGGGCACATCCTTCCATCCACTGTGGTACCTGGCGCTGCACCTGGTCTCCAACATCACGCTCGACCTCCACCATCTCACCCGGAAGTTGAAGCCCAGAGGTGGTGCTGCGCGCACAATCACTGCTCTGCTGCCCTGACTTCAGTACAGACTTACTGGAGGTGTCGCCTAGCCCGCTGCGGGAAGCACTGCAGGGCTCTTGAGACGCCTAGGCCTCCAGAGCACTTTGTATTCTGTGAGAAGTTTGCATTCTCAAGGAACCTCAGCTGTTTGGTTTGCTCTTCTGCCACCCACCCCTACCTGTGCTGGACTGAGGGCACTCCCTGCTCCACCCTAAGAGAATAGGATTCCAGTTGCCGTTTTAATTTACTGAATGTTATTTGTAACTGGTGGGAGAAAAACGTGGTTATAATTCACACTGAAGGCCGGGCGCGGTGGCTCAAGCCTGTAATCCCAGCAATTTGGGAGGCTGAGACGGGCGGATCACGAGGTCAGGACATCGAGACCATCCTGGCTAACCCGGTGAAACCCCGTCTCTACTAAAAAATACAAAAAACTAGCTGGGCGAAGTGGCGGGTGCCTGTAGTCCCAGCTACTCTGGAGGCTGAGGCAGGAGAAAGGCGTGAACCCGAGAGGAGGAGCTTGCAGTGAGCTGAGATCCGGCCACTGCACTCCAGACTGGGTGACAGAGCAAGACTCCGTCTCGAAAATAATAATAATAATAATAATTCACACTGAACAGCTTATTAAAAGTTACAGTAACACTATAATTGAAATTATGTATTTTAGGAAATAATGAAATTATAAGGTGAAATATAAAGTACAGATAAAATTATACGATGTCTGGGAATTTGCTCCATTGGCAGGAGAAGCTGGTGGGGTTATAAAGATTGTTAATTCAAATGATAGAAATTGGTTTCTTTTTATTCGTAGGTTCTTCATACTGTTCTCTCTACTATTACGGATGTATGAAATACTGTACAATTTAAAAGCTTCCTTTCGTAGCCGGCCTGAAGCTCATGCCTGTAATCCCACCAATTTGGTAAGCTGACGCGGGCCAATCACTTGAGCTCTGGAGTTTGAGGTCAGCCAGGCCAACATGGTGAAACCCCATCTCTACAAAAAATACAAAAATTAGCCAGGTGTGGTGGCCTGTCCCTGTGGTCTCAGCTACTCCGGAGGCTGAGGTGGGAAAATCGCTTGGACCCAGAGAACAGAGGTTGCAGTGAGCCAGGATGGCGCCACTGCCCTGCGTTCTGGACAACAGAACGAGATCCTGTCTCAAAAAAATAAATAAACAAAATGTTTCCTTCAAAAAGCTAATCACTTTTCAGCGTATCAATACCTCAATGCAGAAAGCTAATTTCTCTTACTGTTTTCTTTGAGCCACCTGCCCCCTTTCAATCTGTCTCACAGCTCTCAGATTCTGTCTCCTTTTCTCTTCTCCCTCACAATTGTCCCTAATCTTAATCAATTTTCCTTCCTCTGCCAATCCCATCTCCTTTCCTGTCTGCACTCTTTTTAATCTCATGAAACTGCCAAATTAGTTTAAATTGGGATTGAGGAAAGAGCGAGACCAGGCATTGTGCTTGTGTGTCCGGTGTGTGGATCCCAGGCCTGGTCTCAGATTACCTGAGTCATCTGGGGCTGGTTCCTTGATCCCCCTCTTCACCCTGTAGTGGTCACATGAAAACAAGGACAATCAACCTCAATTTCCCTTTAAGTTTTATGTAAACACCAATAAAGACATATCTTCTGGAAAATTTGTTTTGTTTTCCTTTTCTTTTTTTCTTTTCTTTTTTTTTTTTTTTTGAGATTGAAGTACAGAAGTGCAGTGGCAAGATCGTAGCTCACTGTAGCCTCAAACTCCTGACCTCAAGCAATCTTCCTGCCTAGGTCTCCCACAGTACTAGGATTACAATTCTGAGCCATTGAGTTCAGCCTGGAAAACATTTTTTTAAAAAAATAGGATTTGGTTTGGCACAGGATTCAAGATATTCCAAGAATGGTTTGTGTTTCTCATACTTCTGTTGACTGTTTAATGGTAGATAGCTGATTATGCAGAACATCTCAGACATTATTAGATGTTATTAGGGCAAAAGAGCATTAGGCCCCTTTTGAGAAATCGAAATCTGTGATTTTCATACAACATACAAAAGAACTTCCTCATATAACATATCAGAGTAAAGAGTGAAATATATAGGTATATGTGAAGGGTATGTATATGCTACTATAATATAATAAAATTTTAAGTAAATATAAAAAACTATATTTTATTTTTTGTAAAGATGGGGGTTACTATGTTAGCCAAGCTGGTCTGGAACTCCCGGCCTCAAGCGATCCTCCTGCTTTGACCTCCCAAAATGCTGGGATTTTAGCCATGGTGCCAGCCATGTGTCAGGTATGTATATGTTCATATGATAACATAATAAAATTATAATTACATATGTAAGATATGTAATTATATATATTTCTGTATGTGTACATATAAATATGCAAATTAATATGAGAAAATATTGAATCATAAATATGTATAATTTTAGATGTATATTAAAATATCTAAAAAACAAAACTGATGCTTAAAAAGTAAAATACATGAGCTTCCCAAGGTTCTTTCCAATGTGGTTGTTTTCCCCAGATTAGGTCCAGCCAAAGGCTGCAGGACCTTTACTGAGTGTAGCTCACCTGAGCCTCCTGGTGCAATCCTCACTCAGATATTCTGCTCCCAGTAGAGACTTGGTGTGGGGCAAGGAGCTGCCCTGTATTCACCTGTCAGATGTTCACTGGGGATTGTCAGCTTTTTCGTCCTTATAGAGCTGATGTGTCTTCCTCGATCCAGGTCAAAAGACACAACATAGTCCCCACTTCTTGTTCACCAGTATGGTGACCTCAGGACCAATTTAGTCTTATAACCGTGCAGGGAGTTTTCTTTCCTTTATGCAGTCAGCATAGGGAAAGTGAAAGGTAATTCTATCTTGTTCTCTGATTGCATCTTCTGAACTGGGGTCTGAAAGATTTGACTCATTTTCCTTCATTTCCACCTCCTATCACTGCACTGAAAAGATCTCTCAAATTTAATCAAGGATCTGCTTTCTGGTTTGATTGAATATTTTGAAAAGCCTTCATTTTTTCAACTGCAGCTTTGCTAAAGCAATGGTCCCCCCAACCTTTTTGGCATCAGGAACTGGTTTCATGAAAGATAATTTTTCCACAGACATGCAGTGGGTGGAATGGTTTTGAGATGAAACTCTTCCAGCTCATATCAGGCATTAGATTCTCACAAAAAGCACACAACCTAGATCCTTCATCTGTGCAGTTCAAAATAGGGTTGGGGAGGCCGGGCGTGGTGGCTCATGCCTGTAATCCCAGCACTTTGGGAGGCTGAGGTGGGCAGATCACTTGAGGTCAGGAGTTCAAGACCAGCCTGGACAACATGGTGAAACCCCGCCTCTACTAAAAATAAAAAATAAGCTGGACATGGAAGTGCATTCCTGTACTCCCAGCTATTCGGGAGTCCAAGGCAGGAGAATCACTTGAACCCGGGAGGCAGAGGTTGCAGTGAGTTAAGATTGTGCCACTGCACTCCAGTCTGGGCAAAACAACAACAACAAAAATAAAATAAACAGAAAAAAAAAAACAAAAAGAAGCAAAGAAGAGATCAATCAAGTGAAGATAAGGAACAAAATAAAAAACTAAAAGAAAACCAAAAAAACAAAATAGGGTTGGAGCTCCTATGAGAATCTAATACCATTGCTGATCTTCCAGGAGGTGGAGCTCAGGTAGTAAAGCTCACTCTCCAGGCTCACCTCCTGCTGGGTAGCCCAGTTCTTAACAGGCCACCATCAGGTCCCAGTCTGCGGCCAGGGATTGGGGCCCCTGTACTAAGAAATCTTGTCAGGCTCTTAATCTGCAGGCCGAGACGTTGTCACTGTAACCATACTGTTTGCCCCCTACTAAAAAATACAAAAAACTAGCCGGGCGAGGTGGCGGGCGCCTAAGAGGAGGCTTATTTCCAGAGTTGTCCTCGACTGTGTTTTCTGGATTCTCACACTCTCAGGCAGCTCTCCAACTGGGCAGTCTCATGCAGCAGCCAGCCTCCCAGGAGAAAACTCACTGGCTCCTCCCTGCTCTTCTGGAGGTGGTAGCTCTGTAGTTGTGGTAGAGGGAATGGGGCTATGAGCAGTGTCAAAGCTCCTATTGTAGCCAGTTCACCCGGGACCATGTAGTTTAAATTAAAGTCCGTGTGGTGAATCTGGTATGTTGTCAGTCTCTGTGTGGGATATAAGAAACACATTTGGTCTTTGTTCCTTTTCCTTTTGTGGAGTCCCTGAAGTCCCTTGAAATGTCCCCAGTTGTATGTTTTGGTTTATTTTATTTTACTCTTTAATTTTTGGACAGTATTTCAAGTTTCTCTGTATTCACGAAACATACCAGGTGATCTTGACAGCCGCCAGGTGACAGCCCTCCAACCCCTAACCCTGCAGCTGCCCACTAAGGGCAAATTCCAGAAGACCCAGAAGATCTTTCCTGAGGTCCGCAGATGCCCCACACAGTGGACAGAGTGGAGATCCTGGAGGACGGAGTGTCATTCCTAAACCTACAACCCACTGTTAACGGTGGAGAGTGTTCAGGTTCTTGGCGTCTTGAACGAAGAATTGGACAAAATGCACAAAGCAAGGAAAGAATGAAGGGTTTTCTTGAAAATGAAAGCACCCTTTGCAGTGCGGGAGCAGGTCTGAACATAGGGGCTCAAAGGCCCTGTTAACAGAATTTTCGGGAGTTTAAATAGCCCCTAGAGGATTCCGTTGGTTACTTTGGGTACACCCTATGTAAATGGAGGGAATGAAGTAAAATTACAAAGTCATTTACAGTCTACGCCTTATGGAGAGGATATTTCCTGTTATAGCTGAAGTGTGAATTGGCCTTATGTTCCCTGCCTCCAGACTCTATTTTCCTGCCTCACCACCACTAGACTCGATTCCAGCCAGGAAGGCCTCCTTAACTGGAGTCCTCCCCTTTTCTTCTCCTACTCTGCTGTAGTTCCAAGTGTCCCCCTTCCACCAGTCCCACAAAGCTCAAATACTGAGAGGTCTCCATTTACAGCAGGGGCGACATCTCACACCCTTGCATAAGTTAAAACAAATATTACACACACTCCTCCATCACCTAGGCAGACATATGGGAATACAAGTAAATATTAACTAGGAGCAATGAGAAATAAATTAACGACGTTCTCTGGGTTTTTCCCACCCGGCGTAGCCCTGTAGCGTCTGTGCCTCAGTCTTCTGTTACTCGGTCTCCCCACAAGCAGCAGCTGGCCTCTCTGCTCTAATGTTCTGAGTCTGAGTTCCCTGGGCAGTCCCAGATTGAAATACGCTCTCCAGCACCAGATACACCTGGTGTTTTCTTTGGTTTTTCTGATTATTTTTGGGGGATTGCGGGGAGTCAGGGTTAGAAGTCGGCCTGGTGGTGCTGGAGAACAGTGCTGAGGTCCAGCGCGGAGTCCCAGGGCTCCCAAGTCAGATTAAAGACTTGAGGACGGGTGCGCAGGGGTCGGGGCGTCCTCCAGAAGCAGGGGCGCCGGCACACTCCAGCTATGGGATCTGGCAGAAGATGAAGTGAGCAGGAGAAAGAGAAGCCTCTTTAGCGGGGTTCAGTTCCTTTACTGGCAGCTGGCACCCGACCCCTGGAGGGTAGAGGACTTTGCAGCTCCCCATTCGGTGCCCTTGAGAGGCGCTGGGGTGAGGCTGGGGCCTCTGCGGGCTCCGGGAGAGGTCGAAAGTGAAGATCTTAGAACCTGAGCTCTGCCAGGTCACCGGGTTCGTGCATGATGGTCATGATGGGGTGGGAACTGCGGGAGCGACACATGCGCTGGGTGGAACACAAGGGCAAGGGCTGCGTTGTGTGTGTTTGTTTGAGATGGAGAGATGGAGTTTCGCTCTTTCCCCCAGGCTGGAGTGCAATGGCAGGATCTTCGCTCTCTGTAACCTCTGCCTCCCGAGGCAAGCGATTCTTCTGCCTCGGCCTCCGGAGTAGCTGGGATTACAGGAGCCCGCCACCACGCCCAGCTAATTTTTGTATTTTTGGTAGAGACGCACTTTCACCATGTTGGCCAGGCTGATCTCGAACTCCCGACCTCAGGTGATCTGCCCACCTCGACCTCCCAAAGTGCTGGGATTACAGGCATGAGCTACCGAGCCCAGTGGGCTGGGTTTTTAAATTTCATATATTGTTTTGGACCCAGGAGATTGCTCTGTCACCTTGTAGTGCAGTGGGCAGTCATGGTTCACTGTAACCTGGAACTCCTGAGCTCAAGGGATCTTCCAGCCTCAACCTTCCAAATAGCCAGGACTGCCGGCACAGGTCACCATACCCAGCTAGTTTTTTCAAATTACCATGATTGGTGGGTAGAGATGCATAATATTCCTTTGAGGCAAAGGGAAAGCATGGCCAGGAAGTTGTCGAAATAAGCCTTAAAAAACCTGGCCAAATCTGTAGTAGCCAGATATTTACCATTTGCTGATTGGATAGAGTAAGTCACGTCAATAACATTGGGAGAGATCACCCCATTAAAGCTGTCATCAATTCACTCTGAGATGTCATATTTCTTTCAAAGCATAAGAACACACAAAATTGGGGTTGAACCCAGAAATAGTGAGATAATCACTCCTAGGTCTTGCATCATGGGTTTCAAATCTTGAGTATCTATTTTAACTAATATTTAATCATATCATTTTTCACTGGGGTCAGGAACATCCATGGATCCCATTTTGTAAAGCTAATTTGAAAATCCAGATGATGTAATTTAATTTGCATTTATTACTTATTGTATTTCTCTTTTCTCTTTACTATTTCATCCCAGTGTGTGTTCTCACCATGGAAAATTTAGGGAAACCAGTGATTTTCATAGTTAAAATAAAGGATACCTCTTTTACCTCCATTTTATCTTCAGTAACATCACTAAGGTAATAGAGGATTCTTCATTTAAAATCAGAGGGACTCCTGGTAAACTAATTAGAGGGAAATAATAAAGTCTATAAAGGTTTTCCAATGATGCATATCAACAGATGCTTAGGTTCAATCATCATCCAGGTTACACAGACAGAAAAGTCAACCAGCACCTTTTAATCTTTTGTGTTCTTTAGATTGTTTTTGGTAAATTTTGCATTTTCTTTTTTTTTTTTTTTGTCTCCCTCTGTCGCCCAGGCTGGACTGCAGTGGCTGGATCTCAGCTCACTGCAAGCTCCGCCTCCCGGGTTTACACCATTCTCCTGCCTCAGCCTCCCGAGTAGCTGGGACTACAGGCGCCCGCCACTTCGCCTGGCCAGTTTTTTGTATTTTTTACTAGAGACGGGGTTTCACCGTGTTAGCCAGGATGGTCTTGATCTCCTGACCTCGTGATCCGCCCGTCTCGGCCTCCCAAAGTGCTGGGATTACAGGCGTGAGCCACGGAGCCCGGCAATTTTGCATTTTCAACTTGAAGTTGCAAATTAGGAATTTTCCTCCAGTTTGTTTTGTTTTTGTTTGGTGGTTTTGTTGTTGTTGTTGTTTGGTCCTCTCCTTGAATCTATAATTTGGTGTTATTTTTCTTCCTCTTTCTTCCCTATATCCCTGACTTTTCATGTCCATTGTTTTTCATTCTTTTTTTTTTTTTTGGTTGACAAGCAATACACTTTAGGGGCTGTTCCTTTTCATGTTATTATGTTTTGAAGTTTCTGACTGCAGAAAGCCTTCTATTAGTACCATCACAGTTCTATGGGCACTGGAGGGTTACAGAGTTTAGGAACCCTGGTTGTAAGTTTGGTTGAAATTGACCACTTCAGTGAGCCACAGGGGTCACTGGTTTCTCCCCATAATTCTTTTTCTTCTTTCTTTTTCTTTTCTTTCTTTTCTTGTCTTTTCTTTTGTTTGAAACAAGGTCACATTATGTTGCCCAGGCTGGTGTCAAGCTCCTGAGCTCAAGCGATCATTACAGGTGTGAGATACTGTTCCCAGTTATCTCCCTATAATTCTGAGGATTAGAATCTTTGTTGTAACAAAGGCCTAGACAGCAGCAGAAAGCAAAGATATTTCTAGGGTCCTAATTAGCCATCTGCTCTTATGAGTGTGAGCCTCAATAGCTACTGTTTAAATGTTTGTCTCCACAAACCTCATGTGTTATAAACAATCACCCATGTGATTCCACTGAGAGGAGGAACCTAATGACAGGTGTTTAGGTCTCAAGGGCTCCCCCTTATGGATTCATGCTAGGCTAAAAAAGAGCTTTCGAGAGTATCTGCCTTCACTCTGCTCTCTCTTTCTTTTCTTTGAGATGGAGTCTTTCTCAGTCACCCAGGCTGGAGTGCAATGACACAATCTCGGCTCTGCCATCTCTGCTTCTGGGGTTCAAATGATCCTCCCACTTCAGCCTCCTGAGTAGGTAAGACTACAGCTGCATGCCATCATGCCCAGCTAAGTTTTGTACTTTTAGTAGAGATAGGGTTTTGCCATGTTGGCTAAGCTGGTCTTCAACTCCTGGCCTCAAGTGATCTGCCTACCTAGGCCTCCCAAAGTGCTGGGATTACAGGCGTGAGCCACTGCACTCAGCAACTCCGCCTCTGCTCTTTAGCCATATGATGAACAGTGTTTCTCCCTCCAGAGGCTGCAGCATTGAAGGCACCATCTTGGAAGCAGAGACCAGGCACTCACCAGACACCAAACCTGTCACTGCCTTGATCTTGAGCCTCCCAATTTCCAGAACTGTGAGAAATTAATTTCTCTTCTTTATAAATTACCAAATCTCAGGTATTCTCTCAAATCAGAACAAAATGGATTAACGTAAGTAATTGTAATTTTCGAATAATGCTAAATCTCCAAATAGTGACTCCTTGCTTCACACAAGTGACCACCAAATGAGCTCGTATATGACGCAGGATACAATTTTTCCACTATGTGCTCTATAGAACAGGCACCAGTTTGGAGGTGAGACACACTAACAATTGGTCACAAATTAGAGTTCCCCCTGAACTTACATCAGTCAGTCACAGCTTATGTTAGAATCTAGAAACACACCATGGAAAATTTAGGAAAGGCAGTGATTCTTTTTTTTTTTTTTTTTTTTTTTTTTGAGACGGAGTCTCGCGCTGTCACCCAGGCTGGAGTGCAGTGGCCGGATCTCAGCTCACTGCAAGCTCCACCTCCCGGGTTCACGCCATTCTCCTGCCTCCACCTCCCGAGTAGCTGGGACTACAGGCGTCCGCCAACTCGGCCGGCTAGTTTTTTGTATTTTTTAGTAGAGACGGGGTTTCACCGTGTTAACCAGGATGGTCTCGATCTCCTGACCTCGTGATCCGCCCGTCTCGGCCTCCCAAAGTGCTGGGATTACAGGCTTGAGCCACCGCGCCCGGCAAGGCAGTGATTCTTATAGTTAAGACATGGGATACCTTTTTTGCCTTCATTTTATGATTAGTAATGTCACTGAGGTAATAGAGGACTCTTCATTTAAAAGCAGAGCAATCCCTGGTTACCTAATTGGAGGCAAAGGATTAAGTCCGTGAAGGTTTTCCAATTGATGCATTTCAGCAGATGTTGAAGTTCAATCACCATCCAGGTTACAGAAACAGAAAAGTCAACTGGCACCTTTTAATCTTTTGTGTTGTACAGATTGTGGGGAAAAGAAAGATCAGACTGTTACTGTGTCTATGTAGAAAGAAGTAGATATAAGAGACTCCATTTTGTTCTGTATTTGAGATGCTATTAATCTGTGACCCTACCCCCAACCTTGTCCTTGAAAGAAACATGTGCTGTGGTGACTCAAGGTTTAATGGATTTTGGGCTGTGCAGGGTGTGCTTTGTTAAACAATTGCCTGAAGGCAGTATGCTGGTTAAAAGTCATCACCATTCTCTTAAGTACCAAGGGACACATACACTGCCAAAGGTCACAGGGACCTCTGCCTAGGAAAGCTAGGTGTTGTCCAAGGTTTCTCCCCATGTGAAAGTCTGAAATATGGCCTCGTGGGAAGGGAAAGACCTGATCATCCCCCAGCCTGACACCCGTGAAGGGTCTGCTGAGGAGGACTAGTATAAGAGGAAAGAAGGCCTGTTGGCAGTTGAGAGAGAAAAGCATCTGTCTCCTGCCCGTCCCTGGGCAATGGAACATCTCGGTGTAAAACCCAATTGTATGTTCTGTTTACTGAGAAAGGAGAAAACCACCTTAGGGCAAAAGGTGGGACTTGCTAGCACAGTGCTGCTCTTTATACACTAAAAAGGTTTATAGAGATGTTTACATGTGCATATCAAGGCACAGCACTTTTCCTTAAACTTATGTCGCAGAGATCTTTATTCATATGTCTTATGCTGACCTTCTCCCTACTATGATCCTATTATCCTGTCACTTCCCTTTTTCTAAGATGGTAAAGATAATGATCAATAAATACTGAGGGAACTCAGAGACCGGTGCCAGCGTGGGTCCTCTGTATGCTGAGCGCCGGTCCCCTGGGCCCACTTTTTCTTTCTCTATACTTTGTCTCTGTGTCTCATTTCTTTTCTCAAGTCTCTCGTTCCACCTAACGAGAAACACCCACAGGTGTGGAGGGGCAGACCATCCCTTCACAGATTCTTTTGGTAAATTTTGCATATTCAACAGGAAATTGCAAATTAGGAACTTCTCTTCCAGTTTTTGTTGTTGTTGTTGTTCCTCTCCTTGAATCTGTAATTCAGTTTTATTTTTCTTTTTATTCCCTGTCTCCCTGATGTTCATGTCCATTGTTTTGTTTGTTTGTTTGTTTGTTTGTTTTGTAGACATTCAATACACTTTATGGGCTGTTCCTTTTCATGTGATTATGCTTTGACAATACATAATAACCATTTAACATGATTATTGTCTATGACAATACTGATCGTAACAGCTTGTGAAGAAGGTTCAATAGAGAAATAAGGCATAAACTTTTCTGTAAACTTATCAGTGGAAGTGTACACGAGGATCTGTTTTTTAAATTATAAAAGACATAGCAGTATGTCTGGACTGAGATGCATGACTCAGGGAGACATTAAAGGGGACCTGAGTCCATGTTCCTATACTTAAATAGCAAAATATTATCTAAATTACTGACCTAGGTCAGAGAATTCTTTCAAAGAGTCTCAGCCAAACTCAGTAAAAGCAGCACAAAGCAGCTGAGCTGAAAGTGCAGGCTCATGACGGGGCACAGAGCCACTGAGCAAAGCAAAGCTAAAACAGCAATTCCCTGAAGGTGGCAGCCAACATCTAGATAATCCTGCTCACAATGGCCATTGAAAGAGTCCGTTTGCATAGATAGGGTGGACCCTGCCTGACAACTGGTTCAGTGTTGAGACTGCTGATGCCACACACTCCAAGACTGTGTGAAATGGATTCTTACTCTTGTAATGAGGTTTATGAGGAAAGAAGGGTGTCTACAGAGTTGATGCAGAAGTGACTTGAGAGAGCAGGGAAGGGAGACTGGTTTGGGGCTGTGATGGTGGTCATGGGTGGGGCTGCTGAAACGGTCCTGCACTACCAGGGACTTGCTAGGTCTGAACCTCCCACCTGCACCAACAGAGGGAGCACCCAGGCTTTGTCATCAGCTTGTCCAGGGAGGGCAGACGGGAAGAGAGAAGAGTGAATCCCCCCAAAAATACCAGCAGTCAAACATAAACATGGAATCAGAAGCTTTATTACAAATGCCCTCCAAGAACACAGGAAGAAAAGATAGCTACATACAAAGGGTGCTCTAAGTAGTTCCTCACTGGCCTATGACAATATGATTGTAACAGCTTGTGAAGAAGGTGCAATAGAGAAATAAGGCATAAGCTTTTCTGTAAACTTATCAGTGAAAGTGTACACATAGGATCTGGTTTCTGTCTTAATTTAATTTAATAATTGCCTTAATTTAATACTTAATTTAGGAGAGCTAAATAATTAAACATGAGGCTAAAGTACACAAGAAAGCGGCAGCCCTTTATTGCAAATATGCACACACTCTAAGGCGAGGTTCTCCAGTCCTCAGGTATAGGGCCAGGGAAGTCGTGCCAGAGCTCTCCGTGAGGTTCCCTGCTCCACAAACGCGGGGGCCCAAAAAGTCACGCTGGCGCTTACCGGCCTCGGACTTTTATGCCTGGGAGCTGGAAAGGGAGGAGTTTGGGGTGTGTGTGTAGGAGTGGCTTCTTCAATTTCGGTGTCCCCCCCCACCCCGCCCCCCGTCACTCTGCGCATGCTCAGTTGATTTGGTTCGTCCCCCCCGGGCGCGGGAATTTTTCCCCGGCGCGGGAAAATCTGTGATGAAGAACCCGGAAACAACAGGGACTGCTCCATCTTGTTCACCTTCCTCCATCTTGTCCCTTCTCCCTCACCCAAACAGTTTCTAAATTATAAGATGAACCCTCTCCCAACTCATAGTCCAGAAAAACACCAATTTGCAGGACTTCTGTATTCCTTGTACTGCATGGACTACAGAATGGCTGAATTTGCCAGCACCCAATCTGTGGAGTTGGTGATGTAAGACCATCTCTGGGAAATGTTTCTTTACGCCCACCAATGAAGCATGTACTTTGCCTCTCAACTTCTGAAAGGAATGAGGCACATCCCCCATATATCTCCCAACTTCCTGAGTCCAGCACAAACACATTCCTCCATATTTCTTTCAAATTTCAGAAAAACATCACCTGGGAGATCTCCGATAAGGAATGCTAAATGTATAATGTTAACCAATTGTAATGCTGTAACCGAGAGAATTACCTTGTTCCCTATAACTTTACATATCCTGTTTACATCGGGCTATAAAAAGCAAGCACTCGCATTGTTCGAGGCCCTCCTGTATGCTGTGGAATGGAGGGACCAAGTTCGAACTTGTAGTAAAGATCCTTGCCGCTTGGCTTTGACTCTGGACTCTGGTGGTCTTCTTTGGGGAACAAACGGTCTGGGCATAACACTTCTACTTGCCAAAAGTGTCTCCCAGCATCAAATCCCTCACAGCTTCGGACAGCTGGATAAAAACTAAATGACTGGAGATTATCAATGAAGTGTGGGTTCATCATTCTAAATATCACACTTTTTCTATCTCTTGAGATAATAAGACTAGGGTGGGCTGTTTCTGGATCTAGTGTCAAATCCTGAAAAGTACTCATCATTTTTTGCAGGCCAAAATAATGTGGAGGGAGACTCAAACTCTCCTTCTTTGAGTCGTATAAGAAGACTGCAGGGGTTTTCAAGTTGTCATGTGTTGTAGATGTTCTCAACACCTATCAACACATCCAGGTCTGCCTGAACACTTCCCTGTTACTTCATTTAAGAGATTCTGTAGTGTGGATGAGTGGTCTGAAATTTGTCTTTGGTTTTCAGTGAGTTTTTCTTTAGCATCCTTCTCTTCAGTAAGTAGCCTGGCATTAATTACAGCTCGTTCCTTTACCAAGAAAGACTTAATTTCTTTAAATTCAGATTGTAATTCCTTCCTCCATGTTGCTATCTTCCTTTTCCTTAGAATCCAATAGTATGATTTATAGTGAAATGAGAACTTAGACGTAAAAGAAGCCAGGGCTAGAATCTGGTGTTCTTTCCAAGAACACGTTGGCAAGTGGAAGCCAAGAATGGAAAATGGGCTACAGACATGGAGTTTAGGGAATGAGGTCATTTTGGGAGGTGAGAATGAAGGGAGGAAATAGAGGGCTGAAACTTAGGCGCCAATATGCCTAGACAAGGCTCTTGTTACCGATGGGTTTCAAATGAGTGATTTTTCCTTTTGCCAAAGGCTCTAACATGGTTTAACTAATTTTCTTTCCTTCCTTCCTTCCTTCCTTCCTTCCTTCCTTCCTTCCTTCCTTCCTTCCCTCCTTCCTTCCTTCCCTCCCTCCTCCCTCCCTCCTTCCTTCCTTCCTCTTCCATTTATTTATTTATTTATTTATTTATTTATTTATTTATTTATTTATTTTTGAGACAGAGTCTTGCTCTGTTGCCCAGGCCAGTGTGCAGTGGTGCAATCTCGGCTCACTGCAACCTCGGCTCACTGCAACCTCATTTTCCTGAGTTCAAGAGATTCTCCTGCCTTAGTCTCCTGAGTAGCTGGGACTGCAGGCACGCACATCACGCCTGGCTAACTTTTGTATTTTTAGTAGAGACAGGGTTTCACCATGTTGGCCAGGCTTGTTTTCAAAGCCTGACCTCAAGTGATCTATCCGCCTCGGTGCTGGGATTACAGGTATGAGTCTCCGTGCCCGGCCCTCTCTCTTCCTTTCAACAGGGTCTTCCTATTGCCCAGGCTAGAATGCAGTGGTGATCATAACTGACTGTAGCCTTCAACTCCTAAGCTCAAGTGATTCTCCCACTTCAGCCTCCCCGGTAGCTTAGACGACAGGCATTCATCACCATGCCTGGATAATTATTTTGTTTTAGAGATGAAGACCTGCTATGTTGCACAGGCTGGTCTCTAACTCTTTGCTTCAAGCAATTCTCCTGTCTTAGTTTCCCAAAGTGCTGGGATTACACTTTGGGTGGGTGAGCCGCCACACTCATTCCTGATTATCCTGTGTTTATCTAAAATTTCGATGTTTTATTCATCATGTATGTTTCGTGGGTGTTTTTATTTTTTTCAAAAATGGAGTTCAAATGTTATCTTGATTGCTGAGATTTTTGGCACACTCTTCAGTTTTGTGCTCACTCGTTCTAGACCTGTCCCTGAACAGAGGGCAAAAATGATTCAGGATGGGACCGAAGACTTCACTGACTTCACTAATTTCAGTTTTTCTTTTTCCTTCTGATCAAATGTTCAGGAAACAATGATTTTTGTTCCTCAAAGGAAGCTGTAAGAAGGGCAAAACATGAAAGAAGGGATCAGCCTTTACATTTTCTTTGGTCCACTACCCTCCATCTGGTCTACTCACTGATTTCACCCCTGGGATCCAAATTGGGGTGATGCCATTACTACTGATCCCCTTAACCATCTTGATCAAGGTCTTTAAAAAAGTATTTTCCTTTGTGTTCTGAAAATGTTAGAAATTACAAATAACTTTTAATAGACAAATAATTAGGCCAGGTATAGTGTTCATGCCTGTAATCCCAGCATTTTGAAGGCCAAGGCGGGCGGATCACTCGAGGTCAGGAGTTTGAGACCAGCCTGGCCAAAGTGGTGAAACCCCATATATACTAAACTTCATTTTGGTCACTCCCACTTCAGTGATGGCTGCAAAAGGGAAGAGCTCCATGTTCTTATTTTTAATTCATTCCCAAACTGTCCCCTGCACTTGTCTAATTTCCTGAATTTTTTTAAAGGCATCTGGCTTTATGCCATTTTCATCTTGCAGAATACTCTCAAGGAGCCCTCTCATCTGCAACGCAGGCACATTGGTTCACTAAGCCAGCTGCTCAGGTATCTCGGAGATGTTCTTGGCATCTCTTGAATTGTTTTACCTGTTTTTATGTTTTTCCATTTGGAAGTTGGTTTCTTGTTTAATTGGAGCACATTCTTCAGTAGCTTTCTAACAAGGTTCATGGGAAATAAAGTTTTTGAGACCTTTGTATTTGAAAATATCTTTAGTCTATCCTGATATTTAATCAGAAGTTTTTCAGAGTCTGGAATTATAGTTTTGAAACAATTTGCTCTTACATATTTTAAACCTTTTAAACTGGGAAATATATTGCTATTCTATCTACAATGTATTATGAAATACATTAGCATAAACAAATGTCCTATAAACATGAGATTTAGTCAATATATTACACAAATTTGGTAATGAGCTCTCACCCAAGGTCAGCTGGCATTATAATGGATAAATTTAAGCTCCAGGTACCATTGTAATGTTTCAGTTATTTTTATTTATTTATTTATTTTTCTTTTTTTGAGATGGCGTCTCTGTCACCCAGGCTGGAGTGCAGTGGCGCCATCTCTGCTAATTGCAGCCTCTACCTCCTAGGTTCAAGCAGTTCTCCCACCTCAGCCTCCTGAGTAGCTGGAATTACAGACACATGCCACTACGCCTGGTCAATTTTTGTATTTTTAGTAGAGATGGGGTTTCACCATATTGGTCAGGCTGGTGTTGAACTCCCGACCTCAAGTGACCCACCTGCCTCAGCCTCCCAAAGTGCTGGGATTACAGGCATGAACTACTATACCTGGCCAGTTATCTTAATCTTACACCAATCCAGAGAAAATTACACATCTCCTGACTAAATTACAATAATGAATTATAGTAGACATCAAAAATTGGATGACATTGGTGAGGTAAGTGTTATTAGAGATATATGGATTGACTGAAATATTTGAGGATCTGTAAATGCAGTGGCTTCCTTGGATAAGAAAACAATCATAGTTTAAAGACAGAATCATTTTTGTAAGTGATAAGAGTTTCATAAATGAAAAATATAATTGTGTATTTCCGGCATCCCTACTCTGCACTCCCCTTGCCAGTTTCTGGCTACTTAATATTCCACCACCAACCTTATGTCCCAAGAAATCATCACTGTAATATTCTTTTCCCCATTTTCCCTACATAATCAGGCTTCTTCCTAATTGTTCTATCCCTCACTCATTGCCGAAACTAAGGCACTGAGATAGTGGAAAGAGCATGCATTTGAAATCCCATACTAGGTTGGGCAGTTTGTGGCAGTTATCAATTTATTGCCTCTATTTTTATCTTTCAAAGAATCAGCTTTGGTTTTGTTGATTTTCTGTCTTGTTTCCAATTTCAATTTTATTGATTTCTGCTCTAATTTTTATTTTTGTCCTTATGTATGCTTTGAAAAGCTTTACATTTGCTTTTTTTCTATATTTTCTCAAAAGCTTTACATTTTAGATCTTTTTTTCTATTTTTTTTGAGACGGAGTATTTTCTCAAGGTACAGGGGTTCCCGCCATTCTCCTGCCTCAGCCTTAAGTTACTGATTTTTTGTATTTTTTTAGATTTCTTCTTTTCTAATAAAGTGCTGGGATGGCTTGAGCCACCGCGCCCGGCCTTCTAAATATTTATAATGCTATAAATTTACCTGTAAATACTGCTTTAGTATTTACAATACTAATACAATACTGAATATTGTATTTGTATTTTGCTCAAAATATTTAATTTTCCTGAGACTACTCTTTGACCCAATGGGGTATTTAGAAGACTACTAATTTTCACATTTTTGTGGATTTCTTAGAGACTTTTCTATAACATCAACTTTAATTTTGTATGGTCCGATAATGTAGTTTGTATGATTTCTAGTCTTTAAATGTGTGAAAGCATGTTTCATAGCCCCATGATGTGGTTTATCTTGGTGAGTTTCCCATAGGAACTTGAAAAGAATGCTGATTTTGACTTCTCTGTTTTTTGTTTTTATTGGAGATAAGATCTCACTAATGTTGCCCAAATTGGTCTCAAACTTCTGGCCCCAAGTGATCCGCCCACTTTGGACTTCAAAGTGCTAGGATTAAGACAGGGTCTGGCTATATTGTCCAGACTGGCATTCAATAGCTATTCACAGGCATAATCATAGCCCACTGCATCCCCAGACTCCTGGGCTCAAGAGATACTCCTGCTTCAGCCTCCCAAATAGCTGGGACTACAGGAGCACACCACCATGTCTTGCTTTTCTGGGTTTAATCAACCATGTTTTATGATTACATTTTAATCTGTTCTATTAACTTCTTTTTTTTTTTTTTTTTTTTTTTTTTGAGACAGAGTCTCGCTCTGTTGCCAGGCTGGAGTGCATTGGCATGATCTCCACTCATTGTAATCTCTGCCCCCCAGTTTCAAGAGATTCTCCTGCCTCAGCCTCCCAAGCATCTGGGACTACAGGTGCACACCACCACGCCCAGCTAATTTTTGTATTTTTAATACAGATGGGGTTTCACCATTTTGGCCAGGATGATCTTGATCTCGTGGCCTCGTGATCTGTCCGCCTCGGCCTCCCAAAGTTCTGGGATTACAGGCATGAGCCACTGCGCCTGGCCTTCTTATTTTATACATATTTTAAAACATTTTTTCGTGGTTCTCCCATGGGCTTACAGTTTATATTTTAAAATAATTTGAGACCTCCTTTAAATGAAATGTACTGTTTCCCTTTAAGTATAAGAACCTTGTAATAGTATATTCCCAATTCTCACTGATCCTTTGTGGTCTTGTAGTTATACTCTACTTTTACATATGCTGGAAGAACACTATACATTATTATTGTTGTTGTTTCAAAAAGCTAGTTATCTTTTAGAGCAATTACCTTTATTTTATGTACTTTATTTCTTTGTGTAAACACAAGTTTCTGACATATATAATATTCCTTCGGCCTGAAGTACTTTAACATTCCTTGTAGTGTCTGCTTGTGGCAACAAATTTCATATTATTTTTCTTTTTTTTTTGAGACGGAGTCTCACTCTGTCGCCCAGGCTGGAGTGCAGTGGCCGGATCTCAGCTCACTGCAAGCTCCGCCTCCCGGGTTCACGCCATTCTCCTGCCTCAGCCTCCCGAGTAACTGGGACTACAGGCGCCCGCCACCTCGCCCGGCTAGTTTTTTGTACTTTTTATTAGAGACGGGGTTTCACCGTGTTAGCCAGGATGGTCTCGATCTCCCGACCTCGTGATCCGCCCGTCTCGGCCTCCCAAAGTGCTGGGATTACAGGCTTGAGCCACCGCGCCCGGCCCTCATATTATTTTTCTAAGTATTTCTCCATTGCTTTTGAGAAATATGCTAATTGGTTATAGAATTGTGAGTTGGCAGGGTTTTTTTAATTTACGGAAGGAACTACTGTCTCTTTGATTTCACATTTTCCGATGAGAGGTCTGTTGTAATTCTTATCCTTCTTCCTTCGTCAGTAGTCATGCACTGCAAAACAGCGTTTCAGCCACTGATCGCATACATGACAGTGGTCCTATAAGATTATAAAACTGCATTTTTATGGAATTTTTCTGTGTTTATATATACTTAGATACACAAATAGTTGCCATTGTGTTACAATTTCTATAGTATTCAGTGCAGTAACGTGCTGTACAGGTTTATAGCCTAGGAGCATTCACCTGTACTGTGTAACTTACAGGCATCATAAGCTACACAACTGCAATCTAGGTTTGTGTGACATACTCTATGATGTTTACAGAATGATGAAATCATCCTATGACGTACTTTTCAGAACATATTCCCATAGTTAATGTATGCATGGCAGTAAGGTAGGTTTTTACTTGGGCTGCCTTCAAAATTGTTTTTGATTTTAATTTTCAGCAGTTTGAATTTGATTGATATACCTATGTTTGGAGATATGCTTCTTGGTTTTGGAGTGTTGGTGTCTGTAACTAAATTCTTAGCCATGATGTTTTTCAAATATTTCTTGTTTTTATGTGTAAATTTTGGTTTATTTTTGCCTTCATTTATAGTGATGAGATTTATTCTTTCTGAGATTCCAAGTATCCATAAATGACATTGTTTGATACTGTCCAACAGTTCTTAGATTCTCTATTTTTTATTCTTTTCACTTTATAATCCAGTTTGGGTAGTTCGTTTATCTATCTTCAAGTTCACTGATTATTTCCCTCAGTGTGTTGAGGGTACTAATTAGCCCATTGAGGGCATCTTCATCTCTTTTCTGTCATTTTCATTGCTAGCATTTCCATTTGTGTTGTTTGTTTGTTTGTTTTGTTTTGTTTTGTTTTTTGAGACGGAGTCTCACTTTGTCGCCCAGGCTGGAGTATGGTAGCACTATCTTGGCTCACTGCAACCTCCGCCTCCTGGGTTCAAGCAATTCTCCTGCCTCAGCCTCCCAAGTAGCTGGGATTACAGGCGCCTGCAACCATACCTGGCAATTTTTTTTTTTTTTTTTTTTGTATTTTTAGTAGAGAAGGGGTTTCACCATGTTGGCCAGCCTGGTTTCGAACACCTGACCTTAAGTGATCTGCCCACCTCAGCCTCCCAAAGTGCTAGGGTTACAGGTGTGAGCCACCGTGCCCAGCTTATCCATTTGATTTTATAGTTTCCAACTCGCTGATAAAGTTATGTATCTGATCCTGCATCCTGCATATTGTCTTTATTTTCCACTAAAGCCTTTAACATATCAATTGCAATTATTTTTCATTGTTTTGCATGAGATTTCCTACATTTGTGTCATAGTATGGTTCTGATGTTCATTTCATCTCTTCAGAGTGTGGTTTATTTTCCTTTTACTTTTTTTTTTGTATGCCTTGTACTTTTTTGTTTTTGGTGAAAACCAGACATATATAGAAAAATACATACTGAGGTAAACATTTTTATACTTGTAGATTATATTAGTTTTGGAGGGAATACCCTAATAAGGTATCACAAACTGGATCGTTTACATAACAGGAAATTTATTGTCTCACAGTTCTGGAGGCCAAGTCGAAAAATATGGGTGTTGGCAGAATTGGTTCTTTCTGAGGGCTGTGATACAGAATTGCTTCCATGCCTCCAGGCTCTGGTGGGTTGCTGCCAATCTTTGGCATTCCTTGGCTAGTAGATGCATCACTGCAATGGCATTCCCCCATGTTTCCTCATATAACCTTCCTCTGTGCATATCTTCGTGTCAAAACTTCATCTTTTTATAAGGGCAGCAGTCATATTGGATTAAGGACCACCCTAATGACCTCATTTGAATGATTACCTTTATTTCATTTTTTTTTTTGAGATGGGGTTTTGCTGTTGTCACCCAGGCTGGAGTGCAACGGCACGATCTTGGCTCACTGCCACCTCCACCTCCCGGGTTCAGGAGATTCTCCTGACTCAGCCTCCCGAGTAGCTGGGATTACAGGTGCCCGCCACCACGCCCAGCTAATTTTTGTATTTTTACTAGAGACGAGGTTTCACCATGTTGGCCAGGTTGGTCTCGATTTCCTGACCTCAGGTGATCCACCCGCCTGGGCCTCCTAAAGTGCTGGCATTACAGGCGTGAGCCACCGCACCCGACCTTAACAGATTACCTTGATAAAGACCTAATTTCCTAATGAGGTCACATCTGAAGCACTGGGGTTAGCACTTCAATAGATGTTTTTGGCAGAACACAATTCAACCAATAGAAGAAATGAACTTGTTTCCCTTCTGCTAGGCCTGTAGGGAGGGTGTGTTTGTATTAATCGAGCCAGGAGTTAGGCAGAGTTTGAAGTTTGTTATTTCTATGGTTACCCTTAGTGCATTCAAGGCTTCAGACTCCCCTCGTGATATGTCTCTTTCATTTCTCAAACTGGATTCTACTGTTATTTTTACTCAACTCCTGTTAGTGTGGTTTTGGGAGTTGGGGAAGCTCGTGTTCTCTGATGTTCTGATTGAGTATGAGTCGTGGTCAGGCACTCTGAACTCTGGTCTCAGGCATGTGTGGCCTTCACAGATGTTCTTGACCCTCCTCCAGATGTGATGCTGGGCCTAGCACACATTCCCACATCTCACAGCACACAGGGAAATGACTGGCACATCTTCCAAGTCCCCTTTCTCAGGGAACTACCTGGTGATACGCTCACCAAAAGAAGGGAAGAAAACTAAGAAGGAAAACAAGGGATCAGACAACAATAGACTTAAAACCTCTGGACTTAAGGTAGAAGATAAAACGTAATTCTTAGGGTAATGGAAACATGAAAGGCCTCAGATGACAGCCGTGCATCATACCACCAAATTTCAGTTCTAAGATGATAGAGGGCTTCAGGAGATTGAACGCTACAAAGAAAATGAATATAATCAACAAATTACATGGGAGTTTAGAGAGGAACTTTAGAGATTAGCAGCTATGGGACTGAAAGAGATAAACAGAAAATGCAGCAAGTAAAGTATCAGGCAATTTTAATCACAGTAAAACAAAATTTGTATATCAAAGATATTATGATTATAGTACCTAAGTGGCTCAGCTATGAACAATTAGATAGTCATATGAAAATATTAATCCAATTAATAGTTGTGGAGAAATAGCAAGGTCACTAGAATAAGTCATGCCTCCTGTTTTTTGTTTTTTTTTTGTTTTTTTTTGTTTTTTTTTTTTTTGAGACAGTCTTGCTCTGTAATTGGCGTCAGCTCACTGCAAGCTCCGCCTACGCCATTCTCCTGCCTCACCCCCGAGTAGCTGGGACATTTTTTTTGTTTTTTAGTATAAGTTAGCCAGGATGTCTCGCTGTACTGTGATCCGCCCGTCTCGGCCTCCCAAAGTGCTGGGATTACAGGCTTGAGCCATATAATTTTGTTTTTTATATAAGCCTGTTGCTGTACTGGATAACTCTCCATATAATTTTGATAAAATTCATAATGTGGAACATATTGAATTATCGACTGTGTAAGTCATACCATTTTTCATCTTAGAATATCAAAAGTACTTTACAATGTATTCCCATTACATCTCTGAAGAGTAGGCATTTCTAATAATATTTTATTGATAGCTGCTAAAATAATGGGGAAAAGAGCCCTTCTTCTGCTTATAAGTGGTAAACACAGAATTCAGAATTGTAGATCTCCTCACCTAAATAAAAATAAAAAATAGTTTTCAAATAATTCATCCTTCATAATCTATTGCTGTACAGGTTACAAGAGGTTGCAAATCATACCCGGTGTGAAACACAGCCTAAGTAGTTTCATAAAAATATCACTTGAAGAAAAGATATGAGACCTGGCATTCAAGTTATAAGATTAAACGTCACCCACTTCATTGTCCAGAAAAATCCTAATATTACCGGGTTTTACTTTTAATAGAAGAACAATTGCCGCTCTACCTACTGTAATGACTTCAGCAAAGTTATTACATTTCGATAGCTGAATACTAAAGCATGAATCCTATTGTGACGGTGTCTTTTTCCATCTCCTGGGAAGACAATTCTAACAAACAACTCTATTATATCTATCCAGTTTGATTTTTTCCTCTCTTCTTGCTAGTAATACCAGCCTTAATCTTTTTTGGATCATGAGTTTTTGTAGTGTCTTTCCAAATCTCACTGTATTCTATCTTCAGAGATACAAGATTGTGACATGCTGTTTCAGGACCTAGAGTGAAATCTATGTAAAATGAAGAATCTTTTGTCGACCATAATGTTGTGGCAGAAGTCTAGAATCATCATTCCTTAGTTAAAATGGAAAAGCTCATGAAAGTTTTATCTTAAAACTTGTTATTGATACATACCTTTATACTAGTTACTGGTTGTCTATTTGAGTGAATAGTTTGCTATCTCATTTAATAGAGCTTTAAATTAGAAAATATGCTCTGAAAGTTTTGTTTTCATCTAGTGTGTGTATCATATCCTATTCTTTGTATTTCCGGGTTTTCAGAACTGCATCTTATTCATTTTCCAAATAGAGCATAAAGTGCTCAAAATCAGTTTAATCTGATTAAACTGGCACATGTATACCTATGTAACAAACTTGCATGTTTTGCACTTGTAACCCAGAACTTAAAGTAAAAAAAAGAATGATGTCAGACATGTTTTGATGGTGATACGAAAGGGTATAGAGGGTGCTATGGGAGGATGGAGAAGTGATAGAAGAATCAACAACTTCGGATGAATTACCCATTCTAGGACTCACTTTCTTGTGCTTTGTATAGGAGGCAATTATCACTACCTCTCTGTTCTAATGCATAGGTTCCATTGAATGTTTAGGTGAAGTAGTGCATGTATCAAGGTTCATAATGAAGTAACACTAGCTGTTCTCTAGGAACAAACCAGAGGGCCAAGTATATTGTGGGAAACAACCTAGAAGACTGGATGCCCTACAGGTGGTTCAGAACACATCCGTTTCATTTATAGTACTTCCTGTAGAAGATTTTCCTTAAATTTGGTAATCCATTTTAAAATTGCATGAAGTATATATAGTGATATAGGACGAAAACGAATGACGGGCAGCTGTGGAATATGCAAGTAGCTCCTATTTGTAGGTAACAAGGCGGAGTGTTCTATACATAACCCCTACTCATATAAATGTGGCGGGGGGGTGGTTGTATATGCCTAGACCATTTGGGAACATTTACAAGAAGCCATTAAGAGCAATTATCATTTGGAAGGCAAATAGATGACAGCAAGTCACTGTGTAACTATTTTGCCAAGTAGGGTGTTCTCTCCTATACAGCACACACATTTACTCTTTAAAATATTTCCATCAAATCCTTCTGCAGTATATGTGTTTGTGCTCCTGACAAAAGAATATTCGTATTCTCTCCTTTTAGTAAACTGAGTCCTCATGAAGAGGAGGCCATGCCATCATTGCATTGCTTTTCTCTCTTCCGCACTGCAGCTTCCTGCCGCTGAGGAGGGTACCATTACCCCTGTGTGCCACGCTTCCTGTCAGAGTCCATAGACAGCTAGCACTCGAAGAATATGTGAGCAAATATCTGTCAGTGAATGGGATGACAGGCAGACACTGTGTATATTAATATAAAGATCCTGAGATGGGGTCTGACTTGGATACTGTCCCCACGCGGGTAGTAGCTGAAACCATGTGCTATGCATGACATTGCCAAGGATCTCACAAACTGCCAGAGTCACCAGGGAGATTTCTTTTAACTATAGCCCAGGTACCGCACAGGAAACGTCTGAATCATCCACCTAGGAAAGCCTACTCTACAGCTGCCCGGCACTGCCCAGACATAGCCCCTCCACTCTCCACACCCCTACATAGCCCCTCCACTCTCCACACCCCTACGAAACCCCCACCTACAGAATGAGCAGATAGCATATAAATGTCTCAACCAGCAGTTTGTCTGCTATGTCTGAGCCTGTGGAGGCTGAAAACACTAGAATGAGTTTGGGAATCCAGAAAACAGAGGCAAGGACTGACTCTGGAAGCATTTCCTTCAAGGGATAAAAAGAATTAAAACTGCCTGAGAAGGAAAAGGCCAACGTTAGCCAACAAATCCTACATCTACCTGCCTGAGAAAAACAAGGCTAAAATATTTCCAATATTAAATTAACCCAGGACCAAATCACTGATTAAGTTAGAGGAGTTTCAACGGACTACTGAGAGACAAGGAAATCCAATCTTCCACTTTTAGTCTCCTCACGTTCTCCTCACTCACCCCACCTCCCAGGCTGAAAATGCAATCAGAAAAGGTGGGAAATGTTCATCAGAGCCTGTCATTGGCCAGACAATAATTGCATCTAGAGTCTGTCCAATAAGGAAACAGAAAGGAAACTATCCACAGGCTTATAAGCTCTGAAGGCGCCAGATTCAGAACTCTCAGGTGAAGAGAGAGGCTGTGCTGTGTTCCTGTCCTGACCTGGACCAAGAAGGACACGACTGACCTGCAAAGACAGGACCAGGCATTCTTAGTCGGCAGTGGTGCTGAGGGAACCACCCCCACATCTGGAAATTTAAGGGCAGCTCCCAAATACTCACAGAGCCTGGACCCAAGTGGAGATTTGACATCAGGAAGCGCCCCTCGGACCACAAGTACAGGTGAGCGGGGACTCAGGGAAGGGGCAGGCGCCTTGGGCCAGGTTATGCGTAGGGGGAGACCTCGGAGGCTCAGGCTGCGCTTGGAGCGATCCTGTGAGGACTTCTCCTCACAGTCCATGAGGACGAAAATGGATGGAATAGGAGGCTACATTGGACACCCTGGACAAAATGGCGACACTCCCAACACACCAGGGTGGAATAGGAGGCTATACTGAGGAAGTGCTTGGGAAATTCACTTTGCAGAGACCTAGCCAGTGGAGTGGATAATGTAGGTGAGGTCAGAGGATGATGCAGTAGTTGAGAGCAAGGAGGAAGGGCCCGTTGTGCTTGTGGTCAGCGACCCCAAAATATTAGAACACGAAGCCATAATGCCCGACCTTGTTCTTGCCACTACTTTAGTTCATCTGAACTTGGGAGATTTGTGTGGCCATAGAGAAGTCAGTCCTGGAAGCCAGATGGAGTTGGAGTAAAAAAAGAATGTGGGAGAGATTTGTGTGAAGTGTGAAGAAGAAAGAGGAAGACACAGGGGATTTTATGTATTTATTTATTTTTATGTATGTATGTATGTATCAAGATGCAGTTTCACTCTTGTTGCCCAGGCTGTAGCACAATGGCAGCCTCTCAGCTCACTGCAACTTCTGCTTCCAGGTTCAAGTGATCCTCCTGCCTCAGCCTCCCAAGTAGCTGGGATTACAGGCGCCCACCACCACGCCTAGCTAATTTTTGTTTTTTAGTAGAGACGGGGTTTCACCATGTTGGCCAGGCTGGTCTCAAACTTCTGACCTCAGGTGATCTGCCCACCTCGGCCTGCCAAAAAGTTCTGGGATTACAAGCGTGAGCCACCCACAAGGGATTTTAGAGTTTCTAGATGTAGCAGAAATGAAAGATAAGGTTCAGAAATGAGAGTAAGAGAGAAGCTGGTCTGGCTTGGAGACAATGACACAGAGACAATAAGACTTCACTTTTTATTTTATTTTATTTGAGACAGGATCATGCTCTGTTGCCAAGGCTAGAGTCCAGTGGCACACTAACCCCTCACTGCAGCCTCAACCTCACAGGCTCAATTGTTCCTCCTACCAGAGCTTACCTAGTAGCTTGGACTACAGGTGTGTGCCACTATGCCTGGCTAATTGTTGTATTTTTTTCATAGACATGGAGTGTCGCCATTTTGTCCAGGCTATCAGTCTTTTCAATAACGTTTTCTACTGGAGAGCATCTAAAGTATATAAAATAGTAGCAAAATTAGTGCAACAAACACTGTGTATCCACTTATAAATTTATTTCCCAATCCCTATACTTTGCAATAGTTTGAAGCAAACCCAGGATCACATATAATCTTATAGGTAAATACTGCACTATGAATGTCTGAAATATAGAGCTTCCTTCAAATATTAAGCTCGTAATATCATTATCAGAAATCATAACTAGTGAATACTTCTGAAATTTCCTCTATCCCAATGGACTTTATCTTTAGAAGTGTTTATGTAGAAATAAGGAAAATTATTAGGTAGTTATTTTCATTGATATACATGCTCTTCAGTGCTTTAATATATCTATTCTTTTTTCTCCTTTTGAAGCTGAAGAAAACTGTTTTATTGTTCTGTTGAGAGTCTGTCTGGAGTATTTTACGTGGTCATTAGTTTCCATCGCCTCTTGTAATTGTGGCCCTTGCTGAGAAAGACAACGAAAGAGCCCAGCTTGGATTTTACTAAAGGAAGAACTGGTGCCAAGGGATCAGCCAGTGCCCTGTGACCTCCCCACCCCCGGAGCTGCTTCTAGAGCCAAAGGGAAAGAAGCAGACACAGGCTTGTGAAGTGCTTGCAGGAGACAGAACGCTGAGGAGGCACCAGCTTCTCACTTTCCCTCCTTCCTGGAGGATCACACCTTCTGAAGGGAGTCTCCCCACACAGATCCCTCCCCACACCATGGCCTTTGCAGCCTCTCTGGCTGAGCTCCAAGCAGAGGCCAGCTGCCCCATCTGCCTGGATTACATGAAGGACCCAGTCACCACTCACTGTGGGCACAACTTCTGTCATTCCTGCATCCACCAGTGCTGGGAAGACCTGCAGGATGTCCTCCCCTGTCCTGACTGCCTCTACCACTGCCCTGAGAACCTCAGGAGCAACACCCAGTGGAGCCACATGACTGATGTGGTTCAGCAGCTTCTCACCATGAGAAGCAAGAGGAAATGGCAGGAAGAGGAGCGCCTGTGTGGGAAGCACAGTCAGCGTCTGGCCCTGTTCTGTGAGAAGGACCTGGAGCTATTGGGTCCCCAGCACAGGGTCTCCTCTGACCACCAATATCACTGCCTGATGCCCACTGAGCAAGCTGCAGCAAGAAATGGGAGAAAGCTCAAAAGCTACATTAAGCCACTAAAGAAAGAAATTGAACATGCCAAGATGCGTTGTGAAGTCCCAATTTTGAGATCTCTTAATGTGAAAAGGAAGAC
The DNA here is from genome assembly GCF_024542745.1 of Macaca thibetana thibetana. Classification (NCBI taxonomy): domain Eukaryota; kingdom Metazoa; phylum Chordata; class Mammalia; order Primates; family Cercopithecidae; genus Macaca; species Macaca thibetana. Next base: position 24,903,636 of record NC_065582.1, on the reverse strand, counting down.
GGTAACATGGAAGGAATTACAATCTGAATTTAAAGAAATTAAGTCTTTCTTGGTAAAGGAACAAGCTGCAATTCATGCAAGATTACTTACTGAAGAGAAGGATGCTAAAGAAAAACTCACTGAAAACCAAAGACAAATTTCAGACCACGTATCCACACTACAGAATCTCTTAAATGAAGTAACGGAGAAGTGTTTTCAAGCAGACCTGGATGTGCTGACAGGTATTGAGAACATCTACAACACATATGAAAACCTGAAAACCCCTGCAGTCTTCTCATATGAATCAAAGAAGGAGAGTTTGAGTCTCTCTCCACATTATTTTGGCCTGCAAAGAATTATGAGCACATTTCAAGAAGATTTGATGCTAGATCCAGAAACAGCCCACCGTAGTCTTACTATCTCAAGAGAGAGAAAAAGTGTGATTATTTAGGATGAGGAAGCCACACTTTACTGATAATCCTCAATCATTTACTTTTTACCCAGCTGTCTGGAGCTGTGACGGCTTTGATGCTGGGAGACACTTTTGGCAAGTAGAAGTGAGAGGCACAGGTGCATGCTCCCTTGGTGGGCGTAAAGAAACATTTCCCAGAGATGGTCTTACATCACCAACTCCACAGATGGGGTGCTGGCAAATTCAGCCATTCTGTAGTCCACGCAGTACAAGGAATACAGAAGTCCTGCAAATTGGTGTTTTTCTGGACTATGAGTTGGGAGAGGTTTCATTTTATAATTTAAAAACCAGATCATATAGGCCGGGCGTGGTGGCTTACGCCTGTAATCCCAGCACTTTGGGAGGCCGAGGCGGGCAGATCACGAGGTCAGGAGATCAAGACCATCCTGGCGAACACGGTGAAACCCCGTCTCTACAAAAAATACAAAAAAAATTAGCCAGGTGTGGTGGCAGCCACCTGTAGTCCCAGCTTCTCAGGAGGCTGAGGCAGGAGAATGGTGTGAACCCGGGAGGCAGCGGAGCTTGCAGTGAGCGGAGATCGTGCCACTGCACTCCAGCCTGGGCGACAGGGCGAGACTCTGTCTCAAAAAAAACAAAAACAAAAAAAAACAGATCCTATGTATACACTTTCACTGATACGTTTACAGAAAAGCTTATGCCTTATTTCTCTATTGCACCTTCTTCACAAGCTGTTACAATCATATTGTCATAGGCCAGTGAGGAATTACTTAGAGCACCCTTTGCATGTGGCTATCTTTTCTTCCTGTGTTCTTGGAGGGCATTTGTAATAAAGCTTCTGATTCCATGTTTATGTTTGACTGCTGGTATTTTTGGGGGGATTCACTCTTCTCTCTTCCCGTTTGCCCACCCTGGACAAGCTGATGACAAAGCCCTGGGTGCTCCCTCTGTTGGTGCAGGTGGGAGGTTCAGACCTAGCAAGTCCCTGGTAGTGCAGGACCGTTTCAGCAGCCCCACCCATGACCACCATCACAGCCCCAAACCAGTCTCCTTTCCCTGCTCTCTCAAGTCACTTTTGGACCAACTGCGTAGACACCCTGCTCTCCCCATAAACCTCATTACAGGAGTAAGAATCCATTTCACACGGGCTTGGAGTGTGTGGCATTGGCATTAGCAGTCTCAATACTGAACCAAAGTGTATGCAGACTGACCCCTGCAATGGCCATTGTGAGCAGGATTATCCAGATGTTGGCTGCCGCCATCAGGGAATTGCTGTTTTAGCTTTGCTTTGTCACTGGCTCTGTGCCCCATGACAAGCCTGAACTTTCAGCTCAGCTGCTTTGTGCTGCTTTTACTGAGTTCGGTTGAGGCTCTTTGAGAGACTTCTCTGACCTAGGTCAGTAATTTAGATAACATTTTGGTATTTAAGAACAGGAATATGGACTCAGATCCCTTTTAATGTCTCCCTGAGTCATGCATCTCAGTCCAGACATTCTGCTGTGTCTTTTGTAATTTATAAAACAAATCCTGTGTGTATACTTTCACTAATACGTTTACAGAAAAGTTTATGTCTTATTTCTCTATTGAACCTTCTTCACAAGGTGTTACAATCAGTATTGTCATAGACAATAATCACTTTAAATGGTTATTATGTATTGTCAAAGCATAATCACATTAAAAGGAAAAACCCGTAAAGTGTATTGCATGTCTACAAAAACAGAATAAAAAAAAAATGGACATGAAAGTCAGAGAAATGGGGAATAAAGAGAAAGATAAAACCAAATTACAGATTCAAGGAGAGGACCAAAAAAAAAAAAAACTGGAACAGAAGTTCCTAATTTGCAATTTCCAGTTGAATATGCAAAATTTACCAAAAGAATCTGCACAACACAGAAGATTTAATGGTGCTGGTTGACTTTTCTTTCTCTGTAACTTGGATGATTGAACCTCAGCATCTGTTACAATGCATCAGTTGGAAAACTTTCATAGATGTAATCCTTTGCCTCTAATTAGTTAACCAGGGATCCCTCTGATTTTAAATGATGAACACTTAGTGATGTTACCGCACATAAAACAGAGGTAGAAAAAGTATCCTTTAACTATGAGAATCACTGGTTTCCCTAAATTTTCCATAGTCAGAGCACACACTGGGATGACATATCAAAGAGAAAAAAAGAGATAGGATAAGTCATAAATGCAATTAAATTCTTTCGAATTTTCAAACTAGCTTTACAAAATGGTATCCAAAGGATATTCCTGACCCCAGTGAAAAAGAGATAATATAGCTAAATATTAGTTAAAATAGGATATTCAAGAATTGAAACCCATGATACAAGACCTAGGAGTGATTATCTCACTGTTTCTGCGTTCAACCCCAATTTTGTGTGTTCTTAGACTTTGAAAGAAGTATGACATCTCAGAGTGAAATTGATGACGGCTGTAATGGGATGATCTCTCCCAATGTTATTGACATGACTTACTCCGTCCAATCAGCAAGTGGTAAATATCTGGCTACTAAGGATTTGGCTAATTTTTTTTTTTTTCAGGCCTATTTCAACAGCTTCCTGGCCATGCTTTCCCTTTACCTCAAAGGAATTTTATGCATCTCTACCCACCAATCTTGGGCACCTCAGCAGTCTTGCCTTTGCACACAAACCTTGTAGGGAAGATTTCAACTTCATTCAACTTCTTCCAGAACAGCAGGTATGATTTAAATGGATGACATTCTCCTCCATGGTGATCCATTTGAAACACTCATTCAAGCCATGAAAATACTCACAAAGGAGTTTACACAAAGGGAATGGGTCATTACCCCCACACAGTGCAAGCCCCTCATTTGATTAATTGCCTGAAAAGTATTTGGTAAACTGAAAGCAACTCCATCTCTGATACTATGGAGAAACAGCTATTAAACCTCTCAATGCCCACAATGTGAAAACAAGCCCAGTATCTTTAACCCTGTTTGGATTCTGAAGGAAACATATTCATCATTTATAAATTTTGCTTAAGGTCACTTATGCTGTTACTTCCAAATCCACCCATCTTTAATGGGGCCACCTTCAAGAAAGGCCTACAGACTCTAAATTGCAGTACATTAAGCTCTCACAGGCACTCAGCCTCTTTCTACTTTCCCCAAATCATTTTAATGCAGTATTCATATATCATATCATTTTATCTATATCTTAAATCACTAAAAGAATGATTTTAAAAGTGTAAGTGCAGTATAGGTATCACATTTAATATTTAAATATAGTTTCATTCCCTCCTTGGGTGTTCCACCCTCCCCACACCTCAAAGTGTTCACAAATCTCAAAGCTCCTCATATTACATTCTTCAAGAGTTTGTATAAAGTTTATTTTCCAGGTACCCCCCACCATCCTACTGAAAGTTCCAATCACTTGGTCTTCTGTTGAGCAGCCCTATCCTGAGGCTACCCCGGGCCCCAACCCAACCCACCTCATTAGCATAAATCCAGTTGATCCAAAGGGGCTTATTATGAATAACAAAAAACTGGCTGGGAGCCATGGCTGTAATCCCAGGACTTTGGGAGTTCAAGAAAGGAGGATAAGGCCAGGTTTTCCCAACTAGCCTGGCCTACATAGTGAGACACCATTTCTACAAAAAGAATAATTTTTAAAAATTAGCTGGGCATGGTGATATGTGCCTGCAGTCCTAGCTATTTGGAAGGTTGAGGCTGCAGGATTGCTTGAGCCCAGGAGTTCCAGGTTACAGTGAACCATGACTGCATCACTGCACTACAGGGTGACAGAGCGACACCCAGCAATTGTCCTTATGCTCCACTCAGTGCATGATGTGTTACTTCCGCAGCTCCCACCCCTTCATGACCATTCTGCAGGTCCCTACCCCTGTCCCCTTTACCAACCCAGGACCCTGGAGGAGCAATCAGAGAACAAGACAGAATTGCCCTCTGGGACCTGTCACTTCCCCTATGCTGACTGCATAAGGAAAAAACTCCCTACAAGGTATAAGACTGAATTCATTCTGAGGTCACCATTTTGGTGAACAAGAAATAGGGACTGTGTTGTGTCTTCTGACCTGGATCGAGGAAGAAACATCAGCTCTGCAAGGATGGAAAAAACTGACAATCCCCAGTGAACTGCTGACAAGTGAATACAGGTAGGCTCCGCACCCTACACTAACCCTCTGCTTGCAGCAGAAGATCTGAGTGAGGATTGCACCAGGAGACACAGGTGAGCTGCACTCAGTAAAGGGTGTGCAGCCTTTGGCTGGACCTAAGCTGGGGAAAGTAGCCACATAAGAAGGAACCCTGGGGAGTTCATGCATTTTATTTTTCAACCATCAGTTTTGTGTTTTTAGAAAGATATTTCGGCCTGCAAGCGCGGTGGCTCAAGCCTGTAATCCCAGCAACTTTGGGAGGCCGAGACGGGCGGATCACGAGGTCAGGAGATCGAGACCATCCTGGCTAACCCGGTGAAACCCCGTCTCTATAAAGTACAAAAAACCAGCCGGGCGAGGTGGCGGGCGCCTGTAGTCCCAGCTACTCGGGAGGCTGAGGCAGGAGAATGGCGTAAAGGGAGGCGGAGCTTGTAGTGAGCTGAGATCTGGCCACTGCACTCCAGCCTGGGCGACAGAGCGAGACTCCGTTCAAAAAAAAAAAAAAAAAGAAAGATATTTCAATATACATCTAAAATTATATATATTTGATTATACTTCAATATGTTCTTGTATTAGCATATTTATATGAACATATTATACAGAAATACATATAATTACATATCTTACAAATGTAATTAAAATTTTATAGTATTATATGAACATATACATACCCTACACATGGCTGGCAGCATGGCTATAATCCCAGCAGTCTGGGAGGTCAAAGCAGGAGGATCACTTGAGGTCAGGAGTTCCAGACCAGACTGGACAACCATCTCTACAAAAAATAAAATATAAATATGTTTTTATATTTACTTAAAATTTTATTGGCCCAGCATGGTGGCTCACGCCTGTAATCCCAGCATTCTGGGAGGCCGAGGCAGGCAGATCACAAAGTTCAAGAGATCGAGACCATCTGGCCAACATGGTGAAACCCTGTCTCTACTAGAAATACAAAAATTAGCTGGGCTTGGTGGCGCGTGCCTGTAGTCCCAGCTACTCAGGAGCCAGAGGCAGGAGAATCGTGTGAACCTGGGAGGCGGAGGTTGGAGTGAGCTGAGATCGCACAACTGCACTCCAGCCTGGTGACAGAGGGAGACTCCATCTTAAAATATATATATATATGTGTGTGTGTGTGTGTGTGTGTGTGTATAATGGTATTATAGTGGCATATACATATCCTACACATATACCTATGCGGTTTATTCTTTACTCTGACTCGTATATGAGAAAGTTCTTTTGTATGTTGTATAACAATCACAGATTTGGATTTCTCATAAGGGGCCTCATGCTGGTTTGCCCTAATTACATCTAATTATGTCTGAACTGTTCTGCATAATCAGCATATCTACCATTAAACAGTCAACAGAAGTATGAGAAACACAAACCATTCTTGGAATATCTTGAGTTCAGTGCCACACCAAATCCTGTTTTAAAAAAATTTTTCCAGGTTGAGCTCAATGGCTCAAGACAGCAACCTGAGTAGCACGGAGGCCCAGGCAGGAAGATTGCTTGAGGTCAGGAGTTTGAGGATACAGTGAGCTACAATCTTGCCACTGCAGTCCAGTTGAGGTTGATTGTCCTTGTTTTCATGTGACCACTACAGGGTGAAGAGGGGGATCAAGGAACCAGCCCCAGGTGACTCAGGTAATCTGAGACCAGGCCTGGGATCCACACACCGGACACACGCCCAGATGGAAGCACAATGCCTGGTCTCGGTCTTTCCTCAATCCCAGTTTAAACTAATTTGGCAGTTTTATGAGATAAAAAAAGGGTGCAGACAGGAAAGGAGATAGGATTGGTAGAGGATGGAAAATCGATTAAGATTAGGGACAACTGTGAGGAGGAAGAGAAAAGGAGACAGAATCTGAAAGCCCTGAGGTGGACTGAAAGCGGGGAGGCGGCTCAAAGAAAAAAGTAAGAGAAATGAGATTTTCTGGAACGAGGCATTGATAACGCTGAAACATGATTAGACTTTTGAAATAAATCTTTTGTTTATTTATTTTTATTTTTTTGAGACAGGGTCTCGTTCTGTCGTCCAGACTTGGGTGCAGTGGCGCCATCCTGGCTCACTGCAACCTTGGCTCCCCCGGTTCAAGCGATTTTCCCACCTCAGCCTCCGATGTAGCTGAGACCACAGGGGCGGGCCAACATGCCAGGCTAATTTTTGTATTTTTTGTAGAGATGGGGTTTCACCAGGTTGGCCTGGCTGATCTCAAACTCCAGAGCTCATATGATCCGCTCACAGCCTACCAAAGTGCTGGGATTACAGGCATGAGCTGCCATGCCGGCCACGAAAGGAAGCTTTTAAATTGTGGAGTATTTCGTGCATCCACAATAGTAGAGAGAACATTATGAAGAACCTACACATAAAAAGAAACCAACCTCTATCATTTGAATTAACAGTCTTTATAACCCCACCAACTTCTGCCAATGGAGCAAATTCCCAGACATCTTATATATTTCATCTTATAATTTCATTATTTATTCCCTAAAAGACAATATCTCAATTATCATAGTGATACTGTAACTTTTAATAAGCTGTTCAGTGTGAATTATAACCACATTTTTCTCCAACCATTTATAAGTAAGATTCAATAAATTAAAACAGCACCTGGAATTCTCTTCTGTTAAGGTGGGGCAGGGAGAGCCCTCAGTCTGGCACAGGTAGGGGTGGGTGGCAGAAGAGCAAACCCAACAGCTGAGGTTCCTTGAGAATGCAAACTTCTCACCGAACACACAGCTCTCTGCAGGCCTCGGCGCCCCAAGCACTGCAGCGTTTGGCCCAGGAGGCTGCGCGAGTCCGTAGCGGAAGTGGGGGCGGCAGAACAGTGATTGGCCGCGGCCGGCACCTTCTCTGGGCTTCGACTTCCAGGTGAGACCGCGGAGGTGGAGCTCGACTTTGGAGACCGGGGGCAGCGCCAGGTACCACAGTGGATGGAAGGATGCGTAGTGCGGCGTGGCAGCTGCCCTCTTCTCCCCGGACCCAGCGCCTGGAGAGGCAGCCCTGCAGGGTGGCCTGGGCGAACTAAACTGCGTTCCTGGTGCAGGGCTTCGGGTCTCCCTAACATACCTTAAACGTTGAACAGCCGCCGCCTTGGCAGTGTCTCTTTGCTCAGAGATCCTGAGACGACCACACTCGTCCAACAGCAGTCGCTCCACCAAGCCTGGGGAAAGCGAATCGTTTTCTCCGCGTGCCCTGTCAGCCGCTCATGCTGCCCAGAGAGGAATTTTAGTGGCAACATTCCGGCTGTCACGGCACTGAAATTGCCAGGCCACTCCAAGTCAGAAGGACCACCAGGAAAAGTCAGGAAGAGAATCACCATCAGGTTGCAGCCTCTTTTTGTGACAAGGACTAGATGGTTTGTTTGGTCTGCAGTGGGCTGTCTTCCCGCTGGACTGGCCTCTCCTGTAGAGCAGGCTGCCTCAAGGAAGAAGCTCACAGGGGACATCTGACCTCTGAAACAGCAAGTGTGAAATGCTTTAAATAAGCCAAAACTAAACCAGTAGTTATGTTAACTAAAAATACATGGATGCTACCGAAGATAGTGGAATATTAGAGGAAGAGAGTAAACTCTGATTTTGAGCGCTTTATGCTTTATTCGGAAAACGAATAAGATGCAGTTCTGAAAACCTGAAAATATAAATAGGATATGATACACTAGATGAAAACAAAACTTTCAGACCATGTTTTCTTACTTAAAGCTCTAATAAGTGAGATAGCAAACTATTCACTCAGATAATTAGTAACTGATATACGGGTATGTATCAATAACAGGTATTAAGATAAAAATTCTATGAGCTTTTCCATTTTAACAAGGGATGATGATTCTAGACTTCTGCCACAACATTATGGTCAACAAAACATTCTTAATTCATTTTACATAGATCTGACTCTAGATTCTGAAACAAAGTCATAATCTTTTATCTCTGAAGATAGAATACAGTGAGATTTGGAAAGACACCACAAAAACTCATGGTCCAAAAAAGATTAAGGCTGGTATTACTAGGAGGAAGACAAAGAGGACAAAATCAAACTGGACAGATACAATAGAGTTGTTTGTTTGTTAGAATTGTCTTCCCAAGAGATGGAAAAAGACACCGTCACAATAGGATTCATGCTTTAGTATTCAGCTACAGAAATGTAATAACTTTGCCAAAGTAATTACAGTACGTAGAGTGGCAATCGTTCTATTAAAAGTAAAACCCAGTAATACTAGGATTTTTCTGGACAATGAAGGAGATTAGGTTTAATCTTATAACTTGCATGCCAGGTCTCATATCTTTTCTTCAAGTCATATTTTTATGAAACTATTTAGGCTGTGTTTCACACTGAGTATGATTTCTAACCTCTTATAATCTGTACAGTAATAGATTATGAAGGATGAATTACTTGAAAGCTACTTTGTGTCTTATTTAGAAGAGGAGCTCTTCAATTCTGAATTCTGTCTGCCACTTATAAGCAGAAGGAAGTTTTTTTCTTTCATTATTTTAGCAACTATCAGTATTAGAAATGCCTACTCTTCAGAGATGTAATAGGAATAAATTGTAAAGTACTTTTGATGTTCTAAGATGAAAGATGGTATTACACAGTCAATAATTCAATGCTTTCCACTTTATGAATTTTGTCAAAATTATAAAGAGAGCTGTTAGTTCAGTCCAACAACAAAACAGGCTTATATAAAAACAAAAACCTCCTGGGTCATGCCATCCTACACCAAATCCCTGTTAAACAGAGGCATGATTTATTCCAGTGACCTTGCTATTTCTCCATAACTGCAATATGTCTAATGTTAGACATTTTAAATTAATATTCTATTAGGTAAACTGAGAATTTAGGTCTCTCGCACCACCCAGGCACATACTCTTATCTTTCTCCACAAACATCCAACTATGGTAATATAATTGGATATTCATACAACTATATAATTGTTCACAGCTGAGCCTCTTAGGTACTATAATTATAATTTATTTGATACACAATTTTTTTTTTTTTTTTTTGAGACGGAACCTGGCTCTGTCGCCCAGGCTGGAGTGCAGTGGTGCAATCTCGGCTCACTGCAAGCTCCGCCTCCCGGGTTCACACCATTCTCTGGCCTCAGCCTCCCGAGTAGCTGGGACTACAGGTGCCCGCCACCATGCCCAGCTAATTTTTTGTATTTTTAGTAGAGATGGGGTTTCACTGTGTTAGCCAGGGTGGTCTCGATCTCCTGACCTCGTGATACACCCGCCTTGGCCTCCCAAAGTTCTGGGATTACAGGTGTGAGCCACCGCCCCTGGCCCACAAATTTTGCTTTACTGTGATTAAAATTGCCTGATTTCTTGCTGCATTTTCTGTTTTTCTCTTTCGGCCCCATAGCTGCTAATCTCTAAAGTTCCTCTCAATAAAAGTAATCTCGACATGTAATTTGTTGATTTTATTCATTTTCTTTGTAGCGCTCAATCTCCGGAAGCTCTCTATCATCTTAGCATGAACTGAAATTTGAACATGATGCACAGCTATCCTGTGAGGCCTTTCATGTTTCCATTACCCTAAGAATTATCTTTTATCTTCTGTCTTATGTCCAGAGGTTTTAAGTCTATTGTTGTCTGAGTCCCTTGTTTCCCTTCTCAGTTTTCTTCCCTTCTTTTGGTGAGCGTATCACCAGGTAGTTCCCTGAGAAAGGGGACTTGGAAGATGTGCCAGTCATTTCCCTGTGTGCTGTGAGATGTGGGAATGTGTGCTAGGCCCAGCATCACATCTGGAGGAGGGTCAAGAACATCTGTGAAGGCCACACATGCCTGAAACCAGAATTCAGAGTGACTGACCATGACTCATACTCAATCAGAACATCAGAGAACACGAGCTTCCCCAACTCCCAAAACCACACTAACAGGAGTTGAGTAAAAATAACAGTAGAATCCAGTTTGAGAAATGAAAAAGACATATCACTAGGGGAGTGTGAAGCCTTGAATGCACTAAGGGTAACCATAGAAATAACAAACTTCAAACTCTGCCTAACCTCTGGCTTGATTAATACAAACACACCCTCCCTACAGGCCTAGCAGAAGGGAAATAAGTTCATCTCTGCTATTGGTTGAATTGTGTTTTCCCAAAAAAGTATGTTGAAGTGCTAACTCCAGTACTTCAGATGTGACCTTATTTGGAAATTAGGTCTTTAGAAGGTAATTGGTCAAAATGAGGTCATTAGGGTGGGCCTTAATCTAGTATCACTGCTGTCCTTATAAAAAGATGACATTTTGACACAAAGCTATGCATAGAGGAAGATTATATGAGGAAATACGAGGGAATGCCATTGGCGTGATGCATCTACCAGCCAAGGAATGCCAAACATTGGCAGCAACACAATAGAACCTGGAGGCATGGAAGCAATTCTGTATCACAGCCCTCAGTACAAATCAATCCTGCCAACACCCATAATTTAGACCCAGTCTCCAGAACTGTGAGACAATAAATTTCCTGTTATGGGCTGGGCGCGATGGCTCACACCCCGTAATCCCATCACTTTTTGAGGCCGAGGTGGGTGGATCACGAGGTCGGAAGTTCAAGACCAGCCTTGCCAAGATGACGAAACTCCATCTCTACTAAAAATCCAAAAACAAAAAAAAATTACCCAGGTGCAGCAGCAGGCTCCTGTAATCCCAGCTACTTGGGAGGCTGAGGCAGGAGATTCGCTTGAACCCGAGGGTTGGAGGTTGCAGTGAGCCGAGACGGCACCACTGCACTCCAATCTGGGTGACAGAGTAAGACTCGGTCTCAAAAAAAAAAAGAAAAGAAAATTTCGTGTTACATAAACCACCCAGTTTGTGATACCTTATTAGGGTATTCCCTATAAAACTAATATAATCTACAAGTATAAAAATATTTACCAACTGGGTGTGGTGGCTCACGACCGTAATCCCAGCACTTTGGGAGGCCGGAGGCAGGCGGATCACCTGAGGTCAGGAGTTCAAGACCAGCCTGACCCACATGGAGAATCCCCATCTCTACTGAATATACAAAAATTAGCCGGGCGTGGTGACACATACCTATAATCCCAGCTATTCAGGAGGCTGTGGCAGGAAAATCACTTGAAACCAGGAAGCAGAGGTCGTAGTGAGCCAAGATGGTGCTACTGCACTGAAACCCGGGTGGCAGAGTGAGACTCTGGCTAAAAAAAAAAATGTATACATATATTTACCTCAGTATATATTTGCCTATACATGTCTGGTTTTACAAAAGAAAAAAAAAAAAAACATAAGGCATACAAAAAGACAATGTAAGAGGACAATAAACCATACTCTGACAAAACAAAACATTCAGAACCAGACTAAGCTATGACACAAAGTAAGAACTCTCAGGCAAAAAAAGAAAAAGAAAAATAACGATAATTTACATATTAAAGGCTTTGGCAGAAAATAAAGACAACATGCAGGATCAGATAGATAATTTTATCAGAGAGTTAGAAACTATAAAATCAAATGGAAATGCTAGCAATGAAAACCACAGAAAAGAGATGAAGATGCTTTCAATGGGCTCATCAGTACCCTCAACACACTGAGGGAAATAATCAGTGAACTTGAAGATAAACAAATTACCCAAACTGAAATATAAAGTGAAAAGAATACAAAAGAGAACCTAAGCACTGTGGGACAGTATCAAATGGTGTCGTTTGTGGATACTTGGCATCTCAGAAAGAAGAAATCTCATCACTAGGAAATGATGGCAAAAATAAATAAAAATTTAAAAACAAAAAAAAGCAGAAAAATATTTGGAAAAAAAAAAAAAAAAAAGGCCAAGAATTTAGTTACAGACATCAAAACTCCAGAACCAAGAAGCCCAGAGAACAACAAGCATAATGAATATCAAAAAACACCAAACAAACCCAAAACAAGAAAAATGATAGCAAATCCCCAAACATATCAAATTGAAACTGCTGAAAATTAAAATCAAAAACAGTTTTCAAGGCAGCCCAAGTAAAAAACTACATTACTGCCATGCATACATTAACTATGGGAATATGTTCTGAGAAGTACGTCATAGGACGATTTCATCATTCTGTGAACGTCATAGAGTATGTTACACAAACCTAGATTGCAGTTGTGTAGCTTATTATGCCTGTAAGCTTCACGGTACAGCCTAATGCTCCAAGCCTATAAACCTGTACAGCAAGTTACTGTACTGAATACTATAGACAATTATAATACAATGGCAAATATTTGTGTATCTAAGCATAGAAAAAGTTTGGTAAAAATAGTTTTCTAATCTTATAGGACCACTGTCGTGTATGCGGTCAGTGGCTAAACCACTGTTTTGCAGTGCATGACTACTGACAAAGGAAGGAGGATAAGAATTACAACAGACCTCTCATCAGAAAATGTGAAATCCAGGAGATGATATTACTTCTGTAAATTAAAAAACCCTGCCAACTCACAATTCTGTAACCAATTAGCATGTTTATCAAAATTTCTAAGTCGAAATACTTAGAAAAAGTAAAATGGAGAGAATTCATTGCCATCAAGTGGACACTACAAGAAATGTTAATAAAAGTACTTCGGACCAAAGGTATATTATACATGTCAGAAGCTTGTGTTTACACAAAGAAATAAAGTGCATAAAAATAAAATAAAGGTAATTGCTCTAAAAGATAACTAGCAGTTTAAAACAATAATATATGGCGTTTTTCCAGCATATGTAAAAGTATTGTATGAATACAGGACCACAAAGGATCAGTGAGAATTGGGAATATACTATTACAAGGTTCTTATACTGAAAGGGAAACAGTATAATTCATTTAAAGGAGGCCCCAAATTATTTTAAAATGTATACTATAAACCCTGGGAGAACCACTGAAAATGTTCTTAAAAGATGTATAAAATAAGTTAATAGAAGAGATTAAAATGTAATCCTAAAACATGCTTGATTAAACCGAGAGAAGCCAGGCATGGTGGAGTGCACCTGTAGTCCAGCTATTCAGGAGACTGAGGCAGGAAGATCTCTTGAGAGTAGGAGTTTGGGGCTGCTGTGGGCTATGATTGTGCCTATGAATAGGCTATTGAATGCCAGCCTGGGCAATATAGTCAGAGCCTGTTTTAATCCTAGCACTTTTTTTTTTTTTTTTTTTTTTTTTTTTTTTTGAGACAGAGTCTCGCTCTGTCGCCCAGGCTGGAGTGCAGTGGCCAGATCTCAGCTCACCGCAAGCTCCGCCTCCCGGGTTTACACCATTCTCCTGCCTCAGCCTCCCGAGTAGCTGGGACTACAGGTGTCCGCCACCTCGCCCAGCTAGTTTTTTGTATTTTTTAGTAGAGACGAGGTTTCACCGTGTTAGCCAGGATGATCTCGATCTCCTGACCTCGTGATCCGCCCGTCTCGGCCTCCCAAAGTGCTGGGATTACAGGCTTGAGCCACCGTGCCCGGCCAATCCTAGCACTTTTGAAGTCCAAGTTGGGTGGATCACTTGAGGCCGGGAGTTTGAGACAAACCTGGGCAACATTGGTGAGATCTTGTCTCCAGTAAAAACTAAAAACAGAGAACTCAAAATAAGCATTATTTTCAAGTTCCTGTGGGACACTCACCAAGATAAACCACATCATGGGCTATGGAACATGCCTTCACACATTTAAAGAATAGAAATCACACAAATGACAGGGCATGGTGGCTCATGCCTGTAATCCCAACACTTTGGGGGGCCAAGGCAGGCAGATCACCCGAGGTCAGGAGTTCGAGACCAGCTTGGCCAACATGGAGAAACTTCGTATCTACTAAAAATACAAAAATTAGCTAGGCGTGGTGGTGTGCACCTGTAATCCCAGCTAATCGGGAGGCTGAGACAGGAGAATCACTTGAACCCAGTAGGCGACATTGTGCCATTGCACTCCAGCATGGACAACAAGAGTGAAACTCTGTCTCAGGAAAAAAAAAAAAAAAAAGAAAAAGAAATCACACAAACTATATTATCAGACTGTACAAAATTATAATAGATAGTACAGAAAAATCTCTGGAAAATCCACAAAAAAGTTAAAACTAGTACACTTCTAAATACCCCTTGGGTCAAAGAGTCTCAGGGAAATTAAATAAATATTTTGAGCAAAATAAAAATAAAAATACAATATGTCAATGTTTGTGTAACACAGCTAAAGCCGTATTTAGAGTGAAATTTATAGCATTAAATTTATAACATATATTAGAAAATAATCTAAAATCAGTAACTTAACCCTTTACCTTAAGAAACTAGAGAAAAGGCCGGGCGCGGTGGCTCAAGCCTGTAATCCCAGCACTTTGGGAGGCCGAGACGGGCGGATCACAAGGTCAGGAGATCGAGACCATCCTGGCTAACATGGTGAAACCCCGTCTCTACTAAGAAATACAAAAAATAGCCGGGCGAGGTGGCAGCGCCTGTAGTCCCAGCTACTCGGGAGGCTGAGGCCGGAGAATGGCGTGAACCCGGGAGGCGGAGCTTGCAGTGAGCTGAGATCCGGCCACTGCACTCCAGCCTGGGCTACAGAGCGAGACTCCGTCTCAAAAAAAAAAAAAAAAAAAAAAAAAAAAAAAAAAAAAAAGAAACTAGAGAAAAATGGCCGGGCACACTGGCTCATGCCTGTAATCTCAGCACTTTGGGAGGCTGAGGCAGGCGGATCACGAGGTCAGGAGATCGAGACCATCCTGGCTAACACGATGAAATCCTGTCTCTACTAAAAATACAAAAAATTGCTGGGCGTGGTGGCGGGCACCTGTAGTCGCAGCTACTCAGGAGGCTGAGATAGGAGAATGGCATGAACCCAGGAGGCAGAACTTGCAATGAGCCAAGATCGCACCACTGCACTCCAGCCTGGGCAACAGAGTGAGACTCCATCTCAAAAAAAAAAAAAAAAAAAGAAACTAGAGGAAAAAAAGGAGATGGAGAGCTTTTAAATGTAAAGCATACAGAAGGACAAAAATAAAAATTGAAACAACTCAGTAAAACTGAAAATTGGAAACGAGAGAAAAATCAACAAAATCAAAGCTGATTCTTTGAAAAGATAAAGATAGAGGCAATATATTGATAACTGCCACAAACTGCCCAACCTAGTATAGGATTTCAAATGCATGCTCTTTCCAGTATCTCAGTGCCTTAGTTTCAGCAATGAGTAAGGGATTGAACAATTAAGAAGCCTGATTATGTAGGGGAAATGGGGTAAGAATATTATAGTGATGATTTCTTGGTACACAAGGTTGGTGGTAGAATATTAAGTAACCAGAGACTGGCAAGGGGAGTGCAGAGTAGGGATGCTGGAAATACATCATTCTACATTCTTCATTTACAAAACTCTTTTCACTTACAGAAATGATTCTGTCTTTAAACTATGACTGTTTTCTTGTCCACGGAAGCCACTGAGTTTATAGATCTTTGACTATTTCAGTTGACCCATGTATCTCTAATAACACTTATTTCACCAATGTCATCCTATTTTTGATGTCTACTAATTATTGTAATTCAACCAGGAGACGTGTAATTTGCTCTGAATCGATGTAAAATAACTGGTTGGTTGCAGTGGCTCACACCTGGAATCCCAGCACATTGGGAAGCTGAGGTGGGTGGATCACTTGAGATCAGGAGTTTGAGGCCAGCCTGGCCAACCTGGTGAAAGCCCGTCTCTACTAAAATTACAAAAATTGACCGGGTGCGGTGGCGCAAGTCTGTAACTCCAACTATTCCAGAGGCTAAGGCGTGAGAGTTGCTTGAACCCAGGAGAGGGGGGCTGCAGTGAGCTGAGACTGCACCACTGCACTCCAGCCTGGACAACAGAGCGAGCCTCCATCTCAAAAAAGCCAAAAACAAAAAACTTAAACTGAAGCGTTACAATAGCACCTGGAGCTTAAATTTATCCATTATAAGGCCAGCTGATCTTGGGTGTGAGTTCATGACCAAATCTACGTAATGTATTGATTAAATCTCATGCTTATAGAATTCTGCCTATGCTAATGTGTCATTTTTTGTATTTTTTTTTTAATTTTTTGAGATGATACCCAGGCTGGAGTGCAGTGGCGCGATTTCGACTCACTGCACCTTCTGCCTCCCGGGTTCAAGTGATTCTTCTGCCTCAGCCTACCGAGTAGCTGGGACTACAGGTGCATGCCACCAAGCCCGGCTAATTTTTTGAATTTTTAGTAGAGACGGGGTTTCACTGTGTTAGCCAGGATAGTCTCGAACTCCTGACCTGATCTGCCTGCCTCGGCCTCCCAAAGTGTTGGGATTACAGGCATGAGCCACCGCACCTGGCCTTAATGTATTTCATAATACATTGTAAATATCACAACATTATATTTCCCAATTTAAAAGGTTAAAAATACATAAGAGTGAATTGTTTTAAAACTATAATTCTAGGCCGGGCGCGGTGGCTCACGCCTGTAATCCCAGCACTTTGGGAGGCCGAGGCGGGCGGATCACAAGGTCAGGAGATCGAGACCACGGTGAAACCCCGTCTCTACTAAAAATACAAAAAATTAGCCGGGCGCGGTTGTGGGCGCCTGTAGTCCCAGCTACTCGGGAGGCTGAGGCAGGAGAATGGCGTGAACCCGGGAGGCGGAGCTTGCAGTGAGCCGAGATCGCACCACTGCACTCCAGCCTGGGCGACAGAGCGAGACTCCGTCTCAAAAAAACAAAACCAAAAAAAAAAAAACTATAATTCTAGGCCCTGATAAACTTCTGGTTAAATATCAGGATAGACTAAAGACATTTTCAGATACAAAGGTCTCAAAAACTTTATTTCTCATGCACCTTATTAGAAAACTACTTAAGGATGTGCTCCAATTAAACAAGAAACCAACTTCCAAATGGAAAAACATAGACAGGTAAAACAATCCAAGAGATGCCAAGAATATCTCCAAGATACCTGAGCAGCTGGCTTAGTGAACAAAGGTGCCTGCGTTGCAGATGAGAGGGCTCCTTGAGAGTATTCTGCAAGATGAAAATGGTGTAAAGCCACATGCCTTTAAATGAATTCAGAAAACTAGACAACTGCAGCAGACAGTTTGGGAATGAATGAATAAGAAGAACATGGAATACAAAGCATATTGAAGATTAGATAAGTATTAACTACAGGAAACAGTTATAGAAAAAGCAAAAAGGAAATCACTTGACAATACATGGCTCAGAAATGAATGGTATTGAAATAGTCAAAATAAATGTGAGAAAATATTCTAAAACAAAAGTGAGAAATTCTATTAGAAGAGGGCCACAAGGTGAAGCCTGTTCCAAATTCTTGTTTTCCAAAGTGGGACATCATATTTTAACACTTCAAACTGAAAAATCCAGAGGTATTACTGGAACGTGATTTAGTGACTATAAAAGCAAATACCAAAAGAGCTGAGGAGTTCAAAGTGGCTGCCTCTGAAAAACTAGCAAAAGTGGTTACAGAGCAATATTTGTAATTCAAATAAATTTTGTGAACAATAATTCAAACATTAAACTTAGATTTTTAAAAATTGTGCTTTTGGGCTGGGTGCAGTGGCTCATGTCTGTAATTCCAGCACTTTGGGAGGCCAGAATGGGTGGATCACCTGAGGTCAGGAGATCCAGACCAGCCTGGCCAACATGATGAAACCCCATCTCTACTAAAAATACAAAAATCAGCCGGGCATGGTGGCGGGCACCCGCAATCCCAGCTACTTGGGGTGGAGAGGGGGCGGTGCTGAGGCTCCAGAACTGCTTGAACCCAGGAGGCAGAGGTTGCAGTGAGACGAGATCATTCATGCCACTGCACTACAATGTGGGTGACAGAGTGAGGCTCTATCAAAAAAAAATCTATATAACACAGGAAGAGATACAGATGTCTTTACCTGCCCATGACACGACTATCTCTACGGAAAATCCAATGGAATCTAAACAAGAGCTACTAAAAATGAGTTTAGCAAGCTATAGGAAATAAGATTAATATTCAAAAATTAGTTTTCTATATACTAGTAATGAACAATTAGAATTGAAATAATCAACATAAAAAATTAATACTTAAGGATAAATCTGACAAAAGATGTTAAATACACATACACTAAAAACTAAATTCC
The DNA here is from genome assembly GCF_024542745.1 of Macaca thibetana thibetana. NCBI lineage: Eukaryota > Metazoa > Chordata > Mammalia > Primates > Cercopithecidae > Macaca > Macaca thibetana. Next base: position 24,885,070 of record NC_065582.1, on the reverse strand, counting down.
AGACAATTACATAAAAATGCATGGAATAGATTCACTGTCTCAGTTATGTCTACTAGCTGATGTCAGTTTTCTCCATATTAATCTAAAAAGATAAAACATAATCCCATCAAAAGCTCTAGTCTTTTTTGTTGACACAAGTTTTTCCAAATGTCATCCATCTGTGATCTATTGAAAGATGTTAATGCCTGAATTAACAGAATAAACCTAAGGAGGAAAACATGCAACTAAGTTAAGATGGATTCTGAGACTAGTGATCAGTTCCCAAAGTGAAGGACTGTAGCTGCACAGCACTAGAGGGTACTCTGTCCAGTGGGAACAGATTATCTACTGGTTGTGTGTGTGGCAGAGGAAGACGTAAGAGTGCCATCTTATTTTCTATAGGACTAAGGCAATACTGACAAAGGCACACAAAATAAAAAATAAAGTAAGTTGGCCGGGCGCGCGGTGGCTCAAGCCTGTAATCCCAGCACTTTGGGAGGCCGAGGCGGGTGGATCACGAGGTCAGGAGATCGAGACCATCCTGGCTAACATGGTGAAACCCTGTCTCTACTAAAAATACAAAAAACTAGCCGGGCGCAGTGGCGGGCGCCTGTAGTCCCAGCTACTCGGAGGCTGAGGCGGGAGAATGGCGTGAACCCGGGAGGCGGAGCTTGCAGTGAGCCGAGATCGCGCCACTGCACTCCAGCCTGGGTGACAGAGTGAGACTCCGTCTCAAAAAAAATAAATAAATAAAAATAAAGTAAGTTACTTAGAAATACGGAGGTAGGGCCGGGCGTGGTGACTCACACCTGTATTCCCAGCACTTTGAGAGGCCGAGGCGGGTGGATCACAAGGTCAGATCGAGACCATCCTGGCTAACATGGTGAAACCCCGTCTCTACTAAAAATACAAAAAAGTTAGCCGGGCATGGTGCCAGGCACCTGTAGTCCTAGCTACTCAGGAAGCTGAGGCAGGAGAATGGCGTGAACCCGGGAGGTGGAGCTCGCAATGAGCTCGCACTTCGGCCTGGCGAGAGAGTGAGTGAGACTGTCTCAAAAAAAAAAAAAAAACGGAGGTAGACAAATGCAAGGTGAAAGTGGCACTGGACATGGTGGTTCATGCCTGTAATCCCAGTGCTTTGAGAGGCTAAGGCAGGAGAATTGCTTGAGGTCAACACCACCCTGGGCAAAATAGAAAAATAAAAACTTTAATTAAAAAAAAAAAAGGTTCAAAGTAGCTACCTGGCTCAGCGCAGTGGCTCACACCTGTAATCCCAGCACTTTGGGAGGGCGAGGCAGGTGAATCACTGGAGGTCAGGAGTTCGACACTAGCCTGACCAACATGGTGAAACCCCGTCTCTATTAAAAATACAAAAATTAGCTGGGTGTGGTGGTACAAACCTATAATCCCAGCTACTTGGGAGGCTGAGGCAGGAGAATTGCTTGACCCTGGGAGACGAAGGCTGCAGTGAGCAGAGATCCCAGCCATTGCACTGGGGAACGAAAAAAGGAGAGGGGAGGGGAGAAGAGGAAAAAGAAAAGAAGAAAAAGAGGCTATATTTAAATAGCAGGTAGTCCAAGAGTAATGATGAATGCCTTGAATAAAGACTTAATCTTTCTTAAAAGTATATAATACAGAAAAAAATTATTGGGCTTTATTGGCAATTACAAAAGTAATATATTTTCTTACATAATACATTTATTCAGTAATAGATTTTTCAAGTATTTGACTGTAGACTTTCTAAACTACCTTGTCATTGACCCCATAATTTATCATAAAGTAGGTCCCATAATCACATTTTTTGGAAGTTGCTGAAACTGAGATAAAAAATGTTGTTTTTTTGTGGGAAAAACTGGACAAAATACAGAATGGCCAAAACTAGATTCACTGGCTCAGTTATGTCCAATAGGTGAAAGAAAATGAGTCTTCTACTAGTTCATTCAGAATCTGTTACTGTAGAAATTTTAAGAGGTCCTGAGTCAGTTCCAGTATAAAAATAAGGCCAAAGTGCTCCTGTAAAATCATCATTAAAAGTATAGAGAAGAGATCTATCATTCAAATTATAAAAGGAAACCTCATTCATTTCATAGTCTAAGAAAATGCCAATCTTACTAGGTGTTACTTTGGGCAGCAGAATAATTTCCTTATGGCCCAATACAATATAATTATTCTGACTAGATCGTCAAATTCCCCATAGTCCATCCTGTACTAAAATTGGTTGACTCTTCCTCCTTCTGGGAAGAGAGTCATTACAGACACCAAGAATCCATTCAGGCTTGTCTTTCACTTCTACTTCCCAGTACTGCCTGCCACAGCTATATCCCTTAGAACCCAGAACAGCTGGGAGGAGATAAAATCTTCTTGGGTTACGAGGTAAGTTTTGTGTTGTATTTCCATACCGCACAGTTTTTCTATCTTCTGAGACTATAAGTTTACGATGTGCTGTTTCAGGATCTAGAATTACATCTACTTGAAATCGCTTGATGATTTTGTTTAGGCCAGAATATTGTGGAGGCAGATGGTAACCATATTCTTTTAATTTGAATGAAAAAGGTTCAGGGAATTTTAAATTTTTATATCTGTGATAGATATCCTTAACATTAGCCAGTAATTCCAGTTCTGACTTCACATGTATGCTCTCTATCTCCTTTAGGAGATATTTTAATGAGGAGGTATAATCTGAAAATTTTGTTAGGCTTTCATTTAGTTGTGCTAAAATATCCATCTCTTCATCTTGTAATTGCCTAAGAACAGTCTCTTGCTGATTTTGCAGAAATAACCTAAGTTGCTCAAATTCAGACTTGACTTCTTCTGCCCTATGTTTTACCTGTTTCTTCAGTTCCAGTGATTTTCTGGTTTGCATAGTTATGACTTTTTCAATTAGTTCCACTCTCTCCTTCCACGGTGCATTATATTCCTCCAGTTTCTTCCTATGATACGAGGCAGCCTTCTTTATGGGCCAAACACAGTGATGCTGGTGATCAGTGGAGAAACTGCACCTTGGACATAAAAGCTCTAGGTCTTTCTGACAGAAGAAAGTCAAAAGCTGATTATGCTTCTTACACACATGCTTCTCTTCCTGCCTCTTCCTCTTGCTTCTTATCTGGAGTTGCTTAGCAAGTTCAGTCAAACTACCCAGCTGGGGATTGCTTACAAATTTCCTTTCTGGACAGCAAAAGTGGCAAAAGGGGCAGGGGAAACTATCATCTAGATCCTTCCAGGACATAATGATGCAGGAGAGACAGAAGTTATGCCCGCAGCTGATGGTCACTGGGTCTTTCAAGTAGTCCAGACAGATGGGACAGCTAGCCTCTGCTCGGAGGTCAGCCAGGGCCGCCACAAATTCCATTGAGCCTTGAACAAAGATAGTAGGTAAGATAATTCTTTTATTTTAGCAAGGTGTAGCTCTCTAGAGCTCACGACCCAGTACGCAGTGGATATCCTCCCCAGACCTTGAAATCTGGCCAGCTTTCAGTTTTACTGACTTGGCATGTTAATGGCAGCTTCTAGAAACTTGTTAAGCCCTCAGCTCCTTAGCTTCAGAGTCTACTGCCACGAACACTTCACAGCTTGCAGCCAATTGCATATTAGAACTTAATAGCTGTGCTGCTGCTCTTCCCACTGAATGAAATAAAGTCAAGTTTTCTTCAAGAAAGCAGACTCACATCCAAGACAGGGAATCCTTCCTATGAGTGAGAAAAGACACCACGTTTAAAATCTGATTCCATAATCACAAATGTATTAAACATTCACACAAGAATCATCAATGAATGCTAAAATCACTGGGTAGAAGTTCTTGGAAAAACAAGATATTAATACTGCAGAGATTCACCCCATACATTACTTATTTTTTTAAAAAAACTAAAAAATATGGGACAAACTTATGGGCTTCCTGATAGGATGCTATGGCAAGTATACAACATTGCCTGTATAATATTCTTTCCAAAAATATTGACCTTCAAGCTAACCATGAGAAAATTAATTCAGATTGTGGAGCATGCTTATAAGACAACTGGTATGCATTCTTCAAAAATATCAATGTCAGGAAAAACAAGCATAAAAAAAGGTTTCTAGATTTAAGGAGAGGAAACAAACATGAGAAATACAATGTGTGACCTCTGATTGCATCTGAGATCTTAAAATAAAAACAAAACAAAATAAAACAAAAAAATGCTGGCAACAGGCTGGGTATGGTGGCTCACTCCTGTAATCCCAGCACTTTGGGGGGCCAAGGCGCTCGGCTCCTTTAAGGCCAGGAGTTCAAGAGCATCCTGGCTAACATGGTGAAACCCCATCTCTACCAAAAACACAAAAAATTAGCTGGGCGGCCGGGCGTGGTGGCTCAAGCCTGTAATGCCAGCACTTTGGGAGGCCGAGGTGGGCGGATCACAAGGTCAGGAGATCGAGACCACAGTGAAACCCCGTCTCTACTAAAAATACAAAAAATTAGCCGGGCGCGGTGGCGGGCGCCTGTAGTCCCAGCTACTCAGGAGGAGGCTGAGGCAGGAGAATGGCGGGAACCCGGGAGGCGGAGCTTGCAGTGAGCCGAGATCGCGCCACTGCACTCCAGCCTGGGCAACAGCGTGCGTCTCAAAAAAAAAAAAAAAAAAATTAGCTGGGCATGGTGGCATGTGCCTGTAATCCCAGCTGCTTGGGAGGCTGAGGCAGGAGAACCACTGGAACCTGGGAGGCAGACATGGCAGGGAGCTGAGACTGCAGCATGGCACTCCAGCCTCGGTGACAGAGCGAAACTCTATCTCCCAAAAAAAAAAAAAAACAGTTGGGAACGAATAAATGTGAGATTCTTAGTATGGACTGTATATCACATACTGTCGTACCAGTGTTAAATTGAGCACAATAAAATTATCACAGTAAGAAGTAAAATGCCCTTGTTGTTAGGAGATATATATATTGAGGCACAGCAGGAAGCCATCTGGAAGCCTGAAGCTTTCCGAAGGTTTCCGAAGGTTCCCGAAGGTTCAACAATTTAAAAAAATGTATAGCCAAGTGCGGTGGCTCACGCCTGTAATCCCAGCACTTTGGGAGGCCAAGGCAGGCAGATTACCTGAGGTCAGGTGTTCTAGACCAGGCTGAACAACATGGAGAAATCCTGTCTCTACTTAAAATACAGAATTAGCTGGGTATGGTGGCACATGCCTGTAATCCCAGCTACTCAGGAGGCTGAGGCAGGAGAATCGCTTGAACCTGAGAGGAGGAGGTTGTGGTGAGCTGAGATCGCACCATCGCACTCCAGCCTGGGCAACAGTGAAACTCTGTCTCAAAAGAAAAAAAGAAGTGTGTATATATATATATTTTATATATATATATATATATGTATATGTATAAATAGAGAAAATATGAATGTAGCAAACAGTTAACAATGGGGGTGAATCCAGGGAAAAGGTATAAGGATGCATACCCTTTCAATCTTTCTGTAAGTTTGACACTTCAAAACAAGAGTGAGGCAGAACAACTTCCTGGCTTGCTTTCAAGACACCCACAGGTACCCGATTTTAAGCAAGTCAAATTCCTCCATCAAAGCTTGCAAGCCACCTAACCATCAATACAGTATTTTTTCCCCTTCACCCTCTTTCCCTAGACACTTCTCAACTCTTCTTCTTCTTCTCACTTTCCTCATAACCCAATGACAGTGAGAGTAATAGCATATGCATGGTTTTGACATGTGAAATTGGCTCTGTCTTGGTGACCTAGCAAGTTATTTTACTATACAGACATTCTTTTTAGACTAGCAGAATAGGAAAAAATGCAGTAGCCCTAGAAAGTCACCATGTATCAATTATTCCCAAACAAAGTTTTAACTCAGTATCCTAGGGCTGCACAAGCAAAAGCTATCACAACATGTTACAGGAGGCAGTATTTAACAATGTAAGCACTAACATTATTGAGAGGACACCAGATTTGAATCCTGGCTCAGTTATTTACTGTGTATCTTTAGAAAATCAATGTGTCTTTTTTTGAATTGCATTTCTTTGACCTGTAAAATGGGAAGTATAACAACCTCTTTTTGTTATGAGAATATCATGTAAATGGTAGTTAATTCTTGAGCAAAGGAGCTTTCTGTCAGATGTATGAGAATCTGGATCCAAGCAAGAGCCATGTATTGCATTTGCTTATTAGTTCTTTTAAATCTTTTTCAATCTAGAATAATGCACCCTAAATCCACCTTTGTCCTAGACTACCCCAAATTCAAGATTTGCCTATTGCTTTTTTTTTTTTTCTTTTTTTGGTGGAGCCTGTGGCCCAGGCTGGAGTGCAGTGGCACGATCTTGGTTCACTGCAGCCTCCACCTCCAGGGTTCAAGTGATTCTCCTGCCTCAGCCTCCTGAGTAGCTGGGACTACAGGCATGTGCCACCACACCCGGCTAATTTTTGTAACTTTAGTGGAGACAGGGTTTTGCCATGTTGTCCAGGCTGGTCTTGAACTCTGGACCCTGTGGTCGGCCCACCTCGGCCTCCCAAAGTGCTGGGATTACAGGCATGAGCTACCGCGCCCAACATGCCTATTGCTTCTTGATATCATTTAACTTGTCCCTCAGGCCTTCACTTTTCAAACGAATTAAATTTTGTTTCCCCTCATAACAATCTGTTTATAACTCCCCACAAGTCAGGACAGTTTTTCACCCTTAGCTCACCATTCAGAACCCTTCATATTTCATTATCTTCATCTGGCTACAGTCCCCCCAAAGTACTTAACGAAAACAAACAAACAAACATAGGTATCATGCTTTCCCGCTTCTGCAAAAACCACTTTCTGCTTAGATTACCCTACCCTCACTTCTTTCCTAGGACTAAGTTTTGGTCCTTCTAGAGACTCAGTCCAAGAGACATGTCCTCAAGGATAATTATATGTCAGGTACTATGCTAAGCATCTTCCATATAGTCACAGGTTCAATTAAACGATCAGAACAACTCCATAAGTTAGGAGCTATTATCCTCAATTAGAGCTGTAAAAGCCTAGAGCTGTAAAAGTGCCGTCTATGAGAATTTGAACATGCTTATCCAACATTACGCTAATTGGCATAACCACTGGCATGATACTCAATCACTAAGTTGTAGTGCTCCTTCTTTACGCTCTCACAGCATCCTATGCATCCCTCTATATATCAAATCAACTTACATTTTTCCTATTTGATATGTTCAGTAGCTCATATTTAATAATGCATCCCAAATATTTTAACAGGGAAAAATGGGCTTGCTGATCCAACACTACAATAGAGAAAACACATAAAATGCAAACTGAGAGCTAACAATACCTAATAGAATTGGGTTTTCATCCAATTCAAACAGTTAGCTGCACGTACTTGGTCAAGTTAATTTCTCTGAGTTTCACTTTTCAGAAAGTAGGAAATAATACTATTTCAGGTTTTAAGCATAAATGAATAAATTATGTAAGACACCTGTCATAGTCCTTGGCATTTAACACATGTACAATAAAAAGTATTATAGGACTATCTCAGAAAATCTCTCAAGAGGTCATACAAATTTAGCTGAATCCACAAACTTATATTATAGCGTATTATAGTTTATGTATTATATGTAATACATATATAGAGATACCTATATTTACTTACATATAAAGCATATCGGGCCAGGTGTGGTGGCTCACACCTGTAATCCCAGCACTTTGGGAGGCCAAGGCAGCGTATCACTTGAGGTCAGAAGTTCGAGAACCAGCCTGGCCAACGTGGTAAAACCTCATCTCTCCTGAAAATCTAAAACTTAGCTGGCAGTGGTGCACATGCCCATAATTCCACCTACTTGGAAGACTGAGGCAGAAGAATTGCTTGAACCCAGGAGGCAGAGGTTGCAGTGAGCAGAGATTGTGCCACTGCACTCCAGCCTGGGCAACAGAGCAAGGCTCCGTCTCTAAAAAGCAGCACATTGACATTTCACCTAAAAGCTGTCATGTCTTGTAAGGTTGCTAGTCCTGAAATGATTAGTATGGCAGTAACTTCCAAAGGCTCACTGTAGTAGTGGTATGCTTCAGAAAATTTTCCTATACTAATTTTGGAGTAAGACAAAAGTTTTAGAATTTTAAAATACATTCTTTATTTTAAATAGCCCTCCATATCAGGAAGTTCAGCATCCACTAACACAATTAACTTCAGATAGAACCGAAAATACATTATTCCTGGGATGCAGAACCTGCATCCACTGGTCTTGAGCATTCATGGATTTCAGTATCTTCAGGGTGCCCTGGAACCAATGCCCTGTGTATATCCAGGGATGAGAGTAACTTGTGAAAAATTCTAACACAACACTACAGAAAACATGGAATAATGGCCGGGAGTGGTGGCTTCAGGACTGTATTCCCAGAACTTTGGGAGGCCAAGCTGGGTGGATCGCTTGAGCCCAAGAGTTCAAGACCAGCCTGAGCAACATGGCAAAATCCCATCTCTACAAAAGGAAAAGAAAGAATAGGAAAAGAAAAAGAATACTGTCTCTTACAAACCACTCTTCCCACCTGCCCACACTAAATGTGGCTATGGTAACTCCCAATACTTGCTTAATACTTTCAAATGGGTATTGTAGAGCAGAACAAGAAAGTTAGAAAGTACATGGGAATGGAGTGAGGGTGCACAGGGTGCTCAGAGATTGGAAATATTGAGCCTGAAGAAGTTTTAAGAATCTTGCCCAGCTGGGTGTGGTAGCTCACACTTGTAATCCCAGCACTTTGGGAGGCCAAGGCGGGTGGATCACCTGAGGTCAGGTGTTCAAGTCCAGCCTGGACAACATGGTGAAACCCTGTCTCTACTAAAAATACAAAAATTAGCCGGGCATGGTGGCGCGCCTGTAGTCCCAGCTACTGGAGAGGCTGAGGCAGGAGAATGGCTCCAATCCCGGGGCAGAGGTTGCAGTGCGCTGAGATGGTGCCATTGCACTCCAGCCTGGGTGACAAGAGCAAAACTCCATCTTAAAAAAAAAAAAAAAAAAAAAGCCGGGCGCGGTTGCTCACGCCTGTAATCCCAGCACTTTGGGAGGCTGAGGCGGGCGGATCACAAGGTCAGGAGATCGAGACCATCGTGGCTAACACGGTGAAACCCCATCTCTACTAAAAAAAATACAAAAAATCAGCCGGGCGTGGTGGTGGGCGCCTGTAGTCCCAGCTACTCAGGAGGCTGAGGCAGGAGAATGGCGCGAACCTGGGAGGCGGAGCTTGCAGTGAGCTGAGATAGCGCCACTGTACTCCAGCCTGGGTGACACAGCAAGACTCCGTCAAAAAAAAAAAAAAAATCTTGCCCAATGTCACATAGTAAACTGCAAGACATCATTGGAAAAAATGGTAAAATCAGAAGAAAAAATATACTTTTAAGAAAACATGCACAAAAAAGGACTCTAGCACAGTGCAAAGGACACAAGAGGTACGCACTCCAGGTATCATTGTGCCCTCCTTTCCCCAAGCATACACACAAATCAGTCTTCTCTACTATTTAAAATCAGGACATTAAGTGAACACAACAGCTCTGCAGGCATGGTCACCACCCTAGTATAAACCACTTCTGCCTCTCTCCTAGATACACAATGGTGCCTCCAATTTCTTAAGTCTGTAGCTAAATTGACCTTTTCAAATACAAACATAATCCTTTCATATTCCAACTGAAAACATTCCACCGGTCTTTTATTACTTTATGGAAGCAGTTCTCATACCTTACCTTGCATTATAATCACCTGGAGGTCTTGGTAAGAGATTGCCTGGGCCACATCTCCAGTTTCTGATCCAGTAGGGCTGGTTTTTTCCTAAGTTCCCAGATGATGACGCTGGCCTGCGGACTGTACTTTGTGAACCTCTGCTTTAAGGAAAACAAAGCATAAAGATCCAATAAGATCTAGTCCAAGTTTTTTGCCTAGCTCCCCATCATGTCATATATCACAGTTATAATGTGATTTTACAGCTACTCTGCAATTCTTTACCTAACTGTAAAAACCCCTCATTAGGCAGCAAGCTTCTTGGTGGGAATGTGTCTCTAGCTTGTTTGAGGAATAAATAAAACCTGTGGTAGATTCCAAGCTCTCAGTTTCAACCATCATCATACTGGCTGATTGTTAACATGCCTGCACCTAAAGCGCCTCATCTACAAAGTTGAAATGATATTTCGTACCTGTAAGACCCTTGTGAGGATTAAAGGATGTTTACATAGTTCGAGGGTGCAGGCGATGTAGGCTGGTGGGTTCTCAGTTGGCAGCTACCACTTCGCTCCCTTAACTCCCCAAACCCCACTTCCAAACACGTACGTTAACTCTTTGAAGAAACATGGCCACTTCATAAACCCTAATTCAGATCATAACATTTAAAGCTTAACTGACGCAGGCCCACCACCCCCATTCTAACTCTACAATCTTGAATTTTTCACAAGAGCTACGCCAGAGACTAAGGAGATCCAGTCGTGGGCAGGCAGCGACCCGGAGGTTTAGGCAGAGCGACTGTTCAGGAAGCCCCTGCCCAGTTAAGCCTCCTGGCGAGGCCCTTCTGGGCCTTTCCTGTAGCCTTCCCAGCTCACCTGGAGCAGACGGATCAGTAACCCTGGCCAGAGGATGATCAGGACCCACCAGGCCCACGCGAAGAAGGCCTCAAGACAACCAACCCCGCCAAGTGCGCGACTTCCTGCCTGGGGCTCCGCCTGCGCGGTGGTTGGCGGTTCCCCCGGAAGTGGGCGGGAAGGGCCTGCGCATGCTCTGTGATCCTGGGGGCAGGGATCCTGTGAGAATTGAGAACTGGGTGTACCGTCTTCTGTGATCAGGGACCTGTTGACCCCGACTGGCATTTAATTCCCTTGGCTGTTTTTTCGGATTCTTGTCATTTTTTATTTATATGAGTAAACTTGAGGGTCCAAGTAAGACTGCAAGTTGGTTTTAAAAGCTTCACCAGCACAGCGTCCCCTCCCAGATGGTAAGGGAGTGGAGAGCTTTGCAGGGTCAACTGCTTCCCATAGCCTGGGGTCGCAGGGTGGAGTCGTTGAGAACTGGCTACCTTTGAAAGAGAGAGAAACAAACACCCTTTTGGATTAGTTTTTATCTCAGTGGGTGAGTGAGTGGATCTCTCCCACCCTATGGGATTGTGCTCCATCCTATGAACTCAGGTTCACCTGAGGAAGTAACATTTTAGGCGGAATTTGAGGGATGAGGAAGCATTCGTTGGATCAATTGCACGGTCAAAGTCTTCAAGACTGGAAGAAGAGCTAATGTGGAGCCTCTCAGCTTTAAAGAATTTAGTACAGACCGGGCATAGTGGCTCACTTTCAGAGGCAGAGGTGGGAGGATCGCTTGAGGACAGAAGTTCAGGACATAGCCAGGCCCTGCCTCTACAGAATATTTTAGAAATGATTTTTTTTTTTTTTTTAAATAAGAGACGGAGGCCGGGCGCGGTGGCTCACGCCTGTAATCCCAGCACTTTGGGAGGCCGAGGCGGGTGGATCACAAGGTCAGGAGATCGAGACCATCCTGGCTGACACTGTGAAACCCCGTCTCTACTAAAAATGCAAAAAATTAGCCGGGCGAGGCGGCGGGCGCCTGTAGTCCCAGCTACTCGGGAGGCTGAGGCAGGAGAATGGCGTGAACCCGGGAGGCGGAGCTTGCAGTGAGCCGAGATCGCGCCACTGCACTCCAGCCTGGGCGACTAAGCGAGACTCTGTCTCAAAAAAAAAAAAAATAATAAGAGACGGAATCTCTCTCTTTCGCCCAGGCTGGAGTGCAGTGGCGCGATCTCGGCTCTCTGCAACCCATGGGAAATTTGGGAACATTAATGAGCTGATGCACAGAGCGAACTTAACACATTGCCCCGGTGAAGCAATGGGTAGTGTGTGTGTCTCAGCTGTCAGGGGTCACCTGGACCCCGTGTGAGTCCTCGCCTCCAGAAGGGGTCTCCACATACCCTACAGTATTTTTGGCTTTATTAGTTGGTTGTGGGAGGTAACAGCAGGCCATGTTGTCATTCAGTGCAGTAATACTTTCTGTAGGGGGAGCAGGATCAGGAGGGATTTTCAGGGAGCAAGGCCACTCACTGGCCTAGCCTGAGCTACTCACCTGCCCATGGAACTGTGATTTCGTGGGGTCCAGGTCCTCCCTACTTAAGAGTCATGACAGAATGGAAGTGTCGAGTGGTGGGGAAGTGAGCTGGCTGGCCGCCCCTGCTTCTCTGCACCAGACAGGCCTCCTCCAGGGTCCTTTCCACCCACTTGCCTCAACCTTCTCACCTCACCACAGGGACTTTTCCCAGCCTCACAGACTGGGTTCAGGGACTCTCTCTGGCAGGATTTCCCCTCCTATCTACTTTTTTGTTTTAGTATTGACTAATCAATAGTCATTTTCAATGACCACTAGTTAGTAATGTACTTCTTACTTGTAGAGTGGTTTACGATTTTCTTAGTTTCTATAAGAGAAGTGTTAAAGTGAACTTAATATGGCCTGAGAAAGACTTCATACATCCACATTTGAGTCCTTGTGGATGATCTGCAACATAGCTTAATAAGTAGAGAGGATTGCCGGGCGCGGTGGCTCACGCCTGTAATCCCAGCACTTTGGGAGGCCGAGGCGGGCGGATCACAAGGTCAGGAGATCGAGACCACGGTGAAACCCCGTCTCTACTAAAAATACAAAAAATTAGCCGGGCGCGGTTGTGGGCGCCTGTAGTCCCAGCTACTCGGGAGGCTGAGGCAGGAGAATGGCGTGAACCCGGGAGGCGGAGCTTGCAGTGAGCCGAGATCGCGCCACTGCACTCCAGCCTGGGCGACAGAGCGAGACTCCGTCTCAAAAAAAAAATAAAAAAAAAAAAAAAAAAAAAAAAAAGAAGAAGTAGAGAGGATTGAAAACGCAACTTAGGAGTATGCACCTGTAACAATAGCTGAGTCTTGGTGAATCCCAGCAGCCACACTTCAACCACTTATACACTGCTGAGCATTCAAACTGTGTTCCAAATAAGGCAAATGCCAAGTGGTAACCAAGCCAGTTGTTTCTGTACTTCCGATTTCTGTACATCACTTCGTTTTTTTGTCTACAAATCTTCTTCTACCATGTGGCTGTGCTGGAGTCTCATTGAATCTGCTGTGATTCTGGGGGCTGCTGACCAATTCAAGAATCATTCATTGCTCATTTATACTCCTTTAAATTTAATTTGGCTGAAGTTTTTCTTTTAACAGAAGTAACATAACTCAGTGTTAGAAGTGCGGGATTTGAGTCCATTGCCCATGTTCAAATCCAGCTCCACCATTTTCTAACTGTGGGCCTTTGGGCATAAAATAAAAGAGAGTAAATTAATATTCTGGTGTGTAGTCATTTTTCAGTTCCCATTATTTTTAATGTATTTGATGTCACATTGCCTGGGAGGTTATTTGGGTATATCTATTTCTGTACTATACTTTTCCAATGATATATAAACAAAGCTTTTGTGATCTTTTCATTTGTTTTTATTTTTGTTTACTGACACAAGCTTAGGGGAAACAACTCGTGTGTTTATAACTCAAATAGTTATGCTTAACTAAATGTGACTTGTACAAACTGAATCATAAATGTTAGGAAAAGTTGGCCGGGCGCGGTGGCTCAAGCCTGTAATCCCAGCACTTTGGGAGGCCGAGGCGGGCGGATCACAAGGTCAGGAGATCGAGACCACAGTGAAACCCCGTCTCTACTAAAAATACAAAAAATTAGCCGGGCGCGGTGGCGGGCGCCTGTAGTCCCAGCTACTCAGGAGGCTGAGGCAGGAGAATGGCGTGAACCCGGGAGGCGGAGCTTGCAGTGAGCCGAGATCGCGCCACTGCACTCCAGCCTGGGCAACAGCGTGAGACTCCGTCTCAAAAAAAAATAAAAAATAAATGTTAGGAAAAGTTAAAATATTACAAGTAAACCAAAAATATTTGTAATTTTTCAGCATTTGGTCAAGGCTTTTAAAACAATATTAGCTCTGAAAAGTAAAAAAGGTCTAAACTTGTAATTTTTAAGAACTGTTTCTTTTCTCTTTTTCCTTCCTTTTTTCTGTAGCTACATCTAAGATAAACTTCAAATGTAACAGAAAACCAAGGTTTTTTTGGTTAAGACTCTTTTCACTGATGGGATTGGGAATAATTGCTGTTCTCTATACTGGAACTTTTGGAGTTCTGTTCTTAGAGTGTCTCGGCTTCTTCTTTAAATTATGTAGACTTTTGTTTAATTAAAAGTAATCATTCCACTTATTAGAAAAGAAGGAGAAGAAAGAGCAAATGAGGAAGAAAGGACTACCAATCCCCCAAAGTGGTTTCCCAATAACTCTGTGGGATTGAATGTTATTTTGCTCATCTGAAATGAGCAAATGAAACCAAAATTGCAAAATGGCAACTTAGACAGTGAAAAATATCTGACCTAAACAACTCCATCTTGCTTCTAACCTTCAAGCTGTCCTTATTTATTTCTGGGCATAAACTGAACTAACTTTGGGAGGAACTTTATCATTTGTAGATTAAAACAAACACAATAGCAGCCCTTTTCCAAAACAAACCTCCTTCTTGCCTTTGGACTAGACTGCCTGTGTAAAACTAATAAATTATTAGTTTTCTAATCACAAGATTAGAAATTATGGTTTAGGACTCAGGCAGCTGCAGGCTACAAGATTCTGACCCTCCCTTAATTGTTTTTTTTTTTTTTTTTTTTTTTTTTTTTTGAGACGGAGTCTTGCTCTGTAGCCCGGGCTGGAGTGCAGTGGCCGGATCTCAGCTCACTGCAAGCTCCGCCTCCGGGGTTTACGCCATTCTCCTGCCTCAGCCTCCGGAGTAGCTGGGACTACAGGCGCCCGCCACCTCGCCCGGCTAGTTTTTTGTATTTTTAGTAGAGACGGGGTTTCACGGTGTTAGCCAGGATGGTCTCGATCTCCTGACCTCGTGATCCGCCCGTCTCAGCCTCCCAAAGTGCTGGGATTACAGGCTTGAGCCACCGCGCCCGGCCTAATTGTTTCTAGGATCAGTGCTTGCGATTATTTTGCAGATGCTGCACTTGATGGATCAGCTGGCATCACTCAGATCAACAGACTGACTCATCTGATCTTGTGTCCCCCACCCAGAAACTGACTCAGTGCAAGAAGACAGCTTTAACTCCCTATGATTTCATATCTGACCTGATCAATCAGCATTCCTGGCTCACTGGCTTTCCCTAATCTTTAAAACTCTGATCCCTGAGAGTTGCCCTTTAAAAGTCTGCCCTTTAAAACTCTGATCCCTGAGTGCTCTGGGAGACCTATTTAAGAAATAATAAAACTCTGGTCTCCTGCACAGCCAGCTCTGTGTGAATTATTCTTTCTCTATTGCAATTCCTCCGTCTTGATAAACTGGCTCTATCTAGGCAGCTACCAAGGTGAACTCATTGGGTTGTTACAGGAACAGGAACTTGGAAAACAAAAGTGGCCAGGCATGGTGGCTCAAGAGATCTTCTCACCTCAACCTTACAAAGTGCTGAAATTACTGGCATGATCCACCACACCCAGCCCAACTATTTTTTAATTTTTTTTTTACAGACAGGGTTTCTCTAAGTTGAATAGGCTGGTCTCAAACTCCTAGACTCAAGCAATTCTACTTGCTTCAGCCTCACAAAGTGCTAAAATTACAGGCGTGAGCCACCATGCCCATCCTGTACTAAATTCTTTAGAGTTAAGAAGCTCCACATTGGCTCTTTTTTCAGCCTTGAAGAGTTTTGCCATCAAATTTGTCCAGCTAAGGCATCTTCATCCCTCACATTCCACCTGAAATGTCACTTCCCCAGGAAAGACCTTGCTGAACCTAAATTGGTAGGGTGGGACACAATCCCTCAGGGTGGGACACAATCCCTCAGGGTGGGAGAGACCCACCCACTCACCCACTGAGATAAAAACTAATCCAAAAAGGTATTTGTTTCTCTTTCAAAGGTAGCCAGTTCTCCACGACTCCACCCTGCAACCCCGGGCTATGGGAAGCAGCTGACCTTGTGAAGCTCTCCCCTCCCTCACCATCTGGGAGGGGACGCTGTGCTCGTGAAGCTTTTAAAACCAACTTGCAGCCTTATTTTGACCCTCAAGTTGCTCATAAAATTTTTTTTTAGCCGGGCGCGGTGGCTCAAGCCTGTAATCCCAGCACTTTGGGAGGCCGAGGCGGGCGGATCACGAGGTCAGGAGATCGAGACCATCCTGGCTGACACGGTGAAACCCCGTCTCTACTAAAAAATACAAAAAACTAGCCGGGCGAGGTGGCGGGCGCCTGTAGTCCCAGCTACTGGGGAGGCTGAGGCAGGAGAATGGCGTGAACCCGGGAGGCGGAGCTTGCAGTGAGCTGAGATCCGGCCACTGCACTCCAGCCTGGGCGGCAGAGCGAGACTCTGTCTCAAAAAAAAAAAAAAAAAAAAAAAAAAAAAAAAAATTTTTTTTAAATTGTATGAATCTGAAAAGATAACCAGGGAAATTAAATGTTAGTTGGAGCCAACACGAGCCTGATTACGGAAGAGACTGCCCCAGCACTCCTCAAAATCTTCACACTCTCCCTGCACCCAGGACACTGAACATGCACAGGCCCTTCCCTCCCTTTTTCCATTTCCACTGGAACCGCCAACCACGGAGCAGGCTGAGCCCCAGGCAAAAAGCTGAGAACTTTGCAAAGGTCTTGTGAAACATTCAGACTCCTGGTCCCAGAATTGTACAGTTAGAATAGGTGTGGTGGGCCTGCAAAAAGTAAGCTTTCAAGATTATAATCTGAATTAGGGTTTATGAAATGGTATGTTATCTTCAAAGAATTACTATGTGTGTTTGGGAGTGGGGGCAGGGAGTGAAGGGAGTGAAGTGGTAGCTGTCATTTGAGAACCCACCACCCTACATCACCTGCATCCTCCAATCCATGGAAGCATCCTTTAATGTTCACAAAAATCTTTAAGGTATGGATTATTATTTCAAATGTGTAGATGAGGCAGTTTAGGTGTAGGCATGTTAAGAATCATCCAGAAGGGCCATGGTTGAAGCTGAGTGCTTCAAATCTTCCACAGGTTTTATTTATTCCCCAAATAAGTTTGAGACATATTTCCACCAAGAAGCTGATAGTGCCATGGGGGATTTGGATACGTTAGGTGAAGAATTGCAAAATTAGTTGTAAAATCAAATCTCAACTATGATATTCAACATAATGGGAATCTAGGCAAAGAAACTTGGAGTAGTTTGTGGATTTTTTTTTTCATTTTGAGACAGGGTCTCACTTTGTCACTCAAACTGAAGAGCAGTGGTGCCATCATAGCTCACTGCACCCTGGCACTCCTAGGCTCAAGCAATCCTCCTGCCTCAGCCTCCAGAGTAGCATGCACCACCACACCTGTATATTTTTTCTTATTTTTGTAGAGGGGAGGATCTGGCTATGGTGCCCAGGCTAGTCTTAAACTCCTGGCCTAAAGTGATTCTTCTTCCCTGACCTTACAAAGTGCTGGGATAGCAGACTTGAGCCACCATGCCCAGCTATGGACTAGAATTTTTTTCAGCCTCCCAAAGTGCTGGGATTACAGGCTTGAGCCACCGCGCCCGGCCGATTTTTTTAATAATAGGAGTTTGGTGTGGCACAGATTCAAGATATTGCAAAGACTTTTTTTGTTTCTCTTGTTTCTGCTGACTGTAATGATAGATATTCTGTTTATAGAGAGCACCTTTGACAAAATTAAAGGGACCACAAGTAAATTGGCATAAAGCTTTTTCAAAGAAGTATAATTCTTCAATTCCCATATGATAAAAAAAGAACTTCCTCATTGAAGATTTAAGAGTAAAAAGTGAACCGTACATGTTTATGTGTATATATATATATATATATAGTTAACATAATACCATAAGAAAAATTTTAATTTTAATTAAGTATTTATAGGTAATATATACATATCATGTGAAATATTTATATATAATATATACATATGCTATTATAATACAATAAAAATGTTTATAATTATATGAAATTTTAAATATATATTAAAATATGTTTCTAAAGTACATAAGTATTGCTAAAAATTAAAATACATGAGCCAGCAAGGTTCTTTCCCATGTGGCTACCCCCAGCTTAGGTCCTGCTGAAGGCTCCATGCCTTTCACTGAGTCTCCCTCACCTGTACCCCTAAGGTGATTCTCACTGAGATATTCTGTTCCCAGCAGAGGCTCAGAGATGCCTTGTGTGCACCAGTGAGGGGTTCACTGAGGATTGTGAGCTCCTTATGTCCTTGCAGAACAGATTCGTGGTCCTCCATCCAGGGCAGGAGCACAACACAATCCATCTTTTCTTTTTCTGTTTTGAGTCAGTCTCGCTCTGTCACTCGGGCTGGTCTTGAACTCAGGGCCTCAAGCGATCCTCTCCATTCGATCTTCCAAAGTGCTGGGATTACAGGCTTGAACCACCCGCCCAGCCTTTGGTTTAATGTTATGGTGGAGTCTGGCCCCATTCAGCCTTAAGCTTTTGGAGTTTCCTTTCCTTCGTACCATTGGTCAGACTCCAGATGCAGTCAGTGTCCTCCTGACTACAGCCTTTATCATCCTCTCTGATTGCATCTTCTGCACTAAGATGTGAAGATTTGAAGATTTCACTTGTCCCCTGTTCCTACTTCCCACTCTTCCATCAAATCTCAGACTTCATCACAGGAGGGTATTTTTCTGGGAAGGTAGCCCTAAGTTTTTTTATTTACTTATTTATTTTATTTTATTGCTTTATTTTTTTGAGATTGAGTCCCACTCTGTTGCCCAGGTTGGAGTACAGTGGCCCAATCTCGGCTCACTGCAACCTCCGCCTCCCCAGTCCAAGTGATTCTCCTGCCTCAGCCTCTCGAGTAGCTGGGATTACAGGGATGCACCACCATGCTCGGCTAATTTTTTGTATTTTTAGTAGAGATGGGGTTTCGCCACGTTGGCCAGGCTTGTCTCGAACTCCCGACCTCAGGTGATCCGCGAGTCTTGGCCTCCCAAAGTGTTTGGATTACAGGCGTGAACCACCAAGCCTGGCCAAGTAGCCCTAAATTTTAAACAGAAAAGTGCGCCGGCCGGGCGCGGTGGCTCACGCCTGTAATCCCAGCACTTTGGGAGGCCGAGGCAGGCGGATCACGACGTCAGAAGATGGAGACCATCCTGGCTAACACGGTGAAACCCCGTCTCTACTAAAAAATAGAAAAAATTAGCCAGGCGCGGTGGTGGGCGCCTGTAGTGCCAGCTACTCGGGAGGCTGAGGCAGGAGAATGGCGTAAACCCGGGAGGCGGAGCTTGTAGTGAGCTGAGATCGCGCCACTGCACTGCAGCCTGGGTGACAGAGCGAGACTCCGTCTCGAAAAAAAAAAAAAAATGCTATGCCAATTCTATGATTTCTTCTGCAAATATTAGCCTCTTTCAGTGTCTTATTTACCAAGTTATAAGACTTAAGAGGCTCCTCACAATTACTCATCCTTCAGCCTTGAAGATTTTACCCTCAAGTTCGTCCAACAAACTCATAATCGTCCCTTAAAATCTACTTTAAACATCAATTCCTCAGGAGACACCTTGGTGAGTCTGAGTTGGTAGGGTGGGACCTAATTTCCAGGGTGGTAACTACGCAGCCTCTCAACCGGAGACGTAAACTGATCCAAAGAGCTGATTATTCCCCTTGCACGTTAAAACTAACCACCCTGGCCGGGCGTGGTGGCTCACAGCGAGGCAGGCGGATCGCTTGAGCCCATGAGTCCGAGACCAGCCGGGGCAACATGGCGAAACCCAGCCTCCACCAAAAAAATACAAAAATCAGCCGGGCGTGGTGGCGCGCGCCTGTAAGGTAGGAGGATCGCTTGAGCCTGGATGGTCGAGACTATAGTGAGCCAAGACCGCACCAGACCCTGTCTCAAAAAAAAAAAAAAGTTGCTCATAGGAATGAAAAATCTGAAAAGATGGCCATTGTGATTTAAATGACCCGCTGACAGGGCCCCCACGACGGAGGGAGCCGCCCCAGGCTCTCCTCACACTCTTCCCACTCTCCCTGCACCCTGGGGCATTGAGCATGCTCAGGCCCTTCCCGCCCACTTCCGGTGGAGCAGCCAACCACCGCGCCGGTCAATTGTGCGCCCGAAACTCGAAAACCAAGTCTCCCAGGGTTGTGTGGGGGTTCGGCTCTGCGTCCCGCGGGCTTCCACGGGTCCTGCACGGCATCAGGCCTGAACCGCCGGTCCAGCTGCTCCAGGTAAGCTGGGAGGGCCGCAGGAAAGGCGCAGTAGGGCCTGGCGGGAGGCCTCCTTAACTGGGCAGGGGCTTCCTGAGTATCAGCTGTGCCCACACCTGGGGGTCGCGACCTGTCCACGACTGAGCTCAGGCTGTGGATCCTTTTTTTGTTGTTTTTGAGACGGAGTCTTGCTCAGTCGCCCAGGCTGGAGTGCAGTGGCGCGATCGCGGCTCACTGCAACCTCCACCTTCCGGATTCAAGCGATTCTCCTGTCTCAGCCTCCTGAGTAGCTAGGATTACAGGCGCTCTCTACCACACCCGGCTAATTTTTGTATTTTTAGTACAGACAGGGTCTCTCCATGTTGGCCAGGCTGGTGTCGAACTTCCGACTTCAGGTGATCCACCCGCTTCGGCCTTCCAAAGTGCTGGGATTACAGGCGTGAGCCACCGTTTTCTGTTTTAGCCGCGGAGGTGGTGGGACCCCGATGATTGAACTTTGATGAAGATTCTGATCTGAACACCAGTTTGGGAAGTGGCCACGTGATCTCCAAAAATTATAGTGGGGGCGTTAAGGAAGGATCTACCACCCTACAGCGCCAGCACTTCTCTGGCGGATTTCGTCTCCTTCCGTCCTCACAAGGATCTGGCTGTTAGGAAACTGCTACGGATGAGAAAGTTTAGGCTCACTTAACGTTTCGTATCATCTAAAGTAATAGAGGTTGAATCTGGAGAGCTGGGAATCTCCCACAGGTTTGATTCATTTGATTCATTTTGATTCAATTTGATTCATTGATCCCGCACTGTGGACTAGCACAAGAATCAGAGTAGGAGCCAGGCGCGGTGGTTCACACCTGTAACCCCCAACATGAGGAGGCCGATGCGGTAGGATCACTTGAATCCAGGAGTTCTAGCTCACGCTGGTGCCTGGGCAACATAGTGAGACCCCCGTCTCTACAAAAAAAAAAAAAAAAATCTGGGCATGGTGGGGCGTGCCTGTGGTCCCAGCTTCTCGGGAGGCTGAGGTGCAAGGATCGCTTGAGCCCAGAGGCAGAGGTTGCAGTGAATGGAGATCGCGCCACTGCACTCCAGCCTTGGCAACTGAGTGAGATCCTGTCTCAAAAAATAAAATGAATTAGGTAGTAGAGGTTGAATTTTTTCTTTTTTAATGTGACAAGATCTCAAGCAGTAAAGGTTGAATTTTGAGAGTAGGGAATCTACCACAGGTTTGATTTATTAGCCTAATAATTATTGAACACACACCGAACACCAGCATAAGAATCTGAGTTGGTAATTCAGTTTTGAGGAAAACAAGGAAGAATTCAGACCTCGAACTGAACTCTCCAGTGTCCTTAACCAAAGGTTGACAAAAATAAATATAAAAATATCAACTACAGTCTGCTGTATGATCGGATATGTGGAGCCAGGAAAAGAGTAAAGTCCAGATGTTGGTGAGTCTTGTAATACTTAAGAGTAAGAAAAGCCATTCCATTGGAAATCGGAAGGTTATAGGGTTGGATTTGTGTTTGGAAGCTATAGAGTTATGGAATTGACTGAGAAGACAGAGCATGTCAAAAATAAAGCCAGACACTGGGTAGTCATAAGGACAGATTTTAATCAGTAATGTACTATTGCAATAGGGAGAAGAATTCAGCATGAACAGAACTCAACTGTGATTTGTACAGAGGTAACCAAGTGTTTCAAAGGGGAACTGGGGAATGAAGGTAGTGAGTAGGGGCTCAGTAGAGTCAGGGAAGTGAAAAATTACAAAAAGTGGGAAAGGGGTGGTTGGGTCACGTGAAACACACCCGGGTTTGCTCACTGGCACTTAAGGAAGTCAAGCCCCAACTCTCCCATAGATGCTGGGAGACAGGGGCCCTGTCTTCAGGTATCAAAAGATAGTTACTATAGTAGGCTAATGTTTATAGCTCGGACTGGGAAGGGTGGCTTACAATGCTGTTCTTTATAAACTTCATTGCCTGAGTCTGGAAGATGGGTTGGGGGAAGCTGGAGTGTGTGGGGAAGGACAGACCATTGAGTTCCCGCATCTATGCAGGAATGTTCCCTGCACTTTTTTATTTTAAATGAAATACACTTTTTAAAAAAAAAAAAAAAAGACGGATTCTCACTCTGTCGCCCAAGACAGAGTGCAGTGGCGTGATCTTGGCTCACTGCAACTACCACCTCCTGGGTTCAAGCAATTCTCCTGCCTCAGCTTCCCGAGGAGCTGGGATTACAGGTGCATGCCACTACACCTGGCTAATTTTTGTATTCTTAGTAGAGACAGGGTTTCACCATGTTGGTCAGGCTGGTCTTGAACTCCTGACCTCATGATCCACCCCCCCCTCGGCCTCCCAAAGTTCTAGGATTACAGGCATGAGCCACTGCACCCGTCCATGAAATATCCTTTTTTATAGCAATGTGGTTCTTTCTTATAATTTAAAAAATTCCAGTCATATTTTGCAACGTATTGGCTGTACAGCTTTGTTCAGAATGCTTAAAACTGCCTCTTCAAATTTACCCAACCCCAAAGCATCCATTAAACATGGTGTGTTGAAATAAGGATTAGGAGCCTATGCAATGACATTGTTATTTATGAAAATGTTAAACTGGAAGGTGGGAAGAGTTAAAGGACACATTATTTTATTTTAATTTCTTATTATTGAAAAATATTATAATTTTTAAGATGTAATAATACCTTACCGTCCCTTCAAAATTGGAATGTACATGATACTTTTGGCCCAACTACTGCTATAAGCAGTTAACACCTTTTCTAATTAGGAAAAATGAGAGATACAGTAGTTTTAGACCTAAATAACACTATAATATATATACTACAACAGTTAATGACATAAATGGAGGCAGTTTGACTAGATTTCTAAATGTTCTTTTCACTGGGAAATTTTATAAGATTTTGTAATAATACTTGTGTTAGTATCCCCAAGACCAACCCCGGGTTTGGTGATTTGCTAAAATGACCTCAGGACTCAGCATAGTATTATTTGAGGTTATAACCTAATTATTTTGAGATGACATCTCGCTCTGTCATCCAGATTGGAGTACAACTGCATAGTCATGACTCACTGAAGCCTTGAATTCCTGGGCTCAAGACAGCCTCTCACCCCAGCCTTCCGAGTGCCGGGACTATAGGCACATGCCATCATGCCTGGCTGATTTTTATAAAATTTTGTAGAGATGAGGTCTTGCTCTGTTGCCCAGACTGGTCTTGAATGTCTGGCCTCAATTGATCCTCTTGCCTCAGCCTCCCAAAGTGCTGGGATTACAGATGGGAACCACCATGCCTGGCCAACAATTATGGTTTATTATAGTGAAAGGATACAAAGCAAAACCAGCAAAGGAAAAGGGTGTGTGGGATGAAGTCTGGAAGAAACAGAGCATAAGCTTCCAAGAGTCGTCTCTACGTGATGTCACACAGGACCTGCTTAATTTCTCTGGAGACAAAGTGATAAATGAGTGAACTGTTGTCTACCAAGGATACTCATTAAAGATTTGTCTTTCCAGAATTTTCTTTTTTTTTTTTTTTTTTGAGGCGGAGTCTGGCTCTCTTGCCCAGGCTGGAGTGCAGTGGCCGGATCTCAGCTCACTGCAAGCTCCGCCTCCCGGGTTCACGCCATTTTCCTGCCTCAGCCTCCCGAGTAGCTGGGACTACAGGCGCCCGCCACTTCGCCCGGCTAGTTTTTTGTATTTTTTAGTAGAGACGGGGTTTCATTGTGTTAGCCAGGATGGTCTCGATCTCCTGACCTCGTGATCCGCCCGTCTCGGCCTCCCAAAGTGCTGGGATTACAGGCTTGAGCCACCGCGCCCGGCCGTCTTTCCAGAATTTTCACTGAGAAGAGATCATGCAGGCTTTTCCACCTAGCTTATATCAAAATTCTAGTTTCTCAGAAGGAAAGCAGCTATTCATCATAAACCTCATTGTTTGTATAAACACTGTAGGTGTAGGTGTAGTAAGCCATTCTTTTTTCTTTTTCTTCTTTTTTTTTTTTTAGACAGAGTTTTGCTCCTGTTGCCCAGACCGGAGTGCAATGGTGCGATCTCGGCTCACTGCAACTTCCACCTCCTGGGTTCAAGTGATTCTCCTGCCTCAGCCTCCCTAGTAGCTGGGAGTACAGGCATGCACAACCACACCCGGCTAGTTTTTGTATTTTTAGTAGAGACGGGTTTTCATCACGTTGTTCAGGCTGGTCTTGAACTCCTGACCTCAGGTGATCTGCCCGTCTTGGCCTCCCAAAGTGCTGGGATTACGCTAATAGTGAGCCATTCTTACAAGGGAATGGCAGGACCCATTTCCTCATAAGTTCCTTATAAATTCTGGAAATCAAAGTTGTCAGGCATGAGCCAAGTAGCAGCCTTGCAAGCAGCCTTCTAAGGGTGGCAGCCTTAGGCCTGCCGTGCTCGTTCTTCTGCACAATGCCACTCGGTGAGCATCTGTTCTGGGTCAGGCACTGTACTATCCTTACACGGTTTTTTCATTTAATGCTTTCAGCTTTCTGAAATAGAAACAGACTCAGAGAAATTAAGTTAGTTGATCAATGACATACAGATCTAGGTAAGTGAATGTTGGAGTGAAACACCCATCCCATTAGAGACTGCTACCTAATAATTTGTGTGATATCTGTTTACATCATCTTAAGAGTTTTTTTTTAAAAAAGTTTAAAAATCTTAATTTTCCCATCGTTAGACTATTTGATATAGTAACAATTTGTGGATATCCATCTGGGAGGGTTAAACAGAATGCTATATGAAGCACTTTAATAAAGGTTTTCAAGGCTATGCACTAATGTGAATATGAAAAAAAGATGATGTGCTTAGGCCGGGCGTGGTGGCTCACATCTGTAGAGACTTTCTCATCTGTCTCACTTTGAGAGACTGAGGCAGGCAGATCACTTGAGGTCAGGAGTTCAAGACCAGCCTGGCCAACATGGCGAAACCCCGTCTCTACTAAAAATACAAAAATTAGCCGGGCATGGTGGCAGGCACCTGTAATCCCAGGTACTGAGGAGGCTAAGGCAGGGGAATTGCTTGAACCTGGGAGGCAGAGGTTGCAGTGAGCTGAGATCATGCTATTGCACTCCAGCCTGGGAGACAACAGTGAAACTCTGTCTCAAAAAAAAAAGAGAGAGAGAGAGACCGGGCACGGTGGCTCACGCCTGTAATCCCAGTTCCCAGCACTTTGGGAGGCTGAAGTGGGCGGATCACAAGGTCAGGAGATCGAGACCACGGTGAAACCCCGTCTCTACTAAAAATACAAAAAATTAGCCGGGCGCGGTTGTGGGCGCCTGTAGTCCCAGCTACTCGGGAGGCTGAGGCAGGAGAATGGCATGAACCCGGGAGGCGGAGCTTGCAGTGAGCCGAGATCGCGCCACTGCACTCCAGCCTGGGCTGGGCGACAGAGCGAGACTCCGTCTCAAAAAAAAAAAAAAAAAAAAAAAAAAGAGAGAGAGAGACCGGGCACGGTGGCTCACGCCTGTAATCCCAGTTCCCAGCACTTTGGGAGGCTGAAGTGGGTGGATCACCTGAGGTCAGGAGTTCGAGATCAGCCTGGCCAATATGGTGAGACCCATCTCTACTAAAAATACAAAAATTAGCTGGGCATGGTGGTGTGTGCCTGTAGTCCCAGCTACTTGAGGCTGAGGCAGGAGAATTGCTTGAACCCAGGAGGCAGAGGTTGCAGTGAGCCGAGACTGCGCCATTGCACTCCAGCCTGGGCAACGAGAGCAAAACTCTGTCTCACAAAAAAACAAAACAAAACAAAACAAAAAAAAAAAACAGTGTGCTTAGTGATTTAGTATCACACCAGTAGTCACATCAGTTAGTATTAGGACTTTGGATAAGCCTATCAAATCATTATACTTTTTTTGTTTGTTTTGCTAAGTCTCGCTCTGTTCCCAGGGCTGGAGTGCAGTGGCAGTATCTTGGCTCACTGCAACCTCTGCCTCCTGGGTTCAAGCAATTCTCCTGCCTCAGTCTCCTGAGTAGCTGGGACTACAGGCACGTGCCACCATGCCCAGCTAGTTTTTATATTTTTTAGTAGAGATGGGGTTTCACCATGTTGGCCAGGCTGGTCTCGAACTCATGACCTCAGGTGATCCACCTGCCTTGGCATCCCAAAGTGATGGGATTACAGGCATGAGCCACCACGCCTGGCCAAATCATTACATTTACATTCCATGCTTGTAATTGAAGATAATAACCAAACTCTCAGGGTTTGGGGTTTTACCTTACTCACAAGCTATTAAGTTATCCTGTTAATATTTAATGGATACTTTCAGAAGATATAACACTCTTGGATTGGAGACAAAGAACTTCATTACTCCTGGCACAGCTGGCAGCATGTGCATCATGCTGGTGTTGGTTCCCCATGCCTCCCAAGTCCCACAGAGGTGGTGCAGAGGGACCATGGTAGATGTCATACACAATGTAGGTTTCCATCATAGCCAGTGAACCCCGAGCTTGGGAACCTATTTTTTTAGCAAACCTGTTCTTTGTCCCAAATTGACACTTTATGTCTTCTTTCAAGGATACTTCCTGCAAACACAACCATAAGAAATATCCTAGATAGAGTGGTCATAGTGAAATTTTTGGCCTATTCAGGAGACCAGAGAAGTACACTCAGGGCCTATGACAGATCTCCTGCTTTGTTGTGAGGGTTTAATTAAGGAGATCAGTTATTTTGTGGGAAGCACTGTTCCTGACACATAGTAAACCTTACCAGAGAAGGAGACTTTCGAGCTGTTTCCAAATATGAGAGATCAGTCTTGAGGAAAAGGTGAGGAAAGGATCCTCTAGGTAAAGGAAATAGTGTTTGCAAAGATGAGACATTTACATACAATGGTTAGATTCTGAACCCTACTAGATCAGAGGAAGATACAGCTGTGAGTCAGCGTATGTTAGAGAATGCACTTTCACCAGTCCGTTTCTACCATCCGCACACTGACCTAGCACAGCTATTTAAGAGCACTCACATGGATGGCAGTGGCCAGAAGATCTGTTAAGTAATTCGGAGTCAAAGGGAAAAGGAGTGAATTTACCTATAGACTGGGATTACTTGCAGGTGTATATAGGAAGGCAGGACAAGTTCAGCCCAACTTCCTTTTCACAGTTCCTTCAGGACCCTAAGCCTGATGTAGCTGTGTGTTCTGCTGAAGTGTGTTGGAATGAAATGGGTGAGGAGTAGATCTTAAAATTTGTGACAACTACATATAACCTGTTTCATTAATTCTTTTCATTCTTTTTTTTTTTTGAGACATGCTCTGTCACCCAGGCTGGAGTGCAGTGCTGTGATCTCGGCTCACTGCAACCGCACCTCCTAGATTCAAGTGATTCTCCCACCTCAGCCTCCCAAGTAGCTGGGACTACAGACAAGCACCACCACGCCCAATTAATTTTTGTATTTTTAGTAGAAATGGGGTTTCACCATGTTGGCCAGACTGATCTTGAACTCCTGACCTCCAGTGATCCGCCTGCCTTGGCCTCCCAAAATGCTGGGATTACAGGTGTGAGCTAATGCGCCCAGCTCCTGTTTCATTAAATCTAAGATGAATGATTCTATTCATACTAGAATAATTCTGAAATGGGCTGAGTGCAGTGGGGCTCTCTTTTAATTTTGAACAGTCTCCCAACCTAAATTTTATGTTTTATAACATTGACATTATTCTCTTTTTGTATTATTTTTGGATTTTTTTCATTCATGTATCCACTTGTTCATGATTCACTTTCTTGAAGGTCTTTACTGATTTTCTACTACCTCCCTATGAATAAGGTAGACTAAGTACCCACTTCCAGTCTATCTCATTCACCAGCTAAGGCCAAAAGAGAAACAAATACCTGAAGAAAACAATCTCAAGTATGATTGAGTTCTATGAAAGTAAAGAGATGGGATAATGAGAGACTAGAGGGTGGGGTGGGAGGCAGTCAGATTGATGAGCAGCAGATAGGAGTTGTGAGGTGACCTGAAGGAAAAGAGAGGTGTTTATAAGGATCATTATCCCTTCACCAGTAAATATTTAAGCATGTATTTCCTAAGAATGAGGACATTTTCTTTTGTAGCTATAGTGCAGTTAGGAAATTCAGGAAGCTTAACTTTGATGTATTACTAATATCTAATAAAGAGTACATCCTCCATTTTTTCACTTTGTCCTATACTGTCCACTTTATTACAACTTTTTTTTTTTCTCAGTCTAGAATCTAAGCTAAGAGAATGAATTGCTTTTTTTGTTCGTTTGTTTTTCCTCATATGTAAGGAAACAGGCTGGGCATAGGGGCTGACACCTATACTCCCAGCACTTTGGGAGGCCAAGGTGGGAGGATTGTTCAAAACCACCCTGGCCAACATAGAGAGACCCCCATCTCTACAAAATATTTTAAAAATTAGCTGGGCCTGGTGGCACAAGCCTGTGGTCACGGTTACTCTGCAGGCTGAGGCTGCAGAGAACCATGGTCATACCACTGCACTCTGGCTTGGGAGACACAGCAAGATCCTGTCTCAAAAAAAAAAAAAAAAAAAAAAAAAAAAAACTTGCTTTTTTTCCCAGCACTGTTGTCATTTGTGCTGTTAAGAACCATTTTCATGTTGAATCTTGTATGATTTGGATTTCTTCACTATTATATATACATACATACATTTTTATATATAATTTTATAGGTCAGGTGCAGTGGCTCACACCTGTAATTCCAGCACTTTGGGAGGCTGAGGCAGGCAGATCACATGAGGTCAGGAGTTCGAGGCCAGCGTGAAACCCCGTCTCTAACAAAACTACAAAAATTAGCCAGGCGTGGTGGCGGGCCCCTTAATCCCAGCTACTTGGGAGCCTGAGGCAGGAGAATCACTTGAACCTAGCAGGCAGAGGTTGCAGTGAGCCAAGATTGTGCCATTGCACTCCAGCCTGGGTGACAGCGAAACTCCATCTCAAAAAATAATAACAATTGTATGTTATATACAATAGAATTTTATATGTAATACACAGTTACATATAATAGAATCTTATGTATTTTATATATATATTCTGCACAAGTTCTCCACAGATGGTAATGCTTTGCTCCCCGTTGCAGGTCATCAGTTTGCCCCATCATTGGATAAGGTGGTATTCTCTACATTATAAAGGTACTTATTTTTCTCTTTGTAATTAAAATATAATCCTAGAGTAAAATTTTGAGAATGTGAATATCATTCCCCCATAACATTTTACCCGGTAGGTTTTGTTTTTTTTTTTTTTTTTTTTTTTTTGAGACGGAGTCTCGCTCTGTCGCCCAGCCCAGGCTGGAGTGCAGTGGCGCGATCTCGGCTCACTGCAAGCTCCGCCTCCCGGGTTCACGCCATTCTCCTGCCTCAGCCTCCCGAGTAGCTGGGACTACAGGCGCCCGCCACCGCGCCCGGCTAATTTTTTGTATTTTTAGTAGAGACGGGGTTTCACTGTGGTCTCGATCTCCTGACCTTGTGATCCGCCCACCTCGGCCTCCCAAAGTGCTGGGATTACAGGCTTGAGCCACCGCGCCCGGCCTACCCGGTAGTTTTTATAGTTAGTGATGATTCTTGCCTGAACAAATTATTATATTGTGATTCCAAATCCAGGAGATTTTGAAATTAAAAATCTTTTCTCATCCACAGGAATGACTGCGTATTATAACCTGTGGCTAGTTTATTGAAGAAGAAAATCATTACAGGTAGATTCAGATGGGCTGATCTATAATAGAGCTGTAAGCTTTGAATTATTATCCTCCAAGTGAACGAGCAGGGGACTAAACAAGACTCCAGTGGGTGCCATCAGCATGCCAGGCCAGTGAAACCTAAACCTGATCAATCTACAAGGTCTGGGAGGGGTATCCACTTCTCAGTGGGTTTGCGTTCTACGGATGCCGGACAAGTTCAGCCCAACTTCCTTTTCACAGTTCCTTCACACTGACCAGAGGGAGCTTACCTTACGCACTACCTTTGTTCGCAGCTCAATGGAACTCGTGACGGCTCTGGTGAACCTCCAAGAGGAGTCTAGCTGTCCCATCTGTCTGGAGTACTTGAAAGACCCAGTGACCATCAACTGTGGGCACAACTTCTGTCGCTCCTGCCTCAATGTATCCTGGAAGGATCTAGATGATACCTTTCCCTGTCCTGTCTGCCGTTTTTGCTTTCCATACAAGAGCTTCAGGAGGAACCCCCAGCTCCGTAATTTGACTGAAATTGCTAAACAACTCCATATTAGGAGGAGCAAGAGAAAGAGACAGAAAGAGAATGCCATGTGTGAAAAACACAATCAGTTCCTGACCCTCTTCTGTTTGAAGGATCTAGAGATCTTATGTACACAGTGCAGTTTCTCCACTAAACACCAAAAGCACTACATTTGCCCTGTTAAGAAAGCTGCCTCTTATCACAGAGAAATTCTAGAAGGTAGCATTGAGCCCTTGAAGAATAATATAGAACGAGTTGAAAAAGTGATAATTCTGCAAGGCAGCAAATCAGTGGAGCTGAAAAAGAAGGTAGAATATAAGAGGGAAGAAATAAATTCTGAGTTTGAGCAAATTAGATTGTTTTTACAGAACGAGCAAGAGACTATTCTTAGGCAGATACAAGATGAAGAGATGAATATTTTAGAAAAACTAAATGAAAACCTTGTAAAATTTTCAGATTATGTTTCCACGTTAAAACATCTACTGAGGGAGGTAGAGGGCAAGTCTGTGCAGTCAAACCTGGAATTACTGACACGTGTTAAGAGTGTGCACCACAGTTATCAAAATCTAAAACGTCCTGAACTCTTTTCATTTAGATTAACAAAATATGGTTTCAGTCTTCCTCCTCAATATTCTGGCTTGGACAGAATTATCAAGCCATTTCAAGTAGATGTGATCCTAGATCTTGACACAGCACATCCTCAACTTATTGTCTCTGAGGATAGAAAAGCTGTGCGATATGGAAGAACAAAACCAAACATTTGTTATAACCCAAAGAGATTTTATGTCTGCCCTGCTGTCCTAGGCTCTCAGCGATTGAGTTCTGGGCGACATTACTGGGAGGTAGAAGTGGGAAACAAACCTAAATGGATATTGGGTGTGTGTCAAGCCTGTCTTCTTAGGAACTGGCAGGATCAGCCATCAGTTCTGGGTGGATTCTGGGCAATTGGGCGATACATGAAGAGTGGTTATGTTGCATCAGGTCCTAAGACAACCCGGCTTCTGCCAGTAGTAAAACCCAGTAAGATTGGTATTTTTCTGGACTATGAATTGGGCGATCTTTCCTTTTATAATATGAATGATAGGTCTGTTCTCTATACTTTTAATGATTCTTTCACAGAAGCCCTTTGGCCTTATTTCTATACTGGAACAGATTCT
Organism: Macaca thibetana thibetana; assembly: GCF_024542745.1. Lineage (NCBI taxonomy): Eukaryota > Metazoa > Chordata > Mammalia > Primates > Cercopithecidae > Macaca > Macaca thibetana. Next base: position 24,853,619 of record NC_065582.1, on the reverse strand, counting down.
GAACCTCTTAAAATCTGCTCAGAATCAGATTCTGAAAGATAAGGAATTGGTAGGCCGGGCGCGGTGGCTCAAGCCTGTAATCCCAGCACTTTGGGAGGCCGAGACGGGCGGATCACGAGGTCAGGAGATCGAGACCATCCTGGCTAACACGGTGAAACCCCGTCTCTACTAAAAAATACAAAAAACTAGCCGGGCGAGGTGGCGGGCGCCTGTAGTCCCAGCTACTCAGGAGGCTGAGGCAGGAGAATGGTCTAAACCCGGGAGGCGGAGCTTGCAGTGAGCTGAGATCCGGCCACTGCACCCCAGCCTGGGCGACAGAGCAAGACTCCGTCTCAAAAAAAAAAAAAAAAAAGAAGGAATTGGTAAATGAGTCTGTTTCAGTTTTTGTAGGTAACTTAGCCAGTAAATTTAATCTCATTTCTGGAATCTTTAAGTTTTACCACTGAAAACCAGAGTTGATTTTTCTCCTAAATTTTTGGCAACTATAAAAAGATGTTCATAATGCCACTTTCATACATTTAGTCTATGAATATCAATTGTCAAGTGCTTTGATTTCTAAGATAAAATATTTTAGAATTATGTTACTTAACATGTCTAATAAAATGTTTTCAAATTGCCTATAATTTTTTTTTTAGTTAAGACAATTATTTAAAGTTGCATACATTATATGAATATCATACTTGTCACATACCTTTCTTTTTAGTGGATTCTTCTGTTTACCTCCATATTTCTCATAATTTGTTTCTGTTCTTTTGTGTGTGTCAGTTGAAACAACTGACTTATTTTTGTGGTTAATGAAGATTTCACTTTGTTTAAATACTTTCCCCACATATACTTACCTGTGCACAATCCATAAGTAATCTCTAACAGCTCTTTTTCTCTTTCTGTGTATCACCGGCCAAGCTACACCAACTACACTCGTGACTACTTCCAGGCACTACCATTCTAGGAATTGACCTCTACTCTTAGCTTCTTTCTTGGTTTAAGCCTCTGTTTTCCTCTTTATCTTTTCATTTTGGGGTATCATCAACCCAAATGTTGCAGCATTGTAAAGTTTGTCAGACTACAAATTTGCAAATGACTTTTCCCACATTTGGGTGGCAGTTAAAGAGAATATTTGGAATCATTTTAATTTTTAAAACTTGATGTTTTTGACAAGTCTGATATCAGTCTGATTCTTGATGCTTGGATACCACTGTTTTTCATAATCCTTTAAGATCTTTTGTAGCCCTAGTGTTTGGACTTTGTTTATTTTACTGACTAATCAAAGCTTAGTTTAGTATCCCTTTTCCAAAATGCTTGCAACCAGAAGTGTTTCAGCTTTCAGATTTTGGGGGGGATTTTGGAATATTTGCTTATGCACGATGAGATATCTTGGGGATGGGACACAATTTGAAAGAAAAAATTCATTTTATACACACAGCCTGCAGGTAATTACATGGAACAAAGTTTGTGTACATTGAACCCTCAGAAAGCAAAAGTGTAGGGTGTGGAATTTTCCACTTGGGTGTCATGGCAGCACTCAGTGTTTCAGATTATGGAGCATTTTGATTTTATGTGTTTTGATTAGGGATGCTGAACATCTGCCTGCAATTTGGAATTGTATTAGATGAGCAAAACAAAGGTTTCCATCCTTAAGCAGCAGACTTCCTGGAGGGGAGAAAGGAAACAATAAAATAGTAAACACAAAGAATTGCTGTAGTGTGTTAGATGCTGATCAGATACTGTGGTGATAGGGAAAAGCAGGTCAATGTCACCTGTATGAGAGTGCTGTGCATGAGGGAGAGTTAGCTATGTGAGGTGGGTGGTCAGGGTAGGTATCTTGGAGAACGTGGAATCTGAGCAAACATTTGAGTTGAGGGAATAGGCTTGGAAATAGATCCTCATCAAATTTCATTTCAGAGTGCATGGCTTGAGAAAGTGTATGGGGAAGGGACTGTCAAGCTGTAATAATAGCAAGGAAGCCGGTGACAAGTGGTGAGTAAAGAAAAATACTGGAGTAAGGTCAGAGAGGTAGTATATTTCTCTCTTATTTGATCTTGGGGTTTCTCCAGAGAGTGGCTATACCCTCCAGCCCTGCCCTGCCGCAACTCCAGGGGATTTGGTAGTGGATATTTACAGGGTGCCTTTGATGGGATATTTCTTTATCCTAGTGGATGGCCTAATGCCTGAGTATCCAATCTGTGACCAGGAGTCCCTCTCACAGGAAACTTGTTTATACTGACAAACACCCTGTGGCTCTTGTCGGACCTATTTCCAGCTTATTCATGCCAAGACAGCCACTCTGTAGGAGAGCCCTGACCAGGAGAAAAGTTAAGCCCATGTGTTAGTAGAGTTTGACATAGAGGAGGTAACGCAACAAAAACACATTAAATAACAGAAACAGTTTTATTACAGGTCCATGAGAGAAGACAGTACTGTTGAGGGCTGATGAGAAGGCTGCAGGGGCAGTGCTGCTCACCTAGCGGTTGAGGAGCCAGAGAGAGAGAGAGAGACCAATGGGCCAAGGCCTTTATTGGGGTCCAGTGCATTTCCCAAGGGGCATTCTAGTTGGTGGATTTGAGGTAAGCAGGCATGAGTTTTGTGGGGTCACACTGTATGAGAGGTAGTCCTTGCAGCAAATGTATACAGTCCCCTGTGGGGTGTGCAGGCCAGTGGGGTGAGTCAAGTAGGTTTTATCTACATGTCTTATTAGGGAGATGGTCACCAGGAGGCTGTTGTATAAGGCAGATACCTGGATCAAATACGTTGAGGAACAGAACTAGAGAACTGGTAACAATATTAAGGGCAACCAAGCCCTGTTTCTGATATGAGAAAGTTAAATCCTTATTAAAAGTGGATGTTTACAGCTCAGGAAGGCAAAAAATTTTAAAAAAAAAAAAATGCTGAAGGCTGGACACAGAGGCTTACACCTGTAATCCCAGCACTATGGGAGGTCACTTGAGCCCAGGAGTTTGAGACCAACCTGAACAACATAGTGGGATGCTACCTCTACAAAAAAATGTTAAAATTTAGCCAGGCATGGTGGTGAGTACCTGTTGTCCTGGCTACTTGGGAGGCTGAGGCAGGAGGATCACTTAAGTCCAGGAGGCCGAGGCTGCGGTGAACTTTAATTGTGCTACTGCACTCCAGCCTGGGTGACAGAAAGAAACCCTGTCTCAAAAAGGAAAAAATCATAGGAAAAATATATTTACTATTCATTAAGTGGAAGTAGATCATAAAGCTCTACATCCTCGTCATCTTCAGGTTGAGTAGGCTGAGGAAGAAAAGGAGAAGTTGGTCTCAGGTAGCAGAGGCAGAATAAAATCTGTATAAGTGGATCTGCTCAGCTTGTACCCATGTTGTTCAAGAGTCAACTGTACACTACATCATCTATGAATTATTCTTGTCAAGAAAAAAAGTTAAATCTGAATTTAGCAAGCCTTTATAACTAACTCTCAGTTTACAGAAAATATGGGGGTCAAGGAATAAGTTAAGTGACACAGGAAATGACACAGAAATGTGTGAAATAATACAGGACAGTTACCTACTCAACAAGGCAATGATATTTTTTTAGTTGAAACCAATAAAATTTCTAAATGTAAAACATAAAACTTCTTTCAATCCAGATTTGAACAAACCAACTTTAAAAAGACATTTTATTGGCCGGGCACGGTGGTTCATGCAAAAAGAGCGAAACTCTGTCTCAAAAAAAAAAAGACATTTTATTTTATTTTTATTTTTTTTGAGATGGAGTCTTGCTCTGTCACCCAGGCTGGAGTGCAATGGCACAATCTAGGCTCACTGCAACCTCTGCCTCCCAGGCTCAAGTGATTCTACTGCCTCAGCCTCCCAAGTAGCTGGGATGACAGGCACGTGCCACCACACCCAGCTAATTTTTGTATTTTTAGTAGAGATGGGGTTTCACCATGTTGTCCAGGCTGGTCTTGAACTCCCGACCTCAGGTGATCCACCCACCTCTGCCTCCTAAAGTGCTGGGATTACAGGCGTAAGCCATGGCACCTGGCCAAAAAGACATTTTATAAGGCACTTGGGGAATTTTCAATACATATTAAGAATAAAATAATACCAAGGAGGAAGCATTGCTTGTTTTGTTAAATATAATAAAGGTTCTCTAAGATTATACCCATATTTGTTGGAGTGGGTACTTCCCCCTCAATGACAGCAATTAAAAGGAGGAGAAAACAGGAATTAGTGAAATCCTAATGAATGTTGAATGCTGATTGATGGAAATATGGGATTATTTGATTATGTATTTATTTTGATTTTATTTATTTATTTATTTTGAGATGGAGTCTCACTCTGTCCCCAGGCTGGAGTGCAGTGGTGCGATCTCGGCTCACCATAACCTCCACCTCCCAGGTTCAAGTGATTCTCCTGCCTCAGTCTCCTGAGTAGCTGGGATTACAGACATTGACCACCACTCCCGGCTAATTTTGTATTTTTAGTAGAGACGGAGTTTCTCCATGTTGGTCAGGCTGATCTCGAACTCCCAATCTTAGGTGATCCACCCACCTCAGCCTCCCAAAATGTTGGGATTACAGGCATGAGCCACCAGGCCCAGTGCCTGGAGACATTTCTACTGTTACCTTACCACTGAGGTAAAGTATCTCCATGATTACCTCCAGTATCTCCATGATTACCTTCATCTACCCCCGAGAGATTGGGCCTGCCACTCGAGGCCGCAGCTGTCTGGAGACTGGCAGGCCTTGGCCTGAAGGTCTGTAGGGTGAGTGACCTGCAAGACTCACAAGAGGGGAAGCCGACAGAGATACCAACCGACGGAGTGCTGTGCCCCCTGGTGCCAACAAGAAAGCTGAGGCTGGGGCTGGGTCAGCAACTGAATTCCAGTTTACAGGCAGATTTGGTCATGGACGTGGTCAGCCACGTCGGTAAAACTGGAGAAGATTATTTTGCAATGAATAAATTTACAGCCAAAAAGAAAAAAGAAAAGGAGATCTTGTCATTTGTGACAACATGGGCGGACCTGGAGGACATTATGCTGAATGAAATAAACCAGACACAGAAATAAAGCTATGGCAGCTGGGCGTGGTGCCTCACGCCTGTAATCCTTGCACTTGGGGAGGCTGAGGAGGGTGGATCATGAGGTCAAGAGATCGAGACTATCCTCGCCAACATGATGAAACCCCGTCTCCACTAAAAATACAAAAATTAGCCGGGCGCGGTGGCGGGCGCCTGTAATCCCAGCTACTCGGGAGGCTGAGGCAGGAGAATGGCGTGAACCTGGGAGGCGGAGCTTGCAGTGAGTGGAGATCGCACCACTGCACTCCAGCCTGGCAACAGAGCGAGCCTCCGTCTCAAAAAAAAAAAAAAAAAAAATTAACCAGGCGTGGCGTTGTGTGCCTGTCGTCTCAGCTACTTGGGAGGCTGAGGGAGTAGAATCGCTTGAACCCAGGAGGCAGAGGTTGCAGTGAGCCGAGACCGCGCCACTGCATTCCAGCCTGGGTGACAGAGCGAGACTCCGTCTCAAAAGCAAAACAAAAAATAAATAAATAAAACTATGGCGTGATCTCACATATATGTGAAATCTTAAAAGATTGAATACATAGAAGCAGGGAGTAGAATGGTAGTCAACAGGGCCTGGGAGGCGGGAGAGTGGGGAGATGTTGGTAAAACGGCACAAAGTTACCGTTATACGTGCTGTACAAGTATAGTCTCCTTCACCCAGATGATCACTACTTAGACCAAGCTTGTCTAACCCACAACCTGCAGGCTGCATGCATCCTAAAACAGCTGTGAGTGCAGCCCAACATAAATTCATAAACTTTCTTAAAACATGAGTTTTTTTGCATTTATTTATTTATTTAGAGTCTTGCTCTGTCGCCCAGGCTGGAGTTCAGTGGCGCGGTCTCGGCTCACTGCAACCTCCACGACCTCCGTATCTGGGTTTACTGCAACCTCTGCCTCCGGGTTCAAGCGATTCTCCTACCTCAGCCTCCTGAGTGGCTGGGATTACAGGCATGCTGGCCACCACACCCGGCTAATTTTTGTATTTTTAGTAGAGACGGGGTTTAACCATGTTGGTCAGGGTGGTCTCCAATGCGTGACCTTGTGATCTGCCTGCCTCTGCCCAAAGTGCTGGGATTACAGGTGTGAGCCACCGTGTCCGGCCCATTTTTGCATTTTTTTTTTAAGGTCATCAGCTGTTTGTTAGTGTTAATGTATTTTATGTGTGGTCCAAGACAATTCTTCCAATGTGGCCCAGAGAAGCCAAAAGATTGGTTACCCCTGATTTAGACTGAGGCCTTAGCTTGATCTTAGCCATTTCCCCAGGAAGCCTTCATAGGCCGGGTCGCACTAGGGGAGGTAAGCCTGTCATCTGCTCCTGTAGGCCACTGTTCTGCGGCATCCAGGACTGCTGGGCGCAGTGGTTCATGCCTATAATCTCAACACTTTAGGAGGCCAGGAAAATCGCTTGAGCACAGGAGTTTGAGAGATCATCTTGGGCAACACAGTGAGACCCCTGCCTCTACAAAAACATGGAAAAAATTAGCCGGGCATGGTGGCCCATGCGTGTAGTCTCAGCTACTTGGTAGGCTGAAGTTTGGGGATCACTTGAGACTGGGATTTGTAAGAGACTGCAATGATCCCTAATTGTGCCACCGCATTCCACCGCCCAGGTGAGGCGACACAGTGAAACCCTGTCTCAAAACAAACAAACAACAGCAAAAAAACCCACTCAGGACACCTAGTAAAATGACTCTTGCAGTGTCTGTCCTATGACTAGATTTATAAACGCCCTCCTCAGCGAAAGCAGAGACTGAAGCTATCCAACCGTTTGACCAAAGCCTTAGTTAGCATAGTATCTTGTACTGTAATTGCTTATAAACAATTGAAACTAATGAAAGGAATGCCACAAGACACAGCCGAGGGCACTGAAGAAAGTGCTGTGTTTTAAAGGAAAGATCTTTGACCCTGGAGGGGAAACGACATAAATAGAACACTCAGAGGTAATGGGAAGACTGGCTGCCTAGCTGGCCCTATTTCATTTCTGTAGGTGAGAAGATGGCATGTCCGGCCCCCTGCTGATTCCCCTCCCCCAAAGGCCCCTCTTCCTATCAAGTTAACTGCATTTTTTTTTTCCCTCCCACACTTAATGACCACCCATCCCTCCAAGCCCCATTTTCTCTTTTCCTCCCTTCCACACCCTGGGCACCCCAAAGCACTCTACTTAGGCAGACTGGAGCTGTAATAAAAGCAAACTATTTGGATTCAAGTAGATGTTAGGTGAGTTGGAATCCAGACTTACTGCTTACTTCCTCCCAGTGTAACCTGGTTGAGATAAATCATTTAACCCTCTAACTGACAAGGATTCAGGACACAAGGAAAACACCCGTCACCTCCCTGCCTTTTTGGAAAGACAGGAAGAATGTAGAGAGCTAATGGGATATTTTGGTATTAAATAACACAGATTTCTTTGGACACAAACATTCAAGATCTTCCAAACATTGATTTGCATTTTTTATCCTTAGGTCTGTTTGGTTTTCGGGCTGCTGAGTATAGTGAATGTTGTGCATAATGGACCATAGGTGAACAAGGCTGCCTTGGAAGTCTTTTCCTTATATGTAAATTCTATTTATATGTAAAACTTAGGCAGGGCGCGGTGGCTCAAGTCTGTAATCCCAGCACTTTGGGAGGCTGAGACGGGCGGATCACGAGGTCAGGAGATCAAGACCATCCTGCCTAACCCGGTGAAACTCCGTCTCTACTAAAAAATACAAAAAACTAGCCGGGCGAGGTGGCGGGCGCCTGTAGTCCCAGCTACTCGGGAGGCTGAGGCAGGAGAATGGCGTAAACCTGGGAGGCGGAGCTTGCAGTGAGCTGAGATCCGGCCACTGCACTCCAGCCTGGGGGACAGAGCGAGACTCCGTCTCAAAACAAAAACAAAAACAAAAACAAAACTTAGAGACAGGTCTCTGTTGCACAGGCTGGAGTGCAGTGTTGAGACTAGCTCACACCAGGCTCGGTGGCTCACGCCTGTAATCCTAGAAGCTGAGGTGGGCAGATTGCCTGAGCTCAGGAGTTCAAGACCAGCCTGACCAACATGGAGAAACCTCGTCTCTACTAAAAAGAAACGAAAAGAAAAGGAAAGAAAAGAGAAAAGGAATCCTTGCCGAAATTGCAAGGAATTTTCCCATAGCCTTATATTTAATGTCAAAATTTTAAAACAGCCTAGATATTGAGAGTGATTTAATAAATTATACTGTACTTACATGATGCTGTATGACCCTAAGAGGTACTAAATAGAGTATATATAGAGAGAATATATATATATAAAGTATATAGAGTATATAGAGAGTATATATATATATAAATAGAGTATATATGTATAAAGAGAGAGAAAGAGTACTAAATATATTCTCTAGAAAAAGGTTTACAATATACTTTTTGAAAAAATATACTGCTGCTGAGGCTGGAGGATGTCTTAAGCCCAGGAGTTCAAGACCAGTCTGGACAACTTAGCAAGACTGTCTCTACGATAAAAAAAATTAGCCAGAATGGTGGTCCATGCCTGTAGTACCAGTTCCTTGGGAGGCTGAAGAGGGAGGATTGCTTGAGCCCAAGAGCTTGAGGCTGTAGTGAGCCATGATAGCACCACTGCACCCTAGCCTGGGCGACAGAGTGACACTCCCTCTCTCTAAAAAAACAAAAAAAAGTCTCAATATACAAACTTTAGAATATGATTACAATCATCCTTCGGTATCTGCAGAGGATTGGCTCCAGGACTCCCTTGGATAACAAAATTCAGATGGATTCTCAGATCCCTTACAGTTTGCCTCAATATGGAGGCTTCTGCCTCACCTGATGGAAAATATTCCATTAGTGATTGGTTGAATCCTGGGATACAGACTTTGATTTCCAGATGGTGTAGAAAAAAGAAAAGAGAAGAATCCCGGGATGCAGAACTTGGCAGATACTGAGGGCGAACTGTATTTTTGGGTGATAGTAATATGATTTCCTATTCTGTATGTTTAGATATTTTTATACTATGATGTTTGTGTAAAAATAATATAGATATTAATTCCATATATTCCATATATTTACATATATTCTTTTTTCCTGTACTTGCTTTTTTTTTTTTTAATTATAAGAAATGTCAAAGCCAGGCAGAGTGACTCATGCCTATAATCCCAGAGCATTGGGAGGCTGAGGCAGGAGGTTCACTTGAGACCAGGACTTCAAGACCAGCCTGGGCAGTATACTGAGACCTTTGTCTCTACAAAAAATGAAAAACAAAAACAAAAACAAAAACAGCCTGGTATGGTGGTGTGCACCTGTAGTCCCAGCTACTCGAGTGGCTGAGGCAGGAGGATCACTTGAGCCCAGGAGGTAGAGACTGCAGTAAGTCATGATTGCACCACTGCACTCCAGCCTGGGTGACAGAGCGAGGTCCTGTCTATAAAACCAAGTACATAAACCCAATTTTATAAAAAGATATTTCAATCATATGCACAAGTAAAAAGAATAGCAAAGATCTCTTGAATCTCTTATTTTTAGCAGTCATGTACATGTGGCCAATCTTGTTTTATCTGCCCATGCTGGTCCTGACCTCCTATACTTAGACTCTTTTATAGTTAATCATATCATTTGAAGACATCATGTCATTTGATCCAAAGATACTTCAGCATATATCTCTAAAGGATAAAGAGTCTTTTTTAAAATAACGGTAATATAGCCTGTAGTCCCAGCTGCTTTGGGGGCTGAAATGGGAGGATCACTTGAGCCTGGGAAGTCGAGGCTGCAGTGAATGGTGTTTGCACCACCACATCCAGCCTTGTTGACAAAACTGAGACCCTGTCTCAAAAAATGAAATAAAATAAAATAACAGTAATAGGCCAGATGTGGTGGCTCATGCCTGTAATCCCAGCACTTTGGGAGGTTGAGGTGGGAGTGTCAGAGGTGTCTGAACCAGAGCAACTCCATCTTGAGTAGGGGCTGAGTAAAATAAGGCTGATATCGACGGGACTACATTCCCAGATGCTTACTCACAAAGACCTTCCTGATAAAATAGTTTGCAGTAAATAACCCGGCCAAAACCCACCAAAACCGAGATGGCGAGGAGAGTGACCTCTGGTTGTCCTCACTGCTACACTCCCATTAGTGCAGTTTACAAATTCCATGGCAACATCAGAAAGTTACCCTATATGGTCTAAAAAGCGGAGACATGAATAATCCACCCCTTGTTTAGCATATCATCAAGAAATAACCATAAAAATGGGCAACCAGCAGCCCTTAGGGTGCTCTATGGAGTAGCCATTCTTTTATTCCTTTCCTTTCTTAATGAACTTGCTTTTACTTTACTTTACGGACTCGCCCTGAATTCTTTCTTGCACGAGATCCAAGAACTCTCTCTTGGGATCCGGATCGAGACCCACTCCAGTAACAGGAGGATCACTTGAGGCAGGAGTTCAAGACCAGCCTGGGCAGTATGTTGAGACCCCATCTCAAATTAAAAAAAAAAAAAGTAACAGTAATATCATAATCACTCTTTAAAAATTAAATGTGATTTCAGTATCATCAAATATCTTTTCTCCTTTCAAATTCTGCAGGCTGCCTCAAAATTTGTGTGTTTTAGAGTTAGTTTGTTTAATTCAGGCTCCAAGCAAGATTTACAGATTAATGTGTTCTTTTCTTAATACTAATAAGCAATGCCAGGGGGTAACTGTGATCAAGTATATATGCACGCATGTCCTCATATTACAGGTGAAAAAAATAAAATTCAAGGAGATTATAAATTACTTACTCAGGGTTGTGGAGCTAATAAATGGCAGAGCATGACTGAAATAATTTAGAATCGGGAAAGATATTAGTAATCTATTGATGAGATATAGGCTTGGGTCTCCTCAACAGATAAAAGGCAGTGTACGTCCCCGGGGTGTGTCTGAGAGCACTCAGGGAGTATGTGAAGAGGCAACCAGCACACAGCACTCTACAATCCTCTGATGGTCTTCATCTCTGTTCTTTTCCCAGAAAATATTAAGCATTTAAACTGCCGGGCGCGGTGGCTCAAGCCTGTAATCCCAGCACTTTGGGAGGCCGAGACGGGCGGATCACGAGGTCAGGAGATCGAGACCATCCTGGCTAACACGGTGAAACCCCGTCTCTACTAAAAAATATAAAACAAAACTAGCCGGGCGAGGTGGCGGGCGCTTGTAGTCCCAGCTACTCGGGAGGCTGAGGCAGGAGAATGGCGTAAACCCGGGAGGCGGAGCTTGCAGTGAGCTGAGGTCCGGCCACTGCACTCCAGCCTGGGTGACAGAGCGAGACTCCGTCTCAAAAACAAAACAAAACAAAACAAAACAAAAAACATTTAAACTATTTTAAAACTCTACTATAGAGGATTGAAAACATTCAGTTTCACCTTTTTGTTTGTTTTTGAGACAGAGTCTTGCTCTGTCGCCCAGGCTGGAGTGCAGTAGCATGATCTCGGCTCACTGCAACCTCCGCCTCCCAGGATTCTCCTGTCTCAGCCTCCCGAGTAGCTGGGATTATGGGCATGCACTACCACGCCCGGCTGATTTTCTGTATTTTTAGTAGAAATGGGGTTTCACCGTGTGGCCCAGGCTAGTCTCCAACTCCTGAGCTCAGGCAATCTGCCCGCCTCAGCCTCCTAAATTGCTGGGATTACTGGCGTTGGCCACGTGCCTGGCCACTCAGTTTCATTTTTAAGACAGAACTCTTAAGGAAAGACAGAGACCCTCTCATATTGTTTTATATTGTTTTATACTCAGTACCTGCTTTAAGAAAAAACAAGAACGTAAAACCAAAGACAGGTAGCCCGGCGCCAGGCCCGAAACCAGGCCTGAGCTTGCCTGGCCTAAACCCAGTAGTTAAAAATCAACTCCTAACTTAGAAACTGATGTTATTCATAGATTCCAGACATTGTATAGAAGAACATTGTGAAACTCCCTGCCCTGTTCTGTTTCACTCTGACCACCGGTGCATGCAGCCCCTCTCACGTACCCCCTGCTTGCTCAAATCAATCACGACCCTTTCATGTGAAATCTTTAATGTTGTGAGCCCTCAGATTAAAAGGGACAGAAATTGTGCACTCAGGGAGCTCGGATTTTAAGGCAGTAGCTGGCCAATGCTCCCAGCTGAATAAAGCCCTTCCTTCTACAACTCGGTATCTGAGAGGTTTTGTCTGCGGCTCCTCCTGCTACACTCTCACTCATTTTGGCATTAAAACCCCTTTGGCAGAAAAACTGCTGTATTTTGATTATTTCCTTTATAATTGTAGGGTGGGGCCAAAACCAAATGGAATCAGCTAATAGGTGGGAGGGACAGAATTGAGAAAGGATCACTTACCTCAGAAATGTAAATTAACCCAAATAATCTATTCTTTTACTTTGACTACGGGCTCTGGGCTGATTACCTTTAGGAATTATAATGAGTGTTTATCTCTCGTCTCCCATTAGAGCCACTCTGGCCTTTGCCCCGATACTCCACTGAAATGCTCCCGCGCATTTTTTTTTTTTTTTTTTTTTTTTTTTTTTTTTTTTTTTTTTTTTTTGAGACGGAGTCTCGCTCTGTCGCCCAGGCTGGAGTGCAGTGGCCTGATCTCGGTTCACTGCAAGCTCCGCCTCCCGGGTTCATGCCATTCTCCTGCCTCAGCCTCCCAAGTAGCTGGGACTACAGGCGCCCGCCACCTTGCCTGGCTAGTTTTTTTGCATTTTTTAGTAGAGACGGGGTTTCACCGTGTTAGCCAGGATGGTCTCAATCTCCTGACCTTGTGATCCGCCCGTCTCGGCCTCCCAAAGTGCTGGGATTGCCGGCGGGAGCCACCACGCCCTGCCTCCCACGCATTTTTTTTTTTTTTTTTTTTTTTTTTTTTTTTTTTTTGCGACGGAGTCTCGCTCTGTCGCCCAGGCTGGAGTGCAGTGGCCGGATCTCAGCTCACTGCAAGCTCCGCCTCCCGGGTTCACGCCATTCTCCTGCCTCAGCCTCCCGAGTAGCTGGGAGTACAGGCGCCCGCCACCTCGCCCGGCTAGTTTTTTTTTTTTGTATTTTAGTAGAGACGGGGTTTCACTGTGTTAGCCAGGATGGTCTCGATCTCCTGACCTCATGATCCGCCCGTCTCGGCCTCCCAAAGTGCTAGGATTACAGGCTTGAGCCACCGCGCCCGGCCCCTCCCACGCATTTTTATCAGTCCCTTTACAGTTGTCCCTATCCCCTAGGAGCAGGCCCCTGCTGCAGGCCCCTGCTGCAGGCCCCTGACAGCTGCCCCTTGCTCTCTTTGGTTTCTGGGACAGATGACTCTTTCTCTGCCGTCCCCTTAGGACTCATGGCTTCTTGCCGATCTGTCATCAATCTGTCTTCTGCCTTCACAGGACACACATGAAGCCAGACGCAGCCCCCAAATTAGCATCCAAGGTGACAGCACTGGATTCTGAGGGGTGGAGGATGAGGGAAGACAGCCAGGGTCAGCTAACCAGGTGAGGGTTCCCAGGTGTCCTCAAGGAGGGTGTGTCAGAGCTCAGGGACACAGTGTGGGGCAGGACAGCAGGACTTGATGGTGGATTTGTAGGGAGCAAGAGTATGAGGGAAATCAGAGATGCCTTCTTGATTTTCTGCTTCAAATACTAGGTGAACAAAGGTTCCACGTTCCATTGATTGAGGTGGACAAGACTGCGAGAGGGTCAGGTTTCTGGCTTCAGAGTTGAGGAGAAATCAAGATTCCTGTTTTGTTTTGTTTTCTTTTGTTGTTTTTGAGACAGAGCCTCACTCTGTCACCCAGGCTGGAGTGCAGTAGCACCATCTCAGCTCACTGCAACCTCCACATCCCGGGTTCAAGCAATTCTCCGTGCCTCAGACTCCCGAATAGCTGGGATTACAGGTGCCAGCCGCCACACCCAGCTGATTTTTTGGATTTTTCATAGAGACGGAGCTTCACCATGTTGTCCAGGCTTGTCTCAAACCCCTGACCTCAAGTGATCTGCCCGCCGAGGCTGCCCAAAGTGCTGGGATTACAGGTGTAAGCCACTGCACCTGGCCATAAATTGATATGTTTAATATATATATTGAACACAATGCAATGTTTTTGCCTACAAAACCTTTCTGTTTCTCAGTTAAATCTTTTAAGAATATTATTATAAACATTTTTAAACTTCCACAAAGTAGAGAGTATAGATAATGAATCTCCATGCAGCCATTACCCAATGTTGTTGTCTATACTCCAATTTAAAAATCACTTTAGTTTGTTTTAGAGACGGGGTCTTGCGCTGTCTCCCAGGATGGATGCAGTGCTGTGATCACACTTCACTGCAGTCGCCAACTCCTGCGCTAAAGGGATCCTCCCCCCTCTGCTTCCCAAAGAACTGGGATAAAAGGCATAAGCCACTGTGCCGAGGTAAGAATCACTTTAGAATTACTTTTTTAAATCCTATATGTGCTTGTAGTCCCAGCTACTCTGGAGGCTGAGGTGAGAGGATCGCTTGCGCCTAGAAAGTTGAGGGCACAGTGAACTGTGATCACTGGACTCCAGCCTGAGTGACGAGCAAGACTCTGTCCCGCCCCCACAAAATAAGAATTACTTTTTATATGTAGTAGACAAATATATAACTTTAGGGGGGGCGCAGTGGCTCACACCTGTAATCCCAGCACTTGGGGAGGCTGAGACAGGCGGATCACTTGAGGTCAGGAGTTCGAGACCAACCTGGCCAACATGGTGAAACCCCGTTTCTACCAAAAATACAAAAATTAGCTCGGTGTGGTGGCTTATGCCTGTAATCCCAAGTACTCCGGAGGCTGAGGCAGGAGAATTGCTTGAACCCAGGAGGCAGAGGTTGCGGTGAGCTGAGATCCTGCCGTAGTAGTAGGACAAGTCGCAGACAAAACCCCTCAGACGCTGAGTTAAAGGAAGCGTTTTATTCAGCTGGGAGTGTCGGCAAGACTCCTGTCTCAAGAGCCGAGCTCTCTGAGTGAGTAATTCCTGTCCCTTTTAAGGGCTCACAACTCTAAGGGGTGTGCGTGAGAGGGTCGTGATTGACTGAGCAAGCAGGAGGTATGTGACTGCAGGCTGCATGCACCGGTAATTAGATCGAACCAAAACAGGATAGGAATTTTCACAGTGCTTTTCTATACAATGTCTGTAATCTATAGATAACCGATTAGGTCAGGGGTCGATCTTGAACTACCAGGCCCAGGGTGCGGCACTGGGCTGTCTGCCTGTGGATTTCATTTCTGCCTTTTAGTTTTTACTTCTTTCTTTGGAGGAAGAAATTGGGCATAAGACGCTATGAGGGTTGGTCTCCTCCTTTACTGCCACTGCACTCCAGCTTGGGTAACAGAGCCAGACTCTGTCTGGGAAAGACAGTCTGGCAAAAAAAAAAAAAAAAAGACTTTGGTTATTTTGCAAACATTTCCTTATACAATAAGGATGCACCTGCGGGCCAGTGCATGCTTTATGTGAGTACTCTCACTCTTTTTCGAGACAAAGTCTTCAACTCTGAGACCCAGGCTGGAGCGAAGTGACACGATCTTGGCTTGCTGCAGTCTCAACCTCCCAGGCTCAAGCAACCATCCCACCTCAGCCCCCCCAAGTAGCCGGGCCTACAGGTGCCTGCCCCACCACCCGCGGCTACTTTTTGTACTTTTGGTAGAGATGGGGTTTCACCATGTTGCCCACGCTGGTCTCAAACTCTTGAGCTCAAGTGATCCACCCGCCTCTGCCTCCCAGAGTGCTGGGATTACAGACAGGCGCGAGTCACCGTGCCTGGCCGACATCCTTGCTGTTAATCTTCTGTAAGGAATATCTTTCAGCAGGTAGCCCAGTTGCAGGCTCTGGGTTGAAATCTCCTTTAGTCTTTCTCAACTTCTGTTTCTTTTCACTCATCTAAATAAGGCGGGCTCTGGTTATTTGCATGAGCAAACGCAAACCTGCCCTATTCAGTTATTACAAAAAAGACTCCCAAGTTCTCAGATCAAGGCCAAGGACACTTAAGTGCTTACAGGGAGGAAGCCTCCCCCACCCTCTCTTGCCCTTACCCCTCCCACTTCCAGGTGGAAGCTGGTCTTAGCTGGGTGGAGTCCTCACAGCTGCACTTTCCATGTGTGTTTAGTTAGTATCTAGTGTATGGCCTCTTGCACGGATAAAGGACCACCGCAGAGCTCCCCCTGCTCCAGGTAAGTTGGGAGGTGACACTTTGTGGGTGCTGGCCTATTGAGTACCTGCTCTGTGCCTAGAAGGAGTTTGCACCTCACAAGGGAACCCAAACTCGGCATCAGATTATTTTATGTTTTTATTTTTATTTATTTTTTTTGAGCCGCCATCACGCTGTGCAACCCAGGTTGAAGTACACTGGGGTGATCTCGGCTAACTGCAACCTCTGCCTCCTGGGTTTAAGCCATTCTCCTGCCTCTGCCTTCCGAGTAGCTGGGATTACAGGCACTCTTCACCAGCCAGGCTAATTTTTGTATTTTTATTTTATTTATTTATTTTTTTTGAGACAGAGTCTTGCCTTGTCGCCCAGGCTGTAGTGCAATGGGGCTATCTTGACTCACTGCGACCTCCACCTCCCGGGTTCAAGTGATTCTCCTGCCTCAGCCTCCCCAGTAGCTGGGACTACAGGCGCGTGCTACCACACCCAGCTAATTTTTTGTATTTTTAGCAGAGACAGGGTTTCACCATGTTGGCCAGTATGGTCTCAATCTTCTGACCTTGTGATCCGCCCACCTCGACCTCCCAAAGTGCTGGGATTGCAGGCATGACCTCCCGCGCCTGCGGCATAAGCTTATTTTAAAATGCATGCCATTTATTTATTATTGTTCCTGATTTATTTATTAGTTTTGTCCTAAGTCACCATAATGCTTACTAAAAAAAGTTAAGCCCAGAGCCCACCCTGTCCTAAGGAGTCAGAAAATGAGATGACTGATGCCTGTCTGGGAACATTCCCGGAAATGCTGGTCTGATGGCGAGTGTGGAATTACCTTCCAGGATGTAACAGTGAGGGATGGTTTGTGTATAGAGTTGGGGGGGTGGGGTGGGGGGATTAGAGTCCTGATACGAGGCCCTGAGGTCCCCATCAGGCTGTTTATGGGCTTGATCTTCCTTTATTTAACCACTATGCTTGCTTACAAAGGACAGACTTAGGCTAGGAGGGGTTAAATAGCTCCCCCAAGGCCACACAGTTAATAAGGGAACACCAGGAATCAAACTCAACCATTAAAAAAAAAATTTTTTTTTTTTTTTTTTTTGGTAGAAACGGGGTCTCACTCTATTGCCCAGAGCTGGTCTTGAATTCCTTGGGCTCAAGCGATCCTCCCAGCTCTGCTTCCCAAAGCACTAGTATTACAAGCGTGAACCACTGCACCTGCTAAGATAACTACTTTTTTTTTTTTTTTTTTGCAATGGAGTTTCGCTCTTGTTGTCCAGGCTGGGGTGCAGTGGCACGATCCTGACTCACCGCAACCTCCGCGTCTCAGGTTCAAGCGATTTTCCTGCCTCAGCCTCCCAGGTACCTGGGATTACAGGCATACACCACCATGCCTGGCTAGTTTTTATTTTTAGTAGAGACGGGGTTTCTCCATGTTGATCAGGCTGGTCTCCAACTTCCCACCTCAGGTGATCCACCCACCTTGGCCTCCCAAAGTGCTGGGAGTACAGGCCTGAGCCACCTTGCCTGGCGATAACTACATTTTACAAAGGAGAGGTGTTTGATACTGAACCTCGACGTTGGAAAATGAGACCAGAGGGGAAGCCTGAGATCTGAACAAAGAGGAGGAGCTAAGGAAAGCAAATAGTGGCAGGACCTGAGCTTGGCAGGACTCTGGATCAGCTGTCCAGGGATGCCTCCGGGCAAGAGAAGTACACATACACTCTGCTCCAGAAATTTATACTTGATCAAGAAGTGTGCCGGGCGTGGTGGTTCACGCCTGTAATCTCAGCACTTTGGGAGGCCGATGCAGGTAGATCACGTGAGCCCAGGAGTTCCACACAAGCCTGAGTAACATAGTGAGACCCTGTCTCTCTCTCTCTCCCTTTTTCTCCCTTTTTTTTTTTTTTTTTTTTTTTTGAGTCTCACTGTATTGCTCAGGCTGGAGTGCAGTGGTGCGATCTCAGCTCATTGCAACCTCTGCCTCCTGGGTTCAAGCGACTCTCCCACCTCAGCCTCTGGAGTAGCTGGGATTACAGACATCAGCTATCCACACCCACCAACACCCAGCTAATTTTTGTATTTTTAGTAGAGATGGGGTTCCACCATGTTGGCCAGACTGGGAGAACCCATCTCTTTAAAATATATATTTTTTCAGCTTGGTGAGGTGGCTTACACCTATAATCCCAACACTTTGAGAGGCCAGGAGTTCACGACCAGCCTGGGCAATACGGCAAGACCCCATCTCTATTAAAAATAAATAAGTTAATAAAAATGATTGTTTTTAAAAAAGGAAGTGATTCCTCAGACCGTGCAGTGAGGGAGAACTCAGCAGACTTGAGTTGAGGGATCCCTGCATATTCCAAAGAAAGGTCTGTCTTCAGCACTGTCCCTTCACTGGATCCTGGGAGTAATTTCTGAGGCCATGGACTATACTGTCTGATAAAAGTGTGTTTTTATTACTGAGGCCGTGGACCACAGGGTTTGATAAGAGAGGGTTTCCGAAACCTTTCTGGGCATGCTCACATAATAAACAATCTATGTACAATGTCTATTTTCTTTTTCTTTCTTTCTCTCTCTCTCTCTCTTTTTTTTTTTTTTTTTTCTGAGACAGAGTCTTGCTCTGTCACCCAGGCTGGTGTGCAGTGGTGCGATCTCGACTCACCGCAACCTCCACCTCCCGGGTTCAAGCCATTCTCCTGCCTCAGCCTCCCAAGTAGCTGGGATTATAGGCACCCGCCACCATGTCTGGCTAATTTTTTTGTATTTTTAGTAGAGAAGGGGTTTCACCATTTGGGGCAGGCTGGTCTCAAACTCCTGACCTTGGTCATCTGCCCGCCTTGGCCTCCCAAAGTGCTGGGATTATAGGCATGAGCCACCGCCCTCGGCCAGTCCATTTTCTAAAACACAAAATTCTGAATGTGGTGGCCCCTTGGTCCAAGGGGAAGAGATGATAGCTGCGAACAGAGTGAAAAGCAGGTGGAAGGAGTAGGAAGATGCCTGCTTTTTTTTAATCCTAAGATATATTGTGTGCATCAATATATTTGGTGCTATTATTTTTCTTTAAAATCTGCTTGATACTGCCTTGTATAGAATGTATGTTACACACATGTAATATAGTTTATTCTGCCAATACTGACTAGACATTTTCCAATGCTTCCTCTTTTTTGAAGTTTAAACTAGTACGGAAAATAACATTTTCAGCCTGGTGCAGTGGCTCACACCTGTAATCCTCGCATTTTGGGAGGGTGAGACAGGAGGATTGCTTGAATTCAGGAATTTGAGATCAGACTGAGTGATGTGGCGAGACCTCTAGAAAAAATAACAAGAAATTAGACTTCAGTGAGCCATGATCATGCCACTGAGGGACCAGAAGAGACCCTGTCTCAACAACAACAACAATCTTTGTATATATGTTTGAATATTTGTTCAAGTCATATGCATTTTTATAGGATTAGCATTGTCAAATTACAATGGCAAAGGAAAAACTTTTAAAGTCTTTTTTTGTTTTTTGTTTGTTTGCTTTTGAGATAGCCTCTGGCTCTGTCACCCAGGCTGGAGTGCAGTGGTGCAATCTCAGCTCACTGCAACCGCCGCCTCCTGGGTTCAAGCGATTCTCGTGTCTCAGCCTCCCAACTAGCTGAGATTACAGGCATGTGCCACCATGCCAGGCTAATTTTTTTTTGCATTTTTAGTAGAGATGGGGTTTCACCATGTTGGCCAGGCTGGTGTCGAACTCCTGAACTCAAGTAACCCTCCCACCTCGGCATCCCAAAGTGCTGGGATTACAGGCGTGAGCCACCAAGCTCAGCCTTTGTTTCTACCTCACAGTCTACAGTGTTGGAATATCTACATAACTGTTTCTCCTATGCGCCTTTGGGGAGCATGGTATTTGGCATTTAGACATAATGACATTTTAACAGTAAACACTGTAAGTATTTTTCCAAATTTTGTTTATATTCAGTGTGTTATCTCATTGGGTTTTATTTCACAAATACATAGGTCTTCTGTGGCCTATTCAACTGTAGAGAAGCAAGGATGTAAGAGCAAGGTAAATTTGGTAGATGTGATCTTAAGCCATCAGAGACTTTTTTTGGTTTTTCCTAATTAGAGACAAAGTCTCACTCTGTCACCCAGGCTGGAGTGCAGTGCCACAATGACAGCTCACTGGAGCTCACTGGAGCCTTGACCTCCATGGCTCAGTGATTCCTCCTGCCTCAGCCTCCCAAGTAGTTGGGACTACAGGTGTGCACCATCACGCCCAACTAATTTTTTTTTAATTTTTTTTTTTTTGTAGAGACGGACTCACTCTACGTTGCCCAGGCTAGAAATACCTTATCAAGACAAAAGTTTAAAGGGAGATTGTCATTATTTACCTAATTCCAAGAATTTGGGATGTAAAGCAAATTTCTCCAAGTTACAGATATAGGTAACCGAGGCTGTATTTTAATTTGGGTGGTCTCTATGCCTCGGGGCCTAAGCTGTTCCCACAACCCCACTTAGGATGACTGGTGAGTAGATGGGATGTGGGGACTGTGGTATCAAGTATGTGGAATAGCTGGCGCACAATAATAAAGGCACGGAAATAAAAGACTGGGGCTAGGGGAGGATAACTTGTGTTTGGCTAGAACGTGGTAGAGGTTAGGACCACCTGAAGTAAATTCAGGTTTGTTTCATCTTGTTTTGTTCTTAAGAAAGGAATATCTTCTCACCCACAGCAACCAGTGATTTGAGGCAACAGCTACTTAGCTTGGCATCATTTTCTCTGAGCAGCCAAAGACTGGAAGAGTTGTGACTGTGACTGCCAGCAGACTGTGTGTGGGACTCCTTTTGGCAGTTGGAATTAAAGGATCCAAAGATTCAAAGAACTTCAAGGGCTGCCACCAATGTGAGAAACCAGTGGGACTGTAGCGAGGTCATCAGCTGTCTCCAGGAAGGACAGTGAGATCTGAGAGCATATCTGCTTCTCACTGAAGAGTACCCACGAGCTCAACCTCTTGAAGAACGCCCACCGTGGTCCAGACCTTCACTGACAGTCCAATGGCAGTGGCAGCAGCTCTGACCGGACTCCAAGCAGAAGCCAAGTGCTCCATCTGTCTGGATTACCTGCGTGACCCCGTCACCATCGAATGTGGGCACAACTTCTGTCGTTCCTGCATCCAACAGTCCTGGCTGGATCTACAGGAATTGTTCCCTTGCCCTGTCTGTCGTCACCAATGTCAAGAGGGGCACTTCAGGAGCAACACTCAGCTGGGAAGGATGATTGAAATTGCCAAGCTACTCCAGAGCACCAAGGGCAATAAAAGGAGGCAGGAAGAGACCACCTTGTGCGAGAAACACAACCAGCCCCTGAGCGTTTTCTGCCAGGAGGACCTGGTGGTGTTGTGTCCCCGGTGCACTCAGCCGCCTGACCACCAGGGCCACCATGTGAGGCCGATAGAGAAAGCTGCCATTCATTATAGGAAAAGATTCTGCAGTTACGTCCAGCCCCTGAAAAAGCAATTGGCAGACCTCCAAAAATTAATAAACACTCAAAGCAAAAAGCCCTTAGAACTGAGAGAGATGGTGGAAAATCAAAGGCAGGAATTATCCTCTGAATTTGAGCACCTCAACCAGTTTTTAGACTGTGAACAACAGGCAGTTCTCTCCAGATTAGCTGAAGAAGAGAAGGACAATCAACAGAAACTCAGTGCAAACATAACAGCATTTTCAAACTACAATGCCACACTCAAAAGCCAGTTAAGTAAGGTAGTAGAGCTCAGCGAGCTGTCTGAACTGGAATTGCTGTCACAAATTAAAATTTTCTACGAGTCTGAAAATGAGAGTAGCCCATCAATCTTTTCAATTCATTTAAAGAGAGATGGCTGCAGTTTTCCTCCCCAGTATTCTGCTCTGCAGAGAATTATAAAGAAATTTAAAGTAGATATAGTTCTAGACCCTGAAACAGCACACCCCAACCTGATTGTATCTGAAGATAAAAAATGTGTGAGATTTACAAAGAGAAAACAAAAGCTTCCTAGTTTCCCAAAAAGATTTACAGTCAAGCCAGTTGTTCTGGGTTTTCCATATTTTCATTCTGGCAGGCATTTCTGGGAGATTGAAGTGGGGGATAAGTCGGAATGGGCTATTGGCATTTGCAAAGATTCTCTTCCCACAAAGGCCAGGAGACCCTCATCAGCCCCGCAGGAATGTTGGAGAATTGAGCTACAAGATGACGGCTATCATGCACCAGGGGCTTTTCCAACCCCTCTATTGTCAGAGGTGAAAGCCAGGGCCATTGGCATTTTCCTGGACTATGAGATGGGTGAGATCTCATTCTATAACATGGCTGAGAAATCTCACATCTGTACTTTCACTGACACTTTTACTGGACCTCTTCGGCCTTATTTCTATGTAGGACCAGATTCACAACCTCTCAGAATCTGTACAGGGACAGTTTGTGAATGAAAACCCACCTGTTAGGCTGAACTATTTTACTAGTTGTCGATTTTTTTTTTTTTAATGGAAGATGCAGAGGCTATTGTATTAATATATCTAGGAATATAATCCCTCTAGTTTTTTTCTTTCACAGTTCCCAAGAAGAAAACTTTATGTTGTTCTAACAACTGTCTATGAAACAGGGCTAAGAATGGCTGCCTCCCAGGAATGTCGTGGGGGTTACCTATCATGTGCATGGACCTGGCACGTTACTGAGTATAAGGGTGATTATTTCTGTTTTTCAGAAAGTGAAGATGGAGCTTGCAAAAGATGAACCAGAACAAACTTACCAATTTTGTCTCCTCTGTATAAAGGTTGGATTGTGCTATTCCTGACACATACTAAGCAGGGAGCAGGTTGTAACCCTTAGTTAAACCACAGGGCACAATTTAAAGGGGTGGAGTGGGCAACACAGGGAGAGGGTAAGCATTTTTAGCCTTTAACATGTGAGGCTTTGACAGTTTTTTCTGTTATCCCCAGAAGCCACCTACTGGTGGCACTTACTACATTAGGTTTCTGCTCCCATAATTTTCATTTCTTCCTGTATTCTTTGCTATTGTGCATAGTACTTTGGAATACAACGACTTATGACGACACTGGAGAGACCTGGAAAATCTTGTTAGTAACAGACATTACTGTTAGATACCATGTCAGAGACTAAAAGATGAATCACTGGCAGGATGGTATACCTATATTTACTCAGAATGTTTTCTTACAAAGACAGCTAACATTTATTGAGCCCTAACTATGTCTCAGGAGTTGCAGTATTTTTAAAACAACCCTGAGATGTAGGCACTGAGTTGTTTAAAAAAAAAAAAAAGTTTAAAATTAAGAAAACAGTTTCAAGACAAAGTATCCTAGTTAAGATGACTCAGCAAGTGGTAAAGAGATATCCGGAGTGGCCGGGCGCAGTGGCTCACACCTGTAATCCCAGCACTTTGGGAGGCAGAGGCGGGCGGATCATGAGGTCAGGAGATTGAGACCATCCTGGCTAACACAGTGAAACCCTGTCTCTACTAAAAATCCAAAAAAAAAAAAAAAAAAAAAAAATTAGTCAGGCATGGTGGCGGGTGCCTGTAGTCCCAGCTACTGGGGGCGCTGAGACAGGAGAATGGCATGAACCCGGGAGGTGGAGCTTGCAGTGAGCCGAGATCGCGCCACTGCACTCCAGCCTGGGCGACAAAGCAAGACTCAAAAAAAAAAAAAGGGGGCCGGGCGCGGTGGCTCAAGCCTGTAATCCCAGCACTTTGGGAGGCCGAGACGGGCGGATCACGAGGTCAGGAGATCGAGACCATCCTGGTTAACATGGTGAAACCCCGTCTCTACTAAAAAAAAAAATACAAAAAACTAGCCGGGCGAGGTGGCGGACGCCTGTAGTCCCAGCTACTCGGGAGGCTGAGGCAGGAGAATGGCGTGAACCCGGGAGGCGGAGCTTGCAGTGAGCTGAGATCCGGCCACTGCACTCCAGCCTGGGTGACAGCGCGAGACTCCGTCTCAAAAAAAAAAAAAAAAAAAAAGGGTGCCTTCAATCACTGACAAACCAGCCCCTTAAATGGTTTGTCAATGGAATGCTTTATAACATACACAGAAAGTAATAAGGTATTTTTCCCTCTGACTATGGAAAAGGAGATGTCCACAGGTCCAGGTCCAGGTATAGACTCTAAGGATGCTACACTAACTTAACCAGAAGGATCTGGGTTTCTATCTAGGTTCCATTAATGTCTGGTAGTGGGCTTAAACTCGGGCATAAAATGGACATAATACTTTATTTTGCATGAAAGTTATGAAGGTGAAGTTATATATGTGTGTGTATATGCGCCAAAGTTAATTTTTATATATATATTATTTTTTAAATAGAGATGGGACTCACTATATTGCCCAGGTTGGTCTTGAACTCCTGAGCTCAAGTGGTTCCCCTTGCCTCAGCCTCCCAAAATGATGGGATTACAGATGTAAGCCACTGTGCCCAGCCCTTATCTACTTTATTTTATTTATTTTTCAATTTTTTCAGAGATGAGGTCTCACCCTGTTGCCCAGGCTAGAGTGCAGTGGCACAATCATAGCTTGCCGTAACCTTGAACTCCTGGGCTCAAGGGATCTTCTCACCTCAGCCTCTGATTTTTTTTTTTTTTTTTTTAGATAGGGTCTTGCTCTGTTACTCAGGCTGGAGCACAGTGACAGGATCATGTTCACTGCAGCCTCAACCTCCCAGGCTCAAGCAATCCTACCACCTCAGCCTCCCGAGTAGCTGGGACCCCAGGCATGCGTGCCACCATGCCCAGTTAACTTTTTTTTTTTTTTTTTGAGACGGAATTTCGCTCCTGTCACCCAGGCTGGAGTGCAATGACGCGATCTCAGCTCACTGCAACTTCTGCCTCCCGGGTTCAAGCGATTCTCCTGACTCAGCCTTCCGAGTAGCTGGGATTACAGGGACCTGCCACCCAGTTAACTTTTAATTTTTTAATTTTCTGGCAGGGTCTTTGTTGCCTAGCCTGGGTTCAAACTCCTAGCCTCAAATGATCCTCTCTCCTCCACCTCCCAAAGTGCTGGGATTACAGCATGAGCCACCATGCCCAACCCATCCAGGCAATTTTTATTTATTTTTATTTTATTTTATTTTATTTTTTAGTAGAGATTGGGTCTCACTACATTGACCAAGCTCATTTTGAACTCCCGGCCTCAAGTGACCCTTCTGCCTCAGCCTCCCAGAGTGTTAGGAATATAGGCACGAGCCACTATGCCCAGACCGAAAAAGATATTTCTGACTCAGCAGGGGAAATGTGAGTATGGCAGGGTGTTAGGTGATAACAGGGAGCTGTTAATTCTGCTAGGTGTGACAGCATTGTGATTGAGGAAACGCTCTTATCCAGAGCAAAATATTTAGGGGTGAAATTGTATTTCTATGATTTTTATTAAAGAGCTCCAGCCAAAAAAAAAAAAAAAAGAGTAAACGAAGCAAATGTAACAAAATGTTGATAATTGTCAAGTCTAGGTGATGGACGTTTCACTTTATGTACTATTCTTTGTACTTCAAATAAAAAGAACAAGCAAAAATGTTTCCCTTTATCCCTATGTTCTGAGCTAAGGTTTCTGGTATGACTCTGCCATTTCTACCTGAAGTTTGACTGGACACACTTACAGTTGAATGAACATGTTTATCCCTACTCTCCTGTCTAAAACTCAGTGAAATTGTGTATTTTAACTAGTTTTAAATTTCTTAAGATTTGAGAAACTAGCTGTTGAGCTATAAATATTAATAACTGTCCATTTCCTCAGAATTGGACCAAGTGCAAACTGGATGACTTTTGAGTATTTGTTTTCAAGTGGGATCTGTATTGGCTATATATATATATATATATATATATATAATATATATATTATATATATAAAATATATATATTATATATATATATATTTTTTGAGACAGAGTCTCACTCTGTCACCCAGGCTGGAGTGCAGTGGTGCGATCTCTTCTCACTGTAACCTCTGCCTCAGCCTCCCAAGTAGCTGGGATTACAGGCGCCTGACACCACGCCTGGCTAATTTTTGTATTTTTAGTAGAGATGGGGCTTCACCATCTTGGCCAGGCTGAGGTCTTGAATTCCTGACCTCATGACGCACCCACTTCAGTCTCTGGGATTACTGGCGTGAGCCACTGCACCCAGCCATATAAAAATCTTTTCTAACCACTAGGCAACCAGGTATATATATACATATATGTGTGTGTGTGTGTGTATATGTATATCATATATACATGTGTATATATGATATACACACATATGTATATATGATATAGGTATCATATATATGAATATCATGTATTCTTTTAATAAGATAGTGTAAGAAAAACATGGTGCCTCTTTTTTATTTATTTTTTTTGAGACTGCTCTTGTCATCCAGGCTGGAGTTCAATGGTATGATCTCAGCTCACTGCAACCTCCGCCTCCTGAGTTCAATTTCTCCTGCCTCAGCCTCACTAGTAACTGGGATTACAGGCATCTGCCACCAAACCCAGCTAATTTTTGTATTTTTAGTAGAGACGGGGTTTCACATGTTGGCCAGGGTGGTCTCAAATTCCTGACCTTAGGTGATCAGCCCACCTCAGCCTCCCAAAGTTCTGGGATTACAGGCATGAGCCACCATTGCCTGGGCCAGCCTCTTCTATTGTTTAATACCTAGTTTTCTATATAAATTATGTTATAAACTTTTCAGGATTACACTTCACTTTTTTTTTTTTGGAGACAGGGTCTTGCTCTGTCACCCAGGCTGAAGTGCAGTGGTGTGATCTCGGCTCACTGCAACCTCTGAGCCCCTCTACCACACCGGTCTCAAGCGATCCTCCCACCTCGGCCTCCCAAATAGCTGGAACCACAGGCCTGCACCATCACACCTGGCAATTTTGGGGGGTTTTTAGTAGAGATGGTCTCTATCCAGGCTGTCCAGGGTAGTCTCGAACTCCTGAGCTCAAGCGAACTACCCGCCCCCAAAGTGCTGGGATTACAGGCATGAGCCACTGTGCCTGGCCACATTTCACTTTTGGTTTCCAATTGGGTAACTATTTTTAATTTTTTTTTTTTTTTTTTTTTTTTTTTTTTTTTTTTTTTGAGACGGAGTCTCGCTCTGTCCCCCAGGCTGGAGTGCAGTGGCCGGATCTCAGCTCACTGCAAGCTCCGCCTCCTGGGTTTACACCATTCTCCTGCCTCAGCCTCCCGAGTAGCTGAGACTACAGGCGCCCGCTGCCTCACCCGGCTAGTTTTTTGTATTTTTTAAGTAGAGACGGGGTTTCACCGTTTTAGCCAGGATGGTCTTGATCTCTTGACCTCGTGATCCGCCCGTCTCGGCCTCCCAAAGTGCTGGGATTACAGGCTTGAGCCACTGCGCCCAGCCTATTTTTGATTATTATGCTAGTAATTTTTTTTTTTTTTTTTTGAGACGGAGTCTCGCTCTGTCGCCCAGGCTGGAGTGCAGTGGCGCGATCTCGGCTCACTGCAAGCTCTGCCTCCCGGGTTCACGCCATTCTCCTGCCTCAGCCTCCCGAGTAGCTGGGACTACAGGCGCCCACAACCGCGCCCGGCTAATTTTTTGTATTTTTAGTAGAGACGGGGTTTCACCGTGGTCTCGATCTCCTGACCTTGTGATCCGCCCGCCTCGGCCTCCCAAAGTGCTGGGATTACAGGCGTGAGCCACCGCGCCCGGCCATTATGCTAGTAATTTTACATGCTTACTAAAAATCAAATAATAGGCATATAAATAAAAATTATTAGTGTAACCTCACCTATCCATACATATGCACACATTTTTGGTATATAGCTATAGAGATTTCTTTGGCCTACATAAACTAGTTTATGTAAGTTCTTTTTATATGAACTAATCTGTAATAAGGCCAATATTAGAATTTGAATGATAGGAAGAAAGTAGATCATAAACTTGTTAGTACATTTTGGGACCTTAAGAAGAATGGGAAGCCAACGAGAAGCTTGAACCAGGGAACTGATACAATCCGATTTTCCTGTCTCATTGGCTGTATCACTCAAATTCCAAATATTAGTCTTAGCTGGATATATAAATTTAGAAGTCAGCAGTAATTGCATAGAAACTAGGCTGGGCGCTGTGGCTCATGCCTGTGATCCCAGCACTTTGGGAGGCTGAGGCGGGCAGATCACTTAAGATCAGGAGTTCAAGACCAGCCTGGCTAACATGGTGAAACCGTGTCTCTACTAAAAACACAAAAATCAGCTGGGCGTAGTGGCGCGCACCTGTAGCTACTCAAGAGGCTACAGGGGCAGGAGAATGACTTGAATCCGGGAGGCGGAGATTGCAGTGGGCCAAGATCGCACCACTGCACTCCAGCCTGAGCATCACAGTGAGACACTGTCTCAAAACAAAACAACAAAAAAAGTGAAAACTACAACTTTAAAGTTCCAGAAGCAAAGAGGATGGTGTACAGATCACAAGAGGAATGTTCAAACTTTGACACGTAGAGAGGTAATTCCTTGATTTTAAAAAAGGTTCCTGGCTGAGGGCCGTGGCTTACGCCTGTAATCCCAGCACTTTGGGAGGCCAAGGCAGGTGGATCACCTGAGGACATGAGATCAAGACCAGCTAGGCCAACATGGTGAAGGCCTGTCTCTACTAAAAATACAAAAATTAGGCCAGGCATGGTGGTTCACGCTTGTAATCCCAACACTTTGGGAGGCCGAGGTGGGCAGATCACGAGGTCAGGAGTTCGAGACCAGCCCAGCCAACATGGTGAAACCCTGTCTCTACCAAAAGTACAAAAAATTAGCTGAGTGTGTTGGCGCATGCCTGTAATCCCAGCTACTTGGGAGTCTGAAGCAGGAGAATCACTTTAACCTGGGAGGCGGAGGTTGCAGTGAGCCGAGATCATGCCACTGCATTCCAGCCTGGGCAACAAGAGCGAAACTCCGTCTTAAAAAAAAAAAAAAAAAAAAAAAGCTAGGCGTGGTGGCATGGGCGTGTAGCGTGTAGTCCCAGCTACTCGAGAGGCTGAGGCAGGAGAATCACTTGAACCCACGAGGTGGAAGTTGAACCACTGCACTCCAGCCTGGGTGACAAAGCAAGACTCCATCTCAAAAAAGTAAAAAATATAAAAGGTTCCAGTGGAATTGTAAAAACATAAATCATAAAAAATTTAAAAAGGTAAGGAGGAGTGGATGGGATAAAATATAGGTCTCATAAATTCCTTATGAGAAGTTGAGGGATTTCCCATCTCATGACCTCTTTTTTGTTTTTGAGACAGAGTTTCGCTCTTGTTGCCCAGGCTGGAGTGCAATAGCACGATCTTGTCTCACTGCAACCTCTGCCTCCTGGGTTCAAGCAATTCTCCTGCCTTAGCCTCCTGAGGAGCTGGGGTTACAGGTGTGTGCCACCACGCCCAGCTAATTTTTTTTTTTTTTTTTGAGACGGAGTCTTGCTCTGCTGCCCAGGCTGGAGTGCAGTGGCCGGATCTCAGCTCACTGCAAGCTCTGCCTCCCGCGTTCACGCCATTCTCCTGCCTCAGCCTCTCGAGTAGCTGGGACTACAGACGCCCGCTGCCTCACCCGGCTAGTTTTTTGTATTTTTTAAGTAGAGACGGGGTTTCACCGTTTTAGCCAGGATGGTCTCGATCTCCTGACCTCGTGATCCGCCCGTCTCGGCCTCCCAAAGTGCTGGGATTACAGGCTTGAGCCACCGCACCTGGCCACGCCCAGCTAAGTTTTTTGTATTTTAGGAGAGACAGGGTTTCACCATGTTGGCCAGGCTGGTCTCAAACTCCTGACCTCAGGTGATCCACCCTGCTCGGCTTCCCAAAGTGCTGTGATTACAGGCGTGAGCCACCATGTCTGGCCTCATGATCTCTATTTTTAATCCTTATACACACAATTTTTTTCGGTTAAAAATTTTTTCTTGGTGTAAATTACTACAAAACATTATCCATATTGTGGATCTGGTTTCAGGTCATACAGGAAGTCATTTCCTATACCACGGTTGTAAAAATGGTCTCCAATATTTTCTCGTATCTTCATGCTTTTTAGAAGCATGCTTTTGGATGGGCATGGTAGCTCATGCCTGTAATCCCGGCACTTTGAGAGGCCAAGACTGGAGGATCACTTGAGGCCAGGAGTTCCAGACCAGTCTGGACAACACAGTGAGACCTCATGTCTAAAATAAATAAATAAAATAAAATAAAATAAACAGAAAAAGGACATTTTAGATTACTGTGGGCCCACAGAGCTGATTAAAGAAAATCTCACAGGCCGGGCGCGGTGGCTCAAGCCTGTAATCCCAGCACTTTGGGAGGCCGAGGCGGGTGGATCACGAGGTCAGGAGATCGAGACTATCCTGGCTAACATGGTGAAACCCCGTCGTCTCTACTAAAAATACAAAAAACTAGCCGGGCGTGGTGGCGGGCGCCTGTAGTCTCAGCTACTTGGGAGGCTGAGGTGGGAGAATGGCGTGAACCCGGGAGGCGGAGCTTGCAGTGAGCCGAGATCGCACCACTGCACTCCAGCCTGGGAGACACAGCGAGACTCCGTCTCAAAAAAAAAAAAAAAAAAAAAAAAAAAAAAAAAAAAAAAAAAAAAAAAAGAAAAAATCTCACCATCTCTCTTGATTCCTAATTTAATCACACTGCAAATTCTCTTGCTATGTAAATTAAAATATTCACAGGTTCCTGGGATTAAGACACAAACATCTTTGGGGCCGGGACATGATTTTGTCTACTACAGTCCATCTTCTGGTCCCAAACATGAACATCTGTCCCATATGCAAAATACTTTCACCTCATCTCAACATCCCCAAAGTCTCAACCTGTTACTATTGTAATATTGGTTATACAATTTTATTTTTCAAAAATCGTAGAACTATATACCAACAGTGAATTTTACTGAATATAAACATTAAAATGGGTATTGAAAAAGAGGAAACAGCAAAGGAGACTGAGAAGAAGTCACCAATAAGGTGGGAAGAAACCAAGAGATTGTGCTGACCTGGAAGCCAAATAAAGAAAGTATATTGGGCCGGGCGCGGTGGCTCAAGCCTGTAATCCCAGCACTTTGGGAAGCTGAGGCGGGTGGATCACGAGGTCAGGAGATCGAGACCATCCTGGCTAACATGGTGAAACCCCGTCTCTACTAAAAATACAAACAAACAAACAAACAAACAAACAAAAAACTAGCCGGTCGTGGTGACGGGCGCCTGTAGTCCCAGCTACTCGGAGGCTGAGGCGGGAGAATGGCGTGAACCCGAGAGGCGGAGCTTGCAGTGAGCCGAGATCGCGCCACTGCACTCCAGCCTGGGAGACACAGCGAGACTCCGTCTCGAAATAAATAAATAAATAAATAAAGTATATTAAGGAGGATGTAATATGGCCGGGCAAGGTTGCTCATGCCTGAAATCCCAGCACTTTGGGAGGCTGAGGCAGGTGGATCACCTGAGGTCAGGAGTTTGAGACCAGCCTGGCCAACATGGTGAAACCCCGTCTCTACTAAAAATACTAAAATTAGCCCACATGATAGTGGGTGCCTGTAATCCCAGCTACTCGGGAGGCTAAGACATGAAAATCGCTTGAACCCGGGAGGCGCAGTTTGCAGTGAGTCGAGATTTCAGCACTGTACTCCACTCAGGGCGACAGAGCCAGATGCTATCTTAAAAAGAAAAAAAAAATGCAGTTCCCATTACATGGCCATGATTGCCATATGAAGTGTCTATACACACTCCTGCCAAGCCTGGATATAATGAATCTCTTTACTCTTGCTACTATGAGTCACGAAAATACCATTTAACTTGAATTTTCCTGATGAATAATGAGGTGGGACATCTTTTCACATAGTTTGGACATTGTGTTTCATCTACAAACTGCATGTATTTATCCTGTGCTTATTTTTCTTTGCTTTGCTTTTTAAATCTTAAATTCAATTAATATTTGAATATGTATAAGAATCAAGTTTTGAAACTCAAAAGGTAGAAAAGGATATTTTGAAAAACCTTGGCCCCTAGCCACCCAGTTCCCCTTCCCAGAAGCAACCAAAGTTATCAAGTTTTATAGTTTTAGAGACAGTCCATGCATATATAAAGAGAACGTACACATCTTTTCTCCTCTCTTTTTATGCAAATAGTAGCATGCTATCAGTTGGCACCTGGCTCTTTTTATTCAAAAATTATTTGGAGATTATTTCCTTCTCAGTAAAGAAAGCTGCCTCATACTTTTTGATGGTGTTATTTAACCAATCCTCTACTGATGAAGATTGAATCTGTACTTTCATTCTGGCTATAACAAATAATCATTGAATTAATGATGTAGCATAGGTGGGACTATATTGCCAGGATAAATATCTGAAGTAGAGTAACAGGGTCAAAGGACATATGCATCTGTGATTCTTTTTTTTTTTAATTTAATTTTTATTTTTTTAAACAACTGGTAATCAATTTATTAAAATAGTTGACTTAAGCATCTGCAGTGGTGACTTCCACCTCAACTCCTGGCTCAATACTGATGGAAGTAATCTGCATAACAACCTCGGAAGAACTGTGCAAGTCAATGAGTCGCTTGTGGATTCTCATCTGGAAACATCTCATGTCTTAGAACGTTCACCACAGGAGTTTTTCTTGTAGTGATTCTCAAGGTCTTGGTAGGCATTCGAACTGGTCCTTTCACTTTGAGATTCTTTTCCTTTGCGCCTCTGATCAAGTCAGCACACATGTTTTCCAGGGATTTTGTGTTGCGGCTCCTTAGAGTGATTCGAATTCGGTGAATTGCCACTTCCGGCTCCACGGGTGTTTTTCCGGTATCCTTAACAGCCATGGCTGCCGTGCGGCTTCCTGACCGACTCGTTCCTCTGCAAGAGCGAACAGCGGTGAGTCAGGAGCAGGAGCTTGCGGGTCGGCGATCCACGGCACCTACGAGCGCGTCTTCCTCAAAGAGCATTCTAACAGATATTTGGAAGTCTGCCCTGCCCTCCACAGAGGTTACCAACACGTCTCGGTAGGATACAGGAGAATGCTGGTTTCTCTACAGACTTGCTCACATCAAGTGTTAACTTCTTTCCTCTATCCGCTTTGCTAACTCAGTGTCAGTCACTGAGGAGTTCTCTTATTATAACGGAAGTTTATCATCTTTTCATAGGCTTAGAAACCATTCCTGTTTCCTTTAGTGTTAACTGTTCATACACTTGGCCCTTTTGGAGGCAGTCATTCTTTTTCTTTTCTCTTTTCTTTTCTTTTTTTTTTTTTTTTTTTGAGACAGTGTTTGGCTCTTGTTGCCCAGGCTGGAGTGCAATGGTGCGATCTCGGCTCTCCGCAACCTCCGCCTCCCGGGTTCAAGCGATTCTTCTGCCTCGGCCTCCTGAGTAACTGGGATTACAGGCACGCACCACTACGCCCGGCTAATTTTTGTATTTTTAATAGAGACGCGGTTTCAGCATGTTGGCCAGGTTGGTCTCTAACTCCTGACCTCGTGATTTGCCCGCCTTGGCCTCCCAAAGTGCTGGGATTACAGGCATGAGCCACTGTGCCTGGCCTCTTTTTCTTATGATTTGTAGGATCTTAGATCTTAGATCTTATGATTTGTAGGATCTTGTGTTAGAGAATTCTACCCTTGGTCTGTGACCCTTGTCTGGGTAAAAAAAATTTTGTTTTTGAGATGGAGTCCCACTCTGTCGCCCAGGCTGGAGTGCAGTGGCACGATCTCGGCTCACTGCAACCTCCAAGATTCTCCTGCCTCAGCATCCTGAGTAGCTGGGATTACAGGCGCATGCCACCATGCCCAGCTAGTTTTTGTATTTTTAGTAGAGATGGAGTTTCACCAGGTTGGCCAGGCTCATCTTGAACTCCTGACCTCAGGTGATCCACCCGTCTTGGCCTCCCAAAGTGCTGGGATTACAGGCCTGAGCCACCATGCTTGGCTTTTCTCTCTCTTTTTTTTTTTTTTTTTTTTTTTTTTTTTGAGATAGGGTTTTGCTCTCTCACCCACGCTGGAGTGCAGTAGTGCAACCACAGCTCATTGAATCCTCAGCCTCCCGAGCTCAAGTAAATCTCCCAACTGTGCCTCCTGAGTAGCTGGGACTACAGGCATGGGCCACCACACACGGCTAATTTTTTTCTATGTTTTTGTAGAAACAGGGTTTCACTAGGTATTCCAGGCTGGTCTTGAATTCCTGGGCTCAAGTGATCCTTCCACCTCCACCTCTCAAAGTGCTGAGATTACAGGGCGTGAGCCACTGCACCTGACCTTTATTAAAAAAAAAAATTTTAGAGGTGGGGTCTTGCTATGTTGCCCAGGCTGGTCTTGAACTCCTGAGCTCAAGGGAGCCTCTTGCCTTGGCCTCCCAAAGGGTTGGGATTATGGGCATGAACCACTGCACGTGGCCCCTTTTTTTTTTTTGAGAGAGAGAGAGTGTCACT
Source organism: Macaca thibetana thibetana (assembly GCF_024542745.1). NCBI lineage: Eukaryota > Metazoa > Chordata > Mammalia > Primates > Cercopithecidae > Macaca > Macaca thibetana. The sequence continues at coordinate 24,819,126 of NC_065582.1, read as the reverse complement.
GTTGCCAGGCTGGAATGCAGTGGTGCGATCTCAGCTCACTGCAACTTCCGACTTCTGGGTTCAAGTGATTCTCCTGCCTCAGCCTCCCAAGTAGCTGGGATTACACGCACATGCACCACGCCCAGCTAATTTTTGTATTTTTAGTAGAGACAGGGTTTCACCATGTTGGCCAGGCTGGTCTTGAATTCCTGACCTCAGGTGATCCTCCCGCCTCGGCCTCCCAAAGTGCTGGGATTACAGGTGTGAGCCACGGAGCACAGTCTGGCCCCCATTTTTAACAATAAAATATTTGAATCAGCTAGGATTTAGTAGATATGAATTATGAGGCAGGGATATAACATAAGTTCTTGATGCTTTCCCTCGTTGTCTTCATAACATTTATCCTTTTCTTGGCAGGGCACCTGGGGCAGGATGATATGGTTTGGATGTTGTCCCTGCCCAAATCTCATGTTGAAATATAGTCCTCAGGAGCACCGAGGGGGCTCATGCCTGTAATCCCAGCAATTCAGGGGGACGAGATGGGCGGATCACCTGAGGTCAGGAGTTCGAGATCAGCCTGGCCAACATGGTGAAACCCCATCTCTACTAAAAATACAAAAATTAGCCGGGCATGGTGGCACATGCCTGTAATCCCAGCTACTGGGGAGGCTGAGGCAAGGGAATCGCTTGAACCTGGAAGGCAGAGGTTGCACTGAGCCAAGATCATGCCACTGCACTCCAGCCTGGGTGATACAGAGAGACTCCATCTTAAAATATATGTAGATATAATCCCCAGTGGTGAATCTAGGGCCTGGTGGTGGGAGGTGTTTGGGTCATAGGGGTGGATCCTTCATGGCTTGGTGCTGTCTTCACAATAGTGACTCAGTTCTCACAAGATCTGGTTTTTGTAAAGTGTGGCACCTTCCCCTATCTTGCTCCTGCTTTTGCCAAGTGACAGGCCTGCTCCCGCTTTGACTTTCACTGTGAGAAAAGGCCCCCAGAGGCCTCCCCAGAAGTGGAGTAGATGCCTGCATCACGCTTGTACAGCCTGCAGAACCCATGAGCCAATTAAACCTCTTTTCTTTATAAATTAAAAAAATAAACATTGAATGAGCTAACTTTTCTGCAGTGAATTGAAAGAACATCTTTTGGCCAGGTGCGGTGGCTCATGCCTGTAATCCCAGCATTTTTGGAGGCTGAGGCAGGCGGATCACCTGAGGTGGGGAGTTCGAGATCAGCCTGACCAGCATGGCGAAACCCCATCTCTACTGAAAATACAAAATGAGCCAGGTGTGGTAGCACACACCTGTAATCCCAGCTACTTGGGAAGCTGAAGCAGGCGGATCTCCAGAGGTAGGGAGTTCAAGACCAGCCTGACCAACACGCAGAAACTCCGTCTCTACTAAAAATACAAAATGAGCTGGGCGTGGTGGCATGTACCTGTAATTCCAGCTAGTCGGGAGGCTGAGGCAGGAGAATCGCTTGAACCCGGGAGGCGGAGGTTGTGGTGAGCTGAGATCACACCATTGTACTCCTGCCAGGGCAACAAGAGCAAACTCTGTCTCCAAAAAAAAAAAAAAAAAAAAAGACCAATAAAAACACTTTTTTTTTTTTTTTTTTTTTGGAGACAGAATCTCATTCTGTCGCCTAGGCTGGAGTGCAGTGGCACAATCTTGACTCCCAGTAACCTCTCTGCCTCCCGGGTTCAAGCGATTCTCCTGCCTCAGCCTCCAGACTAGCTGGGACGACAGGCACGCGCCACCACGCCCGGCTCATTTTTGTATTTTTAATAGAGACGGGGTTTCACCATATTGGCCAGGCTGGTCTCGAACTCCTGACCTTGTGATCCGTCCACCTCAGCCTCCCAGTGCTGAGATTACAGGCGTGAGCCACCATGCCCGGACTGAAACATCTTTCATATACTAAATTCTCATATACACTTTGGTCTATTTCTAAATTTACTATTTTGTTTCATTGATCTAATTATTCATGGGCAGTAGCACACTGTTTTAATTATTACGTTATTATAATACACTTAATACCTTGTAGTATTAATCCTCTCATACATAGATTGAGAGAGAATTGCCATGTTTGTGACGTCAAGACTTTCTATCCAAGGACACAGCATACCATTTCAAGTCTTCTTTTTATTCTTCAGTGGTGTTTTAAAGTTTTCTTCAAAAAGATCTGGGTACTTCATCTTTTTTGTTATTATTGTAAATGGGGCCTTTTCTTCAATTGTGTCTCCTAACTGGTAGTTGCTTGTATTAAAGGAACTGATTTTTACCTATTAGTTTCATACCCAGAACCTTACTGAATACTCTTATTTATATATTTTTGTGATAGTTTTTCTTTTCTTTTTTCTGTCTCGCTCTGTCACCCAGGCTGGAGTGCAGTGGTGCAATCTCAGCTCACTGCAACCTCTGTCTCCCAGGTTCAAGCAATTCTCCTGCCTCAGCCTCCCAAGTAGCTGGGATTACAGGTGCCTGCCAACACACCCAGCTAATTTTTGTATTTCTCATAGAGATGGGGTTTCACCATGTTGGCTAGGCTTGTCTTGAAATCCTGACCTCAAGTGATCCACCCCCCCTCAGTCTCCCAAAATGCTAGGATTATAGGCGTGAACCACCGTGCCCGGGCTGTAATGGTTTTTCTACTTAGGTTCTTTGGAGTTAGCTGGGTAGTCAATCATTATTTGATAAGAAAATGCAATCTATATAACTCCATATACTTTTTCTTATCTAAATGTTTTGTTGGATCTTCCAGAACAATAAGAAATAGCAATAATATGACTGAATATTTTTATTTCTGATGTTAATGGGAACATGTCTGGTGTTTCCTACTAACTTTATCCATTTATTTTATTTTATTTTAATATTATTTTTTAAAAGATAAAGAGATGGGGCCTCACTAAGTTGCCCAGGCTGGTCTCAAACTCCTGGGCTCAAGCAATCCTCATACCTCGTCCTCCCAAAGTGCTGGGATTATAGGCATGAGCCACCATGACTGGCCATCTGTTTTCTAATAGTTTACTTTTATCTTATTCATTTAAATTACAGATGTGGGCTGGGCATGGTGACTCATGCCTGTAATCTCAGCACTTCAACAGGAGTTCAAGACCAGCCTGGCCAACTTGGTGAAACTCCATGTCTACTAAAAATACAAAAATGAGCCGGGCGTGGTGGCAGGCGCCTGTAGTCCCAGCTGCTGGAGAGGCTGAGGCAGGAGAATCGCTTGAAACTGGGAGGCAGAGATTACAATGAGCGGAGTTTGCGCCACTGTACTCCAGCCTGGATGACAGAGCAAGAATCTGTCTCCAAAAAAACCCAAAATTTATTTTCAATAGAGACAGGGTCTTCATATGTTTCCCAGGCTGGTCTCCAACTCCGAGGCTCAAGCGCTTCTCCAGCAGTGCCCTCCCAAAGTGCTGGGATTACAGACGTGAGCCACCATACCCGGCTCCAATTTGAAATTTCTATCTGAACATCTAGTTCTTCTATAATAACAGAAATGTCTTAACTATTTAATATGGGACTGGATTAATAGGAGCAGAGCTCTAAAAGGTTAACAAATATTCCTGAATATATTGTCACATGCAATCATCAATGGTACCTTTCCAATTGTATTTTAAACTGATTTTTTTGGTATGTAAGAAAATCGTTGATCTTCATGTTTTATAATTTGCCACCCTTGCTAATGGTTTTTCTTAAATTCTCTAGATGTCTAATGGTTAATTCTTAAATTTTCTAGATATTAATGTATAACCATCCCATGCACAAATTAATCCTGCTCCTTTATCCAACTGTACTGATGAGCACTTTTCGACAACAGTAAATAGCAGTGATTATAAAAACGATCAGACTTATCTCTTTTATTTCTGCTATTTTGTTATTTTTTAGTGTATCCTAGATATAAACTTTTAAACGAGACCTTAAAAAATAATCTTTCAGTTCAGGACATCATAAACAGAAAGTGAAAACAGAGCCCAGGTTACGGCTAGATTACAGGAACAGGCTTTGAGCGTGTGTGAGCATAGTTTTTCTACTACAATTCCAGTAGTGATTCATCAACAGATATTGAGTGCTTACTTTGTGCCAGACACTGTTCTATGTATGAAGGATACAGTAGTAAGCAAAAGATAGAACTTACATTCTATCAGGAGACAGAGACAAAGTAAGCAAGTAAGTTACATGCAGTATTTTCCCCTTATCTGCAGGGGAAACATTGCAAGACCTCGGGTGGATGCCTGGAGCCACAGATAGTACTAAACCCTACGTACACTATATTTTTTCCTATCCACACATAACTATGATAAAGTTAAATTTATAAATTAGGCACAGAGAGTAACAACATCAATAATAAAATAGAACAATTATAACAAAATACTACAATAAAAGTTATGTGTGGTGTTGTGGTGCACATCTATAATCCCAGCTACTCAGGAGGCTGACTGAAGTGGGGGGATTTTTTTTTTTTTTTTTTTTTGAGACGGATTCTCACTCTGTCACCCAGGCTGGAGTGCAGTGGTGCGATCTTGGTTCACCGCAACCTCCACCTCCCAGGTTCAAGCGATTCTCCTGCCTCAGCCTCCTGAATAGCTGGGATTACAGACACGTGCCACCATGCCTGGCTAATTTTTGGATTTTTAGTAGAGACAGGGTTTCATCATGTTGGCCAGGCTGGTCTCCCAACTCCTGACCTCAAGTGATCCACCCGTCTCGACCTCCCAAAGTGCTGGGATTACAGGCATGAGCCAAAAGTGACATTTGAACAAAGACTTGAAAAAGATATATGGGAGTTGATCATTCCAGGCAGAGGGAACAGCAAGCACAAACGTCCTCAGGTGAGAATGTGCTTGGCAATCCAAAAGTCACAGTGTGACTGACACAGGGTACACAAAAGAACAGTAGGAGAGAGGAGGTGGGGTGGGGTGGGAAGTAGAGAGTTTCTAGGTCTCTGAAGGCCACTATCCAGGCTTTGGGGCTTTTACCGAGTGAAAAAGGAAACCATCAGGGTAGTATGTTTTAGAAGGATATTGTTGGCTGCTGTGTTAAGCATAGATTTTGTTTGTTTGTTTGTTTTTGTACGTGCATGGGGCTGGGGGTTCAGGGTGGAGAGGTGGTAAGACACAGAAAAACCACTTAAAAGGCTGGATGCGGTGGCTCACTTTGGGAGGCCAAAGCAGGCGGATCATGAGGTCGGGAGTTCCAGACCAGCCTAGTGAGCATGGTGAAACCTCGTCTCTACTAAAAATGAAAAAAGCACGCCTGTAATCCCAGCTACTCAAGGAGGCTGAGGAAGGAGAATCGCTTGAACTTGGGCAGTGGAGGTTGTAGTGAGCCAAGATTGCACGACTGCACTCCAGCCTGTGCAGCCTGTGTGACAGGAGTGAGACTCCATCTCAAGAAAAAAGAAAAAGAAAAAGAAAAAGAAAAACACTATTATAATAGGGCCAGGCACAGTGACTCATGCCTGTAATTGCAGCACTTTGGGAGGCCAAGGCGGGTGGATCACCTGAGGTCCAGAGTTCAAGACCAGCCTGGTTAACATGGTGAAACTCCCTTTCTACTAAAAATACAAAAAATCAGCTGGGTGTGGTGGTACGTGCCTATAATCCCAGCTACTCAGGAGGCTGAGGCGGGAGAATCACTTGAACCCGGGAGGCAGAGGTTGCAGTGAGCCCAGATCGTGCCACTGTACTCCAGCCTGGGCAACAGAGCAAGACTCCGTCTCAAAAAAAAAACCAAAACCCCAAAAGACTATTATAATAGTCCAGGTGAAGATTATAGTGGCTGAGGAAGTAGCATTCGGGGTGCCAAGAATTGCTTGGACTCTGGGTATGTTTTAAAGGAAAAGCCAGCAGGATTTGCTGATGGATTGTCTATAGGGCTTGAGAGAAAGAGGAGTTGCCATTACAGAGGTGGAAGAGACTGTGGCAGATGGCTCAGCTGGGGACATGTTCTGTTTCAGGTGTTTTTTTCTATACCCAAGTAGTGATCTAGAAGAGGCAGTTGGATACATGTGTCTGGAGTTCAGGGAGGAAGGCCTGGCTGAAGATTCACATTTGGAAATTATCAGCTCATAAATTCTATCAAAGTCATGAGATTGTGTGAGACACCAAAAGCGTGAACGCTGATGGAGAAGCCAAGAGGCCCAGGGGTTGAGTCCTGGAGAATACCAATGAAAAGGAACTTGCAAAGCAGATAAAAGAAGAAGCTAGTGAGGTAGAAGAAAACCAGGAGAATGTAGTGTCCTGGAAGCCAAGCTGAAATAAAGAGTCAAGGAAGAAGTGATCAACTGTCAAGAAAAGAAAGAGAGATCAGACTGTTACTGTGTCTGTGTAGAAAAGGAAGACATAAGAAACTCCATTTTGATCTGTACTAAGAAAAATTGTTTCTGCTTTGAGATGCTGTTAACCTGTAACTTTAGCCCCAACCCTGTGCTCACAGAAACATGTGCTGTATTGAATCAAAGTTTAATGGATTTAGGGCTGTGCAGGATGTGCCTTGTTAACAATATGTTTGCAGGCAGTATGCTTGGTAAAAGTCATCGCCATTCTCCATTCTCGATTAACCAGGGACACAGTGCACTGCGGAAAGCCGCAGGGACCTCTGCCCAAGAAAGCCTGGGTATTGTCCAAGGTTTCCCCCCACTGAGCCTGAGATATGGCCTCGTGGGAAAGGAAAGGCCTTACCATCCCCCAGCCCGACACCCTTAAAGGGTCTGTGCTGAGGAGGACTAGTGAAAGAGGGAGGCCTCTTTGCAGTTGAGATAAGAGAAAAGCTTCTGTCTCCTGCTCATCCCTGGGAATGGAATGTCTCAGTGTAAAGCAGACCATTCCCATTCGTTCTATTCTGAGATAGGAGAAAAGCACCCTGTGGCCGGAGGCGAGATATGCTGGCAGCAGTACTGCTCTGTTGCTCTTTGCTACACTGAGATGTTTGTGTAAGGAGAAACATAAATCTAGCCTACCTGCACATCCGGACACAGTACCTTGCCTTGAACTTATGATACACATTCCTTTGCTCACATGTTTCCCTGCTGACCTTCTCCCCACCTGTTGCCCTGCTACACTCCCCTTGCCAAGATAGTAAAAATAACGATCAATAAATACTGAGGGAACTCAGAGACTGGCGCCGGTGCAGGTCCTCGCATGCTGGATGTGCCAGTCCCCTGGGCCCACTGTTCTTTCTTTATACTTTGTCTCTATGTCTTATTTATTTTCTCAGTCTCTCGTCCCACCTGATGAGAAATACCCACAGGTGTGGAGGGGCAGACCCCATTCAATCAACTGAGCCAAATGTTGCTGATAAGTTAAAAGAGGAGACCTATGCATTCATCTCCAACTTAAGCAATGTGGAAGTTATTGGTGACCTTGCCAAGAACAGTTTCAGTAGAGTAGTAGAGTGAAGAGTGAGACTGGATAGAGAGGAGGGGACAAGAATTAGAGATAGACTTCCCTGGTTTACGAATGAAACAATATTCCTTAGGAAACCTAGGGAATGTTTTCAAATCTTAAATTTGTGATTGTCACATATTCAAAGTTTGATTCTTCAAGAACTCAAGAGCTTACCAGGTGTGAGTTTTGTATTCAAGATTTATAAAAGCATCTCAGTTCAGACTGAGATCACTAAAATATCTGAAACAGACAGACTTGTTAAAGGGCATGCCTTTCTAGCCTTTTCTGTAAAAAGAACAGGAAAAGGAGAATATAAAATTCATTTGCCATTGACTTTCTGAATGGTTAAAGCATAAAGATAAATTTTTTTCCCATGAGCCTTATCATACCATACATCTCAGCCATATTAACACAAGGTCTAATTTAGAGAAGAACAACTGAATTGATCAAACCCAATAGTTGGTTTATTTGTCTATGGTGTTAACTCCTTCCACTCCCCACCACCAACCACCACCATTAAAATGTAGATACCGTGAAAACAGGCATCCTTTCTGTCCTATTAACCCCTGAATTCACAGCACCTGGAATACTTTCTGGCACACAGTCAGCTCTCAAATGTTAAGTGTTAAATACAATTAAACTAAATGCATGTGTATGGAGACACTTTTGGTTGTCACAAGATTCCAAGAGCATCCTAGTAACCAGGATGCTGTTAAACATCCTACAATGCACAGGAGAGACACCCCTCCCCCAACAAAGAATTGTTCAACCCAAAATGTCAGTAGGACTGGGTTGAAAAACCTTGTCTTAGAGAAATTTGGGGAAAAATAAAAAAAGAGAAAGGATTAACTTGACTCAAATAAGACTTTTGTTTGAATCCCGGGAAGAAGAAAGAGGGCCTATGGCAGAAGCCTGGATATACTAAAATTCACTCAAGCCACTGGCAGCTCTCCCATGACAAGAAGATATGCAATCCCAGCACTTTGGGAGGTAGAGGCAGGTGGATCACGAGGTCAGGAATTCGAGACCAGCCTGGCCAACACAGTGAAACCCTGTCTCTACTAAAAATACAAAAATTAGCCAGGTGTGGTGGCAGGCACCTGTAATCCCAGCTACTTGGGAGACTGAGGCATGAGAATTGCTTGAACCTGGTAGGCAGAGGTTGCAGTGAGCTGAGAGCGTGCCACTGCACAGCCTGGGAGACAGAACAAGACTCTGTCTCCAAAAAATTAAAAAATATATATATCCAATGTGGCTCTGGTTATTCATTAGTGTAAAATTTTCACCAGTGCTGGGGGAGAAAGAATCCAGGCTGCAGTGTTTAAACAGTAAATGACAAAAGAACCCAAAACAACAAACTAGGATGTATTTCTAACAAACATTGGGACTATCTTTAACATGTAAAGGAAGATTTTATATATATAGTTTTTTTTTTTTTTTTTTTTTTTTTTTTTTTTTGAGACATAGTCTCCCTCTGCACATGTAGGCTGGAGTGCAGTGGTGCGATCTTGGCTCACTGCAACCTCCGCCTCCCAGGTTTGACTGATTCTCCTGATTCAGCCTCCTGAGTAGCTGGACTACAGGAACCTGCCACCACGCCCAGCTAATTTTTATTTTTATTTTATTTATTAATTTATGTATTTATTTATTTTGAGATGGAGTCTCACTCTATCACCCAGGCTGGAGTACAGTGGTGCCATCTTGGCTCACTGCAACCTCTGCCTCCCGGGTTCAAGCGATTTTCCTGCCTCAGCCTCTGAGTAGCTGGGATTACAGGTGCGCGTCACCACGCCCAGCTAATTTTTGTATTTTTAGTAGAGACGGGGTTTCTTGATGTTGGTCAGGCTGGTCTTGAACTCCTGACCTTGTGATCTGCCCGCCTCGGCCTCCCAAAGTGCTGGGATTATAGGCGTGAACCACTGTGCCCAGCCTTAATTTTGTATTTTTAGTAGAAACAGGGTTTCACCAGTTGGCCAGGCTGGTCTCAAACCCCTGACCTCAAGTGATCCACCTGCCTCAGCCTCCCAAAGTGCTGGGATTACAGGTGTGAGCCACCACGCCCGGCCAGAAGATTCTATTTGTTAAGAAAAAGAATATCCCAGGACAATAATAAGCAAAGGACTTGAATATATACATCATAAAAGATTTATAAAAGACCAAATAACTTGGAAAAAATGTTTAACACTTCATTAGTATCCACAGAAATGCAATTTGAGACAATGACATAGTCATCCGATGGATCAAGGCTTAAATAAGATAACACCCACTATTAGTAAGAGTATGGAGACCAGGTGAGCTGGCTCACGCCTAAAATCCTAGCATTTTGGGAGGCCAAAGCAGGTAGATCACCTGAGGTCAGGAGTTCAAGATCAGCTGGCCAACATGGTGAATCCCTGTCTCTACTAGAAATACAATTTTTTTTTTTTTGTTTTTTGAGATGGAGTCTTGCTCTGCTCTGTCACCAGGCTGGAGTGCAGTGGCACCATCTTAGCTCACTGCAATCTCTGCCTCCCAGGCTCAAGCGATTCTCCTGCCTTAGCCTCCTGAGTAGCTGGGATTACAGGCGCCCTGCACCACACCTGGCTGATATTTGTATTTTTGGTAGAGATGGGGTTTCACCATCTTGGCCAGGCTGGTCTCGAACTCCTGACCTCATGATCCACCCACTTCAGCCTCCCAAAGTGCTGGGATTACAGGCGTAAGCCACCACACCCAGCCCAAATTTTTAGTATGTTTGTACTAAAAAATAGTGGCACGCGTCTGTAGTCCTAGCTACTTGGGAGGCTGAGGCAGGAAAATTGCTTGAACCCAGTAGGAGGAGGTTGCAGTGAGGAGGTCCCGGATCACACCACTGCACTCCAGCCTGGGAGACAGAGTGAGACTAAAAAAAAAAAGTGTACATTGGTATAATTCCTTGGTAGTGAGATTTCAAATAACTGTTTTGCTTTGTATTTTTCCATATTGCCATTTTAAAAAATGAGCTTTTAACTTTATAATAAGTCATGATACTGTTGTCATTTGGAATACATACACATACACATATACCTCTATCTATCTATCTATCTATCTATCTATCTATCTATCTATCTATCTATCTACCTACCTACCTACCTACCTACCTATACACATATAGACTTATAATAAAAGGTTTACTATACCTTCCCTAGTTCAGGGCCATATCTTTCTGCCACACATATTTCTTCCATATTGAACTACGATCTGATCCTCCTGAAACTAAAACTGACGTTGTCACTTCCTTGCTTGCAATGCTTCAGAGGATCCCATTAACAACAAGATAAAGTGTGGTTCCAGCATAGTATCAAGGCCATCCAAGCTCTGACCCTGTCTACCTCTTCACCCAGCTCCGCCTCACATTTTTGGTTCCAGCTACACACAGTGCTTGTGATATTTTGTAGTTATTTGCCTTCCTACTTTACTCATTGTTTTGTCTGGCATTCTTAAAACCCTCTACCCTCTTGCCCTCAGTGTGCCCCCTGAAGTGGAGCTCCTACAGCATGTTGTGCCTACTGTCATTACTGCACTTAGCATGGAGTCTGGAAATCTATTCCTTGCTTTCTTTAGAATGTAAGCTGCCCACCAGAGTCTTTAATTTCTGTATTCTCAGTGCTAGCACAATTACCAGCCTGGTGAATAGAACATTTAACATTTAAATTGTTTTGTTCGTTTTTCTGTTTTGTTACTTCTTCTTCTTTTTTTTTTTTTTTTTTTTTGAGATGGAGTCTAGCCGTTGCCCAGGCTGGAATGCAGTGGCGCAATTTCAGCTCACTGCAACCTCTGCCTCCTGTGTTCAAGCGATTCTCCTGCCTCAGCCTCCTGAGTAGCTGGGATTACAGACACGTGCCACCATGCCCGTATTTTGTATTTTTAGTAAAGATGATATTTTACCATGTTGGCCAGGTTGGTCTTGCGCTCCTAACCTCAGGTGATCCGCCCGCCTCAGCCTCCCAAAGTGCTGGGATTACCGGTGTGAGCCACTGCACCGGCTGTTTTGCTACTTCTGATACTTAGTTTCATTTTCATTTACTGTTTGAAATGTTCATTATTGTATTCAGAAAAATGTTGATGATTATACAACAAACATGTTGATGATTACATGAGAACATGGGCACCCTAACTTTTTAACTACACTGTTCCTTGTAAACAAAGTTCATCCCATAAATCTCAGAAACACTACAGATGCAAATTAAATTTTAAAAATAAATAAGAGTTAATCATCTACCACTGGTGTTCCCTTTTGAAAAGAAAAACAACTGAAGGCAAAGTTTATAGGCTCTTCCAGAACAGAGAAACAGATATCTAGAGAAGGCAATGGCTTTGAGATACACTTATCAAAAAGAAAGGAAGGCTGGGCACAGTGGCTCACACCTGTAATCCCAACACTTTGGGAGGTCAAGGAGGGCAGATCACAAGGTCAGGAGTTTGAGACTAGCCTGGTCAGCAATGGTGAAACCCTGTCTGTACTAAAAATACAAAAATTAGCCAGGCATGGTGGTATGTGTCTCTAATCCCAGCTACTCAGGAGGCTGAGGTAGGAGAATTTCTTAACCCCAGGAGGCAGACGTTGCAGTGAGCCGAGATCATGCAACTGTGCTCCAGCCTGGGCGACAGAGCGAGACTCTGTCTCCAAAAAAAAAAAAAAGAAAGAAAGAAAGGAAGGAAGGCACCATTGCACTCCAGCCTGTATGACAGGGCGAGACTCTGTCTCAAAAACAAAAAAAACCCCAAAAAATCAAAAAAAAAGAAAGGGAGAAAGGCAATTTTAAAAATACATTTTGGCTTTAGTTTGTGAATGTTGTGTGCAGGTGACAAACCATCTTTTTTTTTTCTGAGAGACAGTGTCTCACTGTTGCCCAGACTGGTCTCAAACTCCTGGCCTCGAGTGATCCTCCTGCCTCAGCCTCCTGAGTAGCTAAGATTACAGGCATAAGCAATCATCTTTATCTTAGTAGAAAACTTTTAGAATGCCCCAGCAATGGCTGTATCTAAAATAAACAGGTATTTGCCCTCCACAAATCAAATAGATGTGGCCAAATCAATATATCCCTTGCCTATACAATTATATTGAACACATCACTATATAGTTACATATCAAATATTGAATATTCAGCTAATGATCAAAAAAGATGAACACAGTCACAAATATCCCCTTCCTTCATATTCAGCCTTCAACCAAAAGTCTTTCTAAGGCAGCATATAACAGAGCTAATAACAAATTGATGAACTAAAGGGGCATACTAGGAAAAATGGAGAAATAATGCCATTTGCTCTGAAAAATACTTCATTTTTATCTTGAGAATCAGATATGTTTAATATCTGCATATAACTTAATACGCATTTTATCCATTACATTTTTAAAGTATAATCTAAGGCTTTAAAAGGTATCTTTTTTTATAGTAATTCAAAATTACAGAAGATGCCTTTCCTATAATTGAAGTTATTGATCAATTGAAGGTATAACCAGACTGAAATATACAGCAGCTTCTTGAAGAATGGCAGAAATAAAGTGAAAGTTCTAAATTCTTCTCTGAATTTTTCAGCTATTGCTAATGGAAGGTGCTGCCAATATAATAGGTAACACAGTTTTGTCTAACACTGGTCCAAGTAATCATCATATCTTATTTATTTTTATTTTTATTTTTTTGAGACGGAGTCTCGCTGTGTCACCCAGGCTGGAGTGCAGTGGCACGATCTTGGCTCACTGCAAGTTCTGCCTCCTGGGTCCACACTGTTCTCCTGCCTCAGCCTCCCGAGTAGCTGGGACTACAGGCACCTACCACCATGCCCAGCTAATTTTTTTGCATTTTCAGTAGAGATGGGGTTTCACTGTGTTAGCCAGGATGGTCTCGATCTCCTGACCTCGTGATCTGCCGCGCCTGGCCGTTATTTCTTAAGAATAGAAAACTGTAGAAGTTTGCATAGTAGATCATCTGGTGAGACCTCAGTCCTATGGTGAGAAAATTCTCTATAAAAGCTACATGGCCCATGATGTCATCCACTACCACATAAGCATATAAAATACATGATAAGGCTCTCCAGGAAAAAACATTCACAAGAAATAATGACTTCTTTCATCAGCTTAAAAGTGGGAAGAACTTATTTGATTAAAACCCTCTTTAAAATCGATTGTCTTGTTAGACTTCCCCTATCCATAATGAAATCATTACAGGGTTCTAATGTCAGGTGGAAAAGTGTTGACTATGGAGTTGTTTAGCCTCTGATTCTAGGATAAACCAAACAGTTAAATAATTTCCAAAAGTACAAAACAGACATTCCCCTCAAGTTACCCGGGCTTCTACAGGTACTTTTCAAGTGACCTACAAGTCCTATATTTTAAACAGCCACAGAAGTCAGAACCAAATTCAGGTTTCCAGCAAACACTGTAAACTGCAGTTCCCTGTGGCAGCCTGTCAGGTGGTCAGGCAGTTTGAAGGACTCTGGGTTCCTCTGCAATTGCTGTCATGACCACGAGCCTCTCACGTTCTACTTGGCTGGCCGTCCAGGTCTGAGGAAGTGAGAGCCAACAACCGCTTACTCAGCAGCGCATTGTGTCGCTTCAGGTATTCAATGGTGTCTCCTTGCTTTTCAACAATTTCTTCTAGGCCTGAAATAGTCCTGCAAATAATCAAGATATAAACGGGTTACACATATTCCCCAATACTCATTAGTGTCTTTGCAAACGAGTACCTATGAGTTTTTAGTAAAGCATATTGTATTTGTTACCTTTTCTTAGATGTCAGAAGCCAGGGCAATATTGCCAAATAAGAATATTTTCCTAAATCATTTTAGTAACTTCTACTCTTGAAATAAATTTAAAATGTTATAAACTTTCACAACTCTACGTTTTAAAAAAGGTCATCACTGCTTTATTTAAGAAAGATCCTAATTTGTTAGAGTAAGATAATTGAGTATAAGTGATCAACTTAAATGGCATTTAAAGATAAGTAAAGGCAAAATTCATTCAATAATCAAATGACGATTAAAATAGACAACTCTGATCATGAGAAACAATTTTGTAAATGTATGGCATTTATTTCTTTTTGCATTTCTCCTTTTTTCTCCCATACCACAAACATGTATCTTTTTGCACTTGACACAAATAAAAATACTATTTAAGTATATAAAACAAACAAACAAAAAATCTAACTCCTTCCTACACTACTGCCCCAACCCACTTTGGTCTCACTGCTCAGAAGTAATAGCTATAAAGTGTTTTTAATTTCTTTTTTTTTTTCTTTTGAGACAGAGTCTCGCTGTCTCCCAGGCTGGAGTGCAGTGGCGCGATTTCGGCTCACTGTAAGCTCCGCCTCCCAGGTTCACGCCATTCTCCTGCCTCAGCCTCCCAAGTAGCTGGGACTACAGGTGCCCGCCACCATGCCCAGCCAATTTTTTGTATTTTTAGTAGAGATGGGGTTTCACCGTGTTAGCCAGGATGGTCTCGATCTCCTGACCTCGTGATCCGCCCACCTCGGCCTCCCAAAGTGCTGTGATTACAGGCGTGAGCCACCGTGCCCGGCGAGTGTTTTTAATTTCCTTCCACTAATTTAAGATATTAGTACTAGGAATAGTGATGATGATAATGATAATGACAATAATATGCCAGATAAATTTTAATGTTGACTAAAAATTGCCTATTCAAGAAATAAAATGTTATTGGATGTGTTTTACTCAGATATCCTGTATGTGCTAAAAGGGAAATATTTCAAGGGATGGTGAGAAATTCAGTATGAAAAATATCACATGGGAATGGTCCCATGTGAACAAAAAAGATTTATTCTTAGAAATAGTTATGCTTATAAATAATGTGGTTACAGGAATGGGCTATGTAACCACGTTACTATTATTATTATTTTTTGAGACACAGTCTAGCTCTGTCATTCAGGCTGGAGTGCAGTGGCATGATCTCCGTTCACTGCAACCTCCGCCTCCTGGGTTTAAGCGATTCTCCTGCCTCAGCCTCCTGGGTAGCTGGGATTACCAGCGCCCACCACCACGCCCAGCTAATTTTTGTATACTTAGCAGAGATGGGGTTTCACCATGCTGACCAGGCTGGTCTGAACTGACCTCAGGTGATCCACCCGCCTCAGCCTCCCAAAGTGCTGGGATTACAGGCATGAGCCACCACGTCCGGCATTAACTGAATTTTATTGACCCCAAGTTAACCCCATGAGGTGAAGGGAATACATTTTAAAGTTTTCCATTAAGTCATAAGAGGGCAATATTAGGTAAACTCTTCAGTGCTCAGGAAGAACAAGATGAAATATGAAAAGGGTCAAGGTCAGGAAGACTAGTCTCTGAATTTAATAAGCCCAAAAGTTAACAAAGAGATAATCAAGAATTGATACTAAAGTTATTCCTCTATTTAGGATACAATGAAGAAAAAGAGTCAACAAAATAAGAAGGCAGATCATGGTAGGTGAAAAGTGACAAAAAAGGTTGTATTTTCTGGCCGGGCGTGGTGGCTCAAGCCTGTAATCCCAGCACTTTGGGAGGCCGAGACGGGCGGATCACGAGGTCAGGAGATCGAGATCATCCTGGCTAACATGGTGAAACCCCGTCTCTACTAAAAAAATACAAAAAATACAAAAAACTAGCCGGGCGTGGTGGCGGGCGCCTGTAGTCCCAGCTACTCGGGAGGCTGAGGCTAGAGAATCGCTTGAACCTGGGAGGCAGAGGTTGCAGTGAGCCAGGATCGTGCCATTGCACTCCAGCCTGGGCAACAGAGTGTGACTCCTCTCAAAAAAAAAAAAAAAGAAAAAAAAGAAAAAAAAAAGAAAGAAAGAACCACAGACGTGACGCAGATAAAGAAGAAAAGAGGTCTGAAGTCTGAGCTTTGGGCACACCAATCTTTAGGAGTCTGGAAGGCAAAGGGGAGCAGGATAAAGAGACTGAAAAAGGAAGGGCCGGCAAGGAAACCAGGAGAGCCCAGGGAAGCATTTCAAGGAACAGGCAGTGGTTAACTGTGCCCACTGCCATTGAGAGGCAAACACAAGGACCAAGAGTCAGTTCACTCTGGATTGGGCAAAGTAGAGGCCATCGGAGGGACTGCAGGGGAAGATGGGAGTAGGGTGACCAGTAAGGAGACTCTTGCATATCCAGGTGAGAGATGTTAGTGGCAGTGGAGGTAGAGAGCAGTGGTTGGATTATTATTTTATTTTTATTTTTATTTTATTTATTTATTTAGAGACAGAGTCTCACTCAGTTTATTTATTTATTTATTTAGAGACAGAGTCTCACTCAGTTTATTTATTTATTTAGAGACAGAGTCTCACTCTGTCACCCAGGCTGGAGTGCAGTGGTGCCATCTTGGCTCACCTCAATCTCCACCTCCGGGGTTCAAGTGATTCTTCTGTTTCAGCCTCCCAAGTAGCTGAGATTACAGGTGTGAGCCACTGCACCCGGCCAGATTATTATTTTAGAGACAGACCCAACAGGACTTGCTGATGGGTTATCTGGGTGGAGGTGGGGTGAAGGAAGTCAAGGATGATGCCAGCTTTCCGGCCTCAGCAACCTGTTGAAGAGCCATGCTACTTCCCAAGATGGGATGGGGAGAAGGTTGAATTTGAGTTGGGAGAGGGCTCTGTGTTGGACATATTAAGTTTGCAGACATCCAACTGGAGATGCTGATGGCTAATGAGAAAGTCAGATACACAAATCTGGACCACAGGGGAAATACACAGTTGGAGATACATGTTTAGGAGTCAGCAGCATATTTATGGGATCTATTTTTCTGTTGTTGTTTATATCCACTTAATACTCATACAGAGTTTAAAAAAAAAAAAAGGTTCACAATGAAAAACAACAATTCCCTCCCTCACTCCTCATGATCCACCACCTCTGAGTTTCAGGTCCAAAGGCAGCCACTTCAACTCTTTGTAACTGTTTCTTCTATATTTCTCTGTATTTCCAAATAATGAGATTATACAATTTCTTGATTTTTCCATGTTTGCTATTTATCTGCAGACTTTCTATATAAGAAATTAGAATTTAGCTCTCTTACTTTCCCCAAATCCATATACATATAAATTTAATGTCTTCTTTCTTGTAGCCTCTTAATCCAGTAAGCAATATTCCAATTTTGGGTTAAATCAATATTCAGATCTGTAATATCACTATGTAGATATTAGCCACAGTTAAATAAGTATGTAACAGTTGGCTAAATATTAGCTAGAGTTAAGCCATGTAAATCAGCCTTCTGATTTACCTAGAATTAATAATCACCTCGTTTTTTGTTCATATAGTTTTGTTTTTTGAGTCAGGGTCTCACTCTGTGGCCCAGGATGGAGTGCAGTGGCTCTCTGCAGCCTCAGTCTCCTGGCCTCAATCAATCCTCTCACCTCAGCCTCTTGAGTAGCTGGGACCACAGGTGCCTGCCACCACACTTGGCTAATTTTTTGTACTTTTGCAGAGACAGGGTTTTGGCATGTTGCCCAGGCTGGTCTTGAACTCCAGGGCTTCAGTGGTCCACCCATCTTGACCTCCCAAAGTGCTGAGATCACAGGCGTGAGCCACCACACGGGCCTGTATAGTTTTTTACATCTACTTTAGCCCCAAGATCTCCAACAGATGTGAATGATATTTTAATTACCATGGAAGTCACTTAGGGAGAGACTGTATAGAAACAAGGGAGGGCAGACCAGGCTGGCTGTTCGGGAGGCTAAAGTGGGAGGACTGCTTGAGCCCAGGAGTTTGAGGCCAGCCTGGGCAACACAGAGAGACTCCATCCCTTAAAAAGAAAGAAACAGGCCGGGCGAGGTGGCTTATGCCTGTAATCCCAGCACTTTGGGAAGCCGAGGCTGGCGGATCACCTGAGGTCAGGAGTTCGAGACCAGCCTGACTAACATGGAGAAACCCCATCTCTACTAAAAATACAAAATTAGCCAGGCTAATATACAGGTGCCACATGCCTGTAATCCCATCTACTGGGGAGGCTGAGGCAGGAGAATCGCTTGAAACTGGGAGGTGGAGGTTGCAGTGAGCCAAGATCATGCCATTGCACACCAGCCTGGGCAACAAGAGCAAAACTCCATCTCAAAAAAAAAAAAAGAAAAACGAAAAAAACAAAGACACCTATAAAAAAAGGTGCTTTGGTCGGGCGCGGTGGCTCACACCTGTATTCCCAGCACTTTGGGAGGCCAAGGCAGGCGGATCACGAGGTCAGGAGATCGAGACCATCCTGGCTAACACGGTGAAATCCCGTCTCTACTAAAAATACAAACAAAATTAGCCGGGCGTGGTGGCGGGCGCCTGTAGTCCCAGCTACTCGCGAGGCTGAGGCAGGAGAATGGTGTGAACCCAGGAGGCGCAGCTTGCAGTGAGCCGAGATTGCACCACTGCACTCCAGCCTGGGCTACAGAGCGAGACTCTGTCTCAAAAAAAAAAAAAAAAAGGGGGGCTCCAAAGAGGGAGTAACCAGTTAATGATGCCAAAAGCTCTTTAGAGGTCAAGTAGGTTGGCTAAGTGGTTAATATTACTTTTGCATCAAATATATGGCCTGTTTAATACATTTACATATCCTGATTTAGACTTGATTTCATACAGCTGAAAGGAAATAAACAAATCAAACAAATGTAAAAGTACATATACATGATCACAAATTCCAAGCATCAGAATGGTTTCTAGCTTTCTAGGGGGAAAAACTCAATTATTTTATTTCTTACCTACATCTTACCTGAATCCAGTCTCCGAGGTAATATTGCTGGGGTAAGCATAGATTTTTTCTTCCTCAAGTATATCAGGCTCTGGTTTAGCTTTATTAAATCTCTGGATTTTCACTAAAATAATAAAGTCATTATTATATCGAATTCTGAAAAACAAGTCTAGTTTCATTTTTTCAAATTATGCTAATTTGCTGTTCTTATTAACATCCTCGAATATTTCAAAGTCTACTATGTGCCAGGCCTGTTCTAAGCTCTGCAAATACAGGGATTGCATTAGTCTTGAAAATAGCAATAATAGCTGACATTTATTGTGCACTTAGAACACATGAGGCACAGTTTAAATGTTTTACATGGATGCCCTCATTCAGTTCTCATAACCACCTGCATGAAGTGGATGCACTTATTACCCCCCAGTGAAGCCCAGAGAAGTTGAGCAACCAGTCAGCCATCTAATTCAGAAATCATGACTTCCTCTGGTCCAGGGGAAAACAGAGATAATAAGCCGACATTCTAAGACAGTATGGAAAGTACCTTCAACAGAAGCTTGTGCAAGAGGCTTGCACAAGGAGTTGTCAAGCTGCTTTTTGGCCTGGAAAGCAGTGCCTAACTCAACAGGAGATATTAGAGAGGGGAAAGAGGATAGAGCTTGAGCCCATCCTTGAGAGAAACACAGGAATTAATCACACAGACTAGGAGAATAAAGAAGGGTGCTTCAGGTGCAGGAGGAGTCGGAACAAATGCTATGGTCTTGAGAAGCTACACATATGTATGGGTGCGAGGGTGTATGGACAAGGAGTGAGGTTGGGAAGGTGGGCAGAGAATGCATCAGGAGTGGCTGGTGTGTCATGCAAGGCATTTACTTTTTTTTTTTTTTTTTTTTTGAGACAGAGTCTTGCTCTGTCACCCAACCTTGGCTCACTGCAACCTCCGTCTCTGCCTCCTAGGTTCAAGCAATTCTCCCACCTCAGCCTCCCAACTGGGATTACAGGTGTGCGCCACCACACCCAGCTAATTTTTTTGTATTTTCAGTAGAGATGGTGTTTCACCATGTTGGCCATGCTGGTCTCAAATTCCTGGGCTCAAGTGATCCGACCGCCTCGGCCTCCCAAAGTGCTGGGACTACAGGCGTGAGTCATCAGGCCCTGCCTAAGGCATTTAGATTTTATCCTCAGAGCAACTGGAAGTCATTGAAAGGATCTCACCATCATCCCTGAAGAGCAGGCTATGTAGAGGCCATTCAAGGAGAACCTTTCAGGCCCAGCATGATGGCTCATGTCTGTAATCCCACCACTTTGGGAGGCCGAGGCAGGTAGATGATCTGACCTCCGGAGTTTGAGACCAGCACGGCAAACATGGTGAGATGCCGTCTTTATTAAAAATACAAAAATTAGCTGGGCATGGTGGTAGGCACCTATAATCCTAGCCACTCAGGAGGCTGAGGCAGGAGAATCTCTTAAACCCAGGAGGCGGAGGTTGCAGTGAGCTGAGATCGCGCCATTGCACTCCAGCCTGGGCGACGAGAGCGAAACTCTGTCTCAAAAAAAAAAAAAAAAAAAAAAAGAAAATGCTTTTTATGCCACAGGAAAACTTCAGATTTTTTTTCCTTCAGCTGTTAGAAAACTCTGGGCAGGGAAGCTGTTAACAATCAGAGTTAAGTATGAACAAGATCACACTGGCAGGAATAAGAAATATGAATCAGTGGACAGAGGGAAAGAGACCTGTTATGTGTCTATTGGATACAGCCATGCAAGAGATGATGAGTACCTACCTAACCAAGGCAGTGAGTGGCAGGGACCAAAGAAAAGAGACAGAGCTGAAAGACAGGTCCTGTCTGTCAGTAAGACTGATGACTGACGATCCCCAATCCTATCCAGTTCTTGGGGAGTGAGGTAGAAGGAAGAAGGTAGATGACTCCTACGTTTCTAGGATGGGCTGGTATTGTTAACTGAGCTAGAAGAGGAGGGTTAGGATGGAGGGAAATTTTGAAGAAAATTATGTTCTGTTCAATTCTGATCTTGTTGGTACCTGTGGGACATGTGGATGAAAACTTCACTAAGCAGATGAATATATAAAATTTGGGACCAGGTGCGGTGGGTCATGCCTGTAATCCCAGCACTTTGGGAGGCCAAGGTGGGCAGATCACCTGAGGTCAGGAGTTAGAGACCATCCTGGCTAACATGACGAAACCCCACCTCTATTAAAGTGCTAGCCTCCTAAAGTGCTAGGATTACAGACATGAGCCACTGTCCCTGGCCTATTTCTTAATTTTTAATTTTAAATGTCAAGCTAACATTTCAGCTGCCTTCAGAGAAGCAAAAGTTTGCGGATGTTTTTGTTGTTGTTGTCTTAGGAGACAGGGTCTTACTCTGTCACCCAGGCTGGAGTGCGGGCATGTGATCTCGGCTCATTGCAACCTCTGCCTCCCAGGCTCTAGTGATCCTCCCACTTTAGCCTCCTGAGGGGTTGGGACCACAGTTGTGTACCACCACACCTGGCTAATTTTTTGTATTTTTTGTAGAGATGGATTTCATCATGTTGCCCAGGCTGGTCTTGAACTCCAGAGCTCAAGTGATCCTCCTGCCTCAGTCTCCCAAAGTGCTGGGATTACAGGCTTGAAGCACCTTTCCCAGCCCAAAAAGTACATGTCTTGTTTTAATGAAAAAGGTTCACTTGCGTTGACAAAAATTTATTAATGACACAATCTTAAAAGAATGGGGTCTCACAAGTGGTGGCTGTACCTTCCTGTTGGTTTGAAATTAAAAAAGTCTGCATGTGGTCACCACTCAGATACACAGAGAACTTCCTTGTCGCTAAGATAATGGGCTATACTTTACACTGGGAGGAAAGGAAGCAGTTCGAGGTTCCTATAAGAACAGGCTCATTGTAATTCTCACCTGTGTAAATGAGGAGACATATCAGGGAACAGATGAGTTCCAGGGCCAAGAGGGCCAGAATGAGGTCAAGATACAATCTGCCGGGCTCTGGGAAGGAGTGCTGCATGCACAGTATGAGGAGAAGCACTGTGTTGCCTGAGGAGGAGAAACACAAAACACAGCGTGTGATGAGAAAGACATATATGGTCTTTGTCCAATAGATAGTTGGCCTTTGTCTGGTTCCTTATACAGAGCTCCTAAAACACTTGTTAATTTCCTGCGTGATCAGAGCCTTCAGAAATGAAGACCCAGGCCAGGTGCAGTGGCTCACACCTGTAATTTCAGCATTTTGTGAAGCCAAGGCAAGAGGACTGCTTGAGCCCAGGTGGTCAAGATCAGCTTAGGCAACATAGCAAGACCCCACATCTACAAAACAATATAAAAAATTAGCCAGGCATGGTGGCACACATCTGTAGTTCCAGCTACCTGGGAGGCTAAGGTGGGAGGATTGCTTGAGCCTGGGAGGTTGAGGCTGCAGTGAGCTGAGGTCGTGCCAATGCACTCCAGCCTGGGCAACAGAGCAAGACCCTATCGCAAACTAACAAACAAACAAAACTAAAAAAAAAGAAAAGAAATGAAAGACCCAGAGAAAACTATTCTTATGCTTAGGTTTGATGAAGAATGGACAGCCATGTAGAAATGTGATTGGACAAAGCATAATCTAATAGGAATAGACTGAAGGGCGTAACCCAGTAAGGCCTGTCTATTCAGATTCTTCTTGGCGTCTGTGTAGACTCCTCGCTCCCAACCCTCCTGCCATATAGGGCAGGACCCCTCTGAAATAAGGGTCTTCAAGGGAAAAGGGTAAAGGGAGAAAGTGACCTTGTCTAGATTTGATGGCCTGCTTTGGGAGAGAGGAATCTAGTTTCTACGGCCTGCCTTTGGGAAGAAGCGTTCTGGTTTCTATGACTGGCCAGGGGAGAAAGAAGGACAAGAAACAGGAGGGCAGGAAGGCAGAGAGGCTTTGCTTCTGAGCCCCTTCCAATCTCCGTTAGTACTCAGCATGCCAGAGCCCTGCACTTTGGAGTATGGTGTTCTGAATCCCAACAGGTATATTTGGTTTTTGTATAGAGTTCCTAAAACCCTTGGAATTTCCTGATAGAAGTGTCTTTTAGGCTGGGCGCAGTGGCTCAGGTCTGTAATCCTAACACTTTGGGAGGCCAAGGTGGGCGGATCACTTGAGGTTGGGAGTTTGAGACCAGCCTGACCAACATGGAGAAACCCCGTCTCTACTAAAAATATAAAATTGGCTGGGCATGGTGGCACATGCCTGTAATCCTAGCTACCTGGGAGGCTGAGGCAGGAGAATCACTTGAACCCAGGAGGCGGAAGTTGCAGTGAGCCAAGATCGTGGCACTGCACTCAGCCTAGGCAACAAGAGCGAAACCCCATCTCAAAAAAAAACACACACACAAAAAAAACAAAAACAAAAAAGGTATGGTGGTGGGACATGCCTAGTCCCAGCTACTTGAGAGTTTGAGGCAGGAGAATCACTTGAACCCGGGAGGCGGAGGTTGCAGTGAGCCAAGATCACACCACTGCACTCCAGCCTGGTGACAGAGCGAGACTCCATTTCAAAAAAAAAAAATCTATTGAACAATGAGTTCTGATGAACTTCCAGGTTGCTGGGAGGGTGGTGCACCCCAACTCCATGTGGACAGAAGTTCCTGTACTTGGGACCCTGCTAGACCTCACGCAATGTACCTCTTCATCTGGCTGTTCATCTATCTCCTTTATAACAAACCACAAAACATAAGTGTTTCCCTGAGTTTTGTGAACCATTCTAGCAAATTACAGAACTCAAGAAGAGAGGGGCCAGGTATGGTGGCTCACACCCGTAATCCCAACACTTTGGGAGGCCGAGGCAGGTGGATCACTTGAGGTCAGGAGTTCGAGAGCAGTATGGCCAACATGGCGAAACGCTGTCTCCACTAAAAATACAAAAATTAGCTGGAGTGGTGGTGCCCATCTGTAATCCCAGCTACTTGGGAGGCTGACACAGGAGAATCACTTGATCCCAGAAGGCAGAGGTTGCAGTGAGCTGAGATCGCACCACTGCACTCCAGCCTGGGAGAAAGAGAGAGACTTTGTCTCAAAAAAAAAAAAAAAGGAGGTCATAGAAACCCCAGTTTATAACTGGTACGTCAGAAGTATGGGAAGCATGGTCTTTCAACAGACATCTGAAATGGGGAGAGCCTTGTGGGATTGAGCCCTTTAATTTGTGGGATCTAAGACTATCTGCGGATAGATGGTGCTATAATTGGATTAAATTGAAGAACACCCAGTTGGTGTCTGCTGGAGAACTGAATTAAACCGTTGTAGAGGAAACTCTATACATCTAGTTTAGTAAGAAGTGTTCTGTGTAGGAACGTAGAAAAGCAGTTTTTTCAGACAACATGTTAGAGCTCAGCACTGACACCCACAAGGGCATACCTGCACACAAAACTATTTATTCTTAGCAGCAAAGGAAGTTAAAGGATAAAAACAAAATACTGCTAAATTTGGGGGAAAATGGAAAAAAAATCTATACATCTAAGAGTCAATAATGGCCCATAATACAAATATATAAAAACTTGAACTTTCTTAAAAACTTAGGAATGATTTTTTGCTTTACAGAATTATTAACAATTACTTCCTTTGGGTACGCAATGCAAGTAAAAAGTAATGCCATTTTTAGAAGTTTGCATTTAAGACACAAAAAAGAAAAAAAATGTTTGCCTTAGACCAGTTCTTCAGGACCCACATGGTGGGAATCCTAGGAGCCCATTCTGGTCACCTCGTACAGCAACAGCAGAACTAAAGGATGATTAAGAGTGTGCCCATGGGCCAAACTACCTGGATGAAAACCCAGGACAAGTTACCTAGTATCTCTGCTTTTCCAGTCCCCATCTAAAAAATGGGGATAACAGTACCTTCCTCAGAATGCTTTTTTTTTTTTTTTTTTTTTTTTTTGAGTTGGAGTCTTGCTCTGCTGCCCAGGCTGGAGTGCAAAGGCACAATCTCAGCTCACTGCAACCTCTGCCTCCCGGGTTCAAGCGATTCTCTTGCCTCGGCGTCCTGGGCAGCTGGGATTACAGGTGTGCACCATCATGTCCGGCTAATTTTTGTATTTTTAGTAGAAATCGGGTTTCACCACGTTAGCCAGGCTGGTCTTTTTTTTTCTGAGACGGAGTCTCTCTCTGTCGCCCAGGCTGGAGTGCAGTGGCGCGATCTCCGCTCAATGCAAGCTCCGCCTCCCGGGTTCACGCCATTCTCCTGCCTCAGCCTCCCGAGCAGCTGGGACTACAGGCGCCCGCCACCGCGCCAGGCTAATTTTTTGTATTTTTAGTAGAGACAGGGTTTCACTATGGTCTCGATCTCCTGACCTCATGATCCGCCCGCCTCAGCCTCCCAAAGTGCTGGGATTACAGGCATGAGCCACCGCGCCCGGCCACCAGGCTGGTCTTGAACTCCTGACTGCAAGTGATCTGCGAGCCTCGGCCTCCCAAAGTGCCTGGCCCACAGTGCTATTCTGGGGAGTGAGTTAATATGTGAAAAATTCTTAGAACAGTGCCTGGCCTGTAAATGTTCAATAAATATTACCTGTTTCCACCCCCCACCACACACTCAGCATATCTATTACTTACTTAGGAGGACCAGGACCATTTTAACCTCAATTTGCACTTTTATTCTGACAAATGTCAAAGAGAAGTTCAGGGGCAGACTCTGTAGCATCTTATCTTAGAATTTTCTAAAACTTATTTAACACATTTATGTGAGTCTGATCCTGAGAGGGAAAATGCTTAATTTATCTTCTATTGCTTGACACAAAAGAAATGATTGTGAGCCAAAGAGCCTTGCTGAAAGAACCCCCAATTCAAACTAACTACACAAGCCTAGGAGTTTGAGACTACAGTGAGCTATGACAGCACAACTACACTCCAGCCTGGGCAACAGAGCGAGACCTTGTCTCTAAAACAAACAAACAAAACAAAAAACAAAACAAAAAGAGTTTTGACAAAATATCACTGAATTTAAAAAAGAAAAGTAACGACACAAAGTTACCTTCTAGCAGGCCCACTCAAGCAATGACCTGTCACAGTATATTAGCATACTGACAGATTCTTTGTAAATCAGTTTTGTGAACAAGATAAATACAGGTTTTTTGTTTTTTTCTTTTCTTTTCTTTTCTTTTTTTTTTTTGAGAGGGAGTCTTGCTCTGTCACCAAGGCTGGAGTGCAGTGGCATAATCTCGGCTCACTGCAACCTCCGCCTCCCAGGTTCATGTGATTCTCCTGCCTCAGCCTCCCGAGTAGCTGGGATTACAGGCATGTGCCACCACACCCGGCTAATTTTTGTGTTTTTCGTAGAGACGGGGTTTCACCATGTTGGTCAGGCTGGTCTTGAACTCCTGACCTCGTGATTCGCCTGCTTCGGACTCCCAAAGTGCTGGGATTACAGGTGTTAGCCACCCCACCCGGCCGATACAGTTTTACAACATTTAGGAAAGAAATATACGCTAGGAAAAAAAAAAACTTCTGCAGAGAAATGAAAAGAGTTTTCAAAGGATTTTAAAAGTACTGGGCAAATCCTATGTACCAGTAAGTTCACAGTCTGGTGGGAAAGCAATACTGAAATAAAACATTCCTTATAATGGTATGTGCTGTGGACATTACACAAGTACCCTCCTTGAAGAAGACCACCCCATATAATATCTTAGTTCAGACGAAAGCCACTTCACCTCTGGGTTACCACATCAGCCTCCTTACCAGTTTTGTGCTAACCAAACACACTCTCCAGTTATACAGTAATAGTCTAATAGCTGGTGTCTTTTTTTTTTTGAGACAGAGTCTTACTCTGTTGCCCAGGCTGGTGAGATCTCAGCTCACTGTAACCTCTGCCTCCCCAGTTCAAGCGATTCTTGGCCTCCCTAGTAGCTGGAATTATAGGCGCCTGCCACGCCACCATGCCCAGCTAATTTTTGTATTTGTTTTGTTTTTTTTTTTTTGATTTGCAGTTTTGCTCTTGTTGCCCAGGAGGGAGTGCAATGGTGCAATCTCAGCTTACTGTAACTTCCCTCCCTGGTTCAAGCGATTCTTCTGTTTCAGCCTCCTGAGTAGCTGAGATTACAGATGCCCGCCACCATACCTGGCTAATTTTTTGTATTTTTAGTAGAGATGGAGTTTCACCATGTTGGCCAGACTGGTCTCGAACTCCTGACCTCAGGTGATCCGCCCACCTCGGCCTCCTAAAGTGCTGGGATTATAGGCGTTAGCCATGGCACCTGGCCTAATTTTTGTATTTTTAACAGAGACAGGTTTTCATCATGTTGGCCAGGCTGGTCTGGAATCCCTGGCCTCAAGTGACCCGCCTGCCTTGGCCTCCCAAAGTGCTGGGATTACAGGAGTGAGCTACCAAGCCCAGCCTAGTTTAGTGTTTTTTAAATGGTTTAATAACCATAGACACAGTCTAAGTGTTTTTTGTTTTACGTCACTCACCATTTTAAAAAGATTCTAGGCTGGCGGTGGCTCCTGAGGTCAAAAGTTTGAGACCAGCCTGACCAACATGGAGAAACCCCATCTCTACTAAAAATACAAAATTAGCTGGGTGTGGTGGTGCATGCCTGTAATCCCAGCTACTTGGGAGGCTGAGGCAGAAGAATCGCTTGAACCCAGGAGGTGGTGGTTGCGGTGAGCTGAGATCCTGCCATTGCACTCCAGTCTGAGCGACAGAGCGAGACTCTGTCTCAAAAAAAAAAAAACAAAAAAACAAAGATTCTAGGCAGGTGCAGTGGCTCATGCCTGTAATCCCAACACTTTGGGAGGTCAAGGCAGGTGGATCACTTGAGGTTGGGAGTTCAAGACCAGCCTGACCAACACGGTGAAACCCCGTCTCTACTAAAAATACAAAATTAGCTGGGCGTGGTAGTGCATACCTGTAATCCCAGCCACTCAGGAAGCTGAGGCAGAAGAATTGCTTGAACCCAGGAGGTGGAGGTTGCAGTGAGCCAAGATGGCACCACTGCACTCCAGCCTGGGCAACAAGAGTGAAACTCAGTCTCAAAAAAAAAAAAAAAAAAAAAAAAATTCTAAGGTTAATGCTTGCTATTCATTAAGAATATTTGGGGCTGGACACAGTGGTTCACGCCTGTAATCCCAGCACTTTGGAAGGCCAAGGCGGGTGGATCACAAGGTCAGGAGATCAAGACCATCCTGGCTAACATGGTGAAACCCTGTCTCTACCAAAAATAGAAAAATTAGCCGGGCGAGGTGGTGGGCGCCTGTAGTCCCAGCTACTCGGGAGGCTGAGGCAGGAGAATGGCATGAGGGAAACGGAGCTTGCAGTGAGCCGAGATCGTGCCACTGCACTCCAGCCTGGGCGACAGAGAGAGACTCTATCTCAAAAAAAAAAAAAAAAAAATATTTGGAAGAAATAAGTTCCTGTGGGCTGGGCAGTCCTGTAATGACCAGAAACTGAGAGCTACCACGCCTGGGCTCCAGTGTAGGATCTGCTGCCTCCTAGAAACGAAACCCACGATCTCACCCAGACCTGGACTCCTCCACTGTAAAACGGGGGAAATAATGCTTATCACACAGGGTTCTGGTAGGAAGCAATGAACTAACAATGCCTAAGTAGACATGTAGTAAATGCCATGTATCATTATTATTATTAAAACAAGAATTCTGATTTTCAATTCTAGGTACATGCTATGCAGCCCCTCCTCCAAACAAAACTCACAGGGGACTTGAAGTCAGATGCTATGCTACATATAGGAGAGACCTAGCCGCTCTGACTCACCCCAGGGCACCAGACCCAGATATCAGTGAGGACTCCAGCAGGCATTTCTACAAGTCAACTAAGACAGTCTCGGGCCCTCCCAAAGAATGTGGGCCTCTGAGAACTAAAGGTAAGCAGGAAGGACACAATCACTATGCCCTCAGGTCCTACAATTCCTGCCGAGAATTCCCTCCAGAATTGAGCAGTTCCCTTGAACTGCACTTTTGCATGTCCTCAGCCTCTGGCTTCACACTTTGAGGCCCCAGAGAGACTGTTCGACTGGACCCATATGATGGGTTGAAAATTACTATTTTCAGTGAAGGACCAAGTTTTCATTTCAATGTGAAAAAAGCCCCAAATATGCAAGTTGGCTCTGTAACTAATAATAATTGATTATTTTATTTTATTTTATTTTATTTTATTTTAAGATGGAGTCTCACTCTGTCCCTCAGGCTGGAATGCAATGGTGCCATCTTCACTCACTGCAACCTCCACCTCCCAGGTTCAAGCAATTCTCCTGCCTCAGCCTCCTGAGTAGCTGGGATTATAGGCACCCACTACCACTCCCAGTCATGCCCAGCTAATTTTTTTTTTTTTTTTGTATTTTTAGTACAGACGGGGTTTCACCATGTTAGCCAGGCCTGTCTCGGACTCCTGACATCAGGTGATCCGCCTGCCTCGACCTCCCAAAGTGCTGGTATTACAGGTGTGAGCCACCAAATACATTTTGTGGCCCAAATACATTTTGAACTCAAATATTATTAGGCGGGGCGCAGTGGTTCATGTCTGTAATGCCAGCACTATGGGAGGCTGAGGTGAGTGGATCACCTGAGGTCAGGAGTTCGAGACCAGCCTGGCCAACACGGTGAAGCCTCGTCTCTACTAAAAATACAAAAATTTGCTGTGCATGGTGGTGCATGACTGTAGTCCAGCCTGGGGAGGCTGAGGCAGGAGAATCAGTTGAACCTGGGAGGCAGAGGTTGCAGTGAGCTGAGTTCACACCACTGCACTCCAGCCTGGACAACAGAGCAAGACTCCCCGTCTAAAAAAAAAAAAAAAAAAAATATATATATATATATGGATCTAAGGAAGGAGAACAGATAAATCGGGTAAATATTTTCACTTGGTAGGAAAGCAAAGCCCTTTCTCCCATCTCTACCCAAAAGTAAATAATGTTTTTTCTTCTCTGGAAAATAACAAAATATATCAGGCTGAAGTTAATATTATCAGTACTGTTATCTGTAAGTCCTACATCTCCATAGATTTATCTTGTTTTTTTTTTTCTTTGCAAATATGAAAAAATATTTTAAAAAATAGAAATAAGATAAGTACCTGCTCCATTCCTTTTGATTTTCTGGGTTTCACATGAGCCACATAAATGTGATATCACCTGTGATTCTAAAGGTCCAAGTGTTCAGAAACAGATTATGATCACTGCTCACACGTTTAACAAGAATTTGAAAGGCAGATGTTGGAAAGGTAAAGATCAAACAATATCTTTGTGAGCTTCAAAAATACTATTTCCAGACCATCACTTGAGAAACTGAATATTATTTTGGTCACAGATCATATAAGATCTTTTGTAGTTTAAAAATAAGCTTTTTTCTTTTTTTTTAGTCTTTGTGTTACCCTGACATCTTCTGGCCAAAAGAGAGTGCTGCACATCAACAGCTGAACATTATCAAGCTCATTCTCACAAGCGGCAGGGAGCGATACATGCTCCCACTTTAAGAGCAGTCAAGATCACCCATCTCTATAAACTGCTTAGCCCTGTTATAGCATAGCCCTTCAGCTTCCACTGAGAATTTCACTGAGTAGATAAACTTGCAGTTTACCCTTTAAGAAAATGCACTAACAGAACAGAAGAAAAATAAATTCTGTAGAGCCTTTTTTTGTTTTTTTGGAGAAAAATCTTTAATTTGATTCAATTTTTTTTTTTCTTTTTTTATAGAGAAGGGTATCACTCTTTCACCTAGGCTGGAGTGTGGTGCATACTCATAGCTCACTGCAGCCTCAAACTCCTAGGCTCAAGTGGATCCTCCCACCTCAGCCTCCCAAGTAGCTAGGACTACAGGCACAGGCCACTACACATGACTAATTTATTTATTTTTATTTTGTTTTATTTTATTTATTTATTTTGAGATGGAGATTTATTTATTTATTTGTTTATTTAGAGATGGAGTCTCATTCTGTCACCCAGGCTGGAGTGGCATGATCTCAGCTTAAGGCAAACCTCCACTTCCTGGGTTCAAGCGATTCTCAGCCTCCCAAGTAGCTGGGATTACAGGCGCCTCCCACCACACCCAGCTAATTTTTGTGTTTTTAGTAGAGATGGGGTTTCACCATGTTGACCAGGCTGGTCTCAAACTCCTGACCTCAAGTGATCCTCCCGCCTCAGTCTCCCAAAGTGCTGAAGTGCTGGCATTACCCGCATGAACCACCATGCCCTGCCTTAATTTTTTTAGATGGAGTTTCGCTCTTGTTACCCAGGCTGGAGTGCAATGGTACGATCTCAGCTCACTGCAACCTCCACCTCTGGGATTCAAGCAATTCCCCTGCCTCAGCCTCCCAAGTAGCTGGGATTACAGGCGCCCGCCACCACGTTCAGCTAATTTTTTTTTTTTTTTTTTTTTTTGAGGCGGAGCTTCACTCTTGTTGCCCAGGCTGGAGTGCAATGGCACAATCTCGGCTCACCGCAACCTCCGCCTCCCAGGTTCAAGCAACTCTCCTGCCTCAGCCTCCCTAGTAGCTGGGATTACAGGCATGTGCCACCAGGCCCAGCTAATTTTGTATTTTTAGTAGAGACGGGGTTTCTCCATGTTGGTCAGGCTGGTCTCGAACTCCCGACCTCAGGTGATCCACCCACCTCAGCCTCCCAAAGTGCTGGGATTATAGGCATGAGCCACCACGCCCAGCCAATTTTTTTTTTTTTTTTTTTTTTTTTTTTAATTTAGCTTGGGCTGGGCGCGGTGGCTCAAGTCTGTAATCCCAGCACTTTGGGAGGCCGAGACGGGCGGATCCCACAGTCAGGAGATCGAGACCATCCTGGCTAACACGGTGAAACCCCGTCTCTACTAAAAAACACAAAAAACTAGCCGGGCAAGGTGGCGGGCGCCTGTAGTCCCAGCTACTCGGGAGGCGGAGGCAGGAGAATGGCGTAAACCCAGGAGGCGGAGCTTGCGGTGAGCTGAGATCCGCCCACTGCACTCCAGCCTGGGCAACACAACAAGACTCCGTTTCAAAAAAAATAAAAACAAAACCAAAAAAAACCACATTAGCCGGGTATGGTGGCACGCACCTGTAGTCTCAGCTACTCAGGAGGCTGAGGTGAAGGATTGCTTAAGCCCAGGAATTCCAGGCTATACTGAGCCATGAAGGTGCTACTGCCTTTCAGCCTGGGTGACAGAGCAAGGCCCTGTCTCAGAAAAAATAAAATTAAATTAAAAAATTCCCTCTCCCTATCCTCAAATATCAAATAGCAACAGCATTTCTATCTTTATGAGATGAGTAAACCACCTGATAACAAAAGAGAGTATAATTCCACATTTCACACATGCTATGAGGATACCATGTTCATAACAAATAACAGATTTCAAATGAAAATTAAAGCTGTATATTTCATAAGAAAAGCTTTTTTTGTTTTTTTTGAGATGGAGTCTTGCTGTGTTGCCAGGCTGGAGTACAGTGGCACGATCTCAGCTTACTGCAACCTGACTCCCTGGTTCAAGTGATTCTCCTGCTTCAGCCTCCTGAGTAGCTGGGATTACAGGCATGTGCCACCACGCCCAGTTAATTTTTGTATTTTTGGTAGAGACCGGGTTTCACCATGTTGGCCAGGCTGGTCTCAATCTCCTGACCTCGTGATCCGCCTGCCTCAGCATCCCAAAGTGCTGGGATTACAGGCGTGAGCCACCGCACCCGGCCAAGAAAAGCTTTAAGACATTAAAGTGATCCAAATTTTAGTGGTTAGAATACACATCACCCTTACAAAAATGAGAGAATATATTTGATTCTAAAATCAAACTTCACATATTCTTTCTGCTGTCATTTTTGTCCCTCAAGCATCCAAGTAGCTGAGAGAAAACTGGACGTACCAGAGGAGTGTATCATTAACGCAAGTCTCTTGAGATGCCTTGTCGATCGGTAGATCAAGTTATAGCCTCGGTTTCTGATTTTGCTGTGGTGATACTGGATGTAGCATTCAAGGAGTAAATGGAGAATCCACAAAATAACTTTCCCAAGGATTATAACCGTCTGAACTTTCAGTGGGTTTGTGTAATTTCCTGGGCACTTGTCCTCATTTGGATTAGGATAAGAACAAAGCACACCTGTTAAAAATGCTAAAATAACAAACACAAGCTGAGGGAAAGGAGAGCAGAAAGATTAATTTCAATATTTGTAATTAGGAAACAATAACTACCATCCCAGCATGCATTCTTATATCTACAGCTTCCCCTATCCATTTTTATACATGAGTTTTTAAATGTATTTTCATTTTGTTTTTTTTAAATGTATTTTTGTTTTCTGTGTGAGATACAGTCGTGCCCTGTTGCCCAGGCTGCAGTACAGTGGTATCATCTCTGCTCACTGCAGCCTCAACCTCCTGGGCTCAAGAAATCCTCCTACCTCAGTCTCTGGAGTAGCTGGAACTACAGGCCCATGCCACCACACCTGGCCAATTAAAAAAAATTTTTTTATAGAGACAGGTTCTTGCTATGGTACCCAGGCTGGTACAGAGTATGTTATACAAAAAGTAAAAGAAGAAAAAGAGGTCACCTTCTGGAAACCACAAGGTTACCCCCCTGCACATGGTGGTACCAAGAAGGCGGCACTTCAGCTGGGATCTGGGGATCAGGAAGCCATGGTGGAGCCATACCACAGCTACTAGTGCCCTCAAGGAAAGGGGATACCACCTCTCCCCCCAGTGATTCAGTTCTGAACTCAAGACTCCCACAGTGCACTTCGCTGGAGAGGAATCCCAGCTGCAGGGGAAGCTAGGAAATGTACTGGGGGAAATGGTCCCTGCAGACAGCAAACCCATCAGTAGGAGGCAGAGCAAAGGCTGAGCAAGTCAATCAACTCCATTCACAGTCCTCATAAATACTCAAGGAGTGGTGAGAATGAGCCCTCTTAATTTTTCACACTGCAGCAGAGAACAACCATAACCCCTAGTGCTTCTGACTGCAATAATTGAAATGGAGGAACTGATTAAACAGACTGGCAGCGGAGTCACCACCAGTGAGGCCTGTGATAAGACTTTTCGCACATGTGCTTTTATAAACTCCAGATATTTGTAATTTTGTCATCATACAAAAATTGCACATATTATTCCACTGCAACTTGATTTGTCTGCTAAAACATTATTCCCTAGGTATAAGTAAATTGATAAATTCCTGTGTCAATATATGTAGACTTTTCTGCATCTTTTTTGTAACTGAAAAAGTAATACATGCACATGGTTAAAAAATCAAGCAGTATTCAAAAGTAAACAGTAAATTATATTAGTGTCTCTTCTACCAAGACCCTCAGTCCTCATTACAGAGGCAACTAGGTCCATGAATGCTTCTAGAAATATCTATTATATACAGGAAAACAGGTGCACACCAGCCCTCTCAACTCCCTTTTAAAAACTACAAATAGGACATTCTATACAAAAGGTTGAAAACTTGATTTTTTTTCACTTGACAATGTAATCATGAAGGCTACTCTATGTTAATATACTGTACACCTGTCTACCCCATTCTTAACAGTTGTGTAGCATTTCCTTATATGAATGGGACACACTGTGTCCTGTGGAAGCCAAGTAGTTTGTAGTCTCTTGATATGATAGACAACGTGGCTATTATCAACAATATCTTTACATGTATGCAAATAATATCCACAATGAATTATTTGAAGATGTAAGTAAACGTGTATGTACTTTTTTTTTTTGCCCTCAGGATGACACAGCCCTCAGGATGTCCTAAAAACATGTGCCCTACATTTTATTATTTTTATTTATTTATTTATTTTCTTTTTGAGATGGCGTCTCGCTCTGTCGCCCAGGCTGGAGTGCAGTGGCCGGATCTCAGCTCACTGCAAACTCCGCCTCCCGGGTTCACGCCATTCTCCTGCCTCAGCCTCTTGAGTAGCTGGGACTACAGGCGCCCGCCACCTCGCCCAGCTAGTTTTTTGTATTTTTTAGTAGAGACGGGGTTTCACTGGGTTAGCTGGGATGGTCTCGATCTCCTGACCTCGTGATCCGCCCGTCTCGGCCTCCCAAAGTGCTGGGATTACAGGCTTGAGCCACCGCGCCCGGCCTGTGCCCTACATTTTAAATGTTGATAGATACAGCACAACTGCCCTCTGAAACACTTGTATAATTTTTACAAACATCACCTCTGGATAGGTCCCCTTCTTCTAGCCAACTTACATGAATAAACCACAGAAGATTCACTATGATGACTGTAGGAAGAGGATGGAATCGAGGTCTAAAGTGAGCTTGTAATGAGTGATGTGGGAGAAGCTGGGCATCCAGAAGTGGGTCGTCTTCAATACTCTGGGTGATATCCAAGGAACCCTGGGGCGCAGAAAAACAGAAGCAAGCTATAATCACCACTTTCTAGATTATGTTTCTAAGACAAATCTACTAAACTATAAAACTTTTAAACCATATACAAATTATAGGCAAGAGAACACATTCCCTACCTGAATCCAATTTTTAAAAATTAATTAATTTTTAAAAAATTGTAGAGACATGGCCTCGCTATATTGCCCAGGCTGATCTTGTTTGTTTGTGTTTTGTTTTTTGTTTTTGAGACAGTCTCGTTCTGTCACCCAGGCTGGAGTGCAGAGGCACAATCTAGGCTCACTGCAACCTCTGCCTCCCAGGTTCGAGCAATTCTCCTGCCTCAACCTCCTGAGTAGCTGGGACTACAGGTGTGCACCACCACACCCAGCTAATTGTTTTGTTTTGTTTTGTTTTTTGAGATGGAGTTTCCCTCTTGTTGCCCAGGCTGGAGTGCAGTGGCACAATCTTGGCTCACCGCAACCTCCGCCTCCTGGGTTCAAGCGATTCTCCTGCCTCAGCCTCCTGGGTAGTTGGGATTACAGGCATGCGCCACCACGCCCAGTTTATTTTTTATTTTTAGTAGAGACGGAGTTTCTCCATGTTGGTCAGGCTGGTCGCCAACTCCCGACCTCAGGTGATCTGCCCGCTTCGGTCTCCCAAAGTGCTGGGATTACAAGCATGAGCCACCATGCCTGGCACACACCCTGCTAATTTTTGTATTTTTAGTAGAGACGGGGTTTCACTATGTTGGCCAGGCTGGTCTCAAACTCCTGACCTCAGGTCATCCACCCACCTCAGCCTCCCGAAGTGGTGGGATTACAGGTATCAGTCACAGCACCCAGCCCCAGGCTGGTCTTGAACTCTTGGTTGCAAGTGATCCTTCCATCTTAGCCTCCCAAATTGCTGGGATTACAAGTGCGAGACACCACACCCAGCCTAAAGCCAATTTAAAAAAATACTCTCCTATAAATAACTACTATATACATCTTGGTGAAAACAAGTTTTAAAATGGGTAGAGGAAATCTTAATTATATCTTCATCTCATAAACAAGGTAATATGTAATGAGATTTAAGCAAATCATTTTTCTTCAAGCCTTAAAAACATACATATTGATTTATTTAACATTACCTATATTGTTGAAATAATTACATACAGTTGCAATCGTGTTTTTTTTTTTCTTTTAGATGAAGTCTCACTTTGTTGCCCAGGTTGGAGTGCAGTGGTACAATCTCAGCTCACTGCAACCTCCATCTTCCAGGTTCAAGTGATTCTCCTGCCTCAGTCTCCTGAATAGCTGGGATTACAGGCACCTGCCACCACAGTCAGCTAATTTTTTTGTATTTTTAGTAGATAGGGTTTCACCATGTTGGCCAGGCTGGTCTTGAACTCCTGACCTCAAGTGATTCCCCTGCCTCGGCCTCACAAAGTGCTGGGATTACAGGTGTGAGCCACTGCACCCAGTCCAGTTACAATTTTTAAAGTAAGTTTTATTATGTCTATTTAAGGTATATAACACATTATGGGATACATACAGAGAGTAAAAAGGTTACTATAGTGGAACAAATTAACATATCCAACATCTCACATAGTTATCCACTATTTGTGTTTGTGGCAACAGCAGCTAAAGTCTACTCACTTAGCATGGATCCCACATACAGCACAATTTTATTCCCTATAGTCCTCATGTTGTACATAACTCCAGTAGACTTGCTCATCTTGCATATCTGCTACTTTGTATCCTCTGATCTACATCCCCCCATTTCTTTCCTGGACCCGCTGCCCAAGAGCTGCAGTTCTTAAACTGTCTCTGGTGGTTCCACAACATTTTGAAAAGTTGATGGAGGCTTTATTAAGAGATCTTAGGCCGGGCGCGGTGGCTGAAGCCTGTAATCCCAGCACTTTAGGAGGCCGAGGTGGGCGGATCACGAGGTCAGGAGATCGAGACCATCCTGGCTAACACGGTGAAACCCCATCTCTACTAAAAAATACAAAAAACTAGCTGGGCGAGGTGGCGGGCGCCTGTAGTCCCAGCTACTCGGCAGGCTGAGGCAGGAGAATGGTGTAAACCCAGGAGGCGGAGCTTGCAGTGAGCTGAGATCTGGCCACTGTACTCCAGCCTGGGCAACAGAGTGAGACTCCGTCTCAAAAAAAAAAAAAAAAAAAAAAAAAAGAGTTCTTAAAACAAACTTTCCATTATGATAGAAATAGAATGGAAATTGATCACCCGGATTGGCCCTTGAGGAAACTTAGTTTGTAGATACCAGATTCTCAGTGAAAGCAACTAGAGTTGTAATGTCAGCAAAGTACCCAACAAAGACTTAGTGCGTGAAGGCTGTCACCTAAAAATTTCAGCAAGTCACGTTTAAAGGTATGGTTTTGACAGGAACAGTTCTTCCAGGTCTCTGCTGCATAAAAATGAACCACAACAATCTCTCAATCTCAGACCCTTACTATAAACTATTATGTGTAACACTGTGCCTGGGGTAAAAGAATATAATGTGGTTACATTTTCATTGGGGGAGGTAAGAAATAAAGACATGAACTAAACAACAATATGAGAATACACAATAGAATATAGTACACTGAGATCTAATGACAGCATAGCAATTATAGTTAACAATACTGCATTGTAGGGCTAGGTGAAGTGGCTTATGCCTGTAAGCCCAGCACTTTGGGAGGCTGAGGTGGGCGGATCACCTGAGGTCAGGAGTTCGAGACCAGCCTGGCCAACATGGTAAAACCCTGTCTCTACTAAAAATATAAAAAAATTAGCCAGGCGTGGTAGCACACGCCTGTAATTCCAGCTACTCGGGAGGCTGAGGCAGGAGAATCGCTTGGACCCAGGAGGTGGAGGTTGCAGTAAGCCGAGATTGTGCCACTGCACTCCAGCCTGGGCGACAGAGCAAGACTTCGTCTTAAAAATATGGATATATACTGCATTGTATATACTTTTAATTTGCTAAGAGTATAGATCTTAAGTGTTCTCACCACATGTTAAAAAAAAGAAAAAAGGATATGGTGCGTGGGAAGTACATAATAAGTCAGCAAATGAAAAGCACAGAAGACAATGACAAAAAATTCAGGTCAGTTAATTGCATTACAATGAGACAGAAATGAAGGATTCATGAATAGGATTTGGCTACATAGAATGAGAGCTCTTTATTTTGGAAGAAGTAGGGAGTAGGAAAAATTATGTAAGGGATGGCTGTTGGTTGCTAAGATTACAAAGATAAGGACAGTAATCTGGGGTGTAACCTAGCTCTGGAGTGGGCTCCTCGATTTCCAGTAGCAAGTATTCAACACTGCTCTGCAATTGTTTTCGTTGTTGTTGTTTGGTTTGTTTGTTTGGCTTTTTTTTGAGATGGAGTCTTGCTCTGTTGCCCAGGCTGGAGTGCACTGGCTCAATCTCAGCTCATTGCAACTTCTGCCTCCTGGGTTCAAGCGATTCTCCTGTCTCAGCCTCCTGAGTAGCTAAGATTAAAGGCAAGCGCCACCATGCCCGGCTAATTTTTGTATTTTTAGTAGAGATGGGGTTTCGCCATGTTAGCCAAACTGGTCTCGAAGTCTCGACTTCAGGTGATCCATCTGCTTTGGCCTCCCAAAGTGCTGGGATTACGGGCATGTGCCACCGCGCCTGGCCAACTCTTTTATTCAATGCCTAGATTGCTTCCTGTTTAGTTTACCATAACTCATGGTACGATTCAGATTACTCCTGTTCTCTTCAAGACCCCTCTGCCTCTAGCTCATTCTCAGTCAGCAGATGTTGGAGCCTTGAAATCTACTCTTCCCTTAGCTAACGTCTATGCATTCTTTCATGCTCAGAAGGGGCAATTCCCACCACATGGCCTTTCTGGATACCCCTAATTTGGACTGTGCCACCTCCATGTTTTTCAAAGCATTCTGTGCTTGCCTCTTCTATCATAGTATCCTGTGATGGTCTCTTACTTATCTCTTCCCCACTAGACTTCATTGGACCCATTAACTTTACACCTCTTGTCTTTGTAATCCCAGCACTCAACACTGTCTCATGGTTGTCACTCAGCAAACATTTGCTAGATGAATGAATGAGTGCCCCAAACCTGTCTCCGCAGTATTTTCTAACTCAATTATGATCATCATCAAAGACCTGGGCTAATCAGAAGAGATTATCAGGACATACAGGGGATCAACTGTGACTAAAGGCAGTAAGAGCTTTGGTTAAGGGCAGGCTCCTAAGGGCAAACTGCCTGGATTCAA
Source organism: Macaca thibetana thibetana (assembly GCF_024542745.1). Classification (NCBI taxonomy): domain Eukaryota; kingdom Metazoa; phylum Chordata; class Mammalia; order Primates; family Cercopithecidae; genus Macaca; species Macaca thibetana. The sequence continues at coordinate 24,779,594 of NC_065582.1, read as the reverse complement.
GCACAAGTTCTACTGCTTTCTAGCTGAGAGCAAGTTACTTCACCTCTCATGCCTCAGTTTCCCCATCTAAAAAGAAGACTAATAATAGCACCTGCTTTGTAGCTCTGTCAGGAATACTAAATGAGTCACTACACATGCAAGTCCTCATAACACTGCCTGACACACAGAGAGTTTTCAATAAGTCTTAGCCACTATTATTTATTAACTCTTTTCTCTTTTTAATATTTTTTAAATTTTAAAATAAAAATCAACAGGGTCTCGCTATGTTGGCCAGGTTGGTCTTGAACTCTTGGCCTCAAGCAATCCTCCCAAGTGGACTCCCAATGTGCTAAGATTACAGCTGTGAGCCATCACACCTGGCCTTTTCATTAACTTACTTTTGACTTGCACCCTGCTGTGGTCTAAATGTTGGTGTCCCACAGTAGTCCCCTGCTTTCCTTTGGGAAGTAATTAAGCCACGAGGGTTCCTTGCTCATAAATGAGATCAGTGCCCTTAGAAAAGAGGCTCAAATGAGCTCCCTTCCACCTTCCACCGTGTGAGGATGCAGCAAGAAGGCGCCATCTTTGAAGCAGAGAGCAACCCCTCCCCAGGGCTCTTGGCATCTTGATCTTGGACTTCCTGATTCTGTGGCTGCCTTAATCTTGGACTTCCTGTCCTCTAGAACTGTGGGCAATGCATTTGCATTTGTAAATTACTCCATTTGTATTTTATTATAGCAACCCAAACAAAGACACTACCCCTATAATCATTACCATTCTATCCACTCAGTGCTGGGACATGATAAAAAGAGAAAAAATTATTACCATTCTAACTCCTAAACCTGTTATTTGCTCTCTATTTTCACTATCTTAGTCCAGGCCCTCCCATTTCTCTTGGCCTTTTACTAGAAGTTTCCAGTCTCCTGGTCTTGGCAATCTCTTTCACTGCTGTCAAAATTCTTCCAAGACAAACATTCATGTTTCTCTCCTCAAAAACTTTGGGTAGCTCCCTGTGATGGTCAATATTAGGAGTCAAATGGATGGTAAAGTATTGTGTGTGAGGAGCCAAACACTTGAGTCAGTGGACTGGGAGAGGAAGACCCACCCTCAATATGGGCGAGCACCATCCAATCAGCTGCCAATGCAGCTAGAACAAAGCACAGAATAGGGGTATAAGCAGCCTCCTGAGTCTTCTGGCTCTCTCTTTCTTTCCTGCCTCAGATGCTCGCTTCCTTTCTTCCTGCCTTTGGACATCAGACTCCAGATTCTTCGGCCTTTGGACTCTGAAACCTGCACCAGCAGCTTGCCTGGGGCTCTCAGGCCTTTGGCTGCCGACTGAAGGCTGCACTGTTGGCTTCCCTGGTTTTGAGGCTTTGGGGCTTAGACTGAGCCACTATCTCCTTCCCTTTCCCCAGCTTGCAGGTGGCCTATCATGGGACTTCACTGTGTAATCTTGTGAGCTAATTCTCCCTAATAAACCCCCTTTTTATATATACATATATCCTATTGGTTCTGTCCCTCTGGATAATCCTATTACAATCCCCAAATCCTCAGGACAAAGTCCAAATTCTTAGTCTGTCGCTTTACAATCTGTCCCCAAGTTACTTCTCAGGATTTTTTTTTTTTCTTTTTTTTTGAGACAGAGTCTTGCTCTGTCCCCCAGGCTGGAGTGCGACAGCATGATCTCAGCTCACTGAAACCTCTGCCTCCTGGGTTCAAACAATTCTCCTGCTTCAGCCTCCCAAGTAGCTGGAATTACAAGCGCCCGACACCTTGTCCAGCTAGTTTTTGTATTTTTAACAGAGACAGGGTTTCACCATGTTGGCCATGCTGGTCTCGAACTCCTGACCTCAAGTGATCCGCCCTCCTCAGCCTCCCAAAGTGCTGGGATTACAGGTGTGAGCCACTGTGCCCAAACTTTTTTTTTTTTTTTTTTAACAGGGTCTCACTCTGTCACCCAGGCTGGAGAACAGTGGCACAATCTCGGCTCACTGCAGCCTCCGTGCCCCCCTCCCCAGGCTCAAGAGCTCCTCCTACCTCAGCCTCATGAGTAGCTGGGACCACATGCACACTCCACTATGCTTGGCTAATTTTTGTATTTTTAGTAGAGACAGGATTTCACCCTGTTGCCCAGGCTGGTCTTGAACTCCTGAACTCAAGCAATCCTTACAGGCCTGAGCCACTGCACCTGGCAAGGATTTGCCTCTCACCATTTCCCTCCTTCCTGGTGCTGTCTGCTTATGATACCTATCTTTCACGAAACACTTTCTATCTCTATACCAGCTCTACTTGTTCCTCCCCCCACCTGTCAAACGCTTGTCCCAGCAAAACCGCCTTCTCCGTGATGCCATTTTAACATTCCCAGCCCCAGCACCATTCCTACTGCACTCTTAATCTGACATTGCAGTTTTCATCTATACAAGTTTGAGCTGGGTCTACTTTGTATCTTCCATGTCTCTATTTAACTTCTAAATACATAGAAGACATTTATAATAATGTTTAATGTCCACATGCTATTTCTAGCATATGTCATGTCTGAACCAGTTTCAGTGGACTCAGTACAGCTCACAGTTTCCTGCCTCTTGGCATGCCTTGTCATTTTTTACTGGATGCCAGATATTGCAAATTTTACCTCTGTGGGTGCTGGACATTTTCTGTATTCCTTTTTTTTTTTTGAGACAGAGTCTCGCTCTGTCACCCAGGCTGGAGTGCAGTGGTGTAATCTCGGCTCACTGCAAGCTCTGCCTCCCACATTCATGCCATTCTCCTGCCTCAGCCTCCCGAGTAGCTGGGACTACAGGCACCTGCCACCACGCCCGGCTAATTTTTTGTATTTTTAGTAGAGACAGGGTTTCACCGTGTTAGCCAGGATGGTCTCGATCTCCTGACATTGTGATCTGCCCACCTTGGCCTTCCAAAGTGCTGGGATTACGGGCGTGAGCCACCGCGCCTGGCCATTTTCTGTGTTTCTGTATTTGTGAACTTTGTTCTGGAGTGCAGTGAAGTCACCTGGAAACAGTCTTGCTGTTAAGAAATTAGGTGGGCTTCATCTAAGGTTAATTATACTCCACTACTGAGGCAAGACCTTTCTGAGTACTCTACCTACATGCTCTGTGAATTACGAGGGTTCTGTCTGGCTGGTGGGTGAAATAGGCAGTATTCTTGGCCCTGTATTGAAAAACTGTTCCTTCCAATCCTTTTAGGTGGTTCTTTACGAGGCCTCCAAGAGCTTCCTCATGCCCTGATTAGCACTCTACTGGATGCCTAGTAGGGGTGGGGACAGGGGCTCCCGTGCAGACCTTCAGTTCCCCCTCTTTGTAGCTCTCTCTTCTCTGGCTGCTCTGTCTTGTGAACTCTAGTTACTTCAATCTCCTAGATCCTCAACTTAGAGGTCTGCTGGGCTCTGCCTGGCTTCCCCCTTCATTGTCACAACCTGCACACTCTTTCAAGGCAGTAAGCCGGGGCAGTGATAGGGTTCATAGCATTTGTTTCCCATCTCTGATATTGCTTACCCTTCGTCGTCTGATGTCCGGTATCTCACAAAGTGTTGTATCATATGTTGTATCAGTTTTTCGGTTGTTTCAGGCAGAATGGTAGATCTATTCCCAGTTACTCCATGTTGGCTGGGAATGGAAGTCCCTACTGAACTCTGTTACATCTGTGTTATAACCTACCGTATTAAGCACATGGCATTGAAATTGTCAGAATAAAATGTGCTTTACAAGGGCAAAGACTCTTTTATATTATGTCCTTTGTGCTTTTAACACTTGATACATAGCAGGTGCTAAAGTGTTCAATATGTGTGTTGAGAGAATGAAAGACTGCTCAACTTCCTTGTATGCTTCAGACCTGGGACATTTTTATTTATTTATTTACTTTTGGGACAGAATTTCACTCTTGTTGCCCAGGCTGGAGTGCAATGGTGTGATCTTGGCTCACTGCAACCTCTGCCTCCCAGGTTCAAGCGATTCTCCTGCCTCAGCCTCCCGACAGGTTGGGATTACAGGCACGTGCCACCATGCCCGGGTAATTTTTGTATTTTTAGTAGGTACTGGGTTTCGCCATGTTGGCTAGGCTGGTCTCAAACTCCTGACCTCAGGTGATCCGCCCACCTCAGCCTCCCAAAGTGCTGGGATTACAGGCGTGAGCCACCGCACCTGGCCAGACCTGGGACATTTAAACAAAGCTAACATTGAAACCTTCACTATAAGACAATAATCTACTTTATTTCCTACTATATTACTTTCATGCACCCTCTTCTCTCGCCTAAATGAGCTTTCTATAGAGTCCTACAAATATCCTCCCCTATCTTTTTTCAGAATTCTATGCATCTTTCAAGGTCTTAACCAAGTTTATGTTCTCTATAAAACTGGCCCTGTTAAGTGTTTTCCTTCTGCTTTAAACTCCTATAAAACATATTGCCCATAATACTCATTTGGAATATTTCTTACGCTGCCTTATATTGTTTTCCTTTTCATGTGTGTATCTTTTGTTTTTCCTAACTACACTGAAGGAGTTGGGGACTATACTATGGTTCTTCTCTATGTCACTTAGGAGTATTTACTTTCCAATGAATCCTATAGGAAATATGCAGCATAACCATATAAACAGCACCCAGTCATTCTATGAACTTACCATCTGCAAGTGAAGGCTGAGGGGAAGAGGACTCCTGAAGTCAAATGTTTTTTCCATTTCCATTATTAACTACATATATCCGTTGTTTTTGCCCACATGGTACCTATTCCCTCTTCTGTGACAGTAACTCTATTTCCTTTGAGGACCCACTGTCTACTTCTGCATTAAGTCTTAGTGGAAACATCCTTCAATACCCTTCCTCCTCCTCTGGTCTAGGAGTGGTCATGGAACGAAAAACAGTTGGGTGAATCCAACTCTCTCCATGAACAGTAAAAGAAAGATCATGAGGTCAGGTGCAGTGGCTCACGCCTGTAATCTCAGCACTTTGGGAGGTCAAGGCAGGCGGATCACCTGAGGCCGGGAGTTCGAGACCAGCCTGACCAAAATGGAGAAACCCCGTCTCTACTAAAAATACAAAATTAGCCAGGTATGGTGGCGCATGTCTGTAATCCCAGCTACTTGGGAGGCTGAGGCAGGAGAATCACTTGAACCCGGGAGGCGGAAGTTGCAGTGAGCCGAGATCGCACCATTGCACTCCAACCTGGGCAACAAGGGCGAAACTCCATACAAAAAAAGAAGAAAGATCATGGTTTAGGCAGATTCATTCCAGGGTAGACCCTGAAAAGGACTCCTGTCACTTCAGTGCCTTGAGATGCCCTTGTTTGGGTCCTTTCAGAGGCCTTGGCATATACTCGCCCTATAGCCTTTCAAATAAATCATTTTCTTAAATTAGTCAGAGTTGGTTTCACTGCCTGCAAACAATGAATCCTTACTAACACAAAGTCTTTGACTCAACTCATTTAAGTATCTGTAACTAAGGCATGGTCCAGAATTTTTAGCTTTTCCCTGAAGGCTAGAAATCATGTCTACGAAATACCAAAAGCAGGCAACTTACTCAGATCTAAAGTGACTCCAATATGTGGTTGGTGGCAAAACATTAATCTCTAATTAATTTTTATTTATTTTTATTTTTGAGACAGAGTCTCACTCTGTCGCCCAGGCTGGAGTGCAGTGATGCGATCTTGGCTCACTGCAATCTCTGATCTCTGCCTTCTGGGTTCAAGCGATTCTCCTGCCTCCCCGGTATCTGGGATTACAGGCCCCCACCACCACACCTGGCTGATTTTTGTATTTTTAGTGGAGACGGGGTTTTGCCATGTTGGTCAGACTGGTCTCAAACTCCTGACTTCGGGTAATCTGCCTGCCTCAGCCTCTCAAAGTGCTGGGATTACAGGCATGAGTCTCCCAGACCACCCCCAGTCTCCAGTGTTTGAGGAAGCAGATTTCTAGTACTGTATGCATCCTACAACTAAAAGCTACAGATCCAAGAACCCTAGAGCAGCTTAGCATCAACCAAGAAGCACTTACTGCATGTGTTTTTCTAAGAGTCTCTCATTTTCCTCTTACGTATTCGTTTTTTTCCATACATTGTCAGCTCATGAAGCTCAGCCTTAAAAACTCAGAAACAATGAATTTTGCTTTAAATATATAGGAGTCTCAAATCTACTTACAGGTCTTACAGTTAATTTTCCATTTTCTCAACTGGAAAAAATAGAAAATTTTAGTTTCATTAGAAATTGTTTGGTCTTTATTTCATCAAGATTCACTGCACAAGAATCTAAGCTACCGAAGTGCTGGAACTGTTTCGTGTTTCTCTTCCTTTTCCTGATGCAGCTCATTCAGTGACAGGATCACAGTAATATTCCTACTAATTTATTAACCCAAATTAGTGCTTTAATATAACTGTCAACTTTGCATTTCTCAAGAGGAAAAATTTTATTACTTTCCAGTGGAAACTCCAGTTAATTCTGGGCATACATACATGTTTCCCCTAAAAACACCTTATGATACTGAAGCAAAGAAATAAGATTTTTGTAATTATGTTACCATTCTGTACTATACACGCTGTAAACTAGGCCACTGGTTTTTTTGGTAATCTGGTTTGAATCTATCAAAGATTTAAAAACCTCTGCATTCCTACCATGCTAAATTCAAAACAGCACATGACACTTTTTCTCTCGTATGGGTTTCCAGGCGATGATAGCCACAGGTCTGCGGGACGCTGGCGCCCGGCCCGAGCGTCGCTGTCACTCCAAGTCCACAGCCTCTAGAGCCAAGGCAAGGGACCCCACCAGGAAGGGAGATTCGCCCCCTGCGCCCCTGGGGCGTCCGAGCGGAACCCAGTGGCCCAGCTCCCAGAGACTCGCGGGGAGGAAAGGCTGTCAGGCCAGGCGCGCATCACGTGAAGCTGCCAGTTCCGGGATCAAAGACGTAACCCGCACGTGGGCTGGGCGCCAGCCTGGGACCCCCAGAGCCGCGCGCCCACCGCCCAGGACCCCACCCCAGCCTCCACCAGGAAAATTAGCCCGGAGTTAGCGTGTCGCGGATCCCAAGGGCGCCGGCGCCCTCCCATAGCCCCGCGCCCAGGCCTCCCCGGCACAGGCGGCGCCCCCTCCCGCCGCGGCCGCACTCGCCAAGGGTGGCTTCCCTCTTTGAGTCTCCGCCCCGTGCGCCCCGGCACAGGAAAAAGGGGATTCCGGGGCCAGCCGCCCGCCACCTCCGTGCACTCACGTCCTCCATCCTGCCCCCCGCCGCCATTTCCCGACGCCGGAGGCCGAAGCCCCGGCCAGCCCGGCCTCTCCACCGGGACCTAGAAGCCCCTGGCCGCGAAAATTGCCACCTTCTGGGACCTGCCAGGCCCCGCCCCAGACACACCCCCTCCTGCGTCCGTCCCGCCTCCGGCTGGCCCATCCCCGCCCCCTTAGCTCCGATTGGCTGAGATGGTGGGAGGGGCGTGCCGGCCCAGAAGACCTGGACTGTGGGTGCTGGCCACCGCCTGAACCACTTCGGTCCCTGGGGCTTCTGGCCGCAGCGGCTCGGTGCGCTCTTACCCAGAGACCTGGGCATTAAAGGATGCCTTCCTAGTCCAAGAATTTAACTATTTTCGGGCTCCACTTGCATATTTTAAGAACATTAATTTTTTTCGGTCTTGCCTAGTTTTTTTGTTTGCAGACACAGCTCTACGCCTAGGTAGAACCAGCGGTAAAATCCTCCACCAGCAGAGGGACAGGAGGAGAATAAAGATTCCAATTTCCATGACATATTTATAGATTTCTCCAATGGGAAACAAAGCACTTCGGAATGTTTACGGCGTTTGTTTATTAAGACAGAGTCTCGCTCTGTCGCCCACGCTGGAGTGGCCTAGCACGACCGTGGCTCACTGTAGTCTCGAACTCTTGGCCTCCTGGCCAGTTCTCCCACCTCAGCCTCTCAAAGTACTGAGATTACAGGCGTGAGCCACTGGGCCCTTGTTTCTTTTAAAATTGAATTTCAAAAAGAGAAAACTAAAATGACATTTTCTGAAAAGTTCATGATTGTAAAAATGTAAGCAAACAAGGAAAGAAATTTTCTGTTACCAGCTCCCGGAGAGAACTTTGATATCAGTTAGAATGTATGCACTCATACATTTTTTTGGTGGGGCGGGGGAGATGGAGTTTTGCTCTGGCGCCAGGCTGGAGTGCAGTGGCGCCATCTTGGCTCACTGCAACCTCCACCTGCTGGGTTCAAGTGATTCCCCTGCCTCAGCCTCCCAAGTAGCTGGGACTACAGGTGTGCACCACCACGCCCAGCTAGTTTTTTGTATTTTCAGGAGAGACGGGGTTTCACCTTGTTAGCCAGGATGGCCTCAATCTCCTGACCTCGAGATCCGCCCTCGTCGGCCTCCCAAAGTGCTGGGATTACAGGCGAGAGCCACCATGCCCGGTCCTAATTTTTGTATTTTTAGTAAAGATAGGGTTTCACTATGTTGGCCAGGCTGGTCTCAAACCCCTGACCTCAAGTGATCTGCTCACCTCGGCCTCCCAAAGTGCTGGGATTACAGGCGTGAGCCACTGCGCCTGGCCAGAGATTTTCTATTAAATAAAATAATGCATGTAATGCTCTTTCTACAGTGTTGTCTCTACAAAGCACTAAGCAAATGTTAGTCATTTCTTTCTAAATGAGATTTATTAAGGCATTATTAACATACATAATCATTTTTGTTTGTTTTTTGTTTGTAAAGACAGGGTTAACTATAGGCTGGTCTTGAATTCCTGGTCTCAACTGATTCTCCTGCCTCAGCTTCCCAAAGTGCTGGGATTACAGGCAAGAGCCACCATGCCAGACCCGTTTTAATAATATATTAAAAATACGTTATGTAAGTAGTTCAGCAATTTTTTTTTTTCTTTTGAGACAGAGTCTTGCTCTGTGGCCCAGGCTGGAGTGCAGTGGCGTGGTCTTAGCTCACTGCAGCCACCATCTCCCGGGTTCAAGCGATTCTCCTGCCTCAACCTCTCAAGTAGCTGGGATTACAGGCACCCACCACCACACCTGGCTAATTTTTGTATTTTTAGTAATAAAATTTGCTTCCGGCCAGCAAATTTTTTCCTCTACAGTTTGAAATTTTTCAAAATAAAGTCTAAAGGGAAAAGATAGGCTAAAGAGCTTGCTTACACTTTAGGGTAGGAATAATCTGTGATTACCTGGTATAAACCAGGAAATAGAATTCTGAACTTTACAAGTTTAATAGAAGGAGATTGGTGGAGCTGGGGAGTGAGGTTGTCGGACAGAGAGGTGCACTTCAGTAGGAGACCTTGACTGCCAGGAAAAATGATGAGTGGGAGGAGAGGATGTTCTCTGAAAAATCAAGGGTGACTCTATAGAAGGAAGAAGGGGACCAAGATCCATCTCGTCTTACCATTTGGTCTAGACCTTGCCTTGCTATTTCATGTTTAGCATGTCTACGTGAAAAGTTAAAGGAAAGTATATAATTGCCAGTAAAAGTCATCCATATTCTTTCTCAGGGAATACATGCAGAAACCATGGGTTAGGTGCAGGAATAGGACTCTGTGGAACTCTGTCCAAAATGTACCCCTCCCTGCAATGTATTTGTATAGTACTTCAGGCATAGATAATATACAGGAATTAAAACTTAAGTCCTCACAGGGAAATAGTACTAAAATCTCAGCCCATATAATGCTCTAATGACTGTTAAAGCAATTTATATAAGCATAGCCCTGTAAATAAATTATAAAGTATCTGACACTTCAATTTTGCATGACTAAAGATCTTTTGGTGAAGATTCTTCCATTTATTTACTTATGAGGAGTAAGGAAAGGAGGAGAGAAGCTGTTTTCCTACAGTTGGGGCTCAGAAGATAATATCGGATAGGCACAGTGGCTCACGCCTGTAATCCCAGCACTTTGGGAGGCCAAGGCGGGCGAATCACCTGACATCAAGAGTTTGAGACCAGCCTGGCCAACATGACGAAACTCCATTTCTACTAAAAATACAGAAATTAGCCAGCATGGTGGCATGCGCCTGTAATCCTAGCTACTCGGGAGGCTGAGGCAGGAGAATGGTTTGAACCCAGGGGCAGAGACTGCACCACTGCACTCCAGCCTGGGCAACAAAGCAAGACTCTTTTCAGATTTAAAAGTTTAAACATGCAACCAGCCTGGCCAAAATGGTGAAACCCCGTCTCTATCAAAAATAGAAAAATTAACAAGGTGTGGTGATGCATGCCTGTAGTTTCAGCCACTCAGGAGGCTGAGGCGCGAGAACTGCTTGAACCTGGGAGGCAGAGGTTGCAGTGAGCCGAGGTCGTGCCACTACACTCCAGCCCGGGTGACAGAGCAAGACACTGTCTCAACAACAACAACAAAAAAGAGGATAATATCACAAAGTATAGTGCTTTTACATGCTGAGTACTTGAAGTGAAGGACACGTTGGCAAGGCCTCGAAAGCAAAGTTTCTCTATGACTTTCCCCTACCCTCTTGTCTCCTGCTCCCCTTTCTCTCCCAAGGCAAGCCATGGAAACTAGAATTCCTCTTCCCCAAGGCCCATCATAGAAACTAGAAATATTACTGTAATGTTCCCCCACCTTTCTATGTAGGAGCTGGCCATAAAGAAATTATGTGACCTACCTTGTCATAAGACCTTTATTCTAGAAAGGGTCCTGCCTTACTCCTGGGAGGAAGGAATGCCACACAGAGAGGTCAAGATTTTTGAACAGACAGGCCTCGCTGACCCTGGTACTAAGCATTAAAGTAGATGCTTGTAAATTCTTATCCCTACTCAGTCTCTTGTCATTTCATTCCCTTTTTGTTCGGTCACATTTCTACACAACTGCACATTCTTCATTAAACCCAAGCACGAGAATAGACAGCTTTCCCTGAGTCTTTCGGTCATTATTTCTAAAGGCTCTGGGGTCACCTAAAACTTGGATTAAATAAATCTGTTATGCTCGGCCGGGCTTGGTGGCTCATGCCTGTAATCCCAGCACTTTGGAAGGCCAAGGCTGCAGATCCAGGAGGTCAGGAGTTCGAGACCAGCCTGACGAACATGATGAAACCCCATCTCTACTAAAAATACAAAAATTAGCCGAGCATGGTGGTACACACCTGTAATCACAGCTACTCAGGAGGCTGAGGCAGGAGAATCCCTTGAACCTGGGAGGCAGAGGTTGCAGTGAGCCGAGATCGTGCCACTGCACTCCAGCCTGGGTGACAGAGCAAGACTCCATCTTAAATAAATAAATAAATAAATCTGTTATGCATTTCTCTTGTTAACCTGGCTTTTGTTATGGGAGTGTCAGCCATGACCCTGTGATGGGGAGGAAAGATATCACACCTTTCCACCTCTGTGCTACCAAACAGTTCACCATTAGAAGATTCTGGACTGAAGCCCCATCTTTCCTGTAAGTGTTGTCACCATCAGCATTGTTCCAGGCACTGTGCTCATTCCTGATCACAAATATTGAAATGTTAATAATATCTCATTGATTTTTTTCAACATCAAATTCTGTCCTTTATTCACTATGACTTCTATTGTTCAGCCTAGCATAACGTAACATGTCATACAAGTAATCAGTACTTAATTGATATTTTTGTTAGTTTTAAAGCAGGATCTCTTTACTGATACTGATTTTAATCTGCCTTTTAAATGGATTTATTTGTTTATTTTTTGAATAAAGATGGAGGTCTCACTATGTTGCCAAGGCTGGTCTTGATCTCCTGGGCTCAAGCAATCCTCCCACCTTGGTCTCCTAAAGTGCTGGGATTACAGGCATGAGCCACTGTGCTCAGCTTAAATGTATTTTTGATCAATAAATGAAAGTTATATATATTTATGATGATCAGCATGAGGTTTTGGTATACGGATACATTGCAGAATGATTGAATCAAGCTAATTAATGTATTCACCACCTCCCATACTTATTTTTTTCCTTAAGTTGCCTTTGATATAAAATTTTAGAACAAGTTGACCCTAGCTAAATATTTCTACAATTCTCTTAGGCTGCCCTATGCCATTGTCAGAAATGCAGATGTCCAAAATTCTGTCTTTGGATAATGTTTTGTAGCTAAATCTCTCTTAGATACTCAGAGGGATGCCATTAAAAACTTCTCTTTCAATGAACAGACAAAAAAAGGTGGTCAATAGTTATTTTAGTATATCAAATTATATTTAGTTTGTGTACTTTTTTCTAGAAATTTTTTTCTAGAAATTTAAGGATATTGTAAGCAATTGGAAACATTCCAGTTTCCATTTTTTGTTTCATAAATGTTTGTATCTTTCTAAGCACCTGTACCACAAATCCAGTTGTAACCAAACATTTCACATTTGAGTGATAATAGACTCTGTTAGAGGTCTCAGGGCTTGTAAAGTTTCAGGCTTGATATCCAGTACTTGCCCTCTCATTATTGTTTGTTTTCTCCTAAAGTTCTTATGATCTCAAATCCTGGCATTTAAAAACACACTTATTTTTGAAGGCAGAGGGTTTTTTTTTTGTTTGTTTGTTTCACTGACTCATTCAGGAGGGAAAAAAAAAGTTCGCTAAAAACCCTAAAAGTAATTTATGTTTGGATAGACACCAAATATGTGAAGTTTCAGACCAAAACCATGATTTCTCTGCAAGTTTTTAGAACATACACACCGAAACTCAGGGTGAAAATGAATTCTGTAACCTTCATGAAACTCAAAGCTACTACTTAGCGATTATAGAGCTGACCTTGTCTAATCGCCACTCACTCCTGATTCTTCTTTAATGCCAAGTACCAGGCTCAGGCATCCAGCCCAAGCAGTCGGCAGCATTCTCATGGAGGACCTCCTTATTTCAGAAATAATCAGAAGATGGGGCTTTAAGTGCTTTGCAGTGATATCTCTTTTAATTAAGATCTAGACAGTTAAGAAGTAAAACTTTTCTTTTACAGTTCATAATTCTGTGTGTTGAGGTCTAAAAGAATATTTGAAGGTATCCCCAAATAACTTATAAAATAATTATTTTGATTCTCTACACTGAGCTGAGCAGTTGCTCCCTAATCCGGCTCTGATTCAATTCCAAACTATACAAGGCTTTGCCCTCTTTCAGGAAGCTCACTCTTCTGAGTCTTTATATAACCAACCGTTCTAGGAATCAAAGGGGCCTAGTTCCTTTCCAACTTGACTTTTACATTTCTTTTAAGAGTAATCCCCAGTTGATGGATTATTTAATTATTTATTTGTTTATTTATTTTGAGATGGAGTCTCACTCTGTTGCTGGAGTGCAGTGGTAGGATCTCGGCTCACTGCAACCTCTACCTGCCAGGTTCAAGCGATTCTCCTGCCTCATCCTTCCAAGTTGCTGGTACTACGGGTACCTGCCACCACGCCCAGCTAATTTTTTTGTATTTTTATCAGAGATGGGATTTCACCATGATGGCCAGGCTGACCTCAAACTCCTGACCTCAGGTGATCTGTCTGCCTCAGTCTCCCAAAGGGCTGGGATTACAGGTGTGAGCCACTACGCCCGGCCTGATGGATAATTTAATAATGATGTTGAGAAAACCCACCAGCCATTTGGAAGAAAATAAAGCTGAATCACTCCCCATTTCTTTTTCTTTTTTCTTTATTTTTTTATTTTTTATGTTTTTGAGACAGCGTCTTGCTCTGTCATCCAGGCTGGAGTGCAATGGTGCAATCTTGGCTCACTGCAGCCTCCGCCTCCTGGGTTCAAGCGATTCTCCTGCCTCAGCCTCTGGAGTAGCTGGGATTACAGCCGCACACTACCACACCTGACTAATTTTTGTATTTTTAGTAGAGACAGGTTTCACCATGTTGGCCAGGCTAGTCTCAAACTCCTAACCTCAAGTGATCTGCCCACCTTGGCCTCCCAAAGTGCTGGGATTACAGGTATGAGCCATCGCGCCCAGTCTACTTCTCATTTCTTAAACCAAAATTAATTACCAATGGTTCAGACTAAAACCTAAAAAATAAGTAGTTGGCTGTGGTGGCTCATGTCTGTGATCCCAGCACTTTGGAAGGCTGAGGCAGGAGGATCACTTGAGTCCTGGAGTTCAAGGCTGCAGTGAGCCATGACTGCAACACTGCACTCCAGCCTGGGTGACAGAGCAAGACCCTGTCTCTAAAAGAAAAAAAAAAAAAAAAAATTAAAGAAAAGACAAAAAGAAGAAATCAAACCAACAGAATTTCTAGAAAAAATATTTTAATGTGGTCTTACAATACTTCCCATGAATTACCCCAAATACAAAACGATAAAGAAAAAGGTTCAAGAAATTTGACTACATAAAAAGTTTGAAACTTTTGCATAAGAAAAAAGAAAACATAAAGTTAAAATACAAATGACAAATGACAAATAACTAAAAGCAACATAAATATCCATTATTTAAGGAATGGATAAATAAACTATGGTATCTACACTTAGAAGACTATTCAACCATTTGAAAAAGAAGGTAGATCTGCGCACATTGGCAAAATAAATAGGCCTTTAATATAATATGTTACAAAAGCAGGTTGCAAAATAATAGCTATGCTATAATTTTATCCATGAAAAAAGAATACAAATATAACGCAAAACCCAACTATTTTCATAGGCAAATATGTGCTATGAAAGTTTACGGAGCCAGAAAAATTATGCAAGAAAAAGAAATAAATGGTATTCAAATTAAAAAGAAAGTTCTAAATCAAGGACCAGAGGAAACAAAATAGAAAGGAAGACATGAAACTATTTCTATTCATAGAAGACATAATGTTAAATCTAAAAAACCTTGGCTGGGCACATTGGCTCACACCTGTAATCCCAGCACTTTGGGAGGCCGAGGAGGGTGGATTGCTTGAGGCCAGGAGTTTGAAACCAGCCTGGCCAACATGGCGTAACCCTGTCTCTACTAAAAATACAAAAATCAGCCAGATGTGGTGGCATATGCCGGTAATTCCAGCTGCTCAGGAGGCTGAGGCACAAGAACTGTTTGAATCCAGGAGGTAGAGGCGGAGGATGCATTAAGCCAAGATTGTGCACTGCACTCCAACCTGGACAACAGGGAGAGACTCCTTTTCAAAAAAATAAAAATTAAAAATTAAGAAAATAAAAAGCCTGAAAGAATTCATGAAAAACTATTAAAGCTAATAAATCAATTCAGAGAAGTTTTGGGATATACAATCAACACAAAACTTGGAAGACTCCTACTTCCTGATTTCAAAACGTACTACAAAGCTACAGTAAGCAAAACAGTATGGTACTGGTGTAAAGATAGACATACAGAATGATAAAATCAATCACAGAAATAAAACCACTCGTCTGTGGTCAATTGATTTTCTTTTTTCTTTTTTTTTTTTTTTGAGAGGGAGTCTCGCGCTGTCGCCCAGGCTGGAGTGCAGTGGCCGGATCTCAGCTCACTGCAAGCTCCGCCTCCCGGGTTCACGCCATTCTCCTGCCTCAGCCTCCCGAGTAGCTGGGACTACAGGCGCCCGCCACCTCGCCCGGCTATTTTTTTGTATTTTTTTAGTAGAGACGGGGTTTCACTGTGTTAGCCAGGATGGTCTCGATCTCCTGACCTCGTGATCCGCCTGTCTCGGCCTCCCAAAGTGCTGGGATTACAGGCTTGAGCCACCGCGCCCGGCCTCAATTGATTTTCAACAAGGATACCAAGTTCATTCAATGGAGAAAGAATAGTCTTCAAGAAGTGGGGCTGGGCATGGTGGCTCATGCCTGTAATCCCAGCACTTTGGGAGGCCAAGGAGGTGGATCACCTGAGCTCAAGAGTTTGAGACCAGCCTGGCCAACATAGTGAAACCCCATCTCTACTAAAATATGTATATACAAAAATTAGCTGGGCACGGTGGCACATGCCTGTAGTCACAGCTACTCAGGAGGCTGAGGCATGAGATTTGCTTGAACCCAGGAGACAGAGGCTGCAGTTAGCTGAGATCATGCCACTGCACTCCAGCCTGGGTAACAGAGCTAGAATCCATCAAAAAAAGACAGAAAGACGGAAAGAAGGAAGGAAGGAAGGAAGGAAGGAAGGAAGGAAGGAAGGAAGGAAGGAAGGAAGGAAGGAGAGAAAAGGGAAGGAGAGGAGAGGAGAGGAGAGGAGGGAAGGGAAGGGAAGGGAAGGGAAGGGAAGGGAAAGGGAAGGGAAGGGAAGGGAAGGGAAGGGAAGGGAAGGGAAGGGAAGGGAAGGGAAGGGGGAAGGGAAGGGAAGGGAAGGGAAGGGAAGGGAAGGGAAGGGAAGGGAAGGGAAGGGAAGGGAAGGGAAGGGAAGGGAAGGGAAGGGAAGGGAAGGGAAGGGAAGGGAAGGGAAGGGGGAAGGGAAGGGAAGGGAAGGGAAGGGAAGGGAAGGGAAGGGAAGGGAAGGGAAGGGAAGGGAAGGGAAGGGAAGGGAAGGGAAGGGAAGGGAAGGGAAGGGAAGGGAAGGGAAGGGAAGGGAAGGGAAGGGAAGGGAAGGGAAGGGAAGGGAAGGGAAGGGAAGGGAAGGGAAGGGAAGGGAAGGGAAGGGAAGGGAAGGGAAGGGAAGGGAAGGGAAGGGAAGGGAAGGGAAGGGAAGGGAAGGGAAGGGAAGGGAAGGGAAGGGAAGGGAAGGGAAGGGAAGGGAAGGGAAGGGAAGGGAAGGGAAGGGAAGGGAAGGGAAGGGAAGGGAAGGGAAGGGAAGGGAAGGGAAGGGAAGGGAAGGGAAGGGAAGGGAAGGGAAGGGAAGGGAAGGGAAAGGAAGGCAAAGGAAAAAGAAAAAAAGAAATGGTGTTGATAAAACTGGAGATTCACAGGCAAAAGAATGAAGTTGGACCTTTTCCTTATACTTTATATAAAAAGGACTCAAACTGGATTAAATATCTAAATTTAAGAGCTAAAACTATAAAACCTAGCAGAAAATATGACAAATCTGCATGACCTTGGATTTGGCAATAGTTTCTTAAATATGACACCAAAAGAACAGACCGAAAAAAATAAGTAAATTGGACTTAATTAAAATTAAAAGGTCAGGCACAGTGCCTCACACCTGTAATCCCAGCATTTTCACAGGCAGGAGGAACACTTGAGGCCAGGAGTTCAAGACCAGCCTGGTCAGCATAGCGATACCTTCATCAAAAAATAACTAATTTATAAAAATTTATTTATCTACAAAAAAATTTTTTAATTAGCCAGGCACAGTGGTACACATCTGTAGTCCCAGCTACTCTGGAGGCTGAAGTGGGAGGATTGCTTGAGTCCAGCAGATGGAAACTAATAAGCTATGATTACACCACTGCACTCCAGCCTGAGTGACAGAGTAAGATCCTGTCTCAAAAAATTATATATTATATATTATATAATTACATATATAATATTTATAATGTATATGTATATTTTTGGACCTATATATATAGTAACAATGAAACTTGTCATTAAAGAGCATAGGAATTAAAAAACAAAACAAAACAAAACAGGAATAGGCCAGGCACAGTGGTTCATGCCTGTAATCCCAACAGTTTGGGAGGCCAAGGCATGTGGACCACCTGAGGTCAGGAGTTCGAAACCAGCCTGACCAATATGGTGAAACCCCATCTCTACTAAAAATACAAAAACTACCTGGGAATGGTGGCATGCATCTGTAATCCCAGCTACTCAGGAGGCTGAGGCATGAGAATCACTTGAACCCGGGAGGCAGAGGCTGCAATGAGTGAAGATCCTGCCACTGCACTCCAGCTGGGCGACAGAATGAGACTTTATCTCAACAACAACAGCAGCAGCAACAACAGAAAACACAGGAATCGATTTATAACCATTGATTTATATGTGCTGCAAAAAGATATAGTTAAGTTAAAAAATTAATTTGTAATTATATATATTTGCTTTTGTATACTTGTGAAAATTTTCTGCAAGAATATATAAAAACCATTAAAGGTTATCTCTACTGAGTAGGACTGAAAATGTAGAAAAATATTTTCATTCCAGTTTAAATTTTTCTGCACTCTGAGATTGTTACCATGTGTGACTTTTCCAACTTTATTTAAAAATTTTTAATTATACACATAAATCACGATCACACAGTAAGCAGTTTGGTGTGTGTATTCCTGCAGACTTTTTCCTGTATACTTTTATAGCATATAGTTTCATGTTAAAATATTTGATTTGTCGGCCGGGCGCGGTGGCTCAAGCCTGTAATCCCAGCACTTTGGGACGCCGAGACGGGCGGATCACGAGGTCAGGAGATCGAGACCATCCTGGTTAACACAGTGAAACCCTGTCTCTACTAAAAATACAAAAACTTAGCCGGGCGAGGTGGCGGGCGCCTGTAGTCCCAGCTACTCGGGAGGCTGAGGCAGGAGAATGGCGTAAACCCGGGAGGCGGAGCTTGCAGTGAGCTGAGATCCGGCCACTGCACTCCAGCCTGGGTGACAGAGCGAGACTCCGTCTCAAAAAAAATAAAATAAAATAAAATATTTGATTTGTCTATTACACATACTTTTTTCATGAATAAAATTATATGATATCATAGCTGCTTATATATATATTTATTTTATTTTATTTTATTTTATTTTATTTTATTTTTAGACAAGGGCTTGCTCTGTCACCCAGGCTAGAGTGCCATGGCATGATCTCGGCTCACTGTAGCCTTAAGCGCTCAGGCTCAAACAATCCTACCACCTCAGCCTCCTGAGTTGCTGAGACTACAGGATTGCACCACCAACAAGGTTTCATCAAGTTTCCCAGGCTGATCTCCAACTTCTGGGCTCAAGGGATCTTCCTGTCTTGACCTCCCAAAGTGCTAGGATTATGGGCATGAGTCACCATGCCCAGTCTTATTTTTCCTATATTGTAGAGCTGGTTTTTTGCTAATATATATAGATCCACCTCATTTTTTAAAACTGCTAAATAGTGATTAAATTATGAATACTGTAGTTAAATCAGTTCTCAAATAATGGATATTTAGGCTGCTCAGCTACTTGATATTTCAATAAATGCTATAAATGAATGCACTTTTACTTCCTTCCTTGTATACACTTACCCCTCTTGGTGCATATGGAGAGGTATTTTTCTAGAATAGGTACATTATTTTACAATTAAAAATACTTTGAAAAAGAAGAATGCTTTGGGAAGTTAGTAGAAAAATTTCTTTGAGATATAAGTAACCAAAAATATAAATAGAATATATATTTAAAAGATTAGGATGTCTCTCTACATGTCATTGGAAAGTAGCCAAAGAAAATTAAAAAAAAAAAGACAAAGACAAAAATCCACCCCATAGTCCATATGCCTGACACTTGAACTTTTTTTCTTTTTTTATATTTTTGAGATAGAGTCTCGTCCTGTTGCCCAGGCTGGAGTGTAGTGGCATGATCTCAGCTCACTGCAACCTCTACCTTCTGGGCTCAGGTGATCCTCCCGCCTCAGCCTCCCAAGTAGCTGGGGCGACAGGCACGCACCACCACATCTGGCTAATTTTTGTACTTTTAGTAGAGAGGGGGTTTCACCATGTTGGCCAGGATAATCTCAAACTCCTGACCTTATGTGATCCGTCCACCTCAGCCTCCCAAAGTGCTGGGGTTACAGGCGTGAGCCACCGTGCCCAGCCAGTTTTTGAATTTTACATATATATAATCAAACTTGGGGATTTGTAACAGAAGAAATAAATTAAATGAACACAAACAGGAATATGGAGAGGAATCCTCAGGGACTCCAGACAAAGAGGGATTGGAGAGTGAAGGTTTCCTCAGCCTTGAGCAGGTCGTAGCTCAGGGAGAATGGCTGAACTTGTTCATCAGAAACCATGCCAGCCCACACACTCACAGACACCTGCAAAATGCCGACTGCCCCTTTTGTCCTAACCTTTCTCCAAGCACTTGAAAGTAACAGGGGAAGTGGCACCACTCACTATCACCCCTAGTGATCCACTAGGAAAATTTTTGCTTCCTGTTCCCACGACATTACGTTCTGCGGGCCTGGAGGTCTTAGGTCCAGAGGGAGGAACACTGCCACCAGGAGACACGACAATGATTCCATTATACTGGAAGTTAAGATTGCCACCTGGCCACTTTGGGCTCCTCCTGCCTCTAAGTCAACAGACTAACAAGGGAGTTACAGCCTTCTACAGAGCTACAGTGTTGTGCAGAGTTACAGTGTTGATAGTCCAGGTCATTGACCCCAACTATTGAAATGAAATCAGTCTGCTACTCCACAGTGGAGGTAAAGAAGAGTATGTGTGGAATACAGGAGATCCCTTAGATTGTCTCTTGGTATTACCATGCCCTGTGATGAAGGTCAATGGAAAACTACAACAACCCAATCAAGGCAGAACTGCAAATGGCCCAGACTCTTCAGGAATGAAAGTTTGGGTCACTCCACCAGGTAAGAAAACATGACCAGCCAAGGCGCTTGCTGAAGACGAAGGGACTACACGATGGGCAGTAGAAGCAGGTAGTCACCAGTCAATACCAGCTACAACCACATGACCAGCTGCAGAAACAGGGACTGTAACTGTCGTATTTCCTCCTTATTTATTTAGAGACGAAGTTTCGCTCTTGTTGCCCAGGCTGGAGTGCGATGGTGCGATCTTGGCTCACCGCAACCTCCACCTCCCTGGTTCAAGCGATTCTCCTGCCTCAGTCTCCCTAGTAGCTGGGATTACAGGCATGCACCACCACACCTGGCTAATTTTATATTTTTACTAGAGACGGAATTTCCTCATGTTCTTCGGGCTGATCTCAAACTCCCGACCTCAGTTGATCCGCGCGCCTCGGCCTCCCAAAGTGCTGGGATTACAGGTGTGAGCTACTGTGCCCAGCCTTCTCCTTATTTTGTTAAGAACATGTTTGTGCATATATACACTTGTATGAAGGAAATGTCTTCATTTTATTTCCTTTCTTTTTCCTTTATCATGTTACATAAGATTTATTGACTTCATGTCAGCATTTATGTGCTGTTAACTTTATATAATAGCATTCAGGTTAAGGATTAGCGTGCTTCCAGCTGTAAAAGGATAACTGTATTATGTTAGGCATAATTACAACCTTATTATTATCTGTATTTGGAGACTAAGTATGATTTCAGGAGATGTGTATGGGTTCAAGTTGACAAGGGGTGGACTTGTGATGGTTAATATTAGGTGTCAACTGGATTGGATTGAAGGATGCCTAGATAGCTGGTAAAGTATTGTTTCTGGGTGTGTCTGTGAGACTGTTGCCAGAGGAGCTTAACATTTGAGTCAGTGGACTGGGAGGGGAAGACTAACCCTCAGTGTGGGTAGGCTCCATCCAATCCACTGCTGGCACGACTAGAAAAAAGCAGGTGCAAGAAGATGGGATAAGCTGGCTTGCTGAGTCTTCTGGTTTTCGTCTTCCTCCTGTGCTGGTTGCTACCTGCCCTTGGACATCAGACTCCAGTTCTTTAGCCTTTGGACTCCCAGATTTACATCAGTGGTTTGCCAGGGACTCTCAGGCCTTTGGCCACAGACTGAAGGCTGCATTGTTGGCTTCTCTACTTTTGAGGCTTTCAGACCCAGACTGAGTGACTGCTGGCTGCTTTCTTCCCCAGCTTGCAGATGGCCTAATGTGGGACTTTGCCTTGTGATTATGTGAGTCCATTCTTCCCGATAAACTCCCTTTCATATAAATATATATCCTATTAGTTCTGTTCCTCTGGAGAAACTGACTAGTGAAGTAACAATCATAAATTATTTGAAAGCATTTTTTCAGTCGGGCATGGCGGCTCACACCTGTAATCCCAGCACTTTGGGAGGCTGAGGTGGGCAGATCACCTGAGGTCGGGAGTTTGAGACCAGCCTGACCAACATGGTGAAACCCTGTCTCTACTAAAAATACAACATGAGCCAGGCATGGTGGCGCATGCCTGTAATCCCAGCTACTCATGAGGCTGAGGCAGGAGAATTGCTTGAATCCAGGAGGCAGAGGATGCGGTGAGCTGAGATCATGCCATTGCACTCCAGCCTGGGCGACAAGAGTGAAACTCCGTATCAAAATAAGAAAGTATTTTTTTCTCATACATTACACATTTTTAACTGATGTTTATCTTTTAATGAGAAATCAGCAATGTTTAAGCTAGAGATTCAGAGTTTACATGGTCTAAAAGAAGACCTTTAAAACGTTAAAAGTTCTTCTCATCTATTTAAATCCTAGTTTGCAACATTTTTTCCATCTGACCCCTAATAATAATTATTTCCTGCAATCACCAAGACTTCCATCATTCTGCCTCATCCCCCTCAACCAAACGGTAGATACTCTAAGGTGTAACCCATCACACACAACGCAGCATTGAACACACAGCAAATGGTGTGGAATTGGACTCAAAGAAAAACGAGGGGAAAGGTGTAAAAATAAGATACTAATGGAAGGTAGGAAGTGAAATCAAACAAAACAAGAAGGATAGCTTAGAAAGAGAGATATGGCCAGGTGCAGTGGCTCACACTTGTAATCACAATGCTTTGGGAGGCCAAGGCAAGAGGACTGCTTGAGGCCAGGAGTTTGCGACCAGCCTTGTCAACACAGTGAGACTCTTGTCTCTACAAAAAATTTTTTTAAAAAAGTCAGAGGCCGGGCGTGGTGGCTCAAGCCTGTAATCCCAGCACTTTGGGAGGCTGAGACGGGCGGATCACGAGGTCAGGAGATCGAGACCATCCTGGCTAACACGGTGAAACCCCATCTCTACTAAAAAATACAAAAAACTAGCCGGGCGAGGTGGTGGGCGCCTGTAGTCCCAGCTACTCGGGAGGCTGAGGCAGGAGAATGGCGTGAACCCGGGAGGCGGAGCTTGCAGTGAGCCGAGATCCCGCCACTGCACTCCAGCCTGGGAGACACAGCGAGACTCCGTCTCAAAAAAAAAAAAAAAAAAAAAAGTCAGATGTGGTGGCACGTGACTGTAGTCCTAGCTACTCGGGAGGCTGAGGTGGGAGGATCTCTTCAGCCAAGGAGTTTGAATTGCAGTGAGTTATGATTGCGTCACCACACTCCAGCCTAGGCAACAGGGCAAGACCCTGTCTCTAAAATAAATACATAAATCCATAAATAGGAGAGAGAGAGAAACAAAGAGAGAGATGGAAAGAAGAGGTGTGGAGGAACAGTGAGGAGAAGGCTGAGGGGCTAGTGAAGGGCCAGCACTCATGGTCATGAATTAGATCAAGATACCCACAGCAGGATCTGTGTGAAACACCAACAGGGCTGATAGGAAAATGAAAAGTGCGGCACCCTCAAGGCAAGGCAGAGGAGGACAAGCCATGTCCTCAAACATCCATGCTGACAGTGAGTGGCACGCTGATTCCAGGAGGTGAGCACGTGGCCACGTGGGTGATGGGCTCCTGTCATGTTACCAGACCACCAATAGCAGTGGATTCATATTTGAGCAGGTTTGCTCTGGTTCTTGTCAGAGCCTTTCCACTTTACTCCTATAACACCCCTGAGTCTGTGGATGATTTCCCATCCAGGGTACAAGCATTCAATCCCAACAGAAATCTCCAAATTTCATAAATCGTCTAGAGGAAAGATAGAAAAACAGCTTCTCAGGCCACTACTTGATGGTATACCTCAAGCCTGAGATAATAAGCAAAACAAAATGTTTTCACCTCAAATTTTAGGGTCTGAATGAAAAAATCCTTTTTAAGCCAGATGTAATGGATCACACCTGTAATCCCAGCACTCTGAGAGGCCAAGCACTTTGGGAGTCTGAAGCCGGAGGAACACTTGAGGCCAGGAGTTTGAGACCAGACTGGGCAACATAGTGAGATCTCACCTCTTAAAAAGAACAACAACAAAAAATGTAAGTCCTTTTCAGAATGTCTACAGAACACACTTTCTTTGATCCCAAATTATATGATATAGGTATCTCTGCCTTCCATCTCTGAATGCTTGGACGTCGCCTATTATTTTAGGGGGTCCTTTTATTCTGAGCACATTTGCCCATAATGGCCGGTCGTTCTCCCATAGACAATGTGGTATCAGGGAAACAGCATGGAATCAGAAGACTTAGCTTGAGTCCCACCTCCTATAACTTACTCTTCTGAGCCTCACTTTCCTTATCTGTACAATGGACAAAATGAGACTTATCTCAAAAGGTGATGATAAAGATTAAATCCCTTACTCTAGGAACTCATGAAATTTTACCTTCCTTCCTGTCTCCAACGCTCCCACTTCTGTATATTGTAAACCACAGGAGAGAAGACGTCAGGCACACACAGTTCTCTCTGTGGGTATCCATCACAGCACTGCATGTAATTAAATACTTGATAAGTGCTTTTTGATTAAGTTCAGCAGCATCATAGCAGGTGAAAAGCACCTTGCTCAATCGCTCTGATTAGATGTTTTTCCTTGGCAGAGGCTCAGATGGCACCAATGCTAAATTCAGAGTGTTGTTTTGGCAGATCACATAACGATGCTTCAATTCATTTTTCCCCAAGATGGGAGGATAATTCTCTCTCTCTCTCTCTCTCTTTTAGTTTTTTGTTTTTCTAATTTTGGGAGGATAATTCTTTCTTTCTTTATTATTATTATTTTTTTTTTGAGATGGAGTCTTGCTCTTGTCGCCCAGTTTGGAGTACAATGGCACGCTCTTGGCTCATTGCAACTTCCACTTCCTGGGTTCAAGCCATTCTCCTGCCTCAGCCTCCTGAGTAGCTGGGATTATAGGCGCCCACCACCACACCTGGCTAATGTTTGTATTTTCAGTAAAGACGGGGTTTCGCCATGTTGGCCAGGCTGGTCTCGAACTCCTGACCTCGTGATCCGCCCGCCTCGGCCTCCCAAATTGCTGGGATTACAGGCGTGAGCCACCGTGCCCGGCCGGTAGGATAATTCTTACACCTGTCTTACAACTCTGCTTCTATGCCTCTGGACAGTCAGTTGTCTTGAATCTGAGGGCCTTTGGTCAATAACATAGTTACGGAACATAGAGACAGGGAAGTGTTGAAGCTGGGGTTAGTCAGAGAGCCTGAAAAAGTAGTGTGTCACTCATTACTGTCACCTGCCACCTCACAGGACAGGAAGAGAGGGGCAGGTATGGAGGTGAGGCTTTCAGAAGGAACCCAGATGATAGCTGTGATCTTCTCGCCCTCCTCCCTTCCCTGATTTCCACAGGAAACAGTTTACACCAGGTGTTTGTAGATTCTGCAGGATTTTCTGAGAACTTGGACCTTCTTCTTTCCTGGTGGCTCAACTTTTTTTTTTTTTTTTTGAGAGAGAATAAGGCAAGGGGGGGGGGGAGAGAGAGAGAGAGAGAGAGAGAGAGAGAGAGAGAGACTCACTCTGTTGCCCAGACTGGAGTGATCTCAGCTCACTGCAATATTGACTTCTTGGGCTCAAGTCATCCTCCTACCTCAGTCTCCTGAGTAGCTGGGACTACAGGCACGCATCACCATGCATGGCTGATTTTTAAATTTTTTATACAGAGTCTCACTGTGTTGCCCAGTGTGGTCTTGAACTTCTGGGTTCAAGTGATCTTCCCGCCTCAGCCTCCCGAGTAGCTGGGAATACAGGCATGTGCTACCATGTCTGGCTAATGCTTGTATCTTTTGTTACCTGAGCAGGCTCTGGACGACCTATACTCTTTTCCCCCAACAGATTATCAAAATGTTTCTTTCAAACAAGCTCAGAGATCTCCGTAGGAGAAAGTATTCTGTGGCATGAAACTTTCTCCATCTCATTGCTCCTTCCTTCTCCTCTGCTCCACGCAACATTCCCTGCACCACTCTAGCAGCTGCTCTCTAGAGTAAGCAATGAGGTTTGGGAGGATGCAATGCCCATCCCTGTGCTTTTAGGGACTGCAAACTATCCAAAGGTCTTGGGAGCTGACTTACCTCATAATAGCTGAGCAGCTTGATTGTGAGGTCCCCCAGACCGTGCTTGCATTCAGAGGTGCAGTTCTCAGACTGACCGCTCGGTAGCGCTGTGTCTCTTTTTTTGCTTCAGCTATTTGTCAGAGGGAGACTGCAGACTCCGTGTCATCTTTTCTCATCAAATAGGACAAATATTTAGTGTTTCTGGCTAAGCACTTGGAGATAGATGTTTATGTTTCCTTTTAGTGACATATTTGAAAAAGCTTCATAGCGAATACGAAAGAAACGAAGTGAGGTATTATTTGAATAGCACTTAGTATGTTTCAGGCATTGTGCTAGGAGGTTGATGTATCTAAACATCCAAAGGCTGAATTTAAAATATGAGACCTCGACTAATGTACCTCAACTATCGTCGTTATCATCGTCCTCCTCCTCCTTCTTCTCCTCCCTAATGCCAGATCTTTGAGTGCAACATTAAATTTTTGCTGTATATCTGTATATACTCCTCTTTGGGCAGGGAATGGGAGAATGAAGCCACATTGCATAACCAAAATTCTTTAACTGTGATTTTGAAAAGAGACGTTCTAGGCGCCTTTATTTTCTCTTTCTGAAGAAGGAGAGCAGGGGAAGGATATTAATATTTATTAAATACCTACATGCCCGCCGTATATCAGATATTATGCTGCTGCTTTACAAAGGTTATCCCATTAAGCAGTGGCTCAGGCCTGTAATCCCAGCACTTTGGGAGGCCAAGGCGGGTGGATCACTTGAGGTCAGGAGTTCGAGATCAGCCCGGCCAAATGGTGAAATCCCATCTCTGCCAAAAAATAAAAAAATTAGCCAGGCATGGTGGCAGGCGCCTGTAATCCCAGCTACTCGGGAGGCTGAGGCAGGAGAATTGCCTGAACCTGAGAGGTGGAGGTTGCAGTGAGCTGAGATCGCGCCATTGCACTCCAGCCTAGGTGACAGAGCGCTACTCTGTCTCAAAAACAACAACAGGAAGGCAGATGTTTCTGGTGGGAAATAATTTTTCTGGTTTCTGAAATTATTCTAAAATTACAAGATTGGGAAACTCAAATAAGATTGCTGTGTTGTCAAAAAATTGATATTATACATTCACACTTTTTAAAACAATTTTCTTCAATATTGCCTTTATAGAAATGTTAGATCACTGGAAATTTTAAACTAAATGGGAAGCAACAATAAAACTTTCTTTTTTTTTTTTTTGAGACGGAGTCTCACGCTGTTGTCCAGGCTGGAGTGCAGTGACGCGATCTCGGCTCACTGCAAGCTCCGCCTCCTGGGTTCACGCCATTCTCCTGCCTCAGCCTCCTGAGTAGCTAGGACTACAGGCGCCCGCCACCGCGCCCGGCTAATTTTTTTTGTATTTTTAGTAGAGACGGGGTTTCACTGTGGTCTCGATCTCCTGACCTTGTGATCCGCCCGCCTCGGCCTCCCAAAGTGCTGGGATTACAGGCTTGAGCCACCGCGCCCGGCCAACAATAAAACTTTCATAGCAGAGTCTGAGTCAGTTCATTCTTCTAATTTTTCAGCAGATATTATATTCGGCGAGTCTGCAGATTTTAGGGAGTTTCGGTTTTTGCTCCAAGGAAAGAGATGAAATGACATTTACATGCTAACGTAACAGCATAATAGGGATAGGAGAATAATTTCTCTTCTTTTTGAAATGAAAATTATTGCTTTATTTGTTTTTGTAGTACTATAACATTTTAAGCTTCGCCAATATGAAAAATAAATAATTTTCTGAGCTACCTTTCACTGCTACATCTGAGAATTCTGTGCTCAATTCCTACCTACATTGTGAAGGAATAATTTCATTTGGTTCCCTGCTTCAGGTTTTCTTCAGCCTATCAACAGAAGGTTAAGGAGGGAATGAAACTTGTTTCCTCAAGAGAATCTGTCTGATTATCGGAATATTTCCTTCTCCTCCACTATTTTCATGCTAAATTTGGGCACCTGACAAACTTGAGGGTATCTAACGCCTGGTTACAGATATCCCTAGCAATTCCGATGACCTTTACAAGTACCTACTCCTATTAACTCAGTAACAGTGATGAAATCAACCAGAAGCAAAGTCCCTTAGAATATAGGTATTGTAAATGTTCCAATTTTGCTTCAGCTATTTATGAAACAACTTTTAAGATTTCCTGCCATCTGTTTCTAAAAGGGGAAGGAAAGGGAAATGATTTGCAAGCATTTGAAACATGGTGTCTATATTTAGATTTTGGTTTAATCTCACATTTCTGCAGTATCTTTAGTTGGGGAAAGAAGGCTTAGTTAGTTAGTGTTGCTCCAATTCATTAGGACATTTCCTCATGGTATGACAGGAACATGGGATGATTCACTTTCATGAATCAAGGATTTCTGAGTTCCTATTGTTTGCGAGGCATCATGCTAGACATCTTCTAGTGTATTGGTAGGTGAGTTTACTAGGGTTGCCATGAGAAGGTACCAAAGACTGGGTGGCTTACACAACAGAAATGTATTTTTCTACAGTTCCTAAAGCTGGAAGTTTGAGATCAAGGGGATGGCAGACTTGATTTCTTCTTATTCTTTCCTTGGTTTACAGATGGCATCTTCTGTCTTCATATGATCTTCTGTGCATGCAAATGTCTGTGCACGAACACTGTTCTTACAAGGATGCCAGTTGTATTGGATTAGGACACACCCTAAATACCTCATTTTAGCTTTTTCTTTTTTTTTGAGACAGAGCCTTACTTCATCACCCAGGCTGGAGTGCAGTGGCCCCATTTTGGCTCACTGCAGCCTTCACTTCCCAGGTTCAAGTGATTTCCATACCTCAGCCACCCGAATAGCTGGGATTACAGGCATGTACCACCACACTCGGCTAACTTTGTTTGGTATTTTTAGTAGAGACGGGATTTCACCATGTTGCCCAGGCTGTTCTCGAACTTCTGACATCAAGGG
Source organism: Macaca thibetana thibetana (assembly GCF_024542745.1). Lineage (NCBI taxonomy): Eukaryota > Metazoa > Chordata > Mammalia > Primates > Cercopithecidae > Macaca > Macaca thibetana. Next base: position 24,750,962 of record NC_065582.1, on the reverse strand, counting down.
ATCCACCCACCCAGGTTTCCCAAAGTGTCGGGATTACAGGAGTGAGCCACCACACCCAGCATATTTCAGTTTATTCTTTATGAAGTAGACGCTATTACTATTCTTATTTTACAGATAAGAAACTGAGGCTCAGAGAAGTTACATAGGTCGCACATATAAGTGAGTGGCAAAACAGCCAGGGAGTCTAACTTCAACAAATACATGTTCGATTTCCATGCCAGAGTGAGTGAGATTGTGTGTAACTGGGGAGGCAGCAAGACAAAAGGAGTGAAGGAGGAAGGCTTGACAAGAAAGTTGAGGAGAGATAAGAACTTAATTTTGAGAGGTAGGTATCTAGTCAGGAAGGGCCTTGTCACCCAAGTGATAAGCTGAGATTTTACCCTATAAGTGATGGGTAGTCACTGAAGTGAATACATTTATTTATTTATTTTTAATTTCTTTCTTTTTCTTTTCTTTTCTTTTTTTTTTTGAGACGGAGTCTGGCTCTCTGTTCACCCAGGCTGGAGTGCAATGGTGCAATCTTGGCTCACTGCAACCTCCATCTCCCAGGTTCAAGTGATTCTCCTGCCTCAGCCTCCTGAGTAGCTGGGATTACAGGCATGCGCCACCATGCCTGGCTAATTTTTATATTTTTTGAAGAGACGGGGTTTTGCCATGTTTGCCAGACTGGTCTCAAACTCCTGACCTCAAGTGATTCTCCCATCTCAGCCTCCCAAAGTGCTGTGATTATAGGCATGAGCCACCACACCCGGCCTGAAGTGAATAAATTCAACATAGAAAGATCTCTATGGATTTACTGTGATAAGTAGACTTTGTATGTGTGTGCATGGGGTAGTAGGCTATGGGTGGGGTGTGGCAGGAGATACAACAGTGTGTTCAGGGAAATCAGATAGGAGTCTATGGCAAAAGTGCAAGTTCGAGAAAGTGCTGACTGATCTACTGGGATGAGTACCATTGGTTAGATGGAGGAAGGATGGGTAAAAGGAAGGTAAAAGGATACTCGGGTATCTGACTGGAGCCATTGATGGTGTCAATCATGAAGAAGATCAAAAGAAGAGGAATAGTTTTGAGAAGGGTGGAAATGACTTCAGTTTTGGACCTGTTGAATTTGGTTACTGGTGAGAAAATCAAGAAGAGATGAAGAATAGGCAGTTGGATGTATGCTTCTGGAGCTCAGGAAGAGAGATCTGGGCTAGAGATTTAGGTTAGGCAGGCATCAGCCTATAGATGTTACCTAAAGCCATTAGAAAGGATCAGATGGGTCGGGCATGGTGGCTCATGCCTGTAATCCCAGCACTCTGGGAGACCAAGGCGGGTGGATCATCTGAGGTCAGGATTTCAAGACCAGCCTGGCCAACATGGTGAAACCCCATCTTACTAAATATACAAAATATTATCCGGACGTGATGGCGGGCACCTGTAATCCCAGCTACTTGGGAGGCTGAGGCAGGACAATTGTTTGAACCCAAGAGGCGGAGGTTGCAGTGAGCCGAGATCGTGCCATTGCACTCCAGCCTGGGCAACAAGAGTGAAACTCTGTCTCAAAAAAAAGAAAGAAAGGATGAGATGACAAGAGAGGACATTTAGAGCCAAAAGGAAAGAGGGCCGAGGATAAACCCTTGGGAATGACAGTATTTTAAAAATGGACACGGAGGCTGGTATGGTGGCTCCCACATGTAATTCCAGCACTTTCAGAGGCCAAGTAGAATTGCATAAGCCCGGGAGTTTGAGACCAGGCTGGGCAACATAGTGAGACCCCATCTCTATTTCAAAAAATTAAAAATTATATTTAAAAAATGAACATGGAATAAAAGCAGCAGCAGAGAACTGTGCTGTCAAAGAAATCAAGGTAAGGTCAGCTGAGTGCAGGTAAAAGAGAGCTTCAGGAATGATTGGTCTACATTGTTCACAGCTGCTGAAATTTAATTAGAACTGGGCCAGTTCTAATTAAATTGTTGTATTTAACAACAAGGAGGTGCGACTGAAGTTGACAAAAACAATCCAGTGTAGTTGTGTGAGTGAAAGTCATATGACTGATGGAGGAAAATAACCATATGATAGAGAATTGGAGACAGTGGAGTGGGGCAACTAGTTTAAGAAATTTGGTTGTGAAGGGTAATAGAGAGACAGGGTACTAACTTGAAGTAAAGTTTTGTTGTTATTTTAAGAAGGAAGAGCCCGGGCACGGTGGCTCATGCCTGTTATCCTAGCTCTTTGGGAGGCCTAGGCGAGTGGATCACCTGAGGTCAAGAGTTTGAGACCAGCCTGGCCAACATGGTGAAACCCTGTCTCTACAAAAATACAAAAATTAGCCGGGCATGATGGCGGGTGCCTGTAATCCCAGCTACTTGGGAGGCTGAGGCGAAAGAACCCTTCGAACACGGGAGATGGAGGTTGCAGTGAGCCGAGATCACGCCATTGTACTCCAGCTGGGCGACAGAGCGAGACTTTGTCTCAAAAAAAAAAAAAAAAAAAAAAAAAAGGAAAGAAGATGACACAGAGTTCACCTATATGCTGATGATCAATAGAGAGGGAGGTTGGGGATGCAGGAGACTGAGGAATAACTGACTGAGAAAGATCCTTGAGGTAAAAAGAGAGAGAAGCAACTTATAACTTGAATGTGGGAGAGAGTCTAGGGGATTATTGTAGACCTTTACACTGGTGGCCACAATGAGCCATGTCTCTCTTGTGTAGTCCATTCCCACAGTGACAGCCTCAATGTGTGATTTGTTTTGGCCACTGGTATGTTAGCAAGTGTGATGCAAGCAGAGGCTAAGTATTTGTACACCAGGGTTTGTGCTCTTGGAACACTTTTTTTTGAAGCAGCAAGCCACTATGTAAAGAGAAAAAGAACCACCTACCTCAGTCCAGCCCCAATTACATATTTTAAAGCAAATAAATAGTTGTTATTTTAAGTTATCAAGTTTTGAGTGGTTAGTTACAATAGCAACTGAATTGAGATCCAGATGGATCTAGCTTATATACTAGAAGCAGATAACAATGATAAACTCTAGAAATAATACAAAAAACAACTATCTGAGGGTTCTGATGAATGAAAAAAAGCAATACTTTTTTACTTTTGTGTGAAGCATGTTGAGGAAAAAAGATAAAAAACGCAGTAAGTTGTTGGAGAAGAGCTGAAACTTAGAGGAAGAGACTATGACAGAGTGGGTTTCTTATTTGCAGCTTTGTTTTGAGTGAAGGGCACAATCACAGCAGAGCACAGAGCAGCTACAACTCCAGTAGAAAGACAGCCGTATTTCTGGTCTGAAGAATAAGCTTATGGCAAACAATTAAGGCATGAGACAGAAATACTAAGAAGAAAGCCAGAAATTTTTTACATAAACTTCAGGAACGATTGGTCTACATTGTTCACAGCTGCTGAAATTTGCCCTACCCTAATCTGGCCTGACTCCTGAACCATGCATTGTGTCAGACTCCAAGCTGAAGTGTAGCTGAAGATAAAGAACAGAACTAAGATTTGAGCTGCCACCCACCATAGGTGAGTTGAAGTTTGCTGCTTGATTCTAACCAAATCGACTGCTAAAACAAAACTATCAACATTCTTGAGAGAAATAGAATAGAATCTAGAATCTGTATAACATGCACAATGTCCAGAATACAACCCAAAATTTCTTTTTTTGTGTGTGTGAGATGGAATCTCACTCTGTTGCCCAGGCTGGAGTGCAGTGGTGTGATTTCGTCTCGCTGCAACCTCTGCCTCTCACGCTCAAGCAATCCTCCCAAATCAGCCTCTTGGGTAGCTGGGACTACATGTGTGCACCATCACACCTGGCTAAGTTTTGTATTTTTAAGTAGAGATGGGGTTTTGCCATATTGGCCAGAATAGTCCAAACTCCTGACCTCAGGTGATCCACCCACCTTGGCCTTCCAATGTGCTGGGATTACAGGCATGAGCCACTGTGCCCAGCCAAAATTTCTTGACATACAAAGAACAAGGAAAATGTGACCCATCCTCAAGGGAAAGAAAATCAGCAGAGGTCAACTATGAGATGACTTAGATGTTAGCATTTAAAACAGCTATTGTAACTATGCTGAATGAGATAAAGGAAAATATTCTCATAATAGATCTGGATAGGATTTGCAGAGGGAGAAGGAAATAGGGGAGAAAGAAGGGCAACTGACATACACAAGACAAGTTCTTCATTTCCCTCTGTTAGGTCCACAGCAAGTATTTGAATGTCCTTTCATGGTGGCAAGGGTAAGTACCTTGGGAAGGGCAGTGTGTATGTTCTTGAAAAAGCTTCTACTGATAGAAAAGTTACTGTTTCAAGGTAGAGAAAAATGGATCAAATTTGAGTGGATGTTGTGTGTTGGGAGTAGGAAAAATGGAAAAGAAGCAGCATGATATGGAATCTAAAGAACTAGCCTAAAACCTGGTTTAAAGCTGTCAATTGATTATATAGTCTTAGGCATATTTCTTAACTTTTTTGAGTCTCAAATTTTCTCCTTGCAAAAGGGGGACATTAACACTTGCTCCAAGAGATTGCAGAGACCAATTAAATAAATATAATGTATGTGTAACTATATTTTGTAAAGTATGTCTTGGAAATGTTAGTTAAACATAACACTCTAAATTTGGTGCAAGACATAATAAAATAAGGGTTTTTATTTTGAAGAACATTTGGAAATAAAAACATAAAAATAAAGTAAGGGTGTTTTCAGCAATGTTTTCTGTTGGACTATTTTAGTGAATTTTTCTTTCTTTCCAGCTACAAATCCAATTAAAGAAATTCAGTTTAGCTATTGAGAAATACAGTTAACTTTAAGTACAGTTTACAAAGATAACTTATGGCTTTTTTGCATATAACTAAAGTCTGACTTTAGGCCAGGCACCGGTGGCTCATGTCTGTAATCCCAGCACTTTGGGAGGTGGAAGTGGGCAGATCATTGAAGGTCAGGAGTTTGAGACCAGCCTGGTCAATATGGTGAAACCCTGTCTCTGCTAAAAACACAAAAATTAGCTGGGTGTGGTGGCCAGCGCCTATTGTCCCAGCTACTCGGGAGGCTGAGGCAGGAGAATCCCTTGAACCCAGGGGGCAGAGGTTGCAGTAAGCCAAGATCACACAATTGCATTCTAGCCTGGGCAGCAGAGCGAGACTCTGTCTCAAAAAACAAAAAAAAAAAGGTCTGATTTTAAAACACTAAAAAAAAAAATTTTGTGTGTGCCCCACCCCATCTAAAATGTTTTTTATATACTATATTTTTCTCACATATAATGGTATGGTGCTATGACTTCATATCTTTATGCCTTTCCTTATAAAGTTCCACCTGTGAAATATTAGCTGTCTCTCTCTCTCTCACCCATGTCAAAAACCTAATGACATTCACTGAGTATTAGGAAGTAAGTGTACGATAAATCTTGGCTGGATGCAGTGGCTCGCACCTGTAATCCCAGCACTTTGGGAGGCTGAGGCGGGTGGATCACCTGAGGTTAGGTTAGCAGTTCAAGACCAGCCTGAACAACATGGTAAAACTCCGTCTCTACTAAATACAAAAAATCAGCCGGGCATGGTGGCATGTGCCTGTAATCCCAGCTACTTTCGAGTCTGAGGCAGGAGAATCACTTGAACCCAGGAGGTGGAGGTTGCAGTGAGCAGAGATTGTGCCATTGCACTCTAGCTTGGGTGACAGAGTGAGACTCTGTCTCAAAAAAAAAAAAAAAAAAAAAAAAAAAAAGACAAATCTTATCAGCTATGTTTAACTAAAACATATTTAATCTAAGAAATTATTTTTGCAAAGTAGTAAAAGATCAAGACACTCTGCTGGGTGTGGTGACTCATGCCTGAAATCCCAGTGCTTTGAGAGGCTGAGGCGGGTGGATCACTTGAGACCCGGAGTTCAAGACCAGCCTGGCCAACATGGTGAAACCCCGTCTCTACTAAAAATACTCCCCAAAAATTAGCCTGTTGTGGTGGCGTGTGCCTGTAATCCCAGCTACTCTGGACGCTGAGATAGAAGAATTGCTTGAACCTGGGAGGTGGAGGTTTCAGTGAGCCAAGATCACATGACCGCACTCTAGCCTCAGTGGCAGAGCAAGCCGCTGTCTCAAAAAAAAAAAAAAAAAAGAAAAGAAAAAAAAAGATACTCATTGACATTTCTGTAAGCATATCTACTCCTTTAACACTGAGATTATCACAGAACCGATCTTACAGGTACTATATAGAGCTGCCTATGTTGTTTGGCTCAAGTAGTACTTAGATGCCTTTTTTTTTTTTTGAGATGGAGTCTCGCTCTGTCGCCCAGGCTGGAGGGCAGTGGCGTGATCTCGGCTCGCTGCAAGCTCCGCCTCCCGGGTTCACGCCATTCTCCTGCCTCAGCTTCCCGAGTAGCTGGAACTACAGGTGCCTGCCACCACCCGCGGCTAATTTTTTGTATTTTTAGTAGAGACGGGGTTTCACCGTGGTCTCGAACTCCTGACCTTGTGATCTGCCCGCCTCGGCCTCCCAAAGTGCTGGGATTACAGTGGTGAGCCACCGCGCCCAGCTTTTTTCTTTTTTTTAGTAATGGGATCTCACCATGTTACCCAGGCTGGTCTTGACCTCCTGGCCTCAAGCAATCCTCCTGCCTCTGCCTTCCAAAGTGCTGAGATTACAGGCATGAGCCTCTGTGCCTAACCAAGATGCCATTTTTATTCATCCCAAAGTGGAGTGATACGAATATCTGAAATTTCACTGTCAGAAAATGGCATAGCACTTTGTTCTTTATTGAAATTAAAGTATTTCTAAGAGGAGAATGTTTAAAATTTCCATCACAATTTGTAGTTTTATGTGAGTTAGTTCACTAAGTCTTTGCTTAAGAGCATGAAGAAGATACAAAAATGAAGTTTCTTCTTCTCCAAATTACAGATTCTCAGACTGTGTGGACAAAGGTAACCAAAATAAAATAAAATAGGTAGAAAAAAGCAACCAAAATAAAATCAAATAAAGAATATATGTATTTAATATCATATATTTGAAAGCCTACAGAATATTGCTGCTAGAATGTCTAACAGGCATCTCAAATTTAAAATGTCAAAAACAGAACTCTTGATATTTTTTATCCTTCTCCATTGACTACTCCTTATCATTGGCTAGAAAACCTAACATTCAACCAGTTTCTAAGGCCAAGAAACTTGGAAATCATTCATGTTAAAGTCAACAGCAAATCCTATTGGCTCTCGTTGTAAAATGTATTAAAAATTGATTTCCCAGCCCAGGCGTGGTGGTGCGGTGGCTTACGCCTGTAATCGCAGCACTTTGGGAGGTTGAGGCAGGCAGATCACTTGAGGTCAGGAGTTCGAGATCAGCCTGGCCAACACGGTGAAATCCTGTGTCTACCAAATATACAAAAATTAGCCAGGTGTGGTGGCACACGCCTGTGATCCCAGCTACTCAGGATGCTGAGGCAGGAGAATCGGTTGAACCTGGGAGACAGAGGTTGCAGTGAGCCGAGATAAAGCTACTACACTCCAGCCTGGGCGACAGATCAACACTCCATCTCAAAAATAAAAATAAAAAAAAAAAAAAAAGAAAAATCTGTTTCCCACTACCTCTTCTACCACCTCCCTAATCTTACTTTCCTCATTTTGTAAATGGAGGTATTAGTTGTACCTACGTCATAGGGTTATAAAACTTTGAATGAGTTAATAAATGTAAAACACTTAGAACCAGTTCTGGTACACAGTAAACACTCAGTACATTTTAGCTAATATTATTAGCACTGTATCTTAGTACCTAACCATCTCATTCAGTAACATAACTGGTCTTAACTCAAATAGTAGTTAATTCCACTTACCTGTCATTGCTCATAGGCAGTCATTTACATGGGCAAAGATAAAGGTTAGGACAAATTTATCCCAAAACTTTTTTTTTTTTGGTTTTTATTTTTTGTTTTGAGACAGAGTCTTGCTCTGTCGCCCAGGCTGGAGTGCAGTGGCGTGATCTCGGCTCACTGCAATCTCTGCCTCCCGGGTCCAAGCAATTCTCCTGCCTTAGCCTCTGTAGTAGCTGGGATTACAGGCACACACCACCACGCCTGGTTATTTTTTGTATTTCTAGTAGAGATGGGGTTTCACTATGTTCCCCAGGCTGGTCTTGAATTCCTGACCTCAGGTGATCCATCTGCCTCAGCCTCCCAAAGTGCTGGGATTACAGGTGTGAGCCACCACCCCTGACCAGTAAATATAATTTCTGAATAATTCATTTTCACTGTGTTTTCTGAAAAGACTCTTTGTCTGGAATAGGGGCCGACTTAATGAGAACTTTAGTACTTGGCTGCCTGAGAAGTGTAACTCAGACTTACCCATCACACAACACTTAGGAAACTCCATCCTGCCATTCTGTAATATGGCAAGAATTCAAAAAGTTCTTCATGAACCACTTGGAGATCAAAGAGAAATGTAAGCTGTGTGTTCAGCAGTTAACAAGCAAAGAAGAACAGTGTGTTGTCAGAGAGATAAAAGGTCCAGTTTGTTTTAGGAACCATTAATCATTTAGCCTTGTTCTAATATTTGTCTTTGACATCAATTTTTAGAGAAAGTGCAGGATTCTAGAAAGAGGGTAACAGCCTGGATCCACTTTGAGGGCAGTTACAAGGGAGGTAACGTGGCATGAGTACTTTTCTACTCTCTGAGGACTTCCATCCTTCTTTGACACTCAGTTGCTCTCCTCTGCTTTCTTCTCCCTACTCTGCAATCCTGCTCCTTACTATTCTAATGTAGACTCCAAGCACTAATGCTACCCTCTAGTCCTCTAGTTGTCCAGGACTTAGCATGACATATCCCATTCCTTGACCACTGCCCACCTTCTCACCACTATTTCTTCACCCATCAACCACCCACATCAAGGAGAACTTTTTCATCACATTTTCTCTCCTCAAAGCCCTAACAGGTGACTGCTGCTCACCAGACTAGTTAGCCAAAGGAGCGAATAGCCAATACTGTTTTTTTTTTTTTGAGGTGGAGTTTTACTCTTGTTGCCCAGGCTGGAGTGCAATAGTGCAATCTCGGCTCACTGCAACCTCTGCCTCCTGAGTTCAAGTGATTCTCCTGCCTCAGCCTCCCAAGTAACTGGAATTACAGGCAAATGCCACCACGCTCAGCTAATTGTGTGTTTTTAGCAGAGACAAGGTTTCTCCATATTGGTCAAGCTGGTCTCGAACTCCTGACCTCAGGTGATCTGCCCACCTCAGCCTCCCAAAGTGCTGGGATTACAGGTGTGAGCCACCATATCCAGCCACCAATACTGTCTTTTTTAGATAAGCCTGCAAGAATGTATTTGCTTATTAACAGGGTTTCTGGGAGTGGCAATGCCTTAATTAGAGGAGCAATTTCTCCAATAATAGAATTAGGGACATTTTGGCATCCCGGATGGAAAGTGATTTTCTTTCTTTTCTGCATTATATGATCAACAAACTTAATTTTATTACATCAGTATTATTACAACCAACTGGAACATGTATTACTCACTCTGGTCAGGTATTTTGTTTTTATTTGTTTTTTAAAAATTAATTTTTATTGATTTTGAATTCACATACCCTAAAACACCCTCAATTTTAAACCAAATCTTGAATTCGGTCAAAATTCCGTGGTTTTTTAGTATATTTACAAAGTTGTGCAACTATCACCACTAATTCCAATATCTTTTCATCATCCCAAACAGGGAGCTATTTTTATAAAAAAAATTGCAAATATTTATGTCTGAAAACATGCCTACCCTGTAAGACTGTGCTTAGTTATGAAAAATAGGTCAAAATGTCCTTTAGAAGTTTTAGAACTATTTTGAAAAAGAGGAGTGTCCAAGGTAATCACAAAACAACATCTTCCTGCAATTAAATTGATTATATTTACTAATTGAATTGATCAGGTTTATGATTAAATTGATTATATATATATAAGTAATAGTAAATGGTTTGCAAGTATTTTGGTCTGTCTGCTAAAGAAAAGAGAACAGATGGGATAAAGGCAGTATGGGAGAAAATACGTCCTTTCTTCAACAGTTTGAAATAGTTATTTATTTTCAGGTAGCATGACAGAAAAAGGGATTTGAGTGTTTTATTTCAAATTCTCTTGGCTGTAAGCAGTAGAAACGAACCCTGACCCACACTGCACTAAGGAGAAAGAGAGAGAGAGAGGGAGAGAGAGAGAGAGATAAAGAGAGATACGCAGGGATGCATGCCCCGAACACACTGGAACGAGAGCCTACAGCATTGTCATGCAAGGAACTGTTCTTGTAAGCAAGAAAATGGTTCTGAACCATTTCCCTCCATTTGCTGACCAATTTTCTCTGTTTCCCAAGGCACATGGCAGAAAACTTGACTGCCAAAACTTCCTAAATTTTTACTAGCTTACAGTTTCAGCCACCTAGCGAGAACATTTTCCATTTCTCAAGGACTGGGATTGATCCACTTGGAGACAGTTGTCCATAGTAGGACCAATCCATTGCTAATTCTTTAGATAGACTTCAAGGGTAAGAGTGGGAAAGAGTTCCCAGAGAGAGATTTGGGCAATCAAATAGATTTTCACTATAATCACCTTTGATCTTTGTGGTCTTATTCATCTAAACAATATTGTTACTGTTTGAAATTCCTACAGTTCTCTGCTCTAACTACCACTAGCCGGGGGTGGGGGGGTGGGGGGGAAGAAATGTACCAGCTACGTTGTTTAGAAATTAACTCCCGTCTAAGGCCGGGCGCGGTGGCTCAAGCCTGTAATCCCAGCACTTTGGGAGGCCGAGGCGGGCGGATCACAAGGTCAGGAGATCGAGACCACAGTGAAACCCCGTCTCTACTAAAAATACAAAAAATTAGCCGGGCGCGGTGGCGGGCGCCTGTAGTCCCAGCTACTCAGGAGGCTGAGGCAGGAGAATGGCGGGAACCCGGGAGGCGGAGCTTGCAGTGAGCCGAGATCGCGCCACTGCACTCCAGCCTGGGCAACAGCGTGAGACTCCGTCTCAAAAAAAAAAAAAAAAAAAAAAAAAAAAAAAAAAAAAAAAAAAAAAAAAAAAAAAAGAAATTAACTCCCGTCTAGAAATTAACTCCCGTCTACATTTCTCATATCCAATATTTTCTTTCAAACTTGAAGAACGAAGTAGAACTTAATCACACATGGTAGAAAGGTATATAATATATAGTCTATTCAAGCTAGCCTTTGGATGAACTGTGAGGAAAAGTTAACTAGGAAATAGCAATCAGGAGAAGATAACAAAAGCTCTGTTACTGACAGTCTCAGATGTCCCCTAGAATTTTCCATCCCATCATTTAAATAATGAAGAGCGATTGGGAGTTGAAGCCAAATGCCTCCATTACCCAGCCATAAGCTTAAAAGAAAACAGGACAAAGCCATCTCTTGCAGGAAGCATTATTTCTGGGGTTCTAGTAACGGTACTTAAGAATAGGTTCCTGTGTTTGTCATATTTTACCTTAAGAAGTGTTAAGATTTTTTCCATGAAAAACAAATGGCCAATAAAAAATTTAAAAGTGTCTGCCTAGCGCTGTGGCTCATGCCTATAATCCCAGCACTTTGGGAGGCCAAGGCGGGCAGATCACTTGAGGTCAGGGGTTCGAGACCAGCCCGGACAACGTGGCAAAACCCCATCTCTACTAAAAATACAGAAGAAATTAGCTGCACATGGTGGCACATGCCTGTTTTCTCAGCTACTTGGGAGGCTGAGGCATGAAAATCTCTTGAACCTGGTAGGCAGAGGTTGCAGTCAACCGAGATCAACCCCTGCCCTCCAGCCTAGGTGACAGAGTAAGACTCTGTCTCAGATAAATAATTTATTTATAAATAAATAAAACTTCATATTAATAATATTGGCTATTTATTAAGTACCAACTGAATGTGAGGCACTTGCTTTTACAGGCATTATTTCATATAATTTTTAGAATAACACTATGAGGTTGCTATTTATAGGAGAGAAAACTGGAGCTCCAAAAAGTTGAGTAACTTCTCCAACATCACACAACTAAAGGGTGACAGGACCATATTTCAAATTCAGATCTGTTTTAACTTCAAAACCAACATGCTCCTATACGTGGGCTGATCTGCCTCTAGCATTTGACCACTTCTTGCACTTTCTTTGTGTAGACCCTCGTATATGATCCCTTTTCCCTGAAGCCCCACCCACACATTGGTAAATAATTTGATCTGAGTTGCCAATTTTGTACTTGATTAGTAATTACTGGTCCCCTTTTAAGGCCTAATTTATCTCTGCTCCTACTGGTCGTTTCTTAGTTTGCCATCTACCTTGCCTCCACCATACCTGAGCAGCTAGCTGACCACTTGTCACTCCTTCCGGGTTCTTTCTGTCAGCCTTATGGGGACTGTCTTGCTCATGTCCTCTTCCCTACCCTTTCTTACTTTCCTTTGACTATTTCTTTTCTTTTCTTTTCTTTTTTTTTGAGATGGAGTTTCACTCTTGTCCCCCAAGCTGGAATGCAATAGTGCAGTCTTGGCTCACTGCAACCTCTGCCTCCCGGGTTCAAGTGATTCTCCTACCTTAGCCTCCCAAGTAGCTGGGATTACAGGTGCCCGCCACCACGCCTGGCTAATTTTTGTATTTTTAGTACAAATGGGGTTTCACCATGTTGGCCAGGCTGGTCTCGAACTCCTGACCTCAAGTGATCCACCTGCCTCAACCTCCCAGAGTTCTGGGATTATAGGTGTGAGCCACTGCACCTGGTCTGTTTCTTTTCTTTTCTTATTTTTTTAGACATAGGGTCTTGCTGTACTGTCCAGGCTTGTCTCAAACTCTTGGGCTTAAAGCAATCCTCCTGCCTCAGCCTCCAAGTAACTGGGATTCCAGTTGTGCACCACCATGGCTGGCTGTTTCTTTTCTTAAAACTTCTATTTTATTTTATTTTTTGCACCTAACATGGTGCTATACACATAGTAAGTAGTCATTAGGTGTTTCTTCAATTAAATTTAGTCTTCTTTCTGTAACAGTTGTCAATCTATAATTTTACTACCTTGCAGGGTTACTCTTCTCTATGGCCATCCCAATAGCCTTATCAACCACCTTTCCTTTTTCATTAACTTTTATTTTAAGTTCGTGGGTGCATGTGCAGGTTTGTTACATAGGTAATTTTGTGTCATGGGGGTTTGCTATACAAATTACTCCATCACTCAGGTATTAAGCCTAGTACCCATTAGTTATTTTTCCAGATTCTCTCCCTCCTCCCACCCTACACCTTCTGATAGGCCACAGTGAGTGTTATTCCCCTCTATGTAACCATGTGTTCTCATCATTTAGCTCCCACTTATAAATGAGAACATGCAGTATTTGGTTTTCTGTTCCTGTGTTAGTTTGCTAAGGATAATGGCCTCCAGCTCCATCCATGTCCCTGCAAAGAACATGATCTCATTCTTTTTTATGGCTGCATAGTATTCCATGGTGTATATGTACCACATTTTCTTTATCCAGTCTATCATTGATGAGCATTTAGGTTGATTCCATGACTTTGCTATTGTGAATACTGCTGCAATGGACATACACATGCATGTGTCTTTATAATGGAATGATTTATATTCCTGTGGGTATATACCCAGTAATGGGATTGCTGAGTTGAATGGTATTTCTGTCTTTAGGTCTTTGAGGAATTGCCGCACTGTCTTCCACAAAGGTTGAACTAATTTACGCTCCCACCAACAGTGTAAAAGCATTCCTTTTTCTCCACAACCTCACCAGCATCTGTTATTTTTTGACTTTTTAATAATAGCCATTCTGACTGGTACGAGATGGTATCTCATTGTGGTTTTAATTTGCATTTCTCTAATGATCAGTAATGTTGAGCATTTTTTCATATGTTTGTTGGCCACATGTATGTCTTCTTTTGAAAAGTGTCTGTTCATGCCCTTTGCCCACCTTTTAATGGAGTTGTTTGTTTTATTCTTGTAAAATTGTTTAAATTCCTTATAGATCCTGGATATTAGGCCTTTGTCAGATGCACAGTTTGCAAAAATTTTCTCCCATTCTGTAGGTTGTCTGTTTACTCTGTTGATAGTTTCTTTTACCGTACAGCAACTCTTTAGTTTAATTGGATCCCATGTGTCAGTTTTTGCTTTTGTTGCAATTGCTTTCGGTGTCTTCGTCATGAAATCTTTGCTCATGCCTATGTCCTGAATGGTACTGCCTAGGTTGTCTTTCAGAGTTTTAATGATTTTGGGTTTAACATTTAATTCTTTAATCCATCTTGAGTTAACTTTTGCATATGGTGTAAGGAAGGGGTCCAGTTTCAATCTTCTGCATATGGCTAGCAGTTATCCCAGCATAATTTATTGAATAGGGAGTCCTTTCCCCATTGCTTGTTTTTGACAGGTTTGTTGAAGATCAGATAGTTGTAGGTGTGCAATCTTATTTCTGGGTTCTGTATTCTGTTCCACTGGTGTATGTGTCTATTTTTGTACCAGTACCATGCTGTTTTGATTACTGTTGCCCTATAGCAGTAACTTGAACTTGGGTAGCATGATGACTTCACCTTTGTTCTTTTTGCTTAGGATTGTCTTGGCTATTCAGGCAGTTTTTTGGTTCCATATGAATTTAATTTTTTTTTCTAGCTCTGCGAAGAATCTTAATGGTGGTTTAATAGGAATAGCTTTGAACCCAAAAATTGTTTTTGGCAGTATGGCCATTTTAATGATATTGATTTTTTTCTATCCATGATGATGGGATGTTTTTTCATTTTTTTGTGTGTGTCATCTCTGATTTCTTTGAGCAGCATCAACCACATTTTCTTCCCAGCAACTTGTCATTTATCTTTACATCTTCACTAACGTTACCCTTTCTCATAACCAGTGATTTCCTGAGTATTAAATAATTTAACTCATTTTTTGATGTGTTCTCATCCTTGTTGATCTTTTAGCTACCTTTAATAACATTTTTATCTTTTCACTTTACCTTAACCTGAGCTCTAACATGCTATTATTTTTTATTTTCCTTCTACCTTTCTCTTCCTCTCTCTTTCTTCTTCACTAAAATTTGCTTCTGTTCTTTAATAGTGAGCTATCTCTTAAATGTGGTCTTTGGCTTTGGTCCCTTTCATAATCACCTTCAGAATGAGTTATTCCAACACCCTGCCTTTCTCCAGTGACCACTTTATAGTCATAATGAATAATATACATATTTTTTGAGACTGGGTCTCACTGTCTCACCCAGGCTGAGTGCAGTGGTGCAGTCATGGCTCACTGCAGCCGCAATCTCCTGGACTCAAGTGATCCTCCTACCTCAGCCTCCCGAGTAGCTGGGACTACAGGCATGCACCACCACATCTGGCTCATTTTTTATTTTTGTAGTGACAGGGTCTTGCCATGTTGCCTAGGCTTGTCTTAAACTCCTGGCCTCAAGCGTTCCTCCCGCCTCCACCTCCCAAAGTGCTATGAGTACAGGCGTGAGCTACTGCACTTGACTCATAATAAGTAGGGTTTATTTTATTTTTTATTTATTTTCTTTTTTTTGAGATGGAATCTTGCTCTTTCGCCCAGGGTGGAGTGCAGTTGCATGACCTCCACTCACTGCAACCTCTACCTCCTGGGTTCAAGTGATTCTCCTGCCTCAGCCTCCCGAGTAGCTGGGATCACAGGTGTGCGCCACTACACCTGGCTAATTTTTGTATTTTTAGTAGAGACAGGGTTTTGCCATGTTGGCCAGGTTGGTCTTGAACTCCTGACCTCAGGGTGATCCATCCACCTCAGCCTCCCAAAGTGTTGGGATTACAGGCATGAGCCCCCACGCCCTGCATAATAAGTAGTTTTAAGTGTAGGATTGCCTCCACTGAATAAGAAGGTAGCAAAAGCAGAGAGGATATTTGTTTGATTACAAGCTCTGCTGTGATACCAGAGTTTACCATGGTTCATGAAACTGTGTTTGTAGACTTGCAGAACTTATTGGGTAGATTAATGATCCCTATTTCACCCTCCTGCTTTGACTGATGCTCTGTTTGCTGAAATTTTGCTATCTGATTGATATCTCCTGCCTAGCCAGAGGTCCACTTCTGGCTGCATCTGGGTAGACATGTCCAGACCTCTTTTCTTACACAAAATCTACTCTCTAGTCTCTGTTTTCTCATCTCTTTCAACCCTCTATTCTCTAATGATCAGCTAAATAAAGGACTTTCAGATATAAAGGTCTAGCACTCATTTCTCAGTTTTCTCCAGATTTGTGCCACCAATTCCTTATGAGAGTCTCACTTGATTACCGACACCTGAAGCTTTACTTATCAGCCATTGGCTGTGTCATCTCTAGTCACCCTCTCAACATCTCCACCGGTTACTAGCATCACTGTCAGTCTGGTGTACTTGATATAAAGCCTTCCTGTATGTCTTTTGACTCATTCTTGTTTTATTTTTACCTTTTTTTTTTTTTTTTTTTTGAGACCGCGCCTTACTGTGTTGCCCAGGCTGGAGTGCAATGGCGCGATCTCAGCTCACTGCAACCTCAGTCTCCTGGGTTCAAGTGATTCTCCTGCCTCAGCTTCCCAAGTAGCTGGGATTACAGGTGCCTGCCACCACGCCTGGCTAATTTTTTGTATTTTTAGTAGAGTCGGGGGTTTCACCATGGTGGACAGGCTGGTCTCAAACTCCTGACCTCAAGTGATCCACCCGCCTCGGCCCTCCAAACTGCTGGGATCACAGGTGTAAGCCACCGTGCCTGGCCTCTTTTGACTCATTCTTCATTCACAGCTTGACTGGTTGTTTTTTCCTGGGCCTTGAGAATCTTCCTGTGCTTGATGTCTCCAATCTCATCATTTTTTTGATGTATGGCCCCAGACTCCTTATTTCTAACACACCATTTTTTTTTCATTTCCTTTTATGCTGAATTCTTCAAATAATTTCTCTTAAACACAGTTTTCATCATGACATTTCCCTTTGCAGAGCTCCATAGTGGCATTTTGTATGCCTAATCATAACAGATAAAAAACCTTCTAACTACATTAAGACTGCTCATTAACTTCCTTTTTACATGCTTCCCCGAGCTTATTTTCTATCCCAGGTCTTCTGCTCCATGCAAAACTTCCTACTTGCCTTCTCTTGCACCAACACACAAAGGTTATCCAAGGAAAAGTCAAATATGTTAACTCTGTCTGCCTGGGCAATTATTTTGATGAGGAGCATGTGAGTCAGCAGACATAGATTTACATCCCAGCTATGCCATTCACTTGTGTGACCTTGTTGAAGCAACTTCTTTGAGCTTGGATTCGTCACTTATAAAATAAGATCGATGGTACCAGGACCAGGTTTGTTGTTGTGAGAACAGCCTAAGATAATGTGTGAGAAAGTGTTTTATAAACCACTGAGCAATAGGCAAAATTAAGGATGGTCAGTGAAATGGACAGCCGAATATTCAGAAAGCTGCTGGGTGCAATATGATTTTGTCTGGAGCAGCATGAACTGAATTTTTTTTTAAATTTACTTTTTTTTTTTTTTTTTTTTTTTTTTTGAGATGGAGTCTCACTCTGATACCCAGACTGCAGTGCAGTGGCATGCTCTCAGCTCACTGCAACCCCACCTCCCATGTAAAGCAATTCTCCTGCCTCAGCCTCCTGAGTAAGTAGCTGGGATTAGAGACGCCCACCACCACAGCTCGCTAATTTTTGTATTTTTAATCGAGATGGGGTTTCACCATGTTGGCCCGGCTGGTCTCGAACTCCTGACCTTGTGATCTGTCCGCCTCAGTCTCCCAAAGTGCTGGGATTACAGGCGTGAGCCACCATGCTCGGCCTACAGTTTTTTTAATAAGAAAAAAGACAAGACTCTTGAATAAAAAACATCAGACTTGGAGATGTCATTCTGCTTGGTCCCTGCCTTTTTCTTGAGAATCTGTTCTCTGCTCAGCGTCTTGGTTCATCATGACAATCTTGGCTCCTTAAAAGTTGGCAAGCAAAACTCTTGTCTCTGAAGATATTTAAATCTTTCTTGGCTCTTGATCGTTTCCTCTTGGGTGCTGAAATGAAACGATGTCTTCCAGCCTCTCTGAAATAAAGCTGGAAGACTCGTGATGCTCTGATTTTGATAAAATAATCTTCGTAAATCATAGATGTAATGGGCTGTGGTCACAGTTAATGGCTCCTCAAGGTCTCTCTCATCTCCTGCTTTGGTTTTAAATTCCCATTTTTTTAGATTGTTTTTCTACCTCTCTCTTGCTTTTCTCTCTTAGTTTTAATTAACTGAGGATATTGATCTGATATTTTTTTCTCTGTTATTTTCCCAATGCTTGCATTTTTTCTTGTTAGTTCTGACAGACCATCTGTCAAAATTTTGCTGGTTTCACAGCAGTTCCATGCTATTTTTTTCTTTCTGTCTTTTAAAAATTACACAAATGATACACAAATAAATTCTCATTGCAAATGGTTCAAACAACAGAAAAATTTATAGAGTAACATTACGGTTTCTGTTCGCTCTACTCCCATTCCTAATTCCCTTACCAGAGGTAACCACCACTGTTACAGCTTGATTCATAACCTTCACTTTGTTTTCTATAAATCTGTATTATGAGCATATACATCTTCTATGGATCTATGATGTGTGCTTTTAAAAAATAATGTATCTTATAGAACTTTTTATGTGCAAATACATGTGTCTATCTGAATCTTTGAATGGCTGCATAGTTCTACATACCAATATGCCATCATTCCTTTATCACTTGCCTATTATTGTTGCTCTTCAATGTAGAAAACTGCTCCAGCCAATACCCTTGTTCCTATGTACATTTAAGCATAGATCTGTAGAACAAATTCCTAGAGGCAAAAATGCTAGGTTAGATGCATGCAGTAGAATATAAACTTGGTGATGGCAGGGATTTTAAAAATAAATATACTTTGGGCCAGTCATGGTGGCTTACACCTGTAATCCCAGCACTTTGGGAGGCCAAGGTAGGCAGATCACTTGAAGTCAGGAGTTCAAGATGAGAATGGTCAACATGGCAAAACCCCTTCTCGACTAAAAATACAAAAATTAGCCAGGCATGATGGTTGGTGCCAGTAATCCCCACTACTCAGGAGGCTGAGGCAGGAGAATCGCTTGAACCTGGGAGGTGGAGGTTGCAGTGAGCCAAGATCGCACCACTGCACTGTAGCCTGGGCAACAGAACGAGACTCCACCTCAAAAACAAAACAAAACAAGGCAAAAACAAAACAAATATATATATGTTTGTATATATGTATGTGTGTATATGTGTGCGTGTGTGTGTGTGTATGTATACACACACACATATATATATGTTTTGTTCACCACTGAATATCCAGTGTCTAAATTAGGAGCTGGCCCATGGAAAATACTCAAAAAATATTTGTTGAATTGTATGAAATGGTATTGGCATTTTAATGTAAAAATGTCCATTATATAAAGAGATTAGAGAGAAAAACATATGTTCTTAAATGACAAAAAAACATTTGATAAAATGTAACACACATTCTCTATTTTAAAGCAGGAACTAAAACAAAAATTTAGTATCCTGGGAATAGAACAAAACTTCTTAGTTTGATAAAGAGAATATACCAGAAAACCATAGCCAGTGCCATACTTAATAATAAAATAGTAGAAGTATTCTAGCTAAAGCCAAGAACCAAAATGAACCTGCATAATAAGTAGTACTATTCAACATTTTACTGGATATTCTAGCCAATTCAATAAGACAGCAGAATAAGTGAGGTAAAATTATTAGAAAAAGAGAGACAACCCTTTTATGATTATCTCTCTAGACAACCCAAGGCAAATCATAATTCATGAGAAAACAGAAACCATCAAATTTCAACTTCCTCATTTTCCTAACACAAAACTATACACATGCCTATATGGACCTTCAATTTTTCTTTCTTCCATTTGGTTACAAAGGAGTAAACCTCTATCCTTCCATCATCAAAAAGGTGTTTGACACGTATGGTACACTAAAACTCAAGATGAGCATCTTTCTCTTTTTCTCTCCTTTCTTTTCTTTTCTTTTCTTTTGTCTTTTCTTTTCTTTTCTTTTTTTGAGACAGGGTCTTACTCTGTCACCCAGGCTGAAGTGCAGTGGTGTGATTTTGGCTCACCCCATCCTCGAGCTTATGGGCTCAAGCAATCCTCCTATCTCAGCCTCATGAGTAGCTGGGACTAGAGCATTTGACAAAACACCCGGCTAATTTTTTTGTATTTTTAGTGGGGATGGGGTTTTCCAAGCTGGTCTTGAACTCCTGGCCTCAAGTAATCCACCCACCTCCACCTCCCAAAGTACTGGGATTATAGGTGTGAGTCACTGTGTATATTTCTTTAGCTGAGAGATTTCCCTATCTATGCTTCCAATTGAAATGGAAATAATTTTTTCTTCCTTTTTACTTTTTCTTTAAAAAATTTTTAATATAATCGAATTCTTGGGGATGGGGCTAGGGTCTTTGTAGACAAATCTGTGTTTTATCCCTGTGGCAACTGGGCAATTATCATAGACTGCTGTATTGGTGTATAGCCATGGGGTGTTTTAATCCATCAAAAATCTGGATAAGTTCCCCTAAAATTTTCTGTAGCTATAATTTTCTGAGTTAAAAAAAAAAAAAATCTTGGACTATAAGTCTCTGTAGATGGGCCAAGGTGTCTGGGAATTGCGTTTAATGCTATCAGGGGAATAACTGGCAGTAATTTGAATATGGAAGTATGATATAATTCGATTGAACTTTTGTCTCTTATGAAGTGATTCTATGGAGTACAGCACAGTCAACAAAAATAAAACAATTATTCCAAGTAAACTTTCTAGGAATAGAATTATCTCACTATTCCATTTAATGAAGTTTTCTAATGATTTTGGCTATAATTTAGTTTTATTTTCAGATTAGTTTGCCTGGTTTGGATAATTGGGTTTGTGCAACAAAGAGACAATAGTTCGTTATCCAAAGACTTCTGAAATTGGAATTCAGTCCTAGATAGCCTTAAAATAAATGAATATGCAAACAAACAAGCATATTGTTTGTTTGGCACAAGCATTAAAAAAAGAGGAAAAATCAACTCGAAAAGAGAAGGCTAGAAAAGCATTGTTTAAAAAAACGAATGAGCCGGTAGTGGTGCCTCACGTCTGTAATCCCAGCACTTTGGGAGGCCGAGGCGGGCGGATCACGAGGTCAGGATATCGAGACCATCCTGGCTAACGCGGTGAAACCCCGTCTCTACTAAAAATACAAAAAATTAGCCAGGTGTGGTGACGGGCGCCTGTAGTCCCAGCTACTCGGGAGGCTGAGGCAGGAGAATGGCGTGAACCCGGGAGGCAGAGCTTGCAGTGAGCCGAGATCCAGCCACTGCACTCCAGTCTAGGCGACTGAGCGAGACTCCATCTCAAAACAAAACAAAACAAAAAAAGCGAACGAACAAACTTGGAGAACCAATGATTTGCCCATTGGATGTTAGTATCTTCTTTAAGTGTCCATTGAGAGATTCTGCTTATCAGGCTGGGTTGGATTTGTGGTTGTGTTCCTGAGGGAGGACGGGTTTGTTTATCTTTTCAAGATAGATGGAATTTCTGTGATGCTGATAAGGGGGCAGGGAGAGCCCCCCGAACTGGCATATGTTGGAGGCAATTCCAGAATACCTGGGTTGAGGATTTTAAAAAATTTGAATTCTAGGAATTTTTAGAAGAATTTGAAGAAGTTTTAGGGTATAACACAATAATTAAGACACATGGTTCAGTATGACAGTCTATAATATAGCATGTTAAATTAGTGTAAAATAGAAAGTAGGAAAATAACTTCTTTTAATACAGCAAGACAAAAGGAGTTAAGAGATAAACTGAAAACATTAATGTGAAATCATTCTTCTTTTTAGGACGTTATTGCTGTTACTGCAGTAATGAGTGGTATCTTCTCTGATGTCATTCTGCCTCCTTCCAACAGTTGTGTAAAACAATTTCATATACTCCAGTGCCCAATCTGATTTTTTTCTTTTTTCTCCAGTATTGTTCTCAGTTAAAATAAATAAGAGCTTTTCAAAAAATCTGATCCTATGTCTTGGGGCGGGAAAAATTAAGATGAGCCTGGAACCTTTGTTTTCTTTTCTAGAAAGCAAAAATACTTTCAGAGGCACCTGAGTATTTATTGATTGATTTATTATTGTTTTTTCCTGCCCCATTTGGGAAGCACTTGGGTATTTAAGAAGTAAAGAGGCCACCTTGAAGAGAGGACTCTTAATGACAACTTGGGGAGTAAGGAGAGTGAAAATCACCTGGTGACCATTGAACAGGCCCTGGAGACAAAAACTACTTATTGAGAAGTTCAGAAGTGAGCAAAGACCACCTGGTGACCATCAAACATGCCACCTGGGCCAGGCATGTGGCTCACACCTGTAATCCCAGCACTTTGGGAGGCTGAGGCACCAGGAGTTCGAGAGCAGCCTGGCCAACATGGTGAAACCCTGTCTCTACTAAGAATGCAAAAATTAGCTGGGTGTGATGGCACATGCCTTAGTCCCAGCTCTTCTGGAGGCTGAGGCATGAGAATCACTTGAACCCAGAAGGCAGAGGCTGCAGTGAGCCAAAATCGCACCGCTGCACTCCAGTCTGGGCGACAGAGGGAGACTCCGTCTCAAAAACAAACAAACAAACATACAAACAAAAAACCCAGGGCATCTGGAGGCAAAACTCCTTATGTGGTGAAATTAGAAGTAATCAGACTTTCTTCTTCTTCTTCTCTTTCTCCTTCTGCTTCTCCTTCTCCTTCTCCTTCTTCTTCTTCTGATGGAGTTTCACTCTTGTCACCCAGGCTGGAGTGCAATGGCGCGATCTTGGCTCACTGCAACCTCTGCCTCCTGGATTCAAGCGATTCTCCTGCCTCAGCCTCACAAGTAGCTAGGATTACAGGCACCTGCCACCATGCCCAGCTAATTTTTGTATTTTTAATAGAGATGGAGTTTCACCATGTTGGCCAGGCTGGTCTTGAACTCCTGATCTCAGGTGACCCATTTGCCTCAGCTTCCCAAAGTGCTAGGATTACAGGCATGAGCCACCATACCTGGCCTCAGATTTCCCTATTATCTAAAGTAGGCATTTGGTTCCAAATTTCTTTCCTCCCAAAAATGTATAAGTAACTAGAATTTCTGTAAATCTCCGAATTCCATGCTGAAACTCATTGTGCAACCCTTGCTGACATTAAGACACTAAAATGTCTACAAATGTAATCATTTATCATGACCTGTGTGGCTAATATGGTTTGAATTACCCTTAAGCTCTGGCCTTAAGGTCCATAAATGCTCCTAAGGAAAAATCCACTGCGGGGTGCTCACTCCTCTTGCTGAGGCTCCCCAGCTGCAGAAGAGTGCACTCTTCTGTTCTTTCTTTCTAATAA
Source organism: Macaca thibetana thibetana (assembly GCF_024542745.1). Classification (NCBI taxonomy): domain Eukaryota; kingdom Metazoa; phylum Chordata; class Mammalia; order Primates; family Cercopithecidae; genus Macaca; species Macaca thibetana. Next base: position 24,727,670 of record NC_065582.1, on the reverse strand, counting down.
ACTTTCCTTTTTCAAACCTATACTGTTGTTGGTTTTTTTTTTTTGTTTTTTTTGTTTTTTTTTTTTTTTTTTTTTTTTTTTTTTTTACCAACCTGCAAGTTGACCACTTCCCAGTCCAGAAAAGTTTCCCTCAGGAACTAAACCACAGATGCAACACAGGCAGCCAACAGAATATATGCAATCAATAGACACTTAATTAAAGAGAATACAATAAAATACCTAAGAATATAGGTAACCGAGGAGGTGAAAGATCTCTACAAGGAAAACTACAAAATACTGTTAAAATCATAGACATCATAGACAGCACAAATGAAAACACATCACATACTCATGGATGGATAGAATCAATATTGTGAAAATGACCATACTGCCAAAAGCAATGTACAAATTAAATGCAATTCCCATCAAAATACCATCATCATTCTTCACAAAACTAGAATAAACAATCCTAAAATTCAGATGGAACAAAAAAAGACCCCTCATAGCCAAAGCAAGACTAAGCAAAAAGAACAAATCTGAAGGTATCACATTACCTAACTTCAAACTATACCACAAGACTAAAGTTACCAAAACAGTACATGGGTACTGGTATGAAAATAGGCACGTAAACCAATGACATAATAGTGAACCCAGAAATAGAGCCAAATATTTACAGCCAACTGATCATTGACAAGGCAAACAAAAACATAAAAGTGGGGAAGGGCATGCTATTCAACACATGGCACTGGGACAATTGGCAAGCCACATGGAGAAGAATGAAGCTGGATCCGCATCTCTCACCTTATATGAAAATCACCTCAAGATGGATCAAAGACTTAAATCTAAGACCTGAAACCATACAAATTATAAAAGATAGCATCAGGAAAACTCTTCTTGACATTGGCTTAACCAAAGAGTTTATGATTAAGTATCCAAAAGCGAATGCAACAAAAGCAAAGATAAGTAGATGGGATCTAAAGCAAAAGAAATAATCAGCAGAGTAAATAGACAACCCACAGAGTGGGAGAGGATACTCACAGACTATGCATCTGACAAAGGACTAATATCCAGAATTTACAAGGAACTCAAACAAATCAGGAAGAAAAAAAAAACCAATAGTCCCATCAAAAAATGGGCAAAGTACATGAATAGGCAATACTCAAAAGAAGATATACAAATGGCTAACATGAAAAAATAACATAATTAATTATCAGGGAAATGCAAATCAAAATCACAGTGAGATACCACCTTACTCCTGCAAGAATGGCCATAATTTAAAAATTTAAAAATAGCAGATGTTGGCATGGATGTAGTGAAAAGGAAACACTGTTACACTGCTTGTGGGAAGACTCCATCTCAAAAAAACAAACAAAACAAAACAAAAAATGAAAATGTGGTATATATATATATACCATGGAATACTACTCAGCCATTAAAAAGAACAAAATAGTGGCATTTGCAGCAACCTGGATGGAGTTAGAGACTATTATTATAAGTGAAGTAGCTTAGGAACGGAAAGCCAAGCATCCTATGTTCTCACTTCTAAGCGGGAGCTAAGCTATGAGAATGCAAAGGCATAGAATGATATAATGGACTTTGAAGACTTGGAGGGAAGGGTGGGAGCAGGTGAGGGATGAAAGACTACACACTGGGTCCAGTGTATGCTGTTCGGGTGATGGGTTCAACAAAATCTCAGAAATCTCCACTAAAGAACTTTTCCACACAACCAAACACCACCTGTTCCCCCAAAACTATTAAAATTAAAATCATAATAAAATAAGGATAAAATATCAGAGAAGTAGATTATTGGTTCTGAAAGTTTTATTTAAAAAAAAAAATGGCTGGGCACTGTGGCTCACGCCTGTAATCCCAGCATTTTGGGAGGCCGAGGCAGGCGGATCATGAGGTCAGGAGATTGAGACCATCCTGGCTAACACGGTGAAACCCCGTCTCTACTAAATATACAAAAAAAATTAGCCAGGCCTAGTGGTGGGTGCCTGTAGTCCCAGCTACTCGGGAGGCTGAGGCAGGAGAGTGGCGTGAACCTGGGAGGCGGAGCTTGCGGTGAGCCGAGATTGTGCCACTGCACTCCAGCCTGGGTGACAGAGCAAGACTCCGTCTCAAAAAAAAAAAAAAAAAAAAAAGTTCTCTGGTCTTCTCCTCTTAAGCTGATTTTCCCTTCTACTTTTTCCTATATTCTCTTTCCATATTCATCCACTTTAAGGTAGTTTTGATGCTGAATTCCAATTCCCAAGTCCAAGTTTGTACAAGAAACTTGACTATCTGTTGATAGGTACAAAGATCAAGATAACTCAAACCATTCTAAAAAAAAAAAGGTCATTGTAATTCATTCCTATTTCCAAAATTGCCCACAAAGTGTTGAGAATTGAGTTACCCAAGTTATGTGAGTTTTTTAACCTCTAGGTTAAAACTGCAAATGTACTTTCTTTTTTCCAGGGACTAAAGATACACATGAAAAGTGAGAATACACTGTGGAAAGTGGATGATAGTTAATGGATGAACTGAACTGAAAACTGCAGCTAAGACGCTATTAAACAGAAAAATGTACTGGAAAGTGGGAAAGTAAATTAACTAAAAGATAAGGAAAAAAGTTTAATGTAATATAATCCCAAGTAGATACTTTTTTATAAGAAGATAAAATTTAATGATTACGTGAAATAAATGAATTTAGGAACCGATGATAGAAAACAGTTAAATAACAAGGGGAAAACTGACATTAAAATATATTAATACAAGTGATATTTTAGAAATAAACGTACTTAGAGGAAAAACAGTGAGAAAAACAAGAATAAAGCCAGCATCACCGCAGAGAAGGAACTCTGGCTCAGGAGGAGCTGCATGCATTTGCCAAACTGGTCTGGCATCTCTCTCCTGGAGTTCTGGGTAAGCTGGTCCGGACAGCTTGTTGAGCCAATCACAGAGGGGACCTAATGCAGACAGGTGTAAGAGAAGCCAACAATGCTTTAGAACAATCAGAGCTTAAAAACTGCAGAAAGAGAAGACAATGTCTTATCAAGGATTTGGGGGAAATGGCCTCCATTCTAGTTTTCCCCCCATGGCTGCATCTTTGTGAACATGATAATATCGGAAAGACAAAAATGTTCATTTTATAAGTTTGCTGAATTATATTGTCATTTCCTTTCAATTTTGTTTTGTTTTTCTTTTTTTTTCTTTTTCTTTCTTATTTTTTTGGTAGAGATGGGTCTTGCAATGTTTTTCAGGCTGTTCTTGAACTCCTGGCCTCAAGCAGTCCACCTGCCTTGGCCTCCAAAAGTGCTGGAATGACAGGCATGAGCCACAGCGCCCGGCCCCATCTCCATACTAGTCAGTGGTCATATGAAAAATAGCGGTCTTGCTGCTCAAATGCTCAAATATTACAATGATTCTCCAAACATTAAGACTCAGTTCAATGTGTTTCAATATTTTCCATGTAGTTCTGACCACGGCTTTTTTTTTTTTTTTTTTTTTTTTTTAGATGGTGTCTCACTCTGTTGCCAGGCTGGAGTGCAGTGGCATGATCTCGGTTCACTGCAACCTCCACTTCCTGGGTTCAAGCGATTCTCCTGCCTCAGCCTCCTGAGTAGCTGGGACTACAGGCGCCCACCATCACGCCCAGCTAACTTTTGTATTTTTAGTAGAGATGGGGTTTCACCATGTTGGCCAGGATGGTCTTGATCTCTTGACCTCGTGATCCGCCCGCCTCAGCCTCCCAAAGTGCTGGGATTACAGGCGTGAGCCATCGCGCCTGGCCTCTGACCACTGTTTTTATATCTATAACTAGTATCATACACACATTATTACATGAATATTAACTACCTAGCTAAGAGAAAGTGTTGAGCAATTGCTTATCTGGTGAATAAAATGCATATTTGAAACCAATTGGTGTAAATTAGTAACCATATTGTACTTTAGAAAATATATTTTTTCCTTCAAGTGATTTTTGGGGGCTTGATTTACCTGAACAATGCCCTAATCCCTCCATTCTGCCTGAGTAGATGATCTGAGACAGATTATTGAAAGCACAGGTGTGGATGAGGCACTCGGGTTAAGGGTGAACTTTGCTGCAGTTGGTAGGATCTGTTCTCATTTGAAGGAACACAAGCCAAACATAATTGTTTTGATTCCCTGGTCTCTGGCTAGATTTCTTGCATAAAAAATAATAACAGAAGGCAATTAAACACATGAACAGACTGAGTAAAACTGTAGTGCATTCACCCTAAAAGACAGCACACCTAAAATGCCATTCTCATTCTGAGATCTCATCACATGTTCAAAAGTTCTTGCAGATGTGTGTCTGGCAGAGAAGATGGTTTAATTTCATACCTAAACCTAAAGCATACATGTATATATAAATTCAACACATTCATGACTTTGAAACACCTTTTCATTCTTCTCCTAACTAGAATTGTTTTTCCTTTGGTATTATTCTTGGTGGTTGTTCACTGAGTAAACTCCAGAGAGATTTTTCTGTTTTTAACTATTATATAAATAATTCACTGGCTTTAAAAGCCAGGAAAATAAGGGTTATAATCAGAGTCATATGATCGTCTAGATTTTAACAATGAAGTACTTGAACTCTAGTTTGTTGTATAAAGTTAAGAGGCTCAAGATCTTCAAGGCTCGGAGAGAGACCAAGTCTAAGTATGGTTGGAGAGCTGGACAGAGGCAGGTAAAACCATGCTTTCCAAATGTTTCTATCCATCCTACCTCTGTGTACCTCTGCCTTGTGTTAGTTCTAGAAATATTCATTTCTTTCTCTCTCTCTCTCTTTTTTTTTTTTTTTGTGATGGAGTCTCACTCTTCGCCCAGGCTGGAGAGCAATGGCATGATCTTGGCTCACTGCAGCCTCCACTGCAAGGTTCAAGAGATTCTCTCGCCTCAGCCTCCCAAAGTAGCTGAGATTATAGGTGTGTGCCACCATGCCCAGTTAATTTTTGTATTTTTAGTAGAAACGGAGCTTCACCATGTTGGCCAGGCTAGTCTCCAACTCCTGGGCTCAGGTGATCCACCTGCCTCGACCTCCCAAAGTGCTGGGATTACAGGTGTGAGCCACCGTACCTGGCCGTGCACATTCATTTCTAGATCCACCTAGATTTTCTTTACACTTATTTTTCTTAAACTGTAAGCTTGGTGACTATTTTTCTTTTTTAATTTTCCTGTATGTCTCTAAAATGGAACTAAAGGCAAATGGAATGAAAGGAACATATTTTCCATCTTCCGACTCTCATAATGAGGGTTGGCAAATAACTACGTGGTACACGTTTCAATTTAAAATGTTGTAAACAGTCAAGTTTATTATTTTAGTTTTTGATACAAATTAAAATACACTTACATTTGCCTATTACTGGGCTTCTTTTTATAAAACTGTTTTATTGGTATATATTGTCAACACATTAGTAAAGATCTTAAAACATATATTTTACTTGGATCATTTGCAGAGTAACCATGTGCTTCAATATGACTATTAAGATTGAAATAAAATTGGCCTCAAAAAAAGGAGAGTATAATCTATATGTTTATATCTCTCTTTCCACATATTTTCTCTTTCCAGAGAACATGTAAAGAAATTAAGAAGCAATGACAATAAAAGGGCAATGATGTAGTCTACCCTTTATTTTTCCTTTTAAAATAGAGTTTTGAAAGAGTGTATTGTTTTGGAAAGGAACTAAGATCACCTGGAATTTGAAGAGCTGCTATAAATACATTATCTAGAAACAATTCATTTGCCAAGTTGATGTGATTTCTCTTTTTCCCCTGAGCTGGTTTCATCCCAATTCTTCACTTTCCCTCTTTTGGTAACAGTAGATCTTCTTGTTTAGGCACTGAAACACTCATTTTGTTATTTTGAACTATCAGAGACTTGGCTTATAGGCATAATAATTCAAAAATTTTAATTAAGATTTTTTGATAGGGTAACGGGGAACATTGCCCAAATATGTGATAAGGACAAAAATCTTTTCTTTTTTTGAGACAGGGTCTCATGCTGTCATCCAGGCTGTAGTGCAGTGGTGCAAGGATCTGACTCTGTAGCCTAGGCTGGAGTGCAGTGCTGTGACATGGCTTACTGCAGCCTTGACCTCCTGGGCTCCAGTGATCCTTCCACCTCATCAGCCTCCTGAGTAGCTGGGACTACAGGCGAGCACTACCATATTCAGCTAATTTCTTTTTGTATTTTTTGTAGAGACGGTTTTCACCATGTTGTTCGGGCTAGTCTCAAACTCCTGGACTCAGGTGATCTGCCTGCCTTGGTCTCCCAAAGTGCTGGGATTATAGGCATGAGCCACCATGCCGGGCTGGGACAGAAATATTTTTAATGGATAAATCATGGTTTTTGTTTGTTTGTTTGTTTTTGTGTTTGTTTTTAATTATATAAATATTGACACCTCTAATTCCTAGATTCTAAGCAAGTAAAAGTTTATTGAGAGACTGGGCACAATGGCTCATGCCTATAATCCCAGCACTTTAGGAGGCTGAGGTGGAGGTATCACTTGAGGCCAGGAGTTCGAGACCAACCTGACCAACATAGTGAAACCCTCTTCTCTACTAAAAACACAAAAATTAGTAGGGCGTTGTGGCATGAGCCTGTAATCCTAGCGACTCAGGAGGCTGAGGCAAGAGAATAGCTTGAACCCGGGAGGCAGAGGTTGCAGTGAGCGGAGATCATGCCACTGCACTCCAGCCTGGGTGACAGAGTGGGTGAGACTCCGTCTCCAGAAAAAAAAAAAAAATTATTGAGAATTGCTTAAATTTAAGCATTTCTATTTAGTGACAATTAGCATATTTGTAGTAATCATCACTCCATTTACAAAGATCTGAGTTTTACCAACCATTTGCTTGACCTTGCAAACCCATCAGTCTTAGTCAGCATCCAAGGCAGACTCAGAACTAAGGGAAAATCTAATTTGTCCATCTTAAGATTCTTAAAAAGTCGTAGATTCTATATTTCTACAGTCAATATCTAAACTATGTTTTGGTTTTCTTTTTTTTCTTTCTTTCTTTTTTTTTTTTTTAAAAAGAGTCTCATTCTAAGGCGCAGGCTTGAGTACAGTGGTGCCATCTTGGCTCACTGCAACCCCGCCTCCCAGGCTCAAGTGATTCTCCTCCCTCAGTCTCCCAAGTAGCTGGGATTACAGGCGTGTGCCACCATGCCTGGATAATTTTTTTAGTAGAGATGGGGTTTCACCTATGTTGGCCAGGCTGGTCTCAAACTCATCACCTCAGAGGATCAAGCCTGCCTTGGCCTCCCAAAGTGCTGGGATTACAAGAGTGAGCCACCACACCCAGCCTATGTTTTGGTTGTCTTAATGTCCTTTTGACCACTAAATCCACATATTTTTTACTGCAACACTTTTAGGGCTGTTTGTTAGAGGTGTTAAGAGCTTCTCTGAGGACTTAAAATGAGATAAACTACTTCTGATTCCTTTTAATATCATGACTTCCTTCTTTTACTCCCCAAGATTACAACCAACGTCACCTTTCATATTTACTAAACATTTATGATATGCCAAAAACTACATAAAAGACAAATTTTCTTCTCTTGAGATATTAGGTTGGTGCACAAGTAATTGTGGTTTTTGCCATTAAAAGTACCAATGCGCCAACCTAATAGTAACTTAAAAGTTATCACCTTACTTTGATCTTATTGTGGGTATTTGGGAGCTGTTTTTCTTTATCACATGTGCACACATATATGTATCAGCAGTAACTACAGAAGCTGCTATCCATCAGAGAATGGGACATTTTATTCACATATTAGACAAGCTGATTGTGAAAGGAAAGGTAATCAAAGGCTGTTCCTCCCAGTGTCTGCAGTGTGACTTGAAGCTGGTCAGACATTGGCAAAAATGGAAAAAGGACGTGTGGCAAGACCGTGGAAGAAGGAGAAAAAGGACAAACAACTGATGCCCAAGAAGTGAGAAAGAAAAAAGTGAGATAATAATACAGTTTTTTTAAGTTAAAAAAAAAATTAGCTACATGTGGTGGCATGCACCTGCAATCCCAGCTACTCAGAAGGCTGAGGCAAGAGGATCCCTTGAGTTATGCTTGCGCCACTGCACTTTAGCCTGGGTGACAGAGCAAGACCCCGTCTCTTAATTGAAAAAAAAAAAAGAAAAGAAAAATGAAAGAAAAACGCAGCTCTTAATATCTTAATAGCTGGGAGCTGACCTGGTACTAGCAACTGGGCCTCAGGGCTGACGGCACTTGCAGCTAAGCCATGGATTCCTCCTGTTGAACATAAACAATCTCCTAGAGCACCTATAATAGGTGAGATCACTCTGTGTCCATGATGAAGTGAAACAAAAACAAGACCACTTCATAACTGTGTTTGAGTGCAACAGAAAAAATCAAGGCCACTATAAAACCGTAAAAATGCCAACTCACCCAGTAGAGTAACTGCCAGTTTTCTACCAATTGAATTTAGCCCCTCTTAATTTCTCCTGCCTTCTAGATAAAAATTATCATGATACCCAATCATGGAATTGTTCATTTCCTGACAGCACCCAATCCATAGCTAATGCCTACTTTCTTGAACCCTTCCCCATAACACCTAACAAGCAGAATTCCTTGAGAAAGTTCCTTCTAACTCTTAATGCAATGCTGTCAAAGTTCCCCCATGGTGTGTGGGCTCCCTGGTTGCAATGAGCCAAGCCAGTGAACTCAGATTTGTTTGACTGTAGGTATGTTACTGGTGGTCTTTGGCTGCAGCTCATCAATGAAGACCCAGTTTTCTACATATTTCTTTATATGTCAGAATTTCTATGTATTGTCTTTTCTAAATGCATCAGAATCACTGGAACCTGTTTTTAGAAATGATTTCTGGGCTCCAAAATCTCCTTAAGCTGATGAGCAACTTCAGCAAAGTCTCAGGATACAAAATCAATGTGCAAAAACCACAAGCATTCCTACACACCAATAACAGACAAACAGAGAGCCAAATCATGAATGAACTCCCATTCTTTGTTCTTTGTTCTTTGTTCAATTGTTCTTTGTAGCAATGAACAATTGCTACAAAGAGAATAAAATGCCTAGGGATACAACTACAACTTACAAGAGATATGAAGGACCTCTTCAAGTAGAACTACAAACCACCGCTCAAGGAAATAAAAGAGGACACTAACAAATGGAAGAACATTCCATGCTCATGGATAGAAAGAATCAGTATCGTGAAAACGGCCATACTGCCCAAAGTAATTTATAGATTCAATGCTATCCCCATCAAGCTACTACTGACTTTTTTCACAGAAAACTACTTTAAAGTTCATATGGAAACAAAAAAGAGCCCACATAGCCAAGACAATCCTAACCAAAAGAACAAAGCCAGAGGCATCAAGCTACTTGACTACAAACTATACTACAAGGCTACAGTAACCAAAACTGCATGATACTGGTACCAAAACAGATATACAGACCAATGGAACAGAACAGAGGCCTCAGAAATAGCACCACACATCTACAACCATGCGATCTTTGACAAACCTGACAAAAACAAGCAATGGGGAAAGGATTCCCTATTTAATAAATGGTGCTGGGAAAACTGGCTAGCCATATGCAGAAAGCTGAAACTGGATCCCTTCCTCACATCTTATACAAAAATTAACTCAAGATGGATTAAAGACTTAAATGTAAGACCTAAAACCATAAAAACCCTAGAATAAAACCTAGGCAATACCATTCAGGACACAGGCATGGGCAAATACTCCATGACTAAAACACCAAAAGCAATGGCAACAAAAGCCAAAATTGACAAATTGGATCTAATTAAACTAAAGAGCTTCTGCACAGCAAAAGAAACTATCATCAGAGTGAACAGGCAACCTACAGAACGGGAGAAAATTTTTCTAATCTATCCATCTGACAAAGGACTAATATCCAGAATCTACAAACAAACAAATTTACAAGAAAAAATCAAACAACCCCATCAAAAAGTGGGCAAAGGATATGAACAGACACTTCTCAAAAGAAGACATTTATGCAGCCAACAAGCATGAAAAAAATGCTCATCATCACTGTTCATTAGAGAAATGCAAATCAAAACTACAATGACAGACCATCTCATGCAATCGTTAAAAAGTCAGGAAACAACAGATGCTGGAGAGGATGTGGAGAAATAAGAATGCTTTTACACTATTGGTGGGAGTGTAAATTAGTTCAACCATTGTGGAAGACGGTGTGGCGACTCCTCAAGGATCAAGAACTAGAAATACCATTTGACCTAGCAATCCCATTACTGGGTATATACCCAAGGGATTATAAATCATTCTACTATAAAGACACATGCACATGTATGTTTATTGCAGCACTGTTCACAATAAATGCCCATCAATGATAGACTGGATAAACAAAAGGTGGCACATATACACCATGGAATACTATGCACCCATAAAAAAGGATGAGTTCATGTCCTTTGCAGGGACATGGATGAAACTTGAAATCATCATTCTCAGCAAAGTAACACAAGAAAAAGAGAAAACCAAACACCGCATGTTCTCACTCATAAGTGGCAGTTGAACGATGAGAACACATGGACACACAGAGGGGAACATCATACACTGGGGCCTGTAAGGGAGTGGAGGGCTGGAGGAGGGATAGCATTAGGAGAAATACCTAATGTAAATGATGAGTGGATGGGTGCAGCAAACCAACATGGCACATGTATACCTATGTAACAAACCTGCACGTTGTGCATATGTACCCCAGAACTTAAAGTATAATAATAAAAAAAATTAAAAAAAAAAGAAATGATTTCTGGTCTCAACCCTAGATCATCTGAACCTCTGCGGAGGCACAGAACCTGCATTTGAACAAAGTTCCCAGGTAATGCTTATGTGTATGAATGAGTGTGAACATTGATACATTTTCCAAACAGGCTGAGGAAGTGTACATCCAAGCAAAGCCAGAATGATACTATGCCCCTTACCCAAATCTGTACCCATCTTATTGGGGGATCACTTCCAAACCCTGCCAAACCTAAAAATACAGTTTAGTAAATACAGTTGATCCTCCTCATTATGCACAGATTCTATATTTGCGAATTCTCCTACTTGCTAAAATTTACTTGTAATCCCTCTAAATCAACACTTGTGGCACTTTCTTGGTCATTTGCTGACATAGGCAGAGCATGGAAAAATTTGTTGCCTAATGCAAACATATCCAGCTGAGGTCACACAAGGCAACTCTGCCTCATTTCAGAGCTCATGCTGATGGCCAGAGGATGAGGCAGTGCAGGGTAGTGTGAAAGCTGCAGCTCTGGGACCAACTGGAACGAGTTTGAAACCCAACTCACACCTATTAGCTTATTCGTGAAGCAGCCTCAGGCAACTCACGTAACACTTTTGAACTACATTCTCGTTCTCTCTCTCTTTCTCCCCCATCCCCCATGATTTTCTTTTACTTTGTTCAAATATACATAACATAAAATTTACCATTGTAACTATCTTTAAGTGCACAGTTCAGTGGCATAAGTACATTCACAAAATTCTGCAACTATGACCACTATCCAATTTCAGAATTTTTTCCTCATTCCAAAAAGAAGCTCTGTATCATTAAACAGTAAGTCCCCATCCCCTTCTCCCTGTAGCCCCTGGTAACCTCCATTCTACTTTCTGTGAGTTTGCCTAGTCTAGAAAACTTATACAAACGGAATTAGAAAATAGTTGTATATTGTCTGGCTTATTTCGCTTAGCACAATGTTTCAAGTTTCATCCATGTTGTAGCATTTACCAGAATTTTATTCCTTTTTCCAGATGAATAAAATTCCACTGTATGCATTACCACATTTTATGGATCCATGCATCTGTTGATGAACATTTGCATTGTTCCCACCTATTGTGAATAGTGTCGACATGAGTATTGGTGTACACATTCTCTGAATTCTTTTTTCAATTCTTTTAGGTATATACCTAGGAGTGGAATTGCTGGGTCATATGGTAATTTTGTGTTTTAAGTTATTTGAGGAGCTGCAGAACTGTTTTCCACAGCAGCCACGTCATTAAAACATTTCCACCAGAAACGCACGTGTTCCAATTTCTCCATGTACTTGCAAACACTTGCTGTTTTGCATTTAAAAAATAATAACAGCTATTGTATTGAGTGCAAAGTGGCTGTTTTGTCTTTAGTAAAATAAAGAAAATAGGAACCATCAGAATGCCTTGCTTTTAGGTTTTAAGATTATACGTGATATGAGATACAGACACACACACACACACACACACACACACACACACACACACACACACATCTCTCCAATCCCTAGAAGCAATGGCTCAGTATATATTTCCCCTAGGAGCAATGGCTCAATATTTGCTAATTCAACGTTCAATGCTACTTTATGGAACATAACTACCATGAATAATGAAAATCAACTGTAACTAAAATAAATGAAGATGCCAAAGAAGCTGCGCAAGACAGAACAAGCCATTTGATGAACTCAGAGTTAAGTGAGATTTCTCCTGTTTGAAGGATTTTTGCTGTCTGAGCAACAATTTCCTATTAAGTAAAATGAGAATATTTATACCAACATATGTTAGTAACGTAGCACACGATCTGGAACCTAGTACTCACTGGAAATACGAGTTCTTATTAATGCCCCAAGAATAGATCCACAGATATAGGCCCAATTACCACTGCTCTTCAGAGTAAATAAGCAAAATGAATTGGAAAAAACAATGTTGAACTGCTTTTTAATTATTTACATACTAACCAATACAAAATTGTATAATATAAAATAGCAAATATCCAGGTTGTTGCTACCCAAGATGGTTTCATTTGTATCAGATGAAAACAAAAAACAATTTTTTTTTTTTTTTTTTTTTTTTTTTGAGACGGAGTCTCGCTCTGTCACCCAGGCTGGAGTGCGGTGGCCGGATCTCAGCTCACTGCAAGCTCCGCCTCCCGGGTTCACGCCATTCTCCTGCCTCAGCCTCCCGAGTAGCTGGGACTATAGGCGCCCACCACCTCGCCCGACTAGTTTTTTGTATTTTTTTTTTTTTTAGTAGAGACGGGGTTTCACCGTGTTAGCCAGGATGGTCTCGATCTCCTGACCTCGTGATCCGCCCGTCTCAGCCTCCCAAAGTGCTGGGATTACAGGCGTGAGCCACCGCGCCCGGCCACAATTTTTTTTTTTTTTTTTTTTTTTTTTGAGACAGAGTCTCACTCTGTCGCTCAGACTGGAGTGTGGTTTAGTGATCTTGGTTCACTGCAACCTCCACCTCCTGGGCTTAAGTGATTCTTCCACCTCAGCCTCCTGAGTAGTTGGGACTACAGGCATGCGTCACCATGCCCAGCTAATTTTTTTGTATTTTTAGTGGAGATGGGATTTCAGCATGTTGCCCAGGCTGATCTTGAACTCATGGACTCAAGAGATCCACCCACCTTGGCCTCCCAAAGTGCTGGGACTACAGATGTGAATCACTGTATCCCTCCTAGAATTTTTAAAGAAATAAACTTTATAGTTGATGTTGAAATGCCCCTGTCTTCCTCTCTCCAGTTCTATTTTTCTCCCTCTGTTTCCAGACCTAACTACTATAATGAATATGGTATATTTCCAGTTAATTACTATATATTTGTAATGCACATACAGAATTATAACATGACCATTAAGGACACTGGCCCTGAAGCTGAGAGATGAGTCTTTGCTCTACCACTTTGCTCTACCACTTTTACCTTGGGAAAGTTCTTGAACCTCTCTGTGTCTGTTTTTGTATCTATAAATGGAGATGCATTAGATTGAGTCCTCCAAAAAGCATATTCTAAGATGACATTAGACACCCAAAGGATTTACGGGGGGAACACTTGTTAGAGAAAAAGAGGATGAGGTTTATTGTCTATTGCTGCATAACAAATTACCCCCTGGAATGTAGTGGCTTAACACAATATGCATTTATTATCTCAGAGGTTTTATATGTCAGGAAACTGGGAGTGACCTAGCTGAGTGCCTCTGCTTCAGGATCCCTCAGAAGGCTGCAATCAAGATGTCAGCCAGAGCTCTTGTCTCTTCTGAAGCGTAGACTGGGGAGGAGCCACCTCTCATTTCCCTTATGTGGTTGTTGTCTGGATTCAGTACCTCATGGGCTATCGGACTGAGAGGCTTAGTTCCTTACTAGCTATTGTCCAAAGTCCTTCCTTAGTTTTTCGCCACTTGGGCCTCTACAAAGAGCAGCTTTTAGCATGGCAGCTGGCTTCCTTCGCAATTTTTTTTTTTTTTTTTTGAGATGGAGTCTCACTGCATTGTCTAGGCTGGAGTGCAGTGGCGTGATCTCAGCTTACTTCAACTTCTGCCTCCCAGGTTCAAGGAATTCTCCTGCTTCAGCCTCCTGAGTAGCTGGGATTACAGGTGCGTGCTACCATGCCTGGATAATTTTTGTATTTTTTGAGACAAGGTTTCACCATTTTGGCCAGGCTGGTCTTGAACTCCTGACCTCAACTGATCGACCTGCCTTGGACTCCCAAAGTGCTGGGATTACAGGCGTGAGCTACCATGCCTGGCCCGACTTACCTCACAGTTAAGGAAAAAGCTAAGCGCTAGAGAGTGCATTTAAGATGAAAGCCACAGTGTTCTTGAAATTGACTCTCAGAAGTGGCATTCCACCTCTTTACTATATTCTACTTATTAGAAGCAAGTCTCTAGGTCCAGCTAACACTCAATGAGAGGGTTACACAAGGATATGGTTACCAGGAGGTAGAGGCTGCCTGCCACAGAGCTACGGAACTTTGGAAGACCTGACAGCCAGTGACGTATATCTGATCCCTGTGAAGGGGAGAGCAAAGGAAGAAGAGTTGAATTGGCACAGATTTAGATGCAGCATAGTTTTAATAATATTTTAGCTAGGCTGCTAGACCAAAGTCACCTATCAGAGGAGTCTCCATATCACCAGAAGAGTCTTGCTTTTAGAGCTCTGCAATATACAGTCACTGGCCGAAAGCAGCATGTGGGAAATACGGTCTCAGAGTGAAGGAAGTGGTGGATTCAGCATACAATAGCTGGGTGATCAGTCAATTACATGCTCAGCAGCAGATCTGAGTGGCACATTTTTCATGGCTGCAACAGGGAATAAAAGTAGTACCTCCCTCAGAGGGCTAAGGAATTAAATAGACTGTTTGGAAGGGCACATAGAATAGTGAGGGCACATAGAATATAAGCCCTATATATGCTACAGTTATTTATTATTATTACCTCAAAAATATAGTATTGCTTTATTTTTTAGTTTACATTTTTAGTATACCACTGTATATAATATCCTGCGGCTTGCTTTTATAATTCAGCGTTATGTTTTTGAGGTCTCAGATTGTGTGTTACATCTTATTCTTTTGCAAATATTTTCTCCCAGTCTATGACTTGTCTTCTCGTCCTCTTGACATTGTCTTTTGTAGATCAGAAATTTTTCACTTTACTGGTATGATCCTAGAGACAAAGCACAGTCAAAGCAATGGCTACCAAGAGGTAGAAGTGGTCCAGTCAAAGCAGTAGTGGGTGGGTCAAGAGCAAAATCATAGCAACAGTTTTTTTTAGATGTTCAAGGCATTTTGCTTGTTGACCTTCTGGAGGACCAAAGAATGATAACATCTGCTTATTATGAGGCAGTTTTGAGAAAGTTAGCCAAAGCTTTAGTGTAAAAATACCTGGGAAAGCTTTCTGATGTGTTTAGGGTGTGTCCTTTTGTTTGTATGAGTCCATGCATCTTGGATACATACATGTTTTATTCACATAGTGTTTTGTGCGATTTGTCTCGTTTTGTTTCTTGCTCTTTTCAGTCAGCACAGGTTGTTGGGATAATCTATATTGCTATGCATATATATGGCTTTTTACTTCTAACTGTGATACTTCAAGTTAGGCATCTACTGTAGTTTGCTAGTCTATTTCCCCAGTGATGGATGTCCAGATGGCTTCCAACCATCATCATCAGTACTGCAATGAATAGAGTGACACACACCTGTTCATGGACCTGTGTGAGGATGTCTTTGGGATATACACGCAAGAGGGAGACTGCCAGGCCATAGATTATACATGTGCTTCATTTGACTAAGCATTGCCAGACTGCTCTTCAGAATGTACATGAACCTACCTTCCATCCATAGTGCATAGTCCCACAATCTCTTCAAAATATTATCCGGCTGTCTCATTTTTGCCAGTCTAATGGGTGCAAGGTGATAACTCATAGTTGTTTTAGTTTACATTTATTTAGTTTTTAATGCGTTTAAACAGCTTTTTATATGTTTGTTAACCTCTTGGGGTTTCCCTCTTGTAAATTCCCTATTTGTATCCTTTACCCATTTTTCGACTGGGATTAATTCTTTCTCCTGCTCATTTGCAGGACTTCCTTGAAGATTCTAAGTTAATTATTCTAGGTGAAATCCTTGTTGAATTAAGCATTGCGGTTATCTTCTCTCAGTCTGTTATGTGTCTGTTAATGTTGCCCATTGTGTCCTTTTTTAAGTAAAAATCTTTTCTTTTTTTGTAATCAAATTTATCAATATTTTGCCTTTTAATTCTTGCTTTTAAAATTTGAATTTTTTCCCCCCATTTTTAGATTACAAAGATAGGCTTTTCTTCTACTAACTTTATAGTTTTTACCTTTTCCATTTAGGTCTTTAGTCCATCTGGAGTCCATATTTGTCTGCAATGCTGGGCGTCCAGTTTTATATTTCTCCATTTGGCAAAGCACTTTTCCAACACTACTTAGAAATAGTCTCTCTCTTTTAATTTTTTAAAACCCCTATAGCTTTCTACTATATTTTGTTATCTGGTGGGGAAAACGCTCCTTTTTATTCTGCTTTATCAAAATTAAGGCAATTTTAAAAAAGCAGATTACTGGAAAAATTACAAAAAATTAAAACAGTATATTTTTATTTTATTTTTTTTTTGAGATGGAGTCTCGCTGTGTCACACAGGCTGGAGTGCAGTGGCGTGATCTTGTCTCACTGCATCCTCCACCTCCCAAGTTCAAGCGATTCCCCTGCTTCAGCTTCCTGAGTAGCTGGGATTACAGGCACGTGCCACCATGCCTGGCTAACTTTTGTATTTGTAGTAGAGACAGGGTTTTGCCATGTTGGCCAGGCTTGTCTCAAACTCCTGACCTCAGGTGGTCTGCCCACTTCGGGCTCCCAAAGTGCTGGGATTACAGGCGTGAGCCACTGTACCCTGACTAAAACAGTATATTTTAAAATGTAATAAACACACACATAAAACAAAAATACAGTTTCACAAATTATTGTAAGGAAAACAACTGCGTAACCAAACTAGGTCAAAAGAAATCATCACTAGTTCTCCAGTATTCTTTCCCAAATATAAATTTCTCCCTCCCTTCAAAGAGCCATTCTTATAGTTTTAATAGTGATACTTTGCTTTCCTTTACAGTTTTATTATCCACATATCAATTCCTAAGTAATAGAATTGCTATTTTTGTCACTATATACATGTATAAATTCAGTCAACATTATATTTTTAAAGTGATCCATTTTGTTTTAGCAGCTGTAATTTTTCATTTTTTCATTGTAGTGTGGTATTCCATTGTTCCTTGGACTTTTATGCTTTCATGTAAATGGTAGCATCGATTTATTAAATTTCTCAAAAAAAAATCCAGCCAGAATTTTAACTGCAGTTGCCCTAAATATTTAGATTTTTTAAGGGAAAATATCCATGTATACATAAATACATTGTCCCAGCCACGCATGTAGAATTTATCTTCATTTCATCCATCATCTTCTATGTTTATAATTAGAGTCTAAAAGTGTTCTCTATAGAAGTCTTGTGTTCTTTGTTCAATTAATTCCTAGATGCCTTACAGATTTGTTGTAGTTGTGAATGGTATCTTAATTTTTCTAATATTTGTAATTGTTTTTTGATATGGATGAATAATTTTGGTTTTAGAAAACTGTGTGTACAGTAACCATACTGAATCTATTTTATTAGTTCTAATTTATCCATTGATTTTGTTTGTTTGTAAGTATTTATATTACCTAAGAGAATGACAGTTTTGTCTCATTTTACTTCTTTTTGTTTCTGTTTGCTTTATCCAGGGCTTCCAGGACTTTTAAACAGCAAAACAGCAAAAAGAGTAGATATTCTTTTTTTTTTTTTCATATTTAATGGTTCATGTGTTTATTGTCTGCCACCCGTTAGATGGTAAGTACATTGAAGGAAAGATTTGATCTGTTTCATCACATATCCACAGTACCAAGGACAGTGCCTGCCACCCCACAGATAATCAAAAGTTCTATATTGAAAAAAAGAAATGAGGCCAGGCTCAGTGGCTCACACCTGTAATCCCAGCACTTTGGGAGTCTGAGGCGGGTGGATCATGAGGTCAAGAGATTGAGACTAGCCTGGCCAACATGGTGAAACCCCGACTCTACTAAAAATTCAAAAATTAGCTGTGCATGGTGGTAAGCACCTGTACTCCCAGCTAATCAGGAGGCTGAGGCTGGAGAATTGCTTGAACCCAGGAGGTGGAGGTTGCATTGAGCCAAGATCGCACCACTCCACTCCACTCCAGCCTGGTAACAGAGCGAGACTCTGTCTCAAAAAAAAAAAAAAAAAAAAAAAAAAAAAAAAAAAAGAGGCACTATGGTTAAAACAACAAATACTTTCCAAATGACTGGAGAATATGTAAAGAAATAAGAGTACAGTCGGTTTAACCAAAAACACTGAACTTAGGAATTGGCCGGGTTTCATAAAACCCAAAAAGCATAAAACAATATGGCAGAAATTAAACCAAATTCATTAGTTGGGTTTAAAAACAAAATCCAATCATGGTATATGTTGCTTTATTATTATTATTATACTTTAAGTACTAGGGTACATGTGCACAAGGTGCAAGTTTGTTACATATGTATACTTGTGCCGTGTTGGTATGCTGCACCCATCAACTCATCAGCACCCATAAGAGTAGGCATTCTTTTCTAATTCTTTTTTTTTTTTTTGAGAGACAGGGCCTCTTTGTGTCACCCAGGCTGCTCTACTAGAGTGCAGTGGCACGATCACGGGTCACTGAAGCTTCAATCTCCCAAGCTCAAATAATCCTCCCACCTCAGCTTCCCTAGTAACTGGGACTACAGGCATGTGCCACTATGGCCAGCTATTTCTTTTCGTTTTTTTAGAGATGGGGGTCTCACTATGTTGCCCAGGCTGGTATTGAAATCCTAGGCTCCAGTGATCATCCTGCCTTAGCCTCTCAAAGTTCTGGGATTACAGGTGTCAGCCATCATACCTGGCCTCTTTTCTAATTCTTGAACCCAAAGGCAATGCATCTACCAAATAGTGCTATAGGTTGGCATATAACCAAAGAAGTTCTTGTCTATCCCTGTTTTACTGTTTAAATCATAAACTGCTGTTGAACATTATCAAATACTTTTTCTACACTAATGTAGGTAAGTATATAATTATTCTCCTTCAGTCTACTAATGTGGTAAATACTACATTTTGTTTCTGATGTTGAACTATCCCTGCATTCCTAAGATAACTCCAGCCTGATTATTAATTTTTTTTTTTTCATTTCTGCAGCATCTTTTTTTTTTCCCCAATAGTGTTTGGGGAACAGGTCATATTTGGTTACATGGATAAGTCCTTTAGTGGTGATTTCTGAGATTTTGGTGCCCACATCACCCAAGCAGTGTACACTGTACCAACTGATCATTATTTTTTAAACACACTGTTGGATTTAGATAGCTAACATTTTAGTTAGGTTTATAAGTAAAATGAGCCTATATTTTTCAAATCCTTGAATCTTCTTTATCTCGTTTTGAAATCAAGAACTAATTTAGCCTCACAAAATCAGCCACTCATCTTTCTCTCTTTGTGCCAGCCAATTGCCTATTTGCTTTCAGCTCCATTTCTGTCCTGTGTGCCCTACCAGCACCTGGTTCACAGTAGAGACTTCATAAATATCTGTTATGGGCCAGGCGCAGTGGCTCCCACCTGTAATCCCAGCAGTTTGGGAGGCCGAGGCAGGAGGATCACCTGAGGTCAGGAGTTTGAGACCAGTCTGGCCAACGTGGCAAAACCCTATCTCTACTAAAAATTAGCTGGGTGTGATGGCGCGCGATCTCAGCTACTCGGGAGGCTGAGGCAGGACAATTGCTTGAACCCAAAAGGCGTAAGTTGCAGTGAGCTGATATTGTGCCATTGCACTCCAGCCAGGGTGACCAGAGCGAAACTCCATCTCAAAAATAAATAAATAAATAAGTAAATAAAATAAAATTTGTTATGGTGGAATGGGAATGCCATCAAATCAAAAGCAGGTCAAGCTCAAGTTGGTTTGGGCAGTTGGCCAGGATTTCACTGACCTCATTCTTCTCGCCCTTGTTGCCTATTCATCCATCATCTGTCATCTTGCCTCCAGATCACCAGCAAGAAAGGAAACTCGTAGTTTCTGTGTATTGCCTTTTTGTTTTCTTGACTGTATCTTTTAAATCTCAGAAGATTTTAATTATGATGAACTCCAATTTATCAATGTGTTTCTGTTTTGGTTTGCACCTTCTGTGTATTCTAAGAAATCTTTGCCTAACCTAAGACCATAAATGTTTTTTTCTATGTTTTCTTCCAGAAGTTTTAGTTTTAACATGAATTCAAGCTAATATTTGTTTCTGGTGTATATGGGTTTTTTTCATATAGAGATTCAATTATGCCAATGCTGTTTGTTAAAAAGACCATGTTTCCTCAACTAAATGGCCTTGGCATTTTTGTTGATAATCAATTGACCATATATATGTGGATGTATTTCTTTACTTTTTATTCTGTTCTATTCATCTATATCCGTATGTCTCTCCCCATTTCAATATCACACTCTCTTGATTACTGTAATATTACAGTAAGTCTTGAAAGCAGGTAGGGTAAACCCTTTCACTTTCTCCTTTAAGTCTAAGCTTTTGTAAGTTAAAGTTGATTATTAGGTAATTTGGGAAATAAACACCCTTCTCTGCATGTTAGCATCAAACCATCTCTGTTCTTTTTCCTATTACTGAGCTTCACTGAGTTCAATGAGGTTAGAAACGGATGAGGGGAGGGATGGTGAAGCTCCCATCCCTGTTAGTTGGCAGACCCAACCCAAAGCACAACCCCAATCTTCCCAGCCAGTACCCTCCATGTGTCCATGTGACTCATTTCTGATTAATAAGACATGATATTTCATCTGTCATATCTGTCACAATATTTCCCTTATGAGAAAATCTTGGCAAGAAAGGGATAATAGGTCAGATAAATTCATCCCTACTATAGGAAAGAATCTTAAAATTTATGTCTATTAATAGTAAATAAATAGTGACATCTTCATCCTTGAGGACATATTTTATAACATTTTCCCCCTCTGTGATTCTTGTTCTTATAAGAAATGCTACCTTTTATGTGATTGATTACCAGGAATTGTATGGTAATGAATTACAGAGTTCAAAGGTATGTCTGACCCTACATAAGTATCATTTTATTACTACTACCAGTAATATAGCCTGAAAGTAGTGATAATATAGTTCTGGATTTTTTTTTTTTTTTAAAACCAAACATTCTTCATGTGGTTATTGTTTCTCAAAGCAGTCCTGTAAGGCAGATACTGATCACAACAGTTAGATCATAAAACCCCTTAAAATGATATTGCAAAAATTAAATCCAAGTTTCTCAAAGACATATGGCTGCACACATAGTGATTGCAGGTGAGGGCAAACACAGAGGTAGAATTTTTCCTGTGTGAGAATTAAAATCAGTGCTACTGCGCCCTACAGTATTGTAATTTCCAAATTAGTCAGTGTTCATTAACATACCCTAATGAATTGGGAATTCGGTATTAAACACAGACTTCATTATGTTTTTCTAACAGATCCCTAGACCAGACTCTGACTGATTGCCTGAAGCAACGTGATCTTTCAGACAACAAAAACAAAAAGATAACTTGCGTTTTGACTAGTGACTTGCATGAGTTGGTGTGTTTTTTTAAGGATTGCAGTGAGGAGTAACTGTCTCAGGATGGTTTTGGAGTCTGACAACAGGAGCTTTCTTACGGGGGGCGTGAAGCCCGGACAACACTTTCATGGGTGAGAGCACCTTTCCCTGACAGACAGGTCACCGTTCTGCACGACTTCTTTTGCTTTTTGCATATCCTTCCTACCTATCCACCTCCCAACCCACTGCCAGCAGTTTTGTCATTACCTCTGTAGTCAGAAAGACACAGATAATCCACTGGACTTGTGCAAATGTATTTGAAGTTTGTGTCTTCCAAAATGTAAAACCCTTTGTTAGCAAAATTGTACAGATCAAGAATATTATTAATCTGTCATTCTCTGGTGCTAACCCATGGTTGTTGGCTGGAAACCCCCATACATTTCTCAGTTTGCACAACACAAGAGGTTTAGAGTGTTCTTTGCTCCTTTTGAAGCAAAACTTCTGTTTTTAACAGGGGATTTCAAAATTCTTAGGCTAGCCCTTGGAAAGAGGGAGGAAAAGGAATAACTACTTCCCATTTGTGATGGTTGATTTTGGGTGTCAACTTGACAGGAATGTGGGATACTCAGCTGGTAAAGCATTATTCATTCTCAATGCTTCAGTAGGCACTGAGCTTGTTTTTCTTCTGCTGAGAGGCAAACCCAAGTAGATTTGCTTTTGATTTGAATGATTAGGCTGCCCCAGGGCTGACTGTGAGGGTGTTTTCAGAAGAGGCTGGCCTGTGAGTTAGTGGACTGAATGAGGGAATATCCACCCTCACTGTGACCAGGCAGCATCCAATCAGCTGGTGGTCCAGATGAACAAAAAGGTGGAGGAATGGGCTGGAATGTTGTGAGAGGCTGAGGCAGGAGGATTACTTGAGCCCAGGAGTTGGAGGCTAGCCTGGGCAACATAGTAAGACCCCAGTCTCTTTTTAAAAGAGGGGTTGGGGGAGGAAGGATGAATTCTTGCTCCCTCTCTTCCAGAGTTGGGATGCCCTTCTTTTCCTGTCTTTGGATGTTCAAACTCGAAGTTCTCTGGGACTCAAACTAACAGCCTCTGAGGCCTGCAGCCTCAAACTGAGAGTTGCATCAGCTCTCTTAGTCCTAAGGCCTTCCAAGTTACACTGAGCCATGATACCAGCTTCTCTGGCTTCCCAGCTTGCAGACAGCCTGTTGTGAGACTTCTCAGCCTCCACAAGCGAGCCAATTCCCTAATAAATCCCTTCTTACACACCTCTCTATATGTGTCTGCTATCAGTTCTGTTTCTCTGCAGAATCCTGACTAAAACACCATCTGTGACTCCTTTCCCCCATATAATTTTTTAATAAGAGTTTTATTGAGATATAATTTACATATAATGAAATTCAGTCTTTTAAAGTGGATGATTCAGTGATATTTAGTATATTCAGGGTTGTGCAACCATCGCCACTGTCTAATTTGAGAACATTTTATCAACCTAAAAAGATATCTTGGCCGGATGCGGTGGCTCACGCCTGCAATCCCAGCACTTTGGGAAGCCGAGGCGGGCAGATCATCTGAGTTTGAGACCAGCCTGGTCAACATGGCAAAACCTCATCCCTACCAAAAATACAAAAATTAGCTGGGCATGGTTGTGGGTGCCTGTAATCCCAGCTACTCGGGAGGCTGAGGCAGGAGAATCACTTGAACCTGGGAGGTGGAGGTTGCAGTGAGGCGAGATCATGCCACTGCACTCCAGCCTGGGTGACAGGAGCAAAACTCCATCACACACACACACACACACACACACACACACACACAAAAAACATATCTTATACCCATCTGCAGTCATCCCCTATTTCCCACTCCTCTCAGTCCCTGGCAACCACTAGTCTGCTTTTTGACTATGGATTTGCCTGTTCTGGATGTTTTATATAAATGGAATGTGTAGTCATTTGTGACTGGCTTCTTTCATTAACATATGTTTTCAAGATTTTTATCCATGTTGTAGCATGTGTCAGTACTTCATTCCTTTTTATTGCTGAATAATATTCCATTGTCTGGATATACCACATTTTGTTTATGTAGTCATCAAATGACAGACATTTAGGTTGCTACCAATGTTGGCTATTATGAATAATGCTATGGACATTTGTGAACATAGTTTTACATGGACGTGTTTTCACGTCCAGAGAGAGGACAAAGTCATGTAGACTGTTTCACTCTCTAAGGGTGAATTCACATGTGATAGTTGTTCCATTTTACAACACAGACAATATTTTAAGTTAATTGACTACAAACTTACTCTTCGAAGTTGGACCAAAAAATGGTGGGACTGAAGAATTAAATGTTATGATACATTGTTTACAACTGAATTATAAATATAAAATTAATATTGAATATCTTGAACAGAAACCAGAAGCACATTAAAAGACTGATACTCCATGGCCAAGTAGGATTTATTCCAGGAATGTAAATATGGCTTATAGCTTTAAAAAACTATGAATATAATTCACCATATTAATAAGTCAAAAAAGAGAAACCATATGATCATCATAATAGATGCCAAAAATGGATTTAATAAAATTTAGCATTCTTTTTTTTTTTAATTGGTACTCACTGGTTATAGCAAGTACTGATTTACTTTCTTTTCTCTTTTTCATTTTTTTGAGACAGAGTTTTGCTGTTGTTACCCAGGCTGGAGTGCAGTGGCGCGATCTCGGCTCACTGCAACCTCCATGTTCCGGGTTTAAGTGATTCTCCTGCCTCAGCTGGGATTGCAGGTGCGCCACCACGCCCAGCTAATTTTGTATTTTTAGTAGAAATGGGGTTCACCATGTTGGCCAGGCTGGTTTCGAACTCCTCATCTTAGGTGATCAACCCACCTCAGCCTCCCAAAGTGCTGGGATTAGGGGTGTGAGCCAGTGGGCCTGGCCAGTTCAGTGGTTTTTTAAAACTCATTAACAGCAAGAATAAAATAGAGGTGCTGCTAATATATTAAGTGAAGGAATCAACCAAGAGCTGGAGTGGAGATCACAAAAGGATTATTTTCAGATGATTTTTGAACCATAAATACAAAATTAATAGTCTGATTATACATAATAAAATTACCTAGTTAGAAAACATATTGTCAGAAAACACACTAATTTATAATAGTAAATAAAATGTAACTTACATCAGAAAACCTTGACGAGAAGGGTTATGTAAAGAAAATGATCAGGGCTGGGCTGGTGGCTCACTCCTGTAACCCCAGAATTTTGCGAGGTCAAGGCAGATGGATCACTTGAGGTTGGGAGTTCAAGACCAGCCTGGCCAACACGATGAAATCTCGTCTCCACTAAAAATACAAAAATTAGCCTGGTGTGGTGGCACATGCCTGTAGTCCCAAACTACCCAGGAGGCTGAGGCATGAGAATCTCTTCAACCCAGGAGGCAGAGGTTATAGTGGGCCAAGATTGCACCACTGCATTCCAGCCTGGGTGATAGAGTGAGGTTCTGTCTCAAAAAAAAAAAAAAAAAAAAGAAAGAAAAAAGAAAATGATCAAATTTTACTGAGTTCTGTCTGATTCCAAATACAATTAATCACCATTGTGGATATATTTATACATATTCACTTATATGATAAAGGTAACATTTCAAAAAACATGGTAAAAAAAATTCATTACTCCATAAGGGTTTTGGACAACAGGTCAGTTATCTGGAAAAAATAAAACAGATCAAGATTTCAACTCCCAAGAAGCATTGTGGTTATCAGGGGCCAGGGGTGGGGCAGAGTGGGGAGCCCTTGGTCCAGGGATACAAAATTTCGGTTAGACTGGAGAAATAAATTCAAGAGATCTATTGTATAACATGTAACTATAGTTAATAACAATGTATTGTATACTTGAAAATTGCTAAGAAAGTAGATTTTAAGTGTTCTCACCACACACAAAATAATGATAAGTATGCGAGGTAATGCTAATTAGTTAGATTTAGCCATTTCACAAAATATACATATTTTATAACATCAGGTTGTACACCATAAATATATATATATTTAGTTATCGATTTAAAAAAAGATTTCCATGCCTTTCACACGAACATCTTCTAGATGGATCATGGGTGCAAGTGTGACTGATGAAATGTCAGAAGTGCTAAAAGAAAAATAATGGATATTTTTCCTTTAGGGGATGGCAGACCTTTTTAAACAATATCACAAAAATTCAGGAGCCAAAAAGAATAAAATTGATAACTTTGACATTTTAAACTTCTGTGTTGCAAACGATCAAACAAAAAAAAGTCACAACTCACACTATAAAGAAGGAAGAGAGAGAGGACAAATTGAGAAATGTTTTTGCAGCATGATCTATAACAAAGGGCTGAAAATAAAAAATATATCTTACATACAAGGAAGAATAAACAAAAGAAAAATGACAAAAGACAATGGACCGAAAATTTATAAAAAGAAGATATCCAAATGACCAATACATATATTAGATGCTCTAGTTTATTAGGAACCAAAGACCAGTCAGATGATATTAAAACCATCATTGAAATATTTTTTTTGTCCAATTGTTAAATATTTTAAAAGATAGTAACATTCAGAGCTGGAGATGATTTCAGCAAATGGATACTTTCATATCCTATTGGTGTAAATGTAAATTAATATAATACTTCTAGAGGACAGTTTGGCAATATGCATAAAAATAACCCAAACTGCCACATAGAGGAATTAATTCAAAAGGAATAACTGAAAACATGAGAACAGCTGGAAACATAAGGATTCTCACTGTGGCTTTGTTATAATAGAAATTCAGAATCAGCCCAGATAATTAAGTAAATTATGGTACATGTATTCAGTAGAACACACTGCAGCCTGTAAAAGAGAAAAGTAGCTCTGTACTGATAGGAATGGAAAGATGTCTGGGACAAATGGTGGACTGAAAGGAAGCATGTTTCAGAACAGCATGTGCAGTATGATTTCATTTATGTGAAATTGTGTTTGTCTATAAATGTGTGTATTTGCATAGAGAAATGTCTAGAGGATATTCACCACACTGATATCAAGTTTTCTCTATGGTGATGAATTTTAGGTATATGTTTACTTTCTTTTCTGTACTTTTCTGTTACATGAGATTTTGTTTACATTGAGCATGTGTTATATTTAAAAAACAGTAAGTTGGTTTTAATATATTGCCCTACATGTGGCTCCTTTCAACATGGCAGGGCATGTGTTAGCAGTCTTGTACAGACACGAGAGCAATGACGATGTCAACGGTATTTCTCCCCTCAAAGTACACTTAGTCCTAAAGGAAAATGGAAAAACAGCTTGGTGGCTAGAGGAAATACTGGAAAGCACATAGTACACTGGAAAAAAAGGGGGTTCATAGAGAGTCAGACAACTCCATTCCCCAAAATGTGGCCTCGAAGAGTTCAAGTGGCATTCATGTATCCCTTTTTACAAACTGTTTGTTTATTTATTTATTTATTTAGAATAGAGATAGTGTTTTGCCATGCTGGTCAGGGTAGTCTCGAACTCCTGGCCTCAAGCAATCCTCCTGTCTCGACCCCTCAAAGTTCTGGGATTACAGGCATGAGCCACCATGCCTGGCTTCATGTATCCTTTTGAAACATTCTACTACCAAAATATCACATTTATATTCAAAAGTGACATTCAGTGTTCAGAAACTTAAATTTTCTGAATTTGCAGACATTCTTGTGGTGAAATATTAAAAAGTAATATATCACAAGACCAGAAAAGGCATTATTGTAAAGCATCATCGACTCCCATGAAAGAAACATACCTGCAGCCAGAAGCCAAAAAAATAGTATTATGGCAAGGCCAAGCACATTGCACATCATTGCCAGAAACATATTTCTGGCAAAGAAACAAAAATTGGTAATTGAACTATCAAATATATTTCAAGAGGTTATTATGTTCCAGAGAGAATTGAATACATTTAGAAGTAGATTTCATCTCATTTTCCCTGACCTGAAGCATGTCTGAATGCCAACATCTATTAGGCAAGATCCCCGTAATATTGAATGCAATAAAAAGTCCTTTATATTTCTTATAAATTTTTACTTAGGAGGGGTTTTTTTTTCTGTATAACAGACATTCTCTAAAGAAAATTTTGTCTTTAGTAAGCTTCCTTGAAACCATTTAGAGTCAATAAAATTTGTTATTGTATTAAAACATGATTGAGAAATTTTAGACCCTGCCCTCTTGAAGTATATTTTTACCTGCAGCACCGTTACACTGTTTAGCTTTAACAAACTTCTTTATTTCTAGATTCTGTCAGCCACATTTAAAAAATTTTTTTAAGAAGAGAACATTACTGTATTCCACAGGGAGCAGTAGGGTTATAATGAGATAATATTGATAATTTATTTTGATAAAAAAATTACTATGAATAAACATATTGTATATGATAACTAAAGGGAAAAATATAATTCCACAATGAAAAACAGGTATAAATTTAAATATTTTCAATATTTCATGTTCATAGATGAATCCTAGCTCAGTGCCTTGCCAAGGAAGATTAAAAAAAAAATCAGTTTTAGAAAGCTCAAAGTTGCCAAAGTCAGAGAAATGCGAACAGAGTCAAGCTTACTCCATTGTTTCAATTTGTTCAGCTTTATCCATTAGTCTGTCACTAACTTCTGGATTTTATTTTTTTCTCAGTAATGTGCATAGGCCAATTTAGTATGAAAGCTACAACGCAGAACCACATATTTTGAATAAGAGATTGAAAACTGAAACCTTGTTTAAACTAGTCAAACAGCTCTCTAAATTTTCTTTAGCATGGATGGAAGCACAAAGATTACCATAGGCTGCTAGTTTTTATTAGAATCGAAAGTCATTACTCTAAAGTTCTAGTATCAACCTAGAACTTAAACATTTTCCCCAGGGACTAGCTACATCCCTATTTATAGCCCAAACTCTTGGTTTAATGCAATTTAGAATATCTACAACAATAACAACTTCTCTTTAGGATTTTCTTCTCAATTTTGATAGTTCACTAGTCAAGCTCCAAAGAACTGTACAGTTGGGCTGGTGATTCTCGAAGAGGGCCATGTTGGAAACTGGAGAGTCAAACCCCTCCACTCCTCAGGATGGACGGGAGGAAAATAATTCAATATTATATTTTTATGTTTTTGAAGGAAACACTTTGATTCTTGTAATAAAACTATAGAAAGCAAAACTTCAGGGAAAAACTATGTGTATATGTTGAAAATGATTGAGAAGCACTAGCAAATACTGATATCTACTGTAAAGGAAGGAGAATGTAAAAGAACTGGTCATTTAGATGGAAGCTGAGGAAAATTTTCGGCCAGACACAATGGCTCACACCTGGAATCCCAACATTTTGGGAGGCAGAGGCGGGTGGATCACGAGGTCAGGAGTCCAAGACCAGCCTGACCAACATGGTAAAACCCCGTCTCTACCCAAAACACAAAAAATTAGCTAGGCATGGTGGCATGCGCCTATAGTCCCAGCTACTCAGGAGGCTGAGGCAAGAGAATCGCTTGAACCTGGGAGGCAGAGGTTGCAGTGAGCTGAGATCACACCACTGCACCACAGCCTGATGACAGAGTGAGACTGTCTCAAAAGAAAAAAAAAGAAAATTTTCTTGGTGAAAGAGGTGACAGAGGGACGAATAGGATCATGCAGTACCCAGAGTGTTCTGTTCCAGTTTCCTCCTCCATTCCATACTTGTCTAGTTCGTTAGCAAGCTGTGAATTTGGATGGCTTAATCTGTGACTTGATTAGCTTGATTAAAGGCCGAGTTAAGTTGAAATATTTGGCACTGAATTTCAGAACTGAAACAGATAAACATCATCCTTGCCAAGTGGCAATTCCAAAAGTTCATGGGTTTTGTTGATTGGGGCTGGAGGTGATTGGGAAAGTAAAGAGGGGGAGATTTGGTAATAAGGAAGGCGGTAGAGGGAGCACTTGGAGAGAGACAGAAAATTAAGAAAAATACACTTGATTTTTAAGTTTAAAAAGAACCACAAGATCACAAATAATAAATCATCATAAAATTGGATCTATGGTAACAAGTAGAAAATGCTGTTCACTACAATGCACAGGGATTTAACATTTTAGGATAACAAGTCTATTGCTGCCAGAAACTGGAATTACAAACTAATAATCAAAAGCATATATAATTTGGAAGTAAATAACATAGGAAACACAAACGTTTTCATATTTATACCCATGTGTTTCATAATAACTATGCTGAACTCTTAGAGAAGAAACACATTCCTGAGAGAATAAATGGGGCTTTCCACCTGTATTCCATGGAGGAAGACTTATTTCAAGACCTAAGCAGAGCCACTTGTAGAAGGATACTGCTCTTATCTTTTTGTGTTTTTCATAGCCTTTCTCTTCAGGCAATGTGTTGCAGTTTGGTCCCATAATATGCAACTAGGTTTGTCTGGGCTGACTTATCTGGGTTAAAATATTCAAAGTAATTCTCCATTTGCTATTCTTCCCAAAATGCTTTGTTAAAAGTTATCAGTAGGTAGGTAAAATAGCTTAACACAGTGAAAATTCTAATTCAGAATAATTATCTTAAAGGCTCAAGTGAATTAAAATCTGATTTATAAAATTCTTTTTGATATTTACAAATGTATTTTTAAGTTCTCTCAGAATATGAGCTGATTCTCTGAAATTTCCAAGGAGAGTTCCTTTTGGACCTGTTTTAACAAACAGGTAAAAATCATTTTTAATTAGTTCATCATTCATATGCAAATAAATGCTGCTACAGAATTTCAAGAGTGCCTGAAAGGACTTCCTAAGGAAAGCTAATAGTTCCCTCGTGATTTTTTTCTCATTTATAATTTATTTAGCAAACATTTTCTTAGAAAAAGTACAAAGATCGTGATCTTATCTATGCTAGAATTATCTCAGTTTCTTAAATACTGTTTATTTAATGAGATTTTACTGGAATGCTCATCGTTAGTTTTATCACACAGGAACGGTAATTGTGTCATGTTTATAAACCTTGTGGAAAACATTCCAGACGTCAGTTCCTTATGGTTTGATTTTAGCTATTTCTAGGACATTTATTTTAACATTAAACAGGATTCTGAAAATTTTGCGGATTTTCTGTTGATTTGTCTAATGCATATGTATCTGCATCTTTTTCCTCATAAGCAACATGTTGGGAGATGGTGTAGAAAAAGGTAAGGATCCAAATCATCAGTTGAAAGTGAGAGCAAGAACAAACATCAGCATACTAAGGTTGGAAGGTGAAGCAGGCCACCCAGCAAAGTACAGGCTGGGTCAGTGTATTAATTTGTTTTCACACTGCTGAAAAAGACATACCTGAGACTGGGCAATTTACAAAAGAAAGATGTTTAATGGACTTACAGTTCCACGTGGCTGGGGGGGCCTCACACAATCATGGTGGAAGGTGAAAGGCACGTCTCACAAGGTGGTCGGCAAGAGAAGATAGCTTGTGCAGGGAGACTCCCCTTTTTACAACCATCAGATCTTGTGAGACTTATTCACTATCATGAGAACAGCATGGGAAAGACCTGCCCCCATGACTCAATTACCTCCCCCCAGGTCCCTCCCACAACACATGGGAATTCAAGATGAGATTTGGGTGAAGACACAGCCAAACCATATCATTCCACCCCTGGTTCCTCCCGAATCTCACGTCTTCACATTTCAAAGTCAATCATGCCTTCCCAACAGTCCCCAAAGTCATAACTCATGTCAGCATTAACTCAAAAGTCCACAGTCCAAAGTCTCATCTGAGACAAGGTAAATCCCTTCCACCTATGAGCCTGTAAAATCAAAAGCAAGTTAGTTACTTCCTAGATACAATGGGAATGCAGGTATGGGGTAAATATAGCCATTCCAAATGGGAGAAATTGGTCAAAACAAAGAGGTTACAGGCCCCACACAAGTCAAAAATCCAGTGGAGAAGTCAAGTATTAAAGCTCCAAAATGATTTCCTTTGACTCCATGTCTCATATCCAGGTCAAGCTGATGCAAGAAGTAGGCTCTCATGGCCTTGGGCAGCTCTGCCCATATGGATTTGAAGGGTATATCCGACCCCCGGCTGGTTTCACAGGTTGTCATTGAGTGTCTGTGGCTTTTCCAGGTGCATGGTACAAGCTGTTGGTGGATCTACTAATCTGAGATCTGGAGGATGGTGGCCATCTTCTCACAGATCCACTAGGCAGTTGCCCAGTACAGACTCTGTAAGGGGGATCCAACCCCACATTTTCCTTCTGCACTATCCTAGCAGAGGCTTTCCATAAGGGCCCTGCCCCTGCAGCAAACTTCTGCCTGGGCATCCGGGAGTTTCCATACAGCCTCTGAAATCTAGGCAGAGGTCCCAAACCTCAATTCTTGACTTCTGTGCACTGGCAGGCTCAACACCACATGGAAGCTGCCAAGGCTTGACACTGGCACCCTCTAACGCCATGGCCTGAGCCCTATATTGGCCCCTTTCAGCTATGGCTGGAGTGGCTGGGATGCAGGGCACCAAGTCCCTAGACTGCACACAGCACGGGGACTCTGAGCCTGGCCCATGAGACTTTTTCCTCCTAAACCTCCAGACCTGTGATGGGAAGTGCTGCTGTGAAGACCTCTGAGATGCCCTAGAGACATTTTCCCCATTGCCTTGGCAATTAATATTCGGTTCCTGGTTATTTATGTAAATTTCTGCAGCCAGCTTGAATTTCTTCTCAGAAAATGGGTTTTTCTTTTCTATTGCATTGTCAGGCTGCAAATTTTCTGAACTTTTATGCTCTGCTTCCGTTATTAAACTGAATGCCTTTAACAGCACCCAAGTCATGTCTTGAATGGTTTGCTGCTTAGAAATTTCTTCTGCCAGATACCCTAAATCATCTCTTTCAAGTTCAAAGTTCTACAGATCTCTGGGGCAGGGAAAAATGCCTCCAGTCCTTTTGCTAAACCATAACAAGAGTCACCTTTGCTCCAGTTCCCAGCAAGTTCCTCATCTCCATCTGAGACCTCCTAAACCTGGACCTTACTGTTCACATTACTATCAGCATTCTTGTCAAAGCCACTTAACAACTCTGGAGGAAGTTCCAAACTTTCCCACATTTTTCTGTCTTCTTCTGAGCCCTCTGAACTGTTCCAACCTCTGCCTGTTACTCAGTTCCAAAGTTGCTTCCACATTTTCGGGTATCTTTTCAGCAGCACCCCACTCTACTGGTACCAATTTACTATATTCGTTCATTTTCACACTGCTGATAAAGACATACCTGAGACTGGGCAATTTACAAAAGAAAGATATTTAATGGACTTACAGTTCCACATGGCTGAGGAGGCCTCATAATCACGGCAGAAGGTGAAAGGCACATCTCACATGGCAGCACACAAGAGAACAGAGCTCTTGCAGGGAAACTCCTCTTTTTACAACTATCAGCTCTTGTGAGACTCATCCACTATCACGAGAACAGCATGGGAAAGACCTGCCCCCATGATTCAATTACCTCCCACTAGGTCCCTCCCACAACATGTGGAACTTCAAGGTGAGATTTGGGTGGGGACACAGCCAAACCTTAACAGTTGGATACCCTAGAAACTTGTGAGTGTTAGAAGTAATGTCAAAGCCACTAAACCATGGGGGGTCGGGGTGGGCGGCGGGAGTTAAATGCAGCATAATCATGGCAATGGCCGATATAAGATATAAGTGGTGACCATTTTATTATTAACTTGAATAAGATAAATGGGAAGAAATTAAGACAAAAAGAAATGTTATAAAGGCAAGATAGGTGGAAAAGATTTTGGTCAAGATCCAGGCAAATGTCAGCCAAAGTTCAACTGAAGTCTGTGTCGCATGCTAGGACGTAGATGAGTTCAACTGAAGTCTATATTGCATGCTAGAACAGAGATGAGTTGGGGGGGTGCAGGCAGGAGAGCTTCAAATTTTCATTTTATAAAGCAAAACTGAATCTCAGGGAGATAGAGTTACAAGCTTACTGTATGGCAGAAGTAAGTCATTATTTTTATCTGTCGTCTCTGCAATGGAAGTCCTACCCATACTTCAAAGGTCAATTCAAAAGCCACCCTCTGTTCAATCAGGCACGAGAAAGAAATAAAGGGTATTCAATTAGGAAAAGAGGAAGTCAAATTGTCCCTGTTTGCAGATGACATGATTGTATATTTAGAAAACCCTATCATCTCAGCCCCAAATCTCCTTGAGCTGATACGCAACTTCAGCAAAGTCTCAGGATACAAAATCAATGTGTGAAAATCACAAGCATTCTTATACACCAATAACAGACACACAGAGAGCCAAATCATGAGTGAACTCCCATTCACAATTGCTTCAAAGAGAATAAAATACCTAGGAATCCAACTTACAAGGGATGTGAAGGACCTCTTCAAGGAGAACTACAAACCACTGCTCAACGAAATAAAAGAGGACACAAACAACTGGAAGAACATTCCATGCTCATGGATAGGAAGAATCAATATCGTGAAAATGACCATACTGTCCAAGGTAATTTATAGATTCAATGCCATCCCCATCAAGCTACTAATGACTTTCTTCACAGAATCAGAAAAAAAAACTACTTTAAAGTTCATATAGAACCAAAAAAGAGCCCACATTGCCAAGACAATCCTAAGCAAAAAGAACAAAGCTGGAGGCATCATGCTACCTGACTTCAAACTATACTACAAGGCTACAGTAACCAAAACTGCATGGTACTGGTACCAAAACAGAGATATAGACCAATGAAACAGAACAGAGCCCTCAGAAATAATACCACACATCTACAACCATTTGATCTTTGACAAACCTGACAAAAACAAGAAATGAGGAAAGGATTCCCTATTTAATAAATGGTGCTGGGAAAACTGGCTAGCCATATGCAGAAAGCTGAGACTGGATCCCTTCCTCACACCTTATACAAAAATTAACTCAAGATGGATTAAAGACTTAAATGTTAAACCTAAAACCATAAAAACCCTAGAAGACAACCTAGGCAATACCATTCAAGACATAGGCATGGGCAAGGATATCATGTCTAAAACATCAAAAGCAATGGCAACAAAAGCCAAAATTGACAAATTGGATCTAATTAAACGAGCTTCTGCACAGCAAAAGAAACTATCATCAGAGTGAACAGACAACCTACAGAATGGGAGAAAATTTTTGCAATCTACTCATCTGACAAAGGGCTAATATCCAGAATCTACAAAGAACTCAAACAAATTTACAAGAAAAAAACAAACAACCCCATCAAAAAGTGGGTGAAGGATATGAATAGACACTTCTCAAAAGAAGACATTTATGCAGCCAACAGACATATGAAAAAATGCTCATCATCACTGGCCATCAGAGAAATGCAAATTAAAACCACAATGAGATACCATTTCACATCAGTTAGAATGGCAATCATTAAAAAGTCAGGAAACAACAGGTGCTGGAGAGGATGTGGAGAAACAGGAACACTTTTACACTGTTGGTGGGACTGTAAACTAGTTCAACCATTGTGGAAGATAGTGTGGCGATTCCTCAAGGATCTAGAACTAGAAATACCATTTGACCCAGCCATCCCATTACTGGGTATATACCCAAAGGATTATAAATCATGCTTCTATAAAGACACATGCACACGTATGTTTATTGCGGCACTATTCACAATAGCAAAGACTTGGAACCAACAAAAATGTCCATTAATGATAGACTGGATTAAGAAAATGTGGCACATATACACCATGGAATGCTATGCAGCCATAAGAAAGGATGAGTTCATGTCCTTTGTAGGGACATGGATGCAGCTGGAAACCATCATTCTGAGCAAACTATCACAAGGACAGAAAACCAAACACCGCATGTTCTCACTCATAGGTGGGAATTGAACAATGAGAACACACAGGAAGGGGAACATCACATACTGGGGCCTGTCGTGAGGTAGGGGGAGCGGGGAGGGATAGCATTAGGAGATATACCTAATGTAAATGATGAGTTAATGGGTGCAGCACACCAACATGGCACATGTATACATACGTAACAAACCTGCACGTTGTGCACATGTACCCTAGAACTTAAAGTTAAAAAAAAAAAAAAAAACTCAAAAAACAAAAGCCACCCTCTGTTACTTCCCTGTTTTTCCTAACTCCTGATCTCTTTCACCTCTGAAATTCTGCAGATTTTAGTAGTGTTTATGTAACAATTTCTACTTATATTTTGGTCACTTGTATGTAATGTCTTAGCTTTCATAGTCTTCAGACTGTATACACAATGTATGCAACAACCATAAACTTTTGTTGACATGAATAAATGAATGGACCAGGCACAGTAGCTCAAGTCTGTAATCACAACACTTTGGGAGGCCAAAGCGGGAGGATCTTTTGAGCCCAGGAGTTTGAGACTAGCCTGGGCAACATAGTGAGACCTTGTCTCTACAAATAATAAAAAATTAGCCAGGTGTGGTGGCATGTGCCTGTCGTCCTAACTACTCAGGAGACTGAGGCAGAAGGGTCACTTGAATCTAGGAGAGACTGCAGTAAGCTATGATGGCACCACTGCATTCCAGCCTGGGTGATAGAGGCTTGGAAGTTGTCCCAAAAATAAATAAATAAATTTCAAGACCATTTAATGGACAGATTCCTTAACCCTGTCTGAATTTAAAAACTAAACAGTTTTGTCTTGTTTTTCCTGGCTTACTATCGTGTTCCTGTTGCAGGCTGCTTGAACTCAAAGAAAGAGGCTCACTGATGAGTATGTAGGCAGGGAGGGCCTTCAACATAGTGTGTCCTCTTGCTGGAGAGAAAAGAATAGGAAGAAAAATGAAATGTACCCTGTCCTCATCATTTTTTTCTCTTTTTCAATAAATGACCTTCATGAATTCGACTTGTTTTATTTCTCCCTGTTCCTATGAAACCAGAAGGTAAGTTTTTTAGGGTTTCTCCTTAGAGCATTCTATTACCTCCATGTTATGATTCCAGTAAATAAATAAATTCTAGGGACCTTTAGTAGACCAAAGGCCAGACGATGTCAGCTTTTCTCTGCTTTCTACTTTGAGTGACAGTCAGGTAGTACCAATGCAACCCAAACTTGGCTAGTGTGGTGTGGGGTCACAGAACCAAATTAGTCAGATGTATGGTAGCTAACTGATCATTTCAAAGTAAGAAAGGATGGATTTAAAACTTTTGCTATTATTATGATGATGGTAAAAGAGAAGTCATTATGAAATTACATTAAAAGAAAAAAGATGGTTTATACCTAAAGGAGGAATTAACAGCTGGGAAATAAAGATTTTTTTTTTTTTTTTCCTGTCAGTGAGCACTTGTGAATTTAGAACCCCAAGGAGTGAGTCACTGAAAATGTCCCAACAGATAACATATTGTTAATCTTTTTCTTCTCCTAGAAAATCCGATGTGAGAGACTAAAAATCTAAAATAAAGTCCACTGCCTATCAAATATCTGGAGAAACTAATGGTAGAACAGTGATGAGACCAAAACAAAATAAAACAATCAGCTGATCTAATTCCAAGAACTAGAGAGGGTGTGTTTTGATTTCTGCAAAGTTCTGGAAAGCAAAGCATCTGGGCAAATTCTTAACTCCTTAAGGGCAGAGCTCTGCTTTATTTTGCCTATGAATTCCCTTTAGCGCTCAGTGGCGCAGAGTAGGTGCTTGGTACATGTTTGCTGCATTAAAAGCTTTGAGCCATACTTGGCATAGCAAAGGCAACCATGTGCCTATGTTAGTTACCTCTCATATCAAGCCTTTCTGAGTCAATCTTCTGTGTTCTTTGTACTTCACAAATTGGTGACAGAAAAGCAGATGCCCTTAGTCTTTTGTACTATCTGTTCTAAGCCTGGGTTTCACAGTTACTTCTTTCCATTTTTGTGTGTGTGCTAGTGAAAAAGTGATGACTTTTCTGGT
Source organism: Macaca thibetana thibetana (assembly GCF_024542745.1). NCBI lineage: Eukaryota > Metazoa > Chordata > Mammalia > Primates > Cercopithecidae > Macaca > Macaca thibetana. The sequence goes on along the minus strand of NC_065582.1, from coordinate 24,689,932 downwards.
AAATGATGTATGTTTCCACTGCCTCTAAAGATGCTACATCAAAAGACCTCCAGGACTCCTATTTTTCATGCCTAGCAACTATTATTGATGGGAATTCGGTCTCAGAGTTTAATAATTTCATTCCCAAATCTCTGGGGTGCAGAGAGCTAGGCTCGGGGCGGGGGGAGGTCCACGTTTGACTTAAATACCTGTCCCTCTTGTTCCCACTCATAGGCCCATTTCGCAGTAATGAGCCAGACAGCTCTGCCTAGAGAGCCTATTGCTTTTTTTTTTTTTTTTTTTTAATAATTTTCTTGATCTTAAAAGCATACATTTTATTGTTAAAAAGTGATTGCAGATAACCGTATGGAGTAAAAAGGAAGAGTGTTCCAATCTTTTGCCATCCTATCATTGATCCCTTTCACCAGAGGTTACCGCTGATAACATCCTGACCTTCAGAGATTCAGACAGATTACATCACTGCCAACGTTTGAAAAAAGAAAAATCTTACATTCAAAATAATTCTGTCTGCATGCCTTCCCATAGTTCATTTTACAGTTTTGATGAGACACTGGTCAGGTACTATAAAAGATCTGAAAGTTATTACTCCCAGTACATCCTGTGTGTGGTACAGACTGTCAAACGTACACCTTGTATTATTCTTCATACATCCTGGATTCCTGGGGAGAGGGTGTATGATGTGGGCGTGTTTCGTGTGCTTGATATCTATAAATACACTCAGAGGCTGCTCAAAGCTGCTCACTGTTATTTCAGCACATTCACTATTCCCAGTTTTTACATACACCCGCACCCTCACAAAAAAGGAGTAAAACTGAATTTATTTCTGTGATCATGACCATGATTCCAGATAATTTGCTACAAAACTAGTCATCATTTTCTAGGTGGACCTAACCTCAAACATGCAAAATTAACTTCTAGTTTTTCAGCAGCGATGTGTAGAACACTCTGTTTCTACTCATTTTCTTGACCTCCTTCAGGGCTGACTTCTGAGATACTGACTTCTATTTATGCCTCCACCTGCCTTCTGCAGTTTGACTCAGGGATCATCTTCTTTTAGCTCGTGACTCTGACTCCATTTTTCTGCTAAAGCTTTTCTTTTTTTTTTCTCCAGGAATCCCAACCCACAGGTCTTCCACCCACTGCTGCCTGTATCCTGCCCTTGCAGTCTGCACTTATCTGGAGGATGAGACCTTGACAGTGTTCAGGGCCCATCATGATCGGCCCCTATTCACCCAGTCGGCCTCGTCTCGCATGGCTCTTTCTCATATGTAACATTGTGGTTAGGAGCATAGATTCATGAGCCAGTGTCTGGGTCCAAATCTTGTCTTTGTTTCTTCTAAGTTATGGGTTACTTAACACCGTATGAACTTCATTTTCCTCATCTGGAAAATGGGGATCTTAGTCCAGTTACCTACATCACAGGGTTTTTATAAAGGCAGTGGGTGGACTGTTGCAATAATAGCAAACCCAGTGAATCATGCCTGAAACCATGTTCTTGCAGAGTCCCCTTTGACACTGATTTTGGGTTTGGTCATGTGGCCTGCTTTGACTGACGGCACAAGCAGATATTTGATATGTGCTTGCACGTTGAGTTTTGTACTCATTTGCTTGCTGGTTTTTGGAACTTGACCACCACCTGAAAAAGCCTAGGGTAGCCTGCTGGATTCTGAGAGACGCTTGTCTCAATGGACTCTATCCCCCAAGTCAACTGAGACAGGCAGATGGGGGAACATCTGGGACTAGCCAGCCCCAGCAAACTTGCCAAGTGATTGCAAATACATAAATAATTCCAGCTATTATATGGAGCAAAAAAATGGACTGTGCTAGCCCAAATTGCCAACTCACAGAATCTTGAGCTAATAAATGGTGAAGGAGTCACTAAGTTTTGGGGTGATTTGTTATGTAGCCACAGTTAACTGATAGAAAGGCAAGTGAGTTTTTACTTGGTACATGCAAAGTATTTAGAAAAGTGTCTGACACATGGTATGTCAGTAGTTGTTTATTATTATTTATCATTAGCTTGAGTCATAGGGATCATCCTGGAAACTCCTGAATAGGCTGAGCCTTCTTATGCTTCCACGCCTCTGCATATGATTACAGTTTTCAAAAATGCATTCACTGACTGCCTACCTCCCATGTATCCCTCAAGAAGGGGGATATTTAAAATATTTAACAATTAGTGTGGCATGGGCACCATTAATCAGAATCAGGTGTGTGCCACCTAAATGTCAGGTCTGCCTTCAAGACTCTGATGAAGCAGCACCATCATCTGTCACCTGGGTTATTGTAATACCTCATCAGATATCTCTGCTTCTCTTCTTACATCTCTCCATCCTCACCCCATAGTTTGCTCTAAACATGGTTGTCATTTTCCAATGGAAATGATCCTTTAAAAATGTAAGTCAGATCATATCACCACGCAGAGAATCAAAGCTGCAATGGTTCTTCAGTTCACTCAGAGTAAGATCTAAGGTCCTTGCAATGGTTCACAAGTCCTGCAAGTTCTGAGTCTTCCACTCCTGCTCCTTACCTCTCTGATTTTTCTCTCCTTCCTTCATTGTGCTCCAGCCACACTGGTCTTGTTCTTTCTCAAAAATCCTACCTTAGAGATTTTGTTCTAGCTGTTATTTCTTCTCAAAATGCTTGTCCTAAAAGAACAGACTTGCCTAACTACTTCACCTTTTCCAAGTCTTTGCTCAAATACTTCTCAATGAAATCTAAACTATTAATCTGCAACCTGCTCCCTAATGTTACCCTACACTCTCACTCTCCCTTTTACTCTATCACCTTCTGTAATAGTCAGGAATCCCCCAGAGAAGCAGAACCAGAAGGATATATATATATATATATGGTTATATATATATATATATGAATATATATATATGGATATATATACACAGAAGGATGTGTGTGTGTGTGTGTGTGTGTGTGTACGTGTGTGTGTATATATATATATCCTTGCAAGGAACTGGCTTATGCAACTGTGGGGGCTGGCTAGGCAAACCAAGATCTGTAGGGCAGGCTGTCAGAAAAAACAGACTGAATTCCCAAGCACAAGCTAAGGCTTCAGTCCATAGGCAGAATTATTTGTTTTTTTAGGGAAACCGCAGTTCTACTTGTAAGGTCTTTCACCTAATTGGATCTGTTCTAATCCGGCCCATCTGGATTTCTAGGATGATGGTCACAGCAACACCTACACTGGTGTTTGATTGAATAACTAAGGACTATAGCCTGGCCAATTGGCACATAAAATTGGCCATCACATCTTCTAATATACTATATAATTTTCTAATTTCTTATGTCTATCATCTCTCTCCTTCACTAAAATATAAGTTCCATGAGCATTGGGGATGTTTTTGTTTGCTGATATATTTCACAGTAAATATTCAATAGATGTTTGTTGAATTAAATAGAAACATCACATCCCCAGGAAGTCTTTTGACTACCCGCTGTCCTCAAAGCAGACACCTACCTACCCTAAATTAGGCGCCAATCTTCTTCTTTCTACCTCCTGGTTAGCTAAATCCATCCACTTTAATTAGACTGATTTAACCTCATTCCAAGAGATTAAGTAAAGCACCAGGAATAACTAAGCATCTTACGGTTTTATTTATTTAACTTACCTCTTTGCTCCCATTAGCCTCCTATTTTGCATCTATTCCTTTAGCTTTCTTCTACTTCTTTCTTCTATTCGAATCATTAGGAAAAATAAAAAGGAGGATGTATTATGATGAAATTTATAAAAATCAGCCTTACACTAAAGGCAGTGTTGACTTGTTTGATATCTCCACCTGCAAAAATTTAGCAGCATGCCTCCATTTATTTTACCAGCATTTATTAAGCACCAAATATGTCAGACATTGTATAAAGTACTGAGACCATGGAAATAAAAATCAATGTCAATGCTTATAATCTTTAGTAATTATTAACTGTCATATATTATCGATCATACAATTAATCCTATCAATTATTTCTTATTTCTCATTAATTAAGCCTTTATTAATTATTAGTTCATTATTGGTATACACAGTGTTTGATATTTAAATCGGCTGTTCACACTGAAAAATTAGGCCGGGTGAGGTGGCTCATGCCTATAATCCCAGCACTTTGGGAGGCCAAGGCAGGTGGATCACCTAAGGTCAGGAGTTCGAGACCAGCCTGGCCAACATGGTGAAACCCCGTCTCTACTAAAAACACAAAAATTAGCCAGGCATGGTTGTGGGTGTCTGTAATCCCAGCTACTTGGGAGGTTGAGGCAGGAGAATCGCTTGAACCCGGGAGGCAGATGTTGCAGTGAGCTGAAATTGCACCATTGCACTCCAACCTGGGTGACAAGAGGGAAACTTCATCTAAAAAAAATGGAAATATTAGAATATTTTACATAGAAAACAGAATTTCTAGCTTCCCTTGAAATATCAAAAGATGTAACAAAATGACCTGCATTTTTACATAGAATAAGCAGCTCAGATTTGAGACACGGGCTCTCCATTTCTAATTCACCATATTCACTACTTCTCTGCATTGCTTCTCAACATTAAGGTCAGGTATCAGTTGCTATTTATCACCTTACAGCTAGCCTGATTAGTTATTTAGCTACCCTCCCGGCCTCCTGCATGGATTTCATTTGTGTATCCCTAGTCTAGTGCGTTGTATATGAGGATACATTACTAAAACACTTTTTAACTCTGCAAAATAATTCTGCTTCTGTGACATAATTTGGTGTTCACAGTAAATCTAAGATGTAGGTAGGCCAAGTATTATTGGCTCCATTTTTTTACACAACGTAATGAAAAATTGAAGTGGTTAATTTATGGATTTGGGGTCTAGTAGTGGTTCTAGAATTTACATGTCCCCGTTAGCTACCTTAAGTCTAAAGAGTATTGCAGAGGGATCTCACCGCCTTCCTCACTTTCCCCAGTGCGAGATTTTAGACTGAAGTAGGTCAACGACTGGGAGGGGCAGAAAAACGAACACAAAGTTAAATTTGGAATTTTAACTATTACTTAAGACTGAGTTGTGGCATTTTAGGACTAAGTGGCTGGGGGACTTTTATTATCTGAGAGTCATGGGTCTGTTCGATATTTCATCTTAGGATAGAAAAAGATCACACCAATGAATACATGTGTAAAGGGACAATGGAAGCAAAAATCGAATTTTTCTATGCAATCAAAATGTTTCATATTTATTCAGCTTACCAGTTACAGAGATGCACACACACCACACAGATACTTTTTTTTCTTTTACATACACGGACTCATACTATCTACAGTGTTTTGTTGTTGTTGTCGTTGTTGAGACAGGGTCTCACTCTGCCATCCAGAATGGAGTGCAGTGGCGTGATCACGAGTCATTGCAGCCTGGATCTCCTTGGACTCAGGTGATCCTCCCACATCAGCCTCCTGAGTAGGTGGGACTACAGATGCATGCTACCATACCTGGCTAATATTTGTATTTTTTATAGAGACAGGGTTTCATCATGTTGCCCAGGCTGGTAATATTTTCTAACTTGCTTTTTCCTTTTAACAATATGTCGTCTTTTATGACATTAAGTTTTCTTATACTGTATCAATTTTAATGGTCTCATAGTAGTCTACTATATGGTGGTTTTATAATAATATTTATCCAGTAACCTGTGGGCCAGTTTGGTTTTCCAATGTATTATTATATAAATAAGTTGCAGTAAATATTCTTGTAGCTGACTCATGTGCATGTATGAATACTTCTTTTTTTTTTTTTTGAGACCGAGTCTCACTCTATTGCCCAGGCTAGCATTCAGTGGGACCATCTCAGCTCACTGGAACCTTTGCCTCTGTTTAAAGTGATTCTCCTGCCTCCGCCTCCCAAGCAGCTGCGATTACAGGTGTCTGCCACTACGCCTGGCTAATTTTTGTATTTTTAGTAGAGACTGGGTTTCACCATGTTGGCCAGCTGGTCTTGAACTCCTGGCCTCAAGTGATCCACCTGCCTCAGCCTCCCAAAGCGCTGGGATTACAGGCCTCAGTTACCACACCTGGCCATATGGTTACGTCTTTAGGATAAATTCCTAGAAGTGGAATTGCTGTATCACAGGATACACGTATTTTTAAAATTTTGATGCACGTGTAATGACTCCTTAATCAATGTCCTTCCTTCCCAAATCTCCCAACTCCTAACTAGGTCTAACTACTTCAGCCAGATAAATCTCACTAAATATCATACTTGAATATTGTATTCCCTTGTTAAAAAGTCTCAGTGGTTTCTAGCTTATTAGATAAATTTAAAAACTTTGGGGGTGTGGGGGGGTGCCCTGAGAAAATATCTCATCTTGACTTCTTTAATCTCACTTACCGCTCTTCAATTCCAGTTGGAGCTGACCTGTACTTTTCGCCAGGTCCAACATTTCTATTTTTTTTTCCCCTACATGAGGAAGCTGCTCCCTTTTCTTCTCTGCTAATTTAAATCCTATATGTCCCCTGAAGTCCAGATCAAATTATACCTCTTCCAGAAAGTGTTACTGGAATAATCCCACCCCCAAATTATCATTGCACCCATAACTCATATTCCTTGATAACTTTAGTACATATAGCCTAAAATTTCCTCGGGGTGAGCAAGCTGTTTCTGGGCAGGTTATATTTTGAATCTGCCTCCACAGCAAACACAGTGCTAAGTTCTGAATCTTGAAAAGGACTGTAAAAGTGTACAATGAGTTACTGGAGAAAGTTCTTGAATATTCCCTGAATGCCTTTAAAATTGGTTATACTCCCATTTGAAATTAGGTAAATGGACTAAATGAGTTTTCAAAGAGGCTTCAGCCATATTTTTCTAAGAGTATAATTATAATTAGTTATTGATGAGGTATGAATCATTTTCAGCTGGCCCTGTGAAAGACCCCTCCACTTACTCACAAAAATTATTTGGTATGGAATAAGGTATGAGAAAAAAAATCTCTCAAAGATAATTTAATCACCACAATTATCAAAGTAGTTGGTGGTGGTCACATGATGGATTTTGAAAACCACGTAAGTGAGGTTCCATTGTATAAAGATATTTTTATTCACAGCTTATGATACAAAACTGAACCAATGAATTTTCAAATTATCCTAGATACTGAACATTAAGAAAAACTTTGATTCATTTAAAAATACATAAATTATTTTCATTTCACCCCCCCCAAAGTATGGTGCTTCACTGTTCCAAAAATACTACACATTCAAATAAACTGTAATTATGAACATATATAGCTTCTCACAGTTAGAACTTTAAAAATGAATTGTGTTAAATAAAATGCATGTTGCTGCAATATTTAAATATGCTTTAAAGTAAATCATTATTATAAGTAGGCATGTAATTACTATGGCTTTAGGAAGGTTTAACTGGGAACTAAAATACAAAAGAATAAAATTTCTGCAGCTTTTGACCAAAATACAATGAAAAATCATAGACAGAAAAAGTAAAATTTGGAACAAAAGATATGAAAAATAGAGAATATAGAAATATTAAGAACTTCAGGCATTGTAAAATCCAATTTAAAAAAAAAACTAATCTTTACTGGAGGAATAGTGGCTTTGAATCTATCTCCCTAAGGATTAGAGCAAAAATAAGATTTCCAAAAGAGTGGGTGTGTTTTGGTCAGAATGGAGGAGGAAGTTGTCTGTGGTACTAAGATGCAATGTAGTACTCACCTGGCACTAGGTACTATTTAACCTAATGCATTAGTCAACCTTCTCATATTCAAGTTTTCCCCTGAAATTTGTATTATTTTAACTCCTAGATGTACTGGCAACTGGCAGCTGAGCTCTCCCTGCCTGGGTCTCCCACAGCTATAGCAAATTGGCAGTAAGCCTTCCTTAGCAGCTGCTAATGGGCTGAAGGTAACTACAGCATGATTCCACTTACATGAAACAAATACAAACCCACCTATTTCCGTGTGTACCACATATATATTCAACTACACAGAAAAATATTTGAAAAGATACACTTAAAACTGTTAACATATGCTACTTCTGGTGAGAAGATTAAGGGAAAGGTCAATGAGAACTTTCATTTTATGGTTTGAATTTTTACTATAAGAATGTAATCATTTTCTTTCCAGTAAAGCCTTATGGAAGAAAAAATGTAATCATGTATTATTTGCTTTAAATTATTTTAAAAATTAGCAACCAAGAAAGCAGCCCTGGGATGCCAGCTAATACCCAGAGCAATGTGAAGAACAATGTAGTTGACCACAGAAAGTTGCATTACCAGTTTCTTCAGGGGCCAATAACTTTATGAGAGTGAATCTATCTTTATACCAGGTGTCCTTGATCTGGCTAATCTACAGCTTTCTGCTGGACATTTTACTGGGATATCTTGAGGTTACTGCAAACTCTGTAGGCCTAAAACCACACACATCATCATCTATCCCACGTGACTTTCTTATTTTTACCAGCTCTATCATTGTATTTTCAGGCTACTTCATCCTCCTTATCCCCCATACCAAATTAGTCACTGAGTCACGTTTATTCCACCATTGCCATTTGGCTTTTTCATTTGTGCCACACTATGCTACTTCATGCTTTTATCATATCATGCAGACACTTTTTTTCTTTTCTTTTTTTTTTAGATGGAGTCTCATTCTGTTGCTCAGGCTGGAGTGCAGTGGCACCATATCAGCTCACTGCAACCTCTGCCCGCCAGGCTGAAGTGATTCTCATGCAACAGCCTCCTGAGTAGCTAGGATTACAGGTGTGTGCCACCACACCAGGCTAATTTTTGTATTTTTTAGTAGAGACAGGGTTTTGCCATGTTGGCCAGGCTGGTCTTGAACTCCTGGCCTTAAGTGATCCACCCACCTCAGCCTCCCAAATTGCTGAGATTATGGGCCTGAGTCACCACACTTAGCCCGCAGATAAAGTCTTGTAATAGTTTCCCAGATAATCTTCCTGTTTTCAGTCTCTCCCAGCTGTCATTAATTTTGTAAAGCAATGCCAGATTAAAACTCTTACAAGTACAGTTTGTTTATTCTACAACCTGGACAAACACACACACACACACACACACACACACACACGCATGCATGCACATACACGCACGTGCGCGCGCACCCACACACACACACACACGGACTTACCCCTCTAATAACTGTCTACTTACTCCACATAAAGCCTGAAAGGATTTATGGAATCTGATCTTAACATTAACAGCTTGGCTTTATTTCTTAACATTCTATTCTTGGATTATTTGCTTAAAATCCTCCTTTATTATCCACTGAACATATTCTCTTTTCCCACTATGTACTCTTCTCTTTCTTAAGCGCTCAAGTCAGAGTTTATCTTACTTGTGAAGACTCTGTTGTCTGGAATTTTTGTTTAATTAGTTTTATTTATTTATTTTTAAATTTTTTTGAGATAGAGTCTTACTCTGTTGTCCACGCTAGAGTGCAGTGGCAACATCTTGGCTCACTACAACCTCTAACTCCCACGTTCAAGTGATTCTTCTGCCTCAGCCTCCCAAGTAGCTGGGATTACAGGCGCGACCACTATGCCCGGCTGAGTGTTTTTGCATTTTCAGTAGATAACGGAGTTTCACCATGTTGGCCAGGCTAGTCTCGAACTGTTGACTTCAGGTGATCCGTCTGCCTCAGCTTTCCAAAGTGCTGGGATTACAGGCATGAGCCACTGCTTCTGCCCTAGTTTTATTTATTTTTTTAGAGACAGGGTCTGGCTGTATCACCCAGGCTAGAGTACAGTGGCACAATCATAGCTCACTACAGTTTTGAACTCCTGGGCTCAAGCAATCCTCCCACCTCAGCCTCCCAAAGTGCTGGGTAATTAGTTTTATTTAAAATTTGGATTTATTTTTGTGACTGAAGTTTATTACAATTATCTTAAGGGGAGAATCCTTGTCCTAAGTTTCATATTATTCCTAACTGCTCCCCCAGATGGACTCACCTATCACAGTGTAATCATCAAAGAAGACATTCAATAAATTTGTTGACTGGTTGACCGACTGAAATCAAAGAAAATTTCTCCGTACCTTCTTTATTTCTGGGGACCATTATTTATATACTTCCAAAAGTAAAAAAGAATAAATTTGATACATTGATGTAGCCATGTATCTATTAAAATGCACATTGCTTGAATTTTGAGTTGGAATAAATGTTCCTGGAGGTAAACATTTTGGTTGGTGCCAGTTTATTCACTCAACAGTATTTGTTGAATGTATAATATGTTAGGTATTTTGCTAGGCCCTGGGACTGAACAGACTAAAATTCATGACTTCATAGAGCTTACATTCCAAAGAAGAGAACAGACAATACATGAAATAAACAAGTAAGACACAGAGTTGGTCAAATTGTGATAAGCGCCTGGGGAAAAAACAAATCAGAAAAGAAGTTTAGGGAGTGTTGAGGGTGCAGGGGGAGTGCTAGTTGCAATTTAAAATAGGGTGGTCAGTATTTTCCCTATGTGACATAGAAAAAAAGTTGATACGTATATCTAAATATAATACAATCAAGATTGGCTTGAATCAGTTTGCCTCAGAAAATATGACTTGGAATATTTTTCTCATGATTTAATTTTAGTTGGCTTTTAACAAAGACTTCAAAATGGCAGCTCAGGTTCATTTTTAGTTCAATGAAGAATAGTTCTCATACATATGCAGCCTGGATTTAATTCTATTTCTTGGGTTGGATTATTACCAAGATCTTAACAAGGAAAATGAAGAAATATGGATGCCTCAGGAATTGACTAACCACTTATATCCTGCATTAAACATGCTTCTTTGCATCCAGAAGCTGACTAGTACCAGATTAGGAACTAGAAAGGATTTCTTGGCAAAGGACCCTTTCGTGCAAAAATAATTCCAAGACTTGGGCTGAGCTCAAATTTTAGGATTTATGTGGAAATTCAAGACTTATCTTTTTATATTAGCATGTGAACAATTTGAACAAGTAATACAAACTCCCTGAGGTATGGTCTCCAAAGGTCTAGAGTTTAAGAATATTTTTTATCTCTTATACTCTGCATGTTACTTGTCGAAGTAAAGCATTCATTTCACAGCGTTATTCAGTAACACCTTTATTAATGAAAGACACATTTAAATATCACAACTCGTAAATAATTTTGTAATTAATATAGATGACATTGGAACGCATTCTAGGAAGGAGAATAGGGGTAGGGTATTAAGATATTATTTAGCTCAAATAATACCAGTATGAGGTAACTCCTTGTCTAAAAGCCATTTGTTTTAAAGTATAGTTCACTAATCATTCTGTTGGCTGATGTCTGATCATTTCTAAGTTTTGATTAGGGATGGAGAGAGGACACTGGAAACCTGTAGATGGTGTCAAAGGTGAGAGATGTATTGACGCATGAAAAAAGAGAAGAGAATGGGAAAAATGAGAATGCCAAAGCAAACTTATTTCACAGTTTTGCTTAGGGCCTGTGCTATTAACAGTCAGCTGTAATGGACAGGCAGAAGCTGTGGGGAAAAGTTTTTGTGTATGTGCAGATGCACAATTTCAGATGAATGACAATAACCTAATAATGCTTCGCATAATTTATCAAGAATTTTTACTTGCTTTTTCTTCCCCCCAGCACTGCTGACTGTGTAGAAAGATGTTCAGTCCTAGATAATTCTATAATGAGGTATTACATCACCAGACTACATAAATAGATACCATAAAGCTATATACAAGTAAAAATAGATTAAGTAAATTTCCTTTTCTTAAAGCACAGAGAAACTGCTTACCTGATATACATTAGTGTGAAACCTATTTTTGGATACTTCCTGTACCAATTCCAACAGATTTTCAATTAAACTTTGCAGCAAACAATTTGCATTCATTTCTCCAGGAAGCTCAGACACAGGGTAATGGAGAGGTATGCTGTGTTGGAAGTAAAGTTGGTATCTTAAAGACTACAAAAACAAGGAGGCAAGCATTTGAAGAGCAAATTGGATTCATGGAAACAAGGGACTCCATCAATTAAAGATTTTCTATTGATCTGGAGCACAAGACTCACATCACCCCATTTGACACCATAAAGCTTGTAATAAATATCTTACTGTATTGACAAATCCATTTGCTAAACAGCAAAGTATCACAAGAACATTTTGAAATGCTTCTTAATATATTATGCATGCGAAGTTTCTCCTAGTCAAAATTTTAAAAGCAATACCCCTAATTGAAAATTACTAAAGCAACTTAAACTAAGTCTTTAGGATAGAAAAATGACACTTTTTAGAAGGCCTTTATCTTCTTTAGTACCTAAGTTTGAATGAGTGAATCTTTTCATACTTGCCATCTTTGCACTGGAAGGAATTACAAATATAGCATCTAATGGTTTTGTATTCTTCGGTGAAGTTAAGTCTTTTCTTTATAGGAAGAATTCTTAGCTCCCAGATACTTGCCATGAGATGTATTTGTGCCTGCCACGTCATGTCATTAGTTCTATTGCAACATCTGATTTCAGCTCAATCTAAGGAATTTTTGCCACTAGCTACTCTCATGGACTTGTTCATCTGAGTGGTTCCATTTTCTTTACAAGTGATACATTCCAATTACTTATATTAGCTTTAGATTATGGTTACTAATATGGTTAAGAAATTGTTCTATCTCAACAGTATAGCAGGCAGATGGACTTTTGTAAGATCTCATTCCTCTGCCAAGGGTGTGAAGGGCTCAGCTAAAGAATGATGAAAACGTGGGTGGAGGTAATAACCTAAGCAAGGGGAGCTCAACACCGTTACATGTTTAGTCAGACCTTATGTCAGCGGAAATGAAAAAGAGAAGAGCTTGGTGGTCTTAGACAGCTGCTCCTAATGCTTAGTGTCCTTCACTTGAGAAGATGGTGAAACTGAGAGTCAAAGGAAGAAGTATTAAAAAGTTTCTTCCCCACTGTAGTGTTGGATTTGGGCTCAGCCTGTCAAGCATTTTTGTTTACTTTCTCTTGTGAGCGGAGAGACAGGTTAAGGGTGGAGGCTGTAACTGGCTGAGGACCAGTTTTGGTGTGACATTTAACTCCAAGTAAGGCTGAATTGTATGTGGGTAATGTACTCTTTCCCAGTCTACGTGTGAAGCCTACAAATGGGGGTGGTTGTGAAAAAGGAAAGGTTTGGGTTGACATTTCGCATGCTAGATGAGTTGAACCCCTTAAGCAAAAAATGATGATAGACAAAACTAACCCAGAGGAGGATGTGAGAGGGGCTATGGTTTGAAGTGATGTGCCTAGCTGTCAGATGGACACATCTTAATTTTTTAGTATTTATTTGTACACATAACACTATTTTGGGTGGGAAGATACAAAAGCAATAGAAAAAGTCCACCTCCCACCCCCCGCCTCAAAAGAGTTCCTGAAATGGCTGATGAGTCAGCCCTACTCACCGAGCTTGCATGCAGAAGGAAGTCAGGCCAAAGGTTTGGTAAAACCTAAGTTAGTATCTCTTGGCTCTAGGACTTAACCCAGTTCCTAGCAGAGTCAGGTATAACTGATGGCCACAGAAATGTACAGAAATAATAACAGCAACCAACATTTATTAAGTGCTTCCATTATACATTTATGTCCTATGTACTTTACATCAATTATTCCATTTAATTCTGAAAACAACGTTGTAAAGTAGGAAGTTTTATTATGGCTCTGAACAGAACCATCATACAGAAAAGTCTTCATGCTAAAGTGTACTAAGGTTGTTGTTGTTTTTTTTTCCTGGAACCCTTCACTAGGCTGCCAAGACACCTGCCTTGGATCTCCTTCTATTTCCCCGGTTGTTCCTTTACTATCTCCTTTGCTGAGTACTCCTCCTCTTCTTTTTTAATGTTGGAGTGCCCCAGGGCTTACTTCTTGGTCTACTTCTTTTCTTTAGCTACATAATCTAGTTGATCTCAATATCATCTGTACACTAACAACTTCCAAATTTGTATCTACCCCAGATACATATATCTACTTGTCTACACCTATCTTCACATGGATGTTTAACAGACATCTCAAGCTTACCATATCTAAATCAGAGTTTACAAATACAATGTCCACCCCGCCCTCCAATACTTGTTCTTTCTCAATCTCCCTAATCCCAGTAAAGGGCAACTCCATTCTCCCCAGAGCTCAGAACAAAATCCTTAGGATCATCTTTCTTTTTTATACGCGAATCTACCAGCAATCCTATGTACTTTACCTTCTAAACAGATTCAGAACTTGACCACTTCTCTCAGTCACTGGGACTCTAATCCAAGCCATCCCTACTTTTCATCCCAGCCAGGTTAATCTCCTTGCTTGCTCTCTTGCCTCACTATGCATGTTACCCATACAGCAGTCATCTTAAAAAAAACAAAACAAAAAACAACAACAACACACACACACACACACACACAAAAACTTCGTATTATGAACTTCTGTTTATTTATGAATTTTGAGACGGAGTCTCGCTCTGTTGCCCAGGCTGGAGTGCAGTGGCGCGATCTTGGCTCACTGCAACCTCCGCCTCCTGGGTTCAAGTGATTCTCCTGCCTCAGCCTCCCGAGTAGCTGGAATTACAGGCGTCCACCACCATGCCCGGCTAATTTTTTGTATTTTTAGTAGAGACGGGGTTTCTCCATGTTGGTCAGGCTGATCTCGAACTCCCGACCTCAGGTGATCCGCCCGCCTCGGCCTCTCAAAGTGCTGGGATTACAGGCGTGAGCCACCGCGCCCGGCCTCTGTCCGTCTTTTTGTGGGATATTTTCAAACAAATCCCAGAAAAGTCATCCTTTTAATGATCAGATCAAGCTACTAACCACTTTCTAATTGCTTCTCATCTCAGTAAAAGCCAAGTCCTTCATCATGGCCTACAAGGCCTGGGTAATCTGTGATTACTCCACGCCACACCCATTCCCTCCGCTGTCCTCCTGACCTCACTCTGCTTCATTAGAGGGTCTCCCACCCTCGCGACCCCAGCAAGCATCATCTGGAGAGCTTGTTAAAGCGCACGCTGCTGGGCCCCACCCCCAGAGTTTCTGGTTCAGTAGGTCTAAAGTGGAACTGGAAAATTCGCATCTCTAACAAGTTCGCAGGTGCTACTGCTTCCAGCGGGCATACTTGGAGAACCACCAGCTGCATTGTTCTCCTTTCCCTTCCTCAACAAAGCAGGCAGGATCTTGCTTAGCAGTCTCCACGCTGCTCTTCCCTCTGCCCTGGGCATTCTTTGCATTACTCAAAGTCCCTGTTATTCCATCTCTGTTTAACTCATGCCTTTTGGGAGGCCTTCCCTGATCACTCCTTATAAAATCTCTTTACCTCTCCTCATTATCATTTATGTTCTTCATGGTAAGCATCACTTTCTGTTTCTGTCATCCCGTCTAGATGGACAGCTCCACAAGCACAGAGACTTGCTGTTTTGCTGTCACGTCCCCAGCACTAAAACCTTGCCTAGCAGATACTCACTTCACTTGTCCAAGGAATGGATAGCATACTGAGGAGGGACAGCTTCTTGCTTGGGACACTGGACAGGCAAATCATTTCTTCTTGACTCAGTTCCACCATTTGTAAGGGCACTGGTTGGTTATGCCTACCCTTCCCATCTCCCTGGGTATAGGCTCAAATGAAAAGAATAACGTGTACACGCCCGCGAAGCAGAGCAGTAAGTGGATACCGGACATTATCCGAACGCCGCGCGTTCGGCCGCCCTTTTTCTGCACGGAGAACCCCCTCCACTCCCATTTTCCAGCGCCCCCGTCCCGGAGATCCACAGACCCGCTGTGGGCGGCCGCCGCCCGCGTCCCGGCCTGCGGGCCAGGGTCTGGGCACGCCCGCCCCGCTCCCGGCTGGCGCCCGCCCGCCTCCAGAAGCAGCAGAAACAGCAGCAGCAGCGGTAGCAGCAGCAGGAGGAAGGGGAGGCGCCGAGGGAGGGCTCCTCGGCAGCCGCGGGAGGCCGCATCGCAGTCCCGTCACAGCGTCGGCGCCGGCCGGGGCCAAACCCGGAAGTGGCTGAGCCCGCGCGCCCGCCGGTCCCGCCGCCGCCGCCCAGCACTCGGGCGAGCGCGGGAGCCGCGCAGTAGACGGAGCGCGCCTGGCCGAGCCGGCCATGGCCGCGGGGGCCGCCGCCGCAGGTGGTGGCGCGCGGTGAGGAGAGCGCGGCGCCCCCTCCGGGGCGGATGGAACGCGGCTCGGCGGGCGGGCAGTGCCGGCGTCCGCGGCTGGAATGGTGCTGGCGGCGGCGGTCGGTGCCTGCGTTCTGAAGCCCGAGAGGAGCCACAATGGAGACGCCGCCGCTGCCTCCCGCGTGAGTGAGCGGGCGGGCTGGCTGCGCCGCTGCGGATAAGCGCGCCGCTGCGGCGCGTGTCGCTGGCCGCGGGCGCAGCTCTGGGGACGGCCGCCTGGAGCCGCCGGGGCCGGCGGGAGGTGGGAGATGCGGGGCGTGACGAGGCGCTGTGCCCGCAGTCCGGAGCGGACGCGGACGGAAACTCAGTCTGGCCAGGCGGTGACTTAAAACGCTGCCCAGGATTTCTGGGGAAGGGTCTTCCCCATCTCGGGCGAATAGAAGATTCGGGGTGGGGCTGTGCATGGGTGACCCTGCCGATCCTGTGTGTACCTTCCTGAAATGCAGGGGCACCTGGTGCCCAGCTTGCCTACCCCTTTATAAGAGATCAAGCTAGGATGCACTGAGTCCGTTGAAAAAAGGAAACTGTAAAGTACCAGTCGCCCGCTGTCTAAATGAATTGATTCTAGGTTGCTTGATTCCCCGAATTTCTAACAAAATTAATATCCGAGGAGCTTTTGCATCACTCTAAATGAGCGGCGGTCGTTCAGGGCATGTGACCTCTTTTACCTGGCACTGCAGAACGTTTTATCCAGAAATCAGAGCATCTTCTGTTTCCTTCGTACCTCGGGCTAATTAGTAGCGTATCGACCTGCCAGGCACAGGTGTCTTTTTTCTTTGGTACCCAAGTACATTCAAGATCACTGGCAACAGAATTACTTTCTAGAAATAATAGCTGAAACATTATGTAGAAGACATTATTGCATTATTCAGAAAAAGGTTTTTTTTTAAAAAAAAATTCTAGTTTTTAGTTTTAAAAACATCTTGGTAAAAGTGAACTGTAAATACCCAGGAGTTTCGAAAATTTCAATTTTGGTTCCCTCTTCTCTTAGGAGGGAACAAGAGTCCTTTGAATCTGACTTTTCAAATCGCAAACAAACCTCATCCTGAAGAATGGTGTACCTTTTCATGAGAGCTTATTCATGGAGGCTTGTCGTTCTCCGGTTAGATTTGGCAAGCTTCACTCCATACCAATTGTACCGCACCAGCCTCTTGTGGTTATTTGGCAGAATTCCAGCCAAAATAAGGATACTTGGCTTGGGTTGAATAATTTTTTGATGTTCAGCCCTTTAAGGAGAGCTAATAGGATTCTGAAACGACAGTTTCTAAAAGTGCGTTTCAGAATTTTTAGCTTGAGTGGAACAGGTCGTGGAAATCTAGGGGGTAGATGATAAGACTCTTGAATTGGCCTTCCTGGGCTGACAGAAGCAGGGGCTTAGTCACCTCTCGATAGCTGTGGCTTTGAGGGCTGTGAGATTTGGTCATGTTCTTCAGCAGGCTGGAGGAAGGCACCTGAATTCGTAGGAAATATGATGGTGGATGGTTTACATCAGCAGCATGAACACACGGGGGTCTGCCCAGGCTCAGAAGCACTTACGGCAGGATATGCTAGCTGTATTTAGACAGCACATGGTATATAATATGTAACATGTAGGTATGTTATCTGTAGTAAACCTGCCTTCCATATAAGTTCCTGCAGTTGCTTTTTACTTTTGGAACAGAGGGAACTAAAGGAAAGAATAAGGGAATCTTAGCATGCAGGTGAAAAGAAGGGGGTGGAAAAGTAGGCTCTGGAGGGAGGGAATAGAGACACAGATGATTTAAATTGAAACAATAAAAAATGAAATTGATGTATGCATTCAAACATTGATAAACTGACTGTAGGGTAGATCAGCTAATCATAATTTTGATGACCAGCACCATTTTTTGGCATTGAGATTCCATCAATAGTGCTGAAACAGTGAGAGGCTGAGATATAGTGGGAAACCTGGAATGCCAGCCGGGATGAAAGAATTGTTAAAACTTCTTTCAATCATGGGTAGCTAAAGTTGGTGAGACTTTTTCTTTGTTTCTATCTATTTAATTATAAATACAAGTAGGTTTTTATTTTCATTTGGTTCTATCCAGCATTAAACCTAATTCAAGAACTCATTATGGTGTTATTTGCCATTCTTTGGATCAGAAATAGTTTTTTTCCTTGCCACCCCTTGGCCTGTTTGCCTCCACTCCCATTAACATCCTTCCACCATGGATCCCGTGTGCTGGATTTGAGACTTGCAGGCAGTGTCTTTAGGAAGGAACTTGACCCGGCCTCACTGCCAGAGCTGGGCTAGGACAGAGGCCAGTGGAAACTATTAGGAAGACTCAGCTTTTCATAAAGTTAGATTTTTAGCCTGAGCTTTAAGGCAAAGAAAGATGTTTGACCTGGACTTAAAGTGCCTTGGATGGTGTGATTGGAAGCATGGCCCCAGATTCTCTTTGTGTAAGTGTCTGTTTATTAATGCGTTCAATCTGCAAATGTTTGAATGCCTGTCTCTGCCTGGCACTGTGCGTGGTGCTTTTGCTTGTGTTTCTCTTAACATCCAGTTTTACGTTGTTCTCAGATCGCACCTTGTTCTCCATTGTTCCGTTGGCACATTGTCTTGGAGGGATGTCAGGCATCTGTACCCACCATTCCTGTTTCCTTCAGGATGGACTCCTTGAAATTAGCTTTTGATCTCTTGTACTTTTTCTCCTTCCTTGCCTCCAACTTCTCATCCTTTAAATTCTCATATAATTAAAAATTGTTGGACTGTATATTTCTGCTTATTGTTTTTTGCATACTTGAGTATATGTGGCGTTTAGATTCTGTTTCATTTTGGGGTCTGGGTGATATTGAGATTGTGTTACATTTGCTTCTGATCAAACCTGAAAAGTGTGTAACTAAAAAATTAAATGTAGATTAGTAAAGGAATTTCAGGTAGTAAATTGAGAGATGCACTTTAGATGTAGATTAGTAAAAGAATTTCAGATGGTAAACTGAGATGTGCAAAAGGAAATGTAAATTGACCAGCCCTGACCTTAGGAATGTATTTTACAGTCTGGCTTTATAGTTATTTGCGTAAAGGATTTTCATAATAAGTTGAAGGAAGACTGTGAGGTATAGGCCTGAGTGCATCCCTCTGATCTTCTCTTACTGATCAGTTTTCTTGGCATTTGTTATTTTACTGGCTCTGTTTTCACAAGTCGGCTTACTCTCTATAAGCCTTGATGTTTTTGCTTTTCCTTCACAAAACTAAGCAAACATCCCTCAGATAGAACTATATCTTTTTTCAGTCGATGGTTCCACATTACTAGAGACTTGTCATCAGAGGTGTTCACGCATAGGCAGATAAACAACTTGTTGACCATATTCTAAGGCATTTAGGCAGCAGAAGATTGGTTGGATTAGAGCAGACGTTCTCACATTTTTGAATTTCACTGACCTGTAAAATTTAAAAAAGAAAAAAACAATGAAGTCTAACAATTCCTAAGTTTTTTGTTTTGCTAAGTAAAAGAATTATTTATAAAACAATGATCAACTATCACCATCTTTTTATGAAAGAAAAAAACATTTTAATATCCTTCCTCAAATATAAGGAAGGATATAATCTGACTAAAGGATTGTCTTTAAATTTAAAACATTTAGCCTTATGAAAACTTATTACCTTGTCCTCATTTTGACATGGATCAGTAAAAAGTTCATTGAAGCCTGACATTTGCAGTCCACTGGACCAGATGACCTTTAATGTTCTTTCTAAGATTCAGTTGCTATGAATTTGGAACCTTGCTATGGGTTACCCAGTATTCATTTGTTTATTATAGTGCATTGGAGTGTATTCTTATTTTTGTTTAATTAAATGTACATTGGGCATCTATCATTTCATAGGTGAATCTCCCCAGTGATAGGCAAAGATGTTTAAAATATTTAGGAGTAATAATGGCCCACAAACAAGGTAATGGTGAAAGAAGACATGTGGATCAATGTGTGTTGAAGGAAGTGTTACATATAGGGACAACTTTGAGGTGCATTTGGGAACTTAAGAAGTGAATTCTGGAAATAGGTAGCATTTATGTGGTAGTTTAAAAAATTTCTGATGCTGGAAAATCACTCCACCTACTCCCCACAGAATGCCCCAAACCTTTTTTCTGATGTACATGGTAGGCATTCAGTAAATATTAGTAAATGTGCTTTTCCAAAGGTGACTGTAAGTTTATTCATCTATGGCTGTTACGAATTTACATTAGTAGTGCTTATGAAGACCATTGAACATCTTTCTTAAGATCAGGCAGAAAGTTTTTTCAAGGTGATCCAGAGGAGGAAATTCACTTTAAGTTGCATTTCTGTAGTGTTCTACCAAATCCAAATGCATTTACTCTTTATGATGAGGCAGTCTGAGTTTTTAATTTACATTTATTGAGTGCCTCCTATGGCCAGATTTTGGGGATATCTCAGAAAACAAAGTTCCTTTTCCTATGATTGAAACTAATAGCAAACAAATATGTAATATTGTTAGTAGTAAGTACAGTAAATACAAATGAAGCAGGATAAAAGGTAGAGAATAATAAGAATAATAGTTCAGATAGGGTCAGGGTGTCTTTGGCGAGGTGATATTTTAGCACAATCCAGAGGGGGAAGAGCATTCCAGGTAGAGAGAATAGCAAGCGCAAACGCATTCCTGAATTCTTCCCCTGAGATAATTGCTGCAGTGAGGGGGTCAGTATACTTTTTGTGTGTTATGCACTGTACTTTCTTACATTTCGGACTGTTGGCATTTGCCAAAATATTCCTTTGAGCAGTTCCATTCTCTGATTTTACCTTGAAAAACAAGCCCCTGCTTTTTATGATAGCTCTTTTTCTTGTTTTCCTTCTCTGGTTTTTAGGTTGCTAAATGTGATTTGCGTACTTTATTACTTAATCTCACTTACTCTTGTCAACAACCTTATAGTGGTAGGTGTCTTATGTATCAGCTGAAGAAGTAGAGTTTAAGTTACTTTCTCAAGCTTATCAAGTATTAGAAAAACGGGGATTCTAATCTCTCTGTTGAATCACTTTTTTCTGTCTTGCATGGCTTCTCTTTTATCACTGTTTGTGGGCAGTATTTCCTCATAGAAGTAGGCCTTGGCCACTTCTTTTCAATCGACTGTTAATCTCTGAGTTCTAGCTCCATCTATATCTTAAGTCTGGGCTCTAGGTCTGTGCTTTGGTGCGGAATTTTGAACTTCTCACATCTCTACTCTTAGCTCATACCTCTAAACCCAGCATATCCAAAACTGATGTTCGGTCAGAAACTGACTTCATTTTATAACATTTTCACTTATTTAATGGGGTAACCATTCTTCTGGTCCCTGATAACCAAAACATTGGAATAGTCTTTGATTTCTCTCTCTTTCTTTATCCTCCATATCTTATTAGTCCCCAGGAACTGTAGTCTTGATTTCAAGTGTCCATTCTGGTTGCTACTATTCTGATGAATGGATTTCATCACTTGATACCTGAAGTTTTTCACTGGTCTCCTATTGAGCTGTATGTATTCTGTCCTCATCCTTCAGTCCCCATACTGTTTTGACCCTCCAACATCTTAGAGCCATGTGAAGCGACTTGACTTATCAACACCAGAGACTCAGGCAATCATAGCCCTCCATCATTTTATCTTATCCTATATATGCAAGATCATCATGTGCTTTTAAAACTCTCCCTAGTCCACAAGCCAGGATCCTCCAGCCTTTTCCTATGCTTCTCTTCTTCCCTCCGCTGTTATAATAACTTGAAGTTCCTCCAAGGCCCCATTGGAGCCCCATCTCTTTCACAAAGTCTTTGCTCTTTACTCCAACTCATTCCAGCTCATCGTTGCATTCCTATAGTGTTTGTCGCTGCACCTGTGTACTGACTTGTGCCATTCTTTGGTGGTTTCCCATGTACCTTCCGATTTAGATGGTAAATGGAGGAAGATCTCAATTCAACCTTCCTAATGTTTCTTACCCTTCTTAGTACAAGGCATGCAGTGGGCATCTAGGCAGCACTTAAACAAATACTTAATTTATTAGCTTTGGTCATTGTGAATATTGCTATTAACTTTGAATTGAATGTTGTAATTAAAAATGAAGGCCAATAAGATCCATAAAAATATATCTGCATATTCAGCTTAGCTCCTGAACTCAACTCAACAGTTTTCTTCTAAACTTTGCTTACATTCATATAGTGCCTATACAGCTCCCTGAGATAAGTAGGTGAGGTATTATTATCTTTGACTTTCTTTTTTTTTTTGAGACGGAGTCTGGCTCTGTCGCCCAGGCTGGAGTGCAGTGGCTGGATCTCAGCATTCTTCAAACTCCGCCTCCCGGGTTTACACCATTCTCCTGCCTCAGCCTCCTGAGTAGCTGGGACTACAAGCGCCCGCCACATCTCTATTTTTTAGTAGAGACAGGGTTTCACCGTGTTAGCCAGGATGGTCTGGATCTACTGACCTCGTGATCTGCCTGTCTCGGCCTCCCAAAGTGCTGGGATTACAGGCTTGAGCCACAGCGCCCGGCCGACTTTCATATTACATTTCACATCAGACATATTTGTGAAATAAATTTTATAAGTAGTCTGAAGCCCACAGAGGCTAAGTGACTAATCCAGGGTCTCTTGGTTAGTATTTGGCATAGACAGAACCACAATTTAGGGCTTCTTTCTGATTCTGGTCCTCATCTAGTACCTTTTCATTCAAGTGCTAGAAAATGTATCCCAGTCAACTGAATTGCCGAGTCATATTGCCGCCCCCTGCCAACCAAGTGATGGCAATACTAGGAAGGGGGCAAAAGAAAAGTCAGAAATATAAGTGATAAAAGAAATGGACATGTTTGAAATGAATCATCGACCCCCTTTTCCCTATTGTAGCCCCTCACAAATATCCCACTCTGACAATGCTTTGTTAGTTGTTTATAAAATATTCCTTAGGAGATTGATCTTGCATAAGACATGATTTTACCCTGGTCCTTTTCCTGGTAATAGTCACTGTCAGGGACAAAAAGTGCCTGATTGTGTTCTGTTTGTCATGTAGGTGGGAGGGAAAGAGGGAGAGAAAGCTGAGTAGAACTGAAGCAGAGCTTTTTACAGCTCTATTGTTCTACTATCAGAGAGCAATTATACTCCAACTTCCATCAGCCTCTCCACCTCAGACGTCCCAACCTCCTCCTCCTGCCAAAGCTTCCCTACACACTTAACATACAGACGCACAAGGGAGAAAACGGATGCTCTTTAATACCTCCCTCTGCCCTTCAGTGAGTTCAGGGCTCTGCTTTTTAACTGCTAATATATTTTAGTAAATTTGGCAATTCAAGCTTTTCTAGATGTTTCCTTTTCAGCTCTGGAAAATCAGAAAAATAATTTTTAACTATATATATTTAAAGTATTCAGTGGCATTATGATATTGTCTGAAAGGCATCCTATGACTTGATGCAAGATCAGATTTTTTTTTTCCCTCAGAGAAGTGAGTAATAAAAAGAAAAAAGAAATCAAAGTTTTTATCTCACAAGATACCTCATATTCACTTCTAAGGGTCTACATACTGAAGACCTAATCCAAGTTCTTACATGTCTATAAGGCAAATGTTAACATTTTTAAAAAGCTGTATTTGTTTGGCAGTATGTTTGTAGATTAGTCTGCTGTTTCCATACCTAATAAAAGTTTAAATTCCAGACATATGAAGAAAATTTGCAGTGTGTCTCTTTGCCTTAGCTAACTGCAAAAATTGAAATCACAACCCTACCGTAGACCCAAATGTGTTTCCAGTTGAGAAAGTCCTCTACCTTCACAGCCTCATAATATAGTGGCTATTTGTTTGAAGGATGTGAGAGTATTTTGTTGAGAAACTGTAGAATGACATGACAAATTTTAGTTAAAATATTAGTTATGGTTGACGCTCTACTTCTGATATCCCGGATTTGTGTATGAGAGCAATGCTAGTAAGATGCCTGCTTCTGAATGCAAGTTTAGTTGGGAAGACAGCAGAGAAATAGAAGAAATATTATAAAGTAATGGAGAAATGTCAAAACAGTATGGTATGGATGTTGACTTTGAAAACAACAGCTGCTGACGTGAACTTGGCAGAAATTTGTGAGTAATTGCAAGCAGGAGAGTCTTGCAGCTTTTGAGGTGAACAGGCAGAGGGGGAGAACACTGATGGTGACCACCCAAGGGCCAAGTATTTATGTCCTAAATGTCAAAATGTCTCAGATATCCTGTTAAACTTCGCAGCTGCATTATTCACATGAATAGTTGCATTTTTTTTTCTAAAAATGCAACATATTTTCTAAAGCATTTGTTTTTAATCTGGGATGATTCTGAGGTGGGAGGTAAGTTGGTGGCAGGACATATTACATGACTTGTGTTGTTATGATTATTTTTAAAAATCACGCATTGCTGGCTTTACCCTATACCCCTGGAGATGCCATCATGTACGTATAGCTAATTCTAAAAAGGACTTGTGTGACTTTTCATGTGAGAAGGGGTGGTTATTTGTGGCTTGAAAAAATTGCTTGGGTAATTCTGATCTTTCTCTTTCACTCTGCTAAAAACCATTGTTCCAAAGCCAATAATACATATCTAAAGAAGTTTTACTTCATTTATGTGGTGTTCTCAGACTTGTTACAGTAGGTTTAAACCTTTGCCTGGTTTGGAAATCTTGACTATTTGAGGGAGACAGCCCTGTTAGAGTCTTTATTTTCTTCCTCTCTGAGAATTCAGTTATCATCAATAGTGTATTCTTAGGCAGAGTCAGAAAGTCATCTCATCTGAGAAGCCACCCGTGTCCACAGCTGGGAATTTGCAGAAGTCAGTCACTGAAGGAAGGCTTTAGGATATCTATGAAAAAACTTAGCAAGCAGTACACTGGGATCCAAACCCTGGGAAACCTCAACTATTTTAGAGTATGTGTTGATAACAATAGGCTATTGGATAATTGCCAGACTACTTGAGGAGTCTCAGAGTTGGGGAAAGAGTTAAAGGTGAAAGGAACTTGGAAAAATATCTTCAGGTATTTTAAGGAAGACGGTTCTCAGAATGAGCAGCTTTTCTGGAAAAGGCTAGCACTTTGCTTCAGAAGCAGGGCAAAGGTGTAATTCTTGATTTAATGTGGTACAACCTAAAGGGTAAACCTTTCCCTCTCACTTAAGTGGTTGTTCCTAGTATATATATATTTCTCACGTCTGTAGTTTTAGACATTATGCTTCATTTTCTGTTCTTCTGAATGAGAAGCCATCTAACATAAAGCCACACAGGGAATGGAAATTTATGGAAAGGGCATTAGTTTTGAAAATGGACGTTTGCAGAAAGGGGTGATATATTTGTAAGTGACTCTCAGTACAGAGAACACTTAACAAAATTCAGTGTTTTTTCTTACTTATTCCTTTAAGTCTTTGAATAAAGTCTTCTTTGCAGAGTTTCTGTAGTACATCAGAAACAGGAGGAGCTGAAAACAGGTTAAGAAAGCACCAATATGGGCATTGATTGTTGTATGGCGGCTGTCTTAAAGTGAATTCTCCAATGCAGGGAATTTTAATTCCTAAGTTGTTAAGCACGTATACACACTCGTGACTCTTAAATAATGACATTCTTTCTGGAGCAGAGTTTGCTTTTGCTTCTGCTTTCAAACACTGAAAATTCTTTTATGATAGTGTTGCTAATTCTCAGTATAACATACTCCCTTTGTTGCACCTTCTAAATTATTAAACTAGAAGTAGATATAGAGTGAATATTGCCTTGCTGTCGTATATGGACATTCAGTGTTACATGGTTAGAAAGTTTACATGGGTTGCATATATCTATGCAGTTTCCCCTTTCCCTGGTTTCCTATAATTTCCTTTATAGGTAGA
Organism: Macaca thibetana thibetana; assembly: GCF_024542745.1. Taxonomy (NCBI): domain Eukaryota; kingdom Metazoa; phylum Chordata; class Mammalia; order Primates; family Cercopithecidae; genus Macaca; species Macaca thibetana. Next base: position 24,664,027 of record NC_065582.1, on the reverse strand, counting down.
ATGAGAATATCTGTGTTATACTATAAAGTGTTTCCCCAGTCCTCTCCCTCCAGACGTGAATGTTCTGCCATCTTTTTGGGTTCTAGACTTACCAGTGCTTTTCCTTTCTTAGACTGGGTGTAACTAATTCCCTACACACACATCTTCAAGAGGCCGTAGGGAGTAGAGCGGAACCTCCTTATTCTCCCACTTCAGCTGTGGGCTTTCCCTGTGGAGGTAGAGCCTTGCGTTAATTCATTTGTTAGGCCTCTTAAAAAGTGTCAAGTGGTGAGGAAGTAGAACTGACGGGCACCTGTAGTAGGCAAGCCCTCAGAGAGGCAGGTGCTTCAATTAGTGCTGATCCTGGAGCCTGGGGTTTGGTTAATTTTAGAGATTATCTTAATGTTGAGTACTTGTTTCATGGCTTAATGTACCATCCATGTAACCAGTGATTCCCACATTTCTGCCTCCAGCTAAACTTTTTTCTCCAACTCTAGACTCCAATATTTATCTGATGATTTGATGCCTTCACTTGGATGTCTGATATTTTAAAACCAGTTTGTATAAAAACAGCTCTTGATCTTCCTATCTCAAACAGTTTCTACCTGCAGCCTTTCCCAACTTAATGAACAGAAACTCAGTCCTTTCTCTTGTTCAGGCCAAAAGACCTGAAGTCATTCTGACTTTCTTCGACATGTCATAGGGTTGTTTAAACAGATCTTGTTGGTTGTATCTTCAAAATATCCAGAACTCAGCCAGTTTTCATCACTTCCACTGCTACTATCCTCCCTAAGCCACTGTCATCTCTTACTGAATTACTGTAATATCCTGCTAAATAGTTGCCCCCTTTTAATCTTTGACCTTTGTTAACTGTTCTCAACCAGCAGCCAAAGTGGTCTTTGGAAAACATAAGTCGGATTGTGTCACTCTTTTGCAGTGTCTCCTCATTTCACTCAAAGGGAAAGGCCTTAGGATATCCTAAAAGGCCCTTTCTGCACTCCCCTCTCCTGCTCAGCCCCAGCCTTTTGCTCAAGCTGCATGGGTCACAGTTCCTGGAACATACCAGGTACATACTGGCTTTTGCTGTAGTTACTACTTCCATCTGGACGTTTCCACCCCCCTAGTCTTTTGTTCAAATCTCAGTTCTCAACTAGGCCTTCCCTGAGCACCCTGTTTACTGCAGATTACACCCCTCCACCATCCCCACATTTCTCACTCTCTTCACCCTGCCCTGCTTTTTCTATTTCCTTAACACCATTTGCTAACATGCCAGTTGCTTCCCTGACTTGTGTTGTCTTCCGCTTCCCCCCACCAGACTCCAAGCTCTGTGAGGACAGGGATCTTTGTTTTATTCACTGATGTATTCCAAGTGCCTTAAGAATAGTGATTGGTACATGGTTGGCACTAAAAAAAAATTGCTGAATGAATTAATGAACGATAATGTTTAAAAATGAATCATCCTTTTAGAAATGGGTCAGGAAAGGAAGAGAAGTGCAGCAATTAATAATGATGTTTGCTTGTTCCTTGATATATATACAAGTATGATATTTTTAGACTTCATTTTTAAGCCTGATTAAAAAATTGGTGCCCTGATTTTTTATGTAATAGCTTTATTGAGGTATAATTTACATACCATAAATCCACCCATTATAATTGTGCAATCTAATGATTTTTAATAAATTTATAAAGTTTTATAACCATCACTTCAAAAAGTTCTCTTGTGTTCATTAATTTGCAGTTAATTCTCTGCCCCCTTCCTCATTGGACCCTGATTTTTTGGGTTAATTTTTGGGTCCTAAGTCTTGAAAGAATAATTCATGTAGCAATGCTAGTATAGCCTTGTGTGCTTAAAAAATGTAAATTTAAATATTCACTGTTCAGGGTAGGAAATGGTATTGAAATATTAGTGAAAAGAATAAGATGGAGAATCAGACTGGCCATACTTTTACCCAGCCCTACCATTTACCATGTTACTCAAACTATTCTCTTCATCTGTTAAATGGGGATAATAATAGTAATTTGCTCAGAGAGTTGTTGTGAGGATTAACTAAATAATGAAAGTAAACTACTCAGCACAGTGGCTGCCATATGGTAAATACTCAATAACTATTAGCTAACATGATTAATCTTGATTAATCTCTTGTTAGTATAGGTCCAAAATATATGGGGTAAATATATCCTGGCAGGTAGAGAGCAAAATTTAAATCAGATTCTAAGTTTCTGAAGTTTGTGTAAAATATGATCCTGCTCTGTCTTGGTTTGTTAATAACATAGAAGTTTTTTTTTTACAAACTGTAGAAGTTTGTAAAAGCAAGTTAATTTCCAATGGAGAAGATCATTTCTCAACAGTTTTATTTGGAGATATCTGCTAAGCCACTTTTACTGAATATTCTGTGTTGATCTTTGACAGAACTTTGACACCAGGGAAATAATTACCCACTTTTTAACTGAAACCATAATGTCTATCAGAAACTGTTCTCGATTGTCTTAACCTTACATTGGGATATTCTGTCCATGAGACTTCCTCTAAATAAGTAGGGAAAGAGACATTCATTGTATCTCTTGTAGTTTGATAAGCTGAACTAAATGATCTTTAATAAGACCTTTTTCTGTTTTTGTTCTTTTCTTTTATGTACAGATGCACAAAGCAGGGTCATCAGAAACCTCTCGATTCAAAAGATGATAATACCGAAAAACACTGCCCAGTGACAGTGAATCCTTGGCATATGAAGAAAGCTTTCAAAGTCATGAACGAATTAAGAAGGTATCATTATACTAATGTACATGCAACCATTGGTTTCGTCCCTTTATTTTTCAGTTGTTTGTAGTGAGTATATAATCAACCTTCTATTGTTGCTTTGTCTGGTACATGGAACATTAAAAGCTTTTTCTGCAAGTTTTTTTAAAGGAAGAGAGCAAATAATTTATCAGAAGTGTGGATGGTGTGGGGCTTCTCTATTGTGTGGTAACCGCTTAACCATCCTGCTAGTCTGATGCAATTGTTTGGAGGTGAAAAATACACGGGGGATTTCTAAATGCAAAAAAAAAGAAATGCAAATATTTTATTAATACTTTTAAATATATTCCATGTAGAAATGATAATATACTAGATATTTTGAGTTAAAAAGAATATAGTAGGCCAGGTATGATGACTCATGCCTATAATCCCAGCACTTTGAGAGGCCGAGGCAGGAGGATCACTTGAGGCCAGGAGTTTGAGACCAGCCTGGTCAACATAGTGAGACCCTGCCCCTATTTTCTTTTTTAAAAGTTAAAAATAAGAGAGTATATTATTGAAATTAATTTATCTTGTTTCTGTTTACCTTTTTAATGTGATTACTATAAAATTGTGACTTGCATTATATTTATATTGGACAGTGCTGGTCTAGGGCTTCTTTTTTTTTGTCTTTTTTTTTTTTGTGGAGAATGGGGTCTCGCTATATTACCCAGGCAGGTCTCGAACTCCTGGGCTCAAGCTGTCCTCCCGCCTCTGCCTCCCTGAGAGCTGGGATTACAGGCGTGAGCCACCGCGCCCGGCCTGGTCTAGGGCTTCTAACTTACCGTGGCAAAGAATATGGAAATAAACTTTTAGACAGAGAAAAATGTAACCATTTTTTTTGTGGGAGTGGTGGTAGTTTTAGGGGACAGTGATCTGCCTGTTGCTGAGGTACTAAGGATCTCAAGTGTACTAAGGATCACTGCAACTTTTAAGTAGTATTAAAAGTTGATTGAAAAATGAGTAACTTTTTTTTTTTTAATTAAAAGGCTAATGTATGTGTTAAGAGTCTTGGGTTTTATTAGCACTTTATGAAAGATCTGCTTTTTCCCACCATTCCCTTTGTGAAAGTATTCTGCATATATCTATCTGAAATGCTGAAAGCCTAAGAAGGGATTAAACCTTCCCTTAATCTTTCTATGCCTCCTAAAAACTCTCCCTTTTAGGCCCATCATTTGTTTGGTTCTTCTTCAATTAGTGATTCAATAAATATTTATCTGCTAGGTACTGTAGGTACAATGGTGAGCAAGAACAAATATGGTTGCCACCCTCGTGGGCCCATAGGTGACTGCACGAAGCAGGCATTCATCAAAGAAATCACAAAAATAATTTACTGTAATGACAGTATGTGCTGCACAGGAGGGCTGCTGGTGCCAGAAAGGTGGATAACAGTGGTCAGGACAGGCTTTCTTGAGACGACAGGAATAATTATGCTGATATCTAGAAGGAAAAGAAGATAAGGAGATAAAGTCAGGATGGGAGTGAGGAGAGAGAGAACAGTGTTCCAGGCATGGGGAATGCTGTGCCACATCTTAGGGTAGGAAGGAGCCGACCTCATTGGAGGAACTGATAGTGTTGCTGCAGTGCACATGGTGGCGGAATCACACAGGAGAGGCAGCTGAGTTGGTAGGAGGGGCCATTGGACTGAGGTCCTGAAATTTTGGTCTTAATCAAGAGTTGCCTTGAGAGGAAGCCCGTAGAGAGTGTTAAGCAGGAATGTGACCTGATGAGATTTATATTTTGAACACACTGGCTGCTGGGTGGAGAATGGATTCGAGAGAGATAAGAGAAAGTTAAACTGAATATTGGATCATTTGATTTGTTTTCTAGTACTGCTTTGACATTTTCAAAATGTGGGTTTTCACTTATTCTTTGGGAGAATATATAGCTGGGATAATCCAGCAAGTCTGAGCGTGCTGTTTCGGGTTTTTAATCCTGTTTTGACAGTAGTTATTAGAATGTAAAATGCATTGGTTACTAAGTGGAACTGTAAGAAAAGCAAGAAAAATAGTCTGGTTGTTTTAAGACTGGGATCTTTAATGGCTGTTTTTTCTCTTTGAGAAGTCTAAAAAGATTGACTTTTAATAGACTATTCAAATGTTCTTTTTCCCCACTCCTATGGGTGGGGCGCGGGTAGCCTTGGCGTTCTGCTGGTGTTAATGTGAGTGGGTCTCTGTTGACCTGGGCATGACTCACTAAACCGCGGGGAAGGTAACACCAAGTGCTCCTTCCCTTGGGGTCAATGACCCGAGTTTTGGGACAGACTCTGGCCTCGAGCCAATTGTTTTACTTGTTTGAGCCTGACTATAAAATGAGAGGAATGGACAGGATGGTGTCTAAGGTTCCGTGCTGCTCTGACATTCTCAGCTTAGAGATGTTTTTCCTGCTTACCTGCAAGCCCTGTGGTATCCTTGCCTGGCCCTAGGATTATTTATAAGCTCCAGTCTTCCTTCATCTGTTTGCCCCTTTTTGGATGTAAACCGTATAACTGTCAGATAGTACCTTCTTGTTCTTCATGTGGCACCCTTTCAGCAGCTAGTATGTCACTGGGCTGGTAGTCAATGCTGATTTTCAGAACAAAGAATGACCTTTGAATAGCTAGAGTGTTGGCTGCCAGGTCTATAACCTGGATTGTTTCAATGAAAGCGCCAACCAACAGTATTTTTAAAAATGGACTGTTGTTGGGGTTCATCAGACCTTTTTAAAAATGTCATTCCCTTCCATTCTTAAATCTTATAGCCATTTTGAGTAATTCTTTAAAAAAAAATCTCTGAAGAGGCCTATTCCTTGTACAGCTGAAAATCATTAATTATTTCCTGTCCTTGTGTCAACTTCCTGTTGCCCGGAAAGGGTAGCTGAGAGTGGTTTCCTGACTTCTGGGAAGGGAGAACTTCCTTGTTCTCACCACTCTGCCCTTGGGCTCTAACCTCAAAGTGGTAGAGCAACGGCTGTATGCCGAAGAATGTTAATGTGAACCTTCGGCTGATGGAAGCAAAATTTTAGGAGTAAAAGTCACTTTCAATTATGGCTGATGTAAAGTGTGGTTGTGGGAATGGGGGTAGGAAGACAGGAGTTCTGTAAGGTTTAAGTTACAGAATTAAAATTGTTTGATAGAAAAAGTATGTGACATTTTATTGTTTTCTTAAACTAATTGTTTTTAGACAGGAGGCTCAGAGACCTAGCTTTATATCCCAGCCTAGTAAGAGCTTGAATATCTTGAAATTATTTGGTTTAAAAACCCTGCAGTCACATGTAAACAGTGTATTCAACGAGTATTGGTGAGCACCTAATCAGCTAATATGCCTGAAATGCTATGTGGGATCCAAAAACAGTATCAGACTTAGCCCATGCCCTTTGAGTGTCTAGAGAGCTGCTGGACAGAGGAGGATGAGGCAGTGAAAAAGTGTGCAAATCGTGGGTGCCCAGAAGGATTCTTACGAGGAAAATTCACATAGCCCACAGAGGTGGGCTTCAGTTGGGCCTTGTTGGGAGTGCAGCAGGATTCACTGAGGGGATGCAGTGGGAAGGTCTTTCCTGGTATAATTAATTGCACAAACCAGGGAGGGAATAAACATCATCTGTTGGATAAAGTGAATCAAGGGTTCATCCTGGGGAGTCTGTGCAGAAAAGGTTAGGAAGCAAGAGAAGGGCAGAATTGTGGCAGGCTTAACTAGTATGATGAATTTGGACTTAATCCTCTGGGCAGTGGGATTCAGTGAAGGCTTCTGAGAAACGGAGCGTTGTGCTAAGATTAATGATGTTGGAGTTGTGAAAGGATGGCTTTTAGGTCAGCAGTGCATCTCTGGTGGGAAATTCAGCTCTTAACTCTAAGTTTCCCAAGTGTGGATGGGGGAAATTTTTCAAAACACCAATGTTTTCAAAACCCAATAGATCTTCACAGAGTGCTTATAATGTGCAACACACTGTATTAGGTCTCTAGAGGGGACAGAGAAGCAGACTGTACCCCAGGTAAGTTTTTTTCTTTTTCTTTTTTTCAAGACAATCTCACTTTGCCACCCAGGATGGAATGCAGTGGCGCGATCTCAGCTCACTGCAACCTCTGACTCCTGGGTTCAAGTGATTGTCCCACCTCAGCCTCCTGAGTAGCTGGGATTACAGGTGTGTGCCACCACACCCAGCTAATTTTTTTTATTTTTAGTAGAGACAGGATTTTGCCATGTTGGCCAGGCTGGCCCAGATAAGTTTTATTGACAAAATTAGATGGCTAGCTTTTGGAGATGACCAAAGAGCAACTGTCTTTGGTGGCATTTTGTCTTTACAATTAAAAAAAGAAAAAGAAAAAGAAAAACTACTGTTTTTTAGGCTATAGGATAAGACTGTACTTGAGCTTTAACAATTTCAATGAGTATTAGTGATGGGGGCACAACCTATTAGCTTTCTTTACAAGGAATATAAGTTTGATCCTTAATATTTAGGAGTTGAAAGTGTTCGGTAAGGATGAATCATATGAAGCAATTCAAATGTTCACCTTTATATCCTGCATAACCCATAAATATTGAGTTGTTCATTCATAACAGCAGTTCTTAACATTCCAGAAGATATTTAAGCAAAATAGCCTGATGTGCCTTCTTAAAGGAGTGGTTATTGTGTTTTTCCTCCAGGATTTTAGGCATCATGGGACCTATATTACTAACTAGGATTAGATTATCTGTTGTGCATCCATAAAAAATTTGATTTGTGGCTGTTGAGTTTTGGCGAAATTGTTATTGTGGCTCTTGTATGAATTCATACTTTGTTACTTAGATGGCAAGTGAATTAAACAGTGAACTTAAGTGAGCCTCCCTTTTTCTTCAGGAATACCTAAGATATTTTGGTACAGATATACAATGTATAATAATCACATTTGAGTACAATTGTGGGTACAAATGGGGTGTCCATGACCTCAAGCATTTATCATTGGTGTTATAAACAATCCAGTTATACTCTTTTAGTTATTTTTAAATGTATCATTAAATTATTATTGACTACATTCACCCTGTTGTGAGGCGTATTTTACTTTTACGAAGATAGACACTGTGCATTTTAAAAGCAGTGACAGATTTTTCTCAGTCTTAGGAATTCATTCATTTTATATCAGAAACCCCAAGGATTCCTTAGTATGCTCGGGCATGTTTCATGCCTTTTCAAAGCAGGTTTTTTTTTTTTTTTTTTTTTTTTTTTTTCCTGAGAAGGACCAATTTTCATGATATAATTTTATTTAGGAGATGGAGTGCCTTTCTTTATTCTGTGCTATTTGAGTTTTACATTAAGCCTATCTAACTCCTTTCTTTTCACTTTAGATTTGAGCTTAGAAGCCACTTCATTCTGAAGCTTTCCCGTAAGGTTGGGCCTAGCCTCTCCTGTGTGTTTCCAAATATCCCACACCTGTCCCATCTTAATAGTCATGGGTTCATTTTATAATCACTTATTTCCTTCTCTGTCTCCCTCACCTGACTGTAAACTTCATACTGTCATGGCTGTTAATCTTGTTTATTTTGGTAAGCTCACACAGTCCTTGATGAATGAATGAATAAATGCAAATTTTGCTAAATAACAACTTTATTTATTCCATTATTTTGAAGGCCTTCTTTTCCTACAGTTTATTCCCTCATTAGATTTTTAGTAATAGGAACATAAACTTAGAAATTCACCATGGAAGACTTTGCATATGGGCTGCTAAAAGAAGTTTTTCTTATTTTTAGTGCCAGACTTTTCATTCGTAGCTCTCTCACTCAAAAGTCATTCAGCTTCTTGTAAGCATGCAAATTTGGAAAGAGGTAAGGGCCAGACTCAATGTACACACACTGATATACACTCATTGTATACTCAGTGACACAAACTAGTCAGAGTTTGTTAGCTCTCTCATCTCTAATGCTGTTTTAAAATATGTTATTACTGAAGACAGATAAAAAATTGAATACTAAAACTAAGCATGTCCTTAATTTGTAAAGTAGCTCTGGGACCTAACCCAGGATGTGGCTGCATAATATTTTAGCAGTGTTTTAACCTTATTAGTTAACTTACATCAACTAATAAGTCAGTAAGGCCAAGTCAGTAATGTAGGTGACAGCCAGCAGGTATTATGTTAGAAGGTTTGGATCAATGAATAATTGTAATTGAAGCCAAATGTAATTAGTTATGTGATTTTTGAGGTGTTCAAGTGTAATTCCACTTGTGTTCCATCTTGAAACTAAAGCACTAGGAGGGATTACTGACAGAAGGAAAATAGGCATAAAGATGCACTTACGCACTTGACTCATCTTGTGTTCAAATCCCCAGGTCACAAAAGAGAAACCTGGATTGCTTTGTTCTAGAGAGATCATGCATGCTCTGCTGACCCTGCTTACCTCCCACCAGAGTTTTTTCGCTGCCACGCTTTTCTCTCCCCACTCTTTTTGGCCCACAGTTCCACATTCTGCTTTGCTGCTTTAGGTCTCCATGCAGTAGTATGTCGTGTTCTCTTTGGGATTCTTGTGCTCATTCTTGATCCAGCTGACTCTTACTTGTTTTTAGAACTCAGCTTAAGGCCAATAGCTGCAGCAAGCCCTGTCTGACCCCCAGTCTGATTTAAATGCACCCCCACCCACCTTTCCATAACATCTTTATTACGGTGCTTTCCACTTTCTCCTATAATTTTTGCGTTGCCAGTTTTTTCTGCTGGTCTTCTTAAGGGCAGAGATGGTCTTGCAGTACTTTGTTGAATGAATGAGCAAACTTTGATTTTTAAAAATATTCTGTAGAGGTAGTGCTAACACTAAAATTGGAGCTTTTATTAGCTATATATAGAACTTAAAAATAATTTCTAGTATATAGTATGTCAAAAAGTAAATTATTATTTATAATTTATTGTTTCTCTTTCTTGTTTTATTCAAACTTTAACAGATCTTAAAACCGTATAGCTTTAGGTTTTGTGTAGTGGTCAAGAGGCTCTGGAGTCAGCCTGTGGTTTTGAATCCTGGCACTGCCACTAGTTGGAGGACTTTAACCTTGATTTCCCCAACTATAAATTTGGGGATAAAAATAATACCTTATAACATTGTGGTGGGCACTAAATGAAATAATACATGCAGGTAAAACTCTTGCATAGTTCCTTCGTGAAAACGCCACTGACACCACTGACTTTTCCCACCCTAGTTATATGTGAACCCATAGAATTCATAGAATTGCAGAATGCTTTTATATTCTCAGAGCAGGTGGTACACTTCGTCAGTTCTCTAAAATGATCTGGAGGAGTTATAAATTAGTGATACTGTGCCACCTTTTATGACTCCAGTATGGGACCTGCCGTATGTCTCATACAGCATCGTGAGCCATTAAACTGTAACACACGAGCCAGACTATAATCTAAATGGCATAGCAGTCTCCTCAGCAATGAGGCCCTGGGATGCAGTCATCACTGATGCTGGGGTACTCTTTTTCTCCCATTTCTCCTAAACTAGAAGGAGAGTAGTTACCAGTAGGCTCTCCAAAAGTTTTGGCATGAACTTTATGGGAACAAGTTTGTAAGCAGTATGGGCAGGTGGAAAACTTCAAGGACTTGGTCAAACTCATGGCAAATGTTGCTTGTAAGCTACTAGAAAATTACAGAAGGAGGCAGGCCACCCTTTTAGGAAATAGAACAGTAGAGGAGGGTGCCAAGTGTGACCTGCGTGCGCTGTGGACATAGACATAAATTCAGTGCTTGGGTATGTGAGGTGTGGAAGGGACATTTGCTTTCACCACACCCATTTCAGTCATTCATAGTATGACTGCTAGCAGGGCAGGTTTTAGGCTTCGGAGCCTTCTTGCTTGTTCTAGAATAAGCATCAGCAGCGTTTTCTATTAAAGATATTCTGTGACATTATGAATTACCTGGAGAGTACGATCTGTCACCACATATGCATGTCAAAAATGCTTACCACGTGTTTTTGAGTGAATTGCAATGGATGTTTTAAAATTAGAGATATAATAATTATGGTTGCTGAATAATGGTTTGTTTTGAGGTAACAAAATGTTTTTTTTTTGAAACAGAGTCTCTGTCACCTAGGAGTGCGGTGGTGCGATCTTGGCTGAATGCAACCTCCGCCTCCCAGGTTCAAGCGATTCTCGTGTCTCAGCTTCCTCAATAGCTGGGATCACAGGTGTGGTCTACCATGCCTGGCTAATATTTGTATTTTTAATAGAGCCTGGGTTTCACCATGTTGGCCAGGCTGGTCTCAAACTTCTGGCTTCAAGTGATCCACCTACCTTGGCCTCCCAAAGTGTTGGGATTACAGGCATGAGCCACTGCACCTGGCCAAAGTGCTTTTTGACTTTAGATGTAATATTTTCTGGCCTTGAGGGATGAGATATTTTGCGCTGGTAAAATGTTGTGATTAAGTTAAGCTTCAAATGCGCAAAGACTTTTAAGCAGCAGGTGTAATTGAATATAATTTTACCATTGCTTGATGAACTAGGGTCTTTTAAGATTTTTGTTGTTGTTGTTGTTGGGAGGGGGTGGGTATTTGACCCAATTTAGTTTTCGGCATGTGTTTTTTCTTCATCTTCATGTCAGACTACACCTGCCACTTCTACTGCTACTTCTTAGTCAGACAACCTCTTCTTTTGCAGTCCATTGATAGGTTTGCTGCCAGTAATTGCCTTTAGGTTGAAAAATCAGTAATCAAGTTTGGGAAGATTTCTGTGTTTTTCAAAGGCAAGATTCTTAATGAGGATCCAAGGCATGTTGGGCATTTATCCCAGCTGTTTTCTATGTACTTCATGTTTAGGGATCATGTCCCAAAGGATGGCTGTCTTTTACATGAGTCTCCACTTGATGAAAGTGGGCTTTACTGTAATATTTTTGCATAGGATGTTCAGTACATTCATTGTTGATATCATTTACATTTTTTTCTCTCTGCTTTTTACACAGTCAAAATTTGCTGTGCGATGTCACAATTGTGGCAGAAGACATGGAAATCTCTGCTCATAGAGTGGTGCTGGCCGCCTGTAGTCCTTATTTTCATGCCATGTTTACAGGTATGAAATATTTTAGTTATGGGCATTTTAAAAAATGTATTCAGATCTGAGCTTTTCTTACCACATTTTCTTTTGTTATTAACATTTTACTTTCATGAAATGAAGAATTACAATGGAAGAAAATGTTCTTGCTTTGTTCCAAATTCCTCCTCGTCTTTGTTTTTCATTGTTGGGGGTCAGTAAGCCTATATATACGTACACTCACAATTTTATGCTCAACTTTCCCCCTGTAAGTTATGTATATTAGTTCCTGCCATTTATAATAGCTTTTTGGCACTTTATTATTTTGACAAAAGAAAAACACTTTTACTTTTTTAAAAATGATTTTTATATTTGTTTCATCTAGTGTTACATTGAACAAAAAGATGTTTATTTAATATCCTTCATTTGGAAATACAAGAAAATAAAGCAGTTTATCTACAAGCTTAGATTTTACTTTGGCAACTGTGAAAATGTATAGAATGATTTTAGTACTTCTGGAAAAGAAGTAATTTATGTCTGTCACACTTGAATCCTTTACTCTCATTCTTTTTTAAAATATACTGTACAAAGAAATGAAGTTTTTATCTGTTACATCAATGAGTTTATAATCTTAGGGTATTGGTATGCCAAATAGAAAATACAAATAGAAATGTAGTTATACCAAAAAGCAAAAATACAAAGCTCTTCTTACTTTAGAAACTATTAAGTATTTTTGGTGCTACTGTTTTACTAGATATCTCAAGGCATACAAAAACAATGTGAACATGCTTCCTGCCCCAAAAGCTTCCTGTGTTGCCAGGGAGGTGGATGTGCGCTCTTTAATAGGTAATAGTGTATGGAAGATCTGAGTGCCCACAGCAGTGATCAGACATTGAGGGCTGTGGTGGGCAGCACTGAGAGAAGGATTTCCCCAGACTTGATGGATTGAGGGGTTTACACAGATGAAGATGAATGTAGAAGGTCAGATGGAGAAGATGGACTGAGTGAAAACTTTTCTGGGTGTCTTGGGAGTAGTGAGGAGACCAGAGCCCCACTCAGTTTTCAGCCTTTTATGATCTTGCTGTTCCAGAACAGAGTTAAATAATCAGGAATGAAGAAGGATAGCAGGTGGGCTCTGAGCCAAGTTGAGGATGTAGTTTGGGAGGGTTGCCTTTCAGCTGAGATTGATCTGAAAAGTCAATACCTATGAAGCGAGACTAGTCAGATTTTTATGTCTTGGGGTACACTTTAGTCTCTTGATTTACATCTTATTTATTACTGCTGGACACTTCTAGAGAGAGAGGGTCTCTAAGGCTTGTAAGAGAAGGATTCAATCTGGAATGTGTTGGGCTACTTCAGGAATTCCCTTGTAAAGTGCTGTCCCCCCCTTGGTGGCCTTCCTTCAGATGACACTGCTGTTGCCACTTACTTGTTGGAACTACAATCTGTGCTTCAGTTTCCCCATCTGGAAAATGGGAATAATAATATTACCCACATCCTAGAGTTTTTGTGAAGATTAAATGAGGTCATATGTGTGAATTTCTTAGCACTTGACACATAGAAAATGATCAGTTAATTTTGACACTAATTATTATGGTCATCATCACCATTCTTTTTTATTCTAACTTTGTAAATTTCTTTATATTCTGTACAAGATTGGAAAGCTTTAAGTTAGACTCTTTTTTTTTTTGATAAATATTTTATTATCCACAGAGTGACAAAAATAGAGTGATTAACTTATACCTGTAAGACCAAGGTTAGTTTTCTTTCCCCTCAAAAGGCTTTGGAGACTTAGTGTCTCCAAATTCCTTGAGCCTTAGACATCCAGTGATATGGATGCTAGGTAGAGATAGGAGATCTTATTATGTCTTTAGCTCTCTTTTCTGTTTGCTTTATAATCTAAACTGCATTTCGGTTTCCCTCTTCTGTGTTTACTTCATGATTTAGCTGACATGTGATTTATGAATATGTGAACTTTGCCTAAGGAAGGGAATGAGGCATTGAAGACATTCTGATTCTCTAAGTATTTATAGTGTATCGCAACTAACTAGTAGGTAGGTGCTTTTGCAATTCAACTGGTTTCTGTCTGAGAATATACCTTTTGTGCGTAGTCAAATTTTAGATTGCTGTGCGCTAAAGTAGTTGAAAATAGGAATACTGTGTTAATTTCTGGTACATATACAAAGTGTGAATTGAGTACCTAATGTGTTTTTTTTTTTTTTTTTTTTTTTTTTTACTAGTTTATTGAGGCATATTTTATATATCATAACATTTACCCATTTCAGGGCTGGACGCAGTGGCTCACACCTGTAATCCCAGCACTTTAGGAGGCTGAGGCAGGTGGATTGCTTGAGGAGTTCAAGACCACCCTGGGCAACACGGCGAAAACCCATCTCTATCAAAATACAGAAATTTAGCTTAGTGTGGTGGCACTAGCCTATAGTCCCAGCTACTCAGGAGGCTGACGTGGAATGATCACTTGAGCCTGGGAGGCAGAGGTTGCAGTGAGCCAAGGTGGTGTCATTGCACGCTGAACTGGGTGACAGAGTGAGAAAAAAAAAATTACCTGTATTAAATGCACAACTCACTGATTTTTAGTAAATTTACTGAGTTGTACTGCCATCACCATAAATCAATTTTAGAACATTTTTGTTCCCACATAATGTTTATGAGGTTCATCCATGTCATAGATGTTTCAAAGGAAGCTGTTCTTATTGCTAAATAGCATTCCATGTGGATAGACCACTTTTGACTTTCAAGTTACCAGTCGATGGATGTTTTGTGTTGTTTCAATTTTTGGCTATTATGAATAATATTGCTATGAACATTCACGCGCAGTTCTTTGTGTGGACATGTATTTTTATTTCTCTTGGGAGTAGATATCTAGGAGTGTAATTGCCAGGTCACATGGTACATTTATACTTAAAAAATTCTGCTAAGCTGTTTTTCCAAAGTTACCACACTGTTTTACGTTCCTACTAGCAATGTTTGAAACTTCCTATTTCTCCACATCCTTGCCAGCACTTGCTCTTGCTTTTTAAAAAATTATAGCCCTTCTAGTGGGTGTTGAAGTAGCATAGTATTATAGTTTTAATTTCTGTTTTTCTAATGACCAATGATGTCGAGCATCTTTCTATGTGCTTATTATTTAAGCTAAACTTTTATGATTTTTCAGCAGTAGATGCCCTTTGACTTTCTGGCTATCTTTGTATTGTTTTTTTTTTTTCTACTTTTGAATCTACTGTTTAGCCAACAAGTTGGCAGAGATTAGATAAAAAAGATAAAAGCAGGGCACAGTGGCTCATACCTGTAATCCCAGCACTGTGGGAGGCCAAGGTGGCAGAATTGCTTGAGCCCATGAGTTCTAAACCAGCCTGGTAGAAATAGGGAGACCTCATCTCTAAAAATATGTTTTAAAAAATTTACTGAGCATGGTCACACGTGCCTGTATAGTCAGTCCCAGCTACTGGGGAGGCTGAGGCAGGAGGATCGCTTGAGCCTAGGAAGCAGAGGTTGCACTGAGCTGAGATCATGCCATTGCCCTCCACCTGGGCAACAGAGTGAGAATGTGACCCTGTCTCAAAAAAGAAAAAGAAAAAAAAAAAAAAAAAAAAAAAGAAGACACGGGGATTGGGTCTAGGTAATTTACTGTATATAGACTCATTTAAGTATTTGCCAGAGTATGAGTACTTTATTTCTTTATTTGTTTTTCATGGTCTGAAGCCCTGGTAAGTTTTGTTTTGTTTTTTTTTTAAATTATGGTGAGGTAAACAAGTAGACCATTGGATGCTTTCATTCCACCAAACATCAGGTACATTTACATTCTCTTGCTCAGGGACAGGGAGTTTCCCTACTCTTCTGTTTTCGTGTGACTAACCTGTTAGGAAATGGGGAATATGCAGATGTTCTTCGTTGGCTCTTACTTTTAATCTCATAAACTGTAGGTGAAGTATTCATTTAAGTTATATCACCTAAGAAATAATTTTGTTACTCATCATAGTTCCAAGTGTTTGAGTAGAGAAGGGAAGTGAAAAGTAATTCTGTGATGTAGTCACAGGGTTTTACTTTGTGAAGTATGGGCCTATTTAGAGCAAGGCCAAGTTGTTTAACTATTACTTAAGAAAGAACGTACCAAATTGGGTTCTTGTGTTTTTAGATTACTTCTTGGTTACAAATGTGGCATTTGGAAAGCTGTTTGCTTAACACATACTTTGAGATTTATTTGTGCCACAGGCTAACATTTCTGAAATCTGGTGAGAAGTACTGAATACTAAATTTTTATTTTTAGCCTTTTTTTTGGTGTGCTTTTTGATTTCTTTTGTCATATTGAACATGATTCAGTAAAATAAATTAGAATAGGAAAAGACAGATTATTGTTTGAGTTACTAAGAAGTCAGATTTTAAAAAGCTGTGTACATGGTTATGTTTGTCTAAGATTCATACTTTCATTCATCAAGGAGTATTTATTGAGCATCTTCTCTGCTAGGCATTGTCCTAGGCTTTGGGGACTAGAGTGATGAATAAAACAGATAAGTTCCTGTTCTTGTGATTCTAGTTAGGAAGAAGAAGAAAGGTTAGACAGTAAGTAAACACACGAAATATAATTTCTGGTATTGATGATGGCTCTGAAAAAAATTAAATAGAATGTTGCACAAAGAACTTAAGTTGGAATGTTTAGGCTGCCTGAACAGCAAGCTCCATTCAAACTGGTTTAAATAATAAGAAAGCAGGCTGGGCACCAGACATGAGCTTGAAAATTTTATCAAGAATCTTCTTCCTTCTGTCTCTCTACCCTTCTGTCCTCAATAAAAACATCCTAAGGTTTGTTCCCCGCTTAAATGAAAGATGCCTACAACAGTGGACCCAACAACCATTTCCTTGAGTGGACTCAAGGAAGGAGGACACTCTCTTTTAGGAGCTAAGGAACCTTTCGCAGAAGTTACCCAAACCAGATCAAAACTGGAAGGGCAATGCAGTTAACATGTTGGCCTTAGAATTGCTGTAGAACTGGAGAGTTACCTGCTTTGACCATCATAGAGAGTGGCTGGTGGGGCACCTGGGTCAGCTTGCCAAACTGAAAATTCCTGTGTGTCAGTAATTGCTTTGTAACCCAAGAAGAAAAAGGTGGTAGTGATTAGAGTAGATGACAAGTGGAACTTGCAAAGTAATGGAATAAAATTTATTTATTAAACATAGCTATAAATTTGTTATTTATTTCTTAGGGTTTCAGCACAGAGTTTCTGCGTCACACTTTTATGTGTTTTTTTTTTCCCCAGATGTTTTGTGTGCTAAATAACTGAAATTAGAATCATAGAATTTTAAAAATGAAATGAATTTTAGCGTTTATCTTTTTAAACCTATTCACTTTTCATGTATTCATTGGATAAATTCATTTTACAGTGGATAAGTGAAGTTACCAGTTTATGTTGGGCTTCAGGAGTCCTGATTAAAGGTCCTTGAGATGGAATTTTTTTTTTTTTTTTGGAGATGGAGTCTCGCTCTGTCACCAGGCTGGAGCGTAGTGACATGATCTCAGCTCTCTGCAACCTCCGTCTCCTGGGTTCAAGCGATTCTCCTGCCTCAGCCTCCTGAGTAGCTGGGACTACAGGCATGAGAGATGGAAATGTTTTTAGCTATATATGTGTTCTTAACACTTTCATGATTTGGAGGACTTCCTTTTTTTTCTCAGTAAAAGTAGATATGAGACTGGGTGCAGTGGCTCATGCCTATAATCCCAGTACTTTGGGAGGCCGAGGCGGAAGAATCATTTGAGGCCATGAGTTCAAGGCTGCAGTGAGCTGTGATTACACAATTGAACTTCATCCTGGGCAACAGAGTGAGACTCTGTTTCAAACAAAAAAAGAAAAAGTAGAGATGATATGGTATTTGCTAGTGAAAGTGCTTGGCTCACCCTGTAATGTATAGTGATGTTCAATAAATGTTTGTTGACTGAAATCCTTCATAGCTAGAATATCCATGTTTAAGACTAATTAAAGTGCCATTAGTTATGTTAAGTAAAAATGCTATATTTTATGTATTTATTCAATTAATTAATTTATTTACTTATTTATTTGTTTGACGAGACAGAGTCTTGCTCTGTCATCCAGGCTGGAGTGTAGTGGTGTGGTCTTAGCTCACTATAACCTCCGCATCCCAGGGTCATGCAATTCTCCTGCCTCAGCCTCCCAACTAGCTGGGATTACAGGCTTGTACCAGCATGCCTGGCTAATTTTTGTATTTTTAGTAGAGACAGGGTTTCGCCATGTTGGCCAGGCAGGTGTTGGACACCTGACCTCACGTGATCCGTCCGCCTCGGCCTCCCAAAGCACTGGGATTACAGGTGTGAGTCCCTGCGCCCAACCAAAATGCTACATTTTAAATTGGTACTTGCTTTACTTTTTATTCATCTAGTCATTTATTTATCCAACCAGTATTTATTGGGTATCTACTAGATGTCAGACATGTTATACAGAGATAAGAAAGGCTTCATCGGTGTTCTCATGAACTTAAGAATTCAGAGGAGGAGAACTAGGTAAAGAGTTGATTATGACAGAGTGGATTTGCATGAGTTACCCAACTGTACCTAGAGTGAGAGCGTTAATCCAGCCTTGGGCCACCAACAGATAAGGCTACCTAGAGAGGTTCCAGTGGAGATTAGCCTGGGAAATGAGTGGGTGGGGAGACAGAGAGGACAGTGTTCAACAGGAGCATCAGGGGTAAGACATTGCCTGGTGTCTGTAGAAAACAACAAACAGCTTCTCATTAATGTATTTCAGGTTTAGAAGTGGCAGGGGGAGAGAGAGAAGGCTAGATAATGAATCAGGGGCTGGACATGTGTGGTTGGACTGGGAGAAACCAAAGGATTTTTGAACTCCATGCTCAGATTTGTGGAGTCAGTACTGGAGGCAGGAAAAGAATTAGGAGGTGGCTCCATTGGTATTAGCAAGAGATTATAGGACCCCCCAATGGCGAGAAGGTGAGAAGATTTATTTGAGATCTATCCAAGGTTAATTCTGCAAGTTTTGGTGAACTGTGGGATTGGTGAGTAAGGAAGAGGAGAGAGTCAAGGATGACCGTCACTTAGGTTTTTAGTATAGGTGTTTGTATGGATTGCATAATGTGGTTTCAGAGTTCTGATATAACTTCAGAGTTATGTGATCAAAACATAAACAAGAAACTATAATCTCTATAGAGATTATGGGAGGTTACAAATGGTAAGGATAAACTATGTACAGTATCATTGGATAGCCTAGCTTTTTTTCTGTTTTAAATCCGACAAAGTCTTGCTATGTTGCCCAGGCTAGTCTTGAACTCCTGGGCTCAAGTGATTCTCCTGCTTCAGTCTCCCTAGTAGCTGGGATTACAGGAGTGAGCCACAGCACCTGACTCTCTTTGGATAGTTTTTAAAATGCATTATCAATCATAAATCTCACAAAGCCATGCCGTTTAAAGATTTCCTCTGAAAACACAGCAAAGGGCAAAAACTAAGGTAATATGTGACTACTGGAATTAGATATAAATAACTTCTACAATTCTCTTTAGTATGTGCTTTGATTCATAGTAATTAGAATTTTTAAACCATCAGTGCAGTCATGGGCAAGTTTTTTGTTTTTCTTACTGTTCTTATAAATTAATATAAAAATATTAAAATGTTTTCAAACAGTATATAATTGAGATTGAATTTATTGGAAGCGGATACAGTTTTCTGGGGAGAAAAATAGTCTTAAAATGACAAATATTTGAATTAGCAAAATGCATCATATAGCAATACCTTAAAAACTGTAATATTAAAAACTGTTTGGCGGAGAACTAATTATTTTTCAGCCATACATGTAAATTAAAGTCCTGCTTGGTTTTGTCTAAGGTGAGTCCCGTTTAACTGAGTACTGGCTGTTTGGCTTTGTGCTCACATGGCCCCAGGCCCTGAAGGGCTTCGTGTATTATTGGGGCCCTGTAGGTGAATCAGTTATGGGCTTTGTCTAAAGTCCAGGTGGGAATCACCAGAATGTCTTAACTTTTGGCACAAAAGAGTCTTCAGTTTATACAAACCCCAACTATCCACAGGATCCAGCAAGAATAGGATAGAGGCAGGTGCCTTGTATGTGGCTGAAGACTTATTTTTCTGTATTCCTTGACCTTCCTTTTTCCCCCTTTCTGTAAGCAGGGGAAAAACATTTGCTGCAGCACCAGACATACAACTCAGTCCCCTTTCATCCTGCTACGTAGGTATAGGTTCATCTTTCTCATTAACTCTCCTACTTCCCTTGTCATACAAAGAGATGCTTTTCTTCCTGGGAAGTAGCAGGGTAGTTTTTGGGATATTTTAGCTCTGAGGTGAACAGCTTCTTTCTGAGATCTTGTCAGAGATAATCTCCAGGGAAGCACACAGTTAAATGTACATGACGATTTTTATTTCTCTCCTCCCAGGGTTTGTGTTTACAAAGGAATTTTGTGTATTTATGATTTCCCATAGACTTTTCTGATAGTTTATGGTTGCTGACAGTGCATTGTATCTGAAAAAGAAGCGAGCTTTCAAGAAATCTTGAGGCAGTGTTGTTTTAATAAGAGACACTTGGTTAAAGTGAAGGTGATGAAGGCACGTTCTCATGCTTCTTTTATCTTTAAAACTTAGTGAATTCTAGAGCCAAATCTTTTTTGCCCATGGCCCTCAGCATTATTCTTGGACTGTCCTTTTGATTTTTAATTGAATCCCTCCCCACCCCCGTTCAATTGCTTGTGTCTCCAAGTATCATGGTTCACTTATGTTGTCCACACCTAGATGCTTAAACTTGCCTCCTGCTCTCCCCAAGTCTCCTTGGCTTAGGGACCATCCCTTCTCTTTTCTCTTTCCCTATTTCTTTTCAACAGGTGGGTATTAGGAAGAAAGTCTTGTACTATTTTTTTGCAGGCAGTTTTGTAGAAGGATGCCTGGTTTTAGTAATAAAGCTGGTATGGAAGTGACTTCAGCGTGAAGTTGCTGCGGATGACAAACAAACTGAATCTGAGCTAGATCTCTGTAACAAGCTTTGTTATTGACTAACCCTTTGTTATTATTGTGATCCCTGTTATGCCTTGCATTTTCTCAGCATCATAAGTAATTTGTTTTCTCCTTGTCTCTGGAGTGAGGGTTGTGACCGCTCACTGAGGGTGGAGCTTCTGTGTCTGGTGCAGGCTGTGCATGCCCCTGCAGGCATTTGTGTGTTTGTTGAAGGAGTAATGCTAACCAGGTGGGTGCTTTTTAGCAGCCGTTCATTGCTATTAGCCAAAGGCAGTAACATCGTTACTCTTCTAGTCATGACTAGAAATCCGTAAAGACAACAAATGCCCCAAAGCAGGGACAGCCTCAGCTACTGATCCTGTAGCCACAAGAATAGTTCATGCAGCTGGACATATGGCACATTCATTGTTGTGATACGATTTTGAGGTACAAGTGGGTAACAAAAGTACATATTATGATTTGCTCAGGTAAGCTTTGGAAGAGGAAGGGGAGTGTTTTCGGCTTCCAAAAAGTGGCTGATTATGCTGCCCGTTGAATACAGTGAGTGGCAAGAAGATGTATCCATCCATATTGGCATCGGAACTTCCACAGCAGTGTCTTGCTGTAACATCACTCTTATTCCTTTGTGTTTTAGGTGAGATGAGTGAGAGCCGAGCAAAGAGAGTTAGAATAAAAGAGGTAGATGGCTGGACCCTGAGGATGCTGATTGATTACGTTTACACTGCAGAAATTCAGGTTACAGAAGAAAATGTACAGGTAAGAGTAAACACTTCACACCATCTAGCTATTTATGCATACAGTTTTTTTAATAAAAAAAAGCGTACCCACACAGTATACATTTTGCACCAAAATAATAGGATTCATTGTGAAAATTGTATTTCTAAAAAATATTTGGAATGATTACATCTTTTTAGTAATGTTCCTGAGTTCAGTATCTTTTATATTCCTTAAGATCTAAGATACAAATCCTTTAGTTCCTGAATGATACTTGTTCTTTCATGAAAACACTGTCATATTCTTTTATAACTGTTGATCGATGCTGCCCACAGTTTTTCTTTATTCCTTGGAAGGGTATAGTCTACAAGAATGTTTTTGACTGCCGATATTCTTTATTTCTGCCTTTTTTTTTTTTTTGATACACGATCTTGCTCTGTCTCTCAGGCTGCAGTGGCTTGATCATGGATCATGCAGCCTCGACCTCCTAGACTGAAGCAGTCTTCCTGCCGCAGCCTCCCAAGTAGCTGCGACTACAGGCATGTGCCACTGTGCGCAGCCAGTTTTCTTATTTTTTTGTAGGGAGGTCTCACTATGTTCCCCAGGCTGATCTCAAACTCTTGGACTCCAAGTGATCCACCCTCTGGAGCCTCCCAAAGTGTTAGGATTAGAGGTGTGAACCTCCATATGCCCAGCCTATTCTTTGTTTCACTATTTGAGCATCCTCTTTAAGTGATTCTGGAGTTTAGCTAAAAGTTGACATTGCATCTTATTTCCTGTAAAGAACAAATGTTTCATGTGTGTTACATAAATGTTTAAATAATACAGATGGATGTGGAGTAAAAGGTGAAAATCCCTCTTTAGAAAACTGCCCTTCTCTTTGAACCTACCCCAGTCCACATCCATTGATTCATTTCTTCTTCCCTAGAGGGTAGCTTCTGTTATCTACCGTGAATCCCTTCAGACCATTTTCCATGTGTTTATTCACACACACGTACACACAGATTTTTTACATAAGAAATACTATACTTGTTCTGAAACTTGCTTTTTGAACTGAACAGTGTCTTAGCGGTCTTTACACATTAATGTATATGGGTCTAACTCATGTTAATCAGCTATATATATGTATGATTTTTCACCTTTATATAAACAGTGCAATGAGTGGACAGTTTTACATTTGCATCCCCAAACTTTATAAGCTGGATTCCTCAAAATGGAATTGGTGAATCAAAGAGTACATGCGTATATTAATTTTTTGATAGCGATGCCAAATTGCCATCTGAAAATGTGTGTTTATTTATATTCCTTCTAACAGGGACACTTTGTTTTAAGGACAACAAAAATAACTAGGGCTAAATTCTTAAGAAATAATCTTTAAATTCTACTTACACAAATAGGAAGTTGTTGGCTTAATCCTTATCCCTGCTAGCTAGTTGAAATATGCTACAAAACGAATTTGGAGATTGAAATCTTTGCACTTTTTAAGACATGCTATCGATTGTTCCATGTGAAATATTGGCAGTAGTAAGGTCTCCTGGTGATCTTTCCCAGATGGCCTCATTAGCCTTTGCTTGGAAGTTCCAGTTATGAGGTAAGGCATTTGAAAAACCTTGGTCAATATTGGGGATGTTTCTAAATGTATGCATCAGATGCCAGATGAATTTTTTTTTTTAACATGGAAGAAAGTGTTTGGTATATGTCATGAGATCACTGTACTAATATGTCATCTCATTCTTGTCTTTTAGGTACATTTAAGCTATTTGCTAGATTCTGGGGCGTTGTTTTCAACAGGAGTTTATCTTGGTTTCTTTTTGTTCATTCCTTTTATTCACTTTAGCGCATGGGTCTCGTTATGCCCTTGTATTTGACCTTCAACAAATGAATTACTGATTTCTTTGATTCACAATGGACCACATGGGAGAAAATTGAGAAAAATCATTTAGGCATTAGAGACAAAACTGTGTGAATTCAGCCCTGAATGTTGTTTGTAGTAGTTCTTGTGGTGGGGACATGGGCCTATTAGGAGTTAGGAGAACGCCTGTCATGTTTCTTTTAATAACTGTCATGTTCCAGTCCTGAAATATTAGTCATCACAGCCTTTCAGAAAACTCTTGCCATGCTAATTTGCCTCTTGTATATATTGCTTAGCTTTTGGAATATGCAGGAATACATTCTAAGTGTTACATTTGGCAGGCTTATTAGATGCTTAACATTTGTATAGTTTCATTTTGTTTTTAAGAGGGGGAGGGATAGCTCTTCAGCATAGGGCTATCCTGGTTTGTAAAGCTTTCTTTTATTTTCAATTGAAAAATACTTGTTTTGGAAAAGGCAGTTGAGAAATAAATTTGATTAAAAATAGCTGCTTTTTCCATAACATGTGTTTTTCAATGAAAAAAATAAGACTATACGATATCAAGATACACCAGACTCCTCTTTCCTGTTTTATGTATTTTTTGTCAATCTGTGTTTTGTTAAATCTTTCTTGTGAAGTGCTGTCCACCTTAAAAAAGCAGTATGGTGAAAAAAGCAGTATGGTGGAGGTGTCTGGTGTTATTAACGTTAAGCTGAAGTTTTAAGTGGCCCTAACTGAAAGCCGTGCTCTGAATTTATATGCCCTGAAGGTGCTGACAGTGGGAACAGAAGTTTCTGTAATTCAAATGGTTCTTGGTGGTGGTATATTTTTCTCACTAGACCTAGACTCAAATCTTTTACCAGGTGACCTCCCTTATGTAAAGTTTCTGTTTTAGTAATAAAGTACAATATTGGGCTAGAAAGTATCTTTGGGATTGCATGTTTTGATGTAGAATCATGGTGCCGTAGAACGCTGAGGTTCAGCCATCTGTTGGCAGTCAGTTGGCGACAGAACAGGGCTATAACCCTGTTTTCCCAGATTACTAGTGTAGGGTCTCTTCCATGATACCGTACGGTCTTCTTATTACACCAACTTTAAATGATATAATAGCTATTTGAAATGAAAGTTGTTAACTTGGAGTCAGAATGAGGGAATGAGTAATTTAAAAAATTAACTCCAAAGAAGGGACTACTGTTATTATAGTCCCTTCTGATTTATACAAGCAATAGGGCTTTAATTCTTGGCCGTTCCAGGTCTCCTAGCTTTTTGTGTGTTTGTGTATGTTGCTGCTGTTGTTTTTTTGTTTGTTCAGGTTTTTAAACTTTGGCTTTAAGTTTGGACATTTGGTTTTATTTATGGCAAAATTGGAGGATAATTTGAGCTAAATGAATTTACAGTTTTTTTTAAAGGGAATTAAAAGGAGAACCAATATTTTACCTATGACTACACTTGTAATTCAACTTTTTTGGTGGTGGTTGTTGTTGAGAGAATTAAAATTTAACTTGTGTCTAGAGTTTCAAAGCAAACTTTATCAACTGCATAAATCTGGGGAATAGAGAAAATACAGCCAAAGGCTATTGAAAAGTATGCTCTTGGACATTTGGTGGTTATGGACACCTTTGAGAATCTGATGAAAAACTGTCAACCCTTTCCTAAGGAAAGGGCACATTAGCTTATCTACACAAAGTTTTGCATACGTTTTCAATACACTTTCAGAGAATCCGTGTACCTTGCTGCTTGCCCCACCTTCCACTGTTAAGAATACTTGGCTTTATTTTTAAATTTTTTAATCTTTTTATTTTATTGAGACAGAGTCTTGCTCTTTTGCCCAGGCTGTAGTGCAGTGGTGTGATCTTGGCTCATTGCAACCTCCGCTTCCCAGTTTCAAGCAATTCTTCCGCCTCAGTCTTCCAAGTAGCTGGGACTACAGACATGCACCACCACGTCCGGCTAATTTTTGTATTTTTAGTAGAGATGGGGTTTCGCCATGTTGGCCAGACTGGTCTTGAACTCCTGACCTCAAGCAGTCTGCCCACCTTGGCCTCCCCAAGTGCTGGGATTATAGGCATGAGCCACCACTCCCGGCCAAGAATACTTGGCTTTATATATAAAAAATATAAATATGTAAGTGCGTGTGTGTCTGTGTGTGTGTATATGTGTGTGTGTGTATGAAGGATTTTCACATGGGTATATCTCCAGCTATATGCTAAGCATTTTATATGTAGCTCATTTGATGTTTATGCCTCCATGTAAGATAGGTGTTACCCCAATGTGATTGAAGAAATAGGCTTAAGAAGGTTAAATAATTTGCTCAACGTCACACAGCAACTATTAAATCGTCATTAACTAGTATTGCTTACAAAGAGAGTTTGTAAATTCAAAAATGTAAATGTCTTTATAACTAAAAAATTTTTTTCACGATCCAAAAATTATTCAAGATATATGCTATGTCATTAGATGTATTAATTAACATTTTTGGAGAATCCTAAAAGATCTTGAACCTTAAAGCATTTACTTCATTGCTAAATTTGTAGTTTTGTTACATGAGTTTGGCTTCTCAGCCTTTGGGTATTTGTTTTGGCTTCCTAAAAGTAGGTAAGAGTTTTTCACTTGATGTAAGTGTTAAAAACAAAGGTAATGATGTTAATAAACAGTGCCCATGAAAGTAAATGCTCTCATTCCTAAATTAATATTATGAGTACTCATCTACGGATTCTTTCTATATTAGAACTTTTATCATCTAGAAGAATTTAAGAAACATCTGATAATTTTGAATGGATGGGTTTTAAAAAGCTCATGAAACGTATGTTAGACGAATTGGAATTATTTGAGACAGAAACGTCTCTTTAGAAATGAAACAGAATTTAAATGAGAGTTTTTCAAGGGACATCTAAAATCAATTATTGGTAATAACAGACTCATTGTTTAACACAATCTCAGTATAGTAGAAATTCAGCATAGTGTGTCCATTTTATTGGTGGTGTGGGGCAGGTGGTGGTGGTTTTGCTTCAAACCAGAACTGCTGGGAGTATGCTATATAGATAGTGTTTTACTCTGCGTGTTCCCAAAAGGAGGACATCACATGGAGGGGCTTACGTGGTACCAGGCCTGTTGACATAGTTGAAAAAGCTTTAAATTGGCTTAATAAAAAGCCTGCCAAAGTAGAGAAATCACCAAAACATTACATGTGTACCCTAAATATTTTAACCTCAAACATGTAGATTTACAATTGTATGCCAGTCTTTGTTTGTAAAACTAAGTATGGTCAGCTGTTTCTAGAGCCGCAGGTCCTTTTTTGCACAAACCACACCATAATCACGCACCAACTATAATTTCCAGGCCTTTTTTTTTTTTTTTTTTTTTTTAAGTGCAGCAAGAACTGAGACACTTGAAAAGAAATCTCAATGCAAAATCTTCTTTGAATTATACAGTTTCTCTTTCATTCCTCCCATGTCTAATTGGATTGAAAACATTTATTTTTTTTCCAGTAACACATTGATCAAGCCACTCCAAAGCAGCCAACTTAGTTTTCATAGAAAGAGCTCTTTTTACATTCACATTTCATTGAATTCATTTACTTAAATTGTGTAATTTCAATAAGTGCAAGTGTCATAAACAGATGTGGGAGCAAATCCAACATGTACGAGTTGGTAAAATGCATCCCAGCTGGAGGAGCAGATGTGTGCAAGCACAGTAGAGTGTACTTACCGAGGTCATGGAGAGAGTTGGTTCATCAGGTGAGTAGGTAAAGTGGATTTTGGTGAAGAGTGCTTTTGCTTTGTGTATTTCTATATTGTGTGGGTAAACATTGAAATGAAATTCCCATTAGGTGGAGATTTGTTATAAAAATCTGTCTTAAAAATAAGACACTCTATCAGTTAAACAGTCATCGATGGAATATCTGATAAGTACTCGGTCCAGTCCTGGTGCTCCAAAAAAAAAAAAAAAAAAAAAAAGGAACAAAGCACAATGAATACAGTATATACTTAGACTGGGTTTGGATCTTGGCTTTGCTGTTTAAATGCCATGTGACCTTGCCTAAGTTGCTTAACCTCTGATTGGCATTGGAGCTTGAGCCAGAGATGAATAGGGCTAGGCGTAGGAGCACTGACCTGATGGAGCAAGCACTCAACAAGTATTTTTTGTGTGTTTGTGTTTGTGTTTATTTTATTTTATTTTTTTGACATTTTCAAAAAAGTAGTTTTTAAACTGAAGGTATGCTGGGCATAGTGGCTCACTCCTGTGATCCCAGCACTTTTGGAGGGATGCCAAGGGAGGCGGATCACCTGAGCTCAGGAGTTCAAGGCCAGCCTGCCCAACATGGTGAAACCTCATCTCTACTAAAATTACAAAAGTTAGCCAGGCATGGTGGTGCACACTTGTGGTCCCAGCTACTCGTGAGGCTAAGGCAGGAGAATCGCTTGAATCCGGGAGGCGGAGGTTGCAGTAAACCAAGATCGTACCACTATACTCCAGCCTGGGCAGCAGAGTGAGATTCCATCTCAAAATAACAACAACAACAAAAAACTGAGGGTAGCATGCAGTCCAAACTGAAATGTTTAGAGTTGAGTTACAAATTCAGGTCTGAATGAGATGCTGCAGAGAGCCTGGCAGCAGGAGTTTTGTGGTGTTGGTAGTGGTGGTGGCATCTACTGTTAGGCCGATGGCAGTGCCTTTATCCAGGAAGAGCTGCCCTGGATGAACACTCAAGCCTACAGCTCTTATATTTCTGGCTTGTCAAGAGACTTGATAAGGGCTGGGCAATTGTAATGACCACAACCAAGTAAGTTTGAGATTGTGGAGGGTCTGCATGCCCATAGGAAACTGGGCAGCAAACCCAGGATCTGGGGCTTGTTATGTGGGGCATTAGGAGTCACGCTGTGGCTTGGCAAGCATTAGGGTACTTAGGGGAGCATATCACCTTTAGGGCAGCAAGATTAACGCCAGACTGTAGACACTGATTAGGTGCCCAATAAGCTTTGTGGTATTGGTCAGGATTAGTTTAGGACCGAATTGAACTGCACTTGAAGATCTAAGATTTTTAAGACCTGTAGCTGGATCAGGCCAGATCAGGTATGGATGAAGAACCACTTTACTGCTTTTTATACATGGCTTGCCCTTTACCTTCCCTATATCTAAGCTGTTGAGCTTACCTCTTTGTTTTCACTGCCAGTATTGATCTTGATGAATTCCATCTTTCAATCAACAGTTTATTAAATATTTATGGGGTATCTATTCTATGCCAGACACTGTTCCAACCATTGGTGTTACAATGCCAAGCAGGACAGATAAGGTCCCTGTCTTGAAAGGCTTTACATTGTAGAGGCGGGGTAGGGACGAGACAAATAATATACCCATAGATAGAGAAACAGGTAAATTTTACATTATTCCCTGGGGAGGAGTCATTTGAGCAGAGACTTGCATGAAGAGAAGGGAGTGATGTAAAAGTAAAGACAGAGAACATTCCAAGCAGAAAGAGCAAAGGACCTGAGATGTGAATAAGTTTGGCACGTTTTATGGACCAGAAAGAAAAGGACGATTATTATTTGAGCAGACTAAATGATGAGAGAGTGGAGAAAGATGAGATTAGGTTAGAAAGGTAGATGGGGCCAGACAAAGTGGGTTTGTAGCCTATGATAAGGGGGTTTGATTTTGTTCCAGTTGTAGTTTGGGCAGGGAATTTATGCTTTAGACAGATTGTTCCCCTTTCCCATCTGCTAGGTGGAGGATGGACTGTGGGGGCAGTAGAAGAAATCGGAGGCCCTTTAGATACCTGTTGGGGTAGGCTAAGTGAGAGACTAGTGGCTTGGGCCTGGGTTGTTGGCGTGAGATGGTGAACAATAGATTTGGGAGATATTTGGAGGTAGGGCCAATGGAATTTACTAATGGATTTGCATGACGGGATGGAGGAAGGAGAATGATCAAGAATGGCTCCTGCATTTTTGGCGTGAGCAACTGGGTGGATTATAGTGCTATTGTCTGAGATGGTGAAGACATGGGATGGGGACATATATTTGGGGTGGTGGGAATTAATGGTTCTATTTTGGTTGTGTTAACTTTTACCAGTTGGACTTTCCAGTAGAGATGCTGAATAGGTTGGTTCTGTGATGGGAAGGGGTCAGGTTAGGGAGGTAGATTTGGCATATTGGTGGCATATTGAAGTGAACGAGGTCACTTTAAGAGGTAATGTAGACAGAGAAAGGAAGCCAAAGACATAATCTGGGGCATTCCAGATATTAGATGAGCAGATGAGGGAGATGGAGTACGGGTGTCGTAGGAGGAAAAGCAGGTGTGTGTGGTGTCACAGAATGCAAGTTCTAGAGAAGAAAGTGCTTCAAGGAGACAGTGTTTGGCTCTGTCCGATGTTCCTGATAGGTCAAGGAAGTGAATTGAGCCATATCAGTGTAGGTGTCATTGCATTCGTTTGCCTGAGACAGTCCTATTTTATGCCTGTTAATCTGGTGTCTTGTCTGATTAGTGTTTATTTTACTCAGAAATGTTCCGGTGTGGATGATAAATTATATGGTCACACTGGTCATTAGTGACCTTGGGAAAAGCTATTTAGAGGTGACGGTGAGAATGAAAACTGGTTTGGAGTGGACTAAGAATAAGTGGACTCAGAGAGTACCGACAGTTCTTTCAGTGCCTTTTGCTGTGAAAGGGGAGAGAATGTGCCGGCTGAAGGGGATGATGAGTTTAAGGGTGTTTTTGTTTGTTTGTTTGTTTCGTTTTGTTTTTTGATGGGTAATATTTTAAAGCATGTTTTTATGTTAGTTAGAATAACCTAGTAGAAAAGTGAAAGTTGATATGATAAAGGGGAGAAAGAAACAAAGGGTATAATTGCAAAAGTGAGAGAGGTTGGCATCCAAAACAAAATGAAGGGGTTTACCTTAGATGGGAGCAGGAAAACTGTTTGTTAACCAGAGAGAAGGCAGACTGTGTTCAGATACAAGTTAGTGGCTTGGATGGTGGAAAGGTAGGTATTTTATCAGCTTGCATGTAATTATGAAGGCTGTGGCAAGTAATCAGCCAAAAGGAAGATGAGGAAAAGGGATGCTGGAGATTTGAACTAAAGATTGATAAATCATTGTCTTGCAAAGGATGAAGGTGAATTTACTAGTGAAGTGTAGCTGAATTGTAGGCCATATTGGGAGCTCATTTGAGATTTGCAGTCATAAATATCAGGTAGAATGGTTGTGTGATTTTCTTCAACCATGTTAGACTACTTATACTTAGGTATAGAGACGACGAATGTGTTAGTTAGCTATTGCCACAAAAGTGCCACAGAACAAAGTGTGCCAAAGCTCAGTGGCTTAATAAAAAAATCATTTATTCTTATGGATTTGCAGATTGGTTGAGGGTCAACTAATTTAGGCTGAGGTTGGCTGGGTGATTGGCTCTACACCATATTTTAAAAATTTTTCTGGAATAAGAAGTCTAGAACAAGACTGCCTGAGTGGGGTAGTTGAGAAAGAATGGAGGAGGAAGTGGTAGTTGGAACTCAGGAAACTGAGATGTTCTATTTGGATGTTTATGTCATCAAAAATTGTCAGAAATTGTGGTGGAGAGATTGGTGATTTAGGTTTTAAAAAGTTCTCTCACTCTTGTGTGTTTGAGTTAGCGTGACGACAGCACTCTGGGGTGACTGTAGTACCGTACTAAATCTTTGATTTAGAACCACCTGTTCCATCTTAGTGTATTAGACGAAGTTGGCCAAGTAAAAAAAGTCATCTGTAAATGAGTAGGAGTGACTGAGGTGTCATTAGATAGTCCCAGTGAGGAAGGTGAGCAGATGTGTGCTTCCAAGGAGTGGGGTTTTTGGAGAAAGGAGAAAGAAAGTAGCAATGGGGAGCTGCATCTCTAGGCCTTGGAGCAGCATTTTTGTTTTTCAGGTGTGGATGCTGATCAACTAGTTGGTCAAGAAATAAACTTAGTAGTTCGTTATTAGCATTTAAGAGAAAAATTAGAGACAAGAGTAGGAAATGCTATTCAAGCCTAAAGTCTGTTTCAGTCTAAAGACTGCTTAGTTTTTAGACTACAGAAGAAAATAGCAGATCCTAGCAAGTCTGTATGTTTTGTGAAACTTTTGAGTTCTAGGTTGTGAGATAAAAAGTCTTACTATGTAGTGTGGTCAAAAGAATTGGAAAATTCAGCTGTAAGTTACTTGGAGTGTGAGAGAGAAAAGTTTCATAAATAGTAGAGATGTGACTGAATATATGTTATTGATTATGCATAAATACGGTGATTTTTATGTTATTTGTGTATATGTTTTATTTTTCTAGACTGTATTCTTTAGCTTGCATTTCTAGCATGGAAATACCTGATGGATGACTAATAGATGTTGACTGCCTGGATGTCAGGAAGACATAGGTACTCAGTGGTAATCCAGAAAGTATGCTTTGTTTTCTATGCTGGCTCATGGTGCAGGTCCTGGAACAGGGCACAGAGATTCAGATGGACCTGCTTGAGATGGTGAGCGATGAAGGTGACATCACAGTGGGGGTTAGACATCGCTTGTCCAGTCTATTTCTTGGCTTTGCAGGTCTAGAAACTATTGTTAGCTCCTTCAGAATTGATCAGACTTTTGGGAAATAGCTCAGACTAGCCAAAATCAGAACACTAATACATGAACCATAATGATCTTAAACTAATTTTCAGTGGGGTAACAGGTGTTTCTAGGGACTATGTTTACATTATCCAGTGTACATCATTCTCAGGATCTAGATACCCAAGTGATAGAATTAGTAATCAGAACATCATTTGGTTAGCAG
Source organism: Macaca thibetana thibetana (assembly GCF_024542745.1). Lineage (NCBI taxonomy): Eukaryota > Metazoa > Chordata > Mammalia > Primates > Cercopithecidae > Macaca > Macaca thibetana. Next base: position 24,631,979 of record NC_065582.1, on the reverse strand, counting down.
GGAATCACAAGGAAAGGGAATTTACTTCAAAGGGATAATGGAAAGTCCTATTAAACTGGCATCCCACTGTGATTTGAGTATTGATTACATACTGTGAAATCCAGTATCTCCTTACCTTTCATGGTACTGGGAAAA